>NC_133135.1:37719142-40169142 GCF_048418815.1 Hemitrygon akajei
GCAGAGGGATCTGGGGGTACATGTCCACAGATCCCTGAAATTTGCCTCACAGGTAGATAGGGTAGTTAAGAAAGCTTATGGGCTGTTAGCTTTCATAAGTCAAGGGATAGAGTTTAAGAGTCGCGATGTAATGATGCAGCTCTATAAAACTCTGGTTAGGCCACACTTGGAGTACTGTGTGGAAACATTGGAAGGGGTACAGAGGAGATTTACCAGGATGCTGCCTGGTTTAGAGAGTATGCATTGTGATCAGAGATTAAGGGAGCTAGGGCTTTACTCTTTGAAGAGAAGAAGGATGAGAGGAGATATGATAGAGGTATGCAAGGTATTAAGAAGAATAGATAGAGTGGACAGCCAGCACCTCTTCCCCAGGGCACCACTGCTCAATACAAGAGGACATGGCTTTAAGGTGGGAATTTCAAGGGGGATATTAAAGGAAGGTTGCCTGAGTCAGTGGTGGAGGCAGATACACTAGAGAAATTTAAGAGACTACTAGACAGGTATATGGAGGAATTTAAGGTGGAGGGGGGGTTATACGGGAGGCAAGGTTTAAGTGTTGGCACAACATTGTGGGCTGAAGGGCCCTTACTGTGCTGTACTATTCTATGTTCTATGGTCCAAGAAACAGAAGGGTTCCTTGTGGCAATCCAGGAAAAGGTGGTTAACACAAAAAAATGATCAAAAATACATATTAAAAGTTCAACAAATTCAAGATGATAAATACAGAAAGTGGCAAAGAAAACCAGAAATAATCAAACACATTACAAGATCCTGTAGCAGTTTAACTCAATCTGATTACTTACACAGTAATCAAGTAACAAACATCATTTATCAAAATCTTGCTTTAAAATACAAACTCATAAAAGAAATCATACTGTACTATAAATACAAGCCTGATGTAGTTTTAGAGTCAGAATACCACGAATTATATTATGACCCAGTTTGGATGTAATAATACAGAATAAACAAGCAAGAACAACTTACCTAATAGATATAGCCATTTCAAATACACAGAACTTACAGAAATCAACAAGTGAAAAATAACAAAAATATGCTGAATTAAAAGAAGAAATGACAAGGCTTTGGAACATGAACAAGCTATACATTCCCCCGATAGCAATATCTACAACAGGTATTGTTCCAAAGGCACTACACAATATCATTAAACAATGAGGACTACACAGCAATATCTATATAAATCTTCAGAAAGCCACAACACTGAACACAACTAGAATATGCCAAAAGTTCCTAGTAATTGAGAGATGAGCATGCTTGTCTATGCCCTCACCTCAGGTTTTACCAGCCTGAGCTGAGAAATATATATTTTTAAATAATAATAATATTGCAAGCCTGATCCAGTTTTCAAGGCAGGGTCCTACAAATTACATTATGACTGGTCCATTATTTAGCCAGTTGGTGGTGTAGGGGCATCAGCACTGGACTTCGGAGCAAAGGCTCTCAAGTTCGAATCCTGCCGGCTCCCTTGCACGTTTTCCATTTGTGCTGGGTTGAGCATCGAGCTAGCAACTTGGCCTCGTAAAACAAGAAAGCCTGCCAAAAAATACGCCGTCACGACGGCGTCCCGATGATGCCACTCAGAGTTAAGGGCTTCCTTCTGCTTCTGATCCATTATTACAATCCATAATAACTGGCTGGATGTAATATTACAGGATAAACAAGCAAGATCAAACAAACTCTTCTCGGGCTTCCAGTCGGGTACAGGTCCAGGTCCTTTTGATGACAAACTCTGCCATCTTCTTCAGGGATGATGCCTGGGCAAATCTAGTCCAGTGGTATTTATACCCCTGTATTCTGTCCCTTCTGACTGGTTAGTCCTCATCCAATCAGGTTTTTGCTCTCTCACCTTGTTTACAATCGAATTCCAGTTCTTACCTCGAACGAGATCTTTGTCTTTGTTAAAATTCTATTTAATCAAGGTGGGAGAGCAGAAGCCTGATTGGATGAGGACTGCAGTCACAAGACATGGAGTTGAGCATCCCGTTTCTACAACTGGACGAGCAGTCCATGCCCGTGCGTGTAGACTGGACCCAGAAAACCTGGCAACCACAAAGACTGAGTTTGCCAACATGCAAAGACTTGTCATTGTATGCTGGTCAAATAGCCCCTTGGCTTCACCCCTCCACATGATAATAGCAGCCAGTGTGGCAATTACCAATACCTTAACAATCGTTACCCGACCCCTCATATCCAAGGCTTTTCGGAACGTTTTTCCACAGTCGATCTAGTTAGGGGCTACCATCAGGTGCCCGTGTGCTCGGAGGATGTTCACGAAATGGCTGTGATAACCCCTTTTTGCCTCCGAGGGCTTCCCTGACTGATGAGTGCTGGCATGATCATCTCCCGTGGGTCCTGCTGGGGTCAGGAACAGCTCCAAAAGAGGACCTGCAGTCACTTGTGGCTGAGTTGGTATGCAGGCAGCCGTTACGAGTGCCAACTGATTTCATTTCTGATGCTACGGCCACCTTGTCAGCCTCTCAACAGCGTTCCACCCTCCTCGGTAAATTCAATTCCTTTTCATCCATACCTACCTCCTATCATGGCGCACAGTACTTTTGGACTCCTTTTGACCTACATTCTGCCTCGTTTGGTTTCGTCCACCATGATGCACACCAACAAACCTTTAGGACCCCTTACAATGGCCCGTTCTGCGTTTTGGAACAGGGTGAAAAGAGTAAGCCAGAACGTATTTCAGTAGATCACCTTTATCCAGACAAACCCCACCAAGGTTTGGAGGATTATACTACCAGGCTTCCAGCTTCACATCATGACTTTGAGCATGTCAATACGCCTCTGGACGAGCGAGAGGCACCTGCTGTTCCTCCACCCATGGAACAGAGGATCCTTGCCTGGCGGCCCATCCAAGCTCTGAACAGGCTCACAATGTTGGTTTTAGTGATTTCTGTAATCAATAAATGAGATGTGATGGCTTTCTTAAACATCAAACGCCTCCGCCATTTTTGTTCGCATAAAACCTACAAATGAGTCATTCCCTATTTGCAGCTGGAAAGCATGAAACAACACAACTCACACAGATTAGGAAAAGTCTCTTTAAAAATCACAGCCCATACTCCTGCACAGCAGAGAACATTCAGTGCCTGAAGGACTAATGCACTAGAGATGACATTGATTCCTCCACTGATTGCCTCGATCAGGTTTTAAGCCACATTCCATCATGGTGTTATGCAATACAAGCAGAGTCATAAAGTTCAAATAAATCTTGCTGTTTGCATAGAGACCAAACATCTCTAGTCTGGTTAAGATCATGGTTGGTGAAGTTCAGGATGTCAAGTGCTGTTTTTAACCCTCTGAGAGCCAATTTGCAAATAATTTTGATCCAGTGACATTCCTTTGCAAAATGGAGATTCACAGTTCTCTCTCCCAGAGCCTTACATAATATAATGGTTGGACTTCTAGAGCAAAAATTGTAATGATGCCTCTTTGGAGAACAGAGTTGTTTTGTTTCTTATCTTATTGGGGTCCATGCACATAAAAGTAAATTCTCAATACTGCTGCATACTGGCTGAATTTCTTCACAGGTACGGTAGATTCAAAATAAAATAAATGCTTTGACCTGAAATGTTTACTCTTGCTCTTTCCAAACATGCAGAGCTTTTCTAGCATTTTCTTTTTTATTGCCTCAAATGTCTAGCATTTGCGTGATTTTCTTTTTATTTTTATGTCATTTTCTGGAGCAGATAATCAATTGTGTTAGACTTTCCCATGAACAAAGATAATCCCTTGCTTAAAGATTTGGCTGACAAGCAGTGTGAGATTCCTTAATAGTCACTGAAGAGTGAATGGAAAAGAGGAAATAAAATGCATCTGCTTAATTTAAATACAATCTGGGATATAACATTAAAATAAATTAGGTTTGCATATTGAATCATAGATTTGTACTGCACAAAAACAAGCTCTTCTAAAAATCTGAAACAGATCAAAAATATTGGAAAAACTTAGCAGGACAGGCAGAGAGCTAAACTGTCAATTTTACAGGGCAGAGTAACCATAACATTGTTTCTATTTTATTTCAGTTTTCTTTCTTTGTAAAAATGCTGCCAGATGTATTTGCACATAGAGGCACAATATAGAGTTGTACAATACCTTCTGCTCACCAACTATGCTAAACTTTCACCCATCTAACTTAACCCCATTTGACTGCTTTATGTCTATAACCATCTATGCCTTACCACTTAAGTACCTATACACCAAAATGTAATGGTTGTATCTGACTCCACCACTTCCTCCAACAACTGTTCTGTTTTAAAATTTTCACTTCAAATCCCCTTTAAAACTTCTTCCTCTCACCTTAAACATACGCCCTTTTGTTTTTGATACCCCTACCATGAGCAAAGATTATCCTACCATTGTCTCTAATAATATTATATCCTTCTATCACATCATCCCTTAATCTCCTTTGTTCCAGGAAAAACAAGCTCAGCCTCCCCAGTCTCTTCCCATACCTGAGGTCCTCCATTCCAGGCACAAACCCAATGAGCCTCCTCTGCATTCTGTCAATTGCACCCACATCTTTGCTTTCGTGAAGTGACCAGAACAGTACACAATACTCCTAGTGCAGCCTTACAAGTAAAGTTGCAAAGTATCCCAACTTTTATATTTTATGTCTCAGCTAATGAAGGCTTTCCTCACCATTCTACCTACCTATGTTGCCATTTTCAAGGAATTATGGACTCAAATGTTCATGTCCTGCTCCTATTTGACTTCCTAAAATGTATCACCTTGCACTTGTTGGAATAAAATTCCATCTATAAAATGCGCCACCCAACTTCTCATCTGATCTATGTCCCACTGTTGCCTATGTTCCTCACTATTCACAACACTACCTACTTTCATGTCTGCCACAAACTTATTAATCATTCTTCCTACATGCGTATCATGTTGTTCATTTATATATCACAAAAAAACAATATACCAATCCCTGTGCTACACCACTGTTTATAGATTTCCGATCAGCAAACTATCCTCCCACAACCACCCGTTGCTTCCCATCCACCAAACCAGTTTTGGATTCAATCAGCCGGCTTGCTTTGAATGCTTTTGCCTTAACATTTTGGATTAGCCTACTATGAAGACCCTTGGCGAGTGCCTTACCAACATTCATAATGACAATGTCTACCACCTTGCCTCTATTAACTTTCTTAATTGCCTCCTCAAAAAGCTGAATGAAATCATTGAGACAGGATTTCCCCTGCACAAGTACACACTTGAAGATCTTGCTTTCACACATGGGTGAAGTTGACAAGGAAGTATTCTGGGTACTGAACCAACATGAATTTCCTGCTTAATAAAGTAAATCATTTTATTTTGTTCTGGTAATTGATTTAGTGGCCAACAATAAATATGTAGTCAATCTAATAAAATATTAGATTAACTAATAATTGGGACTGAGAATCATTGGGTTTCCTGCAGGTTTCTTTATCCTAAGAGCATCTAATATGGATTTATAATATTTTAAAATATTTGAATCAAATTTTGTGACTACCTGCTCTGTGTAACTGGGTAGTGAAAAATGAAAACATGTAAACTTGTGTACATATAAAAATAAGATACCAACCACATTATCCAGACAACAGAATATTACACACTATATCCAAACCAGAGATTGGATCATGGATTGATTAAACTACAGGACACTGAGTACAAATCCTGCTCACATAGCTGGAATGAGAGTTCTTCTTATTAGAAGTGAAAATTGTCTATGGAATTACTTGCAGAATTTTCAGTTGTGGTCTGATTGGGCCCAGGCAGGCAAAGGGTGGCAGCATGCAGCAGGAGCTGATTTTAATGTTAAAGAGGGAACAATGCAGACTTGATGGCAATACAGCCTTTTCTTAAGGTTTTGACTACAGACCATGTCCCGTCAAACATCCAAAACACAGGAAGCGTTTAATGGGATGAAGAACCATAAATGAGTGTTCTTTAAGGGAATCAAATACTTATGGAAATAGATGAGGTTAGGACTGAGGAGATGATAGTCTGATATTAGGAGACTGACTATGGGATAGCTTGGGGCTGGAAGGTTTATGGGGATAGTTTTAGGAAGGGGTGGTTGCAAGATGGTCATAGAATTTTATGGTGCACATACATGTGATTTTCTAAAGTTAATTTTACTTAATAGCTTATAAAAGAGTTATTCCAGATAAATTGTCTTTGTGTTCTTAGCTTACAGAATTAGTGCTGAGGAAATGGTTTTACCTGAATAAAATTCCTGTGTACCTTTATGAATTTATTGTTCCATCAGGTTGATTGTAAACCAATTATGGGCAAACCGCATTCCGAGATTACCAAGGCAATGTATTGCCCTTTGCTTCTCAGTCTGAGTAAACCAGGCACCTGATGCCTCCTAAATTGTTCAAAGGGTAAAGAGAAATCTCACAAAATGGCAGTCCCTAAAGTCTTTTCAGTAATCCCAGTCTTTCTGGTTAATATTTGAGTTATATAGCCAATCAGCGCCCTCTGCTGACTTTATAATAAAAACAGTTTTTTTGAAACTGGTTTACTGGTTTGATTGTTCTGCAGAACAATTGATATTAGAATTAAGAGATTATTCTGCTCCCCATCCTCTGCCAGTTCTTCCTGTTCAGATACAGCACAAGTGATTCTTCAGATGCTAGAAATCTTGAGCAACGCACAGAAAATGCTGGAGGAAATCGACACATCAGGCAACATCGATGGAGGGGAATAAACAAGATGAAGAGTCTTAGCCCGAAACATCAACTGTTTATTTCCCTCAATAGATACTGCCTGTCTTGCTGAGTTTCTCCAACTTCCAGTCCAGGCCACTGGACAATATGTTAGGCAAACCAAAATCGAACCAATTCTACTGTAGAAATACTCAGCAGGTCATGTGAAAAGGGAGAGAGAGTTTGTGTTTCATGTTAATGATCTTTCATCAAAACTTATTTGGTTTGATTACAAGTCACTGATCTGATACACTAACTCTGCTTCTCTCACTGCAGATGTTTCTGAATTGCTGGATATTTCAGGCATTTTTTGTTTTTATTTCAGATTTCTTACAGCATTTTTTTTACAATTCAAGAGCAAGCCAAAAGGTATCAGTCACTATTTGACACTGTTTTTCCTTATTCCATCTTTTGGGGTTGAGAATCATTGATTCAAAGTCTATTTCACATGCCAATTCATTCTCAGGAATTCTGCATACAATCACCTGCTGAGAGACAAATAAACATCCTGTATCCTCTGATGCCAACATTTGCTGAAAGCTGGAGTGACGTGGCCCACTTGGCAGCTTTTGGATATTAGCATATGAACATTGAACTGAGTATTTTATATCTTAAGATGATTATATACCTTATAATCAGCCTACTTGACAGTAAACAATAGTGACCAGCAGAAATCCCTTCAAACATCCTGACTAGCAAATTCTTTTTGCTGATACGTACCTTTCGTTTGCACTTTAAAGCCTTTGCATTTCAGATGAATTAATATAATCAGGCATTTATTCCACTCAATGAAAATACTCAGAATGTGGAAACAGCCCTTGTCAGGGTATTTATGCAATACGAGCGACTAGTCCTAATCATATTTATTCAACCTTTTCCAAAGTTTCTACTCTTTCCTTCATCAATCCAACTTAATCTGGTTTGAAATTTGTCATTCCTTCTGATACAAACACTAACATCGGAAGTAAATTTCACACATCTCTTTATATAAATCACTTTGTATAAATCTATAATTTTGAATATTAAACCCAATGGATTTTCAGAAAGGAAGGTAATCTAGTTTTCATGCATACTATGAAATTTAACATTGTACAAAGCATCTTTTATTGTTAGTTTTCCTGTCCAAAAGTCAGCCTGATTAATTGTTTTTACTTCCAGTTGAAAAAGCAGCACATCAGGACAGATCAATGGGTTCAAACCATAAGCCATTATAATGTGGAAGTCTGATCCCTTCCTGGGTGGAGATTGTGCAGCAGAGCCTGGGTGTGTGTGATTTCTGGCCACAGAATCTGTCCGAGCTGGTGTTTCCCAGTTCCTAACCCTATGAGTCTGATTCAGCAGCCCTTACAAGAGGAATGTAGAATAAGAGGAAAATCTGGAACTCTTCATGAGAGTGAAGCTAGCCAAAGTTGATTGGAAGGGATTGACTAGCAAGGGTGATGGTTGAGCAGCTATAAAGTACAAAGTTCAAAGTAAAGTTATTATCAAAGTACACATATGTCACCAGATACATCTTCTTGCGAGCATACTCAATAAATCCATAACAGAATAATAACCATAATAAAATCAATGAATGACTGCAGCAATTTGGGCATGCAACCAATGTACAGAAGACAACAAACTGTGCAAATACAAAAAGAAATAAATAATAATAATAATGGTAAAAATTAATAAGCAATAATTGAACATGAGATGAAGAGCCCTTGAAAATGAGCCCATAGGTTGTGCAAACATTTCAATGATGGGACGAGTAAAGTTATTCCCTAGTGGTTGAGGAGTAATATCTGTTCCCGAACCTGGTGATGTGAGTCCTGAGGCTCCTGTAACTTCTTCCTGATGGCAGCAGTGAGAAGAAAGCATGACCTGGATGGTGTGGTTCAAGGGCAGGAGTATCTGGGAGTAGTTCAGAAGATGCAGAATCAGCTCAACCCAAAGAGAAAGAGACAACTGTGGCTGACAAGAGAAGTCAAAAACAACATAAGAGCAAAAGGGAAGGCAAACAGTGTAACACAAATTAGTGGGAAGCTAGAGGAGCGGGAAGGTTTGAAAAACCAACAGAAGGCAACTAAAAAAAAGCAATATAGAAGTTTTTAAATATGTAGGTAAGCTAGCCAGTAATATAAAACAGGATACCAAATATTTGATCTTCAGATATATAAAGAGTAAAAGAGAGGCAAGAGTGGATATTGGACCACTGGGAAATGACACTGGAGAGGAAGTAACGGGAGACAAAGAAATGACGGACATATTGAATAAGTATTTTGTGTCATTCTTCACTATGGAAAACACCAGCAGCATGTTAGAAATTAAACAGCATTAGGGTAGTGAGTACAGTCACTGCTACAATGGAAAAGGTGCTTAGGAAGCTGAAAAGCCTGAAGGTAAATAAGTCACCTGAACCAGATGGACTACACCTCAGGTTCTGAAAGAGGTAGCTGAAGAGATTATTGAGGCATCAGACGTGATCTTGCAATATTTTATAATTAGAATTCCTCCGTGAGTGTTCAAGATTCAAGATTGTTTAATATCATTTCCAGCAAACAACTGTAAAGGAGAACAAAATAATTGTTACTCAGATCCAATGAGGCAGCAAAAACAAACAGAAAAGATAAAAACCACAATAATCATTTATAAAACTCAATAAAAATAAACACGCAAGATAGCTTATATACATAGATTGATCATGTGTCCATAAAGTGTTGTTAGGCTGTCCATATGGTGAGATAAATACTTTATTGATCCCAAAGCAAATTACAGTATCACAGCAGGATTACAACTGCACACATATACAGCTATTAGAAGAAAAATAAGAAAGAATAAAAAATAAGTTACCTCAAACAGTCTAACAGGAAGGAATCATCACTCTTGACTCATTATAGAGCTTAATGACTGAGGTAAGAATGACCTCATAGAGCACGCTTTGGAGCAGTGCAGTTGTCTTAGTCTATTACTAAAAGTGCTCCTTTGTCCAGCCAAGGTGTTTTGCAGAGGGTGAGAAACATTGCCTAGAATTATCAGGATTTTCCGCAGGGTCCTTTGTTCTACCACAGCCTCCAGCGTGTCCAGTTTGACTCCTATAACAGAGCCATCGTTTCTAATCAGTTATTGAACCTGTTGGTATCACCCGTGTTGATGCCATTGCCCCAGCACACCACTGTGTAGAAGATTGTACTGGTGACAACAGACTGGTAGAACATGTAAAGGAGAGGCCTGCATACTCCAAAGGACCTCAGCCTCCTCAGGAAGGAGAGGTGATTCTGGCCCTTCTTGTACAGAGCCCCTGTGTTGGAGCTCCATTCAAGTCAGTTGTCCAGGTTCACCCTCAGGTACGTGTAGGTCCTCACCACATCCACATCCTCACCATCAATAGTAACAAGGAGCAGTGCAGGCTTAGTCTTCCTAAAGTCCATCACCATCACCTTTGTCTCACTGATAGAAATAATAAAGTAGAGGTAAGGTTAGTAGGTGGAGGTGTTGATCAGCCTTACTACTTGAGGAAAGTAACTGTTTTTGAGCCTGGTGGTCCTGGTGTGGGTGCTACGTAGCCTCCTCCCTGATGGAAGAAGGACAAAGTCCTTGAAGAAGGTTGGTGGGATCACTCAAGACGTTTCTGAAACCTCAATGCATATAGGTACTTCATGGTGAGTAGGCTGGTGCCAGTGATGCGATGGTCAGTCTTGACAACCCATTATACAGCCTCCCTGTCCACTGCAGTGCGGTTTCGGTACTCAGCAGCGATGTAGCTTGCTAGGATGTTCACAACTGCGCACATGCAGAATGACGGAAGGTCCAGCTCACTTCAGCCTCCTCAGCAAGTAAAGGAATTGGTGAGCTTTCTTGGCTGAGTAGTTTGTGTACTGGGTCTATGGGAAGTTAAATATGTGCTAAGAATTACTTGTCTGAATTTGAACATAAAAATAGCTGTGTTAAATTACTTTGTTAGCTGGAAGTTCCCCCACGTTGGTAAGAAGCGGATGGCCCAGCACTCAGGCAGTGGGTATAGGCAGCTTAACCTTGCTGCAGAGGCTAGATAGGGAAGTAAGCTAGTCCTTGAATAGTAGACGGATACAGCATAACTTCACTAAAGTGAGGGTGCATAGACATCTATATCTGTCAAAGTGTTTGGAAATGGCCCAAGTGCACAGAGAGAGAGACACTGAGCAGGTCAATAGTTCACTAACTTCAATGAGAACTGTTTCAGAATTTAAAGGAAAAGAAATCCAATAAACACTAGTTCAACAGGGCCATTAACTAAAATTCTCAAATCGGACGTTAAATGCCAACACTGTGGCTGGAAGCAATAACTAAATCCTAAATGTATTTCGCTCCTTTACGGATTCTGTTAGAATGGTAGCTCTCTTTTCTGGACAAGGACAAGGGTAAGCAGGGAGCATAAATGTTGCTGTACTTTTGGTCAACTCTCAACAAGAACAGAACAAAATGAAGGGAGTCAAACACCACCATGATGAAGCAGTAATTAGCTGGAACATGCACACTCAGGAGTGAGCTTGCAAACTTGTTGTGCAGCCTGACTGCCCAGTACGTAGACCCCACAGCAGAGTCCATGGTTGTGACAGGTTCCCCTTTCATAGGCACAGCTCCTGAGGCGCCACAGACCTGTGCCCACTGGAAGTACCACATGTGAGATTTGTCCAGGAGGTCATTGGCCTCAGGACCATACCCCTCCCAATCCACGAGGTACTGGACCTTGCCCCATACCTGGCAAGATGCCAGGAGGTGCCGCACAATGTAGAGCAGGGAACCATCCACCAAGTGGGGAGGAGGGGGAGGTGGTGTGACTGGATACAGGAGGGAGGTAGTAACTAGCTTGAACTGGAAAACAGAATACTGGGTGAATCTTTATTGGTGATGGTAGGGGTAATCTATACAAGACCACGTTGATCACCTTTTCCACTACGAATGGTCCCACGTGACATGGGGCCAGCTTGCAGCACTTGACTTTCAGGGGAAGAGTCCTCAATGCCAGCGAGACTTTCTCTCCTGGCGTGAGAGGCCTCACCTGTCGGCAGATCCAATCAACCTGCTGGGTACGTTGTGCGCAGCAGAGAAGTCCTGGTTCATCTCCGTGTGCACTTGGATCAGCTGGTCAGCCGCAGGAACTCCGACATCAATCTCCTGCTCAGGGCAGAGCAGTGGCCGGAATCCCTTCTGGCATTCAAAGGGGGACATGCTACTAGAGGACGATAGGAGGTTATTGTGGGTAATGTTTGCCCAAACCAATTGGAAACTCCAGGACATGGGGTTGGAAGAGGCAAGGCAGTGCAGGGTTCTTTCCAGCTCTTGATTCACTCTCTTAGTCAGGCCATTTGAGTGAGGGTGGATATCAGACAAGAGACTAGCCATGGCTCCCACAAGAGAACAGAAAGCCTTCCAAAAATGGGATGTGAACTGTGGTCTTCAATCAGAACACAGACCTGAGGGACATAGGCTGAAATATGAGGGAGGCAGTCTCACAAGCTGACAGGAGTTTAGGGAGAGCAATGAAGGAGGAAGACTTGGAGAATTGATCCACAATGATCAGAATTGTAGGGTTTCCATTAGACCGAGGTAGACCAGTGATGAAATCCATTGAGAGGTGGGACCAGGGGTGGAGAGGCCCTGGAAATGGACATACAGAACTGCAGGGCACTGGGATGACATCTTGCTCTAAGCATAAGTGAGACAGGCAGCAATGAAGCCGTGGACACTCTGGGGCATAGATGGCCATCAAGATCATCTCTTGATAAACTCCCAGGTCCGGTAAATTCCAGCCAGATGGGAGGAGTGACCCCATTCCAACACTTTGCTGTGCACTGTAGAAGGGACAAACGGCCAGTTGGGAGGTCCCCCACCTGGGCCTGGAAGTGACTGTTGGGCAGCCCTCATCTCTGTGTCTATTCCCCAAGTTGCTGGAACAGAAATGCACAAACAAAAAAGGATGGGCTCTGGATTGACATTGTCCTCAAACCAGTTGAGCAGCCAGGATAGAGCATTGGCCATGGTACTCTTACTGCCAGGGCAATAGGTGAGGATGAAGTCAAACCAGTTGAAGAAGAGAGCCCTCCAGGAGTTGAGTCTCTTAGTGTCTCAAATGCAGGAGAGGTTCTTATGATCTGTGCAAACGAAAAACGGATATTCTGCCCACCTCCAGCACGTTTTGCCATTCTTCCAGGAAAGAAAGGTACACGGATGCAGCTGGCTATTCACAGAAGAGTGCTGAGAGAGTACAGCTCCCACGTCGACATCTGATGCAACCATCTCGACATTGAATGGCCAGGGTGGGTCTGGGGGTTACAGCACTGGGACAGTGGTGAAACGTTGCTTTAGTTCCGAGTATTCTTCGTCTGCTTTATGTGGCCAATAGAATCCTGCAGAGGTCTTCCTGATGAGTGCATTTATGGGGGCTGAAATTTTGGTTGAATCAGCGATAAAACCTCATGAAGCGCTGCACCTGTTTGACTGCAGATGGTTTGGGCCACTCCTTGACTAACTGAACTTTATTTGTGACCACTGGAAGGGGTAAGTATATACCCCCAAAATGACACTTGGTCTTTATGGAACTCACACTTCTCTGGCTTGGCGTACAGGTTGTTCTCAAGGAGACATCTGAGGACCCTCTGGATATGCTGGACATGTTCCAGGTGAGAGCGGGAATAGATCAGAATGTCGTCGAAATACAAAAAACAAACAAATTCAACATATCCCTAAGCACATCGTTGACTAGGGCCTGAAAGAGAGTGGGGGCATTGGGCAAGACCAAAGGGCATCACAGGTTATTCATAATGGCCAGTGGAGCTGTTGAAAGCTGTCTTCCACTCATCTGCTTCTCTGATACAAACAAGATTATAAGCATTGCCCAGATCTTCCTTATAAAATTTGATTGCCCCCTGGAGATGTCTGACTGCAAATTCAAGCATGGGAAAAGGGTAGTGGTTCTTCACAGTGATGTTGTTCAAGGGCCGATAATCAATACAGGGATGGAGCTTGCCATCTTTCTTGCACACTAAAAAGAAGCCCGCTCCTGCTGGCAAGGTTGACAGACAGATAAATACCAAGGCCAATGCCTCTTTGATGTAATCCTCTGGCCATCATTTCTGGATGACAGAGACAGACCCGAGGAGGACTAGTACTAAGAAAGAGAACAATGGTACAGTCGTTTGGCCAATGTGGAAACAGAGAGGTAGCCTTCTTTTTACTGAAGACCTCAAGAAGATTAGCATATTTAGCCGAAATGCCAGACAGGTCCTCATCAGTAGTTGACACAGGAGGAGATTCGCCAACCAAATCTTGAACTGGACCCAGACAGATATACAGACATTCCAGTCCCCACTCTTGGAGTGCTTTAAGGGACCAATTAACCCATGGGTTACATCAGGATAATCAGAAGAGACCAAGCGCCAGTAACAGTTCAGGCAAATCAACCAGATGGAAGGAAAGTTGCTCTCTATGTTTGCTTTCCAGCACAAGTTGGAGGGGTTGGACCTGACCAGTGCCCAGACCATCCAGAGCCTTGATATCAATCTTTTCTCTCAATTTCTGAGTCGGATCTCCCCGTATTTGAGCAAAGAAATGTCTATCTGATTCCCAGCTGCCCCAAGTTCAGTAAATGCTGGTTCATGGATTGGAGACCATCCCCCCCCCCCCCCACAACATGGAAGCTGGGAGCATCACACATTGAGGGGAAGCCAATTGCAGGGAGAACCAACCTCTCAGGACTCCCTTCTCTGCTGACAGGTTTCCTCTTTTACTGGATGCTTGTGACACGATGCCCAGAAATATCTTGGATCGCTACAACAGAGGCAGGAACATGTCTTCCTGTGCCAATCCCGTTCCTCCTGAAATAAGTGCATGTGCCTCACTTTCATAGACTCCTCCTCGGACTGGGTATTAGGTGATGAGGGAGAGGGTGAAGACAGATGGTGATCCAAAGAGTAGGAAGCTTGAGACATTCTTTCCCTGCACCACTCTGTTACCCGGTTGTCAATTCTAATAGCCAGACTAATCAGGTTATCCAGACTGTCCTGTTCATCATGGATAGCAATCCTGTGCCAGACACCTGCGTTCAATTTGTGCTAGAAAAATATGATGACGAATCCCTCATTCCATCCCATCTCCACTGCAAGCGTGCGGAATTTAACTGCATGGTTCCTCACCATCCCTCTTCCTTGGTACAGGTCCAAGAGCTGGTTGGCAGCCTTATGACCCTGTACTGGAAGGTCAAAAGCTGCCCTTAACTCAGCAACAAAACGTCTAAACAACCGGTCTATGGGGGAACCTCGCTGCCGTACAGGAGATTTACCATGTATGCTAGCTTATGCGCGCCATCACCAAACTGACCAGGATGGGCTTGGAAAGTCAGCTCACACTGGGGAATGAAATTCCTTCAGTCATTGAGGTCACCAGAGTATCTGCGCTGTGGATGAATACTTGGTTCTGGCATGGACATGTCAGCTGGTTCTGGTCTCGTTGCAGGAGTCGGGGCATTAATGGCTGAGGTAGTTGGGGCAGTAGAAAAGGCAGATTTGCAAGAGGCTGGGAGTGGGACTGAGGTGGCCAAAGGCTGCTGAATTGCATTTGCAAAACCACAAATGGCTGTAAGCTGAAGCTGGCTGTCGGCTGTAAGCTCATGGACTGTGGCTGTGAGAGCAGAGATCGCTGGCACCTGATTCCATTTATCTGTGGTGAGCTGCTGAACTGTTGCTGCTAAGGATGACACCTGTTCTTCCAGCAGAGACAGGGCCTGTCGAACTGAGATTATCTGTCACATTGCTTCAGTCACTTCTCCCAACACAGATTCAATCACCTATAATTTCTACCCTACCTGACTGATGAATCTCAGGGCCAAGGACAACTGTTCTCTCTCTCTCTGCTAGGTCCATTTTCATGGTCGAGACTTGCTGTCAAAATCTTCGATATGGCTGGTGTGGGGAGAGAGAGAGGGGGGGGAGGGGGGGAGAGAGAGGGAGAGAGAGAGAGAGAGAGAGACTGAAGCAGGTCAACAGTTCACTGACCTTAATGAGAATTATTGCCAAATTTAAAGGAAAAGAAAAACCATAAATGCTAGGCCAACAGGGCCATTAACTAAAACTGTCAAATTGAAAGTTAATTGCCAACAATGTGTTTGGAAGCAATAACTAAATACTAAATGAGTACCACTCCTTTACAACAACTGTCAAAATGCTAGTCCTCTTTCCTGGACAAGGACAGATGTTATCAGGAATATAAACCTTGATGTGCTTTTGGTTAAGTCTTACAAGACTAGAACAAAAAGAAGGGAGTTAAATACCACAATAATGGAATAATTAGCTGAAACGTACATACTCATGAGCATGCTTGCTGAACCTATTGGACAGCCCACCTACACAGACGCAGCAGCAGAGATCATAGTTGTAATATACATTAGATATGGTTCAAAATTGTCCTTTGAGTTTAGAACTTGATGAACAATGAAATCAGTACCATCGCACAGAAAATTAGAATAGGTCTGGGCTATTCCCTACTTTTGGATACCTTTCTGCCTTTCAATATCTGCAAGTCAATAAAATCATGGCTCATCTCATGTCTAAATGCCAGATCCCTGTTCTCTCTCAACACACCTTAATATTTTGTGCCTAGAAATTTAATAGTACTTTCTCAAATATGTTTGTTTTCTATGAAATTCCTCCTCATTTCACTCACCCCAATTGCAGGTAACATTCTTCTTCATATAAGTTTATGTACGAAAATGTTCATTTCCCTCCTTAAATCCTTCCTGGCCTGCTGACTTCCTTCACCATTTAATGTGTGTTGCATATTCTCTGACATATTGTCTATTGAACCCTGCCAGAAATTTTTATGCTTCATTAAGATCCACCTCATTTTTAGTATCCTTACTGAACCAAGCTCTCCGCATACATCAGTCTTGCCATCCCAGGAATCCATTGCACTCCCTCTATTGAAAGCAAATCCAAAAGGAAACCAAAATTCTAGATCAAAGATGAATTGACCCATAGAATTGTAGGAAGATATCCTTGTTTCTGTACTCAAAACTTCTTGCAGTAAAGACCAGCATGCATACCATTTGCCTTCTTAACTGGTCGCTTTAGTTGCAAGTTTCCCCTCAATGTTGGTGTATCAGGTCACACAGAACACTTTGTTCTGCAATATTTCACAATCTATCAGTATTTAAGTGTAACCCTCAGGCTCGGCCAGCATATGTCCGTCTAGGGGAAGACAACTTCTGGCCCCGCCAACCTGAGAAATCTCATTTGTGTGTATGTTGCGTGATGAATTGCCCAGTTACAAATCCGCACCGCAAAATATCAGACAGTTCACCATATGCAATTATATGATTGAACTTTATATATCTTAATCTAAATATAGGGTTAGTAAAGAAAATAAAAAGAAAAGGGGCCCATTTTAAAGAAAAAGTCAGAAATGTATGTTGGAGTTCACTGATACAGCCATTCATCAACCATCGACATCCTCCGAGCGTCACCAGCCTTCGGACCCTCGCTCCCAGTCCACTCTGTTCGGTGGTCTATCAACACTCTCCACACACGCCTTCCTTCTTCCTCTCTTGCCAACAAAAGACCACGAAAATCCCTCTTCCAGACTCACAGGAAAGAACAACATTCCTCTCATTGGATAGACCCACATTGCAAAGCCCCAGTATCTCTAGTCATAACCCAAACATTACTGCTACAGAGAAAACATTACGTTAGTAGTGAAACATTACAGAGAGACCATTACATTAGCAGTGAAACCTTACAGAGTGTTACATAAGTAATATTCTGCCTTTCTGATTTTCCTACTAAAGAGAATAATTTCACATTTAACCACACTTCACTGAACCTGCCATGTATTTAATAACTTACTTGTCTAAATTACCTGGTTTTATTCTTGGTTCTTCCTTTTGAGTTGGGACCTGTCAAGCCCAGATAAATTAGTTGGTTATGTTTTTCTTCTCCCACTAAAAAAGCAGACCAAATTGATACAGACGCTTGACATCAAAGTGCACATGATAGGAAACTTTGATCTCTGTCTTCCTGCAGGTGCAAGCTTGATATTTTCCCACTGTAATGTGTTTAAAACATAAACAGGATAAGCTTTGAATTAAGCTATACATGGTATGCCTGCCAGCAACATTTCCAGTATATACCATCCAGGAAAGAAAATCTAGGCTAATGTATGCATATTTCTCTTATTCTACTGTGATCATACTAATACTGCAACACATTTCCAGCAACCTACATTAGTTACTGTCCTCTGCTACTGTCTGTGTGAAGTTTCTATGTTCTCTTCCATATGTCTGAGTGTATTTCCCCTCTGTTCTCCATTTTCACTCACTTCCTAAGGAGACACTAGCAGGAATAACAGTAGAACAGCAATAACTGGATTTACTGGGAGAACTTCAGAAGGTGCACAATAGATCCCGAAGATTAAGAAGTATTCTAAGTATTCATGTTGCAACCATGGCTGACAAGAGAAGTCAAAGACAGCATAAAAACAAAAGAGGGGGCAGTTAAATATAGCAGTTAAAGGATTGAGTTATCTTTTCTCCAGTATAAGTTCTTAGTTGGATATCTGCAGGCGTTAGTTCATTATCTTTGAAATGCTGCTCAAACTCATTTTGTGGAATAACTTAAATAGTCGAGCCAGTGTCCAATTTCATTTTAATTAATTTGCCATGCATTTCTGGTGTAGGCCATATTGCTTGTCTATTGTTAGTTTACAAAATTGTAAATTTCAAGGCTACCCAGTCCAGTATCACTGTCATCATGATCAGATTTTTTTTATCAACAGTGTACAGATTAGTGCTCTTTTGAAACTACAACTGGGCTTTTTCTCTTTTTTTTTGTCCGCCCAACATGCTCTTAGCATGTGTCCTACATTGTTGCTTTTTTTTTGCAAGTTTCACCTTTAAATCTGCATAGGTCTGGTATCTGTGAGCCCCTGCCACAAAGGTAACACAATTTGTTTGGCCAGGCCTGTTTCTGTCTAGACATTGCAAATTTGTTCACGTTCACTTTCATTCATGAATGCAATTCAATTGCATCTCTGACTGCTGTTTCCATTGATACAGTAATCTCAGCTGCTATTATAAATATAAGTTGTGCTTCAGCCAGGAGCCAATTTTGAATGCTTTCTTGTAAGATTCCACAAACCAAATGAACCCTCAGTGCCTCATTAAGACCATCACTGAACTGACCATACTAACAATCAGTTCAGCCACATATGCTGAAATGGACTCCCCTTTCTTTTGATTCTACTTATGAAACCAAAACTGTTCTGCAATCAACAATGGTGTTGGCTCTAAGGGTTCCTGCATTACTTTCATGATATCAGCAAAGATAATTTCAGCTGGTTTTGTGGACCTGTTAAACTTCTAAGCAAACTGTATGTCTTTATATTCAATTCACTCAGCAAAACTGGCACTTGCCTTTCATTTGCTATTCCATTTGCTTGAAAATACTGTTCAATTTGCTCAGTGAGCATAAAATAGCTAACTGTTATTCAATCTTTCCGATGTAGCCAGCCATCTCTGCTCTTCTTTTTTATTTATGATTATCATTGCCAGTACTTGACACTTATGAACACCTGAATTTGTCCATTTCCTGCCTTTTTTAAAACTCAACCATCTTCTCTCTCTCCCTTCCAAAGAGACACTGTGCTGTGCAGCTGTTTTTCAACTCAAATATCTCGCTGCACTTTTTTTAAAAACTCAAACATCTCACAGTGCTTGAACAGGTAGGGATTGCTTTAAAAATACCTCATCACAACTATTATGTTTTGTACCTCCAATACATATAAACAACTGAAAGAAAAACAAGGGAGCTGGGAATAATGTGCCTTAGTTTTGAATTTACTTTAGTGAGCCACGACCATATGACATGGTGGTGTGATGACTGACAGTATGTCATTCACGTAATTTTACACATAACCCATAATAAATTATTTAAACTAAGAATGCTTAATCAACCGTGTAGTTGGTTGGATAGTTAGAGCTTTACTATCATTGCTGAGGACAACTAGATTGCAGTGGTGCTACAGTCAGTGCAAAACAGCACTCTGGTAATTCAATTACTAAAAACACAATGACTAAATTTAAAATAACATCTGAGTTATTTAGAGTGACATCTAAGTTACAACTGAATTAAAAACAAACAACTCTAAAATGGGGCATTGGTCGGTTTCGCAATAGCCCTGAGAATGAAGTTGGTTTTCAGCCTGGATATCCATGCAGAGTTGTTTCTGCATCTCCTGCCAGATGGTAGGAGATTGAACAGGTGATTACTGAGGTGGGATGAATCCACTTTGAGAGACTGCCATGGACATTGTGAGTTGTAGAATGGTTTCTATATCTGGTAGCTGTGTCCCAGTGATGTTCTGTGCAGTCATGATCACTTGCTAAAGTGCTTTTTGGCCGATCTTGTTGTAGCTTGCATAACGTATTGTCAGCCAGTATGCTCACAATTACACATCAGTAAAGGTTTACCAGCAGCCTTTGGGACAGATTTGCTCTCCTTAAAACTCGCAGGATAGTATAGGCGTTGGTGAGCCTTCTCTGCTATCAAGGAGATGTTGGTGCTCCAAGAAAACTCCTCTGTGATATTCACCACCAAGAATTTAAAATGGGGAGCAACACACACAAAATGCTGGAGGAACTTGGCCGGCCAGGCAGCGTCAATGGAAAAGAAGTAAATAGCCGACGTTTCTGTTTAATCAACAATGTAGTTAGTTAGATAATTAGAGCATTATTGTCATTGCTGAGGACAACAAGATTGCAGTGCTGCTCTATTCAGTGCAAAACAGCATAGTGGAAGGTGGGGAAAGGAGAGGAAGAAGTACAAGCTGGCAGATGATAGGTGAACTCATCTTGAAATTCCGGTAATTGTCCCATCGCCTTTTACCAATCCCATTCCTGTTTCCCTCTCTCAACTTATCTATTTATCTGCCCATAACCTCCCTTTTATTCCCCTACCCCTTCCCTTTCTTCCATGGACTTCTCCAATCAGATTCCCCCTTCTGCAGCCCTTTGTCTCTTTCACCAATCAACTTCACCCCTCCACCTCTCCCAACATCACCTGCCACCTTGTACTTCTTCCTCCCCTCTCCTCATCTTCTTATTCTGACTTCTCTTTCTGTCCAGTCCTGATGAAGGATCTTGGTCCAAAATGTCAACTGTCTACTCTGTTCCATTGATGTTGCTTGGCCTGCTGAGTTCCTCCAGCGTTTTGTGCGTGTTGCTTTGGATTTCCAGAAACTGCAGACTTTCTTGTGTTTCTGAACTTAAAAATAGAGACCCTGTCCACTGCTTCACCATTTATGAGCTGTGGAACTTATTCATACCTTTTTGATTTCCTGAAATCGATAATAATTTTTTTGTATTTTTTTAGGTTGGGTGAAAGTTTAAGAAAAATAGACAACGGAAAGTCAGATGGCTTTTCAGAAGGCCTCTGACAAGGTATCATACATGAGGCTGCTAAGCAAGCTAAGTGCCCACGGTATTACAGGAAAGATACTAGTGTGGATAGAAGACTGACCGGCAGGAGGCAAAGAGTGGGAATAAAGGGGACTTTTTTTGTTGACAGCCAGAGACCAGTGGTGTTCCACAGGGGTCAGTATTAGGAACACTTCTTTTCATGTTATGTAAAGGGATTGATGGTTTTTTGACTAAGTTTGTGGATGATATGAAAATCGGTGGAGGGGCAGGTAGTGTTGAGGAAGCAGGGTGTCTGCAGAAGGACTCAGACTGGGAAGGTATGTAAAGAAGTGGCAGATGGAATATAGTGTAGGGAAATATATAGTCATGCACTTTGGTAAATGGAATAAAGGTGCAGACTGTTTTGTTAAATAGGGAGAAAATTCATGATGTTAATATAGATTAATCTAATAATGGTGCTTTAATGGAAGTGTTAAAGTAACTTAGTTCTGTCAGTCTTTCAGCATCTCTGTCTCCTCACCACTTATAACTAAACAATGCCAGACTGACCACTTTGACATGTTGGACTTCCAATTTTATAGCAGAGGTCAAGCCTTCTGACAATAACATTATTTATGAGTTGTATAAATTTTTTGCAAAAGAGGTTGGGACTATGCCCTGTGAAAATAATGTGTGCACTTCTACAGAGTAATTGACCTTCCACACAATGGCTAAATCAGCAGCCATTACACAATATTTATTACACAATAAAGAATTATTTAACTGTTTACATGGTTATATTAAAGTGACCTAATTCATCTTGAATGACTGATTACAAATGAATTTTCTTCCATTGGAACTATCATGTACATCTTTGTACAACACTGCATTTGGGTTTATTAATAAAAGGACTATTAATATTTATTTTATACTCCGCTATATTTTTTGGACTGGACAAAGGGTCACCAAATAATTATAAAATATGTGTAAGTCCAAAGTGCACTAGAACTTCAGTTATTGTTTATTGCACTTTGTACAGTATTGCAATGTTGTACATACAAAAGATTTCTTAAATCAGGAATCTTTGTATACATTATACCGTTGACTTATAGTCCCATACATGACTTACTACGTAGAGGCATGGGGAAATACATGCAAAACAAATACAAATTTAGTTTATCTACTCCAAAAAGGAAGTTATACGCATTGTAAATAAGACAATTATTACGAGCCAATCAATCCACTATTTATTCAACTAAACACTTTGAAATTCAGAGATTTTGTAGATTTTAACATAATACAAATTATGTTCAAAGTAAAAATAGGCAGCTACCACTAAGTATCCAAAGCTTGTTTAAAAGCCAACATGATCTGAGAGGAACATGTATATTTCAAAAACAAAGGATAAGAACAAATGTAAAAAATCACTGTATTTCAGTCAGAGGGGCGAATCTATGCAACAGTTGTAGTAAGAGTTTAAAAACATGCACTACACTTAACAAGTTTAAAAAATAATTTAAAATTTATTTAATGAACAAATACATGATTTAAAATGAATGGGACTAATGTAAATAAATGATATTTGGAATTGGATTTTGTGTTAAAAGATCATGAATTTTTTTGTTTTTGATGTGATGATTGACACCAAATACATTGTTGTATAAGTAAGAGGGGTAGGTGCAATAAGCTGTAGCTTCAGCCTACACCCTTTCGGTCTGTTTTAAAGAATATCTATGTTTTTCATCGTAATTTTGTCCTATGAAATCATTGTTGTAAATGATGCTTTATGTTATGTTTGTACTGACTGAAATAAATTAATTTCATTCATTTATTCAATGTGCCAGGAAAAGATAAGCTTTTTGCCTGAAAAAGCCATTACAGGCCTTTTGGCACCGTTGAAATGGAGGTTTAGCATCAGAATGTGACAAATAGGGCCAGAAAACACAATGTTAAGCAAACTCCAATTTAAAATGTTGTAGCTCATAAAATAGGGACTCATCTTCTTAAAACAGGATCCTCTTATCTGAAGCCTTAATATTGGAGCCCAATAGGAAGCCAAGCTGATTGTTGTTTCTTTTACCAAGCAAAAGGAGGTGAAAATGATGCTTAAAAGGAAGTTCTACTGAATGCTATCTATGGCACAATGGCTCTTGAAACAAAACTCTTTTAACACAATATTTAAGAACACTGCGATGTTTCTCAAGGGCAGATGTGGTAACAATGTACTCAGCCAGGTTGGTGAAGGAGTGGATAGCATCATCTACTGTGTTGGTTTGAACGCTCAAAAGAAATCCAGAAAGAGTGCCTGAACTGGTTAAGTTCTTAAACGAGGGTTGCATACTTGTATTATGATTCTTTAATGACATGGAGGTCATAGAGTCATAGAGCAATCCAGCTTAGAGCCAGGCCTTTATCCTACTGAGTTCACACCAGTGATTAAGTTCTAAGTTCCTTAATGCATGCCTCATAACCTGATAAATCACCCAGCAACTCGCTGCGCCAGCTGGCAGCATGGACCCTCAATTGAGCTTGCTTAGATGATTCAAGTATTAGAGTCAGTTTCAAAGCTGCTTTTTCAATTGAGGGTACTAATCAGTCTCTGAACGGTAGATTAGTTTTCTGTCCAGAGAAGATTCTGCTGGCAATGAATTTTATTTTTTTTTAATGCTTTCTAAATGGTTCCATTGCAGTTAGACAGTCATGGAGAGATTGCAATTGGGCTGAAAGACAAGGAAGCAATTTGGAAGGCAGAATAGAGCAGAGGGAATTAACACAACTGGACAAATAAAACACTATGCGAGTTCCCTGGGATACTAGAAGTCACAGCCTAAGGGTGAAAGTTGAAATGTTTGAGGGGAACGTTTGAGGATGGTGAGAATGTGGTATGAGTTGCCTGTGGATCCATTAAAACCATAAGAGAAGGAAACTAGGCCTCTCTGCCCATTGAATCTGCTCTGCCATTCCATTATGTTTGATCCCAGATCCCACTCAACTCCATACACCGGTCTTCTCACCATATCATTTGATGCCCTAACTGATCAGGAAACGATCAACTTCCGCCTTAAATATACCCACAGACTTGGCCTCCACTGCAGTCTGTGGCAGAGCATTCCACAGATTCACTACTCTCTGGCTAAAAAGAAATCCTCCTTATTTCTGTTCTAAAAGGTCATCCCTCAATTTTGAGACTGTGCCCTCTAGTTCTGGATACCCCCACCCCCCACCAGGAACATCCTCTCCACATTCACCCTATCTTGTTCTTTCAACATTTGGTATGTTTTAATGAGATACCCCCGCATACTTCTAAATTCCAGTGAGTACAGGCCCAAAGCTGCTAAACTCAGCAGGTCAGGCAGCATCCATGGAAACAAATAGAAATGTTTCCACCCGTTTTCAAACCGGGGACCTTTCACGTGTTAGGCAAACGTGATAACCACTACACTACGGAAATCAAGTCATGTTGAGTTGACCACAGCATCTGCAGTGTACTTTGTGTTAAGCTGCTAAACACTCCTCATATGTTAACCCCTTTATTCTCAGAATCATCCTTGTGAACATCCTCTGGACTCACTCCAATGACAACACATCCTTGCTGAGATTTGGGGCCCAAAACTGTTGACATTACTCCAAGTGGGCCTGACAGGTGCCTTATAAAGTTTCAGCATTATCTCCTTGCTTTTATATTCTATTCCCCTTGAAATAAATGTCAACATTGCATTTGCCTTCTTTACCACAGACTCAACCTGTAAATTAACCTTCTGGGAGTCTTGCACAAGGTCTCCTAAGTCCCTCCGCACCTCTGATGCTTGAACCTTCTCCCCATTTAGATAATACTCCGCATTGTTGTTCCGTTTACCAAAATGTATTATGCATTTCACAACACTGTATTCCATCTCCCACTTTTTTGCCCATTCTTCCATCTTCCTGCTGCAAATGCATTGCTTCCTCAGCACTACCTGCCCCTCCATCTATCTTCATATTATCCACAAACTCAGCCACAAAGCCATCAATTCCATTATCCAAATCATTGACAAACAATGTGAGAAGTAATGGTCCCAATACTGACCCCTGAGGAGCACCACTAGTCACTAGCAGCCAACCAGGAGAGCTTCCCTTTATTTCCACTCACTTCTCCTGGCTGTCAGCCATTCCTCTATCCATGCCAGTATCTTTCCTATAATGCCATAGGATTTTATGTGGGGATCCAGGTTTAATTTCAAAATTCAAGATAGTTTGAATAAGTACATTGACGGGAGGGCTTTAGAGGGCTACTGTCCAGGTGTAGATTGATACGACTAGGCAGAATAATAGTTTGACATGAACTAGGGCCTGTTTCTATGCTCTATGACTCTCTGTGACAAAGATTTGTAATCTTCTCCTACCTGTGGAGGAGAATGTACATACTGTTCTTCTCTCAGATGGCATTTGTTGGGGGTCTAGTTGAGGTTCCCCTAGTTTTCACTTCTTCAAACTGAAGCAGTGTCTCCACAGTTTCGACACTGGAAATGAGTGGTTGAGTCAAAGAAATAGAACAAAGATCTGAAAAACTGAGTTTTATCATATTACGTATGTATGGTGTAAGGACGAGGCACGGAGAGGCCTTGTGCATTGTTTTCTTCAGTGTTGCTGATGCCTGCTTTATTCTGCAGGGAGGTTGCTGCTGAGGAGGGCTTGGCCTCCCCTTAATTTTGTACATGTTCTTCCCCTGCAAGAAAGAAGTTTGGATGCTGGTACCACCTCATGTGAATGTGTTTTCCATTGTCAAATAATTGATGCCTGCTGTGTAGGGTGTTAGACGTAGGGAAAATGTGAGCTGCAACTGTAACCAGTCTGTAAGAGGAGGCAGTTGTATGCTGTTAAAAGTGTGTGAAAACAGCTTGATGAAGGATTTACACCATTGTAACCCTGTTCTCTGACCCAAGTAGTGATCTCCAAAAAAAGGCTCTTCCCACTTACTGCTGCGTATTGCCGACAGGGTTTAACGTTCTCTGTGGTGAAAGAATTCTCCCTTTCCTGCAACACAGTTTTCACTGCACCATCTGAATATCTGATCATCCTTGGTTTGATATCTTAACCTAGCATCAGAATTGGTATCCATCGGAGTTTCCATATTATTGTAAGAGTCCACAGATTCCTTGTGGAAAGGAAACCTGACATCTTTGTTTTGTTTATGTCTATCTTCATTTGTCTATGTTTTATGGATGTTCACAGAGGTTGGCTATTAAATGTTCACTTAAATAGCCTACCAAGATACCCTGCTCAATTAGTGTCACAGATTAATAGACTCAAAGAGTAACACTGCATGGAAGCAGTATTTTGCCTGACTCATCCATACTAACCATGGTATCCATCAAGCTAATTCTCATTTGCCCACATTTGGCTCTTATCTCTCTAAACACCTTCCCTCCATCTACATATCCAAATGTCTTCTAAATGTATTTATTTATTTGTTTTTATTTAGAGATACAGTGTGGAACAGGCGCTACCGGCCCAACAAACCACACCACAATGCAACCCAACTATTAAACACTAGCCTAATCACAGGACAATTTACAATGACCAACGCTCTTCACTGACAATCAACGCTGGAGCACCTCAGGGGTGTGTGCTTAGCCCGCTGCTCTACTCTCTATATAGACAATAGACAATAGGTGCAGAAGTAGATCATTCGGCCCTTCGAGGCTGCACCGCCATTCTGAGATCATGGCTGATCAACTACTATCAATACCCGGTTCCTGCCTTGTCCCCATATCCCTTGATTCCCCTATCCATAAGATACCTATCTAGCTCCTTCTTGAAAGCATCCAGAGAATTGGCCTCCACTACCTTCCAAGGCAGTGCATTCCAGACCCCCACAACTCTCTGGGAGAAGAAGTTTTTTCTTAACTCTGTCCTAAATGACCTACCCCTTATTCTCAAACCATGCCCTCTGGTACTGGACTCTCCCAGCATCTGGAACATATTTCCTGCCTCTATCTTGTCCAATCCCTTAATAATCTTTATGTTTCAATCAGATCCCCCTCTCAATCTCCTTAATTCCAGCGTGTACAAGCCCAGTCTCTCTAACCTCTCTGCATAAGACAGTCCAGACATCCCAGGAATTAACCTCGTGAATCTACGCTGCACTTCCTCTACAGCCAGGATGTCCTTCCTTAACCCTGGAGACCAAAACTGTACACAATACTCCAGGTGTGGTCTCACCAGGGCTTTGTACAAATGCAAGAGGATTTCCACATATACACATGACTGTGTGGCTAGGCATAGCTCAAATACCATATATAAATTTGCTAATGATACAACCATTGTTTGTAGAATCTCAGGTGGTGATGAGAGCGCATACTAATGATATGCCAACTAGTGGAATGGTGCCGCAGAAACAACCTGGCACTCAATGTCAATAAGATGAAAGAGCTGATTGTGGACCAGGAAGGGTAAGTCGAAGTGTTACGATACAGCAACAATGAATATAAAATTGAGACAAGTTTTTTAATAAACAAATAAACATTTATTTAAACTCTGATCAATAAAAATGAAAAGTAACCAAACGACTAACTTAACCTGAAGTTAACTGCTATACAGCAACTCAAACAGTTCTTAAAGTGATAAATGTGAAAGTCCAAATGATTTATACAGTCAATTAGGAGAGACTTTCCTGCAGTAACGAATTCCTCAACGACATGACGTTACTGCTGATCGTAGCCGAAATATGCCTTGCCCGAAAGACTCCCAATGAAGGAAATAAAAACAGCTTGAAGGAGCTGACCTTTTCCTTGGCGAATAACACTGCACCCAACCCTTTCTGCCTTTACAAGACAGGGGTTATCTCAGATGCAGGTTACCAATTCCGGAACGAAGATCCAATAAGGTCGATCCTGTTTTACCACCGACGACGCCAACTTTACTCGATCCTTTGAATTTCCATACTTCAGTAAATCTTCACTCTCCAATACTTAGACTTTAAAATTAAATCGAAGATACATCAAACATAACTGGCAGTGATTTTCAAAACTGCTGGCACAATGACAAGGTACCTTACAGTAAGAACTAAAACTCCACTTTAAAACAAAACTGCATCATGAAACCAAATACGCAGCATAACGGAGTAACGGACAACTTAAATGACATCCCAACAAAAACTCCTGCGTCACAGCAGGCTTTCCCCGTTTTATACCTGTTGAAATCAGGCCGTCATATGACCTCATACTGGCAGGAAAATATATCACCCCACCATCACAAGACCATTACTTCACGCCCACCAGATACTCAATTATATCATGGTCATAAGACAGTCACAAGATACCCACGGGGTATGTAACATGAAGGAACACATACCAATCCTCATTGAGGGATCAGAAGTGGAGAGAGTGAGCAGCTTCAAGATCCTGGGTGTCAAGATCTCTGAGATCTAACCTGGTCCCAACATATTGATGTAGTTATAAAGAAGGCAAGACAGTGGCTGTACTTTATTAGGAGTTTGAAGAGATTTGGCATGTCAACAAATACACTCAAAAACTTCTATAGTTGTACCGTGGAGAGCATTCTGACAGGCTGCATCACTGTCTGGTATTGGGGGGGGGGGGGGCTACTGCACAGGACCGAAAGAACCTGCAGAGGGTTGTAAATTTAGTCAGCTCCATCTTAGGTACTAGCCAACCAAGTACCCAGGACATCTTCAGGGAGCGGTGTCTCAGAAAGGCAACATCCAATATTAAGGACCTCCAGCACCCAGGGCATGCCCGAAGGCACAAACTCAGTGATTCAGGAACAGATTCTTCCCCTCTGCCATCCAATTCCTAAATGGACATTGAATCATTGGACACTAACTCACTTTTTTAAAAAATATACAGTATTTCTGTTTTTGCACCCTTTAAAATCTATTCAATAAATGTATACAGTACTGTAATTGATTTACTTGTTTATTTATTTTTTTCTCTCTTCTATTCTATGTGTTGCATTGAACTACTGCTGCTAAGTTAACAAATTTCACATCACATGCCGGTGATAATAAACCTGATTCTGATTCAGTTAACCTATAATCATGATGTCTTTGTAATGTGGGAGGAAACCAGAGCACCCTGAGGAAACCAACAAGGTTCATGAGGAGAATGTATAAACTCCTTATTAACAGTTCCCAATTGAACTCCGAGCTCCAGACTGCTATCATGATGCCCTAAATATTGTTACTGTACTTGCCTCAACCACTCATTCAATATATGTTCTGCGCTCTGCATTGTCCCTCAGGTCCCTTTAAAATCTTTCACCTCTATCCTTAAACCCATAGCCTCTTGTATTTATTGGTATTCTATTGATATTGGTTTATTATTGTCACATGTAGTGAGGTACAGTATCTTACATACTCTTCATAAAGATCAATTATTACACAGTGTATTGATGTAGAACAAGGTAAAACAATAACAATGAAGAATAAAATGCAATAGCTACAGAGAAAGTGCATTATAGATAAAAAGTAAAATGCTAGATCGTAACGAGGTAGATTGTGAGGTTAAGAGCCAATCTTATTGATCTAGGGAACCTCTTACACCAGGTTGGAAGAGAATACCCAGGGTTCCCCTTATGTTGCTCTTCCCTGGGAAAAAGACTAAGTGCATTCAGCCGATCTAGATCTCATTGTGATTTTATACACATTATAAGTTTACCCTACAAACTCTTATGTTTCAAGGAATAAAGTTCTAGCCTTCCCAACCTCCCCCTATAACTCAGACCCTTAATTCATGGCAGCATCTTCGTAACAATGTTTTTCCCATAACAGGCTGACCAAAACTAAACTCCTCGCCAGCGACATAAATTCGCAATTTCTATACTCCGTGCCCTGAATGATGAAGGTCAGGCTGGCAAAACCTTCTTCATCACTGTATCAACCTGCGACACCACTTTCAGTGAACTATGTACCTGTGCTTCTAGGTCCCTGAATTCCACAGCACACTGCAGGATGTGGCCATTCGCTGTACAAGTCCTACCCTGGTTTGACTTCCCAAAATGCAAAACTTTGCACTTACCTGAATTGAAAGCCATCTGCCAATCTTAAACCCACTTACCCAGCAGATCAAAATTCTCCTGTAATTTTTGGTAGCCTTCTACAATACCACTCATTTTAGTATCATCCGCAAAAGTATTAACCATACCTTGTACATTCACACCCAGCCATGGTCCCAGCATGACCCCGATGGCACACCATTGATAATAGGTTTCGACTGCAAGAAACAACTTTCACCATTACTCTGTTTCCTACAATCGAGGCAATTATGAATCCAATTAGCCACCTCCCTGTGGATGGATAGGAAATGGACAATAAGCAATGATACATGATCAGTGATCATATCACAGAAATGAATAAACAGAAAAAGTGATTTTTGACTTAAATTTTCCTCGTTCTCTGTGGCCAGAAAGCATGCCTTTTATGTGCCATCAGAGAAACCTGGTTCTTGCCCCTACCATCCTGACTTGCGTAAAATAAGTAGTATAGCCAGCACACACGTTTGAGTCACTGCAATGAGATATTGCACTAATATAACGTGGTTCATATCGCAGTTCAGCGTACGGGCTGTTTGAATTTCCGTGCATCTCTAAAAACAACTGTGTAAAAAGCAAGTTAAAAGAAGCAAACACAAGGAAATCTGCAGATGCTGGAAATTCAAACAGCAACACACACAAAATACTGGTAGAACACAGCAGGCTAGGCAGCATCTATAGGGAGAAGCGATGTCGACGTTTCGGGCCGAGACCCTTCGTCAGGACTAACCGAAAGGAAAGATAGTAAGAGATTTAAAAGTAAGGGCCCTCCCCCCTCTACTTTTAAATCTCTTACTATCTTTCCTTTCGGTTAGTCCTGACGAAGGGTCTCGGCCCGAAACGTCGACATCGCTTCTCCCTATAGATGCTGCCTAGCCTGCTGTGTTCTACCAGTATTTTGTGTGTGTTGCAAGTTAAAAGAAGTATTTGTTTAAAGTTTGCTCTGGAAACTTATGATGGCATCGCCTTTATACATTGAGATTTGACACCATTGATAAACTTTGATTTGGATTCAGAGAGATACAAAGTAAATAGTTTAAGCAGGAATTTAGCTGGCTGATACTTAAAAGAACTTGTGTTACTATATTTCGACTTGGGGTGTGTAAGTGAAATGTGATTATTGTTATTACTTAGCAAAGGAAAGTTGCTGTCATAACACAGTGTCTGCAAATCTAAGTGGTATTGGCAAGCCAAGTAGATACTTACAGTTTCAAAACTGTTTAACTTCCTATTAGATGGGTCTGTGTGAATAAAATAAAACTTACATTTATAAATGATCATGAAAAATAGCAATATCTTTGTTTCCAATTTTACAATAACTTGCCTAACAGAGCTACTGATGATTAAAAACATCCCATGACAAACCAAGCAGAGCCAATTGACAATTAATTTGCATAACAGCGATACTGAATTGCAATGCTACATATTTTATTCGCTGTTTAAGTATTTGTATTTGTATTGAATGAATTAGATCTATCAGGCTAAAGCAACCTGAGCCTCTTATGTTGAAGAGAGCGAATTCACCTGCTCTTATTTCCACTCATCTGTTTAACAATAACGAGGCACTTGCAGCCTGGGCTGGATAATTACATTTCCTGCACAGGAAGTGCAGAGGTCGACTGAGGAAGCACTTGATGAGACAAAGCCTGATAACATGTCAGCAACATTCTGATTGGATTCACTCAGTTCAAACTATTACAATATTGCTTGAGTATTGGATTCATTTGTGATTGTTTGTAAATTGTACATAAAAAGGATTTCACTCCTGTTTTGAAGAGCTTATGCCCATTTCTTTTGAAGACCTGGTCATCAGGAAATGAGCTCAACATTTCCTGTCATGATTTATCCTATCAAAGACGTCATGGTGTCATAGAGATATGTAGCATAGAAACAGCCTATTGGTCCACCACGTCTGCCCTTTTAAATTAATCCTTCATTATTTCCATTCTATTCTCCCTATACTCTCAACAATTCTTCCCATGTTTTCCACACACTTACACACAAGAGTGTGGAGGGAGGTTACAGTGGTCAACTAGCATGCACATCTTTGGGGGTCAGAGGAAACCAGAGTTATTGAGGAAACCTACACAGTCAGAAACTCCATATAGAGGTTAGAATTGATCCTGAGGTTCTGGTGCTCTGAGGCCACAATTCTACTCGCTGCACCATTGTGTTGCCCTGTCCTTTGTCTGTACTACCTTCCATGTGCCACAAGCACATCGGCATTTATAAGCATCATTTGAGCTACATGAAAACAAAAACAGGATCAAAATATCACAACTTATAACATTAATGAATGAATCACAATAAAATGAGATGTGCATCATGATAAAAGCAATGAAAAATAATATAAGCAGTCCCCATGATGTGAAATAACATTCCTTACACAATTCTAAACAAAACAATGGAGTCATAGAACACCTGCAACACAGAAACAGGCCCTTTGGCTCATCTAGTCTATGCTGAAATATTAGTCCACTTAGTCCCATCCTCCTGCACTCAGTCAATAGCCCTCCATAGCCCCCATCCATGTACCTATCCAAATTTCTCATAAATGTTAAAATTGACCCCGCATCCACCATCTCTGCTACCAGTTCATTCCACACTATCAACAACCTCTGAGTGAAGAAGCTCCCCCCTCATGTTCCCCTTAAAGATTTCACCTTTCACCCTTAACCCATGACCTCTAGCTCTAGTCTCACCCAAACTCAATGGAAAAAGCCTGCTTGCATTTATCCTATCTATACACCCCTCATTCTCCCCTCAAATCTCACCTCATTCTTCTATGCTCTAGGAAATAAAGTCCCAAACGTTTCAACCTTTCCCATAACTCAGATCCTCAAGTTCTGACGACATCCTTGTGACTTTCTCTGCATTCTTTCAATCTTATTGGCATCTTTCATATAGTAGGTAACCAAAAGTGCACACAACACTCTGAATTAGGCCTTACTTATGTCCTATACAACTTTAACAAACATTGCAATTCCTGCATTCAATACTTTGACTCATGAAGGCCATTGTGACAAAAGATTTCTTTATGATCTTATCTACATATGATGCCACTTACAAAGAGTTATGGATCTGTATTCCCAGATCCCACTGTTCTACTGCTGCTTCTCACCGTGTAAGTCCTACCTGGTTTGCCCTGGTTTGTCCTCCCAAAGTGCAACACCTCACACTTGGCTGATTTAAATTCCATCTGACGCGGATGAGAGCAATCCAGCTTGTCTTCCAGGAAGCGAACACTAGAGAGCAGCACCGACGGGAAAGCCAGCCTGGAGGGGTAAGGCCTCAACCCAACACAGATTCCAGTGCATCCACTGCACCTCTGTGCTCTCCCACATTACCACTGGCGTGTCCTCCCCAGAATAACTGCAACTGGCAATGCTGCAGCACAAAGGGTTGGCCCATAAAACAACCCAGGCCACACTGCAGCCCCCACACCCCCAACCCTGTCGGACTCACCAATGTAGCATTTTGTATTATTAATGTCCAAAAAGGTTTTGCAATCAGGAAAGTCGTTTAAGAGACACACACTTACACAATTTTTTGGACCCAGAGTGTCAGCTGCAGTAAAGCCGCCACCATTTTACCAGAGGTCGTTAAGGAGATTAGAGCAGGCAGTAGGATTTTATGAAGGAAACAATCCCTGGGAAGTCTGAGGTGAAGCTGACAGAACTGAAAGAAAGTGTCCAAATATGTATAAGGTCTAAAGGTTGGGGAAGAGCAGTCTGTGACATATACTGTAAAGATCTACCATAGAGACAAGATTTACTTATGCTTCTCACAACCTTGGCTAAGCTCAAAGTTGACAATGCCTTCTGCTGCACAATGGCACAAAGAATAAAACACATATGAGGGTCAGGGCATCAGAAATCATTTATCCTTAAGCAAAAATCTCAGATTATTTTCACTCCTTACAATCTCCAAGACAATGAAAAGATTTAGCTGTGGAGGATGGACAAAGACAAACTATGATAGGCCTTCTGACTCAAGTTTGAGAACCCAAGGGCAGAGCAGGGTTTCCTTACCTGGGGTCCACAGACTCCTTGCTTATTGTTATTGGTCCGTGGCATTAAAAAAATCTTGGGAAACCCTGATCTAGAGAAATAAGAATATCTGATGCAAAATGATGGGCATAAATGAGAAGGCCTGTAACAGAACCCAGGCAGCACAGTCACAGAGCCAGCAAAGCCACTTGTTCACAGGGTCCAAAGACTCTGGTTCATTCCTGACCTCCGTCTGTGTACAGTTTACATGTCCTATCTGTGAGCTTCCTCTGGCTGCTCCACTTTCATCTCACAACCCAAAGACGTGCAGGTCAGTGGGTTAATTGGGCATTGTAAATTGCTCCTAATGTGTAGATGGGTGATAGAATCTGAGTGTCGTTTTTGAGACTGTGGGAAGAATAAAATAAGACTAATTTATGTAAATGAGCAGTTGATGATCAAGATGGACCTAATGGGCTGAAAGTGACTACATTTTTCAGCTCTCTCGCTCTCTCTCTCTCTCATGGCAGATAGATGGAGGTAGACCTGTTGTGTTTCCTCAGAAGATGTAAGGTAAAGGCTGATGGGTGTGGCAGCTATTTCTGTAACTGAGACATACAGCACTCAGGAATCATTCCAAATCTGATGTGGCTATACACACAACACTGAAAACTTAATGTGATACTTTGAGACAATCAAAGATTACCAATGATTGCCAAATATCTATCATCACCAGCGATAGAGAACTGCACCATGATTACCCTGCCTACTGCCTAGAAAAATATATGAACAAAAATTCTAAATGAAATTGGAGTCAAGAAAATTATATGGTAAATACTATTTATGAAGATAGTGTTTAATTTTATTCCACATTGTAACATGAAAATACTGCCTTATCTCTCAAACTGAGATCAAAGTTATCAGTACCGTGACTGTGAAATGGACTACTTGACTGCTTAAAACCAAGAAACACTATTTGGTTACTTTTACACTATTTGCAACTTTGTGATTAGAAGTAACATCCAAAGTCCTCCAACTCTCCTCTCCAAGATTTGTAAACCAAATCATTCCAGATTAAGATGAGTCTTGAGTTTCCTAAGTCACTAGGTGACTTGAAAATAACCTTATATAAATTAAGCAACTTGCAATATCAGCAAGTCCATATTCTTTGAGCCAGTCATTAAACAAAGGCATAGGTAAAAATTTACCATTGGAGAAATGGTACTTCTTTATTCATCTATTGAAGTGAGAAAAAACCAGCAAAGACAACAGGTCCATCCCTAACGGAAGGTGTCATGAACATATTATCATGTGGTACTTACTCGCCTCCTCATCGGTATTTAGTTTCTAGTTTTGTAGGACTTCAGACATCAACATAACATTGGTCCAAGACAGACTAACTGAATTCCACACTTGGAAAACTGTGTGTAGTTCTTGTCCCCCAGCCAAAGGAAGGACGTCACTAAACAGGAAAGGGTGCAGAAAGGATTCACAAGGGTGTTACTAAGACTACTAAGGGTGTTTTATAGAAAGGATGGATAGGTTGAGATATTTTCCTCTAAAGAATAGGAGGCTGAGGAGGTAACCTTATAAGGGTATAGAAAATGAAGAAGGAAATAGATATAGTATATAGGTGTACGATTCTATATAAGAGATTCATGATTTTCTCATCGAAGGTCGAATAGTTGATTATGGAATTATAGAAAAATGTCTCATAATTCAACGGCTGTATTTTGTACTTAAAATTCCTAATGACAAGTTGGTGTAAAACCTCCCAGAGGAAAGGAATCGTATGCCAGTTTATAAATTGGGTGCTTTAGTCTGTGAATTAATAAGGCAATTAATATTTCCTTGCCGCTTTCACTTCATCTCCTCCAACTGTGTGACTAACTTCTTATGTTGCTTAGTGGCATTTTATTCTTAATTTTATAACTGGCTTGTGTAGATTCAGTACACTAAGGGTTACTTAACCTGGAACTCTCCTAGTAAAATATAACTTTATTAAAACAAGAACAAATTCTACTATATCAGACTAACCTCTATATAATTACAGTAGATCAGATCAAACAATTAAAGCAAACCGAGGTCATCATTATTTTCTTCCCAGTTGCACAAAACCTTTGGTCTTTATCAACTTATGAAAACCTTTTAGACAAATGTTGATAGATGAATTGGCTTAAATTAGACCCTGTCCCCAATAACTCAGTTAGGCCAGACCATAAAAGAGAGTTGAACATTCAACGTCCTTGTGTTGCTGGAGCACTTGTTGAATTGCTAAGTTGGATCCTTTCCCGTTTCAGATTAGACCAATGAGTTCTGAATGACTATCTTTCAGAAACGAGTTTACATCTGCTGAAATTGACCCCTTTGTACTCAGTCCTGTGAAGCCGTCCCCAAGTTAAACACTGCAGCAAGATGCTCTATTTATTGAGTTATTAGCATTATAATGACACTGCACTGCTGACAGAGCAGTCAGCTGTTGATCTGATTAAATAAAACTTTCCTGAATTGGAGCTCTGTTAACTTGAATTGATGCATTTGATGAAGAGAAGGAAGTTTCTCAAGATAGACTTACACAGATACACATGCTATTAAAAAAAATATGTAGCCTCAGAGAATCCTTTGCGTTATTATGGAGGAAGCACATCACAAAAGCAGGATAATTAGGCTATGACTTTATCAGAAACCTCCCACAGAATCTTTAAGAGGCAACAATAGTCATAAAGTTGTTTTGAATACACATACCAGGTATTTAATAATGAGTTCACAAAAGAACTAGCAACACTGTTAAAAAGGAAATTATAAGCAGAAAGGGAAAACCCATGGAATTATTTTGTGATCAAATTTACTTTCAATAACTCTTCACAACTCATTATCTCAGTTTTTTGCAGTTTGTTCTCTTCTGTACTCTGGGGTTTGTCAGTCTTTGTCAGTTTATGCATAACTTTTCATAAAATTCTATTTTATTTCTTTTTTCCCCTATAAATGCCTCCAAAAAAAAGAATATTAAGGAGGTATATGGTAACATCACATATTTTGATAGTTAATTTATTTGAACTTTGAACGTGAAATTCTAAAAGTTTACCTTGAGATTCAATTACCCAGCTGAGTTGGAGTCCAAGATTCCCATTGGAAACGATGGAACTGATCAAGATGCATCACTGCACCTCAATAAGTGCATGATAACAAGGTGTGAAAATGACAGTACGTTTAAGTAAAATATGACTTTAAAAAATCATTTTAATTATTCTGTTTATTCAACTGGAGTTAAACATAGTATGTATCAATTCTCTTTTCACAAACAACAGAAAATCTGCAGATGCAGGCAATCCAAGTAACACACACAAAATGCTAGGGGAACTCAGCAGGCCAGACAGCATCTACGGAAAAGAGTATCGTCAATGTTTCAGGCCAAGACCCTTCGGCAGGACCAATTCTCTTTTCGTGGTTTTCTTTGTTTTCAAAACTTTCAGGTAAATTCAAATAATGCCTCATTCCCCTAGTTTCAAATCCTTACAGACACTAAACTGTAATCATTAAGAACTATTTGGCCAAATCATGATCTCTTGTGGCCAGAGATCACAGATCAATGAATGAGATTTTAAAAAGGAACATTCGTGGGCTCTCAGCATTTTTCAGGTGGCCCAATCAAATAGGAAGAGTGAGAGAGGGGGCAACTCACCGGTCTGGAAGTGAGATTTTAAAAAAGTGTCCGCTGGCTTTCGCCATTTTCCACAGGCCCAATTAAGTAGCGATTCATTAGCAAGGGCAAATACAAATAAGGCAGAGACAAGAGGAGTGGCCATTGTGAGAGTGGACCTGTGTTAGAGCAGGGAGACTTTAGCTCATCAGGCTTCGGTGAGAACAGGCCTGAGCAAAGAATGCATCTGGTAAGTTTCTTCTTCTTCATTCATCATTCTTCATCTGTCAGGGCAAAGTTAGAGCAGTGAGAATGGCTCTAGGAGCTGTGTTGCATTCTTCGTGTGAGATGTGGGTGTTCTGGGAAACGTTTAGATCACCACATCTGCACCAGGTGCACCAAGCTACAGCTCCTCAGAGAATGTGTTAGGGAACTGGAGCTGCAGCTCGATGATCTTCAGTTCATATGAGAAACTGAGGAGGTGATAGATTTGATAGGAGCTACAGGGAGGTAGTCACCCCCAAGTTGCAGGATGAAAGGTGACTGTTGGGAGAGTGAAAACAAAGGGTGGCTAGTGCAGAATACCCCTGTGACCGGTCCCCTCAATCAATAATAAATACAATGTTTGGAGGGATGACCTACCAAGGGAAAGCCGCAGAGACAGGGTCTCTAGCACTGTGGCTCAGAATGGAAGTGGAGAATAGAGGATTGCAGTAGAGATAGGGGACTTCATAGTTAGAGGATTAGACACAAGATTCTGTGGACGCGATAGAGAAGAGACACTCAGATGGGATGTTGCCTCCCAGGTGACAGGGTTAGGGACATCTCGGATGGCGTCCACAGCATTCTAAAGGGAGGGTGTACAGCCAGAAATCTCGGTACATATTGGAACCAATGACATATATAGGTAGAAAAGGGAGGAGGTCCTGAAGAGAGGATTTAGGGAGCTAGGTAGAAAGATGAAAAGCAGAACTTCCAGAGTAGTATGACCATCTGTGTTGCCCAGTGAGGGTAAGAATAGGATGAATTTGCAGATGAGTGCATGACTGGGGAACAAGGGCAGGGGGCAGTGGTTTAGATTTCTGGGTCACTGGGATCTCTTCTGGGGAATGTATGACCTGTAGAAAAGAGATAGGTTACATTTGAACCTGAGGGGGACGAATATGCTTGCAGGCAACTTTGCTAGAACTGCTGAGGAGTGACTAAACAAGGGGGATGGGAAAATGAGTGATAGGGCTGAGGATGGGGCGGTTAGGATATAAGTAGAGGCAGCGTGCAGTGAGACTGTTAGAAAGAACAGGTGGATGATAGGGCAAAATTGCAGTCAGTGAAAATACTGTTTTCTGTTAAAAGCCAGCACTTCGCAGCAGTTTTTAAGAGTTTGAACTGCGGCCAATCAAAGGCAAATGAAAATATGGCAGGGTAAAGCAGAGCAACCATTATTGCAGTGGCCATTGTGTGAATGGGTCAGTGTAGAGTGGGGAGAATTTGACTTTGGTTCATCAGGTTTGGGCGAGGAATCTGGTAAGTCTCTTCTTCATCATTACTCTTCATTCCTCATCTGTTCGGGCATACTTAGAGCGGTGAAAATGACTCCAGGGGCAGTATTATATTCTTTGTGTGAGATGTGGGAATTCTGGGGGACCTACAGAATTGCACCAGGTGCACCAAGCTGCAGCTCCTTAGAGGACGCGTTCAGGAATTGGAGCGGCAGCTCACTGACTTTCAGCTCATATGGGAGACTGAAGAAATGATAGATAGGAGCTGCTGGGAGATAGTCACCCCTAGGTTGCAGGAGGCAGGTAGCTGGGTGACTGTTATAAGAAGGAAGGTGAAATGAGCAGCCAGTGCAGAGCACCCCTGTGAACATTCCCCTCAATAATATCTATACCATATTGGATACTATTGGTGGGGGGGGATGAACTACCAGGAGAGAGGTACTCTATCACTGAGTCTGGCGCTGTGGCTCTGAGGAGAGAGGTGCAGAGGACTGCAGTATGATAGGAGATTCCATAGCTAGAGTTCTGAGCAGAGATGAGTTTCTGTGGATGCAATAAGAACAGCAGATGGCATGTTGCCTCCCAGGTGCCAGGGTCAGGGATGTCTCGGATCATGTCCATGGCATTCTCAAGGGCAAGGGTGAGCAACCACTAGTCTTGGTACATATGGGCACCCGTGACATGGGTAGGAAAGGCGAAGAGGTCCTGAAGAGAGATTTTAGGGAGCAGGGAAGAAAGCTGAAAAGCAGGATAGTAATCTCTGGATTGTTACATGTGCCATGCACCAGTGAAGGTAAGAAAAGGGGCATTTGGCAGATAAATGTGTGCCAGAGAAAAGGTACAAAGGGCAGGCTTCAGATTACTGGATTATTGGAATCTCTTCTGGGGAAAGTACAACCTGTATGAAAGGGATATTTTATGCTTTTTCCTAAGGGGGACCAATATCCTTGCAGGGAGGTTTTAGACAAATTTGGCAGGGAGGTGGGAACTGGAGTGAGAGGGCTGAGGATGGGGCAGTTGGTTTACTAATAGAGGCACTGTGTAGTGAGACTGCTAGCAAGGACATGCTGTTGAAATATAAATGCAGGAGAAAATCGAAAAGGGTGATGAATACAAGACTGAAAGTGTTACATTTGAATGTGTGCAGTATACAGAATAAGGTAGATGAACTTGCAGCACAGTTAGATATTGGGCATTATGATGTTGAGGGCATCACAGAGTTGTGGCTGAAAGAAAATTATAGCTGGGAGCTTAACATCCAAGGATACACACAGTAGGCAGAGGTGGTGAGGTGGCTCTGTTGGTAAAAAATGAAATCAGATCCTTAGAAAGAGGTGACATAGGATTGGAAGGCATAGAATCCTTGTGGTAGAGCAAAGAAACTGCAAGGGTAAAGACTACAGTATCTTAAAACTTATATACAAGCCTCTGAACAGTAGCAGAGATGTGGGCTACAAATTACAACGGGAAATAGAAAAGGCATGTCAGAGAGGCAACGTTAAAATATTCCTGGGATATTTCAATATGCAGGTAGGTTGGGAACATCAGGTTGGTGCCGGATCCCTAGAGGGGGAATATTTAAAGACAATCAATGGTTGAGCCCACTAGGGGGATCAGCAATTCTGGATTGGGTGTTGTGCAATGAATCAGAATTGATTTGAGAGCTGAAGGTAAAGAAACCCTTGGGGGGGTGGGGCCAGTGATCATAATATGACAGAATTCACCATGCAATTTGAGAAGGAGAAGCTAAAGCCAGATGTATTGATACTATAGTAGAGTAAAGGGAATTACAGAGGCATGAGAGAAAAGCTGGGCAAACTTGATAGGAAGGAGATACTAGCAGTGATGACATCAGAGCAACAATGGCTGGAATTTCTGGAAGCAGTTCAGAAGGTGCAGGATAGATGCATCCCAAAGCAGAATAATCTAAAGGCAGGATAATATAACCATAACTGATGATGGAAGTCAAAAAACAACATAGAAGAAAATGTGATGGCATATAACAAAGCAAAATTAGTGGGAGGCTTGAGGATTGGGAAGCTTTTAAATCCATCAGCTAGCAACTAAAAAAGTCATAAAGATGAAAGCAATGGAATACAAAGGTGAGCTAGCCAATAATATTAAAGAGGATACCAATAGTTTCCTCAGATATATAAAGAGTAAAGGAGAGGCAAGAATAGGTATTGGACAGCTAGAAAAATATGCTGGAAAGATAGTAATGGGGGATAAGGAAATGATGGATGAACTGAATTAATATTTTGCATCAATCTTCACTGTGGAAAACACTAGCAGTATGCCAGAAGTTCAAGAGTGTCAGGGGGCAGAAATGAGTGAAGTTGCCATTACCAGGGAGAAGGTGCTTGGCGAACTGAAAGTTCTGAAGATAGATAAATCACCTGGACCAGATGGTGCACACCACAGGGTTCTGAAGGAGGTGGCTGAAGAGATTGTGGAGGCATTAGTAATGATCTTTCAAGAACCAATTCATTCTGGAATGGTTCCGGAGGATTGAAAAATTACAAATGTCACTCCACTCTTCAAGAAGCGAGAGAAGCAGAAGAAAGGAAATTATAGGCCAGTTAGTCTGACCTCCGTGGTTGGAAAGATGTTGAGCCAATGTTAAGGATACGGTTTCAGGTACTTGGAGGCACATGATAACCAAAGTCAGTATGGTTTCCTCAAGGGAAAATCTTGCTTGACAAATATGTTCAATTCTTTGAAGAAATAACAAGCAGGATAGACAAAGGAGAATCAGTGGATTTTGTGTACTTGGATTTTCAGAAGGCCTTTGACAAGGTGCCAAACATGAGACTGCCTAACACGTTAAGAGCCCATGGTATTACAGGAAAGATACTACCATGGATAGAACATCAGCTGATTGGCAGGAGGTAAAGAGTGAGAATAAAGGGAACCTTTTCCGGTTAGCTGCTAGTGAGTAGTGATGTTCCACAAGGGTCTGTGATAGGACCATTTCTTTTTACATTATACATCAGTGAATTGGATTGATAACTTTGTGGCCAAGTTTGAGGACAATACAAAAATAGATGGAGGGTCAGGTAGCATTGAGGAAGCAGGGAAGCTGCAGAAAATCTTAGACAGATTAGGAGAATGGGCAAAGAACTGGCAGATGGAATACAGTGTCAAGAAGTGTATGGTCATGCACTTTGGTAAAAGGAATAAAAGTATAGACTAATTTCTAGAAATTCAAAGATCTGAGGTGGAAGGGATTAGGGGATCTTCCTGCATAAAGGTTGAGTCAGAGGTGAGGAAGACAAATGTAATGTTAGCATTCATTTCAAGAGTACTAGAATATAGAAACAAGATGTCACCAGCAGACTTGGAATGGACCCAAATGCAAGATGCAGGCACTGAAATACTAGGGGTAGGACAGGATGGGGATGCTATGGCATGCAAAGGGTAATGCAGACAGGGCTGGATCCTAGAGTTCAGGCGAGGCAGAGCAGGATCCCAGAGTTCAGGCGAGGCAGAGCAGGATCCCAGAGTTCAGGCAAGGCAGGCAGAGCAGGCAGGCAAAGCAGGAGGATCCCAGAGTTCAGGCACATAACTTCTGGGCAGGGCCACCTCCCAGGCAGGAACACAGAGGCCCAGGCAAGGCACAGAACACATGGGCAGGTGTAGGCACAACCCACAGGGAGCAAGGGGTGAAAGGGTCAGAGTCCTCAGGGTAGGCCACAAGGATCCCAGGCAGAAATACAGAGGCCTGGGCAAGGCACAGACACCTGGGTAGGTACAGGGCACAACCCATGGGAAACAAGGGGAGGAAAGGGTAGGAGTCCTCAAGGCAGGCCACATCCTGGGTAGGACCACCTCCCAGGCAGAGACAGAGGCCTGGGCAAGGCACAGACACCTGGTCAGGTGCAGAGCACAACCCATCTGAGGTGAGGGGTAGGAAGGGGACTGAGTCCCCCCACCAGGCAACAGCAGACAGCCTGGCTTCCCCAACAGAGGAAAGGGACAGGAAAGGACAGAACCACCTAAGGGGTAACAGCCACAGCCTGGCTGACCCAACAGAGGCAAGGGACAGGGAAGAACAGAACCACCCAAGGGGTAACAGCAACAGCCTGGCTTACCCAACAGAGGAAAGGGAACAGAAGGGAGCTGGGTCCAGAGTGAGCAGCAGGACAACCAGGATACACCAGTAAATAGGGAGAAGCAAGCAGACAGCACAGGCCAGGCCAATACAGCAGGACCAGCACACACAAGAGAAGCAGGAAAACAAGATAAACCTGGTCAGGACTCAAAACACACCACCCCCAACTAGGCTCACTCCCCAAGCCCCTTATAAACACCTGCCCCCTAATAGGCGACAGGTGTACCTCCTTAAGCCAAGATGATCCAATGGCTCCAGGTGACAGGAGGGCTGGCTGCAGGGCCCGGAGTCCGGAGTCCGCAGACCGGATCAAGACCCAGAAGGCAGGCTCCGGACCAGACCCTAACACAAGAATGTAATGCTGAGGCTTTATAATGCATTGCTGAGGACTCACTTGGCATATTCAAGCAGTTTTGGGCCCTTTATCTTAGAACGGATATGTTGACATTGGAGAGTGTTCAAAGGAGGTTTACAAAAATGATTCTGGAAATGAAAGGCTTATCATATGAGGAGTGCTTGATAGATCTGGGCCTGTACGCTTTGAATCTTATTGAAACCCTTTGAATGTTGAAAGGCCTAGATAAAGTGGATGTGGAGAGGATGTTTCCTATAGTGGGGGAGTCTGGGACCAGAGGACACAGATAGAGTGGATGTGGAGAGGATGTTTCCTATAGTGGGGGAGTCTGGGACCAGAGGACACAGATAGAGTGGATGTGGAGAGGATGTTTCCTATAGTGGGGGAGTCTGGGACCAGAGGACACAGATAGAGTGGATGTGGAGAGGATGTTTCCTATAGTGGGGGAGTCCATGCAGGTTATTGCTGAGCAGGTGCTGCACGATAGCACTGTTGATGACTCCTTCATTATTTTGATGATGATTGAGAACAGGCTGATAGGGCAGTGATTGGCTGTACAGGACATACCTGGGCAATTTTCCACATTGCTGGGTAGATGCCGGAGTTGTAGCTGTACCAGGACAGCTTGGCTAGTGGCACAGCAAGTTCAGGAGCACAAGTCTTCAGGACTATTGCCGGGATTTTGTCTGCATCCATAGCCTTCACAGTGCTTTCAGCTGTAATAATAATAATAACTAATAATAAGTACAGAATAATAATATACACAATAATAATTTACCAATGTGCAATACTGTGCAATAGTAATATACAAAGTAATAAAACAGAGACTATTGTACTGTGATGTGTGCTCTCCTGTCACACAGAGATGTTTATTACATTTGATAGGAAAGGATCCTTGTGTCAGTGGAGCTGAATGAGCCCATTTGAGAGGGTGCTCCACTGCTTATTCAGTAGGTCAAGGAGAGGATGTGCATCATTTTCCGTAATGGATAGAAGTTTGTTTAGTGACCTCCTCTCCACCAAATATTGACATCCAGATACAAGAAACTGCTCACCCTTTCCACTACTGAGTCCTTAAAGGATCTTTTATGATTTTTCTCATATTTGTAAATGATTGAAATCTCCAATCTATGGAAGTGTTTATTGATGTGAACAATAATCTATGCAACCAGAATAAAAATTGTTTTGAATGTAAGTACCTACAGCTAAGTAGAGTGGGAATATAGGAAGCCTTTTCTGGTTGGCTGCTGGAGACTAGTGGTGTTCCACAGGGGTCTGTGTTGGGAACAATTCTTTTTACATTGTATGTTAATGATTTGGATGATAGAATTGATGGCTTTGTTGCAAAGTTTGCAGACGATACCAAGAAAGGTGGAGGGGCAAGCAGTTCTGAGGAAGTAGAGAAGCTACAGAAGGACTTAGACAGATTAGGAGAATGGGCAAAGAAATGGTTGATGGGATGCAATGTCGGGAAGTGTGATGTCATGCACTTGGGTAGAAGAAATGAAAGGGTTGACTATTTTCTAAATGGAGAGAAAATACAAAAAAAAACTGAAGCACAAAGAAACTTGTTTGCCCTTTTGCAGGATTCCCTAACCGTTAAGTCAGTGGTGAGGAAGGCAAATGTGACGTTAGCATTCCATTTCAAGAGGACCAGAGTATAAAAGCAAGGATGTAATGTGAGACTTTATAAAGCACTGGTGTGGTGAACTAGATATACCTGTCTGACTGCTCCTGTGGCTCCTCCCACAGACCCCTGTATAAAGGCGACTGTGGGCTGCTGCTCTCCCTCATTTTCCCCAGAATGTAGTGTTGTTTATTCTTCCAGTCAATAAAAGCCGATATCTCGTTTCCTAAGTCTCAGCGTGAGTTATTGATGGTGCATCAATTTTATTGACTGGAGGCCTCACTTGGAGTATTGTGAGCAGTTTTAGACCCTTTATCTTAGAAAGGATGTGCTGAAACTGGAGAGGGTTCAAAGGAGGTTAATGAAAATAATTCCATGTTTGAACAGCTTGTCATATGAAGAGCATTTGATGGCTCTAGGTCTGTATTCATTGAAATTCAGAAGAATGAGGGGTGATCTCATTGAAACCTATTTAATGGAGAAAAGCCTTGATAGAGTGGATGTGGAGAGGATGCTGCATATGGTGATAGAGTCTAAGACAGCCTCAGAATAGAAGGATATCCTTTTAGAATGGAGATGAGGATGGATCTCTTTAACCAGAGTGTGATGATCTGTGGAATTTGTTGCCACAGGCAGCTGTGAGGGCCAAGTGTTTATGTATATTTAAGGCAGAGGTTGATAGATTCTGGATTGGTCAGGGCATGAAGGGATACGAGAAGAAGGCAGGAGATTGGGTTGAGAGAAAAAATGATCAGCCATGGTGAAATAGCGAAGTAGACTCAATGAGTCAAAGGGCCTAATTCTGCTCTCATGTCTTACGGTCTTATATTCCTCTATTCCATTCAAAATATATTTCAGTCTCCCTTACATTGCCAAATATCTTCCCTATCTGGACAAACAGTTGGCAAGTCAACAATACTTTGTATATAGTCAGTACTGTTAAAGCAGTCTGAAATTAGAGCCTTGCAATAATTACGATTGACAGATTTATCCTGTTTGTTTCCATGCATCCATTCCCAGTGTTAGAATCTGACACATGCACCGACATGGATATATGCACGGGCCACTGCAATTGTGAACCAAAGCACTAGATCCTTCTTGTGAACCACTAATTCATGCTGAATAATAGAAAACGCTAAAAAGAAAGCACCCAAAGAGTTAATTTTTAAACATGAAATCCTGTTAAACAAAAATCATCCTTTTGCTTAGTAACTGCCCTCCAGACTTGTCACATTAAAATCAACATTGAAATAGGAGCTGAAGAGTAAAGGACAACATTATCTGATTTCACCTAAGAAGAAAATTTATTGCACATAGAGATACATATCATATTTGCATAAATGTGTTGGTATGTGTTATTGGCAAGCTTCTACATTAATGCTAGTAGGCAGTGCAAACCATGGAATTGTGCAGTTTATAGAGCCTTTACAGTCTGTCAAATAGCAGTTCAAGTCTGATTCACGTAACTGAATATTCTACAACTGAGTTCTATTTTCAGAACTGACGCCAATGTTACCCCTTCAGGACTTTTCATTTACAGAACTTCATTAAAAGGAAGTATCAGGTAGACCAAAGTGAAGTACAATTCTCTGCAAGATATGTACTGTATTCAGCATATCCCGTGCCAATTGAACAATCTTTTGGCTCTACTTATTCAGCTGACTTAACTCTTCTATTTCATGTTCCTGTAATTAACCTGTATGTTTTTGAGACAACTGTACAACCATCAATTCAATTATGTGACAAGGAAAGGAGGGTTGGTTGTTCTTCCATGGCAGATTAGTTGCAGGAGAACCTGAGTCATGCTCTTGGACTGATATTCATTACTCACATAAATAAGTGGAGCTCATGACTGCCAGTGAAGAAACTATGGGCAGCTCTGAAGTAGGATCAAAGGGTAGGATCCATTGTTATAGGAGACAGACTTGACCCACAGATTGCCTTCCAGATTTGAAAGAAAGCTTCCTCGAGCTATAGGTTTCTCAGCAAAAAAGAAAGACCTGAAATGTTGATGGGAAGTTTGAACAACACACACAAAATGCTGGAGAAACTCAGCAGGTCAGGCAGCATCTATGGAAATGAATAAACTGTCAACATTGCAGACCAAGACCCTTCACCGGGACTGGAAATAAAGGGGGAAGAAGCCAAAATAAGCAGCTGGAAGAGGAGGAGGAGTTCAAGATTGTGAAGGAGTCTTCATTGGAAATGTCAACTGTTTATTCTCCTCCATAGATGCTACCAGACTTGCTAAGTTCCTCCAGCATTTTCTGTGTGTTGCTCAAAATTTCCAGCATCTGCAGAATTTCCCGTGTTTAAGGTGGGAATTGTGCACTAGAACTTGCATTCATATAGCAACTTCTGAAAGCTTAAATTATTCAAAGACTCATTACAACTGATGATGCACTCTTGAAGTACTCATGGCTGTGATTAAGAGAAGTTAGCTAATCAAGATCCCACAAAACAATGTGGCAATAAGTGATAAATCATCTGTAGATATTCATTAATACATAGATATTAAGCAGAGTACCAAAAATAACTCTAAACATAGCCTTCAAATGTCTTGGGAACTTGTGCATCAATATTAGAGAGAAGACAAGAAGACTGTTTAACATCTAATCTGAAAAATGACATCTCTAACAGTGTGTAGGTTTTCACAAATAAAACAGAGGTGTTTTCTGTTTAAGGAAAATCATAGCAACTCATTTATTGAACACCAGGCGTGGAAAAAGTACTGTACGTAATTACCTCATCACGTCAGACCAGCCCCTTAAAATGAACCCCAACTGAATGTCGGTGGTCGTGAACTCCGTACAGTTCCACCAGCTACATTACCCTACAAGTGCAGCACTCGCTCGATGTTGCCATGAAGTTCAAAACCAGTTTTGAAAATAAGAATTTGCTAATTGCTTCAGAAGATAACCTGAACACACCATCTTCTACCTCATAGTGAGAGAACATCAAGGTAGAACCTTCACCTCGTTGGTAGAAACTTGGAGATTACCCTCAGTACCACATGCTAGTTAGGGCAAGAAGAGGATGATTGTATAGATGAATGAATGGCTGAGGAAGTGGTGCAGGGGGCAGGGTTGCAGACTTCTGGATCACTGGGATCTCTTCTGGGAAAGGCATGATCTGTACAAAAAGAATGGGTTTCACTGAACATGAAGGGGACCAATATCCTTGCAAGTAGATTTGCCAGAGCTGTTGAGGAGGGTTTAAACTAATTTGGCAGGGAGGTGGGAACTGAAGTGATAGGGCTGAGGATGGAGCAGGCGGTATACAAGTCAATGCATGGTGTAATAGATAGATTGGTACTTTATTCATCCCAAAGTGTCACTGTAGCATTACAAGTGCACAGATATACAAATATTAGATGTAAGAAAGAATAAAAAATAAGTTACCTCAAACAGTCTAACAGGAGAGGGGTTATCGCTTCCCCAGCTATAGGTGACTCCTATTACAGCCTAATGGCCAAGGTAAGAATGACCTCATATAGTGTTCATTGGAGCAGCACAGTTGTCTTAGTCTATTACTAAAAGTGCTCCCCTGTTCAGCCAAGGTGGCATGCAGAGAGTGAGAAACATTGTCCAGAATTTCCAGGATTTTCCGTAGGGTCCTTTGTTCTACCACAGCCTCCAGTGTGTCCAGTTTGACTCCCACAACAGAGCCAGCCTTTCTAATCAGTTTATTGAGCCTGTTGGTATCACCTGTGGCTATTGCCCCAAAACACCATTATATTGAGGATTCTACTGGCAACAACAGCATGGTAGTACCATGAAGGAGGCCTGCATACTCCAAAGGACCTCAGCCTCCTCAGGAAGTAGAGGTGACTCTGGCCATTCTTGTACACAGTTTCTGTGTTGGTGCTCCACTCAAGCCTGTCATCTAGGTGCACACCCAAGTACTCGTAGGTTTTCACCACATCCACACCCTCATTATCAATAGTAACAGGGAGCTGTGCAGGCTTAGTCTTCCTAAAGTCCATTGCCATCTCCTTTGTATTACTGATACTAGCTGCAGATGAATCAGCTTGCACCATTTGACAATGTCCTCTACCAGGGCCCTTATTCATCCTCCCGTCTTCCCTTTATATATGCGACTATTGCTGAGTCATTGGAGAATTCCTGCAGATGACATGACTCAATGTTGTATCTAAAGTCCAAGGATACAGGGTAAACAGGAAGGGGGCCAATAAGGTCCCCTGTGGGGCCCCAGTACTGCTTATAGTCATGTTTGACATTGAGATGATGGGGCAAAATTACAGGGTGTGTTGAGGTGCAAAATGGGGGAAAATTGAAAAAAGTGATGAACACAGGACTGAAGACGTTATTTTTGCATGCAGCATACAGAATAAGGCTGATGATCTTGTAGCACATTTAGAAAATGGCAGTTATGACATTGTGGGTATCACTGAGTTGTGGCTGAAAGATGATCATAGCTGGTAGCTTAATGTCCAAGGGTACACATTGTATCAAAAGGACAGCCGATACGTGGGAGGGAGTGGCTCTGTTGGTAATAAAAGATATTACATTCTTAGAAAGTGGTGACATAGCATTGGAAGATATAGAATCCTTGTGAGTAGGTTTAAGAAACTGCAAAAGGGTAAAAGACCTTGATGGGAGTTAGAAACAGGCCTACGAACTGTAGCCTGGATGCTAGAATAAATTACAACAGGAGATAGAAAACACATGTAACAAGGGCAATATTATGATAGTCATGGGGGATTTCAATATGCAAGTAGATTGGGGAAATCAGTTTAGTGCTGGATCCCATGAGAGGGAACTTGTAGAAAGCCTGTATGATGGCTTTTTAGAGCAGCTTATGGTATCAGCTATTTTGAACTGGGTATTGTGTAATGAACCAGATATGATTAGGGAGCTTAAGGTAAAGGATCCCTTAGGAGACACCAGATATAATATGATAGAATGCACCCTGCAGTTTGAGAGGGAGAAGCTAAAGTCAGAGACAATATATCAGTATAATAGTGGAGTAAAGGGAATAACAGAGGCATGAGAGTGGAGCTTGCTCAAGTTGATTGAAAAAGAACACTATCAGGGATGAATCAGAATCAGAATCAGGTTTATTATCAGCAGCATGTGCCATGAAATTTGTTAACTTAGCAGCAGCAGTTCCATGAAATGCATAATATAGAGGGAAAAAATAAATAACAATAAATAAATAAATTACAGTATACATATATTGAATAGATCAAAAATCTTGCAAAAATCAAAAATATATATTCAAAAAGTGAGGTAGTGTACATGGGTTCAATGTCCATTTAGGAATCGGATGGCAGAGGGAAGAAGCTGTTCCTGAAACACTGAGTGTGTGCCTTCAAGCTTCTGTACCCCCTACCTGATGATAACACTGAGAAAAGGGCATGCCTAGGTGCTGGAGGTCATTAATAAAGGACGCTGCCTTTCTGAGACACTGCTCCTTGAAGATGTCCTGGGCACTTTGTAGGCTAGTACCCGAGATGGAGCTGACTAAATTTACAACCCTCTGCAGCTTCTTTCGGTCCTGTGCAGTAGCCCCCCACCGTCCCGTCCCCCCCCATACCAGACACTGATGTAGCCTGTCAGAATGCTCTCCACAGTGCTTCTATAGTACTGTGGATGATGGCATAACAGCAATGGTTGGAGTTTCTGAGGACAATCTAGAAGGCCCAGGATATATACAGCCCAACGATGAAGACGTATTTTAAAGGGAGGATAAGGCAATACGTAACTGACAAGGGAAGTCAAAGACAGCATAAAAACTGAAAAGATTGGATATAGTTTAGCAAAAATTAGTGGGAAGTTAGTGGAGTAGGAAGATTTTAAAAAACAACAGAAGGTAACTAAGAGAAGTCATAAGGAGACAAAAGATAAAATAAAAGATAAGCTAGCCAATAATATTAAAGTGGAAATCAAAAATATTTTGCAGATTAAAGAGAGCATCATTTGCCAGCAGTCAGATATCTGGCAAATGCTGCTCTCTTTAATCTGAAAAATCCTCCATTTACTAAATGGAGAGAAAATTTAAACACTCAGAGGTGCAGAGGGACATGGCAGTCCTCGTGCAGGATTTCCTAAAGGTTAACTTGCAGGCTGAGCCAATAGTAAGGAAAGCAAATGCAATGTTATCATTCATTTTGAGAATTAGAACATAAGAGCAAAGATGCATTGCTAAGGGTTTATTAGACATTGGTCAGACTGCACTTGGAGTACTGTGAGCAGGTTTGAACCTCTATCTAAAAAAAGAAGTGTTGGCATTGGAGACAGTCCAGAGGAGGTTCACAGGAATTATTCTAGAAATAAAAGAGTTAATATATGTGGATCATTTGATGGCTCTGGGCCTGTACTCACCGCAATTTGGAAAAATGAGAGCAGATCTCATTGAAACCTCTACTTTTCATGATTTTTATTAACGGCCTGGATGTGGGGGTAGAAGGGTGGGTTGGCAAGTTTGCAGACGACACAAAGGTTGGTGGTGTTGTGGATAGTGTAGAGGATTGTCGAAGATTGCAGAGAGACATTGATAGGATGCAGAAGTGGGTTGAGAAGTGGCAGATGGAGTTCAACCCGGAGATGTGTGAGGTGGTACATTTTGGAATGACAAACTCCATGGCAGAGTACAAAGAAACATAGAAAATAGGTGCAGGAGTAGGCCATTCGGCCCTTTGAGCCTGCACGGCCATTCAGTATGATCATGCCTGATCATCCAACTCAGAACCCTGTACCTGCTTTCTCTCCATACCCCCTGATCCCTTTAGCCACAAGGGCTATATCTAACTTCCTCTTAAAAATAGCTAATGAACTGGCCTCAACTGTTTCCTGTGGCAGAGAATTCCATAGATTCACCACTCCCTGTGTGAAGAAGTTTTTCCTCATCTCGGTCCTAAAAGGCTTCCCCTTTATCCTTAAACTGTGACCCCTCGTTCTGGACTTCCCCAACATTGGAAACAATCTTCCTGCATCTAGCCTGTTCAATCCCTTTAGAATTTTATACATTTCAATAAGATCCCCCCTCAATCTTCTAAATTCTAGTGAGTATAAGCCTAGTCGATCCAGTCTTTCTTCATATGAAAGTCCTGCCATCCCAGGAATCAATCTGGTGAACCTTCTTTGTACTCCCTCTATGGCAAGAATGTCTTTCCTCAGATTAGGGGACCAAAACTGCACACAATACTCTAGGTGCGGTCTCACCAAGGCCTTGTACAACTGAAGTAGAACCTCCCTGCTCCTGTACTCAAATCCTTTTGCTATGAATGCCAACATACCATTTGCCTTTTTCACCGCCTGCTGTACCTGCATGCCCACCTTCAATGACTGGTGTACAATGACACCCAGGTCTCATTGCACCTCCCCTTTTCCTAATCGGCCACCATTCAGATAATAATCTGTTTCCTTGTTCTTGCAACCAAAGTGGATAACCTCACATTTATCCACATTAAATTGCATCTGCCATGAATTTGCCCACTCACCTAACCTATCCAAGTCACCCTGCATCCTCTTAGCATCCTCCTCACAGCTAACACCACCGCCCAGCTTTGTGTCATCCGCAAACTTGGAGATGCTGCATTTAATTCCCTCGTCTAAATCATTAATATATATTGTAAACAACTGGGGTCCCAGTACTGAGCCTTGAGGTACCCCACTAGTCACTGCCTGCCATTCTGAAAAGGTTCCGTTTACTCCCACTCTTTGCTTCCTGTCTGCCAACCAATTCTCTATCCACATCAATACCATACCCCCAATACTGTGCTTTAAGTTTGCACACTAATTTCCTGTGTGGGACCTTGTCAAAAGCTTTTTGAAAATCTAAATATACCACATCCACTGGCTCTCCCCTCTCCACTCTACTAGTTACATCTTCAAAAAATTCTGTAAGATTCGTCAGACATGATTTTCCTTTCACAAATCCATGCTGACTTTGTCTGATGATTTCACCTCTTTCCAAATGTGCTGTTATCACATCTTTGATAACCGACTCTAGCATTTTCCCCACCACCGATGTCAGACTCACCGTTCTATAATTCCCCAGTTTTTCTCTCCCTCCTTTTTTAAAAAGTGGGGTTACATTAGCCATTTACTTTGTACAGGATACTTGGTAGTGTGGAGGAGCAGGGGGATCTGGGGGTACATGAAAGTTGCCTCACAGGCAGATAGGGTAGTTAAGAAAGCTTATGGGCTGTTAGCTTTCATAAGTCAAGGGATAGAGTTTAAGAGTCGCGAGGTAATGATGCAGCTCTATAAAACTCTGGTTAGGTCACACTTGGAGTACTGTGTCCAGTTCTGGTTGCCTCACTATAGGAAGGATGTGGAAGCATTGGAAAGGGTACAGAGGAGATTTACCAGGATGCTGCCTGGTTTAGAGAGTATGCATTATGTTCAGAGATTAAGGGAGCTAGGGCTTTACACTTTGGAGAGAAGGAGGATGAGAGGAAACATGATAGAGGTATACAAGATAATAAGAGGAATAGATAGAGTGGATAGCCAGCACCTCTTCCCCAGGGCACCACTGCTCAATACAAGAGGACACGGCTTTAAGGCAAGGGGTGAGAAGTTGAAGGGGGATATTAGAGCAAGTTTTTTTATTCAGAGAGTGGTTGGTGCATGGAATGCACTGCCTGAGTCAGTGGTGGAGGCAGATACACTAGTGAAATTTAAGAGACTACTAGACAGGTATATGGAGGAATTTAAGGTGTGGGATTATATGAGAGGCAGGGTTTAAGGGTCGGCACAACATTTTGGGGCAAAGGGCCTGTACTGTGCTGTACTATTCTATGTTCTATGTTCTATATGAAACCTATCGTATATTGAATGGCCTAGATAGATTGGATGTGGAGAAGATGTTTCCTATAGTTGTTTTTGCTACAACAAGTGTATGGGACATTGGAAAAAAATGTTGAATTTCCCCATGGGGATGAATAAAGTATCTATCTATCTATCTATAGTGAGGAAGTCTGGGACCAGAGGACACAGCCTCAGAATAGTGGGTGGTCTTTTAGGACAGAGATGAGGAAGAATTTCATTAGCCAGAGAGTGGTGCATCTGTGGAATTCATTTATCACAGACAACTGTGGAGGCCAAATCACTGAGTATATTTAAAGTGGAGGTTGATAGGTTCTTGATTAGTCAGGGTGTCAAAGGTTAAGGGAGAAGACAGGGATAATAATTCAGCAATGATGGAATGGTGGATCAGTCTTGATGGGCCAAATAGCTTAATTCTGCACTTATGTCCAATGGTCTTATAGTCTTATGGAGATTTATTGATTTAGGTAATTAGAGATCTGGGGTCTTGCAAAAGGAATTTAGGGAGAAATTTGTAGTGCTAGAAAAAGTGCAGAAAAATTTCATCAAGATGTTGTCTGGAATGTTACAAAGTCTGAATAGGTTGTGATTGTTCTTTCTGGAGCTAAGGGTGTCCTCATTGAGGTTTACAAAATTATGAGGGTTATGGATAGGGTAGATTGTCAAAGTCTTTTTCCAAGGATAAGAGAGTTTAAAGCTAAAGGATATAGGTTTAACATGAGAGGGAAAATATTTCAAGGAGATCAAAGGGACAAGCTTTTTACACAGAATGTTGTGGGAACATGAACAAGCTTCAAGAGCAGGTGCTGGAGGCAGGTGCAATTGCAGCTTTTAAAGGCATCTGAGCAGGTACATACTGTAGATAGGGAGATGAATAGAGGAATAATGGCCAAATGCAGGAAAATGGTTTCAGGTGTAGAAAGATCTTGGTCAGCGTGGATGAGTCAGGCTACAGGGCTCGTGTCTATGCTGTCTGAATCTATGGCCCAAAGAAAGTTAAAATGGGAATATTTAGACTTAACTGACTGTGTGATTGCATGTACAGGTAATCTACCGGATGAAAGGGATACTTGGAATTTCAGACTCTTTTTCCCTGAATAGAAGCAGACTTTAAGTCGCTAGCTGCTTATTTATTGCTTCAAATTAAATGTTAGCTTCACCTTATGTGTAAGGCTGCTTTGATATTGTATTGTTATATAAATGATTACATATCCATGAACTCAAAGATCAACAGTTATGAAAAATTGTAGGAGTAATAAATGTTCTCTATTAATCAGCTTGCTAAGGTTTCCTACTGATGCTTGGGTTTAAGGGAAAAGCTAGGTTGTCACTAAACTTGTTTTAACTCATAATAGGTTTCATGGACTCACTTTATCTCCTGACTTCAACAGGAGCTCCTTTGATGTGTATTTATTAGAGTCATAAAGATCAAGGATTTGACTAGAGAGTGAGAGGGAAGATTCCCTATGGAAAACAGTATGTAAACTCATACCTTCTTTGTACAGGAGAGCATAAAGAGAGGGAAAATGTCAATTGTTCAAATTTTAAGCAATATTTTTTGAAAATGAGGTTCTGCAATATAAAATTTCATGATGTGGCTTTGTTTGATTCCTGTGTACTTTGATCAAAAGGCACATCTGATAAAACTATCAATTGGTGCCAGAAATGACAACAAAACCCAGGGTCTTTAAAATAAATTCTTATTAATTTCTGGTGTGCCAAGTATTTAATCTCAAACGTGGCACCCGTCAGGGATGCCCCTTAAGTCCCTTTCTCTTTGATTTGGCTATAGAACCTCTGGCGATAGCATTTCGAAATTGTCCTGAATTGACCGGGATTTGGAGAGGGGGGTGTTGAGCACAAAGTTTCTCTCTATGCTGATGACTTATTACTCTTTCTCTCAAATCTGTCTACATCCTTACCTCTAATGTTTTCACTTCTTGACCAGTTTAGCCAGATCTCTGGCTATAAACTCAATTTACATAAGAGTGAACTTTTCCCAATTAATAAAGAAGCACAAGAACTAATATTTCGTGATCTCCCTTTTAAAGTAGTCCATAATCAATTTACTTATCTTGGAACTACAGTCACAAGGAAGTTGAAAGATCTCTTTCGTGAAAACATTGTCAATCTTTCATATGCTATAAAACAGAGTCTGGTACAATGGTCACCTCTATCTATGTCCTTGGTAGGTTGTATTAATGTTGTTAAAATGTATGTTCTCCCCAAATTTTTATACTTATTTCAATCTATCCCAATTTTTATTCCTAAATCTTTTTTTGATTCCTTAGACTCTATTATTTTGTCATATCTGTGGCAGAATAAGCGCTCTAGAATTAATAAAATCCACCTCCAAAAATCTAAAAAAGAGGTTGGCATGGCTTTACCTAACTTTCGCTTATATTACTGGGCAGCTAATATACGTTGTGCTGCCTTCTGGTCTTTCTTCCACGGTCAACCGAGTGCCCTAACTGGGTGGCAATGGAGTTGAGCTCCACTAAAGAATTATCTATCTCTGCACTTCTTGGCTCTGCACTCCCTAGCAGTCTGCCCAGATCAATAGCTAATCCTCTGGTTAGACACACTTTGCGTATATGGGCTCAGTTCAGGAAATGCTATGGTTCCCAGGGGTTTTCCGTTTCTAGCCCTGTCGCACATAATCACCTTTTTTTACCTACGACGTACGATTCAGCATTCCATGTTTGGTACAGGAAGGGCATTAGACATTTTGAAGATCTCTTCATTGATAATCGCTTCGCTTCTTTTCAGCAGCTCTCTGTTAAGTTCAACCTGCCTAACGCTCACTTTTTCAGATATCTCCAAATCCGACACTTTACTGCTCCTTTAATTCCTAACTTTCCTGAAATGCCTGCGAAAAATGCTATGGACCTATTTCTTTCCATTAATCCACTAGGTAAAGGTTTAATATCAATTATCCGAGATAAACTAGCAGCCTTATGACGGGCCCCTGTGGATAAAATTAAAATGGCCTGGGAGCAGGATTTAAATATCTCCTTATCCGAGGAGAGCTGGGACTCAGTTCTCAAATCGGTTAACTCAACCTCCCTTTGTGCTCGCCATTGCCTTTTACAGTTTAAGATTGTTCATAGAGCCCATATGTCTAAATCTAAACTATCTCAATTCTACCCTGGCATTAGTCCACTCTGTGATAAATGCAAAAGGGGCGTGTCCTCTCTCATCCATATGTACTGGCTCTGTCCTAGCTTGGAGAAATTCTGGAAAGATGTCTTCACTACATTATCGGGTATTCTGAATCAGCACCTAGAACCTAACCCCTTAATTGCTCTGTTCGGTTTTTGGGGCGAGACAGATTTATGTCTGGGTCCGACCAAATGCCGAATACTATCCTTTGCCTCTCTCCTGGCGAGACGCTTGATCCTCCTTAGATGGAGAGATGTTGCCCCGCCCACTCATGCGCAATGGCTTAACGACATTATGGCCTGCTTGGACCTCGAAAAAATTCATTATTCAGTTCTTAATTCGGATCTAAAGTTCCATAAGGTCTGGGGACCTTTTATCGAGTACTTTCATAACCTTCCTCTTGACTAGGGTTTTTTTTTCTTTCTTTTTTCTCTCTTCTTTTCGGTCCCTTGCTTTCAGCTCCTTTTTTTTCTGGTAGTAGGCATTATTATCCTCTGTTGCTAAGTGTATTCACAGTCTGGGAGTTTGACTGTCCGGACTTATACTCTTTATATTGTGTTGTGGTTGGTCTGGAGTTGTTGTTGTTTTTTTCTTGTGTTGTGGGGCTTGGGGAGGACACTAAGCTCACTTGTCTTTAATTTAGGTGCTTTTTTGTTAAATTCTCTTCCTTTGTAGCATATTGTTATTGTATGCTTAATCTTGCACTGTATTAATGCTTCTCATTGGGATTTGGGGTTTTTAATTTTGTAAAATGTTTTGAAAAACTAATTAAAAAATTTTTTAAAAATAAAAATAATAATTCTGGTGTGTTGTATGTTTTACTATTTTTCCATCATTTCCATTTTCCCCCAACACCACTGTTTTCCACCACATGACATTTAGTTTCAACTGCCACTAGATATTGAATAGTACAGTGCAGGCATCAGCTCTTTGCTTCGTGTTGTCCACACCAAACACAGTGCTGAAATTAAACTGAATTCCCTCTGTCTGTACGTGATCCACGTCTCTCCATTCACTGCATATTTATGTGTCTATCCAGCCGATTTCTAAGCAGTTCTTCCACCATCACCCTTGGCAAAACATTCTGGGCACTGCCTCTCTCTGTGTGAAAAACCTGTCCGGCACATCTCCTTTAAATTTATTCTCCTCTAACCCTAAATGCATGTCCTCAGGTACTTGAAATTTGCACCTGGAGAAAAAGATTCTGACCGCCTACCCTATTTATGCCTCTTATAATTATATAAACTTCTGTCTCATCTTCCATCAGCCTCCAACGCTCCAGGGAGAACAACCCAAGTTCGTCCAACCTTTCCTTATTGCTGGTATTCTCTAATCCTGGCAGTGTGCTGACAAACCAGTTCTGCACATTTGTATAGCCTCCACATCCTTCCTGTAATGGAATGATCGGAACTGAAAGCGATACTCCAAATGCAGCTTAGCAAAAGTTCTATCCAACTGCAGCATGACTTCCTTACTTTTCAACTCAATTGTCTGACTAATGAAGGCAAAGATGCCACACACCTCATTTACCACCCTATCTACTTGCATGGTGACATATATGTACTTTGACAATAAATTTACTTTGAACTTTGAATGGGTATTTTCAGGGAGCTATGGATTTGGACTCCATGATCTCGCTGTAGCTCTATGCTGTTTCAGGGTCTTGCCATTACCTACATACTTTCCCTTTACATTTAACCTCTCGAAGTGCAACAGCTCACACTTGTTCAGATTAAACTCCATCTGCCATTTCTCTGTCCATATCTGTAACTGATCTATATTCTGTTGTATAATACGACAGCTCTCTGCACAGTCCACAACTCTTACCAATCTCCTTTCGTATGCAAACTTACTAACTCACTCCTCTATATATTTTCATCCAAGTCATTATATATATCACAAACAATAGAGGCTGCAGCACCTATCTCTTTGGAACACCACTGGTTATGGACCTCCAGCCACTAACTGTATGTCCTTGTTACCTCATTTTCTAGAAAGATTACAGAGGAGGTTATTGCATTATTCTTCATTGTTGAAGCGGATACCAGTTGTGAGTAAGCATAAAATACACCTGAAGGGTGCTGATGCTACTCTAACCTTGGATCAGTTGTTTAAGCAAATATTATTGATTCAATAGATGAGAAAGATTGAAAAGAATGTTAAAATATACAACAATTAGTGAATTTTATTTGCTCTAAGTTGTAGTAATTATGTCATTCATATTTTACACCAGTATGTTCATACTATTGTGGATGTTTGCATTATATAAGAATATTACCACTTACAAGAATGTGCTATTCCCTTGTAACATAAACTGAAATAAAGCTCAGTATTATACGTTGTAAATGAGAATGATTAGAATGCTGAATTCTTAACATAAAATTCAACCTGACATCATAAGTTATAAAAGCTATATTTTGCCCTATCTCACTGGGACATCTTGACATATGAATGGTGTGTTCATCACAGTGTGTTAAGTTTTAACACTAATTATCTAAGGAATCTTGCAAATAAAGATGCCCCACAGTAGCTGAATTAAAATCAATACTAACACAGGGTCTTGACCCAAAATACCAATCATCCCTTTCCCTTCACAGATGTTGCCTAACCTATTAAGTTCCTCCAGCAGTTAGTTTTCAGAATTAGAATCAATTTGCACTTGTTAAACTATGTCGCCAGGTTCAGCATGCAAACACAAATCATTCTCAAGTACTTACTTAGGGGGTAAAATTGCACTGTCATATGTCTTTTTTCGCTGCAAAGACCTAAAGTTACCTGAGATGCTTAATACAAATATGCAAGACATCCCAATGGACATCATAACCTCTATGGAAGTACAGAATATTTTTTTACCTGAAATAAGTATCTTTTCAGGAACTCTGTATCAATTTACTATTCTCTGTCTATTCCTGGCCTCAAAACCAAAATCAACATTGCTATCACTATGGCCAGTAACAAAGCAACTGTCAGCTGTCTGAATAGCATGCAGATCCCCAGGGCCTTATCAGTTATACCATGTTGTCATCCTTATTTAAAAACTGATGGCAAAGAGCTTTCAGTGTTAAATGTCTTGTCTATAAGGATCTGCAAAGTATACCATTTTGAAGAACAAAGATACATTGTTGCTAAGGCCAATGTAAGATGAAATAACTCATAATTGCTGGAGCATCTTTTCTATCAGACAAGGGACTCATTGTCTGCGTATTAATAACCATTTCTCCTGCAAAATTACACGATGAATTATGTAAAAAGCACAGCATGTGATTCAGCTGTCATAATCAAAGGTCTCTATCGACCCACATCCTAATGGCCTCACAATTATCCCACCAGTGAACTTGCTCCTTAATTCGCATGCAAATAAACCATGTCGTCGTTTCACCGTCAGAATGTGCTGTTTTACCCTTCTATCCTCCACTGGTTCTCAAAGTATATTCCAAACCTAACACAAGTTCCAAGCCAAATCTTGTCTCAAACCTACTGTTATAACAATATAATCAACAGACTAGCAATTTCCTAAATATAGTGTTCTCAGGAATTCCCTCTGGAACAATTTTACTGATTAACCCATCAGAGTAACATCGTCTAGCCAACAAGCTGGTTGATTTATAAAATGGTATGTTAACCTCCTAAAGAAAGGGTATATCATTGACCAATGTTGGTCAGTTAGTTCATCGGATGTATTTAAATATTCTGATTTATAAATGGTTTCATCATCCATAAAGGAAGAATCAGTATTGTACAAGTAACCTATCCAGTCTGGTGCTCTTTTATAATTGTTAGATTTTAAGATAACTTTCTTTGTCTTCCCCTTATTTCATAAGATTTTGTGCACGGTCCTGAATTATGGATTGGAGACTCAGACTTAAGAGGCTGAAACATTTCTAGTTTTCACCTAGCAAATGATGAACACCATCTGGCAGGACCAGGACAAACTGCTGTTGATTCCAATGTTTTGCTGTGGCGGTCCTTGCTAATGCTCAAACTAACTAATAAGCATTTAAATTTCTCTGTTGGCATGGTGGGGAAACACTCCAATAGGTCCAGGCTTCTATATGATCTCTTGTATGATGTTCTCCTGGCGGATGGGAGGATTTTTTTTAAGTAACAACAATGATGATTTTTTTTCCACTGTTGAACTGGCTCCTGTAGATACAGTCAGCCACATTTCAGAAGCACATGCAAAGGCAGAGATCATTGCTAAGCAGTGGACTTCACGTATCATGCTGGGCTTGAGTTCTTCATCGTTTTTTCCTGAAATAGTAAATGTTTCATGTCTTAGCTGAGAGGTTGGTCCTTTGATATGGTAAATGATCGACAATTTCTATAGTCTTACTGTGGACCTTCATTGTCGGGCAGTTTTTTTCAGTGGTAGCTGGACAATAAAGGTCCAGGTAGTGGATCTTACCGCAAAGTCTATGCTTCTGTGAAGAAGTTGGTGTTGACTTTTTGCTCACCATCCAAACATACAAGCATCTTCTCTGGACTGCACCTCAGTGACTGCAGGTAGAGTTTCCTTTGTTCTGAAGTGGTGTCACACACTGCCTCGAGCTTAATCAGGTTTGAGCTCTCAGATCTGCTCTATTTCAATCTTTTATATTCAACACAGCAGTAATGCAGTATGACATGATGGACAGTGTCCTTTTTATGAAGACAGAACACCGTCCCTTCTCTGTTTTTTAATTCCTCTTGCTTGCTCTCCTCTTCTCTCCTCCCTATCATCTTCCTCTGGCATTCCTCCTCCGCCTCATTTTCCCATGATCCACTCTCCTCCCATATCAGATTCCTTCTTCTTCAGCCCTTTACCTTTTCAACCAATCACCTCCCAACTTCTCACTTCAACCCCCCCCTCCCCCAACCACCCACATTTCCCCTCATCTGGCTTCACCTATCAGCTGCCAGCTTGACCTCCTTCTCCTCCCCCACCTTCTTATTCTGGTTTCAGCCCCACGTTTATAATCCTGATTAAAGTCTCAGGCCAAAATGTTGATTGTTTATTCCCTACACAGATGCTGCCTGACCTGCTGAGTTACTCCAGAATTTTATGTGTTGTTCTGAACTTCCAGCATTGGCAGAATCTCAGAACCCTATATAATTCCCTATATTTGTTTTTAATTCTCCCTACCTTCTCATCAGCTCCCCACAGACCTTACTTCTCACCTATACTCTAAGACAATTCATAATGGCCAAATGACCAATCAGTCCATACAAAAGAGATGATAATTGACTTCAGGAAGGCAAGGCCCCACTATTCATAACTGGTGAGGCAGTTGAAAGGTTCTCCAGTTTCAGGTTTTTGGGGATGAACATCACTGAGGGGATCTCCTGGTCTATCAATACAAACCTCAATTGAAGGGAAGGCACAACACTGACTATACCACCTGAGGTCTTAAAGAGACCTAATCTGCCCTAAAAATTGCTGGCCAACTTTTATTGATGTGCGACGGAGAGCACACTGACATACGGAATGATAGAGCGGTACTCTCACTGCAGTAAGACAGATCACAAAGCACTCCAACAGGTGATTAGGACGGCTCAGCACGTCATTGGGACTAAACTATGGGATCTGGAAACAATCCACAACTTACAATGCCTATGGCCCTCCTGCCTTCTGGTAGGAGATACAGAAACATCTTCGCCAATACAGTAAGACTGAAAAACAGCTTCTTCCTGAGGGTTGTTGTCCAGCAGAATAATGGCCTTTGAGTGTTACGGACTATCAAAGTCACTTGTTGTATGTAAATAAGGGAATTTTTAAAATTAAGCCATACCACATGAAATGTAAGTATCTGTTTTGCAGGGACTGGAGTAGAATTGCAATTTCATTGTCTTGAGCAATGACAATAAATGCCTATTCTATTCTATGGCTCCTCAAGCTGTATTACTGGATCCTTGAACACTTGAAGCAAGTGAGATTGTCCATCACCATTCAACTCGTAAGACTGCAGTAGGCTCGTACCCAGAAGCCACTCTGGGTCCAATCAAAGGTGCATTTGTTTGTGTTGTATGTCTTTTTCATGATTGTGAGTCACTGCTGGATAATAAGAAGGTCAGATACTGCAGGACTACCCCATCTGTGAGTTGTTTGATAGCGACTGCGCTAGACTCTAATGTGTACTGTTATCGTGTACCACTGGACGGTGCGCAGTGAAAGTGATTGTCTGGAACATTTTTATTGTGATCATGGTGCATAGTTCCCTGAAGGTGGAATCTCATGTGGATAGGGTGGTGAAGAAAGCTTCTGGTATGTTGGCCTTTATAAATCAGAGCATTGAGTATAGGAGTTGGGATGTAATGTTAAAATTGTACAAGGCATTGGTGAGGCCAAATTTGGAGTATTGTGTACAGTTCTGGTCACCGAATTATAGAAAAGATGTCAACAAAATAGAGAGAGTACAGAGGAGATTTATTAGAATTTTACCTGGGTTTCAGCACCTAAGTTACAGAGGAAGGTTGAACATTAGGTCTTTATTCTTTGGAGCGTAGAAGGTTGAGGGGGGACTTGATAGAGGTATTTTAAATTATGAGAGGGATAGATAGAGTTGATGTGGATAGGCTTTTTCCATTGAGAGCAGGGGAGATTCAAACAAAAGGACATGAGTTGAGAGTTAGGGGGCAAAAGTTTAGGGGTAACACGAGGGGGAATTTCTTTACTCAGAGAGTGGTAGCTGAGTGGAATGAGCTTCCAGTAGAAGTGGTAGAGGCAGGTTCGATATTGTCATTTAAAGTAAAATTGGGTAGGTATATGGACAGGAAAGGAATGGAGGGTTATGGGCTGAGTGCAGGCCGGTGGGACTAGGTCAGAGTAAGCGTTCGGCACGGACTAGAAGGGCCAAGATGGCCTGTTTCTGTGCTGTAGTTGTTATAAAGTTATATGGTTATATAAGACCCTGTTGGACTTTGATAACGTAGAACACTGGAAGTCCAGTTCACTGATTCCTTGGGGAAGCCAATGACGGTGCAGCTGTGTTGGCTCGATTGTGGTAAGGACTAGACCGATCAGGGGAGAAGACGGCGAGGTGGTGTGGGAGAGCCTCTGTGGGGCGCACTGGAATCCAGACTTGGGTTTGGGGCCGGCCCCTCCCATGCTACTCTCCAGTGTTCACTCAGTATTGCCTTCTGGTGTTCACCCAGTTCTGCTTTCTAGTCTGGATCAAACTGGATCAGGACAATAATTCCACAGTCATGCCACTCGGGGGCTTGGGCTATATTTTATTTACTTTGTGGCTATATGTTTTTCTGACATCGTAATCATATGTGCTATTTGTGCTAGGTGCTTTGTGCAGAGTGCTGTAATCTGTTGGTAACATCTTCTGCACCTTGGCTCTGGAGGATTGCAGCTTCATTTGGCTATATTCATACATGGTTAAATGATAATCAAACTTGAATTTGAACCCAGGTAAGTATGCAAGCATGGCATGATCATGGACAATAGTTCCAGATGAAGGTTACAAACTCAGTTAGATCTGGTCCTACAGGTTTCCTGAGAAAAGGGTATGGAATGGAGAGAGGGAAAAAAGGGTTAAAATTATTGAAAATCAAATGCACAGTACCGCTGCTTTTTATCCTCATACAATAGACATCTTAAACATCAGAATACTTCCAGAAATTTCTTTTAAGATTTACAATAGAAACATTTTCAAAAATTTGACATATGTAGCCTTAAAGGTCAAGTAATAAATTCTTCCTTGTACTTGATGGAATAGATGCACCTCACATAAATCTAACCCCATGCTTAAAGCTCTGGAATTTATGCAAACAATCCTTGCCTTTGACAAACATCTTGTCCTTACCACATTGCCTGAGGTGGAGGTGTATTAATTGATTTTATGAGATATCTGACCTACTACTACACAGAAAATTAATATTAGTAATTCTGGTGGAATCTGCATTGGGAACCAAGCTAATACTTTATAAGTTTAAGATATCATTTAATTGTTTTTTAATTTCAAATGTGCCTAAAGCATGTATCATATTACATTGTTGTCACTCAAAATTGCTGAGGAGTCTAGGAATGATTTTCAAAACTTAACAGAAAGAAAAACAGAAAGAATATAATTTGCTGTTTAATTAAGTGCTTAAAATTTATCATAAGGTTTATTTAAATCCAATTGGAAGAAGGCACTTAACCTTCAGACATATCACTACAAGGTGTATCTGCTAGTCCTGTGAACACCATTCACTGAGAAAACCAAAGCAAGTTTTCCTGTCCTGTAGTCTGCCTCCTACAGAACAGCAAAAGCAACACAAGTTTTTGATGGACTGCAGGAGGCAGACGGGTGACCTGACAGAGGAAAACAAAACTATGAGAGGAATAGATAGGATGAGAGTCTTTTTCCCAGTGTGGAAAAGTCATGTCCCAGATGAATCATACCCATTTCTACAGATGTACCATGCGAAGCATCCTACTTTAACACATCGCACCTTACCATGGCACCTGCCCAAGAAAACATGGAGAGCAATAAGCATAATCCAAGCTATTATGCAAACCAGCCCTGCCTCCATTGACGCCGCCTAGAATTTCTGCCACTTGGGAAAGCGGCCAACGTAATAAAGGATCCTTTCTATCAGGCCATTCTCTATTCCCCCTTCCCCAAAGGGCACAAGGTACAAAATCCTGAAAAGCGTATACAGTACAGGTAGCACTAAAGTCAACAACAGGTTCTATCTCAGTGTTTAATAGACTCTTGAACAGACCTGTCATATGCAAAAGATGAACTATTTGATTGGCTGATGTATCTCATTATGGCCTCTGCGCTTTATTTGCTTTCCTGCAGTGCATTTTCTCTATAGGTACAACATTTAATTTCACATCAAATTTTCTTAGTGCTTCCTCATTTTTTTTGTTTGTGACACCAACGTTGGGGGTGTAGTGCGCAGTGAGGAAGACTATCATGGCTTGTAGAGGGATCTGGGCCAGCTGAGAAAAATGGGCTGAAGAATGGCAGATGGAATTTAATGCAGTCAAGCGCAAGCTGTTACAATTTGGTAGGATCAACCAGGGTAAGTCTTACACAGTGAATGGACGGGCACGGAGGAGTGCAGTAGAACAAAGGTCCATAATTCATTGAAAGTAGCATCACAGGTCGATGGGGTCATAAAGAAAGCTTTTGGCATTACTGTATTACAGTTGAGTAAAGGGAATTACAAAGGCATGAAAAAGGAGTTGGCCAGAATTGCTTGGAAAAGAACATTGGCAGGGATGATGGCAGAGTAGCAATGGCTGGAATTTCTCTAAGCAGTTCAGAAGGCATAGGATCCCAAAGAGGAAAAAAGTATTCTAAAGGCAAGGTGGCACAACTGTGACTAACCAGAGAAGTCAAAGCCAACATAAAAGTCAAAGAGAGGACGCATAATAGAGCAAAAGCTAGTGGGAAGTTAGAGGATTGGGAAGCTTTCAAATACCAACAGAAGGCAAACAAAAGTCACTAAGAAGGTAAAGGTGGAATATGAAAGCAATCTGGCCTTAATATTATAGAGGATACCAAAAGTTTCTTCAAGATACATGAAGTGTAAAAGAGAGGCAAGAGTGAATATTGGACCACTGGAAAATGCTGCAGAAGAAGTAGTAATGGGGGACAAGGAAATGGTCGATGAACGTAATACATTGGCAGTCTGGTTGAAGCTCCAGGTATCGGGGGCATGAAGTGTATGAAGCTGCCATTACTAGGCAGAAAGTTCTTGGGAACTGAAAGGCCTGAAGTTAGATGAGTCAGCTGGACCAGATGGTATACACCCCAGGGTACAGAAAGAGGTTGCTGAAAAGATTGCAGAAGCATTAGTGATGATCCTTCAAGAATCACTACACTCCGAAATGGTTCCAGAAGACTGGACAATTGCAAATGTCATTCCATTCTTCAAGAAGAGAGAGAGAGACAGAAGAAAGGAAATTATAGGCCTGTTAGTCTGACCTCGGTGACTGGGAAGATGTTGGATTCGACTGGTAAGGATATGGTTTTCGAGTACTTGAAAGAACGTGACAAAATAGGCCGTGGTCATCATGGTTTCCTTGAGGGAAAATCTTGCCTGATAGATCTGTTGGAATTCTTTGAAGAAAAATCAAGCAGGATAGACAAAGGAGAATTGGTTGATTTCAGAAGGCTTTTGACAAGGTGCCACACGAGACTGCTTAACAAGATAAGAGCCCATGGTATTACAGGGAAGATTCTAGCATGGATAAAGCAGTGGCTGACTGACAGGAAGCAAAGAGTGGGAATAAAGGGAGCCTTTTCAGGTTGGCTGCAGTTAACTAGTGGTGCTCCACAGGGATCTGTTATACGTCAATGACTTGGATGCTGTAATTGATGGTTTTTGCAAAGTTTGCAGATGATACGAAGATGGGTGGAAGGGAAAGTAGTTTTGAGGAAGTAGAGAGGCTGCAGAAGACTTAGACAGATTGTGAGAATGGTCAAAGAAGTGGCAGATGAAATACAGTATCAGGAAGTGTATGGTCATGCACTTTGGTAGAAGAAATTAAAGGATTAATTATTTTCTAAATGGAGAGAAAATACAAAAAGTAAGGTGCATAGGGACTTGGAAGTCCTTGGGCAGGATTCCCTGAAGGTTAATTTGCAGTTTGAGTCTGTGGTGAGGAAGGCAAATGCAATGTTACATTCATTTCAAGAGGACTAGAACGTAAAAGCAAGGATGTAATGTTGAGACTTTATAAAGCACTAGTGAGGCCTCACTTGGATTGTTGTGAGCAGTTTAGGGCCACTTATCTTTGAACAGATGTGCTGAAACTGGAGAGGATTCAAAGGAGGTTCACAAAAATGAATCCAGGTTTGAACAGCTTGTCATATGAAGAATGTTTGATGCCTCTAGACCCGTATACACTGGAAGTCAGAAGAATGAGGGATGACCCCTTTGAAAACTATCGAATGGTGAAAGGCCTTGATAGAGTGGATGTGGAGAGGATGTTTCCTACGGTGGGAGATTCTAAAACAAGAGGACACAGCCTCAGAATAGAGGGGTATCTTTTAAGAATGGAGATGAGGAAGAATCTCTTTAGCCAGAGAGTGGTAATCTGTGGAAGTCGTTGCCAAAGGCAGCTGTGGAGGCCAAGACTGTATGTATATTTAAGGCAGAGGTTGATAGATTTTTGATTGGTCAGGGCAGGAAGGAATACGGGGAGAAGACTGGAGATTGGGGCTAAGCGGAAAAATGGATTCAGCCATGATGAAATTGTGGGGTAGACTTGATGGGCCAAATGGCCTAATTCTGTTCATATGTCTTATGGTCTTATGGCATATTAGCTTTCATAAATCAAAGTACTGAATACTGAGATCTTTTAAAGCCATCATCATATAGACCTATTTCTTTATTAAACATTATAAAATAATAGCAAAAATTTTATCTAATAGATTATCTAAATGCTTACCAAAATTAGTACATATGGATCAAACAGGATTTATTAAAAATAGCCAATCAGCAGATAATGTAACTCGCTTATTTAGTATAATTCATTTAGCGCAGAAGAGGGAGGAAATGAGCGTGGCAGTTGCTTTAGATGCAGAAAAAGCATTTGATAGATTGGAATGGGATTTTTTATTTAAGGTATTGGAAAAATATGGATTAGGAGTATCTTTTATAAAATGGATTAAAACCTTAAATACTAATCCCAAAGCTAAAGTAGTGACAAATGGTCAAATTTCAACACCATTTCAGTTAACAAGGTCAACTAGGCAAGGTTGTCCATTATCACCTGCTTTATTTGTGTTGGCGATAGAGCCATTAGCTGAATTGATTAGAATGGACCCAGATATTAAGGGTTTCAGAGTTAATCAGGAAGAATACAAGATTAACTTATTTGCTGATGATGTTCTGCTTTATCTAACAAACCCATTGCACTCGTTGCGTAAATTATCCTATAGATTAGAAGAATATGGGAAAATATCAGGTTATAAAATAAATTGGGATAAAAGTGAAATTTTACCTCTTACTAAAGGAGATTATAATCAATGTCGATTAATAACCCAATTTAGATGGACAGCACATGGTATAAAATATTTAGGTATAAGAGTTGATAATGACATAAAGAACTTATACAAATTAAATTATTTACCACTATTGAAAAAAATTCAAGAAGATCTTGATAAATGGATGGTATTACCAATAACATTAGTAGGTAGAGTAAATACCATAAAAATGAATATATTCTCTAGATTACAATACTTATTTCAATCACTACCAATACAATTACCCCAGAAGTTTTTTCAAGAGCTGAATAAATATGTGAGGAAGTTTCTTTGGAAAGGTAAGATGTCAAGAATATCGTTGGGAAAATTGACATGGAAATTTGAGCTCGGAGGGTTACAACTTCCAAATTTTAAGAATTATTATAAAGCAAACCAACTTAGATTTATTGCATCTTTTTTTGAGAAAGATAAACCAGCATGGATCAGAATAGAACTAGATAAAATAGGAGAAAACACACCAGAAGACTTTATATATAAATGGGAATCTAAATGGATACGGGAAAAGAAAGAATCTCCTATATTAAAACATTTGATTGATTTATGGAATAAGATAAATGTTGACGATGAGACAAAGAAATCATTATTAGCAAAGAGATCTTTAATTCAAAATAGACTTATTTCTTTTACAATGGATAATCAACTTTTATATAATTGGTTTCAAAAAGGGATTAGATATATAGGAGATTGTTTTGAAGGAGGTATATTAATGTCATTTGATCAATTAAAGAATAAATATAAAGTATCAAACAACACTCTTTTTTGTTACTTTCAACTAAGGGCTTATTTAAGAGAAAAGTTAGGTCAAACAATGTTATTACCGAAACCCAATGAAATAGAAACTTTAATTCAAAAAGGAAAGACTAAAAAATTTATCTCTTGTATGTATAATTTGATTCAAAAACAGGCAATTAAACAAGGAGTCCATAAGTCAAGACAAAAATGGGAAAGTGATTTGAATATTAAAATTGAAGAAAAAAATTGGTCAAGACTATGTCTTGAGAGTATGACAAATACAATAAACGTCCGATTAAGATTAGTGCAATACAATTTTTTACATCAACTATATATTACACCACAAAAAATAAATAAATTGAACCCAAATTTATCTGATCAGTGTTTCCGATGTAACCAAGAAATTGGTACTTTTTTACATTCTACTTGGTCTTGTTCTAAAATTCAACCTTTTTGGACAAATTTAAGAGTTTTATTGGAACAAATTATTGGAATACAACTTCCACATAATCCAATATTACTTTTACTAGGTGATATTGAAGGGACAAAACCGATATCCAAATTGAATAAATATCAGAAAGAATTTATAAAAATTGCATTGGCAGTAGCCAAAAAAGCTATTGCAGTTACTTGGAAATCGGATACATATTTAAGTATAGATTGTTGGAAGAAAGAAATTTATGGCTGTATTCCACTTGAAAAAATTACTTATAATTTAAGAGATAAATATGAAACATTTTTGAAAATTTGGCGCCCTTATTTACAAAAGACAGGATTAAATATATAGGCGCTCCGAAGATGAAATAATTGGTTACTTGGGGAAAGAAATAAATATATATACTAAAGTTATTATGAACTCCGTGGAGCATGTGGGGATCTTCTAATATCCAGGCATTCCTTTTTTTTTCTTTCTTTCTTTTTTCTTTCAATAGGGATGTTAGGGGGAGGGGTTAAGGGGAGGGGAGATGGGTAACACATATTTTCTTTTTCACACACTTTTATTCTGTAACTATTTGAAAACACAATAAAAAAAGTTTTTTTAAAAAAAGTACTGAATACTGGAGATGGGATGTTATGTTGAAGATATATAAGATGTTGGTAAGGCCTAATTTGGAATATCGTGTGCAGTTTTGGTCACCTACCTACGGGAAAGTAGTAAATAAGGCTGAAGTAGTGCAGAGAAATTTACAAGAATGTTGCTGTGTCTGGAGGACCAGAGTTATACGGAAAGATAGAATAGCTTATGACTTTATTTCTTGCAATGTAGAAGACTGAGAGGAGATTTGATGGAGATACACAAAACTATCAGGTAAGTCCAAGTAGGTTCTTTCCACTGAGTTTGGGTGGGGCTATAACTGGAGGTCATGGGTTAAGGGTAAAAGGTGAAAAGCTTAAGGGGAACATGAGGGGTAACTTCTGCACTCAAGAGGATAATGAGAGTGCAGAATGAGCTACCAGGGCAAGTAGAGCATGCAAGCTGAATTTCAACATTTAAAAGAAGATTGGGTGGATACATGGATGGTATGGGTATGGAGGGCTATGGTTCCGGTGCAGCCGATGGAAGTTGGAGGTGTAAATGGCTCAACAGGACTAGATGTTTTCTAGGAGTCTATGACTCGATATGACCTGATCAGATGGCAAGCAGACAAAATCCATTTTACTGTATATCAGTATATGTACAAGAATAAAGCAAACCAAATACCAGAGGGCAGAGCTTTTAGTGGGAGAGGTAAAGTTTAAAGGAAATTTACAAGAGTGTGCCATGTTAAAGTTCGAAGTAAATTTATTATCAAAGTGGTGTTTGTCCGTTATGTCCAACGATGACAGGAGACCTACGCAGAAAAGTTTTTAAAGTGGAAAAGCCATTACACGGTGGCATTTCCACTCTGTTGGTCCCAGAATTCAGAGTCCAGTGGTACGAACAAGCATCACAAACTGAGGTCTTCTGTGCTTGCAGCAGATGACCATGATGTCTTCTGTGCCTTTTCATGCCCTTCACTCTCCATGGAACATTGCACCACCACCTTCCTGGCTGATGGATCTCACTGAAAATCTCATCCGCCCAGTCTGCCAGAACTGACTTAGCGTGCTAAGACAAGCATGCCCCTATCTCACCACGGTATGAGGCCACACACACAAAATGGTGGAGGAACTCAGCAGGCCAGGCAGCATCTAGGAAAAGAGTACAGTTGACGTTTCGGGTCAAAACATCGACTGTACTCGTTTCCTAAATGCTGTCTGGCCTGCTGAGTTCCTCCAGCATTTTGTGTATGTTGCTCTGAGTTCCAGCATCTGAAGGTTTTCTTGTTTGTGATAGGATGTGAGGCCGCCAGCTACATTCACCTCATTTAGTCAACCTGTTGAAGCGATGTACAGGCGGTGGCCACTGCCACATGCAAACAGTTAATTGGAGCCACAGGTGAGAGCCAATTGTTCAGTGGAGACTGAAGGTGAGCGAGCTGACCTGGAATGGAGACAACAAGCCCTTTCACCAGAGGTGTTACCCTTCCTACACACCCCATACACTCCATTATCAACGTTCATACTGTATATATCACCATATATGACCCTGATATTAACTTTCCTGCAGGCATTCATAGTAAATACAGAGAAACACGTTAGAATCAATGACAACTGGCACTCAAAACAGACGAACAACCAATGTGCAAATGACAACAAACTGTGCAAATACAAAAAAAAAACAAATTAGTAATAATAAATAATAATAAGCAACAAACATTGAGAACATGAGATGAATTCTTGAAAATGAGCCCATAGGTTATGGGAATATTTCAGTGCTGGAGTGAGTGAAGTTATCCCCTCAGGTTCAAAAGCCTGATGGTTGAGGGGTAACATGGTTGATGGTTGAAGCTGGTGGTGTGGGTCCTGAGGCTTCTGTACCTCCTTTCTGATAGCAGCAGAGAGAAGAGTGCATGGCCTGGATGGCGAGGGTCCTTGATGATGGGTGCTGCTTTCCTGTGACAGTGCTCCTTGTAGATGTGCTCAATGGTGGGGAAGGTTTTACCCTGATGGAATGGGCTGTATCCACTAATTCTTGTGGGCTTTTCTGTTTCAGGCTTTTGGTGTTTCCCTAACAGGTTGTGAGGCAACCGGTCAGAAGACTTTCCACTGCACATCTATAGAAGTTTGTCAAAGTTTCAGAATCTTTGCAAACTTCTGAGAAAGTAGGAGGCTGTCATCCCTTCCTTGAAAAGGCACTTATGTGCTGGACACAGGAGAGATCCTCAGAAAAGATAACACCAAGGAATTTAAAGTGGCTGACCTTCTCCACCTCTGATCCCTTGGTGAGGACTATCTAATGAACCTCAGGTTTCCTCCTCCTGTAGTCAACAATCAGCTCTTTGGTTTTGCTGACTCTGAGTGAGAGGTTGGCTTTGTGGTGCCAGTCAGCCAGATTTTCCATCTCCCTTCTATATGCTGCATCATCACCACCTTTGATTCGGTCAATGACAGTAGCATCATCAACAAACTTAAATATGTCACTGGAGCTCTGCTTAGCCTCACAATCATAAATATAAACTGGGGGATAAGCATACAGCCTTGTGGTGTACCTATGCTGATAGTGATTCAGGAGGAGATGTTGTTGCCAATCTGAATTGACTGGGGTCTACAAGTGAGGGAATCGAGAATCCAATTGCCAGGATGGAAACTCTATAATAGTTTAAGAAGCATTTAGACAGAAGAAACTGAGAATAGTTGCATGTAGACCTTGTTCAGGCAAATAAAATTAGTTTAGATTGGCAGCATGATCAGTCCAGATATCATAGGACAAAGTGTTTCTTCCTGTGCTATATTGTTCTCTGTTCTAAAAGAGTCAACATCAGAGAACAGTGCAGCTATCTATAATATCTATAATAAAGATTATCTTAAAATGTCATAGAATGGCAAGGTTGTAATAAAAGTTTAAATAAACATTTAAAAGTGTCAGAAATATTTGAATCCCAAGAGGATTAAATGAGATGGGAAGATTTTACAGTCAGATATCTGATGATTGCCAACTATGTTTATATTGGAAATAAAACAACTTTATCTGATTCTGAAGATTTGTTGCAGGGATTACATTGCACCTTAAAAAGTTCAACACTTTGGAACACTAGCACATTGTAGTTACCATAGCTCCTTTAATCCTATGTAACCAAAATTAAAGATATAAGGATTCCTTTGTAGAATCATTTTCTTAAAATATATATATTTCTTTTAGCCTATTGAGTATTCTAAACAAATCTATCCATTACTTGTTAACATCATTAAAGTGTTGCCCTTGTAGATGTTGCCAGGTCATAATATACACCGATTGGCCATTTTATTAGGTACACCTGAACATCTGCTCGTTAATGCAAGTATCTGGACTCCGCCTACCGTCTAATGGAGTGACACACAGAGTTGTATGGCTGCAATTAATTCTTCCTTTTCCCCAGTTTAAACTTTGAATTTTTAACTTTTATTTGTCAGATCTTAGAGGGGAATAGTTGTTCCGATGTCACAATCTTTAAGAAGTGGAAAGCAGCTTCCTGAATCCAGCAATGGAAAGGGGAAAAAGTCGGAGGAAACACCAGCTTGGGCTGAGCGTCTGGAAAATTCGTTGACGGGTCTCGATAAGAAAATAGACAACAACACGGTAAAACTTGATGCTACCTCTTCTGAGATGAAGTAGTTGCGAGAGAGTTTTCAATTTGTGCAGGAAAATATTATTTCCCTGAATTCTGAACTTAAAGAGGCGAAACATTAAATCGCGGAGATTTCAGCTCACTTGGAAAAGTCTCAACATAAGATTATCCATTTGGAAGCAAGATCTTGTCAGAATAATATTCGAATTGTTGGATTGAAGGAAGGATCTGAGACTGGAGATTTATTAGACTATTTTGCTAACTTGTTTCAATCTCTGTTTCCGGATATTTTACCTCAACCTCCCGACATCAAAAGAGCGCATAGAATTTTCACTGCGAAATCTCAGGGTAAACCAAGGTCAGTTTTGGTCTGCTTCTTTCATTTTAAATTTAAAGAACAAATCATAAAATATGCAAGGAAACACAGAGTTTTTAAATTTAAAGGTACCGAGATTCATTTTTATGACGATTATCCACGGTAAGTTATGGACCTGCGGTCTAAATTCATTCCAACCATGAAGATAGCCTATGATAAGGGATTATTCCCATCACTTCAATATCCAGCCCAATTAAAATTATTTCCCAAAGATTCGACTCCACCTGTTTTTCTGGACCCCAAAGAGGCATTGGACTATGTTAACTCTATTCCGGTTGTAGCCAAGGTTTGAATGGTTTTAGGTCTGCTGAATAAATGTTCTTTCGGAAAGAATATAAGCTCTGAATATTTCTGATTTGCTTAAGATGTCCTTTGATCGATCGACCATTTAAAGAAGATGTAAACTTTTTGATGTGAATCATGAATGACTTTTCAAAATCTGTTTGGTCTACTGAACGAATTAACACAACAGACAGATTGTTTGATTATTTGTTTTTATCCTCCTTTTTTCATTAATTAAGTGATAATTTCCATTGTTCATAAGGTCTTTTTTCTTATATATATATAGAGAGAGAGAGAGTTGGGAGTACTTAGTTGATAGATAATTAGTTTTTTTTAAAAAAAAACAGTTTTTCATTGGGCGTGTCAGTAAAGTGGAAAATGGTGCTGATTTTTCTTCACTAGAGATTACATAGCCATTTTTCTCTTCGTTTAATTTTATTTTGGGGTCTTCGGAGATTGTTTTTGCACTCTCGAGCATATTTTTAAGGATTAAGTATAAACATTCCTTTCTCTGAACTTTTATGCTGGATATGGGAGCTAGATGTTGTAGAGAAAAATTGAACAGTGCAGGCCCTTTGGCCCAAGATGTTCTGCTTACCTTTCAATCTACTTCATGATTAATCTAATGCTTCCGTCCTGTAGAGAATTCTGTTCATCTTTCACTATGAGCCTATTGAATGTCCTTGTTGTGTCTGCCTCTATGACTACCCATGGCAGATCTTTCCATGTACCCACTGGTCTATGAAAAAAAATCTCTGAGATCCCTATACTTTCTTCTGATCACCGTAAAATTGTGCCCTGTTGTATTAACCATTTCAACTGGGAATCTGTTCCATGTTTTAATAATTACTCAGCCTCACCAGTGTCCATTTTCCAGCACAATAATACTCTGTAAAGTAATGGAAGGCACCAAAGTAAATTGATATTTAAATTGCGTATCAGTTAGAAGCAAGGCCTGTAAGTGGGCAAAAGAACCAGTTAACATGATTTGATATGGTGGTGTGTTGCTTTGTAGTGTTTGGCTTTTTATATTTAGCAAAATATTGTTTTCCTTTGCAGGGCTTTTCTATTTTTGGGCTGTATGTTGTTTTTTTTGTAACTGGGGGGAGGAATTAAGGAAAGCTTTTTAAAACCACTATTATAAAATGGGCAGCTTGCAGAGTCTCTCTCTCTTTTTTGCTCTATGGGGATGCATTTCACCTCTTTTTTTGCCGAATTTTGGGTTTTTTGGGGTGGTGGGAGGATTGGGGTTAGTTTTGATTTATAGCTCTAATTGTAAGATTCATTTTGGTTATCTTTTTTGTATTTTTTTCCCCATTACAGAGTTCTAGAGCACGCATATTTTGTATATGATTATACTTATCACCACCAGTTTTGATTAACCCACGCTGGTATGTGTGTATTTATGTGTTAAATAAAATTTTTTTAAATTATGGCAAGTAAACAGATAAACATTATAAGTTGGAATGTACATGGATGGAATCATCCTATTAAGCGAAAGAAGACTTTTAAAATCATTAATTAATTCCAACCCGATATAATTTTTGCTCAAGAAACGCATATCAAAATGGGGGATCAAAATAGATTTTTTAGAATGTGGAAGGGCCTTCAATTTCACACTACTTGTCAAAATAGAACAAAGGAAGTATCTATATTTATTATATCTAATATTTTATTTATCCAAGAAGACTTTGTGTCAGATATTGATGGTAGATTTTTAATTGTTAAAGGAACAATTTGTAATAGAAAAATTGTTCTAGTTAACCTATATGGACCTAATGTAGATGATCCTTCTTTTTTTAAAACTGCATTTGCTTTATTGCCGGATTTAAATGAATATATGTTGTTAATGGGTAGTGATTTCAACTGTTGTTTAAATCCTTTGATTGACAAGAGTTCAACCAATCAGCGGCTTCTGAGTTGTTCTGCATCACATTAACTCTCTTTTAATTGATTTTGGCCTGGTTGAGATTTGAAGTCATTTATATCCTAATGATAGAGATTAGTCTTTTTTTTCAAATGTTCACAGAAAATATTTGAGAATTGATTAGTTAATAGCTGATCCCCGATTTTTGTCCAAAGTCCAGAAATGTGAATATGATGCGAAAGCTCTCTGGGATCGTGCACCTTTAAGCTTAACCTTTGAATTGAATGATGTTATTATTGCAAATTTGCCTTGGTGTTTTCCAGAAAATTTATTACAAAGTCCGGAATTTGTCAAATTTATTGAGACTCAGATAAAAGATTTTTTTTCTTTTTAAAAATAAGGGAGATGTGTTGAAATTGATTATATGGGATACATCTAAAGCATATTTGCGTGGTCAGATAATCTCCTATTCAGCTAAGCTTAAGAAACAGACAAAAACAGAGTTAGATAAGATTTCCAAACAAATTAAAGACTTGAATAATATATATGCAATCTCTCCTAACGTTGATTTATTTAAACAAAGAGTGGAATTCCAATCACAATATAATTTATTATTAACTTATCCTATTGAAAGAAATTTGCTTAAATTGAAAAGGCAATTTTATGTGTTTGGAGATAAAAATAATAAGCTATTAGCATCTCAATTAAAAGCAGCTAGAGCTAAAAGACAAATTTTAAAAATTCGTAAGGGAGATGGTAGTTTAGCATGTAATTATGAAGATATTTATAAAACTTTTCAAGACTTTTATAGTGAACTTTATAAATCTCAGTTTCCAGTTGATTCTTCTAAAATGAATAACTTCTTACAAAAGATTGATTTTCCTCGAATTTCTGCAGAAGATCAACAAACTCTTGATGCTCCTATTACTGAAAGTGAAATTCAGAAAGCTATTTTTTCAATGAAATCTGGTAAAGTTCCTGGACTGGAAGGTTATTCTGTAGGATTTTATAACAAATTTGAAAAATTGCTCTCTTCATATATGTTGGAAATGCTAAAAGATTCTATTTTGATAGGAGAGTTACCTCCCACATTTTATAAAGCTTCTATTTCTTTCATTCTTAAGAAAGATAAAGACTCTACTGACTGTGCTTTATATAGACCTATTTAATTAATAAATGTGGATGCTAAAATTCTTTCCAAAATAATGGCTAATCGGCTGGAGAATGGTCTAGCTAAAATTATCTCTCAAGACCAAACAGGTTTTGTAAAGGGCCATTATTCCTTCTCTAATGTTCAGAGACTGTTAAATGTTATATATTCATCCTTTTCTAAGACTCCCCAATGTGTTGTCTCTCTTGATGCTGAAAAGGCATTTGACAGAGTTGAATGGAAATACTTATTTAACGTTTTAGAGAAATTCGGCTTTGGTATAAATTTTAATGTGGATTAGAATGATATATAAAAGCCCTATTGCTACTGTTATTACTAATAATTGCAGATCTCCTTTTTTTCAGCTTTCATGGGGTACAAGACAAGGATGTCCGGTAAGTCCTTTGTTATTTAATTTGGTGCTGGAACTCTTCGCCATTGCACTTCGTGAAGTTAAAGATATTCCTGGAATTCTCATAAATGGAACTGATCATAAGATCTCCCTTTATGCTGATGTTCTCTTAGTTTATATTTCGAATCCTGAAGAATCCATTCCTAGTTTTTGAAACTATTAAACAATTTTGGAAAGTTTTTGGGATATAAACTAAACCTTCATAAAAGTGAATTTTTCTCCTAAATGATTCTGCTTCTATATATGATGACATTCCTTTTAGAGTTATGGACATTTAAATATTTAGATATTATTATACTAAAAATCATAAAGTCCTTTATAAAGCTAATTTGGTCCCTTTAGTGGATCTTATGAAGCAATTATTTTGTAGATAGAATCCACTTACACTTTTATTAGCTAGCGGAATTCATGCAGTTAAAATTATGATTTTACCAAAACTTTTATATGTATTTCAAAATATCCCTATTTTTTTAACTGAGAAGTTTTTTGATCAAGTTGACTCTATTATTTCATCTTTTGTTTTGAATAATAAAAGACCAAGAATTGGTAAATATCATTTACAAAATTTTTTTAAAAATGGAGGTCTTGCTTTGCCTAATTTAAGAATGTATTATTGGGCTGTTAATATACGTTATATGTGATATTGGTTAAATTGGGCTGATAGACATGAATGACCACATTGGGCTGATTTGGAATTGAATGCTGTGAAACAGCTTCACTTAACCTCATTATTAGGAGCTTCTCTACCTGTACAACTGGCCAAAATTACTAACTTAAATTTATATCCTGTGGATAAACAGTCATTACAAATTTGATTCCAGTTTTTTAATTTTTTTAATCTTAAAAAATTTAAACTTTTTAGTTTAATTTATTGAAATTATTTATTTAAACCTTCATTAAGAGATCCTACCTTTCTTCTTGGGGGGAATAAAGGAGTTCATTCCTTAATGGATCTGTTTCAAGATGGCTGATTGATGTCTTTTGAGAAATTAGTAACTAAATACTCTCTCTGGTATTCACATTTCCTGCAATATCTTCAGGTCAAACACTTCTTACAAAAATAATTAAGTAATTTTCCAAATATACAGGATTCTGACCTGTTAGATATTATTTTAAAAATGAATCCTTTAGTGAAGGGTTTTATTGGGAAAATTTATAATTTATTGTTAAAACAGCACAATTACCTTTCACTTAAGATTAAGCAAGATTGGGAGAGAGAGCTTAACGTGACCCTGATAACAGAAGATTGGTTGCAGATTTTGAAGTTGGTTAACTCTTCTTCGATTTATGCCAATCACTCTTTAATTCAATTCAAAATTGTACATCGTTACTATTTGACAAAGGAGAGACTGTCTAAAATGTTTCCTAATGTTGATAGTCAGTGTAACAGATGTAAAACCGTGACAGCCACATTGACACATATGTTTTGGTCATGTTCTGTACTGAAACATTTTTGGAAGACTATTTTCTCAACAATTTCTAAAGTTTTAAAAATTAATTTACAACCTAATAAATTGGCAGTTTTATTTGGTATAATCCCTCAATATATTCATGGTATTTCTCCATCAGACCAACATGTAATTGCATTCGTTACATTATTGGCCAGAAGGGCTATTCTGTTGAAATGGAAAGATGCTTCTGCTCCTACTTTTTTACAAAATGGTTTTCTCAGGTGATGCTATGTCTTAGTTTGGAGTAAATCAGAAGTCGAACATTTTATCCTCGATTTGATTTTAAGAAAAAGTGGGGTTCATTTGCCCGCTACTATCATCTGATTTGAGTTAATTAATATGGTTTCCTTCCAATTTCTTTTTAAAATGGATTTGAGTTGGCGGTTTGATTTTTTTAATGGAAGCTTGTATGATGTATAGCTCCGGGGTTGTGCTCCCAATGGGTCTTTTTTTGGGGGTTCTTTTCAGTTAGTAGGGTTTTTTTTAGTTAGTAGGGGTTCTTTCTTATCTTTCAAAAAATATTCTTAACACTTTATTTTTTTCTTATTATTGATATATTGCTTAGCTTTGTTAATCAGTTATTTGTTAATTTAATTCTTTATTGTACATAATGACATATTGACTTAATGTATCTTTTTTGTTAATCTTCAATAATAATTAATAAAAAAGATTTTAAAATGAAATGCAAGTATCTAAACAGCCAATCATGTGGCAGCAACTCAATGCATGAAAGCATGCAGACATGGTCTCAAGAGGTTCCGTTGTTATTCAGACCAACATCAGAATGGGGAAGAAATGTGATCTAAGTGACTTTGACTGTGGAATGATTGTTGGTGCCAGATAGGGTGACTTGAGTTGTTGATTTCCTGGTTTTCACACACAACAGTCTCTAGAGTTTACAGAGAATGGTGCAAAAGACAATAAAAACATCCAGTGAGTGGCGGTTCCGTGGGCAAAAATGCCTCATTATTGAGAGAGGTCAGAGGAGAATGGCCAGACTGGTTCAAGCTGACAGGAAGGCAACAGTAACTCAAATAATCACGTTACAACAGTGGTGTGCAGAAGAGCATCTTTGAACACACAACACGTCGAATCTTTAAGTAGATGGTCTATGGCTGCAAATGATCATAAACATTAACTGAGTGGACACTTTATTGAGTAGAGGAGGTTCCAAATAAAGTGGCCACTGAGTGTACTTATGTAATTTGAAATTCCTATGTGAAGCAGCATGCAAATGGAAAACTAATTTCGCCACCAATAGAACTTCCCCGTTTTTCCGGCGACATCATCATCAAGAATGGCAGCTTAAGTCACTAGCTCCTCTGGAAAAACGCGTATTAAGCCCCGTTAACCCGTCAAATACAATATTTTTCGAAAAATATTTGAACTGAAAAGAGGGGCAAGAATGGGGAAAAGAAATGGAAATTTAAAAAGCGACACTGAGGAGCCTGCGTCCAATAGGAGTGCAGCGAGCGGCTCTCCTACCTGACCGCGTGCTAGCGAGGTGGCTGTTGGGCCTCGCTCAGGCGAAGCGGCGAATATCTTTGAAATCCTGAAAGAAATAATGGAGGTCCAGAAAGAAATAAAGCAGCAGCTCCGTGATATTAAATCAGAGCTCGCCAGCGTCAATCAAAAATTAGCGGTGGCAGAGACTCGAATTGAGAAGGTGGAAGATCGTGTTCAAAATGTGCAACGGATACTGAGTAAGACAATAAAAATAATATATCACCAAGAAAGTAAACTGCTTGACCTGGATGGAAGATCACAGCAGAAAAATATCAGAATCTACAACGTTCCTGAAGGAGTGGAGGGCTCATCTATGACGGAATTTGTCAGAAAGTTACTGTGGGACACGCTGGATCTTCCGCCGGCTATGGAGCTGAAAATCAAAAGAGCCCACCGTGCGTTAGTCCCAAAACCTGCCCAGAATAGAAAGCCACGCTCAATAATAATTAAATTCCTTCGGTACAGCATCAAGGCGGAGATTCTACGAAGGGCCTGGGGTAAGAAGAGAGTGTTTTTAGAAGATAAATTCATATATTTCGACCAAGATTACCCACCCCGCGGTCCTCCAGAAACGCAAAGAATACTCCGAAGTAAAGCGAGTACTAAAGCAAAATAAGATTAGATTTCAAACTCCATACCCTGCTAAACTTCGAGTGTTTTATGACAATGGGACACAGTCGTACCAGACAGTAGAAGAGGCAACTACAGACATGAAGGCCAGAGGGTTGCCCGTCAGCATGACCAAGACGAAGGAAAGCCTGGCTGAGGAATTATCTCACTCTGCTTGGGAAACAGTGGGAGAAACGAGAAGGCAGGAGACAGGAGGAGGCCGAGAGAAGTATATCAGGAAGAGACCGGGAGTTTCCCAAAGACAGTCCTCACCCCCTTCAAAAGAGCCATAAGGTTTGGCTAACTTTAAAAATGTTGAGAAGCCAGATGGAAGCAAAAGTACATGGTGATATACCTATCTCGAGAAATACTTATTATAATGTGGATTTTATATTATTTAGTTGTTATTCTTTATTCGCTCACTTACTCCTTTTTTCCCCACCAAAATGAGAATATATATATATGTGTATGCATGTAATGTGTGTGTGTATGTATGTATGTATATATGTGTGTGTGTGTGTGTGTGAGCGCGCATATGTATATGTATATATATATATATATATATATATATATATATATATATATAGGAGGAGTACACAGGGAAATCTTTTCTGTGTAATGGATTTGTTCACTGACTTTTATGAATACTGCAATGGGGGCCCTCAACTCACAAGTAGGAGGGGTTATCCCCCCACAGCTAGACATTTCCTCTAGCTCAACGCAGGGTCATCTATTAGAGACCTCAGCCTTGGAATCACACGTTCGTTACCATTTTTGTTATTATTTGCGTTTCTTGGTTCTTATTTGTTCAGGGAGAAGATCGATTAAGTTTTATTCTAATTTCAATGATACATTGATAGATAAATACAGATGGCTAAGGACAAGGTAAAATTCATTTCTTTTCATGTCAATGGGCTATTAAATCCAATCAAATGTAAGAGAATTTTATCTAAAATGAAAAAAGAACAAGCCCATGTAGTATATTTACAGGAAACTCACTTAAGTGATAATGAGCATAAAAAACTAAAGAGAATATCTCAAGTAAGCTAAATTTTGAAAAAGTATTCGAAATGGGAGATAAAGAGGGCAGATATATTCTGGTAAGGGGGAATATAGATGGCAATTCAGTTACTCTATTGAATATATACGCACCCCCGGGAAGTGATATTGGTTTCTTTCAGAAAATTACTGATATTATGGTAACGGAAACAGAAGGTCTCCTGATATGTGGAGGAGACTTAAATTTACAATTACAACCAAACTTAGACTCTTCCAATAGAAAACCCTATGAAACAAAATCTTTACATAAGAAAGTTAATACACTTTTTGAGGATGTTGGTTTAATTGATATATGGAGGGACCTTTTCCCTGACAGAAGGCATTACACTCATTATTCTGCTCCCCATTCTGTATATACAAGAATAGACTATTTCATAACATTTGGAAAAGACAAAGACAAAATAAACACCTGTGGAATTGGGACAATAGATGTAAGTGATCATGCACCTATATATTTATCTGTTGATTTTGACCTACAACCAAAGAATACTATTTGGAAACTAAATTCAAATCTACTCAATGATCCGTACTTTAAGGAACAAATTAAAAAAGAAATTGGTCTCTACTTAGAATTTAATGATAATGGAGAGGTTTCACCTCCCATTTTATGGGATACTCTGAAGGTGGTCTTAGGAGGGAAAATTATAGCGATATCTTCGTATAAGAAAAAAATAAGGAATAAGACATTAGAGGAATTACAAAATAGGCTGAAGGAACTAGAGAAAAAACACATATTGAATTTGGCACAGGATACATTAGGGGAAATTAAAAGAATTAGGAATGAAATAAATAATTTGGCTACACAAGAAATCAGGAAAAACAATGTTTCTGAAACAGAGACATTATGAAAGTGGATCGAAATCTATGAAAATACTGGCATGGAAAATGAAAAAAAAGACATCAGAAAATACAATTCATAGAATTAGGGACCTAAGAACGAAAATGATAAAAAATAAGTTAAGTGAAATTCAAGAAGCTTTTGAAGTGTTTTACAAAACTCTATATTCCAAAGTTCCGGGGTAAGCATAACCCAAATTGAGGCCTTCTTGAATTCTCTTGAGTTACCCACTTTAAGCGAAGAACAAAATAGAATGATGACTGCTGACATAACTGAAGTTGAATTAAAACCTGCAATTAGTAGGCTTAAATTAAGCAAGTCACCAGGATCAGATGGGTATACGGCAGAGTGGTACGAAGAATTTAAAAATGAGTTAATTCCTGTTTTACTCCCCACACTGAACTGGGCTCTAAAAAAGGCACAAATGCCACCCAGTTGGAAGGAAGCGATAATCTTAGCTATACCGAAAGAAGGCAAGGATAAAATGGAATGCGGGTCATTTAGACCAATATCCGTTCTTAATGTAGATTATAGGTTATTTACCTCCATCATGGCCAAACGATTAGAGGAGTTTCTACTCATACTGATACATAACGATCAGACAGGTTTTATATGACAACGCCAGACACAAGACAATATACGAAGGACACTTCACATTATGGATCATATACAAAAAAATTAAATCGAAGCAATAGTGATAAGCGTGGATGCGGAAAAAGCATTTGATTCGGTTAATTGGAATTTTCTTTACAGAGTTTTACTTAGATTTGGTTTCCAAGACAGAATTATTAAAACTATACAGACACTATATGACAATCCTACTACTAGGATTAAAATCAATGGATATTTATCAAATAGTCTTACCCTAGAAAGGGGCACGAGACAGGGTTGTGCATGGTCACCACTACTCTTCGCGTTATATCTTGAACCATTAGCTCAATACATCAGACAAAATGAAGATATCAGGGGAATTACTATTAAAGGGACAGAGCATAAATTGGTTTGTTATGCGGATGACATTTTGATCTATCTAGGGCAACCGATATACTCTTTACCTAAATTGATGCAATCCTTTGAACAATATGGTCAATTATCAGGATACAAGATTAACATAGATAAAACCCAATTACTTTCATATTACTATAGCCCACCAAGGGAAATTGAAAGTCGATACCCATGGGTATGGCACACAGATTCTTTCAAATATTTGTGCATCATTATGCCAAAAGATTTGGCAAAATTATCAGAATGTAATTATCAGCCTTTATATAAAAAAATTAAGGAAGATGTGGCAAGATGGAGCCTAATTCCTTTTTTCAGTCTCAGTTCAAGGATTGAGTCTATTAAAATGAATATACTACCCGGACTGTTATATCTCTTTCAGACCCTACCAATAGAGATTAATCAAAATCAATTCAATGAATGGAACAAGATGCTATCAAGGTATATTTGGCAGGGTGAAAGGCCTAGAGTTCATCTCAAAACATTGCAATTAGCAAAGGAAAAGGGGGGATGGGGCCTACCTTCTCTTAGAAATTATTATTTTGCAGCACAGTTGAGAGCTGTGATATGTTGGTGCAACCCATCATATGACACTCAATGGAAAAACATTGAGGAGCGGGTACTTCCCATCCCCATACAAGCAATTTTGGCTGATAACAACCTGCAAAGGTACATAAATACTATTGATAACCCATGGGTGAAATTGACTCTTAAAATATGGAAAACTACTATAAAGGAATATAATCTAGAGGGAGATATTGCAATTCTTAAATGGTGTGTGTATGACTCGGATTTTACACCAAATAAATTGGATGCTAGATTTAAGGACTGGACAGCTAAAGGAATAACAGTTCTTTGCAACATAATGAAAGAAGGAATACTGTTCAGTTTTGAAATGCTTAAAGAGAAACACTTATTAGAAAAACAAGATTTTTATCGGTATTTACAGATGCGACAATATGTTAATAAGATGCTTAAAAATGTAACCAAGGCAAATACATGCTTGATAGAGCTCTTTAGAAAAGCATATAATTCAGATAATGGTAGTAGAATCATTTCAAGCATGTATAAGGGGTTGTCAAATCTTAAAACACATTCGACTTCATACATTAAAACAAAATGGGAGAAGGAAGGAGGGATAATTATATCTGAGGAGGAATGGAAAACAATATGGAGTTATCAATGGAAGTATACCAGTTCACAGAAATGGAGGGAGTTTGGATGGAAAAACTTGATAAGATATTTTATTACACCCTCTCAGAAATCCCATTATGATAGTAACCTCCCTGTTTGCTGGAGAAATAGTGGAAATCAAAATGCAAATCATTATCATATTTTTGGGACTGCCCTATTATCAAAAACTATTGGAGGGGCATACACAATGCCCTACAAAACATCTTTAAATGTGAAATACCCTTGGAGAGTAAGACCATATATTTTGGATATATACTTCAAGAATGGTTGAAAAGAGATAAATATTTAATGAATATACTGTTGGTGGCTGGTAAAATGACTCTTACTAGGAAATGGTTATCACAGGAGAGCCCAACTTTAAATACATGGATGGAAATTACAGTGGACATTTAAAAAATGGAGAAGATAACAACATCTGTTAATCATAAGCTGGAACAATTTGATTTATACTGGGAAAAATGGTTTAACAACATAATGCTTCATAGGCCTGATTTTATTCTCACAAATCAATAAATCTGTTGTAAAAAAAAGATCACTCCCTACTTGTACATAGTTTTTTCCTTTTGCTTGTTTTTTCTTTCCACTTTTTTCTATAAGTGTATACCCCAGATAAATACTTTGTGGAGATTTGTGATATATATGATTATATGATATATATGTACAATGTCTGAAATACATCTTATGGAAATGTTTGTTTGATGAACTTCAATAAAAAAAATTACAAAAAAAAAGAACTTTCCCAGATCTCAGTTTTGACTTGACCTATGAGTTCCAAAACACTAATAACACATGTCTAGTAATGTGATGAAAATAATGATCTCTCTTCCTGATTACGTATCACTTTTCACCAAGACAATGTTACCACGTATGGCTACCACAACTACCAAGGAAAAAGGCATTTACTAGAGTTTTCAAATTTATGGGCTTTCCTTGTAGGGACTATTTTTTCACAGGCTTCATCACAAAAATGTAATTGACTCTGAAGTAAGCATATGTGTGCATTTAAGTACAGTGGGTTTATCTTGACCTGTTAGGACCCTGGAGTTTGCACACCTTGAGGACTGCGTACAATTTTATTTTCCTTTCCTATAAGACCATAAGAACGTAAGAAATAGGAGCAGGAGTCGGCCATCTGGCCCATCAAGCCTGCCCCACCATTCAATAAGATCATGGCTGATCTGTCCATAAACTCAGCTCCATCTACCTGCCTTTGCTCCATAACTCTTAATTCCCTTACTAGGTAAAAGCCTATCTAACTATATCTTAAATATATTTAGTGAAGAAACCTCAACTGTTTCCCTGGGCAGAGAATTCCTCAGATTCACCATTTTCTGGGAATAACAGTTTCTCCTCATCTCCATCCTAAATCTTCTCCCCTGAATCTTGAGGCAATGTCCCCTAGTTCTAGTCTCTCCTGCCAATGGAAACAACTTTCCTACTTCTATCTTATCTATCCCTTTTAAAAATTTTGTTTGTTTCTATAAGATCCCCTCTCATTCTTCTGAACTCCAAAGAGTATAGTTCCAGGTGACTCAATCTCTACTCACAGGTTAACCCCTTCATCCCTGGAATCAACGTGGTGAACCTCCTCTGCACTGCCTCCAAAGCCTCAAGTATCCTTCCTCAAGTATGGAAACCAGAACTGCACACAGTACTCCAGGTGCGGCCTCACCAGTACCCTGTATAGTTGCAGTTTGATCTCCCTGCTCTTGAATTCTATCCCTCTAGCAATGAAGGCCAACATTCCGTTTGCCTTCTTAATAACCGGTTGTACTTGCAAGCAAACTTTTTGCGATTTATGCAAATGGATTTACATTCCACAGAGAAGGCCAGCAAAAATTCATTCAAATGGCTTCTGCTTAGCAGGTTTGCCAGGTGAGGTGAGTTTGATTAGACAAGGCCTATATTTTCAGAAGTTTTTCAGAATGGAAAGAGACCTCAATGCAGCTTTCAATGACTCAACCGACTGGATAGAGGGACAATGTTTCCCTAGCTGAGGAGTCCAAGCCTATAGTCCATTATCTTAGAAAAAGGAGTAAGCCTATATAACTGAGATAAAGAGGAATTTCTTTCTGAAGAGCATAGTGTTTCTAAAGAGGCATTAAGAGAAAGAAAGGAAATGAGGACAGGTTTGAAAATGTTGTTGAGTTAGAAGATTAGTCATGATTTTGTTGAATGGCAGAGAAAATAAAGGGCAAAATGCTCTCTTCCTGCTCCTATTTTTTTATGTTCTTAACCTTACAAAAAAGTTTAACTGAGTTAACTTCAAATTATAAAGAGAATGTAGTTAGGGATTCTAAGGTAAAGGAACTTTTAGGAGGCAGTGATCATAATGGACAGGAAAGGAATGGAGGGTTATGGGCTGAGTGCAGGTAGGTGGGACTAGGTGAGAGTAAGCGTTCGGCACGGACTAGAAGGGCCGAGATGGCCTGTTTCTGTGCTGTAATTGTTATATGGTTATATAGTTATAATATGCAATAACTCATCCTGCAAATTTAAACGGGAAAAGCTAGAAATAACTAAAGAGATAAGAGAGAAGTTTACTAAAATAGATTGGAAGGGGATCCTAGCAGGGATGACTATAGAGTAGTAATGGCCTTTTCTGATTAGTTATACAGGACTGCAAAGATTTTGCTTCCTGAATACTTCTGAGTGTATCTTATAGATTTTGGGCTGCTGATCAGGAAAATCACCATGAAATTTCCCTATCACACCCCATTTTTTGGAATCACCCCTATATTTGGTATTTCAAGTCATTTAAAATGTTGCCTACAATCTAAGCCAAAAACTTTTGTATCTTGTCCAAGCATGCCTGGGCATGCTTTGGTTTGCCAGCATTACCCACAACACTGGTGTCTTTTTATTGATTCTTCAGTGTTAACCCTGAAAGCTGTACTGCTACAAAACAACAATGTCCACCCTTCAATACCAAAATTTGGAAGTCTTATTTTAACACTTATAGTACAGCAACTATAACAGGAACATCTATGATGATTTGAAAGTTATAGTGCTGAGATGAGGAATGCAGTTCAGATACACCATGCTGAAGGTCATCATTGCGTTAAAAAGGATAGCCCACTCCATGTGCAGTTGGTTCCAATATAGTAATGTGTGGCCCATAAACTATTTGTAGACCCAACAAAGGTAATTTTCCCTCCTCTTCATATAAAACTTATGCCTTATGAAAAAAATAGTAGAAGCGATGAACAAGCAAGGTGAAGTATTTCAATATTTGAGGCAGATGTTTCCCAGAATAACTGATGCCAAGATTAAGGAAGGCATTTTTGTTGGTCCACAGAACATGTCATCAATGACAGGCAATTTGAAGAACTTCTAGTGGGACTGGAGAAAATTGCATAGAAGACACTCAAGGATGTTGTTGAAAATTTTTGTGGTAACTTCACACCACCAAACTACATGCAGCTGGTGGACAACATGCTTCAGGCATACAAAACCATAAAGTGCAACATATCACTAAAGATTCATTTTCTGCATTCCCACTTAGATGACTTGTCTGCAAATATTGGCACTGTCAATGGCGAACATGGTGCAAGGTTTCAGCAGGACATTGCGGTCATGAACAGTAAAAAACTAAATGAAAATCAATATTTGATGTGACCATCCTTTACCTTTACAACTGCATCAATTCTCTTAGGTACAGTATCATGCAGTTTTATGAGAAAATCAGCAAGTAAATTCTTTGACACACCTTGGAGAACTTGTTACAATTGTTTTGCAAACTTTGGCTCTCTGGCTTGCTTTTGTTTCTTCAGGTAATCCCTTACAGCCTCAATGGTGTTGAGATCAGGGCTCTATGATGGCCATACCATCTGTTGCAGAACTCCCTGTTGTGCTTTTTGCTGAAGATAGTTCTTTATGACCTTGGTCATGTGTTTGGTGTCATTGGCCTACTGCAGAATGAAGTTGGAACCAACCAGACACATCCCCAATGGAAATGCATGATGGATGAGAATCTACTTGTACTTTTTACAATTGAAGATCCCATTAATTTTAATCACATCACCAACTCCTGCAGGAAACCTCAACCATGCTTCACTGTTAGCTGCAAACACTCATCTATGTAGTACTCTCTAGCTCTCTTAAAGACAAACTGCCTCCTGGTTGAGCCAAATTTTTCAAATTTTAACTCCTCAGTCCAGAGCACTTGCTGCCTTTGTTCAGCAACCCGGTCCTTGTGTTTTTGTGCACAGCTGAGTCTCTTGGCTTCGTTTCCACTTCAGAGGAATGGCTTTTGGCAACAACTCTTCTATGAAGGTTACTTCAGACAAGACTTTTCCAGAATGTAGAGGGGTATATTTGGGTTCCAGTGGTTTCTGTGAGTTCAGAGCTGATAGCCTTGCTGAACCTCTTCCAATTTAGAAGGGACTTCAGTTTGATGTATCTCTTGTCTGCTGCATTCAGTTTATGTGACTGACCACTGTAATTCTGATTCTCAACCTTGCCTGTTTCTTTGCGCGTCTACAGAAGAGCTTTGGACAACACACTTTGAAGCTCCTATCTGCCACAAAGATTCTGTTTGGGAGAGATCTTTCTGAAGCAGGATGATACCATTGTGTCCTGTTGCTATACTCACTCTTGCCATGGTGTGAATTGATGATCTGAAGATTAAACCATCATACCTGCCACACCCTCAACTTTTAGGTTGGTTGTCTTTCATCCACTTTGAGGGCGTACAGGAGTGCGAAATGCAAAACTAGTGGAATGGTGCCGCAGCAACAACCTGGTGCTCAACGTCAATAAGATGAAAGAGTTGATTGTGGACTTCAGGAAGGTTAAGACGAAGGAGCACATACCAATCCTCATAGAGGGATCAGAAGTGGAGAGAGTGAGCAGCTTCAAGTTCCTGGGTGTCAAGATCTCTGAGGATCTAACCTGGTCCCAACATATTGATGTAATCATAAAGAAGGCAAGACAGCGGCTATACTTTATTTGGAGTTTGAAGCAATTTGGCATGTCAACAAATACACTCAAAAACTTCTATAGTTCTACTGTGGAGAGCATTCTGACAGGCTGCATCACTGTCTGGTATGGAGGGGCTACTGCACAGGACCGAAAGAAGCTGCAGAAAGAAATCTAGTCAGCTCCACCTTGGGCACTAGCCTACAAAGTACACAGGACACCTTTAGGGAGCGGTGTCTCAGAAAGACGGTGTACATTATTAAAGACCTCCAGCACCCAGGGCATGCCCTTTTCTCACTGTTACCATATTTCTGTTTTTGCACATTTTTAAATAATGTATTCAATATGCATTATTGATTTACTTGTTTATTTATTATTATGTTTTATTTTATTTATTATTGCTATTTTCTCTCTCTGCTAGATTATGTATTGCATTGAACTGTTGCTGTTAAGTTAACAAATTTCATGTCACATGCCGGTGATAATAAACCTGATTCTGATTCTGATTCCTTCAATACCTTTTTTTTTCAACTCATTATGTCATTGATCATTAGCACCTGTTTGTTATCTTTGCTTAATCACACACTGGGCCACGTACTTAGAAAGTAATCAGTTTTTATCTGCAAAGCAGCCTATTATTTAATATGTTACCTTCATGAACAAAGTGCAAACATTTCTCTGTAACATTAAATGCATTGGAAAATGAATGTTTGGAAATCTAAAAATTGTTCTTTTCTACTGACATATAATGCAGAAGACAAAAAAAACCTAAGACAAAATTTATGTTAAAACCTAGGGTGCCTGAGACTTTTGCACAGTACTGTATAGGTCATGCACTTTGGTAGAAGGAATAAATGCGTAGACATTTTCTAAATAGGGAGAGAATTCAGAAATAGGAGATGCCTGTCATTCCTTCTGCAGGTTGAGTCAGTGGCAACGAAGGTAAATGCAATACATACTAGCATTCATTTTGAGAGGACTAGAATATAAAAGCAAAGGTGTAATGCTGAGGCTTTATAAGGCATTGGTCAAACTATGTGGAGTATTGTGAGCAGTTTTGGGCACATATCTAAGGAAAATGTACTGGTGTTAGAGAGGATTCATCAAAGGTTTACAAGAATGATCCTGGTGACAAAAGGGTTAATATATGAGGAGTGTTTGATGACTCTAGGGCTATACTGTGCGTTGAAGTTTCGAAGGATTGCGGGCAGAATTTTCAGTAAAACATCAAATATTGAAAGGAGTGAAAGTTTCCATTAGTTGAGAAACTAGGACCAGAGGACACAGCCTCAAAATGAAAGGATGTCACTTTAAAACAGAGTTAAGAGGAACTTCCTTAGACAGAGGGTGGTGAATCTGTGAAATTGATTGCCATAGATGGCTGTGGTGGCTAAATCATTCAGTATCTTTAAAGTGGAGGTTGATTAGTAAGACCATCAAAGATTACAAAGACAAGGCAGGAGAATGTTGATGAAAGGGATAATATATCAGGCAGACAGACTCGATGAGCCAAATAGCCCAATACCCCTCCTATGTCTTATGGTTAAGAAAAACCTTCATTTTACAATGAAATGCATAAATTTGCTTTCTTTTCTATATACAAACATGTAAACGAATTTTTGGATGCCTTCTCCTAGGATCCTCACCATCTGTAACATGCCCTCTTCTCATTAATATATTAGGAAGGAATTATAGGAGCCTAAACGTTCCACGCTCAATGACTTAGAAACAGCTCATCCCCTCTGCCTGAGTTCTGAGTGCCTATGAACCCATGAACTACCTTATTATTATCCTTTCCATTATTAATTTATTTTGCAATTTATAGTAATTTTATGTCTTTATACTGTACCTCTGCCACAAATCAACACATTTCATGTCAGATAAGTCAGTGATTCTGAATCTGATTTACATAGCTGCCTTGACAAAATACTTGCTGAAGGTACAGCTGGATCGTCCAATGGAAGAAGTGCAAGAACAGTGGTAAAGCTAGCACGTTCCTGACTACATACAGTTAAGCAGAACAATGTTTGTGCAGTATAGTCAGTCTGGTTTTCTTTTCAGATAAATCCGATTATTATTATTTAAATATTATTATTCAACCTTTTATGCTTAGTTACCGTAAATGAAGGATGACAATATAGCAAAATAGGATATTGTTCACTCTCATATTTTTTAAATACCTTTTCCAGTTCTTATTCTGGCATAAGCAAAGGTCATCTATAGTTCAGCTATCTGTTTAATGCCGCCTCAGACACAAACCACATACTTCAAATCTTCTTCGATGCATTCAATTGTCATGCAACGGGCATTCCTTTCACACAAAGAGAAAGCTTGGAGACAGTGTGTGAGGGAGGATAGGCAGGTGATAAAGAAGGGACGCGTTCAGACTGGCGGTTTGAGATGTGTCTATTTTAATGCAAGGAGTATTATAAACAAAGCTGAAATGGTTGCCACAAGAGGACACGGGTTTAAGGTGCTGGGGAGTAGGTACAGAGGAGATGTCAGGGGTAAGTTTTTTACGCAGAGAGTGGTGAGTGCGTGGAATGGGCTGCCAGCAATGGTGGTGAAGGCAGATACCATAGGGTCTTTTAAGGGACTTTTGGATAGGTACATGGAGCTTAGAAAAATAGAGGGCTATGGGTAATCCTAGTAATTTCTAAGGTAGGGACATGTTCGGCACAACATTGTGGGCTGAAGGGCCTGTATTATGCTGTAGGTTTTCTATGTTTCTATTCCTAATCTGAGGTCCACGGACCCCTCAGTTAACAGTTGGGGGTCCATGGCATTAAAAAAGGTTGGGAGCCCTGTCTGCAATGTCCTCAAAAAAAGCAACATTATTTATTGCTTGTCCCTCCCTACCTCAACTTCTTTTCAGGTTAGAAATAGTTAGAAAGTTATTTTTGTGCTTTACATAGTCTATTGTTAAATAATTACCTAGGGGTGTGCTGTGTTAAAATACATTTCTGATGCCAAACAAATGTATTCCCATTGTTCAAATTGTCAAAACAATGCTAGCCTAGGGGTAAAGAATCACTGAAAAACCGATGAAATTATACTGTTGTAATTAACTTCATTTATATGTTCCTTGTCCACGGTAAGTGTCCTAAACTGGACCAGGGCTATCTTAGGGAGAATTAGATAGGATTAAGCAGAGATCAATTGGATGAGCCTCTTTGAATGGAAAGAAATGAGAGTTAAGTAGGGGGAAGCTTTTAAGAATCATATCAGGTGTCCAGGAGTGGCTTGTTCCTGTTAAGATGAAGAGCAAACCTGGGAAGTTTGAGGAACCTTAACTGATGAAAGATATTGAAGATCTAGAAAAAGAAGGAAGCATACATTGGGATTAGGAGGCTGAAATCAAGTGAGTACCTCGATGGCCACAAAAAAGTTAAGAATTCTCTTAAGAGGAAAATCAGGAGTGAAAAGTGATCGCTAATATAGAACTGGCATGTATGGTTTTGAAGTCCCAAGAGGTTGCTTAGCTATATTATGAGTAAAAAAGTGGCCAGGGAGAGAGTAGCTGCCCTCAGAGATTATCTGTTGCATCTGCTTATGTCTTGAACTGTGGGCGACGGGTGGGATTTTTAACCAATATTTCCCCTCATTGTTTACGGATGAGAAAATCTTGGTTAATCAAGAGATAAGAGGAACAAATAGAGATGTTGTGGAGAACATTCATATTATCTAAGAGGAGGTACGGGTAGCTTTAGAGTGAAGTAAACTGGATAAATCCCCAAGGCCACGGCTTCTTTGAACTTTGGGGAACCAGAGAGGAAACTGTGGATATAGTTGCTTCACTGCTAACTGCTGGTGAAGCTCCTAAAGACTGGAAGGTGACTAATGTTCTGTTGTTTAAGGGGGCAGCAAGGACAAGCCACAAAATGACAGTCTGATCAGCCTGGTATTATTAGTGGAGAGGTTACTGGAAAGAATTTTGAGGGATTCTGAGGGAGCGTTTGGACAGACAGAATCTGTTTAGGAGCATCACAGGTAGTGTGATGAAATAGTTTTTTCTAGCACACTGGCCTTGATCAGTCAGGGCATTGAATATCAGAGTTGGAATCTTATGACGCACTTGTCTAAGTTGCTAGTGAAGCCACCCTTGGAGTACAGTACTGTGTACAGTTTTAGTCACCTTGTTATAGGGAAAATGTGGTTAAACTGGAAAGAGTGAAGAAAAGATTTATAAGGATGTCACCAGGATTAGAGAGCCTGAGTTAAAGGAAGAGGTTAGCCAGGTTAAGTCATTATTCCTTGGAATGCAGGAGGCTGAGTGAAGACCTGACAGAAATGTTTAAAATTATTACAGGCATAGATACAACCTTTTCCCCAGGGTAGAGGAGACCAAAACTAGGGGGCATAGATCTAAGATGAAAGGGGAAAGATTTAAAAGGGACCTAAGAGCCAATTCTTTCACACAGAAAGTGGCCAGTATATGAGCTACAAGAAGAAGTGGTTGAGGCAGCTACAATAGCATCACCTAAGGTGCACTTGGATCAGTACCTGGAGTGGGGTGCACGGAGGGATATGAACCAAATGCAAGATAGGTAGGCACTGTACTCAGCAAGGGCTCAATGGGCCAAAGGGCCTGTATCCGTACTCTGTGCTCTATGACTCTATGGGTGCCTAACTAAACTGATTGGATGGATATAGGCTGAGTCCAATGGGCTGAAGAAGGTACAGTGTACAACAAAAGTGTTCCTCTGATGAAGCACTAAGCAATGTAATTGCCAGGAGTCTAGTGTTCACTAATGGGTGCAGAGGATAGCTACAGCAGCACAACACCAACAACCTCTTCAGTCACAATCCCATCTGTGCAAAATTCTGTAGCACCTGAGCACAAATTTTATTTTAGAGAGAATGATTTGCCACATGGAACTGTGGCATGACTGAGACCAGAAAGGCCTGATAGAGGCCTGTGTTCTGGAGTCTGGAATTGTATGTGACCAGCAGGTAGGTAGATGGGTTGGAGATTACAGATGACTACAGGACTAGCAGGGTTTTGGATGCTGCTTAGTCATTCCAAAATTTGGAGGAGGGGAAATTGAAGAGTTGATGGTGCTCAAGGCCTAAGGCAGTTGTAAGGATCACAAGTTTAAAAGGTGAGAGGGATTAGAGTCAGGGCTGATCAGGATGGGGTGAGGCCCAAGTAATACAATATAAATATGGGGTTTAACTTAGCACTGTGAAGCCTGTGGGCAGTTTAGTCCAAGTTCACTTACAATGCCCAGGAGGATGCGGTGCTCAGGAAATAACACAAGTTAACGCAGAGACCAAGTCAGATGCAAAAGCGCAACACGTGCAAAGGTGTACCTAATCAAATTCCTGTGCTGATGAGAACAGCATAAAAATGATTGATGTCACGTAGATGTCCAAATTCTGTGGCAATTCTATTCGCAAACATATAGAGCTGAGATATATAGTGCTATCACCATCTTATTTTTCAGGTATAAAGTTTTCATTGTTTGAAACATACTAATCCAGTGGATTGACCAACAAATTGATCAGAAAGTTACTATTTGGTTATTTTCTGATTAATCTTTCACAAGGTGTGAAATAAAATCATAAACTGCATCTTTAGAGTAATAAAATGTGACAATTAGTGGACAGGTATGATCATTGTGTGACTCGATGACAACAGTTACACTTCTAAGCCAGATGTACAACAATCAGATCACATTCTTGCCAAATTTGTGATTGAAGACTAGAATTCCACCTCTGGCCTGAGTTGACATTCAGACACTTTCCATAAATTCCTTCTGCACAGAAAATCAGCTACCCTCTCACTGGTGTGGAGACGGGTAAGGCTAGAGCAGCAATCAGTGTCAAACAGTTCATCTAACAGTAATTTGCATTGTTCGCCAAGGGGAAAGTGTGAAAACAAACTCTGCTAGATTACTGCACTCATTTGAGTTTGAGCAGAGATGATGATTAAATAATGCAGAAGAAAAATTATATGTGAAATCTAGACTGACTCGTTTTTTCTTGCTTTCTGGCGAGCAGCCAAACATAATACTAGTGATAAGCTGAAGGGATCTTACCTCAGCCTAAACTCTGACTTAAAAAACAAAGTAGGAGAGAGAGTCCAACTGCCACGAATAGAAGTCCATTCAGCAAATCATCTAGTTGTTATCAATAGACTAGCTTCTCAATCCATGCAATTGCTGCTCTAAATACATACCAGTGATTTTTTTGATCCTCTTTGTCCACTTTGTCCACAGTTGAACAGCTATTTCCAAACAACTTACCCCCTGAATCAAAAATGCCCAGTTCTAAATACTTCTCTTACTGACAAGTGGAATCATGATGAAATTTCTCTAGTAACAGAAATTAAATGAGTCAACTCCCATCTTTTGACTCTTTCATAAAGAATGTGTATAATCTAAAGTTTGGGTCTATTAAACTATCTGGAGACAGTGATTAATCAAGACTGAGTGGAAATGGTTGACCCATTAATCAAGTTCAGTGATCAAATTATTGTTAGTAACTGAGATTAATATTACGCACATAAAATGAATAAAGATATGGAACTTCACTCTATTTGAACCAATTTTCTGGGGCAATAGCTCTGATTTTGTTGAGAGAGTTTACTGTAATGTCCTGATTGCTTTAAATAACATACATGCCTCATCTAAAAATTTGTTGACTATTGTTAATTAGTATTCTGATAAATAATGGATACTGTGCAAAACTTAACTCTCCATGAAAGAATAAAAATAAAATATTTGCCATATCCCTCCAGTATCTGTTTTGGTCATTGTGTGATAGGCCATTGAAATTATGAAAACATTTTCATGCTTTAGATTGGATAGGAGAGCAAACCATTGAAAGCCATCAACTCTATAGCAAAAAAAACTGAGACAGCGATGGATGTACACTTTCATTGTGCAATAACACAATTGTATTAAAGTTTGTATATTCTGTCTTATTCTCAAGAAGTTTCACTGAACCTCAAGATTGTCAGCAACAGGGAAAATTTAAAACTCTCCAACTTTCAATCAAAAGATTCATTCAGGACTTCATGGAATATGGTTTCATGCATTAATTGGGTTTTTGAATGTTAGTTGATAATTTTTCAAGTAAATAAACCAAGTGGCTGCCTAAGCAGATGTTAATAAAAGAACATCATAAAATGAAGAACAAATGATGAAACTGTTAAGGAGTTTTCTGGTGTTATGTGGATATAGTAGAACCAGTCTTCAGTTCCTATTTAAATGCAGGTAAGTTCAGGACGCTTACAATTAGCCTTCAGCTCTTCTTGTAAATTGCAAGCAGTAAATTGAAGTTAAACTAGCCCACAGATGAAGAGGCTGCTTATGCAACAGCCAAACTTTAAGCCAATGGGGTTGTGTTAATTGGCTTGTATCAAACCAGGCAAGACAACTAAATTATTTGCACCATTGTTACTTGAGTTCAAGCTGGCAGACTAGACAGATGTTGTCACTTAGCATATCAAACATGGTTACAGGTATAGGCAATCAAAAGCTTTTGTGTACTTACAATATGAGTGTACTCAGAGACAGCCCTGACAACATTAATTTTGGTTGTCTGGCTCTCTGTCTTCAAAAGCTTTTGGAATATTTGTGTTAATTAGTTTCTCCCAAAGGTATTTGAATCTCAGAGATGTCTTACTAATTACAATGTGTTTCCACTATGTATCTCAAAGGATCCATCTGTCAACCCTAAGTACTGAAGTAAACAATGTCATTGCAACTATTGAAATTGTATTGAATCACCTACTGTTAGGTTTGATTTTAAAAGTATAAAATGTGATGTACCTTTGTGAGTCTTTACAGAGTATCTCAATGAGAATGCCTGCTTGTTGTGAGGAATAAAGACTTCTACACAGTATCACCAGTTTTAGTGTCTCTCTGGTAACTTTGATCACAGTCACACAATTTGGGGGCTTGTCTGGGATACATCAAGACCCACTGTATGGCAAGTGACTTCAGCAGTTCAAAGGGGGTGAGTACTTTTTTAAAGTAGCACCCACACTTAGATCTGTTCAGGTCAGCAGCCACAGTATCACAGTGTACCAAAGGACACGGCAAAGAGCTGAATTGGTAGATATAAAAGTGTGGCATGTGATTGTTTCTGTGTTTTGTGTGGGAGCCAACTACTCAGCAGCACTGGGTGGTATGTCAAGGCAGGGCCACCAGTTGCTGACTGGTTGGAATGCCAGACGGTGTGTGTTTACTCATTTGATGGGCAACATGTCTGGTGCAGCTACTGTACTGAGAACACTTGAGCAGTGCAGCAGATACCATTTAGGATGCCAAAGGGTGCATATATACTCAATGGGGCAATTATTTGTGTGTGTGAGAAAACATGAGGGTAAAAGCCCAATATGAGCAAAAGTGCCAAAATACTTAACTTTCTTCATAAAAGGGATACAGAAACATCACGGACTCAGTTATGAAGAGGGGTGAACTCACAGAGTAGAAACTCCATAAACCTGAGAAGGTTGAACAGGGAATGGACAAAATTGGGTGGGTTAACCAGAGGGGCAGTGGCAGTGGTGGAAGAGCCACAAAGAGGAAGGCAAATAAAGCAACAGACATTCCATATCATGTATTTTCACAAGAGAGAACAAAGTGCCTGGAATCACAGAGTGTACAAATAATAGAGTGACAGAAGGAAAGGGATGAATACAGAGAACAGCAAGGCTGTGTACAAGGTTGAAGGAACAGTTAGAACACGTACAGAGAGAGTGAGAAATGTGGGTGAAAAATAGGCAGAACAATTAGAATAATATAAGAACAAATTAATCAGGAATCTGGACAGACTGAGAGGTAAATGTGACATAGAGCCAACAGCCAGGTGCTCACCGGGCTGCAGCCATGGGAATAACTGCTGAGGAAGGGGATGAGGTAAATTGGGAAACTCTGGACCAGGGAGTTAACAAGTGAGAAAGTACCCACAAACAGGAGAGGTCTGTCAGTATGGCACCCCTAGAGACCTGACAGCAACAAGCTCAGAACCCCAGCCAACCTCTCGCATTCATCACAACCATCTGCAAACCATTCACCAAGCATTCTATCCAAGCTGCCCTCAGTTAGAGATGGGTGTGGCAATGCAGAATTTTGGCGTAAGTTAGAAGAGTCACAGTCTTAGATATTGCCAATAGATTATTGGGGCCTTAGCTCCTGGGTCTCAGGACCAACCTGCCTGCATCTTAAAGGGAAACAGTACACATGGACCAGTTTCCACAATAGCCCTGTCATCTTCCACTGTCAAGGCAAAGACCTTGGGCAAGCTTGACTTGACACCATACTATAGTACAATTCTACAATATGTAGATGATTTGTTAACTCCTCTGGAACCATGATGGCCTACATCATATGACACGGTACCTAATGATGATGATAACGATTCTCCATTCTTATTTTACACATTCATAGTTGGCTCTACATTGCTTTACTTTTCTCCTATCAAATATCTACAGTACATCATGTTTCCAGCTACAATACAGAGGTGATGCTGAATTGGAATTATTTTCAGAGAACAAGATTGGACTTCAACCACACAGGGTCTTCGAAGATAAATGTCATTTCCAATAGTCCAACATGCAAGACAAACAATATTTATAGCTGTCATTTCAAGTGGGCATACACAATGTTTTGAATTCATTCCTTGAACAAAAATCAAAAGACCAAACACAATCACAAACGAGAGAATCTGCAGATGCTGGAAATCCAAGCAACACACACGAAATGCTGGAGTAACTCAGCAGGCCAGGCAGCGTCCACAGAAAAAAATGCAATTGAGATTTCAGGCCAAGACTCTTCAACGGGACTGGAGAAAAAAAGATGAGGAGTCAGAGTTTGAGGGTGGGGGGAGGGGAGGAAGAAACACAAGGTGATAAGTGAAATTGGGAGGGGGGAGGGATGAAGTAAAGAGCTGGAAGTTGATTGGTGAAAGAGATATAGGGCTGGAGAAGGGGGAGTCTGATAGGTGGGGATAGAAGGCAATGGAAGAAAGAAAAGGGGAGGAGGAACACCAGAGGAAGGTGATGGGTGGGCAACGAGACAAGGTGGGAGAGAGAAAAGGGGTTGGGGACTGGTGAAGGAGGAGGCTCGTGAGGGGCCATTACCGGATGTTTGAAAAATCGATGTTCATGCCTTCAGATCGGAGGCTACCCAGACGGAATAGAAGGAGTTGTTCCACCAACCTGAGTGTGGCCTCATTGCAACAGCAGAGGAGACCATGGATTGACATATCGGAAAGGGATCCTAAAGTGGAATTAAAATGAGTGGCCACTGGGAGACCCTGCTTCTTCTGGCGGTTGGAGCGTAGGTGCTCGGTGAAGCGGTCTCCCAATCTACATCCGGTCAAACATAATGATAGTGATAGGAAAATGTGTGCAAGTAAACATTGGAAACTTGAACCATTTCACAGGTATATGCAGACACCCTGTAATGCACTGATACTCCAAATGCTATCTATCAATCAGTAATCTCGCTGTACAGGCCTAATGATAACCTCTATCAACCAGAACTCCTGCCCAACACAAGGACATTACACAAACTCCCTGTCAGTTCTGCCATTCAAAGGGATCACCACTGATTCTGTTCCCTGTCTACTTTGTCACTTGATCTCTAATTTTTCATATTCCCTAAGTGTGCAAAAAATCTATTGGCTAAAGATGCCGTTGGGCCGGCTTAAATGGTGCTGGTGAATCTCAGCGATTTCTGGCTGCTGGTTGATGAAAGAAAGCAAACATCTAAATACTTTGTTAACCACTCTTTTTCTGGTAAATGATCATCACAACCTCCAGTAAATCCCTAAACCTTCCCATATACTGTATATAGAATGAGTTCAGGAATAGAGTCATTGAGAATCAATTGTATAAGAGGTGTAGTCTAAGCTACTTTCAACACCTGCTTTGTTTAATTTAAGAGGGAATTCCTAAACCAGACTTCAAGGGAATGCACTAACAAGGAGCAGCATGGTAGCAAGGTGGTTAACGTAACACAAATTACAGCGCCAGTGATCAGCGATCAGAGTTCAGTTCCTGCCACTGCTTGTATGGATTTTGTTCATTCTCCCCATAACCAAGTGAGTTTCCTCTGGGTGCTCTGGTTTCTTCCCACCTTCCAAAAGTATGCAGCTGAGGTTAGTGATTTGCAGTGCCAGAAGTGTGGCAACATTTGAGAGCTTGCTAATTTGATCTGATGCAAAAGAAGTATTTCACTGCATATTTCAATGTACATGTGACAAATAAGGCTAATCTTTCGTTCTTTAATCTTTAATTCTTTAAGAAAGGCCGTTGAAACTGGCTACATTCAGCAATTTTGATAAAGAAGTACAAGAATGTATTTCGGGTGTAGCCTTCAAGGAATAACACTGGCTCAGGATAATTATGGACCATGATTTCAGCAATGTCTTTTGGCACGTTTGAATATCTCAAGGCCCTATTCCCCAACTCCCCATCCTGGACTCTTGGAGACTGTCTGGGATTGGGGTGGAACCCATGAGATTTCAACTCAGAGCCAAGCATCCTACAATTTGGTCTCTTCCTTAGTCAGGTATAAATAAAATTGCCACTTTGTACAGTTTGATTAACTGGCAAATTATTTTGGGGGACATAAATACAAATACTACTATCGTTTACAAATTCACAATATTTATTAAAATGTTTCCAACAGTTGCAGTGTGGGGACGGTAAATGTTTACAATAACAAACATATTTTTGTGGGTTTAGCATGTACATAAACATTTATCATAATGTGGAGAGAGAATTATTGAATTATAAAGACTGTTAATAATTTAGAGAAAAGGAGACTTAACATATCAGGAAATAAATCATTGACACAGATTTAGTAATCTGTAGCATTTCGCAGCAGACAATAGATGCAAGGAGTGTTATTTAGCATAATATTATAGATCGGTATAGAAGGAGGTTTCGGGGAAAAAAATGTTATTACAGCATTTTTGAAGAAATCTAGAGCTGTTTAAAGCCATTCCATTTCAGCAATCTCATACAGCAGAAAAAAAGCATATAATGTATTAATTGTGATGAAATGTTTAAGAGGCCATCCCAAGAATATATTAGATTCTTTTCTACCATACTACAATTAATACTATCATTTAATTCAGTAAGCAGAAAACTACAGATGTCATTATATTGAATATAATACAATATGTAAACACTCACTGCAGAAATCTTCTAGCAAAGTTAATCTTTGCAGCAAATGGTAGAACAAGCTTTGACTCATTTTAGTACAAGCTGTCAAACACATTCAAGTTTTAACAGAGCTTGTGCTGTGTAGGTGGAAAAGAAATATGTGTCTGAACTGAGATGACATATATAATTAGTGGTTTCACACTGTCGCCTGCAAATTACGTTTGGCACACTTCTATGATATAGTCTACACCACTTTAGAATAATAACTTTATTATTAATCAAATAATACTATAAAGTTTCAATTCAAGTACACAAGGGGCTGGGCAATAGTAGACCTCGAACACACTGATTGCTCGATTACGTCAGCGGGAAGCCTAAATGATACTTAGGGGTCCAGGAGAAGGGAGGAATTTGTTGTGTCTTCCCAGCAGATACTAGCAGTACCATGAAGGTTCATGATTTTGGCTACTAAATGGTTAGTTCTGCTCTCCATTGTATTTTCACTTTAAGTTTAATTATTTCCTTTGATTTGATTATATCTGCAAGGTTCCTATATCTGAACAGACCACTGACTGATCAAATCAAGGTCCATTGGAAAGTTATAAAGGGTAGAACTTGGGCAAGGTCAATGATAACTTTTAAATCTAAGTTTCTTCTCAATGTTTTCCAGTTCAAAATCATAAATCAGCAGCCATGGGACAAATTATAGGTGTGAATACTATTGCATACAAAAGACGGGAAATCAGTGTGAACCAGCTCAAGTTCATTATTTCCTCCTCAGTATTCACCAGTTATATAAACATTAACCATTTTAATCAATCCATTTTCACTGGAAAAGCCCCCAAATTGTACTACACTATTAAAGGTGTTTACAGAAAGAACCTTCTACACTTAAAATATACCCTCCTTGTCGCATGACTTCAAGTTACTCTGTTTAGGCCAACTCTTCTAAATGTGAAACTCAAACACAAGGAAGTGCCCTGATGAAGGGGCCTGGCTCGAAATGTCGGCGTTTCCTCTTTTCCATAGATGCTGCCTGGCCTGCTGAGTTCCTCCAGCATTTTGTGTGTGTTTCTTCAAAATATGAGATCCCTTTCAAATAATACTTTCATCTTAAATGATTTTACTATAGACCTTGATTTTATGTTAACAGAGCTGGTTAAAGCCTGATCAGTTATCTCAACCGTGTCCTCCTAACTATGACAGTTTCAGAGTACCAAGTCTCAGTGGCCAAGGTGGCAGGCTTACCAGCAAGTTCCAAAAGCATTTTAGGTGCAATCTATTGTCTGCCAAGAACTTTTCAAGTTTTGAGATACATATTGTTGTGTATTTAATATTTAAATGATATTTGAGTAATCTTGTGTATATACACATATATATATATATATATAGATATATATAGTTTGATTAAGCATTTTTGTTTAAGTAATTCATTATGGGTTATATATGTATAAGTATGTTAATTGCATACATTGTCACGCTACAACTTGATACGTATGCGCCACATTTAAAGTAAAAGATGAAATTAAACCTGAATTCCTGGACACCTGAATTTTGCTTTAATTAGTTTAATGTTTTGAAGTTATATAACATAACAGTGGTGTTGAGGTCTTTCTATCATGGACCTGGCATGGCTTTTGATCTGTTGCAGCGAGACATTGAAATAAAATAAAACGCAGTGAGAGCAATGTGGAAAGAGAGCAGCATGTGTCTTCGGAAGGGAAGACCTGATCAAGTTTAAAGAAAAAAAGCCATAAACGGAAGAATTTGGAGTTCTTAAAGAGTGAGTACTAGGTGATAATAATCATTAAAAAAAATCAGAAATGGCTGGCTACACCAGAAAGATTGACAAGATTGATTACGCATTGGGGAACTGGCTCATGTATACTGAGCTATTGGAACAGTATTTTGAAGCAAATGAAATAGCTGATGAGAAACGAGTGTCAATTTTGCAAAGTGCATTGGGTTTTAAGGTATACAGTTTGCTTCAAAGTTTGACTGGTCCAACCAAACCTGCAGAAACGCATTTTCCTGACTTTGTTAAAGTGATGCAGGAACACATAGAACCATTGTTGATTGCAGAATACTTTAAGTTTCATAAGTGGAATCAAAAAGATGGGGAGTCCATTTCAAAGTAAGTGGCTGAATTGAAGAGATTGGCTAAGCATTGTCAGTTCAGTAATGGGCACTGAGAGACCACTTAGTTTGTAGAATCTTAAAAGTAAGCATTCAAAAATGGCTCCTAGCAGAAGCATAATTTACATTTAAAAGAGCAGTGGAAATTATTATTTCAATGGGAACCTCAGAAAGAGACACAATTAAGTTGCAGTCAATGAGTGTGAACAAAATTGCATTATCTAAACAGAAATCAACCTGGCTGAATAAATTGTATTACCGTTGTGGCAGGGGCTCACATGCACCAAACAAATGCACATCTAAAGGTGAAACTTGCAGAAAATGCAATAAAGTGGGACACATACAAAGAGCATGTTGGGCAGACAGAAATAAATGGACTGGACAGGGAAGAGAAAAAGCTAAAAAGTCAAGCTGCAGTTTCAAAACGAGCACTAATCTGCATGCTATTGATGAAAAATTTGATAATGATGAGAGTGACACAGGACAGTGTAGCCTTAAGATTTACAGTGTGAAAATTAGCAATAGTCAATTAATATGGCCTTACACAAGAAGCGAATGGCAAATTAATTAAAATGGAATCGGACATTGGTTCAGCTGTTTCAGTCATTCCACAAAATGAGTTTGAATGACATTTCAAAGTTACCAAAATAAAGCCTGCCGATATCATCCAATGAACTTATACTGGAGAAAAGATAAATCCTGTGGAAATGACATTCATAACAGTGAAGTACAAAAACCAACAAGCTACGTTCACCTTGAATGTGGTAAAACAGGAGGACCAGTATTGTGGAGATGTGATTGGCTGAGACAACTACATCTTGATTGGTGATCCATCCACCATTTGCATGCCACGTCCTCTGCAATGAAGCCATTTGAAAGCAAATTAAGAAAGATACTGGATGATGCCACAGTAGTGTTAAAGTATGGCATTGGAAAATGCAAACATATCAAGGGGCAAAATAGTGTTAAATGAAAATGCCACATCCAAGTTTTACAAAGCCCATCTGGTTCCTCATTACATCCATGATAAAGTAGTCCATGAGGTAGATCACATGGAGGCTGAAGGAATTCTTTCCAAGGTTGAGTGGAACTCATGGGCAATTCCAGTGATCCCAGTAGCCAAGAAGAATGGATTTGTCAGGATCTGTGGTAATTTTAATGTTACCATTAATCCAGTGCTGCCCAGGGTAGAGGATATCTTTGCAAATCTTTCTGAAGGAAAACACTTCAGCAAAGACAACTTAACAAGAGGCCTACTTGCAGATCCAGATAGAAGCATACTACGAAGTGTTTCTCATCATAAACACTCACAAAAGGCTTTATCGATATAATAGGCTTATTTTTGGAGCGGTATCTGCGCCTGCATTCTGGCAGAAAGCTATAGACCAGGTGCTGCAAAGCTGCCCAGGCACTCAATGTTACCTGGATGACATCATTGCTACCAGTAAGGATGACAGGGAACATCTCCAAAACCTCAAGACAGTGTGGAAACAATTAGAAGATTATGGGCTCAGAGCACGACGCGACAAATGTGAATTCTTTAAGCCAAGCGTCACTTACTGTGGTCATACGAATGACGCACAAGGATTACACAAATGTGCTAAGAAAATACAAGTGGTTGACACCCCAAGGGCAAAGGACATAAGACCATAAGACATAGGAGCTGAATTAGGTCATTTGGCCCATCGAGTTGCTCCACCATTCAATCATGGCTGATCCTTTTTCTCCTCTCCTCAGCCTCACATCCTGACCTTCTCCCCATAACCTTTGATACTGTGTCCAATCAAGAACCTCTCAATCTCAGCCTTACATATACCCAACGATCTGGCCTCCACAGCTGCCTGTGGTAACAAATTCCACAAATTCACCACCCTCTGGCTAAAGAGATTTCTCCACTCTTCTGTTTTAAATGATGCCCCTCTATCCTGAGGCAATGCCCTCTTGTCCTAGACTCTCCCACCATGGGAAACATCCTTTCCACATCTACTCTGTCCGGGCCTTTCAACATTCGAAAGGTTTTAATGAGATCCCGCCCCGCCCCCAATCCTTCTAAATTCTAGTGAGTACAGACTTAAAGCCATCAAACTTTCCTCGTATGATAACCCTTTCATTCCTGGAATCATCCTTGTGAACCTCCTCTGAACCCTCTCCAATGCCACCACAGCTTTTCTTAGATGAGGAGTCAAAAACTGTTCATAGTACTCAAGGTGAGGCCTCACCAGTGCCTTATAAAGCTTCAGCATCACATCCCTGCTCTTATATTCTAGACCTCTCAAAATGAATGTTAACATTGCATTTGCCTTCCTCACCACCTAATGTACCTGCAAGTTAACCTTTAGGTTGTTCTGCACAAGGACTCCCAAGTCCCTTTGCACCTCAGGTTTTTGGATTTTCTCCCTGTTTACAAAACAGTCTGCACATTTATTTCTACTACCAAAGTGCATGACCATGCATTTTCCAATATTGTATTTCATTTGCCACTTTCTTGCCTATATCCTAATCTGTCTAAGTAATTCTGTGGCCTTAACACTGCCTGCCCCTCCATCAATCTTCATACCTTCTGCAAACTTGGCAACAAAGCCACCTATGCCATCATCTATATCATCTTACAGTTGTGGTCCTTTTTACGATCTATCAGCTACTATAACAGATTCCTGCTGAGCCTGGCTACTGTGCTCCATCCCTTGAACTCATTACTGCAGACCAGGAAGAAATGGCAATGGACAACGCAGCGTGAGCAGGCTTTCAAAAAGGTAAGGGAAATGGTGACATCAGACGCTGTACTGACATATTATGATCCATGTTATACAGTGAAGCTTGCCTGTGACACCTCACTTACGGTATCAGTGCAGTCATGTCACACGTTATGAGTGACAGAAGTGAACACCCTATAGCCTTCACATCACATCCCCTTACTGCTGCAGAGAAAAATTACACACAGATTGACAGAGAGTCCTTGAGTCTGGTTTGTGGTGTAAAACATTTCAACCAGGACTTATCTGGAAGAGAGTTTACCTACTTTACTGATCATCAACCACTAGTGTCCATTTTTAATCCACTAACAGCAGCACAAATGTAGAGATGGGCTCTGTTTCTTGGAGGACACAATTACAAGACTGAATTCAAGAGGACAAGTAATCATGGAAACACTGGTGGATTGTCCCATTTGCCCCTGAAGAAAGAAGTACTGTAAAAATTTACTGAAAAAGATACTTCTCTTGACTTCTCCTTAACACAAATCAAAAGTCTCCCTATTACGGCAGAGATGATCCAAAGGGAAACCAGAAAAGACCCCACACTATCCCAGAGCTACATAGATATGGCCAACCAAAATGGCTGGAATGTGCAAAAGAAATTTAACTTCCCCCATTTTTACCTGTGCTGGGATGAACTTGCCCTTGACAGACATTGCCTGATGTGGAGATTGAGAGTTGTTCCACCATCCAAGCTGAGAGTTAAGTTGTTGGAGGAACTACATGCTGGTCATCTGGGTGTGGTTGGGTTGAAGCTTTGTCTGGTGGACTGAGATAGATCAGCAGATCAAGCAGCTTGCCCTGCACTTTTTGGGATGCCAACACATCCAGAAGATGCCAAGACCATCACTTCTCCATCCTAGGAATGGCCTGCTTTTCCCTGGCAGAGGATTCATGGGGATTTTGCCGGGCCATTCAAGGGCACACATTTCTTGGTAGCAGTGGATGCAGCTATGAAGTGGCCAGAAGTGTTCCTAATGGCCTCCACTACAGCCTCACACACTGTTGATGTGTTGAGAAGCCTCTTCTCAAGGACTGGTGTTCCAGAACACTTAGTCAGTGACAATGAACCACAATCTGTGGCAGAACACTTTCAATCATTCCTAAAAATGAATGGAATAAGACATACCACATCTGCACTGAACCACTCAGCTACAAATGGCTTGGCGGAAAGGTTTGTCCAGAGTCAAAAGTACACTGCGAGAAATATCAGCAGAACACACTGCAATAACACTGAACCAGAAGCTCGCCAATTTCCTCCTTGAATACTGCAATGCAACTCACTCCACCACCAACAACTCACCAGCTATGCTGTTCCTTGGTCGTCCCTTGCTTTCATACTTGGATCTCCTCAAAGCCAATCTCAGAAAAGGATACAGGACAAACAGCTGAGGCAAAATGAAGGCTTCTCAAACAAGGAGGTTCGATGTTCCTCTCCTGGGCAAGCAGTCCTGGTGAGGGACTACAGAAATGATCAAAAGTGAGTACTCAGAAAGATTAAGGGCAGAACTGGACCACTCTCCTACTCAATGGAGATTGAGTTTCATGCCATCTGGAGATGACACATCAATCAGTTGAGGAGAGCAGAGTCAATTGATAGAGAAGAGAGTTGGCTACCATTATCAGAACCACTTCCTGCAGTCTCATAGTCAACTCCTACAACCACCACAGAGGAGATCCCAGAACCTGAAATCGCTTCACAGCCATTAATCTCACCTGCCAAGAAGAGCAATCCGCAAGTCATGAAAGACATAATCCCACAAGAGTGAGAAATCCTCCATAGAGACTGAATACTGAATAATACAATTAAAAAATAACTATTCTGTAGATATCTATATTTCACAGTTCTGTTATATAACATACTGTGTATATAGTTGAGATGCATTCTATATTGAATTGGAGTTTATAGTGAGCATTGTGCATTTAATATTTAAGTAATGTTTGAGCGATCTTGTATATACATTGTCTGATTAAAATTCTTGTTTATTTAAATAATTTATCACAGCTTATATGCATAAATACATTAATTGCATACATCATCACACTACCACATGATACGTGCACACCGCGCTTCAAGTAAAGGACGAAGTTAAAGCTGCATTCCTGGATTACCACATTTTCTTTTCTTTCATTTAATGTTTTATAGTTACAAAACATAACACACATGTTTACATGGATATGGATCCTGTCCTCTGTGTTATCATTTACCACCCTCCTAAATCCAATGCCTGCTTTGTCTCAGAATTCTTATCCTCTATAATATTGAACTATGCTTGTCAATCACTCATGATTTCAGTATTCATATTAATGATCTCTCAAATGCAAACTCAATTTCAGCTGAATTCATGAACCTTTTAGACAGGCTAGATCTTGCCCAACATGTCACTGAAATACACTAGACTTAGTAATAAAAAAAGGGTTAAATATTATGAATGTATCCCCGTCTGATACCAACATTTTTATGTACTTTTTGATGCCCTCCTGCCTGTAACCAAGAGCATGAAAAAATTAATTAAGGAATAGTTTCTTGATGTTGTAATGCAATTTAAGTTCTCTGAGTTGGCTCCTTTAACTGACCAACGTGACGTAAACTGCACAGTAAATGAAATCATTGATTCTTACCACAATATCTTGACAAATATATTAAACACAGTACCCACTGAGGGCCAACAGGAAATCTCTGAGTAAAATTGTCACCATGGTTAAACAATTCTTTCTACAGGTCAAGAGCTTATGCAGTGTAGCTGAGAGAAAATGGAGGAAAACTGGGTTGGAAGCCCACCATAATGTTTTCAAGGAAAACTAGCCTCCTTTAACTATGCTACACTCTGCAAGAAGAGCTCATTTTTCCAAGGTTATTGCAAAGAATAGTGGTGATTCAAGAACATTGTTCTCAACTATAAACTGACTGTTGAACACTGCCCCAATGTAATAATGTCCTCAGTCAAGCATCTGCCACAAAATATGAGTAATTTGCAATATCTTGTATCAACAATCTACTTCCATTAGGGAGAGTATAGCTACAGACACTCATAACTTCTATAGGCAACCTCATAAAAAGACGGCAACCATATGAAAATTTACAAGTATTTCCAACTTAGAACTCCATAAGATTGTAACAAAAAGTAAACCATCTACTTGCATTATTGACACTGCCCCTACCACACTTTTTAAGAACTCTTTTACTAGTGTTTTCAATTCTGTTAGGAAAACTATTAACACATCTCTTAAAACTGAAGATTTTCCAGATGCCTACAAAATTGTGCGTGTCAAATCCCTACTTAAAAAGCTAAACCGTGATAGTGAGGTACTAGCTAACTATAGGCCTATATCAAATCATCCCTTCCTGGTCAAGATTCATGGGAAAGTGATTTTCAACCAACTCATCAACTTTCTGAATGAGAACAATATTCTAGAAAAGTTTAAGTCAGGTTTGAGAGCAAACAACAGCACGGAGACGGCCCTTACCAAAATTGTCAGTAATATTAGGCTCAAATCTGGGGCTAACAGGCTCTCAGTTCTAACTAAATTTTAAATCTAGGTGTTGCCTATGACACAATTGACCACAACATTCTCCTAGATAGCTTGAGGACAAACTTAGCCTCTCTGGTAATGACCTTAATTGGTTTTGCTCAGATACCTTAAAGAGAAAAAAAGAGTCTACCTTGGAGACCACTTTCCTAAAAGGTATAATGTACCTTTTGAAGTTGCTCAGGAAAGGTGTCTTGGTCTCCTTCTCTTCTCCTTATACATGCTCTCCTTTTGAGACATCATTAGAGAACATAAATTTAATTTCCACAGTTGTACAGATGACACACAATTGTATATCTCGATTGAGCCTGATGATAATAACACCCCATCTTCTCTGACTTCTGATATAGCTGCAATAAACAAATAGATGAGCAATAAGTCCCTAAAACTAAATGAAGATAAAAGTAAAATTGTTTAATATTTTGTAGCCCTTCTCTGTATCATAATGATGCTGAAAACCTAAATCACATTTATATTGGATAGACTGGATTACCGCAATGCGCTTTTTACTGGCCTTTCAAAGCTATCTATTGATGAACTTAAACTCATTCATAATCCCGCTGCTAGAGTTTTAACTAAAACCGGGATGATGGAGCATATAACTCCCATCCTCACTATTTTGCATTGACTTTCTGTACCTTTTAGAATTGATCTTAAAGTTCTCTTACTTGTTTTTAAAGCACTCAATGGTCTGGGACCAGAGCACATCACATGAATTGTTTTTGTTTCATAATCCTGCTAGAGCTCTCATGTCTCCTTCCTCTGTCTCTTAAATTTAAACATCTCCTTCAATTAGCAGGTCAGCTTTATTGAACTATGCTCCTAAACTGTGAAACTCAATACCTAAAACTGTAAGGCATGCAGTCAGTTGACACTTTTAAATGTCAGATCAAAATCTAGTTTTTTACCTTTGCTTTTAAATAACATTGTTTTGTTTTTTTATTTTCATGTTTACACTTTATCTCACGGTAAAGCACTTTGAACTACATCGTCTGTATGAAAAGTGCTCCATAAATAAGTTAATATTTTTTTTAAATTTTCTCAGTTCAAGCTGTTAAAAAATGAGATACTGGAAAGAACCAAGCACACTCCATTTCTCAATTGCATGGAACGTTCGGACTATTCTAGTGGTGTTTAGTATTGTGGATTCTGAAGATTTATATAAATATTGCTGTATATGCCTAGTAGTGACTTTAGGATGATACCAGTTGTAGATATTACTACTGGGAAAATGTATACCCTGTTTACATTCTGTAGTCTTTCAGTTTCCTCTTATAATTCAGGATATTTTTGTTGGTTTTCACTTATTGGATTTCAGTAAGTTATGAGCGTTTAGAATGGCTATTAAGTAAGTTGTTCTTGCTTGTTTATTCTGCAATGTTATTCCGGACAGTTATTAGGGTTGCCCTATCTGTAATAATAGACCAGTCATAATATACTTTGTAGGACTCTGACTCTAAAACTAGATCAGGCTTCTATTTATAGGAAGGTATAATGTCTTTTACGAGTTTGTATTTTAAAGCAAGATTTTGGTGAGTGATGTTTGCCACTTCATTGTGCCTGAGTAAGTAATCAGATTGAGTTAAACTGCTGCAGGATCCTGTAATGTGTTGGATCGTTTCTGGTTTCTCTTGGCATTTTCTGCATTTTTGTCATGAATTTGTTGGTCTTTTATCAGATATTCTTAATAATTTTTGTGCTAATTACCCGATCCTATATTATCACAAGGTTTATGGGGAGAGATCTCTAACTCTGAGCTAGGCATTTGACACGTTTTGAACTATATTGTTTGTATGAAAAGTGCTCTATAAATAAGTTATTATTATTATTATTTTTTAGTTTTTCACGGCTCAAGCCGTTAAATCCTGAGGTACAGGCAAAGCCAAGCACAGTTATTTGTCATTTGCTCACATTGTGGGGATGTCTTCCATGGAAGATCATGCTCTTCCATTGCTTAACTTCTTCTGTAGAGATACTTCCTTCATTTTTTCTGGGTTGTGCTTTCATTTGAGCTTAATGGTAGGTACCTCTTATTAGAATTGCATATGTTTCTGTTTTTGTTGATGAAAATGTATCCTTAGAAGTTTTATCTAATTGTTGTGTAATTGTCTTATGTCTGTTATTCCTCTTCCTCCTTTTATCCTGGGTAGTGTTAATCCAAGTGAATTCAAGTGTACATTTTTCTAAACTTTGTCATTTCAGTTCTTATTTTCCTTCATAAATTTTCCAGATTGGTTTTGGACCAAGATATTTTCCCAAAAGAATACATGGGTATAGCAAAAGTGTTTATTACCTTCATTTTTTTTTATTATTGAGCTCTGTTTGGCAGATTTTCTTAAGCCTTGAAGTAAATTCTGTTGAAAGTTTTCCCTTTATTGCACTATGAACGATTTTATTTTCCTTTTGATATTCCAGATACTTATGTTCCATATTTATCCATCAGATGAATATGAAATATATAATGATGATGATGATTATCTTTATATTTAGTATACTGCCTTACTTGGGCCTTAGATATATTCATACCAGTCAGGCAGCATATGTGAAGAGTAAAACAGAGTTGACATTTCAGGTCAACGAGCCCTCAACAGGACTGAGTCAATCTACTGATCAAATGTAACAGCATTTCCAATTCTCCCCTGATATGTGGTGCTAGGGGATCTCTGTTTCCCAAATATTAACTAGGGTTAGCTTAGCATAAAAGGCTCAGAGGGGAAAAGTTTTGAGATGTGTCCAGGAGAGCTTCTTGAGAGAGTATTTTGATAGACCAATGAGTTAAAGCAAATACTGGATTTCATCTTAAGGAATGTAGCCAGCCAGATGGAGGGAGTGTCAGTGGGAGAGCATTTTTTGGAAGCAGTGGTCATAGATCCATATATTTTGAAGTGGCTATGGGAAAAGATAGGTCCTGGAATGAAGATCTTTAAATAAGTTGGGGGGTGGGGGGGGGGGGGAGAATCGCTTGCAATAGTGAACTGGGAGCATCTCCTTGCAGGTAATCCTATATCTGCATATTAGAAAGTATTCAAAGGAGAAATTACTGTTCAGGGCCAACATGTTTCCATGAGTGAGTCAGGTGTAACAAGTACAGGAAGCCTTGGATGTCAAGAGATATCAACGGTTGGTTAAAGAGGAAAAAGGAAGGCAAATGTGGAGAACTAGAGACAGGGTAGGCCTATCAAGTGTATATTATAAAATGTAGATAGTTGCTTAAAATGAATTTAGGAATTAAGAAGGCAAAAAGGGCTCATGAAATATCATTGACAGATATGATAAAAGTAAATCGAAAAGCTTTTTATAAATAAATTAAGGACAAACAAATAATCATTGAAAGAATATTTTTCAGGAGGGTTTAAACTAATTTGCAAGGGGGATGGGACCTGGAGCATTAGAGCAGTGAAAGAAGTGCATGGAGTAAAGCCAGATCTAACATATAGAGAGGCTTTGAGGAAAGAGAAACAGAATAAAGGTAGTAAGGTAGAAGGGCTAAAGTGTGTGTACTTCAATGCAAGAAGCATCAGGAACAAAGGTGATGAACTGAGAGCTTGGATACATACATGGAATTATGATGTAGTGGCCATTACAGAGACTTGGCTGGCACCAGGGCAGGAATGGATTCTCAATATTCCTGGATTTCAGTGCTTTAAAAGGGATAGAGAGGGGGGGAAAGGGGAGGAGGGGTGGCATTACTGGTCAGGGATACTATTACAGCTACAGAAAGGGTGGTTAACGTAGCAGGATCCTCTTTTGAGTCAGTATGGGTGGAAGCCAGGAACAGGAAGGGAGCAGTTACTCTACTGGGGGTATTCTATAGGCCCCCTGGTAGCAGCAGAGATACCGAGGAGCAGATTGGGAGGCAGATTTTGGAAAGGTGCAAAAATAACAGGGTTCTTATCACGGGTGACTTTAACTTCCCTAATATTGATTGGCACCTGATTAGTACCAAGGGTTTAGATGGGGCTAAGTTTGTTAAGTGTGTCCAGGACAGATTCCTGTCACAGTATGTTGACAGGCCAACTAGGGAGAATACCATACTAGATCTAGTATTAGGTAACGAACCGGGTCAGGTCACAGATCTCTCAGTGGGTGAGCATCTGGGGGACAGTGATCACCACTCCCTGACCTTTAGCATTATCATGGAAAAGGATAGAATCAGAGAGGACTGGAAAATTTTTAATTGGGGAAGGGCAAATTATGAGGCTATAAGGCTAGAACTTACGGGTGTGAATTGGGATGATGTTTTTGCAGGGAAATGTACTATGGACATGTGGTCGATGTTTAAGGATCTCTTGCAGGATGTTAGGGATAAATTTGTCCCGGTGAGGAAGATAAAGAATGGTAGGGTGAAGGAACAAGTGAGGTGAAAAATCTAGTCAGGTGGAAGAAGGCAGCATACATGAGGTTTAGGAAGCAAGGATCAGATAGGTCTATTGAGGAATATAGGGTAGCAAGAAGGGAGCTTAAGAAGGGGCTGAGAGGAGCAAGAAGGGGGCATGAGAAGGCCTTGGTGAGCAGGGTAAGGGAAAACCCCAAGGCATTCTTCAATTATGTGAAGGACAAAAGGATGACAGGAGTGAAGGTAGGACCGATTAGAGATGAAGGTGGGAAGATGTGCCTGGAGGCTGTGGAAGTGAGTGAGGTCCTCAATGAATACTTCTCTTTGGTATTCACCAATGGGAGGGAACTTGATGACGGTGAGGACAATATGAGTGAGGTTGATGTTCTGGAGCATGTTGATATTAAGAGAGAGGAGGTGTTAGAGTTGTTAAATTACATTAGGACGGTTAAGTCCCCGGGGCCTGACGGAATATTCCCCAGGCTGCTCCACGAGGCGAGGGAAGAGATTGCTGAGCCTCTGGCTAGGATCTTTATGTCCTCGTAGTTCACAGGAATGGTACCGGAGGAATGGAGGGAGGCAAATGTTGTCCCCTTGTTCAAAAAAGGTAGTAGGGATAGTCCAGGTAATTATAGAGCAGTCAGCCTTACGTCTGTGGTGAGAAAGCTGTTGGAAAAGATTCTTAGAGATAGGATCTATGGGCATTTAGAGAATCATGGTCTTATCAGGGATAATCAGCATGGATTTGTGAAGGGCAGATCGTGTCTAACAAGCCTGATAAAGTTCTTTGAGGAGGTGACCAGGCATATAGATGAGGGTAATGCAGTGGATGGGATCTACATGGATTTTAATAAAGCATTTGACAAGGTTCCACATGGTAGGCTTATTCAGAAAGTCAGAAGGCATCGGATCCAGGGAAGTTTGGCCAGGTGGATTTAGAGTTGGCTTGCCTGCAGAAGGCAGAGGGTTGTGGTGGAGAGAGTACATTCAGATTGGAGGGTGGGATCTCTACTTTTCGTGATTTTTATTAACGACCTGGATGTGGGGCTAGAAGGGTGGGTTGGCAAGTTTGCAGACGACACAAAGGTTGGTGGTGTTGTAGATAGTGTAGAGGATTGTCGAAGATTGCAGAGAGACATTGATAGGATGCAGAAGTGGGCTGAGAAGTGGCAGATGGAGTTCAACCCAGAGAAGTGTGAGGTGGTACACTTTGGAAGGACAAACTCCAAGGCAGAGTACAAAGTAAATGGCAGGATACTTGGTAGTGTGGAGGAGCAGAGGGATCTGGGGGTACATGTCCACAGATCCCTGAAAGTTGCCTCACAGGTAGATAGGGTAGTTAAGAAAGCTTATGGGGTGTTAGCTTTCATAGGTAGAGGGATAGAGTTTAAGAGTTGCGATGTAATGACGCAGCTCTATAAAACTCTGGTTAGGCCATACTTGGAGTACCGTGTCCAGTCCAAGTCGCCTCACTATAGGAAGGATGTGGAAGCTTATGAAAGGGTACAGAGGAGATTTACCAGGATGCTGCCTAGTTTAGAGAGTATGCATTATGATCAGAGATTAAGGGAGCTAGGGCTTTACTCTTTGGAGAGAAGGAGGATAAGAGGAGACATGATAGAGGTGTACAAGATATTAAGAGGAATAGATACAGTGGATAGCCAGTGCCTCTTCCCCAGGGCACCACTACTCAGTACAAGAGGACAAATTTTACTAATTTATTGTTCATTTTCTTCTCGCTTGCACCACAATCACATCTGTTAGAATCATTGAGTCATACAGATACTGACTTTCATTAGTTGGGGCAATGAGGTATTACTCAAACCTTAGAAAGCAATGGTTAGAACCATGCTGCATCTCTAAATAAACAAATAAACAAGATCTCAGACTGAGTACTGCGTACAGTTGTAGTTACCAAGCGATGAGAAGGATGTTATGGCGCTGAAGGTGGGGCAGAGGAAATGCACCAGGGATGGAAAGTTTCAGTTATGAGAGACTGTTTAAGATGAAGTAGAGGAGTTTACACTGGTGCATTATTGAGGTATAATATGGTAGCCTGCTGGGAGTATTTCCCTTTAACCAAAATGAATAAAACTAAAGGATATAGATTTAGGATAAAGGAGAACAGATTTAGTTGGTATATGAGAGAGTTCTTTTTTACCTTAAGAATGGTGAGTACCTGAATTCTTTGCATGTGAGTGTGGTGGAAGCAGAGTCCAGGCATAGAAAACCACATACAAGTGCTGGAAGATGTGAGTAATACAGAAGAGTGTCCATTGGTCTACGTGACTCTATGACACTCATCAGTCCAAGGGTGCCGAGAGGAGCGGGGTGAATGGTGTGAACCTAAATGCTGGTGCTCAATCTAGAGTAAGCCGTGAATCCACAACTCCTCAAAGATGCAAGCGTGTCACAGTTGACACTGTGTTAAATGAGTCTTCAATTAAAAATGAAGCCTTAACCAAAAGTCTTGAAAATCGGGTCAAACATCTGCTTAAGTACATCAACATACAATAAGGCAAGATCCATTGATATTCTGCATTCTCATGGAAAACTTATTAAGGAAAGTTTTATGTAGAGATCAAAATCAGAGATTTATTAAAATCAAGCACTGACACCCTTTCCCAAGGGTAGATGACATCGTGATTGTATTAATCTTTATCCCATAATTATTACAAAGAACCTATTGTGCAGCTACATCCAGTCAACAAACTAAATCATAATAAACCATCATATCAAAGAGGAAGTAAGATATATAGCTAATTCATATGTATAATTGATGATCTAGACACACTTTGTTAATGGAATGGCCTCAGGAGTTACTCCAGGCTATCTAGATGTGTTTGCCTCTTTTGAAGATGGAACCAGAGAGGAGTACAACAAGTGATTAATTTTCTCATGTTATTAGTTCAGAAGATCAAAGGTAAATTTCTACAATGCGAGAAGGGCAGTTAATATTTTTGGGCAGGTCCTGTCATCAGAACTGGAAGATACTTCAGATTAGCTGATATGGCGTGGCTATTGAAACAGGAAATGGAGGCTAACAAGGAATAAAGGAGATTAATTGGCTGACTGAACACCTGGAAATGGTTGTAAAATATTATCAGGAAGCACAGTGGTAGAAATCTTGCAGCACCAAAGACCTGTGTTTAATCCTGACCTCGGGTATTGTCTGTATGTTCTCCCTATGACTGCATGGCTTCCCTCCAGATGATCCAGTTTCCTCCCACAGTCCAAGGGCGAGTTCAGATGGTAGCTTAACTGATCTCCATAGTTTGTCCCCAATATGTAGATGATTGAAAGAATTTCAAGGCAATTGATGGAACTATGGCAAAAATAAAAATTTATAATGCAAGAATATTGTAAATGGATGGCTGATGATTGGCACAATCTCAATGGACTGAAGAGCACATCTCCCTGCTCCACGTCTATTACTCAGTGATTGTAACAAATGTGATTGTGGTGCAAGTGAGAAGGAAATAAATGATAAATTAGTAAAACCAAAGATGTGACAAGGGATATATTGATTCTGGAAGCAGAGTGGAAGAAATGGAGGAATTCTCCATCTTTATACTCTGGCAGTACATTCTCATGGTTTATTTTCAGCCAAGCTTTCATGCAGAAGTCTCAGCATTCACTGGTTCGTAAATGCCAAATACAAGGTTTAATTCATTCACACCATCTACCCCAACCTCTCTTGCATCCCTGACAACACCTCCCCCCACAACCTGTTCCTTTTCTCCCAAAACCAGAAGTAAGTGAAGAGGACAAATCCCATCCCTCTTCCTCGCTAACAAACTCCACCTATCAGGTAGAACATACAAAATCCTGAAAGCATTACTATTAAGCTCAAGGACAGCATCTATCCTGCAATTACAAGACTACTGAATGTTCTCCTGGTACAGTAAGATGGACACTTGACCTCACAATCTATCTTGTTAAGCCCTTGCACCTTATTGTCTACCTGCACTGCACTTTCTCTGCAACTGGAACACATTACTCTGAATTCTGTATGTCTTCCCTTGCCTTACCTCAGTGTAATACTGTAATGAAATGATCTTCTTGCAAAGTATGCAAAACAGCTTTTTTCACTGTACCTCAGTACATGCAACAATAATAAACCAATTTACCAGTACCCGGTTATGGATATAAATCAGATTGTGGCCAAAACCAGCTCATTGTATGAATAATTCATGAAAAGAATCATACGAGCTGAGATGAAATCAGAACTGAAGAAAGCTTTATGGAAGAAAAACAGGAAACATCCTACTAAGTTTATGAAGCCAAGGACAAAGATTAATGTGAAGTTAGATAGTTAGCTAATATAATCTTTGAAGCCTTTGAACTGAAATATAGAATCAATTAAAGGCCAGATTTAAGGGTTGGCACAAGGGTAAAATAGAAGTGAAAATCATTCTCAGAAACTCATAGATAAGAATATAAATAATAGAAGAGCCAATTGTTTTTAATGCCTTCTCATTCCTGTGACATTCATACTGATGAATTCTGCAGCCAGTATTGCATATGAAATAGAAACCATGAGAAACGTTTCAACAGTCTCTGCTGTTTGGCGAGAAGGATAGGTTGCCGGTACTAAAACTGACTCAGGTACATTTGGAAACAATGAGGTTCTCATGGCATGTTTATATATTTATATGTGATGGCTTGCAAAAAGACAAAAAGCCATTTGTGAAAGGAATTATTTGACTTTTTTAATGTCAAATACTGTCAGCTCTTTCTCTTTGTTGTGTTTGGCAAATATCAAAGGATACTTCAGCCTCAGGGAGTAATTGAACAATCCCATCAAACTAGTTAATCTTGTGTCAACACATTTGTTTCACATCGTGCATTACTAAATAAAAGCATTAAAATAAAATGCCATTTCAAAGTTGACATTAAATACTAGTCGGACCTCTTTACAACACCTCAGTTTATGACGGGCAAAGATTTCAATGATCTCTAAACATGAAACTGCATTTAAAAAATTTCAAGAGTGTATTTACAACTACAGAAGAAATATATGTTTTGTCTACAGCTGATCAAATCATCAATGCCCTGAGATATGACCTCAATGAATTTATAAAACTGAAAGCAACTACTGAAATTGAATAACTTTATTGAATACTGTCAACATCACAACATGAAAGGAAGTTGGATAGTGTTCCGTCAACTATCAGGGAAAATTCTATTAAATAACCTTCCGGAAATAGTAAGGGACCAAGGGTCTAGTGAGATGGAGGAACTGAGGGAAATACATGTTAGCAGGGAAGTGGTGTTAGGTAAATTGAAGGGATTAAAGGCAGATAAATCCCCAGGGCCAGATGGTCTGCATCCCAGAGTGATTAAGGAAGTAGCCCAAGCAATAGAGGATGCATTAGTGATAATTTTTCAAAACTCCTTAGATTCTGGATTAGTTCCTGAGGATTGGAGGGTGGCTAATGTAACCCTACTTTTTAAAAAAGGAGGAAGAGAGAAACCAGGGAATTATAGACCGGTTAGTCTGACATCGGTGGTGGGGAAAATGCTAGAGTCGGTTATCAAAGATGTGATAACAGCACATTTGGAAAGAGGTGAAATCATCGGACAAAGTCAGCATGGATTTGTGAAAGGAAAATCATGTCTGACGAATCTTATAGAATTTTTTGAAGATGTAACTAGTAGAGTGGATAGGGGAGAGCCAGTGGATGTGGTATATTTAGATTTTCAAAAGGCTTTTGACAAGGTCCCACACAGGAGATTAGTGTGCAAACTTAAAGCACGCGGTATTGGGGGTATGGTATTGATGTGGATAGAGAATTGGTTGGCAGACAGGAAGCAAAGAGTGGGAGTAAACGGGACCTTTTCAGAATGGCAGGCAGTGACTAGTGGGGTACCGCAAGGCTCAGTGCTGGGACCCCAGTTGTTTACAATATATATTAATGATTTAGACGAGGGAATTAAATGCAGCATCTCCAAGTTTGCGGATGACACGAAGCTGGGCGGCGGTGTTAGCTGTGAGGAGGATGCAGGGTGACTTGGATAGGTTAGGTGAGTGGGCAAATTCATGGCAGATGCAATTTAATGTGGATAAATGTGAAGTTATCCACTTTGGTTGCAAGAACAGAAAAACAGATTATTATCTGAATGGTGGCCGATTAGGAAAAGGGGAGATGCAACGAGACCCGGGTGTCATTGTACACCAGTCATTGAAGGTGGGCATGCAGGTACAGCAGGCGGTGAAAAAGGCAAATGGTATGTTGGCATTCATAGCAAAAGGATTTGAGTACAGGAGCAGGGAGGTTCCACTGCAGTTGTACAAGGCCTTGGTGAGATCGCACCTAGAATATTGTGTGCAGTTTTAGTCCCCTAATCTGAGAAAAGACATTCTTGCCATAGAGGGAGTACAAAGAAGGTTCACCAGATTGATTCCTGGGATGGCAGGACTTTCATATGAAGAAAGGCTGGATCGACTAGGCTTATACTCACTGGAATTTAGAAGATTGAGTGGGGATCTTATTGAAATGTATAAAATTCTAAAGAGATTGGACAGGCTAGATGCAGGAAGATTGTTTCTGATGTTGGGGAAGTCCAGAATGAGGGGTCACAGTTTAAGGATAAAGGGGAAGCCTTTTAGGACCGAGATGAGGAAAAACTTCTTCACACAGAGAGTGGTGAATCTGTGGAATTCTCTGCCACAGGAAACAGTTGAGGCCAGTTCATTGGCTATATTTAAGAGGAATTTAGATATGGCCCTTGTGGCTAAAGGGATCGGGGGGGGGGGGGGGTTATGAAGAGAAAGCAGGTACAGGGTTCTGAGTTGGATGATCAGGCATGATCATACTGAATGGCGGTGCAGGCTTGAAGGGCTGAATGGCCTACTCCTGCACCTATTTTCTATGTTTCTATGAAGTAAATGTATATTGCCTAGGGTAAGATTCAGTACCAGACTGCTCAGGACTACCTTCTATCACAAACACAAGAAACACTGCAGATACTGGAAATTCAAAGCATCACACACAAAATGCTGGAGGAACTCAGCAGGCCAGGCAGCACTTCTGAAAACAAGTAAACAGTCAATACTTTGGGCTGAGACCCTTCATCAGGTCTGGAAAGAAAGATGAGAAGGCAGAGGAAGAAGGTGGGGGGAGGGGAGGAGAAGTGCAAGCTGGTAGGTGATAGGTGAAACTGGGAGGGGAGAGGGCTTGAAGTAAAGAGCTGTGAAGCTGACTGGTGACAGAGGTAAAAGGGCTGGAGAAGAGGGAATCTGATAGGAGAGGACCGAAGACTATGGGAGAAAGGTAAGGGGGAGGAGCAGAGGGAGGTGATGGGCAGGTAAAGAGATAAGGTGAGAGAGGGAAACAGCAACTACTGGAAGTTTGATGTTCATGCCATCAGGTTGGAGGCTACCCATACGAAATATAAGGTGTTACTCCTCCAAACTGAGTGTGGCCCCATCACGACTGCAGAGGAGTCCATGGACAGGAAACATCGGAACGGGAAGTAGAATTGAAATGGCTGGCCACCAGGAGCTCCCACTTTTTCAGGCAGATGAAACATAGGTGCTGGGCAAAGTAGATTCCTGGTCTATGTCAGTCTCACCAATGTACAGGAAGCCACACTGGCAGCACCGGATACAGTAGGTGACCCCTAAAGACTTGCAGGTGAAGTGTCGTCTCACCTGGAAGGACTATTTGGGGCCCTGAATGGTAGTGAAGGAGGAGGTGTAGGTGTAGATGTGGTACTTGTTCCACTTGAAAGGCTGAGTATCAGAATGGAGATCCGTGGGAAAGGACAAGTAGACAAGGGAGTCCCGAAGCAGAAAGCAGATAGTGTGGGGAGGGAAAGGTGAGGTTGGTGGATATTACAGGGAATTATGTGGTGAGCACAGACTCTAAGGGGTTGGCAGGTGAGGACTAGAAGAACCCTATCCTTGGTAGGGTGGCAATCGGATGGGGTGAGGGCACACATGCATGAAATGGATGAGATATAGGTGAGGGCAGCATTGATGGTGGAGGAAGGGAAGCCCTTTCTTTGAAGAAGGAGGACACCTCAGTAGTTCAGGAAAGAAAAGCCTCATCCTGAGAGCAGATGCTGTGGAGATGGAGGAACTGAGAGAAGGGGATGACATTTTGACAAGTGACAGCATGGGAAGAGATATAGTCCAGATAGCTTTGAGAGTCAGTGAGTTTATAAAAGATATCAGTAGATAGACTGTCTCCAAATATAGAGACAGACAGATCAAGAAAGGAGAGGGAAGTGTCAGAAATGGACCAAGCAAATTTGAGGGTTGGGTGGAAGTTGGAGGCAAAGTTGATGGAGTCGCTGAGCTCAGCATGGGTGCAGGAAGCCATACCAATGCAGTTGCCGATGTAGCACAGGAAGAATTGGGGAGCGATGCCTGTGTAGGCTTGGAACATGGACTGTTCTACAGAGCAGATGGAAAGGCAGGCATAACTGGGACCTATGCAAGTGCCCATGGCTACACCTTTGGTTTGAAGAAAGTGGGAGGAGTCAAAGGAGAAATTATTGAGGTGAGGACTAGTACTGCCAGAGAGAGGAGAGCGATGGTGGAGGGGAACTGGATTGGTCTTAGCCTGGAGAGCTTTAAGGCCCTCCTAATGGGGGATGGATGTGTATAGGGACTGAATGTCCATAGTGAAAATGAGATGATCAGGGCCAGGGAACTAAAAGACATTGAAAGATCAAGAGTGTGTGAAGTGTCAGGATGTAGGTAGTTAGGGACTGAATCAGGGGGAGAAAACAGAGTTGAGATCTGCAGATATAAGTTCGGTGGGGAAGGAACAAGCAGAAACGTTGGGTCTACCTCGACAGGTAGGTTTATGGATCTTAGGTAGGATGTAGAAACGGGAGGTGTGGGGCAAGGGCTGATTCTAATCCGGTGCCGCTGACTGAACATCGCAGGAGAGAACAGAACATCAGGCACAGCAGATCAGCTGTCAGAGGCACTGTACATGGCAATTCGCTCTCTCTCTTCTCAGTTGGTGAGAGATTGTTGCCAACTCTTGAGTTACAGACTCGAAAGAAAAAGCAGCACGGCAGACTTTTAACACTGTAAGTCGGCGAGTTGTTTTGTTGTCTCGCCTCTTGCTGTGAAAGGGAACACATTTTTTTCCCTTTATTAGGAAGAGAAAGAGCCTGTGGTATGTCAAATTGTCAGGTGAACGATTAGTTTTTGTCATACTGTAGTCATGGTCTTTACTGGGGGCTTTGTTATTGCACGCTTGGAGAGTGGAGGGTGCTGATGCTTTTTTTCAGAAGTGGGTGGAGGTGGATTGATACAGGTTAATTACCGTAGATTCCGGATTTTAAGCCGCTACTTTTTTCCCACATTTTGAACAGCTTTGAACTTTGCGGCCTTTAATCCGAAGCGGCTAATGCATGATTTTTTTCATGCCGCCTCGTAAACATTTTGCCTCATAACAGTAGACCAATAAAATTGATGAGTAGTTCACAGAGGTCCAATGAAATTGTACGATAAATCAAGCGCACTTTCACAATTAAATTATTGTAAATCAGTCATTTGTACTCACCCTCATCAACATGGAAAACACTCGAAGAAAAGCATTGTGCTGCCTTATGGCATACTTAGTTTATAATATTTTCGCTTAGTAATTCATTTTCTAGTTAAAGTTAGAAGAGTTTTAACTATATTTGTTTTCTGTACTACATCGCGGGATGCTATGACGTCACACCCGGTTTCGCGGTGTCTTGTGGGAAAATGCCGGTTTGCGATGAAACGGGACGGAGGGAGGGAGCGCATTACGCGAGCGGCTTTGGATCTGAGCGAACGCTGCTTTTAAATGCCGTTTGCGATAAACGGAAAGGAGGGGGGGAGCGCATTACGCGAGCGGCTTTGGATCTGAGCGAACGCTGCTTTTAAGTTAAAGGTGATCAATAACTTTTCCTGGTAGGCTGTAGTATATATATTTTTTACCAGTCGTTAGGAGATATTGGAATGTTGTTCAGTAAAGAAGTATACGCAACGTATTTAAAAGTAGCCGCGTTACGGGCACGGTTCGAAAAAAAGCATTTGCAATATGTATTTGTTTTTGTTACCATATGGATTTAATTAAAAGTTAAAAAATCCTCACGTGTAATATCTTTCTGTGTAAATATCTCATATTACAACGTGGGACACCTGCGGCCGAAAATCCGGTGCGGCCTAAAATCCGGTGCGGCCTTTACAATTAAAAAATTGATTTTATTTCTAAAATTAGAGCCAGCGGCTTTTAATCAGGTGCGCTCTGTAGTCCGGAATCTACGGTAACAGAAGCCCATTGTTGTAAAGTTTGGTTGATGCCTGTGGAAACATCTCATACAGCTACATGTAGATAGATCTGGGGAGAAGTTGAACATATTAGCTTACATTCGGGGAATAAGGCAAGGCGGTGGAACTTGGCTTTGGGTAAAAGCTAATGCATTGTTCTATCCAGCATTGAGGAAGGATTACAAGGGGATTGCTGGACTGAGGAGGGTTGTAAGATGACAGGCAGACAGGGGAGGTGAGCAAGGGTGAAGCAGAAGATTGTGACAGGTAAAATATAGATGGAAGCAGATAAAGAAAAAGGGAAACAAGTAAAAGCAAAAGATGGAGTAAGGTAGGTGGAGGGGAGTATGAAGATATGAGATAGCTGTTGGAGGCAGGTAAACACAGAGCATTGCGGGGAAATGAGAAAGGGAACCATTAGACGAGAAGGGAGTTGGAACTAAATGGTTGGCTGGGGTAGGGAAAATCCTATGGAACACACACAAAATACTGAACAAACTTAGCAAGTCAAGCAGCATCTATGGAGAGGAATAAACAGTTGATGCTTTGGGCCAAGACCCTTCATCAGGAATGGAGATGGCCGTCAATACCTTCTTGAAGGTCGAAGGCAAGTTTGTTGTCTTATACAAAACTGCATATATGCACAGGTGCAATGAGAAATATACTCGCAGCAATGTCACAGGAACATAGCACCATATAAGCAGCATTTGCAAGAAATAACAAACATAAATCATACAAAATTTTTACAAAGTAGTTTGTAACATGGGCTCATTCTGATCCCTCACACCGGATGACTTCACTATACAGAACTGGGCTTGCGCTCCCTGCAGGTTGCTGCCATCCAGACCTGTGCAATTTTTCAATTGCATCACTTTTGGAAAATTATGTCATTGTATCATCAAACCAATACAGCCCTATTTTGGGCACTGCACTGCACAAGCTCTACATGTATGATAGCAGAAGAATCTTCTATCTACAGCATAATCAGTTCATTTGAAGGCTATGGATATGTCCTCTGAGAACAAAGTAAACTCCAAAAGGACAAGATCCATTATTAGAAATTGCCCCTGAATTGGAAAAGCAGAAGAATCAATCACAGAGGTATTGCTGATCAAGACTGGAAAAGGCTTAAGTCTCCCTTCAATTTCAAAGTTCAAAGTTAAATTAACTGTCAAAGTACATATATGTCACCATGAGATTCATTTTATGAAATCATTCAGAGTAGAAGAAAGAAATACAACAGACTCAACAGAAAACTACACACAAAGACTGACAAACAACCAAAAGAAGACAACCTGTGCAAGTACAACAATAATAACAATAGCAATTAATAAATAAATACATGAAAAATTAATACTCCAAAAATGAGTTGTAGAGTCCTTGAAAGGTTATGCAGTCAGTTCAGAGTGAGTGAAGTTATCCATGCTGGTTCAAGAGTTTGATGGTTGAAGGGCAACAACTGCTCCTGAACCCGGCGGTGTGGGACCCAAGCCTCCTGTACCTCCTTCCTGATGGCAGCAGCAGAAACGAACATAACCTGGATGATGGAGGTCTCTGATGATGGATGCTGCTTTCTTGTGGCAGTGCTCCCTGTAGATGTGCTCAGTGGTGGGGAGGGCTTTGCCTGTGATGGACTCAGCTGAATTGTACGCTTCTTTTTCTATCTTTGGTTTTTGCACTAGTGCCATTATATTTGTGGTTTGTTTAGCACACAAGTAAGTTAAATACAATTCATGTTAACATAAGTCTATTGAACCTATGTTTGCTCTCATCTTGTAGTGTATTCAGCTGCTGCCGCAAAGAGGTAATATCAATGGCATTTTCACTTTGTGTCTGAATGCCGATGAGAGCAATAAACAGGAATATGAACAAATAAGGATGGCAGATTTCCCTCCCTGAAGGTCATTGGTGAACCAGTTTACCATTACTGACACTCTGTTTAAATGTGTGGTTTACTTAATTAGGTGTGTAACCCTTAGGTTCCGCCAGCACGTGTTTGTCTAGGGAAGACAGCCACTGGCCCAGCCAAACTCAGAAATCTCGTTTGTGTGGAAGCTGCATGATGTGTTGCCCGGTTACAAATCCGAACCGCAAAATACCAGACAGTACGCCGTGTGCAATTTAACCAGTGAACGTTATCAATCTTAAACTGACTACAGGTTTAGTAAAGAAAATTTTTAAAAGGGCCCATTTTAATGAAACAGTCTACTGCGCACATTGGAGCTCACAATTTCATCCAGTCATTTCCTATCAACCTCCAAGCATCACCGACCTTCAGACCCTCACTCCTAGTCCACTCCGTTCAGCGGTCTACCAACTCTCTCCACTCCCATCTTCACTCTTCATCTCTTGCCGACAAAAGACTGTGAAATCCCCTCTCCCAGACCCACAAGAAAGAACAACATGCCTCTCATTGGCTAACATATATTCCAAAGGCCCCGTAATCTCTATTCAAAACACAGACATTGCTGCTACAGAGAAACTATTACATTAGCAGTGAAACCTTACAGAGCTTTACATAAGTTCCCTAGTTGTCACTGTGAGGTTGAACTCACGCTGGCTGCGTCTAATAATTTAACATCTGCACCACTGCATCCTAGATGAATAGGTTCTGTATGAACAAGAACAGAGAGAAATGGAAAGGAAATAATGGGCATGATTGAAAGGAAGATGGGAAAATAGGGAGAAGGAAACGGTGAAGAAAGAGGGTCAATATGAACTCAGGGGACATGGAACAGAACTGCACTGTGCTTTGAGGGATGATGATCAGTGAGTGGAGGTGAGAAATCTAACTTGGATCTAGGTCCTATCTGTAGACTTAAAGAGGGAGAATTATGAAAAAAAATGCTTCTTTATAGGGAACACTTTGTTCAGTGGAAGTACAGGGTATCCATTGAGGTGATTTTTTTAACATTTAGCAGTCTATTGGAAATCGCACATTTCACTTCAATATTCTTATTTTTTTAGAACAAAGATTTATCAGTAATGCATAATTTTATGTGTCATTTAAAATATTCTGGAGAGGCTAGAAATGTAATATTCAGAGTGTCGGTTAATATGTTTAAAAATTATACTCAATTTTCTAAAATGTGTTCCCTGAAGCACTAACTCAAACAACTCTATTACCAATGAAGCAAGCAAGAATTACCCAATTTTTCTAATAAGTTATTTTTGAATAGTTTTAGAACTACAATGCTGCAGCTGGAAATCTGAAACAAAAAAAGAATTGACAATGCTGTCCTTCAGCATTTTCTGAGTAAATCAAGCAAAACAAGCTCAACCCTTCTTTAAAACAGGAAAAATGAGAAGACAAGTTGTTGCGGGGGAGGAGTAAACAACTGAGAGAGATGCAACACTTTTTTTCTTCCCATCACCTAGCCTGTGAGCAGTCCTGATTTGTTTGCACTTCTTACTTCACCAAACTTGCACTTGGTGCTTGCAATGTGCTCTTCTCTGCTTCAGAGAAACCATATGCAGATTGGGTGACCACTTTGCAGGGCACATCTGCTCAATCGAATATTGAAAGGACTAGATAGTACACTTGGCGAGGATATTTCCCATAGTGTGGGAGTCCACAGCCTCAGAATACAAAGATATCCTTTTAGGACAGAGATGAGGAGGAATTTCTTTAGTCAGAGGGTGATGAATCTGTGGAATTCATTGCCACAGATGGTTGTTTAGGCCAAGTCATTGCATATACTTAAAGCAGAGGTTGATAGGTTCTTGATTAGTAAAGATGTCAAAGGTTACAGGGAGAAGGCAGGAGAATGGCATTGAGAGGGAAAATAGATTAGCTATAATGGAATGGTGGAACAGACTTAATGGATTATACACTGGAATTTAGAAGGATGAGAGAGGATCTGATTGAAATATATAAGATTATTAAGGGATTGGACACGCTAGAGGCAGGAAAAATGTTCCCGATGTTGGGGGAGTCCAGAACCAAAGGCCACAGTTTAAGAATAAGGGTAGGCCATTTTGAACAGAGTTGAGGAAAAACTTTTTCACCCAGAGAGTTGTGAATCTATGGAATGCTCTGCCTCAGAAGGCAGTGGAGGCCAATTCTCTGGATGCTTTCAAGAAAGAGTTAGATAGAGCTCTTAAGGTAGCGGAGTCAAGGGATATGGGGAGAAAGCAGGAACGGTGTACTGATTGTGGATGATCAGCCATGAACACATTGAATGGCGGTGCTGGCTCAAAAGGCCGAATGGCCTACTCCTGCACCTATTGTCTATTGTCTATTGATTGAATGACCTAAATCTACTCCTATGTTTTATGATCAGGCAACAACATATTTCCTTTCCTTCAGATTGTCATGAGGAGCTTGCATGCAGAGAGGGCTTGTGAGCAACCATGTCAGTACTATGGGGGAAAGACAGCAAGGAAAAGAAAGCCATGTGATAAACTTTAAAGGTGCTTCTAACTGGAATTGATGGCTCAACATAAAAAAGTACATTAAAAGAAGCTTGCCTTTAAAAATTGCCCTGACTGATTTTTGAGATATCCAAAAGCACCTGGCAACATTTCTTGAAGTATAGTCAGCTTTGTTCTGTCAAAAATGCAGCATCAAGATACCACAAGCAAAAAAGAAACACACAAATAAATAACTACCAAAATATCATTACTGGCCAGGGCTTACTGAGAAATTTTTCGAAAGCTATGGATGAATCTTTCATACTCACCTAAGAAAGCAAACAAAGACTGGATATTCAATATTCAGCAGAAAAGCAATACTTTCAGTGATGGAGCATGCCTTCGTACTACAATCTGATTCAAACTAGATCACCTACTTACGCCTCCAGCAAAAGAACAAAGATCAACCTATGTACAACCTGACCTGTAAGCCATAGACCACTATCCTCAGAGTCATAACTTGCTTGGCCATAATGTGTTTGCACTCAGGGCAGTTACTGAATTATCAACTGTAAGTCTGAAGAAGGAATGTAGCAGCTTTTTAGTAATTGTTAAGTTAACTTTGCCCAGTGTTTTATTCTGGTATGAATGATATGGAAATATCTATACCTGGAGCAAGTATTTCTTAAGTGGAATTTGATCTTGCAATGATTGCTGACGTGCAGAATTTCTAATTTTCACAAGCATAAAAATATTACATTCTAGAGGTAGTCAATATGTATCCAACAGATCAAATAACACAACCCAAATTTTTAATCAAAATCCAAAAGAAGTGTGCTGGCTCATAAAGCCTTAAATGTCATCAGATAAATATTATGAAAGGTTTTGTCATTGAGTTTAGTTCTATTGCGTATTGTAAGGGGGAGGGGAATTTTATTTTGAAACATTATGTCATGTGCAGGAGGCCTTGTCAATAACAGGCTAAGAAAGAGTAAGTTCCAATGGCTCCGATTAAGTAAAAACCAAAGGAGACACAAAAACTTTGCTCTTAACAAAGGATTCATTATAAAAGACTTCATCGCTGTCACTGGTTACAGTCCAACCCCAATTGACCACTTCTGCCCGACCTCTCCTCACCTCTGCTCCATCAAAATAAGCAGCATTTAAAAGTGTTCAACGTAGAAGTTCTACTTAACTCTCAATCACATTGACAGTTATTAGTTTGCTAACTTTTATCTGACATATTGTACTCGATAAATAGTGCTGAGGCTGAAAGTGGCATTCATATCAATCAGAATCAGCCATGTTAGCAAATAAGACTTGGTTGTTGCCAAATGAAATAAAGTGTGCAATTTTCTAATTCAGCAGATCTTATCACAGCAGCAACTAATTAAAATTATACATAAGCATGGTTTCCTGTGGCTATGCAAATTTCTTCAATGAGTAGTTGGGACTTAGACGCCAGTAGTCTAATCAAATCCCTGCTGTCCTCAGACAGGATGGCTGTTTCTCAAGGTTCCTCCTCTCCTCCTCCTAACAGGGTAAAATGGACCTGCTGGATGTGACCTGACTGTGAGTTTACCTACAATTGAACAGCTTGAAGATAATCACTCATAAATAGTTCACACATGAATATTTGAGCCAGGAATCAATAGACATTTCTGTGCTTCAGGAAGGAGTGATCACATCAAGGATAGTGGTCAAAAGTACAATAACTGGTGAATAAAGACATCCAGCATAAATTCAGTCACTTAGCTCTGTTTCCTCAGAGCTCTGAGACTGAAAATATATTCAAATTACACTTACAACTATTTCTCAGTCAAATTGCAACCATCATCAAATTTGCGGCCACAAATCACCATTGTGACCTGATGAAAGTTCTGTCTTTGGGAGACATGAGTTGATATCATTCTTCATTTAACATGTCATTTAGAGTGTTACAATGGAATCTGGAACCAATTGTCAGTACCAAGACGATAAAAAATTAATCCTACAGTGCTGAGAAATTACTTAAATCCCATCCACCACTCTCACATTGAAGAGTCTCCAAATCCCCGCCATAGTTGGCCAATCAGTCTCCAGACCACCCTCCAACAGAGCTTCTCACTTTCCTCTCTGCTGTACTGCCACATCTCATACGTATTCTGATGCTGGAGATCCTAGATATCCCAAATTGCAGAATGATGGCAACCTCTCCAACCAGCTGCCCCACTCCACAGTGCTGGCAACGATTAATTTTTCTCCCAATGCTGATCATGTTTCCTCTGTCCATGGCCAGACTTAATGGGTGTGGCAAGAGATTCTACCTCACAGCTCTGGCAGCTCAGGCTCCTGACTTCCAGCATTGTCTGTGTAAAGTTAGACTGTTCTATCTGTGAGCTACCTTTCATGTGCTGATGGGTAATAACACCTGGAGAAAGTCTGTAGGAATCTGAGGAGAATAATTTGGGTTAAAGTAAAATTGGTGTCAGACTGGGTGGTGTCAAAGGGTTTGTTTCCATGCTCACATTGACTTTTGCTATGATTCACCTTCATTTACCAAACACACACTGTCTCCCGATCAGCCTCCAGATTCCAGTGCCCTGACCACAAGCACTGGGCCTATATCACATGAACTTTAATTTGTTGGGACAATGGCCCAAATGGTTGCCTTTCCAAAGCATTGATGCAATTCTAATGTTCCCTTTGAGATCTTGAAAAAACATGCCCCTTCATGAACTGTGGAAAAAGTTTTAGCCAGCCGGACCCGAGTTGGGAAAGTACAATTCATGCTACTCAATCCACAGCAGCAGTGGCAACAAAGAAAGCAACATTCTCTCCTATGTCGCTTTCTTCTGTGCCTAACAGGTCTTGCACGATACTTTCCCATCTTGGTCTCTTCTGGGCAACACACACATAATGCTGGAGGAACTCAGCAGGACAGGCAGTAACTATGGAGGGAAATAAATAATTGATATTTCGGACCAAGGCCTTCAACGGGATTGGAAAGGAAGGGGGCAGAAGCCAGCATAAGTTGGGAGGAGGGGAAGGAGTACAAGCTAGCAGGTGAGTTTTGAAACCAGGTGATTCCAGTATCTGCAGAATCTCGCGTGACTCATGGCCTATTCTGGGGATAGCTTTTCCTCTTGTTGGGTTGTCCTGGTGGTAATGTTGCAGCAGTTCCCTCATTCAGACCATGGTTAAAGTACACAAGCAGGCATTCCAATTTGCTCAAAGGGCATGCTAAAATTCTCCTCTACCGGATTAGTGCAGGAGACAGAAATTGGTACATTCAATCACCATTATAATCTTTAACTCCCACTTGAATAGGTGTATGCAGCCTTACTGCACAGCAATCTGTTGTGTGGTTACACAGGAGACACAGGATATCTTGTTATGCAATTGCTCAGAAATTATGGCATGAAACAAAACAGTTGAACAGGACCACTAATGTTTAGTTTCAGAATATGTTAAATTTTGTTTTTATTGAGTAATGTTGTTACTGTTGCTTTGGAAATCAAATTTAATAAGGTTCTAGTTTTCAATGTAAATTATACATGAACAGACTTGATTGTTGTATCCGCTTACAGTGATTCATTTAATTTAATTCTTATACCTCTCACACAACCCAGATCAGCAATATGACCATTTCATAGACGTCAGCACAACAATCCACTCTGGCATTCCACTGTAGTACTGAAAGAATGCCATACCATCAAAGGTATGCCTTTTGCGTGATATGCGAAATTAAGACCTTATCTACTTCAGCTGATCATAAAAAAATTCTTCTGACATCCTTTTCCTTGGGTTTGTTCACAATACGCAAGCACAGTATACCTCAATTTGTAGAAAGCAAGAAAAATACCTGAAAGGCATCAGCAAATCTTAATGTATAATAGTAAATTTATCTGCATTAAATGACATCAGTCAGTAAACATGAAAATTACACAAGAACATAAGAAATAGGAGCAGGAGTAGGCCATCTGGCCCATCGAGCCTGCTCCACGATTCAATAAGATCATGGCTGATTTCCACCTACCTGCCTACTCCCCATAATCCTTAATTCCCCTACTATGCAAAAATCTATCCTACTTTGTCCTAAATATATTTACTGAGGTAGCCTCCACTGCTTCATTGGGCAGAGAATTCCACAGATTCACTACTTCCTCATCTCCGTCCTAAATCTACTCCCCCGAATCTTGAGGCTACTTCCCCTAGTTCTTCTCACCTACCAGTAGAAACAACTTTCCTGCCTCTATTTTATCTATCCTTTGCATAATTTTGTAAGTTTCTATAAGATTTCCTCCCATTCTTCTGAACTCCAGCACCGCCTCCAAAGCCAGTATATCCTCCCTCAAGAAAGGAGACCAGAACTGCTTGCAGTAATCCTTAACGTGATGTGCAGCGGAGAGTATACTGACTGCTTGCATCATGGCCTGGTATGGAAACACCAATGCCCTTGAATGGAAAAACATACAAAAAGTAATGATACACCCTGTTCATCACGGATGAAGCCCTCCCCACTAGTGAGCATATCTACAAGAGCATCATCCATCATCCAGGCCACACTTTCTTCTTGCTGCTGCCATCAGGAAGGAGGTACAGGAGACTCAGGACCCACACCACCAGATTCAAGAACAGTTATTACCCCTCAACTATCGGGCTCTTGAACAAAGGAGATAACTTCACTCACCCCAACACTGAACTGTTCCCACAACCTATGGACTCACCTTCAAGGACTCCTCATCATATGTTCTGGATATTTATTGCTTATTTATTATTATTATTATTTTTTTTCTTTATATTTACTGTTAATGTCCATACGAAAATGAATCTCAGGGTTGCATATGGCAACATATATGCCCTTTGATAATAAATTTATCTTAAACGTTTGGAGAGTATCATGATTGGTTGCAACATGGCCTGGTATGGAAACACCAATGTGCAAGAACAGAAAAGCCTAAAAGAAAGTGGTGGTACAGCCCAGTCCATCATAGGAAAAGCCCTCCCCACCATTAAGTACACCTAAAGGAGTGCTGCCACATGGAAGCAGCATCTATAATCAATACCCCACCATTCCGGCCATACTCTCCTTCATTGCTGCCATTGGAAAGGAGGTAACAGGAGCCTCAGGTCCCACCCCACCAGCTTCAGGAACAGTTATTACCCTTCAACTATCAGGCTCCTGAACCAGTGTGAATAACTTCACTCACCTCAGCAATGATCTGATCACTGAACACAACCTATGGACTCACTTTCAAAAACTCTGCAATTCATGTTCTCAGTATTATTTATTATTATTATTATTACTTTATTTTTGTATTTGCATAGTTTGTCTTCTTTTGGCACAATGGTTGTTGGGCAGTCTATGTGTGTAGCTTTTCATTAATTCTAATGTATTTCTTTGTTCTACCGCGAAAGCTTGCAAAAAAAAACTAGACTCCAGGTAGTATATGATGACATATACAGACCTTAATAATAAATTTAATCTGAACTTTGTACTTTGAGTCCAAGGCTTGTCATGTTTTAAGATTATTTAAAAATATTTAAAATGAAAATGCATTACGATGAATAGACCTACAAGTATGGGAGTGAAATGCAGCAGGAACAGGATAAACACAGAGTTCATTGTCGGTTCCTGTTTCCTTCTGGTTATAAAATGTCTCAAGCAAAAGAAAATTAATCATTTGGCAATTCAGGGATTGCATTTTTGTGAGTCCTGGCATATGCTTCTGGGAAGATTTTGCTCATCTGCAGTAATGCTCGGAACTCAATGAGATGCCTTATAAAAGGAAATTGTTTTTAGCATCATAGAATCATACAGCACAGAAACAGAACTTTTAGGTCAAGGAATCCACAATAACCATCAGCCATTCATTTAACTCATCCTACATTGTTGCATGTTATTCTCCCCATATCCCCATCAACTCCCCCACATTCTCCCATTCAACTACTCACTGTCAAAGGTTCCAACCTGGCATCCATAGTTAATGGTAAGAGTTCATGGCATTAAAAAAAGGCTGGGAATCCCTGCACGAGAGTCCCTGCATTTAGAGTTGCCAATTAACCTATCAGTCGGTAGATCTTTGGGATGTGGGAGGAAACCAGAGCACCTGAGGAAATGCAAGAGCATACTTGGGAAGCCCACGTTGTCACAGGGAAAACACACAAACTTTCCATAGACAGTAACGGAGGTCAAGGTTGAACCCAGGTCGTTGGAGCTTTGAGGCAATAGATCCACCAGTGTGAATTATGTTGTAATTGCTATCTACAGGGGCATATGGAGAGCTTGGCCAGTATTGTACCCTTTCTCAATAATAATTAATCACATTAAGGGTGCATGCATTACCCCTTCAGAGAGGTTTAAAGAACCCCTCCAAACTTAAATACTGCCCATTCTTCTGTGACTATTGGAGTCAGCAGCTTGAAGCATCTCACAATCAGTTAAGTTCAAGTTTTAATTGTAATGTATTTAACAGTTAATACAGTTATTTCTGAGTTGGTTTCCTTTGACTTATGCATCAGGCACTCATTGTCTTATTTCTTTTCAATATTATAGAGAAAAGACTTCCTTGGCCAGGTTATCATATACTTCATGCCATTCAGTATTTTTGGTTGGTGATCTGATATATTGGAGCTGTAACTATGAGGGACAATAGGCCAAGGGGTCTCTCCTTTGTCTCTCCTTATTTGTTAAAGATCTTACTGACTGTTTGGACATGGATCTCTGTGAAAGAATGTCCTCTCAGACAGCATACGGATGAAATCACAATAGTGAGCGTGCTTTGCTTAGCAACCACTCCGAATTCTGCATTGCTAAATTAGGTTTTGCTGTGAGGCACTAGCTTCTCAGGAATCCCCTGTTCTGCAAAGAGGATTTGAACTGCTGTAGCTAGTGGAGGAAAAAAGTTCAAATGCTGAAATTCCAAAGCAAATGTAGAAAAATGAAAGCACTTAGCAAATCAAGCAGCATCCATGAGTGGGAAACAGAGATGATGTTTCAGGTCAAGGATTAATCATCACAATTGGAAAAGAGGGAAAACAAGGATATTTAAGTTACAGAAAGGGGAAGGGATGGAGAGAATGAAGATACAACTGTAATATGACTTGTCAAGATGGCACCAAGCTCTGTCAAGATAATGACTCAGGCTAAATTGTTTTTTTAAGTTCATAATGATGGTTTTGAGAACAGACAGGGGAGTAAGGGGTCAGGTTGGGGTTTAAGGACAGGAATGTGGGGGAGTTAGAGGTCCAGACCTGCACGCTACAGTCAAAGACCAGCGACATTGACAGGTGACAAAGGGCATCTGTGGATGTCGGACTGTCCCAGGTCAGTAGGATCAGATGACTATGCAAGCAGGAGGCACGAAGGCTGGTGAGCTACTGAGGCCAGAGTTCAAGACCTGGAGTTCAGGGTCCCGTCATTGGCTAGTCCAGGGATTGATTCTGAAGGTTGAAGCTCGAAGGTCCTCGGAAGCCTGATGGCCGAAGCATGGAGACAGGAGGCCCAGAAGCCAGTTTTTGGGTTGGAGGAGTGTGTGTGTGAGGGGGGTGGGGGTGGGGGGGGGGGGGAGGAAAGGCGCTTGTTTTATGGTTGTTGGTTTGTTTGCCTTTTATGTTCTGTTTTGTTATGTTTTGTGTTGTTCTGCTGAGCATTGTGGCCATGCTACGTTGACACAGGAATGTATGGCAACATTTGCACGCTGTCCGCAGTGGTTGCTTTTTAGTATTTGCACAGTTTGTCTTCTTTTGCACATTGATTGTTTGTCAGTTTGTTTGTGTGTAGTTTTCATTGATTTTATTGTATTTCTTTGTTCTACAGTGAATGAAAATTAATCTCAGCATAGTAATGGTGTCATATACATACTTTGATAATTATTTTATCATAATAACCATGACAACTTGTACTTCCAGCAAATATAACATATCTTTCTCTCTGTATCCTTCTAGGTGTACTTTCCCATTCCACCACTGGTGCTTAGGGCAGCAATAAAGACCCTCCATCTCTGGTAGTGCTCAGGGCCTCCATGAACACCTCAGTAGCTCCCTCTCGGTTTTCACTACTGTCATAATGCAAATCCTGGGTAGAGACTCAGGAATACCATCACACTCAGATGCAGAAGGATTCTTCATTGCTGTTTCTGTAACAATTTTGTTTTACCAGCCAGGGATGTTAGCCCTGAGCTGAACCCCCAAATCTGGAGGATCAGTGAACCACTCTTAGTCTGGCCTCTACCCTTTGACCTGTTTGGCATGGGTAACACTACCAAGAGCCAAAGCAGAAAGCCCTGACTTCAACTAACATAGCTCTCCAGGTCATTGAGATACACAAGCCTCCAAACCATGTCAAGGTTGGGGTTCTCCTGGAGGGTCCTTTATCAGTCAGTAAAGTTCAACCATCAACTTGAATTTCTCAAAATTCGTGAGTTTGTCACGATTCTTCATTTATTTTCTAGATGCTTTTTTTTGGTATCATGATTCCAAATACAGTCAACAGTACACTTTCTGCCCATGAGATGTCATCTACAATTGTATCCTCTTGTATATGGCTGTGGTTCTTTCTTTGCAATAAGCTATCTCTTAATTATTAGCTGAAAAAATATCTTGCCTCTATCAGTCTCTTTTTCTGGTCTTACAGAGTTTTATTTGTATTACTTTCCCTGGATAATGTACGTTGAGTCTTTTATTGCACATCTCCCAACTCAAATCCTTCAGATCAAGTCATTCAATCCTCTTGATCACAGATGACTGATTTTGGTCATTAGACGGTGATAGCTTCCTTCCCAGGACTTGTTGTTGGTTTAAATAACCTGTCTCTTCATCCCTCTCCTTATAACTTGTTATAACTTGTTGCTAATAGTGAACTCTTCCTTTCCTGTAAAAAACTTCCTAAATGCTTAGGTATGCAGAATCTGAAATGTTGATCCCCATTTGCTTGAGATTGTACTCACTGCGTCTAATCTTGTATGAAGTCAACTAGCTCACTTAGTACCTGTATTAGACTTCTGAAAACAAATTCATTTCGAGCTGTGTGCTGGATTTTTCATTCTTGACCTGTAACTCAACCAACTCTGATCTGTAATTGTGTACGTGGGTGTGCAAAAGACAGCTCTGATATCTGCACAGTTCCAGCCCATGCTGAACTGAGATGCCAGTGAAATTATAAAACAAAAATGTAAACTAACATTCAACAGTTTTCAATTTCATGATGATGAGAACATCAGAAAACTACTAGTTTGCATTTTTCTTGTTTTTTAATGAGTCAAGTTCAGTTTGCACATTATCCACGTGCGATGGAATTTGTTCGTCTAGTTTCTGCTACAACATCATGTCCAGAGATCTCTTTATTCAAAACTGTATACCAAATTTTCCGTCGTCAAGCCATGAGCTGCTGCAAAAAATATTGTTGGAACCAAGAGGTTCGTAATCGTCTGAGGGCTAGATCTGTGGCATTCGAGTCTGGTGATCCAGGACTATACAAGAAAGTGAGGTACAACTTACAGAGGGCTATCTCAAGAGCAAAGGAATAATTCTAATTGAGGTTAGAGGTGGAATCAGATACACATCAACTCTGGCAGTGTTCCTACAAGCGATACCTAACCTCATGAATGGCAGTGATGCTTCACTCCCAGATGAGCTCAACAACTTTTATGCATGCTTTGAAATGGAGAATAAAGCTACAGCTATGGTGATCCCTGTAGCACCCGGTGACCCTGTGATCTTTGTCTTGGAGGCCAATGTCAGAACACCTTTCAAGAGGGTGAACCCTTGCAAGGCAAGGGGCCCGGATGGGTGTACCTGGTAGAGCTCTGAAACTTGTGCCAATCAACAGATGGGTGTGTTCAGAGACATTTTCAAACTCTCATTGCTACAGTCAGAAGTTCCTACCTGCTTCAAAATGGCAACAATCATACCAGTGCCCAAGAAGGGCAGTGTGAGCTGCCTTAATGACTGTCCGGTTGCACTCACATCTAAGATGATGAAGTGTTTTGAGAGGTTGGCCATGGCCAGAATCAACACCTCCCTCAGCAAAGACCTAACCCCACTGTAAATTGCCCATTACCACAGTAGGTCTGCAGTGGATGCGATCTCATTGCATCTTCGCATCTCACTTGGCCTTGGATCACCTGGATAATACAATACAATACAATAAGGCTGCTGTTTATTCACTACAGTTCAGCGTTTAACACAATCATTCCTACAGGTCTGATCAAAAAGCTCCAATATCTGGGCCTCCGTACAGTACCTCCCTCTGCAGAAGAATCCTTGACTTCCTCACAATCTGTGCGGATTAGAAATAAAATCTCCACCTTATTGATAACCAACACTGGCACACCTCACAGATGTGTACTTAGCTCACTGCTCTACTGTTTCTACACCCATGACTGTGTGGCTAGGCACAGCTCTAATGCCATCTATAAATTTGCTGATGACACAACTATTGTTGGCAGATTTTCAGATGGTGATGAGAAGGCATTCAGGAGGAAGATATATCCATGGTGTCGCAGCAACAACCTTGCGCTCAACATCAGTAAGACCAAAGAATTGATTGTGGACTTCAGCAAGGGTAAGACAAGGTAACACACACCAGTCCGCACAGAGGGATCAGAAGTGGATCTATCCAGGGCCCAACATATCGATGTAGTTACAAAGGAGGCATGCCAGCAGCTATATTTCATGAGCACTAACCATCCTAGCATCCAATACATCTTCAAGCGGTAATGCCTCAAAAAGGTGGCATCCATCATTAAGGAACTCCATCAAATAGGACATGCCCTCTTCTCATTGCTACCCTCAGGGAAGAGGTATAGGATCCTGAGGCACACACTCAACAATTCAGAACAGCTTCTTCCCATCAGCCATCATATTTCTGAATGGACATTCAACCCATGTACACTACCTCACTACTTTATTTTTCTCTTTTTGAACTACTTGTTTAATTTAACTTAAAAAAACACACACACACACTTCTTACAGTAATCTACAGTTTTATTATGTATTGCAGTGTAATGTTGTCACATAACAACAAAATTTCATGACATATGCCAATGTTATTAAACCTGATTATTCTCTTTAAAATGTGAAGCAGTGAATCAATCATTCAGCAGCAAATCTGCAAATAAAATAACTGGATCCATAACAATATAAACCCTAATCATTCTTGCAATTATATATAAATTATTGCCTGGTACTATCTTCATATCAGAATGCTTTGTTTTTTATATGTTAGGTATTCTAGCCCTAGCACAGATCATTGTGACATCTATGAATTTACCAAAGACACCTGCAACACATTAACTAGATTAGGAATGAAGATGGCACACGTGTGCACATAGACATGTACACAGCTTTGAGAGTCACTTTAATCCCCCCTCTCCCATGAGGTGTTTAATTTTGATCTATGGATGGCTTTAGACTCCAGCTAAGGTAATGATCAGTGATCACTAGTGTACTTTTCTCCCAGGATACAATGCACAACGGATTACATGGTAAACACTACTATATATGGGAGCTTTCAAGCAGAATGAACAGGTCTTAAAGTGTTCTATAAATGCTGTAGCATATGCTGAAAAGAATAATGAATCTATATTCAGTGCTTAAACCTGAACAAGATCAAAGCAACTTCGCTTCAAAGGAGTCGCCCTGTAAATAAAAGTCAAATGCAAGATTCTTTACTTATTCATACAACCACATTCACCTCCAACTGAGGAAAAGCACAAGATCTTCTCAGAGTGGAAGGTCTTTTGTTTATGCATATTTTCAGACTTTCTTTTAAGCTGCTTTTTGCCAACTCTCCAAAAAGAAAAAGAAATACTTCAATGTTATGTTTAGAATTATATGACATCGTTTCCTCACTTTATGGCACCCCAAAGTACTTTACAAGCACTGAAGTATTTACAAAATTTGGTCATAGTTAGAATTTGGGGTGAGCAGTAACCAATTTACTCACAACAAGCAGCCACAAAAAAAAAAGACTTTTTCATTGTAGTTGCCAAGAAAGCAAATGCAGTCATTGATGAAAAGAAAATAGTCTAAACTACACGAACAGCAGATGAAGAAATCATCCGTCCAAAACATACACTCAATGGCCACTTTATCAGGTACCGGAGTGGGACCTGGAGTGGCTTTCTGCTGCTGTAGCCCATCCACTTCTAGCTTCAATGTGTTGTGCATTTGGAGATGCTCTTCTATACATGATTGTTGTAATGTGTGTTGAGGTTCTGTCACTTTCCACTCAGCTTGAACCAGGCTGGCTATTCTCTTCTGACCTCTCTCATTACAAGGCACTTTTGCCCACAGAACTGATGCTCACTGGCTGTTTTTTTTTTTTGCTTCTTGCACCATTCTTTGCAAACTCCAGAGACTGTTATGCATGAAAATCCTAGGAGATCAGCAATTTCTGAGATACTCAAACCACCCCATCTTACACCAACAGTCATTCCACAGACAAAGTTATTTCTACCTCATTCTAACGTTTGAACTGAACCTCTTGACCATGTCTGCATGTTTTAATGCATTGAGTTGCTGCCACATCAGATGCTGATTAGATATTTTCATTAACGTGCCGGAGTACAAGTGTACGTAATAAAGTGGCCACTGAGTGTATATCACATGGGATCCTCATGAAGGGTCTCAGCCCGAAACATCGACAGTGCTTCTCCCTGTAGATGCTGCCTGACCTGCTGCGTTCCACCAGCATTTTGTGTGTGTTGCTTGAATTTCCAGCATCTGCAGATTTCCTCGTGTTTGTCCTCACTCAGTCCACTGCTTTGTAATTACTTTCTGGAATCCATTCTCCATCACCGAAAATTGCATGTTGTCCTGTTTATGTGGAGAAAAATGTTTTGCATTTGATTCAAAGATTAAAAGGAAAGCATCATTAGCTGTTTTGATACATTTATTTTGCTTGGACAGTTTCAGTTAGGCTCCAAATGTGTTTCTTTGAATTCTTTCTGCCTTTTGTTTATTAATGTCACGGACATTTTTGTGGGAATTAGGCCATTTCACATCCTCCGAGCAAGATCATCTTCCAAGTCACATTTAATGGTATTTTCATTTGTGTTCATCTGACGCCAGCTGATAAGAGTGCCCCGAGGGATGTGCAAACCATCTGTCTCCTCCATTTCCAGTTGCATAATCCTGCTCAGACACAGACTTGGATTTTACCTGTGCTAAATCCCACATAATTTGTAGTAAACATGCTTCCCAGAATTAATTCTGCATCAGTCAAATGCTGCTGTAAAATTATTCAGAGGAGGAAGCTAAGAATGAATCATGGAGGAATTGCCAATCATATGCTCCAAGAAAACAATTAACTTACTCTCCATGGCTCTACGTAGTACCATTTTCATTTGAGAAACCAGGCTGTACCTGCTTAGTTGCTCTCTCACCTCTAAGTCTGAGATTGTGTGTTCAAGTGGCAACCCATTCATCTGAGAACAAAGATGAGGTTGTCCTGCACAGTGAGAGTTGCAGAGCTGAAAACACACTTTCTGAAAGAGAGAACTGGGGATGTTATGGCAGAAATGACAAAGCTCTCCATAACTATAGATATGTTCAAGTTGGTTCGATTTTTGATGAATGGAGAGTTGACCATATAAAGAATCCATCAATAAGCCTGTGAACGTTGATAGCAAGGTGGGGTAGTGGTGGGAGAAAATGCTAAATGAGCAATACTATGATGGATATTCAAAGGTTTCAAAGGTACATTTAATGTCAGAGAAATATATACAATATACATCCTGAAATGTTTTTACTTCGCAACCATCCACGAAAACAGAGGAGTGCCCCAAAGAATGGATGACAGTTAAATGTGAGAACCCCAAAGTCCAGAGCCAGGGGCCTTTTTCCAAGTTCAGCTTTCTGACATAGCAGATGACACAAAGAGCTATTTCTGAGTAAGTTAAACTTCCAAGCACTATTCATTGTTCAGCTTCTCATCATAAACACAAGCCAGTTCTTAACATAAATGGCAAGCAGTAATGAGTCTGAAGTTAAAAGAATAGATTTGCAAACAAATAGCTCTATCTATAGAGCACAAACTGATGTCCAGTATGCAAGGAAAACCTGGAACAGTATCCTGAAAGGAATGGAATGCACACATGTTACCCAGTCAAGTTTAGCAATAAATCTCAGTCAAATAGTAAAAAGAACCTCACACAATGTAGTAGAATATCTAAATCACTATCTTTCATTTGACATATTAACCTTATGCCTAGTCTGCTCTCTCGGGAGGATGTACATTATTATTTCCAAGAAGATCGGTGGTGCCTCTCTCAAAGCCCTAGCCAATACCTATTCCTCAGACCTTAGCCAATATTTTCTCCATAGCAGAAATCGTTGCTGTTAGCGTGTTTTTTTTTCCTGTGCAACTTGGTAGCTGCAATTCTGAAATTAATAGTGAATATCCTTCAAAAATGTCTCATTGGCTTTCTGATGTCCTACTAGGATTGTGAAAGGCAATACATTCTTTAGTCTTCACCTTTTGCCACCTGTGGACCAAAGAACCTACTACTCCATTGTACCAAACACGAGGAAATCTGCAGATGCTGGAAATTCAAACAACACACACAAAATGCTGGTGGAACACAGCAGGCCAGGCAGCATCTATAAGGAGAAGCACTGTCGACGTTTCGGGCCGAGACCCTTCGTCAGGACTAACCTAAAAGAAAGATAGTAAGAGATTTGAAAGTAGTGGGGGGAGGGGGAAATGCAAAATGATAGGAGAAGACCGGAGGGGGTGGGATAAAGCCAAGAGCTGGAAAGGTGATTGGCGAAAGTGATATAGAGCTGGAGAAGGGAAAGGATCATGGGACGGGAGGCCTCGGGAGAAAGAAAGGTGGGGGGAGCACCAGAGGGAGATGGAGAACAGGCAAACAACTAAATATGTCAGGGATGGGGTAAGAAGGGGAGAAGGGGCATTAACAGAAGTTAGAGAAGTCAATGTTCATGCCATCAGGTTGGAGACTACCCAGCCGGTATATAAGGTGTTGTTCCTCCAACCTGAGTTTGGATTCATTTTGACAGTAGAGGAGGCCATGGACAGACATATCAGAATGGGAATGGGACGTGGCATTAAAATGTGCGGCCACTGGGAGATCCTGCTTTCTCTGGCAGACCAAGCGTAGGTGTTCAGCGAAACGGTCTCCCAGTCTGCGCCGGGTCTCACCAATGTATAAAAGGCCACACCGGGAGCACCGGACGCAGTATACCACACCAGCCGACTCACAGGTGAAGTGTTGCCTCACCTGGAAGGACTGTCTGGGGCCCTGAGTGGTGGTGAGGGAGGAAGTGTAAGGGCAGGTATAGCACTTGTTCCGCTTACAAGGATAAGTGCCAGGAGGGAGATCAGTGGGAAGGGATGGGGGGGATGAGTGGACAAGGGAATCGCGAAGGGAGCGATCCCTGCGGAAAGCAGAAGTGGGGGGGGGGGGGGAGAGAAAGATGTGCTTGGTAGTGGGATCCTGTTGGAGGTGGCGGAAGTTACAGAGAATTATACATTCGACCTGGAGGCTGGTGGGGTGGTAGGTGAGGACAAGGGGAACCGTATCTCGAGTGGGTTGGTGGGCGGGACAAGGGGACCCCTATCCCGATTGGGGACTTGACTGAATACCCTGTGCTGCCCTTCCTTTAGTGCGGACAGCTGCAATGTATGTGTTGCATCCAGATGCTAATTTATTATAGCGCTATCCTAAATATAAATGGGAAGGGGGAAGGTAAGTGTTTAAACTGCATCTTTGTGGAAATAGATACACCAATCTAACAGCAATTGCAGTTTTATGGTAACTTAATTGTATTTTAAATGTTTATATATATTGGAGAGAAGTGACAGGACACCAAGTAAGTGCAAGTTGTCTTCTGTACATTAAGAAGGAAGTATACAAATCATTACAGATGCAGAAACAGAAATGTTTGGCTTGGCAATTCAATAATGTACTCACAGGAACAGAGAAGTTCATGCAGGCAATATTATTTTCTGCGTACTAGCATTAAAAGTCTGGTCTCAGTAGTTTTATTGGAGTCCCACATTCTTGAGACCTGCATGTCAATTTGATGATACAATTGTTCTAACTGTGATGCTAGTTCAAAGATCAATTTACTTGCTGAGAGTAATTTCTGGATCTCAATCCTTTCTTTGATAACTGACTCTTAAATACTCTCTGCAAATCATGCTTAATTCATTGGCACAACAATAGCAGAAACCTCAGTCACTTGCTTGCTGGAACGTTGCCTAGAAATGTATTCACTTCAATGATCTACACATGTTCTCCTTAAAAAAAACACAACTGAGAGCAGAAAATTAATAAAGAACAAATATCTCCCAACTGGAAGTAAAGGGCTATGATCAAGGCTCGAAGTCATAGAGGCAGGTAAATGGGGGAATTGAAAGAGGAGATAAATTTTGAAAGGTCAGGGAGTTGAGGGCTAAGGAGAATGGACACGGACTGTGTGGCAGCTTCAGCTTGAAGAGCCGGGTAGCCTACTGGTGCACCTATCTTCATTGTTCTTGTGCTGTCATAACTAAATAAACAGGGACATGTGATTCCAAATCTCAGAGCTAAGAGAACACACAAAAAAACAGAAACAAAACAATTTAGCAATAGAGAAATCAAAATACCTCACGAGATCATGAGAACTAAGGGGAGGATGATAGGGAAATAATTGAGAAGGGGTAAAACATAAAACAGTGTTCCTGAATACACAGGTTTTGCAATGAGCTGGAACAATTCCAGCCATTGTAACATCTCCCCATTTGCCAGAGGGAAAATTGCATGTTGAAGTCTTGACAGATTAAATAATTTGGGATTTATATGATACACCACCACAAGAACACATAAGGAAATGGGTATCTATTAAAACGAAGTAAATGGAAATATGTTTTTAACTGTGTCTGGCCTACTTAAAGTTTCATTCATTTTCTTTTTTGCTAATTTTGAAACTTGACCTGGGTAAACTGACTAAAAGAAACTTATGTTGGGAAAGGATTAAGGAAGATTAATGTTCTGAATGTAAAGGCTAAAGAGCTGTTATCTTAAAACCTAACAAATGGCATTATCCAGAAGAATTTCAACTACTTCTCCATGGGCAGAAAACAAAAGATTAATAAACAGACCCTGAGTCAACAAAAGCTAGATGGCTATTTTAAAACAGGTCGGTTTGTTAATAAAACATGCCTCTGGAAAAGGTCTCCATAATAATAAACATAGAACTTGGGACGATATGGCATCAACAGACTCTTGGATATTCCTGGAGGATTTTTAAATTAAGAGCTTGATGTTTCTGCATCAGGCAGAGCACTTCCAAAAATAGCCTTGCTCTGAATTAAGAATCCATTCAGAGTTCAGCCATTCATATCTCTGAATGAATTTTTGTAGTTTCTGGTTTGTGATTTTAGAAAAAGCTATACTAAAATTGTAAATTGCCGAGACCTGAAACGTCGACAATGCTTCTCCTTATAGATGCTGCCTGGCCTGCCGTGTTCCACCAGCATTTTTTGCGTGTTGTTTGAATTTCCAGCATCTGCAGATTTCCTCGTGTTCACTTTTTCCCATTGTGCATTTGGTGGAGCTATGAAGATTACTTTACTCTCCTGCTCTTTATAGAGACAGACAGGCGTCTCTCTCTGCCAACGTCATTTACAATAAGACAACAATTATTTTCAGTTGTAAAGTTATTTACAAATTTTCAGATATTTTCAGTTACAAGATGATTATGATGTGGAGAGTATCCTGACTGGTTGTGTCCTGGCCTGGTATGGAAACACCAATTCACAAGAATGGAAAAGTCTACAAAAATTGATTGATACAGCCCACTTTCAAAGGAGAAGCCCTCCTCACAGTTCAGCACATCTACAAGTAGCGATGCCACAATAAAGCAGCATCCGTCATTAAGAACAACCACCATCCAGGTTGTACTCTCTTCTCACTGTTGCCATAGTGAAGGAGGTACAAGTCCCACATCATTATGTTCAGGAACAGTTATTACACTTCAGCTATCAGGCTCCTGAACCAGCATGGATAACCTCTCCTCCACACTGAACTGATTCCAAATCTACAGACTCACTTTCAAGGATTTTACAACTCACGTTCTCAGTATTATTTATTATTATTATTATTATTAGTTTTCTTGTAATTGCAGTTTTTAAGCTTCTTTTGTACATTGATTGTTTGTCAGTGTTTGTGTTTAGCTTTTCATTGTTTCTGCTATACGTCTTTGTTCTATTGTGAATGCTGCAAGAAAATGAATCGCAAGGTCGTCTATGGTGACATATACATACTACGATAATAAATTTACTTTAACCTTTGAAATTTGATGAGTGGAACAAGGAAAAGCTTGAGGAAGATCTTAATCTTTATAATCTTAGCAGGCAGCGTATATTCTGATTTGCCAGGAATAACACATTGTACATGGAAGCATTAAAGAATAGAAAAAAATACATTGATGTGTTAATGCAGGGTTAACTTTCCCAATTTATTGTTCTCTACTAATATCCACTCAAAGAGCGAATCATCTAAATTTTCTAATAATTTCTCTTTTCTATTTTTTTTCCTGAACAAGACTCTTAAGACTTTCAAAACGCTACTTCAATCTATGTATGCGAAGCATTACAGCTGAACAACTCCGTTATGCAAGATGGCACCGGTTTATGGCAACTCATCTCAAGATGCTCCCTACAGATCTACTATAATCTAAATTCTCTAAGAACTATTGGTAACATTATACCTTGCTCTACCTCAATGCGCTGTCTAGTAATCTGATCTGTGAGAACAGTATATAACACAACTTCTTCACTGTTCCCCCAAATCATTTGACAATAATAAACCAATTCCAATTTATCGATGATGAGAAATGGGTTTTGGAGCCAATCAGGCCTTTAGAACAATATGATGGTTTCATTGTTACTATTATTAAAACTAGCTTTAATTCCAGAGTTATCTGATTACCTGAACATTACTGGTAAGGTTATCATTACTTGACTAAAAATGTTTCTCAAAGGTATAATGGAATGGACAATAAATGTTGGCCTTGCCAGCAATCTCCACATTCTGAAAAAGGAATCAATAAATGAAAAACTGCGTAATGTAAAATTGGAACTAAAATTAGACTTAAAAACGACAACTGTGAAATCACCAGGTGGTTTTGAGAATACATTTTGTTCCTTAATTCTTTCAGGGAAGGAAATTGAAATCTGCCATGAATTCTCCATCTCACTTACACTCAGTGGCCATTTTATTAGGTACACCTGTACACTTGCTTGTTAATGCAAATATCTAATCAGCCAATCATGCAGCAGCAACTCGATGCCTAAAAGCATGCAGACATGGTCAAGCGGTTCAGTTGTTGCTCAGACCAAATATCAGAACAGGGAAGAAATGTGATCTAAGTGACTTGGACTGTGGAATAATTGTTGGTGCTAGACAGGGTGGCTTGAGTATCTCAGAGACTTCTGATCTCCTGGGATTTCCACACTTAACAGTCTCTACAGTCCACAGAGAGGAGTGCAAAAAAACCCAAAAAAAATACACCCAGTGAGTAGTAGTTACAGTATGTGGGTGAAAATCCCTTTTTAATGAGAGAAGTCGAGGAGAATGGCCAGACTGGTTCAAGCTGACAGGAAGGTGAGAGTAACTCAAGGAACCACACATTACAATGGCGATTTGCCAAAGAGCATCTCTGAAAGCTTGTGTCAAACCTTGAAGTCAATGGGCTACAGCAGCAGAAGACAACTCCAGTTTCCACCGCTGTATCTAATGAAGTATCTACTGAATGTATATGTGATTCCGCTACATTTCCAGTCAGGTTGTAACTAAACCCACCTCAGTTCAGGAAAAATTGGGATGGGCATTAAGTTCTGGTATTGTCTATACTGAATTAAAGTTAATCAAAGGAAGATGGTTAGATACTCACTGGTGGGGAATATCTATTGCCATTTATTAACCAAGTCCTGGGTGTCATTACCGCCTTGGTGTGCAGATATAGATTGCTTCACTCTGTGAAGAATAATTACTAGTGTTTAACCTATCAATTATATGTGAACAGACTCGATCCTATTCTTAAGTGCTAGATCTCACCCATTTTAAAGTGCCCAGATAGTGCAGCTTCTGATTTTCTAGGAATGAGACATGGTGCATGTCACAGAAAAGAAGTTTGTTCCGATTATTCTGTTCATCAGTTATGGAGCTGAAAAGTGTCATCGCAGCTGTAGAATGTGCAATTTTCTGTAGATCTGAAACCCATTTAAGAAGCTGGATTCCAGCAAAGATTTGGCTATTTGGCCCATCTTATTGCTGTTAAACTTAGGCCCTTCTCAGGTAAGTCTCATTTTACATAACAGCATTTTTCCCTTTCTGAAGATGAAATAAACTATTATGTCAAGTAACAGTATGAGAACAAAGGTGTATGGCAAACAGTTCTAATGAAAACCTGCAGGCATGTTACATAATACACCAGTAAAAGTTAGAAATACTCTTTGGTTCTCGCAGATTCAACTGTCATTAATTTAGTGATAAAGTGGTATGCTTTAATATTGGTCTCATTTCCTGATTTTTATCTTAATATGGCTTTATTTTTAGGCCTAATCAAAATAGTGTTTGTGTTTCAATTTTCAATACATATTTACAGAAATTTTTGTATAGTAGGGGAATTAAGGGTTTTGGGGGAAAGGCAGGGTAGCTGGAGATGAGTCCACAGCGAGATCAGCCATGATCTTATTGAATGGCGGAGCAGGCTCGACAGGCCAGATGGCCGACTCCTGTTCCTGCTTCTTATGTTCTTATCTTCTTACATCATATTGAGTAAGGGAAGACACTAGGGGTTGCTACTGACAGAAACCTTTGTTCTCTTTTCTTAGAAAGAAGAAAATGAGCCAAGCCTACCGATGGTGCAGGATGCCGCTGACCACATGCATTGCTGTTTGCAGCTGCAACTTACCAATTCTGAGATATATTATAACAAGAAAAAAACATTTCCACTCCTTCAGTGTCCACTCTGTGTCTGAACAGTGGTAGAAAATCATGCAAATCCATGCACAATATTTTAGCCACTGTCATAGTGCCTTCACTGTGCATCATTTTGATGTGCCATATGTATCTGAAGCAACAAAGAGTGCAACAAATGCTGTTTACAAACATAATCATGAGCGTCTCTATTTGAAACCCATGCATGACGGACAGCGTGCAAACGCTTGTCACACTATGTACTACAGAGACTCACACACAGAATGCTGGAGGAACTCAGCAGGTCAGGCAGCATCTATGGAAAGGAATAAACTGTCAACATTTCAGACAGAGAACCTTCATTAGGACTTGAAGTGTCAACTGCTTATTCCTCTCCATGGATGCTGCCTAACTCTCTGAGTTCCTTCAGAAGTTCATTGCTCTGGATTTCCAACACCTCAGAATCTCTTCTGCTTATGATTTGCCATAGAGGCTTGTTTTGATTGCATGGACTGCTCTAAAGGAATCCCAGAACACCAGGCACCGCCGACATCAAGGTCTTGGCTTCACAGGTGCTGACTCGTGAGGGCCTGGAAGAGGAAAATGAAGTAGGACTTTTCTGGTTAGGCTGTTCCAAACTTTAACCGCAATTTCACATTCGTCAAATGGCCGTAACCTCTTTTCACTCTCTCATTCTACATCTCAGCCTTCACTTGGCCACATTGCAAGAAGAAATTCCAATACAAAGTAAACTCTCCAAACAATATTATAAATCAAAGCATGCCATTTTTCGTGGAAATGTCAGTTAGTCAGCTTTGTGCTTCCTCCACCTCCCTGTTTTCTATGTAGCTTTCCCTCTACTCTTGCTGATCAGTACTACCAGTGGCTAAAGCACGGCCATTAGGAAGATGCCAATTTTCAGTGCCAAAGACTGCAAAGGGTTTTGGAAGCTGACTTTGAGCAGCCAGGGCCCAGAATGCTGATAGGCCACAGTAAAGGCACTACAGCTGTGGTGATGATGAAAATCCAAATGTCATAATCCTAGAGTTATACACATATTTTTGTGATCTACATCACCATCTCTCTCATGGAGCAGAGCTTGTTTAATCCATTACAAGCAGGTCAGAGGATTGCAGAGGTGTTTGGAAAGTCATTTTGAATATCTGCTTGTGTTGCATTGGAAACTGAGACATTGACCAGTGCTGGCAGTCCTGGCAATGACACCGAGCTTTCGATTGTGCAAACATACCGGCCTTCTTCTGTGCCGTGCTCCTTCCGAATCTTCATCTCAGCTTCCTGGTGTGATCCTGCCTGCTAGTGTGTTGGCAGATGCACTTCCTTCATCCACTGTGAGAAGCTTTGTGCACATTCTTGCAACACGTGCAGCCAGGCCTCTCAGTTATCTTCTATATTAGGCCATTCCTGGAGCTGATGGTTGTGAGTGTCCAAATGAATTCTGGTATTTCCCCGTTTCAAAATTCAAGTTTATTTTTTCACATGCACATCGAACCACAGTGAAATTTGCTGTTTGTATTAACAGCCAATATAGCTGGAGTTGTGCAAGGAGCAGAGTATAAGTGTCAACAAACATTCTGGCACCTACATTGCATGCCTACATTGTTTGAAGAACATGGAACACAAGAAGCAGCAAAAAAAGTCCTTTCCTCCCTCCCATCCATGCAAATACACAGTCCATTTAATCCCAGAACAGGCCCCCATCTCCGGTCTCCAATGGATACGGACTCAGGCCTGCTGACAGTGTATGTTTGCCCATATTGACTGCTGGACCCAATAGCTGGTAAAAAGTTATTTTCACCCCTGATTATGCAGTATGGATTGCTGTTTGGTGGGTGAAGGGGATGTGGAAAGACTGAGAGATGCTTGAGGTTACTGCTTTACCGCTGGACATTTAGACCCATGTACATAAGAGCTTTGAACATTTTACAGTAAGGCATCCAATACCTAGAGACTTGACTCTTGCATTGATCCACACATCAGTCTCTTCCTTCCGTCTCTGAGTATCAGTGGGAAGGCTCTCTGAATCAGTGCAGAAATATGACATCTCTGCATCTCCTTCATCAGCACCTCCGGAGCAGTATGTAAATCACAGACTCTATTTTTCCATTCTTCAATGTTTCCCAGTCAGACTGATTTTCAGGAAGCCTGCCAATACTTGTCGCAGCCTGAAATATGGTTTCTCTCGTGCAGGCTGGCTTTAGGCAATGCGAACCAGTTTTAAATTCAATGGCTGCTAAAAAAAAAAGATGCACTGCCTGAAAATGAAACAGTAGGCGAGGGGTTAATCCAATTAATTCAATAAAGGGGCAGCTGGCATTGTAAATTGTTAACGTTAGCACAGCAGCTAATGATCTCCTCGTGACCCCGGGTGCTCCGATTTCCTCCCGCATTCCAAAGACATGGGTTACTAAGGGTTAGTGAGTTCTGGGTGTACAAGCATGGCAACACTTGCAGGCTATTCACAGCACATCCTTGGACTGTGTTGGTCATTGATATAAACAGCAAATTTCACTATATGTTTCAGTGTTTCGATGGACATGTGACAAATAAAGCTATTCTTTCCTCTGTCTTTAATAAACACCCTTTGCCCACTTTCAGGTTCCAGGTAATTTAGCCCCAGTTGTATTACCTATTTGGAAAATTGTAATGGTTCCCCATTATTTTGAAAATTTTATTCCCCAGAGTGTGCTTCATCTTGCAAAATAACCTAGACTTTTGCATCTGGGTTCCAACTGCAAACAATAAGAAAAACTTCATTGATGCCTGAAGCACAATGCAAACTTAAATCATCAGTCTCATCGTCTTTGATAGAACAACTCCACCAAAGCAAGGCTACATTGAAACAGAATTGATCAAATAGAAAATAAGTATTTTATCCTTCTTGTTTATTTTGATATGAGTAAGGTACATGCAGATGTCAATGGGCTGCGTGCGGTATAGATGGTGGGAGTAATCAAAATCAGAAGGTTAAAGAAGACGCTTACCTGAGCTATTGTCAACCTTCCAACAGTAGCCCTGGAGGGGTAGCCACCTTAAATCAGTGAAGAAACATATCTCAGCCCTCCAGTTCTGATTTTTTAAGTGTTATTGCAGGCCTTAAATGTGGTACAATTTATGCCAGTGACACCAAACCAGCATAGTGCATCACACATGCTCATTGGTCTTTTTATACCAATACATCACATGCATGGACCTGCTGTCAACCATCTTGTCCATACTCTCCTGCTCCAGTTTGAATAGGGTTCAAATGTTTGAGCACTGATCTATATCAATTCCTAATGAATGCCCCAAATGTCAACTGAAGCGCAATTATACTTAAAAATAATTTCAGTTCCATCACTCTATTGCAAAGGTCAATTCTTTTAACTTCATCTACCTACAACATTTGTCCCAATTGTTTTATCTTCAATAACTCTATAATCTTCACTAGCAACTTTTTCCTGCTTTTATTTATAACAGCCAAGTAGCACATACACTGTATTACACTGCCACCATGTGGTTGTGACGATAGGCCAGTGGGGATTACCTGCATCATTGTGTAAGGAAACTTACAGTTACTCCCTGACAAACATGCTTCCCAAAATGATACCTCTAGGCAAAATGGACAACTTGTATCCAGGCTGTCTTTTGTTGTTACTCAATATCTGCTCTCTGACACATTGGCAGTTTGCATTACCGGCATCCCCTCAGTGAATTCAAGAAAGACTCTTGCAGATTGATCAAGAATCTCAAAGTTCAAAGTAAATTTATTATCAAAGTTTAAATACTATATACAACCTGGAGATTCATTTTCTTGCAGGCATCCATTGGAAAATGATAAAAGCAATAGAATCCACGAAAAACCAGAAATAACAAAGGCAGAGTCTCTGCAAGTGAGTCGACAGCCTGTGCATTCAGTTCAGTGCTGAGATGAGTGAAGCCATCCACACCAGTCCAGGAGCCCCGATGGTTGTAGGGCAACAACTGTTCCTGAACCTGGTGGCTGGGATCCAATACCTCTGCGTCTCTTATCTATCTCGTGTCGTCGTTTGCTGCTTATCACATTTCATCCTATTCTCCTATTTTGCTGAAGGTGTTCACTTATTACTGGGCATGAACTACCTTCAAAATGCACACAATGCTTATGCATCATAATCTTTGAATCAGGTGGCAATTTGAACTTTGCTCAGTGTAAGGCATTTTGCTATGTCTGAAGCTCACCTAGTACACAGACATAGATATTAATGCAGTAGGAGCCTAAATTAGATAGAAACAATTCCATAAAAGGAAATTCACATTGATACAACATAGAACACAGAGCAGTACAGCACAGGCCCTTTGGCCCACAATACTGTGCCAAACCAATTAAATTATTAATCAAATGGCTTCCATACACCTCACACTTATGTGTCTGCTTAAATGTCTCTTAAAAGTCTCGAATGTTTCAGCCTCTATTTTGCACACCATAATCCCAGAGGATCATTGGATTACATAGAGGGAGAGAGAGTTTAAAAGAAGTGACCGGGGCAATTGGCACGCTTTTGCGTGACACAGTCACAAGGAGTCATAAAATTGTGCATAATTAGGCACTTGAAGAAGAAGTTAGCCTTAAGCAGAGTGGCATTGTGAGTAGGCAAGTGGTAGAGTGGAGAGTTGAGGCTCTGGCTCATCGAGGCTTCAGTGAGGAGAGGTGTAGGCTGCAGGTAATTTCTTCTTGTTAACTTCTTTATTTCTTATATCTTACTGCACATCTGGATAGTTGAATGGTCCTCTTGTGGGAAGGCAGGGAGACCTCCAGTGTCCCTGTTGACACACCTGCAAGAAATGCATCCAGCTGCAGCTTCTAACAGATTGTGTTAGGGAGCTGAAGCTGGAACTGAATGGACTCCAGATCATTCTGGAGGCAGAGGGGTTGATAGACAGGACATACATGGAGGTGTTATACTCAAGGTATAGGACACAGGTCAGTCAGGAGGGGGAAAGGGGATAGGTAGCCAGTGCAGTGTATCACCAAGGCCAACCCCTCAACAACAAGTATACCACTCTGGATACTGTTAGGGGGGTGACCTAGCAGAGGAAAGGCAAAGTGGTTAGGTTTCTGACACGGAGTCTGGCTTTGTGGCTCAGAAGGGAAGGGAGGAGGCAAGCTGTAGTGATAGGGGATTTGTTGGTTAGGGGAACAGAAAGGGGGTTCTGTGGAAGAGAATGAAATTCCAGGATGCGTTCTGGTGGAAGGGTAAATAGCCAGCAGTTGTTGTCCACTTCGGTACCAATGGCATGGATCGGATGGGTGATGAGGTCCTGCAAAGAGAGCTAGGTGCTAAATTAAATGAAAAGATCCCCAAGGTTATGATCTCAGGATTGCTGTATGTATCATTTGCTAATGAGGGCAAAAATAGGAAGATCATACTGTTTAACAGATGGCTAATGAGTTGGTGCAGGAGGGAGAATTTTGGATCAGGGAAGGTGGCACCTGAAGAAAAGGGACAGTTTGCAGCTGAACTGGAGGGGACTAATACCCTAATGGGAAGGTTTGCTAGTGCTGCACAGGGGAGCTTAAGCTAGAATTGCAGGAGGGTGGGAACCAGAGAGCCAGAACAGATAGTGGAGTGATTGTGGAGTAAGATGTTTTTAAGTCTATGTACAAGGTCAGGAATCAGAAGGTTGAGCATGCTGTGACTAATGTTCTGAGCTGCACATATTTCAATGCAATGAGCATTGTAGGAAAGGTGGATGAGCTTAGGGCATGGACCAGCATGTGGAATTATAATGGGTGGAGTTAAGATGGCACTGCCCCTTTGAGCTCATCTCCAGAAACAGCTTAAATTCCTCTCTTTAATGTCTCTTTTCTCCTGATCTGCAAGTGGCACTCAAACTGCGTTTTTTTTTGCGGCGGATGAGTTCCTGTTCATGGAGCTCACCGGCTGACCGTTTTCCAACATTCTCCAGGTACAGTTTGTAAGATGGTTCCTCCAGGGTGCGGCCCTGTGGACGGCTGACTCCAGGAAAGTGTTGCCAATTGGGGCACTGTGGGAGATGGAACATCAGGATTTCGCTGTGGCACACATATGGATGGAGGTTGCACTCTGTCCCTCTTTCTCTCAACGGTGGGGAGAGCTTGCTACCGATTCTCAGAATGAAAAGCAACATGGCAGACTGTAACACCGTAACAGCGACTGTCAGTCTCCCCTTTCGCTGTGAAAATGGGTGATACCTCTCTGACCCTTGTTAGGGCGGGAGAGAACCTGTGGCATGGCGAACTGGCGGGTAAATAGTAGATTGTGTTGACTGCAGTTCATGGTCTCTCTTTGGGTGCTTTGCTGTTGTTTGATGGGTGGTGGTGCTGACGCTTTTTTCTGAAACGGGTGGGGGGGGGTTGATGCATTGATGCTTCCTGCTGCTTGCGTGGGGGAAGGGGAGAGGGAGCTTTGTGGATCTCACATTTTTCTGTCTTTCATTTGCCATTCTTCTATTTTAGAATATAGAACATAAAAATTACAGCACATTACAGACCCTTCAGCCCACAATGTTGTGCCGATCATGTAACCTACTCTAGGAACTGTCAAGACTTTCCCTATCACATAGCCCTCTATTTTTCTAAGCTCCATGTACCTATCTAAGAGTCTGTTAAAAGACCCCATTGTGTCCGCTTCCACCAGCACTGCCGGCAGTGCATTCCATGCGCCCACCACTCTGTGTGAAAATGTACCTCTGTACCTACTTCTGAGCACCTTAAAACTATGCCCCCTCATATTTGCCATTTCAGCCCTGGGAAAAAGCATCTGGCTATCCACATGATTTCATCATCTTAAATACCTCTGTTAGGTCACCTCTCATCCTCTGTCGCTCCAAGGAGAAAAGGCCAAGTTCACCCAACCTATTCTCATAGGCACTGTCTCCAATCCAGGCAACATCCTTGTAAATTCCAATCCAGGCAACATCCTTGTAAATCTTCTCTGCACTCTCTCTATAGTATCCACATCCTTCCTGTAGTGAGGAGACAAGAACTGAACACAGTACTCCAAGTGGGGTCAAACTAAGGTCTTATATAGTTGTAACATTACATCACGGCTCTTAAACTCAATCCCATGGTTGATGAAGGCCAACTCACCATACACCTTCTTAACAACACTGTCAACCTGCACAGCAGCTTTGAGTGTCCCATGGACAGAACCGCAAGATCTCTCTGATCCTCCACACTCCCAAGAATCTTATCATTAATATTATATTCTGTCTTCAAATTTAACGTACCGAAATGAACCAGTTCATATTTATCTGGGTTGAACTCCATCTGCCACTCCTCAGCCCAGTTCTGCATCCTATCAATGTCCCGCTGTAACCTCTGACAACCCTCCAGACTATCCACAACAACCCCAACCTTTGTGTCATCAACAAACTTACTAACCCACCCTTCTACTTCCTCATCCAGGTCATTTATAAAAATCACAAAGGGAAGGGTTCCAAGAACAGATACCTGTGGAACACCACTGGTCACCAACCTCCATTCAGAATACGAACAATCTACAGCCACTCTTTGCCTTCAATGGGCAAGCCAATTCTGGATCCAGAACAGAACACAGCATAGTACACAAAGCAAAGTCTCCTTGGATCCCATGCCTCATTACTTTCTGAATGAGCCTTGCATGTGGAACCTTATCAAATGCCTTACTGAAATCCATATACACTACAGCTACTGCTCTACCTTCATTAATGTGTTTTGTTACATTCTCAAAGAATTCAATCATGCTTGCAAGGCACAACCTGCCTTTGACAAAGCCATGCTGACTATCTCTGATCAGATTAGGTCTCTCCAAATGCTCATAAATTCTGCCTCTCAGGATCTTCTCCAACAACCTGCCCACTACTGAAGTAAGACTCACTGGTCTATAATTTCCTGGGTTATCTCTACTCTCTTTCTTGAACAAAGGATCAACATTTGCAACCTTCCAATCTTCTGGTACTTCTCCTGTCCCTATTGATGATACAAAGATCATTGCCAGAGGCTCAGCAATCTTCTCCCTCACTTCCCACAGTAGCCTGGGGCATATCGTGTCCGGACCCAGCAACTTATCAGACTTCATGACTTTCAAAAGTTCTAGCACATCCTCTTTCTTAATGTATATATGCTCAAGTGTTTCAGTCTGCTGTAAGTCATCCCCACAATTGCCAAAGTCCTTTTCCCTGGTGAATACTGGAAAAAAGATTTCATTAAGTACCTCTACTACCTCCTCTGACTCCATGCACACGTTTCCATTATTGCACCTGATTGGTCCTATTCTCACCACAGCTCATCCTTTTGCTCTTCACATACTTGTAGAATGCCTGGGGTTTTCCTTAATTCTGCTCACCAAGGCCTTCTCATGGCCCCTTCTAGCTCTCCTAATTTCATTCTTGAGCTCCTCTCTGGAACCCTTGTAATTTTCTCGAAATCTAACAGTACCTAATTTCCTGAAACTTTTGTAAGCTTTTCTTTTCTTCTTAACTAGAAGTTTTACATCATTTTTACACCATGCTTCTCTTACCCTACCATCCTTTCCCTCCCTCAATGGAACATACCTATGCAGAACGCCATGCAAATTTTCCCTGAACATCTCTGCCATGCATTTCCCAGAGAACATCTGCTCCCAATTTATGTTCCCAAGTTCCTGCCTAATAGCATCATATTTCCCCCTGCCCCAATTAGATGTTTTACCGAATTGTCTGCACCTATCCCTCTCCAGCACTATAGTGAAGGAGATAAAATTGTGATCACTACCTCCAAAACGCTCTCCCCACCGAGAGATCAGAGGTTCATTTCCAATACCAGATCAAGTACAGCCTCTCCTCTAGTTGGCTTATCTACATATTACATTAAGAAGCCTTCCTGAACACACCTAACAAACTCAGTCAACGTTTCAGTGCGAGACCCTTCATCAGGACTGGAAAAAAAGATGGGAAGTCAGAGTAAGAAGGTGTCCAACACATAATTCTTTGTAACTTCCACCATCTCAAAACGGGAGCCTACCACCAAGCACAGCTTTCCCTCTCTCCACTTCCTGCTTTCTGCAGGGATCACTCCCGAACCGATTCCCTTGTCCATTCATCTCTCCCCACTGATCTCCCTCCTGGTACTTCTCCTTGCACATGAACAAGTACCATACCCTGCACTTACTCCCTAGCTACCATTCAGGACTCCAAAAACAGTCCTTCCAGGTGAGGCGACACTCCACCTCTGAGACTGTTGGGGTCATCTACTGTGTCCGAGTGCTCCTTGTGCAACCTCCTGTATATCGGTGAGACCCAACATAGATTGGAAGACCGCTTCACCAAGCACCTATGCTCCATCTACCAGTAAAAGCAGGATCTCCCGGTGACCACCCACTTCAATTCTAGCAACATGTCAGTCCATGGCCTCCTCTACTGCCGTGAAGGCCACACTCAGGCTGGAGGAGAAACACCTTATATTCTGTCAGGGTTGCCTCCAACCTGATGACATGAGCATCAATTTCTCAAACTTCTGGTAATTGCCCCCCTTCACCATTCCCCCATTCCCATTTCTCTCACTCACCTCATTGCCTTACCTGCCCATCACCACGTGCTCCTCCCCCTTCCCTATCTTCCATGGTCTTCTACCCTCTCCCTTCTCTAGCCCTTTATCTCTGTCACCTATCAGCTTCCCAGCTCTTTACTTCACCCCTTTCCTACTCCTGGTTTCACCTGTCACCTACCACTTTGTACTTCCTCCTCCCCTGCTCCCACATTCTTACTCTAACCTCTCATCTTTTTTTCCAGTCCTGATTAAGGGGCTTGGCCTGAAATGTCGACTGTACTCTTTTCCATAGAAGTTGCCTGGCCTGCTGAGTTCCTCTAGCATTTTGTGTGTGTTGCTCGGGTTTCCAGCATCTGCAGATTTTCGCATCTTGGAGTATTGAATTGACTTTATTTCTTACATCCTTCACATACATGAGGAGTAAAAATCTTTACGTCACATCTCCATCTAAATGTGCAATGTGCAATCACAGTAATTTATAATAATTTAAAATAGATGGAACAGTCAATGTAATATAGAGTACACTCAAATCAGCGTGAGTTAATCAGTCTAATGGCCTGGTGGAAGAAGCTGTCCCAGAGCCTGTTGGTCCTGGCTTTTATGCTGTGTTGTCACTTCCCAGATGGTAGCAGCTGGAATAGATTGTGGCTGGGATGGTTAGGATCTCCAATGATACTATGGGCCCTTTTAACACACCTGTCCTTGTAAATGTCCTGAATCATGGGAAGTTCACAACTACAGATGCGCTGGGCTGTCCGCACCACTCTCTGCAGGGTCCTGTGATTAAGGCTACGTCCACACTAGACCGGATAATTTTGAAAACACCGGTTTCGCATAAAAACGATAGGCGTCCACACTAGGCGTTTTTAAAAATATTTCTGTCCACATTAAAATGGATATTTTTGCAAATCTCCTCCTCCTGGGCATGTGCAGGAGACATCTACAGAAAACAACCAAAGAGGAAGCGGTTTACTATTTCCATTTCCGCTGCGGCGTTGTTCTATTGCGTTCGTGAAAACAATGACATTCCGCGCTGCTGCCACCATCTGTTCCGGCACGTCATGACAGTGTTTTTAGATTTCTCCGGTTACCCCGTCCACACTGCTCTGTCCAAGCAGTGTTTTCAAAATTACGCACTCTGGAGAGCGTTTCTGAAAATCTCCATTTTCGGGGGATGAAAATGCCATTTTAGTGTGGGCGAAGGGTAAAAATGAAGAGAAAAAGCTTCAGTTACGGATTTATCCGGTGTAATGTGGACGTGGCCTAAGGGAGGTACAGTTCCCATACCAGGCAGTGATGCAGCCAGTCAGGATGCTCTCACTGTGCCCCTATAGAAGGTTCTTAGGATTTGGGGGCCCATACCAAACTTCAACCGTCTGAGGTGAAAGAGGAGTTGTTGTGTCTTGTTCACCACACAGCTGGTGTGTACAGACCACATGAGGTTCTCAGTGATGTAGATGCCAAGGAACTTGAAGCTGTTTACCCTCTCAATGCCAGATCCATTGATGTCAATAGGGGTTAGCTCATCTCCATTCCTCCTGTAATCCACAACCAGCTCCTTTGTTTTTGTGACATTGAGGGAGAGGTTGTTTTCTTGACACCACTGTGTCAGAGAGATGACTTCTTCCTTGTAGGCCTTGTTATTAAACAATAACCTTGTTATTGTTTGAGATAAGGCCAATCAATGGATGGAACTATGATGTTGAATGCTGAACTGTAGTCCAAGAACAGCATTCTCACATAAGCATCCTTCTTCTCCAGATGTGTAAGGATGGTATGTAGAGCAGCAGCTATTGTGTCGTCTGTCGATAGGGTGTGTTGGTTGTATTGTGTACAGTTTTGGTCACCTACCAACAGGAATGGTGTAAATAAGTTTGAACAGGCACAGAGAGACATTACAGAATGATACTGGGTCTGGATGACCTGAGTTATATGAAAATTTTGAATAGGTTAGGACATTATTCTTTAGAACATAAAACACTGCGAGCAAGATTGAGAGCTGATTTAATAGAGGTACACAAAACTATGAGTGTATAGATAGGGTAAATACAGTCAGGTATTTTCCACTAAGTTTGGGTGGGACTATAACCAAAGATCATGGGTTAAGGGCAAAAGGAGTAAAGTTTAAGGGGAACATGAGGGGAAACTTCACTCAAAGGGTCGTGCGAGTATGGAACAAGCTTCCAGTGCAAGTAGTGAATGCGATCTCAATGAAGGGTCCCAGCTCGAAACATCGACCATTTACTCATTTCCATAGATGCTGCCCGGCCTACTGAGTTCCTCCAGCATTTTGTGTGTGCTACACAATACTCCAAATTAGGCCTCCCAATGTCTTATACAACTTCAACATAACATCCTATCTCCTGTACTCAATACTTTCATTCATGAAAGCCAATGTGCCAAAAGCTTTCTTTAATACCCTATCTTCCTGTGATGCTACTTTCAACGAGTTATGGACCTGTATTCTCTGATCCCTTTGTTCTACCACACTTGTCAACCAGTCACTGTGTAAGACTTACCCTGGGTGGTCCTACCAAACTGCAAGACCTTGCACTTGTCTCGATTAAATTCCATCTGCTATTTTTCAACCTATTTTTCCATCTGGCCCAGATCCTGCTGAAAGCCATGATAGTTTTCCTCACTGTCCACTACACCCCCCCCCAATCTTGTTGTCATCTGCAAATTTGTTGATCCAGTTATCCATATTATCATCCAGATCATTGATATAAGTGACAAACAACAATAGACACAGTACCAATCCCTGCAGCATTCCAGTAGTCACAGGCCTCCAATCAGAGAAGCAACCATCTGTCTGGCTTCTCCCACAAAGCTAATGTCTTACCCAATATATTACCTCATCTCGAAAGCTGAGCGACTGAACACTCTTGACCAACCTCACATGCGTGATCTTGTCAAAGGCTAAGGTCCATGTAGACAACATCCACTTACTTGCTTTCATCAACTTTCCTGGTAACTTCCTTGAAAAATTATATAAGATTAATTAGACATGACCTAACATGCACAAAGCCATGCCGACTGTCCTTAATCTGTCATACCTATCCAAATACTCATATATCCAGTCCCTTAGAATACCTTCGAATAACTTTCTGACTACTGACGTCAAGCTCACCGGCCTATAATTTCCTGGTTTATTTTTAAAGCCTTTCTAAAACAGTGGAATACCTTTGGCTATCCTCCAATCCTCTAGTACCTTACCTGTCACTAAGGATGATTTAAATATCTCTGCTAGGGCTCTAGCAAGTTCTGCACTTGCCTCCCATAGGGTTCGAGGGAACCTAATTTGCCTCAAGACAGCAAGCATCTCCTCCTCTGTAATCTGTATAGGGTCCATGAAGTTGATGCCATTTTGCCTCACTTCTATAGACTCTGTGTCCTGAATAAATACAGATACAAAAAATTCATTTAATATCTCCCCCATCTCTAATGGCTCCACACATGGATTACCAAGGAATTACGGTAGTTGTGCGCTTCAGGAAAAGGAAGTCATGAGAATACACACAATTGCTCATTGAGCAGTCAGCAGTGGAAAGGATGAGCAACCTGAAGTTCTTGCCTGTCAACATCCCAGAGGAGCTATCTTGGGCGCAACACAATAACACAATCACAAGAAAAGGCACACCAGTGGCTATACTTCATTAGAAATCTGAGATTTGATATGTCACCAAAGACTCTGACAAAATACCACAGATATACAGACAGCAGACAGCATTCTGAGAGGTTGCATCACCAACTGGGTTGGAGCTTCCAACGCACACAATCGCAAGAGGCTGTAGAGAGTTGTAGGCTCTGCAAGTTCCATCAAGGACACAACCCTCCTTGCCATCAAGAACAGCTTCTTCTTCTCTGCCATCTGATTTCTGAACACTCTATGAACCCATCATCACTACCACGTTGTTCGTCTTTGGCATAATCTATACACTCAGTGGCCATTTTATTAGGTACAGCTGTTGTTAATGCAAATATCTAATCAGCCAATCATATAGCAGCAGCACAAGGCATAAAAGCATGCAGGCATGGTCAAGAGGTTCAGTTGTTGTTCAGAATGGGGGAAAAATGTGTTCTAAGTGACTTTAACCATAGAATGATTGCTGGTGTCATTCGGGGTGCATTGAGTACCTTAGAAACTGCTGATCTCCTGGGATTTTCATGCACAACAGACTCTACAGTTTACAAGGAATGGTGCAAAAACAAGAAGCATTTGCTGAGCAGCAGTTCTGTGGGTAAAAACACCTTGTTAATAAAAGAGGTCAGAGGAGAATGGTTCAAACTGACAGGAAACTGGCAGTAACTCAAATAACCATGCTTTGCAAGAGTAGTGTGTAGAAGAGCATCTCTCAATGCACAACATGTTGAAATTTGAAGCAGATGGGCTACAGCAACAGAAGACCACAAACATACACTTAATGGCCACTTTATTGGGTTCAGGAGGTACCTAATAACCTGGCCTCTGAGTGTATATTTTTATAAATTGTCATTTGTGATTTTTGTGTCTTACACTGTATTGCTGCCACAAAACAACAAATTTCATGACACACGTTGATGGTAGTAAACCTGATTCTCATTCTGATTGATCGAAACCAAACTCTGTGCATTTAGTTTCCATTTCATTACAGAATATAATCTGTTTTGTAACTGCTGTTTTGTAAATGTTTTTCCCCATTCCCATTGCCAAAATTTAAAATTCATTAAAAAAAACACACACACACATTCATTGAGGACATAATCTAAAAACACAGGTGAGAGCAGAGTGGAGCCATGAAACTGATTTTGGCTCCATGTGAAATTTTTGCTGGCACCCTGTCGCAAAACCAAATTACATGATTACTGTCTTGCCCGAAGTCAATTAAAGATACTAAGCCTGGAGCCAAGCCTTCCCTTTAATTTGGGATTGAAGTCATTCCAGTCTCTCTGAACTCTCTTCACTTCCCCACGAGCCCAAGAAGCAGAAATGCTGAATTGTGATTGCAGATTGAAATAGCCAGTTGTGTACAGGCTCTGAAACATCAATCCAACATGCACGGATCCCTGCAGCGATAGGGCAAGCAAGGCGACCTCATTGCGAAAAATATCACATCGGAGCCAAAATTAGTAAATTTCAAAAGAGGCTGAACATTTAATTTTGGAGTCACAGTTGAACCCTCTTGGTGCCTCTATTAGATTTGCGTTTGGTCACCACAGACTCATCTGACAAAAGCTTCAAGCATCATTATTTCTTAATGAAATGGCTAGATAGTTACTGAAGCTAGTTGTCAAATATAAGAATCACAGATAATATACCTTTGAATACAAGTAATCAAAAATAATAATATTATGAATAGCAACAAGATTGTGAAAGCAAAACAGAAATGTTATGCTTCTAAGAGTTTGTGAATTATGAGCGACATGGCCCACTCAATTCCTTCAAACATAATATCTTTTACCTAGTGCTATGTTCCTGTATTGATTTCTTCAATATCTTGAATGGCCTTACTTATTTTATATGCTGGAGAAGTTTAATTTTAGTCCGACCTTTATTTCTTGGATTAAACTGATTTATCAAACTCCAGTAGCCTCGGTGTTTACTAATAATCAAAGATCTCCCTTCTTTCGTTTATTGCGGGGCACTAGACAAGGTTGTCCTCTTAGCCCATTACTATTTAACATTGCTTTAGAACCTTTGGCAATTGCCATCAGAGAATCACAGGATATTTTGGGTATTAACCATGGAACAGATATTCATAAGGTTTCTTTGTACGCAGATGATTTATTATTATTCATTTCTAACCCTGAGAAATCTATTCCAGCAGTTTTATCATTGTTGGCTCAATTTAGTGAGTTTTCTGGGTATGTTAAATCTTAATAAGAGTGAATTGTTTCCTTTGAATAGACAGGTCCCAAGCTATGGTAATTTACCTTTTAAATTAGTTAATGACTCTTTTATTTACTTAGGGATTAAAATCACAAAAAACCATAAAGAATTATTTAGGTTTAATTTTCTACCCTCAATTGATCAGATTAAAGGCTTGTTTACTAAGTGGTCACCATTATCTTTATCTCTGATAGGTAGGATTAATGCTATTAAGATGGTTATTTTACCTAAGTTTTTATATATTTTTCAAGCGGTACCAATTTTTATTCCGAAATCCTTTTTTACTAATGTTGATTCAAAAATTTCCTCATATATATGGCAGAATAAAAATCCCAGGTTAGGTAAAACATACTTACAGAAGACAATGAAGGAAGGTGGGTTGGCATTACCCAATTTCAGATTTTATTATTGGGCAGTTAATATTAGATATTTGTTATGTTGGTTGAAAGAATGGGATGGTCCTTTTGGCCCTCATTGGGTGAGTTTGGAAATTAAATCGGTACCAGGTTATGCTCTGGGTTCTATTTTAGGGACTTCTCTCCCTTTTGCTCTTTCTAAATTGCCAAAACGAATTGACAACCCGATAGTTAAATATACCTTACGTATATGGTTTCAATTTCGGAAATTTTTCGGGTTGACTCAATTCGTTTTAAATATTCCTATTGTATCTAATTGTTTTTTCCACCCCTCAATTATAGATCAAGCTTTTTTGGCTTGGAAAACTAAGGGTTTATTAAGATTTTCTGATTTATTTTCGGACAACTGTTTTATGTCTTTTGAGCAATTATCTAATAAATATAATTTGCCTAGATTTCATTTTTTTAGATACTTACAGGTTAGGCATTTTTTAAGTACGGTACTTCCTACGTTTCCAAATTTTGTGTCTTCAGATATTTTGGAGAGTTTGTTTGAATTAAACCCTTTTCAAAAAGGGCTTATATCAAAACTTTATAATATAATTATGAAGATACGTTCGGTGCCCCTTGATAAGACCAAAAAGGATTGGGAAAGAGAGCTCAATCTTATTATTCCTATTGAGAATTGGGATAGAATTCTTCAATTAGTTAATACATCATCTATATGTGCCAAACATTCATTAATACAATTTAAGGTTGTACATAGGGCCCATATGTCCAAAGATAAATTAGCTCATTTTTATTCTTATATAAACCCTATTTGTGACAGATGTCAATTGGAAATCGCGTCTTTAACTCATATGTTTTGGTCATGTCCGCTTTTGAAAAAATATTGGAAAGATATTTTTGATATTATCTCTGCGGTACTGAGCATCGATTTACAACCCCATCCTATTACCGCAATTTTTGGTTTACCGATGATGGACTCACTCCATTTATCTCCTTCCGCCTGTCGAATGATTGCTTTTCTCACTTTGATGGCTAGAAGATCTATTTTGTTGAATTGGAAGGAAATTAATCCTCCCACTGTATTTCATTGGCTTTCTCAAACTATGTTATGTTTAAATTTAGAAAAAATTAGAAGTGGTGTATTCGATACTTCTATTAAATTTGAAAAGATATGGAGACCATTTATTCAATATTTTCATATGATGTAATACGACCCTGTTCCAAGTTTATTGGTTTTTTCAGCTTTAATCGTATTTATGTTGAGAGGATCGGAGTTGATGACATTGATGTTTATGTATTCTTATGAGATAATATAAACAGCCCTTTTTTTTCTCTCTTTTTTTTTAGTTTTTCTTTTTTTTTCTTTTTTTGCTTCCTTTTTTTTCCTTAGATACTAGATTAGTAGGTTAGTCAACTTTGCATATATATATTTTTTTCTTTTTTTTATATTATATATTATGAAATATCTAGATTTACCTTGTTCATATATATACTATATGGTTCATGTTTCGGGAAAACTTATTTATACTGTATTCATTGCTTATGTATTCTTTCATGTGTAATGGGAATTTGTATGCTTGTAATCCCTTTATTAATATATCAATTGTATTTGGTTCATAATATTATTAATACTAATAAAAAGATTGAAAAAGGAAAAGAAAGGATTTCTTCAATATCCAAATAATTATTGATCTCTGCCTGAAGGTTCAGCCGCTGAGAAGAGATGCCTATGTATCTCTGAAGACTCCTAGCATTACTATGGAGTCATGGTGTAACAGTAACAGGCTATTCAGCTCATCACGTCAATACTACCTGGTGTAACTCTATACATTTAATCCTATTAGTCATTAGCTTTTTATGCCTTGGCAATTCAAATATTTGTCTAGATGCTTCTTAAAATTCACCTTCACAACCTGCATTGCACCAATATTTTTATCAGTTGTGATACTTGGTCCTCTTAAATAAATCATTAACAAAGATTATGAACAACCGGCCCTTGCACCAATCCCTTCTGCACCCCACTCATCATATCTTCACAACCCAACGTTAACCCCTCTATTTCTACTCTGTTTATTCCTATTTCCATCCATTCACCAATCCTCAATTTACATGAGTCTGTAACTTCCCAATTCTGTCTAGTATAATTGTGTTTGATTACTTATTGTGTTGCAACTTAGTAATGTCCTCTGACAGTCCAAACATACCATTGGTTCCCTGTTATATTTACTTCCTTCAGTCTGTATGGATCATTCTGGAATCAATAAAGAGCACCCATTTCCACCCTACCATCATCACTTTTCAGACATTGGAATGCAGCTCATCAGATCCTGGAAATTTATTGGCTTTCAATCACATTGATTTGCGTAATATTTTTTCTCATGCTAATTTCTTTCAGCTCCTGATTCGCCCAGATTTTCTGTGCCTTCTTTCCTAAAGACATTAAGTATTTATTGCCATTCTCTGCCTTTTCTTTATTTTGAATATAATTTTCCTTGTATCAGCATGTAAGGGACCTTCATTAATTTTTGCTAATCTTTTCATTTTTACTTTTTTACTTTCTATGTTAATGTTTCTTTGACAGATTCCTCTTATATTCTGCGTTCCGCTGTCTCTTCAATGCCATGACTCACTTTTAGTGAGTTGTGAGACGTTCAGGCTGACCACCCTCTTTGGTAACAATGTGTTCTCATTGATCCAACACTGTCTTTATCTTACACACAAGAGATTCTGCAGATGCTGGAAACCCTGAGCAACACTTATCTTTATCTTCCTCTGTTGGGTGCTGCTGGAGCACTTTTACCGAACAGTTTTTATGCCTCAGAGAGATATATATTGGTAACTATGTATTAACTCTTAATGTAAGCCTTGGTTTATAAAAAGATAAGGGACATATATAGGCTAGGTGGTTGGAGATTTTCCCCCAGGGTAGAAATGTCAAATAAAAGAGAACATAGCTTAGAGCTGGACATGGAGAGTTTAAAAGAGATTGATGAGGTACTTTTTCCCCACAGAGCATGGCAGGTAGCTGGAATGTGTTGCCAGGAATAGTAGTGGAAGTGGACACCATGGTGGCATCTAGGAAGTACTTCGATGGGGATATGAGCCTGCAGGGAATGCAGAGTTATTGATTATATGAAGGCAAATAGATTGAGTTTAATCAGGCATCATGGTGAGCTCTGACGTCATGAAGCAAAGCAAGTGTTCCTGTCTGTACTGCTCTACGTTCTCTGCAAGAGGAATTTCCCGCACACTTCAGTTTTAAATGACTTCCTCCAATCTTGTAACCATGTCCCCTCATTCGAGATTCTCCCACTAGTGGAAACTTTTTGACATATCAAGCTCTCTCAAACAGGGTGGAAATGCCAGATACCAGAGAACATTGTTTTAATTTGAAAGGGGAATGGAAATTGTTAAAAGACATAGGACAGCACAGCACACCACAGGCCCTTGGGCCCTACGTAAATCTACTCCACAATCAATCTAACTCTTCCCTGCCACATAAGCCACCATCCACTATTTCTGTTTCATCTATGTGCCTGTCTAAAAGTCTTTGAAGTGTCCCTATTGTATCAGCCTCTACCACCATCTCAGGCACCCGCCACTCTTTAGTATACAAACCTACCTCTGACATTCCCCCTGAACTTTCCCTCACTCACTTTAAACAGATGTCCTCTGTTAGTGACATTGCCATCGTGAGAAAAAAGGTGCTGGCTGTCCATTCTGTCTTTACCTCTCAAAATCTTATGCACCTCTGCCAAGTTATCACTTACCTTCGACAAACCAAAGAGAAAAGGCAAGTTCAAGTTTAATTATCATTCAGTCATACATAAATATCTGTGTATGCAGCCAAATGAAACAGCGTTGCTCTGGGGTCAAGGTGAAAAACACTCTACCAACAGTCACACACAGCACAAGGCACATATAGCACATTTAAGATAGCTAGTAAACAGAGTCACACAAAATATATATAACATAACCCAGTTTATCATTCCACCAATTGAACACTGGATGGCAGCACTGACAGGAGGGGCCAGCCTCCAATCCAGCATGGACACTGCGCTATATCACCTCTGTCTGCAAAAGGCAAGCCCAAGGCCGAGGCCTAGTCCTTGCCACAGTCCAAGGTCACACAGCTCCCCCACCATCTGACTCACTGATTAATAAGGGAAATGGATTTACAGCGTTTTATATTACCAATATCTAACAGGTTCTTGCAATTGCAAGAGAAATGTCCAAGACAATCACTCTGAGTTAGACAGCACACCACCTTCACGCACCAACTCCGATGCCTTCCTGTAGCAGGCAGTAACAGATTGATTCTTCAATTAGGGTAACTTTTCTGGGGTAGATTTTCAAGAGAAAAAAATTGTTTTTACCAAAGCAGGTACTGTAGCTTTAAAAGTTAGATAATAGTGACTCTAAACTTTTTTTTTCAGTATGCTTCATAAATAATATATTCTTAAGTTTTAAGTGAGTTAAAAACTTGAATGTGTCAGAATTTCACTATTTTGGGTTTGTCCCCAACCCAGACTCTGTAACTTTATCTTCAAAATAAAGTAATAATAATTATTAAATTCGTGAAACTTTTGGTTTGTATTTTCTCACAAAAACTTTAAAAACAAATGTCAAATTATGTGGGTTATTTTTTTTATACAATTTGTACATTTCTTTATGACAAAGAATCGCTGTCCCCAACACTTCTGTCATTACCATCACGCAACATATTTTAGAGACCAATCAAGGTTATTCAAACAACTGCTTATGTGGTTGCTGTGGAATTGAGAATTGACTGGGGAGCATGTGGCTGTCATGGCAGAAGACTGACATTTTGAGTAATTTAAAGATTTAATGTGAGTAATTTAAAAATTTATACTTCCTGAACTGAGAGTATGTACATCCCATGTCATTACCAAACGAGTTACTATTTCAGTGCTATAACTGACTTTAACTCTGTATATTTAAATTACATTTACAAGCTAGCTGTATAGTCAAGACAGCAAGTGCAAGACTTATGCCAACTTTTTCTTCAAAAAGTGAGAAATATCATTACCATCACTCAGACGGCAGTGAAGTTGTCAAGATTACCCCATAATTATCAGTAGACCGATCAAAAAAAACAGATACAATTAAAGTGCACCCAGTGAAATATCAGCATTACCTTGAAAAAGGAAAAGAGAGATACAAAAAAAGAAGGGAAACAAGCAAATTTAAGATCATCTGACAATTACCAACGCGCAAACAGGGACTGAGGAGACAACAGTGGAAGGTTAATCAAAGAAACAAAAGGGATGCCGATAAGAAAAGACAGGCAGTATGAAGTTTTATGACAGGATCTCCAGTGGACCAAGCAACAAGAAAAGAATTACCTCCATCTTGCTGAGGCTTCATCTATGCGCTAATGGAGACTATAAGAATGGGCAAAATGTTTTTTCAGAGTTGTTGAGATTCTTTCCCATTAAAACTACATAAGGAAAGACAATAGATATTTTTCCCGCTATTAGCACATCGTTAAAGGTGAATCCCTTACTATTAAGGCAACAGTCCAGGTCAGATTTATTTTGTCACAATCTTCTGACTAGTTGTATATTCATGGTGCCATCCCTCAATGCTGTAACAAAGGGAGCATATTTTAAATGTCTGGAGTTTTGTACTCAAGAAGCTTTTGGAACAGACACCAGTATTGAATATTCAAAGAGGTTCTGCTAGTTGGGATGTTCTGCCATTGTAGATATGTAATTCTGTAAATTTACCTAACTATACTCAAAATGTTAGTTAGGTAGGTACTTAGAGCAATTAAAATGTAGTTAATTGTTTATTGTTATTTTTGTGTTGAGATTCTCCTGGGTACTCTTGGTCTCTTTCTCTCCTGACACTTTTCTGTGTGAATAAAGTATTTCCCAGTGGCAGCTTCTGCGTGGTTCAGTGTTTCTCACTTTATTAACCACTCTATTAACTCACTCTGTTAACCACTCTATCAACTTGTGTAGCAACTTTACGGACTTGGGCCAAAGACCCCTTGCATGCTGCTTTCAAGTCTGATTTCCTAAAAAATTCAAAAATAAGAGCTGCAAAAGGGCTTGGGAGTCCTTTGTGCAGGATTCCCTAAAGGTTAACTTGCAGGTTGAGTCAGTGGTGAGGAAGGCAAATGCAATGTTAGCATTCATTTTGAAAGGACCAGAATATAAAAGCAAGGATGTGATGCTGAGGCTTTATAAGGTATAGGTCAGAACACACTTGGAGTATTGTGAGCAGTTTTGGGCCCCTTATCTAAGAAAAGGTATACTGCCATTGGAGACAGTCCAGAGCAGGCTCACAAAAAGAATTCTGAGAATGAAAGGGTTAAATTATGGGGGGCATTTGATGGTTCTGGGCCTGTACTCACTGGAGTTTAGAAGAATGTGGGTGAATCTAATTGAAATCTATTGAATATTCAGAGGCCTAGATAGAGTGGAGGCCGAGAGGATGTGGGTAAATCTAGAACCATAGGACATAGCCTCAGAATAGAGGGACATCCATTCAGAATAGAGATGAGAAGGAATTTCTTTAACCAGAGGGCAGTGAATCTGTGGAATTCATTGTGGAGGCTGAATTACTGAGTACAGTTTATCTAAAGTGTAAGCTGATAGGTTCTTGACCAGTAAGAGTGTTAAAGGTTATAGGGAAGAGGCAGGAGGATTGGGTTGAGAAGTATAATAAATCAGCCATGATGGACATAATTGCCAAAAAAAAGGCCTGATTCTGCTCCTATGTCTTATGGTTTTACATGCTTCCATAAGATCACCACTCAAAAATGTTATATAGATCTAATTACTTTAGCTGCTCATGATAGGACAACACTCTCACTCCAGACTTGGCCCAATTAATCTCTTTTGGACTCTTGGTAATGCCAGTATATTGTTTCTAAATAAGGAGACCAAAATAGTTCATGATACTCCAGTAAAATCTGTGACCAGATGCCGACTCAGAAGGGAAAGTAAATGTGTTTCAAGAAAATAATGGAAAACTATTTATAATGAATGATTTTAAATATGATCCATTATTTGAGGTCTCTGGTCTCTTGTTATACCACCAACAAATGATAGCAGTTTGAGTCACATTGATCCAATAATGCAATTTACTGGAAAGTGAAGGACTGGATTTGCCTGAGGTTGCATAAACCATTAAGATTCATTCCTGACTGACTAATTCTGTTTATACTAAAGGAAGCCAATTTATGAAAACTATATACAACAATCACACAATACGTTGCACAATGCCCACCTTCCAAATTCAGTACATTTTGTTCAATATTGCTTAGTAACTCCATCCATGATAAATCCCTCTTCGGCATTACTGCTTGCAGTAATATTTTTACACATTGCTGATATCATTGGGTTGCATTTTTCTGCTTGCATCTTCCCCTGCTTCTCTCTGTGGAATAGCCTGTTTTACTTTTGGATCTGCTTTTGTCTTCACTTCAAGACTAAAGGATAAAGCTGCCAGCAACTGCTGTCTGTAGATTCTGGTGGGGCATTGCCTATCAGTTATGGTGGCCACTCTTCCCCTTGCTCTTATACTTGCTCTCATTCCCTTTATTGCTGTTGTTCCTCTCTGCACCTTGTGGTGCAAGGGGCGGCAACCAATTCTTTAGCACTTCTCTGGTTTTTTCACAAGGCTGAGTTGCTAGCATGATGCTTAACCCAGCATGGATGGAAAGCATGTAAGAAGCCTGCCGGATTCAAACCTAAAATACTTACTTTAAAGCAACAAGTATTTTCCCCTTTGAACATCTTGTGATTCTAATCCGTTATATGGGCTAATTATTTACATTGTTTCAAACTTTGTAGGTCATCATTTATTTACTTCAGCCTCATTCAAGTCAGATATACTGACCTCATCAGACATTAGAGCATTTAATGTCATCAGTGCTGATTCATGTTATTGCACCAATGAAATGTTTTAATGTTAATAGGTAACAAGTTGAACACCAGCATGCAGCAGAGGATCATATTACATAAGAATCTATCACAGGGTTGGGTTATTGAATGCTTTGATAGTTTTCCAGCTCTCTCCAGATCATGGCAGGTCTTTGACCTGAATTCTCTTGCCTATCTTGAACGTCTATCTTCAGTGTACTCAACCACAGGCCGCTGGAGCAGGCCATTCTGAAGATTGACAACCTTGTACATGGGCAAATTGCTCCTCACGCTAATCCTAATTTCAGGACCGGAACTCCAGGTATGAGGCTCCTGTGCAACCTCACTGTCGGACAAGCTGACATTTGTGCCATCCATTCACTCTTCTCAACCACAGGCCCTACTTGTGCTAATCGACTGTTGGATGGGGCGGCACAGTAACGTAGCGGTTAGCACAGCGCTTTACGGATCCAGTGACCTGGGTTCAATTCCCGCCGCGTCCATAAAGTTGCAAAGATGTATCAGTTTGTAGGTTAATTGGTCAATGTAAATCGTCCTGTGATTAGGCTAGAATTAAATCAGGGTTGCTGGCCGGCATGACTCGAAGGGCCAGAAGGGCCTGTTCCGTGTTGTATCCCAATAGATAAATAAATAGACCATTCACCTCAAAGTCCAGTGCAGATGCCACTACACCACTGGCCAGCTATCATTCCCCTTTAAACCTCCACCTTATTGCAAGTATCTCCTTAATCAATAGCAGTATGAATTGATACGGCACCTTTAATCAGAATCAGAATCAGAATCAGAATCAGACTTTAATCGCCAAGTACCAATGCACATACAAGGAATTTACTTCCGGCAGATGTTGTCTCTCTGCTCATAACAATAATAATGATAAATATAAATGAAAATATAAATTATACATACAGGTAGTGCAATCCAAGTAATAGTTAGCTGACAGTTAACCGGCAGTTAATGTAATAATTTAATGTAATAAAATTTCCCAAGGCACTTTGTAAGAATATAGCATGGCAAAAAGTGACACCAAGTTAAAGAAGGTCAAGGAAGTTTCATGAGACTACAGGACCACAGAATGTTGTAGAACATCATCCCATTGCAGCAGATTGGAAGAAAAAATAGCCCCATTCTCCACTTGTACACCATACCCTCGAAAAGTTTTCCTGTTCAAGTATTTATCCAATTCCTTATGGAAAATTAGGTGGAGAAGGAAATGAACAGGGATGGAGGTTTGGTGAGGATTTGCAACTTCTCACCCATTTAACCCTTCTAATTCCTTTTCATTTCCTCCATCAATGTTTGTATGAATTCACAACTGAGGGTAGTAGTGAGCCATTCGGTCATTTATAAAATGATGTCTGATCTGATGGTAACCTCAATCATAGTTGATACTCTCCTGTTGACCCCAGTAATCTTTCATATCTCCTGCCCAACAAGAATCTATCTTCGTCTGCTTCATAAACATTCAAAGATATGATCTGCTTTTGTAAGTGACCTGCTTCTTTAGACTGAGCAACACCACGCTAATCTTACACTCCAAGGCCCAATCCGCACCACAGGCAAGGGAGACTCGGGGCAGAGGGAGCACTGGTAAAACACAAAAACGTGATACAGCAGAGTACTTCTGTCTCACAGCTCGAGCAAACTGGGCTCAATCTGAATGGAATTTGAACAGCTCCAGGTTTCTCCCACATCCTGACGAAATACTGGTTGGTTACAGTAAATAACTCCAAGTGTAAATGGTAGATCACTTACAAACTTTCCCCCTTCCCCCATGATCATAGACATTCTCCTCTTCTGATACTTATTATATGTTTATTTGTATTGAGCTAGGACATAGTGAAATGTTGGACCATATTGTCTATAATAATTGTCTCTGAACAAAGGCAGTTAAGAGTCAATCGTATTCCAATAAGCCATCCCTCTGGGCTGTATTCTCTCTCTGCATGCCAAAATATTCATCCACCAGGAATCATCCTACCCACAATTTCACTTATTTCTCTTTCATCTTAGTGTGGCTTGTGAATATTGTCTATTCAGAATTGTCTCTGAACAAAGACAGTTAAGAGTCAATCATATTCCAATAAGCCATCCCTCTGGGCTGTATTCTCTCTCTGCATGCCAAAATATTCATCCAACAGGAATCATCCTACCCACAATTTCACTTATTTCTCTTTCATCTTAGCTTGTGAATATATTCTCACAATGCATAATCAATATTCACTTTCATTCTCTTACTCTCAACCATCAACTATTCTGTTTAAAAAGAGTAAATGAAATACATCAAGTTCAAATTTATTGTCATCCGACTGCACATATATTTAAACAAATAAAACAACTTTCCTCCAGACCTCAGTCCACCCACTCAACATACATCACACAGCACATAAACCGAAATATTATGCTATAAACAAGTTAATAACATATCATTCAAACTACGTGTAGTAAAGTGCAACACAGGTAAACAGTAGACAGTACAGTAAACAGCTCGCTGTCTCATGACGAGGACTCAGTGGTGGCAGGGTATCCATTAGTCTCACCGCCTGGGGGAAGAAGCTGTTACCCAGTCTGCGAGTCCTAGTTCTGATGCTTCTGTACCTCCTTCCTGAGAGCATTGGGTCAAAGAGATTGTGGAGTGGGTGGTAGGGATCCTCTATCAATGCTTTGATTCCTCCATCTGCAACACTCCCGGTACATGTCACAAATAGTGGGGAGGAGACCCCAGTGAGCTTCCAGGTGGGTCCTGGGTCTAGATGGGTCCTGGGTCTAGATGGGTTTAGATGGGTCTAGATGGGTCTAGATGGGTCTAGATGGGTCTAGATGGGTCTAGATGGGTTTAGATGGGTCTAGATGGGTTTAGATGGGTCTAGATGGGTCTAGATGGGTCTAGATGGGTCTAGATGGGTCTAGATGGGTTTAGATGGGTCTAGATGGGTTTAGATGGGTCTAGATGGGTCTAGATGGGTCTAGATGGGTCTAGATGGACTCTACTCTATAGGGTCCTGCAGCTGCCACACCACACAGTGATGCAGCCAGACAGGACACTCTTGATGCTGCTCCTGTAGGAAGTTGTTAGAGCAGAGGCAAGGAGCCTTACACACCTCAGTCTCCTCAGAAAGTGTAGATGCTGCTGTGCCTTCTTGACTAGTGAGGTGTTGTTGGCCCAGGTTAGATGGCCCTTTATGCGCACACCAAGTTTGAGCTGAATCTGACAGTGCAGTGAATCAGCAGTGTGAACACCAGCGGACTGAGCACACAACCCTGGGGGGTCACCAGTGCTCAGTGTGATGGAGCTTGAGATGTTACTGCCAACTCAGACTGACTGGAGTCATTCCGTTTGGAAGTCCAAGATCCAGTTACAGAGAGGGGTGTTGAGTCCCAATGAGGAGAGTTTACCCACAGCCTCTGAGGGATGATTGTGTTCAACGCCAAGCTGAAGTTGGTGAGCAACATCCTGGCATTTTCTAGGTGGGAGAGGATGAAGTGGAGGGCCGAGGCTATTGCAACATCAGTGGATCAGTTTGAGCAGTAGGTGAAATGGAAAGGGTCCAATGTAGCTGGAAAGTGGGATTTTGAAACAATCCATTACCAGCTGCTCAAACCCTTCATGACTGTTGAAGTCAATGCCACTGGGCAGTAATCATTTAGGCCAGTTATGGTTGCTCTCTTTGGCACTGGAATGATGGTGGCTGCCTTGAAACCTTCAGGGACAGTGGACTGTTTCAGAGAGATAATGAAGATGTCCATTAAGTCCTCTATTAGCTGAGCCACACAGTCCCTCAGCACCTGATCAGGTATGTTGTCCAGGCCTGCAGCTTTGCGTGGGTTTTCTTTGGCTAGGGTCCACCTCACCTCAGCTGCGGCCAAACAGGGTGCCTGTTTCTCAGGAAGAGAGGGTGTTTCCTCAGTGTCCCATCATTCAATTGGTCAAATCGTGCACGGAAAACATTTAGTCTCTCAGGAAGGGAGACTTCGCTGTCGTCGATGCGCTGGGCACTTAAAATCGGTTATGGTTTGTGTACCTTGCCACTTGCAACACGTGTCCCGCGTGTCCCTGATGTCACAAAGATGTCTGTGCTTTTTCTGTGTGTACTCACACTTTGCCTTCCTGGTGACACAGCAGAGCATGGCTCTTGCTGCCTGACTCCCAATCTGAAGACAGCATCCCAGTCCCTAAGTGTTGTATATTTAATATTTCAGAAGTATTTGAATAATATTGTAAATATACTCCTTAATTAAGCATTCTTGTTCATTTTAATAATTCATTATGGGTTATATGTAAATGTGCGTGATTGGCATATGTCAACATGCCACCAGATCATACACGTGCATCTCGCTAAAATTTGAACTAAGAATGTAAATGAGCTATTTCCAGCTCCGTGTTTTCCTTTCAATTAGTTTTTACGTTTTGGAGTTACAAAATATAACACTGAGCAATGTACCTCAGCAGTCAGCTGTGGTTTGCCCTGGCAGTGTAGTGTTCAAATAAAATCATTTTAATATAAACTGCCCATGTTATTGCCAAATACTTTTGCAAAATTAATGAGCAGATATTGCTAAACTCTAGGAGTTACTGAACTGATTGAGTAACTGTGGTTGCTAATGCAGCAGACGAAACTGGCTTGGTGATAACAATCTTGCCTTATTTTACCCCCTTTGACTTGCTCTGGGAGTAGGATGCTGGCAGTTCACAGCTAAAGTGGGTGGGGGGGGGGGGGGGTTCTGGGAAAAGTATGTAGTACCGGGGTAAATAGACTTGAGTTAGTCTGAGGATCAAACTGTGGCGACCCAATTACTAGCACACTCGAACCGGCTGACAATTAGCCAGAGCCAGAGACAAAGATACATAGCCTCAAGGAGTTTCAGTTACGTGCCTCTCGAAGTATCGAGTGGGGGGAGACAGGCTTTAAAGCAAGACTGTGTTTTTGAAATAAAATTATTCCGTGGTTGCAGTTTACCGACTCCGTGTCGTAATTTCAGCGCTGCGCGTAGCACACCGCTACAAAACAAACACAAAGGATATGAAAGGCTGAGGAACGGTCTCCTGTATTTCAGTCTTACTTATTACCTTATTTATTATTCAATGTATTATCCCTTCCTGAGATAATATTTTCCACCTCTGGTAATACAGGTGGAATACATCTCATAGCTTAGTGCCTCTATTCGTGTGCAAATTGCACTTAATGTGAAAGCAACTATCTTATTTTTTTGTAATTTATTTTTTATTGAAGTTCATCATCAAACAAACATTTCCATAAGATGTATTTCAGACATTGTACATATATATCATATAATCATATATATCACAAATCTCCACAAAGTATTTATCTGAGGTATACACTTATAGCAAAGAGTGGAAAGAAAAAAACAAGCAAAAGGAAAGAACTATGTACAAGTAGGGAGTGATCTTTTTTTTTACAACAGATTCATTGATTTGTGAGAATAAAATCAGGCCTATGAGGCATTATGTAGTTAAACCATTTTTCGCAGTATGAATCAAATTGTTCCAGCTTATGGTTAACAGATGCTGTAACTATTTCAATGGAAGTGAAACGCCCTGGTTTCCTTGGCTGTGTAAGTCTAGGGAAGATACTCTCAAGTCCCGCCAGACCTGGGAGACTGAGACAGATCACCCCATTCCAAACCCCAGTTTGTGTTGATGCTGTCATTTGCTACCCTGTTACAAATTAGTGCCACGAAATAACAGACAGTACACTGCATACGATTAAAGGAATTATATTTATGAATCTTAACTAAAGGGTTAGTAAAGAATAACAAAAAGAAAAGGGACCATTCTAATTAAACAGTCAAATGTGCACAAGTTGGAGCTCATCTGGAACTTCTCTGTCACTCACACGCTGGGTCAACGTGAAAGCACACACCACCTCCGAACGTCGCTCACAATCCATCTCCCACCTGATCATATGCTATGACCAGTTCTCCCCAGTGTCTCCTCTCTCCATCTCCTGCTGAACAGAAGCCCAAGACCAACCTTATTGTCCCTCACCAAGAAAACCTCCTGCTAATTGGATGGTACACATCCCACGTCATCCTTATCTTCAACAATAACTCAAGCAGGCTGAAAGCAGAGCAGACTGCTCTTACAGACCTGCTGAATGAAATGCCTCAGTGTAACAGTAAAGATGTGAACCGGGGCATTACAGTAGTCTGGATGATGTCCCCACTTACTGGGCAGCTGGATCAGGCAGTTCTTAAGTATGTTTGTCCAGTGCCCGTCTGACACATCTACCTCACCTCTGCCTTATTGACAGAAAATGGAGTACAGCCGTTATGTATTATTTCCAGTAAAACAAGGAGCAATTGTGTGGGAACAAGAAATGTGCATGGTAATCAACCTGAAGCATTAACTCTATTTCTCCCATCATCAGTGCTGTCTGAACTGCTGGGCAGCTCCAGCACGTTTTATTTCACTCCTAAACCAACAGTTCCATCTAGTGGCCAAAATCGAAATTTACATAAAGTTCAAATTCAAAGCAACAACTCCAACAGGAATTTGCATGCACTGGTGTCTAGCAGAGGAAGTTGCACTTCAGGTTTCTAAGGTTTTCTCGTGCATAATATGGCTTCCTCTACACTTGAGCGATGAAACAGATTGGGTGAATACTTTGCAGGACACGTATATTCAATCCACAGGTACAACCCTGAGCTTCCCATTGCTCTAGCCCACCACTCGTCTCTGTCATCTACTGCACTGTTACAATCAGCCCAACTGCAGCTTGAGGAATGGTACCTCATCTTACACCTGGGCATATCACAGCCTTCCGAACTTCATGGATCGTCTGTGTCAGTTTTGCATCTGTGATATTGACTCAGCTTGTTTATTTCTTGAATCCTGAAGAAGCGTCTTGGTTCGAAACGTTGACAGTTTATTCATTTCCATGGATGCTGCCTGGCCTGTGAGTTCCTCCAGTGTCTGGTGTGTGTTACCTTGTGTTTCCAGCATCTGCAGAATTTCAAACACAAGAAAATCTGCAGGTGCTGCAGAACCAGAGTAACACCCGCAAAATGCTGAAGGAATTAATCAGGCCAGGCAGCATCTATGGAAAAGAGTAAACAGTCGACGTTTCAGGCCGAGACCCTTCAGCAGGATTGGAAAGGAAGAGGAGAAGAGATTCTCATGTTTATTGCTTTTTCCTTTACTTTATATCCTTTAGGAGTGGAAGATTTGCCCAGGAGTGCCCAGTCCGCTATTCACAACTCCTGCATTTGTTTGTTTGGTTTTAAGTTCTCACTCTCTAATTGCTCCCATTCACTTCTCTCCATGGTCACCTTGGTTTTACCCAGAGATACCCTCCCCATCGCCTTAACAAGCTTCTTTTCTCTCCTTCCTCGTTCTGACAAAGGGACTTCAACATCACCTGTTGAAACGTCATCTCTGTCTCCTTCCCACAGACACAATCTGACCTGCTGAGTATCTCCAATTTCTTTCCTCTGTTTTTATGGTGGATTTGCAGTTCTATGGTTTTGGCCTTTTTCGTATTCATTGGTACAGTCATTGGTTTAAAACTCACCAAGTGCTGCTGGAACTAATTCCTGTGACAGGGAGAGTAGAAAGAGTACAAGCTGAAAAGTGATAGGTGAAGCCAGGTGAAAGGGAAGCTAGATGGGTGGGGTGAGAGGCTGTTAGAAAGATGTCAAGATACTTCCGTTAGTGGGAGAATCTTCAGTGAGCAGATGTGTTTACAAGATTGGAGGAGCATGGCATCATTTAAGACTGAGGTTGGTGAGAAATAATATATCATTGGGGCTATTAAAAGAAGAAAAAAAAGATATTTTTTCTGAAAGGTCAGGAAATTGAGTGTTTGTAGGGGACCAGCATTGAAGAGGGAGATAAGGCCTAGAGCTGACTTGTTATGATCACATTGAATGGTCAAGCAGGCTCGAGCAGCCGTGGTCTAGCCCTGTTTCTGTTATGTTCTTATTCATGAACCATGACAGGTATTGTTGAGGGGGTGATGTGGGGTAGAGGTGCCCAATGTTTTGCAAAGGGTAGCATGTGTCATTCACCTGTCACCCACATTGACCAGAACAGATTCTTGTAGGTAAATGAAATCTTGAAACCTAGCACACCCCTCTAAGCATCTCCAAGCTGGAGCATGCTACAGACTAGGTGACAGATCAACACTTCAAAATCTGGGGCAACATTTCATTGTTAGCCTCTCACTGCATTCTCCGCAGTGGTGAATACACACTAGGCGGATGCAGTCCTGCACCACTACATCACTTAAACCGAGAAAGCACTCAACCCGGCCACAGGAGCTCCTGTGGACTCTGCAGACATTTTAGTGTATCGTGAAATTGCTCATGTGTCAAAGGGAGTTTTAGACCATACGGCCATAAGATATAGGAGCAGAATTAGGCCATTTGAATAGGAGTTTTAGTGAGTTTTCATGTAGCAGGGCATTCGAAGTCCAACTCTATCAGAATAGTTTGACTTCTGTGAATCACTTCCTGACTGTCATTCAAATCAAGCCATTATGAAACATTGTCATCTTTTCTGAGCTGTTAGGGAGTAATCAGGAGTTATGTGAATATAGCAGCTATTAATTCAAACAGGAACCAGTTTTCAGTTCTTATTGTAAATTGCAAGCAGCAAATTGAAGTTAAAAGCACAGGCTGCCCCACAGACTAAAAGATATGGTTTGCAAAGTGGTGACCATGAGAAGCTTGCATATGAAACAGTCAAATGTTCGGACAATGGGGTTACCTGCATTAAAGAAGGTGACGAGGCTAAGTTATTTGCACCATTGTGACTTGAGCTCAGGCTGGCAGACCAGACGGATGTTGTGACTGTGATAAACTATGTATACCTGTCTGGACATGCCCCTCTGCTGACTGCTCCTGTGGCTCCTCCCACAGACCCCTGTATAAAGGCGATTGGAGGCACTGCTCCTCCCTCAGTCTCCAAGATATCATGGTCCCTTTTGCTGCTAATAAAAGCCTATTGTTCACCTCCCGTCTCCGAGAGTTATTGATGGTGAATCAGTGACTTAGCATGTCTAACGTGGTCACAAGTATAGTTGCAATCAACAGCTGATCTACTGTGTACTCAGAGAGTCAGCTCACACAGACACGAACCTTGGGCATCTGGATCTCTGTCTTCAGAAGTTTTTTTTTATAATATCTGTGTCAATTAGCTTGTCCCAGCAGGGGTATTTGAACATTTGGAGCTGGCTCCTACTGTAGATATGGAATTCAAAGAAAGCTTTGTCAGCCAAAATATTGAAGTAAATGATGTCATTATAACTATTGAAATTGTATTGTATCACCTACTGTTACCTTTAGTCTTAAGAGTAGAAAAATGTGATGTACTTTTAGAGTTTGTGAGACCCTACCACAAGTGTCTCCAGAAGAATGCCTGCTAGTTGTGATGAGCAAAGGCTTCTATATCACCAGCTTCAGTGTCTCTCCGGTGACATTGATTACAGTCATGACATTTCACTATGTTAAGAACAGCCTGAAAGTGTGTTAAAGATATTGAGCAACGTGAAACACCCTCTCCATCAACGTTGCAAAAACAAGGGAGATGGTTGTGGATTACAGGAGGAATGGAAACAGGCTAACCACTATTGACATCAATGGATCCGGGGTTGAGAGGCTGAACAGCTTTGAGTTCCTCGGAATAAGCATCACCGAGAATCTCACGTGGTCTGTACATACTGTATGTCCTGAAAAAAGCACAACAGCACCTGTTTCACCTCAGATGATTGAAGAAGTTTGGTATGGGCCGCAGAATCCGAAGAACTTTCTACAGGGGCACTATTGAGAGCATCCTGACTGGCTGCATCATTGCCTGGTATTGGAACTGTACTTCCCTTATTCACAGGACTCTGCAGAGAGTGGTGCAAACAGCCCAACACATCTGTAGATGTGATTTCCCAATATTCAGAACATTTACAAAGACAGGTGTGTAAAAAGGGCCTGAAGGATGATTGGGGACCCAAGTCACCCCAACCACAAACTGTTCCAGCTGCTACCATCTGGGAAACAGTACCACAGCATAAAAGCCAGGACCAACAGGCTCCAGGACAGCTTCTTCCACCAGACCATCAGACTGATTAATTCATGCTGATACAATTGTATTTCTATGTTATATTGACTGTCCTGTCGTACATACTATTTAATATAGACTGATGAATTCATGCCGATTTGAGTGTACTCTATATTACACTGTTCTATTTATTTTAAATTATTATAAATTACTGTGATTGTACATTACACATTTAGAAAGAGACGTAACATAAAGATTTTTATTCCTCATATATATGAAGGATGTAAGTAAAAAAGTAATTTCAATTCAATTCATTTAAGACTATAAGACATAGGAGCAGAATTAGGCCACTTCATCATGGCTGATCCTTTACCCTCTCAACCCCAGTCTCCTGCCTTCTCTCCTTACCCATTCACACCCTGATTAATCAAGAATCTATCAACCTCTGCCATTACTGTACCTAATGACTTAGTATTAAGTCATTAGTACACCTAATGAGTTGGCCTCCATAGCTGCCTGTGGCAATGAATTCCACAGATTCACCACTCTTTGGATAATAAATTTCTTCTTATTTCCCATTCTAAATAGATGTCCCTCTACTCTTGGGCTGTGTCCTCTGATCTTCAACTTCCCCCATCCTCTCCACAACCACTTTATCGAGGCTTTTTCTCATTCTGAGTTCTAGGGAGCAGAGGCCCAGAGCCATCAAACGCTCTTCATATGATAAGTCTTTCAATCCCTTTAAGCCTCCTTTAAACTCTCTCCAGTGTCCAGATTAGGGGCCCAAATCTGCTCACACAACTCCAAGTTAGGCCTCACCAGTGCCTTTAAAAACCTCAACATTACATCCTTGTAATGTTGGATTCCACCACCCAACCCCACAACCCCCAGCGCGTCTGTGCACGCGCGCGAACACACACACACACGCACGCACGCACACACTCTTCAAAGATTTTTTAAATCTCCCATTTCACATTACTCTGGTTCCTAATGTACTTGCGTATATCAATGTAAAACAATGTTATTAGGTTACCAGAGAGATGAGTGGAATTTAATGTGAGCAACTGGTTTTCATCACTTACTTCTCATCAGCTTGTTGATGATATAGTTGTCCAGCGACCTTAATCAACTCAAAGTGACTCAGGATTAGAAATTGAACTTTTGCTTACTTTAATAGGTGAGAAATAAACAAAAAATTCCAAGGACCAACATCCTCAGGCCATGCAGTCTGATTCTGGTGTGGGTAATATTTTATGTATCCTTGGTAGTTTCCTAAATTAGGTTTGCAAAATATGTAAATGGTGGTCCTAATCCTGGTTTATTTGCCTCTGCTAAATTCAATCATGCAAGAACAGGAGGCAAGCCTGCTTTACAAGGTGTTACATGATGTTGATATTTAACTCAAAGCTGTAAGGTCGGAAGAAGCAGGTGTGAACTCTAATTCCAAGGTGACTTCAATGATTCAGCTGTTTCTTTGACCTGTCACACACTAACCCCCTTCTTGCTAACCCAATAAACACCTTCTCCCTTTCCTTATCCTACCACCTTCCAAAGAATCTCTTTTAAGCCTCTATCAACTGTACCAAAATGCCAGAGATTTCTTCAATTAGAACAGTTTTGGAAGTACATGAGAACCAGTAACTTGTGTAACTATATTAACTATATTATACTATATTCCGAAGATCTCCATTTCAGCCAAATCCCGGCATCTTAATACAACATGCATTACAGAGGCATCACCCTCTCTGTAATAAGTGGATGGCTGGATGGACAAATCGATTGACATACCATAAGATACAGAAGCAGAATTAAGCCATTTGGCCCTTTGAGTCTGTTCTACCATTTCATCATGGCTGATCCATTTTCCTTGTCAGCCCCAATCAACCTTTGCCTTAAGTATTCCCAATGACATGGCTTCCACAGCTGCCTGTGGCAATGAATTTCACAGATTCACCACTTTCTGATTAAAGAAACTCCTCCTCATCTCCATTCTAAATGGACGTCCGTCTATTCTGAGGCTTCACGTCCACTCTATATTTCAATATTCGATAGGTTTCAAAGAGGTCACCCCTCATTCTTCTGAATTCCAGTGAGTAGAGGCCCAGAGCCATCAAACACTTCTTATATGACAAGCCTTTCAGACATACAGATTAATATAGATTAGATTAACTTTGCTAATTAGCAATAAGTTAATTCTAAAGAAACGGTGAAATAATCAATATTGGAACTGAAAGAAAACTCATGGACAGTGATGATCAAGCATCAATTACACCAATAAGTATAATCGCCAGACCACATTGTCAGAGAGAAAGAGAAGAATTTAAATAAATTAAGAAATTGCACTTAAGACTTCAACTAAGATGAAATTAATCAATAGGAAGGATTTTTCTATCCATGTATGCAACAGAATTTGCTGTTAAGGCTGTTGAGTGAAAAAGAGTGCATTAAAATAAAGGCAATGAAAGATCAGGGTATTAGTGATAATAATATTGTATGCATTGTGATAACATTAATTTAAAAACTGAACAGAATGTGTGACAGAGTAGGTCTGCCACAAGTCATTTCTTCATTCCCTTCCTCCTCCCCCCAGTAGCCGCATAATTCTCATTATCCCTGTCTGGCAGTGCTGGCATTATGTTTATCGGGTGCACACGATTCACAGCATAGACAACCCTCCAGAATATCCACAACACCCCCAACCTTTGTGTCATCAGCAAATTTACTAACCCATCCCTCCATTTCCTCATCCAGGTCATTTATAAAAATCATGAAGAGAAGGGGCCCCAGAACAGATCCCTGAGGCACACTACTGGTCACCCATCTACAACCACTCTTTGCCTTCCGTGGGCAAGCCAATTCTGGATCCACAAAGCAAGGTCCCCTTGAATCCCATGCCTCCTTACTTTCTCAATAAGCCTTGCATGGGATACCTTAACAAATGCCTTACTAAAATCCATATGCACTACATCTACAACTCTACCTTCAGCAACATGTTTAATCACATCCTCAAAAAATTCAATCAGGCTCATGAGGCACGACCTGCCTTTGAAAAAGCCAATATGACTATTCCTAATCATATTATGCCTCTCCAAAAGTTAATAAATCCTGCCTCTCAGGATCTTTTCCATCAACTTACCAACCACTGACGTAAGACTGACTGGTCTATAATTTCCTGGGCTACCTCTACTCCCTTTCTTGAATAAGGGAACAACATCTGTAACCCTCCAATCCTCCGGAACCTCTCCTGTCCTCATTGATGATGCAAAGATCATTGCCAGAGGCTCAGCAATCTCCTCCCTCACCTCCCACAGTAACCTGGGGTACATCTTGTCCGGTCCCGGTGACTTATCCAACTTGAAGCTTTCCAAAAGCTCCAGCACCTCCTTTTTTAAAATGTCTATATGCCCAAGCTTTTCAATCCACTGTAAGTCATCCCTACAATCACCAAAGTCCTTTTCCGTAGTGAATACTGAAGCAAAGTATTTATTAAGTACCTCAGCTTTCTTCTCCAGTTCCATACACACTTTTCCACTGTCACAATTGATTGGTCCTATTCTGTCATGTATTATCCTCTTGCCCTTCACATACTTGTAGAATGCCTTGGGGTTTTCTTTAATCCTGTCCGCCAAGGCCTTCTCATGGCCCCTTCTGGCTCTCCTAATTTTTTTCTTAAGCTCCTTCCTACTAGCCTTATAATCTTCTAGATCTCTATCAATACCTAGTTTTTTGAACCTTTCATAAGCTTTTCTTTTCTTCTTGTCTGGATTTTCAACAGCCTTTGTACACCATGGTTCCTGTACCCTACCATCCTTTCCCTGTCTCATTGGAACATACCTATGCAGAACACTGCACAAATATCCCCTCAACATTTGCCACATTTCTGCCGTACATTTCCCTGAGAACATCTATTCCTAATTTATGCTTCCAAGTTTCTGCCTGATAGCTTCATATTTCCCCTTACTCCAATTAAATGCTTTCCTAACTTTTCTGTTCCTATCCCCCTCCATTTCCATGCTAAACGAGTTAAAATTCTGATCACTATCTCCAAAATGCTCTCCCACTGAGAGACCTGACACCTGACCAGGTTCAGTTCCCGATACCAGATCAAGTACAGCCTCACCTCTTGTAGGCTTATCTACATATTGTGTCAGGAAATCTTCCTGAACACACCTAACAAACTCCACCCCATCTAAACCCCTTACTCTAGGGAGATGCCAATCAATATTTGGGAAATTCTCCCAGCACAACAACCCTGTTATTAATTACAACTTTCCAGAATCTGTCTCCCTATCTGCTCCTCAATATTCCTGTTACTATTGGGTGGTCTATAAAAAACACCCAGTAGAATTATTGGCCCCTTCCTGTTTCTAACTTCCACCCCACAGAGACTCCGTAGACTCCCTCCATGACTTCCTCCTTTTCTGCAGCCGTGACACTATCTCAGATCAGCAGTGCCACGCCCACACCTCTTTTGCCTCCCTCCCTGTCCTTTCTGAAACATCTAAAGCCTGGCATTCTAAGTAACCATTCCTACCCTTGAGCCATCCAAGTCTCTGTAATGGCCACTACATCATAGTTCCAACTCCTGATCCACACTCTAAGATCATCCACTTTGTTCATGATGCTTCTTGCATTAAAATAGACACATCCCAACCCATTGGTCTGAGCGTATCCCTTCTCTATCACCTGCCTATCCTCCCTCTTGTGCTGTTTCCAAGCTTTCTCTATACGTGAGCTAACCACCCCTTCCTCAGTCTCTTCAGTTCAGTTCCCACCCCCCAGCAATTCTAGTTTTAACTGTCCCCAATAGCCTTTGCAAACCTCCCTGCCAGGATATTGGTCCCCTCAGATTCAAGTGCAACCTGTCCTTTTTGTACAGGTCACGCCTGCCCAAAAGAGGTCCCAATGATCCAGAAATCTGAATCCCTGCCCCCTGCTCCAATCTCTCAGCCACGCACTTATCCTCCACCTCCCTCTATTCCTACACTCACTGCCACGTGGCATAGGCAGTAATACCAAGATTACTACCTTCGAGGTCCTGCTTCTCAACTTCCTTCCTGACTTCCTGTAGTCTCTTTTCAGGACCTCCTCCCTTTTCCTACCTATGTCGTTGGCACCAATATGTACCACGATCTCTGGCTGTTCACCTTCCCACTTCATAATATTGTGGACACGATCAGAAACATTCCGGACCCCAGCACCTGGGAGGCACACTACCATCTGTGTTTCTTTACTACATCCACAGAATTGCTTGTCTGACCCCCTAACTATAGAGTTCCCTATTACTACTGCCTTCTTCCTTTCCCTACCTTCTGAGTCACAGGGCCAAACTTTGTGCCAGAGGCGCGGCCACTGTTGCTTCCCCCAGGTAGGCCAAACCTCAAAACATCAAAAAAAACTGATGTCCAAACCTTGATTTCGCCAACCAAACATCTTCCCTCCTATTCTTTCCCAAAAGGCAGCTGCCCTGAACTGATGGAACCAAGTTGTAATACCACCTCCCTGCCCCACTCCTATCCCATACATTCTGCCATTTTGTATCCCCAGCCAACCTTTTACAAGATTTGGCTTCATACCTTCCTATATTGACTATAATATCTACCTCTAACTTAGTAAGTGCCTGTTTTGCGATAACATCTGCCCTTTCATAACCCAACACACCTACATGTGCAGGTACCCAACAAAACTGTACGACTATTCCCACACTCTCCAGAACATATAAATTGTAATACACTCCCAACAACTGATCAGATCTTGAACGGTTTGATTCCAAACTCTGCAGTACCAAACCAGAAACTGAGCAGATAACGACTCCATTTCACTTAACTTATTCAACGCATTGCAAACTAATGATAATGGCCATAAGTTCTGCTGTATAGACAACCCACCTGCTAGCCTTTTCCCCGCCCAAACATTAAACCAAGGAACTTATGTCCCAGAGCCCACCCAATTACTAACTGGGTCTTTAGTACCATCTGTAAAGATAGGCAAAGAGGAAAAATACGAGGGGTGATTGATAAGTTTGTGCCTAAGGTAGAAGGAGTCAATTTTAGAAAACCTAGCACATTTATTTTTCAACATGGTCCCCTCCTACATTTACACACTTAGTCCAGCGGTCATGGAGCATACGGATCCCTTCTTTGTAGAAGTGGTCCGCAGCAGGAGTGATTGATAAGTTTGTGGCCAAAAATAGAAGGAGATGAGTTTATTAACTTCAAACTTTTTGCATTATCACTCAAAGAGCTGAACTGCATGTGCATGTAACGAGAGTGTCTTGAACCTCCAGGTGGTCCACAGCAGGGGTGATTGATAAGTTCATGGCCTAAGGTAGAAGGAGGAGTTATTCAGCTCTCGTTACATGCACATGCAGTTCAACTCTCTGAGTGAAAATGCAGAAAGTTTGAAGTTTCTCTTCATCTCCTTCTACCTTAGGCCATGAACTTATCAATCACCCCTGCTGTGGACCATTTCTGGAGGTCCAAGACACCAACTTCTACAAAGAAGGGATCCGTATGCTCCACGACCGCTGGACTAAATGTGTAAATGTAGGAAAAATAAATGTGCCATGTTTTCTAAAATTGACTCCTTCTACCTTAGGCCATGAACTTATTAATCACCCCAGTACTGCTGCTATAGAGACCCTCTCACCACCCACAAGACCCTGTCTATCCCCCAGTAATAACAAATTCCACATCTAGAAATTTCTAAAGTTTAGCTCCTAGCCAAGCCACAGTTGGGCTAATCTGCAAGTCCCCAGGACCATTCTCACATGCATATTCTCTAATTATCCACCCAAAACATTTACGGACTCTGCTAGTCTGTTCCCAACAATCCAGACAAAGCAGGATAAATTGTTATCAGCACACATCTAGAAGCTCCCCTGTCATATCCAGCCACGCAGTGCATAAAGTTAATGAACTGCTTGAATTTATCCTCCAAAAACTTTATACGTGTTCTCCAAGTCAGTTTCACTTCCAGCCATAACCCCAAATATTTAAACATGGGAACCCTAGACAGCAAACACCCAGACAGAGTAAGGTGAATATTATCCAACCCATGCTTCTGAATACGACCAAATATTTTGACTTAGAAACAGAAAATCTAAAGCCACAGTCCAAAGACCATTCTTCCGTTGCTGATAACACTGTTTGCATAGACCTTACCACAAAGGCAGTATTAGGACCCCTTTTCCACAGAGTCCCATCATCACCATATAAAGCCAAACCAAACCCAAACCCAACATCATCAAAAATATCAATAATTATCAGATTAAACAATATTGGATTAATAACTCTACCCTGGGGGTGTTCCATGATCCACCAAAAATTCTGAGCACACTTCTTCAACCACCCTCCCTCTAAATGACTGGCCAAACAAAATATCCAACAGCCAGTTGTAAAGCCCACCACCAATACCAACCTTACTTAGTTTAATCAAAAGCCCCTCCATCTATAACATCTCATAAGCTTTTGCAATGTCCAGACACACTGCAACTACTGATCCTTTTGCTGCAAAAGCTTTCTGAATATCATTTCCCAGCACAGGGGCATCATATGTAGATCTCCCTTTACAAGACCCACATTGGTAGTGGCTAAGCAATTCTCTCTTCTGCAAAACAAAAATCAGGGCTTATTCCTAACATTTCCTCCATTATTTTACATTGTGAAGAGGTGAGGGCAATAGGCCTGTAGCTACTTGGCAACATCTGATCCTTCCCAACAATCAGCAATGCCACTGCCCTTTTCCAGACTCCTACGAGCATTACTTGCTTCCAGACCTTCTTACAAAACTGAAGCATTAGGGGATCCAATTGATGGGTGGGCTATCTTAAAATGGTGCCAGTTTGTGGTGACATCTGCTCTGGCTGGCTTAGTGGAAGAATTCATTTTGGGGGTTGAAGAAGAGAGCTGGGTCCTGGAAAATGGTTATCTATTGATTGATTTTGTTGCACAATCGGATTGTAAACTTCAAGCTCTGAAGTTTTACATCTACTTTAGTACATAATGCATAAGGCACAGGATGCGCTTTATGGATCTTGCTGTTGCTGCTTCACCCAGTTCAATTCTGGCCTTCATTCTTTGAGTTTACCAATATCCTTCTCAAACATCTTCTCAATAGCAATAAGTAGCCTTGCCAGTCTCTGGTTAGTGCTACCATTTAGGCTGCCGTTGCCTGTTGATGACACATTGAGAGTTTTGATGGTGTGCCAGTCTAGTTGGGTTTTTCTCAACCATTTGTGTTTGAAAAGTGCTGGCCTTCCACTTTTCAACACATGAAGTTCTAACTGCTGTGTTGCCTCCATACATCACATTCTCTTTCAGTTTGCCTTTAGGAGACACGTTTTTGCCTGTATAGGTTATTAGCATCACCAAAGTCTTTTCTAATGATAGTTTAGAAAATAGTCTATTGTAGCCAGCCTCTGAAATTACAGACAAAGCTGATCCTGTATCCAGCTCCATTTGCAGTTTTACAGCAGATCCATATGATTTTGCAATCTGGTTCAGAAATGCTATACAGCTCTAAGCATGACAGCTCGCCCTTGTCAGACTGTGTTGTCTAATTCAGTTTCACATTCAGTCACTTTATGCATTTGTTTAATTTTGTCTTTGACAATCTTAACTCTGTTTTTTATCTCTCTGGTTGTGCTTTTTAGCTGACTTGCACACTCTCTCTAGGTGACCTTGTCTGTGACACTTTCTGCAAACATTTTCTTTGAGCCAACAGTCATTTGCATCATGGGAGGATTTGCCACATTGATAACATTTTTGGCTTTTTGCACCACTCAGGGACGTTTTGTGCATTTCACACTCTAACCTCTTTTTCTATGGTTCTGCTGCATCCTTTGCCGCAATATCTAACAATATTGCAATGGTCAATGCCCGTCTAAGGTTAGGTTTCTTTCTGACAGTAGCCTCTTTTGAGTGCAATAAATATGCATGCTACATGCAAGCCTGTCCCTTAATGTATCAGAAAGTCCGTATCTAAAGTCACAGTACCAAAAAAGTTTGCGCAGTTCTTCAAACGTATTCAGAAATGGTTTTATCCTTTTGTAAGATATAATCTCTTGGCTATTACTAGCAGTTTAGGGCGCAAGTGATTTTGCACAATTGCAACAATTTCGTCAAACATCTTGCCTGCTGGCTTTTCAGGAGTTACTAAATTGTGTAAGAAACTGTACGTTCCAGCACCCATTACGCTGAGAAGTGTGAAGACTTTCTTTACCTAATCCACATAGTTAGCATTGCAATACACTTCTCAATATACGATTTCCAGTCCTCATTAGCACTATCAAATTAGTCAACTTTCCCGACTAAGGCCATTGTCACATTATTTTTACTTTAACTTTGCTAGTTGTACATTTCTTAGAGTGTACTGTGCACTGTTACTCATACGTCCTTTTCTAGCATCCATGACTGCCTTCTCTATACCAGTTCACTCTTTCCTCTTACTGGCCCTCTCCCTTCCTCCGAATTCTGTCGTCTTGCAACTGTCAGTGCAGTTGGGTGATACTCGCTGACATTTAGGTTTGTACTCATCGCCAATTTGTTGTGTCTGTACAACTACATGTCAAATAAAGGCAGGCATTTGGAGAAGTTAATGCATATATTCACTTTGCAGAGAGAGCAACAAATCAATGCACATGCATTAAGTTATCAGTCAATAATTACTGTTCAACGGAGTCATTACACTAAAAGAAATAGATCCATACATTAAAAATATGATATTTGGTATCCCTTACTAGATTTCTCCCCTTATTCTTTGATCACTTCAGCTTTAAAAATTATCTCTTAAATATGTTTAATGATTGATTTCAACTGCTCTCTATGCAGAGAATTCTGTAGGCTCACCACTCTCTAGGTGAAGATATTGCTTCTCATCTCTGTCCTGCATGGTTTACCCTTATTCTTAAAGTGTGTCCTCTGGTAATAGACTCCCTACGAGGTGGGATTATCCTTCCTGCTAGAATTTTATAAATTTCTATGAGATTCCCTTCTAAACTCTAGTTTACATGTCCAATCAACGAAATCTCATTTCATTTATTGTCTACCTAGGAATCCATCCAGAAAATAAAAATCTAATTGCAGTCGAGGAGCAAAAGGATCTGGAAATTAGAGCACACAAATGATTCAATGTGGCATATCAAGTTAAAAGGCCATAGACAGCTAACCAAATGCTTGGGGGATATTTCTCAGGGTATATAAATGAGAAGTAGGGAAATTAGACCATATTTTCAGTATTATGCACACTTCTGGCAATGTTTTGCATTAAAGATATTGAGGCATTTGAGAGGCTGAAGTGTTGACAAAATGATGAAATCTACAATACAAGGATGTCAGAAGAAGGTGTTCAAGCCTGAAAAGACAAATCTGAGAAATAACTTAAGAATTTGTTAAAATTAGGATAGGGTTTGAAAGAGTTGACATAGAGAGAGTTTTCCACTTGTAGGGAAGAACAAAGTTAGAGACTGGTAATATAAGAGAGTTACAAAGAAATTGCAAAGATAATTTAGGAGAAACTTACTCAGCCAGAATGAAAAGAGGATGTGTAACTTACTACAATAGGGAATGGTGCAGTGAATCAGGAGAAGAATTAGGTGATAGAGCAAGGAATAGAGGGGAAGGCTAATAGGCTTGTATAAAGAGAGGTATAGTGCATAATGATTTCATGGGCTGGTTGGGCTGAATGTCCTGTTTCTGTGCTGTAATTTCAAGCAATTTTATCAAATATTCCTTCCTCTATTGACTTTATACAAAAAAATTGGCCTTTCATCTCATCGGCTTTCTGTAGAATTTTGCATTATGCTTGTGACAGTTACATTTCTCTCAAAAGAACGTCGCTGACAGTAAAGCACTTTAAGATGTCATGAGAACATTATGCAAAACTATATAGATGCAAATGTTTTCAATTCTTCTTCCTACAATGGTAACAAGGCTTTTTTGTACTCATCGAGATTGTTTGCAATACCCTTATCAGATATGTCAGCTCTGAGCCAGAGATGAGAGCAGACAAACTCGTCGTAGCAGAGGTTTGCATTTTGATTGTAGCATGCACAATGTGCAAAATTCTGTCTAATAAATTGCACGAATTCTTCACCATCAAAATGGTGGGCCAGCCAGCACACTCCACTGATCAATCATCCAGCTGTCAGCACCCAGATTGAAAATGAGCCAGGTTTTTACAAAGTGATCTAAAATAAGACACCTTGTGTGGCATAGGTGCACACATTTCCATCCCGGGTAAATATTATTTCTCTCCTGGTGGGAAGTAGTACATTCAGTCCAGCAGTCTGCTTTATCATCATGAAACTGAAATCCAGTTCCTGTCTTATACCCATCCTCTCTGGTCCTGCTTGATACCAGCTCACTGAAGCTTAATTCAAATCTGACATGCCAACCTCAAAAGAGTTACAAAACCAGAGGAAATTTAAATACTGTATTTTTATCTCCTTTGAGAAGGAAGCATACATTTGTTGCTGCAAAACAACAGATTTCAAGACATATATCAAGTGAAAACAAACCCAATTCTATTCTATGTTCTATTCTAAAATCTTAGCTGATATTTCAGGATCATACTGAAAGACAGCAGATCTGTCGAAAGTGCTGACTTTTAGATGATGTTTAAATACCCACATGGAAAAAGTTCTATTCAAATGAAAGCATTAAGTTTTATTCAATAAAAGCAATTTCCTGTAGTTTCAGCTTGCTATAATCCATAGATTTTTGAAGGCAGCAATGCAGGTTGATTATGTGTTTAGGATAGTATGAGGAACAGTAGCATATGGGATTAGTCAGGGCAGGGCTATTGTAGTACGGACATTTTGTTCAAACATTTCAGATCCATGGTCAGACAACGGCTGGAGTGCTGCATGCAGTTCTGGTCTCCTAGGTAGAGGGAGGAAGTGACAGCATAAGAGAAGGTGCATAGGAGATTCAGCAAAATGTTGCCTGAAATGGCATATGTGGCGAGACTGAAGAAGTTAGGTTTATTCCCCGTGGAGGAGGTGAAGAACGTGCATGATTAAGATAAATAAAACTATGAGAAATATGACAGAGACCCTTTTCACCCAGAGAGAGTTCAGTACCTGGAATAAACTGCCTGAAAGAGCGGTTAAAGCAGAGTCACCAACAGTAGTTAGGAAATTTCTATATCAGCTATTGGATTGCTTGGGCATAGAGAGCTGGGCGCTGGGATTAATAGGGAAGGGCGCCCACTAGTTGTAGTGAATGAGTTGGGCCAAATGTATGATTCCCTGCTTTATGATTCTAAGATTCTATAAGCATTGTTAAAGATGCTGCCATCAATGAGATTAAAGCCAAGATCTGTCTGTCCCGTCAGGTAAGTCCAGAAGAGGACATGCAGTAAAAAGCTAGAGTTCTCCTTGTCACCTTGATGTCTCAGTCAAGACAACTTCTACTTTCATCATTCTGCTCCCAGTCAGACCTACAATAGCACCTGTTGAGATCATCTCTTCCACCCTCCCCACGTCTGCATTCAACAGATCGCCTCTCCACTTCCTCCAAAATAATCCTGCTGCCAAATACACCCTTCCCTCCCCTTTCACAATTTCAAGGAAGCAGTGGCTTCTTAAACACCTCAACCCACTTTTCATTCACCAGCAATTGCTTTTCCTGTTCTCCTAGCATCTCCCACACAAGCAACGTAGTTCCTACACTTCCAGCACTTCTTAGGGAGCAGAATATTTTCCCCATTTGGATTCAGATTAGTTTATTGTCATGTACCAGTGTGCAATGAAATTCCTTGTGGACATGAAGCTCTGAAGTTTATTAAATCAGGAAAATTTGTCTCCCTCTGTGTATGCTGCCAGCCTGCTAAACATTTCCAGCACTTTCTGTTTTGATTTTGCCGTTACACTGATGATGTGCCTCCAAGAGGACCACAACCTTGACCTGGTTTAGAGGCTTGCGTGCCTCGGTGCCCCGAAGAGCTGTGTTGGCTGGTGTCAGGGCTTTTTGCTTTGGATCTTGGTAGAGTCAGCCATGCCAAACAGGTCAAAGGGTGGAGGCCAGACTAAGAGTGACCCACCGGTCCTCCAGATTCTGAGGTTCAGTTCAACAACCCTGACCGGTAAAACATAATTGTTACAGAAATAGCAACAAAGAATCCTTCTATATCAAAGCGCGATGATATTCCTGTCTCCACCCAGGAACTGCATGACTGACATAGTGAAAAACGAGAGGAAGCTACTGACATGATGAAGGAAACCCTGAACCCCGCCAGAGACGGAGGACCCTCACTGCTGCCCTAAATGGCAGCAGTGAAACAGGCAGTAGGTAAGTAATGGTTATGCCCACAGTTTGTGGTATCATGAATAGAATGCAATTACTTTTATTTATAGGAATTTTGCTTCTATGGCATTTTGCCATATTACTACAGTGACCATATTTCAAGTCTATATTAAATGAGAAAAGAGATATCATAATTTGAGGTTACATAAGCCTCTATCAAGTATTGTCTGTAATACTGACAAATGCATTTGTATAGCAATGTTGTGTGCTACAAATACACTGGGTATATTCTCACTGGAACATAGGAGGCTGAAGGGTGACCTATAGACATTAGTAGAATCATGACGGTCACAGATATGGCAAATGGTTACGGCCTTTTTCCCAGGGTAGGGGATTCTATATTCAGTGACCTCTTTGTTAGGCACGGGACATACCTAATGAAGTGGCTAGATTCAAGATTCAAGATTCAAACACTTTATTGTCATTCCAACCATACATCAGCTCTGCAGGGCAGAATGAGACAGCATTTCCCAGAGGCAAGTGCAATCATAACATAACAAACGCAACACTAAATAATAAACATAACAATAAATAGTAAAACACAACAGCCACATGTCAGTTAAAAACAAGTTATAAGTGTCCAGTGCAAGTTAAAAGTGTCCAAAGCAGAGTCAGGTAGAGCAGCTATTTAGCAGTCTGACTGCCTGTGGGAGGAAGCTGTTTAGTAGCCTTGTGGTTTTAGTTTTGATGCTCCTGTAATATTTACCTGATGGCAGAAGAACAAAGAGTTTATGGCTACTGAGTGCATTTCTGTGTTTGTGGTCTTCTGCTGTTAGAGCCCATCCACTTCAAGGTTTGATGTGTTGTGGGTTTAGTGATGCTCTTCTGCACACCACTGTTGTAATGCGTGGTTGAGTTACTCTCACCTTCCCGTCAGCTTGAATTAGTCTGGCCAATCTCACCTGACCTCTTTCATTAACAAGGCGATTTTGCCCACAGAACTGCCGTTCACTGGATTTTTTTTTTGCTTTGTTTGTTTTCTGCAGCATTCTTTGTAAACCTTACAGACTTGTGCGTAAAAATCTTGTGAGATCAGCAGTTTCTGAGATACTCAAATCACCCCATCTGACGCCAACTATAATTCCATGATCAAAGTCAAAGTCACTTAGATCATATTACTTCTCCATTCTGATGTTTGGTCTGAACAACAACTGAACCTCTTGACCGTGCCTGCATGCTTTTATGCATTGAGTTGCTGCCACATGGTTGGCTGATTAGATATTTGCATTAACAAGCAGATGTGCAGGTGTACCTAATAAAGTGGCCACTGAGTGTATATCTAGAGGGCATTCGTTGCAAATGAGAAGTGAAAATTTAAAGGAAATCTGAAGGGCAAGTTTTTCACACAACATCTAGTGGTGTATGGAATGAGCTGCCTGAGGAAGTGGTAGAGACATATGCAATTACAGCATTTAAAAAGCATTTTGACAGGTACTTGGACAGGAAAAGAGAAGAGAGATATGAGCCTAATGTGGGCAAATGAAATTAGCATTAATAGTGATCATGGTTAGTATGGATGAGGTGAGCCAAAGTGGCCGTTTCTATGCTGTACATCTCTATAACTCTGCAATAGTATGAGATGCTCCGTAATATTAATCATCCCCAAAAGTGATGCAGATTCATTCATTAAAAAATTCTAAGACAAAAGTGGGTTTATTATTCTTCCTGACAGGATACCATCCTTAATATTATTTCAGACCCTAGATTATGCTTGTGGATTTTAGGGAGTAAGAGGTTTTGTTCATTAGACAGAGCTTACTTTTCTATTACCAATTACAAAGTCATCAGGCAAGAACTTAAAATGTAAAAAGGAGATGATTGTAAATTGTAAGTGAAACATTCTGGAAAATTATTTAATTCAGCTCACGAGATCGTGGCAGTTGACCACTTCCAGTTAAATGAGATGCAGCTACAGGCAGACATTGAAAGAACTTCCAGATCTTTGTGAACACAAGAGTTTCTGAAAATCTGTAGTAACACACACAACATGCTAGTGGAGCTCAGCAGGTCAGGCAGCATCGATGGAAAGAGATAAAAAGTCAACCTTATGGGCCAAAACACTTCATCGAGTGTACGTTATTCCTTTGGCTTCTTCTTCTATCTGTTCTGAAGTCTTGAATCATGAGGGATTTCATCACAAATGCTGTCGTAGGAAAACAGCTTCCAGCAACAGAGATCCCCACCAACCAGGTCATGCTCTTTTCTCACTGCTGCCATCAGGCAGCAGGTATAAGAGCCTCAGCACTCATACCAACAGGTTCAAGAACAGTTACTACCCCTCAACCGTCAGGCTCTTGAACAAAGGGGATAACTACATTCACTTGCCTATCCATTGAGATGTTCCCACAACTAATGGTCTCACTTTAAGGGCTCTCTGCCTTTTATCTCATGTTATCATTATTTATTACTATTTATTTATATTTGTATTTGCACAGTTCTTTGTCTTCTCCACTCTAGTTGATCTTTCATTGTTCCTGTTAAAGTTACGATTCTATAAGTTTGCTGAGGATACTCGCAGGAAAATGAATCTCAGGGTTGTATACGGTGACATATATGTACTTTGATAATAAAACTTATTTTGAACTCTAAGTTACTTTGTACCATGATCAGAACTACTCTGACTACTCATATCCAAAACATAATGTTACAATAGTATGGGGTGGCGGGGGTCTGAAGACCCACACTCAGCTTCTTTAACAAACAGCTTCTTCCTCTCTGACATCAGATCTCTGAACCGTTCATGAAACTGTGAACACTACTTCATTATTAATCTTTTGCACTGCTTATTTATTACAAATTACAGTAATTTTTATGTATTGCACTGTACTACTGCCTCAAAACAACAAATTTCACAATGTATGTGAGTGATAATAAACGATTCTGATTGTGTTCAGAATTTCCATTTGGATATCCTGTTCTGAATTGGATATGGAAAAGACTTAGCTACAGGCTGCACAATTGAAAAGGTAATGAAGAATTAACAATTTGTGGTTTATCACTAAAGTGGAGCAGCAACATAGCAATCTATTTATGATTCTATTCATTAAAATAGACCATATAAAGATAATGAGTGAACCACTTGGAGATTAGAGAACTATGTTAAAGAGTCACATTAAACCCCAAACACTGATTTACTGCATTAACTGTGGCCTCAATTAAACTCAAACTAGATCAGAAATGAAAGATTTCATCGATTATGCTGAATATGAAAGTTTCTTCAAATTATTCATTTTCTTAAACACGCAGACACAATCAAACATATTTCAGAAGTTTTATAACATTGTAAAACATACAATTTACTAAGTAGCAAACCAGGATACGCCAGTAAATTATCAATATATATTTTTTCATCAGACATTGATCAGGCTACGAGAGGACCTGTGTCTCCTCTTGTCTATTCATGTCTACAACTGAATTATCACCCACTGTGCAGAAGTGCTGATAAAAGACTAGCAGTAAATAATGAAAATAATCTTATTTTCTCAGTTAAACTTGACAATGGAATACCCTTCCCTTTCTCTTTACCTCCTTCTAAGGTGAATACTACATACATATACTCTTAACCAGCTTGGAGGACAATCCAGCAAAACTCTGATGAGGCATGAATTCCAGTAACTGACCAAACCACTTTCCATGAATGCAGTACCAATGCGACTGAGAGATCTTATATTCAAGGTAAACTCAACTGCTGCATACAATAGAAATTCCCGATTCTGTATAAATATAACACAAAGCTTTGCAGTCTCTACCATTCCCCCACATCCCTCCCAGACCTGAGCAAACAGTTCTTCAGTTTTCTTCCCCTCTCTTGTCTGATATTTGCGGCAGCTGCTTGGTATAATTTTATGTCACGAGGTCATTATCTTGAATTGCATTGCAGAGATCAGTGTTTCCAATTCAAGAAAAATTACACATTCTCAATCTATTTTAGCAGAGAAATAAAATCTGCTAAACATGTAAACATCAGTATTTCTAAAAGCTTTGAAGGATCAAATGCAGACATTGTGGTTCTATTTTATGACAATGTTGTGAATACTACAACTCCATAGACAATCAAAAATCAAACACACCTCTCCCTCTCTCTTTCCCCACACTGTACTAACACTAGACTTGCTCAGTTTTTGGATAACCCAAGTTCTCTCCTTTGCACAGCCTCTCTTCCTGCAGGTACCAATACACTACTAGCAGATAACAGAGGACAGCAGTGTTTTCATTTGATTAGCTGTGATTATGGGGTCCTGCACAAAGCCCTCCTTTTATACAACTCCTGTTAATGCCTGACTGCTCCACTAAATTATTTTAAACCACAGCAAAATTATTTTGAAGAAAGCCAAAAGTAGCTCACCAGGAGCAAGATCAGTTCTACAGTAGTCAGGAAAAAAAGTGAGAATATAGAGATAAACATAATTTATAAACACAAGAGATTCTGGAGTTGCTGGAAAACCAGAGCAACACACATAAAATGCTGGATGAACACAGCAAGTCAGGAAGCATCTGTGGAAATGAATAAACAGTCAACATTTCAGATTGAGACCCCTCTCCAGGACCCTGGAAGGAAGGGGGAAGACACCAGAATAAAAAGTTATGGAAGGGGGCAGGAAGAGGATAGCTACAAGGTGATAGATGAAGACAGGTGGGCGGGAAAGGTACAGGACTAGAGAAGAAGGAATCTGGTAGGAGAGGAGAGTGGACCATAGGATAAAGGGAAGAAGAAGGTGGGACCAGTGGTGAGAGGCAGGTGAGGAAAAGAGGTAAGCGGCCAGGCTGGGGAATAGAAGAAGGAAGGGGGAGGGGGAAAATTACCAGAAGGAAAAATCAATGTTCATGCCATCAGGTTGGAATCTATCTGGACATATAAATTAATTGTGCATATACTTCTATAAGTTAATTTCACAACTTGACTGGACAAACCAGTAATTAAGTTTTTAAAATAACATTTTGAATCAAATGTTGAAGTAGCAAATTGTACAAAACAACATGACAACTAGTCATATGAACCTCATTGAAATATTGAAATTATCATTTAATATTCTATCAGCATCTAAGCAGCTGAAGTCATACCCAGGTACCAATCAATTTCCAGGTCTCGTTTAGCACTTTCACATTCATGCTGATTTCAATTAAATTCAGTGTCAGTTTGCATCAGGTTACTGTTTGTTAATTATAATCACACCCTCAGATCTAATTAACAAGCTCCAAAACCTCAGCCTCTGTACCTTCCTCTGCAACTGGATCAGGAGAGTACTGTCTGTGCAGATCTGAAATAACATCTCCTCCTCACTGCCAATCAATACTGACACATCTTAGTGGCCATGCTTAGCCCTTAGCTCTACACTCTCTACACCCCTGACTGTGTGACTAGCTACAGTGCCAACACCATCTATAAATTTGCTGGTACCACAACTATTGTTGGCAGAATTTACAATGGTGATGAGGAGGCATACAGGAGCAAGATAGATCTGCTGGTTGAGTGGTGTCGCAAGAACAGCCTTGCATTCAACATCAGTAAGGCTAAGGAATTGACTGTGGACTTCAGGAAGGGGAAGTCGAGGGAACACACGCCAGTCCTCGTTGAGAGATCAGCACTGAAAATGATGAGCATCCTGGTGGTAACATCTCTGAAGATCTATCTTGCACCCAACACTTTGATGCAATTACAAAGAAAATATGGCAGTAGCTACATTTTGTTAGGAGTTTCAGGAGATTTGGTATGTCCCCAAAGATTCTCGGAGATTTCTACAGATGTACCATGGAGAGCATTTTAACTGGTTGTATCACTATCTAGTATGAAGGGTTCATTACACGGGATCAGAAAAAGCTGCAGAAAGTTGTAAACTCTGCCAGTTCCATCCTGGGCACTGACTTCCCCAGCACTGAGGACCTCTTCAAGAGGTAATATCTCAAAAAGGCAACATCTAACATTAGGGACATCCATTACCCAGCACATGTCCTCTTCTCATTGCTACCATCCAGAAGGAGGTCAGAAGCCTGAAGACTTATTTAATTATAGATATGCTTATTTTTGTAATTTATAGTTTTTTGAATTAGGTATTTGCAATGCACTGCTGTCACATAACAACAAATTTCATGGCATATGCCAGTGATGTTAAACCAGATTATGATTCTGAAATTCAAAAGTTATGCATCTCCATGTGATTACGCATGATATAAAAAGTCCTTTCTTTGATTTATTTTAAGACTTCTGCCACACTGAATGTCTGTGGGAAACAGGGAATCAAAATAAGAGATCACAATCGGAGAAAGAGTTAACATTGCCATCTGCAATGAGACTGCCACTGTTTCTGGGTGACAGGTTGAACATAGCCTTTGATCATGTCCAAGGTTCTTCTGCTGTGGGTTCATGCACATCACTGTCAATAGGTGCTTTCAATTCAATTGATAAATGTTGGTGAGACTGTTGGTGGCACATGATGACTGTCCAGCCAGTAAGGACTAATGAATCTTGAATCTGGCCTTCTGGCCTGTGCAGATTTTGTCATTGATGACTTTCACTCTAAGGCTCTGACCCGCAAAGCTCTGCAGCTAGTGCATACGTTGGCTATTAATCTTCGTAGTACTATCTGTCCTCTCTTGACCAGCCACAACCCTGTTATTAATGTCTCCATCATGTCTACATCACAGTGTGGCATCATATATAGTATGTCAGGGCAACGCAATGTACAGACACACAGGCACAGGGTGTAGATATGTTACTGAAATCTTCACGGATGCATAGTCCAGTTTCTAGGCTGTGTAACTATTGCAAGGAAGCGAGAGGAGTACAAAATAGAATACACTAGAATAGTGGTTCCCAAACTTTTTTAGGTTATGGTCCCCTTGGCTCCTAGATCACATCCCCAGTGGTCCCCTTCTCCTTTTCTGGCCATTACATAAAAATTATTAATAACTGTGATCTACAATAGACAGTGAAGGAAAATAGGAACGGCAAATTCAAAGCACTAACAAATACTTGCAAAAATTATTCAAGATTCAAGATTGTTTAATATTACTTCCAGTACACAAATATGAAGGAGCATTAAATACTTGTTCTGATATAGCACTGAAAAAGACTCAATAAGATAAAGAGCACAATAGTAATAATAATAATAAAAAGCAATAAATATAAATATATAAGGTAGCATATATACATAGATTGAATGTGAATAACAGGAAATGATAAAGTAGTAGTGGTAGGGTATGTGGACGGGTGGGTTGGTGGGTGGAGGTATTGATCAGCCTTACTGCTTGGGGAAAGTAACTGTTTTTGAGTCTGGTGGTGCTGGCATGGATGCTATGTAGCCTCGGTCCCTGATGAGAGAGAGACAAATAGATCAGAAGAACGCTGGATAGGATCCTTCATGATGCTACTGTCCCTTTTCTGGCATCTTTTTGTATATATGTCCATGATGGTGTGTAGCCCCGTGCCGGTGATGTATTGAGCAGTTTCGAATACCTGTTGTATGGCCTTCCTATCTGCCACAGTGCAGTTTCCGTACCATGCAGTGGTGCAGCTTGTTAGGATGCTCTCTACTGCACATCTGTAGAATGATATGAGTATAGTCCAGCTCTCTTCAGCCTCCTCAGAAAGTTGAGGTTTGGTGAGCTTTCCTGATTGCATAGAAGGTGTTCTGGGACATGAGAGGTTTTTGAGATGTGCACCCCCAGGAGTTTGAAACTGTTCACTGTTTCCACTGCTGTACTGCCAATGTAAAGCGGGGTGTGAGTGGTACAAGTTCTCCTGAAATCAATAACTATCTCCTTTGTCTCGTTGACATTGAGGAAGAGGGCTACCAGGCCTCAAGTTCTTCCACCTTCTCTCTGTAGGTTCTCTTATTATTGTTGGAGATGAGCCCCACCAGTGTTGAGACATCGGCAAAATTGACAATGTGATTTCTTGGGTTCTTGGCCATGCAGTCATGTGTGAGCAGAGTATACAGCAATGGGCTCAGCACACAGCCATGTTGTGAATGGTGGGGAGGGAGGAGCGGTCGTGTATCTGAGGTCTGCTGAGTAGGAAGTTTAGCACCCAGTTGAACAGTGGTGTATTTAGACTGAATTCACAGTACATTTGAAGATCATTATCTGGTCTTCTTTCTTTCTCTTCCAAGTCTGAGAGGCTCAGAATTAGAAAAGGTCGTAACGACCAATGGTGCACTTGAAAAGGTTAACTTGGACAATATGGAGACGACTGATTTGACTTTGATAAAATTCACATCATTTCCTTGCAATTGAAGATTAATTTAATTAAACTTTGCAAATAATTCTGACGAACAAGCAAGGTCATGACTAATATTCTTGAGTTGATTACTGAATAAAGCATTCAAGAAATCAAAGGATTTTATTCATTGCAGAGAGTACATAAAAGCATCTCAGACAATTTACTTTGGAGACTTTTGTGTGCAATAGCAAGCATTCAAACTGTTCACCATTTTCAATACAAAGCTCTCAAAACAATTGACAATTGAGAGCATGGGGCTTGATTTCATTTACTGCTGTGATAACAGTATTTAATGATTTAATCAGTTGATCGCTTAGGTTTTTTGTGACACAGTGAATTATAGTGAATGGTAAATATGTTAAGTGCAGCTTTTTTCAAGAAAATAACAACCCCGCAATAGCATCCTGTTATTGATGGTGCCCTATCTGTTGCACAAGCAAGAATGTGGTGAGCAGAATAGCCTTCTCTTTGAAAAAATGTTCAACGACCAAAATGTTGACTCTCTCTGCTTATCTGTTTCTAGTCCCCTTGCAAGCAACAACCCTTGAACCATGCTTTCATCTTTCTTGAAGCAAACATAACCAAGAAGCAAAGTTTGATTGCTGAGCAAAGTTGACCTATTCAACCGCAGAGTAAATTTTGTTATCCTAAGTATGTCGCACAATGTGTCTTCCACATTCTCTGGCATTTCATCTATTCATCTTTGAAAAGAGCTGTCACTGAGTGAAATTGCTTAAAATACTTGGTCTGGCAACTTACACAAAACTGTACTCAGAACCTCCCTTACTGCTGGCAGAAACAGTCTTATAGAGTTTTCCAGGTTTAGCAATGAGCCATGAAATGTTGTACGAAGCAGGCAAAGCATTACTGTTTTGCTGTGAAATGCTGGCAAACATGTCTTGAAACGTTTCGTTTCTGAAAGTTTTAACAAAGTGACTGACGGAAATAAGCCAAGTTTTTGTTTGCTTTATCAGAGTGTATTCCCTTCAAATGTTTAAGGAGCCTGGACAGTTTCATTGCCTCATGTGAAAAGAAAATTTTTTCACACAACAGACACACTGGTTGCTGCTGGTTGTTTGGTGCTGATATAAATCCATATTTCGGATATTCCACACTGTCTACACTTCCTTTTCAGTTGGTCTGCTTCCTCTTGTGATGGATTAGTGACCATGGTCAATCGCTTATTATTTAAGTCCAAACTCAAGCGCTGCAATCAATAAAAGGGAAAGTTATGATGTTATTATAGTTCAGGCAAAACCTGACAGTCTGGTGCATAAAGTGAGGCAGTAATATCTCAGTTGGGCCATGGGCTAGAGAAATGCAGTTAAGACCAGTTTCTGATCTTTATCCCGTTCACAGGAATTGTATCACTGCATGATTAGAGTATTGGAATTGTAGTAGTTAGCATTGTATTACAGTAATGAACAGCAATCATGCAGAGGGCAGGTCCAGAAATAACACAATTCCTTCAGTCCAGCTTTCTCATGAGATGCCAAACACAGAAGTGTCATACCACTTTTTCACAATAATAACGCACTTCAAACAAGGTCTAAGGGAATGATGGGTTAGCAAGAGATGAGGAGATTGTGTGATCATCATAATCAATTATGAGGCACTGAGGATCAGTGGCTTATAGTAAATAATTAATTTCTGAAATTGAGCCTGTAATCCCTCAGCTTCCTTCCTTGCTACCAAGTGCCCCCCTGCCCCCTCCTTATCTTTATTATCCCCTTAGAAACTCCTACCACCATGGGGGGGGGGGGGGGGGGAGGAACGATATTGCCCTCTCTGGGAACCACTGTACTAGAGAGAGTTAGTGTAAGTATATTGCAATGTGAAACATTTAAATAAAAAACAGAACAGGGTATATTTTAGTACTTTGGTACTATGCAGATACTTGGTCTTCCCCGTGTTATGGCATCATAGAGCATGGAATCAGGCTCTTTTCCCACTGACATGTCAAACACCCATTTACACTAATCCTATTTTATTCTACCCGCATTCCCAACAATACCTCTCCCAGATTTTAGCCCCCATCTGAAGACTAATTATGGTGGGTATTTAAGCTACTAACCCTCACATCTTTGGAGCACCTAGAGGAAAACTGCAATCTGCCCAGCACCGGAGGTCAAGGTTAAACTCCGGTCACTGGGACTGTAGGTGGATGAGTAATGGGGTTAGACTGAAATTCATCAGTAGATTCCACTTTATTGTCTTACTCAAAAAGAAGGCTGCTCTTTCAGAGTAAAATATCCAGGGTCCATGCAGGAAACAACCTAATGACACACTACATCATTTAAATCAAATTCTTCTGGCTCCATGAGAAATACAGTGAATTCCATTTAATTTTGAGGAAGTAGAGAGGCTACAAAAGGACTTAGACAGATTAGGGGAATGGGCAAAGAAATGGCAGATGGAATACACTGTTGGGAAGTGTACGGTCATGCACTTTAGTAGAGGAAATGAAAGGGTTGATTGTTTTCTAAATAGATAGAAAATACAAAAACCTGAGGTACAAAGAGACTTGGGTGTCCTGGTGCAGGATTCCGTAAAGGTTAATTGGCAGATTGAGACTGTGGAAAGGAAGGCAATTGCAACGTTAGCATTTATTTCAAGAGAACTAGAATATAAAAGCAAGGATGTAATGTTGAAACATTATAAAGCACCTGTGAGGCCTCACTTGGAGCAGATTTGAATCCCTTATCTTAGAAAGGATTCATGAAAAAGATACCAGGATTGAATGGCTTGTCATATGAAGAGCATTTGATGGCTCTGGGCATTTATTCACCAGAATTCAGAAGAATGAGGGGTGACCTCACTGAAACCTATTGAATGATGAAAGGCTTTGATAGAGTGGATGTGAGGAGGATGTTTCCTATGGTGGGAGTGTGTAAGACCAGACTTCACAGCCTCACAATATCCTTTTGGAATGGAGGTGAGGAGGAATTTCTTTAGCCAGAGGTGTTGAATCTGTGGAATTCTCTCCCACAGGCAGCTGAGAGGCCAAGTCGTTATGTATATTTAAGGCAGAGATTGATAGATTCTTGAGTGGTCTTGACTGATTCTTGATTAATGAAGAGATACGAGGAGAAGGCAGGAGATTGAGAGGAGAATTGGATCATGATTGAATGGTGGAGCAGACTCGATGGGCCAAATGGCCTAATTCTGCTTCTATATCTTCTTAGGGTCTTATTTGGCCATAGGTTAAGTGGGGGAGCCGCTTATTTGGGGCAACTCTTAAGGAACAGAACTTAATAGTAAAAATAGCTGGATTCCCATTTATTTATGACATTATGCCACTTAATTGAGGCAGCAGACTGTTGCCGAACAGTTTCTAACTAGTGTCAGACACACGCACTGTGTGGGTGTTAGACACTACACTATACTGAGAGCAGACAGCTTTCAAATAGCATTAGCTGTATGGACCTGAGTTCCAAAATCTGTATTTTTTGTCAAGGATAGCTGGCAAGAAATAAGCAGTAAGACAATTCAGAACTGTTTTGCTCATTGCAGTTTCAAGCATTCAGTCATGGAGGTGCCAAAAACGGCCAAGAGTGAAAATGAAATAATTTCACTACTTCAACAAGTTAAGAACTACTAAGTATTTGAAGGCATCAGCAACCATCTTGAATGTTACAGGGAGAATGAAGATTCGGAGGATGCAATCATCACTGGCATTGTATGAAGGCAGTCCATTATCTACACTGGATGTCAGTGCTGATTTTGTTCATTTACAATCAATCAAAAGAACATGTCACTGTACAACTGGATGAATTTCTCCATTGATAACTATTAGTAAGTGATACACAGTATTGTAGTAGTATTGATAGTGTTCTAATTTATTTTGTATTTCATTTAAATACATAATTTGCTACTCAATTAAATGGCACTTTGTCTTTTTAATACCTTTTTAACTATTTCCATGAAACTTCAGCTAATTAGGCCCAAATATACTGATCCCGATGTATCCCAGTTAAACAGAATCCTCTGTAATACGCATGAGAAAAGGAACACTGGGGCATTGGGGAAACAAGTCCCAATAACCTTACAGGAGCTTCTGGCCAGGACATGGATGGAAACCGTCCTTGTGATTAGTATCAGCAAGGATGCTGAAGCACCACATCACCTAGGACTGGAGGGGAATGGTGGAGATTGTCAGGACCAGGATCCATCAGAGGAAGAGTGGCAATGACTTCTCAAGAGCAGCAAGGGTGAATTCCATTCCTCATTTCTCCCTTCCTCTCAATGAGTCATGTCAACAGTTCTTTCCCCTTGCCCACCACTCTCAGCAGATTCCCTCACTCCCTCTGCCACATCTTTGTTCACTGAATATATTCAAAGTTAGGGCTTCTGCTAGTCCATAACGACAGGAGATTTCAAGTACGTGTGCTTCACATAAAAAGGTAGCGTTAAGTTCTCAATTTATTCACATTGATCGTAGGACCAGGACATCAGTGCAGCTCTTCTTCAGACCAGTGTCGCATAACCAACCACCTTAAATGCTTGGTTGAGTATAAAATTTATTTACAAAACATTTAAGTCAAACAAGTACTTATCTAAGCCCAAGTCACAAAACTATGACACTAAATGTTCAGTAACACCTCTAACTCAAACAGGTACTTTGTTAAGTCTCCCCAAGTTACATTACTATAACATTAAATATCCAACAACCAGGCATCTATCTAAGTGTACACACAGGCCCTCCTATCTGCAGCACACTTCCCCAGCGCTTCTTCAGCCCTGGTCATGACCCAGTCTGAAGAGAGCCCCTAGCGAAAAGAGACAGAACACACTATTCTTACACCCTTCGAGTGCCTGAAACTAGAGTCAGTGCCATGGCACGAAAGCCAGCCAAGGGGAGAGAGCTGCCACATCTTTTGAACAGGACAACCAGTGACCAGCACGGCGGAAATAACCTTTGACTGGAAAGTAAGTTAACTCTTCATGTTTTAGGCATTCACCATTGATTGGTGACTCTTCAGCCACAGTTGTACACAGCAAGACTTGAATAACATGAGAGCATTAAGTGACAGATAAATTCAGCCAAGTCAACACAATGGAATGACCGTTATGAACAAGTTCAAAAACATGATCATTACCAAATTCTGCCTCCAACTCATCTGACCAATGCCTTTGATTGATCATTAACTGAAAATGTTATAGGAACTCCAATATACACATGGTGGCTCCAAGAACAGGTTAGAAATTGACTTCTGGGTGGCAAGCAACTCCCCTACTAACTCAACAGGACGATCTACAACACATGAATTAGAAACAATCTCTGTCTGCCTGGATCAGTATAGTTCTGATAGACCTGAAATAGTTCAATACGTTCAAGGAGAAAGTACTTGACTGGAAATCCACCATAATGTGCAATCACAATTGGAAACATGTCACCTTTCTTTCACTTCAATGGATTAAATCCTGGAACTCCTTATTCAGATGCACTGTAAGAGTACAAGAATTTCAAGGAGTGGGTGCTTCAAGAAGATTGATTGTAAACAACTTCTCAATGTTATTTAGGGATTGACATTAAATGGTGGTGATACTTCCTTCCCATGCTCGAAAAAAACATTTAAATAAATAACTGCAAGAAGTTTAATCACAAGTACTGTAGTTGGCTCTAAATTTGCTTCAAACTAGTCTTAAATTCTCAGTGTTAGGTTCCAACGATGTAAACCAATAAATTATTGTCTTCCTTTATTAAAAAATGAATAATTAACTGCTATTGAACAAATGCTTTATTGCTGTTAAAATCCTTCAGTGTTAATTTTAAATGATGATAGTAGAATTTGCTAATAGCAGAGGCCCAGAGCAATTACAACAGTCTAATTCATTGTGTTTTTCTTTGTTTCTAACTGCAAAAGAAGTGGAATAAAATGTTTTATGAAGCCAGTTTAATTCCCCATCCTATCGTAAACATTTTAAATGAAACAAACGGATTGCAATCACAGTATGGACGGGTTAGTCTGTTGCTAGCTTATTGAGCAATTCTAAAGGTATGACATATTTTTTTCTGTTAATATTAAGGTATTCTCATTTGCAATCTCTAACTTGCTATACATGGGGAAAGAGTTCTTCCCTTTACTATCTCACCCATAAACAACACTTCCAATAGTGTTTTTCTTCAGTACTATCCTGAAGATTTTGCTATCAAGTCTTTGAAGCATTTATTGAGCCTACAATCCCAGAGACAAGAGTATAACCAACTAGCCAGCTAGAAATGGCATAATAATTTTCTGCATAGTTTCAGTATATAATATAAAACAGCACAGGCCCTTTGACCCACAATGCTGTACCGAGCTACATAAACCTACTCCACAATGAATCTAACCCTTCCCTCCTAAACAGCACATAACCCACCATACATCCATCAACCTGCCTCAGAGTCTATTAAATATCCTTATTATATCAGTCTCTACCACTACTCCCGGCAGGCTGTTTCGAGCACCTAGTACCCCGTGTAAAATACCTATATTGGATATCTCCCTTAAACTTTCCTCCAGTCACCTTAAACAGAATTCCTCTGCAATCAGCCATCGCTGCCCTGGGAAAAAAGTGCTGACTTTCCAGTTTATGCCTCTTATAGTCTTATACATGCAGTTCCAGTAGTTTGCAAAGAGTCCTCCACAAAAAGAAAAATCTACAGCAAAAAAAGGTACTATGTGACCTAATGGAAATTGTCAGTGAAAGGTTGGAATGTGACCTGAAATGACCACTTACTGTATTTTGAGAACAGTTCTCTCATTCCAGACTGTTGTTGTCCATGGTTAATAGAAAGATATCGGTTTATAAAGTGAGTTATCACCACTTGTACAAGAATCCAAAAATAGTGATGTCTGACTTTTGTGACCATTGCACAACAGAGTAAGGTCTGGTTGTCAATAGCTATTCACAATATCGATCCCTGATTAAGTCCTCACAGCAGTCCTGCTATTTTCACAGAGCCTATTAGTTTAATGTAGGAAGTTCACCTGTTTTGGAAGTAATTCCTGGATGATTCCTGAGTCAATCTCAGAATCTCTCTTCTTGCCAAGAAGAAGGGCTCAGAAGTAGTTACTTTGTCAGACTCTATAGTAACTTCATACACACTGTTTAACAAGTGTGTGGACATACTGAGCCTGCTAAAGGTTAGTAGGCATATCAAATGTATTACCTTGAACAACACAGATCAATAAGAACATAAGAATTAGGAGCAGGAGTAAGCCAACCGGCCCTTCGAGCCTGCCCCGCCATTCAATATGATCATGACTGATCTGTCCGTAAACTCAGCTCCATCTACCTGCCTTTTCCCATAACCTTTAATTCCCCGACTATGTAAAAATCTATCTAACTGTTTCTTAAATATATTTAGTGAAGAAGCCTCAACTGCTTCCCTGGGCAGAGAATTCCTCAGATTCACCACTCTCTGGGAAAAACAGTTTCTCCTCATCTCCATTCTAAAGCTTCTCTCCTGAACCTTGCAGCAATGTCCCCTTGTTCTAGTCTCAGCTACCAATGTAAACAACTTTCCTACTTCTATCTTAACTATCCGTTCAAATATCAATGTTTCTCATACCCACTCAAAATGGAAGTGGGTGATGTTTTCACACTCCTCTTCAGTGGAAGTTTCAGTCAAAAGACCAATCACAAAACAGGATTCTACAGAAACAGTGTGACAGAATTCACATCAAGTTCATAAATGTCCCTTGTGCTCTGTTTAAACTGATTGACTTAAAATGTCATTCATCCCTGCCCACTAGTCTCCCTCCCGACACTTATCCCTACAAGCAGCCAAAGAGCTTCACCTGGCCATTAATCTCTTCCCTCACCTGTATCTGGGGCCACAAACAGTCCTTCCAGGTGAAGCAACACTTTATCTGCTATCTACTGGGGTCATCTATTGCATCCAGTGCTCCCAATGCAGCCTCCTCTACACTGGTGAAACCCATCATAAATTGGGGGAACTGCTTCTTTGAGCACTCCCATTCCATCCACATAAAGTGGAACTTCCCAGTTCCAAGCATTTTAATTTCTACTCCAATTCCCATTCTGACATGTCAGTTCATGGGCTCTTTCTGTGCCACAATGAGTTGGAGGATCAACTGCTCGGGTAGCCTCCAGCCAGATGGTATGAATATTGATATCTCCCTCCTGTGAAAAATATTCCCCCTTCCTCTATTCCCCAGTCTGACCTTTTACCTCTTCTCACCTGCCTATTACTTACCCATTGAGTCCCCTCCTCCTTCCCTTCTCCTATGGTCCACTCTCCTCTCCTATCAGATTCCCTCTTCTCCAACGCTTTACCTTTCCTATCCACCTGGCTTCACCTAGCACCTTCTAGCTTGTCCTCGTTCCCTTGGCCTCACCTTTTTATTCCGGCCTCTCCTGTCAACTGTTTATTCATTTCTGACCTGCTGAGTTCCTCCAGCAATTTGTACATGTTGTTTTGTATCTCCAGCATCTGCAGAATTTCTTGCATTAATGATTTAGAATTAATTTGGAAACAATTGGCTTAAACCAAACCAGCTGAATTCTGCGGATTACTCTAACGCAGATCAGAAAGCATCCAAATGAAAATGCCAGGAACATGGCCACAGCAGGACAAGGAACATGTTACGGCAGGTTTTAGAGATTAATCTGAACACAGTCTGATATGCTATGAACAAGGAAGTTATTTTGTAGCCGTTAGTGCAATGCCAATACAGTGGCAGTGACCTGGGTTCAATCTGCTGCTGTCTGAAGGAATCTGTATATTCTCCCCTTGAACACATGGGTTTCCTCCCACATTCCTAAGATGTACAAGTTAGTAGGTTAATTGGTCATGTGGGTGTCACTGAGTGGTGCAGGCTCATTGGGCAGGAAGGACCTGTTACTATGCGCTATCTCTAAATAAAAGTTTTAAATATTTCTCATATATACAGCAGATTATTCCTTTAACCATCCCCCACTGTGCACATGATGCCTTATCTGAACAGTAGTACACATAATATCCTCCTTTATGTATTCCTGTGAGAAGAAGCTCAAGGTCACCAATGTGCAATATTTTATTTATTATCTACAGCCAACCCCGATACAGCAGAACCTGTGATGGTCACTTCTTCGCTCACCAGATAGTCATTGCCAATCCATCCTGAGTGTCTTACGGCCAAGGCTCATCTCTAAGGTATTTCTGGTTGGTATTAATCTGAATTCCTTATTTACTGCTGCAACAGTCAGCCAACTCCTATGCCTTCTACTGAGCATCAGAGTGCAGTTGGAGATGTCCTGGACCCATTTTTCCATGTCTCTAATAGCCAACTATTCTGTTGCTTCCTATTTACTGCTGCTAAAACTTTGGGCCTTCATATGACAAGATAGTTTTCCAGTCATGAGGAATAGAGGACGTTTCAGTGGGAGTATTACTTTGGTATATCTTGTGTGTCTTCAACTTAAAGCAAGCAGAAAAAAACGCGAGTGAAATTTGCATGGTGATCGTAATCCAAGACTGCACACCCTGACGATGTCCACACCTTTTTGTCCCACTTCAATCAATTAGGGAGCATCTTCCATAGGGATCTCCAAAAGCTGATAGAATCAGAAGTATCTGCCCTCTGCATCACACAGAAGGATTAATATGATCTATGTATTCAGTTTCAATGGTATTTCTCAAGAGCAGACGTATCCAAAAAATGTATTTGCATTCAACAATAGGGCAGACTTGTGAATTGCTTTTATTTCTTCATGTTATGTAACACAGCGTGGGTAATTTGTGGGATTCCCTTTCCCACAACATATGGGGTTGTGGCAAGGTTGTCCAATGGCTACAAGTCAATGCTGCCTGCAAACAGATTTTGCAATGGAAGTATGAATTGAAGTCAAGTGACCTGAGAAGTACAGTTTAGAAATACACAAATGTTAGGCATCAATCCTAGAAATCCTAGGATTAGAAATTAGAAATCCTATGAAAGTTGACTGCAGGAAGGAAGCTTGGAACATTCAAAAAGCTTTGAAACTAGTTTTCAATTCAACAAGCTTGAAGTTAAATTTCAAACTTCAAACTTCTAATGGCTAAATGACTTCACCAGTCCTGATGAAGGGTCTCGACCCAAAACACTGACTAATTATGCTGTACAGTAGATGCTGCCTGGCCTGCTGAGTTCCTCCAACATTTTGTGTGTGTTGCTTTGGATTTCCAGCATCTAGAAATGTTCTCGTGTTTATGGTACCTAGTATCAGAGACCTAAATGGCCTGTGGAAGCTAAGATAAGTGCATGAGGTGAGATATGAAGTGAAATTTCTTGTTTTAGGGCCATTGCCAACTAGGCAAAATGCAATGTGCAGAGCTTCTCAGAATTTACCCTTTTATCATCTCTTTTACAGTTTAGTACTGCTGGCGAGAAGCTTCGTGTCAAGGTTGGCATGTTTAGAATTCAGACATTAATTTAAGTGGATTTAAAATTCTGCAGATGGTGAATCGTGCACATTACCTCTGTCCTCAAATTTCCAACACATGAAGCTCTGCACTGGGAGTACTAAATCCTAGCCTTTAATCACATTGCGAAATATTAGTCAAAATACAATGGCAGCAGGAACTGGAAGGAGCAGTATCTTTAAAAACATCATTACAAGTTGGACAATCCAACAGTTCAGAACTCAGAAGCTTGTTTAAGCCTAAACCCTGGAAATCATTAACGAATACATGGAGTTTACTTCCAGAATCATTAATGTCGACAGGGTGCCCTCATAAACTTGCTCCCAAAAGCACGTTAGTCATTTGGTTAATGTAAATTTTACAGAAAACTTAATTTTACATGCTTTGCCCTTTTACAAAGAAATCTCAACATATAACAGAGCATTTCATATCCATTCAGATGAAGAATGTTATGATTAATATCATCCATAACTTTTTCTCTACTTGACTGATTTGGTTAATTTCAACCACTTCCTTATTGTGACTCTTCCCTGAAGTACCTAAGTTCATCATGATCTACAAAGTGTCACAAGCAGATGAGTTTAGAGCGTGGATCAGCACTTGGAGCTATGATATTGTGACCATTACAGAGTTTTGGATGGTGCAGGGGCAGGAATGGTACTTCAAGTGCCAGGTTTTAGATGTTTCAGAAAGGACAGTGAAGGAGGCAAAAGAGGAGGGGGTGTGGCACTATTGATCAGAGATAGTGTCAGGGCTGCAGAAAAGGAGGAAGTCATGGAGGGGTTGTCTACGGAGTCTCTGTGGGTGGAAGTTAGGAATAGTATTGGGTCAATAACTCTACTGGGTGTATTTTTTATAGACCACCCAATAGTAACAGGGAGATTGAGGAGCAGATAGGAAGACAGATTCTGCAAAAGTGTAATAATAACAGGGTTTTTGTGGTGGGAGATTTTAATTTCCCAAATACTGTTTGGCATTTCCCTAGAGTGAGGGGTTCAGAAGGGGTAGAGTTTGTTAGGTGTGTTCAGGAAGGTTTCTTGACACAATATGTAGATAAGCCTAGGAGAGGCTGTACTTGATCTGGTATTGGGAAATAAACCTGGTCAGGTGCCAGATCTCTCAGTGGTAGAGCTTTTTGGAGATAGTGATCACAATTCTATCTCCTTTACCATAACTTTGGAGAGGGATAGGAACAGACAAGTTAGGGAACCATTTAATTGGAGTAAGGGGAAATATGAGGGTATCAGGCAGGAACTTGGAAGCATAAACTGGAAACAGATGTTCTCAGGGAAACGTACAGAAGAAATGTGGCAAATGTTCAGGGGATATTTGCGTGGGGTTCTGAGTAGGTACGTTCCAATGAGACAGGGAAAGGATGTTAGGGTACAGGAACCATGGTGTACAAATACTGTTGTAAATCTAGTCAAGAAGAAAAGAAGAGCTTCCAAAAGGTTCAAAAAAACTAGGTAATGATAGAGATCTAGAAGTTTATAAGATGAACAGGAAGGAGCTTAAGAATGAAATTAGGAGAGCCAGAAGGGGCCATGAGAAGGGCTTGGCAGACAGGATTAAGGAAAACCCCAAGGCATTCTACAAGTATGTGAAAAGCAAGAGGATAAGATATGAGAGAATAGGACTAATCAAGTGTGACAGTGGAAAAGTGTGTATGGAACCGGAGGAGATAGCAGAGGTATTTAATGAGTACTTTGCTTCTGTATTTACTACGGAAAAGGATCTTCATGATTGTAGGGATGACTTACAGCAGACTGAAAAGCTTGAGCATGTAGATATTAAGAAAGAGGATGTGCTGGAGCATTTGGAAAACATCATGTTGGATAAGTCACCGGGACTGGATGGGATGTATCTCAGGCTACTGTGGGAAGTGAGGGAGGAGATTGCTGAGCCTCTGGCAATGATCTTTGCATCATCAATGAGGACAGAGGTTCCAGAGGATTGGAGGTTTGCGGATGTTGTTCCCTTATTCAAGAAAGGGAGTAGGGATAGCCCAGGAAATTATAGACCAGTGAGTCATACTTCAGTGGTTGGTAAGTTGATGGAGAAGATCCTGAGAGGCTGTATTTATGAATGTTTGGAGAGGCATAATATGATTAGGAATAGTCAGCATGGCTTTATCAAAGGCAGTTCGTGCCTTATGAGCCTGATTGAATTTTTTGAGGATGTGACTAAACACATTGATGAAGGTGGAGCTGTAGATGTAACGTATATGGATTTTAGCAAGGCATTTGATAAAGTACCCCGTGCAAGGCTTATTCAGAAAGTAAGGAGGCATGAGATCCAAAGGGACATTGCATTGTGGATGCAGAACTGGCTTGCCCACAGAAGGCAAAGAGTGGTTGTAGGCGGGTCATATTCTGCATGGAGGCCGGTGACCAGTGGTGTGCCTCAGAGATCTGTTCTGGGACCCCTACTCTTTGTGATTTTTATAAATGACTTGGATGAGGAAGTGGAAGGATAAGTTAGTAAATTTGCTGATGACACAAAGGTTGGGGGTGTTGTGGAGAGTGTGGAGGGCTGTCAGAATTTACTGTGGGACATTGATAGGTTGCAAAACTGGGCTGAGAAGTGGCAGATGGAGTTCAACCCAGATAAGTGTGAGGTGGTTCATTTTGTTAGGTCAAATATGATGGCAGAATATAGTATTAATGGTAAGACTCTTGGCAGTGTGGAGGATCAGAGGGATCTTGGGGTCCGAGTCCAAAGGATGCTCAAAGCAGCTGCGCAGGTTGAATTTGTGGTTAAGAAGGCATACGGTGCATTGGCCTTCATCAATTGTGGAATTGAATTCAGGAGCCGAGAGGTAATGTTGCAGCTATATAGGACCCTGGTCAGACCCCACTTGGAGTACTGTGCTCAGTTCTGGTCACCTCACTGCAGGAAGGACGTGGAAACCATAGAAAGGATGCAGAGGAGATTTACATGGATGTTGCCAGGATTGGGGAGCATGACTTATGAGAATAGGTTGAGTGAACTCGGCCTTTTCTCCTTGGAGCGACAGAGGATGAGAGGTGACCTGACAGAGGTGTATAAGATAATGAGAGGCCTTGATTGTGTGAATAGTCAGAGGCTTTTTCCCAGGGCTGAAATGGCTAGCACGAGAGGGTATATTTTTAAGGTGCTTGGAAGTAGGTACAGAGGAGATGTCAGAGGTAAGTTTTTTACGCAGAGCGTGGTGAGTGCGTGGAATGGGCTGCCGGCGGCGGCAGTGGAGGTGGAAACGAGAGGGTCTTTTAAGAGACTCCTGGGTGGATACATGGAGCTTAGAAAAATAGAGGGTTATGGGTAAGCCTAGGTAGTTCTAAGGAAAGGACATGTTTGGCACAGTATTGTGGGCTGAAGGGCCTGTATTGTGCTGTAGGTTTTCTATGTTTCTAAGAATATTCTATACTTTCCTAACCACAGTTCCAAAAACATTGAAGTTTGAAATGTATCCAGGAGGAAATTATCCTCCTGAATGTTTTTGCACCACAAGCTAAACATCCAATTGCTTCACCACCAGTGCATCCTGGCCACACTGTGGATTATTTATGAAATATGCTACTTTATGCTAAAATATGTTTTAGGGAACCTCCAAGTGGACCACAACCTCGTCATGGTTTGGAGATTTGCCTACCTTAATGACCCAAAGAGCTATGCAACATTTAATATAAGTTTGGATAAGTACATAGATAGGGAGGGTATGGTCCAGTTGCAGGTCCATAGGACTAGGCAGAATAATAGTTCAGCATAGAGTCGATGGGCTGAATGGCCTGCTTCTGTGCTGTAGTGTTCTATGATTCTGAATTTCCATGCCAAGCCTTCTACAACAGTGCCACCTAAGCCTACACCTTCCGCCATTGGGAAGGACCTGGCAATAACTTAAAGGAGCACCATTACCTGCAAACCCCAACGGAACGTCTGAAAATATCATCAATTCCTGCTTTGGCCCATTGGTGAAAATCCTGTATTTTACCAACTGATGATACCATGAGGTTTCATTTCTCTTGGGCAATTAGAAGTGGAAATGAATTTCTTACCTAATATATGAGTTTAATTCCCCTCACCAAATGGCCGATTCCCTGTACAATTTTAGCAGAAGTATGCAATTAAAAGGATTTCACGCAGGCCATCCTTTTCGTAAATCGCATTAACAGTTTTTAATTGACATTTCCTTTTATGCCCTTTGGCGTAACTATTATTCTGACTGGTTCCTATCAACGTGCACCTAGACATATCCCTCCATACCCCTCCCATCCATGTACTTATCCAAACTTCTCTTAAATGTTGCAATTGAACCCACATACAATACTGTGCAAAAGTCTTAGGAGCATATATATAGCTAGGGTGCCTAAGACGCTACTCTAGTAATTTTATGTATTGCACCAGTTCACCCCTCCCATGGTGCTCCAACCTCGCCATTCCCAACATCTTTTGCTCCTACTAGATCTACAAACTCGCTCTCTGCTCCACGTTGACAAAAGCAGTACTGTGCAAAAGTCTTACGGGGCCTAGCTATTACTGTATATGTGCCTAAGATTTTTGCACAGTGCTGTACACCACTTCTGCTGGCACTTATCCTTGCAAGCAGAACAAATGGCACACCTGCCCCTACACCTCCTCCCTCACTACGTTTCAGGGCCCCAAACAGTCTGTCCATGTGAGGCAACACTTCACCTGTGAGTCTGTTAGGGTCATTTACTGTATCTGGTGCTCCTGGTGTGGCCTCCAGTATATTGGTGAGACCCAAAGCAAATTGGCAGACTGCTTTAATGAGGACTTACATTTCATTCAGCAGAGAAAGCCGGATCTCCCACTGACCACCCACTTCATTTCTACTTCCCACTCCCATCCAACATGTCAGTCCATGGCCTCCTCTACTGCTGCAATGAGGCCACACTCAGGTTGGAGGAGCAACACCATATATTCCGTCTGGGTAGCTTCCCACCTGATGGCATTAACATCGATTTCTTGAACTTCCGGTAATTGAACCCCTCCCCCCACCTTCACCATTCCTCGTTCCCATTTCCCTCTCTCACCTTATCTCCTTAACTGACCATCACCTCCCTCTGGAGCTCCTCCCCCTTTCGTTTCTTCCATGGCCTTCTGTCCTCCCCTATCAGATTCCCCCTTCTCCAGCCTTGTACCTCTTTCACCAATCGACTTCTCAGCTCTTTACTTCACCCTTACCCTCTCCCCTTTCACCTATCACCTAATACCTTGTACTTCTTCCTCCCCTCCCTCCACCTTCTTATCTGACTTCTCTTCTCCTTTTTTCCAGTCCTGATAGAGGGTCTCGGCCTGAAACGTTGACTTTTCACTCTTTTCCATAGATGCTTCCTGGCCTGCTGAGTTCCTCCACCATAATGTATATATTACATTATTATAAAGATCAATGTTGTATATTTAATATTTCTGTAATAATTGAGTAATATTGTAAATATATTGTTTGATTTAGTATTCTTTGTTGTTTGCATAATGCATTGTAGCTTATCTGTAAAAGTACAAAAATGCCATATGTCATCACTCCATCATGTGATTTGCGCTTAAAGTGAAAAACAAAGTTAGAATCACATTCCTAGCTCTGTTGTTATCTTTGCAATTAGTTTAAAGTTATGGAGTTACAAAATATAACAGTCAATACGCCAAAATCTCCCTTTATAGCCCTATCAAACTGTGAAACCACTTTTAAAGCAATTATGGACCTGTAATCCATGACCCCTTGGTTCTATTACACTCCTCGATGCCCCACCATTCACAGTGTAAATCCTCCCCTGGTTTGTCCTCCCAAATGCAACACCTCACAATTGTCTGCATTAAATTCCATCTGCCATTTTCAGCACATTTTTCCAGCTGATCCAGATCCTGCTGCAGTATCGATGATCTTCCTTGTGGTCCACTAAGCCCTGGATCTTGGTGTCATCCCCAAATTATCATCCAAATCATTAGTAGACAAACAACAATGGACTCAGCACCAATCCCTGTGGCACACCATTAGATACAGGCCTTCAGTCAGAGAGACAACCACCTACCAGCACTCTCTGGATTCTCCCTCTGAGCCAATGTTGAATCCAATTTATTATCTCAATCTGAATGTCAAATGACTGAACCGTCTATGTCAGCCTCCCACGTGGGACTTTGTCAAAGGCCTTGCTCAAAAATCAAATGAATTCAGCTTCACAAAATGACATTTCACATGATTGAGAAGGACTCACTAGACAAGGACTCATTGATAGCGTAAACACTAAAGGCATTTAAAGTTTCAGGACATCTTATTGTACATTTTATTTCAAATTTTGCTGCTATATTTAATTCCAGGTTGATGCACCAGCAATAACTCTCGGAGACGTGAGGCAAGATATAGGCTTTTATTGGCTGGAAGAAAGAACAAGCAGCAAGTGACCACCACACAACATTCTGGAGACTGAGGCCGGGGCTGTGCCTCCAATCGCCTTTACACCGGGGTCTGTGGGAGGAGCCACAGGAGCAGTCAGCGGGGGGGGGGGAGCGCGTCCAGACAGGTATATGTAGTTCGCCACACAGGTACATTTATTACAAGGGAATATCTGGCAGACAATTGTCTCAGGAATAATTAAAATGGGAAAGAAAGTCTTTCATTAAAAATGGACCACCCATTACCAAATGAAATGGACTCAGGAGCTGCACTGAATATAATTATGCATGCATAAAGAGATTGGGAAAGTAGGTGTTTTAATACCAATTTGAGTCAGGATAGAAATTAAACTCTAATTAACTTCCCTCTACAAGGCCCTTAGGCCAAACAATAGAATTTTGATTGACCCCGCCCTGTATGACACATGTAAGACAAACAATTAAACTCTGATTAATGTCACTGTACGTTGTCTCCAACTTGCTGTGGTACACATGTGACTGATTGAATCTGTTTGTCTGGTGACTTAACTGAAATGTTCACTAAGTTTTATTGATGGCAATACCACTGAACGTTCAGGTCAGAATCTCACTGGAAGTTCTCACTGCCTGATTACTGGTGATAATCAGCAAGAAGTGATGATTTCCAAAGTCCCACCCCATGGAGTCTGAAGTCAATTTTGAGGAGTCCAGGGGTGCACGGACCTCCTAGAATATGTCAGTATGTTACCACCTTTGCTTAGTCAGACTTAATGTTTGCTCTGAACATATGCAGGGAAGATGATGATGTCCAAGATGTTGGCTAGAAGGCATATTTTTTTTTAACATGACCACTGCAGGACTTTGTTTGACAAATATGTTGGACCACCTTTCCATTTTAGGCAAGCTTCCCAAATGCTTCTGAGGAGGACTTTAAAGGGTTGTCTGGCCTGGATATGCCTTTGCTATATTGGAGTCCAGTACATCATACAGTGAAGGTTGGCCTGGCCCTTATTTTCTTTATTATATTTCAAAGAAGCCATTTAAGAGAGTAGATAACAATCGATCATATTGCCTTGGATTAGGAGTCCACATATGCCAGACTCCATAAGGACGATATGTTTCCTTTCCTGAAGAACATTAGTGAAACAGATGTATTTTTATGAGAGTTTGATAATTTGATGGTCACCATTATTGAAACAAGCCTGAATAATTCCAGATTATTTAATTAACAGAATTTGAACTCCCCAGCTGTCAAGAAGGCATTTCTGACTGTATAGTCAACATTGGAAGCCCAGGTAGCTCGAGGACCTGTAACATGCTACTATCCTATTGTTCACTACAAACTATTCTAAATGATCATAGAAAACATCAATTATTTATAAATTTGCAACAACATAAAAGAAATATTTGCCCACTATTTTTAAGTAGTCGATGAACAATTTGATTAATGCTGGTGAAATTTCCCACCGGCTACATTCAGCTATACAAAGCTGGACTGTTAAGAAGGCAACACTGGTGCCAAATAAATATTGTATTCTGGAGGATATCATGATTCATCATCAATACAAATTCCCAGGGATGTTAGTTGTTGTACACTCTTATCCTCAAGTAAAATCATTTCGCCCATCACTCCAGCCCTGTCAAGTACTCAGTTTAAAGCCTTAACTTGCAGCCAGATCTACGGTAATCAATTCACCAGGGCTCTGGTCTCAGAATAACTCTGGCAAAGCCAACCCAGCAAAACAGCTCCGTCATCCACTGATGCCGTAGCCTGAATTGAAACCTATTTCTGCCACCTCACTCTTTCAACCAAGCTCCTGTTTCATGAATACTTTTATTACTAATGTTATCTGCAATGGATTTTGAACTGAACTGACCAACGACATCTAGTGAGTCACTTGCCTGGAGGCCACAGCATGTCTAGCTCATCTCTCAGCAACACAAATGTGGTTCGTAGGATTTCCAGGCCAGTGGGACATCTCGGTGTATTTTGAATTGACAGCATAAATTTTAGGTCTTTCAAACCTGTACTGTAAAGTAACCACTGGTCTGGAACAAAAGGCCAGTTGCACTCTGACTCCAAACCAACATTTTCCAGTTTCCCAGAGGGAACAACGCTCACCGGGCAATTATTTTGCTTCTGTTCTATCAGAATATGTGCAATTTAAAAAACTCCCTCCTCCTTTCTTACTGGTTAATTTTACATAGAATACTACAGCACATCATATGTCCTTTGGCCCACAATATTGTGTTGTCCTTTTAAGCTACTCTAATGTCAATCTAATCCTTCCCTCCTACATTACCCTCCATTTTTCTTTTATACATGTGCCTATCAAAGAGTTTTTTAAATGCCCCGATGTATCTGCCTCTGTAACAGCACCTGGCATGGTGTAAAGTGGGTAAAGCATTTACCTCTGACATCCCTCTCTATACTTTCCTCTAATAACCTTAATGTTATGCCCCTTGATATTAGCCTCTTCCACCTTGGGAAAAAGGTCTCCGGATATCCATTTGAATTTGTTTTATAAAATGTGTTTTCAAATTGTTGTACTGCAGAAGACTGATCGAGTCAACACTTAGGTGTGATCTCTTCTTTGTCACTTGCACTCAATGTCTTCCTTCACTTTGTTACCAGGGTTCAGCAAATGTCGACATAACTCCAGTAATAAAAGCTTAACTACAGTGGTCATTTCCTTAGCTCTGGCGCTGCTTTGCATTTGACAATGCTGCGAAAGAAGAGGCTACATTTTTAAGGCAATAAAAAGAGCAAAGGTTTATTGAAGTGCATATATACTACAGGCAAAATGTATCACACAGTAGGAATTTAATTAATTTAGACGGGAAATGAGCTCTCTTTGAAAATTTTATCCACTTAACCAAATTATGCCCTTATCTGGTATGAACACACTTAGGTGAAATCTACTTTAGAGCTGCGATAGTCTAATAAAATGAGCTCTGAATCCCCACAGTGTCTGTAGGAAGGAGAATATTCTTGGGTTTCTGTTCTCACTGCCTTTGCTCTATGACTAATGGCTTGCTGATGCCATATTGATAAGAAATTAACCTCTGACCCATATAGATTCATTGTCAATAGATTCTGAGTGTTGTAAATTAAAGGAAATACACAGTATCAAATGCCCAAGAGCAAGACAAGCTGATTTATGGCAAGAGGAAGAAGAACAAAACCCAATAGCTTTGAATCGTCTAGATATTTGGAGCCTCAAAGCTCACATAATTTCCAACTCACCAGAGAGCTGGTTATGTTCATTTCACACACTTTGTCATTTCTCCAGCCCAATCCTGCTTACAAAAGAATATCTAGAGTTTTGGTCTTGCATGTAGGATTATGTAACAATTTATAAGGATATTTACACATTTATAAATGATTTGTTTCCCAAGATCACAGTAGGTGGAGCTGTTACTATTTTTAATGTTTGTTTTCATAAATTCTTCTTCCAGAACCTAATATGTATGAGTCCAGTGCCTGAAGGAAGTCACTTGTGTTATTGTGTTCTGTTACTCTTCGCAAACAGGGCTATGTCCTCCTCTCCTCCTGATATCACATAGCCCTAGGATAGTTTTTTTTTGCTCTTGGATTGATATGATTACCCTCAATATTTAATACAAAGTCCTCCCCTTCCACATTGCAAGAAAGATCTAAACAGCGGATTGGCTATCAGCGAGTAGACATAAATGGGTCTTTTATTGGTTGGTAATATGTATTAAGCACTATGACACAGGGATTGGTACAGGAGCCTGAAATTTATACCATTTGTATTCTGCAAGTGACTTGGGTGAGAGTAAAAATATACTTGTTAAATGTACTGATAATGCAAATGTGAGGAGGAATTTATAAGTTGTGAAGAGGACATAAGGAGGCTATAAAGGGGTACAGATGGGTTAAACCAGCAGGCAAACATCTGACAAATAAAATATGATATGGAAAAATGAGAGTGTCCAATTTGACAGAAAAAAATGGAAACTTATATTACCCAGAAAGTACAAACCCCTGGGCCGCAGAGAAATCTGGGTGCATGAATTGTAAAAGGCTAACATGCAGGTATTTGTAGTAATTAGGAAAACTAACAGAATGTTGTTTATTGCAAGGGAAATTGACTGTCAAAGTAGACATGTTGTACTTCAGTTACCTATGGCATTGTTGAGACCATATATGGAGTGTGGAGTCCTGTATTGGTCTCCATATGTAAATACATTGATCATGGTTTAGAATTGCTTAATAAGACTAATTCCTAGAATGGGCAGATTGTCTTAGATGAAGTTGGACAAACTAGGCTTGCATCTTCTGGAGCTTGGAGAAAGGAGATGGTACTTGAGAGGAACAATAAGGTCCTGAGGGATGGATGTGGAGGGGATATTTTTCCCTTGTGGAAGGATCGAAAAATAGGGTTCACAGTTCAAACAGGTGATATAGAGAGATAATGGATCACTGATTTATAACAGAGAAGGGGAATGATTTCCTTTTCCTCCGTGGGTTCTGAGTCTTTGGAATTCTCCTTTTTCCCCAAAATTCATAGGTGGAAGGAATAGGCACTTGATAAACATAGGAATGTGAATGAGGTTACAGCCAGATCTTCTGACATGGCAGCGTAGCAGACGGACTGTGTGGCTCACCCCTGCTCCTAATGTTTGTCTTTGAACATTTGGCACATTGAACAATGCCATTTTGTACCTTCTTTCATTTATTCAGTCCTAGTATGAAAGCACACGATAGCAATCACTCTTTCGGAGTTGCCCTGGGTATAACAAGAGAAAGAGAAAGCAGAGCAACCAAGATAACACCAGTGGCAGTGGTTTTGCCAGGAGGAGCAACAGTTGGGCCTGCGTGAAGATGGCAGATGAGTGGATCTGCTTGCTCTAAGGCAAAAGGGTTTCAATCATTTATCTGAAGTTTGTATGATTATGCAGACAGTGCAGATTTCCAGGCAGCTGTCAGCCAGGAAGGTTTGCCAAGAACTGCTTTCAGTAAATGAAGATAGACCTATTTTGAAATTTCAAAGCAGAAGAAAGCTAATTATGCCTGTGCCAGCACTATCTCCAGATCAGGACTACTTACACTAATCCTGGGCACTTGCCATTTCCCTGCGCTTTTCAATATTTTTCTTTTTAAAGCATTTATCTAATTCCCGCTTGTATTTTGAGATTGACTTGGCTTTTAAAGTAACACCATTAGCAAGGAAATTTCACTGTCACGGAAAGGAAATTTGAGCCCCGTCTGAAAGAAGCAACCAGTAACATGGAATGAGATATAAAATTGACAGGAAAACAAGGAAAGAAACAGATGTGACAGGCAAGAGACAGCATAGGATCAGTGACAGTGTGAGAAGTGGTCTGGTGATGGTTTTCAGCATGCCATTCCTGATCTGCAATTCTCTCCTTGATGAGCTGATGATCAGGACTGTCTAGCACTGCCTCCAGCAGCACTGCTGATGCAAAAGCCTGCGACCAGAGATCTAGAAAGAAAACCATCTTATGAAAGCTGTCAGATGGAGAATGATCATTTCAATATCCCTCACCTTTAAGCCAGCCTTATGGCTTTTGCATGAGACTTGAAACTCATTTATGAAGATGAAAAGTCAATATAAAACAAAAAAGAAATAAGGACAAGGGGAACTTAGGTAAAATTTGTGAGAAAACAGTAAAGATCCTTTAATGATTGAAGTAATGCAGGAGGTGGCAAACATGGTTGGATTCCCATAATTCTGTGTTTCCATACACTGAGGTCAGTGACACAACTCTTAAAACACTTTTCATTACTCGTTTTTTTTTTCAGTAAAGTTCCTTTTAATTAAGTGTCTGCCTGGTGGCTCATACTCATTTCAATAACTAAGACCCACTCTGACCTAATGTACACCGACTCGTACATTATTGCTTAATTGGATATGGATTACTAAACAACTACATTTGCTTTGACAAATGAGCCCCATAAGGCTAACAATTACACATTAGCATTTTTTCAATACATTCAATAGTTAATTTTCTTCTCTTTTTCCCAGCAAAATTTCAAGATTTTTTTCATCACATTGGAATATTTAAAATTGATTACAGTATTGAAAACTATTATGTTTATTTTGGAAAGTGACTGTGTTGATTTATCCATAATGGTCAATGACTGTGAACTTTCTTTCAAGCAGGCACACTGAATCAAGCGCAAAATGGATGTGACAGAAAACTTCTGTATTTCTGTACTAATAATGAGCCAAAGAACCATTCAGCATGGAATCAGGATCTTGAGCTGCCAAGACCACTCCAATCACCAAACACCCATTTACTCTAATCCTAATTCATTCTCCCAAAATTCCATCAACTCCTCAGATTCTGCCACTCACATAAACACTAAAGGCAACTTACAGTGGCCAACTAACTTTGCTACCTGCACATTTTTGGAGGTGGGAGGAAGCCAGAACCTCTGGAGTTAAACCCACTCAGTCACAGGGGGAATATATAAAATCAGCACCATAGGCCAGGACTGAATACGGGTCACCGGAACTATGAGGTGACAACTCTACCGCAGTGACATTGACTTTGTTCTAAGCCTGTTAGCACACTGTGCTCAAGACCCATGTAATATTTCAGTACCAGAAGGTGGATAAATTAAGTAATTGTGTGTTAGGATTGGACAGAATAGAAGAGACTAAATAGTTCGGACATTGATGGCAGAACCTCAGACGGTGATGGGAGAGGGTACTGGAGCGAGATATACCAGCTAGTTGAATGGTGTCACAGCAACAGCCTTGCACTTGATGTCAGTAAGACCAAAGAGCTGATTGTGGACTTCAGAAAGGGTGTATGATGAAAGAACACAAACCAATCCTCACAGGAATAAGAAATGGAGAGAGTGAGCAACGTTGAGTTCCTGGGTGTTAATATCTCTGGGGACCTAACCTGGACCCCAGAGATTTTATAGCAGGTGCAGCTATAAAGAAGGCAAAACAGCGGCTATATTTCATCAGGAGTTTGAGGAGATTTGTTATATCACCTAAAACACTTGAAAATTTTTACAGGTGTACCATGGAGAGCAGTCTGACTGACTGCATCACTATCTGATATGGGAGGTACTGGGAGGCTATTGTACAATATGCTCTTCTATTTTATCAGTTCAACATTCAAAAATTGTTGAGGATTTTTCTTGACATTTTAGATATAAAATATTTTCTATTTTATATCAAAATAGCATTTAAGATAAAGTAGGATGTTACCTGCTTAGATATTTCTGCCAACATCCATATGTCTTTTCAAGGTAAACTCTTAATTTAGCATGTATATTGGGGAATCTCTCTACTCTTCAAGCCTACAAGAAAATGAATCTCAGGGTTGTATATAGTGACATATACATACTTTGATAATAAATTTACTTTGAACGTTGAACAGTTCCCTTCTGCTGGGAGAGAGGGAAGTCTGCCTTTGCTACCTAGATCAAAACTAATGGATCTTGGACGTTCACAAATAATCCCAGTGTGACAAAGTGACAAAGGAAAAAGACAATGAGAAGAGAAGGTGAAAGAAAGTGCGTCCACTGGAACCAATGTCCAAGGATTCTGTAACACTCAGGAGGAGGTGTTGGCAGAGGCAAGGTTGAAAAGAGCAATCAATTGAAATGAAAATACTGTGAAAGGCATTACAGATAAACAAAGGGAGGTTGTGCTGATAGTTGGGGTGGCTTATTAACACATGATCAGTGAATAGCCAGGAAATAATTAATGACTTTGCAGGACAAATACTAAAGCATAAATAAAAACAGAAAACATTGAAAAATCTTAGCAGATTTAGATGCAGTGAGTGGAAAGAGAAATTGACACTTCGGATCCAAGACCCATTTTCAAAACTGAAAGTATAACTCACTTTAATGCTACATTTCTGCAAGTCTAACAAAACGAATGAGACAGGCAGTGAGTGCCAAAGTCATCACCAGCCTCAGTAGTGAAAGGAAATTCAATGATATACAATCAATAAATGGCACAAGAAGGTATTCAGGATGAACTACTAAGCATGATGCTACAGATTTTTGCACAGTGAGGAGTTAGGAGTCATAACTTTATTTTTAGATTCACTCAAATCTCTCATGTTCAGGATTTCTATTGCTGAAGGAGATCATTAGCACAACTGGATTTCAACTGTGAAAGAAGGGCCAACACAGCCATTTCTACTGACAGTGTTTGTTTCATTCCAAGCTCCTTGTTTCAGTACAAAAGGGGAACTTCTTGCCTCGCCTAGGTATGGTCATACTGCTCAAGGGAGATGAAAATTGGGAGCAGGACCCAAACTGAGCATCAATGAGGCAAGTCCCACCTCATACAGTCAGTGCTCCTGGATGTATTATCTCAACTTTGCAGCCATTTTGGGGCACAGATTTACAAGTTAGAAAATATATCTACATTCAATGAAAAGTTCTAGCACAAGAATAAGAATGGTAATAAACAAATAAAGAAACTACAAGTAAGCATGGAGATATTTGGCAATTGATTTGTTAAGAGTTTTGTTATTACCTATGCTTTAACAATTTGTTGACAAAGGTTTATATGTCTCCTTTTGCTGAAAGAATGGGATCGTATAACAGATTTGATTTATTTGAATCTACGAACATTGTAGCCTGGAAATGGGCGATGGGATATTGCCTTTCAATTGGGAAATGTTCTAGTAAATTTTTGCCAGATCTCATGCACAGCTGAGCACTGCTTGCACTGTGCCATCTCCTCCTCTAGCTGGATGCACACTTGAGACCATTTATGGGCTTTCTTCCTCATGCATTGATATGTCCCTTACTAACTGAGAAATTATATGGCATTGCATATTGTAATTTTTGACATTTTTTATGGGTTTACTATCCTCTGGTCCAAACTGTGCATGGAACCATGCTCTATCTTCAAAATCATGGATCTCTGATCAATAATTTTACAGAGTTTTGATGAGCTCTTTCTGTATTTTTTTTACTGAAGAATTGTTTACTAATTATTACATAGACCATGATGAAGGAGGTTTCTAATAAACTATTTTATTCACAGCTAAAATCCAAATTTAATCTAGACTGAAACACATCATTCCTTGGCAAACTAGTTAACTGTTCATTAGGATGCAACTGTGACATCCAGAATGGCAGATGGTAAATAAAATTGATAGGTCTCTCTTTACCAAAGAATACACAAAAAATGTTGAAGTTGAATGGAGCATCCAATGAATGTTAATGTGCTCATGATTTTTGTTGAGATAAATTAAGCAAACTTTTTACTTCTAAAAATTTGCTTGATTTAAAAATTCTGCCCTGGCAGGAGAGACACTGTGATCATTGAGGTGGTTATCCAAGGACGAGGCTATCCCATTGCACTTCGGGTGTGCTGTTGCCTGTGATGTCCCAGCCATGATGAAATGGCGGAGCAGACTCAATGGGCCAAATGGCCTAATTCTGCTCCTATATCTTATGGTTTTATGGTCTCCTTAAGTTTCATGATGATAAGAGTGTTTGAATGTTTTTTATCCATCAGCTATACCAACTGGTTTAATGATAACCTGTGGAGAATAAGTTGGTCTGCCTGGTCTGCCAAGTATGGCAACCTGGTCTGCCATAATTGTTCGTACCTTTAAAGAGGATTTTCAAAGAACAAAACTTGAATATTTAAACTACATGTACTTGAATTTTAGGTATAGATATGACTGAGAAGGCTACCACCATGTAATATTTTTACTAACCTATCTATTTAGGCCTTCATATAAAGAAGAGTTAATACAAATTAAGGGCACAAAGAACATTAATTTCCACAGAATTATAAACCAGCACTTCAAAAAACAATTGCAAAACATATTTCCTCATATAAAATTGAATGTGGTTCCATTTATTTTATGTTCCTTAACTCGTTAATGTACAGAGACTGACTACTGTCAACCACTAACGGCAGCTGCTTAAAGACAAACTGACAAAGATTGAAAGGAAAATAAAAGTACAGATTAACAACCTGGGGCAACTTTGCTAAAATTAGGTGACATTTTACCTAATATTTTGGATTTAGCTCTGTGCTTTGAACCCCACTCATGGAACAACTGATTATCTCACTGCAGGTAGAATGGGCTTCCTCCTACTCTAAAAGTTTTATGAGTTTGTGAATCCCTGTACGATTTGAGAATTCTAAAGATGTTCACTCTCATCAAATTGGATCTTAAACAATGAATATTGCTGCAATGTTGAAGAATGAGATGGAGTACATTTATTTGATAGCATATGAATATAATGTTCTTCTCAAAGTTTATTCACAGGATTACTTATTGACTTTTAAGTTTGTACTAGGCATGAGTGGAAGAAACACTCAGTAACCAAGGCCACTTGTTGTATTTTTAATGCACCACAGTTCCCTCTGGAATTTTCTGCTTCTGTTATTCCATACACAATATTCTCTTCACAATATATATTGTACATATTATGCTATAGTTCCTATATATATTTTTCCTATGATTTTCATTGTGAACTGAATAACACTCAATCCAGTAACTAGCCCAATATTAGGCTAAGAAATCAGGTTGAGCTGGGATTTAACAAAGGCCCCTGATGTAAAAAAGCATGGCAGTCTATTATGTCAGTGAATATTCTGCCACTGGGACATATTTACCTTTATATACTGTGGGCAAGTTATTTATATATTGTGATAGAAGAATACAAATACTTGAAGAAATAACCATTACAGACATATACAATGAAAAAGTTACATAAGATTACCAAAAATTCTTGCAAAGCATTCCTTAGCTCTAATAACTTCCAAAAATCTATTAACAATATGTATTTTATTAATGATTAAGTAATTTTACTCCACCTTTCAAAGTAAGTGTCATGGATAGGTTACTAAGGCTTTCATGTGCTTGCAATCTGACTACAGTTACAGCATGAGGAAAGAATCCTAATGCTGCATCTTGCAAATGGAGGGTCCAGACTATGGAGGTTGGAGTGCAGTCAGACATGCTCTTTAAAAACAAAACAGAAATTCCCACACTAGGTGTGAATTACCATACTAACAGACAGAAAATGTAATGGGGGAATTAGACCACACAAAGCAGAAAGGCTCTCCTATTGATTGGTCTACAAATGTTTGTAAACTGGCAATAATGGCGCCGGCACTCTCCACTTCCCTTTCAGTAATGCCACTGACCTCTAAAGGCAATTTGTATGGATCTGCACCTGCTTCTAACACTATCTCAGGTGCAAAAATACTCAAAGCCTTGATTTAGGTGTAACTTGACACTGATAATGAACTAAAACATGTCCCATTAATGTGCAATTTATAGATCCAGTTTGGCTCCACACACACAAAAAAAAATCAGAGATGATTGCAGAATAATGTAGCTTCTACTTCATTAGTGTTTGATTTACAAAGCAGACACCACCCTCACTTTTCATGTGACTTTAACCCTTTGACCTGTTCAAAGCCACAGAGACTAAATAAAGGGCATACAAATGTGGAAATCACACACCAGTCAATTTTAAATGGGTTTTTCATATCACACTTGGGATTCTGCAAGATCTCCAAAGCTGTAAAACATTTACACATACCTCTTATACTTTGACCACGTTGGATGGAAGCTGGTTAGAGTGGTTTTCACATCTTAATGAGTGGTGTCAAAGTGCAAGCACCCCATAATATGCACATGAGTGGAATCTCATTAAAGCAATGAGAACTTCACTCTATTTTAACCATGCTTGTGGACCAAGAAATGTATTTTCTAATAGATGTTATGCTACAGAGATTCTGCTAATGTTTAATTTTGTTTCAGATCAATTATTCTTGTAATAGCTAAATAAATGATTGCCTACAATATCGCTCTATCAGCCACTAATACTAATAAATCCTTTTGCAGTTACAGATAAGTGTACATATAATATAAAATCCGAATATTGATCTTGTGCGGCTGTATTATTAAATAAGTTAAATAAATAAATATAAATAAATAAATCGATTGAGACAGGGTTAATAGTATTAACTGGTGGCTGATAGAGAGCATTGAAATCCATGACAACCACATCTCCAACATGAGGCTGAATCTGAGGAACCTCCCACTCAGAGCTGATGAGCTAGAGTTTTAAAGTTACCCAGCATCTCATTCCTCTTAGAATAGGAACCACAGTCATTCGACCAGAACTGGTCATTCGAGAAGGATGGCAACGTATGACCACGTGTCAGCCGGCTATCTGGAAGACAGCGCTGGAATAGCCTCAGCCCCTGCTCTTGTTCAACAAATGCAGAGATTTTATAGTCTACATGGACAAAAGCAGAAACTGCAGGGAGAACGGGCAAACTATCTACAGTAGTATGGTACCACTCATGGGCCAGTCATGGTTGGAGACTGAGGAGGCAGTGTATTTGTGGAGGTGCGGGGTTAGCGTTCTCTCTGTAAACAGGTAACAGATATCTATTACATATATGTAATCAACCTGCCTCCAGAGTTAAGGTCATCTCTCTGGAGCTGGAGAGGAACTTGGAGTGTGAGGGGACCAGTATCAAGACAGGACAAAGAAGATAATTCTGCAGAAGATCATCTGCAGCCAGAGTCCAAGTTAAATAGCAGTGCAAAGATTCTGGTATATTTCCTGAACTACACGGCAATTGCCATAGAGTCAATAAATTCAGAGAGAATAGTGTAGGAGAGATGGGTTTCAAATCATGGGGCAGTGATTAGAGGAGGAGATGTTTCATTGAGATGGACCTTATTAAATACAAGACTATATATTCATTTTGGATACTGTGGTGGCTAGATCATTGGGGGCTTTTAAAGAGGATATAGATAAATGTTTGAAAGATCAGAGAATTGAAGATATGAGGAATGGTCCAGAAGAGAATATCAGATCAGCCCTGATTGGTGGAGCAGACTTGAAGGGCCAACAGGCTTGCTCCTGCTCCTATGTTCATATATTCTAATGATTAACAGTTTAAAATTTCCTTATGGCAGAGAAAGCGGGCATTTGACTCACTGAATCCATGGTAGCTCCCAGATTTGTCTCAACCATAAACTGTCACTTATCTTCCCAACAGACTCTCCTCTCATGTATGGTTTTCAAATCCACTCAGTCACCCATCAACCAGCTCTTCAAGAGATTTATAGCAGACAATTAACCTACCAAACTGCATGTTTTTGAGATGTGAGAGGAAATAGGAGTACATGAAGGAACCCATACAGTCAAAGGGAGAGGTGCATACTCCACACATACAGAACCAAAGGTCAGGACCAAGCAGAAACTGCTGGAACCATGAGGCAGCAGCCGCACCCACAAAATGGCTCACAAAAACTAAGAAACAAAGTTATGTTACATGATTCAAACCTAAGTGTAATCATCCTTGGTTGGGAAGGGAATGAGGGAAGTGGGGAGATGAGAATGGAGGAGATGGAGATGCTCAAGCAGGATATCTTTATCTTCTCTCCTTCCTCTTGTTATCCCCGTGCAGCAGATAATCCTTAGCCAATAAGAGATTGGAGCTCTGTCGCTAGGCTTTGGCAAATATCACAGAACAGCTGTCACTGGGAGGTGTTTGCTCATAACTTGAATGACTAAGTGTTTTTTTTCATGCAGTTTGGCTCAAAAAAATTGGCCAGGGAATTTAACAAAGTCTATATGGTGCCAAAGTAACCATTCTGCCAGAAGGGGTAAAAGTGCACATTCTGGGCTGGTAGTAATTAACCTACCATAACAGTACAGGTATCAGAAGAGATGCCCTGGGCTCACACACATAATAAAATCGGGTCATTTCTAAATATATAGAGAGGGCAGAATTCAGGAATCTGAAATGGGGTGACTAAACCTCTGAAAGAAACTCACAGGGAAGATCACTGATTCTCAGACATTTGTCACTTTTAAAAAGGAACCAGATCAATATCTGATGAGGGTTACTGGGAGATCAATGGCATTGAAAGAATTCCTTCGAATACGTAGCGAAAGAAAAGAATAAACAAATATGTAGTCAGCAAATTCATAAAGAAAGGTTGATAACTGGAAATCCAAGACCCTTTGGTGGAAGAAAATGTCATTTGATGAGTTACAAAACAGTAATCAAATGTCAGAACAAAGTAATAGCTTATTGCTTTAACTTCCAGGAAGGTATCTAATCTTGTGTCTGCGCTCATTGCAGTGTATTTTCTTTTCAATTCATTTTCTTTGTAATAAATGTTCCCTTTGGCAAAATACTTGAAAGTCTATTGATTTTATGATGCAGGCTTTGAAGGTTTTGTGACATGGAACCTTTAAGCATATTGAATCTGTGAAGTAAGACCTGAAGGAAATTTAAATCTCTGAAGTGGGACTTGGAAAGGCATAATGAATTGGTAATGTATGACTCTTGGTACCAAGAGATTATTTTTGTACTGTGAATTACAGATAAATTTATCACCTTGCATATGTGATAGCTTAATAACCAATTGTAAAGTAACACCCTCCACTGTAAAGATACCAAGGGTAATGATACACTGATCAGATTTGATGTTATTCCTTTGTAAAATTCCAATGAAACACAAGATAATAGGAGCAGGAATAGTATGATCCTGACTTTCAAAGAAGTTTCAATTCTTCATCTGTGCTAGTTCCCCATAACCCTCAATTCATGAAATCTCAAATATTCATCTCCCTCCATCCTAAATATATCTAATAATCTGGTCATCACCACCCTCAGGGACAGAGAATTCCAGCGATTCACTTACTGCTGAGAGAAGAAATTTCTATACACCCAAACTTCAAATGATGGGTCCCTTATTTTGTATCCATCTCGTGACTCTCCCACTGGTAAAAATATCCTAAAAGCTACCCTCTTAAAAATCTCCTGCCTTGTACTCTACCGACTAACCCCTCCCCAGTGACAGGAGTAACTCAGCTCATATCATAAATACAGAGCCCTGATATATAATGTATTTCAGAGTGTAAGGGAAATATTCTATTGAGACAGCATTTATCCATGATTTAGAGCTACCACACAGACGTTCCCCAGCATGAATGCTTTTAGCAGACTGAGACTGACAGGCTGGGTCTGCACTAAAATGAAATTAAGGATTTTAGTGAATTAATAACAAGCTGCATTTTTCTGGCAGAAGCAAGATTGGAATGAAAAAAAATGACAGATGGAAATTTGTAATAAAAAAGGAACAAGAGAACATAATTTTTAATAAATTCAATCTATCTGTGTTTATAATCAATGCCATAAACATTCAGAATGGAGACTTCGTCAAAGCTTTGCATTATTACATTGACAATAGATCTCTGGAGAAGGTTCAAGTCTATTGGGACCTTGTCCAGAGGACTATTATCAGAGAATAATATAAAACTGTTTCCTCCAAAATAACGCAAAGATATGGATACATTTCTCAATAGGTTTCATTAAATTGGTCTCAAAATGAACCATAGAGGAACATAGAAATATAGGAATCAAAAGTGACCATTCAAAATTGGTTGATCATTCACAGATTTAACTGATCTAGGCCTGTATTTCTGCCTTTGGCCCATATGCTGTTATGCATTTGGTTAACAATGACCTATTAATGTTTTTGCAGAAATAAACTATTGACCATTGTGGTGAAGTCCAAATCTTTTCCTAAAAGCAAAATACTGCAGATGCTGTAAATCTGAACTGAAAACAAGAAATCCTGCATCTACTCAGCTGGACGGTTGGCACCTCAATAAAATGGCATGGACGGAGAAAAGCTTTTGGCACAGTATACAGTATTGTTCAACTAGTCAAAGCTATACCTTGTACAAGGCTTAAAAGTAGAATGAAACAATGCTAACCTAACCCAATCAGAACAGGCTTCAGGTGAAAAACTAGTTCTATATTTGTCCAATGTAAGTTATCAATGATTTAAAGAAAGATAAAAGCAAATAGATTACAAAACTAATTATTTTTGTCAATTTCATAACCCATTAAATATGTTAAAATAACAAGCCTTACACATACATAGCAAGTTGAATAACTTAGGCAAAACCTATATTGTTGCAGCAGGCTCAAATGGCATAAATCAAAATGGACTCAGTTAGAACATTCAGCATCCTCTTTTCACAGAGATGAAACTCCCCTCTCACTGTTGTTTCTGTAAGTAATATTGTTTTTTAATCCAAATAAACTTCACTCATAATTAAAATACTTACAAGAATAAACAGTGCAATGTCTTTTCATTCTTTGCATTCCTAGTCAATACTTTCAGTACTGTTCAATTACATTCATATACATCAATAGCAGAAACCAAGACTGTTATTTTCCGCAAAAATATTTCCTGTCACTTCCACAAGAAAAATCCATCACTTAATCATAACAAAACTTTTCTCCATTCTCTGAAAATGATGACTTTGTCTAGGAGATCATATTCCATGTCCTTTCCAGAATGAAATCCCACTGCTTCATAACACCCATTTTTGCCAAACACTTTTATTCTAACAGGTCATTCACAGAATAATTGTTCTCTGTTCAAACCCCTATATAATCATCTTTACTTTCTTTCTGGGAGCTCCAATTATATACTGCTGCATGCATTATTTTTTTCTCCTCAGCCTGTTTCCTAATCCCAACTCCCCATGTATTGCCAACAGTCATATTACCCTTCATTTGTCCCTCAGCCCTTTAACTACTGCTTGAACAACTACTACTAGTGAACAATAACAAGTCAGTATGCTTCTCCAGTGTACAACTATAAAGAAGGCAATTTTATCCAAGTATTCATTTGTACTTTCAATCAAATACTTCCGTTTATTAACTGCATAACTGTGCAATCAATTCCACTTAGTTAAATATTCAATAAGTAAATTCCTCCCTTTTGCACTTGGAAAGTAAATACAAAGTTTGTTCTATGATCACAACCTCTGCTGAAATTCTTTCATAAGTATATTCACAAGCCACATGTTGCTCCTATAAAATAGTGATTATCATCCTTACAATTTATTTTTATCATTTACTTCAAGAATTAGTAGTTCTGCCTTTTTCATGCTCAACAACTGCAAAACGCAGACATCTATGCAAGTACTTACCCGGGAAATAGGTAAACACTTCTTGATTGTTATGGTCCCGATTTAATGTGGATACACACACAAAAAGTAAGAAGACAAGTCTTTATATTTGATTTTGCCCTATGTTTAAAGCAGTAGAATTATAAATTAAGATGAAGTACTGAGGTAAGTAATTGCTAATTTAGGACCTAACCAACACTTCTATATCAAAGTCAAAAGTCAAAGTTGAATTTATTGTCATGTGCACAAGTATATGTATGCATAGGTTCAATGGAAAACGTACTTGCAGCAGTATCACAGTCACATAAACTTCTTGCATTACTTATTGGATGAACTTGATTTTTCTCAATCAATCTACCTTCAGTTAACATCTCCCAATAATACCCCACTAGCAAGACCTTATCAAAAAAGTTATTTCTAGTATGATCTCCTTCATATGTCTATGGCTTTATTAATCTTAGTTTACTGAATCCTTCTGCCTTCATTACCACTTACAGAAACTCTCATCTATCCTTCCTAAAAAAATTCAGTTACACATTGTATATTCTCCAGCTCTGCATCCCATTGCTAGTAACCTTTTTAACTATTATTAATCCTACTAACTCCACAGTTAGCCTGTTTGATTGCTATCTGAACTTGTTTCTAGAACATCCCTTGCCAATGTTTACTTTTTGTTATTTCTCTGGTCAAGTTCCCAAAACGATTTCATTCAAAAATTTCAGTCTTGGCTGCAGCTGATTTAGTCATTAATGGAAAATCTGTACAAGCATGGTAAATCCTATCAAGTCTCAGTACTATTACCATATTCTTTCTTAGGTTAGCAAAGTATTTTGGTGCTTATTTTGTATTTAAAGAGCTATGAATGTGGAAGTTGTATTCACAGCGATGATCTGAGAGTGATTTTCATGGAACTATAAAGCACAAAAACAGGTCCTTTCATCGCACCTCATCCATGGTGCCTATCTACACATCTATTTTCCAGCATTATGGTCATTTCCCTTTATACCGTTTTTGGTTAAGTGCTTGTCCAAATGCTTTTAAATATTGTAATTGCATTCACATCTACTGTGTGGAAAAACTTCTTCCTCAAGTCTTCTTTAAATTTCTCTCCTCTCACCTTAAACCTGTTCCCTAGAGATCTAGACTCCCCTAGAGTGGGGTAAAGACTCTGTCAATCTGTCCTGACTATGTCTCTCATGTCATTATTATTTTCTATAGGCTCACTACTCAGCTTCCTATGTTTTAGTGAGGAGGGAATAATAAAGGGGAGAAAGAGGGGAAATCTGCTGAAGAAATAATGTTTCAATGAAGAGGTTCCCATTGCTGCATATTACTGACATAGGACTCCTGCTTTTAATATTCATCGAACAGTTTCCATGAAATGGTTCTTAAAAGAGGGTGACAGCCACTGGGGTAAACCACACAACTTGTTCATCACCTGAAGTAGCATAGCAAGTGTAGGGAGATTACTGGCATTCAACACATCTAGCCTGTTGTCACGCTGTTTAACTTAGTTACTTTCGATGGACCACAATGCCTGAAGAGAAAGTAACAGTAGTTTACAATGTTGAAGTAGAAGCACAAATTCAAGTGTATGATCTTTGTTGTACTGAAAATACTAAATGACACACTGCTGGGAAAATAAATGGCCTTGTAGTCTGTATTGAAAATGGAAGTTGTTGACAGACCTCGAGGGGTTTTAAAACAAGGTCAGCACAGCAACACTATCAATGATTTCTGTATAAAAGTCTGAGCTCCAGATAATAAGAATAGCAGAACTTTGTTTCCTTAGCAAAAAGTCTAATAACAAGGATAATTGATTTTAGATTTACAGAGGAGGAGATGAGGCTTATTTTCCTTAGTCCCTGCTGGGGATTTGGAAATTACTGCCCAAAAGGCGAGGAGAACCTGAAAACCCAGAGGGTATATCTGTTGAGGGCTAGTTTCAATAACTCCACTTTGGCTAACATAATCACAATAGACTAAATTGTCTACTTTAGTGCTGTACGCAACTATTTAAGAAACACCCCAAATCATTGAAACAAGTACCCATAGTGTTAGCATATTGTCATACTGAAAACATACTCCTCTTAGACTGCATTCACAAGTGGTATACTTGGAAACTTTCATTTCTAATATGCGCCACAATAATAATACATTTTATCCAAAGCATTCCTCTCGTAAAATTCTATTTTCCAATATTATCTTTTTAGTTCTGAGAGCAAGTATATCAGTACTGGTGCAATGTGTTTGTTATGTCTCCTATTGCCAACAGGTGGCAAGAAAGGGTTGTCTTTCTTTCACGTAGTGTCAAAATATACAAATAGATTTTTTTCCCATTCCTACAGAAAAGGAGCAACTTTCTCCATCTTTATTCTAGACTTGAAGGACTTGCTTTGTTTCCTGCAATGAAAGTCACAACAGAAGATATCAGTTTCCAGTGATCAGAGTAAAACTAGCTGCATGCAAATATAGGCTGAGCATCCATTGTCTGAAATGCTTGGTGCTGGAAGTGTTTCGCATTTTGGATTTTTTTAGATTTTGGAATATTTGCATCTATATAATGAGATAATGGGGGCGGGACACAAGACTAAACATGAAAGCCATTTACATTATATATATATATGGCTTATACATAGAACCTGAAAGTAGTTTTATAAATATTTTTAATCGCCATCTCTACCTCATCCGCCGAGGTGGACAATCAGTGGCTGTTAGGTATTGCTGTCATTCCTGACTCTGAATTTATGTGCTACCAGCAAGCAGTCTTTGTCTTACACTTGTTCATCACACATATGTACTGATGCAGCCATTCAGCATGTTAGATTTTCTTCGGTGACGATCTTGTCCTACTCATCAATGAATTTCTGTTGTGCTTCACAAACAGCAGACATGTTACCACCACAAATCTTTAAAAATTTAATGCCATGCCTTTTCTTAAATTTCTGCTGAATTATCACAATTACCTTTGATTTTTCGTTCATCAGGATAGACCTTAACTTGTTTCATGATCAGCATACCATTAAGTGGCTCTCAATACAGAACAGAGATCTTCAATTTTCACTGTATGCAATGTTTCTCTACTTTCATCATCTTCTGTTCTGTTGTTTTGTCTATGGTGTGCAGAGACCAGCACAACACCTGGGAACCTTCCCAGTATCCTGGGCAATTTTCCATTTATGCCATTATGTCAATGCTCAAAAAATAGTTCCAGATATCAGATGTTTTCAGATTTTGGAATTTCGGATAAGCAGTGCACAACGGATAATAAAGATCACCAATTTTCATATCGATCAAGAATTAAAATGGCAACCTTTCCTATATTGGTATAACACAGAAAGAAGGATAGAAGGATGGTCTTACGAAGTCTCTTGATATCTAGAATGACTCAGGATGTGTGGCTAATGCAGCCATGGTGGGAACCACAGAGTCACAGTGTCTTAGGGAAAAAGGCTCTTGATCATCAAGTACACAATTATGACATTCCCATGTAGCAGCAGTGGCCCCATAGCTTTTATACTGTATGCCTTGGCAATTCAAGTGCTTGTTCAGATACTTCTTAAATGTTGTCTCCACCAGCCCTTTAAACAGGGTGTCCAAATTCTATAAATTCCAGCCACTCAAAACGGGTGTTTTGTGGAGAGAATTCTAACTGAATGCATCACTGTCTGGTATAGTGGTGGGGGCGGGGGGGGGGGGGTGCAGGGGGCTTTCTCAGATTTCCTTCCCCTTCCTTTCCCCAGACTTGACACTCTTCACCTTAAACCTATGCCGAATGATTTGAGGCACCTCTGCATTGGACACAAGTTTCAAAATATCTCCTTTATGTTTCCCTCATAAGATTATATATGTCATTCCAATCCCCACACAGCTGCAGGAAAAGGAAAGCAGCCTATTCAGTCTATCCTGAGAATTGAAAAGCACCATCCCAGGCCACAAAGAATCAAAGAATTGTAGAACATGGATAAAGACCCTTTGACCCATTGTAGTCCACGTCAACCCAGATGTATATTTAAATTAATCCTATTTCCCAGGACTCAGTGTTTCCCAACCCCTTTTTAGCCCAACACCCCCATAAAGCACTTTCATATTTGCCAATGCCCCTCTAAAGCACCTTTACATTTGCCAACACCCCTCTTAGGCACAATATACTTTCTGTAAAAGTATGTCTTCCATATGCTAACATATACAGGATGAAGAGGTCAATACTCCCCAATGCCATTAGGCTTTACAATTCTACCGCCAGGACTTAAGAACTTCTTAAAAGCTATTATTAATGCTTTTTGAGATAGTGATTTAGATGCATATCATATTTTTTTTTACTGAGTTAAGTATTGTATGTAATTAGTTTTGCTACAACAAGTGTATGGGACATTGGAAAAAAGTTGAATTTCCCCATGGGGATGAATAAAGTATCTATCTATCTATCTATCTATCTAAGAAAACTAATTCTGCTTTAAATTCTGATTTGTCTTTAAACATAGATGAAAACCGTACCTGTGCGCTGTACAGCAGATTTGATATCAATGTGATCCTTGAGCTTGATGGCTTTTAGCTAGAGTTCAAGTTGTGACAGCAAAAGACTTAAGCCCACACGTGTAACAATGGTCAAGCGGTCTTTATTTTTTGTGAGTATGTGGTTCACTGCGCTAAAGCCTCTTTCAATAAGGTAGGAGGATGGAAATGCAATGAAGAGCAGTTTGGCTCTTCTCCATAGACCAGAAAACTTCATATGGCAGTGCAGCCACATACCACAAAAGCCAACAGTCTTGAAAAACATTTTTGCTTCTTCATTATTCTGTATTTTGATCAATTCTCCTTGCAAGCTCTCTTCCTGTTCTTCCACCTTGCAAAGAAGTGTGGAATTTCTAGATCATTCAATTCCTTAATCGATTGTGAAAATCCTTCTTCAGTGACTGTAGGTGTAAGCAGTACTCTTGCAAATCACCATCTGTGAAAGAGAGTGCCATACTTTACATGCAGGGAAACTGTGAGAACATTCTTCTCCAAATGTTTTACTTATATATTTCCAATCTTTCAATAAAAGTGGACACTACACTTTTTGCCTGGACTAAATTGAAATTCTCACCCTATAGTTTCACATCTAGAATGTTCTTTTTTTTTCATACAGATTGGCTAGGTATGCTACATCTCCACATAGAAATTCAATCTTGTTCCCCAAACTCTTGTGGACTTTGAGTAAAAATTCAACCACAGTGCCACAAAGATTGAAGAAATGTTTTAAGCAGCAGCCTTTTGACAGCCAACACTTCAGTGTGAAGAAGCAAGTGTTTAAACTCTTTATCATTATCTGGGCATAACTGGGAAAATATTCTGCTCTTTAATGAATGAGCTTTAATTTTATTGATAACAGATATTACAAGAGTCACACTTGAAAAAAGTCACTGACTAAGGTTTGTGACTGCAGATGTTGACAATAAATTACACAATGGATTGCAGGCAGACTTGGAATTTCCTTTTTCATAAATGCGACTAAACCAGCATGGTAACCTTGGTGTTCCATCTGTTGCACAAGCAATCATGTTCCTAATTGGAATAATTTTATTCCCAATATACATTTTGAGTTCATCAATTGATTCTCCATTGATATTTGTTTTTAACTTTTTACAAATGTGAATCTCTTCATTAACTTTTCCATTTTTGATAAACTGTACATATGCCATTAGCAATGCCTTGTAGCCTCGTACAGTTGACTCATCCATCTGTATCCCAAATTCTGTTTTTTGTAGCTCTGTGAATAGAGGATACTTAATGTCTTCACTCATTTCATCAATATAATGAGCTACAGACTTATTACTCAGAGGAATTGATTATAAAATACTATCAAAATTATAAAATTGATTATAAAATATGGTCCCGACCCTTTAAGCAGGCCATTGCCTTTGTCAGAGCTGGGGAGCAGCCAATACCCGCCAAAAGAACATCTGCAGGTATCCTGACCTCTGCAAGGGACTGGCAGCTGTTGGTGGACCTCGAAAGACAGCTGAGGTTCCCCAACCATATCGCAGCCACCACCCTGCGACCAGACATTGTCTTTGTGTCTGAGTCTACCAAGCAGGTGGTGCTGCAGGAGCTGACAGTCCCATGGGAAGATCGCTTGGAAGAGGCCTTTGAAAGGAAGCTCTCCAAGTACATAGGCCTGGTCAGCAACTGCCAGCAGGCTGGATGGAGAGTGAGATGTCTCCCAGTGGAGGTTGGATGTAGGGGATTCACAGCCCATTCCTTAGACAAAGCCTTCAGCAATTTGGGCATCGAGGGAGAGAGGAAGAGGAGAGCCATCCGCAGTACCACCGATGCAGCAGAGAGGGCCTAAAGATGGCTGTGGCCCTGGAGAAGGGTGTATGATGTTGAAAGACCCGAAACACCCGATGATTCCAGGAACATCACTGAAGATGTGTCCAGAGGCATCAGGAGAGGTATGTACACAGCAGTATCCATTTTGAGAACAGTGGTGAGCACTTTTGATACAGCAGGCATTATTAATCTTTCACCTGTTGTATGAGATCTTCCACACTTTGTTATCATTTTGGAAATGCTATAAGAAGCAATGAGACCACTATCAAGGTAATTTTTAGCTTTCTTGGCAAATGACGAGTGTGCAACGGTTTTCAAATGCTTCTTTCATCTTTTGGAACTGAGCAATACCATAAGTGGCCTTTTCAGGGAATCTTTTACGTAAGTGTTCCTCCAATCTTGATGGTTTCATGGCTTCGTTAGACGGTACAGTAATACAAATAAGAAACATGAGGTGTCACTGATCTGACGGGAACGGAATACAGACAGACAGACATACTTTATTGATCCCGAGGGAAATTGGGTTTCATTACAGCCGCACCAACCAAGAATAGTGAAGAAATATAGCAATATAAAAAACCATAAATAATTAAATACAATACAACCATACTCCAGGTATGTAACATTGTATTGACGCACTTTCTGTAGTTTTTGATTCTTAGCAGGATTAGAATTCAAGGCTTCACCACCTTCAGACTCATAGAGATCACACCCGACATATTTATCCATCATTAAAGGGCTAAATTAAAAATTAAAAATTAACACAAACTGGGAATGCCTATCAGATGTTGACGATGGCAGCGTGTTGACACAGATGGAACGATAGTAGCGGCACGCAAAGGAACAGCGAGGCAAAGATAAAGACGATCACAACTGTGAAAATTACGTTGACAAGGATTCAGATTGAAACCTGAATGTTAGTCGGGATAGAGTTGGTGTTCAGCAAGCTATCTTTACACTATTCCAGATAGCGCAATTGACCACTCACGTAGGTCTCATAATCTCCAAAGATGATTCTTAACTGTACATATGAAGCTGAGGTTACTTTGAACACCTCAAGAGGAATCCTAGGGGTCAGCAGTTTCACTGATTGGCTCTATTTCACCATTTGCTTCCAGCCAGCATTGTATCGTTCTGTAACCTATTTTTGATAGACCTGTAGAGAAAGTTGAGAGGACTTACCATTTGTTAAGTTGCATGAACTTGTGCTGTGCCATGAGTCAAGGTTGCCAATCTATACATCTCAATAATGTCTGGCTGGTTGATAAGTTTTGGATGAGATTGCCGAGTTTCAGATGCGGTATGACAATGAGTGCTCATTGCCTGTAGAGCTGTGGTTCTTCCTGTGTTCCAGTGCCTCATCCTTTTTTTTGGAAGTACCTGCTGTAGGAACGGTCGGTCAGGTCTCATGCCTCAAGTTAGTCTGTTGCTTACCGTCCCCCAAGAACCTTGAACGCGTTCTGATGACTTCTGTTTCCCCTAACGCCTCTTTAGGACACGGACCGCCCAGTGAGAATCACTGCTGAAAACTCTTGTAATCCATGCCTGTCCACATACCTTAATGTATCAAGTGCACCTGACTCAAGCACTTCCTGTAGAAGTTAATTCCATATAACTGCTACCTACTGTGTAAAATGTTGCTCCCCAGGCTCTTTATTAAACCCTTTCACCTCTAACCTTAAATCTATGTCCTCTGGGGAAAAAAAGGTTGTTTGCCCTATCTATGCCCCGCATGATTTTATATTCTTCAATAAGATCCCTCATCAGTCTTCTACATTCCATGGAGTAAAAGCCCAGTCTGTCCAACGTCTCCTCATAACTCAATCCCTGGAGTCCTGGCAACATCGCTGAACACCTACGCTCTGTCTGCCAGAGAAAGCAAGATCTCCCAGTGGCCACATATTTTAATTCCACATCCCATTCCCATTCGATATGTCTATCCATGGCCTCCTCTACTGTCAAGATGAAGCCACACTCAGATTGGAGGAACATCTTATATTCTGTCTGGGTAGCCTCCAACCTGATGGCATAAACATTGATTTCTCTAATTTCCGTTAATGCCCCTCCTCCCCTTCTTACCCCATCTCCTATTTATTGAGTGATTTATTTATTTATTTTCCATTTATTGTCTCTTTCTGTCCCTCTCACAATCACTCCTTGCCTGCTCTCCATCTCCCTCTGGTGCTACCCTCCCCCTTTCTTTCTCCCTAGGCCTCCCGTCCCATGATCCTCTCCCTTCTCTAGCCTTGTATCCCTTTTGCCAATCAACTTCATGCCTCCCCCTCCTGTCTTCTCCTATCATTTCAGATCTCCCCCTCCCTCTCCCACTTTCAAATCTCTTCCTATCTCTTCTTTCAGTAAGTCCTGACGAAGGGTCTTGGCCCGAAATGTCGACTGTACTCTTACTGCCTGGCCTGCTGCATTCCACCAGCATTTTGTGTGTGTTGCTTGTAAATCTCCTTTTCACTCTTTTCAGTTTAATCACATTGTTCCTGGTTTATTTTCTCAGCTCCCTCTCTGGAGAAGTCACATCCTTTCTTTAGACAGAATTTCTCCAGCTGTGGCCTGAATAATGTTTTATGAAGTACTATTCTATGCCCTATCTAATGAAGGGAAGTATCCTGTTTTTCTCCTTCTTTATCTCCTGTTTATCTACTTTGCCATTTTTATGAATCCTAGGACTTGTTAAACAATGACCTTTTGTTCTTCAATATTCCTATTACCCCATCATTTCAATCCAAGTTCATTAGCCCTCCCAACGTGCACGATCCAAAAACTTACCTGGATTAAATTCCACCAGCAAGTGCACTACCCATTTTACCAACTTACCTATGTATTGGTATTGGTTTATCATTGTCATGGTGTGTCAAGATACAGTGAGAAGCTTGTGTTGCATACTGTTTCTACAGATCAAATCATTACACAGTGCACTGAGTTAGAAAAGTGTAAAACAATTACAATGCATATTGAAGTATAAAAGTTACTGAAAGAGTGCAGCGCAGGGAAACGACAAAGCGCAAGATTATAATGAGATAAATTGTGAGGCTAAGAGTCCATCTTGTCATCCATGTGGTCTGAAGAAGAGTCTGATAACATAGGATAGTATCTGTCCTTGAGCCTAGTGGTACGTGCTTTCTGAATTTTGTATCTTCTGCCCTGTGGGAGAGTGGAGAAGAAAGAATATCAGGGTGAGTGGGATCTTTGATTATGCTGGCTGCTTTACTGAGGCAGTGAAAGTATAGGCAGAGTCCGTAGAGGAGATGCTGATTCTTGTGGTGTGCTGAGCTGTGTCTACAGCTCTCTGCAGTTTCTTGTGGTCACATGCAGAGTAGTTGCTATGTCAAGCAATTAAGCATCCAAACAGGATTTTTTTGTGGTGCATCAATAACAATTGCTAAGAGACAAGGAGGATATACTGAATTTCTTAAGCCTTTTGAGGAAGTGGAGGCAATGATGAGATTTTTTGACATCAAAGTGTTGAATCAGGAATGATGATGTTCACACCTATGAACCTAAAGCTCGCAACCCTCCCAACCTCAGCATTGTTGACGTAGACATTGCTCCACTCTCTGAAGTCGATGACGAGTTCCTGTGTTTTGTTGAAATTGACACCATGTTGTTGTCATGACACCATGTTTATAAGCTCTCCATCTCCTTCCTGTAGATAAGTTGGCCTAAGTCTACCCTGTTGATAATCATACCATGAATTTTTGTGCCACCTCTAAAGTTACTCATTATACTCCCACATTCACATCCATATCTTTGATGTATGTATATAATAATTGGTAAGTATCTTTCACCACTTTCAATCACTAAATCAGAACAGAATCTCAATCAGTTTTATTTACACTGATGTATAGTATGAAATGTGTTTTTTTGCAGCAACAGTAGTGTGAGACATTAAAATAACTCTAAGTTACAAAAATAAATAGTGTAAAAGAGGAATAGTGAGGTAGTGTTCATGCATTCATAGACCATTTAGAAATCTGACGGCAGAGGGGAAGAAGCTATTCCTAAATTATTCAGTGTGGACCTTCAGGTGATAGTGGTAACAAAAAGAGGCCATGTCCCAGATGGCGATGGTCTTCAATAAAAAATACCTTCTTCTTGAGGCACTGCTTCTTGGAGATGTCCTTCTCAGTGGGGAGTGATGTACCTGTGCCTCCTATCTAAGCCAATCTTAGAACTAATTTGCCATTTTTGGATGCTATCAGCTTTAACTTCTTTGACCAGTCTCCTCTGTGGGACTTCTTCAAATGCCTTATTCAAATCCATGTAAGTACTGCCTTTTGGACACCTCTTCTAACAAAGGCAAATTAAATATCCCTGTCTTTCAAAATTTTTCCCAATATCTTTCCTGCCTTTCATGTTAGACTCAGCAGCCCTTATGTGACATAATCCCTGCAGGTCTTAACTGTAGTAGGCTTATCCTGGCCACCCACGAACAAAGTTAGCACATTTCATTGTTGCATATTACTACCTCTCCAGTGGTTCGACAGTGTGTACACCCCAGAGTTCTGAAGCAGGATGACTGAAGAGATTGTGGAGGCATTAGTAATGATCTTTCATGAATCACTAGATTCAGGAATGGTTCTGGAAGACTGGAAAATTGCAAATGTCACTCCACTCTTCAAGAAGGGAGAAAGGCAAAAGAAAGGAAACTATTGGCCAAGCACCACACACACACAAAATGCTGGAGGAACTCATCAGGCCAGGCAGCATCTATGGAAAAGACCGCAGTCAACATTTCGGGTTCAGACACTTCATCAGGACTTACATAGTTGATTGGCAGGAGGCAAAAAGTAGGAAAAAAGGGAGCCTTTTCTGGTTGGCTGCTGATGACTAGTGCTGTTCTACAGGGGTCTGTGTTGGGACTGATTCTTTTTATGTTATATGTCAATGATTTTGATGATGGAATTGATGGCTTTGTTGAAAAGTTTGTAGATGATATAAAGATAGGTGAACGGGCAGGTATTTTTGAGAAAGTAGAGAGGCTACAGAAGAACTTAGACAGATTAGGAGAATGGGCAAAGAAACAGCAAATGGAATACAGTGTTGGGAAGTGTATGGTCATGTGCTTTGGTAAAAGAAAGGGTTGACTATTTTCCAAATGGAGCGAAAATGCAAAAAAAAACCTAAGGTGCAAAGGGACTTGGGAGTGCTTGTGGCAGGATACCCTAAAGGTTAATTTGCAGGCTGGGTCTATGGTGAAGAAGGCAAATGCAATGTTAGCATTCATTTCAAAAGAGCTGGAATATAAAAACAAGGATGTAATGTTGAGACTTTACAAAGCACTGGTGAGGCCTCAATTGAAGTATTCGGAGCAGATTTTGGCCCCTTATCTTCGAAAGAATGTGCTGAAACTGGAGAGGGTTCAAAAGAGGTTCACAGAAAAGATTCCAGAATTGAATAGCTTGTCATATGAAGAACGTTTGATGGCTCTAGGCCTGTATTCACTGGAATTCAGAAGAATGAGGGGTAACTTCATTGAAACCTATCAAATGGTGAAAGGCCTCAATAGAGTAGATGTGAAGAGGTGGGAGGGTTTAATACCAGAGGATGCAGCCGCAGAATAGAGGGGCATCTATTTAGAATTAAGATGAGAAGGAATTTCTTTAGCCAGACAGTGGTGAATCTGTGGAATTCTTTGCTACAGGCAACTGTGGAAGCCAAGTCTTTATGTATATTTTAGGCAGAGGTTGATAGCTTCTTGATTGGTTAGGGCATGAAGGGATACAGTGAGAAGGAATGAAATTGGGGCAGAGAGGAAAATTGGATTAAATGGCAGAGCAGACTCAATGGGCCAAATGGCTTAATTCTACTTCAATATCTTATGGTCTTATTTTCCACAGATGAAGCTAGTGGGACAAGACGGTGGACAATTTGTTTATTCTTTCTGCCACTAATGAAAGCATAAGTTTGTTCCCAATACATGACTTTGAAGTCCTCAATAATCTTTCTCAATGCCCTGATTGTCTCTTCTCCACTTGAGTGAACATAGGCCAGTGATCCTTTGGAGTTATTGGAAATGTTGCACATTTTCAAGTAAGATTTAACATATTCTTGAAGCTTTTTATCGATCCACTTAGCAATCTCACCTTTTAAATGAGTGTCAGTTTTGGGAGGTTGATGTTAGGCATTCAAATAATGTGACCTACCCAACATAGCTGACAGAGAGTGCTTAGGGCCTCAATTCAGTGGATGTTGATCTGGGAGGGGATCAAGAATGGTTTTGCTTATCCCTCCTTGGAGCATTTGTGGAGACAGAATTTATGTCTCTCCCCACCCCCAAAGCATTGAGATACTTCTGTATGTAGTCCATGTCTCAGAAACATAGAAGACATTATTGGTATCCAGAATACCATAAGTTTTAGATGTAGCTAGTACCAGAGATGGGGAACATAAACCAAGTGTGCAGCTGTACATAAAGACTAGCATGGGGACCTGGTATGTTCTGGGGTTTGGAATTGGTGACCAGATGAGAAACAGGAATGGAGGCAAGAGGTAAAAGTTCCTGTACCTGAAGCCAAATATGAAGAAGTGCGTGCCTGGGATGTGAGCCCACCTTTATGTATGAGTGATAATAACCATGCCTGGTCTCCTGCCATCATGGGACTCCTTAATATTGGGTCAAGACCTTGATCTGTGAATACCACATGTTAGCTCCTGTGCAATGTTTACCCCACATATAAAGTGACCATGCATGGGCAACTTCCTCTCCACATTATGAAATTTGAGACCTAGAATGTGAGGGCTCCCATGGACAATACCAACAGACTGGTATGTTGCTCTGTATTCACTACTTAGGAACCCAGACATCAATATTGCTGCACAGAGTGAGACACTTCAGTTTAAAGAACAAGAATGTAGTTGTGAACTCCTCTGGAGGTGCAATACACAAGAGGAATGCCGGCTTCATGGAGTGAATGTCACCACTGAGAGTTAGCTAGTCTACCATCTGCTGTGGAATTAGTGGATACCTTATGAACCTTCAGTTCACCATAAGACCATAAGATACTGGAACAGAATTAGGCAATTTGGCTCGTTGAATCTTATTCACCATGGTTGATTTATTATCCCTCTCAACACCATCCTCTTGCCTTTTCCTTGTAACTTTTGATGACCTTACTATTCAAGAGCTATCAACTGTTTTAAATATATTCAATGACTCGGCCTCCACAGCCATATGTGGCAATGAATTCAATAGATTCACCATCCTTTGGCTAAAGAAATTCCTTTTCATCTCTGTTCTAAAGGGAAGCCTTTGTACTCTGAGTCCGTGCATCTGGTTCTAGATTCCCTCACTACAGGAAGCACCTCTTCACATCCACTCTACCTAGGCCTATCAATATTTAGTAGGTTTTTATGAGATTCCTTCTCAGTCATCTAAACTCCTGAAAGTAGTCTCAGAGCCATCAAGCGCTCCTCATACGTTACAAACAAAAGAACATCTGCAGATGCTGGCAATCAAAGCAATACACACAAAATGCTGAAAACTCTGCAGATCAGGGAGCATCTGTGTAAAAGAGTAAACAGTCAACATTTCAGGCCGAGACCCTTCATCAGGACTTGTGAAGGGTCTCAACCCAAAATGTCAACTGTTTACTCCTTTCCATAGATGCTCCCTGGTCTTTGAGTTACTCCAGCAGTTAGTACATATTGCTCCATATACTTTAACCCTTTCATTCCCCGAATCATTCTCATGAACTTCTCTAGTGCCAGCACATCCTTTCTTTGATATGGGGTCCAACATTGCTTAACAGTCCTTTCAGGTGTCACCTCACCTGGAAGGACTGTCTGGGGGCCCTGAATGGTAGTGAGGGATGAGGTGTAGGGACAGGTGTAGCACTTGTTCCTCTTGGAAGGATAATTGCCAGGCAGGAGATCAGTGGCAGGGGATGAAAGGAAAAAGTTGCTTAGGGAACAGAAAGTGGGGGAGGGAAAGATGTGCTTGGTGGTGGGATCCCCTTTGAGATGGCAGAAGGTGCAGAGAATTAAGTGCTGGACACGGAGGCTGGTAGGGTGGTAGGTGAGGACAAGAGGAACCCTATCCCTGATAGGGTCACACAAACCTTATTTTTAACAAAAACGCTTGAGGCATTGTCTCACTAGAACCTCCTGTTGCCTCAGAGAGACACACAGAATTCTGTGTCCGAGCATTGGGGTTTATTGAAATATGTCATTGTCTGAACAAAGGACTACATCACTAATGACTCTGATGAGTATTTACAACTACTGGACTGCTCTCCACCTAATCCACTGTTATTTTCATCAATTTGTACCCAAACCATCAGCACCAACAAAAACATCACAGGATCGATATCCAAGATCAGAAGAAAACTGAGCCATCATACAATCTGGAAAAAAATATTGTAGAATGACAAAGGGGCCATTACTTGAAATCCATTGTTAATCAGAGGTGCTCACTATTTAACAGCATAATCTTCAAATCACATATGAAACAGGAGTTCTATTTTGAACACTCTTAGCAGATTGAATAATAATTATGCATTTTTTCCATTGAATATCCAGTTCTATTTTATAACGGCAGTCTGGAAGAGTGAAGTGAAACTAGTGTATTGTTTTCTCCCTAAATTCTGTACCAGAGCTGCATTTGTGTTTGGGCTGATTACCATTTTTTTTTACAGAATTAAATGGGCAGTCGGCCAAGCCTATTCATTCAGTAAACAGGTGGCCTGTTAAGAGCTGAATACAGAAGCTCACATCACGAGTGAATTAGCAGCTGACAGCACCATCCAATACACAGGTTGTGGATCATTTCAGAGCAATTTCATAACGATTGGTTTGTTGCATTTACGTATTTCAGTTATAGCTTCTAAAAGGACAAATTTCATTTTCTCCTTAATGCAAACCCACAAATGTTAAAATACTCATTTCTGATTTCAAATTTTGCCATTTCATACCCTGCTTTCCTCTACAATGTATAAAGGACTATGCTGTGGAGATTCCTCCCTAAACCCTTTTGCATGCCCCTATCCAGCATTAAAGTACTTTTTGAAACTTGTTTTTACAACTACACTATTGGTTGCCTTCCTTGAAATGACTGTTTCTAATTCAGTGTCGATTTTGTCTATATACCGTCGTGAAGTGCACTGACATTTCGCTATGACACATAAACAGAAGTGTACATTACCTATAAATGAGAATTAACTCCAAATTTACTTGTTTCTGCTGCCAGTAAAACAAAAACGTTTTGCACTGGGTCTTCAACCATACAAAGAATCTCTCATTACTCCTTTATATATGGTGAGTTACAAAAAATTTATTATTTTCTTTACAAGTATTTCAACAGCAAGACTCAGAAATCCAATACTTTAAGGTACAGGCTTCACACGGAGACACAAAGCGCAAATTCTACAATAAAAGGCTTTTGGTCTATGCCAATGTCAAGCACAGAATGCATCAATTTTACATTTGCAAACCAGACAGAAGGTGGTTAAATCACTCAACCTTACAGTATCCTTTTCTACCCACAATGCAGTCCTGCTGTTTAAATGTTCAGTGGGGGAGGCGGGAAGGAAGGAAGCACTCATAAAAATGCAGTTCTAACTTGTTACATCTTTGGCCTTATTTTGCTCATTCCACAGTTCACTTCTATTGTTAGATCTTCAGAATCCTCGCACATGCTGTTATATCCTGAGCTTCATGAAGTCACCTCTCGCTAAGGTTCCAGCACTTAATTAGGGCTCAAGCAGAATTTCAATGTTAAACAGGAATCAAAGTAAAGATATTATTGTTGGTGCACTGTAAAATCAATGCATTAATATGGAGAGGCAATCTGGGCTGCAGGAAAGTAGGGGAGTGGGAGTGATGGAATTGCTCCAAAAACTGGCATAGATCCAAAGGACTAAAAGACCTTGTATGTCATTAGGAAAATGTATGAAACCCCAACCTGAGCACATAATTAGTTCAGCAATCCCAGCTTCCACCCTAAACCTCCCCATAGTATTTGCTTCAGGGCGATGCGACAAGATAGGAAAAAAATACATATTTTCCAAATGGAGGAACAATTGTGTTAGCAAACCAAATTATAGTTAATGGATACTTGACTTCTGTCATGGGATGTTGCCTGTGGATCCAAAGCAAAATGGGACAGAGGAGTAGAGATTACATCTTGGTGGAGAATATTACTCTTGTGGTAGAACCATCTCATCTCAATCTAAACTCAACATACCATGCCATATTCTGATTAAAGTTCTTTTGCCATTACTCTGGACATAATTATCAAATTAACTTTACAGAAAATAATTATTGTCTTCACACACCAACGTCACCAGTTCATTTCACTGTAAGAAGAACTGCAGAAGATGTTTGTTATGAAATATAGCCCCACATGAATGTACCTTTATTAAATGTCATGTACATCCTGAAGATAGAAAACTATGAGAGGCAGTGTGGGAACTGTTTTATTCGGCATCTATATAACCTGGCATTTTGATTCAGTTATGCTATTCAGCAGTTGACACAAAAGTGGGATTGAATTTATTTCAATGTGCCCACTTTTTTTGGGGATGGGGGTTGTTAAAGAGAAGAGAGGAAATAGCTGCAAGTGCAGATTAACTTAATCAGTATCTTGACAAGTAACTCCATATCAGGTTTGCCACTGCATCTCCAAGGGACGTTTGCCTCTTAAAATCACTCACTTCACCTGATTGTTTACAGGTCTGGTACTGAATGGATTGGGAAGTTATGTAGTTCTTCAGAAATATGGTGCTAATGTGGAATTAATACAGTTAAATCCTTCTTCATGATCATTTGAAACAAGTCTTCTGAATGCTGATTGCAGGGAAGCATTTTGACAGATTCGACAAGCATCGTTAACACACCTGGCTGGAAAAGATTTTTGAAACACAATGGAATTCAGCAGTGCCATTAGATCTGCAGCCTGAATTGGATGTTATACATAAGTCTTAAATTGTAAAAGACAATTCTACCTTAAATAGCAGAAGGCTTAGTGCGATTTTGTTAGCAGTGACACTATAAACAGATGCACCATCATAAAAGATGGAAAGAAACACTTGCAGAGAAGAGTTTCAATAAAGAAAACAAAACAAGGAAGAAAAGCTCCAACTAATATATCTTTTCTTAGTATGTCAGCTCCTTTCAACTTTATCCAACTTTCAGCCCCTTACTAACACTGAGAAGTTCAATTAAGGTGGTAAACAAAATAAGCATAGTCTGTAAGTATTGAGTACAATAACCAACTTATATGCAACAAACATCAGATGATTAAATTAACTTGTGGATGTTCACAACACGTATTTTGAAACCAGAAAGTTACATACAGAAAATTATATAACCATTTTCATCCTGTCAACTTGTATTCCATCCTCAACAAATTTGAAAAAACAGCAAAGCAAGACTTCTGCTTTGTTTGTCTAAAACAGGGATTAAAAGAAAACTGGATGATAAGGATGACTTTAGTAACTTGGTAAGTTCTTGCTTTCACACTGGCTCTGGCTAGAACAGGGACTGAAAAATAGTGCAAGTTTCTTCACTGCAGGGGTGGAGGAAAAAATCTCAGGACTAGTTGCAATGTTACTTTCACATAGCTCCCGATCAATAGTTTCAAAGGAATAGTGCAGTGCAGAAAGGTAAAAGAAAATAAAAAATCTGTGGGCAGACTCCCAATCCTCAAGTATCACTGGAAAGAGTATTCAAACATCTGGCCATAATTCTCATTAGTGAATCATTCACATAAATCTGTGCATTACAGATTATGGAAATAATAAGAGGACAAGGTTTTACATGCAAGGAACTCAATGGAGAACATGAAAAGCAGCAATTCTTATTGTTAATTATTTTGCCTCATGAATATCTTCACTTGTAGTACCTTATGAAATGGAATGAAAGAAACTTATGAGGCAACATTTCCATTTAGCAAAAACAGCAAATGTAATGAGCCTAAAGGCCCAAACACTTGTCAACAAACCTAAATGAAAATTACTTGACGATACTGCCAATTTATTGTTGTTAATTTAGCTCATTCATGGATAGTTATGAATTGTTCTACTTTCCAAGTCATCACTGCCATTCCCAGAATGCTACTTCTATTATTTTTAAACTACATGAATAACCCATTTGCTGCTTCCCCCCAATAAAGCTCACTATTTTGGGCTATAGTAAGGAGAAACAATGACAATGAATAAAACCAAGCATAATCTATGTGTTTCACAAAATAAATGGCATCACAAACCCATTGCGAAGATTGCACTTCTTTCTTCTTCAGTATTTGCATTCACAAACCTTGATAACGCCATCAATGAAGATCAGGTGGGTTGTCTGGTAGGTTGCACATTGCTATCAGTTTTAACAGCAGTTTCATATGGAGTTTCTAGCTCAACACTACTGCTGTTATTTAACTTCATACTCTCAGCATTTAACAATCAAAGAAAATTTTATCTTGTTTGATTGATCAAAATATCACCCAAATTTAAATGGTTATTTACAATTATGTGCCATGGAATGTCCAGATTTGACACTTGTTAGTATTTTTAAGCAAACAATAGTCTAATACCTGCTTGTATGTAATTGTTTAAAATAGACCCCATGATTTTTAATTCCTCAGAATAAACAACACATAGAGTGCAAACCAGAAAATACCTTATAATTAAATAATTTGCTTCTGTACTGGCACAGACAACCACAATTTATTTTGCAAGGACTCTGAATATTTTATTAGCAAATGCCAGTGTGTTAATGGATATTTCAAGCTTTGTTCATTAAAGCCATATTACATGAACTGTGGCAATCGTTGTTTTAAAAAAAAGTCCAGCGTTTATGGGATGTCTGGAAACATCAAAACAGCAACTGGTCATTAAAGAGAAAAAAAAGGAACTAAAATTGTAAGGAATTGCAACTATGTCCAACCAACGTCAAAACAGTTGTTACATTTAAATTGTATCATATAGCCCTCTGGCCAGGAGATTCCTTTTACACCAAAGGTCAGTTTCTACAATAAATCAGTAATATTTTTGTTTCTTTTTAGACCTGTGGGTTGTCATAGCCCACAAGTGTTTTTGTAAAGAATTGAGTGGATTTTAATGGCTCCACTTGTTTTATGATTGGTTCCTTGGGAGCCAAGCATTTTATATGAAATTACAAGCTGCACGTCTTTGTGATCGTCCCAGAATGTAGCATAAATGTGATACAGAAGAGAATCAGGAACCAAAGTCTAACCACCTTATTAACAAGACACAACACTAAAACTGGGAGACGTATAATGATGGGCTGTACAAACTTTAACAACTGGTAACACTGGAAAGATTTTCAGAAACAGTGGATGAAGCCAATTCAGTTACCATGTTTGAGAGGGGCAGCGATGCCAAATTGTTGCAGGCAACTATGAATCACAAAAGCTCTGCATCCCTTTCAAAATCTACCTTCAAATCCTCGAGTATACTCCAGGAATTTTCACATGAAGAACAAACATTATAACTGGTTACATATTCTGGTACAACTGAGACACACAGCACAACGCTGGTCCACAAGAACAAACACAGCTTACAGTTCAGGGAGTGGACTGTGGCCGCTACATGGGGCTCAGCCTATTTTTCCCTCTGTGGACTGCTGCTGCGGCTGCCTGATATTTAAAATGGGTCAGGCTTCTAGTACAAGCAGCCCATTTGTTACAACTAAGACAAGCCAACTTGTCTACATCATTTAGCATTTAAGTTATGGGTATTATTACAGCCATTACCAAAGCTGTTCCTTTACTCTGAATGAGAAATATACACCACAAATTATTCATTATACCAGATTCATTTTTAACCAACAGCTCCAGATACTTCAATCTTAGGCAGTCGGGTAAAAATTACTGAAGGTTTAATGCGTATCGCTTCTCTTTTTTTCTCTCAAAATGATTAAGGACTTATTAGTATGCACTGTTCATAAGTCTATTCCATTTATACACAATCAATGGTGTAAACATACATAATTTATATTACATGTGCTTCATCTTTTTTTTGTCACTATAACACCACAATAGAACACAGTACAGGTCCATTCACAATGTACAGCCCAGAATGTCTTCTAGCAGACGTAGCTTCCAGAACCAGAATTAGGGAGGAGCTTGTGTATAAGTTCAGAGCATCAATCATCTGATAAAACTCGGATGGGTATTGGGGATCCTTTTTTTTTTAAAGGTACAACTAACAGGATTACCAAGTTTTCCACCTGGATGGGTTGCCTCTCTTCTTCCAAACATTTAAGAGAAAAACAAAAATGGAATATTTGTACACTTTTTTTGGTGCTACCCCACAAATGTCCATGGTCCTCTTCCTGCTGCGAGGCATTGTGTCTAACTAGACCTCAGGATAACTGTGGCCTCTCTTCCATATCCTACTTCTTCACAAATACACGCGCCTGAGATCTCCAGGGGATGTGATTGTGTTGCACTGTGGACACAGCTTTTTGGCACCCTGCAATAAAAGAAGTATTTAGAATTAAACATTGAATATCAACTATTAATAATTTCTTATTTCTCCTCCTTCACTGACATTGATTTGGAATATGGTTATTGGCTATTTAATCCTTAGACATCACCACTGAGTTTTTACATTTGTTTTATTATTTGTATATTTTAATTCCTGGAATGTTGGAAAAATGCCATAATTTCAAATTGTCTCCATATTAGGAAAGAACAAAACTGGATGTTTTCATTTCTCCTTCCGATCATTCTTCTGCACATTATCACTTCTTCAAGCAAGAGGCATTTTTAGTTCTTTTCTGCAAATAATTGTCAGTATACATTTTCATATCATAATAATTTGAAAAAGAAACAAATTATTTCAGGATATGCTTTGGTTTACATGCCGGTTCACAGCCTAAACTGTCATCCTTCACTGCTTTCAATTAAATTAGTTCAAAGTACATATGTTCCCTCCCAGCCATTGCTATCACTGGAGTTGACAGAACAAAAAGAGATCTGTTACAATAAACCTTGCTACCAAACCACATTAAATACACAAAGTGGGGGGGAGAGCTGTATAGTACTTTTCATTAGAATTGTTTTCTTAGAGACTACTGGATTTAAGGCAAAGCTGTATGATCTTTCATATTCCAAGAAAATCTATACAAATAATTTCTACAAATAGTTTGACCATTAACACCATCAGAAGGTGTTTCCTATCCATGTACCAGTCCAAATGGGTTTTTTTAATGTGCTAACTGCACCCGTCACTATTTCCTCTGGTACCTCATTTCATATACCCACAACCCTCTGTGTGAAAAAGATGCACCTCACACCTCCTTTAAATCTTTCCTCTCTCAGACTAAAATCTATGCCATCTGGTTTTAGAATCCCCTACCCTGGGAAAAGGACTGTGACCCTTCACTTTATCTACACCCCTCATGATTTTATAACGTCTTTAAAAAATCACCCATCAGCCTCTTATGCTTCAAGGGGGAAAAACTCTAGCCTATCCAGTCTATTCATATAATTTAGGCTTCCATCCCAGAAACTTAACTGTGAATTTTTTTTCTCTCTGCAGTAAGGATCTAATTATGGGGCAGACAAGAGAGAACTTGAGCATACAGTGCCTTGTAAAAGAATTCAGCCTCCAACTTTTGGTTCACATAAATGAGTATTACAACCAGGGATTTTGATTCATTTCACTGAAAACTTTTATTTGTGAATTACATGCTCCACTCCCTCCACACACACACAGTAGAGGCAAAAAAACCTGAAAATTGTAAAGCAAAAAAACTAAAAATTCAAAAACTGAAATGTCAGCAGTTCAAAACTATTCATCCCCTTTGCTCAGTAATTAGTTGAACAACCTCTTAAAGCTACTATTGTAGTCTTTTTGGATGTATCTATTAGCTTTGCACAATGCGATGGAGCAAGATTTCCCCATTCCTCTTTGCAAAACTGCTCAAGCTGTGCCAGGTTAGTTGGGCAGTGACAGTGGACAGCAATTTTGAGGTCTTGCTAGAGATGTTCGATCAGATTAAAGTCAGGACTCTCACTGGGCCATTCAAGGACATCAATTTTCTTCATTTGAAGCCACTCCATGGTTGCTCTGGCAGTGTGCTTTGAGTCATTGTCCTGCTGAAAAACGAACTTCCTCCTCAGTTTAAACTTACTGACAGAGGCTAGCAGGTTTTTTAACCAGGATCTCTCTCTATTTAGCAGCATTCATCTGATGATGGGAATCAACCAGATTTCCAGTCCCTGATGCTGAAAAGCCTCCCTATAGCATGATGCTACCTCCACCATAGGGATGGTGTTACCTGGTGGTTGCGCGGTCTTAGATTTATGTCACACGTACCACGTGGTGTTGAGGCTAAAAAGTCTAATCCAACCACAAAACCTTCTTCCACATCTTTACAATCTCTTCTAAGAGAAACTTGGCAAAGTCTTTACAGGCAAGGATATGCTTCTTTTTTTTTTAGCCAGGTCTTGTTCCTTGCCATTCTTTCATAAATAGCCTATTTGTGCAAGGCCTTAAGAGATTCTGAAGTCTTGAATTTCATCTCCAGTTGCAGCCATTGACATCTGCTGCTCACTCAGAGTGACTGCTGCTGTCACAGTAGCCTCCCTTACAAATGCCACTCTTCTCCAGCAACTAAGTTCAGAGGGGTGGCCTGACCTAGGCAGCGTGGCTGTGTTCGTAGTTCTTCCCCATGCCTTCAGGTGCATCAGGTGGCTACCTTCCTGCTTCTTTAGCATTTGCGTGTTTTACGAAACCAAGTTGCTAGCTCGACGCTTAACACAGCATGGGTTAGAGTGGCTGTGGTTTCATATTTTTTCCACTTTTTCATGATGGACTGCACTGAGCTCCAAGTAACGCGCAGTGCCTTTGAGATAGTCTTGTACACTTCTCCAGAATTGTCCTTTTTTATTACCATTTCCCTGACTTGCCTTGAATGTTCTTTTGTCTTCATTTTGGTTCGATCTGTTCAAAATCCACCATACTATTGGACCTTATAGAGAGAGGGGGTATTTATTCAGGTGATCCTCCTATTTTCTAATTCAACAAATTGGTTGAGTTGGTAAGGTAATATACAATATTGTACCTGAGAAAAATTAGTGTAGTAACTACAAAGTGAATTAATACTTCTTCAGCCTTACAATTTTGGCTTTAAATTCTTAGAAAATTGTTGACAAGCTTAGGAATCTTCCTTTTGATTTGATATGATGCACAATGTTTTGTAGATTAGCTCAAAATAATCACACTTTAATATATTTTAAAATTAGAAAATGGGACAGTAAAATGTGAATATGGTTGTGGGAGCTAAATACTTTTTCAAGGCACTGTTTAGTACATCAAAATGAATCTGAGCAGGGTGCCAAACAAGTGCTTTATATATACTAAATGAGTTTACGTGGTTGGGAAGGTATGGAGTTTAGACATTAACCAGCATGAAAGACTACCTGAAAGGACAGAATAAATGCATCATCTTAGGCAGGATGACTGCTACTCAAAGATGGCTACAAGTATTATTTCAAGGATATTTGCTATTTAGAACTTCTATTCACGATAGGTAACATGGGAAATTGTGACTTATGTGCATTGATCTTACAAGGGATGATTGATAAGTTTGTGGCCTAAGGTAGAAGGCTAGTACATTTATTTTTCAACATAGTCCCCAACTATAGTTACACACTTAGTCCAGCGGTCATGGAGCATACGGATCTTGGACCTCCAGAAAGTGTCCACAGATGGGTGATTGATAAGTTTGTGACCTAAGGTAGAAGGAGATGAGTTATACAGCTCTCGTTACATGCACATGCAGGTCAACTCTTTGAGTAATTTTGCAGAAAGTTTGAAGTTAATAACATCTCCTTGCTAAGTTTTCTAAAATTGACGCCTTCTACCTTAGGCCACAAACTTATCAATCACCCTTCGTATAAAATCAGGTTGGAAAATCACCTACAGAAGATGCAAAAAGAGATATACAAATGGTTGGACTGAGTGGTTCTCCGATCTTGGCAATTTACTTGCAAACGTTTCATCATCGTGCAAGGAGTCGTCATCAGTGTGCTGTTAACTGGGGTGTGCCCTTTGAATGCTTGGCCTTTATATACTTAAGGCCACATTTAAGATTAAACTTCAAGTTTTTGAGTTTTAGTAAAAATAGTGCATTTTTTTATCTAAGAAATTATATACATGTTAATTTCATTCTCATGATGAAAGAGTTGTTTAATGATTAAAGACAGGCTCATTTGCATTGGAGTTTAAATGAATGATTGATAATCTCACAGAGGCACAGATGACAGGGATTGGTAAAATGGTTGGTGAAAAGCTGTTGTCTCATCTTAAGAGATTGATAATTGAGTATACTGAAAGCTGAGATTGATAAAAGATATTTGAACACCCCCCAGGAAGTTCAGTAGATATGTGGATTAGGCAAGAAAATGGACATTATCTTATTGAATGGTGGAATAGATTTGAGGAATCATATGAATAGAATCCAGCTTCTATTTCCTTGGTGTTTCTGAATCATCTTTAAATACCGGAATCCACTCCTTTACAATTTCTTTTGCCACTTCCTATGCCAAATGTTTTTTCTTCAGTTTATCTACATATAACTGGATTTGGCTCATATCTGCCCATTCCATTACCGTTTCAAGATTTTCCTCTCTCCCCACCCCCACCCCCGGCCTCTTGTACCACTCAACAGAGTAACTGCAAAATTCTGGGTCGTCTTCCCTTAGGTCAGGATCACATCACTAGAACTGCAGGGATTTCTCACCTTCTGTTTTGATTTTTGAGTTTTGTTTTAAAAATCTAAATGTAAAATTTGAGATATTTATCTTACTTCAATAGACCCTGTGCAAATGATTAAGCAAGCTCCATGTTTTCAAGGCTTGATTTGCTGGTTTGTGTTCTACTCTCTTCTTTTCCTTACCACTTCCTATGTCTTGAGTCCATCTTATCTGTGTTAGAGCCTACCCCTGCAATTCAGAGCCAGGGAAGGCTTATAGTGCATCTTCAAAAGCAAATGCAAACTGGGAAGAAACCATCATTTGCAGCTTTTGTGCAAACTCATGCAGTCCTCTTGACAGATTCCTATGGGTTAATATACAGAGCTCAAAAATATTCTACACCAAGTTAATTATTGTAGTCAAGAGGAATTCAATGACCCACACAGCCCTTGCTCCTTCTCATAACAATGACAAGTGAGTCTGAGAAAGCAAGTAAATGATCTACTACCATTAGCTCATCTATCAAAGAAAGTGACAGCAAAAAGGTGTGAACAGACATTAGAATGAGTGGTTACCTCTAACTACTATCAGAAGCTAAAGTGCCAGAAGGAGATAATGCAAGAACAATAGCCACTAACTGCAATGCCAAAGCTCAATATTAACAGAGTAATCAGTAAAATAACCTAAAAGGGTTGAGTTCACTTGACAACCGAGCTTGTTAGTCCTGTTTGCTCTCAACAGCCTTGATAGTAAGAGCAGTGTTAGTTATACTGTTCTGATTAACAGATGGGCAGTTTTCTTTGTGTGTCAATATAAATTTTTATGAACTGTGCAAACATTTGCCACAGAAGTTTGACATTAAAACCACAAGGTCAATGAAGCATAGCTTCCTGGCATCTCCTGCGCAGACTTCCTAAACTATTCTCTTCAATTGAACATCTGAGGTGACAGGCCTCCAATATCATCTTGCAGGAAGGCAGTGGTACATTTTAGTCAGACATCAGCTACACAAGTAGCAGGCAAAGAAACAGAAATTGGGAATAAGTAAGATAGCTTTAAATCCTTGTGTGCTTGTGTAGTGAGTTAACCCACTTTCCCCGAAAAGCGCAAGTGTTCTGTTGCATATCTCAGATCACTTAGATTAAGATTTGGATTTATAGGAGCCTATAAATAGAGACCTAGAAATCCCCAAAGCATGGTACGACGAGATAAATCAAGGAGAAAAATATACTGTTGGTCAAAGTATCCTGAGAAAAATGACTACGCATCTTCAAAAATATTTTGAAGAGATAAATATACCAATTCATTTCAAATGCTATGAAACTTTAGGTGTCTATTTCAGAGTAAAGAGAAAGAGTAGAGCCAGAAGACTATAGCTTCAAGCTGTGTGGCTTCAATTCTGCCATCTGTAATTTAAATTATTACTGTCGTGTTACTCTGTACACAGCAATGTTAAACGAGTTATTGCAGGGAAGCAGATTAGCCACTCACTGGACTTCCTATAAGCAGTACAGAAGGGCTCACTGGGGAAAACATGGCTATTCATTTTCCAATAAATCACAAGTTCACAAAATACAACTTCTGTAAAGCAAACATGCTTTCTTTTTGGATATACTTTCTACAAGACATGAATCAAGTTTTACTAACAGGCTAGATAGATTTATAGTCTGAATTTATTTAGTCATAAGTATTTTATCAAAAGGTCAGTAATGGAATATATTTGAAACTGACAGTTTTCCTTTAACATTTTGAATTACAGGAAAGAATGCCACTTGCAAATCACAGCAGGTAAACTGAATAATGGAATGCCTTCTGATATAAAATTCCAACATCAGCATCTGCACCTAGTCCAGCTGAGAAACTGTGTAGATCACTGTCAACTGTAAATTCCTGATTAGACAGCAACCATCATCAAAGATGATTATGATTATTATGCTATAGCATTCTGATTTTGGACTTGGAGCAAGCATTTTTTTTTAAAAAGAGTGCCCTGCTGAAATGTCAAAGGAACAATTGCATAGACTGTAAAAATTTGTATGCAAAATAAACATGTAATAAATGGAAAGAAGTAACAGTACAGCAATAAACAATAAACTGCTGATCTAACTTCACTTAAATAAGCTTTTCACTGTCTCTATTTAATTACATTGACTCTGCAGCACGAACTAACAATATACAAAAACAAGTCAAATTTGCCATTTACCTGTTATACACCAGTGTGGTTCATTTATTTAATAGATACAAGTTCAGTACCATACCAGGTGCAGAAATAAACTGTTTCTTAAAATACCAAATACTGAATTTAAGAAATACATGTCAATTTTCAAAATAAAATCCCACTCTGGATAAATCCTCAATATGGCTTAGTGTTCTTAATTTCTAGAGAGAATAGTGCTACGATATTAATAGCTTCTCTAGCACCTTTAACATCATATAAAGCTCCAGGAAGTTCCTGCTAGCAAAAACTGAAATTATCCAAATAAGGAGTCATTAGGTCTGGTCGCCCCATTACAGGAAGGATGTGAAGTGTAAAGAGGATGCAGAAGAGGTTTATCAGGATGCTGCCTGGACTAGCGGGTTTTAGTTATAAGCAGTGATTGGACAAACTTGGATTGTTTTCTCTGGAGTCTGAAAACTGAGGGGACACCTGACAGAAGTTTATAAATTTATGAGAGGGATAAATAATTAGGATAGTCAAGAGTCATTTTCCCAGGTTAGAAATGTCAAATAGAGTACATATCTTTAAGGTGAGAGGGGTAAAGTTTACAGAAGATATCAGGGGCAAGTTTTTTTAAATTTTTATTTTCTTAACACAAAGGGAGGTAGGTGCCTGGAATGTGCTCCCAGGGGAATTGGTGATATGCAAATATGATAGTCGTGTTTAAGAACCTTTCAGATCTCATAAAAATGCAGGAAATGGTGGGATATAGATTGTGTGCAAGCAGAAGAGATTAGTTTAATTTAGCATCATGTTCAACATAGACACCACGAGTGAAGGGGCATGTACCTGCACTGCAATGTTTCAAGGAAGATGGCTGAAAGTTGATCAAAGAGTCAAAATTTAAGAAGTACCATAAAATTAGAAAGATATGTGAAGAGCTGAAGATGTTTAGGGAGGGAAATCCAGTGCTTGGCATCTTGGCTACCAAAGATGGCTGAAATAAATTAAGGAGAGGTACCAGAGGATTGGAGGATAGCCAATGTTGTTCTGCTATTTAAGAAAAGCTCTAAACATAAATCAGAAAATTATAGGCCAGTGAGGCTGAAATCGATTGTGGAAAAGTTATCGGATGATATTTTAAAGGGATTAGATATATAAATAGTTGGATAGACATGGACTGATTAAGGATAGTCAGCATGGCAGGTCATATCTAACTACGTAATCTTATAGAGTTTTTCAAGGAAGTTATCAGGAAAGTGAATGAAGGCAAGGCAGTTAATGTTGTCTACATGGACTTTAGCAGGGCATTTGACAAGGTTCCACATGGGAGGTTGGTCAAGAAAGTTCAGTTGCTCGGGATTCAAGATGAGGTTGTAAGTTGGATTAGACATTGGCTTTGTGGGAGAAGCCAGAGGGTTGTAGTAGATGGTTGCATCTCTGACTGGAAGCCTGTGACTAGTGGTGTGCTGCAGGGTTGGTGTTGTTTGTCACCTATATCAACAAACTGGATGATAATGTAGTTAACTGAATCAGCAAATGTGTGGATGACCCCAGGATTGGGGGTGTAATGAACAGAGACTATCAGAGCTTGCAGTGGGATCAGGACCAGTTGGAAAAATGGGCTGAAAGATGGCGGGAAGTATTTAATGCAGTCAAGTGCAATGTGTTACACTTCAGTAGCACCAACAAGGGTAGGTCTTACACAATGAACAGCAGGGTAATAAGGAGTGCAGTAGAACAAAGAGATCTGGTAATATAGGTCCATAATTCATTGCAAGTGGTGTCATACGCAGATAGAGTTGTAAAGAAAGCTTCTGGCACATTGGCCTTCATAGATCAATGTATCAGGAGATAGAATGTTATGTTGAAGTTGTATAAGATGTTGTAAGGCCTAATTTGGAGTATTATGTACAGTTTTGGTCACCTACCTACAGTAAAGATGTAAAAAAGATTTTGAAAGAGTACAGAGAAAATTTACAAGGATGTTGCCGGGTCTGGAGAACCTGAGTTATAAGGAAAGATTGAGTAGGTTTGGACTTTATTACTTAGAATGTAAAAGGTTGAGAGGAGATTATGAGGGGTACAGATAGGGTAAATGTAAGCAAGCCTTTTTCACTGAGGTTGGGAAATGTAAGCAAGCCTTTTTCACTGAGGTTGGGTGGGACTTCATTCACTGTCTGGTACAGGAACCGTACTTCCCTCAATTGCAGGATTCGACAGAGTGGTCCAGACAGCCCAGCATATCTGTAGGTGTGAACTTCCCACTATTCAAGACATTTACGAAGACAAGTGTGTTAAAAGGGCCCAAAGGATCATTAGAGACCCAAGTCACCCCAACCACAAACTGTTCCAGCTGCTACCATTCGGGAAATGGTACTGCAGCATAAAAGCCAGGACCAACAGGCTTCTTCCACCAGGCCATCAGACTGCTTAATTCATGCTGATACAATTGTATTTCTATGTTACACTGACCGTCCTGTTGTACATACCATTCATTATAAATTACTATAATTGCACATTTAGGCAGAGACATAACGTAAAGATTTTTACTCCTCACGTATATGAAGGATGTAAGAAATAAAGTCAATTCATTTCAATTTAGAATTCTGCAAGTAAGGTTCACTCTTTCATTGGAAAGACGGACAGTGCGGGAGCTGCGTTGCTTTGGTTGTTGAGCAGACCAGGGCCTCAAGTGGTGGTGTTGCCTGTTGCGGTCACAGGAGAAGAGACACTGGAGGCGGTGTGGGAGGAAGCAGAGATCTCAGTGGACACACTGGAATCTGTACTGGGTTGAGGATTTGTTCAGTGGAAAACAAGCTGGACCAGGACACCATCCCATGCACCATTAATATACAAGCCAAAGCACCCAGGGAGTTAGGCTGTAATTTTTCTTGTGACTACGTTTTTCTGCTAACATAACTACAGGTGCTATATGCGGTGTGCTGTTGGTACTGTGTTTTGGCCCTGGAGGAACAGTTTTGTTTGGCTATACCCACCAATAGTTGAATAACAGAGAGGGAGAGGGAGAGGGAGAGGGAGAGGGAGAGGGAGAGAGAGAGAGAGAGAGACACAATCTAAGAATAACTTACTGACAGGATGCTGAAAATGCACATTTTTTATGGTCTGATATGCTGTTAATAACAGAACTAAAAACGGTTTCATCCACCAAAATACATTTTTAATTATTTTGTCAAAGTATCAGATAGTAATCAGAATTCAAAATACTGAAAATTAAATATCCTCAGCAATTTTCTAGTTAGCAGGTTAGTCAATTCCTTAGCAAATTAAAATGCATCCCTGAGGAGCTTTCAAACCATATTTAAAAGTGCTTGAAAAAAAAAAGTTTCTGTTTAACTTCCAGATCCTCCAGGGTCTGAAAGCTAAAAAATTAGCAGAAGTCAAACCGAGCAGAATCTGGCTCTTCAACCAGAGGGAATAACTTCACTCACCGCACAATCTATGGACTCACTCTTAAGCTCCCTACAATTCATGTTCTCAATATTTACTGCTTATCTATTTATTTATTCCTTTATTTGTATTTGCACAGTTTGTTGACTTTTGCACATTAGTTGTTTGTCTTTGTTGTGTGCAGTTTTTTATTGATTCTATTGTGTAGAAACAACAATATCAACAATACCCAAAAGAAAATGAAGAAAATGAATCTCAGGTTTGTATATGGTGACACATATGTATTTTGATAATAAATTTACTTTGAACTTTTAAACACCAAATGATGCTTAATTCATCAGGGATATGGTGGCAAGGCCTGCTTCTAATACATCATCCAGCTTGCTGTAGGACTTAACTGTGCTTTATGCCAAAAGGTTAGAAGTTCAACAGAGGTACCAGCCTCTGCTGATCAGCTGAATTCCTCAGAGATTTCATTGCTTCAATGGATCTGCCCATCCCTTAAATTAACAGATTTTCCCTGCTCCTGGTGATCCATGGAATACCAGCATAAGTTAGCTCAATACATTTATTAGCCATCTCACACATCAACCTTTTTGTTAAGTTACCCAGATTTGTCCACTTTAAACTGACATCCTAGTTGGCTGAGACATCATGGGCCGAAAGGCCTGTTCCAGTGCTGTTCTATGTTGTGGCCTCAGGGTAAATTGAAAATGCTGAAGTCTGACAGAGTCTAGGGCTTGTAATTTTAAACTGTGCCTCTTTCTACACATGCTAAATGACCTGCTAGTAGATTCTGTTTTAAATTGAAAACCAGTTAGAATTATTGGAATTTGATTGTCTTAAATTAACATTTGCTGTTATGGCATCATGAGGTGGACACTGTTTGTTGTTCAGTTTTCAGTCATGCGTTAAGATATTGAATAAAAGTCAATACGAATGTTACACATGGTTTTTCAATGAGGAGGTCACAAAGGACCAACAACCTGAAAATGCTGAGAGGAATTGGCTTGTTTCTTGATCTGTTTGCAAGTGCTCCTTGTGTGCATTTGTATATTGTTCAAAGCCTTAATTCTACAATACAAACTTCAAGTTACTTCAATTACTTCATTTTATAAGGAAATTGAAAATAAGAATTTTTTGTGATGCCTTCTCCATCAATCTCTCTAGGAGTGTAATTTAAAATTGTTTAGGAGGATCATTATCCAAAATAGCTTCAAAGTAATTATCCACAATGAAAATATGGTTGATGTTTGTGGTGAAATCGCAGATTATGGTCAGATTTCAAAATGGATTAAATTTTGACAGATTTACTATGTAAATACACATTATTAATTTGATTACACATTCTAGGGCTAATTCTTTCCATTTTTAAGTATATCCTGCTATCCTCCATCTCACACACAACTCAAACACTATTTAAACACTCTATTATGATGGTTGCTTTAAAAGGGCCTAAGATTACACCATAACAACGAAGACCACTGAGACACCAAACAACTGGCTACTTCATGACACCTGGAAGAACAAAAGTTTTCAATGCCTCAGTAATTGTTTGCAAGATTTAAAAGTTGAATAAAGAGTACTGCCACTGTGAACTAGCTTGTTTCAAATGTCACTATGTGATTCCCTTTGTCTATGTTAGATTGATTATAAACACTCAAAAAAGGACAGAAAAAGATTGAACTTTTAGTCAGCTAGGCCGAGATTGAGGCTATAAACCAACTGATGTTTTATTTAACATGACCAGATAAATGAATGCTGCATTCACTACAAAAGAGTAAATTTATCATAATTTACAGACATTATTACTTTCCACAAAATATCAGAATAATAAAGAGGTTCCCCTTAAGCAATCAACATACATTAAATCTTGAAAATGAGAATTTGCTATTTATGTGATGAGGGTTTCCTGTAAGAGTCAGGTTCTCTACTTGCTAAACTTCAACCTTTCAAGGCAGGTTCAGCTACTTTGTCCTTCCAAATCATTCTGCCTCTTGCTCATTCAATATTCTGGTGCCATATCTCAGCAGCCACCATACCAGTCTACTCATCCATCGTATCTGTCTGCCCACTGGCTTGCAATCTATACCTCAGCCTGATTTTTAATTCCTTCAAGGTTTATCACTCACATTTGCTTAATTCTAATCCAAAACCTATGTAACCCTCTATTCCTTTAGCACTTCCACTTAAATTCTCTCTCTTCATCTCACCATTGGTGGGCAAGTCTTCACCTATCTATGCAACTGGTTAAGATCCCCCTAATCTGACCACGCGTTTGGACATCTTTTCTGATATCTCAATTTTTTCTTGGTTCAAAGTCCATTTCTGAATGATTACACCTTTGTGTAATGTGTTGGGATATTTTTTTCTAAAAACTGCTGTACAAATGTTTTTGATCCAGCATTATTCTTTAAAAACAAAGACAAACATACAATAAAAACAATTACACCCATGCACAATAATCTATATGTGGAAATCTGTTGCCATTTCACTCTGAGGTGTGATTAGACTAACTCTAATTTAAATTCCCTAAGATAACAGTGGAAATTAATATTTCATTTTTGTCATATGTACACAATACCAAATCAATCTGCTTCTATACCATTGCCCTGTACGAAATAGTTGTAGTGTCACATTGCCCCTGTCTACAGTTCCACCATTGGTATCTCTGCTACTAAGCAATCTGCAATGGAGACAAAATTGTTGGAATTAATGTGAACAATACCTGATACTGAACATACGTTACGTTAGCATGAAACCCAGTAATCAATTCATTGTACTCTTATACCGACAATCAATATTTCCCAATGACCAGAAGATTAAAGTGAGGTGTTAACCACTAATCACAAAGCAGAGTGTAAACTAAACCTTCTAGCTTCTTAGCTAATGGTGAAAAGTGAAGGCACATAACAGATATGAAAATTGATCAATGTAACATTAATCAAATCTAGCATATTGGATTGGGGCAATTTAATATAAGAACATCACTCACTGCCCAGCTACCTCACCCTACCCCATGTCTCTGATATTGTAGGAATAGGATGAATAAAGAAAAACCAGGCTTTCAAAAATGATTATATATGTTAAGGAACATTTAATCAAAGTCTAAAACAGTATCTTAATTGTTATAATGAACTTACTTCAACCCTAGTGTGTTAAGCTCAGCAATAAATGTATGCCTTTTAGTTCATTAGTTCTTTTTATACTTCAAACACTCCTTAAAACTGTGTGAAAAGACCCCTTTTCTAAATTTTTACAGCACTAGCTGTGGTACTGGTTGCTTTCATTTGTTTTATATATGATCTATGCAGCACAATCATTAAAATTCTTCTTTCTTTTCCTTATTATAAAGAAGATTTAGTTTAAATAGAACCAGGTTAATGAGAATAATCAATGAGCATTACATAGTCACATACATACATACATACACAGTTGCCATGCACTGCCCAGTTTCATAAAAAAAAAGACAGCAGTAACAAGATTACATGCATTCACTTTGATTAAAGATGCAAGGGCCCAGCATTCCAACTTTATTGCTGTCTTCAGGGTATGGTTTAATGGTAACATTAGTAACAAGCCGCCACAGCAAGCAAATTTTAAAGGACGTCGTGAAAGTGTTTATATAATAAATTGTGTATTGGAAAATGCTGGCTGCGAAACAGATGAGCATTTTCTTATTAATTGCTTCCTTCTGTAGTCCAATGTTTGAACAGATTATAACACTCTTCCCTGAAGGCACAAGGGCAGAATGACAGAAAGGGAAGGAAAAACTTGGGAAAATGAAAGGAGTTTCTTACCAATGTTCTGAGCCAGCATTCCTCACAATGAACGTGCCAGCACTGGATTGATGTAAGGGGCATCGAGTAGGAATCCTGAACAAAATAAAAAGATAAACTTACTAATTTGAAGAGTGCTGTATGAAAAAAATAAGAGAAACTATATACAGCTCATATCTCATTTTAGTTAAGTTACAAACTGTATATGAATTTGGGATGCTGTTGCATTCTATGATCAAACAAGCTCACCAAAAAATTTTACTGTAATAAATAATTATGCAAAGAAAGAATAAGAAAAGCACGTGAAACAATAGTCTTTCATTAAGTGCTATGTTAGTTGTCATCCATAAACCTTCATTTCCATCCTTACTGCCGATTCCGCTGAGAAATATAGAAATGATACCTTACAAAATAGGAGAGCATCTTTTGGCTCACTGCTTTTTCTGACTGTCTGCTTACTAGAGCAATCCATCTTGAATCCCAATGACTTGCTCTCACTCCATTCCCTAGCATTGTTCTCTGCTTCAATTAGTTATCTTCAAAAGTGGCAATGGTCTCTGACCTATCAATTGCCTCTGAATCTTCAACAATGTTTTGTGTACAACCAAACCTTGTTCACAATAAAGCAATATTAAATGATTTGGTGGGCGGAGCTTTTCTGCATTGACTGCAACTTGCTTTGCCTACTTTTCTATCCCTCTTAGGTAGCCCTCAGAATAGACGATGATTTGAGCAAAAACTTGCCAGTAGATGCTGAGTAGCATCGGGGGGAAGGGGAAGAACTGCTGATATTTTGGATTGATACCCTAAATCAGACTGTTCAACCCACCAAATTGCTCAAGCAGTTTCTTTGCTGCTTCTAATTCTACAACCTGCAGTTCCTTGTGTTTCTCTTGAAGATGACTTGCTTTCACTTCAGTACTACAGGTGGGAAGGCAATGATCTGGGGGTAATTTGGGAGCTGTTGCTCTTCCTCTGCCATTTATTATGAGTGTCTCTCTGTTCCTAATGAAAGGATTTGTCAATGGCACGGAAAATGTCCCATCTTTATTTTGAGAAGTCATTGGCTTGCGATTCCCAGGAATCAATGAAAATGTTAGTATCTTCCAGGAGGCTTTGAGAATATCATTTAATTATTTCCTCAGTTTACCTGGCAGTCTCTTGATATGCTGAATGAAAATATAGTGCCTGCTAATCTGGTGTCAGGCATGTAAATAACATAGCCGACCTACTGGAGAAAACTGAGTACATTTAGGACCGCAATACTTGAGAAATGGGCAGCGGAGGGAATGCTGATGTTGGTTCACATACCCTCTTCATTGCTAGCATTTTTAAGGGTAATCAATATCTTTCTTGTCAATTAAGTATTTGGAATTCTGGCATGTTTCCCTCATTTCGGAAACATTTAAAAAAGAAATAATTATTTTAGTAAAATCACTCATCTTTCAATACCAAAATGAACATGCACATATAATCATATTCATCTACTTAGTTTTATTGCCATACATTTGCAATCAAAGGTGATATAGCATCTAATCAGTACCATATCATCACTCTCAAAACAAGTGATTAAACGGAAACTTTGAAGAAAAATGTCTAAGAAATTATTGTTAAAAAGACAAAAAAAGATTTTTGTAATGTCATGTGTGCTTTTCTCATCAAGGGGTAAGTTATTAGTCCTGAAGAAAGAAATATCTATGCAATATGCCCCCAGCTGGAAATACATTTTATATGGAAGTGAAACCCTATCTATCCCATTGTATTATATGTAGTATTGTATATATGTGCATGTTACCATATTAACATTCTGCAGTAAATAAAATTCAAAAACTGCAGAGGCTAGAAGTCAAAAATATTTAAAAAGCTTGCTGGAAACATGCAGCAGGTCAGACAGCACACATGGAAAATAAAACAAGAGTTAACATTTCAGATTGACTTGAAAAGTTAAGTTCGACTTTCTGCCTGAGTAGCTAAGTATTTACGCAGCATTGATGATTTTAAGAATACTAGGCCAAGGAAATCATTTGGAGATTTCCCAAGGTCTGATTTATAAGTTACTACAGAAGCATGTGGCACAATACATAAACTATGAATCCCAGAGGTTTAAAAAGCCTAATCATCTACTTAACAAGAAGCACTGAGTATTTCAAACATAGAATTTGTTGAGGTACAGATTTTCCCAAGTGGGTCTTAGGAACTTAAGAAACAGAAGCAGGGACAGGCTATTTGTCCTTTCAAGTTTGCCCCACCATTCATCAAGATCACAGCAAATCTTCTCCCTCAGCAACATTTTCTAACGCCATCCCCATATCCCTTAGTGCTTGTGCTCCTGCCTTCCACTTTTCCTTAAATTGCCCTTCAGCTGATCTGGAATGTGACCTCACTGGTATGTACAGTACAGTCAGCCCTCCTTATCTGCAGGTTCCGTATGCACGGATTCAACCAACCGCGGATCAGGAAAACCTGGAAGTGCTCTTCCAGCACTCGTTCTTCAAGCATGTACAGACTTTTTTTCTTGTCATTATTCCCTAAACAATACAGTATAACAACTATTTACATAGCATTTACATTGTATTAGGTACTATAAGTAATCTAGAGATAATTTAAGAGTACAGGCAGTCCCCAGGTTATAAACAAGTTCCGTTCCTGAGTCTGTCTTTAAGTCGGATTTGAAGTTGGAACAGGTACATCCATTATTATTTAGTGTCAGTTAGTCAAACATTTGTCTTAGTATATAGTACATATTTTACCTTTCTATGCATATAAAACACTTAAGAAACGTATGTACTTCAATAATTAAACCACTGCATTGCTTAGCAATAATTGTACCTTTCATCGGGGCAGGGCCTTTCACATGCTGCATTAAAATTATTCCGATTGTTGACCGACTGTAGCTTAACGCTTTTCCAACGACAATGACGTTTCACCTCTTTCCGATTGCTTTATTACTTCCACTTTATTTTCAATTGTGATCGTGATTATTTTTGTGAACAGAAACACTGCGGATTCAGAGCTGCACCTGCTCCTAAAGTCCACCGCACTGAGACAGGTTAAATAAGGTCCGAGGTTCCACTGGGTCCTAAAGACCACCGCACTGGTCAGGCTAAATAAGCGACTTGAGCATCCACATTTTTTGGTATCAGCGGGGGGGGGGGGGGGGGGGGGGTCCCGGAACCAATCCCCCGCGGATAAGGAGGGCCAACCGTACTAGAGGCAAGCAATGGCAGGACCTGAACAACACAGTAAGGACAAGTAGGCCAGAACAAACTCCCCATAAGACCTACCTTTACTGGCTGAAAACCTCTGATTTTCAGAAAAATTGTTAAAAATACATAGTTATTAAACAATTATGTATTTAAAAATAATTAAAATGTTTAAGTACAATACAAAGAATTCTAATATAACCTTCCTTTATCTTTATTGCAATCTGCATTTAAACGAATGGCCTATCAGATCCTGCGCAAGGTCCAATGCTGTGCCAGACCCAATAGCAGATTCCTCAGCATCTCAGCAAGCTACTGCTCCATGCTTGGAAAATACCCAGGTGCACTTTACCACTGAGTTCAGAATTCCTGTAAGAAATTGGAAACATACTGGCACTTCTGTTGAGAAATGCCAGCAGTTCCATGCAGCACTACATGCAAAACTCAGCAAAATCAAACTGACATTCATGGGCCTATAATCAAACATGAATGGCATGTTTGGATGCCTTTGAAATACAAGCACTGCAGCAACAATACAACATCTTTAAGAGGAAACCAAGGGAAGGAAAACACCGAGATTATTTTTATTTTTTATTTTTAAAAAGCTCTATGTAGCTTTCTCTACAACTGCTACAACCAGTATCACTTTGGCACATTATCCACAATTTGAAATGTGCACAAATATCAAGACATTTTAAAAGGGAATTGTAGCTTCAGTTTCAATGTCTTTGCCACAAATATGCAAGAACAGCAAAATGACACTGAAGATTCATTCCCCATTAAAATTGAAAATAAAGGCTAAAGTCTTAGATCCTAGTGTAATTTTTCTTCAATATTCACAATACACATTAATTCTTTACCACAAGGTGGAGCTAAAGTTAATAGTTTTCTACAAGCTGACTTTCTAAACGATATCCAAATAGACATGGAAGAGACATTATTTTATCTATATAGTTATAGTAAGACTGATTAAACAAATGTTTTCATCATAGATAACTTTTTTATTTTCATATGCTAAAGTATCTAGAACTAGACTGTTTAAGGTGCGAGGCAGGAGGTTTATAGAGGATTCAAGGGCTACAGTTTTCAGAGTAGTGGTAACTGGAATGAACTACCAGAATAGATGGTATAAGTTGGAAAACTAATAACATTTATGAGGCATCTGGACAGATTCTTGAATGAGCAAGGCACAGAGAAACATGGAATTAATGCAGGCACGGACAGGCACGATGGTCAATATAGATGTGGCTGGTCAAAGGGCTTGTTTCTATGCTATACAAATCAGTGTCTTTATGAAACTCAGAGTGGCCCTAATGCCCCTCTAAATGAACATACTGAATTTCAATCAGATTTTAAACTATGAAATTCTTTCCTAAAATCAGAATGAAAAATACCTCTTAATGGAAGATATGTGATGACTATTCTTTATTAAACTTTAGTTTGAAGAACAAATTAACTTCAGAAACAACGTAAGGGATCTCTTTACCCCATCCGAGTACTGCTGATCTCGCTACATAAACTTTTTTTAAAAAGTTCATCTTTTCTAACTGCAATCTATATTTATACATACATCCAAAGGCATTTGGTATCAGAAGGAAATAGTTCTATCAGTCCAATAACTTAACAAACTGAACGATTGTGAATTAAAGTTTCTTAAAATAACATTATGCCATGCTGCAGTACATTGGCTTAATTGAGTTGGCAGTAAATGACAACGTTCCTAAAACTTTTGGTGAATTTAGATGAGAAATAGAATCTGTGCTCTCATTAATAAGAAGTCAAACCTGTGAGCACGTTTGGTTAAAAAAAAGTCATTCGTAATGGATTAAAACGTTGGGATGTGTGTTTAAAAAATAACTGCTGCTTCCCATTCCCCATTTTCATTACAACTGTGGAAAATAAAATTTAATCAATAGGTCACAACTTGAACAATGTTGTTTTTCTATAATTTGATGCTGTAATCAGTATTTAACTCTTCTTTTATTCCATGGAATAAAAGGAAATGACCAACCACCTGAAGGCTGCTAGATATAAAAATACAACATTGGAACCCAGTCAGATAAAATGGTTGCTGGTTGCGTATCATAATATTGTGCCTACTATTTACGACCGCATTCTGGGAAATTTCATCTTTTATTTGATTGTTAAAGGTTCAAAGGTTCATTTATTTTCATTGTTAGGTTTAAAATAAAAGAATAATTGATTATGGTTTCACTGACTGATCTCCAGTTTGGGTACAGCCTCCTTTTGAACTTCCTGTGTCTGCCCAGAGTACACTGACTGTTACATTGTCAAAATACCTGCTATTTTTCTGCAAGATTTCTTTACAATAATTGCACCAAGCTTGTATGCCTTTTGATGCTCACTTGGAGACCTGTTTAAAACAATATTCATGCTTTCTCTCCACCTCATTTCATCTAGACCAGGAAGCTGAAGCTTCTTTATTTTTATTTAATGTATTTAGAGATGCAGCACCCTACTGGCCCAACAAGCCCGCGCAGCCCAACTTCACCCATGTGACCAATTAGCCTACTAACTTCTACATCTTTGCAATGTGGGAGGAAACCCATACGGTCACAGTGTGAACACACAAACTCCTACAGACAACAGCAGAATTGAAGCCGGGTCACTGGTGGTGTAACAGCATTACGCTAACCACTATTCTCTATTCTACCGTGCAGCCCCAACATTTTGTGGCTTTTGATCTCTCTTCAAATACTTGATATATATAGCTAGGGTGCCTAAGATTTTTGCACAGTACTATATTTGTCAACGTGGAGTGGACAGCAAGGTTGTAAATCTGGCAGAAGCAAAGGATGTTGGGAATGGTGAGGGTGGACTGCCAGGGTGTGGGGTCGCTCAGGTGCAGTCACATCCAGCCCTGAGACACCAGAAAAGGTTACTTGATTCCAAACAATTGGTTTATTGATTATTACAGAATGCCTCTTTGGAGCGTCCCATACCCTCCCCTCTCCCTTCCCCTTTTCCCAACCATGATCTTCTCTCCTTGCCCCCTTCCACTTTCAGTTCACAATAGAGTCCCATATCAAAATTAGGTTTATCATCACTCACATATGTCAATAAGTTAGTTTTTTTTTGCAGCAGCAATACAATACATAGAATTACTACAGTACTATGCAAAAATCTTAGACACCCTAGCTATATATGTGTGTCTTAGATGTTTGCACAGTGCTGTATGTATATGCATTGTGGCAAGCAGAACTGAATATAATACTCCAAATTATGGCTAACCAATAGTGTGTTAATCATTTACCAAAGTTCCCTGGGATTTGCACTGTAGTACTGTTCTCTGATTCACCAATGTAACATTAAAGCAGATCTCATTAATTATTCCTGTCTATTCATCATAAACTAATTATGTTTATTCCCAGAATCAACACAAACTAGACTTCCTTTCGTACCTTTTTCACAACTGCAGAGAGTATTTAAATCACAGGAGAAAAAAATGATATCAGTCTTTCGTGGGTTATTTAAACTCCTGTTTAGACACACCTGGATGAGTGAGGTTTCTTGGCACCTTAGGTGGATGTGTAATTAGGAAGGGAGTGCTGCTCAGATTAACCAGAATAATAACATGACCCCAAGTTTGTCTAATCAGGGCTGCATTGCTGAAATTTAGAAACTAAGGGGCAAATTGACTGTTTTCAAAATATTTAGAAAAACTACTTACACTGACTGACTGAGAGAACTGATGATTAAGTATGATGGTCTAAAACTTGAAGTCAAGCGCTTCATTAAAATACTTCTAAAGGAAAAGAGTGGCAACAAGATGAATCTCTTATTTGTCAACTGGAAAATTAAAATAGGTCAACTATTAATATTAAAGCAGAGACTGGCTGACCTTCATTACCCAAAGGCATTAAGGTGATTGGGGCAATTGAGCATGTGGAGTTAGGCACTTGTCAGCCATTCTCGCACTGAACATCAGAAGAGGCTCCAGGGCAGAAATGAAGGGCTCCTGTTCCCATATTCCAATTTTTTTTTGGTGTAATGAAGAAACTCATATTTAATTTTGAACATTAATATACACTATAAATTTCTGATCAATATGTTTGCAATGATCCAAGGGACATCATGCCCCACTAATCCAAAATTCCTCTCACAAGGATTGCATGGTCTTTATTAACAAGTAAATTCAAATGAAATCCCACATTGTCTTTGATTTTAAGAGGCCATATTGTTAAATAATTTTGCCAAGATGCTCAATGGATATCCCACAGAGAACACTGTAGGAGTAGGAAGAAATGCAATCACTTAGACATAAGTGGAATCAAGCGAGGCATTCATCTTCAAATAGACATCAGAGAAGAGCTGTTAGAAGAGGATGATGTGATCATTTCATATTAAATACAGCAACAAAACTGGAAAGGACAAGAAAGGATAACAAATCTTGGTGACTGTCAGTTGCCTTTGATTAGGGTCATTCTTTTCCTATTCTTCATTTCATTTCTGTAAATTACTGTGGGATGTTTTTGTTTATTCCCATTTTTTGCCTGACTCATTAATTTGCTGTCTATCTATTTAGTTTGCTTTTATTTACTTTTATCTTTTAGGGTCAAACATTATCGATTTAAAACTGTGCTGCTTCTAACTATATTTTGACAAAATAACCCAGTTTAGCTTCTCTTCACATTTTTTGTTCCTCTGAAATACATTTAGAAATAGCTGATGTTTCCTTGCCCTGCTGCCAAATAAACCAAAACCTAATCATATTGCGATTACTAGTTCCCAAAGGCTTCACTGTTACAATAACGTGCATGTGTTTTGATATCTGTAAACTTGACCCTGATGCCAATTGATCCTAGTGGGTTTCATGACATTTTGAGAAGTATTCACTAATATTCTGTACTTCATGATTATACCAAATTTGTGATTCTACGTACGTCACCTACATTTGAGCATTCAGAAGTACAGTAATAGTCAATTAATTGTACCAAATAATATTAAAAAAACTATATCTTTAATCAAAGATCACTAAGTTATATGGTGATAGGTAGACTTTCAGTCTTAGAAATACATGGTCTCTTTCATTACAGTATCAATCTTCTGGATAACAAGATTTTCCCTCCATTATCCTGTGTAGAAGCCTATTCCCGTTATTTATACTACTCCTAATGTCCGGACATCAGTCGAGTTTTCCTATTACCAGTTTATGGATGTCGCCCAGTCCAGTAATTGAGATTTAATTCGAAATGAGATTTTACTTTCCTGCTTCTCATTGTCATTTGTATACTTGTATATGGGCTCCTTCCATTTACTTCCATTCAAGAATGTAGAATCAAAATTTGAAATCTTTCCTTACACTTCATACTTTGCATTTTGGTAATTCAAAGAAACCACAATATTCAAAGTCCTTAGTGTGGTATTTGCCAACTAACTCTATATAAGGGCAACCCAACTAGACATACTTTTAATTCAATCCCTCTAGCCACAGTCCTGAAAGTTCCCCCCCCCCCCAGCTGTTTATGCAACACCTTTTATTTGCAATTGCATCAGTCCCCACTAGTTCTCTGACAGTGCATTCCAGATCTGAACCACTTACTACATAAAAACAAGATCACCCTCAGATCACTTTGCCAATCAGTTTCATGCAGTGTCACCTCCACAACCACCCTCCATGACTCAATTCTTGATCCCTCCACTAATAATAACTATTTCCATATCTATCATTCATGGTTTTAAATAACTCTACCACATCCTCTTGTGCTCTAAAAAATTACCACATTTTAGAGCCACTTATAGTCTTAACTAACAGGTGGTTAGGTTGGTTTCACTTAACAAATTTACTTCTTTCCATTCTGTTTTCCCTTCAGAATTTTGCTAATGTACAGTTAAATTATAAATATGAATTACAGTTAAATATATCTATTCTACCCATGCTGGGAGGAATTGAGTTCCACATCTTTGAGTAAAGAACTTTCTTTGGAACTTCCCACTAAGTTATCAATGACTAGTTGAAAACATTTTCTCAGCTGTTATTCTATTTTCATTCCGTTAAATAATCTTGTAAGGTCCTAGGTCTTTTTTCCAGACTAAAAAGCCCAGTTTATAATAGCTCCCTGATTCTATTCCCATTTCTTTTACATCAATATCACTCAATTTCACTTTACAACAATTATAACACAAGATAATTGCGAGTCTATCTCATAATCCCAGATAACAGCAAAGAGAACTTCATCAGCCTCTCTGCATTGCCCTTCTTCTTTCAACTAATTCCAACACTTTGCCATCCTGTTTCACATCCTGTTTAAATTTGTCAAGAAACACAAATTCACTGCCATATCAAAATAGATTCAATATGTGTTCTCCAAGTCTTTTGAATCTCACGAGCACCATTTCATGACGCAACCAAGGTGTTAAATGTTTAAAGTGAGAATAAAGGAGGGTACTGAATTTATAAAGTGCTTTTTAAAATCTTACCCTAAAGGTCAGTAGAGTCATGGTATAAAGACTATAGTAATCAGAGCAAGCTTAAGACATAATTTGTGCAAATGAAGGTTATACCATTCAGAAGTAACATTCAGATGGATTTGCATTAGACAACTAGTTGGAATCATAACTTCTTTCAACTACAGCCAAACAATCACAGAAACAATCACTTATATAATCACATACATATACAATCACTGTATCCATCACCTACATTGACTTGCTGACTGTTTTAAAAATTCTTAGCTTTATTCTTAAAGTTTTCTCCATCGCAAATTTCCTTCTTAGGCTTCACCATTCCTTGGCTTTCCTTCAAGAACTACAAATTTATCCAAGTCTAAGCTCTTGCACTGCCCCAACTTCTCAAAAGTAGTGCAATTACTTGAGGCTTTACTACATAATAATGCAAGTACTAGGATGACCACAAAATGATTATGTCTTCTGGTACACAAAAATATACCAAAAAACTTGAATTATTTACTATTTCTTTCTGCAGAATATTCTTTAGAGTCTTTATTGCACTACTAACGATGATTATCTATTGATAACATAAGAAACAAATTAAGGATATGTCACAGAGATCCATTTGTAGTAATGGTGCAAGGCAGAATGATGTATGCTCCAGTAAATAATCAAGCAAGTCCATTGCCAAGTCTCATCCTAGCACTGAAGAGAAGACAGAGTATTATCACACCTCTCATCTCAAATGAAATTTTAATGTTGTGTCTAAAAATGATTGAGAGGCATTTTTCTGGACCTTCTGGCCATTTAACTTTCCTGCAAATAATTTAAATGTTCACGACTAGCAGATGCATTTAATTTTTTTTTAAAGCAGCTCATTTTGTAAATGGAATAAAATAGGTGTTAAAATCCACTTCCAGGCAAGATAGATTGTTGAGAATAAATCGTAGTTATTGAACTGAGACTCATAGCTGCAAACAAAATACAGCGGATTCCGATTAATTAAAACACATCAGGTCCAGTACATTTTGGCCCAATTAAGTGGCTGCCACAATTAGCTGGTTTCATGGAAATAGTTAAAATATATTTAAAAAAAGACAAACTACAGCTTAACTGTGTAACAAATTGTGTATTTGAATGAAATACAGAACAAATTAGAACACTACCAAAACTCCTACAGTACTATAAAACTGTGTACTAGTTCCAAATAGTTATCAATGGAGGAATTAATCCAGTGTACACTGCCACGTTCTTTTGATTGACTGTAAATGAACAAAATCAGCACAGACACCTAGTTCAGATAATGAACTGCTTTCATACAATGTGCTCCATGACTGCGTCATTCAAATCTTCATTTTTATTTGTAATATTCAGGATGATTGCCGATACCTTAAAATACTTTGTAGTTCCTAACTTGTTGAAGTAATGAAATCGTTACATTTTCACTCCTTGCTATGTCTGGCATCACCAAGCTCGAAGCTTGAAACCGCAGAGAAAAAAAGTTCTGAATGGTCTTACTGCTTAGTACTCACCAGTTATCAGTGATAAAAATCACTGTTTTTTTAAAAACAAACACACAAGTGACGCTATTTATAAAATGTTTAGCACCAGTCTCCTGCCCCTGTTAAGAAGCACAGTGTCCCAAATAAGGGCTGCTCTGATGAACTATACAGTGAAAAGCTATTTCTAGCCCAACAAACTATAGGTGTCAAACTGGGAGTTGATCACCTTCCACAACGTTACCGTATAATTTTCTTAAGCAACTGCTCCTGAGTGAAGAAAGCCTGATTTATGAACAATGCATAAAGAATACAAACTCCCATATTATTAAATTCAAAAGTCTGATTAAGTACATACGATCATTCCTACAAATACCAGAAGTAGCTTCCTCTGTCTCTCCAAGTTTAGTAATTGTTCTTTCTGATGAAGGGGCTCAGCCTGAAACATCAACTGTTTATTCCTCTCCATAGATGCTGCTTGGCCAGCTGAGTTGCTCCAGGATTTTGTGGATTACTCTGGATTTCCAACATCTGCAGAATCTCTTGTATTTATTATTTGGTCTCTTCTGTCTTATATGCTCTAGCTGCCATTCAATTCAATTTAGTGGAAGTATGGTTAACAGAACGCACTCGTTACCTAGAGATTACCTGTAACAATCTTTCATATGGACAGCAATAAATGTCAGTGCCAAGTCAATGTAGTTTGCAAAGGTCTGCATTTTGCAACCTAACAACAACTCAGATTAACAAGGAAACCAGGAAGATGCTGTACAAATTCTCCACCTCCTCCACAAGCACCAGTATACTGAAAGATCATAGGCAGACTTGATAGTCACATAACTTTGTGAAGTTGTGGCACTTACTCATGCAACATATATAATAGGGAAAAAAAGGGTTTATTATTTCCAGAGTTCAATGGTATAATAGGTCATAACTGCTGCCAAGTGGCTATTCTATTATTGAAAATTTAGTTTTGCAAGAGTTATTCCTTCAAACTTTAACACTGAAGATGATAATTTTTAAAATTCTATATCATACCATCTTAAATAAATTTTTCAGAACATTTTGTTCACTGTATATCGCTTAAGATTGAGTTAAACTTCTTGGTAGAGAATCTTTGAGGCTTGATTGGTTAAACTATATGACAGATTATAGAGAACTACCGTGGTTTTTGTGTTCCCACAAATCCACACCCATATTAAAGTGTACCAGATGGCTTGAACCTTAATTACTGCATATTAAGAGTGTGAAGCACTCTGATTCCTGGATCTTTTTAAGCTGCAGAAATGCGAACTGCTGATGTTACACTTTCTTCCCACCAGTAGAAGTTAGCTAGATCACTAAAATGCAATGAAAACTAATCAATGGTTTACTTTCCACGTTGGAGGAAGTGTGTGGGGGGGGGGGGGGGGGGGGTCTGTGAGGATACGGCACTCAAAGAACTTTGTGGAGGCAGGATAATGTAGATATTTGAGGAACAATATGGCAATAACAGGAGAAAATATAGCAGATACTTGGGAAGGAATGTAGCATATAGTTTCACGGTGAGGAATATTGAATGCCATTGTATTTTTTAGACTAGTAAACAGTAAAGTAGATAATAGAGGTTAATTAATATATATTTCTTCTCAAGTGACTGATATGAAACTCCTAGTAATGTTGTTCAGCTATGTCCTTATTTGGACTCGGGTTGGTTACAAAGCCACTCCCTGCGTCACCAAAACAGGAAACAACCGAGAAATATCTCCAAAGTTGTGCCCAGCAATCACCTGGAAGGGTCAGTTATTGCATATTATCAAAACAAGTAAGGTTTAGTCACGTAGCCTCCTTCTGTGCAATGATGGACACATGGTGTAGAATTTGTCCTTGGCTCAACCCGTCGAACTGAAGGCAAGTCATGGGCAAACATTCAATCAGACAATCAAGCCACATAAAGTCTTCAGGGAAGTCTAAGTTCAATGTAATGGAAGTACTGCTCATTTGTTGGTGATCCAGTTCAATACACATGTCAAGTTGAAAATGGAATGCTGCACTCAATTTGGTATTATGGAACTGAGTAAGACAAGCTGCAGAGAATAGTAGAAAATAATTAGCATTGGGACAGAGACAGAAAACAGAAATACCTGAAACTATGAGAAGTTATATATTTGCGGAAAAATCAAATCACACCAAATCAACTTATACAGTATTTCCCACATTCACCTACAGAAACAGCAGGTGTCAAGTGATAAAATCACTGAGATGCAGAAATGGATTACTGGTGCCATGGCAGCAAGTATCACAGCTCACATGCAATTTATTTTTTTTGAACTAGAAATTACTAAAGCTTACCTGCAAAATTGAAAATACAACTCACATTTTGCTAGGCTTCTAAATTTCAGTGAAGTCCTGTAAGCAAATTACCAGCCTCACTCATGCATAGAGCATAGGAACAGTCCAGGCCCTTTGGTTCATGATGTTCTGCTGACCTTTCAGCCTACTCCAAGATCAATCTAACCCTTCCCTTCCACATAACCCTCCATGTTCTTTTTTCATCCACATGAGCACTGGCAGTTGAGCATCAAAACAGAAATAAATCTAAATGCATTTCTTCAGAAATCCAGATGTAATCTATAACCAGAAGGAAGACGCCATACTTAAAAGTCAGTCATTTAAATAATGAGAGAAAAGGGTTAATTGCAATGTAATTAAAATCAGCAGAAGATTAAGGATATCAATCAGGACCAAGTTTCAAAGTATTAAGAGTTCTTTCATTCAATAGTTCAGTTATTGTAAGCTCCATTTCTTATCTTTGTACTTCCTGAATTTTTACAGCTCTCAACAAACTAATTATCAAAGTACATATAGTTCACCATATACAACCCTGAGATCGCTTTGTTGCAGGCATACACAGTAAACTGAAGAAACACAATAGAATCAATGAAAGACCACCTTAACAGGACGGACAAATGACCAATCTGCAAAATACAACAAACTATGCAAATACAAAAGAGAAAAATAAATAATAAATAAGCAATAACTATCAAGAACATGAGATGAAGAGCCGTTGAAAATTAGTCCATAGGTTGTGGGAACAAGTGAAGTTGTTGGGGCAAGTGAAGTTATCCCTACTGATTGAGGAACCTGATGGTTGAGGGGTAATAACTGTTCCTAAAACTGATGGTGGGGTCATGAGGCTCCAGTGTCTTCTTGCTGATGTCAGTAACGAGAAGAGAGCATGCCTGGGTGGTGGGGGTCGTTGATGATGGATGCTGCTTTCTTACAACATTGCCCCATGTAGATATGCTCAATGGTGGGGAGGGTTTTACCCACGACAGACAGGCCATATCCACTACTTTTTGTACAATTTTCCATTCAAGGATATTGGTGCTTCCATACCAGGCCATGATGCAACTAGTCAATATACTATCCAGTAGTTAAGGTCTTAGATGTCTTGCTGAGTTCTGGCAAACTTCTAAGGAAGTAGAGGTGCTGCCGTGCTTTCTTTTCTTCGTCTGTCGTGCTAGGCCCAGGACAGATCCTCTGAAATGATAACACTGAGGAATTTAAAGTTGTTGACCCTCCACCTCTGATCCCATGGTGAGGCCTGGCTTATGGACCTCCAGTTTCCTCTTCCTGAAGTCAACAGTCTGCTCCTTGGTCTTGCTGACACTGAGTGAGAGGTTGTTGTTGTGGCACCACTCAGCCAGATTTTCAATCTCCCTCCTATATGCTGATTAATCACTGTGTGTATTTAGTACTTCAGTAATACTTGAGTAATATTGTAAATACCTTGTTCAGTTAAGTATTCTTTGTTGTTTACATACTTCATTAAGCCACTATGTCTGTCACATGTGCATGCCTCGCTAAAATTAAAAATGTAATATACACATTCTCCTCGGCTCCTGTCTTTTTCTTTCAATTAATTGTATCTTTTGGTGTTACAAAACATAACAGACATGATAAGGAAATTTTAAATGAAACTGAGATGAACCTACCTGTTGAAGTGCAGCGACACTTTACAGTTTTTAAAAAAGTGCAGTCAGACGTTCAGGTTAAAAAAAATTGAGGCTCATTTTTTTTCTTCGCATGAGGAGAAAGACATCGAAGTTTTTTTTTAAAAAGCAGAAAATGGGTGAATTTGCAGGTTCATAAAGTGAGTACTGGGTGATAATAATCATAAATTTTTTAACAAGAGCAGAAATGACTGGCTATATTGGAAAGATAAGTGCATTTGATTGCACAAAAAATGACTAGAATATCTACAGTGAACGAACTGAGCAGTATTTTGAAGCAAATGAAATAGCCAATGCAAAGCAAGTGCCAGTTCTGCTGAGTGTAATAGGTGGAAAAGCACACCACCTTGCTTAGAAGTTTAACTACCCCAACCAAACCAGCTGAAATGAGCTTTGCTGATATCACGAAAGTAATTCAGAAACATTTAGAACCAAAATCACTGTTGTTTGCAGAATGCTTTAAGTTTCATAAGAGGAATCAAAAGGAAGGGGAGTCCATTCCAGCACATGTGGCTGAATTGAAGAGTTGTCTGAGCATTGTCAGTTCAGTGATGAGCTTAATGATGCACTGGAAGATTGTTTAGTTTGTGGAATCTTACAAAAAACCTTCAAAATTGCTCCTAACTGAAGCACAACTCATAGTTAAAAGAGCAGTTGAAATCGCTGTATCAATGAAAACAACAGACAGAAATGCAATTGAGTTGCACTCAGGAAGGAAAGTGAGCGTGAACAAAATTGTAAATGTCAGGCCTGGCTGAACAAATTGTGTTATCATTGTGGCAGGGTCTCACATACACCAGACCAATGCAGGTTTAAAGGTGAAACTTGCAGAAATTGCAACAAAGTAGGACAAATACAAAGAGCATGTTGGGCAGACAAAAATAGATGGCTGCACAGGGAAGAGAAAAAAGATTTTAAAAAGTCAAATTGCAGTTTTAGAAACGAGCACTAATCTGCAAGCTATTGACAAAAAATTTGATAATAATGAGAATGACACAGGACTACAACAGCCTTAAGATTTACAATGTGAACACTAATGAGAGACAAGCAATATGGCTTACACCTGCAGTGAACAGCAAATTAATTAAAATGGAATTGGGCACTGGCTCAGCTGATTCAGTCATTCCACAAAACGAGTTTGAATTGTATTTCAAAGACATTGAACTGAAGCCTGCAGATATCTAAGTAAGAACTTTTACTGGAGAAAATATAACTCCTGTGGGAAAGATATTCATAACAGTGAAATACAACATCCAATAAGCCACTTTAGCTTGTATGTAATAGAAACAGGAGGGCCAGCATTGTGGGGATGTGCGTGCCTGAAACAACTACAATTTCTAAGTGGAGATCCATCCACCATTTTCATTTCACATCTCCTGCAAGAGTCAGCTGAAAACAAATTAAGAAAGGCACTAAATGATGCCACAGCAGTGTTCAAGGATAGCATTAGAAAACTCAAATATATCAAGGGTAAGATAATGTTAAACAAAAATGGCACACCCAAGTTTTACAAAGGCTGTCCGGTTCCTTATACCTTTGTGATAAAGTAGCCAGGGTACTAGATCGTATGAAGGTTGAAGGAATTCTTTCCTAGGTTGAGTGGTGCCCATGGTCAACACCAGTGGTCACAGAGCCAAGAGAATGCGTCCATCAGGATCTGTGGTGATTTTTAAAGTCACCATCAACACAGTACAGGAAGTTAATATCTTCTGCCCAGATAGGGATATCTTTGCAAACCTTTCTGGAGGGAAATATTTCAGCAAAGATTACATAGTTGAGGCCTACCTACAAATGGAGATGGAAGAAGAGTTCAAAATGTTTCCCACTATACAAACACACAAAGGGCTTATTTCTGGAGTAGCATCTGCACCTGCACTCTGGCAGAAACCTATGGACGAGATGCTGTAAAGCTGCCCACACACTCAGTGTTACCTGGATAACATCATTGTTACTGGTAAGGATGAGAAACACCTTCAAAATTTCACAAGTGTTAAAAAGATTAAAAGGTAATAGACTCAGAGCATGATGCAACAAGTTTGAATTCTTTAAACTAAGCATCACTTACTGTAGTCACATCATTGATACACAAGAATTACATAAGTGTGCTGAGAAAATTGAAGCAGTGGTGGATGCCCCATGGCTAAAGGACGAGTCTCAGTTGTGGTCCTTTTTAATATCTGTCAAATACTATAACAGGTTCCTGCCAAACCTGGTTACTGTGCTCCATTCCTTGAACCCATTACTACAGATTAGGAAGAAATGGCAATGGACAAAGCAATGCAAGGTTGCTTTCCAAAAGTCAGAAGGAATTGTGACGGCAGACACTATACTCAGACACTGTGATCCACATCGTTCAGTGAAGTTGCCTGTAATGCCTCGCCTAATGGTACAGGTGCAGTCATGTCACATGTTACCAGTGATGGAAATGAACATCCAGAGCCTTTGCATCATGTTCCCTTACTGCTACAGAGAAAAATTACTCACAAGTTGACAGAGGGGTCTTCAGTCTGGCTTGGGATGTAAAATATTTCAACCAGTACTTGTATGGGAGAGAGCTTACCTCTGCTACAGCTCATCAACCACTAGTGTCCATTTTCAATCCACAGGAGGATGTTCCACTAACAGCAACAGTACCAATGAAGAGAGGGGCTCTATTTCTTGGAGGACACAATTATAAGACCAAATTCAAGAGGATGACTAATCATGGAAATGCTGATGAATTGTCCCATTTACCCTTGGATAAAGAAATACAGTGGCATGCAAAAGTTTGGGCACCCCAAGATTTGAGCTCTCAGATAACTTTTACCAAGGTCTCAAACCTTAATAAGCTTGTTAGGGCTATGGCTTGTTCACAGTCATCGTTAGGAAAGGCCAGCTGATGCAAATTTCAAAGCTTTATAAATACCCTGACTCCTCAAACCCTGTCCCAACAATCAGCAGCCATGGACTCCTCTAAGCAGCTGCCTAGCACTCTGAAAATTAAAATAAATGATGCTCACAAAGCAGGAGAAGGCTATAAGAAGCTAGCAAACTGTTTTCAGGTAGCCGTTTCCTCAGTTCGTAATTAGGAAATGGCAATTAACAGGAACGATGGAGGTCAAGTTGAGGTCTGGAAGACCAAGAAAACTTTCCGAGAGAACTGCTCGTAGGATTGCTAGAAAGGCTAATCAAAACCCCTGTTTGATTGCAAAAGACCTTCAGGAAGAAGGTCTCTGGAGTGGTGATACATTATTCTACTGTGCAGCGACACCTGCACAAATATGACCTTCATGGAAGGGTCATCAGAAGAAAACCTTTCCTCACCACAAAATTCAGCGTCAGAAGTTTGCAAAGGAACACCTAAACAAGCCTGATGCATTTTGGAAACAAGTCCTGTGGACTGATGAAGTTAATATAGAACCATTTGGCTGCAATGAGCAAAGGTATGTTTGGAGAAAAAAGGGTGTAGAATTTCATGAAAAGAACACTCCTCCAACTGTTAAGTACGGGGGTGGATCGATCATGCTTTGGGATTGTGTTGCAGCCAGTGGCATGGGGAACATTTCACTGGTAGAGGGAAGAATTAATTCAATTAAATACCAGCAAATTCTGGAAGCATACATCTGTAAAAAAGCTGAAGATGAAAAGGGGATGGCTTCTACAACAGGAAAATGATCCTAAACACACCTCAAAGTCCACAATGGACTACGTCAAGCTGAAGGTTTTGCCATGGCCCTTACAGTCCCCTGACCTAAACATCATCGAAAATTTTTGAATAGACCTTAAAAGAGCAGTGAATGCAAGACAGCCCAAGAATCTCACAGAACTGGAAGACTTTTGCAAGGAAGAATGGGCGAAAATCTCCCAAACAAGAATTGAAAGACTCTTAGCTGGCTACAGAAAGCGTTTATAAGCTGTGATACTTGCCAAAGGGGGTGTTACTAAGTACTAACCATGCAAGGTGCCCAAACTTTTGCTGCAGGCCCTTTTCCTTTTTAGTTATCTTGAAACTGTAAAAGATGGAAATAAAAAAGTAATCTTGCTTAAAATATTAAAGAAATGTGCCATCTTTAACTTTATGCCTTTTGAAAATCAGGTCATCTTTTACTTGCTTAGCTATTCACGGTTAGAGAAATTTTGTCCAGGGATGCCCAAACTTTTGCATGCCACTGTATCTGAAAAATTTATAAATCAAACAATCAAAAGTCTCCCTATTACAGCAGAGATGATCCAAAGGGAAACCAGAAAAGACCCCACACTGTCCTAGGTCTACATATCCACCCAAAATGGCTGAAACTCCAGTTCCCCAATTTTACCAGTTTCAGTGCCAGGATGAACTTGCCCTTGACGGGGGTTACCTTACAAAGGGACTGAGAGTTGTAGTATTAGAGTAGCTACATGCTAGTCCTCTAGGTGTGGTTAAATTGCCTTGTCTGGTGGCCTGGGAAAGATCAACAGATTGAGCAGCTTTCCCTGAAGATATCAAAGAGCAGCACCTGTACATCTCTGGGAATGACCAGTATTCCCCTGCCGGACCACTCATGGGCACAAATTTCGTGATTGCAGTGGATGCAGCTACAAAATGGCCAGAAATGTTCCCTATAGCTTCCACTACTGCCTCACACAGTATTGATGAGTTGAGAAGCCTTTTTTCAAGGACTAATGTTCCAGGACACATAGTCAGTGACAATGGACCACAATTTGTTGCAGAACATTATCAGTCACTCCAGAAATGAATGGAATAAGTCATGTTCTACTGGAATAATAACACATCTGCATCGTATCACCCAGCTACAATTAGCTTAGCGGAAAGGTTTGTTCAGAGTCTAAAAAACACAGTGCAAGCAATGTCAGTAGAATACACTACACTAACACCAAATCAGAAGCTCACCAATTTCCTCCTTGCAAATCTTAATGCAACATGCTCCACAGCCAACAACTTACCAAGGACTATCCCTTGCATTTATGGTTGGATCTCCTCAAACCCAATCTCAGAAGGAGTATGCAGGATAAACAGCTGAGACAAATTGTGGGCTCCTCAAAACAAGGAGGTTTGAAATTTCAAACCTAAACAAGCAGTCCTGGCAAGGGACTACAGAGGTGATCAAAAGTGGACATTTGGCAAGATTTAAGACAGAACTGGACCACTTTCCTACACAGTGGAGATTGTGTTGATTGTCATCTGGAGACACATCCAGCAGTTGATAAGAACAGAGTCAATTCCTAGAGAAGAAGAAAGGTGTCCAGAGCTGTCAAAGCCACTTCTGCAGTCATATAGTCAATTCCTACAACCACCAAGGAGGCCTCAGATCCTGAGATTGTTTCACAGCCACAAGTCTCACCTGCCAAACAGTGATCCACCCACCCGTCAGGAAAGACATAATCCCAACAGAGTAAGTGTGTGTGTCTGTTTATAGGTATGTATCTAAGTTGAGATGTATTCTACATTGAGTTGGAGTTTATAGTCAGCAGGGAGGAACATTGTGTATTTAATATTTCAGTAATATTTGAGTAATATTGTAAATATATTGTTTGGTTAAGCATTCTTTGTTATAGTCTGTGAGCCGGGACCCCAAATTTGGGCCACTGGTACCATCTGGGGGGAATAATTCTTTTAGTGATTTTTGGCAAGGTATACAAGGTGTTGGCGCGTGGCCTAGTGGATAAGGCATCGGTCTAGTGATCTGAAGGTAACTGGTTCGAACCTCAGCTGAGGCAGTGTGTTGTGTCCTTGAGCAGGGCACTTAACAACTGTTATGCCGTTGGCCCCCTCCTTTGTGAAAATCGCAAGAACTCTAGTTAAGGGGGGGTCAGCTGACCCAAAAGAGAGAGACGTGCGGAAGACCACGTTCTCCCAAGAAGCAGAATAACGGTGACTTTGACTATTGTCTCATGGAGACCACGTGAAAAGCCCTCGGGCAAAGTGGGCTGGTTGAGAGAAAGATCGCATTACCTGCAACTTGATTGATACCTGCGATCCCGTGAAGAAGTATAAAGGCGGGTCTGAAGGGAGGACCCTCAGATGCACCTCAGATGCACCCAGGAGACACGAGATCGATTCCCGTGGGAGCGGGACGCCATTTTGAAGGAAGCCACGTACGCTAGATTCCAACTTTGAATCTGTGGCTAAAACCAACGAAAGACTGCTTTTAAAATAACAACGGGGAAGTCTGCTCCCCTGATTCCAAGGATTTGCTCTGCCAAGACGACGGGCAAGTGTGCATCTTTTCTAAATTATAAAGGAAAAAGCCTGCAAACTTCTGAGTGACTCTTAAGACTTCCGTTGGACTCAGTATTACCCCCTAGACAACTGTAGAGCTTATTTCTGATTGATTATGGTTACACCGGTGTTTTAGATTGAGTTTTGACGATCTGAATGTTTTGTATTAACCATACGTTTGTGCCCTTGTTGAATAAAACGTTTGAAAATAGTAGCATCCGACTCAGCTGATCCATCTATCTTTGCTGGTAAGTTACCTGGTTACGGGGTTTTCGTAACACAACACATTGCTCTGCGATGACACCGGTGCCAAGCTGCTTGGGGCCTAGTGTCCTATCCTTGGACAACATCGGTGGCGTGGAGAGAGGAAGGCTTGCAGCTTGGGCAACTGCCAGTCTCCCATACAACCCTGCCCAGGCCTGCGCCCTGGAAACTTCCAAGGCACAAATCCATGGTCTCACGAGACTAACTGATGCCTATATAATATAATGATGCCTAGTGCTAGAAAACATTGCAGCGGTGGTAGCTTTCTGTCCGAAAGACAAATAAAGCTACTTTAGCCACAACCTTGCAGCAAAATGTAGCAGTAGAAGAGTAACTCCCAGGAAACTCTGCTACAGTGGTTGATGGAATGAACTTGGTCCAAAGAGTGAAAGGGGATCAAGTTAGTTTCAGAGATGTTGCACAACAGTTCTGGGTGTGGCTCTGAGGGAAGGCAGTCAGAGTAGCAGAATGGATGTTGTGTTTGACACATACAAGGAGAACTCTATCAAGAATAGTGAAAGATCGCTACGGGGTGAAGAGACTGGTCATGAGTTGCAAGGTATCACAGGCACACAGATGGTGAGGCAGTGGAGCAGCTTCCTGACCAAAGTCAATAATAAAAATAGTCTCATTAGCTTCATAGTCCACTGTAAGTGCTTTTTTTTAATTGATTTTTTTAATGCATTTTCTACAACACTACAAACAAAAAAACCTAAAAACAAAGTAGGAAATTAGTACAGTGCAAGATAAACATACGATAGTAATATAATACAAAATAAGATAATTGAGAAAGCACCCAAGTTGAAGTCATGTAAAGTTAGTGTCCACCCCAAGCCCCACAACAAAAAAAACTCCAGACCAACCAAAACAAAATGTCAAAAATATAAATCAGAACATTCAAACCCCCAAAACTGTAAATACACTTGAAAACAGAAGATAATAATGCCTACTACCAAAAAAAAGAGCTGAAAGCAAGGGACTGGAAAAAAAACCTTAAATAAGAGGAAAATTATGAAAATACTCAATAAAGGGTCCCCAGACCTTATGAAACTTTATATCCGAATTAAGAATTGAATAATGAATTTTTTCAAGGTCTTGTTATGAAGGTGAAGCAACTCTGAGGGGCCGAAGGGTACAAAGTCGCCCCCTCCTTTTTGAGAATCACAAGATCGCTATTAGTTCGGGTCTGAGACCCAGGAAATGAGAGAGAGACACACGGAATACACAACCAGGTGGAATGTGTCCTGACATCAGCGGAACGGAACCACTGATTACTGCCATTGTCTCTTGGAGAAGGAATTGTGTATTGAGTACTGTACTATTCATTGAAACCCTCAGGGGACAACCAGAGTGGTCTGGTTGAGGGATTGCATCATCCCAACCTGATTGACATCTGAGACCCCGTGGGTAAGGATAAAAGAGGGGTCTGGGGAACACCCCTTGAGACGCACCAGGAGAAATGCTAGAAATCCCGTGACAGCGTTTTATAGTGAAAGCCGGTGGGGGCTCGTGTGCGTCCTCCCTTGCCTGGGTGGCGAGCTCACCACGGAAGAACGGTTTAGCTAAAGGAGAGGTCACACTTGAACGGCCACGACAACGAGACACCTGACGGATCGAAATCATAAAGGAAAGCCGGCAAGTTTTCTCTTTCTCTCTCTCTCTCTCCAACAATTGCAACATAGCGACAACCAAAAGACGGCAGCTTGTGGAACTGCAGTGAACTTTATATTTCCATTGGACAATTCATTATCCCCTAGACAACGATAGAGCTTATTTCTTATTGATTATTATTATACCCGCACTTTTAGGTTTAGTATTGACGACGTATATTATCTGTATATTTGCATTGATAATATTTTTGTGTATTTTTACTAATAAATACTGTTAAAAATAGTAACATCAGACTTCAACGGACGTCTCTATCTTTGCTGGTAAGTCACCCAGTTACAGGGTTCGTAACAGTCTAAACAGGACATGATATCGTTAAGCCATTGAGCATGCGTGGGTGGGGCAAAATCTCTCCATCTAAGGAGGATTAGACATCTAGCCAGGAGAGAAGCAAAAGATAATATTCAATATTTAGTCGAACTCAAGCGTATATCTGTCTCACCCAAGAAATCAAACAGAGCAATTAAAGGGTTAGGTTCTAGGTGGCGATTCAGAATACAGGATAAGGTTATAAAAACATCTTTCCAAAATTTCTCTAAGCTAGGACGGGTCCAATACATATGAATAAGAGAGGCCTCGCCACTTTTGCACTTTACACAAAGAGGACTAATATTAGGGTAAAATCGAGATAATTTAGATTTGGACAATCTATGAACAATCTTAAACTGTAAAAGACAGTGGTGAGCACAGAGAGAAGCTGAATTAACTGATTTGAGAATCGAGTCCCAAACCTCATCAGATAAAGGGATATTTAAGTCATGCTCCCAAGCCATTCTGATTTTATCCACAGGGGCATGCCGTAAGGATACTAATTTATCACGGATAAAGGATATTAAGCCTTTACCCAGTGGATTAATAGAAATAAATAAATCCATAGCATTTTTCTCGGGCATTTCAGGGAAGTTGGGAATTAAAGGATTAATAAAGTGTCTGATTTGGAGATATCTAAAGAAATGGGCATTAGGCAGATTGAACTTAGCAGAGAGCTGTTGAAAGGTTGCGAAGTGATTATCGATAAAAAGATCTTCAAAATGCCTAATGCCCTTTCTATACCAATCATAGAATGTTGAATCATACATAGTAGGTAGAAAAAGATGATTATGTAAGATAGGACTAGAAAGGGAAAACCATATTTGCAAAGTATGTCTAACAAGAGGATTAACAATTAGTCTAGACAAACTGCTAGGGAGTGCAGAACCAAGAAGTGCAGAAATAGATAGATCTTTAGTGGAATTCAGCTCCATTGCTACCCAATTAGGGCAATCAGATTGGCTATGAAAAAAAGACCAGAAGATAGGGCAACGAATGTTAGCTGCCCAGTAGTATAAACGAAAATTAGGTAAGGCCATGCCACCCTCTTTTTTAGATTTTTGAAGATAAACTTCATTAATTCTAGAACGCTTTTGCAGGCAAAGGGAAGACAAGTGCCTCAAAACTTCTGACCAGCAACAGGGAAACTCAGGACACATTCTCAGAGTTGGGTCAGGAATGGGACTTCTCTGCAGAACTGATAGACAAACTGGCGACATTTACATGTCTCCTGTATGCCCCAAAAGCATCGACCACCAAGGTCAATGAGCTCAGTTATCACCTTTTCTGTGCCAAAAATGGTGAAATCGAAAGTCATCAACTCCCACCATGCAAGGTCTGCTTAACAAAACATGCACAGCAAGCCAACTACCAGGTTGATATATGGAGAAGATGTTTGGAGAAGGAACCGTAACTGCCAAGCACTGCTGGCAGAGGATGGAAGATGGAGAGAGAAGAGGAAGCGGAACAGTTGGTGGTGCACCGGATGGAAGGCAAGCCAGCATCCGATGTCGGCCTGGATCTACAGGCCTGTAACTGTCCAAAAAAAATGTTCACTCCCAAGATGTATATGTGTTACAAATGGCCTCAGGTGTACTGACATCTGTAGACTGGCAAACTGTGAGAACCAGACATCCACCTCAGAGAGTGTGGAAAGTTCAGTTGAAGATGTGGAAGACTTGGAAAATTATTATGATTATTAATAGGTTATGGAAGTATGGAAAACAAAGTATGGAAAGCAGTCTTTGATTTAACCAAATGGGGCCTAGGTTATGGCTGTGTGGAACCCCACATTTGAACTATTGTACTGTAATTCTATATGCTATGACAAAAGTTTAAGATGGTTTTGATTTGATACAACAATATGGAAAATATCACGACATTGATAAAACTCCAGAAATCTCTCCAAATGAGGTTTTTTACCTTTTGGAGGGTGGAGTAACATTTTCTGCTGTACTGATGTTAATATGGAATCTATACAAAAAGTGATTACTTATTTGAAGTAATAAGGCTACCACTGATACAATGCTATCACATATTTTCTAACTCTAGAGATGCATACCTTGCCAAAAATCACTATGAGCATTATTCCCCTCAGATGGTACTGACCAACCCTACTGGCTCACGGACTATTATTACATACTTCATTACAGGTATATGTAAAAGTATGTGAACGTCATACGTCATTACGCCACTATGTCATATATGCAAGTCTTGGTAAAAGTAAAAACAAAATATGAATTTTCTTCCAGGCTCCCATCTTTTCCTTTCAATTAGTTTTATGTTTTGGAGTCACCACTTTTGATTCTGCCAATATCATCAGCAAACAAAAATATGGCATTGGAGCTGTGCTTAGGCTCACAGGCATAAGTGTAAAGCATTTTTGCAGTAATTAAAGACCGGATTGTTAAAATAACTCACCAAAGTACAGGGGCAGTAGAATGTTCAATGCCACTGACTTCAATTTAAAATGTTACTTACAAAATTTTCTATCAAAAAAATTAGATCCTCTGGTTTGTACATGGAAGATAAGGGTTTTGCAAGAAAGTCATAAAATAAATATTGCCTACCATACAAATAAGACATTTATATCTATCCCCACGGGACAGTTGTCGTTCTAATTCACGGATGCGGGCTTTCAGTGCTTCAATTGTCGTTACAGTTGCATCTTCCGATATCCTGTAATTACAAAAAAACCAAATCACTGGTTTGATATAAACAGAACAATTTCAATACATTTGACACGATTAAATAAAATAAGAAATAATTCAAATTTGATTTAAAAAAGAAAGACAATAGTTATACAAAGATTTGTGAAGGAGATTAAAAATTGAAAGATTTAACACAGCAGGACTTTCCTTTCATAAAATGATCTATGATTATCATCTGCATATCTGAAAAAGTAGACTGCAGTTTTAAAGTACCTCTGGAAAGCACCCAAGTTTCAATGCTACTCTGCCAAATGACAGCCACATCGTTAAGACTGCCACTTATCAAGTCAATAAATAGCAATATACCAATGAGAAAATGTCAAACAGAGAATCAAATTAAGAATAATTAGGTTGTTGTGCTAGCCAGAAACATGTATGCATCAGAGGAATCAAAGAAAGCACTTAAGAGCCTGTATGCATTCAACCAAATCTACTTCATTTTCTGCCAAACAAACCACAAAATGGCATGACACAGAAATACATTTAACTAGGAGATGCAAGGGAGTTACTGTTAATTGTAATGGTGCTAATATAAAATGACAGGTAATTATATGGACACATAAGAAGATAATGCTTCTCTGGAAAGAATACTATTATGGTTTCTTAATACATGATGATTAATAGAGGCTTCCACAGGTATGGAGTAAGCCATTTAACTCCAACACCTGAATGGAATATGTCTCAATTCATATAGACAGCAAGAAGTTACAATCACGACTGAGAAAAAAGCCCAAACATTTTTCATTTTAATACCTTCTCTTGTGCAGAAGTGCAGAAGAAACACTGGTCAGTTGGTCTATGGTAACAGTATACTAGGTCTTGCGTTTAAACCATAAACAATTTTGTACACAATAATAAGTTTTTAACACACATCCAATTAACATGCAATAACAACATTTTTCCATTCAGACATCCATTCGTGAGACAATACACTTATCCACACATTACACACTTCAAAAATCCTCATTAAAAGTTTAGATACTAAAATGCATAGAGCGCAGAGCCATCTCTCTGAGTAATTTATAGATTTCTGTAAGATTACCATGGTATAAAGTAGTGTTATATGACTGGTTATCTCTTCTGTACAAATAAAAATGCACCCACCTTGCAAACTAAGCACTTAGTACATTTCCGTTATGCTTTTAATTTCTGTTCATGAAACACATTGGGAAAATGGGTGCATGGATTTCTGTAGGCAATAGATTGATCAAAGTGAGAAGCTTTAGGAAGCATACATGCAGACCCTGAGCAAGTTCTAAACAGCAGCCAGAATTAGGATTCAATGGCAGGCCAACAGCTTAAATCAAAAGTTGCTACCTCTGAAGTTCAAAATACATTCTCTGAAAAATTCTCAAACAATCTCTAATATTTATCTTCATTCTGTAACAATTTGTGCTTCTGTGGCAAAAAGCTAATTTCCATGGCATTTCTACCCTGTGTAGACTGAGACAATAAACTCAATGCAGAAGATCTACTTCGGATTTCAGCTTCCAGCAAAGGGGCTCACTTTTAACCCCAAAGACTGCTTAAATACATCAAAACTAGCTATGTATTCCTGCTTATTATTCAGTGATGATAACACAGCCAGGCATGCACTGAATGTTAAGAGGCACTGCAGCTACGTGCTCAGAGTGCACAGCATATATCAAGTTTTATAATGAATAGTTTTATAATGCTTTCAAATGTCTTTTATTTCTTTTGTTAAATAACTTTGAATGTTACCAAATGTCAGAAATATTCATAATCGTTTAAAAATTTTTCATCAGCTTGTCATGGCAGATGGTACGGCTTGGTCAGCTGTCAAAAGATTTTACTTTTTTTTGTTGTTTCAAGGGTTATTCCGAGTAGTACAAGACCACTCCACCCCACTACAAGATGCCCTAGCATGGCACTGTATCTTACCAATTAAGATCAAGGCAAAATTTCCTAGCGAGCCAACATGATTGCTGATCTACAAAAGCAGACACTTATGACAGTGGTCAATGGTCAATAAGTTTTAACCAAACAACTTGAAAGGAGGAATAGAGAATCATACATCCAAAATGGCACATGGCTAAATAGCTAGGAGTAAGCAAAGGAACAAAGACTGAATAGTCAAATCATTAGCAGACACCACTTGAAATGGGGAATTGAGGTCATCCAGCCAGGATTCAAGAACAAAAATCTTGAAACAAATAAAACGTAATCAATGAAGCCAATAAAATCCTGATGGTTACTGCATTGAGTCTCATTTATGAAAATAAGGACTGGTTATTCAACTCAATGGAATATTTATCAATCCCTTCTAAAGGGCTGCATTTAGGTTTGGATGGTGAAATGTAAAAGCAATACAAGGGAACAATACAGATGTATCTGATTGTTAGCACTGCTTACATCTCAAGCATATAAACTGATTGCATGTACATGGCTTCTAAGCTTCATGTTTAGAAGGATGACATCTAAATCAATAAAGGTGTTTTTATCAATAAGCTGGGTTCCATGAAGGAAAACATTATCCTCAAAATGGCGAATCAAGAACAAAGTGGCACAATCTTAAAAACAGCTAAAACCAACCAGCAGCTTTCACATGGAAAGGATTGTGAAAATCTGTAATTCTTTCTACCAGAAGATTTTGATCCCAACTTAATTGAAAGTTTGTTTTTTTAAGCAAGGTACAGGAAGGCAGAACATGCTTGAAGGACTGAATGACCTAATCCTATTCTCATAAAAAGTAAATGTCAACAAAATATTGTTTTTCCTTTGTGTTCCTAAGTAACTTCATTGACATGCAAAGAAGGCAGTCCTCACAGAAGAGGAGCTATCAAACAGGCAGTACATTGGTGTACCCTGAAGTGGACAAAGCATCAATATATCAGGCTATTGATACAATTTATGATTTGTCAATGGTGTCAAGTAATGTCATGAAAAAACAGTTTAATATGAATTAAAGAACAGTGTAGAAATTTTCTTAACAGATTCATGATATTCCAGACAGGAATCAATGCTTAAACAATTTGATTGATGTGATATCTACTGGCAGCTTGCTTACAAACAGTCAAAGGGACTTGGCAGTGAAGCCAATGGTAGCCACAGGCAGGTGATGGTAATTGTAGGAAGGTCTGATTTACTGCACTAAGGCAGACAGCACCAGAACACCAACCTTTGCTTTACAGGCTAAATTACGTTGGATCCCAGTTCCAGCATTTCACACATCAACAAAATCTCTAAAAACACATACAATAATGCATTCCATCAATCTGTTGTGCAAGCGAAGAAAAAGAGAATGCTACGGTGGTATTCTACTAGCCCCACTGGCAGATAATGTGCAGTGGATGATAAAGGTGAAATTCTGGCATCCATAGATAAGTTGCACTCCCAACAGACCAATCATGAACACAGAACTACATAGCAGATGGTCTTTTCTTTCCTCTGCCACCATCTCACCCACTTCACCATATTCCCTCCCCACTTTCTAAAACCAGAAGAGATTCATAAGAGGCAATAAAATTATACAGTAGAGGGAATGGGGAGATAAAGGGAGAGGCTAAAAGCTAAAGCTTTGAATCAAACCGTCGACAGCTTTTTAACAATAAACAGCGGTGCATGACGCAAATCTTCTTTCAGCATACTTACTAACTAATTCATGGTTCGAAAACATCCAAGAAATACTTCACATTTGATAAACATCCTCAAATCACAACATGAACCTTCAAAGGACCAAAATGAGCACTTTATGCAACAGTGTAACCAACAGCCATTTATCACTTGCACAAGGGCCCTATAAACCACATCCATTGTGCAAGTAAGCAAGTCTTAGTGTCAAGCATTGAAAAGGCATTAAGTTCCTGAAAATTTAGTGCTGTACAAATTAGCCTGGGTAGATTTATTCACTGCACTCAGAGGTCTGGGCCAATTTTGCACACTGGCAGGCACAAATTGATTTTGCAATTTAAAAAGCTTGAGATAGAAACTCAAATCTTTGAAGGACTGTTGCATTTTTATCTAAAATATATATGCATTAAAAATAAAATTACAGTTGTGGATGAGGGTGAATACAAAGTATGTATTATAAAACACTTTAATGGCCATTTACTAATTATAGAAATGCTGCAAGTTACACTGGAAAAGAATGGTCTGGAGGTAGTCTGAATATCTTGGGAGTGGTAAGCCAGTTCCAACTCACCTACTTGCTTAAAATTTTTTGAAAAAATAGGCAGATGCTGGAAATCCAAGCAGCACACAGAAAATGTTGGATGAACTCAGCAGTCCAGGTAGCATCTATGGAAAAGAGTAAACAGTCAGTGCTTCGGGCCAAGACCTTTCATCAGGACTGGATGAAGGGTCTTGGCTCCAAGCTTCAACTGTTTCCATTGCTGCTGCCTGGGCTGCTGAGTTCCTCGAGTATTTTGCATGTGTTACTTTCAAACATTCACCTTGAAGGGATCCCGAAAACATCCTGGCAGGCAGGTCACTCTGATCACTGCTTCCTTTAGAAATGCATTGGCAGCCAGCTAAGCTATGCCCCAAGCTGTCAAATAGTTGGACTATCTTAGATATTCACAAATATTCAGGGATATTCAAAACCTATATAAACATAAATATACTTAAAAACAGTTTAAAAGGCTACTAAAAACAGAACTGTTGGGAAATTGCATGAAATTGGTATGGTGGAGTTCAAGAGTCCAACATGAGATCTCACTCAGCTAGCAGCAACTGGACAGCACAAAAGCACAGCAGGTAAAAGCTTTTGATAGGGTTCATCCCTGCTCTCCCTTGTGACCACAAGGATTTTTTCACAGGTGCTCCAGTTTCCTCCCATTGTCCCAAGTTGCATATTAACTGATCACCTTGTATTAATTGGACAAGTGTCCAATTAATTCATCTTTTTGAAGGTCCTTCTTTAGTTTAGAGTGCACAAATAAAGTTGTATATCTATTGTATAATGTAAAAAGAGTATCTTTATCTTGCATTGTACAGAAAGAATACTAGTATTTTTATCATCAATTTATTTTGAAGGCACGTTTTTGAAAATGCACAATCTTCATTAATTTGATGCTCTCTTTCATAGCTGATTACAGCAGCAATATCACAGGCCAAAAGAATGCTTACAAGATCACCTTCCTAGTCAAAGAACTCAGAGTGTTTGATTGAGGTAACAAATGGTTAGAAGGAGCAGTTCTTTGAACTGAGTCAAGAAGAAGCCAAATAGCAGGTATGGTGCAGCCCGTAATCAATGAGTAGGCCACATCAAGTCCTGATTTAGTTGTAAAAAATTGCTGCACTATCCAAAGATCAGTGCAATATGTGAATACTGCACAATCAATAGAGAGAATATTGATTTAGTTATTGTAGGTTCATATGGTCCAGACCTTGTTAAAATCACATTTATTAACTGGACTCTGCTCATTAACCATTTAATTTTGGTTTCATTTGAGTTTATGAGGGCCAGTTACTTTAAATATGCAAGTGATTCATTTTGACTGGAAATATTACGTTCAATTTTGGGGGAATAGAACAAAAGTACTAAATGAATCCAATCCTACTGACAGTAAATCGAACACTTTAAAACTCCTCACAAAGTGATTAATAAAAGGATATATACATTTGACTACATTGGCTAAGGTGCACAGAGAACAAGATGAGTATGCCTCCATATCTGTGTATTTGCTGCTGATGGAACTTGTGCACTTTTAGAATTTGAATAAAGAGAATTAGACTTGCTAATGAGCCCTAAGCATCCAAAAGACCAGTCAAGTAGTCACCATATTCACAAGAAAACTAGCTTTAATCTTAAATTGCTGGACAAATGGCAATTTTATTTATTTTGTGAAAATATCCCTGCATAGTATCAGCTACAGCTTGTGTTCTAACTAAGTTGCCTGAGTCACAAGAATGTGGATTCAATTAGTACTCCACAGACCTGAGCACAAAATGTACGTTGACACTACAGTTCACTATCAAGGGACTGCTGTACTGCTGAAGGTGTCATCTTTCAGAAGGGACATTAAACAAAAGTCAGTTTAATATGCACTATCACTTAGATACATACTATCCCATGGCACGATTTTTAAAGAGTATGTGAGTTCTTTCTTGTGTACTGGGCAAGATCTGATCCCCGTCGGTGTTTTGAGATTATCTGGTTATTATCAAACTTGTGAAAGTCTGTCATGGGCAAACTGCTCATGACTGGCTTTACCTCAGAAAATATTTCAGTAGCTGCAAAGGAGCTATGGAAGGTGTTAAATAACAATGTACAGTCAGACCCCACATAGTGCTGATTTGTTACAACATGGCTATTCAATTCTTCATTGAAATTTTTTTAAATGACAAAAATTCATTCTAAACACTTAAAACTTCTCAAGAGTGGCCACCATTACAGTAAACATTCAATCAGCCAAAGAGAGCGCTTTACATACACTCTGAGTCACTTACAGCCAATCACGTATTAGTTCATGCTATGCCTCCCCCACATGTGTAAATGTTCTTGCTCCCTCGCCAACTTATTCCTTTTTTTTTCCTCCAATAATGTCTGGAAAACAGCCTGCAACTTCCAGTGAGGGCAGTACATCTAAGATGTCTAGGAAAAGCATTAGCATGGATGTAAAACTGCAAGTGATACAGCATTTGGAAGCTGGTGAGCATCAGGTTGATGTTGGCATCTCTTTGAAATTTGCCATGTTCATCGATAATGACCCTGACTGGGAGTAAAGCTGTAAGGCAAAGAGAGATGCTCTCGATATGATTTCCTGCTGCCAAGAACTGCTTCATGAGAGAAAACTTAAGAAAAGGCAGTCAAATCCCAATGCCTACTTGAGAAGCCAAAGTTAGAGGAGAACCCACAGCCTGCCCCCCACCCCCAAGATGTAACCAATACCCACTTCCCTGCATTGCTGCTCCACTGATATACAGGTTCAGCCTATTTGTGTGTTTGTTTCTCCATGAATTACTGTATATACATAAACTACACATCCATTTATGTAATGTTACAATGACCTCACATAGCACTCACTGACTTACATAGCGCTCCACCTCTGAGGAACATATCGTCAATGTTAAGCAGGGTCTAAGTGCACTTTAATTATTTTATTTAGAGATACAGTACAGAATAGGCCCTTCTGCCCCTTTGAGTCTTGCTGCCCAGCAACCCCCAATTTAATCATAGCCTAATCATGGGCCAATTTACAATGACCAATTTTCCCCCTCCTTCAAATTGGTCACCATTCAATAAAGAAAATGGGAGAAACAGGAGGAATATTATTTAAATGAATGATCCAAACAACAGTAAGCTTTTAAGAACTGTTTTTGTACTCGTTTTCTGGAGGAACCCTTGATCTTTTAGATGGTCAAAACTTTTAATTCCTAAATTTTAAAAGGTAACCCATAAACTATGATTTTAAATAACTTTGCATCAAATCTTTCCAGTAGATTGTTTGTACATGCAACTTCTGAAATAGTTGGCCAGTGTAACCTAAGCCAGGAGTATAACTATTAGTCATTATGCTTATACTTAAAAAAAATCTGAATTAAACCTGCTCAGTGGTGTATTCTCCCACTAGCCCTAGTAACTCATGCTGAATTAATTATCTTATATCGTGTCTGCCTGGGCAACAATACAGCCTCTAACAGAATCCATTAACTTCATTAGCAAATAATGATCACGATGGAAAGTCTCAATGGACCCAACTGGGTCTATCAGATAGAACAGGTCATTTGTCAAACATTAGTGCACACGTGTGCTCTTTGCTCCTCAAATTAAACAGTGGAATTCCCAAATTAACATCTCAGATGGCTTCACTATGCAATCCATTAATTAAATCATATTAGTTTACACACCCTCAGAAACCTGAAATATTTGAATGGCTGCTTCTATTGTGTTAAAACTTGAAATGTAGTTCTATAGTAAAGGCCATAATCACGGGTAAAGGATGTACATTGGTCAGAATTACTAAATTTACTTCCTGCTAAAACAAACATTAGTATGGCAGGGACAATGAGGGTATAAGGGAACTGTTCTACACAAGAAATCAATAGAACTCATGTTTCATCTTTGGACCTACTTTGGATCAGAGAAATATGTTGAAAGCACTTCATAATGCCAGGACCAAATTTCACAGGACAAATTTCTATCCAAAATATAAAAAATACATGTGATCTAACAGGATAGAGGATGTAACAAATTAAAATAATGTATTAAAATAACATTGAGATTAGACATCAAGTTCCAGCACTCATTTTTTTTCTTCTCTTCCTTTCAAGAGTGAAAACTCAAGTTGGTATATTGTTGCTTTGGTAATAAGAGTCTGACCCATATATACATTTTTTTCATTTCTAACTCTAGCTGAACAGAAGCAAACATTTACAAATATTTTCAGTGGTAGTCACAGGTCAACAATGCAAGTCTGCTGGGTTCTTCTGTCTCTCTACCTCAGACCTCAGCCAGGTTAGTACCACAAACTGGTGATTTCTTCCCATTGAACTACAGTTTAGGAAATTAACTGAAATAAATGACATATTCCACCTGGGAGGCCATATCAATTATAAGGATTAGCCAATTTTCTTAACAAGAATCCACTGAATAAATTGAAATTAGTTGAATCCTGCATTTCCAGAGCATTCATTCATCATGAGCTGTCATTGCAGTTTTCTCACCCCCCCTTTAAATCCTTGATGTAGCTTATAGCTTAAGCAATTAAAACATAAATACACTGAAATACAAATCAGAACATTTTTCTAATTGTCTATGCTATATTTCAATCAATAACTGAAATAAACTACACCATTCCAGTCCAATAGCTATAAAAGAATAGTCAAGATTCATATTTATAAATCTAATTTAGGTGGTGAATGGAGCTTAGAAAAGTAGAGGGCTATGGGTAACCCTAGGTAATTTCTAAAATAAATACAGGTTTGGCATGGCATTGTTGTCTGAAGGGCCTGTATTATGTTGTAGGTTTTCTATGCTTCTATGTTTGAATACTTATTCACCTCAGTTAATTGACTTTAGTTCCATTCATATTTCATACTCTGGCAAACAGTCATACATAATTTTGAGATGCCTACAATTATAACCTTCAAAACCTTTCAACAGTTGTCCATTATCTTGCTACAATCGTTTCTTGATTCAATGGTACAAGACAAAACTTTATGCAACTCTTAAAAAATATCACTTCAAAGGCACATGATATATGTGCTCAAAAACAATTTTCATTAATGCTGTGCTTTTGACACATTAAGACATCCTAAACTGTATTACAGTTAGTCCCCGAGTTACGAACATCCGACTTACGGACAACTCGTACTTACAAACCGAGGAAGGAGAACGCCATCCGCCATTTTAAGTCAGAATGCTATGCCGTCCGCCATTTTAAGTTGTTGCCGTTGACACTGTGTTGAGTGTTTAACTTTGTATTTGGCTTAAATTTTTCTTAGTAAGATTCACCCTGACCCCGCCGCCCCCTCCCGGCGGCTGGTGGCGCAGTGAGATTAGCGCCGGGCTTGAGTTCGATCCAATGACAAACCGCTCCCGTGCCAGGCTGATGTCGAGCTCGAAACTCAACCTTGTAAAAAAAAAACACTGCCACCTCCAGTTTAAATTCCCACGCGGAATATTGTGGAGGATCAAATACCCAAACCCAGCACAGTCCCCACTTGTCCCATTTAGCCTGTCTCAGTGCGGTGGTCCTTAGGACCCAGCGGACCTCGGGACCCACCGCCCACAGTGTTCCTGTTCTATTGACGGGAAGCGATCGCGATTGAAAATAAAGTGGAAATAATACAGCGTTTGGAAAGAAGTGAAACGACATCGGTCATTAGAAAAGCATTAGGCTACAGTCGGTCAACGATCAGAATAATTTTGAAGGATAACGGATAAAGTGAGAATAATGGAGCATGTGAAAGGCCCTGCCCCAATGAAAGCTAGAATTATTACTAAGCAACGCAGTGGTTTAATTATTGGAATACATACATTTCTTAAGTGTTTTATATACATAGAAAGGTAAAAAGAATATACTATATACTAAGACAAACGTTTGATGAACTGACGCTAAATAATACCGGATGTACTTGTTCCAACTTACGTATAAATCTGACTTAAAGACAGACTCAGGAACGGAACTCGTACGTAACCCAGGGACTGCCTGTACTGAATACTGTATATTTTACAATACGTTTTGGACATGGGTTCCCTTTTCTGGGTTTGTACAGCTGAGCGCTCAGAAAAACCCGAATTATTATTGTTCTAAAATGATTGAAATATTCTCCCCAAAATTAGTAAGCAAGTAGTTATCTCATTTACCATGACTCATATCTGAACCATTGTGACTGCTTCCTTTCAAAACCTATCATGCCTTCAAAGTACAAAAGGAGAAAAGGAACAAGCACCAAGTATAAGTACCAGCATAAAACACAATGACCAGTGGTGGAAAAGTTAGATGTGTATTTAGATGTGAAAATCCATAACTCACTGCTGGTGATAACATACTTCAGCATCACATTTTGTGGAAGAAGTCCAAAAACAAGGAAGTCCTTTAAAATGGCTAATCTGACAAGAACTTCAACTTTTTATAAATATTTGTGATAATAAAGCCTTGAAAATAATCAAGATATTGAACAACTGACTTCATAATGGCATACTAAGTCACAATGTTTGCTGAAAAGCACACTTACAAAATTAACTGTGCCTTATCTATTCTCTCACAATAGTTACTTCCAATTTTAAACATAGAACAAAGAACAGTTCAGCACAAGACCAAGCCCTTCAACTCACAAAGTGTGACGAACCAAATAAATCAGCAATCAAATGGCCAACTAATCTAATCCCTTCTGCCAACACAATGCCATATCCTTCCATTTTCCTCACATTCACGTGACTATCTCTGAAAAGCCTCTTAATGTATCTGCCTCTACCACCAACCCAGGCAGCATATTCCAAGCCCTACCACCCTCTGTGTAAACATAACTGCCCTTCACATCTCCTTTGAGATTACCCCCCTCACCTTATATGAATGCCCTCTGGTATTAGACATTTCAAACCTAGGAAAAAGATACTGTCTATCCTGTCCATACCTCTCATAATCTGATAAACCTCTATCAGATCTTCTCCCATGTTCTAACACCTCACAACTTGCAATAGTGTACAAGTCCAAAGGTTTATATTACTACTTGTAAAATGTTTAAAAAGAGCTAGTTAAAAATTGAAACTTTTTCCTTCTCAGATGATTGACAACGTGATCTCATCAACATAATTTACTGTTACATAATTTAACCCATTGGAGGGAATATCAAAAATCCAATTGATGGATGTCAAAGGTATCTTCTCACAGGTGATGCGGCAGTGTAACGCTTTACAGCACCAGCAACTGGGTAAGGTGTTTGGATGTACTCCCATGACCACATGGGCTTCAGCTGGGTGCTCCAGTTTCTTTCCACATTCTAAAGACGTAAAGGTTAGTAAATCATGGGCATGTCATGTTGGCACCAGAAGCACAGCAACATTTGCAGGCCACCCTCAGAACATCTTTGGACTATGCTGATTGTTAATGCCAATGGTGCATTTTACTACAGTGGATTCCAGTTAATTGAAACACATCAGGACCAGACCGTATTGGCACAACTAAGTGACTGTCCCAATTAGCCAAAATGTCATGGAAATCTTTAAAAAGGTATATTAAAAAAAAAGACAAACTACTATATAACTGAATAACAAATTATGTATTTAAATGAATTACAGAACATATTAGATCACTATCAAAACTACTACATTACTATAAAACTCTGTATTAGTTCCTAATTGTTAACAATGGAGGAATTCATCCAGTGTAACTGTATCCTGGCACCTTCTTTGTTTTGTTTGACTGTAAATGAACAAAATCAGGGCAGATAATGTACTGCCTTCATACAATGCATCAATAACTGCATCCTCCAAATCTTCATTTCCACTGTAACATTCAAGATAATTGTCAGTAACTTCAAATTCCTCATAGTGAGCACAGTTTTGAATTATCTTACTGCTTATTTCTCATCAACTATCAATGACAAAAATCACTTTTTAAAATACAAGTGCATACAACTGACACTATTTAAAAACTGTTCACTTTAATTACTCTGTACTGTCCAATGATCACACAAGTGCATACATCTGATGCTAGTTAGAAACTGTTCAGCAACAGTCTCTTGCCCTATTGAAGCAACTGCCCTGATTAACTGATGGCCCAATTAACCAGAAGTTACTGTATATGTTTTGATGTACATAATCTTAAGTACTACAGCACAGAAAGAGGTCCTTTGGCCCATCTAGCCCATGTTAAATTATTACTCTTCCTAGTCCCACTGACCTGCACCTGGACCAGTCCTCCATTCCCCTCCCATCCACACACCTATCCAAAATTCTCTTAAATGTTGAAATCAAACCTGCATCCACCACTTCCCCTGGAAGCTTGTTCCATATCTCACTACTCTCAGAGTAAAGAGGTTCCCCCTCAGGTTGCCCTTAAACATTCCACCCTTAAGCATTAAATACCTTCCACCCTTAACCCATGACCTCTAGTTCTAGTCTCACCCAACCTCAGTGGAAAAACCCTGCTTGCATTTACCCTATCTAGGCTGGCTGGTGGCGTAGTGGCATCATCCCAAGTTCGAATTCAGCTGGCTCCCGTTAAGAGCTGGTGATCTCTTAAAAAAAAAACTCACCTGGCAGAAGCCAATTGCAAACCACTGCTGTAACTTGCCTAGTACACGATTTCCCAATACGTCAGAGCAGCGTGGAAGGAAATTGTCCGCTACCTAGAAATAATTCCGGATGCGACACACCTATTTACCCTATCTATGCTCCTCATAATTTTGTATATCTCTATCAAATTACTCTCCTTTGCTCTAGGGAATAAAGCCCTAATCTTTTCAACCTTTCACTATAACTCAGGACATCCAAGTCCCGGCAAAATCCTTGTAAATTTTCTCTACGCTCTTTCAACCTTATTTACATCTTTCCTGTAGGTAGGTGACCAGAACTGCAAACAATACTCCAAATTAGGCCTCCCAACATCTTATACAATTTCAACATACCATCCCAAATCCTGTACTCAATATTTTGATCTATAAAGGTGTCAAAAGCTCTCTTTACAACCCTATCTACCTGTAATGCCATTTTCAAGGAATTATGGATCTGTATTCCCAGATCCCTTTGTTCTACCACACCCCTCAGCACCCCATTGTTCAGCATACAAGTTCTATCCTGGTTTTCCTCACAAAATGCAACACTTCACACATGTCTGCATTAAATTCCATCTGGAACTTTTCAGCCTATCTTTCCAGCTGGTCCAGATCCTGCTGCAAGCTTTGATACCTTTCGGTGCTGTCCATTAAGCCCCAATCCTGGTGCAATCAGTACATATGATAATTAAACCCAGTCTTTAATCTTTAATAACAAGTTTCAAAACCTGAGACTCTGTACCTCCCCCTGCAACTGGATCTTCGACTTCCTTATCAGGAAGCCGCAGTCAATGTCGATCAGTAATAACATCTCCTCAATGATAATCAGAAAAGCGTGTCTCAACTATGCACGCTTAGCCCACTACTCTACTCTCTCCACATTCATGATTGTGAGGATAGGCGCAGCTCAAACGCCATCTATATATTTGCCAATAACACCACTGCCTTTGACAGAATCTGACGGTTGAGTCGTGTTACAGCACAACCTCGCACTCAATGTCAATAAAACCAAGGGATTGATTGTAGACTTCAGGAAAAGGAAGTTCTAAGAACATATACCAGTCCTCACAGAGTGGCCAGGAATGGATAAGGTGAGCAGGTTAATGGTCTCTTGGTAAATCAACATATCACAGGATCTCTCCTGGGCCTAGCATATTGATGCAATCACGAAGAAGGAATACCACTGGCCATACTTCATTGGGAGTTTGATGAGGCTTGATATGTCACCAAAAGAGTACTGTGAAGAGCATTCTGACTGGTATGGAGCCTTTCAATGCTAAGGATTGCAAGGAACCAAACAGAGTTTTAGACTCAGCTAATACCATAAACAGCACAACCTTCCCCATCATCAAGGGCATCTTCAAGAGGCAATACCCCAAGAAGGTGGGACTCATCATTAAAGACCCTCACCAACTGGGACATGCCCCCTTCGTGTTGTTACCTTCGGGTTCCCTCTGCCATCACATTCATGAATGGTCCACAAACCCATGACAGTACCTCATTATTGTTCTTTTGCACTATTATTTATTTTGTAACTTATAATCATTTTTTGTCTTGTACTGTACTGTAGCTTCCAAACAACAAATTTCATAATGTGTCAGTGATAATAAAGCTGATTTTGATCCTGAAATCTCCTGTGGCTGATGCCTCAATGAAATTAATCTTAGAAAAGTAGAAGATGCCACCATGAATGCTGGGTTTTGAAAATATAAAGTTAACTCGGTATAAAGTTAGCTGAAATTATTAATGATACACACCATGTGTTGGAGGAGCTCAGCAGGTCAGGCAGCATCTATGGATAGGAATAAACAGTCAACGTTTTGGGCCAAGATCATTCACCAGGAACGAAATGTTGAATGCTTATCCCCATCCATAGATGCTGCCTGACCTGCTGAGCTCCTCCAGCACATTGTGTGTATTGCTCTAGATTTCCAGCATATGCAGTACCACTTGTGACAAATGAAATTATTAGTTTGCTTTAGAAATGTAGCTCTACAAATCCCACACAAAATATTTGGAATATTGCTAGGTTTCATCAACAATGACAGTAGTACAAAATGAAATTAATTACAAATTTCAGAGAATAAAACTAAATGTTAAGTAGTCAATTCTAGATACATTTCAAGTGAGATAAATATTCAGTGGACTTTCAATAATCCTGAAAGCAAGCAAGTATTGCAGCAAACATTTTAGAAATACATGAGATTTAAAATTTGCTACAGCGATCAACTGATACTTTGTTGCCTTGAGTTTTTGCTGTTTATAACTTACAAATGATAGATGAAAACATAAGTAAAATAAAAAAGATATCATCCCTTGCCTTAAATTTAGTAAGAAGAGCATATTAAAAAAGGCATGCTTCAAATTACAGAGACTATGCATCAATATGTATATATTGGGAGACAGATTCAATTACCAGAACTACACTGAAATTTCTTCTGTTGTTTCAAGCAAGCATGAAATTTGGCAACAATCAGATTGGCGGCCTTGTAGGTCCCATTTATCTTGCCAGGGGTACATAAGCCAGCCTCACTGAGGGCCGGGAGATGAATATTAAAACCCCTGCATTCGTAGCAGCTGCAAGCGTGTCGCTCCATTTTATTCCCCCTGATTAATGGCCTCCTATTCCTGATTTATAACTCCCCGCTGGACAAGCCTTAGCCACACTGGAAATATTAGAGAATTATTAAATAAACATTCATACGTCATGTCTGTTTCATACACTCCTCATAATGCAACTGACTCCAACAGGAATTCAAGCGCCAGGAACTGTTTGCTTTAACTCTGACACACAGCATCTTGAATGATTCATGCCTTGACTTGCTAAAACACTTAGTATCATACATCATGCCAGCAGTAGTCTCCCAGTTTGCAGAGTGTCTATATTGGCCCAGGATGAATCAATCTTGACTGAAGGTCTCTTGCTGCCACATTAGGCATACATCATCACCCACTTTTTCTCCCCCAGGTCAGGTGCCATTGGTCCCAGAGCCATGGCCTTTAAAGTATGACCCCAATATTAATTTAGGCAGTTCAAACCAGTCCCAAGTCAACAGTCAGTCCAAACTTTTGTAGGCTTTGACAGACTAACAGACCCACTCATCTGTGTGTGCACCTGCATGCATGTTTGAGGGAAAGGGGAGATGAAAAAGTACAGAGAAAAAACAGTCAATGCAGATAAAATCCTAACAGTGGATTCTGGTTAATTTGGGACACATCAGGAATCAGAACCTTTTTGGCCCAAATAGGCAGCTACCCCAATTAGCCAAAGTTCCATGGAGATAATCAAAAGGTATAAGAGAAACTGAGTAACAAATTATGCATTTAAATGAAATACAGAACAAATTAGTATACTACCAATAGTACTACAGTTCTATTGGTTCCTAATACCGTAGCTATTGATGAACAAATTAATCCAAGGTACAAAATCAGTGCAGGCACCTAGTGCAAATAATGAACTGCCTTCACAGAATGCTATTCACAACTGCATCCTCCAAATGTTCACAGTAGTAAAAGTTTCGTTTTCACTTCCAGACATTTGTGGCATCTCCAGGCCTGAATGCTTGAAACTGCAGTGAGCAAAACAGTTTGGAATTGATATACTGCTTATTTCTCATCAATTATCAGTGAGAACAACCACTGATTTTTGAATACAAACATACGCAACTGATGCTATTTAAAACTACTTGGTCTAAGCAAAGTACAGCGTCTAATGGCCACACAAGGGCAAGCAACTGACATTAGTTGGAACCTGTTCAGCAACAATCTCCTGCCCACAGGGAATCCCAGGAATTTTCTTGATTAATTCTGTTCTTTAAGAGTTGTCCCAAATAATCAGCTGCCCAACTAACCGATGGCCCAATTAACCAGAATCCACTACTACGTATTTTTTAAAGTTCCCTTGATAGTACTATTCAGAAGTGGAAAATACTCTTGTTTTAGGTGACTTGTATCAAACCCTGACAGATTGGTGTTCATATTAATTATACAGTTGATTCCACTTGAGTTTACTGATTAATGCTTCTGTTCTCTGAACAGAAATGGTGAAAAAATCATTGTGTTTACTCAGGTTAACTTCAAAAAATTTACAGCTGTAAATTCCTATTACAAGTGATGTATTTCATAGATTGCACTTTATGAATCAGTACAGATTGAACTGATTCATCTATTAACATTTGACTTTAAATACAGCAAGTCAAAAGCTGAAAACATTCTGTATTTAATTTATATGTTTTCTTGAACACAAATAAAATTTCACCAGCATAATGTGCCACAGGCCATTCATACATTATGAAACTCACAATGCAATTTCCCTTTTGTACAAATTACTGTTAAGTGAATATAATTATCCAGACAAATGATTTATGGATGGATTGTGGAGGGAATACAAAGAGGAGGGGCAGGTGGGTATAGCAAAGAAGTGAATGTATTGGAATGAGAATGGACTGACTACAGATACAGAACCTATAGAATGTGAGTGAATGAGCTATACCTGTAATTTACCTAATAAGCAAACTCAATTTCAATTGGAAAGTGATAGAAGACAGAGGTACTTCCACCTTGAAGCCAGTTTGAAAATAAACTAAATAATCAATCTTAGCTATTTAGTATGTTTACAAACACCTTTTCACTTTAACAGGAAACAAATTTATGCATCTCAGTAAATGGAAAACCATATACAGTGGATTCTATTAATTGGGCCGTCGGTTAATCAGGGCAGCCGCTTGTTTGGACAACACTTAAAGAACAAAAACTAATCGAGAAAACAGCCAGGATTCCCTTCAGCCATTCATTGGGACAGGAGATTGATGCCCAACAGATTCTAATTAGCATCAGTCATGTGCAATTGTGTGGCCCTTGGACACTACGCCGTGCTTAGAGCAAACAGTTTTTAGACAGTGTTAGTTACGTGTACTTGTATTATGTTATCCATTAGGCTGACAGTCATCAATTCCAAAAGCAGTGATTTTTGATGAATTTTGCGTTTTATTTTGACTTCAAAAAATTTCAGGCCCTTGTCAAGATGCCACGAAAAAATTTGCATTAGCCAAAAAAAATTATCCTAAGTATCTGTGCTGATTTTGTTAACTTACGATCAATTAAAAGAACATGGCAGTGTGCACTGAATGAATTCCTCTGTTGATAACTATTACATACTAATACACAATTTTATAGCATTGAGTAGTATTGGTAGTGTTCTAATTTATTTGGTATTTCATTTAAATATATAACATTACTCAGTTAAATGGTAGTTTGTCTTTCTTAAAAATACCTTTTTAACTATTTCCATGAAACTTCAGCTAACTGGGCCAAAATGTACTGATTCCAATATGTCCCAATTAACCAGAATCCACTGCATACTAAATAGGGCACTAAGTTCCTGAATTAGCCTCAAGTAGCTATCGATTAAGTCAATAATGTCTAACATCAGCATGAAAATATATGAAACCAGTTAGATAGAATGTTCGATCTACAATGCTTTAATAGAATTTTCCCAATTAGTCTTATAATATAAAACTTGATTTCATTAACTTAAAATAAATTTAAAAGCTAATTTTCTCTAGAAAAATAAGATGAAGGTGAAAATATTGATGGAAAGCACAAGAAAAAAAAAGCAAAGTCATCAGTAAGTAGCATTCTATTACAAGATAAAATCAAGTCTTTCAAATTACCATGAAATAATAGCTATGAACATTCTGGATGTAGCACAACCCTAAAAAAAATTCTGCCCATCTCTAATGTCCAGATGTAAGCTAAATATCTGTTGTTGATCTTTTGGGTGCAAGTACCCCTGTATCCTTCATCAGACACCTGTCTGTTTCTACTCACCATCCTTATGGTCACTTGACTACAGCCTCATTTTTACTCCCTACTCCATCAGCCATTTCCCACATACAGTTGTCATTACACAACACTTTTAGCTATTAAATTTAGTGCAGATGCACTGATTCACCAGGCAGCTGAATAAAATAATGTGCTCTCTCCCCACCACTAAACTAGAAAATCGAACCGATTAAATTTTGTCAAAGTTGCTCAATAAATACTCCAGTTACAACAAACAATATCAATATGGTACTACATCAAAATATCAATTCTAATGCTAATAAAACCAACAAAGCAAAATTAAACATATAAATATTTGCATTAAAAGCACATTCAAGTGATGGAATATTTTTGAGAACCTTTAAAACTGTATGACAATTATTATTTCATTCAGTAATACTTGCATAAGATAATAACCAGGCACTTTCAAAGACAAAAACAAAATCCATTTAGAAATGACTGATTGAAATAATAAAATAAAAATGCCTAATTTACACTTCATACCCTGATAATTGACCTATTGACTGCCACCATTTAGCAACAGTCACTGCTTTCAGGAACTTGCAAGATCAGTACTGGAAGTGCATTAGTAAATGCTGCCAATCAGAACAGAGTCAGAGTCAGAGAAAAGTACAGTACAGAACCAGGACCACTGGCCCAGCTAGTCATTTAAGTGGTCTAGACCCACTGACCAGCACGCAGACCATAGACCTCCATACCTAGCCAAACCTCCTAAACATTGAAATCAAGCTCGTATACACCACTTGCACTGGCAGCTCATTCCACATAGTCACGACCCTCCGAGTGAAGAATTTTCCCCTCATGTTCCCCTTCAACCTTTCACCTTTCACCCATAACCCATGACCTCTGGTTGTAGTCCAACCCAACCTCAATGGAAAAAGCCTGCTTGCATTTACCCTATATATAATTTTTCATACTTCTATCAAATTTCCCCTCAATCCTCCACAGACCAAGGAATAAAGTCCTTACCTATTCAATCTTTCCTTATAACTCAGGTCCTCAGTCCCGGCAACATCCTTGTAAATTTTCTCTATACTCTTAAACTGATGTTTTTAGCAAGAAACTTTTCCTTGTGTACAATGCTTCTAATTATTACAATCATCTTTGATAAATTAAAAAGAAATAAATTACAGTAATTTAATTTTATTTTACATCTTTCTCTCAGTTGGCAAGACTTACTGGACTTTCAGACCTAAATAATGCTAATTCCATTTAGCTCAGCTTCTCACATGCTGTGCAACACCATTCGTGACCAAACACGAGTTGGTTGATGTATGATAGGTAAAAGACTGCTTCAAAACTTTGTTACGCAAAACTTTCCAAACTTTTATAGCCATTTTTAAATCACTTTTATTTACATTGTAGCTAATTACAAAAGCTAAGAATTCCTGATGAGGAGGTTCCACGATGGAAAATACACTATAAGCAACAGAAGGACCAACTGAAGAATAAAGACAAATAGAAAACCCATGATCTAAATGAAGGGAAGCCTCGCAAGAGACCCATCAACTCACTCACAGCCAAGACACTCATATATTCATCAGAAAAATCAGAAGCCTAACCATTAAGGCCCTATCTCACAAACAGCCATGAGCGGAGTCTATAAAAGGATCAATCAAAATGTTCAGAAACCCCTTTCCCCTTTGACTCTTTTGCTATTGTTATCTCAATCTAAACTAAAACACTTGAGTTCCCTGATTATCATTACTATTAGTCTTCTGCACGTCTCTTCAATTTACCCGTAAATTTGCTGCCTAATATCTAATATGAAAATTTCAATAGTATAATCACAGTTCCATTTTCCCTGAATTCTAGACAGATTTTGTGTTTGATGACTACATGACATCCTCTTCAACAATGCCAATATTCCCCTCTATCGATACTGCTACTTCACCCCCTTTTCTTCCTTTTATATCTTTCCTATTCCTACATTATTTCTCACCACATCTGCTATTGCCACAACATCGCAAATGTACTTGGTTAATCTCACCTGCAGCCTACCATTTTTGTTTCATATGCTTCTTGGATTTACAAACATGCATCATAAAACTGTGCGGTCCTCTCTAAAAATGTCTGCTGTGATGCTACTTATTTCTGCAACTTCTTCCTCACGCATACCATCTTGGGTACTATCCTATATATCATGGGAATACCTTATGGACTATATACAAGCCTATGCTAAATTTCTCCCACCACCGCACAGAAACTTCCTAAAAGACACTGCACCCTGTTCTTCTGTACTATCACTTGGCCTGTACAGGTCTCCCCTCCCCAAACAAACAGTACATCGGGTTATGTTGTAAATAGCCCATCATCTCCGTACATCTGGAGTAGCACAGTAGCATAATGCTATAACAGTGCCAGCAACCCAGATTTAATTCCTGCCACAGTTTGTAAGGAGTTTGTTAGTTATCCCTGTGATTATGTGGGCTTCCGCCGGGTGCTCCAGTTTCCTCCCATATTCCAAAGATGTATGGGTTAGTAGGTTAAATGGTCACATGGGTGTAATTGGGCAGCATGGGCTCGTTTGGCTGTATCTTAAATTCTAAAATCCAGAAATCTGACTGACCCTCCATACCCAAGAGAAGGAGCCAAGAATATTCTGGTACTGGGGAGAGGCCAAAAAAAAAAATGGGAGATGAAATCAGATCACATTAGTGATAAACAATTGGGGTAACCTGGAGGCAGAAAGCACTTAGAAGTCTGCAGAAACATGTGTGTTGTACCAACAGATCAGTTAGTTGCAGTACTCTGGCAGAGCTGATGGTCAGTGCATTGCAGGTGATCAAGGAGGGAAGAATTTCTTGGGATTAAAGGGAAGAAAGTGATATAAATGATAGCTACCCCAATTCAACCTGGCACATGGCACTAGGAGGCCCAAAGTATTCTGGGGGAATTTCAGAAATTGTATTGGGAATCCCAACGTGATTCATGTCTGAAGGTGACTCTTCAAATTTCCACCTGAAATGACACAGGAATAACTGCTTCATGCCATTAGCTGAAAGAAAAGCAGTATCCATGAATTTCCAGGTAAATAAATTGCTTTTCTGTAAAGCAGAAATTTAGGGCTGGAAAAATAGCTTCCAGGTAAATAAAGTGCTCTCCTGTAAAACAGGAATCTAGGGCAGGAGAAGTATACAATAGATTAATGGAAATTCCTATGCAATTTATCCACTCACCCCTCAAAATGCACTGATACTAACCAATTTAAAAGCTGTTTCTGCAGGTAACAGAAATGCAATCTTTCTGTTTTGAGTCAATAAGTACAGAAACTGTCTTGATCCACTCAGTTAATACATTAAGCACTTACTTTTCAATCTCGCTGTTTTTACATGTCTTCTGTGTCTGCATTTCTAGTTTTCCACTCTCTCCATTACTTGTTGAGGGCATTTCTGTAAAGAAATCATACGTAAAAAGTCCAAGAACTATATCACTATTTCTCAAAAATACAAATTCGTACACCAGAGATATGGTGTTCAATGTGATCAAGGTTTAGTGCACTGGAATACACACTGAGTAAGTGAAAACTCAGAAATAAAAAAGTTTTGCCATTAATTTTATTGTTAAACACTGATTGCATTGCAGTGCTCAAGAATTAATTGGTTAAACACATAAAAATTCATTACTCATTAACCTGAAATATTTTATTAGAAATTAAAACTTAAAATATTGTACTCTTAACAACATTCATCAAACATAAAAGACGCCTCCCTTTCTTCATCAAAATCTCCTCCTATCCCCTCTGCCACTAGCTGGACCCCATTCTTCCTCTCAGCACCAGCTCTCACTAGACCCTCTCTCTCTATCTATCCTACTCAATCTCATCTCTCTCAATCACCCTCTCTCAATCTCTACTGGATCTCATTAGAAAGTGCCCAGCTCTTCTCTGTTTCCCACACTCTTTCCAGATCCCACTCTCCTGCTTTATAGAGCCTTTGACCTGAAGTGTTCACCCTTTCTTTTTCCATGTATGCTGCCTGACATTCTGAGCATTTTCCTTTCTCTCAACCCTTATTCACCACAGAGCAATTTCTCATAGGCTATCATTTAAACTCAGTCAATTTCTAGACTGATTTTAAAACTCAGGATGCTATAAAAGTTCAAAGCAATTTAGTGGATTATTATAAGCACAGCTAACAGAGGAAGTATTAAAATCAAATCCTATTAAAGTCAAAGCTTCATCCTACCATCACTGGCCCATTTGGAAAATTCCGGTGTTATTCTATTGCTTGGAGTTCCACCACTGCAGTAAGAATATACAATGATTAATATCATACTTATTAAATACAAATGAAATAATTGACAGAAACAGCAATGTAAGCTAATGCTTTTTTTTGCTATGAGTGTTTGCTAGAGGGTTACAGTTTTTTCGGAGCAATATAACAAAAGGATGTATCACTGAATATAAACAATCTCCATCCCTGTAATAAATATTTTAATTCACTAAAAAAATCAGTAAGGCATAAATTAATTTAAAACAAATGGTGACTTAGCAGACATGCTTCAATTTCAGTACTCAAAATAGAGAAATTCAACACACATATGCTGGAGGAGGAAATCAGCAAATCAGACAAAGTCAACATCAGGACTTGAAGGGAAGGGAAGAAATGATAGAATGAGATGGTGGGGGCGAGGGTAAGGAAATCAAGTTGGCGGGTGACCCATCCACCCAACTTCCTCATCACTTGGTCTCACCTATCATCTGCCAACTTGTACTCCTTCCACTCACCCCACATTCTTTTTCTAGGTTCTGGCCCCTTCCCAGTTCTGATGAAAGGCCAAGGCCTGTAGCATCCACTGTCTATTCCCTTCCACAGATGTTGCTTGACTTGCACGGAAGTGTTCCTTTCCTCTTATGACATTTTATAAATAACATCCTTTTTATAAATTTGAATCTCAACAAATATATTAGGCAATGTGATGTTTTAATTTCACATACTAACTCGCTGTGTGAACAACTTTGCAACTACCTTGCAACTTTGGAGAGGGTTCAGAGAAGACTCACTAGAATGATTCCACGAATGAGAGGGTTAACATATGAGGAACGTTTGACCGCTCTTGGACTGTACTCCTTGGAGTTTAGAAGAATGAGGGGGGACCTCATAGAAACATTTCGAATGTTGAAAGGCATGGACAGAGTGGATGTGGCAAAGTCGTTTCCCATAGTGGAGGAAATCTAGTACGAGAGGACATGACTTGAGGATTGCAGGGTGCCCATTCAGAACAGAAATGCGAAAAAAAAAATTTTGCCAGAGGGTGGTGAATCTGTGGAATTTGTTGCCACGGGTGGCAGTGGAGGCCAAGTCATTGGGTGTATTTAAGGCAGAGATTGATAGGTAGCTGAGTAGTCAGGGCATCAAAGGTTATGGTGAGAAGGCGGGGGAATGGGACTGAAGGGGAGATTGAATCAGCTCATGATGAAATGGCGGAGCAGACTCGATGGGCTGAATGGCCGACTTCTGCTCCTTTGTCTTATGGTCTATGGTCTTACTTAATTGCTCATTTCATGAGTCACATGATACAATTTGGAAATTAGAAAAAAGACAAATATACCTAAAGAAAACAACTAAAAAGCCCCCAACAATACGCCATGACCATATTTCAACTGGAACAAAATAGTACTGGTGTTTCTACTTACTTTAGCACAGCACCACGTAGTGCCTCCCTCTCTTTGGCCTCCCCTGGTTCTTCTCCAGTGCATGGTATAATATCTGCTTCTGTGTATCTGTTTAGTAGTTAAAGAAATGGCCCACTACAAAAGAATTTCAGAGACTTCACCTTTATACTGTGAAACTTTCCTACTAACCTCAAAAACCACCCTTGTATAAACTGGTTTATATTTGGTTCTATTCGTGAGAAATATATTTTGTGTCAATGCTGTTTGAGTTATGATCATAGTACAAACAGCTACAGCAGCAAAGGTAAGATTGATGGTAACTTGGACAAGCAACATTACAGTTGACCATGAAATAATCTTTAGATCCATCTTTACAATGCCAACTACAACAGATAGTTTATTAGATTGTGTTGGCATTCATATCACCCATCAACATTTGGAGTTTCAGCCTTCAAGCAGATCTTTCTATATCACTATATTATCCACCGTAGCAACTACAGTTCCATCGCTATTTACATCCCCCGGCGCCAATATTTATTTTTCATCTGGTACTATAAAGAGCACTCGAGTGGTTAATTTCTGGGAGTAACAAAAAAAATTGAATATTTTCAAATAGGAGATTTATATCCTTCTTACTCAAATCGTTCTGTCTCTTTCCGTCACAGCACAAAGGAATTGTAAGTTTAAAAATTCTTCTTTTTTGGTATTACTGCAGGACATAATAGTTATTTGGTCAGTAAATAAACAAGAAAAAAGGTTGGTTGAACTGTCATCTTTAATTTTAATATTATCTATTGTGTAACATGTAGGTTCAGCACACAATTAAACAAATGGTAATGATCTCCATCTTAAGAATTAGCAGACAGTTAATTTGAGTGGAAAATCTGGATGTTAATAGTGCCTCTCTGGATCATCATGGAAGTCTATTGATACAGATACCCAGGGACTGGCCCTGTGAGTGGAAAGTTGTACTCCCAGCTACATTGCTGAAGTGGAGCAACCAACTCACAGCGCTGGTCCCAGGTCACCTGCACTGCACCGATGGACTCCCGTTAGAATCCTTCTGGGTGGGACTAACATCCACAGGTTTTCCAGTTCTGAGGCTTTGTAACTGTAAGTCTATTTTTTAATCCTAGAATCAATTGACTGTGAGTATAAAGGGGAGTAGAACTCTTATTTTCTTTTAGCCATAAAGTTTCAAAATACTTACCTGTATTGAAATTATAAAACATCCACTCACTTAGAAGACAGTATTAATTTTTTTAAGAGCCCCATAGGCTTTCAATGTCAGTAACGGCTATGACAACCAAACTTCAGTGTGACAGTCATAGCTATTCTGGGAGTCAACAGAAAGCTCTTGCATTGTATTAAACTGCACTGACTTCCTGAGCAGCCAATAACCAACTAACCAATGAAAGGTTGCACCAGGGAGACAATGGATGAAACACCGTGGTCTGAGCAGAAAACCACCAGTCTTGGCATCCAGTGAAGATGTGTCCTATTATTCCTTATTTTTCTTTAATCTATTAAGCCACTGCAGGGGAAATGTGAATACAATTATTTATATTAAAAAAAGATAGAAGGCTCCTCAAAGAGGGACATTTTAAATCAATACAAGCCAGTTCTGCAACAATCAATTATCCGGCATAGTTTAATAGCTCTGCATTTATTGACAAAAGGGATGCTGTGGTTTCCCATACTCCAAGGTGTCGTCTCCATCCACATCAAGATCTGCATCACTGTCATGATTTTCTTTACTGCTGCAGGTGACAAACCCAGATCCTATGTTGAAAACAAAAACAAAGATGGAAAACAAGGTGAAAACAAGACTGTTTCTGCACAGTACATATAACAATGAAGTTTAAAATCAGAATAGAAAATTCTCTCTATATAATTGGCAAAATAACACTTTACATATTTTGGAGAACATGCCAATTTACATATTTTGGACAGATCTGCACCGTAACATAAAACATACTTTTATCGTTCCATTATGTGCTCAATGCTACCTGCTTCACCAAGCAGAAACCATTCATTTTATACATAAAGTCATGTTTATTATCTCCTTAGTTTCTATGTAAGCCTCTGAATTTTCAATGCCAACTTCAAACCAAACAAAGACACCAAATAATTACTTTCTGAAAGCCAATCTACACATTGGGAAATGGTGCACTTTACGTCATTTTTGATATAAGGAAAGTGTCAATACGCACATTTGGACAATACAGCTAATGGTCTGAAACAGAGTCATAAACAAATACAAAAACATTAAATTCCTTCCATTGTCTGGCTGCACTGGAAACAGAGGAAGGACAAGGAGAATAAAACTACTTTATACAAATCTTAGAACGGGTATGGAACAAAACTGAGTAATACTTTGCATATCACTTAGACACAAAGCAGAAACCACAAAAAATCAATTCTTCTTGTCATTTGCAAAGGATCACAGCAAACAAGGTGTGCATCAGTCACAAAGTCATTCAGGACAACACTTAACAGTCTCTGGCACCTGCCTGGAATGATGGCAAAGTACATATGATACACAAGTTTAAAAAAAGCAGATGCAGGGTTTCAACACAAAACATTGATAATTCTTTTCCTGCCACAGATACTGCTTGACCCGCTGAATTGCTCTAAGAGATTGTTTGTTGTTCATAAAGGGGTTGCTACTAAATAGGTAACATGTTACTTAACTGAATGTGGAATCAAAAAATAATGGACCATCCAGAACCTCCATTCACCATCTTAACATGAGCTTCATAACTGGTCCCGGCAGCCAACGTTATTCCTTGTCAGGAATGAAGTGTGCACCTTAGGACTTGGTAATACCTCAGGGACCAGTCAAACACTGGCAACAAAAATGTTAAAATTTTTGAGGTCCACTTCCACAGCAGCTTTCATACAATGTCAAGTCAAGTCACTTTTATTGTCTTTTCGACCGTAACTGCTGGTACAGTACATAGTAAAAATGAGACAACATTTTTTCAGGACCATGGTATTACATGACACCGTCCAAAAATTAGACTAAACTACATTAAAAAAAATACAGAAAAAAACAACACTAGACTACAGACCTACCCAGGACTGCATAAAGTGCACAAAACAGTGCCGGTGTTACAATAAATAATAAACAAGACAATAGGCACAGTAGAGGGCAGTAAGTTGGTGTCAGTTCAGGCTCTGGGTATTGAGGAGTCTGATAGCTTGGGGGAAGAAACTGTTATATAGTCTGGTCACGAGAGCCCAAATGCTTCGGTGCGTTTTCCCAGACAGCAGGAGGGAGAAGAGTTTGTATGAGGGCTGCGTGGGGTCCTTCATAATACTGTTTACTTTGCGGATGCAGCGTGTAGTGTAAATGTCCGTAATGGCCGGAAGAGAGACCCCGATGATCTTCTCAGCTAACCTCACTATCTGCTGCAGGGTCTTGAGATCCGAGATGGTGCAATTTCCGAACCAGGCAGTGATGCAGCTGCTCAGGATACTCTCAATACAACCCCTGTAGAATGTGATGAAGATGGGGGTGGGAGATGGACTTTCCTCAGCCTTCGGAGAAAGTAGAGATACTGCTGGGCTTTCTTTGCTATGGAGCTGGTGTTGAGGGACCAGATGAGATTCTCCGCCAGGTGAACACCAAGAAATCTGGTGCTGTTACCGATCTCTACCGAGGAGCCGTCGATATTCAGCAGGGAGTGGTCGCTCCATGCCCCCCTGAAGACAACAACCATGTCTTTTGTTTTGTTCACATTCAGAGACAGGTTGTTGGCTCTGCACCAGTCTGTTAGCTGCTGCACCTCCTCTCTGTAAGCTGACTCGTCGTTCTTACTGATGAGACCCACAACGGTCGTGTCATCAGCGAACTTGATGATATGGTTTGAGTTGTGTATTGCAGCACAGTCATGGGTCAGCAGAATGTACAGCAGTGGACTGAGCACACAACCCTGGGGGACCCCCGTGCTCAGTGTGATGGTGTTGGAGATGCTGCTCCCGATCCAGACTGACTGAGGTCTCCCAGTCAGGAAGTCTAGGATCCAGTTGCAGAGGGAGGTGTTCAGGCCCAGTAGGCTCAGCTTTCCAGTCTGTTTCTGAGGAATGATTGTGTTGAATGCTGAACTGAAGTCTATGAACAGCATTCGAACATACGTGTCTTTTTTGTTCAGGTGGGTTAGAGCCAGGTGGAGGGTGATGTTAATGGCGCTGTCTGTTGTGCGGTTGGGACGGTACGCAAACTGCAGGGGGTCCAGTGAGGGGGGCAGCAGAGTCTTGATATGCCTCATAACGAGCCTCTCGAAACAGTTCATGATGATGGATGGGAGTGCAATGGGACTGTAGTCATTTAGGCAGGACACTGAAGACTTCTTCGGCACGGGGATGATGGTGGCGGCCTTGAAGCATGTTGGAATGGTGGCGCTGCTCAGGGAGGTGTTGAAGATGTCAGTGAGAACATCTGCTAGCTGGTCTGCACATCCTCTGACCACTCTACCAGGGACGTTGTCTGGTCCAGCAGCCCTCCGTAGGTTGAGGTTCTTCTCACATCAGCCACGGTGAGACACAGCACCTGGTCATTTGTAGGAGGGGTGGACTTCCTCACCGCCACGTCATTTTCCGCCTCAAAATGGGCGTAGAAGTTATTCAGCACATCTGGGAGGGAGGCATAACTTGCACAGTCAGGTGATGTTGTCCTGTAATTGGTGATGTCCTGGATGCCCTTCCACATGCGCCACGTGTCGCCACTGTTCTGGAAGTGGCTGTGGATTCGCTGGGCATGTGCACGCTTTGGCCCTCTGATGGCCCGGGATAGTTTGGCCCTTGCTGTTGTTAGGGCTGCCTTGGCACCTGCTCTGAAGGCGGAGTCACGGGTCCTCAGCAGCGCACGCACCTCCACGGTCATCCATGGCTTCTGGTTAGGGGGTATAGTGATGGTCTTGGAGTAACATCATCAATGCACTTGCTGATGTAGCTGGTCACTGATGCTGTGTACTCCTCTAAGTTGGTAGAGTCACCATTGGTTGCAGCCTCCCTGAACATGTGCCAGTCAGTGTGCTCAAAGCAGTCTTGAAGAGCAGAGATGCCTCCTGCTGGCCAGGTTTTCACCTGCTTCTGGACTGGTCTGGAGCGCCTGATGAGCGGTCTGTATGCTGGGATTAGCATAACAGAGATGTGGTCTGAGTAACCGAGGTGGGGACGGGGCTCTGCCCGGTACTCGTTGGGGATGCTTGTGTAAACAAGGTCCAATGTGTTCTCCCCCCCTCCCCCCCCACCGTTGCAAAGTCCACATACTGATGGAATTTGGGGAGCATTGAAGTAAGGTTCGCGTGGTTAAAATCTCCAGCGACAATAAACAGTCCATCAGGGTGTGCGTTCTGCAATGCTCACTCTTGCCACTGAATATGCTCTAGAATTTAGGTAAGCTAATTTCTGCTGGATAAAGAAATTTTCTTAATCAAGGCCCACACCTCACCTATGAGTAGTGTTTTATTCCAGCTGGTTAGTTCAGCCATACAACCCCATTACCTCAATGAAATTAGGGCGAGACAACAAAAGCAGCCATGCAGCAATGCCACCATTCTGTGGAGTAAATAAGGAAACAGAAATTCATCTGCAGTTGTAACTGTCATTTGGGTCAAGAAATACCAAATATCTACATTTGTAGAATATGAGAAAGGTTTATTGTACATCAGGAATGAGCAGTCGTATGTGGTGAAGGGGCAAGAATCCCGGTGATCTTCAATCACTGGTCATTCACTTGGAACAATTTTATAAATTGGTGGACAAAAAAGGAGAGAACTGAGGATATGGTGAATTAAAACATTACAAATTTCACCCTCCTCAACTTAGCCCATTTTTATTCATTGTTTAAAATGAAGGGAAATCAAGAACAATTATATTTTTCTGCTGCTTACTTGTTAAAGCAGATTACCAGGAACTGAGCAGCAGGAAATGTGATGAATAAAGAAGTGCTATGAGGGACAGCAAAATGATCAGAAAAGGACTGCAGAAACTAGTCATGTTACTGCAATACAGGAATTCTGCTGTGGAGCTTGTTAGCTTGCTTTTATTGGGCAGGCAAGTTATACTTCACTCACAACTGATCTGGATTTCACGTTTCTCACCAATGTGCAGCCAATCCTCAAAATTCTGCATTATTCTCACTGAAGTTATCAGAAGTCTAAATTTTAATTTTAATTTGCTTTGGACATTTTTTGCAATATTCCAGAGTATGTACCGTTCCAGGGTAGGTTTAGTTCTTGCTATGAGGTGGATGAACAGACTAACTACTTCACTAGACAGGAGAATCTTACCAAACTCTGTTGAATACAATTTTTTAAATATATTGTTCAGATGTTCAACTGGAATGAAATTCTTCGAGCTTTAATTTCTGACTTTTTAAAATGCTGCCTACTTAAAGCTGTCTTTTTAACCTTCAACCAATACAAATAGCAAGCAGATAAGACATGGGTCATTTAACAGAGAAAAACAAAGTAATGCAGCAGTTCCTTGTTTCTTCGACATTCTTTCACAGAATGTGACAAGTAATTCAGGCGCCAATCTTGAATGACACCTCTATAAGTCCCTGACACTACCGGAGACAAACTTCCCCATCAATCACCCTCTACCTATCAGAACTACTTAACTAGCTTCTGAACTGCTGAGAGAGGAAGCAAAGGGCTTGTGCTGCAGTAACCCAATCCAATCCTGTCAAATACATCCCAAATCCCAATAGGCCAAGGCTTCTGCCCAACTAATTAACATTACATGTTGAAAGAGAGGAGAAAGTGGAATTTCCAAGTGCTGAGTTGTTAATAAGCCTTAAATTTTATAAATGCAAGTTACCTCAAAAGACAACACAACTAATAATCCAAGGACCCTGGCTGCTAACCCAAAAGAAAATCACTGTTAATTTAATCAATTGATCAGTTCATTGATTTGAAGTCATGACTGCTTGTTAACCATGCAGAGCAAAAACCCACGACTGCACGACCGCAGAAAGCTGTCATTGATTTTTTTCACCTGCCATTCAGTGCACATCCTGAATAGAATTGCAACTTTGTGCAAAGGGGAGCTAGGGGTTTCAAAGTTAAATTAGTTACAGATGCAATCAGGGTGTCTTCTGTAAACTCTATTGATTGAACAGCTGACAGTCCTACACAGAACAACTCTGCTAGTCAATCGCCTCAGATGTCACCTGCCACTTTGCTGAATAGTTGACAATGCAATTATCTGGTGTGGAGGTAAGAAGTTGCCGTGTGTCAAATATAGTTAGCCCCCATCAGAAGCTGCTCAAAAGGCCTACTAACTGTGTGTGTTCTTATATGCACACAAGCTGTGTGTTTAGCAAGACGTACAACATGCCAATTACTTTCAAACTTGTATAGAGAGAGATGCGTGAAAGAGACAATTTCAGAAGATTGTTTGGTCAGGTTTGCTGAGGATATATATATATTTAAAATCAAAATAAGATGGCATCAAATCATTGTCAATCACATATCGCATGTGTAAGGAAGAAATTTCAACATTTATTAATATTATGGCAATAGACTCCCAAGTATTCATTATGCACTTTGGTTGAATTACTATTTCTTGAAGAGCAGGTTTGCAAGGGTATACCAGGACATATTTCTTTAAATTATTGGATTGTGAAACCTAAACATTGTCATGGCATTATGTAAAACTAAATTTTAAAAGCTGTTTAATTCATGAAGGAAAAGCAGAAAGTGAAAGCTGTTTTTAACTCAGAAACTCAACTCATTTACTTAATGTTCTCTATATGTCTTTCAAAGAGGACTGGTAAACTGTTTAGTTGTCAAGGCATTTAAGAAAACAGTTATAAATGTACATATCAAATGACCCCCTTCAATTGAGATTACTTTTAAAAACAAACATAGAGCTACATTATTTTTATTTAGCCATAATGAAAGCAAACTGACTTTTAAAAATGGCTATCAGCCTCAGTTAAAATCTATACCAGTCACCAGCATTTCATTACATTACAAAATCATCTGTTTTCACCAAGTAATTTTGGAAAATAAAGATTTAAAGCAATGAGTAAAAAAACAACCCTCAGCTAGGTAATCATCCAAGTCATCATCCTATCTGGATCCCTATTGGAGATTTTGAGGAGCCCTTCTCAGTGCAGGTGGGTACATTCTTCCACACAATACTCCTGCTAACCTATCCACCTGTCCTATCATCTGCTGATCAAAACCACACACCCCAACCAACTCCCAAATTAAATATCTTTGCAAGGTCCTCTTTGGGAGCATCATTCATGAGACTGTGACATAGAGTACTGTGCAAAGATATTAGGGTACATAAGACTTTTAGAAAGTTCTGTACTCGTCAATGAGGAGGAGAGAGAGAGTTTGTAAGTCTGGCGTGAACAAAGGATGGGAATTGCGAGGGAGAAGCGTCACGGAAGGACAGGTGACAAAGAAGGAGTGCCACGGGCGGGGGATAATACAGTTGCAGACACACCCAACTCTGAGACACCAGGAAAGGTCATTTGATGCCGAACAATTGGTTTACTGATCATTACAGCATGTCTCTCTGCTGCTTCCCGCTCCCTCCCTCCTCCATACCCCACTTTCCAATCACTATTCCCCTCTCCCTGTGTCCTTTCCACTCTCAGTCCACAATAGATACCCATATCAGAATCAGGTTTATCATCAATCACACCTCATGAAATTAGTTTTTTTTTGGGCAGCAATACAAAGCAATACATAAAATTACTATAGTACTGTGCAAAAGTCTTAGGCACCCTAGCTCTCTCTATATATATATGTGTGTGTGTGCCTGAGACTTTTGCAAAGTACTGTATCTATTACAGAATCAAAGTGGGTAGACATATATCAACAATGCTCAAATGAATGTGGAACACACTCAAAGCATGGTTAGTATGATGACATTATTCCATTGTGCTGTGTCTGAATTTAGTTCTAAATTAGAAAAGCTAATATCCAATGTCCTGCTACCATATAATTATCAGACCTGCAAGTCAAGGACATCTTTTCATTTTTTCCTGACAAAGCACCTCATGTCAAGTGAAATTACCCCAAAATGCAATGATTGTTAAATGAACAAATAAATGAAATGAAGCAGCTATTTTACACAAAGCGCAACTGAACGAAAAGGAAGCGACTACAAAAGTTGGGGGTAGGAGATGGAAACTTTTAGCGTATTTTTGGGTTTTGTCATTGAGGAAAACGTTGACAATCGTACAAAATGCACCTTTTAGGGATCTGTGAAATCCCTTTCCAGATAGCTGGAAATTTCAATGATTTTCTGAAAATTCATGTTTATTTCCCTCTGTGCATGCATCACTCAACAATTCAGTACCGATCCTGTATTAGTCCCTACTGAGATGCACACTTCAAATCCAACAACTGTATGCACAGCAACAAAAACTAATGCAGCTCTTGTTAAGATTTCAATATTGGTTATCCATATAATGTGCTGACTATGACCTCTGTCATAGCTATATACTGATATACAATGTGTCAGATTTCTCCTCTACTAAATAAATCTACATTAGGTCATCTCACCTGGTAGGACACACAAGAATCGATCCACCTCACTAAGGAAAATTTAATCTGATCACTGTTTGTTAGTATCAAAAATATATCACAAGGTCTCCCCCATTTGCTATTCCTGGATAAAATCATAGTCTCAACAGAAACAGCAAAAATGGGATTTTAGCTCAGTATCTTAACCACTCCTTCACAAATAAACTAATTTAAAACCCAAAGTTCAATAAATTTCAAATTTGGGAAACCTTAACTCAGAATTTCACAAAGGATTTTAGCAAATCAGCTACAGCACATCATAATAATCTGTATTTTACACTGCTACACACCACTCTGAGGGAAGAAAACTAAGCAGAACCGAAACTATCCTCAGTTTTAGAGCTAGTATTAATAAAAGCACAGGTTTTCTCAAACATTAACTATTAAAATAGCTAATACCCTACATTTAGAAATAAACACTATAAGCACTACAAGTCACTGTTGTATTTTATACAATTTCAGCAAGTTCTCCCATTTTTCTAAGGCCAAAACCTGAAGTAAATACTTCTGTAAATTTCAACCCTCTTTAAATCTCTACAATAGAAAATATAGTGCTATTTCAAAAAGCCCAGCAGAGGTCTGTAAAACATTTTTGCTCAGCCTCCCTCTCTCTCTCTCTCTCTCTCTCTCTCTCTCTGAAGTTGTCCGGACAGTTTTCCTTACCACGCGTTATCACTTGCTTTAAACAGACTTGGCAGGCAATCTAATCCTCCCTGAAAAGGTCAGTGCCATTTTAACTGCCTTTCAATCACATTATGCATGGTGCAGCACACGTTCTCTGCGATGCCTCCAGCTCTTGTCTAGACTGGATCAATACCTGAGCGATATCACTAGAGGAATGACACATGATGCCAATCGACCCGAAATCCCTAAATGGAACTGAACAGAAGGGAACAACTGGCCGCCTCTGACCTATCGCTACCTAATCTACTTAGTCCCATCTGCTCAGGCCGAAATAACAACCAAAGATTTCCTCAGTCAGTGGTTTGCAGTGAGTGGGGACTTGCTCAGGCAGAACAACCCCCCCCTCCCCTCAGCTTTGAAGTCACATTACAAAGCAGGTATGAAAGCAGAGCGTCAAACATTTTCTGATGCCATCATTACTTTCTTATCACCTTGTTCATTCCACAGTTACTATAGTTTCATCCACAGTGTGTCGATAGTTTGCTATCTGAAAATAGCTTCAGTTAGTTACAGTTCAGTCACTTTCTTTAAACTGCAGTGAATCATTTAAAGATTATAGCCTAGTTTAAGCTGTATAAATTCAATTTTTGGGTAAATGGGTTTATTATTACATGATACATTGAATAAAAATATTAACATGACGTAAATGCAAATAAAACTTTAAATATTATGACTTCTTCTATTTAAGCTGTTGTTTGTCTGCCATGTTTATCATCTTGGTGTATCAACAAGAAACATCACGACAGCCCATCTAGCCAATTCCTAAGTGAATAAATACACAGCATTTCCTCTGCACACCATTTTAGTACTTCTTTTGTGGCATAACCTATCCATCCTCACATGAAAATAGCTACTTAATAGCTACTAATGTGTGTGAAACCAATTCAAAGAGCTGAGGAGAAGGAATAAAAGTCATAATTACAACTCCACATCAGTAAGAACTTGGGATAGCTACACAGGTCCATTTCGGAACTTGGGCACTGATGCTATATAGCAGATGACAAAAATGAAGCAATCAAAAATCCTTATGAACACTCTCTACAAAAAGCCCTCAAAAAGGAAAGCTTATGAGAAAATTTCAAACACAGCAATCAGGGGCACCAATCAATTACTCCACCCTAAGAGGCTGTATATTACTTTCTTTGAAAAATGTGCTTAAGTTTTTTTTACTCGTCCAGAACTGCTCATACTTCAAATTTAAGGAGTTTAAATTCTCCTGCTCCCACATTAATTTCTACATTTTGAAACAACACTATAAGGTCCAATAGGAAGACCATGATGTGGTTTCTTGAAAATGTTGCTAAGTATATACTCCTCTCCTTTCAGGCTAGTTGAGAATACAGACTTGTTCTTTGGCCGACATGACAGGCCCAGCCGTGAAGCGCATCTGACACAAACTCTGTAGCTTTCATTAGAAAAACGGTACAAATTGATCGCAGACCTTGTACCTGCAATCCCCCTGGCAGCTCCCACTAGACACAGCTTTTTTAATATTTTATAACTTTTGAAATGAGACACTGTGCTCCTTGCCCTAGCTCATTTAGGTAAAACAAGGGAGATAACAGGGAATTTTGTTTGACAAGCTCTCATTTCTCAGCTATTCTGCCCTCAGTGATCCAAAAGCAGAGCCTCACTAAAATTACATTCCCAGGACTGGTCAAGTTAAGGTCAAATATTAGGAATGAGCAAATGGCTTGATTTGAGAGATTTCTTTAAAGGAAATTTACCGGCAGAATTTTGGTCTTTCTTAAGAGTTTTCTGCAGAATAAGACTTTGCCGATCCTCAGCAACTACAGAAGATATTCATTAATGTTTTAACAAAATCTATATTAACTTCTGATAAGGAATAAATACATAAGTAAGAATTTGTTTTTAAATTCCAAAACAGAATGTCTGTTCTAGTAACAATAACCCTTCATACTGCCCTTGAAGAGATGCTATGTAATTAAAAGATTACATTCAGCAGATCAATGTTTCAGTATGAAGACCCTTTACAGAATTTGGAAAGAGAGAAAACAAGTCAGCTTCAAGTTCCAAAGAAGGTGGAGGTTGGCATAAAGAGGGATGACAATATCTATTATAGGTATGGAACCTTAACTGCTTCTCTATCCAAAAATGAGGGTCTGTTGAGGGCCTCCAGTTTTCATTGCAGATTTCCAACATTTGCAGGCTTCTGATTTTAATTTCCTCTTGAAAGATAGTATCTTCTCAGACTAGTGGTGTAGTACATCGACACTACTATTTAGATAAGGGGACCACGTTCTAAGATTTTTACCCAGTAAAATCGATCAAGTTGCAAAATTGTTCCAACTCATGATAGTATATGACTTGAAAAGGAACATTTAATAACAACCCAAATGCCTGTTACTCTGGTTTTTCTAGTCAGAGGACTGTACTGGGAGATGCTGTTAATGAAGCTTTGTCAGTGCTGAATGGTGTTGTTCATGAAGCTTAGTTGCAACTGAACATCCAAGAGATAATTGAACTTGGAATAATAGTATTCCACTGATGAAGAAGTGGATGCTCAAAATGGGTGTCGATAAAATAGGCTGTTTTATCCTAATTCAAAAGACAAAGCATGCGGAAAGCATTCTATCTTTGTGTCTCTTTGACAATGGAAATACTTAGTAAAGTCAGAAGAATTCTGAGCTTCTGACCCATAATACATCTCTTTAAAGTTACGAATTATGACAACAAGCTTTGAAATTGCACTTCAAGTTTCCAAACAAATTCCGTAACAGGTAACACTGTCAAGAATTATTCTACGAACTATTCTATTAATGAAGTTTTGCATGCCAAGCAGCTGCCCTGATTGGCATCTTGTTAGCTCTCTCAAAGTAAATTTACGTGCTTCCTTTCAACCCATAGAGCCAATGCCTCAGAGAATTTCCTCAATTCCATTGCCCTGATTATTTTGCTGCAAACCATTCTCTCTCACATGCCCACAGACACCTCAATTCTTCCATCAGCCTCTGGTACTACACTAATATGCCTGAAGGAGAAAATCAGACTAACAGGAGGGAACTATATGCAGTTACAGGAGAACATGCAAACTTCACAGACAGCACCAGAGAATCTGAATCAATTGCAGTTTTCTGGAGCTGTGAACCCGACATTTAATGCACTTTAAATGCACTGTCACCATGTCACCCTTCTTAGGTAAGGCTTGTTTCAGCTCAAAGAAGTTAAGATGTACTCAAATCCTAACACACGCGCCTAAAAGATAAGCCAATTTTTCGTTATATATTAATTTTGCTAAAACGTAGCACTGCAGGGACGACAGCATTTATCGCCTATCACCAAGTAAATGAGCTCACATCTTGAAATATTACAGTCCTTCTGCTGAAGATGCTACTACAATGATGCTGCGTAGATGTCAGGACCTGGAACCGAGTAATGATGAAGTTACATTGATATACTTAAAAAGTTCTGACTTAAAAAGGAATATTTGGTGTTCCCGTTTTCTTCAAGTCTTGTTCTTTTTGGTGCAAGAGCTGGCAGTATAGGAAATGCTACAGAATGCTCAGAATAACCTAGGCATTCTATAGAAGTAGACAAAGTTGCCACTATGTGCCAGCAAAGGGAAGGAATATATAGGATGTTGGACAAGATGCCAATCAAGTCAGCTGCTTTGTCCACTGTGTACGTATACACACACACACGCACACACTGCATTCTCATTGCTGTTACACTTTACTGTGCATTGCTATTGTTTTACATTGTTCAATGCACTGTGTAATGATCTGATCTGCATGACAAGTTTTTCACTGTATCTTAGTACATGTGACAGTAATAAACCAATAGTAATACCAAAAATTGATGAAAGGGGCTTATTGGTTAGGCTACTGAATATCAAGGGCAGGTTGTAAAGACTCCTAATGGTTAGAGACAATCCTTGTCTAGCAATTTAATGATGCTACTTTTGTAAAGTTCTTGCTCCATTTAGGCATGAACTGATTCATTTGCTGAGGAGTTGTCAATAGAATTGAGCTAAGTTATTACAAAAAAAACCTTACAAATGAATTCAGTAGATCAAGCCAGAGGATTAAATATTGCCTTAAACATACTTAGATAAAAATAAATGTCCAGATACCAAAATTAGGAGTAAGGGTTTTAAGAAATAATTTTTAAAAACTTAAAAACATAAACATAACAAAGCAGAGACTTCTACTATGTGGAAACAACAATCTCTGAACCAACAATATCAATAAACTAGATTATATGTTATTATAGCTCAAAAGCAATGTCAAGTCTGTAAACAGCAACCCACCTCCCAAAGATGTTCTGGGAAGATGATCAATAAAAACAATAACTTGCTTTAACTTTATTTTTACTTCCCACTAGAGCTAACTAGACCATCACCATTGTTGACCAACATTTTAGTTAATAATTATAAAAGTTTGATTAGCTAACAGTCGCAGAATAAAACCTTGAAAATTTTGCATACCTCGAAAACCACCTTCTAATAAGGTTGTAGCGCGTATTCTCTTCTGCCCACACCATTCATATTCTTCAAATCTGTTCCCACTTGCACTCTCATTTTCTATGTCCACAGATTCATCATCATTTGTGTAAGAACCATCTCTCTGTAAAATAAAATAAACCATTTTAATAATTCATGCTTTAGCTAGTTTAACTGGGCTGGAATTCTGCTGTTACTAGTTGGCAGGTCCACAATGGCTAACTACAATGTGTGTAGCAATGCATTCAGGACTTTCATGTCTGAACATTAGAGCATGGAACTGGGAACGTGCTGGACATCAGATGCATCCTCATCTGACCCTCACTGTGTCCGTGGACTCACTAGTTGTTGGAATTAGAAATTCAATATGCTTCATATCTGATCCTTCAGCTCTACCACAGCCATAGAGTAGATACATTTACTGCTACTTCATTCAAGATGGATTTACTTCAATTTATATTTATGTTTTAATTAATTGGCATTTAATGTGTTTTAAATACATTTATTAATATTGTAAAATAGATTAATTTACTTGTTTTAACTTTGTTTTCCGATGAATTTGATAATCAGTGAAAAGGCTTCCTTAATAGCATAGGTTGTCAGAAGGCCACTGAATCCATCTGTGAGCTGACTGTAGGCAAGGCTTTTGTTCCCACTGCCTGCAGATCAAGGAATGCTTGTAGTCTGCTGCATTTTATGGAAGGGCTGCAGAAGTGACAATGGCAGTAAGCTAGGGCCATGCTGCCACGAAAATTTGTTTGGCTGCAGGGCTAATGAGAATAGGGCCGTACGCTTAAACTACGATCAGAGTTCAGTCCATTGAGTTGAATTCAATTTACTTACTTTCTGCTCTTTACAGAAACAACTGGACTCAGTTCAATATGTAATTTATCCACTTGTGCAAGACTATAATTTCCTCAAACAGGGTTTCCCAAATGAAAATTCCAGTTTGTCACTTCTTACATTTACTACACAATAAATAATATCTCCTTTCTAATAAAGCAGCTTGTTCTGCTTTCATATGAAATACAACTAATTTTTTTTTAATGTTTCTGCCCCCACACCAAATAAAAATCTTCTACTCTTAATTTTCACTCCTTTTTCTGTGGTTTCCTTCCCAATCGAAGTTTAATCAAAAAGCTAGGCTCTTGGCAGTAATAATTTACATAGGAATCTGCACTTCTTGGAAGATAATTGTATGGACTAGCTGCATTGTCCTGTTTCTTTGTGGTTCATTAGAAAAATAGAGAAAATGTTAATGTAGGACTGCATACATTGGGAATATCGAGATATCTCCTAAAACAAGAATGAAATTAAAGCTTACGAAACATATTTAATTGTAAGTTTATCCAAAGAATGTATCAGACTTAAGTAGATTGATTTAACTAGTCTGCAACTGGGAAAAGTTATTATACTGCGATAAAGAGAGTCATGGTGAGTACAGAAACAGGCCTTTTGGCCCAACTTGTCCATGGCAACCATAACGTTTATCTAAGCCAGACCCATTTGCCTGCAGTTGCCCCAGATCCCTCAAGGCTTTTTCTATACATGGACCTGACCAACTATCTCTGAAACATTGTAATTTATATGGTCACCCCCCTCAGCCATCTGCACTCCAGGATAAATGTTTCAGACTATTGAGGTTCCAGTTGTAACTCAAGCACTCTATTACCAATGCCATCCTTGTGAACCTCTTCTGTACCTTTTCCAGCTAAATGACATCCTTCCTGGATGGGTGACCAGAACTGTGCACAATGCTCCCAACGTGATCTCACCAATGACTTGTTTAAGAGTAACATGATGTCCTAACTCCTGTACACAATACACAAAACAATAAAGTTCATGACATACAATATGTCAGTGATAATAAAACTTAAGGAAAGCATACCAAACACTTTCTTTAGCACCCCATCTATGGGCGTTACCAGGTCTTTACCCCTACGTCTTTCTATTTTACAACATTGTCCAGGGCCCTCTCAACTCCTGCCCCGATTTAAATGGCCAAAATGCAATATATTGCACTTGTCCATGTTGAATTTCATCTGAAATTCCTTGTTCCACTTTCCCAGTACATTTAATTCAGGTTGTAGTTTTAGATAACCTTCTTCCCTGTTCACTACACCACCCAGCATTGGTCACAGACCTTCATTTTCAATAACTCTCCACTATCACCCTCTGACTCCATCCACTGAGGCAATTTTGTATCCAATTGGCTAGTTCACTCTGGATCCCACTTTCCAGACTAGCCTACCATGTGGACTAATTCAAAAGCCTTGCTAAATTCCACATGAACCACATCTACCATCCAGTCCTCATCAATTCTATTTGTCACCTCTTCAAAAAACTCTTAACGAATTCAAATTATAGATCATATTGTACAAAAGTTATCAAGATGATTTGTCAAAGTTATCTTTTTCTTATCAATGTATTGGCTTTCTGAGTACACCTTTCAATATGCTGATGTCTTATGCAAGAATATAATAGGGTCTATATAGCAGCTTCTAAATTTATCAATGCAAATTATTAAGGAGAAATCAAAAGGAACACAGCAACCCAAGGTACGCCTAGCCTAAGTTGTGCAGAAGAGAAGCAAAGAACTTTGTATATTCAAAAAAAAACAAGCATCCAATTATCTATTTGCCATCTCCATAATTATTTTACTTAAATTTTAATAGTTTTCAAATATTTAGCATGCAAGTTTCATTTGATAACTACGGTACAGTGGAACAAAATTTATCCAAACAGGTAATGTGATAAGAAATGAACATCTGTAATTACTAATCACGAAGGGAAAATTCAGGCAATTTTCGAAACAACCTTTAGTAAATAAAATTATGTATGAGAGCATTAATTTCAAAAAGTATAATAACTTTAGACCTAGAAGTAAGACCAAAGACATGTACAGCTTTGGAAGAAGTCACCTGGTCCATGAGGCCAGTTTGGCTCTTTGAAATAGCTGTTTCACTATTAAGTCCACTTCCGATAAAATTTTCCCTTAAGACTGGAGTTGAAGTATTTATCCATGTAACTTTTAAAAATCACTCCTGAATCCTCGTCCAGATAACAACTTACTGCTTCTAACAAAATCCCACTTAATATACCACTTGTGTGATAATTTGCAGCAGAATTTAAAATCTCTGTTTTTACTTACTATGACAAGTCCAGCAGTACAACCTCTTACTCTATAGAAACTAGAGGTCCTAACAAATGATTTACAGGACAGATTAGAAGGAACTCTCAATGAGTGGCAATAATAGTAAATGATTACTTTACAGCAGTTTTTATTCTGGGAGATAAAGGTGAAGTCTGCAGTAAGTTAACCGCAGGAAATAGAAATAAGGAAAATATCAGCTCAGCTGCTATTCATTAGAGTCCTTAAACCAACACTGAATGCATGTCCTTTGCCCAGGTATTAAAAAGTTTGTAAGAGCCTTCATCAATGATTCTTACTCTATCATAAGGTCAGAGGAAGAAATGTTTGCTGATGATTGCATGACATTCAGCTCCTCAGAAAATGAAGTAGTCCAAGCTTGCACAAATCAAGGTCAGCCTAACATTCAGACATGGGCTAATAAGTGGCAAGTTATAGTCAGTAATAGTAATGCACATAAATGCCATGCAATGATTACTTCCAAAAAGAGAGTCTAACCAATAGCGCCTGGCATTTAATGGCATTATCATTACTAAGCTCCCACAGACTGACAAGAAAATGAACAAGCCATAGGAAAACAGACTGAAAGATCAGCTCAGAGACGGGGTATTCTATGGTGAGTAACTCACAGCCTGACAGTCAATAGCATTTTCACTATTTACCAGGCACAAGTCAGAAATCTGATGGGACACTTATCTGATTCAGCAACACTACTGAAGTTACTAGTGAATCCTCACAGGTAATAACTATCTCCAGACCATAAAACTAAACACTACCTAGGACAATGTAGCCAGTTTGACTAGTAACCCATGCAGCATCCTAAATATTGACCACAATGCACTGTGTCTTCAGAGTGTAATATCTGAAAATTTCACTGCAGTTATTCATCCAGCCTATCCACCCATCCCACAACCTTCAGTCAAATAGGATAAGGCCAAATAGTAAATAAATCATCCCCATGTTAATGACAGGGTTCCTTTCCAGAGAACTGTTTGTAACCTGATCAGTTTGTAATGTGTCTGTCCAGCAATATATTTAAATAAACATACAGGGAGACGTAGGGCAATATGTAGTTGAATCAGGGTATTTAACTCAACCATTCAGATTTCTCTGCAAGAAGGTCAGAATACCATATAAGTTGTTAGCAACCCTATCAACCTGTGTAATAACTTTGAGTGATCTCTGGATGTGGATCCCAAGATCCCTCAGTTCTTCCAGACTGCTAAGATTCCTGCCATTAACTTTGTACTGTGCCCACAAGTTCGAAATTCCAAAGTGGATCACTTCATACTTTTCTGGACTGAACTCCATCTACCTTTCAATCCAGCTCCAGGAAGGAAGAAGTTGGGAAATCTGCAGTTCACTCAGATGCAGTGGGCACTCCAGATTCAATCAAACGTGTACTTGTTCATCTTGTATGATCGCAAGTCACTGCTAGATACTATGAACAGCCACTGTTAAAGGACTATCCCATCAATGAGTTGCTCAATAGTGATGGAATTGGACTTATTGTGTACTGTTGTTGTGTTGTCTCCTGGACTTGTTATGTAGTTACATTGTTACATGGTGCATAGTGTGAATGATTGTCTCGACCATTTTTATTGTGATCACAAAACCCTGTTGAGCATTGGTAATGTCGAATACTTCAAATCCAGTTCACTGGTTCATTGCTGGGGGAGCGGCATTGCCTCAGTTGTGGCGAGATCTAGATCAATGCTTCAGGGTTACCTGTGCAGCCGACCAGGAGTTGGAGATACCAAGGTCATGTGGGAGGACCCCTGTGGAGTGGACCATCCAGTGTTCACTAGGTGGAAGAGTATTTTTTGCTGGTGCCTCACCAGCAGTCTCCCCCCAGTACTTATCCTTGCAAGCTGAACAAGTGCCATACCTGTCCCAACACCTCATCCCTCACTACCATTCAGGACCCCGAACAGTCATTCCAGGTGAGACGACACTTCACCTGTGAGTCTGCTGGGGTCACCCACTGTATCTGGTGAACCCAATGTGGCCTCCTGTATATCAGTGTGGCCTGACGTAGATTGGGAGACCGTTTCGCTGAGCACCTACGCTCCGTCCACCAGAAAAAGCTGGATCTCTTGGTGGCCACCCTCTTCAACTCTACTTCCTATTTCGACATGTCAGTCCATTGCCTCCTCTACTGCCGCGATGAGGCCACACTCAAGTTGGAGGAACACCTTATAATTCATCTGGGTAGCCTCCAACGTAATGGCATGAACATCAATTTCTCAAATTTCTGGTAGCTTCCCATCCCCACCTTCACCATTCCTATATCCCTCTCTCATCTTATCTCTTTACCTGCCCATCACCCTCCTCTGGTGCTCCTCTCCCTTCCCTTTCTTCCATGGTCTTCTACCCTCTTCTATCAGATTGCCCCTTCTCCAGCCCTTTATTTCTTTCACATATCAGTTTCCCAGCCCTTTACTTCACCCCTCTCTTTCTCCCACTATCACCCGTCACCTACCTCCCTTGTACTTCTTCCTCCTCCCCACCCACCTTCTTGATCTAACTTCTCATCTTGTTTTCCAGTCCTGATGAAGGGTCTTGGCCCGAAAAGTCAACTGTTTACTCTTTTCCATAGATGCTGCTTGGCCTGCTCAGTTTCTTCTCATCCCCTCCAGCCTTTGAGTGTAACGCTTTGGATTTCTGGCATCAGCTGAATTTCTTGCGCTACATTATTTTCTTTGTTCTTTATAACTGTATGTTTTTCTGAAAACATAATTATATGTGCTATTTGTGCTGGTGCTTTGTGCAGTGTGCTGTGTTTTTCACATCAGTCCTGGAGGAAAGCTGTTTCGTTTGGCTATATTAATGCAAGGTTGAATGATAATAAACTTGAACTTGAACTCTGCATCCCATCAATGTCCTGTTATAACCTATGACAACTTTCTACATCATCTGCAACCAACCCTCTTATCAACTGCAATCATAGTAACCTACCCTTCCACTTCCTCATCCAAGTTATTATAAAAACCATAAAGACCAGGGGTCCTAAAACAGAGTCCTGTAGAACACCACTGGTCACTGACCTCCAGGAAAAATGCACTCCATCTATTACCACCCTCTGTCTTCGGTAGATAAACCAATTCTGAGTTCATGCAGTCAAGGTTCTCTGAATCCCACATCTCCTCACTTTCTGAATGAACCTACCATGGGGAACCTTGTTGAATGCCTTACTAAAATCCACATATACACCATATCCACTGCTCTACCTTCATCAACTTGTTTTGTAACCCCCTCAAAAAGTCAATCTGGCTCATGATGTATGACCTACCTCTCACACCATATTGACTCTCCCTAATCCCTAATATGCTTCTCCAAATGCTCATAAATTCTGTCACTAAGAACCCTCTCCAGTAGATTGCCTGCCAGATGTGAAGATTTTTTCTTCTTCAACCCTTCACCTTTTCCACTATCACCTCCCAGAATCTCACTCCACCGCTCCCCCCTCTCTTCCCACCTGACTTCACCTTCTAGCTTCCCCTCCCCCACCTTCTAATTCTGGCTTCTTAGCCCTCACTTTCCAGTCCTGATGAAGAGTCTCGGCCTGAAACATCGACTGTTTATTGCTTTCCATAGACGCTGCTTGACCGGTTGAATTCCTCCAGCATTTGTAGCTTTCCAGCACCTGCATAATCTCTTGTGTATATACTCTGCTCAGCCCTAATGTTTTTCAATAGCTCCATCCTCTTGCTTAACTTCAACATGCTCTAGCATATTAGCCTGTTCTACAGTGGCCTCACATTTGTCAAAGTCCCCCGTCCCGTGAATACTGAAGCCAGGTATTTATTGAGGATCTCCCTACTTCTTCTGACTCCAAGCATGTTTCTCTTTTATTCCTGATCAGTCCTACCATCACTCTAGTCATCCTCCTGTTCCTCAAATACATGTAGAATGCCTTGGAGTTTTTCTTAATCCTAATTGCTAAGACCTCCTCATGCCCTCTTCTAGTTCTCCTAAATCTATTTTTTAAGTTCCTTCCTGGCAATTTATAAATCTCAAGATCCCTGTCTAATCTTTACTTCCTAAACATGTCCTACTGATGCCTCTGGCACTAAGGAGGTGACAATCAATATTAAGTAAGTTGAAGTCACCCATGACAATAACCCCGTTATTTTTTTCACATTTCCAAACTCTGTCTACCTACCTGCTCCTCAGTTCTCTGCTCAACAGGCAATCACCAATCAGGGTTCAATACCCACCACTGTCTGTAAGGAGTTTGTACATTCTCCCTGTGACTGTGTGGGCTTCCTCCAGGTACTCGGGTATTTTCTCATATTCCAAAAAGACGCATGGTTAGTGAGTTGTTGCATACTATGTTGCAGGCAGAAGTCTGCGACACTTGTGGGCTTCCCCCAGCACAATCCTCATACTGTGTTGGTTGTTCATGCAAAATTACAAACTTCAGAGTATTTTTCTATGTTTCAATGTTCATGTGACAAATAAAGCTAACGATTTTAATAAAATGCTCCAAGTAGTATGATTGCTCCCTTGCTGTTTCTGACTGCCACTCACAATGACTCAGTAAACAATCTCTCCACAATGCTTTCCCTTTCTACAGCTGTGACACTATGTCTGATAGCAATGCCACTTCCCCACTTCTTTTACTTCACTCCCTATCCTCTTTGAAACATCTACACCCCAGAACAACCAGCAACCATTCCTGCCCTTCTGTCAACCAAGTCTCTGTAATGTCCTGTTGTGTGATGAGAAAACCATGGGGAGATGGTGTCCAGAGTTGACCCCCCGTGAACTATGCTGCTAACGAGAGAGATAAAGAGGGGGAGAGGTGCCATGCTGCACATGCTGATAATGAGAGAGACACAAGGATTTAAAATTATGGCTTCTTCGCTGATTGTTGACTTTACTTCCAAGGAGTTTGCCACTTTGCCTGCTTGTGTGAATCCCTGCTGACACAGCACAGTGGGTGCCAGGTGCCTGCTGAGACAGGAGGGAGTGGCCAGTTTGATGGACATGATCAGTTGATGGATGGCTGGTACCCCGGCAGGGGAGATAAAAGACGAGTCTGCTGAGACACAGGCAGACACGCCACTGGACACTGAACGAGTATTGTGCACCCACAGGAAGGTGGGGGCTTGGAGGATCGATTCGGGGAGAATCGGTCAGAGGCTCACAGTGTGTGAAGGCAGGCCGGTGGGGGCTTGTGTGTGTGTCCATCCTCGCCTGGGTGACGAGTCCACCACTGAAGAATGGTCTAGTCGGGAACAGAAGGGTCATAATCAATGACCACAACAGTACAACGGAACAAGAAGACAACGGAAGGTTTGCCTGCTGCAGCTGCTCATCTCTCGCTCTCTCTCTCCAACGTCACAACAGCAACTGCCTCAACCCAAACTGAACTGAACTGAACTCTGCATTATCTTAAGACTATTCATCTACCCCTAGACTACGATAGAGCTTGGTTTTGATTCTTATTCCTACACTTCTGTATTTATCATTGCTAACCTGTTTTATATGTATATTTGCATTTTTGATACTGTATTACTTAGTTTACTAATAAACACCTTTAGTTACAGTACCACCAGACTCCAACGTATCGTTCCATTTCTGCTGGTTTGGTAACCCGGTCACGGGGTACGTGACAGTCCACATACTGATCCATGCACTATGTCAATCACCCTTGTTCTTGACATTTTGTGCATTAAGCATATTTCAAACCATTCAACTAATTGTACCCTATCCACTGCCTATCCTTCCTCAGTCTCTACCTTTAACCAACTGCTCCATCCTTAAATGTACCCTAACAGCTCTAGTAACCCTGCTCACAAGGATATTGGTTCCTCTTGAATTCAAATGTAACGTGTTCCTTTTGTACAGGTTATACCTTTGCCAGAAGAGATCCTAATGATCCATAAACCTGAAACTCTGGCCCTGCACCAATTCTTCAGCCACACACTCATTTGTCATATTATTCTATTCTTAGCACACTGGTAGTAATCCAGAGATCACTACCCTTGAGGTCCTGTTTTTCAGCTTTCTACATCCTTTCCTAGTTATGCCATCGGTACCAATACATATCATGACTTCTGGATGCTCACCGTCCACTGCCCCCACTCCCTTAAGAAGCCTGAGCTGTCTCTGATCCTGACACCTGGAAAACAATATTCCATCCCAGAGTTTTTCATGTCCACAGAACCTCCAGTTCCTCTTATCTCTTCGAATTCTCTATCACTCCTGCTCTCCTCTTTTTCACCCTTCCCTGCTGAGCCACAGAGCCAAATTCAGTACTAGAGACCTAGTCGCTGTGGCTTTCTCCAGATAGGTCTTCCCAACAACAGATTTCAAAGTGGTATGCTTGTTATTGAGAAGAATGGCCACAATACCTTTTCTGCCTCTTTCCCTCCCCTGACAGTCACCCAGTTCCCTGACAGTTCGGTGTAACTGCCTCCCTTTAGCTCCTGTTTATTATCTCCTCAGCTTCCTTAATGATCCATAGATCATCTAGCTTCAGCTCCAGTTCCTTAACACAGTAATACAGTAGAGTAGCCATAAAAGCCCCTACTCTTTTATCTTTTCTTATGTTATCCTTTGATATTCCCATCCCTGCTCCTGACTGCAATCAGAATAACCACAACCAGAACTACTTCTCAATGAACAGACTACATCTGCTGTCAAGGGACTCCCAATGCAATGCACAATTCAGACAGTGAATCCAACCCAGACTCCAGGAGAGAGTTCAGCATTAAGATAAGCCTCCACATCCTTGGATTACCAGTCTACTACCCAAGATTCATATGCTCTGCTCTGACCCCACTTTAAGTCAGCACCATGATACTTGTCCAGCCATAGATTAATTGGTAAGAATGAGAATTCCCATTAGCAGAAGTTGTAAAAGTCACATATTCTCCTTTCTAACTGTTCCATCTTCGGCCCTCCACTGCACTGTAAATATCAGGCACAGCGTGAAAACCAAATCAAATGTTGTTCTTATATAATGGAATACTATGGCACGTAAAAACAATATAGTATTTATCAGATGAAATGCACGTTTGTTTTTTTAAGTCAAGTTAAAGTCAATTAAGTAATGAGCAAGTTCAAATAAAAGTTAATAGCCACTCATATTAAAGACAACTCTGTCTTGATAGGAGTACCAGTTAATGCTGACGCACAATATTACTTATTTGCAGATATTTGAACCACCAAACAGAAATTGACATTAGACACGATCCAGTACTTTATAGGGTGATGAATACTTAAATCTTGAAATAATTTATACTACCAGTTGATAACATTAGTTCACAACAACTACTAAGATATACTCTAGCTTATCAGGTCACTTTTTTTTCTAGTTATCAGATGAATTAAATCATTGGTATTACATAATATTATGAAAATACAAGTGGTCTTCTTCAAATTATATGCATATTTTTTTTAGAAACTGCAATAACGAAGTTGATTATTATATCCTTTTAGCTTGTGTTAAGTTTCAATTCTTACCTTATTTTGAAGCCCAGGATATAGGTGAAGAAATTAGAAAAAACAGTGTTGCAGCAAACAACAAAAAATCTGCAGATGCTGGATATCCAAGCAACACACACAAAGTGCTGGAGGAACTCAGTAGGCCAGGCAGCATCGATGTTTCTCCAGCATTTTGTGTGTGTTGATTGTGTTATAGCAGGTAGGTAGCAGCACAAAAAGGGAATAGGTGTAAGGTGAGATGAAATCAAGGAGTTGGGTGGAATCAAACAGCCAATGCTTTGTTCTAATATTGAATTGGGAATGAAGTTAAAAAAAAAGTGAGGTCATGCAAAGAGCCTGGGGAGATGAGAACTGCTCCAGAACTTACAAGCAGAAAGATATGTATGTGAAAACAACAGTGCTAACTGAAAATGCAGTATTATCCTTTGAGGGCATAGAAGATGATAATGGGAAGATCTGGGGTCATTTAAACAATGCATTATTCAAGGTCAGTAAAGCAGAGGGCTCTGGTTTACAAACGGCTCACAAGCACTCGGGAGATTCGAAACCTTGGAGGATGGATACTTGGAAAATGAACTAGATAGCAATTTTTGAGAGGAAGGTAAGAGCTAGAATTTAACCATATGACATGTTTTCATTACTTGGTGACACATGATGAAGGAAGGAAGCAAAGAACTTCTGTGATGGCAGCAGGAGTTTAAGTAACAAATAGAGATGGAAGGATGTGGAACAGGCATGCTGAATTTGAAGGAGTCAAGATGTTAGCTGGAAAGGCTAGGTGCAAGTATGGTCTTGGGTTCCAAAAGAGCAAAGGGATTCGGTGCCATTTACTAGGGATATTACTACTGGGAAGAGGGGTGATACTGGGAGCACTGTGAAGGAACTACAAGAATAGAAATACATTCATAGCCTAATAAACATCTACAAATGTTATAAACTAGCCTTCTGATATGATTCAAAGAAAAAAAGACTTGTTGATGTTTCAACATGCCCATCAACTACCTTGTCCAGGCAGGCTTCCACATGTCTACTCATCTCCTCCATAGATCCAGAAAGCGTCTCATTGCATAGTGGACATACCTGGCCATCCTCTGAGGCCTTCTTCCTCTTGTTTTTCCCTATCCGTGCTAAAAGACAAGAAACAAACAAGGGTTTACTATCAATGTTGTTTCAGGAAATATATTTTCAAAACCCAATTATAATTCAAATATGCACAGAACTTTACAGGGGCTGATTCGTAAGCAACACGCTTACAAAACTTGTCTGTTAGGCTTTGATATTAGCTCTGCTTCATTAGGTTAGAATTATCTTTGGAAGAGGACAAATAAACTTCAGCAAACCCAACTACAAACTATCCCTGGGTAATGCTCATGTTCTCTATTTACAAATGTCCATAAGTCAATTTTGTCCATAAATCAGAAAATACACAAAAACTCTCAATATGGTAACCAAACCTCCACAGTAATATAATAAACAGCGTCAAAAATACAAAAGAATAATAAGGAACAATTACTAGAAATGGAAAAAAGTGAGGAAACTAGTTCTGCTCTTTATTGGAACAAATGCATGAAGGTACATGGGACTTTGGAATTTAACATTACAGAAATGGGTTCACATGTTGCACTATGTCAGTGGTTCTAATATGGCACAGCCTGTAACCTGTTGGTTGACCAGTACTTAAGGAAGTAGTTAATGTGTAACCCACCAAAAATCTTCAGTACAGTACATCCTCACAGTGAACTGTACCACCCATGTACCAAATGTTTCTAATAAATCTCCAACAATGTACCATGCACAGATCTGCTATCTGAGGGTAACGTTACTGTTGAGGGTAATGTTTCAGCAATGATAATGTTGGTTCCAAGGACAAATATACTGTGTGATCCTCTACACAGCAGCAAGGCTCCTAATGTGGCAACTGAACTTTAGCTAACATATGCAATGTTTTATTCAGGTTCCATGTTTTGCTCAAGTGAATTTTTCCCCAAAAGATTTTCATTTCATATTGCTCATGGAAATGGTCAATAAAATATAAAAGCCTAGCTCAACGCCTGCTGAGAAGTTACAAAGACATCAAAGCCAGCTCTACTGCCTTTCCTCACCAAAAATACAGACTTCTTTAGCCACTAGGCTAAAGGCTACTGAAGTCATTATACACACTTTGGCTCCAAGTATGAACCCTTAGGGTGCTAGCCTTTGGATGAGAGATTTAACAATTGACTTAGATGCAAGATTCCAAGAAGTGGTTCAAAAAAAAACCAGAACAGATACTTCAGATTTCTGGAAAACAATTCTTTATAAAACAACACCAATTATTTTGTAATTAACTTTTTTTTTTAGGATTTTGCACATCATGGATTCAAGGAGATTTGAAAATGTCAAATATTCTGAGCCAAATCAATCCAATCAACAGTTCAGCAAAGATTAAAAAAAAAGGAAATTTGACTTTTATTAGTACAGTATTTAACAAAAAGATAAAAAGAAACATACTAGAACAAAATTTTAATGGCATCAAATTGTCAGCATCCCCATAACAGCATAATCTCCTGTCTTCTAAATCAAGGGACCAAAAGTAGTTGAACGGAGAAACAAAATTACACTGTAGTTAGTAATATATTGCTGCCTGGCCTAACAAACTGTGGGGACAATATGGCATTAGACTCTCGTGTCTAGACACCAAAATATTTTTTTTAATAGTGTGTATACACATCAGTAAGGTTCATTTTATGTAGAATTTCCCTTTCCTCTCATCATTTGCAGGTGATAATGGTTCATAATAAATAGTGCAGAAAAAAAACTAACATGAAATATTGATCACAATTACATAAAATTTAATTAATTTAGATTACAGTTTCACAGCTGTATAATACATATTATCTCATTCATTTATCAAAATTATTTTACTGAACCCTTATATATTAGAGAAACTTCACAGATTGTTTAAAGAGAAACTTTCTCCCTAAGTCCTACTCCCATGCCGTTCCAGCAATACACGGAACATCTCTGAGTCTTCAAATAATAGTTTCACAAGGCTATGCCTAGCAATTAAGCCCAACAAAGACGCTAAATTAGCTGATGTTTTCATGACCCAAGTTCATATTGGACAAAGTGATAAAGGAATGGAGGAACTTAAACAATGCACAATCTGAAAAATACATGAAATGATTGAAGTACAATCACAAAATAGTCATGTTCTCGCAAAGATCAATCTTACAAAGACCTTCACAAAGCTTTACATTTCTTAAAAGGCTAATCATTCTGTCAAAGGACACTCGATGTCACCATTCTTCAAATAAATCTTCGATATATTCTACAAGATGAAACAGTGGTCACATGATATGGACATAAAACTAATTAGTTTGGAAAATAATTAATAGGTTTGGGTTTCCTGGTGTTTCCCTCTGGGGAAAACTGAAAAGCTAGTTTTTATATAAGGGATTATTGAACTGGTTTTACTCAGGTAGCAAGAGGTTGTAGCTTATAAATTCAAATATAATCAAAGCTCAATAGCTGCATCCCCATCTAGAAGTCAAAGTTTTGGGTTCATGTTCTCCTGCAAATGTTTAGTTACTGAGCAGTGCAGTTTCAGAGTTACCATCTTTCAGTTAAGCTTTAAAATCAAGACTTCACCTCCTTTCTGATGTACGTTTGTAGATGCAAACTTCTTATACTACTATTATTTTGGGATGATCAGATTGTTAATCACCGAATGTCACTGAACCAATTATTTGATGAATATATTTCCATTTATCATACTCTACTGTATTAGAATAATTACTTTACTGATGTACACCACTTTGTGGTGCATGTGTTAACTCTCAGCAAGAAAACAAAGGCAACGCTTTCATTTTAAAAATCCAGTTAAAAAAAACTTGAAGCAAATACAAAATAGTTTTAACATCTGGGTAATACAAAATTATAAACTTTATAAAGAATTGGTTGTACAGGGATAGTTAAGTTGTGGCATCTGAATCTTTACTTCAAAACTATAAGTCAAAGAGAAAGCTCACATGCATTAATAGGAAAGCTATAGAAAAGCTGGAGCTTTGGGTAATTCTGGTTGCTTCAAATGATTGAGCTTTCCTTGACATAACACATCAGTTTTGTTAGGAAAAAAGTGCAGTTCAGACTCCAGATGGAAGAACCTAGTTGACACTGCATTCATTGCTTACACCAGCTTTGAACTTTAATTTCACTGGGAGTATCTGTATGACAGAAACCTTTTTCCAACTGTTTGAAATTTCTGTAGTTAATGAGCACATAAATTTTAAAAAAACTGCCCATTGAAATATTTACATTCAAAATGTTTTAAAAATAAGGAGTAAAAATGTGTATAAGGGATCTGTTGTGAACTACACAGGTTTTATGAATAATAGAGGCCTGACTCCATATAAACACTCATCCTTGATTTCAGAACATTTTATTTACAAACTAACACTATAATGCCACTGATTCTTTGGTAGGTACATGAGTCTTTGATTTAAAGATCTAATTTTTTGTTCTAACAATGAATCACTTACCTTCCCTTATCAATGCACTGTACTGAATTGTTTCAATGTTTTTTTTTGACTCAACAAAACATTTTGTACAAATGTAACCTTTCACAAATGAAGTAATACTTATATTTTGACTGCCTTTAATGGAAGCCTTCTACCAGAATATATATATTGCTCATTCCTCGTAAAATTCATACACCTTCTTTAGTTGAAGGTTTGACAAAAGGATCACTAAAACAAAAGTGCTGTGTCATTTTTTAAAAATCTCAATGTGTCTGCTCTCGCCTGTCTGAAATTTTCCTTTCAATTTATGAAGGAAATAATCTATCATGGCAATTAGGGTCTTAATTTAAATAGTAATCAGAGAGCAGATTAAATGTGTCACAGTAAGAAAACCAGATTATTTCTTGAAACGGTTTCACTTGACAGTTTCATTCCAAAATTATCCTTTCAATCCCCAGTGCCCATTGTACAAATTTATAAATTTTATCTTCCCTTACTCTTTTCTTTAAAAACTGTCCTGCACATAATTAGAAATTTAACACCGCAGAACACTGCCTATTTTACTGTAATTTTTTGTTCTCCTTAACTGCAAATTGAGTGATGCTACATTAATTTTTAGGTACAAGTGATATCAAGAGTAAAAGGGGGGTGGAGGAAGTGAGAAAGCCATCTATGGCGAAATGCAGATTATTCAGCTGTCTCTGACTAAATACTGAATGGAAGATCTCTGGTCTAATTGATAATGTCCTCTTGAAAGGCTCTGCTGAATAGAAAAACCCAGCCTCAATCTCACAAGACCTACTGTTTTAACTCCACTGAATTCACAGTACTCCAGGCTCTAGAGAAATACAACTCTTACACTGTATTCTATGGAGTGAAAAACTGAAATCACATTTCCAAAACAAAAAGTTACTATGATCTTGGATCAGCTTTGAATTGATGACAGAATTATTGAGAAGAAAAAACTAAAAACAAAACTTTTTGAATCCTTTTAAAGTATATTTTTTTAAACAAAGAGAAATTAGTGGAAGTTGAGGGGCAAGTCTTCATTGAGGAATCAGCAGTGGAAAGAGTGAGCAGCTTCAAGTTCCTGTATGTCAACATCTCAGAAGATCAAAGCCAGGCCCAAAACACTGATGCAATTATGAAGAAAGCATGTTAGCAACAGCAATTCATTAGGAGTTAGAAGAGATTTTGTATATGTCCAAAGACTCTAGCAAATTTCTTCAGATGTACTATGGAGAGCATTCTAACTCGTTGCATCACTGCCTGGTATGAAGGCTCCAAAGAAGCTCCAATGAACAAAAGAGGCAAGAGAGGGTTGTAGACTCAGCAAGCACCATCGAGGGCACAAGTCAACCCTCCATCATGCACATTTCCAAAAGGCAGAGCCTAAGAAAGGCAGCATCCATCATGAAGTATTCTTGCCATCCAGATATGGCATCTTCTCATTACTACCATTGGGGAGGAAGTAGAGGAGTCTGAAGACCCACACTCATCATTTTTCTTCCTCTCTACCATCAGATTTTTGAAATGTCTATTAACCCATGAACACTACCTCACTCACTATTCCTTTTATGTGCTATTATTTATATTCTGCACCCTAGTATGATTTTTATGTCTTGGACTATACTTCTGCCACAGCGCAACAGATTTCAAAACATATGTTAGTGGTAATAAGCCCAATTCTGATTCTAATTCAAAGACAAAGAATAGCTTTATTTGTCATATGTACATCAAAACATACAGTGAAATGTATCATTTGCAGCAATGAACAACACAGTCTGATGGTATGCCGAAGGAAGCCTACAGTTGCACCATACTTCCAGCACCAACACAGAATGTCCATACTTACTAACCCTTACTAATTCATACGTCATTGGAGTGTGGGAGGAAACCAGAGAACCATGTGGTCACGGAGAGAATATACAAAACTCCTTACAGACAATAGCGGGAATTGGACCCCAATCACTGGCCCTATAAACCATTACACAAGTTGCTATACCCCAGTGCCACCCATTTCTACTGTGCCCATAATTATCATGCCATGAAATCTGAAAATTCACTTAAACATTGAAAATTCCCCTAATATGATCTCCCTGAAGATTCTTGTTTAGTGTAACACCAGAAGGAAGGCCTCATCAGTAACAGCACTCAGGATATATTTTGGTCTCGCCCAACTCTTCTGATTTAAATGGAACAATTAAAAGGGAAAAAAAGGCATTTAAAGAAAACTGATGATCATAGATTGCAGGTTGAGTGAAGCTTGACTGTGGAAGGGGACTGATTTACTCATTACACTTACGATTTCCCAGAGTAGTCTTAGGAGACACTGATAGGTGATAGACAGCAAAACAACCCAAATATTGTTGAGATAGATTTCATTGCCATATTGAGTCTGCATTAAGGGGAAGTGTTCAATTCCTGATTTTATTCTTTTTAAGATCTATGAATAGAATCTCTGTAGTCAATAATAGTAAAACTGTTTTGTACTTTAAGAGTGCTACCAGACATATGGATCCTAATGACAGCTAAGCTCCTGCCTGACATTTCAACTACCTCTTTGGTACTCAGTGAGAGAGAATCTTGCAGACCAGAGTCTCTTGTTATCCCACCCTCTCCACCAGAATGAAAATTAGAAAGCTATTCTATAGATACATCTTTCAACTCATTTTATTTGAACAAATAAATGAATCATATACCATAAACCTAATGATGCTGATTAATAACAATATTTAATTATCCAAACATAATTCTAACAATAAGAAGGTGCCAAATCTGAATTGTTTCAGGCAACACTACCAAACATTCAGCTCTCTTAAATTTTCAATATTATTGGAATCATTATTTACCAACTCATTGAGTCAGATATACTTTCATTACAAGTAAAATGCTTTTACCATAGCCAAATAGCTATTTGTAAGATTACCTTCATCCCAATGGCAATAAGAATGAAATTGCCAGCCCCATGATTAAGCCAACAGGGAACTAATAAAAGCAGGTTAAACTTTACTTATCTGACACCCTTAGTGTATAGTATTTCCAGGAATGCTGTGTCCAAAACAGTTAAGACTGAATTAATTAGAAGTGATTACACTATCATCATTAATTAATTATCTGGTAATCACACTCCTGTGTACTTTAAGATCTCGGTAGCACTGACAGAACCTAGCCCCAATCAGTGCCTGTCGGTGAGGTAGGCTATTCATTCAAACTGATTCATCATGATGTTTCTGGTTCACATAATATTGTAAACTACAGCCTGGATCTAAACTATATCAAAATACCACAATATTAACCCCTCCAGAAGTCTATGGAGGCACATGACCAACACTGCCAAACATAACAAAAGAAAAGGACAGTTTCATTTTCCCTGCAGTATGTGGTCTGAACAAACACCATTTTTACTTCAAACAGTGACCTCATTGCATGTTATTGATAGAGATTATCTTTCCAAATTTCCCTATATTATTCTCCGTAGCAAACCTCACTATCACACAAATAGGGAAAATCCTGAATACTGATTATTCCTCTACCATACATTTTTCTTTCTGGTTGGAATTTGATACTTACAGAAGATGAGGAGTAATATTTATCCATCTTGGTGCAGTGACTTTTTAGGGGGTGACAATGAGTCAAAAACATACCAATAGCATATAAATTAAACTTTCTCATAGTTTCCACTATTTCAAAAGCACAGTTTTGTTTTGCATCTAATCTGTAGTTTCTCATCTTTCATACTTAACCAATATTCTAAACCTTTTATATGAATCTGGTTATCCTTCCTCACTGAGGACAAGTTAAAATGCAGAAGAGAAATATCTAAAATTTAACAGAGCTAAATAAAAAGCTGCAAAGTTATTTAGTGCCAGCAAAACCTGTGGTGTCAGGTGCATCTCAAAACCTCTCATGCTAATCCTAATCAATAAGCTCTATTTTTTCCAATGAAGACCATCACAGAACCAAGCAAATTCACATTATTTCATGTAGTTTGACAGTGACTTTTAGCTTGGCTTATGGCACTATTTCTGCTGGAGTAGGACAAATTCCTAACTTCAGTATTTAACTGCTCAAATGCAGTTGCCAGAATCTATTAATTTAGCCATAATAATGGTGAGTATCACAGCATCCCTTTAATTTAAAATTTTCAAAATCCAGGTCTTCCAGAAGTGGCAGCAAACTGATACAAATTAATAGTAAAAGGGCAACAGCGTGATTTTTAGGGAACCAAAGCAACATGTCAAATGTCAACCAATTCACATTCTAGTTTTAATATATTCAGAAGAGCAGAAAATTTAAATTCTGATTGTCACGGCCTGATTACTTCCTCAACGAAGAGCATCATGCCGAATCATCACATGGATAATTTAAGAACCATTCTGTAGCAGGTCTTCAATTTTTAAATTAACCTGTTTTACTAAAATATTTAGAATCTATATAAATATAAATAACCAACATAAAAACTAACTCCAAGAAAAGAGCCGCGATTTTCAGCATGGAACTACAACCTGCCAATATAAAGGACAAAATGCTACTGCAGTAAAATACCCACGCTATCCCAGATTTAATCATAATTCTTCTTAAAGACTTCTTTTAAAAACAAGAGGCAGTGCCAGACAGACTTCTTCTTTCAGATTATATTTTATGACTGTTATCTTCCTTCAGAACCAATATAGTTTACTAATAAATCTGATGAATTATCCTTCTAGATCCTGCAATAGGGTATGGCAATAATAAATCAGGTAGGCTCCATTGCACTTATAAAGTTAACATTTAATGTCAGCTTTATGACGATAATTTCGGAAAGGAGCCAAGATTGGTTAGCGCATTAATTACAACTGAAGTAACAATTTGATACCAAATTAACCACTTTATTCAAACTACATTTGGCTATCTGAAGACCAAGATTTTTAATTAAAAGAAATTCCTGGAAGTAAATTATAATTCTGAAAAAGGCTCTCACATTACTGTCCATCAGGTCAATTACGGAACCACCATTTGGCTCACAAACAGAATTCAGACAATGGGGGATGTTAACAACAATCATGTCCTCATACTCCCATAGAAACTTTAATTTAGTTCTGCTGTGAAGCAATGAATATTATTTACATAACACAGCCTCAAAAAGTACTTCGAAATTCATTGGGAAGATAGGGGAAACCTATGTCAGCATCATCACCCAGACCAGCAGAGGGACTCGGATCATCCTCAGCCAGTTCTGATGGCTTTCTACATCGACCATATGCTTGACAGCAGATTCCCAAAACAATACACTCTACCCTAAGCTCCAAACAGCAAGAGATCTCCAAGAGAGAAAAAAAATCAAGGACTCCTTTAAAAAAATGTAACATCCATGGGAATTCCTAGCTTTTGACCACTCAAAGTGGAGAAATTGCATTTGAGAAACTACTGGTGCACCTCAGGTCTACAACAATCCAAGAAAAATAGCAGGAGGAACACACAAGATCCCAAGCAGCCTTTGGACCTACATGGGTAGAAGCAAGAATTCCTTGACCCCAAAGAATACAAGCCTCAGCACCTTCACGACGCCAAGGACACATAAACAAAATAAGCACAGAGGAAGAACAATTTTATACCGCCACAATGTCGAGGGGAGAGAAAGGAACTCAGAAAGTTTTCAAACACAAAACTGCAAAAAAAAAAAATTTGATAGGAGGCCAGCAGGCATAATGAATAGGATGAAAATTATCCAGAAATTAGAGAGGTTGACTTATGCTTAAAGCAAACAAGTCACCTGGTCATGATGGGAAGCATAGCAGCTTGATAAGGCAAGTCAGAATCAGATTAAATATCACCGGCATATGTCATGAAATTCATTAACTTCATGGCAGCAGTGCATGATAAATATAAAGGAAAAAACTGAGCTACATTAAGTGTATATACACAATAAAAATAGCAAGATTAAGATAAGTACTGCAAAATAACAAATTAAAAAAGTAATAAGGTAGTGCTCATGGGTTCAATGTCCATTTAAAATCGGATGGCAGAGGGAAAGAAGTTGCTCCTGAATCGCTGAGTGTGTGCCTTCAGGCTCCTGTACCTATTTCCTGATGGTAACAATGTAAAGAGGGCATGTCCTAGGTGGTGAGGATCCTTACTGATGGATGCTGCTTTCCTAGGTACTGCTCCTTGAAGATGTCTTGGATACTACTGAGGCTGGTACCCATGATAGAGTTGACTAATTTTACAAGTTTCTGCAACTTACTTTGATCTTGTACAGTAGCAGCCCACACCCATACCAGAAGGTGAAGCAGCCAGTCAGAATACTCTCCACAGTACATTTGTAGAAGTTTTAGATTGTTTTAATTGACAAACCAAATCTCCTCAAACTCCTAATGAAGTATAGGTGCATCAATATGTTGTGACAAGGTTAGGTCCTCAGAGATACTGACACCCAGGAACTTGAAATTGCTCACTCTCTCCACTTCTGATCCCTCTATGAGGATTAGCTTGTGTTCCTCTGTCTTACCCTTTCTGAAGTCCACTGTCAGCTCTTTGGTCCTGCTGACGTTGAATCCAAGGTTGTTGCCGCAACACTACTCAACTAACTGGTATATCTCGCTTTTATACACCCTTTCATCACCATCTCAAATACTGTCAACGATGGTTGTATCTTCAGTAAACTTATAGATGCCGGTTGAACTATGCCTAGCCGCATAGTCATAGGCATAGAGAGAACAGAGCAGTGGGCTAAGCATACATTCCTGTGAAGCACCAGTATTAATTGTCAATGAAGTGGAGATACTGTTTCCAATCCGCACAGATTATGGTCTTCTGGTTAGGAAGTCGAGAATCCAGCTACAGAGGGAGGTACAGAGGCCCAGGTTCTGTAGCTTTCCCATCAGGAAGTGAAGATGCAAAAAAAGATGCCTGTCTCTTTCTTCCAATCATATCTAAATTGGGCCATGGTCAAATGAATGGAAAACGGCAAAAACAAAGGAATTTTTAAAAAGTACATAACAATGGTTAGCGAAAGATGAACATAATGTTGATGCTGAAAAGACAGCTTAGAAAGTTTTCAGAGATGTGGAATTTCAACTTTAAGATTAGAATGGAGAAGCTGTCTTCCTGGAGTCCACAAACCAATGTGTCAAAAGGAGATGTAACAGATATACAAAACTGCAATAGGGGCAAAGAGAGAAATGCTGTTCCAATTATGGATAATTCAATGTTTAAGGGACACAGATTTAAACTAATCCAGGCAATGGGTTCCATTTTTATAGGCATCCTTTAGTTAAATTTTTTCCGTTAATCAGAAAATACATATACATTCCTCCATACCATTCCTCCAAAGTAGTGTAATGAATGGCATCAAAAACACATAAGAACAATAACTAAAAATGAAAAGAGGGAGGAAATTAATTCTGCCAATCATAGGAATGACCATATGTATGTACCCACATGGGAGTTCTGAATTTATTACTATCACGACAGCTCATTTGTATGTACGGGTACCTAGAAGTTGGGTGTTTGTAACCCGGGGATGGCCTGTAGGTAAAGACATGGGGAAGGGTTTGGAATTCAAGTGATTGTTTTCATGAACAGGGTGATTATAAGACCATAAGATATAGGAGCAGAAGTAGGTCATTTGGCCCATCGAGTCTGCTTTGCCATTCAATCATGGGCTGATCCAATTTTTCCAGTCCTCCCCACTCCCCTGCCTTCAACCCATACCTCTTGATGCCCTGACTAATCAAGAACCTATCAAATCTCTGCCTTAAATACACCCAATGACTTGGCCTCCACAGTTGCTCGTGGCAACAAATTCCACAGATTTACCACCCTCTGACTAAAGTAACTTCAAAGTTATGATTTGCAATTCAATGTGTGTCTAGGTGGTGGAAACAAAAGTCAAAATCAGGAGTTTCGTAAGGGGCCTGGTTAGTACTTGAGGAAAACAAGATGGGCTACAGAAAAAAAAGTGAGAGAATAGAAATGTTTTGGATTTTTCTACAAAGACTGAGACAGCTGTGATGGACTGGATGATTCTGCTTTTATGATTCTTCAAATCTATTGTACTGCAAAGTACAAAGGAAGCTGGAAAAGAAGCACTATTGCAAATCACCAAAGTGCCAGAAAATAGGCTGAAACCTTCCACAGTACAGTTTAGAGACTTTCCTTAATAGCTGATATTTCAGCCTAACAGAATAAAGCATGTTACTTAACCACTCACTACAAAACAGATGGGCCATAGGCTTTACAGGATGTTCTGGTGCTCACTTTAAAACATGGGTTTCTTCTGGGTCCAAAGATGTACTGGTTGATGGGTTAATTGGTCATTGTAAATTCTCCCATAGTTAGGCTCAGATTAAATCAGGGCATTGCTGGGCAGCATGGCTCAAACTAAAAAGACAATTATGATTTAACTTCACTCTGGTAACTACTAATTTTGCAAAAATAAAATCTTGACCTATACTCTCAGACATCCAGGAGTCAAATGGAATATTTCAGGAGTCGACACTGTCAGCAGACAGTAATCATATTCTTGTTGATTGGAATTGGTGCAGATCTGCAGACACTCCTTTCTTACTTGTTCACTAAAATTTCACAAATATGGGGCTATTTTGGAGGGAAGAATTCTTCAGCAACACTTCAGCCCAAGTCAAGAAAGTTAAAAATTGACACCAGGATGTAAATTGCAACTAATGAATTTATGGTATGAAGAGGAAGAACAATAGATATAATTGGATATATTCCCTGTAGTTTTTCAATATCTTCTGCAGTCTGTTATGTCTAAGATGTACAGAGAGATAATATAAAAGATAGTTTCAAACTCATCTGGGATTTTATGACCTGAATAGAAGACTTCACAGCTTCAAATAAAGAAGGGTGTTGTGAACATCAACCCTGTAAAATGCAAACTTGATGGTGGGTGGATGAATTTCACAAAGATATTGGGCTTTAAAGATGTTGGTGAAATGTTATTAAATTAGGATCATTATTTAAATATTGTTCACAATGTGCAGTCATCTCGAGTCAGCCTTGCTTACCCAAATGGACAGAGATCAGAGTCAAGTCCAGTTATGCCACGTTTATATTTTTATTATGGGACTGCCACAGTTAACTTTATTCCATTCAAGAAACCATGTAGGCCTTACTGGAAAAGTTTGCACTACATGTGCATTGGGCTTTCAAGCTAAACACATTACAAAGCATATTAAGTTTTACTAGAAAAATTCACATGGAATGAACTTTACTTATTCTAAATGATAAATGAATTTTAAAACATCAAAATTAAACTGAAATGGTAATATATTTATTCTGGGGTTTCATCATCTTAAACCAGAAGGTCAGCATCTGCTCTAGGAACAATGCATGTTCAAAGTGATTTCAAGAGGATAAAAACTAATATATACCACCAAAACGAAGCAGCTCATCAATTTTTAAACAACATGTATGTAAGCACTTCAAGCTTTTGAGACAATGCTCAGCAATCCCATGTGAAAGATACTGTTGCATTTAATTGGATAAATTCTGATTAGGGTCAAGTTAATGGCCACAACAGAGATTCCATATTGACACACCTGACTGAACACAGAAAATAGCCTTTTAATATGCAATATATACAGAATGACAAAGTCACTTTGCCTTCAGATGGAGGATAAGAAATCTCATCTGTTGATCTCCTTGGAACAACTGAGTGAAGTTAACACCACATGTTTGGAGAAACAACTACTGTTAGTAGGGTGCAGAGGAGTCATCCAGGCAGGTGGCCACATTTGTCAGAGATTTATTTGCAAGCAGCTCTCCGTGGATGCAATTAGCTACTGAGCATTCAGAGAAAAAAGAAGTTTTAATAAGCTCAACTACATACTGTGTTTAGTTATAAAAACATAAAAAGAAATTTCAGTTCCAGGGACACGTGTAACACATGGACTACAGAGAGGGAAGATCATCTCATAAGCATCACATCAACTCTCAGACTGCAGCATACTTATATGTTACAGTCCTGCCTACTTTAGATATATTATATACACTTCAGATTCAGGAATTTTAAAAAAACTCCAACATAAACATCACATTTAAAATATACTTAGATTTACATTTAAGGTGCTATATTGTACAAGGATCTGTCCATAGTCTTTAAAACAAAAGGGGGGGGGGGGGTTGGTAGGTCCTATGATGTCTGGAGCTCATCTTCAAGCAGTACAAACCAATGGGATGTTTGGCTTTCTCCAGTGCCATTAGTAAATGAGGATCATCTCATGTACATTTTGGGCATGTGGCGACCTGGAAGCATGATGGCATGAAAAATGTAATCACAACCAGTGGATACACAAAGGGCACAGTCTCAGTGTATACTGTTGTATCATCATTCCAAAACTCTTCTCAGCCGTTTTTTTACTGCAATGCTACACCCGATTCCCAATACTCTCCAGTGAAGTAGACCCTCGGTGAGAACATTGACATCCAATTGTTTTTCCTAGCGATGGATATAGAAAATTTTGCATAAACACCATTGGTAGTTTTTGTCTCTTGTGCTTCTACAGTGCTGTCATTGTCGTGATGTTGGAAGATGTGGTGATTTATTTTCACAACCCTGTGGTCCAACCAAATGTAATGAAATACATAATTCGATAGTTTTTTAAAGGAATGTTGGTTTGCAGATAAATATTAACTAAAACAAAGAAAACTATCCAAAAACTTGTGTATTTGGCTGGGTAATCACATCTCTTCCTTGCAGTCTGAAGCTTGAGGGTTTATGGATATATGCATGATCAATGGCAACATCTTCGTGAGAGTTCATTTATTTGAGAGTTTATTTATCTCTCAAACAAACTGCCTAATCAAAGACCCTCCATATATTGCTCTCTGGTAATGTGGAAAGGTGGGACTGTTGTAAAGAGATTCAACTCTGAAATGTTCATATCAAAAACCTATTCTGCCAATTACATCCCTACATTTCTTAGTTTTTGCTCTTAAATCAATACTGTGTGCTTTATTTTCAGTTTGAACAAAAAACTACAAACCCTTCAGATGGGTATTATTTTGCCACTGAGAGCACCAAAAGGATATTGTTAAATTTGTTCCTGGGAAAGGGAGGGGTCCTAAAATAATAAGCTAACAGTTCCCAGCATCCCCAAGAAGGGAAATAGGGGTAATTCAAAATAGGGAAATGTTCACTAACTATAAGAACGAACAAACCAAGAGCTTGTTATAAACTATACAGATATCATCAACCATACTACTGATCAGAATTTGAGCTTACACTATGACTAACATAGAGAGCTGAAACACATTGTTTTTGTCATTTTCTAGTGGCTGTGTTTGTCTTGCAAACTCTTCAAATACAATTCACTTATATTTTCATCAGTGATCACTGCTAGAACAAAGAACTTTTTTGTAAAAACCAATAGGAAGAAGTAAACACAAAGGTACACTAACAAACAGGATTCTTTTTTAAAGAAATCCAAATTCTTACTCCCACACTGAAACAGATCAATTCCAAGTGAAACTATAACTCAATCTCCAATACAGCAAGAGTACCCATTGAAGAGCTACTATTTCATAGACCAAGGAAGTACCATGCTTAGGGACACTGCTATTTAATATAACCAACACCTCTGCATTGCTTATGCTAATACAAAGTATAGAAAGCAACAAGTTATAAATGTACTAACAAAACGGCAAGTACCTGCTGCACATCAGTTCTTTCAAATAGTCTACAATACAACTGAGAGTTCAGATTGCTTTACTCTCAGCTCTATGCCAGCCCCACCAGTTCCATGTCATTACCCACCTGCCAACAACCTTACTACCCCACTGACCCTCCCCAGTGTTATCTAGGGAAACAACAACACAGTTTTATGTTTGCTAAACATTTAGAGTATCCACTGATCCCAAGGGATATCTGGACAAGCAAACTGACGTACCCTTTGTGGTTAATTAGGAAATCTGTTATTGATGTGAACCCAAAGGAATGACAAGATGCAGACAGAAGCTTGTCAATTGACATATTGTAGATGGTAAGAAGATTGCCCTCATCAACCTTGTAGCCCTTGAGTCACAAGATGTAATTGGGGTGAGTCAAATTGGGAAAAGTGGCTATAAAATGCTGAAAGGCACTGAAGATTTATCATTCACACATTGTACACAGTCAAGATAGTGACTAGATACTCAGATGTCTGAATTCCACCTTCACAATGTAGATCAGTTACAAAAATTCTATGGCATGAACTAACAAAAAGTAATTTTCTCCTCTTTCTCTGAAGAACCACTAGGCTTGGGCTAAGGACATTTCCACTACAATATAATGGAGGGCACAAACAAACCAAAGAATCAAACCAAACTGGTAATGTACTCTGTCTTAACACCATGAAAAAAAAGTGTCAAAGTCATCTATGGTTCCGTATTAGGATTCTCACATCCAAGCATTACATCAATTGCAATCACCATGATACCAATTTGCTCTGTATCTTTACATTTGCGCTTTAAAACAATCTATTTTTACTGTAATATAGTACAACACTGAAACCACTTCAAAAGTACTTCTTCAGTTATAGGATGTAGGAAAAGATTCAATATAAATACAAGGCCTTCCGTCTTTTCAACCCAACTCTGAAGGGACAAAAATAGAAAAAGGAAAGACGTCTGCAGGTTTTTGTCCATAAGACTCTCAAAACTTAATGACTATAAGTGTGTAAATTTGCTATTTCACAAAAAATGCCAATGTCAGCAGCAATAGAGTGTTAAAACCCTCTCCAAGTTTGCCAACACTACTCTTATAACTGCCAGACAAAAGACCTCAAAATAGTCCATATTGCTCACAATTCAGTAACAACTGTACAGCTTTGAATTTACAAAATTGAACTTATGTTAGTATATAAAGTTCAAGAAACAATAATTGCTATGAAGAAAAGGAATCTTCGAAGAGCAAACACGAGGAAATCTGCAGATGCTGGAAATTCAAACAACACACACTGACGAAGGTTTCGGCCCAAAACGTCGACAGTGCTTCGCCCTATAGATGCTGCCTGGCCTGCTGTGTTCCACAAGGAATCTTCAAAAACTGGATGTCTAAACTTCAGTCTCGAAAGACAAATTAGGATGGCTGACACTGTGGCTTCTATTTTTGTCTTCTTCCTCTTGGGATCGAAGATGACTTGTTACCACCCAACCTGCTGAGCTTCCAGGCTGAAGAGACCAATTTGGAATCAGAATACTGACACAGCCGGATAGATTTCAGTATGATGAAAGTCTCTCACTATCAAGATGGTGCATTCCTTCCACGGCTTATTATGGCTTTCAGTATACTCCAAGACATGGATTCAAGATTTTCAATGCCATTCCAAATTTTCCTATGCCATTTTGTGTAGTCATAGGCCTAGAATTCCCACCTGTCAATGCAGATACTACTTTTACAGGCAGGCTCTGGAAACGTACATAAATCCTTTCCTCTGTTCATGATACTTAATTTCATTACATGCAAGCGCTTAGAGTATCTGAGATCAGATATGCAAACAATGGATACTAACCAATGAGGCCAACCATGTTTCATTAGACCTCAGTGCTGAGAAGGCTGGCAGAGATTACTGCCATTATTTGGTCATTCTGCCATTGGATTTGGAGGATTCATCATGGACAGCATTGGTGCTATTTCCCCCAATGCTTTGCGTAGCCTTCTGTAGGTAGCTCATGTCTCAGAAGGTCCTTCTGAAGTAATCTTCAAAGAGGTTTTTCTTCAGGGCCAAAGCCATGCTTTTACATTAAAATGCTGACAGCCTCATCTTCCATAAAGGCTTTCATTGAGACATGGCTTCTTGATAAAGGAGGCTGCCATATTTAGTAGGGCCATATTCTGAGTGGTGTACTTTTTTGTTTTGCAGATGTTAAGAGTAAGAGCCATTATCTTCTATACTTCTAAAGTACCTTTGAATGTATGAATAGTAAACAGCATCCATGTAGTGCACCTCATGAAATTGGGGGTGACCTTTGTACTGGAATGGAGGCAACATGGTTTGAACAATATCCCATTTGCCCTGTGGATTAATTCCACAACACAGGAAGCTGAGATTAAGATCATATTTTGCATCCCATCAAGAAACAAACAGAAGATGGTGATGAATTTATATAGCCAGCCAAATTTACAAAAAATATATATTTTTTGTACACTGTAACCATGTAAGCTAATAGAATAACTTACTAATATCACTTTAATTTTTTTTCACCAAGTATGATTGGGAAGGTAAGAAGTAGCTACAACTTTATATAATACAGTTGCTAAATATTTGTGTATTTGTGTGTGATTTAAAATTCAAAAACTGCTAACAGTGCATTAACATCAGAATGATCAACCAGCTACAATTACCATTAATTTATGGTACCAGCAATGCTTTAATTCATGCATGGAAATATGTATTAGTGGCAATGCCAATACTTAATGCCAATTTCTAACTGCAGTCATGTTTCCAATTCGGGAACTCCAGGATTTTGATCCCATAATGAGGAAGGGACTGTATTATATATTTAATTCAACACTTGGGAAGAAGATTGCTGGTGATGACACTCCTTTGTGCCTACTGTCCTGATCTGAGTTGTGTGCATTGTATTTAGTAGATAGTGGGAATGCTTCGAATGTGATTGAATGCCAATCAAGCAGACCGCTTTGGCCAAGATAATTGCAGCAAAAACGGCAAACCTGCAATCATCTTCACCAAAGCAGATGTTGGGAACCCAAGCCAAAATTGAAAAAGCTGGAGGCTCTCAGCAGGTACAGCAGATTCCACGGGGAGACCTCTTCATCAGAACTAGAAAACTGAAAAATCAAGCATTTTAAAATGCAAGGAATAGAGAGAACGTTTGTAATATGCTGCAAAACAAAATTGTTGAACCCTAATCCTAAAGTTACAACCCTAAAGTTTTTAAAGTTACAATTACTTTAAAAATGGTTAGAAACAGAAACATAAAAGGGTGATTTTGTGAAATACAACAGCGAGTCCTGAGAACTATAACGTACCCATTAGAAAATGATGTGCTGTATGCATTAGGCATTGTTGGAGCAGTGACAGAATGAAAGTGGGATGAACACAGACTGAACAGATATTCTGCAAAGCCCTAGGCCTGAAAGCTACTGAAGCTACACACAGTAAGCACATGGAGGACATTCTATCATTGAGTTGACTTGTGCCTTGTAGACTGTGGAAAGACTTTGGAGAATCGAGAGATGAATCAGTTGCCAGAATTCCTATGAATGGCTACTGCAGACTTGGCATTTAGCTGACACGTCCTGTTGGTGCAGCTAGTAGAGCCGATGTTTCACAGTTCCGGAGAGCTGTGTTCAATGCTAAACTCAAAAGTTATATGTATAGTGTTTGGCTACTCCGTCTGTAACCAAGTAGGTATCTTCAGGCTTCCTCCCACATGTTAAAGAGGTGTGGTTTGGTAGGTTAATTGGCCTGTGTAAATTGCTCTTGTGCCTTGGTGAATGGTTAAATCTGGACTGAGTTACTGAGAATGCAGAGAGAATAAAAAATCAAATTATTGTAAGATTAATGGAAACTCAGTGGACAATATAACAGAAATAAGAGCCTGTTTCCACACTTATCTCTCTATGACTGTTTTTGGTCGATGGTGACTTGAAGAATGTTAGAATGGAAATCCTGTTAAATGTTGGCAGGTACTAAAGGGAGATACTAATTCCCTAACACTTCTTAAATGCAACTGTAACTTGCACTTATCCGCCAGTATTTAAATGCAGTTAATTCCTTACTGAAGGCAGGCAAAAGCTGCTCCATACTCTGCAGAGATTCAAGTGGAATGCTGCAGTTATCCTATTCTGTAACTACTTCTCACAATAGAAGGGAAGAAAATCTAGCTGTAGTGAAGACTTAAGAAATCATGTCCTATACTTAAACATAATAATGCAGCAAGAAATTTTATGTATTGAATGGAAATCATCAAAACACCAACATCAAACTACTATTTGTACAACATATAGTACATATATACTCCTTGCTGACCACCTCCAAGTGGCTTTCCATTTGGCATAAACTTTAAGGGATCACAGCAAGTAGGGTGAAAAAATAAAAAGGAAATGCACTTCACATTAACAGCCCCAGAATTTTATAGGATAATTTTTAAATGAAACTTAACTTGAATTCAGGGGAAATTTAAATACATGTCAGTCAGCACCTGTAGAAAGAGAGTCTCAGTCTCTCTCTCTCTCACACACTATAAACACTGATTACACTATAAAAAATAAAGCAGTGCAAAGGCACTCTAATTTCACTTCAAGAGTTAATCAAATGAATTTGCTGTAAATCCATCTCAATTTATATTAAATAATGTCAAATAATATCAAAAATCCCCAACTTCCTGGCAGAATACTCAAATGATTGCAGGTAAACAAATTGGAATCATAGAAAGAACCATTGAGAATTGATGATACAAAAGGCCATTTGTGTGTTCCATGGAAAATAACTCAATTTTACCCATCCTTTCCTCATAGTTACAATTTTCAGTCCTGACAACATTCTCATAAATCTTCTCTATATCCTCTTAAGTGCCATCTCATCTCTCCTACAACGTGGTGGATTGACTCAGCCATGGCCTAATTAGCATTATAAGCAGTTCTAGGAAAACCTCCCAATCTTACATTCTAAGACTCAATTTCTAAGCCTCAAAGTTTTAGGAAACCAGGCTCAATCCAGATTGCTGTCTGAGTAAAGTCAGCATATTCTCTCCATTTAACAGATGGGAGCCCCTGGATGCTCCTATATGAGGACTGAGAGATGCAGGGAAATAAGGAAATTGGGCTAATGGGTTCCTGCATTCTTGTAAGTTATAGTCTATCCATATCCCTTAATCTCTTGCTAAATCCAAAGCATAAACAACAATACCTCCCAGCATAAAATCATCAGCAAACCTAGATTACATATAGTCTCCTAATCCAAATCATTGACATAAATTGTGAATAACTAATGCTCAGGCACTGATCACTGCAATTTCCCACTAGTTACAGCCTGCCAACTTGAAAGCCATCCATTTATTCTTATTCTCTACCTGTTAACTAGCCCTTTGCGTGTAGCAGTATGTTATATCTTAACAAATATGGCAGACTTAATTTCTCTTTCATAAAAAAAAGTTGTAAAATTAGTCAGCTCCATCTTGGGTACTAGCCTCCGTAGTATCCAAGACACTTTCAAGGAGTGGTGCCTCAGAAAGGTGCCGTCCATTATTAAGGACTTCACCACACAACCCCCACCCCACTCAGCGATTCAGGAATAGCTTCTTCCCCTCTGCTATCCAATTCCTAAATGGGCATTGAACCCAAGAATACTACCTCACTTTTGCACTGTATTTAACTATTTTAACACTATATATATATATACATAAAGTAATTCATTTACTTATTTTTTCTTATTCTTATGTATTGTACTGCTGCCACTAAGTTAATACATTTCACGACAAATACTGGTGACATTAAACTTGCTTCTGATTCTGATCCAAGGCTAACCCACCCAATCCATTCACTGCTCCTCCCACTCCCTCCTCCCCAAGTGTGGTGTAAACTTTCTTATTAATAGATTCTAGCATTTTTTTTACTCCCATCACCCGCTTACCAGTCTATAGTTCATCATTTTCTCTCTTCACCTTTTTTTTAAAATGGGGTTACACATTTATTCCCTTCCAATTTGTTACATTCTAAAATCTATGGAATGTTAAAAGATAACAATTAGTACATCCATCATCTCCACAGTCAGCTTGTTCAAAACTTGCAATACAGTAAATCAGGTCCTGGGTACAGCAATTCAAAAGTGCAGGAACATAAAAAATTGTATAGAGTAGAGGACTTTGCCCAATACCATGAGCACATTGCTTCCCACCATTGGCTGCTTTTATGAGATCCCACCATCTGGGTCATGCCATCTTCTCACAGCTACCGTCGGGCAGAAGGTACCAAAGTTTCACACCAACAGGTTCATCAGGAACAGCTGCTTCCCTTCAATCATATGGTTCATGAACTAACTGCCACAACCCTAATCACTACAGTTTATGATCACTTGACCTACTTTTTGTAACACACACAAAATGCTGGTGGAACACAGCAGGCCAGGCAGCATCTATAAAGAGAAGCACTGTTGACATTTCGGGCCAAGACCCTTCGTCAGGACTAACTAAAAGGAAAGATAGTAAGAGATACGAAAGTAGGAGGGGGAACTACTTTTTTCACTTGTTTTAGTTCTAATTGTGTTCTTTCCTGTTAAAAATGTTTTATGTTTTTCTTGTGATTACTGCTTATATGATGCTGTATGCCTGTAATGCTGTTGCAAGTAAGTTTATCATTGTACCTATGCACATATATAATTATCTTATACATGTGACAATCTCAACTTTAATATTTTTCTCTAAAAGCCCTCTTATTGGAATATTTTAATTAATCCATCTTGATGCAAAATACTTTATCTACAGTAAAATGTATGTTCCTCAAAATGCTAATTAAGAAAGGCATACAGTCTATGAATTTGTCTTCTGAGCTATTATTACATATTTGGTTGGTCCAGTCTATGTGTCTTTCATAATTATTATATAACCTTTTTAACATACACCATAAATTTCCTGATTTATAATAAATCCTGTGTGTTGCTATTATATGGCCTCTCTTTGCTTTCTTAATTTTCGGTTCAAATTTCACTTCAAAACTCTCTATATGCTTCCAGGTTTTCTGTGGTATTCATTTCTTAGTGTCTCATATAAACATCCCTTTCTTGCCTGACCTTATCCTCTATTCACCTGGTCATCCAGGGACTCCAGGTTTGGCATCACATGCTCTTCTGTACAGGAATACATTTACTTGGAGCCCTAAAATATCCTTCTAAAATGCCTGTGATTGCTCCTAGACTGATTTAGCTTCAAGTAGCTATTTCTGGTGTGCTTTTAGTAAATCATTTCTCAGCCCAATTAAGTTGACCTTATCCCAATATTGAACCTTTAACCCTATTTTACCTTCCTCCTTTTCTATAACTATGTTAAACCTAACTGAATTATGATCACAACAATAAAAACAATCTTCCACTGATGCTTCTTTCAACTGCTCAGTTTCATTCCCTAAAGAAAAATAAAATCGACAGATTCTGGAAACAGGAAATGCTGGAATAAATGGTGGGTCACACAACATGTATAGAAAGGGGGAAAAAAGTCAGTGTTTCAGGTTGATTACACTAACTCTATTCTCTCTACAAGATGTTGTTTGACCTGTCAAGTAGTTCTGCCATTTTATATTTGATAAAACCAAATCAATTCCCAATAACCCAACCCAATTGTTGGTTTAACTATGGTGTCGGTGAACACGGTGACTTCTGCAGGCTACATACAATACTTCCAAATATACCTCTTTTGAATTACTCTCACTGCAATCTGCAGCATGTAATTACCCTTTAAGCAACATACTTTTAAATCGACCCTATGAACTACAGATTTCACAATCTTGTAAAGGACTCAGCAGACTTAACAAAGATGCATCGCCATAGCCAGAAGCGAGGTGGAGGGAGGGGGGTAGGTGGGGAGGGACTCTAAGCCAGGTTGAAAAGCAGAGGAATGAGGCCCCCTCTACCCAGCATCTTGTTAGCAAATGTGCAGTCACTACAGAACAAAATTGAAGACCTGAGGGCAAAATTGCTGTATTGAGGGGAAATGGCAAATTATTGAGTTCTGTGTTTTACCAAGTTTACCAGGCTTATTCACAGTATGCCAGATACGGCGATCATACCCGAAGCTCTCTATACAGAGGACAGACCGACCTGCTGATTCAGAAAAGGCAAAAGGTGGAGGTGTGTGTTTCATGATAAACTCTGTGGTGCTCCAATGTAGCGATTTTCTCATACACTTGTTCCACCTCCCCCCCAACCTTGAACACCTAATTATCAAATGCTGACTATTTCACTTATCAAGGTATGTCTCCTCTGTGATCCTGACCACAGTTTACACACCACAAACAGCTGACTGTAATCAGGCACTTGAGATACTGCGCCAGATGATAGACAATAGACAACAGGTGCAGAAGTAGACCATTCTGCCCTTCGAGCCTGCACCGCCATTCTGAGATCATGGCTGATCATGTACTATCAATACCCGGTTCCTGCCTTGTCCCCATAGCCCTTGATTCCCCTATCCATAAGATACCTATCTAGCTCCTTCTTGAAAGCATCCAGAGAACTGGCCTCCACTGCCTTCCGAGGCAGTGCATTCCAGACCCCCACAACTCTCTGGGAGAAGTAGTTTTTCCTTAACTCTGTCCTAAATGACCTATCCCTTATTCTCAAACCATGCCCTCTGGTATTGGACTCTCCCAGTATCTGTAACATATTTCCTGCCTCTATCTTGTCCAATCCCTTAATAATCTTATATGTTGCAATCAGATCCCCTCTCAATCTCCTTAATTCCAGCGTGTACAAGCCCAGTCTCTCTAACCTCTCTGCGTAAGGCAGTCCGGACATCCCAGGAATTAACCTTGTGAATCTACGCTGCACTTCCTCTGCAGTCAGGATGTCCTTCCTTAACCCTGGAGAACAAACTGTACACAATACTCCAGGTGTGGTCTTACCAGGGCCCTGTACAAATGCAAAAGGATTTCCTTGCTCTTGTACTCAATTCCCTTTATAATAAAGGCCAACATTCCATTAGCCTTCTTCACTGCCTGCTGCACTTGCTCATTCACCTTCAGTGACTGATGAACAAGGACTCCTAGATCTCTTTGTATTTCTCCCTTACCTAACTCTACACCGTTCAGATAATAATCTACCTTCCTGTTCTTACTCCCAAAGTGGATAACCTCAATCACCAAACAAGAAACAGTCCACCCTGACTTATTTCAAATCATAGTAAGGGATTTCAATCATGCTTGTTAGAAGAAATCAGCATATAACCTGTAGCACCAAAGGTCCCAACACACTAGACCACTGCTATACTAATACAAGGAATGCCTACCATTCCATGCCCAGACCACACTTTGGGAAATTGGGTCATTTGGCTGTTTTGCATACAGGCAGAGGCTAAAGATCAAGGCTCCAGATATTAGGACAACAAAGAGGTAGTTGCAGGAGGTAGAGAAGTGGCTATGGGATTGTTTCGAGTCGGTGGACTAGACCGTGTGCAAGGACTCATCCATGCAGGCACGATCTCTGGAAAGCCGTCTCATGGGCAAAGTTGCAATTCCGGACTAAATTTGAATCAATAAAGGATAGTTGACAGGTGTGGCAAGGTTGAATGCTATTATCTCTGACAAAGTGAAATCAAGTGACATAGATGACAAAAGGGCTTCACTTCCAGATGAGCTCAATGCCTTCTATGCTCTCTTTGACTGTCAAGACATGGAAAAATCATCAACAACTCCCATAGCCTCCAATAATCCTGTGATTTCAGTCTCTAAGGCCAGTGTGAGAGCATCCTTCAGGAGGGTGAACCTATGGAAAGCATCCAGCCCAGGTAGGGTACCTGACCAAGTACTAAAGACCTATGCTGATCACCTGGCTAGAGTGTTCACTGAGATCTTTAACCTCCCACTTCAGTATTCTGAGGTACCCACCTGCTTAAAGCAAGCTTCAATTATACCAGTGCCAAACCACGTGGTAATCTGTCTCAATGGCTATCATCCAATACCACTTACATCCACAGTGATGAAATGAATTGAAAGGTTGGTGATGAAACATATCAATTTCTGCCTGAGAATCAATTTAGATCTGCTCCGATTTGCCTACCAGTACAACAGATCCAGAGCAGATGCCATCTCATTGGCTCTTCACTCAACCTTGGAACATCTGGACAGCAAAGATGCATTCATCAGGATGCTCTTTATTGACTACAGCTTGGCACTCAATCCCATCACTCCCTCAAAACTAATCAATAAACTTCAAGACCTGGCCTCAATACCTCCTTGTTCAATCGGATCCTGATTTTCTTGCTTGCAGACCCCAGACAATTTGGATTGGCAACATCTCCACAATCACCATCAGCACAGGTGTAGCACAAGGCTGTGTGCTTAGCCCCCTGCTATACTCACTTTTACACATCACAGTGAGGCCAAGCACAGCTCCAATGGAAAATTTAAGTTTGCTAATGAAACAACTGTTGTAGGTCAAATCAAAAGTAGTGAGCAATCAGCATGTAGGAGAGAGACTGAAAATTTGTGGTTCCACAACTTCTTATTCAAAGTCAGCAAGACCAAGGAGCTGATTACTGACTTCAGGAGGAGGAAACCAGAGGTCCGTGAGCCCAGTCCTCATCGGGAGATCAGAGGTAGAGGGGTTCAGAAATTCCTCAGTGTCATCACTTCAGAAGGCCTGTCCTGGGCCCAGCAAACAAGAGCAGTTACGAAGAAAGCATGACAACGCCTTGATTTCTTTAAGAGTTTGCAAAGATTCAGAATGATATCTATGATTAACTTCCACAGATGTGTGGTAGAGAGTATATTGACTAGCTGCATCTCTGCTTGGTAAGGAAACACCAATGCCCTTGAACAGAAAATGCTCCAAAAAGTAGTGGATACAGCCCAGTCCATCATGGGTAAAGCCTTTCCCACCACCAGGCACAGGAACAGTTACTGCCCCTCAACCATCCGGCTACTGAACCAGAAGGGATAACATCACATAACATCATTAAATTGTTCCCACAACCTATGAACTCACTTTCAAGGACTATTATTTGTTTGGTTGATTGTTATTTTTCTTTCTTTTTGTATTTGTACAGTTTGCTGTCTTTTGCACAATGGTTGTCTGCCCTGTTGGTGTGGTTTTCCATTGATTCTATTATGGTTATTGGGATTTATTGAGTATGCCCACAAGTAAAATGAATCTCAGGATTGTATATGATGACATATATGTACTTTGATAATAAATTTACTTTGAACTTTTGTTGAGTACAATTTAGGAAGGCTATGCCTTCTATCACATTTATACTGACTCTCTCATAGTTAATAAAAATTAAAAACTACAAAATTAAAATACCCATCATAACTGCTCCAGCACTTCTCTCACGCTTTCTCTATCACCCATCTTCAATTACATTCCTAAGTGTTTCTATCCCATTTTTATTCTTTAATTCAACTTCCATGGTCTCATTTCACAGAAATACTTGCAGCAAAGAAGGAGGCTATTGGCTCAGTTCTCATTTTATGAAGGCTCATCAAGACCTCATTGCTCTTTTATTCAATACCTCCATTTATAAAACCCTGGATATTAGGCCTGTTTAACTATTTTCTCAAGCTGCCCTGCTATCTCCAACAACCTATGCTCATATATCCTCAGATTCCTGTCCTTGTACATCTTTAGAATTGTGTTTTCAGTTTATAATTGATAATACTTCTAACTCATCAGCCCTTCTTTAAACTGTGATTGTTCCTACAGAGAAGATAACACAAAAAGTGCTATCAAAATTAAATGGCACCAGTGAAGGGAGGATGACATGGTTAACATATTATTCATTGAACTTTCTGCAGTAATTATATTCTTTTCACCACAGGTGTTACCTTGTATATAGCATCTGTTGTTCCTTTAATCTAAATTCCCAGCATGTACAATTATTCTGATGTTTTATTAAAAAATAACAATAACCAACCATACAGGCATTATTTTCTTGAACTTATTTATGCACTTGAATATAATACTCTTAGCCAACTTTCTTATCATAGATGTAATCCAGAATATGTACCATTTTTCAAACTACAAGTTGGAAATGAAAGTCAAAATTAGTACCTAGGAAACATAATATCAAAATAGATCTGAGCTCAAGTTCCATACTCAAGTGAAATTTTAATTTCAACATGCAAGTAGAAATGCACTGTGAAAAGCCATTAGAAGTATAATTCAGATATTATTGTTAGAACATAACAGACAGTACAGACCCTTCAGCCCACAATATTGTGCTGTACTTTTAACCTACTCTAAGATCAATCTAACCCTTCCTTATATAAAGAATCAAACCCTTTCTCATATAGAGAAAAGAACATCTCTATTTCACGTTATTCCTCCATTTATTAGCAGGCATTTGGTAATGAAGGAACATGGGTACATTAGAAACTCGGAATGGTCTGAACACCGGTACAAATGGTACTGAGGCCAAATGACCTGACAAATATATACTGATTCTCTGCACCAACAAGCCAAATGTACCCTACAGAAGTCTTTGCTAATTTCCTACTCTCCTTTTAAGATCTCAGTCATGTCTAATCAGCACAGAATGTTCCTATCATACTGTAGTAATGAAGCAATGAAAGTTATCCTGATCTTAATGAAGTAGCTGCCCAAAAAGGGATGAGGAATTGTGGAACTATTGATACATACAGATAAAATGACAATTAAAAATATGCACAAACAAGGGAAAATCTGCAGATGCTGGAAATCTGAGCAACACACAAAATGCTGGAGGAACTCAGCAGGCCAGGCAGCATCTATGGAAAAAAGTGCAGTTGACGTTTTGGGCCAAAACCCTTCGGCAGGACTAATAAAAATATGGAATACCTTTGCAATTACTTTAGATATAGAGTTCAACTTTCTTTTCTATTCACTCTGCAGGATTCAAATCATGACTACTTTATAACGCTGACTGGGGAGAATCTAAGTTAACAATGGAAATAAGTGTCAATTAAAATACGAGAGACGAACAGCAAGAATTCCCCAAAAGCCAACCCCAGGCTATTACCAAAATGGCCATGCAAATAATTGTATATAATTCTTTAATATGGGCAGGAACAAAAGGACACTCAAAAACATACTAAAACTCAGTACAACACTGTTCTGTACAATTCAGACCATATTGTTTACAACTAACAAAAGTCAGCCACTGAGATAATTCCATCCATTCAGCTGCTTATTTTACCCTTTTGCTACCACTTGTGCTGGTGGAAGCACTGATGTTATTCCAGCTGGCAGGATGATTATATATTGCCTTATCACTCCATGTGGCTCATCACCTCCATTTCTCAATAACAAATGAAAAGTCCAGTGAGCAGCACTACTGAGACCCATTCCACTTCAACAGTTAAACATTGACAATAAATTGCAGCTACTTTTGACCATTATTAATGCCAAGTGAATATGGGATTCCAATAAAGCAGCTTACACTTTTCAATGAAATTCTGCCTACTAATAATTTCTCAGGCAGGTTATTTTTGTCACAACGCTTCATAATAATGAAGATAAAGAATTTCAAAGTGGAGAACTATAATAATTAAAGAAATAAAGCAGAATTTGAAATATTTCACCATATGTCTACACATCCAGAAATGCACCTGCTAGCCTGTTTCAAAAAAACTGCAATTAATCCCATGATTAAAATTTTAATTAGTTTATCTTGTATCAATTAGATAGCCAATTAAAGGCAATTACAGCATCCAGCATGTTCAAGTTTGTTTTATTACTAATGCTATCATCCGAGAAATGATCGGGAATATCCAATATTTTTCAGTATTTTCCTACTTCCAAAAGATAGGTTAAACTATTTTTTTTTAAATCAGGCCATTCTACATGCAGAGAATATGAAGGGGGCCCAGATTTGTTGTGTTGGGGACACAGGCTCAGGTTTTCATTTCTCAGCGATGATCATTTTGGTGAAGTAATGAGTGCAGTGACTTTGCCTCACTGAAGCATGGACAACCGTAAAAAAAAACTGCCCATTAATGGTAGAAGATAACTACAGTTAACTCACAGTCTAAGGGCCCAATGCAAATGTTTACAACAAAAAGACTCCTTGTGACTGCATAAACACTAATGATCTAATTAATAGATCATATGATGTTATGTTCTGGAACAGCACAGCCCTGCTGGCTTATATATGTCATCTGAACTCTGATAGGAGATTCCACTCAAATTCTTTAAGAGTTATAGTGGTTCTTTCCTTTTTATACAAAGATGCACCTTGAATTTGATATCATTTTTTAAGAAAAACTTGGTTAATAGTGTAGATAGCAATGGACAGAATTAGTGTAAGGAAACATATATATTAAATTAATAATTTCTACACACACACACACCTCCCCCCCCCCCAAGTTGTTCCAAGGCATCTCATTGGATCATACCACTTGAAAATATTTGGTATGAAGATGCTAGAAAATGTAGCAACACAAAAGGTGCTGGAGGGTCAGGAAGATTCAATGGAGGGAAATAGGCCATTAGCTTTTCAGGCCAGGACCAAGGGTCTCAATCTGAAAAGTTGACTGTCCATTTTCTTTCATAGAATTCAGTATGATTTAGAACATTAGCAGCAGGATTTTGAATGACCTCACAATTCTAGAAGACAGAATGATGGTGGTCAACACAGGTGATACAGGCATGTAATTTTTTAGAAAATGCACTGAGAAGATGACCACTAAGTCAGTTTTAGTTATCAAGATTGAGGGGATAAACATTTGCCAAGATGGAAGGGATAATATTTCACCCAAGAAGGCAGCCAAGGTTTCATCTTAAAACTTTGTATTAAAAGTGGTACAACACAGATCACAGTAGTTGGATAGAAATCCACTGGACTGTCAAATAAGACTTTTTATGTTCAAGCTTCTGGAGAGCATCTCTAGGTCACAGCCCTTTAAGGTTATGATGAGGTAATCCACTAGATCACATAATGCTTACAGCACAGAAAACTGTCATTCAGCCAATTATGTCCGTATCCATTCTAAACCATCTTTTTCTACCTTCTATAGCTCTCACATCCTTTTGTTTCATACCCTTACCGAAATTCCCTCCAAGTGCTAAAAAGGAATCTACTTCAACAATTAGGCCTAGCAGTCACTCCAGACCTTATCCATGCGCTGCGCAAGATAGTTTTGTGCAGACCCTAACCACACTATACAAGACCGTTTTCCATGTCACAAAAAAAGTTAGTCACTCCATAGTATCAGAAGTATTGATAAGAGTTTCATGAACAGATGAGCTGAAGCAGGTGCAGTAAGAACCTTGTGCGTCGTAAGGGTAGAAATTGGTAGTGTCGGCAATCGTACAGATTCAATCTAAAGTAACACGCACAAGTTCAGGCCATGAAAAAGGGTCTCAGCCCAAAATGTCGACTGTTTATTCATTTCATAGATACTACCTGACCTGCTGAGTTCCTCCAGCATTTTTGTGTGTGCTGCTTTGGATTTCCAGCATCTGCAGAATTTCTGGCGTTCAGATTTAAATCTAGCTAGTTAACCCAAACCCCAAGGATTCAACGTTGTATATGTCAAGTTTGTTTTGAGGTGGATCAGTTACAAGAAATTCGTTAGGATACTAAGATAGAGTTTTGATCAAAAATATGCCATAACAGCCTAACTCAACACATTACCTACACCAGGTTGATTAGCTTAATGACAAATCAACTTTTTAAAAGTTGAGATTTTCAGGCGTATCTTTTCTGTACTTGATGTTCAAATGCTTCATTAAGACTCATATAGTTAGTGCTGTTTGGATTAGCTCAGCCATGAAAGGAATCCTAGATACTTGGTCAAGAGTTGTGTCAAGCCAGGTAGAATTTTATTTTATTTTTAAACAATGCTCTCATGTGACACATTAATACTGTCATCAGTTTTATTTCTGTTTCAATCAGATGTCGGAGAAAGACAAACACAACAGAATGCCATGGGGATCAAATGTGAAATCACTTAAAACTAAGGATGAATTCACCCCAAAAAGGGTTGATGTTGAAAATAAACACTGTCGAAATCCTTGTGCATTAACACCTCGCATTCAAAATAAAAGGTAAAAAAGTTACTCAATATAAAGTATGCTTACTACAACGTCAAATTGAATATTCAAGATCATAGCAAACAGCGAAAACTTACAGCTTGATAGTGAGTTTTTTAATCAAAGAATGTTGCTTTAATTAAAATACCTCCCTCCACCTTCCAAAAAAGAAAATTTCCCCCAGATCAGTATTTAAAAAGTTGCATTACAACATAACCTTACCATTCAGCCTTGCTTGCCTGTTGGACCTTACTCGCAAAAATGTCTAAAGAAAAACAGAAAAGAAAGGTGAAAAATAAACAGGAAGCACTTCAACTGTAAGATGCTATCTGAATATAAGTGAAATATATGCCTGAATCAGATGGATTGCAGTGGATTCTCTCATTGCTCAACTACACAGGATGTAAACAAAACCTACTTCCTCCTTGCCATTGGTGTGTTCTGGATCCTCCACTCCTGCTGGGTCCATGGCAGGATTGAAATGGGATAACCTGTCAATATTACTTGGCATGAATGAAGCACCTGGACGCTGTACACCGTTATAATCCGTTCCGTGCAGTTCACAGAAACAGAGAGGATGTCATTAGATTCAAACCAAGAGGCTACATCTTGCTCAGCGTACACCAGGCCGCGGAGAACGCCGGGTCACGTGACCGTCAGCGAAAGGTGAAAGTGCAAAGCACGAAGCGCACGGGCGGCGACCGGTCGATAGGTGGCAGCAAACCAGCATCCTACAGCGGGGCTTCCTACTTCCCGTGCCGCTCGCTGCAAGTCGTGCATTTGTAAATTACGTATTAAAATATTTTTATGCATTTCGATAAGAAAATAAACTTGTTATTATCAACATTGGAAACAATAGGAAAAATTGCCTCAACTTTTTAAGCAAATGTCATGAACAGAAAGATCCACTTTGAATTGATAATGCTTGTTAAAATTGCGGAAGAACAGCTACATTTTTTCGTTAAATGACAAGTAACTCTACAAATAACATGCCAGTAGTTTTAAATAGTAGAAAGAGACAACTATTTTTCTGTCTTTTACATCCAGACTAATATTTACACCAAGTAAATTACAAGATTCAGTTGGTAAAGTGTATTTAATTTGCACTGCAAAAAATTAATCCACTAATAAACTAGCATATATTACTTTATGAGACATTTTGTGGTGAGACAACTTCAGCATGATGTTGAGCAACCATTTAGTATGATCTGAAGAATACCAGTCATTTATCATCAATGACAAGAATGGTACTCCAAGAGAGTGAATGCCATTTAGTTTAATATGTCTAGTATCCTCTTCTTCATTCTTGTTCATTAACGAAACTCATATTTTTGATTCTGAACCACTTTTAAATTGCAAATATTGTTCCAATTGCTTTGCAAGCATATCCATATAATCACAAATTTAGCAGTATGTTCCCAATGTGATAGGCTCAAGTGTCAATGCCTTTTGATTTCTTCTTCAGTTTGCAAACCACCCACTGAAAAGGGTCTCCTAAATACACTGTTATTATTTTCCCTGATGGTGAACAACTAGGTGGCATTTCAACATACAGAGCCCTGAAGTAAAATATGAAAGAAAGTAAAAAGAATGAGTTATTATTTTCAGATCATAACTCTATTAATACCCATGGATTACAGCCTGAAAGAAAGGGTTAAAAGGAAAATATCATGCAAACATAAGATTACAGACAACTGATGAGGTTGTTACGGAGATAAATGTTCCTCATAGAGAGAAGATTCTCAGGCACTGTATTCCTTCCACATGTGAGAGATTAATGATAGCACAACACAGTAAAACACACATTTTCATCAACAACAAGAGAGCATCAATTATCCAAACTATTTATAATTAGAAGTGGTGAGCATCTAATAATTCACTTACTGAGATACTCAAATACTAATTAGGCCACATACACAAAGTTTTCTCGTTCACTCACCGTGTTAGTATTATGGAATCATAAAAAACAGCAGACTGTTAGGCTATCACATTTACATCAGCAATATCGAAGCATTCTCCGATTTGTCCTGCTCTTTTCCAATGGCCCTACATCATTGTTCATTCATATATATATATATGGAATTGGATGTGTATGTTATTTTATATTTATTTATATATATATATCCAATTCCCTTTTGAGATTTATTATTTGATTTTCTTACTACCACTCCATGCATATCATGTTACACTAAAAATTGAACTCCTGTTTCTTTTGCCTAATGTCCAGACCCCTCTGCCATCCAATTTCTGAATACACATTGAACCCATGGACAGCACCTCACTACATTCTTTATTTTTATTTTTGCCCTACTTATTTAACTATTAGATATATATACTTACCGTAGTTCATAGTTTTTCCTCTATCCTTATGTATTGCATTGTACTGCTGCCACAAAAGACAACAAATTTCATGACATACGCTGGAGATATTAAACCTGATTCTAATTCTTGTTCTCAAATCTGAGCCCTCTACTTTTTTGAGCTTCCTGAAAGACACTTGTATTTAGTTTAGTGAAGCACTCGTAACTTTGTTTGATCCCGTTAATCTTCTCTCAACAATCATAGATTTTCCATGGATTTCCTTGACTCTATATAAATTCAAAATCCCTCATTTCAGATATTGTTCTGTTCTGCACCCTTTCTAATGTACATTTTACTGTAATTTAACAATTACTTTTATCAAAGATCTTTGCAGTCTATGTCCTAGAAAATTCTGAACGATAACTCTCAAGAGTACCTTTTCTTGAACTCAAATTCATGAGCAATCATATCTCTGTCTATTGACATAAATGATTCAAAATTATATGAGCTGAAGACAGTGGTATTCTTCTCTGTACGCTTGATTGTTTTGGAATAAGATTGCTGCTCCACAGTGCCATTGAATTAGAAATTTTGATAAATTTCCATTTACTTGACAAAAGCACAACATTAACAGTATTGTTGGAGAGGTGATAGCAACCTCAAATGTAATGGAGTGGGAAGTTTCCCATTTGTAGATGTATTGAAAGTAAGCTGTATTTTACTGAATAAAACAGCTGTTCAAAGTTCTGATTTTGTGATGTGAACAATACAAAGGAAGGTAGGAAAAGGCCCATCTAGTTTACTATTTAATTTAGCATCTCAGTAACTTTTCTTATATCTTTGGATTAATACAGTGGGTCATTTTTAAAAAATATTTCACCATAATAAACTTTCCATTTGTTTCAATCATAGAGTTGCATTTGTTAATAAATTGGCTATTGCTTAATTTACATGCAGATTTCAGCTACATTTGCTTGCATTCAATCTTGTGCTTCAATTCTGATTCAATAAAAATTGCTTCTCAAAGTTAACCCCTTTGTTCCCTTCACAGATTTAATGTGTTGGGAATGGCCTCTTCCTTTCACCTTCATTTTTACCCAATAATATACAGTGGATTCTGGTTAATTGGGACACATCAACACCAGAACATTTTGCCCAATAACCCAAAGTTTCATGGAAATAGTTAGAAAGCTATGAAAAAGTCAAACTATTGTTTAACTGAGTGATAAATTATGTATTTAAATAAAATACAGAACAAATGAGAACACAATCAATAATACTACTACAGTATAAAACTGTGAATTAGTTTCTAATTGCTCTTTTGATTGACTGTAAATGAACAAAGTCAGTGCAGCTATCTGGTACAGAGAATGGATTGCCTTCATACAAGGCTATCAATGATTGCATCCTCCAAATTTCATTCTCATTGTAACATTTACGATGATTGTTGATACCGTCAAGTTCTTCGTAGATCCTATTTTATTGAAGTAGAGAAATCGCTTTGTTTTCATTACTAGCCATTTCTGGAATATCCAGGCCTTAATGTTTGAAACCACAGTGTGCAAAAGAGTTCCGAATTGTCTTGCTGCTTATTTCTCGACAACCTGCATTGACAAGGATTACTGTTTTATGAACACAAGCACATGCAACTGATGTTATTTATAACTGTTCGCTCTAAACACAGCATAGCGTCTAATGGCCATGCAAGTGCACGCTAGCCAGAAACTGTTTGGCAATAGTCTCCCCAGTTAAGCAGCTTGGTATCCCAAATAAATGAAGGGAATCCCAGCTATTTTCTCGAATAGCTTTTGTTATCCCCAAGTAAGTTGCTGCCCCGATTAACCAGAATCCACTATACTTAATGTCCTTGACCTGACCCAATGTTTTAAAATACAGCCATGTATGATCCTTGGTGTCCTCCCCAGATCCTTCCTAGTGACTCTGAACTTACTGTAAATTAAGCAAGTCAAGAAGAACATCAAGTTCTCATTTTGTCTTCTTTGTGACACAACATGAAGAACATTGACAGAGGTAATTTCTCCTTAAAGGTGTGCTTTCATGAATGAATTATTGGGTTGATAGTAATTAACTGAATCCTCTGTTGTACATTTACATAACATTCTGAAACACGTTTCCTGCTATACATAATATCACTTTCATCAATAAAAACGGAGCACGGAATTCCACATTAAGGGGCCGACATTTTACAGAATTGGAAACATAAAAGAATCAAAATTCAGTAACACATAAATAAACAAAACACATTTTTGCAAAATCACACAACTCCTTGGTCAAATGATTCTCATTTTGGGTCAAAATAGGGTTGACGTCACTAGGCAAGGTTACCTTGGAGTCAAGGTGGCTGCACAATAGGATCCCTCAGGTTTTGAGATGCAACCCAGATGACATGCACAACAATAGAAATTTGGAACCAAATTAAACCACAGGGGTGCATCAGAAACTCAACAGTAGGTCAGACAGACTAGCATAGGGCAGCTGATAATTGACCAGCCAGTCCAGCTCATTAGTTCATCTTGGAGGGTAGATCTGTTACTGGGCTTGGCATTCTTCTCATTCAGATCTTTACAGGTAAACTTTTCAAGGTAATACCGAATGGTGATGTAGCAGGAAGCTCTCTGTTGCTGCTTTCCAACATGCGTCTGGTGCTGGAGATTTCATTGGATAAGCCTTAGCAAGTCACCCGTTCACACATACAGGTGGCTCAGTTTCCGAATTTGCCTAAAACACTTGAGTTTAATTAAATCTGGTTTGTGCACCCTGCTCATGGAAAACAAAATCCATATCTGTGTGCATTTCCTAGTACTATGTGTAGGAGACTTTTAAAAATGGGGGCAAATATTTGCATTACAATATGGGAGAATACTGCTTAGGAAAAATCAGTTCCTTTTTAAAATATTTATATTTAATGGGGAAGACTATACTTGTATTTAATACAAAATATTGACACAAAGCCTTAATTGCAAAGAAGGGCAAAATATGCCAACTTATTAAAAGACTACATTTTTTCAATCAAACAAATAAATTAGCATTGGAAGGTGTTTTATTTTCACATGTTAATTTGACAGCTAAAAACTTCAGATAAAAATGTGATGCTTCTGCATGAGGTTTACACATTCCATGAAAATGTTAATGTTGTACAAGTAGAACAGCTTGAACTCTCACCAAGAAAGTACAGCATATAGTCACTATTTGTGCTGATTTTTTTAACTTGATTTTGCAGCTCTGCTGTTCCTCTGATGACTGACCTGACAAAAGCACCATTGGGAATGGTAGCTGGCCATACAGAACATGGTTTGAACTGAGTTAACTGACATGAGCCACAGCAACAGTAGGTGCACTGTAATTGGTCTCGGAACTCTTGAGCTATGGAAAGGTAAATCAACTCGGGTTTCCAATCTTGATCATTATCCAGTGTCTTGAAAGTGAGAGTGTAAACTCCAGCTGAGAACATATCAGCTTTGACCATCACAATGTCTGAGATGGAATAGCTTTGCTAAAACTCACCATCCAAGATACAAAATGGACTGTTGGTTGTGCGGGGTAGGTGGAGAGCTCTGATGCTTGAGCATCAATTCCTACAGCTCAAAACTTTGATTCAAAGGATCATGCTTAAATATTTCTTTTTGTTTGTTTCTAAGCAAGCTATTTTTTAAAAAAATGTTCATGCATTGTTTTTATTTGTTCTTAAGCCAGCTAATTTCCATATTTCAAATCATAAAAACTTTGATTTTGCCCAAAACATGTAAAAATTAAAATAGTTTGTTCTAATTATAAGTCACCTCTTTAATGACCTTCTTTTCTTACCTTTTAAACTTTTATCTTATCTCATCATGTAAATAAATAAGTTTGCAACAAATATAGGAAAGACGTTGCCTGTATTTCAGCAATCCCTTTAATTATAAAGGATTTTCATTATTCGGTGAAACTTTCTCTGTTTTCCTGCTTACCTTGGGTACAGCCAGGAAACCCATTCCCAAGTTCTCAATGTTGCATTCAAGTTGATTCTTAGAAAACACATCGAGCCAGCGCAGAATGATTAATGGAACAGACTGAATAATAGGTATGGGCTCACTGATAATCACACAGCAAGTGGAATCAGATCCACCATACCATTACAATTCTTGTTGAGGCTGCCTTGGAGTTATCTGATTTTTATTCAGCTAATTTTCTCACAAGAATTCAGCAATTTAAGATCCCTGGCACCTTTGCTCTTGCAGATACTTCTGATTTGAGTACATTCTCTAATTCTTCCAAAAATAAAGCTAGTAACATGGCAGCCTAGAAATTCGTTATAGTATGCAGCAGAAGACTGCTCTATGGGGGAAATCAGGGCTTATTCAATTAGTGCATAATTTTCAATTGTGCACTCAACACAACAACTTGTTTGAGGAGGCACCAATTGCAAGGTTTTGCACATTGGTGTACATTACTGGTGAACAATTTTGGGTGTCCTGTGCACCAGCTGAAGTTATCCTGCACTAAACCCACTTTGCAATACTTTACACAAAGCCTGGCACCTCTTGAGTACCGAATTCAACCGCTGCTGAGATTTGTAGATCAAGGGGAGTACAAAGAGGAAAGGCAACACAGGGACCTTCTTCATCTGGAGAGTGGGCTTCCATGTTCGGTCCCCAACAAATACCAATGAAGGTAAGAAAGCAACAGGAGGTGCAATGTGAGATTACCACATGTCATGTCCTGAGGAGCAGGTGCCAGAAGAAAGACTAGCAGTCTCAAGTGCAAAGTCAACAAATGCCATCTCCCAACATCCAATGCACTCACTGCTCCACACTTCCTTCGTTTGACACACGATTCAGTGATGGCGTACAATAGTGCATGCAAGGCAGCACACTTGGTTCGGCCAATAGAGCTGCGGCCTTTCAGTTTCTGCACTGCAGGTTCAATCCTGACCTCGTACAGTCTGTCGGCAGTTTACACGCTTTCTTTCCCCAGTTATTGCACGGACTTCCTCCCTATGCTCTGGTTTCCTCACGCATATTCCAAACGTGTGTGGGTTGGTAGGTTAAGTTGCCACTGCACATTGCCGTAGTGCGTAGATGGGCGGTAAATCTGGTGGGGGGGAGAGTGTAGGGGAAAGAATTAATAGGAACTCAGCAAGAATAAAATGGGTGGGTTTGGATTGATGTAAAACTGAGTGTTTGATAGTCAGCATGAACATGAGGAAGAGGGCAAAAGGCCCGTTCCATACTGCCTCTCTCTATGACTTGATGACACCCTCATTAACACTATGTAGATCTCTTGTGCAGAATGGGGTAACAATCACAGACTCTGTCAGCAAACCTAAGCTCACGGCCTGAGCCATTTGGAGGAATGGGTGCTACCAGTACTTCAGACAGTGTCCGTTGAAGGAATACATTTCACACAGGATGATGGTGAATTTATTTCCATTCCTGCTTCTCACGTCACATTTCCTACTCCCCCCCCCCATACTCTTAAGAATCAAGTGGTTCAAACAAATGTCTTATTATATGTCCCCCTTCTCTAACCATGACCACATTCTTGCGCCTGTCTCTTTTCAGATGCCCTAGTAATATCAGTTGCATATGCTTCCATTGCTGAAGCATTATTCAGAAGGAGCAGAAGAGAAGTAAACTGTGAATAGAAAGATTTAGGGGCTGTAAAAACAGGGCATTAGTATTATTTGTATCTGTAGGTAGAGCAATCCACACGTGTGTATGACTGAGGTTTTGCCTGGAGCAGGTAACAGATCTCTGTCACCACTCTCAGCTTCCATGTGCTTTGCAGTTTGGACAGATTGAAGTTCAAACCTGGCTTCTGGAAACAAAATAGAACAAGAGGTTCTTCTCTCATCTTGTTCCTGGTCACAATGGAGGCTCAGCAGGGCCTCAAACATATTACCTGTACTTTCACACTGGAGAGAATGCGGTTTCGCCTCCAATTCGCTAGAGACATGGAATCTTGAGATTTCAATAAGCTCTGCTTTGACTGACTGCTCAGAAGACTAGCAAATAACTGGAAATCCCTTTAAACAGAATAAATTTAAGTGTTGGCCATTGTTTAGGCCTGATTTCTTCTGTGTGGCTAAGCTGCTTGTTAATTGGATATGCATAAATCAATAAGGAATAGGAGGTTTCAATGATGCATTGCACAACTCCTGACATCACCCCTGCATCCTCCATGTGTTTTGTGCATGTGCCTACCACATGCACGTAACCTTACGATTGAAAGTGATGATATATTGCATTATGCATGCTATCACAATTTTGCATCACATTTCAATACAAAAAAAAGCAGGCACTATGTGATTGAATTTCTAGGCCAATGTTCTTTACCTGAAACTCACATGCCATGAAAATTGCTTTTTAGTTTTCCAGTTGACATAATGAATAGTGTTACAAACCGCTTTTGCTGGGGTATATTTATTTATTCCTACCACTGAAATGATATTTTTCAGTGGCTACTAGAAGGCAGCTGGATATCAAAATCTTTAATATGGCTAATAAAAGAAGAATTATTCATTGCAAATGATGGAATCAACTTGCTTCAATGATGCTGTTTGGCTAACGTGATCAAGGTTATGCAACTGTTCAGGATGAATTAGCATTATATTGATTTTTTTTATTATTTTGAGGATAATCATAATTGCTGATTACTTGAAATTTTGCCTAAAACTCATAGAACTGACCTCAGATTCACTTTCCCCTTTTGTCATTTACTCCTTGTAAGATTTTGATTTTTTTATTAATGAATTCCGCTGAGAATTCCTATTTAAAATGGCCCCTGCTGATCAGATTTCCCATGTAAATGATGTCCTGTTTGAAAAGTAAGTCCTATTAACATGTAACATTCTCGATATTATATATAATATTCTTTATATAAAGCAAATGGATGAGATCTTTTTTGAAAAGGACTTCCTGATTCTTATATCTCTTCTCTTTAAAAGAAATCAAATAGTTGGATCATTGTCTAGATATGTATGAGTCACTTTGCACCTGGGTCCTTACAACCATCAATGGATGCCATTCTTTGCCTTTTCCCACCTGGTATCTGTCGGAGTGATGAGTGTCGTCTGCAGAGAGAGGTGACGCTGTAGGTGACTCCCCTTCCCTTTTAATTGGTGCTGATAGCAAAACTGACTGTAGAAAAAGGAAAGGATATCTGTTAAAAACACAACACTTCCAATGCAACACTTGTGTCTTCCCTGCAAATGAAAACCAAAACATGCAGATTTTAGAAATGCTTAATATTATAAAAAGAATGTTGATAAGAATGCACAGCACCAGTGTACAAATGATTCTGGCACTGTCTCAGGGCAGGCTCTTCTCATCACTCACAATGTCTTACTAACACTTACTTCCTCAGAAGGAAATATCCAGAGTTTTGCGTTCTTACACTTGTTATATTATAAAATTTCATAATTTCTTAATGAAAAAGATAGATACCAATTTATATGTTCAAATTATCGCTTACGATATATGCATTTTCTGGCGTCCTCTACTGATTTTCCTTCCTGTTTACCCATGTACTCTTACCAATGTGCCAGCAAGATTAAACACTTACAAGGACCACCTATATAACCATATAACCATATGAAAACAGACGGCTGTAAAAGTATTTCTAAGGCTTTGAATGTATTAAAAAAAAAGCTTGTTTATGTGAATTTATGCAGCAAGCCTGGAATCTGCTGTAGCTCAGTTTCTGCTTGCAGTGGATAAAATTGTGAATCACAGCTTGAGAATCAGAAGATGATATTAATCCCATGAAAGCCAATGTGAAGTTTTATAAAGATGGCTTCACAAAGATTTCTTTTGCTCAACACTATCTGAAGTTTAGGAACAACTGTCATTTATAGAGTAATTTTCTATTTACATAACATTGTGAGGCACTTTATAGGAGAGTTATAAAATAAAATTAGATACCAAGTTTCATTTGGAGTGGGTAGAAAAGATGACTGAAAGCTTTGTTGTGATTTTGGAGGTGGGAAAGAGGGGTAGAATTCCAGAGATCAGAACCTATGTAACTGGAACATGCACAACTGGTTGAACAACTAAAAGCTGGAAAAAAGGATCTAGTGCTAATTAAAAGCAGGGATTCACAAAGCAGCCAAAATTAAAGCATAACTTAAGTGTGGTATTAAAGTGGTTCGAAAAGGTTGATTGAACAGATAGGATACAATTTAAATCTCTCTAGAGTTAACTTGAGAGTTTTTAAAGCAGGGACATTTGCTTTCTGTGTTTTCTGGAACAAGAGCACCACATACATCTATTAATTCAGGTGAAAATGGAGAGCTACAGCTGAAGAGCTAGAAAATACAGCTAACAATATTGATTTGTGATCAAACCTTATGCAACAACCTTTGCCCTATAACATTTACTATCTTCTCTGGATTTTTGTTAACCAATCTTAGATTTAAAATTTAAAATATAACTGGGTATGAATTGCGACCAGTATCAGACCATATTTTGCACAAATGTTTCTTAACTTCATCCTGGAATATCTCTCCCGGTTTTTAGATCGTGGCCCCAAGTCCTCAATTCCTCAGCCAACAGACATTATTTATCTCTCTTTATCCCTTAATACCTTGAAAACATTCACTTGCTCCTATTTTAGCTTTTACATTTCAGAGAATACAACTTTAACTTGTGTAATTTCCCTTATATTTTAACCCTGTGTCAAGGCATTGATAGGGTGTTTTTGGAGTTAGGACATAAAGCGAATATTGACTTCAGCAAACAACCTTCAGATCTGAATATGCACTGAAGATTAAATCTAAAATGCAACTCTCAGAAAATGAGTAGACAATGCTGATTTATTTCTGTGTATTTGGTGTCTGTAATATGGGTGAGAAGGAGGGAGGTTCAAAAAAGCCATTGTTAATTTGGATTTGTTTGAATTGTCCTGAATTTATCTTTGATCTTTAGCACATAAAATGTCTTGTTGGGCTGGGCCGAGCAGACCTTTCCATCAACAGGGTCTCAATCTGATGCCTGCTGTACCTTGTTTTGTCGAATAAAGAGGCTGCTTCATATCTTCTCTCTGGTGACTTCATTCACGCAACAACAGTATCATCATTAAGTTTATTCAGCGCTTCTTATCAGGCTAATACATCATTCCTAAAGTGTGGTGACCAAAACAGTTCACAATATTTAAGGTGTGTTTCTTTTTCATAACTCTGACAAAACCTTCTTGTGTTCCGTTCCACTATATCTAAAGGTCTGTAAGCCATTAGTTTTTTTCCCATTATTTCCTGTACCTGACATTATGGATTTTTGGACCTTCACAGCTTTTAGTTTTTCACCATTTAGCCAGTGTTGTATTCCAGCTTTTTTAGGTCCAAACTGGATGAGCTCAAACTTGCCTTATGTTGATATCCATATAACTACTAATTAGCTTATTTACTGAATCTATTCCATCTCTTCATATCATTTTATACTTCCATCCACAGCACTTACAGTGCTCCTTACCTTTATGTCATCAGCTTTCTATTTCAATAACCTAGTTATTTATAAATACCATAAATAGTTTTTGCCCTAATGCATATCCTCACTGGACCCCATTAGTCAGATACCCATTTGAGTACCTTCACTTATCCCTCTGCTTTCTGCTGCTCAGCCAGTTTCCCAGCTTTTGATTTGTCTTCAGATACATGAGCTTTAGCTAACAGTTCTAAATGTGTGTTCTGGGCAATAATGTGGTAACATTGAAAACCTCAACCAAAATTAAATCTGAAACAAATACACATTTACTTGGAGTTCCCAGTTAACTGTGTGCAAAATATATTAATATATACAAAGTGATAATTTTTTAATCTATTGTACATCAATAATGTATGATGATAGTCATAACAAGTAGAGTCAAAATGAAACAAGGAAAGCCAACATACTCGATTAAGTCTATCCTTTCTGAAGGGCCCAAAACAATGAAAAATCAAATTCCTTTCTTTTGAGCTTTTCTAGGTGCTGAGAGAGGTAAATAATTATTTCCATGAAAAGAAAACTTATTGTATAATCTTTTCCTGGGGCCAAAGACTGTTTGCCTAAAAATACGGGATATCCATCTAAAATACCTTATAGCCAGACCAGTTCTATTGGTTTCAAGAAGACTTGTCCTATTTGACTTCTTAGAATTATTATCTAAGCCACATCTTATTCCTATAATCTTCAATCCCTTTCACAGTCAGATATATCATCCTGGTATTTTTCAAGGATTTAATCAATGTAACATTAACTGTTTTTGATAGGAATCTGTTCTACATATCTACAATTGTGTGGAAGGGAAAAACAATTTCTTCTAATCTCTAGTCTTGCTTGAGGCGTGTCAATTTTGTACTTGTGTGCTCTAGACGTACAATCAAATTTTAAGTTAAATAACCTGCTTATATCCACGTTATCCCTGCCTCACGGCATTTTAAAGACCTGATTCACGCCATATCTTTTTTTTATTCAATGAGAACGTCAAATTCTGTCAGCCTATCTTCATAACATTGCAGTAAGTGTTAGAAGCATCCTTGTCACTCTGCTCCCAATCATTCAAATAAAATCATTCTGATGTCAGACAGCCTGTAACTTATACGTGTCCTCTGGGCACACAGTTGTATATTTCCCAACATTTTAATAAATCATTACTTTTATTATTAATGTTCTAACTAAATACATTGTCATTACACATGGGAAACAAGAATTGCGCTATACTACAGTAATTAAAAAGTTTATAGTCACAATCTGTTTTAAAAAATCAATAATAAGAATAGGAAATAGTTTATTTTTTTATCTTAGATGCCTATTAATCAACTTCAGTTTTAAATAATAAATGTTAATGATATCATAAGGGAAACAAGCAGAGAGGGTACAAGATATGAGAGTTGAATTAGTGAAGTTAGTAGCCTCGGCTGTTTTGTGAACTATATCAACTCACAACGAGTATTAAGTAATTTCCTGAGAGGTCACAGCCAAACAGCTGTTCTTTGTGGATCCCTCTCTCCCAGAGAGATCAGCAGCTTATTTAGTAGAATATCAGATATTTTTAATCAGCAGAAACAAAATGAAGTGAAAGTACTTATAACTGGTAAAAAGAAGACTTGATGGTAAGACTTTGACTTTAACCACTGATACAGAATCCCTCTTCTTTAGTCATGGGACTGAAGTGATGACCAGGATGCGCCATAGTAGTATTTTAGCAATATAAATTACTTTCTTTCTTTTCCAAAGCCTTTTTATTTAAAATAGAGGTCAAATGATTAATAGTCCACAATAGTTTTAGTCAAGTAGAAGCTCATTCCTGTATTAATCAAATAACTGAATAATCGGTATTCTCCCTATGCAGACAGTGGAATTAAATGTTATGTATTGGTTTCATACTTTTGGCCAGCTGCTAAAGCAAGGCCCATTTATTTCACAGCCTCCAAGATCCATGGAGACGACCTCTGAAAAATGTAGGGCCGAACTAATCCCAAACATGTCAATCTCAAGCCCTCTTCTACATACGGTTACAGCTCGGCTTAATAAACTATTCTTAAATACTGTGGAGCTGTTCGCTTCCAAACACCTCCCTTGCATGCGAAGTGGAAGTGCAAGAGCCACTGATACCAAATAATACTGTCCTTCTGTGGCTGTGTGCATTATATGAGTGTCACAAATAATAGATCTTTTAATGCCAAACAGTTGCAGGTTGTCTGGGTGAATAATCGATTATTCTGTGATGACAAAAAGGGACATAGGGCAGTTGTTACAATTTTAGCATTTTATTTTTTTAACAATAAATATTGTTATTTTGAACTGCAGTGCAGAAATGGGGCACTATCAATCATCCAATGCCATAAAGCATATTCCATTTTTCATGAGGACCAATGGCTGCAGTTGCCCGTTGTGGCACTCGACTCAGTAAGTATGTGGCAGTTAGATGATGTAGCATCAGAGTATTGCTGGAATTAACAGCATTCACTCAGACCGGAGTGTAAAATATTCAGAAGGCCAAAGCCGGACAGAAGGAAAGGTCAACATGATTTTAACCACTGTCACTGATATCTTTTGCAGAGGCATTTACTGATGGGGGCATCTAGTGGAAAGAGATTAATACTGCATTGATTTTAAAGATTTCTTAGTTTACAGTGACATGGACTGCAAAATATTATTAAAATCATTGGAAACTAGTTTGGCCCTTTCTATCAAATCCCATATTGGCTGTTCATTGGATACATGTACTCAAATTCAACTCTGCAGAAGCAGCTATTTTAATGATGGCACAGGCTGCTTTGTTTAATCATAATTGGTCCATGTAAATAGATATTTGGTGCTGTAGCTCCCAATACGTTAAGTCCCAGGTGTTGGCCCTGTCATTTGCCCCTTCGTTGCTCAGCCATGCAGAGCATGCAGGAAGACCAAAGGTTTTCATCTGGCAAGCTCTGACCATTTTCCTATTTAATCACAATCTCATTGATGATACAAAGTGTATTGGTAGCATTAGAAGTAATAACACCCAACTGAAGAAAAACAGCCATAATTGAATTGCCCACAAATGAAGAAGACGGAAGTTACATTTAAAAGGAAGCCCAGTTGATGCTGGAATACTTTCAATTCCAGGGATGTGTTGCAAATATATTATTACCAACCTTTTTGTTAGAATATTTTTGCAAGCCTTTGCTTAAGCTTCATTTAAGCTGATTAAAGTACTTGTGAAGAACAACATTATGACATTTGTTTATGTTCTTCAATCCCATGGTTTGGAGCTGTGGTTTCTAAGAGACTTTTTATTTGGCTTTATAGTAATGATTGTTAGTTAAGCTGTTATAAAGTGTGGTCGTGATTGCTATGCTGCTGCAAACCACAGAATGGGAATCCAAGCTGAACAACGTCGAAATTCACATAGATGCAGAAACACAACTCCGAACTGCTGAAAATTCATGAATCCAAGAGTTCTACAAACTGTCACCTTAGATTTCCAATGACTAATCAACGTGACACTCAGAATCAGAATCGGGACTAATATTACTGGTATGTGTCATGAAGTTTGTGGCAGCAGTACAGTGCAAAATGTAATTTTAAAAGCTATATAAATTACAGTAAGAAATATATAGAGTGGATTCCAGTTAATTGGGACACATTGGGACCAATACATTTTGGCCCAATTAGGTGGCTGCTCCAATTAACTGAAGTTTCATGGAAACAGCTAAAAATTCTATTAAAAACAAACTATAGTTTAATTGAGTAACAAATTATGTATTTAAATGAAATACAGAACACATTAAAACACTATCAAGACAACTACATTACTATTAAACTGTGTATTAGTTCCTAATTGTTATCAATGGAGGAATTCATCCAGTGTACCTGGATGTTGCCACATTCTTTTGACTGTAAATGAATAAAATCAGTGCAGACACCAAGTGTCGATAATGAACTGCCTTCACACAATGTGCTATTGATGGCTGCATCCCCCAAATCTTCATTTTCAGTTTAACATTCAAGGTGATTGTCAAATTCTTCATAGTTCCTAACTTGCTCAAGTAATGTAATTGTATCATTTTCACTCCCGGCTGTTTCCGGCATCTTCAAGCCTGAATGCTTGAAACTGCAGTGAACAAAACAGTTCTGAATTGTCTTACTGCTTATTTCTTGTAAACTAACAGTGACAAAAATCACTGCTTTTTGAACATAAGCATATAACGCTATTTAAAAACTGTTTGCTCTAAGTGCAGAGAAGTGCCTAAGGCCACACAAGTCCTGCGTCTAACACTTGTTAGCAACTGTTTGGCAACAAACTCCTCCACAATTAAGTGGCACAGTGTCCAAAATAAACAAAGCCAATCCTGGCCATTTTCTCGATTAGTTTTTGTTCTTTAAGAGTTGCCCCAAGTAAGCAGCTGCCTCGATTAACCAATAGCCCAGTTAACTGAAATCCACTGTGGATAAAAAAAATAAATTAAGTAAGTACACAAAACAAGAGTAATATTGTCTATTCAGAAATTTGAAAGCGGAGGGAAGAAATTGTTCCAAAAAATTTGAATGTGTGGCTTCAGGCTCCTGAACCACCTCCTTGATAGTAGCAATGAGAAGAAGGCATGTCCTTAGTGATGGGGGTCCTTAATGATGGATGCTGCCTTTTTGAGGGATTGCCTTTTGAAAATGTCTTCAATACTGGGGAGGCTAGTGCCCATGATGGAGCTGACTGAATTTTCAACTTTCTACAGATCTTTCCAATCCGTGCACTTGCCCCTTCATACCAGACAACGATGCAACTGGTTAGAATGCTCTCCACGGTACATCTGTAGAAAATCGCTACAATCTTTGGTGATATGCCAAATCTCCTCAAACTCCTAATGAAATATAGCCACTGTCATGCCTTCTTTGTAATTACATCAATATGCTGGGCCCAGGATAGATCTTCAAAGATTTTGACAACCTGGAACTTGAAAATACTTACCCATTCCACTGCTGATCACTCAATGAGGGCCCATATGCGTTCCTTCAACTTCCCTTTCCTGAAGTCCACAATCAATTCCTCAGTCTTATTGATGTTGAGTCCAAGGTTGCTATTGCGATACCACTCAACCAGTTGATCTATCTCACTCCTGTTCCACTCCGCAACACCATCTAAAATTCTGCCAACAGAAGTGGCATCATCGGCAAATTCTTTTAGATGAGGTGTGAGCTGTGCCTAGCCTCACAGTCAGGGGTGTAGGGAGAGAAGAGCAGTGGGCTAAACATGCATCATTGAGCTGCACCAGTGTTGACTGTCCACGAGGAGCAGATGTCACTTCCGATCCACACAGACTGTGGTATCCTGATGAGGAAGTCAAGGACCCAGCTGTAGAAAGAAGTACAGAAGCCCAGGTATGGAGCTTATTGATTAGGTCATTGATGGTGTTAAATGCTGAGCTGTAATCAATAAACAGCGGCTCGATGTAGGTATGACCAGGTATGTATATCTGTAGGTATTTTTATTGTCCACATGGTACAAAGGCGAGTGGACATCTAGTGAGATTACCTCTGCTGTAGACCTATTGTGACACTAGGAAACTGCAGCAGGTCCAGCTCCTTGCTTTCCCCTTTACAGTGATCTGAATCATCAAGGTTTTATTTTATTTTAAGAAACTAACAGTGAAGATTAAGGATCAAAATTGAATAACATGATTTGGGATTACATTCACATTTTCAGTATTCCTGGAGGGAAGCAACAGAAATACACTCACTTTAGACTTTATTAGGTAGACACGTACACCTGCTTGTTAATACAAATATCCAGTCAGCCATCAAGCTCAATACATAAAAACATGCAGACATGGTCAAGAGGTTCAGTTGTTATTTAGGCCAAAGATCAGAATGGGGAATAAATATGATCTAAGTGACTTTAACTGTGGAACAATTGTGGGCGCCAGACAGGGTGGTTCAAGCATCTCGGAAACTGCGGATCTCCCGAGATTTTCACACACACCAGTCTCTAGAGTTTACGGAGAATAGTGTGAAAAACAAAAAAAAAGTAAGCAGTAGTTCTGTGAGCATAAACACCTTGTTAATGAAAGAGGTCAGAGTGAGAATGGCCACACTTGTTTAAGATGCCAGGAGGGTGACAGCAACTGAAATAACCATGCATTACAACAGTGGTGTGCAGAAGTGCACCTTTGAACGCACGACACGTTGAACTTTGAAGTGGCTGGGCTACAGCAGCAGAAGACCACACTGGGTTCCACTCCTGTAACTAAAAAGTGGCCACTAAGTTTATAACTTTCCAAAATGTGACTGTTACACTGCATTGGAGAGGTTAAGAGGACCCAATACCAATCATAAGTTTGAAAAAGGGCTAAGGAAAGATCTTTTGAAAAATATATTTCAAAATAAATGGGGTAATGACTGAAAATGTGAGGGTCCTGTTGAACATAATCAAAAAAATCTGTAGATGCTGGAATTTAAAACAAAAACAGAAAATGCGGAAATACTCAGCTGGTCAGGCCTCGTTTGTGGGAAGAGGGAGAGTCAACATACAGGTCCATGACTATCAATCAGAATCCTGAAATGCATTTCACTCACGACCACTGACAGCAATGATTTCAGAATCCAGCCTGTAATAGCTACACAGTAGGTTTCACAACTGCCCATTTAAAGCTCTTTTGCATTGCTTTAAGCTAGCCTCTGGCTCTTAAAGGGAAGGAGTGTCTTGGGTGTAGCAGGTACTGAAAGTCATTCTACAACAGAATTTGACCCGAGAAATTGTAATAAATGAAACAATATAGGAGAGAGCAGCCTCCGAGCTTTACGGATGATCTACTGAAGGCTTTGGAGGAGGAAATATGAAATTGCTGAGGGCAGAGAAGTGAACACAGGGTAGAATATGTAGGTGGCCCTTAAAAAACAATGCATTAACAGTAGGAGCAGAAAGCCGTCTTGATTAATATCAAGAGTCACGCACTGAGTCCCTGTGTGCAGTGCTGAAAGAAGTTCAGTGACCTCATATGAGCAGTTGAGGTCAATGAATGCATTTTCTAATGTGTCATTTCCTATCTACTTCGCTTTTGCCACTGGACTCAGAAAATAGCCCCATCACTCACCTACCACTGTCAGTCAAGACCTGTACTTAAGTTCATATGTTCCAATGCTTAGTTACCACTGCTAAGACTTATATCCAGCTTTTATCACCATGATAGCCGCGTTACTCAAATCCATCACTCACTCATGCTTCCCTTTCTCTCGCAGGTTGACAGTGCCAAACCATAATCGGCAGGACCCCACACTTATCTATGAGCTTCCTGTAGGATATCTGCCACCCCTCCCCCACATCCCAGCAGCCCACTGAGGGAGCTTTGCAAAGCAGAACTGGAACAAGAAAGGACTGGTACCAAAGGAACAGCACAAGTGACTTGTTCATTTTGCTATGCAACATGCCACAATTCTGTTTGTTGAATTTCTAGTAGCTTATATTTAGAATTGTGGCCAAATGGAAGCTATGTTGTTCAGCAATAGAAGGAACACATTGGGAAGCCAACAGTGCTTTGGGTGCTGGAGTCACAATTAGCAACAGAGATCTCAAATAAGTTCTTCACAAATTGAACAGGCAGAAGGAGGTTAACTGGATTGATTCCTTCCCTCTTTCTCCATCCCCTACAAAACTACTGAACTTTGGTTTACTGTTGTTTAGTCATGAATCTTAACATCTACCCTGCTGAGAATTGCAGAGCTGCTCCAAAATGATCCAAGCAGTAAGTGCTATTTCAGCCTGCCAGTGTCCTTTTGTAAGGCATACATGTAGCCTGATGGCCTTCACAACACCAAATATAAGACTGCTAATGTGGGGTAAGTATCAGAATTATCAGACATATCATCAGTAGAAAGCCCTTGTTATGCAATAGCCATCATGTTTTGGTACATTGTGCTTGCTAAAGCACATTGCAATAGACTGCTACAGAATGAAGCATCTTCATAGCTGCCAGACATTGATCACTATGTTGACATACCACAAGGATGCTGAAGGAATGGAATCCACTTTAGTTTTTGTATCCAAGGGGTGATTGATAAGTTTGCAGCCTAAGGAAGGAGAAGTCAATTTTAGAAAACCTAACATATTTATTTTTCAACATAGTCCCCTCCTACATTTACATACTTAGTCCAGCAGTCGTGGCGCATACGGATCTTGGACCTCCAGAGTGTGTCCACAGCAGGGGTGATTGATAAGTTTGTGGCCTAGGGTATACCTTAGGCCACAAACTTATCAATCACCCCGATGAGTTATTAACTTCAAACTTTCTGCATAATCACTCAAAGAGTTGAACTGCATGTGCATGTAACAAGTGCTGTATAACACATCTCCTTCTACCTTAGGCCACAAACTTATCAATCACCCCTGCTGTGGACACTTTCTGGAGGTCCAAGATCTGTATGCTCCATGACCGCTGGACTAAGTGTGTAAATGTAGGAGGGGACTATGTTGAAAAATAAATGTGCTAGGCTTTCTAAAATTGACTCCTTCTACCTTAGGCCATGAACTTATCAATCACCCCTCGTAGGACGTACACCCTGCAAGTTATGTGCATGCAATAAATATCTCTGGGGAAGCTTTATACTGTCTGATCTGATGCTTTCCCCACCCAAGGGAATAAGATATGACTAGTTTTCTTTAAATAATCATATTTATGTAAACAGCAGATTGCAAAGTAAGATGTCACAAATATTTGAACCAAGAAGGAGCTAGACGCATTCTCACAGCACTTTCATGGCATTTGGTAATAAAGGCCTGCTCTATTTGTGACTATGCCGGGTGGCAAGTTCCAACGGAGCATTTTGGTGAAAAGTTCTTTGGTACAAACTACACCACCTCCTATAGAAACCTGAAAAAATTTCTAAGGTCACAAAACACTTGGAGATCATAGCAGCAGCCAGAAAGTAAAACAGAACAAGATCTCAAGTGAGGGGGGTTCAGACTTGCTATGGAACACAGGCCCAGCCATCAGATACTAAAAGGTCATGAACTAGAGCATGGTGTTCCAAGATAGGAGCATTAGTGTCATGTATATTTGCAATGGACATTCATTGCATGCATGTGGGTACCCTCTGATGTCAGTTACCCCATAAATATACTGAGGCACCACATATGTCATTTTAGGGATGGCAGGATCACCTCAAAAACAGACACTTCAAAGCTCAATTTCTCCCTGTAAAAATCAGCAGAGAAAAAAAATCTCAGTTATAGTGCTCACACTGTTTGAAGGGAAAGCAGATGTTAAAAGCATTTTGATGGAAGATACTTAATAATGATACAGCACCAGAAGACAGTGAAGGACAAAGTCTTTTGCAGTATCACCAGAACACTCAATATCTTTGACATGTTTCTGCCACACTGGGATCTATAGAAGTGGAAAATCAGGGACCCTCATTGAGTCATCACCTGTTCTCTCCCTCCTTTTCTTCTTTCTGTACTTGAAGAAAGGGTGTTGTGCAGGTCAGCAGTTGTGCTAAGAGGCTGAGAAACGATAAAAGCGAGGAAAAATTAATCAAAAAAATAATTTGCGCAGCATGATTAAAAAACATAACTTTTACACAACCAGCTAGCTCAGCACAAGTGACATTTGCAAGAGGGAAAAGTATCTTCTAAAGGTAGGAGCTTAAAAATAATAATTCATGGCTTTTCAACCTTTTGCATGATGTTCCCCACCAGCTAATTTTAGGTTTAATGGCAGAGAGGCAATTAATCTTTGCAAGCCTGGTGGCTGCAACACCTCTGACTTCAAGACAGCTCCTTTTTAAAGAGAAGCATTAGACATCTTTCCCTTGCCATTTTCTGTCCTACAAATTAATCTTTGTCGTACATCTCTAAAATGAATTGAAATTGGTAGCATATTGTAAATATTGTTTCCCTTCGTGTGCAGGATCATATGTCATAAAGTGAATGGAAGTGCATTTCCCTCTGACATTTTGTTAACTGAATTCCCTTTAAGGCAGCCATTTGAGACTATTAAATGCTATCCCCTCATTTATGGACGGCTGAAAGAAGTCTTTCTCTCTCCCTATCTTTTTTTCTGTGTCTACCAGGTTGTCAGTATATTAAATGAAAGAAAAGCTCAGCTCCAATAAAAACTTATTCTCCATTTCTATTTCTTCTATCATTGCCTAGACAAATACTTCGGTACTTTTCCCTTAAAGTGGTCATTATTCAATGGCCAAAATCTCTGGTCTTATAAAATGTGTATTAAGTGTGCCATCGGTCCTTTGTATTATTGAATGGCTGCACAGTTAAGGATCCCACTAAATCCTCATAACAATGTACTGCACACTGATTTAAGAAAAATAGTAATTCATTTACAGGATATGAATATTGCTGGCAGGGTCCTCTACAATGTATTCAAAATGGTGGTGGTAAACTACCTCAATGAACTTCTTGCTAAGAAGGGTCTTCCAGAGTATTATTAGGTAGAAACACCAAGATAACGCCCAGCAACAATTAAGAGTCTGCAATATATATTTAATTTTCATCATTTTCATGCGCCTGTTGGCCTTGTCCAAATCCATAGCACAAATAGAAGTAAATTATATTATCTTATAGCCACCATGGAGATGTAGCAATAAGGTTACAATGTTGAAACTAAATGTTCTAAGGTTCTTCAATTTTAGAAGGATAGCGAGCAAGGGAAAAGAAGTTCAGTGGTTTGGTTTATGAAAGTGAGATCAATGTGGTACTGAGAAATAGTTTTAGGTCAGAAGATGAAGATGTAAAATTAGTTTGGTGGAGATATTAAGTAGAAAAGGGAAGAAGTCACTGAAAGAACATGGTCTACAGGACACTCCCCAACTGTAGTTATATTCTAAAGCAGAGTGCAAATAAAGAAATAATGGGGGCTTGCAACAAAGGCACTGTAATCAAAGGCAAATTAAATCCTCATATGGATAGGGCAAATCAAATCACCACACTTAGCACTGAGGAAGAGTTTATTGCATGCAGTTAAAGCAGTTACATAAAACAATAGAACAAAGAAAAGTATAGCACAAGACCAGACCCTTCAGGCCACAGTCTTAAAGAATCAGAGTCATAGCACACTACAGCACAGAAGCTGACCCTTCAGCCCATCTATTCTGAGCCAGCTCATTAATCTGCTTAGTCCTATCGACCTGCACTCAGACCGAAACCTTCCATACCTCTCTCATCCATCTACCTACCCTAATTTCTCTTAAATGTTGAAATTGACCCACATCCACCACCTGCACTGGCAGCTTGTTCCACATTCTCACCATCCTCCGAGTGAAGAAGATCCCCCTCATGTTCCCCTTAAACATTTCACCTCCCACCCAACATCAGTGGAAAAAGCCTGCTTGCATTTTCCCTATCTATACCCCTTGTAATTTTGTACACCTCTATCAAATCTCCCCTCAATCTTCTACGTTCTTTGGAATAAAGTCTTAACACATTCAACCTTTCCCTGTAACTCAGGTCCACAAGTCCCAGCAAGATCTTTGGAAATTTTCTCTGCACTCCTTCAATCTATTTACATCTTTCTTTGAGGTGGGTGACCAAAACTGCATAAAATACTCCAAAGCTGGCCTCACCAATTTCAAAATAACATCCCAACTGCTGTATCAATACATTGATTTATGAAGGCCAATGTGCCAAAAGCTTTCCTTACAAAACTATCTACTTGTGATGCCACTTTCAAGGAATAATGGATCGGTGTTCCCAGATCCTCAGTGCCCTACCTCTCACTGTGCAAGACCTACCCAAGTTAGCCCTCCCAAAGTGCAACACTTCACACTTGTCTACATTAAATTCCATTTGCCATTTTTCAGCCCATTTTACCGACTGGTCCAGATCCTGCTACGAGCTTTTAAAGTCTTCCTTGCTGTTCACTGTACCTCACTCTTGGTGTCATTGCAAATTTGCTGATCCTGTTTACCACATTATCATCCGGATATTGATGACAAACAACAATGGACCCAGTACCGATCCCTGCCTAGTCACAGGCCTTCAGTCAGAGAGGCAATCATCTACAATCCTTCTCTGTCTTCCTCTGCAAAGCCAATGTCTAATCCAATTTACCACCTCATCTTGAATGCCAGGCCACTGAAACTTCTTGACCAACCTCCCCTATGGGACCTTGTGAAAGGCCTTGTTAAACTCAATGTTGCCAACATCCACTGCTTTACCTTCATCAGCTTACCTGGTAATTTCCTCCCAAAACTCTACAAGATTGGTTAGACATGACTTACCACACACAAAGCCTTGTTGACCAGTCTCTGACTTATCAAATACTTATGTATCTAGTCTCTTAAGAGTACCTTCCAATAACTTTCCCATTACTGATGTCAGGTTCACTGGCTTATAATTTCTTGGCTTGTTCTTGCAGTCTTTCTTAAATAACTGAACAACATTAGCTATCCTCTAATTGTCCAGCATCTAACTCTTGGCTAAAGATGTTTTAAATATCTCTGATAGGGCTCTTGCAATGTCTGCACTAGCCTCCCATAGGGTAAAAGGAAACACCTTGTCAGACCTTGGGGATTTATCCACCCTAATTTGTCTCAAGACAGCAAACACCTCTTCCTCCACTGTAATTTGTACAGGGTCCATGACCTCACTGCTGCATTTCCTTGCACGTACAGACTCTGTGTTCATCTCCCAAGTAAACAGATACAAAAAACAATCAATTTAAGACCTCCCCCATCTCTTTCAGCTCCGCACATAACCACTCTGATCTTCAAGATAACCAATTTTGTCTCTTGCTATCCTTTTGCTCTTAATATATGTAGAGAAGTCCTTAGGATTCTCCTTCACCTTGTCTGCTGGAGAAACCTCATGTCTTCTTTTATCCCTCCTGATTCCCTACTTAAGTGTTCTCTTGCATTTTTATACTCTGAGGAAATAAGGGCATTTGTTTCTTCCTGTCTATACCTGCAATGCATCTCATTCTTCTTCAAAACCAGGGCCTCACTATCTCTCGAAAGTTAAGGTTCCCTAAACCTGCTATCCTTGCCTTTCTTCTAACAGGAACATACAACTAACTCTCAAAATCTCACCTCTGAAGGCCTCCCACTTACCAAGTACACCATTGCCAGTAAACAACCTATTCCAATTATGGGAGCATACTGGTTAGCACACCACTTTAAAGTACAGGTGGCAGGGGTTCAATTCCTGCTTTGCCTATATGAACTTCGCACATTGTCCCCGTGACCACATGGATTTCCTCCGGGTGCTCCAAAGGTTAATTGGTCATTGTAAATTGTCACACGATTTGGCTAGGATTAAATCAGGGTATTGCTGGCCAGCGTGGCTTGAAGGGCTGGAATGACCTATTCTGCACTGTATCCCAATAAATAAATAAATATTCATACTTGCCAGTTCTTTCCTGATACCATCAAAATTGGCCTTACCCCAATTTAGAATCTCAACTCGAGGACCAAACCCACCTTTTCCATATTTACCCTGAAACTAATGGCATTATAATCATAATGGTGTTAGGCTGAACTAATTAAATTAGTAATCAAATATCCAACTAAACTAATCCCTTCTCCCTACACCATGTCCATATCCTTCCATTTCCAGCACATTCATGTGCCTATCTTAAGTGTCTCTTAAATTTCCCCATAATATTTGAATCCACAACCACAATAGGCAGCTCATTCCAGTCACCTACCACTCTTTGTGCAAAAGAACTTTCCCTGCACACCTCATTTAAACCTGCCCTTTGTCATCTTAAATTCATGCCCTCTAGTATTAGACATTGCAACCTTGAGAAAAGATACTGGCTGTCCATGCCCCTCATAATCTTATAAAACGATCAGATCTCCCCTCATATCACATGCCCTCTAAACCACTCAGCATCCTGGCAAACATCTTCTGCACCCTGTCTAAAGCCTCAGCATCCTTCCTATAATGGGGACCTAGGATTGAATGCAATACTCCATATACGGTCTAACTTGATTTTTATAAAGCGGCAATACTTTATGGAACCAATAAGGGGGCAAGCTGCTTGAATCATGTGTAAATGAGACAGGATAATTAATAACAATGGTCTCTCTGGGGAAGAATGTTAAAGGCACGTGGAATTTCACATCATTCAGTTTGCAAGTGAGAAACTTAAGCCTGAATCAGGATTTTAAACATAAATAAACAAAAGCCTATGAAGGAAAAATTGGTTAAAATGAAGTAGAGTAAATTAGCAAGAGGCAAAGTTGGTTCAGGATTTTTATTGGGTACACAGGGTCTGTACAATTAGCTTTGTATATCCATTGTACCACATCAATGTAAGATTTCTAACAGTGTGGATTGAAATATAAACAGAAAATGCTGAAAGAAGTTAGCAGATGAGGCCAAATCTGTACAGAGAGAAATACACTAAACTTTTTACAAAATTACTTTTTAGAAGTCCTGATCAAACTGATTTCAACAGCTCCTAGCATCTTCCGGTTTTATTTCAAATTGCCAGCATTAACTTTATTTTACTTTTATGGATAGGTTGGAGTAGATTTGCAGTAGATGAGAGATTGGCAGGTATACAGACAGAGCTAGACTGAGAGAATTTGAAGGTAGGACACAGGAGATACAAAAGCCAAAGCAGACTACAATGAGTTCAGTTGGCCAATATCATTTTTTGTAACTGTACAGGAGTGATTGCATTTGCTGTGCCTTCACACCTGTCCTTGTCAGTAATTCAACAACAAAGCCATAAAGAGCAATGAGTGTAGTAATGAACTCATCAATGAAGATTTCTGTTTTTGTGCTCCTTAGAAACTGGGAATTAAGGTATGTTGTTAAAGAATTGTTGACCACTTAAGTTACTATTTCCATTACCTTACAGAATGTGTAAATGAGATGCTTAGTCCTGGTTGATGAATTTAAACATTATGCCTAAACAGGGGGCCAAGATGCTTCTCAACTGAAATAACACTGGACATGTACCAAGAGGCTCATGAGTGAAAACAATTAAAGCTGCAGAGCCTCTCGAATTCCAAATAAGTAATGTATGGAGAAAGTGGTAGGAAGAGTTTATACTTTCCAGGCCATCCTTGCATTACAAATGCCTGAATTATGGATGCTCCCTACATATGATCAAGCACCCATAATAATATGAAATTCAAATGTCTACTGTTTATGTTCACATTCATTCCTAAAAATGGCAGAGCTGTTTTCCTATCTCACTCCACTTTTAGAAATTGTTTTTTTTTCTTTTCAGTCTCATGCATTTACGACTTAACACTGTGGAGGTATGGAAACCATATCGAGGGATACAAGTACATTTTCTAATTTATGGACAAAGTTGACTTCTGGATCTCTGGAACCTGTTTAACACCCAAGGACAGCCTCTTACTTGGCACATAAACGTGACCGAAGAGACAAAAGATGGTATTGTGGCTATTCAGAGACAGAATTACCCAGATACTGACTTTCTAACAATATAATTTCTTATTGTTTCTTGGCAGAATGAAGATCATTAGCAGATCTGAATCACACATTCATCACACTTTATTTGTGTTTTTTTAATTGTCACACCCACAGTGAAGAACTTCTGTTTGCAAGCCATCCAGGTGGATCATTCCATATATAAGTGCCACAAGATCATACAAAAGGCGGTAAAAAGGGATGCAGAATATAATGTTACAGCTACAGAGAAAATGCAGTGCAGGTAAACAAATAAAGTTCACAGTCCATGACGAAGTAGATTAAGGACCAAGAGTTCACCTTAGTGTATAAGGGGTCTGTCCAAGAGACTTATAATAGCAGAGTAGAAGCTGTCTTTGAGCCTAGTGGTACATGTTCTTAGGTTTTTGCATCATCTGCCTGATTGCTAGGGGGGGCAGGGAGAGGGGGAAGAAATGCCTGGAATCTGCTGCCAGAGTCAATGGTGGAGGTAGATATAATAGAGACATTCAAGAGGTTCTTAGGTAGACATATGAAAATGCAGAGAGTACAGGGACATGGACCATGTGTGACCAGAAGGAAGATGTCTAATTAAGCATGACTAGCTTCGTTAGTTCAGCACAACATCAAGGGTTGAGGGGCCTTTTCCCGTGCCATAGTGCTTTAAATTCTATGAAAAGTCCTATACAAACCTCAATCCAATTTAGGGATGCTGCTATTATGTTCCCCAATGGTGAAGTAAGTCAAAATGGAGGCAAAATTTTAATAAGATACGATTATCAAATATGAGGTGATGGTTATCCAAACTGAAGATACAAGGCATTGCAGACTGGAAAACAAAGGCTTATAGAAGTCTTAGCAGCACACACACAATGCTGGAGGAACTCAGCAGGCAAGGCAGCATTATAGAGAAGAGTAAACAGTCAATGTTTTCAGTCAAGACCCTTTATCGGGACTGGAGAAAAAAAAGATGAGAAGACAGAGTAAGAAGGAGGGGGGACCTTGTATTTCTTCCTCCCCTCCTCCCACCTTCCTACTCTGACTTCTCATCTTTTTTTCCAGTCTTGGTGCAAGGTCTCGGCCCAAAACATTGACGGTTTACTCTTTTCCATAGATGTAGCCTGGCCTGCTGAGTTACTCCAGCACTTAGTGTGTGTCGCTTGGATTTCCAGCATCGGCAGATTTTCTCCTGCTTGTGATTCAAGAATAGGAATTTCTTGACCACTGTGAAAAGTGGCAAGTACGTTGGCAAGGATGCTGTAAATCTGCAAGCTCTGGTGGGAGGCCTAACACTGCCCTGCAGACCAGCCATTCAGTAACTCAACTATTTAGCTCTCCCAGGACTGGAGCAGAGGTTAACCAAGCAGACCTCAGAAATCCAAGAAATTAATTCAGATGTTTTAAATGCAGTGAGGTAAGTCACAAATCAAACAGCACTGATCATTTAGGAGTAGCGCTGCAGAAAGCCAGAGGCCACATAAGCTTGTATGGGACTAGATGGGTGATGACTGTTGATGTAGATCGATTAAGTCATTAAAGCAATTTATCTATGGCAGACATAAATTCAGAACATAGTGGATGTCTGCTGTCTATTTTAAACATAAACTGCAAAACTGCAACTACTTGAGTACAAAAAATTCCAGTTAAATAATATTTGATTCAAATGTAGCATTTTGATATGTAAAAACACATTCCTTTCAGTGAATTCCAAATCTCTTCAAACTAAATTGTCCTTCTGCTATGCAAACATTAAAGTCTTTTATCTGCAAACAGGTCTTAATTTCTAATTACATGTAGTTAATCTAAAGCAAAATACTACAATGCTGGAAATCTGAAATAAAACAGAAAATGCTGAAAGTATTCCGCGATTAGACAGCTGTGGAAAAGAGAAATTTATCCCAGACCTGATGAAACATCATCAAACTGATATATTAACTGTTTACTTCTCTGCCTGAATATTTTCAATAATATTTGTTTAATTGCATGTAACTAAATATAATATAAACATAATCTATGGACTGCATGCTACAATTTGGATATTGCTCATCTCAACTTGACAAATGAAATTTCGTTACACATCACATTATAACCTTCTGAAATCTTCCAAGTTGAACCATAATCTCCTATGAGATGAAGCTCAACGAATTATTCGAAGCCTATAAAAGGATAGGGACAAAGCGGTAGACGATTTAAGATTTTGCATTAATTTCTGTTTCTCTCCTTTTGGAATCATACAATAATACAGCACAGAAAGCTGGCATTCAAACCATCATGCATGTACCAGCTTTTTAAAAATACTGCCAATTATATAAAAATTTAAGAAACAAGAGGCAGGAGTAGCCTATTTGGCCCCTTGCACCTGCTCGACCAGTCAATCGGATCACAAATGATATTTTTTTACCTCACTGCCGCTTTCCTGTACTGAGCCCATACTCTTTGATACTTTTAACATCCAAAAATGTGTCATTCTTTCTCGAACATACTCAGTGGATGAACATCAACAGCACAATTGGATTGAAAAATTCAGGATTCACTAAACTCGAAATTTCATCTCTTCTCCATTCTGAACAGCCAGCTCCTTACTCTGAATCTGTAATCTCTTTTCTGAGACACTCTATTCAAGGGAAACATCATCCTTTTATTGGAACTGTAAGAACTTTGTATGCTTCAGTTAAATTATATCTCCCTCTTCTAAGCTCTAGAAAATAAAAGCCCAGCCGGGCTAGTTTATCCTTACAGGTCATTTCCCATTTGCAGAAATCAGTCTGGTGAACCTTCATTGCACTCCTTCTATCGCTAATGTATCCTTCCTTAGAGAACTGTACATAATGTTCCAAATGCAGACCCACCAGGGCCTTTATTATTGCAGCAAGACTTCCTTGTTGTTTACAGTTTGCAATATGCCTGTTTGCTTATACAGTACTGTATTTTCAAATACGTAGCCAATATACTTCCTCTATCTGCTAGAAAATATATTCTTAAGTCATCTATTGTGCTAGTCTTATGCCATGTATAAGCTTTAAATCAGAGCATCATCGTAACATAGCTTTCTGGTCTTTTTCTCTTGATATGTAATATATGGTGACAAGCCCAAATTCCGTGGGAACCCCAGGCTTTCTTGATTGGATAACAAAACAACTCTCTGCCCTTTCTCAAATAAAACGTAAGGAAATTTCCTTGCACTCATTGGGAACTCATGGTTGGAAACTTCCCAGAATGTTCAACTATTAAAATTTGTGGTAGCAAATCATTGGCTTGAGGTTGACAACCTGCCAATAGTTGATTCCTAATGTTTTTAAGGATAAAAAGAAACAGGGGGGAAAAAATCTCCTCATTCTTATATTTAGTAGAGCTCTGTGGCTGAATGATTAAAAGCTGCCCATCACTACCTTTCATTCATAATTTGTAGAAACCTGTATTGAAGTGTTAACATTTCTTAGTCAACTAGCTCTTAGATTCCACAGCTGTTAACATAACATTTTCATCTCTGGAACTTGAAAAATCCGAGGCAGATGTGCAAAATTAGAATGTTCTTTAAGAATACTTGCATGCTATAACTCTACATAAATGTGAACTATTCTCAGCAAGGGTGGCCAAATAGGAATACATGGTGTTAAAACAGCAATTTATTAAAGCAAGTGATTTTGGGACTGAGGGCAGACCATGAAGTTCACGTGGACTGGTGAGCCAGATTCAGTTGTGCTACATTTGAAAACCGTATTTTGATTCTGTTCAACATTATTTTATCTTGCTGAGTTTTATCTGTGGAGAAAGAATACCCTTTGAAGAACTGCCCAGGGTCCAGCAGTGGGCTACAGTCATAGAAGTTGACTGGCTGGCTGGTCCTATAGAGGATGCAGCTGAAGTCCTGCAACTGATACTGAGCATACCTGCATTAATGGTCAGATTTCCTGTTCATGTAAACTTTCCAGCTACCAAAACTGGAAGCATGTTCTTAAAGAAGCCAGGTGATATGCCCTGCTGTTAACTTACCTTCAGATGCTCAGCATCAAAGCTTTTGTGAACACTATGGACAAATGCATTGTGTGTCCAGTTTACTGCCTGAGGAATGCTACCTTCTAAGGAAATAGGATTCATAGAGGAGTAAGAGGAAAAAGAAACAGGCAAAGTATTTTCTTTTGAGGAAAATGGAAAATTAAAATAAAATGGTATTATATTACCATAATAAACTTTAAGCAGCGCTTATCATCAAGGCATACTTTCATAAAGTTTTGGTGCCATGTAACAAAATCATGTTAAATAATCTCTATGCTATTAATTCTTCCTTATAAAGCAATTGGTTAGTTACAAATGGATACATTTGATACATCACTTTTTTTTGGAAAAAAAAGAATTGACATTTTAATTGTTTTACATGTAATTTCACTTAGTTAAGCTTAAATTAGTCCATGTGTTACAAGCAAGGAAAAGCCTCAGCTCCAGAGAATAGAAGGCTATTTTTGTAAGAATAGTAAGTGCTTTTAAGTTTCCTTTTAAAGGCCCTTGACGTGAATATTCTCAAAGCGGCACCAAATTCAAGAAAAGATTTCTGCAATAAAGGTTACAGTAGCTGCCAAAAGTTAGCTGTCTCATGGTGCTGCATTTTAACACTCCGTTCTTATACGGGATTGATGATGGTCTGCGATTATTTTCTGATCCTTAATCCCACTCTGAGGCAGCTGAAAGTCCTTTAAGAGTGCTTGTTTAACAAGGAATTAATTCTAACAACTGGAAATGAAGCACTTCAGGGACCGGACTGTTCTCATGTCAGTTAAAAGGCTCTTTTCCTCAATTTTTTTTTCTTGTCTTCTCGCTTTCCTTGAGCTATTGCTATTTATATATTCCATGACTTAATTCTTTCATCTCCTCTCTTGAAATATTATGTAATTCTTAGTTTTCCAGCTGCCTTTTACATTTGCACTTTGCTCATTTTTTGCATTTTATTTGCCTTCCTTTTCTTTCAATTTGTGTTCTCTCTATTCTTCATTCTGTTCTTTCTGTTATTTCATTAATTACATCCATTTTTTCTATGACTTCCATTTTAACATCTGCTTAGGCTCACTTACCTTCACAGTCCCTTGGAGTGTGCTGTCCTTCAACATGGAGTGCTTACTGTCGAAGAAACAGGAAATAATTATTTCACTTTATTGCAGTCCATGTCTTGCACATAGTTCCAGTTAATTTTCTGCATGAGTAATATTACAACATGCTAACAGATTTTGTTATTCATTACATTACCTGGCATTATCATTTTTAAACCTCCCTTAGGTGCAAACTGTTGCAAAGTACACTGTAATTATTTGCATGTTGTGCAAAATAATCAAATATGTGTTTTGGCAGATTCTGTATAACACATCACACAATAAATTGCATCTCATCTGAAAGCACATCAGCTGTCCAATAGCATACTTGTCAAACTGATATTACTTCTGTTTAGCAGAAGAAAAGCACAAAATTGGAACTCAAGATTATCGGCATCAAGAGCTGTGCAACATTTTTACAAAATATCAAAATTCCAGGGTATTTAAAATAGATTTAGCAGACAAAGTTAAGAATTGCATTATAAAGGTCAGTTATCACATTGATTTAGAGGTCTGTGCAATATTACTTTGAGTCATTTGATAGCACATTAAAAGAGATAGCATCCTTTCTATTACCACCTCTGGGATCTAACTAAAAGCAATTCAAGAGAAAGTATATAATCTGCTTAACATAAATGGTTTGGGCCTATGATTCTCCACAAAAAGAATTACTGAGCTGCCAGAGATGCATGGAAGCGTCAGAAGTCTTTTCACAAGAAAAGGACACTTGCTTTGACACCTCCCCACAGGCTCATACTGCTCAGTAACAGAGTGTAACTTTTTCCACTAATGGGGCAGCAGAACATTCATTCTGCCCCTCTTCAATCCGATGTGACTGTCTGCTCATTATACCCTTAATTTATCCTTGTAATCATTAATAAGGATTTCGATAGCCTTTGAAAATTGCTAGAATAGTCAAATGAAAATAAAACAAAGTTAAATGAAGATTTATATGTCAAACAAAAATTGTGATTATTCAAGTCACCATTCCCATCTCAATCTCTGGTTGCTGCCATCTCTACTTGAGCCCTACCTCCCACCACCTCAAAAAGTCTACTACAAAGTCCCTTCTATTGACTGGTTATGCAAATGGCAACTGGTTACTTTTATTAATTTGTAGTTTAATCCCCATTTTCCTGGGGAGCATGCAGTGCAGCAATAGAAAGAATACTGGCAAGGGGGAATAGGATCACCTCCGGAAAGATCATGGAGTTAAAGGCAACTATATGTTAAAAATTATTTTGCCTCATCTGGAGGATTATAGTAAGCATGTGGTTCTTTTCCAAAATGTTTCTCAAATACACTCACTATGTGAGATTTACATACTGAACATTTTTGAATATTATATATTTCCATTTTTTCAAGATATATCTGTGATTTCATTTATGCTCACGCTGTCTTTTTGATCCCAAGGCTGTAACTGGAACAGATCTCGCCTCATCACTGAACTATTCCCACTAGTTATGGACTCACTTTCAAGGGCTCTTCATCTCATGTTCACGATATTTATTGCTTATCTATCCATCTATTTATTTATTATTATTAGTTTTTTCTTTTGTTTTTTATTTGCATATTTTGTTATCTTTTACAAATTGATTGTTTGTCCAACCTGCTGGATGTTGTATATGGTGACATATATGTACTTCGATAACAAATTTATTTTGAGGTTTGAACTTTCTGAGCTCTGACTTTGATCTGGTATCCATAAGCATCACTCCTCAGGCTTTGTCTTTAAACCAGCTGCTGGGAGATCCCAAGATTAACTGAATTTCCTTCCTTCACTCTGTTGGGCACCTGATGACAGGCCAAAGACAGGAATGTAATCCTTTCAGGAATTAATAGTGTAAAACCTTTTCTTATCATTCCATGATACAGCACTATGACAGAGCATAGTCAGGCTCTACAAACACACCATACTCAATTATCACAGATAATTTACAGCTGCTAGGGGGATTATACAAACAATAGAAGTATGATATTTTTAACCATTGTACTGTAATTTGGCCAGTTAAGACATATAATTTGTTAAAACATTCAATTAATAGTAATAAACAGGTGAAGTAATTCATTGGACAGGATGTAAAGAGATATTAAATTTTTTCATAAAGAACAAAAGCAGTATTAATTTATCAAGTGCTCATATATATCATTACAGCAATAATAATTACAGAATATACTATAGTCAATTACTACCTATTTTTGATGATTATACTTCATTATGTAGTACCATCTCCAAAAATAATACTTCCTCTCAATTCCAACATTTTCAAAATTCAATTCTCATAAATATCAAGACACGACTTTTAAAGGGGATTATTTTCTTCTCAACATTCCGTAAATCAATACTGTTAAAAGGAAACTTATGCTATTTGCTTCCAAGCTCCCCAATGAATGTGACTTCGGCTTTTCCACGTGGGAACAGCATTTAATTTAATTTTAACTTCTCTATGATGCAGCGAGGCTAAATATACAGTAGGGGAATGCCATGGTGGGAAGGATATGTGAAGCCTGGTCAAGATGCATGTGGACATGGGACTGCATTTCCTTGTAGAAAATTTAAACTGTATTCATCTCCAAATATCTCCATTCAGTAAATGTACCTCTAAATAACTGTGCAGGAGACATTTGCCAATCATCTTCTGTAAGAGATTACCATCAAATTTGCAAGAGTAATGCCTAATATTATTTTAAGCTCTAACTGGACTTTGTAGTCCTTCCTTGCATAAAAATAACTGGGATTAGGAATCCACAGGCACTAACCTTATGGCTTACTACTTGCATGTTCACTGAAATACTCCATCACTGCAGCTCACAGAAGATGAACAGCTAGGCAAGCACATGTGTCCTCAGTATTAATGCATTGACTTCACAAATATTCCCCAAGAATTACTTCACTTCTCTGGAGAAATTATCAACAAATTTTTGAGGGTGGGGGTATTATCAGGACAATAGTATTCACTCTCTCCCAAAAATGCCATTCCCAATAAGATTACCATCCTTCTCACTAACATTGGCTGAATTTCATGAATGCACACAGCTTAAGATTTTACTGACGGCAAAGTACCGTGCAATCAACAAACTCCTTAGACTTATATACAAAAAGCAATAATAATGACAAAAAGACAGAATTTATGATAGATTGTGGCATTGCCTATTTGGAAAGTGTTCAGTGCGTTTTTATTAGTTTTCTATAAAACAGATAGGCTGTATTCATCTAAATTGTAGCTATGAAGAATTTCTTATTAATTACCCTGAGTAAAACTCTTCAATTATACATCTAAATTATTGAAGTTTCAATCTAATCTCTTATGAAATTTCTCCTTTTAGACAAGTTCAATTTGAAACAATTATACAGCTTTAGAAAATGAGTTGAAAATAAATTTTTTATTAAAGTAATTACACAATGGCAGATGTAGATCATTTTTTAACAAATGAAAACAGACCAATGAGAAGTAATGATTTTTTTGTCACATCAAATTTGTAACTGTTTTTCTTTTCTCATTATAGCACTTAACTGTTCAAAGATGTAGATGCTGGTATGTACATCTATCAACTTGTGAATATATTATACAAAAATTACATACTTATAGTGCCAAAGCCATCAGCCTCAGGGGCAACGCAGCTTACTATAAAGGCCAGATCGTAACTGCATCCGCCTTGCAAGTTTGGGGATGACTGATTATAAGACAGCAAGTATTAAAAAGCATTGCTAAGCGCTGGTCGCCAATAAGGGAAGACAGATCAAATCATATCTGTGCTGCAGACACTAATATCCTAGGCTGCAAACAGGGACATCAATAAATTTTTATGAGACTTTGAAAAGATCAACACAGTAGATGTGACAAAAAACAATGCTCCTGTCATGTTCAGTTTGTCCACAGCGCTCAGCCGCAGACGCCTAAGAGTATGTCAGCGGAGCAAAATTTAATTTTACAAGATTAAATCCACCTTCATTGGCAGATGGCCGGATGCCTTGAAATGAGCACTGAAGGTGTTTCTTGAAGACATGCAGTGCTAAGCTCCTCTAGGACATTATGCTTTAAAGCAGCATTCAAACCAAAGGGACAGAAAGAAGTTGCTAATATAAAGCTAGCCTAATATAATAAATGGATTATGGAAGTGGAACGTGTAATTGAGTTGGAGGAAGAAAGAAAGAGGGAAGGAAGAGTGTTCCCTGATATAAAATGCACTTGGAATTCCTTTATCCCAACTCCACATTAATGCTTCTTGTTTTTTTAAACCCATATACAGTATATGATGCAGCCCATGCGGATCTTTTCTGTCTTTCTTTTAATCCAGTTTGCTGGATTTAAGAAAATAAAATCCCCAATCCGCTACCTCTAAAGAAGTGGAGGGTCTATGACCTCCCAGTAACAATTAAAAGTCAAAAAGAGAGTAACAGTTTGAGGAAAAAAAAGAAAAAGATAACGAGCAGAAAAAACAGAAAGTGCAGAATATCTTTTTTTTCTGTGGTGTTGTTGTGAATCCCAAAAACTGTGCAGTTGAATAGCAGAATAAAAAGAGCACTCTACACTATATGGGAGGTAATGTCAACTCGTCTGATAATTAATCTGTTGGAAACAGAGGGACAGATTGTACTGATAGTTAGAATTCAGCTTTTTGCAAATGTCTGCAAAAGCCTGTTATGTGTTTTGTCTAATAATGTCAATAATGCTCTGTGTACAAGAGGTAACCCAATTAAAAATGATAATGGGCTTCTTCAACATTTTGGGTGCTGATCAGCCTTCACAAATTCACATTGACCAAAGTCGATGAATTTTAGGAAAATGAGAAAAATCCTGTACTTAAGTTTTCTGTTTCTATTTTATCAGGGAAATTATTGACTTACGTTAAGCACTGCTGAGTGAAGAAGAAATGATTAATTGAAAACCACAAATGTTCAATGCGTAACCAATTGAATAATTGGATTTTGAACTGAAAGTTTCATATTCAGCAATTCTCCACCTACTTATAAGACAGAAATGAACAGAACCACTTTCAGCCATGTTCCTTAAATTATTTTCTGTATTGTTGTTCTTTTCTCTTAGGGTGAAGTGAGGCCACAGCCCCAGAAACATAGCTCAATTTCAAGTGTTTAAGTCCCTGTTGTATTCAACAAGCTTCAGGTCCACTTTTGTTGTATAACAATACTGCAGTGTCCCATTTCTGATGATCAATATAATTAACTTTCCAGTCAATTTTATGCATTCAGAGTAAGCCACCCTGGGATCTCTGTAGCTAAGAGATCCTGTAGGTCTAGAATGTATGCACATGCCATCATTTCTTTTTATTGAGATACAGTGGGGAATAGGCCTTTCTGGCCCTTTGAGCCACACCACCCAGCAATCTCCAGATTTAATCCTAGCCTAATCACGGGACAATTTACAATGACCATTTAACCTACCCGCTAGTATATCTTAGGACTGTGGGAGGAATACCCGGTCATGGGAAGAATGTACAAATGCCTTAAAGGCAGTGGTGAGAATTGAACCCAGGTCGTCTGTGCTGTAAAGCATTGTGCTAACCACTACACTACCATGCTGACCCAATATTAACAGAATGACAATAGTGCAGCCTGTTATTGCACCTACCTCCCAAGACACAGAGCTAAATACCTTCACAGTTTCTATGCTGCACTTCTCTGTGGAAGCATTCAAGTTCACCCTCTGGTTCAGGGCTGACACTTTGCAAAAGTAATTCAAAATCAATTCCACTGCTGTTGCTCCCTCTCTCTACTTGTCTGTCTAATCCACCAAATTGTGTCTTCCTTAAGTTTTTGTTCAAGTACACAAATACCCTGCTGGATTGTCATCAGTAAATATCGAGATCATAACTTCTTATACCTTCTTATTACAACACAGACAAACTCGGTGAAGACTCTTGCCAATCAAGGCTATGCAATCACCTGAATATTTCAATCTTTCACGTCACAATACTGCACCACATCTTCTATGGAATTACTACAAGAGTAAGATAATTTTTAGAATGAATGGGAAATTATTCAACCAATGACAACTCTAACCTAGAAACAAGATCTCCCCAAACTAAACAACCATGATAGAATTTTCAGATGATGCTTGTGTTTGTGTATGCCCAGAGGCTAAGTTCCCAGTCATTATTGATTTCTTCAATAAAGCATATGAAAGGACACATTATATTCTCAACATTCACAAGGCAAAAGTAATTTACCAACTGGCTCCCGCTGCACAAAACTGCCCTCCAATAATATAAATATTCACGGCAAGCACAATCTTCGACCTATTGAGGAATTGTGTTTCTGATGATCGCAGTCTCAAATCTGGTTATGGTTTACAAGGCTCCCTAACTTCCTATGTGCTTCCAAGATTTGGACCACCTACAGCATGCTCATGAAATAAACTACCCAGTGGTCTCCCTTCAAATCTTTCAACTTCATTGGATGGACAGCAAACTTACATCAACGCTTTCTCCTAGTTTTGTGGTCCGAATTGCACTCAGTCAGCTCCATCAAACAGGCTACATCAATCATATGCCCACCTACCTGCCTCCTGAAAACAGACAATGAGTTTCAAACTCTGTCACCGGAAAAGACTGGCAGGCAAACAGAGCAAAATTTTGAAGAACACTCTCAAAGCCTCCTTGAAAAAGTCCAATAACTCCATTGAATCTTGGAATCTCTGGCCTCCGAATGCTCAAAGGCGAGAAGGGGCATTCAGAAAAATATGGGAAACAAAAGGTCTATACATCAGGTGCATCCAGAAACAGGGCATAAACTACTCATTCACTCACCCTTGTCAGGCACCTCCTACTCCTTCTGCTGAAGAGTTTGAATCACTCATTGGCCTCATCAAACATCTCAGCGGAGGCAAGTCATTCTCAATCCCAAAGGACTGCCGAAGAGGAATATGGCTTTCATCAGTCTCCTGCAACACCCAAACTTTGTTTCCAGTCTATTGAACAACAAGCTTTCAGATTGCTGTATTTTATCTTCTTCTGCTTCTCAAGTTTTTTCCAATAAGACTCTTTTGAGTTACATTAGCAATACCTCCTGAAAATTATTATGTTTACATTTGCTGTAGTCTCTTTAACTATTCAATCAATAACAGTTTTCTGTCACCTTTATCAAATTTGTGAAATCACTTGGAGTTGACAGATTTTTGTTGGTTATCTTAGATTAAATCTAGTATTTCTTACTAACTTTGATCTGAAAGAATGGACTGTGAACTAATATTAGACTAACTGATTCATGCAGGGTTTTTTCCCACCCATAAAGACACTATATCAGTAACTTTCCATGTCAAAACACCATTTTTATATTTTTTTAAAAAGACTGAAAATATGTGGTTAGATCCCCTGATCAATTTCTTACTTTTCTCATGATAACATGGAGTTAGGGCCAAGTGACTTTATTATCTTGATTCATGCTAATACCTTCAAAATTTATTATTTTCTTCTGTTTTAACAGCAACTAGTTATGAATATGTTACAGTCTTTGCTTAGCAGTCATTTTTCAATAGTCACATCAATTATTTACCCCACTTTTTTGCCGGACAAAATTATCATGATCTAGAGAGTAGTCATGTATGCAACCAAAATAAAATTTCCATTTTGCCTTTGTTATGGCTACAATACATATCTCGTTGTCATTATTACTGGTTCAAACTCCAATTGTTAAAAATTATTTTGGCATTTACAACCCTACCACACAAGGTTGTGGAACACTAACTCAGCTTTTTGCCCCATTTCATCTCTCTTGCTCATTCTACAACAGAGCTTAAAACCCTGCAGTCTTATCCTCCCTCAAATATTGCAGTTATATAGAAACATGGAAAAGTACAGTGCACCATGTTTGCACCAACCACGATGCCAAATTAAACTAATCTTATCCATCTGCATTTGGTCCACATGGAAATATGCAGTGAAATGTGTCATTTACATCAATGACCAACACAATCCGAATATATGCCGGGAGCAGCCCACAAATGCTGCCATGCTTCCGGCATTAGCTTAGTATGCCTACAACTTAATAACCCTGACCCACACAGCCTTGAAATGTGTGCGGAAACTGGAGCACCCTGTGAAAACCCTTGAAGCCACAGGGAGAACGTACAAACTCCTTACAGACGGTGGTGGGGATTGAACCCCAATCACTGAATGCTGGTGCTGTAATAGCATCATGCTAACAGCTACGCTACCTGTCGCCCTTCTCCTTTACACATCTCCTTTAAACTTCCCCCTTTAATTAATGCCATCTAGTATTAGACATTACCATCCCTGGAAAAAGACTCTGACTAATCTATAGATAGCCTCTCACAATTTTAGGTCATTGTTCAGCCACGGGCACTCCATAGAAAACAATTCAAGTTAGTCAAATCTCACCTTGTAGCTAAATACGTTCCAGTCCAGGAAACATAATGGTAAACCCCTTCTGCACCTCTCCTAAACTCACATTCTTCCTGTAATTTGCTAACTGCAATTCCACACTGCAAATAGAGCCTAAGTAATGTTTTATATAGCTGCAACATGACTAATTGACTTTTTTACTCAGTGACTTGACAGATAAAGGTAAACATGCTCTATGCTTTCTTTATCACCCTATCTATATGCATTCCACTTTCAGGAAGTTGTGGACATGCACATCAACATTCCTCTGTACATCAATGCTCCCAAAGATCCTGCCATTTGCTGTAGACATTCTTCTTACAATTGACCTTCAGGAAGTTAACAAATTCATACATGACCATATAAAATTTCCTCAGCCATTTCTCTGTCCAAATTTCCAAATGACCTATATGCTGACCTATCCTCTGACAATCTTTACTCCATTCAAACTCCACCAATTTTTGTCTCATCTGCAAATGAATTAATTACACCTCCTGCATTTTCATTCAGATCATAAATATGTATTGCTAGCAGCAGAGCTCCCAGCACCAGTCCTTCTGAAATACCACTGGTCAAAGACCTCCAATCAAAAGGAAACACCACTCAACCACTACCCTAGGCCAATTTTGAACTGTATTTACCAATTAACCATGCATTTCAAGTGACTTTCTCATGACATTTCAATTTTGCCCTTACTCCAGACGTTTTAATAATCTCAGTGTTCCTTTCTACTCTCGCACTTCTTCCACTTTTCTGGAGAAAAAGCTTAAATCCTCTGCCCATGGTTTGAATTTATTGAGATACAGCACAGAGTAGACATGTCAGCTCTTTGAGACATGCCACCTAGCAATCCCAAATTAATCATAGCCTAATCACAGGACAATTTACAGTGACCAATTAACCTACCAACCAATGCGTCTTTGAAGAATGGGAGGAAACCAGAACACTCAGAGGAAACCCACGTGGTCACAGGAAGAACATACAAACGCCTTACAGACAGCAGCAGGAATTGAACCTGGGCCTCCTGTATTATAACTGCAAAAATATAGGTAATATTTTGATTATATCCCCTTCACTATAAACTTCATATGTTCCAAAGCTCTCTCTAATGTCGTAGCAATAACAATCTTTCTATCTGGAACAACATATTGGCCTTCCTAATTTTTCGCTCTTTAGCCATCCAACATATGGCATGAAAAGCAAGCTGGATAACCATAACACTGGTAATTTTTGTCTTCTACAATTGTCCCAAAGTTTGTCGTGTCTCAAATACAAGATTTGGCTGCTCTCTCCATCTTTCAATGGCACAAAGAAGATGGCAATCATTTGTGACCCTCGATCAAACTTGTTCTTATAATAATACAATTTTAAAACATTTAACAAAGTCATCCAAATCTTTTATCATCCATTCTTATTATCCTTATTTACAGGACCATATACAATGGCATTCTTCAGTAATTGGTTAAAAAAACCTCTGCTTCTCTTGATGTAATTTGGTGTGTGCTTAAACATGTGGGGCAACTTTCCAAAACATATAGATAACATTAAAAAATGGAAATTACAGCTGACGGTAAGGGAGAAAAGTGATAAACTTTATGTGGGCCAAGATATGCTCAAAGAATTAACTGACAAGCAGAAGATTTCCAGTCCTTATAAAGGGCCTTGTTCTGAAATGTCGATTGTTTATTCCTCTCCATTGATGTTGTGTGACCTGCTGAGCTTCTCCAACATTTTGTGTGTATGTTGCTCTGGAGTTTAAGCATCTGCAGAATATCTTGTGTTTATTATTGTGGAAAACTGTTCACAGTTCATTAGTAAGAATAGGGAGAGGCAATATAATCTAAAATGTATAATGCTAAACAAATCCAGGAACATTAAGGCCTGTATATACAATATATTTTTGAAAATGCCAAGAAAGGTTAGAAAGTAGTTGAAAAGTCAAAAAGGCAAAAGAAATTTATGCTTTTGTGGCATAGGAGTGCCACTTTAAACACTGGTTTGACAGTAGTGTTACACTTTAACACCTGTGAAGGTTTTAGATAAAAGGATTGTTAGGTTGTTCCAGGGACATAGGAGTTTACTTAAATACAGTAGGTGGACCAGAACAACTGGAATTTATGCAGAAAAGTTTCTGACATGATTTGATCCAAGTATTCAAATCATGCAGTGTCTTAACAAAGTGAATGTGAGGAAATTGCTTTCATTGCCAAAAGTGCTAGGTATCATATTGGTCACAGATTTTTGATGACCAAACAAAAAACACCTCAAGTGACGGAAGAGAAAACTTCTTTAATGCATAGTTTAAAATTGACTGCTTGAAATGCTGGTGGAAGCATACACAACAGAGGCGTCCAAAAACAAGTTAGTTGGATACTAGAAGGAGAAGAAAATGCAGAGCTAAGAGGAAAACGCAAGGTTTCGAGCTACCTGGAATACGCTCACAAAATGCCAGCATATACCTGAAAGCAGAAAGGCCTCTTTTTCATGTTTCAGTAATTTAAGCTTGAAATGTCATTTGGGTTTTTAAGTTACAGTCGCCTATATGTTAAAGAAAAGGCAATTTGGTAACATATATAAATGTTCAGAAGTGGTACATTAAATCACAGTTACTTTTATAGGAGCATGTTAAGAACAAGAAATAACGTTCTCAAAATACAACTATAAATGATTAGATGCATTTTCCACTACTTAAGCAATGGCAAGAACCTATTTAAAACATAGAAGGGGCAGAAGGAACCTTTCATATTCACTTGTCTATTGATACTCCTCCATATTTAATTTTATTATTAACAAATATAATGCCTTTCCTTCACAGTAAAGGTTTCATCAAATCAATGTGTGTTATAACAGAGGTCATGATAAATCTAAAAGTGTTAAGAGCGCTATAGAGAAGGGAATGCTCAAAACTGAATGTTCAGTAATGAATCACTTAAACCAAAGTCTAACAGACTTATAGACCGAACTTACCAGTTAACTGCAACAATACATTTTCTCTCATTCACACACACAAACACAGGCATGAGTGGCATTGACTTTGCACATTTTGTTTTCTCCTCAAAATAAAAGAATCATGTAAAAATTGCTGTGAGAAGAAACCAGAGCACCCGGAGGAAACCCATATGGTTAGGAGGAGAACATACAAAATCTTTACAGATGCCACTGGAAATTAACTCTGATCTCCAATGCCCTGAATTGTAATAACATTGTGCTAACCATTATATTACTATAGTGTCTCACAAACTCAACTGTAACGTCCCACAACTGAGTCATGTTTTGACATAGTTTTTATATTAGATTGGTTAATCCTTAACAGACAGAAATAAATGAGTAAAGTCATTTAAGTTAATCCATAATTCTTGTTTTAGGGGGCAGAAGTGGCTCGGATAACTCTCAGTGCTTCTGCCACAAAATATTAAGTCCTTGCTTTCTGTCCATTCCCTTGGATGCTTGACCCAAGTTTATGGGGACATGCCTGACTACCATTATGATTACACGGAGGCTTTTTGAATTTTTTGGATTGATTTTAGCTTGATCACTTTTAAGATAAGCGGGTTAACATGTTAACTTGCCACTACTACATGCTAATTCAATGCAGTTTTAAGTGTGTTTACTCACTCTCTGATTTCATGCACTCGCCATCCCTGAATGACATGACCAACAGATGCAGCAGGGGATGGGTCATTAATATAAAGTGAACTGTGTTTGTGATCAGACTTTCCTCATCAGTGACAAGTTGACTTTAGAGATACCAATTTGTCTACTGAATAACTGACTTTCAGTTTTGATACTTGACATTTCTACAACAACAGAATAAGCAACCTTTGCTGCCGTTAATTAAAATGTAGAAGGAGTATAGGAAAAAAAAGCCTTGGTGGATATTCCAACTTCCACTCAAATTCCATGGACTAAACGATATGGAATTCTGCCCACATAGTCAAAATCCTAACCAATGCAAATAATTCTTCCTAATCTTAATAATGAGGAACAAGCGGAACTGTATATATTGTGTTAACCAAGGTACAATTGCCAGAAGCTTAGGAAGACAAAAGTGGACCTACTGAAAGTCTGCATCTGGCCTTAAATTCAATATTTCATCCTAGTCAATAATCACTTATTATTTTACTGATCATTTTTTATTTAGGTTATTTCAATTAAAACTGAAACATGATGGCTGCTCCTTGTCAGGACAGGTTCTAATATACAGTGCTAGTCAAACTGAATTAATTATCAGACGCTGGTATCATACTTCTTTTTGAATACCAAGAGATTTTTTTTGGAAAAAAAAACTATAGATCATTTGAAACATGGTGGAAAAAAATCATCCAGCTGCACAGTTGTATTTTCTGTCACTACTTGTTGGCCAATGGAATACTGTGAGGAGAGAAGAATGTGTTAGAAACTCTAACCTTTCTCACTGACACATGCATCAGGGGGCACTACATTTCACATTGGAAGATAATTGCAGTTGAGGCCATTTTTTTAAAAAGCTAATGGTGTCAAATTGCAATTAGGTTTTCATAGTTTGCTTGGTTCTTTCATAAATGCCAAAACATAACTCACTATGTACTGCACTATGGCCAAAGTGAAAATAGCTTATGTTTATCCTGAGATACGTCTTAGAACATAAAGCCATTAAAATATACAGTATCAAACTCAAAAAAAGTAGTTGTTAATATAATTAATGTCTCAATTTTGTTTGCTTATATTTCAATTAGAAAATGATAAATTTGTTAAAACATCATAACATACTAAAATAAGAAATTATGTAAATTCTTGCCCGCAAAAGCGAATTCAGATATGAGGAACATTTTTTTCAGTTTATAATTAATACTCATCCAAATGCCTGATTTAAGATTTTTTTTGTGCAGCCCACCGTAATAGAAATGCCAGAAATACTTCTCACTAACATCATTTGAAAATTTCTACAACCTTCAAAATATAGCATGAAAAAAAATAGTTTTCATAATCCCCACACTTAAAATGCTTAGCACAAAATACACCTTCATGCCTCAGATATGTTTTTATTAACTCTGTGCAAGCAGAACTAGAAATATTCTTTATCAGCATTGTGCAAAAGCGAAGAATATCTTCTGAAAAAATAAAATGATTCTCAGAAGCATTATGACTTTTAAAATGAACCTGAATAAAACACAACCAGCATATACTGCATAATACTTTGTGTGCTCAATGTATTGGATGATTTAATATTTCATACATATTTCACTTTTATTTAATTTAAAGAAATTGACCTTTTTGAGAATTTTGATTCTGTTCTGATTTGGTTAAATGATAAGACTAGATTAAAAAATATATTAAAAATAAAACTAGGCATAGAGGATGTGCTCATTTTAAATCACCGGAAAACGAGTCACTTAACCTGAGCTCTGACAATTTCAGAATAAATAATTATAATGTGATAGTTAAGGACATGCATAGACACTAATATCATCCACACAGTGTACCCCTGTTCTGCCCTGCCACTTGTTTACAGTGCCCAAGTCCTTGCAGCTTCAGTTCCTGCACCAGGAAGCTGATCTCTTCTCCCTCATGGCTTGGCTTTCCTGAGGCTGTCAGTGGACAGAGCTATAGATCAATCAGGTCAGCCCATGAGGAGGTTTGTCAGAAGTTTCTGTCAAAGCGCTTAATAGTGTCAGTTCCTGGAACCTCACAGCTGTAAATTTATGCCTGAAAGCTCACCCAGGGATATGCTAAAATAACATAGTTTATTAGTGTTTTTAGATCACAGGGTGTGCCATGCAGCCTTCCAATGTCCCCCTCAATCTTCATGTCAACCCTCATTTGTAGGGTGCCGAAGAATTTATTACACAGCCAATTACAATGTTAATTGGAAAGTAAGAAAAATCAATTAATTCACAAATTTTCCAATTAAAATAGAGATAAATCATAAAGCTGTTATTAGCAAAAGGCCAAATCTGTTAACTTTTAGCAGGGAAAAAAAAAGTAGCTGAGCCTTGCCTGGTGCCCTTGACTGACTTTCCTCACAAAAGCTGCCATCAGCAGAACGGGGTTGAAGACAGATAAAAAAAATATCGACTGGGCAGGAGGAACACTTCTTCTTTATTGATCAGAGGAGAATTTAACTTTCTGTGCATACACACAGTGTCAGCAAGGCCATGGGGCAAATTGAAATGAGCTGGCTGCCAAGATGACAAGCAAAAAGCACAGGAGCAAAAATACAACAAACTGGACAATCTGTCCTTGTCTTGCTGCAGCCATTCACACTGGATTCACTTGCGAATCCACAGTGTTCGCACCTCTGTGTAACAAAAGATGGCCCATGATGGTAACGGAGTGGCTTTTGTTACAAATGGAGATTTCAAGACCTTTTTCTGGTTGACTGGAAGTTCTGACGTGTCCATGTCCACGTGATGTATCTAATAACGTGTTTGCAAGGAAGTATAATTTATTATGCTTCACAATTGTTGAATGTTAAAATTTTCACTGGTGTACAATGCAGTCTCCAAAATGCAGTGGATTCTGGTTAACTGGGACACATCGGGACCAGTACATTTTGGACCAAATCATGCAGCTGCACTAATTAGCCGAGGTTTCATGGAAATTATTAAAAATGCATAAAAAAGACAAACTAGCATTTAACTAAGTAACAAATTATGCATTTAAATGAAATACAGAACAAATTAAACACTACCAATACTACTGGCTGTCCGTTGTATCCAACAATGACAGGAAACCTGTGCAGGAGAGTTTTTGAAAGTGGAAAAGCTGTTGCATTGGGGCAGTTCCACTCTCTCGACCTTGAAAGTCTGGGTTCACTGGTATAAGTAGACGTCACAAATGGGGCCTTCCTGGTTGCAGGGATGACCATAGCTTCTTCCGTGTCTTGTCGTGTCCTTTGCTCTCCAGACTGTTGCAGAACCTCCTTCCTGGCTGTCGGATCTCATCCACCCAGTCCACCACAGCTGGCTTCGCATGCTAGCACAGGCATGTCCGTATCTCACTGGGGTAGACCTGCCAGCTATCCTCACCTGACTGTGGCCGCTGTCCACATGCAAACAGCTGCTTGGAACTACAGGTGGGAGTTGAGTGTCCAGTGGGGACCAAAGGTAACATGTCGATACCTTCAAATTTTTCATAGTTCCTGACTTGTTGACGTAGTGAAATCATTTCATTTTCACTCTTGGCTGTTCCTGGCATCTCCAGGCCTCAATGACTGAAACCATGGTGAGTAAAACACTTATGAGTTGTTTTGCTGCTTATTTCCTGCCACTGCTTTTTGAACACAAGCGCATGTTACTGATGCTATTTACAAGCCGTTTGCTCTAAGAATGGTGTAGTGTTGAACGGCCAAACAAGTGCATGTGCCTGATGCTAGTTAGAAACTATTCAGCACTATATATATATTCTTAATCACTTACCCACATAAATATTAAATGAAAGACTGAGGGACATGTCACTAATGAAATGATATAACAAGGCCATCTACATGAAGCTGAACTTGTTTGCAAAGCTCCCATTTTTCCCCAATGTTCAGTGGAAAGGAAAGAATAAACTAGGCTCATCTTATAGTGTTAATTGAAGACATGCTATCTGTGTCACTTATTATGGAGCACTGTACATCCTTTATTTTTTCAAATAATGTTAAATAAATGCTTAGCAATATCCCACCTACCACATATTATTATCGCACAATTATTAGAGGGTGGCAGCTGTGTTGCTGCAAACCTCACTCCCACGATTGAAAGCCTGCATATATTTCCAACCGTTCAACCATGGCAGTCATATCATCCATGAACATCTTAAATATTCACTGAGAAATCCCCCCCAAATAGCAAAGTGGCACCTAACCAGAGAAGCTAGCTGATAGAGAATAGGTGCATGTCCTATTATGCAAGAAGGATAGGAACAGAAATAAGCTATCTCTGCAGTTTTTATATATCAAGGCTGATTTGATTATAGACATTTCCTTAAACAATCTACAGAGTAAACTATGTTCGTTCTCACAAGTATCTTGTAAAGTTGCATCAAAACTTCCCTGGTTCTATACTTCAAGACCTTTGAAAAAGGCCATAATTCCATTATCATTTCTATGTACTCACTCTACTTGCAGGACAACTTTTGCTGATTATGCACTTTGATACTCAATTCCTTCTTATTTCAGAGCTTTGCCATCTCTTACCATTTAGATGCAACATAAATTAAACGTGCTCCATAGCTGTGAACTCACTCCGCGGTTGACGTTCTTTGTGTGTGTTAAATGTTTTCGTTTTTGTTACTCGCCCGATTTGTTCTTTTTACCTTACATTGTGTGTTTAACAGTCTTTGTTGTGTGGGAATTTTTAATGGTTTCTATTGCGTTTCTTTGTTTTGTGGTTGCCTGCAAGAAGACAAATCTCAACGATGTATACAATATACATACTTCGATAATAAATTAACAGAACTTTGAGACACTATGTTTTTTCCTACCTATCTATGTGTCATCAAAATACTTAGCATCTATAGCTTTGGTGTCTTCTTCCAAATCATTTTGATGCATTGTTAAAAACTTGAGACCCTCCGCATCATAGATTTTGATAACCATAAGAAGAACAATCTATGCTTATCGTCAATTTCCTGTTAGACAGCCAATCTTCTAACTAGACCAATATTACCTTAAGCTCTTATTTTTCACAGTAGCAGCAGGGATGAGACCATTTAAAATAGTGAAATTCTCATATCTAATCTTCTTTAACATACAGTAAGAAGTTGAGAAATAAGAGCAGAAATAAGCCATCAACCCCTCAAGCTTTCTCTGCTTTTCAACAAAATCATCACTAATCTTCTACCCGAGCACCATTTCCTGTCCTATCTCAACTTCCCTTGTTTCCTTTAATATCTTGAAATCTATTGAAATCTGTTTCAATTGCTAAGCTTCTACAGTCCTCTTGGGAGCAATTTCCATCGATCAATCACCCTCTGAGTGAAGAAACTTCTCCTCATTAAGTCATAAATAACCCATCCAGGTTTAGATTCCTTCTCAGATCTTCTCTTCATGTACCCTTTTAAGTATTTTGTATGTCTCAGTGTCACCCCTCATTCTTCTCTGTAGAGAATACAGGCTAGTCTACTTAATCTCTTCTCATATGGCAAACCAACCATTTTAAGAAGCAGTCTGGTAAACTTTTGTTGCTCTCTTCCAACAGCTAATACCTCATTTATTAAGTAAGTAGATCAAAACTGCACATGTACACCATTTGTCTTCCTAATTGCCTGCTCTACCTGCATGTTAGCCTTCAGAACCTTAAGTCCAAACAGCGATTAACATCAACCTTACCAAATCATTCACCATTTAAAATATACTCAGTGTGTTTGCATTTTTGCTACCAAAGTGAATTATCAGTCAATTTTCCAGACTTTTCTCCATCTGTCATGTTGTTATCCATGCATTCAGTTTGTCTATATTCCTTTGGATTCTCCTCAGTTCTCACATTCCTGCAAACAATGAACTTAAAAATATTACACTTGGCCTGCTTAGCTTAATCATCAATGAAGGTTATCATAAGTTGAAAGCCAAGCACCAATCCCTGCTGTAGTTCCCTAGTCACAGCCTGGAAATCTGAGGAGGGGATCCATTTACCTTGGCTCTCTGTTGTCTATTGATTAAGCAACTCTCAATGCATGCACATGTATTACTTCCAGTTCCAACCTCCTGCTTGGGTCTTTATTGAAAAACTTCTACATACCCATATGTACCAGTAATTCTTTGGACTCCTTTGAGAAAACCGGAGCACCGGGAGAAAACCCACACGTTCCATGGGGAAGATGTACAAACTCCTCAATTTAAGGACTTAAGACACTTTGAAGCAATCTTCATCACATGTTCTTGATATTTATTGTTTATTTATTTATTATCATTTATTTATTTCTTTTGTATTTGTATAGTTTGTTGTCTTTTGCACACAGGTTGAATGTCCAGTGGGTGTGGTCTTTCCTTGATCCTATTATCATTAGTACTCTATTATGGATTTATTGAGTATGCCCACAAGAAAATGAATCTCAGGGTTGTATATGGTAACATATCTGGACTTTGGTCTCAGAGGACATTGGGATTGAACTCCAAACTCTGACGCCCAAGCTGTGATATTATTGCGCTAACTACTGTGGCAACTAAACATGATTTTCCATCCATATATCCATGTTGTCTCTGCTCAATATTCCAATATCAAATATAATTGATTCCTGCTTTTTCAAAAACAGGGTAGCAAGCTACATTTCAATTCTCTCATCTTCTCACAATCCTTTCCAACTTAATACCAGAAGATAATATAAACAAGCAAAACTTTCTCACACATCTTGTTGCACTAAGTGCCTTTCTCCTTTCAGATACCCAACAAATGGGACATGGCCAATCATGAGTGGACAATAATTAGCTCTGATGATCAACCTATCATATTGTCAACCGATTGCAGGTTTGCAGCTACCATCAGAAATATTGAAGTTGCGCGTGATTTGGAAGATAGTACTGAGCTGAGATTGACATGTGGTAGGACGCCAGGGTTGAGGGGTCAGCAGCTCGGACAGGACATACGTAGCATTAATGCCAGCTCCCTGAATGATGAAATTGGACTCAAATAAGTTCTCTGAAGGGGCAGTCTACAGAAGTGGTTCAGAGGTACATACAATGAAATAGACAATCCATTAGAGAGTCTGACAGAAAATTGGCAGTATTGTCAAGTGTTATGATGGAGGTGTATGGCAGAGACTTGGTACATGACTTTGTGCAAGGCTTGAAGCCTATCTTTGTTAACATGGAAGAGAAGGCCAATTCTATTTGCATACTTTGGAGATGATGCCAAAAAGCAACAGGCACCTGATGTCTGAGCACTACAGGAAAAGCTCAAGCACAGTCACCTTACTGCCACATAGGTATAGATTCCTGCCATCACAGCTGTGAGTTCCAGCATGAAAAGCAGCTTGCATTGTGTCACTGCAGTGCAGTGATCTCTCCTCCAATTGTGGGATTGATAAGGGTCCATCCTATTGGATTTAGAGATGTCAGATTTAGGTGGAAGAATTACTTTTTGAACACCAACTTCACGCTCTTCTTCTTACCCAACTTGACTCGAATTCATTCTTCCATTGAGTACATCAGGAATGCCTAATACTCACTTGTGTCTAGCAGCTGCTGATTTGTACAGGAGGTTAAAGTCCTACCATGCCTGTTTTATCATGGACTGAAACCATAACCAGAAGTAATCAATCAGCAACAAAACAACAAGCAATAGATGATCCCTCTAAATTGCACTGGTGACAGATGTCCCTGCTACCAATCACTAAAGAAGGTTAAGGTAATGGCTGACGTGTTGAGCTCACAGTGACATTGATAAAATCAGATCAGAGTATCTACCTAGCAAAATTGTGGGAGATGTGACACATGGATTTAAGCCTTCAACAGTACCTCATCTAACATAATATCCTCAAAGGTGTGCTGCATGCTGTGAACAACATAATGTACAGTTCCCCACAATCAGGAGGTAGTGAATTCCAATTTCCCTCTGCTTTTCTTGAAATTCCCTCCTGGAACCTTTTTTGCCTAACTGACAACCATCATACTCAATATGGAAACGTAGAAACCGTGCATTAATCACATCTGCTCTTCCTGTGGTGAACTTCTAAATTCCCACTCATTAACAAAACATGCATAACTGTGAGTAATGAGTCTAACCAATCTATGTATTTAGCTCACTCACAGCAAAATTGTTTAAGATTGCCTTGCAACAAAGAATTCCTTAACAAGAAATTTGTATTTTCATAGACTACTTCACAGAAACTCGGTTTAACATTGACAGAACCTTAGTGGGGATATTAGAAATTAAACTGCATTGCTAGTCTTGCTCACCTCCTTATTCACATGTACTTTTTCATTAAACTTTATCACAAAGGAAATGAAGCCCAGTGTTTCGTTTCAAACAGACTGCTTCAATTTTTTCCCTATTTCACATTCATTCAGCTCTTATTTTGCCAAAATGACACATTATCATTAAGTCAAGATTTTATAGAAATTGGTGAAATTTAAAATGTCATCTTCAATGAAACTCTTTAAAAATTTACATGCACTGCATGCTGCTGGACCGACTTTATATGGAATTACAAAGAATGATTTATGAATGTGTATCATATGAGTACCACATTGAAGAATGTGCTTAATGTATAACTCGGGGTGTGCGATGAGAATCTGACCTCACAAGTGCCAGAATCTGTTTCCTTAAAATTTGAAATTCAAATAAATAAAGAGATTGGTGGCTTGTCCTCCCTCTCTTCTCTGCCTCACTGAGACTGCCGAGGACTCTAATGTTGTAAAATTTACAAATATTGCATCAGCGGAGGAAAAGTGCCGTCACCTTTTGGAACCAGCTCACAGCACTCAATAGCCTCTTCCTCTGCTCACCAGCACATTAACAATAAATAGAGCAGCTAGTATGCAGCATTCTTTGTGTATATCGTAAATCTGAACAAACATGTTCTCAAATTCACATTAGGTCAGGTCTGAATCCAAACTGCGTAAAACGATTTGGGTGCAGGGTTTGAAGCAAAGGTGATCTTCACCATTACTGGTTGAAGGGAAGGAGGGATCTTTGAATCTTACAGTGGAGAAGATGAACATTTGGAACAGCATACATGCCAGGTTAATTGGGTATATTTGGGGTATTCTTTCACCTCAGCTATCAGTTTGCAGCCAGGTGGTTTTCTGGTATTTTGAATGCTAATTGCAATCATTAATAAATGCCATGTTTGTCGTCTCTGCCTTTAACATCCTTTTAGTCTGTGAACACCAGACATCCAAGACTCTTTGAATGAAATTTCCTTCTAGTTATTCCACCAGTTTAGGTATTAGTTATAGAACCTTTGCCTGAACTAGTAAATTCTATAATGTAAGAGCGATCCATTCTTTCAGTTAAAGAATTAATCAGGAGATGTGAAAATGGCTCCAAGCGTGAGCAATTTGACTGGAGGTTCTCACCAAAAATTTTCAGCAGGTTGTAAACTGGCTGTTACTAACAATCACCTGCAATAGATCCTGTTAACTTTTCCATCTCTTGCAATCTGCCTTATTTAATAGAAACGTGAGTATTATCAGCAGTAACAACAACTAAACATACTTAAATAGCACTCTCAACATGGCAAGTAATGAAGCATTTCATAGAAATATTACTAAAAGAAATTGATATCGAGACATACAAGAAGCTTTTTCAACAGATGACCAAATGCCTGATCAATTAGGTAGGGATTAAGGAGAAGCATGTGAAAGAAATGCAGACTAGTGAAGAGAGTGAGGCCAGAAATTCCAGATGAAGGAATATCTGGCAAGCTTCAAGTGATTAAAATATAGAATGCAAAGGAAAACACCATTAAAACAGTGGTAAAACATTGGATGACTGGCCTCAATCCTACTTCTATCCAACATCCTAAATCAGAACAAAAAAAAAACAAAATCTGAACAAAACATCAGACTGGTTACACAGAACTTGTCTTTTTTAGGAAATCAGTTCAGTATCTGATACAAGACAGTTGTTCATTCAATTAGAAAGTACCATCTTCTCCTTCTGTTTGTTAGCCTTAATTTCTATCAATTTTTTTTCAAGGCAACAATACCAGGACATTCCTCACCACTATTACAATTTCAATTTTGTCTGAACTCTTAAAATTAGTATTGGCACTCACAAGAAATGATTTCATGTACTTCTTCACTGTTCTTTACTCTGGCAACCCCTGGACACTTCTCAGGTTTGTCAAACTTACTTGCTAAGTACAAGAGCAGGAATTATACTAAATAATCTTTCTCTGGTATTACCAGTGTATAGGAAACACATCTCATTTGACTAATTGCACAAATAACAAAGTTGAATGAATACCATGTATTTAAGAACTATTAGCTCTTTTGCTATGTAAATATCTGATGCCTTATTACGTTACAACTTGGGGTTCATTATTTACTTCAGCCAATGCCTCATTTTTAAAAAAATGTATTTTGCTTGTCCCCCACTGGCTTCACACTACCAAAACCGAGAGGGGCTTTAGTCATGCAAATATAGATCTGGAGCCACCATGAGGAGCCATTTCATAATACAGCAATGGTCATTTATTGGGTGATTTTTAACCTGCTGCCCTGGTGCTAGAAAGTTAATTATTCATTTCACTTAAAAGGAAATGATTCAAGACTCAAGATTAAACATTGTTTATTGTCATTCTTCAGGCCACAAGTGTAAAGGACGACAAAATAATTGTTACTTCAGATCTGATGCAGCATTAAAAAAAGTACACAATAAGCATAAAGAGCACAATAAAATAACAAAAACTGCCATAAATATAAATGCAATCCTGTAAAACACAACATATTAGTAACTGTTTTGTACATAGACCGATTATACGTACATGAAGTGACACTAGATGACGTGTACGTAGCGGTGCTGGGGGTGGTATGCTGGGTTAATGGGTGGACATGTTGATCATCTTGACGGATTGTGGGAAGTAAATGTTTTTGAGTCCAGCATGGATGCTGCATAGTGGGACTAAAAGTCCATAAGCAAAGTGGGTGGGACTCTTCATGATATTGCTGGTCTCTTTATATATCAGTTTCCGTATGGGCCAGCCTTTCAACATCAGTCTGTAAATCTACTCATGGCGCAGTAGCAGTCAAGGTTTACATTCTGGGACTGGGGTTAATTTAACACTATAAACTGCAGCAAGTCATACAGTTTAGTTATGGCCAGAAAGATTTTCATTCATGTTACTCCTTCACAAAACTATATCAGTTTCTATATTATGGACCACTGCAAAAATAAGTGATTGTAGCTGCATGTAAACATGTACATTTTGTTGCACTGCGATGTCAGCAAAACTGTTGTCTTCAACTGGGCCAGCTTTAAGTGAGGAGAATGGATGAGCTTCCAGGGAGTCAGCAGCCATCCATAACTGGATAGCAAATCAATGCCACCTCAAAATCCCATGAACAACAAAAAAGTACATGACTGGTTAATCATTCCATGTTAATATTAGTTGAGTACACTACTTTTTAAATCATTTTGTTAGATGTTCCATTTATATTTAGACAAAGAAGTATTGAGATTCTGCAATTGTCACAGTATGGTAACTTGAGCTGAGCTGAGCAACAAGTTGATTAACTTGCATCATAGGTGATAGTTTGGACAGAGTGAGCAAGTGGCATCAATTTCCTCCCCATGTGTTGGCAGCTTTTGACTCTCATGAAAGTTGTCCACCCATCTAGCCGAGGACATCAATATTGTTGATGACAGCCCAACACAAGAAGATCGACTCATTTACTGGTGTCAGATAGCAGACCAAGAGGGGCCAAGCTTGGCGAGGTGATGTTGATTGAAATTACTATTATTGACATCCAAATTAGTTCAGCAAATTGTAAATCTAACAGTTAAGTGCTCCTTGACTACTGTACTGCTGTATCTGCCCAGATAACATATTCATGTCCTTAAGAGTATTCCGAACCCAGATCTTTATCTTGGTGTTAAGAAGCTACGAAATAAGAAAAACTGACATTAAGCAGTTCTTGTTAAAATTGTGGGGTAGAAAATTCCTCCCTTTGATATTTTTAGTTGGGATGAGCACAAAATAATAAATCAAATTCTGAGCTCTTGCCAAAATTTAATATGACATATTGTCACAAGTTATTTTAGCTGGTAGAAAGAAATAAAATTATACAGTGTATTTAATCTTCCCTGTTGGGTTACTTCAGCTCTGCCACAGCATCAGATCTGCTAGTTGCTCAAAGATAGATCTCCTGATTATCTCATAAATATTTAAGCACCAAAATTGTTTTTCAAAACAAAGCTAACAAAACAACAGAACTAATCACTCACAAAATGCTGGAGGAGCTCAGCATGTCAGGCACATCTATGGAGAGAAATAAACAATCGACGTTTAGGCTGAGAATCTTCATCCTGATGAAGGGTCTCAGCCCTAAATCTTGACTGTTCATTCCTCTCCATAGTTGCTCCAGCATTGTGTGTGTGCTGCTCTGGATTTCCAGCATCTGCAGAATCTCTTGTGCTCAGAAATAAACACTTCATAGCAATATTTCTGAATGACTTTTGTTTTCTTTAATAGCAGAGCTCTCTTGTTTTATATCTTTTGCTGTGGACAGCTCTCCTAGATGCAGGGAAGATTAAGGATGGATTGTTGAAATGGGCCGTCTACATTCCTATTTAACAATATTTTGAAAAGGGCACAGTCCAGAGCAATGGTGAAGACGGTTCCAGTTTCCCTGCTGTAAGTTTGGTTGGTCAATGACTACCTAGTTCCTTAAGTTGGCAATAAGTTATGTAGCTGTTTCTACTGAGTGAAAATAAAGTCAGCCACACATCTTCGCTGGTGCAGTGGTCTATTCCATGATTGATTTGCATTTAAGTTTTAATTCATTGTGGAGTCAATTTGCTAAATTATCATCACAGCAAGAGTTACTGTGTTTGATTTCAATGTATTGAAATTTCACGTCGTTGAACGGTAGAATTCTCATCCACACTCGTTGAGTAAAGCTTAGTTGGAGTTGTGAAGCATTCCTAAATGTATTAACTTGTTATATACAATAATTTCCTGATTTGTTTTCCAATAATCAAGGTTTGATTTTCACTGTCACGATAATTGTCCAGCGATTATCACATTCATTTATCTTCATATAAATTCTATCATCCATAGGCAGCTATACAGCAGCTACTGAGAACTCTGCCATCGGTAAACAGGATGGAACAAAAGACCTTCATGAGTTTCATAGCACGTATTATTTTAAAAACCATCATTCTGTAGCATTCTAGGAAGGGGATCAGGTAAATGGCACAAACCCATGAAATGTAACATCATTTGATGCATCACTTCTCCTTGTATAGTAATGTGGTAGTAAAACAGTATATAATTTCTTAGTTAAATATTTTATTTTGCTGGCAACTGACCACGTGATACTACTGTGTAGAATAAAACATTGTAAAGCAATTCAAACCCTATCTCATTACTCTCAAAAAAAAACTTCTCATGCATGCATCCAGCATAGCACACTGTAGACAGCTCAGCCAAGCTCAGCTCAGCCCACCACCTTAGCTTTTATTACATCTGTAGCCATAAGGGTCCAAATCATTCAGTGCTTTTTTGTGACAGCACTGCACCTCCCTTGAGATGGTGGACTAGAGGACATACGGCTTTGTAAGCACAGGAGGATTTTAACATGGAACATGCAGTGTATGGGAAAAAAATAGCTAATGACATTTTACATTTTTCATTTGTTGTTTTTCTCTCATTTTCTCTGCTTTTCTCTGTACTGTGACTTTTCCAATCTCAGTCAGGTCATCAGGGAAACAAATGGAAGCCAGATTCAACCACACAGACAGGGGAGCAGGGAGAGTGTTTGGGAGGGTAAGACCATTGGGAATGTCATTTGCTATTCACTAATCTCTTTCCCTGTGTGAAGAATTAATATTCCCCCTCTTTCCTTTTCGTCATTCAGAGCACACGTAAAGCCACGGGCTGCAAAGAGTTAAAGCTACACTGATCATCTGGAGGAAAAAGCTATATCATAAACTCTTCTGACAGTGTTATCTACTTGTGACAAATGAAAAGGAATGATGCTTTTGCCTAAATAATAGTTACTATCGAATAAAAGACAAGTCTCATCTGCTAATACACTCATCCTTACGCAAGTAACAGAACAATGCCACAGTATTAATTATTAAATAATGGTGCTCTTTGTGTCGTGATGGATAGCGTTCAATCCATCCAGTTATTTAGGCAATACTGCCTAACCTTTAGCACAATGGCTCCCTGAACATGATCTCTGTTTCCTTCCCTCCCTAACACTTCTTAATTCTTGTAATTTCAAATCCATACATTGATTAAGATACTGCCAATTGATTTGTTTTAATGCACACTTATCTATTGAACTGAACTTTCTAAACTTTTTTTTAAAAGACATATGATGTAAATGGTGCAAATGGTTCAGTAGATTAAAAGAGCTTCTAGATTTCTATTGACCTAATCCATATTATACAAATATTGATGGTGTTTGAAAGCTATTATGTAACCTATTACTTAGTAACCCATTGTGTATTGCCAGTGAGCAGGGAGATGAAGGGGCTAAAATACAATTGCAAATTGTTATTAGCTACTGTATGTTCTCGTTGTAAGTTAATTTCATCTCAGCATCGCAATCATCTCCCCAGCCTATGGAAGCACACAGGATTGAGAATTAGCCTTTAGATCCATAAACTTAAGCTTGTGGTAACATAAATATTTACTGCTTTACATCCTTAGTTTTATATGTAAGTCAGGATTTCCACCTGAACTTGGGTGGCTGGATCTCAAAGCACCTAAGAACAAGGAGCAAGGGCAGATTATGTGGCTCCTCCAGCTGACCTGACATTCAATAAGATCATGGTTGATTTAATATTTTTCTGTCTGTTCCCTCCAACCCTTGACTCCCTTGCAGCACAAAATTCTATTTAACTCACCTCTGAATATATTCAGTTATTTAACCTCCATAGCTCTTTGGGGAATCCAGAGATTCATTTCCCTCAGAAGGAAGAAATTCCTCTCCAGCACTGTCATTATTAGGTAACTCTTTATTCTGAAGCTATGTCCCAGCTCTAGACTGGCACATAAGAGGAAATATTCACTTGACATCTACCCTGAGAAGCTCCCTTCTGAATCTTATGTTTCAGTATGACCAGTTCTTCTTCTTCAGAGTGTTTATGTAGATAGGCCCACTCTCCTCAAAGTTTCCTATAAATCAACTCTTTTATCCCAGGAATAATCTTCAAAAGTCTGCTCTTACTGCTCCAGTACAATATCTCTCCTTCAGTAAAGTGTACAAAACTGTACTCAGTGTTCCAGAAATGGCCTGATTGATGCTCTGAACAGTGAGGCAACATCTACCTCACGTGTACTCAATCCCTTTTGAAATAAAGGCCCAATACTTCAGTTGCCTTCCTAATTACTTGTTGTGTCTGCTTTTTAACTTCACATCTTTCATGTGTGAGACACCCAGATCCCTCTGGACCACAGCATTAGGGAGGATGGTGACATAGTGGTCAACACAATTGCTTTAGAGCACCAGTGATCTCTGATAGGGATTCAATTCCTGCCGCCCTCTGTAAGGAGTTTGTATGTTCTCCCCATGACTGCATGGGTTTCCTCCAGGTGCTCCAGCTTCCTCCCACAGTCCAATGATGTACATTTAGGGTTAGTAAGTTTTGGGAATGCTACGTTGACACGGGAAATGTGATGACACTTGCAGGGTGCCCCCATAATCCTTGCTGATTTGATTTGGTACAAGTGACACAAATCACAGTGTGTTTCGATGTACATGTGACAAATAAAGCAAATCTTTCACTCAATGACACTTCTTTGTCCTAAGAATGTTCTGCTTTCCTATTCTTTCTAACAAGCAAGTAACCTCACGTTGTACTCCAACTGGCAAATCTTGTTGAACCTGTCTACATACCTTTGCAGACTTCTTCTGCCCTCCTCACAGCTTACTTTTCTGCCCACTGCTGCAGTGTCAGCAAATCTGGTTATATAATGGATGATAGAGAGTGTAAAATCAAAGTCTCGGTTTCTCCTGGCAGGGGTTTCTAGTACCAAGGGTCATAGGGTCCAAATAAGTAATGGACATTGAGGACAACAACAAGAGGAAAATATTCCACTCAGTGAGTCATAGATCTTTGGAAATTTCCACCCAGGATAGCTTTGGAGATGCAGCCACTGGGTATATTCAAGACAGAGGAAGTAGTGAGGGCAGAGATTCTCATTACATTTATTTATTTTATGTACTTAGCGATTTAAATTCCTCAGTGTTATCATTTCAGAGGACCTGTCCTGGCCCCAGCAAACAAGTGCAATTACAAAGAAAGTACAGCAGCAGCTTTTCTTTTTTAGAAGTTTGTGAAGATTTGGCATGACATCTAAAACTTGAACTAACTTCTATAGATATGTGGTGGAGAGTATACTGACCGGCTGCATCACAGACTGGTATGGAAACACCAATACCCTTGAATGGAAAATCCTATAAGAAGTTGTTGATATGGCTCAGCCCGTCATAGGTAAAGCCCTCCCCACCACCACTGAGCACATCTACACGGAGTGTTATCACAAAAAAACAGCATCCATCATCAGGGACCCCCACCACCCAGAATATGCTCTCTTCTCGCTGCTGCCATCAGGAAGGTGGCACAGGAGCCTCAGGACTCACAGCACAAAAATGTTCAAGAACAGTTATTACCTCTCAGCCATCAGACTCTTGAACCAAATGGGAATACTGAACTTCACTTGCCCTAGCACTGAAATGTTCCCACAACCTATGGACTGACTCACTTTCAAGAAATCTTCATCTCATGTTTTCGATATTTCATACTTACTTATTTATTAATGTGATTTCTTTATTTTTGTATTTACACAGTTTGTTGTCTTTTGCACACTGGTTGAATGCCCAAGTTGGTGCAGTCTTTCATTGATTCTGCTATGGTTATTATTCTATCAAGGGTTTACTGAGTATGGCCACAATTACATCCATGTACTAATAACCCGTATGTTTTTGGAATGTGGGAAGAGACCAGAGCACACAGAGGAAATGCATGTGGTAATTTGCAGAACATACAAACACCTTGCAGACAGTAGTGGGAATTGAAACTGGGTGCTATGATGCAATAGTGTTATGCTAACCACCATACTACTGTGCCACCCCAGGGAGTATCTAGATGAATTTAAAAATGAATCACCAAGACACAGAGGTTATGGATGAAGTGCAGGTAAATGGGATTAGTATATACTTGGATACCTGGTGGCTGGCATACAAGTGATGGGCTGAAGGGCCTACTTTTGTGCTATATGACTCCATGAATTTTTCAGATATTAAGGGAATTGAGTTAGTGTAGGAATAGGAAGCTGATGTAAAAAGGAATACAAGCCATTATCTGATTAAATGGAAGAGCAGGCACAAGGGACAAAATGATCTACAACTGCTCCTTTCTCTTATGTTATTTTGTAGCCCACTTCATCATGCAGTCTTTCTGTAACATCTAGTTATTTCCTGGGTATCCTTGGCAGTACTGCAGGTGCATCGGAAGCTCCCGTAGTTCCTCAAATGATCCCCAAGAAATGAGGGTTGAAGTCAAGGCATTCACTTCCCAAACATTCTCTTGTCTATCTGTTGCTGCAAACCCAGACTATTAACTGATTTAGGAGGTTGAAAAGTCAACATGAGTTGGAAGAGTAGAGGGGCCATGTTGGTTTGGAGGGTTGGAAGATGTGAAGGAGATAAGATCATTAGAGGGATTAGTAAGTGTATATGGCCAAGGAACCAATGTAAATCAATAATACCCACAGTGTAGGGAATATCATGATGGATAGAATATGTGAGCTATAAGGTGATTGCATTTGTAATTCATTTACATTTTAGTAAACTGAAAATCAAAGCAAAATAAAATGTGCACAGTGAACTATGAGTGCAACTGGTTGGAGTGTTATTGATTGTGCCTCACTTTGACCAGCACATGAAGAAAGCAGTATTGCTGATCACTACAAGAAACTGGGGGAAAACACCTTTTTAGCTGATCGTGTTTTGTAATTCATTTATTTGAGATGCAATTCCTGCAGGCAAAGCTAACATTTATTGCCCACTACTCATTGCCATGGAGAAGGCGTTGGTGAGTCAGCTTTTTGAACTACTGTAAGGATTTAGAGTCTAGGATTTAGACACAGCAAGAATGAAGGATATTCTTCCAAGTTGGGACATTGTGTGCCTTGGAGGAAAACCTGCGGGTAGTGGTGTTCCTTTATACATATTGCCCTGTCCTTCTTGATGGTGGAGATCACAGACTCAGTAGATACTGGTCAAGTAATGGCTGCGGTAGGTGAAATAAAGATATAAGGTACCACTCAAATGGATTGCTTTCTTCTGAATGGTATTGAGCTTCATAAGTAATGTAGAGAGTGCACTCCTTTAGAAAAGTGGACAGGATTCCCTCAGGCTCCTGCTGATTGATGGAGCAGCTGAAGATGGCTGGTTCTAGAACAATGACCCGATGATCTCCTGCAGCAAAGCACTGGGGCTAAGATGATGGGCCTTACTGCCATCAGTGAATTAAGCCACAATTGACCACACATGCAAATGTTGCTTGGGAAAAAAAAAATTCTGATGAATTTACCAGAGGACCACATGCTGTTGTTTTGCTTGGAATTGCAATACTGGGTACGGAAACTTCAAAATGATCCAAGAGCCAAGGGAAACAGGTCTTTTCGATTCACCCTGCTAGGCCGTTTATAACTTATACACATGAATAACATTTCTCCCAGTCACCCTTGAAAGAAAACATACAGCTTTGTCAGTCTTTCCTCAGGAATGGACACCCCTCTCACTTACAAATGGTATGCCAGATAGATTATTTATAACTCTGAATCACCTTCACTAAGATTGGTGCTTCCAAGGAGATATAACAAAGCAAAAAGAGTCAAAAAGGGAACAGGATTCTCTTCAGCATCTAGAGTTAGTAAAATGTTTAAAGGTAAAGATTAGCTTTATTTGACACATATACATCTAAACGTCTATTATAATGCATCATTTGCATCAAATGAAATCAGCCAAGATTGTGCTGGTCAGCCTGTAAGTGTCATCATGCTTCCAGCATCAACGTAGCATGTCCACAACTCACTAACCTTAACAATGAGCCTTTGGAATGTGAGAGGAAACCTGAGAACCTGAAGGAAACCCATCCGGTCACAGGGAGAAGGTACAACCTCCTTGCAGACAGCAGTGCAAATCGAACCCCGATCTAACAGCTAGCACTGTAAAACACTGCACTAACTGTTACGCTACCATGCCATATTGTGGATTAGAATCATATCCTCTTCTTTATATCTATACACTGAAACACATAACTATGCGTGTACGTGTGCTTGTTGTGGCGGTGGGATAGGGGGAGTGGACAGTGAAAGTAGCATTAGCAGGAGCATGATGAACGGAAAGAATTTCTATTCTGTAATTTCCATGACTATACGGCAAGATTTATTTCCACGTTTTGAGAAAGGGAATACAATATCAGTAATCTGGTACCCAACTGAAATTGGATTGACTCCAGTTATAATCATAGGCCTAAGAACTCCACTGGGGTACAGTCTTGGCAGTTACAGTTTGCAGCCTTCGCGTCATAATTCTACAAAACTCATACCACAGTGTCTGTCAGTACAGTTACATACATTTGGAACCATTATATTCATGAAGCTTTTCACTTCATTGTATAATGCCGAATTACATATTTGATAAGTACAGTAATAAAAAGTAATGAACATGTTCTGTAGCATAATGTACTATGCACATGCCGAAATATAATGTAATGTACATGTTCTGTAATGTAATGTAACCTAATGTACTGTGAAATTGTAATATCAATCAGCTTCAAATACATTGATGTCAGGTTAGATGTAGAATAAAGTTCCTCCTATTCCACTGCAATCGTATCTCTCTCATCACTTTGACCATTGCACCTGTGCGAATATTTCTGCTTCCCTAAGTTGCCTTCCTCATGGCCTCTCTGAGTGAAAATTATGATTAAGTGCAAATTAGTGTTGAGTTATAAACCATTTCGTGCTGTAGGTTAAGACTTGCCAACCCCTTTTCACTTACAGCTGGCAAGGAAAGAAGGCTTTCAACCCAGCAATGTGGGTTGGATACAGCATCTCAAAACATTTGACTGTTCAGTGTCAGAGGAATGCTAAATGATTCTTCCGAGCTGATTCTGTAAAGTGTACAATATGGCAGTGATTTCTGAAAGCTATTTTGCCTCCACTCCAAAAAATAATGATCAGTTCTCAATAATCTATGTACAGTTGACTCCAATGGATGCAAAATAATAATGGATATAATAAATGATCTCAAAATATAGAAAGCTTCTGATTAATTATCACTATAATCTCATCTATTTAACAAGTTCTTGGAGTTCTTCCCATAGACAACAAGAGGCCCATGTGTTGCTAATATCCAGGCAGAATCAGGAAATTATTTATTTTGAGAGTGGTGACAAGCAGAAGATATTCTGCATGCATGGGTTCTTAAAGACACTCAATTTGGTTTCTAAAATAAGGTTACACTACACCAACTTTGCTGAATTAGTTCCACGTCTGTGGGTCTTCACATCCTGGAAATGATATATTTCTCTGAACTTTATTATGGCCACATGACTGGAATGGGCTGATTTCTATAAAATGCTACACAATACATAATAAGACCGAGTCCAGTGGGAGTAGCATTAATATAAAGAATTGATTGTCTTCTCATAGGCAGAGGGTTATTATCTACGATAATGGGTATGCAAACAGAATAACAGAGGAGTGATGTGATGTGTTAGCACCATTGTTCTTTGCAATTTTTACAAAGAATGTAGATGAGGGTGATGAGAGACGATGGGCATTTGCTGGCTGCCGCAGTTGCTTATGTTGTTAAAGTGGCTTCAGGTCAAAATTCATTGCCTATGAGGGGATTTAGGATGGCCAAAGAATGTCAAGTGTGCTACATTAATAACATCTTGTGTGTGGAACTTGAGAAATAGATCAAAGATGGGAGAGCTGAAACAATCGAGGGTTAATTAGAAATTATACACCCCCAAGAAAGCCCTTACAATATCCTATGTTATTGACAGACTTTCTATTAATGCATTTAAACAAATTATCTTTTTAAAATAATGTTAATCTTAATCGTAATCTCAGGTTATCAAGAAGGCAAATGGAATATTGGCTTTCATTCCTGGAGGGTTTGCATTTGAAAGCGGGTGGTTATGCTGCACAGGGTACTGGTGAGACATGCAGTTCTGGTCTCCTTAATTGAGGAAAGATATACTAGTTTTGGAGGTGGTGCAGAGAAGGTTCACCGAGTTGATTCTGGAGATGAGGGTGTTTGCCCATGAGGAGAGGTTGAGTCGCCCGGGACTATACTTGCTGGAATTCAGAAGAATGAGAGGGACTACTTTACAGAATCATATAAAATTGTGAAAGAGCAATAAGGTAGAGACAGGAAGTTGTTTCCACTGGGATGTAAGACTAGAACTAAGGGACACAGCCTCAAATTCAGGGTAATAGATTAAGGACAGATATGAGAAGAAACTGCTTTCCCAAGGGAGTAGTAAATCTGTGGAATTCTCAGGAAACAGTAGTTACCTCATTAAATATAATTAATCCACAGTTAGATAGATTTTTGCATAGCAGTGGAATTAAGGGTTATTTGGAAAAGGGACGTAGGTGGAGATGAGTCCACGGCCAGATCAGCCATGATCTTATTGAATGGTGGAGCAGGCTCAATAAGACAAATGGTCTACTAGTCCTGTTTCTTATGTTCGTATGCTTTAATTAAATAGATATTTTCTGACAGGCATGATTTCTAAAATTGCATGACACTGTATTAACCTGTTTTAAAAATTGCTTCACCTTTCTTTTTTATATACATATATTTGCATTATTGATAGAATAATAAAAACCTTGCAACTTTGAAGCAACACTAAATATCCAGTGTAGATCTGGGGTCCAGGCCTGGAAGAAGTCTGGTGAGACCTTCAGCAGGAGATAATCGCACATGGATTTAGTTTGATTACCAAGGGGAATCTAAATCCACCAAGATGTCAAATTAGGTTTTAAAATGCCTGAGAGAGGTCCCTTGGATCCATTGAACATTCTGTAAACCTACTTGACATTAATTTAAATGCTTGGTTAATCAAGACATGTTTTCCAAACATACATGTTTTAACTGCTGGGTGATGGATACCATGCATGTAACTTGGCACCTGAGCATAAATCTCTCTTCAGGACATTGCAACAGGAGTTTTGACCAAACAATGTATTGGTTAGACTGCATTCAACCATTACTAGTTTGAGATAGTTAGCTGTGAGTAAAATGCAGCATTAGTTCTTACATAATGCAATAAAAGATATTGGGCTGTTCTGATTCAGTGCAGCTGTTTTTTAATAGGTACATAATAAATAAAATTTATATCTTGCACCAGATTGCCCAGGCAATAGAGACATGTTTGGTTGGACAGTTTCATTGCATACGTGGATTTAAGGTAGCCCATTGGATGTCCAGATTTTAACAATTTATGTCTCTAGTAGACAGAATTTGTTGATCAATTTAAAGACTATATTCTCAAACTGTCAAACCTCAATGTAAACACAAGTATCCTTTGAAACAAATCTGAACAATTATGTTATTGGCTCATATTCAGAAACAGCAGCCAATTCTTGAGCTAAATGGCAAATATATCACTTAGTGTCATTCTGCTCTCTACAACAATCGATGAGTTTAAACACTAGAACTATCCATTAGCAAACTTCACACCAGTCATTTCACACAAATTACTGGTTAGCGTTTGATACAGTATAACATTCCTGTCTCCTGCAAAATAGAAGATAAGGAATTCTCTGATTATTAATTTTATTTAACCCAAACAAATTAGCAAGAAAATACAAAACAAAACAAGTGAACCAAGTTTTTAAAAAAATGCAACACTACAAGGGACACACTACAGCAGAGTCTTTAACTCATCTGCAATAGATGTTCATTCCAATCCCAAACCAGCCTGAGTGACTACGGTGCACGTGCACTCTATTAGCAGCCACAACACCGATAATCTGTGTGTAAATCTTATCAGCTTGCCTGCTTCTATGATAGTTCACTGTAACACACACACACACCACACACACACACACACACACACACACACACACACACACACACACACACACACACACACACACACACACACACACACACACACACACACACACACACACACACACACACACACACACACACACACACACACACACACCTACAAGTGTGTCAATGTACCCCTGTAAATTCTTCAGTGCTGTGACCCTGATAAGAATAATTTTTAAAAAGTGAGGGTACCATACCATAAGTTGCTTTGAGTGAGCTTTTCCAGCTCTTGTTCCATATGGTCCTGTAGTTCACTTGGACGGAGCAGTACCTGACAGATGGGGCATATTGGAGCTTGAGTATCGTACAGAGTTGCCTTCTTCTTGCCTGATTTAAAGAAAAACGTAAGAATTATTATAAAAGTACTATATTAATAATCCTTCATTGAAAAATTAAGCATTTCTCAGTTTGTCGTCCTTGAGAAAATAATTGCCAGACCAGTTTACTTGCTGAGCATATTATCGCACATAAGCTATCATTATATAAACAGTCCATTATTCTAACTTGTTATAAAGAATAGCATCTGTACATGGATCAGTATCTTTCTATTGTTCCTAGTTAGTTTTTAATCTGTAAATTAATATAACCATCTGTAATGAATATCTTGGTTTAGATTTTCTTCATTATCCCAAATCTATGAATGTCAAGACATCAAGCAGGCTACTGTCACGAAGTAGGCATAAGCCATCCTGGTATGATGGCAAAGTCTCTGGCACAGCAATGCCTGCACCTCAAATCATTTGTGCCTGACAAAAATCTCCATTCTTAACCAAAATAAAAGATGTTAAATATCTGGGGCTGCTATTGATCTTTTATTCTTTTCCCATTTTTTTCTGGCCAAGTTGCAACAATTTTGTGACCTGAGGTATATTCCCACTCACCAACAAGAAACCTGCTCTCCTTGCGAAATGGCCTCTGAGAGGATTCTGTGAGATTGAGGGACTAAATAAAAATGCTTCCACTTAAATGGCACAATTTGCCACCAGTAAGTATCAAAGCACATTGCTACCAATGAAGTGCACTTGTTCATTATGTAATTGCAAAAAGTTAATTTAGGTAATCTGATGTGTTGCTGGGAGAGTTGATCAGGATAGTGGGGATAGCTTCATTGCTCTTCTTTGAAGTAGTATCACAACATATTGCACTCACTTGACAAAGAAGACCACAAAGCACAAAATTTCAATCAAGGGATTGCATCTAGAACAGCTCAGCACTCCTTTAATTTTGCACTGAAGTGCTGGTCAATCCAGACTTAAACACATGGCCTCTAGTTCAAAGGCAACTACCAACTGGTTGGCATAACTCTTGTGGAAAGACCAGAGCCCAGGTCTATGTTTTTAACTTCCCATGATGAGGCAACAAGAGATTTTGCAGAAAGATCATGAGTGGAGATGATAAATTATAACTGGCACTGCCTAGCTTCTCAATAACATTCCACAGAAAATATACTCTGTAATCAGCAGATTCAGACAAAAGTGTCCAGCGACAAAGTGTGACAGAACAGCACTGATGGCAATTACAGATGAACTTTCAGTGTACCTTTTCAGATTTATCTATTGAAAAAGGCACAGATCTGCTGTAATCAACTAAATTTCATTTTGGTACCATTTGATTTGGTGCTACATAAAATGAAATAAGGTAACATGGATAGAAGGCTGGCTGAAACAGAGAGTAGGGATAAATATTTCCTTTTTTTGTCAACAAGATGTAATGAGTGGTGTGGCGAGGGGGGTCAGTGCCTTTGGGCTGTAACTTTTTTTAAAATAAATTACGCTAATAACTTGCATAAAAACACCAAAGGTATGTTTGCTAGATATGCTGATGATGCAAAGACAGGAGGAAGTAAATTGTGAAGAGAAGAAAAGGAGACTACAAAGAAAATAGACAGTAGAAAAAAATCAGCCAAGGGTCAGAAAATCTGAAATTGTCCATTTTGGCAAAAACATTGAAAAAAGTAATGTATTATCTAAACTATGAGAGAGAGTGCAGGGCGCTGAGGTATAGAGGGATCTGGGTGTCCAGGTGTGTGCTTCAATAAAGTTCAAGAATCAGGTACAACTATGAGGAAAATTAACAGAATGTTATTGTTATTTATAGGGGAATGAATACAAATATAGGGAGGATACTCTTTATTGGTGCAGGGCATTAATAAAACCACATCTGCAATATTATGTCAAACATTGGTCTACTTATTTCGTGAAGGATGTAAAGGCAATGGAGGCAGTTTAGTAAAAATTCACTTGATTTATCCCAGAAGGAGAGAACTGTCTTATGAAGAAAGGTTTGACAAATCAAATTTGTATCTGCTAGAGTGGAAGGAAGTGAGGAAAATCAACAACTTGTGGCTACTAATGAAATCTCATGGAGAAAATGCAAAGCAGTAGCAAGTGTTTGGCTCCTCAGAAACCTGGAAGATTTTGAGAGACTGATGCACCATCAATAACTCTCGGAGATGGGAGGCGAACGATAGGCTTTTATTAGCAGCAAAAGTGACCACAACATCCTGGAGACTGAGGGAGGAGCAGTGCCTCCAATTGCCTTTATACAGGGGTCTGTGGGAGGAGCCACAGGAGCAGTCAGCAGAGGGGCATGTCCAAACAGGTATACACATTGTTTACCACAGAGACACATCACAAAATCTGTTTGAGAAGATAGCTAAGGCAGTCAAAGACACAAATCAAGCTCCTGGAAACAACTGCCAGCTGGCAAATTTATTTATTGATTTATTTATTGAGATGCAGTGCAAAATAGGCCCTTCCATCCCTTCAAGCCACACTGCTCAGCAATCCCCAGATTTAATCCTAGCCTAACCACGGGGACAATTTACAATGATCAATTAACCTACCAACCAGTACGTCTTTGGACTGTGAGAGGAAACCCACACAGTCACAGGGAGAACATACAAGCCTCTTACAGGCAGCGGTGTGAATTGAACCTGGGTCGCCGGTACTGTAAAGCATTGTGCTAACCACAATGCCACCGCTAAACTTCTCAGTCATTTTGGATACTACTCACTGCATCCTTACTACTTTCTGATAATCTCTATTAATTCACATTCCATTTCCCTTCATCCAACAATATATTCTGATTTACGAGATGCAGACGCACCTTGTACTTTCAACTAACCTCAACACACCACTACTCCTTTCGTGCTGCTTTCTCCTGTCTAATAATTATGACCCGCAATGTGGTCAGGTAAGTAGAAGATCAAGAAAAGTATGATAATGATGCTCTCATGCTCTTTTGATTTAACACGCCCAGCTCAAACTCAGATACAATGCAGAATCATTTAGAGCTTTGCCAAAAGGTGGGACCGGCCCGTGGTGAATATCCAGAAACATCTTGATTAAGAATATTGTAAGATGTCTATTAGACATCTCTCTGTTCTGGGATTTTGGGATGCAGAATTAATGAATAGGTGCATTGGCAGCCAGTCAGAAGAGCTATTATTGTCCTCCCTTATGTACCAGTGGATGGGAAATTGTGAGGCATTGCTAGGAAACAGTGGGTATTGCAGATATCTGCAAATCCAGCTCATACACATAAAATTTAGGCCTTGGCCAGAGGCCTCAATAGCCAGTGGCAACGCAGTTTTCTCACAGAGGAGATGTCAGAGGCAGGGTTTTTTATGCAGTGTTGGAAGCCTGAAACATACCGCTTGTGGCGATGGTAGAAGCCAATACAATGAAGACTTTGAAAGGACTCAGTTATGTAGGTGGATATAAGAAAATGGAAGGTTATGGTCTATGTAGGAAGGAAGGGCTAGTTAGATTGATCATGGTGTAGCCATAGTGCTGCATTGTTCTATGTTCTGTGTTCTAAGTCTGAACTTGCGATGTGTCTGGATCTATTGACATAGCTCACTGAGAATGATCTCACTAAAGATTGATTGCCTTGTGCTCTGCTACACACTGAGACTCTGGCAGAATGCCTCATGCCTGAATAGAGTAACAGAAATGGCTTCCTCTGAGACCCCCTTCTTTCCCTTCTGTTTCTTCCTCTTCTAGCAGCATGTTCTGGTCTGTGTGTCCACAGTTCGATCATGCAGTCATACCGTACACCAGGAACAAGGAACCCATCTTTGGAAACAATTGGTTTGTTCTGGAGCCTTAGAGTCAAAGTTAAATACCCCTGTATCTGGAATATCATTCCCCATAGACATTAGTGAGTTCAATAACATGTAGAAGGAGCTATCAATTATAGAATTATGGGAACACCCAGTTGAAATCAATCTGTTTATGATCCCTTTAAACCGTACTTTTGGGGCTTTCTTCCTCAACCTGAATATATTTGCAGCTGTGCCGAGTTAAAAAAGCGCATAAGCTGGAACGTTTAGCTTCAATTTGGCAGCACTGACATCAAATCAACATTGCATGCTAATTGACATCATGATCTACTTACTTTGAGCACTTTCAGCTGGTGTTATCCATGCACACGTTAAGTCATTACCAACACAACAGCTGGTGTGACAAACATCATAAATATGCTTACACGCATCACTTTCCCAAATAGAATATATTCGTCACATGTGGCGCCCAAAGCAAAGATGTTATGGAGCTCAATTTTGCCTCTACATCCTATGAGTGGAATCTCAAAAGTACAAAGCTGATCAGGGTCATCAAAATGATTAGTTACTGCAATTGCCAGATATATCAGAAACTCATAAAGTCATGTAGCATTTGGAATGAGGGAAGGTCTTATCAATTTGCAAAACAAATTCTCAAACTGTCTTTTGCTGCAGCTGCAAGATCATGTTCCAATGCCCTGTTCCTAATTCCAAATGACACCATTTCAAAGCAATTTACCTCAGCTCCGCAGTACAACTGATTGAATTATATTTGCTGATTTTAACTAGAATCTCTGTGTTGCAATCCTGGTTATCCTATTCTTCTGACTGAGAAAGGCACATAGATCTGACAGACTTCTGTTAGGTTGTGCAGGAAGCAAAGGAAGTCAAAGTCAGAAAAAAGAATGGCATCAATTTCAAGAGGCAAGTTTCCTCCCAGCACACACAGGATTGCATGACATAAAGGAATCTAAAAGCTTCTTTTATGTGTCGAACCAGCTGAAGGAGGATGCCTAATAGATGAGCTAACATCACAACAGAAGAAATAAAGTGCCAAACAACAAAGATCTGCATCTAAGTTGACTGTCACATTGTAATAAATCTATTCTATGATGTTTAGCCAATGAGCTTTCAGAAGTTTATTCTAATAGTTCCCAAATTTTGAAATCTAACTTTCTTTATCTAACAAATCACCAATTATCAATGGTTGCATGTTTTCTCTTTTACTGACACAATCAGTAAAATTGGGAGTAGTTGAGTAGGAATGTTGGAGAATACGGTTCTTTCGAATTTTATTTAAAAGGAGAGGGGAAGGAAAATATAGCCTGATCACGATTCTATCTCTTTTTCACCCATTGAAAACATAAGACACTACCAACGAATTTGCAGACAATAATGATAAGTTTGCTGTGATAAAAATAACTGACAATATTTACAGTCAAAAACCATTTCCTCTAATCTTTAAAGAAAAGATTAGAGGGAAATGAAAACAGATCTCAGCCAGAAATTACTTTGGGTTCTATTTTTGTCCCCAGACCTTGCACAAACAATGCAAATTGCTGTGACTGTCTCCCAAAAAAAGCACACTTGCTTCCAGCAGGGAAATCCTGTTACAGCCATGCACCGGCACAAACAGATGTCATGTAAACAGCTGCCTCCACCCTTGGCCTCATCCCCTGCCTCTAGCTGTACTGTATTAAAGACTCATTTATTAATAGGTCAGCAATTAACAAGCTAAGCATCCTGACACCTACTGAACACATGGCAAGCACTTATGTTCACTGCAGTTTGGCTGAACACTGGCGTTTATTGACAAAAGATTTCTCCTAATCACCACATACGCAAATAAAATTAAATAAAAATCTTTGTCCTTCCAGAGACAGGCTTTGGTTTAACGTTGCTTTCGAATTGTTCCGAACCACAATTTAGGCCAGTTCAGTGATTAATAGGAACATGATCAGAAATATATGAGAGGAGAGCAGCTGGAGAACTGTTCAATATGATAAACAGGGATACAGATTCATTTCTGAGATTTTCCACATGGCAAGTTCCTGAGCCTGGCCATCGCATCCAAGTAAAGGCACTGAGCAGAAGCCAGATGCTTCCCATAAGTGGGAAGGAGGGAAAATCAGAAAGTGAGTCAACATAAGCCTTGTGCCAAGAATAGCAACGTCAGCTCTGGGAAGTGGTTGACTGCCACTTTAGCCAATAGAATATTCTGTGGTATGGGGAGGTGTGATGGCGAGGGGAAAAATCAAATGTCTTAAATAAAATTCCTAACAACAGGCATAAACTTCAACAATTACTTTTTGGTAACTTAGACAAATGTTTGATTTAATTTAAACCCCTGATTTAGTATCCAACTCAATTAATTAGGCTAAAAATGCTTTATTAGATTTCATTACAATTTTTTTCAGATATTGGAAGAGTGGAGTTCCACGGGGCTGTGGAGGCTACATAACTGGATATACTTAAAGCAAAGGTTGAACAGTTCTTGATTAGTAAGGGCATCAAAAGTTATGGGGAAAAGGCAGGACAGTTTGAAGGAGAATAAATCAGCCATGATGGAATGGCAGAGCAGACTCAATGGGCTGAATGCCCTAATTCTGGTTCTGTATCCTGTGGTCTTATTAATTTGAATTACACATTTCATAAACTGGAAGATAACCTTCACCGTTCCAGCATTGGATTATAGCAATAACCACCGATAAAACCAATGGGATAAACCCTCAACAATATTAAAGTTTACAAAGCTTCTTTTGAATGATAAAATATGTAATATCTCTTCAAACACTCTACTCAAAAGAGAAGGAAATCAATCGATTCCCTTCAGTTTGAGGCAGCCTTTACCGTCTGCTTGATGCTTCACGTTTGGGGCAGTAGACTTTGGTGAGACATAACATAGATTGGGAGACTGCTTCGCTGAGCACCTATGCTCCACCCACCAATAAAAGTGGGACCTCCTGGTGGAATCTCCTTCCCATTCCTATTCTGACATGGCAGTCCATAGCCTCAGTACTGCCACGATGAGGCCACACTCGGGATGGAGGAGCAACACCTTCGATTCCGTCTGGGTAGCCTTCAATCTGATGGCATGAACATCGATTTCTCTAACTTCAGGTAATTGCCACCACCACCCCACCCTCCTTCACCATTCCCCATTTCTATTTCCCCCTCTCACCTTATCTCCTTACCTATTCACTACCTCCCTCTGGTGCTCTTCCCCCTTCCCTTTCTTCCAAGGCCTTATATCCTCTCCTATCAGATTCCCCTTTCTCTAGCCAGTTATATCTTTCACCAATCAACTTCTGAGCTTTTTACTTCACCCCTCCCCCTCCCAGTTTCACCTATCACCTACTATCTTGTACTTCTTCCTCCCCTCCCCCCACCTTCTTACTCTGACTTCTCATCTCTTTCTTTCCAGAAATGACAAAGGGTCTTGGGCTGCTAATGGTGACTGTATACTGTTTTCTATGGATGCTGCCTGGCCTGCTGAGTTCTTTCAGCATTTTGTGTGCTACTTTGATTTCCAACATCTGCTGGTTTTTTCTTGTTTGAAATTTTTTTTACTTAATTTTACTTAATAAATTTTTGAAATATTTATTTTTGGCAGGAGCAACAACACCGTCCCTGGCTCAACAGGGAAACTTTGGAGCTAGCCGGGCCAAAGCATTTATCATGAATGTTCACTGTCCACACTTTCTCCCTTCTACAAACTCCTGATTAATTTATCATGCCAAGCAACCTACTTTGTGAAACTCAGACCTACTCAAACCCTTTCCACTGATGTAGCCAATATCCGGCATTTTTACTTCCACCAGTTTTGATTTGAATGCAGAACTGAGTCCCAGAAGTTAAAAAGGTCTCACTTCATTCCAAGAAATCCTTAAAGGATTCCCTTCAACTCTTTAGCCTCCCCCCCACCACCACAGTCTATATAAGATAACTGCCATAACCTATCATTTCTAATTCAGGTTTCCAGTTTTATCAGCTGGCCTGAATGTAGAATGGGTCATCAAGAATGAGTGAATCATTATTCAGATAGATATGTTTGTTATTTACTTATCTTCTGGGTGGAAATGTAGCTCATTTATCAAATACCAGGTGCCACTTTATTGACTGCAGAGGGAGATAACTGTAGTAAGCTCAATGTGATTTAGAGGCTGCAATTATCCTTACAAAGAATCCTATGCGGAAGAAACTGCACTGGGTTAATTGGGGAGGTGGAGGAGGGGTTTGATAGTGAGATAACTGCTGCATTGCCCATCAACCATGAATAATAAAGGGACATAAAACCTTAGGTTTTGTACTTGGCATATTCTCAATTAATTACTCGTCCATACTGCTATCAGGTGTGCTGGAATCGGGATACTATCCTTTCGTGAGGATAGGAAAGGATTCTGTTCTTTAGAACAGAAGTTTGGACTCCTACATGGATCTACTGATACTTTATACGACAAATTAAAATCACTCACCTGTAACATAAGCTACAAAACTATAGGACGACAAAGCCCTTAGAACCAGAGGTCAGTGTCTAAGGGAAGAGCAGAGACAAAAGGGGGGACATTGGCAGCTATGTGTATTGTAGAGTCATAGAGTACTACAGTACAGAAACAGGTCCTTTGGCCCATCAAGTCCATACTGAACAGTTATTCTGCCTAGTCGCATGAACCTGGAATACAGTCTCTCATACCCCCTCGTCCATGTACTTATCCAAATTTATCTTAAGTGCTGAAATCGAACCTGCATCCTCCACTCACACAGGCAGCTTGTTCCACACTCACCACCCTCTCAGTGAAGAGGTTCCCCCTCAGTTTCCCTTTAAATTATATGTCTCAAAATATTTGAAAATGTCAAGTCCTCTCTGTAAATTGGGAAATGTCTATCAAGAGAACTGTGGTAGTCTCCTAATATTCTTGCTTACTGTCAGTTTTCCATAACTGGCAAGTTGATGCATTACTTCAGAGACCTTACATTGCCTTTTTGTCTGAATGATTTTGAAAGAGGAAGACCATGTCTTTTATGTTCACACATGGCAGCTGAATTTATAATTCACATTTTTGTATGGATAACCACAAATCAATCAAGTCTGCTATGATAAATAATCATTGATTAGTCTACCATGATCTCTGCCAAGCTTGTGATGTGAATAAACCAAAATTCAGAAAATCATATTCTCTTTTGTCTGCAATCACTAGGAAGCAGCTTGAATGGAGGAGAGGAGACTCTGCAGACATCACCATGGAGGCGTTATTTTCATTCATTCATACTGTACTGGGTGAAAAAGGGTTAAGTCTATTTCTGGACATTTAATCAAACATGCAAATATCCCTGCACAAAAACTATTTAATCCTTAATGCCCATTCCCAGCACAAACACTTGTATCTTTTTTTTTCATGAAACTGAAAAGGCAATATTTTGTTCCAAAGTTTTATTCCATGTTTTAAATCCTGGAAAATTCTCAGTCAAATGATTGATGATCAATCCTTAGTTAATCTGAAAAAAATAATTTCCTCAGTTGTCAACAGTATATTTAACCATTCTCTTACATTTTCTCTCCTTCCTCTTCCCTTCCCTATACTGGTGCTTTGGAATTGTTTGAGGGTATTGAGGACAGCACAGTACAATGAATTGCACAGGTCTGCTTAATGGAAATGGTCAATGCAATTGCTCCTGAGCAAGTCAGATGGATAAAGGAGAAGACAAGCTGGCACTTCAAGGTAATGATTTAAATCAAGTTTCTTTAAAATTCAACAGCAAATCGCAAAGTTCAGGCACAGATTGTTTCCAATTCTTTAATGCATCCTGAGTAAAATCCGAAACATTATTCAGCATTTGATCATTGAGTTGCCAACATTAGTACAATGGGCTAATACAGGGGCAATTTCTGCTCTGAGAATAACATTATCTGGGATGATTCCCTGGTGCTGAATCTACAAATATCATTTTCACAGAAGAATAAACTATGAGGAGACATTGCAATGCATTATACAAATATAAATTTGATATAGTAGCACAGAAAATGTAGAAAGATTGATCCATGAATCAAAAATAAATTAAAAGAAACTTGCTTTAAAACTAAGGTGAGTTGAGTGATGCTATTGACATGTGGGTTATATCAGTACCTCACTGATGTATAACTCAGAAACCTTTATTATAATGATTTCATTCCTGTCCACTGGCTCACTTTTCACTTCCTTTTCTTTTTCTCTTATTTTGCAGTTCTCTGAACACATATCTGATATTCATAGCCACTTCGGCATCTTCAACGAATGCCCCCAAAACACATTCTTTCGGCCATGTAGAAAGAGACCCAGTCCACACCTCAGTCCTATGACAATGGCGGCTTCCAAAATGACTATAAGACATAAAAACAGAATCAGGCTGCTCAGCCCATTGAGTCTGCTCCTCCATTCCATGGCCCAAGCAATCAGCTTCATCATCTTCTCCTTCTTCCCCTCCACCATCCCATTCCTGATTGATCCATAAATACTATATTGTTATTCCTTTTATTTATTTTTTATTAACCTATTTTGTATTACACTGTAATGCTGTCACAAGACAACAAATTTCATGACATATGTCAGTGATAATAAACCTGATTCTGATTCTGACCCTCTCTCTGTCTTAACTTGCTCTCATCTTTGTTATGCATTGTGTCACCAGAAAGTAATCGAAAGAATAACACAGGAGCTGGGGATACGCTTATGTGAAATTTTCTTTTAGGGAGGCACTCACATATGATGCGTTGGCGTAATGGCATTAAACAATCTCATACGTCTTACATATAACCCATAACCAATTGTGTAAACAAACAAAGAATGCTTACTCCTCCAAGTGAGCAATAAACTCCAACTCAATATAGAAGGCATCTTAACTCTAATATGTAATGTATTGCCTCTCTAGTCATATATATGTATATATACACACACAGTATACTATGTAATATAACCACTATATAGACATCCACAGCATAGTAAATTTTAAATTGTCCCATTCAGGCCTGAAGATTTAATCGCTGTGGAGGATTTCATATTCTTATGGGATAACATCAATCTGCTTGGCAGGTGAGACTTGTGGCTGTGAAACAATCTCAGGTTCTGGGGCCTCCTCCGTGGTGGTTGTAGAAGTTGACTCTGGGACTGTATGAAGTAGTTCTGACAGCTTTGGATGCCTTTGTTCTGGACTTATTGGCATCCTGAATGGTGCATGACAAGCTGCTCAATCTGCTGAGCTATCCTAGCCACCAGAGAAAGTATTCATTGTGACCACGCCTAGATAACCGGCATGTAGCTCCACCAACAATTTAGCTCTCAACTTAACTGGTACAACAACTCTCAATTTTCACATAAGTCAAGGGTAAGTTCATCCCAGCGCTGGTAAAAATGTGGAAGTGGAAATTCTGGGGTACATTCCAGCCATTTTGGGTTGCCATCTAGACTTGAGAAAGTGTGGGGTCTTTTCTAGTTTCCCTTTAGATAGTCTCTGCTGTAATGGGGAGATTTTCTATTTGCATTAGGGAGAATACATTGAGAAGTGTTCTCTTTTGTAAATTTTTCAGGTATTTCCTTTTCTAAGTGTAAATGGAGACAATCCATCAGCACTTCCATAATTAGTTGTCCTCTTGAAATCAAACTTGTAATTGCGTCCTCCAAGGAACAGATTTGTGCATTTGTGCTGCTGCTGTTAGTAGAACACCCTTCTGTGGATTGAAAATGGACACTCACGGTTGATGATCAGTAAAGAGGGTAAGCACTCTCACATACAAGTACTGGATGACACCTCAAACCAGACTCAAGGTCTCTCTAGCAATCGGAGCATAATTTTCCTCTGCGGCAGTAAGGGAATGTGATGCAAAGGCTACAGGGTGTTCATTTCAATCACTCATACCATGTGACATGACTACACCAATACCATAGGCGAGGTGTCACAGGCAAGCTTCACTGGACTATATGGATCATAATGTGTGAGTACAGTGTCTGACGTTACCTTTTGAAAAACCACTTCACACTGCTTTGTCTATTGGCATTTCTTCCCGATCTGTAGTAATGAGTTCATGGAGTGGAGCACAGTAGCCAGGTTTGGCAAGAACCTGTTATGGTAATTGACAAATCCTAAAAAGAACTGCAATTGTAAACACATCCTTTGGCCTTAGTAAGAATTCCTTCAGCCTCCATGTGATCTAGCTCACTGACTACTTTATCACAGATGGTATAAGGAAACAGATGGGCTTTGTGGCATTTTCATTTAACACTATTTTACTCTTGTTATGTTTTTTGAGTTTTGCAATGCCATCCTTGAACACAGCTGTGGCATCACCTAGTACCTTTCTGAATTCATTTTCAGTTGACCCTATTGCAGTAGATGTGGCATACAATTGGTGGATGGATCTCCAACCAAGTAGCGTCTCAGCCGATCGCAGCCCCACAATGCTGACACTCCTGTTTTTACCACATACAAACCTAATGTGGCTTGTTGTTTGTTGGATTTCACTGTTATGAGTGTCATTCCCACAGGAGTTAACTTTTCTCCTATTTATGTTCTTAGTTAGATACCTGCAGGCTTCCGTTCAGTATCTTTGAAATGCCATCAAAACTCATTTTGTGGAATGACTGAAACAGTCAAGCAAGTGCCCAATTTCCTTTTAATTAATTTGCCGTCCACTTCTGGTATAAGCCATATTGTTTGTCTCTTGTTAGTTTTCACAATATAAATCTCAAGGCTACACAGTCCTGTGTCTCTCTCTCATCATGCTTGATTTTTTATCTTTTTCTCTTCCCTGTGCAGTCCATTTATTTTTGCCTCACCGACATGCTCTTTGTATGTATCCTGTTTGTTGCATTTTCTGCGATTCACCTTTAAACATGATTTGGTCTGCTGTTTGTGAGCCCCGACTGCAACAGTAACACAAGCTGTCTGTCCAGGCAGGTTTTTGTTTAGATGTAACACACACAAAATGCTGGAGGACCTCTGCAGGCCAGGCAGCATCTATGGAAAAGAGTACAATCGCTGTTTCGGATTCAACCCCCGCAGCAGGGCAGGAGGAAGAATATGAGGAGTAGATTTAAGAGGTGGATGGAGGGAAGGGATAAACACAGGGCAATAGGTGAAACCGGGAGGGAGAGGGGTGAAGTAAAGAGCTGGAAGGTTGATTGGTGAAAGAGATACGGGGCTGGAGAAGGGGGAAAATAATCAGAGAGGACAGAAAGGAAAAGGGGGAGAAGCTCCAGAGGGAAGCAGGCGAAGATATATGCTGACAGAGGAAAAAGGGGATGGGGAATGGTGAAAGGGAGGGGCAATATCAGAAGCTTGAGAAATCGATGTTTATGCTATCAGGTTGGAGGCTACCCAGACAGAATATAAGGTGTTGTTCCTCCAACCTGAGCGTGGCTTCATCATGACAGTAGAGGAGGCCATGGATAGAAGTATCAGAATGAGAAAGGGAAATGAAATTAAAATGGTTGGCAACTGGGAGATCCTGCTTCTTCTGGTGAAAAATGTTGCAAATTTGTTCATGCTCACTTTCATTCCAAACTGCAACTCCATTGTATCGCTGGACATTGTTTCCAATGATTTCAACTGCTCTTTTAAATGTGAATTGTACTTCTGTTAGGAGCCATTTTTGAATGCTTTCTTGTAAGATTTTGCAAACTAAATGATCTCTCAGTGCATCATGAAGCCCACCACTAAACTGACAATGCTCAGACAATTTATTCAATTCAGCTAGGTAAGCTGAAATGGACTCCCCTTCCTTTTGATCCCACTTATGAAACCTAAAGCCTCTGCAATTAACAATGGTTTCAGTTCTAAATATTCCCGCATTACAGTCGTGATATCAGCAAAACTCATTTCGGCTGGTTTGGCTGGAGCAATTAAACATCCAAGTAAACTGTATGCTTCTTCGACAATTGCACTCAGTAACATTGGCACTCGCTTTTCATTGCCTATTTCATTTGCTTTAAAAAAAACTGCTCAATTCATTCAGTATACATAATCCAGTTATCTATTGTGCAATTGAACATATCTATCTTTCAGATGTAGCCAGCCATTTCTGCTTCTTTAAATTTATTATTACTATCATCCAGTACTTAATGTTTATGAACCTTTGGTCATTCTTGTTGCTTGTTAATTTTGTCTGTTTACTGCCTCTTTTTAAACTCAGCTGTCTCTCCACCACCAGAGAAGCACAAGCTGCACTCTTTTTTTAAATTCAAATGTCTCCCTTTCCCCCTTCTGAAGGAAGACATGCTGCACTTCTTTATAAACTCATACCGCTCGCTGCACTTCACTAGGTACTGTAGGTAGTCATCTCGTTTGTTTTAAAACTTCCTCATCACTAACTGTTGTGTTTTGTAACTCCTGAAACTAATTGAAAGAAAAACAAAGGAGCTGGGTATAACTGTGTACTAAGTTTCCTTTTAACAAGGCGTCATATATGATGTGGTGGCGTAATGACATATGCTACTCATGTACTTCTTACATTTGACCCATAATGAATTAAATAAACAAAGAATGCTTAATCGGACAATATATTTACAATATTACTCAAATATTACATAAGTATTCAGCATATTACAATCTTGTATACCTGATCTTTTATAACATATTCTTCCGCTATGCTAAGAATTAGATCGGCACTGCTTTCTGCTCTCACTCGGAACTTTATTCACTCTGAATCTAATTTCCTCCCAAGTTTCACCAGTGCTGATCTCTTGTTAACATTTTTCTAAACTTTTCTCTTTATCTCTATGGTGAACTGCATTATCTATTACAAGTTGCCGAAGCCCACAACCACTCAAATTAATTTCTTATAAATTTATTCTGCACTCACTTTCAGTGGGACTGGCACATCAGTGTGGCGTAGTGCAGCATGGGTCTCCCCTTCAAAATTGCCTGTCTGAACCTACAGAAAGGCTTTGGCAACTGGCAATGCCTCACCTGTTGCTCACTAGCCCTCATTTTGTGAGAGCCATGGAGCCTTTGTGAATGCCTTTGGCCAATGACGAACATTTAAAATCACCTGAACAGAACAATGTTACAAAATTAAAAGCTATTTTCTTTCTTTTATATATTCAAATAGATAAAAGCACGTATACATTGGAAATCAAGTAAAAACATTCAAACTTAATTAAATCAAACAAAATCTCTCTTTACTTTTCACCTGGCAGCAAAATCCTCTCTCACATTTAAATGGATGATTGTCTTTTTCTTCTACTGGGTTTAACCTGGGCATGCTCAGAAGTCAAACAATACACCTTAGATCTGAAGAGCTAAGAGTGGAAGTTAGCTCTTCTAATATTATAGACTCTATGAGGAGACAACTGGAGCAATGCAGAGGCAACAGGTTAGAAGTAACAACTGCCACTTTACATCCATGCCAGTGTTGGATCTCAGGAATCATGCTTAAACGGTGGTGAACTAAGGCATAAGCATGGGTTTTGGGCAGAAGATTTGTCTCACAGCTTTATTGCATGATGCAACTAAGCATTTTTGGGTGTTTCCTCTTTTATACTGAGATTACTGTTGCTCTCTTTCAGAATTACAGTTCAATTAATTTGCTTCTTTAGCTTTTGCTTCATAGTTCCGAAGCAATCTTCCGCCCCATACATTCACTAATCCTTTCTCCATACATAGGCTAACTACTGTCTTCTTATTTTACGTTGGATATCCAGCATTTTAAGTTTTGGTTTGAAGTACTCTGTTGTCTGATCCCTGTTTCGACAACATTGAGCAGCAAAACAATTAAAATTCAAAATAAATTGCATATGGTGGAAATTTAAAACCAAACCAAAAAAATTTGAATATTCATGTAGCATCCATGGAGAGAGAAACTTTCAGTTCTGATAAATTATTTCAAATTGATGACACTTTGTCGAAACTGAACCTTGAATATTGGAGATAAAACAAATATATGATAGAAGAAAAGTCAAAAATATATCCCTAAATGCAAGGAAGGTCTGCATCATAAAAAGAATATCTGGGCTCTAAAATCTTCCCTCAAGGCATTCAAAACAAAAACAATGTATTTTGATATATTCCAGAATTCAGATTTAGCTTCTTCACAAATTATTTGTGTAACAAATTTATTCTGGTGTGTTTTAACTGTATTCTTTCACATGTTATTTTATGAGCTATAATGTGAGGTAATAATTCAAAAGCATTTTACTTATGATATATATTTTAGTGAGGTAATTTCCTCAACAATCTTTTTCCTAGTCAGCAGAGATTAAATCCTCTAACTTTTCTTCATTGCTTATCTCCCTTTACATTTTGTATCAATAACATTGTTATTTTCATCCTTTCTTCTTTGCTGGTAAATCTTTAGTCACATGATAGCCTTAAATGTGGTCTGGTCAGTGAATCATCAGGAGCAAATAGTGAAAGAGGTATCAAGACTTGTAAAGACTATGAACATTGTGGATTCAGCTGTTTTAAAATGCTTGTAACATTATAATCTTACTTGTATGCTTGGAGGTGTTCCTATGTATGTGCATGAGATTGAATAACAGCATTGACTGTATTTGTGTAATTGTATCAGTAATTATATATGTGCAGATATATGTATATAGTATAACTATAGAAACCTACATGATGTGTGGGTGTGCATGCACTTTTGAACAGTCTATACACACTCTACACTTCACTATGTGTACGTACATATAGCACTGAATCAAACCACATCAATATGAGCTGAAAATGGTAGCAATTTTATATGAATCATATTTTAAAGTTCAATTATTAGTTTAATAAATATAGACTCATGTTAAATTACAAAAAAGTGATCATACTTGAGAGGGCTGCCCTTTAAATCAGGACAACTATCCTTTTGGATCCTCCAAGTTTCAGCTTTGTCACTAGGATCTCTATAATTCTTCTTTAAATTAAAGCCTGTAAAATCTCTTGATAAAGTGTCCAACAGACTTTCACTTTTAGCTCTTAGCATTTTATTAAAGCAGAAAGATATAAGAGCTGGAACCATTTCAAAATATACTTAAAAGGACATGCATTTTGAAATTGTTTTAGAATGTAGTGACATTCACACATTTAATGCGCTTGTCAGAAATTCCTCTCTTTTTTGAAATTAATAGGTTAATGTTGTTTCTAACCTTTCTACAATAGTGTTCCGCAGAAAGCATCATCATCCTTATCAAGAACACATCATGATGCTGTTGATTATTAAACATAACCAGACTGTTATCTGAGTATTTTCTATTTCATTGGGCGTACAGTGAGTTGGATGATTACATCACCTACCTAAAGACACCAGCGACAGGCTTGAACTATTTTCAAAGTTAGGTCACGACTAGATTTGTTTTGTGACTCTGCAGACAACTTGCTGATTTATGGTTCTAAGAACCTAATGAACCTCTCGCTATACTGAGCTGGCAGCTGAACAGTTAAATTTAACTGCCGGGAGATGAGACTGGAGGTGGAGAAGTGAGGACACTGACTCCGGATTATAGAACAAGTGTATTTGATCCTTCTGACCCCAAAAACGTCTGCAACAAAGTCAAGGTATTCGCCCTGTTTTTGGAAAAAACTTATATTTATCCCACTGATACCAAAAAATCCACAGAGATCCTAGAGACAATGCAAGATTTAATTTATATCCTTGTAACTAAAGGAATCATCAAATTTCCACTGGTGGCCGCCACGCATAAGCATATTTGCAAAAACCTTGACCAGCTTATTTTTTCCAGAGTACCATACACACAAAGATCACCCATGAGTGGAACTGCTACATCAAGGCGCTACATGATGGAATTCTCTTACAAGAGTTAGTGGTCACTTTGAGATATAGCTGAATTTACCTCAGAAGAAGTGGCCATAAAGCCAGGAGCAATTTCGTGTCAGTGGTGCATATGCTTGTTCACTTTTTATCCACACTAACGTCAAGCTAAGTAACTCCTTCCAAACATTACCCTTGATCTTGTCAATATTGCTGTTATCAATCAAATTATAAATATTCTATTATTCGAAGTAAAGCAACTGTTAAAAGCAGAATTATGTTACCAATAATGATTATTACATATTAGATTTAGCATAGCCACTTTGATAGTTAAATTTCATCTTTAAAGATTAGTGTGGACAGAAATCATTGTGTAGGATCGTCACTGACAAAAATGAAGCTTTTGATTTAATGATTTACAATTAATTAATTTAAAAGTATTAAAATCCTTATAATTCTTAAGATTTTTTGTAGTTTTAGATATTAAAATTTGAACATGTTAACCCAGGTGCAGGTTCACACTACAGGAAAAAAACAAGAATGCTTTTTTTAAAGCACTGAAATTCTAACCAGCAGATGAACAGATTTTTTTTTAATCTTAGAAATCAATGCAATCGTATATTAATGTTATGTTGCCTTTTAGTTCCTTTTTTCAAAGCTCACTCCCATTGCCTTTTTTCCCCTTGGACTGGCGCTAGCTGATTAAGATTTTCATAAATACTTCATCAGGGGCCTCTTTAATAAAGCCTGACAACTTTATCTGGCGTGTTTGCTCAGAAACATTGAATAAATAAGGAGCAGGAGAAAAGAGACATTGTGTAGTTGTCTGGGAGAATGATGCTCCACATTACCGCGTATGGACCTCTGGGGACAGGGAAGATGAAAGAGCATGGAAGGGGCTCTGATGGATCGAGTTGTGTATTAATTTGAGAAACTGAGCGAATCCATACATCCTACCGCTCCATAGATCTAAAACTCAATGAAAATGTCGGACAGTAGATGCATCACAATTACTGTCTGGGCCTTAATGAGGACCCTGTCAGCGATGTCATTACACGAAAGGGCAGCTGCTCAAAAGATTCAATAAAACTGGATGAAAAGTCAGCGTACTAATATTCTTTTCATTTATCCCAGCGCAAAATAAGATGCCACACTTAACTGCCTCAGTAAACTAGGTACCAGCGTGATCAATACCGCTAAAAGCCAGGCAAGACGGTGATGGAGTGCAATTTTTTGTCTTTACTGAAGTATAGAATGGCAGCACTATAATTTATGAAGGGAAACGCGGAATCGCATGTGCATCTGGCTAAAGTCTGACACTGACATGAATCTTTCATACACAGAAACTTTGGCTCTCGATTAGAAATATGTAGTGTTACCGCAATTCTGACTTCTCTCTTGTTCACCTCTCTGCCTTCAAATGTGTACATCTTCAATGAACACATGTATCTGAACTTGCCAAATAAAATTAAACTGGAAATATGGTTAATGTTTGCTATGACTTTGGGATCCCAGTTTAACTTCGGTTATAAAGCAAAGGCATTAGACAAAAGCTGTATTGGCCTCTGTCTGGATAAACAGCACAAACTTTACAGTTAATGGGAGATTGTATTTTTGCAGAAGAAAAATAAACGTAGACCAACAACAAAAGAGAAAAAATAATTAATAATGATGATTTTTCTTTTAAATAGTCAACTAAAATGAAGATCAGTGGAATGACATAATAATGCAAAGTTGTAATAATCACAGTGTGAATCTATACTTCTTTGAAAGGAAATTTCTCATTGTTTTACAATTCATTTTATCCCTTTAAAATCTTCCCTTCCTGTCTCAGGATCCTATGATTAAGTGTACTTTCATCATAGAATACCCCACCTTCCTTTCCTGTGAACGTATCCAGTGACTGTTCAGATAAGTAGATAATAATAGTCTTGATGTCCTAAAGCAATAATTTGATTTCATTACTTGTGATTTTGATACTGCATAATGTCAAAGGTAAACGCTATCTATATATAGTTAAAACTCTTCTGTACAGCACACATTCCACATTAAGAATGTCCAAGTCTCAAAATATTAGCCGTTGTCTGATTCATCCCAGGGATTTCTTTCAATGGAAATACTATTTCTCCACTCATTCTAATTTTTTATAATAAAGGTTCATAATACTTACCGATGAACTCATAACTAAATTATGTCATTTGGTTCCTTTTACATATTGGACCATTACCTTACTTCTAAGAGATGCTGTCAATGTCAGGGGTATCCTAAGTCCCCATTTTCCACCCTACAGGTGAGCCGCACCATGGTATTATTATCATTGTATGATTAAATAAGCCATTTGCTTTATAGTTATTTTCGACTGATTCCAAATGATTTAGAAACTAATTTTTCACTCTATTAAATGCTTTATCCACCCAGGCCAAACAATGTTATCCAAGAGGATGGAAATCTGAAGTGGGACCTGGTTGCACCTGAATATACACTCAGTGGCCACTTTATTAGGTACTTCCTGTACCCAATAAACTGGCCACTGAGTGTATCTTCATGGGTTTCTGCTGCCATAGCCTATTCACTTCAAGGTTTGATGTGTTGTGCTTTCAGAAATGCTCTTCTGCACACCACTGTGGCAATGCATGGTTATTTGAGTTATTGTCGCCTTCCTGTCAGTTTGAACCAGTCTGACCATTCTCCTCTGACTGCTATTATTAACAAGGTGTTTTTGCCCACAGAACTGCTGCTCACTGGATGTTTTTGTTTTTCATACCATTCTCCGTAAACCCTAGAGACTGTTGTGAGTGAAAATCCCAGGGGATCAGCCGTTTCTGAGATACTCATCCTCCCCATTCCACAATCAAAGTCACTTAGATCACATTTCTTCCTTGTTCTGAAATTTGGTCTGAACAACAACTGAAAGTCTTGACCATGTCTATATGCTTTTAAGCATCGAGTTGCTGCCACATGGTTGCCTGATTAGATATTTGTATTAACAAGGTGTACACATTGAGTGTCTGTGTCAGCTTCAAGCTGGGTTAAGTACCAAAACAATAGTGTTCAAGTTGAACTGGTCCACACAGCTCCTCAGAAGTAAAAGGTAAGGCTCAGTACTGTGGGACGTGATAGGGCTGACTACCCACAAAGAGCTCAGGAACTGCCGGTAGCATGATAAGAGGTCTCTACCTCTCAATGTATGGTTTCACTGTTCATGTTGTATTGACTCAGCCCTGACAGGATCACACTAATGTGTGTTAGATTCCAATTGTGGCATCAAAAATATTGCAAATTCTTATACTTGAGTTGGGTTCAACCAGGGTTAAATCAGGTTTTAGTTTTATACCAGAGCAGAAGCTTCCTCTAAAGCATCTGCCATAGCTGTACTCAGTCTACCTTAAGAATGTCAGCAAGGGCAGCTACTAGTAACACCAGACTTCTTTCCATTCTCTGGGGAAAGAGGTTTCCTCACAAGTCACAGCAGCTGAGGCCAGGTACAAATAACAGTTAAATTAAACAGGCATTGAGTTGGGGAAGATCACAAAGGTAGCCTGCATTCCAAACAGTTCATAACCTAGAGTATCATTAAAATGCACCCGCTCACCCAAGGCCAGCGGAAGGAAAGGGCTGCTCTAATTCTACATCCAAGCAATGAAAACTGTCACCGTTACAAAATAAAATATTATTTCAGAAATACCTGACATGCTCTTGAAAAAAAATCAGTATCTTTCTAACAGAAACTACTGCATGAAAGCTTGAAATTTCAAATGACAATTTGCCCTATTTAAATCATGAAGATATGTTGGGAAAACAGATAACACATACAAATAATGCAATACTGAACACAATTCAAAATCCTGTACAAAACTCTCATTCTGCAGGATAAATCCTGTTGGGTTCCATAAGGCAAACTATAAATCTTGCAGCAGTTTTCCTGCAATGTCTTACAAGATCTAATTTGATCCCGTAGGGCAATTTCAAAATCTTGTGAGATGTTTTGCTAAGAGAAAATCTCTTTAAAAAAATAATAAAAAAAATTATTCACACCACTGTTAAGCGCCTATGTCCTTGACTTGGAGGGCAGCCTGTTAGGATAGTGATATACTGATATGCCTATAATTTGAAAGGGCGACTGGGGCAGTGTCTTTTCCCTGGAGGGCACATATCGAAACACAGATATTGGATTGTCAAAACTATTTCCTACAAGAAAATGGATTCATCAGCTTGCAGCACGCAGGGTCAGTGCTGTTTCCACCCCTCCAGCACACACACATGACGATGCATATGGACTAGGAATTGTCGCCCCACGCACTTAGCTCGTTGCTCTGGCCCCTTAAGTGACTTTGAGAAATGTATAATCGATTATAATTCTGTGCATTCTCCACAGATTTATTCCAAAAATGTATGAAGAGCTGCGGCTGAGCCGGCAGCTCCTTGCTAACTAGTAAATTCTCCCTTGCTCGAATCTCACCCAGATCACGACTCTATTTAATCCATCAGTACACAATCAATATACTCTGTAATCAACTCTTGATCACTTAATTTTACACATGTTGGCTGAATCCTTTTGTTTAATCACAAGATCATGCCAGTCCTCTCTTCTTGAGCCTGCCTTCATTTCACCTTGGGATGAGTGTGAGAGATAGAATATAAAAAGAGAAGCAGGAAAAGAGTGAGAACAAATAAAGATATTTGCACACTTCTCTGTCTTTCCTCATTCTGGCACCAGGAACCCATGCTCCAGACATCCCATTTCTGACTCCCAATGCTAAAAAGGAACTCGCTGAAGACTAATTAATATTTAATTCACTACTAAATGTACTTATTATTTTCAAGTAATATTGAACGGCTGCACAGCTGTGACCACTAATGAATAGGCAGGGCCCAGATGATTCCACTTGAGGCACTGTTGATAAAGGTTTTTAACAACACCTTCTAAAACTACAACCTTGAGGTTGCTCAGGAGTACCTTGGTGACGTGTGACCTTCCCCTCAGGTCCTCAGAATATGAGACAATAAGGAAATACTGAAAATCGTGCTGAAATTAAACAAAATTAATGCATTGCTGTTTTATTTTAATGTGATTTGCTCTATCCCTCCCCTTGAGAATATCTGAACATCCATGCAAAGTTTAATTTAAAAAGGGAATTATTTTTAAATGGGGAATAAATTCCTGGCAAATTTCTATCTTTTTAAATTTTTCAACAAGGGTTTTAACTTTGAAATGAACAATGTATATAGTACTCTAAGATTATCCCTTCGGTTGAAAATTTGTGGTAAAATTGCAAGGCAATGAAGGGGCTCAGTCGAGAGTTTAATGAGACACACACACACACACACACACACACACACACACACACACACACACACACACACACACACACACACACACACACACACACACACACACCGTTTCCATTTCAATTAATTAGAAATTTGATTTTTAATTTGCAAAGTTTTCAATTTTGTCCATCTTAAACCCTGAATGAACAGTGTTTACTTTCAATTCACTCCTTATATTAACGTTATTTGTTATTGTTACATTTATCTTGCCATTTTAAGAGACAAATAATGAGATAAGTACGAAATCCTTGCATAGAGGTCTGTCATCAGCCTCTCATCCTCACACCCTGCATGGAATCTTCCAGTCTGACTGTTCCAAAGGTCACATGAGAAACATGGGATAGCAAGTGTTGTGGAACAATTACAAATTAGGATTTAGTTTACTTCTGTAATGAGTATAACATGACTTTATATCATGTAGGAACAAGATCTGGAAATAGTTTTAAACTTGAAGTGATTTCCACTAGCCAAAAACAATGGCTTGTCCCTTTAAGACAGCTGTCCCAATTTGTATGTACAATTTGGTGATTCAGTTTCACCATTTCCCCTCTGAGAATATGCTTCTCCAAATCCACTTTCAAATATAGAAAATCTGATGTAAATGGAAAAATCTGGTCTAATTTGAACATGATCCAAAGCAAAATGTAAATGACAGAGCCTCTTACAGGTGTACAGGCTGCTGGAAGTTCTAAACAAACAAACACTGCTTTATGTTCATGAAAGCTGTAGTGGCAATCTGTTACACAACTGTTCTTTAACCTTCGCAACCCATCATTTCCTTGGGGGAAACATTCCAGTAATAAATGCGTCAAAAGTTACCAACATTATTTCACCATCTCAAGAAATAATCTATTAAGAGATTTCCCTTAATAAATTATTATTAATAGTATTGCTATTATGACATAATATTACTAATTTGCTTAATTTAAATATAATATTACTTATTAATTTAATATTAATAGTGATATAGTCATAGATAAATACAGCATAGAAACAGCTCTTCATCCCATCTAGTCAATTTAAACTGTCTACTCCCATCGACCTACGCCTGGGCCACTGCCCTCCTTGCCCCTACCATCCACATACCTATCCAAACTTCGCTTAAACGTTGAAACCGAGCTTGCGTGCACCACTTGTGCTGGCAGCCCGTTCCTCACTCTCACCACCCTCTGAGTGAAGAGGTTTCCCCTCATGTTCCCCTTAAACTTTCCATTTTTCACCCTTAGCACATGACCTGTGGTTGTAGTCCCACCCAACCTCAGTGGAAAACGCCTGCTTGCATTTACCCTAGCTATACTCCTACATGATATTACTGATATTGCCACGGTCGAAGCCCTTTTAAGTTGCCTCTTCCTGAATGTTCCCGAAAAGCCACACTTGTTGTAGTGCCAGGGTTATTTTGGTGTTTCTTTTAAATCTTGATTTTTTTAAAAAATTGTAATCAAAAGATTAGTAATAGCCAACACAATTGGTAACATAATGTCAGGACACAATTCCTTCCTTTTAATGGCCCAACCTTTATTGATGAAAAATTTTCCCTGTCAAAATTTCCCATAATTTTCTCAATTGTTTACATAAAATAATGTTCAGTTGATAAACTGAATAATATTAAAAATCCCACATCATGCTTATTATTGCAGTTGAAAATGGCTCAAATGAGCCCCGTCACCCCATAGCGTGTACACTCCTTTACAATTTTTTGTGGGAGAAGGTCTAATTTTTTACTTAATTAATTTGAGATGAAATCGCCTAAGGTTGAACAATGTTCCATAATTTATCACCTTTGCCAGATAACTTACGAATAATTCCACCATTCTTGGCACCATCATAAACAGTATCTGCAAATTAATCACCTGAATCAGGTAAATTATGCAGTAATCAATTCAATATGACTGAAGTCATTTTCTAACACATCCATGTACACAGACACTGTCATAATTGGTTTTAGATTAAATTACAATGCAGAATGTTATAAAGGGAGAGGAGATGGAAATACAGAAGACGACATGAAGTGCTTTATTATTAATTTAAGATCCCAGTCTGAGAATAACAGTTCCAAAATAACAAATCTGATAGATGAAAGGTCTCTTGCCAACTTATAATCAATAGGGCCAAAAACTTAATAAACTAAATTTTGTTTTTTTAACATGTTATTCTGGACTCCATTTTGGATTTTTCTATGAATGATAACATCAACTGAATATCAGTCATGCCTTTGTTTGTTCCTTAGTTTATAGCAAATAATGCATTTTTGCTATCCGAAGCAACAGCCAAAATGCATCCCATTTTGCTATCTCCATGTACATCCCCAAAGTCCATCTTGATAAAAGCTGTTTCTTTCACTATTAGAGTTAACAGTGTACTGAATAAAGCTTCCATGAACACTTTCATTTCTGTAATAATACTTACAGGCGTGGATTCAGGCTATCAAACTTCCCAATGGATGCTACACTCCTACTGAGAAAACTGGAGACTGTTCCAGTTTTGAAAAATACGCCTGAAGGATTACTTTAGTACCTTTTGAATAATCCATGAAATATGAATGTTACTTTTAGGTATAACGTGGTATGAAATCTACTAGTAATTTACATTAATATTACAATATGAAATACACATTTTTAAACTCATGGGTCCAGAAATTAAATTGTGTGGAACATGTTTTTATGTGCTTTCTGATTGAATGCTATCAACTCTTCCTAACATGCATAGCCCATGACAGCAATAAGAATAAAGTACTTTTTGTACATGGTGCACCTAAGCATGACAACTGGCAAGCATGCAGCAGTGAGCTCAATTATTATGCATTGCATGGTTGACATCCTTGTTGCAACACTCGACCATGGATGTGTAATGAAGAAACAACATAACCTCAATCAGGAAAGGAAGCCCTATTATAGGGAAGGAGATCTGCTGGAACACCCTCTTCTCTATGTGAAGTATCGTTGAATATACCACAGAATGTAACGATATATACTTCTTTGATGCCCAAACAGATTTGATCGCTTCTGTTTTACTTTCCTTGGTGTAGAACATTGAGACAGCAATGATCCTTGCTTCATCTCCATCTCTCCACATCAAAATGTGTAAACAAGTGACATACCTACATTCTTCCCGTCACTTTTACTGTTTCAGCCAAGTGCTGCCTGTGACTCTATGAAGAATCATCTCTTCAGGACCACCAGCCAAAGCAAGGTGACATGCACGTTATGTATTCAGGTATATTTTGACCCTTATTGGTTGCTGTCAAGCTTCCCAATGAGTTACGTACTGAACATAGTGTGAGAGGGCATTCTGGGTAGATGGCTTGCAAGCAAAATAAAGAGCAGCACATTTGTTACTCATCTCTCCATCTCTCGTGCATGTTCTTTACAGCCACCTGGCTTCCCAATGCCACAAACGTAACAATTGGTGACCAGGTGATAAGTCCTCACGTGATATTTATTGTTTTGTTCCCTTCAGCAGGAAAGGTCCGTGAGCATTGCAGGCTGTGTACCGCTGTGTAATGTGGGTGAGCAAAAAGAAGATAAGCATGCCTTGAGAAAATAGTCGCAGGAAGTGTGGTGAACGAAGGATCTGAGAATGGGATAGTTAAGTAAAACAAATAAGAGAGAGAAAAGGAAACAGATAAGAACATGAGAAATAGGAGCAGAAGTAGGCCATTTGACCCATTGATTCTGCTCCACCATTCATTCATGGCTGATCTAATTCTTCCAGTCATTCCCACTTCCCTGCCTGCTCCCCATACCCTTTGATGCCCTGGCTAATCAAGAACCTATCTATCTCTGCCTTAAATGCACCCAATGACTTGGCCTCCACAGCCACTCATGGCAACAAATTCCACAGATTTACCACCCTCTGACTAAAGTAATTTCTCCACATCTGTGTTCTAAATGGACGTGCTTCAATCCTGAAGTGAAGCCCTCTTGTCCTAGACTCCCCTATCATGGGAAATAACTTTCCCATATCTAATCTGTTCATGCCTTTTAATATTTGGAATGTTTCCACAAGATCCCCCCTCATTTGCCTGAACTCCAGGGAATATAAGCCAATAGATGCCAGACGTTCCTCATACGGTAACCCTTTCATTTCTGGAATCATTCTTGTGAATCTTCTCTGAAACCTCTCTAATGCCAGTGTATCCTTTCTAAAATAAGGAATCCAAAACTGCACACAGTACTCCAAGTGTGGTCTCACAAGTGCCTTATAAAGCCTCAACAACACTTCCCTGCCCTAATATTCTATACCTCTAGAAATGAATGGTCCGCATAATGAGGCAATTCAGAAACGTTTGCTTACAGAAGATGGACTGACATTACAGAAGGCAATTGAGATTAGTATACCTATGGAGATGACAGCTAAAGAAGCACAGCTATTAAGTGCATCTTCCTAAGTTCATAAAGTTTCTGCGGACTTTAAGAATAAGACACCTATTTGCGGTCAATGTTACCATTGTGGCAAAACTGGGCATTTAGCAGAGGAAAGCTGGTAAATGGATTTAAATTTCTGAAGCAGTAGCAAAAAGGGATATACTGAATATGCCTGTAAAAGTAAAAATAATTTGTCAACCAACAACACTGTAATAAAGAAAAATGACTTTTGGAAAAATAAAAAAACATGAACAATATGGAGCATACTGGGGATGAAAGGAGTGACTTTTGCTCTGTGGTTGAAAAAGCGCTGCATGTTTTATCTGTTTCAGGACACAAAGACAGCTAGTGAATGACCGCATGGTTGGATGGGGCCTCAGTGAGGATGCAGGTGGACACAGGTGCTGCAGTATCACTGACGTCAGGGACAGGTTACAGGGAGGAATTATGGCATCTCACTCCCAGTGAGGTTGTTCCAGTGAGGGGGAATAGGACAAGTTACAGTGAAGATTAATGAACAAAGAAAGAAACCTCCACTGTACATTGTTAAAGGTAGTGATCAAGCGCTTCTGGGCTGCTTGTGGTTAGACCAGCTCAAACAAAATGCACTTGATTGGTGGAAATTCTGATCTACAAGAGGTATTGAAGAGAGAAGCAGAAGTAATCAACAGAGAACTGGGCAGTAGGAAGCGAATGACTGTTAAACCTAACATATCACCCAAGACCATATGCCCTTAAACCAAAGGTAGAGGCCGAATTGGAAAGACTGGTCCCGAGTAAGGAGTTGGAACCAGTGTGTGTAGGTAAATATGAAACCCCGGTGGTTCCTGTCCTAAAAAAGGATGGGTATTTTAGGCTTTTTAAAGACTTCAAGGTAATCATTAACCCAGTTCTTACAGCTGAACAATATCCTCTTCCCCTCACTGATGACCTTTTTGCAGGATTGGCCGGAGGACAGACATTTAGCAAAACTGGCTTCTGTCAAGTGTACTTACAGGTGCATGTGGAGCCAGAGTCATAGGAACTGTTGACCATAGTGACTCACAAAAGAATGTTCAGGTACTGAGGGATTCTGTGTGGCATCGCCTCAGCAACCCGCAATTTCTCAGTCAGTAATGAACCAGATTTTCAATGGGTTAACAGAGGTGCAATGCTGCTTTGGTGACTTACTCATTACTGGGAAAAATGAGCAGGAACACCTACAAAACTTGGATGGTACACTACAAAGACTCAAGGAATATGGGCTAAGTGTCCGGAAGAACAAGTGTGAGCTCTTTCGACTTTCGGTTGAATATTTGGGCCATGTGATTGACAACTCAGTGCTTCACAAGGCATCAAAGGTGAAGACAATTGTGGAGGCTACATCACCACAGAATTTAAGTCAATTAAGATCTTTCTTTGGACTACTAGCATACTCCACAAAGTTCATTCCTAACCTAACTAGCATGCTTCACACTTTACAGAAAACTCCTAATATTATGCATATTTATTATGAATAACTGCACTATTCATGTTACTTTATGTATATGAAAAACAATTAGCAGAACACATTATCTCATGTTTTTAAGTGCAATATGATTTCTACACTACTGATATTTCTCTTCCTTAATTGAGGAATTATAGTGGTATCAATATCAAAGATTTGTTACTCCAAAACTCCACAGTTTTATAAACTGTATGCCTTCACAATGAGAAACGGTCAGACAACTATACATTTTAATGAATTTTCAGAAGGATTTGACCATTTAAATAAAGAAGAAAAATTAGCTTTGTTCATGGATACCATTGCAGCTTCTCTTTTAGACAATATAGAGGGATCAAATTTATTGGGCACTATCTGTGATGTGGGCACAAATTGCATCAACATTGTATATTTTCTTTGCCAATTTTTATTGCAATCTATTTACAAAACAACTAATTAAAATCTGCCATGAGCCAAGATAATTGACGAGAATTTTAGAATTTTAAATGGAGTAACAAATCTTTGCTGAAAAAAATCTTGAAAACTTGAGAACTAACAAGATGCAGTTTAATTAACATGACAACCAGATGAATTTTATTTCAGAAGAGAAACATTTTTAATGAGTTCAACTTACTATCAATAATAAAATTTTAAATATATGAGCATAAAATCACATTGATAAACACTAATCAGTGTGTTCAATAGCTTTGTAAACTTTTGAAAATTGGATTTCCATTTCCTACAGTACATTAGTGCCTACTTTTCAGAAATACTCGATAACTACAAGATTTTGTGCAGAATGCACCGTAGACTTACAAAAGAGGTCATATAAATAAATGCAGCCTTCCGTTTTTTTAATTGGTAACCTTGCACCCAAAATGGTCACCTTAATTTATGAGCCATGTACAAGGCATACAAACTAATACAATTAGCATACACAAGCAAAAGTGATTGCAATGATTGAGTATGATGGCACAGTAGATAAATTACTGAGTAACTAACTCAGGGGTCTGACCAACAATCCAAAAACCTAAATTCAAATCTCATCATGGTAGTTGTAGATTTTAAGTTCTGGAATTGAAATAAAATCTCAGTCATGATAATCATAAAACAACTGGATTATTCTAAAAACCCATTTTACCATGGTCCTTTGGCAGAAGAAATCGTGCATACTTACCTAGTCTGGCCCATGTGCAATTCCAGATCACGGTAAGAATAGCTTCTGAAACCAATCTGACTCATTTTAAGGTGGAGAATAAATGCTGGTCTCATTAGCTCTCCAAAAAAATTCAATCTGAGGGTTTGCTATTTTGTGGTTGCAAAATGATATGTGCAATGCTTTCTAAATTAAATGAAAATCTAATAGAAATAATTTATACTTGAAATGTTATCATTTTGCTAGACTTTAGGCGAGTTATACATTCTTTTGGTGCACTCGATGGAAGTCCAAACCGTAACAGCTGTGATTCAAAGTCAATATTCCCAAGGGATCCTCTCGTACTTCTCTCTGATGTTCAGCCTTACAGAATAGTTTTTATGAACTACTTTGAAAGCATCGGCAGTAGCAGCTTCAGGGAAATTCATCTTTATCTTCATACCAGTATTGGTAAGGTCCGAAGATTTGCAAAGAGTTTTATCTGGTATTGACAGCATTAATGAAACACAAATGCTATCAACATCCCTTTAGTACCACAGGAATCTGTGTAACAAAATATAGGAGAGTTCATGACTTTCCCCTCTCAGGTGAGTGGCCTGTTAGAATTAACTATCCTAGAAATTTGGCGGGTCATCACCTTTTTTTGATCTCTTAAATCTCCTACAGTGATAATGAAGAGCATACTCATAGCTAGCCTAATATGTGCCTGCAGCTACATAGGGAAAGGCCAAAATATTAACATAAGTGCTCATGCAGAAACAAGCAATAAATATTTGCACATGCAAAGGAGGCAGCTGACTAGATATTTGAGGCCCCTGGCTGCTCATTGGTTTTCCAAGGCTATTTGTATCCACTCCTACAATCCACTGGAAAATTGGTCAGCTCTGTGATATAGCAGCGAAAGCAGGTATTCACTAAAGATCCTACAGTGTTGATCCTGGATTACTAATGTTGCAATTAGCACATCCTTTAACGAACTTCCCTTTTACTAGCAACAAGTTAGCAACACTATCAAAGCAGCCTTGGTGCATTGATGTAATTCCATTTTAATTGGGATCTGAGGGCAGACACCGCAACATTCATCATTCCTTCACCCTCAACTCATTCAGGTTGCTTGAACTGGCTGGAGCGAGAGTCCTTTCTGTCTCAATGTCTTCCTAAAACCTAGTGCAGCATCATTCTATGAAGATGAAGAGAACAATTCTTCAGGAAATAACCCAGCTGACTCCTGGCAATGGATCAAACTAAAACAAAAATATCAATGTTTTACAAATAGTATCACTAATTAACATCATAATTGCACAATAGCAAGTGCTAAGCTGAAGCATAGATAATAATACGTTAGCATGTGAAATCAGAATCGTCAGGTAGATTGATAGGAAAGAAAAGCAAACCAGCTCTCGATAAGAAGGTAATCCCATTATGTACAAATAGTTGATTATGAATGGCATTATTCAAGCATTAAAAAGCTATGCATGTCCGACTGTAATTTCTAATCTGGTCTCCTCCCTAACAGGTTGGCTGCCAATTCTTGCAGAATTTTTCAGAGTGTGTCAGTACGAATCTGAGTGACTCCTGCAATGTTTTATAATGAAACACAATCCAGCAAGCCATCTGTCACTGCCTTGATAGATGATAGATTTATACTGGAATACATTTCCTTTTTTTACATTTTAGTTTTTGCTGGAAAAACTTCAGTTAAGAGGACATTGAGTGCGGGGGAGAGACAGAGTGAGAGAGACACCCAAAGACACACTGCGAAAGCAAAAGAGAAAAGAATTAAATCTTGATGAAACCTTTGTTCAAGGCAGTATTGACCCACTGCTGAAACCGTATATGTTATTTTCTGCTTAACCCTAGTGTTGCTGGACACTACAAAAACTTGGAGAGTTTTTGCATGAAGATGCCAAGAAAAATAATTAACAACAAATATCTTACTGTTAAATGTAATGATCATAAATATCCTTTTTTCCACTTGGACAATTTCCCCCTTAACTATAACCGATTTTATATTTGCACACATAAATTAAAACATCAAACTTCTTGTTGAGATGTTATGTCTTAAATTGGTCTTCTGATTATCTTTTTTTAAAGAAACAGCTTCACCTTTTTATTGTCCTTTGTAAGATTCAAACCCGCCAGAGTTGTGCCTTTCACTTCTCCATCAATCACAAGACAGGATGATCTGCTAATGTTTTTCCTATAGACAGACACATTATGTCTCGCGCTGCCTCAGTACGCTGTGTTTACACCCTTTTCCCACAAGAGAGTAAATCAAGCAAATTGATGCGGCCAATGATTAATCGGGCATCTCTGCCAAATCTTTTACTGTGGAATCCTGATAAGAAGAGGAAGAGGCTAAGCTGCACCTCTACAGGTTGACGAATAGATCCGCCCTGTCGACACACCGAGATAAATTTTAAAGCACTCTGTTTAGCTGTCAGCGTTAAAGATGATAAATGGTTGAGGTGAAATGGGATGGACCCGCGGATCGTGAAGTAATGGATAAGGTTTATCAGGAATGGATGTGCTCTATGAATTGTTGTTAATCTCTGGTCGCCATTGAGGAGCGGACTGATAACAAGGAAATAGGAATGACAAAAAATTTTAGTGGACAGATTCTTCACAAAAATGCCAGGCAATAAGTTTGACAGGCTGATTGAATGCGGCTCAAGTGCTGCTTATGCACCGAGATGGATCATTTCATTTTGTCCAGACCATCTACATTTATTATCATTTCAGTAATTTCTGCTCATTTGAACACACGCTGCCAAAAATGCTCGCCCCCCTCTCTGCCTCCATCTCTTGGGCAGCGCACTTAGGAACGCTCCGTGTTTCAATTTCTCAGTCTGTTTCTGCTAAGTGCAGTTTGAGTTAACAGCCAGCAGCTGTATGGGCTAACATAAAGTGACATGAGTTTCCCCTGGAGGAGAGAGGCAGCTCAGATCAGCCCAAACAAGAGTGCAAGCTATATGAGCCCTTATAGATCGCAGGCTATGCCTGACACCTGAAACCCGACAAGCTTCTCTTTCATACATAAAACGTGTATACATACTTATACCTATCAGGTGTAGTTGCACTGTTGTGAGTTAGCAAATGACTCACTAATAGATTGAATTGACAGCTCCAAGTCAAAATTGATTTTCATGGGAAAAGAACAATGTTTCAGTTGAGTCTAAGAGGGTGGACATTTTACTCGGCAACTTGTTTTTTGCTACAGGGAGAGGGAATAGACTGGATACAGCAAACTGCAATGGCAATTCCGGGAACAAAGTGCTGATAGTGTAAAAGTTGTGGATCTGCTTCCAAAATTCACAACACGCTGACTGAGGCGGTGGATATCCATCGGTTCCTGCAGCTCAGTATGAGATCCCAAGGAAATTTTAATTGCAAAAGCTAATTATCATATTGCAGCTTGGTGCAAGTTAGAAGCCAGGTAAACAGCCATAAAGCTGGGCGTATACCCCTGGCGGGAAGCTGCTTTCGATCAAGACTGTAATAGTCTCACAGTCCTGCACTGGAAACCTGCGTGCTCAAAATATCATCAATGCCAGTTAATTGAGGCCTTCCTCCGTTTTTCAGGCACCAATTGATTGTCAGGATTGGTGTCAGTGGTGGAGGGCTTTGCTTAATAGACACAACACCTGATCAATGTGGCGATTGAGTTTCCAGCAATGCTGCCCCAATAACAGTAATAACTGTACAAATACAATAGATGGCATGTATGCAAACTGTTAGCCTGATGGACATGGATTTCTAGCAAATGAAATGAGACACTTGTGGAGGGTGGGGGGAGTAATTACAGATCAATTTCATGTGAACAATTTGATTAAAAGGTATAATATTTAGAATTATTTTCACAAAGTTCTGTGAGAAGGCCATATATGTTCCTCCCCACATCTAAACCATTTTCATAGAGCAATGCAGCATTGGAACAGGCCCTTCAGCCCATTGAGTCCAAGCCAGCAAAAAGTTACCAAAACTATCTAGATGGCTGAAGTACTTCCAACCCTCTACGTTTTCCTCCCACTTTCCCACACAATATTGCATCCTAATCACTGGTGTTAATCAATCATAAAAATAACGTAAACATTGTTCTTTAGATACTTGGACAAGAAAGTAGAGGGACACAACTCTAATGTGGATACATGGGATTTGCATAGGTTGGCATGAGGTGGTGTACCAAACAGACCCATTCCTATACTTCATAATCATATGATTCTATCAACATTTCTTAAAACTTAACTTCTGATATAACTTCCGATAACTTAACAGCCTGATATACAGAGGCACCAAGTACATAAAAGATGGAGGCAAAAATCGTGCATTCAAAACTGATCTTTTTGCTGCTAGTCAGAACATCTAAATATGTTGTGAATTTATATATAAAATTCATAAGTAAAGCCTTTGAATTTGTTAGTAAAGCACTGTAGTCCTTAAACCAGATGTGACTCATAAACAAAATGAAAATGTTAACGTCTTTTCAAAATAAAACATTTTCTAAAATATGACACAATCCTAAAATCTCCCTTTAATCATTGATCTCCTGGTTGCCACCCACTTCAACTCTGCTTCACATTCCCATTCGGATATGTCCATACATGGCCTCCTCTACTGCCATGATGAGGCCAAACTCAGGTTGGAGGAGCAACACCTCATATACCTTCTGGGTAGTCTCCAGCCCCTTGGCATGAACATTGAATTCTTCAACTTCTGGTAATTCCCTCCCTCTCCCTTCCCCTATCCCAGTTTCACTCTACCTCCTCCTCCAGCTGCCTCATGATTCTCTCTCATGATTCTGCCTTCTTCTACTACACATGGTGCTTTCCCCTTACATTCCTTCTTCACCTTTCCTGCCTACCCCCTCTCTGCTTCCCCTCCCCTACCCCTTGATCTTTCCTCTTATTGGTTTTTCACCTGGCACCTACCAGCCTTCTCCTTCCCCCCTCCCCCCACCTTCTTTATAGGACCCCTGCCCCCTCCCTCTTCAGCCCTGACTCAGCCCAAAACCTTGACTGCTCATTTCCACAGATGCTGCCCAACCTGCTGAGTTCCTCCAGCATGTTGTACGTGTTGCTTTGACCACAGCATCTGCAGTGTACTTTGTGTTCCCTTTGATCATTACCTACTTGTAAGTAAATTCCAGGCAGTTCCTGAGAGTCCTCTGCTGGGGGGAAACTTCTCAGCGTTCTGTTGAGTAATTAGGATTTGGGGAATTTCAAAGGATTGTGACCTGCAGTCGAGAGGATTGGGCATAAGCTATGAAGGGATGAAGGGATTAAAAGTAACATTAGCAAATTTGCTGATGACACAAAGCTGGGTGGCAGTGTGAAATGTCAGGAGGATGTTATGAGAATGCAGGGTGACTTGGACAGGTTGGGTGAGTGGGCAAATGTATGGCAGATGCAGTTTAATGTGGATAAATGTGAGGTTATCCACTTTGGTGGCAAGAACAGGAAGGCAGATTACTATCTAAATGGAGTCAAGTTAGGAAAAGGGGAAGTACAACGAGATCTAGGTGTTCTTGTACATCAGTCAATGAAAGCAAGCATGCAGGTACAGCAGGCAGTGAAGAAAGCTAATGGCATGCTGGCTTTTATAACAAGAGGAATTGAGTATAGGAGTAAAGAGGTCCTTCTGCAGCTGTACTGTGCCCTGGTGAGACCCCACCTGGAGTATTGTGTGCAGTTTTGGTCTCCAAATTTGAGGAAGGACATTCTTGCTATTGAGGGAGTGCAGCGTAGGTTCACAAGGTTAATTCCTGGAATGGCGGGACTGTCATATGTTGAAAGATTGGAGCAACTGGGCTTGTATACACTGGAATTTAGAAGGATGAGAAGGGATCTGATTGAAACATATAAGATTATTAAGAGATTGGACACACTGGAGGCAGGAAGCATGTTCCCGCTGATGGGTGAGTCCAGAACTAGAGGCCACAGTTTAAGAATAAGGAGTAGGCCATTTAGAACAGAGATGCAGAAAAACTTTTTCACCCAGAGAGTGGTGGATATGTGGAATGCTCTGCCCCAGAAGGCAGTGGAGGCCAAGTCTCTGGATGCATTCAAGAGAGAGTTAGATAGAGCTCTTGTAGATAGCGGGGTCAAGGGATATGGGGAGAGGGCAGGAACGGGGTACTGATTATGTATGATCAGCCATGATCAAAGTGAATGGTGGTGCTGGCTAGAAGGGCCGAAGGGCCTACTCCTGCACCTATTGTCTATTGTCTATGGGTGCAGTCATAGCATACTAACTGTTCTTGATACTATTCTCCTTCAGTGTTTAACAAAGAATTCCAAATGTGACCATAGACTATGACAAATTAAGATGGAAGTCACCTGAGTTCCCTCCTCTACTATTGTTTGCAAAAATGTTCCTCATACCAAAATAAAATAAATTCTTGAGGGATACAATGGACAGTGGATGGCTCAGGTAAGTACATACTGAGTAATTATTTACCCAGAAGACAAGAAGCTGATAAGAATCATTGTCAAACTTCACCAGTCAAAGCAATCTTCATTGTCTCCGTTTGCAGATGTCATGTAAATATGCAATATTGGTGTTATCTGGACTCCTTTGACTTGATTTTGGGCATCACCATTGCTTTCAGAAACAGGAAAGAGAAGTTTGAAGCCAGGACTGATGGACAGGGCATGTACTTAGATATTTTTATCAAGTCATAGTCAAGCCAACAGCTTCACAGACAAGGAAGAGGATGAGAATGAGGCTGGGGTTGTTAACAGGCACATCAAATGTTCACAAATCTAATAGAATTATCAACAATAGGATTGGGATAATCAGTGCCATTTATAATGGAAAAGGAGAACCAAATAATGGGTCACCCTTGGCTTCCATGTATTATTAAAAAGCCCAAGAATCACTGAAACATTTGACACTAAAGATTTTTTCCAAGTGACATGTGTGAAGAATAAATTTAATTCCCCATTTATTATTACAGAATTCATTGATTTTCAATTGAATGTTACTGAACTCTATTGAAATTTATAATTACTGAGGTCTAAATAGTTCAAGAAATTTTGAACATAAGCAACCAAAAAGCAAACAAACAAAATACTCAATTCATGTAGAATTCTTTGCAATGAGTCCTTCTAACTGTAAAACTTGTTAACTTGAACAGAAAGCTCCTTTAGCAAATACATAAAGATGAGCGATCTACAGCCAGTCAAAAATCTTATTTACAAAATAATTCTTTGAGTTCAAAAATATTTATCCAAAAAGTTTTTAATGGAAGAATCCAACTCCATTGACTTATAGATCACAAGAAGGTGGAGTCTCACTTGGAGTTGATCCAAAATAACTGAAGCTAATCAATGTTCTTGTATTTCTCTGCCATACTAAAACAGTGTCACATCAGTAACAGATTCAGAACATTTTGCTGCAGTTACTATGTCAGCTTGATTTTTCACAGTATGAGAAATTGTACTGCCTTTTTCTTTAAAATGGCTGCATTTTATTGAAATATACAACATAAAAATTAATTGCAGTAGACATGACTTTGACATAATGCCTTCCCCATATTACCAGCTGCACCATGATCAAGCTGTTAACCTGACTGGTTCACTGTGAACAGAATCTTCACCCATTAACATCTTGAAGTCCTTTTGTTCCTTTTGAGTTTCCACTACTTTATACCTCAGAACACAGGCTGTTTCTTTCATCACAGCATGCAAAAGATTTTAGTCCCACTACACTAAACTATGTAACGATCTACCTTATTCTGTAAGGGAAACCTATGCTGATGACTCCAAACATATGTATTTCATCAATAAGCAATCTGTCACACTTTATCGGCATCCCACATCTGTGATATTGAGCTATACACCAGTTTATTAATGTCAAATACATTATCCGTGTAATACACTTGCTAAAGTCTAGTTCTTCTGTTATGGTTCCATAGTGCAATGTTCGCATATGATAAATTAGTTTTACTACATATCTGTGCGTCATGATTTGTCAGGATAAAGAGTTGATAAGGTTCTAACTACACACACAGACCCAGATGGAAGTACTTATTGGATCTGCAGCACAGGTGCTCCAATGAATTTTAAACACTGTATAAATATTGACTTCATGTGTGGCTATATACCCATTTTACCCAAGGAAAACTAGGGATCATCGCTGATGCTTTTGTTGATCTCAAATCCTCAAATCAAAACTGAACTTGGCTGTATTCAGTCTCACCCTAATCACTTTAAAGGAATATCATGTAATCTAGATAAACCTTTTTTTTGGGGGGTGTGGGTAAATTTCCCCTGCCACCGTCACATCACTTTCTTATGCATTTATTTTAAATAAAATATTCATTTTTGAAAAGTATATCGCTCAGCTTTTGTCAGACAGTTCCACACTGCTGGCATTTAACCATATATGTGCCCATAATGTCATGACTTACACATAAATGTAGAAATCTTGACCCTGCTGGCTGTGTTGGCTGGAGATTTCCCAGCTGCGCTCTGCCACTGGGCTCTGTGCTGAATTCAGGAGCAAGCTGACATCACTCACAGTTCATGCTGCTGAATTTGTGCTTGGATCCTCAAGCCTAATCATTTCAATTGTAAGGTTACAAGGAGGAAAAGTGAGATATAAGCTAACATTTTTTTTCATTATTTATGTTTGCTTTAATCTTTTTAACCCTTAAAAGTGTTTTAGTTAACATATTTAAAGGAATGACTTATGAAGAATCACTTTTTTATTTCATTCCTGATAGATTTTTTTAACGTATCTTAAGTTCTTGATTAGTAAGGATGTCAAAGATTATAGGGAGAAGGCAGGAGAATGGGGATGAGAGGAAGAAGAAATCAGCCCTGATAGAATGGTGGAGCAGACTTAATGGACCAAATGGCCTAATTCTGCTCCTATGCCTCATCATCTTAAGGAGAAGGACTTTCAGGAACATTGATTATCCATGATCATTTTAAAAGATGGCAAAGCTGAGGTCAGAGCTTTGCCTTCACTATAAAGGTTTCCAGAACAATTTTGATCTGACCTGCCCATGTCACCTGATTATATTGTTGCAACCTTAGCCGTTGCACAGTGCCTTACTGCTCATGTGTAATGTTGATCTCAGACATAGAGTTCAACCATACAGAACTAAAAGAGGCAAATTCAGACCTATAGGAGACATGCGTGGTGAGTGCTGCAGGCAGGCCACACTCAGGACAATTTGGGTCTTAGGTTCTGAATCATAAGAGTCACTTCAAATATTCAAAATTTCTCAAAATTAAATATAAGAACAAAACATGTTTCTCTTAAATGAAATGGTGACTAATTTCCTCCTTAATTTATCACAGTTTACCCATGTTACTTTTATAAGTTATGCCAGCTGTGATTCATTTGGTTAAACTCGTGCCTCTTGCTCATAAGGCTGTATTTCGATGTTAATGCTTTATAGCCCTAAGACTGCAATATAGGCTGGACACTCCAAGGACAATATGGTGACACTGATGTTGTTCTGCACTGTCAGAGAGGATAACTTGAAGATGAAATGTTGACCAAGGCCTTATCTACCCTTTCAAATGAAGGCAAAAATGACAAAGGTGCCTCTACTAAGAAGAGGGAAGGATTTAGTCTTAATTTCATAATCCTTTAGATTCGACCAAAAATACTTTATCAGTCCTTTATCGCATAATGTTGTGCCAACTTGCTCTGCACGATCTGGCTGCTGCATTGCTGCATTTCAACAGAGACTGAAGTTCAAGAGCATGCCTTAGGTTGTAAGACACTGTGGAATGTCCTGATAGGGACATCAGTGATACTGAATAAATGCAAGTCATTCTTTTTTTTCAGATCCTTTGATTTGGCAAATGAGATTGATTCTTGTATTGGCTATCTGCCTTCTTTCCTTCCAGTCCTGATCAAGGGTCTCCATCCAAAACACCAAATGCCTATTTCCCTCCATAGAGTTCCTCCAGCATTTTGTCTGTTTCCAGCATCTGTCTGAATATGCCAAATAATGTTCCTGTAGATCTGCTAACAGCATTGTTTAAATATCGCATGCTATCACCCACTTACATGAAGATGTGAACGGATCAGATAGTTAGAACAACTTATACGAAAGAATACAGAGTCGGAGACACTCATCATCGATGTGAAAGAAGTAGGCATGATGTGTGAAGAAAGGATGACTGCTATTTTGCAAATTGCACGATATATGCCAATGATAATAAACCTGATTCTGAGGAGATTTTACATAACATTTGCTGATTTGGTCTCATGGGAAGCCAGTACTGAAATTAAGTACACTCTGTGACTAGGCGAATCATCTATTTGTCTCCTTCCAAAGCATGTGCAAACTAGTCAAGGGAAGATTGCCGATTCTTCAAGTGTCTCTGCACTTTCATTGTCTACTAAATGAGATCCCCTTTTTTGGGGGGGGAATGAGATGTATAGCATAGGCAGAAAGTAAAGTTTATGAAAACTGTGCCTCTATATTTAATGATTTTCCTTGTGCAGTAGATACATACATTCCCTTTCCCAGGATCCCAGGATCGTTCTATTTGGACAAAGGTGTATACATCAGGACTTGCTCAGATGGAAAATTATTCAACCTGTCAAGACTCAAAGCCTCAACCAAATCAAGACAGATATGTGTCAGAGAGCTTCTGTAAGCAGACAACTCAGCCCTGGTTGCTTCTGATGTAAATATGATTCAAGAAATTGTAGATCGCTTCTTGTTTGCTGCCTCTCTTTTTGGCCTAAGAATCAATATCTCCAAAACCAAACTTCTGAACCAGCCTCCTCCTCTGTGTAGTCCCAGTGAGACCCAACCACCAGTCATATCGGTCAATGGGGTAGCGCTGAAATGTTCTGACTCTTTCACATACTTAGGAAGCGCTGTGACCAACACCAACTCATCAGATCTGGAAGCTGAGAGGAGAATTCAATCAGCTACAAAAGTCTTTGGTGTTTTACAGAAGCGACTTTGATCTCGCCACGACATTAAAATGGCAACCAAGGTCAAAGTGTATAACACAGCTATATTACCATTTCTGCTTTATTCAACTGAAACGATGACATTGTATCAGAAGCACATCAAGAAATTGACCAAGACACGACTCAAGGCATTTATGCCAAATATTACACATCAAGTGGCAAGACAGAGTACCAGATGCGGAGGTGCTCAAACGTGCTGGGACAGTCAGTGCAGAATCACTCATCACAGCTTCTCAGCTGCGTTGGACTGGTCATGTCACAAGAATGAGCATTGATTGTTTACTCAAAGCTGTTTTCTATGGCGAGCTACATGAAGGAAAGAGGAAGCATGGTGGTCAGAAGCTGCCCTACAAAGACGTGCTCAAGCACCATATGAAGAACACTGACATGAATGTCAACACCTGGGAGAAAGATGCTTTGCACAGAAGAAGTTGACGCTGCGTTGTCATGAAGTCAATCCCAGCTATCGAGGAGAAAAGGCAGAAGAAATATGAAGCAGGTCATGAACGCAGACATTCAGTGCTAGACCAGTCAAATCACAAATGCAACCGATGTGGGAGACAGTGCCGATCCAATGCCGGTCTTGTGGCCCATAAACGTGTCTGCAGAGACTAAACTCTCAGCACAGTCAACATCGAAATCGATGGACAGCCGAAGAAGATAATTTGTCCAAGCCAAGAGCACTGAAGAACATGACAGCAATACCAAAGCGTTAGAATTAAAGCATTTGCTCTGGAGCCCTGCTGATGCCTGAAAAAGTTAAAGCCACACAACCGTACCTGGGTAGAACTCAGATAAGATTCCTGCATTGACAAGCATGAACATATTTACGTTTAGAATATGGTTTGCACAGCCATCTGGAATTTAGACCAGAGGATTTCAGCCCTATCCTGCAGGTACTATGACTCAACAAGTTTGGGCGTCATTCGTTAACAATGTCCTGGAATAATGAGGTCCATCTTTGCTCAGGAGTTAGAATATTAGCAAAATAATTCAAAATCATTGCCTCTGGAATGCTTCTTCTAGTCTTACTAAAATTCTGTTGGGCACAGTCCCTTCCAATTACAGGTATGTCCTTCTACAACAGTTTAATTGAAACAACCAAATGACAATGGAGCTCACCAGTGAATTGCAAATGAAGTCCTGAAATCCATTTCTAATCAAGAAGCCTTGCAAACTAAATTTCAGCTTCCTCAAGTTCAAGCTTTCTTCATTAGATGTCTCACATCCCTCAGTAAAGATGCTTGCTAACAGGGTAATGCACCGGACAACAGAAAGAGTGTCGTTGAACACTGGAGTCTCACCAAACATTGGAATCTCCTGAAAATAGATCCTCTTCCGCTGATGCAATAAGTCCAGGGGGCTTGAGAGCAACACGGGTGCTGCCAATACCTTGTAATGAAGTCACAAGCCTATGTTGTCTCATAACACATTGGCAAGCTGCAAACCTGTACCTTGTGTGGTCCCTGGCTAATGCGTGGGAAGTACAGGGGACTTAAAATCAGAGAGGAAACGTCACTGCAATCCTGATGTTGTTCCTTTGGCTGCATGTTTAAATCTGAAAGACGTCACAATTATTGAATGGCACCCACAGAAATAGAAAGTTTCCTCCTACAAGGAGCTGGCAGGCGGCACCGTAGCCTAGTGATTAGCACATCGCTTTATGGAACCAGCGACACGGGTTCAATTCCTGACGCTGTCTGGAAGGACTTTGTACGTTCTCCCTGTGACCATGTGTGTTTCCACCCACTTTCCAAAATCGTATGGGTTGGTAGGTTAATTGGTCACTGTAAATTGTCCTGTGATTAAGGTAGGGTTAGATCGGGGGCTGCTGAGTGGTGCAGCTCGAAGGAACAGAGGGGCTTATTCTGACAGATAGATAGATAGATAGATAAATGTACCCATTAATGAGTCTTCGGCATTAATAACGTACAGATACTGATGTAGTTCACAGTTTATATTCACAACTTTTCAGTCATGTTAATTTACATTAACACTGGCTCAATAATTTTTCAAAATTGGTTTCTCTCTGCTGTAGCTAGCAACCAATGTATATAGTTTCAAAGAAAAACAAAATGCAGTTAAAATCAATTTTTCACAGATGTTTCATCTTTATGAGAAATCAAAATGTTGAAATAACCTTGTTAACATGCCTTATACGAATCCATACTAATGAATTAATACAGCAACATTTTCACGCCTCTTTCTTCCCAAAAATTGCCATTTGTGTGTGTGTGTGTGTGTGTGTGTGTGTGTGTGGTGTGTGTGTGTGTGTGTGTGTGTGTGTGTGTGTGTGTGTGTGTGCGTGCGTGTGTGTGTGCGTGTGTGTGTGGTGTGTGTGTGTGTGTGTGCGTGTGTGTGTGCGTGTGCGTGTGCGTGTGTGTGTGGTGTGTGTGTGTGTGTGTGTGTGTGTGTGTGTGTGTGTGGTGTGTGTGTGTGGTGTGTGTGTGTGTGTGTGTGTGTGTGTGTGTGTGTGTGTGTGTGGTGTGTGTGTGTGTGTGTGTGTGTGTGGTGTGTGTGTGTGTGTGTGTGTGTGTGTGTGTATGTGGTGTGTGTGTGTGTGTGTGTGCGTGTGTGCGTGTGTGCGTGTGTGTGTGTGGTGTGTGTGTGTGTGTGTGTGTGTGTGTGTGTGTGTGTGTGTGTGTGTGTGTGTGTGTGTGTGTGTGTGTGTGTGTATATCCACTTCATTCCCCAACACCAGACACCTTCCTTGCCATAACAGAACAGCCTAGCTGATAGAAGTAATTGGAGACAGGCCAAAGTGAATCAAAATAACTTCAGCATTTCAAGCGATTTTTAAGAAAGTTAATGCCTGCTTCTTTTATTCTTCCCCAAAGTGGCACAAATGTCTAATGCCATTAGCTTTATTATTGAGCAGTATACTGTGCAGGTCTGCCCTTCAAATAACAAAGCATGGCATAAGAACAAAGCAGCTCATTAGGGAAAAAGACTTCTTAAGTCAACTAAATGTGCTAACATTGTCATAGTTAGAGAGATGGCTGTATTTTAGCACCAAGTGGTTGATGTCTGACTGGAAAATATGTGGAGAAAAACGTAACCAGATGAAGGCAGTAAATTTTTGGTTACAAATGTAAATTGTCAGTTACCTGTATTCCAAATGAAATTTATAAAAGAGCTGATTTAAAGGGGGGGGTCCCTTTTTGATGTGGAAACAAGTACCCGTAGAGATCAGAAAAACTCAGCAGGCAAGCTCAATGTCAGGGACTGGCATTGATATAAATTTTTAACTAATCATACACGTGTCGCATTTTTTTAAGAACTGCTGTGTCCCATAAACCTTGAGCTGCTTGACTGAACAAATCTCACTGCTGACCAAAAAACGTCAAAAAAATATGCTGTGTTGGCAGTTTTTAGTGCAGGCTGCAATGTAAGAAATAGCTCTCAGTGGCTCTATTAGTATCAATTACAATATACTTCATTTAATTGTCATCAGAAGATGAATTTGTCATTTTCATTTTGAATTAATGGGAGCCCTTAAACTTCTCCTCAGCAGAGAGATTTGGACATTGTCTTTTAAAAATAACTTAAAAACCATGTCAAAATGAGATTATCTAGGCACTCCTGTCTCTGTCTCCAGCCCCCGACTCGACTCTGTACTTGATTATGTGTCGACAAAACATCCTTAAACTGACACATGTAAAGCGACATATTCTAATGCTGTCTGCTTGGGTGCAAAGCTTTTGGCCACTGCTTGATTGAGTTAACTGGGAATGAGCAATATGATAACATGATGTAGCCTGGTATTTCTCGAGAGGAGCCTCACCTAGACTGCTAAAATTACAATTATAAGAGGCCCAGGTCCCTCATATAGCTAAAAGTTTTCTTTAACTATAACTCACAAAAAATTGTTGGGTTTACCGACTTTCTTTTTTAAAATATCTTGGTAAATAACAAAGAGGAGTTCACAATGATTAACTGAGTTTTATTATTGTCAGTCTTGGCTCAGCAGCAGCATTCTTGACTCTGAGTCAAAAACCTTGTGGATTTGTGACTCATTCCAGAGCCTGAGCAGATAATCCAGAGGGTGTGGTGTCAGATAAGATTGTAGTAGGTGCAGAATTGGCCATTTGGCCCTCTAAGCCTGCTCCACCACTCATCAAAATCATGGCTGATCTTTTCCTCAGAGCCACATTCCTGCATTATCCACATATCCGCTGATATCCTTGTTATCTGAAATCTATCGATCTCGGTTTTGAAAGGACTCAATTACTAAGCCTCCTCAGGTCTCTGGGTAAACAATTCCTAGGATTCACCACTCCCTGTGTGAAGAGGGTTTTGACCATCTCACACATTTAAGATAAGATTTAAAATTGAAGCCATGAATATCCTTTCAGGTGGACGTAAGAGTTCCCATGACATGACATGAGCAGAACCAGGATCAAGAGTGTTCTCTCCCTCACCCTAGCCACCATTTATCTCTCAATTAGCTTCTCTGAAAAAGGAAACTGGTGATTATTTCAACGGACTTTCTCAACTTTACTGTGTACTAACTGGCTGCCACATCTTTAGTGGACAAGATCATGAATTAGAAGGTGTAGACCATTTGGCCACTCAAACCTATTCTAACATTTAAAAAGATCAGTGATGATCTGATTGTAACTCCACATTCTAGTCTAACCACAATAAGTTTTCATCCACTAGTTTATGAAATATTTACCTACTGTTATCTTATAAAAATCTTATGCTGTTACCTTGACTATATGGCATTATGGAATTTCTGAATACATCTGAATAATAAATATGTACAACCTGACTATTTTTTCCACCTTTTTAGTTTCATTCTTGGAGGTGATCATTATAAAGGATTAGCACAAGAATAAGAAATCTGGGTTAAGTTACATTATCTGCTACTGCTCCCAACAACTGTGGTCTTTAAACTTCAGAGAATTTTTGAAAGAAAGTGAGAAATTGTTATCAGGAGTGTAAAATATTTCCAAACACATAATCACTCACATATTTCCACTTTCTGCCCTTTTCTCTGGGCCCTGTTATCTACTCTTGCAGCTAGAAAATTAAAGGCCGTTCACTTGTGTGATGTTACCGAAACCAGTAGAATATCTGAAGAGGTCTGGGAGCAAGTTTCTTCACTAAAAAGGCAAAGGAATCTGAAACAAACTTCTGAAAATTCAAAGGATGGAAAAATGATGAGAATAAATTTAAAGGAACAGTTTCATGTTTGTGTGCAGATACACCACCAGACTTTAACACAGTGACTTCATTTGCCCTTGACAAATTCAGATCGGATTCTGCGCCCAAGTGTAGGAAATTATTACACTGTCATGTCACATTCAACTGTAAACAGCAGAATCCATCAGTAAAAACTGAATTTATCATTGTATTTCCTCATTTGATAGTGATTTAAAATAATAGTGATAACGAAATTCTATTTTGTTTGAGATGAGTATCAAGCAGCCCCATCTGTAAGACAGCCTACCGTAATAATTTTAAATTGGGTTTGTAAACCCTATTTATTGTTCAATATTTTTGTCATTTTTCATGACGCGAGAGGCATTTACTATAGCATGTAGTAAATACTGCCTGTAAGTTTTTTTTTCAAGGTGGGTGGGGGGAGGTGGGCTGCAACATCTGTTCAACCAATCAATCACAGTGTCAACAGTTAGCTCACAATCCACCCAAGAAATTGAGTTTGTCTCACATGGGAAAATACAGCAAATTAATAGAGCATTACCCAAGCAGTGACCCACAAAATGAAGGTGCCTAGCTGGGTTAGCTATTCACATATTCACCTTAACCAGTAGCTGCGGGGAAGAGAATTAAGTCACCACATCCTCATCCCCCCACCACCACCACCCCCTTCTAAAGAGATAAAGCAGCCTTAATTAGAGCCTGTTTGGAGATGCTGACAACATGCCAGATCATTTATAAGATTCTGATGCTGTCTCTATTTTAAAAAAAAGCAAGACAATGGCTGTTCTTATCTCTGTTGAAGAATTTTACCATGCTTTGTGATATGCTTTTTCTGTTTCCTCTCCTTAGGTCTCTCTGGCCCAATTGCACCATTTCTGGCGAGGTGGCCAGCAGTACACTGTGGTCCCAAGCTCCTGCCAATATCATCTTAGAATCAACTATTGTATTAATCAGTAGGCAGCACAAGATGACTGGTGTTCTGGTTGCTCCCCGACTCTCCTCTAGTGGAACAATGGATGGGCTTCACCCTGCACCTAAGTATACAAGTGCCACCAAATGTAGAAGCAGGCATGATTTAGTGGCCACTGATTCCACTCCTTCAATGTACCTTTTATTCTCTTTAAATTGGAAAAAAAAGGAATAAATTTGGGGAAACATCACAATCACAATAGAAATCCTACCCAAATCCATAGTGTTCCTTCCTTGGGTCAAATACTGTGACAAATCTGGCCAGAAGCCAAGTATACTTACACTCTGTACTTGATGTTACTAGGAAAACCATATAGTCAGACTGTAGATACATGTCACTGTGAACCCTTCAGTCACTCACTGCAGGACAGTAGAATAGAGCAGAATTCAATTACTGCCATGCACTCTGGGGTGTGTGGTAACATGTATGAAGTATTGTATCAGGTTTTGTAGTGCACATTGTGTATTTTCATGCATAGATTGCCCTCGTGCTTCTCCATTGTTAGGAGGTTGGAACTGAAGAATATCTCTTAGCTCTATGTTGTGCCATGCTTGGTAACCCACGGTTACTCAACAAACTGCGCCAGCATGGAGAGTTTGCATACGATGTGAAAGCATGAAAATCTGATGTTGGAAAGCAAACTGCAAAAATCCCACCGGGCATTGTGAATTAAATCAGTGCATTTGGTGAAAGCAGGTTGGCCTGTGGGAATGGTGCCTCTGCTGTCATTAAAGTTTGAAATTTCAAGTATCAGAAAGGTGTCAAACTACTGCATATTTTTTTCAGTTTGCTTATCAGATATAAGAGCAAAGAATCTGCAATCCAAGAAAGTACTTCAACATGTTCTTTGTTCTTTTCGCACAATTCTCTCAATAGACAATAACCAGAAAAATAAAATATTAAGAAATCATTAGTAAAATTCTGTGCATTATCTTCAATTAGTAGTTAATATAATAAATAATTTTAGATAAGAAAATCAAGGGGTATAGGGTTAGTGAGGTTGGTGATGGAAGGCCAAGCTGAGGTAAAAGACCAGTTGTGATCTTAAAGAATAGTGGTGCAGCTATGAGGGGCCTAATGGCCTATTTCTGATTATGTTCTTATGAAAAGAGAAAAACAAGCTCAGTTTATCAAATGGCATGATACTATTTGTATTTACATGGTGCTAGTATCATATTGAAACACTCTAAGGAGCTTCATGCCTTATTAATTAATTTTGTGGTTATATAGTGTAACAAGTGGCTGAGTTTGAAAACTGCTGCAACCATTTCAAGACTGAGTTTGAAAACTACATTTTATTTGTTAACATCACAGAATCAATTGAAGCTGGATTAACTGAAGAGTAACCCAAGGACAATTGAAAGGAATTATTTAATCCATTGATGATTTTCTTCATATTTCATTTACTCTCACTCAGTATGTAAATTGAGTTCTGTCCTGAGACAAATGGATATATTTCAGTGAAGTTATATGGCTTATCTGCTTGGATTAGTTATAAGTAGTGAAAATGAAACAGCATTACATAATGTGGCTTTCACCAACAAGTAATTTCCTCCTGAACATCAGCAAGTAGAGATTCAGGCTTTTGCTGACACCGAAGGTATCTATTATCTGTTATAACTCCCTCCTGAAATATATTGTCAGATGATTAATTAGGGAATACACTACATGTTCAATACGTTAACATTCATTCAATGCAATCAACAGAATACAACTTCCTACCAACAAATGCTTTGACACTGAGGACAATTGAGCTGGTCCTTCACAAGCTGGTTGCTTTACAATTTGCACTTGTCACTCGTGCTAATAAACTTTCATGGATGAAATTACACGTTCATTACTGCATCACTCCTTTAGTAACTCTGTCAATTTTGTTTATTAGTTTTAAACTGATTAATTCACTAATAAACTCTTCTCTGGCTTCCAGCCAGGAACAAGTATCGATTTTAACCGAAGTTTCGATGACAAACTCTGTCATCTTCATCAGGGATGATGCCTGGGGATGTCTAGTCCAGTGGTATTTATACCTCGGTCATCCGAACCTCCTGATTTGTTAGTCCTCGTCCAATCAGGTTTCAGCTGTCCTACCTTGTTTACAATCGAATTCCAGTTCTTACTTAGAGCAAGACCTCTGACTTTGTTAAAATTCTTTTCCTCTGGTTTTATTTCAATGGCTTCCTTCACCAGACAGTCCCAAAAGCCATTGGCACGGCACAGTAGTTTTGTGCCATCGAAATCAATCCTATGGCCATTGGAAGTACAAAGTTCTGCTTCTGCCAGTCTCTCCGGGTAACCCAAATGGATACATCTCCTGTGCTCCTTAATGCAGGTTTCCACCGTGCATCCCATCTGGCCGATATACGCTGCTCTGCATTCACAGAGAATCCTGAATTCACAGAGAACACCAGACGACCTGAGTCCCAGGTCACCTTTGACCCACATAAGCTGTGATTTGAGCTTCCTTACAGGTTTGTGGATGGTAGTAATTCAGGATCCTAGCAATCCTTCCAGAAACCATGGAAATATAAGGAAGACCGGTGGTGGATATGGGTTCCTCCTCATTGTTAGGCTTCCTAGTTTTTCCTTTGGCCCTTTTAAGGGCCCAATTGATTTCCTTCACCTTGTAGCCATTCTGTAGGAATGTTGTGCATAATTGTCTTAGTTCCTTGTAGGGACTCTCTGGGTCCAAAATATCTTTCGACTGGTTAATCTAAGTAGAAAGGCCAGATGGGATGTATAGTGGAAACCTGCATCAAAGAGCACAGGAAGTGTATCCATTTGTGTTACCCAGAGAAACTGGCGATAGCAGAACATTGGATTCGCTATTGACTGTGAGAGCACATAAATATTGTGCCACACCAATGGCTTTTGGGACCACCAGGTGAAGGAAGCCATTGAAATAAATCTAAAGGAAAAGAATTTTAACAAGGGCAAAAGTCTCACTCTAAGTAAAAACTGGAATTCAATTGTAAACAAGGTTGGACAGCAGAAACCTGACTGGATGAGGACTAACCAATCAAAAGGGATGGATGACCAGGGTATAAATCCCACCAGATGAAACATGCCCAAGCATCATCCCTGATGAAGATGGCAGAGCTTGTCATCGAAATGCCGGTTAAAATTGATACCTGTATCCATCTGGAAGCCTGAGAAGAGTTTATTTGTCATATACGACAGGAAAGCACTGGATCTTTTTTTATTAGTTCACTCTTTCAGTTGGATATTTATCAGTCCATGACAGTTCCCTCACTAATGTTATCATCTGTTAAGACATTGAGTATAAAAGTTACTGTGCAGGACTGTTCTATGTTTCATGTTCTACTGATATTATTTTTAAAATGCTCATAGATCATTATAAATATCTAACAGTCTAACTGCCCAAATTCATTGCATTATTTCGTCAATGATGACTGAGTGGGGACCTAAGTTGAGATTATGGTTTAGGGAATAGATTTCTTATATTAACATTTCTTTTAGACAAAGTTCTATGAAACTCTTTTTGCAATAACAGTGATCACTTACTGAGATTCCTTAACATTAGATTATATATTTAAAAGGCAATTAGAAGTAAGAATTTTAACATTAGGCTTCAAATTATGCAAAATTTGGAGCAATGGAACATAAAACAGAAATTGATAAAATACTATCATTTATTTTTCTCAAAACCCTATATTTATATACTATATGGTGTTTAAGAAATAAGAGGTCAGTTGGTAGTAACAGCCTACAAACAGTGAAGTCATTGTTTTTCTTTTAATGGGAGATACATCTGGTGTTTTATTTCAGACACAAGGGACCTGCAATGATATTGTACAGCTTGGATGAAGTTTAAAAATAATATCTTTCAGTATCAGTCAAGATGAAAAGTGGTAAGAACAGAGAATAGTCCTGGAACAAACTGCACTTTAGAAATGCTCAGCACTTCAGAAATCTTCCGACTCTGAAGACAGGGCTGAAGCAACATAGTCCAGGTCTATTGAAACTTTGAAAACCATGTGGTTTTGTTACACGGATCTTCAAATCAAATACTGTCCTACAGAAAGATATATTAACTTCCACCGGCTATGAAGATTGAATTATCTACACACTGTATTTAGGTGTGATGTTTATGCATGCTACTATCTTTATCCTTGAGTTGAAATCAATAGTTATAACTGTGTCATACTCTGCTACTGAAATAGATGCACTTCAATAAATACTTTAATTAAAGATTTTTAGATGTTATAATTGAAGAAATATTTATACTATTAGTTTTACGTTTTCCAGCAGGCAGATATTTAGCTACAAAGCCACTGCCAAAGCTCCTCTTGAGCAGACTTGGTAACAAAAGAGGATTTTGTCCTTACCTTATACTGACAGATAACAGAAAATTAACAAGGAAATCCTTAGAGGGAACTTCTTCTGTGTTACTTCAAAAGAGTGCTAAGTATCAGAAGTTCATTTAGAAGTACAATCCTCTGCCATGTCTCCCCAGCCATAAGTTGTCAAATACTTTCTTTTCTGATATCTGACATAAAGGCAGAGCTTTTTTCCGTGCTGTAATCTTGGATACTTTCTTTTCAACTTTGAAAAGTTATGAAATGGTGGCACAGTGGTTCTGCTGTAAGCACTGCTATCACACAACTCCAGTGTCCCAGCTTCAATCCTGACTTCAAGTGATGTTTGTGTGGAGCGTGCATGTCCTCTTTGAAACTCTTGTACGGAATCTGGATGGTCTAGTATATCCCAAAGATATGCTTGCTGGTAAGTTAACTATGTATTGCAAATTATACTCATAACCAAACACCATTTCTTAATCGTTCAACATGATTCTACTTAGTGTGAGGATAATATGGACTGACATCTCACATGATAAAACCTCATCCCGATGTCATCCAGAAGCACAAATCTCCATAGAAAGGGTGCAGAGGAGATTTACAAGAATGTTGCCTGGATTGGGGAGCATGCCTTATGAGAATAGGTTGAGTGAACTCGGCCTTTTCTCCTTGGAGTGATGGAGGAGGAGAGGTGACCTGATAGAGGTGAACAAGATAATGAAAGGCATTGATCGTGTGGATAGTCAGAGGCTTTTTCCCCCAGGGCTGAAATGGCTAGCATGAGAGAGCATAGTTTTTAGGTGCTTGTAAGTAGGTACAGAGGAGATGTCAGGGGTAAGTTTTTTTTACGCAGAGAGTGGTGATTGTATGGAATGGGCTGCCAGCGGTGGTGATGGAGGCAGAAATGATAGGGTCTTTTAAGAGACTCCTGGATAGGTACGTGGAGCTTAGAAAAATAGAGTACTATGGGTAAGCCTAGGTAGTTCTAAGGTAAGGACATGTTCGGCACAGCTTTGTGGGTCAGGGGGCCTGTATTGTGCTGTAGGTTTTCTATGTTCTATGTTCACAAAAGAGGCTAAAGAAATTGAAGTTTGACACCAACATGCAAATCACTAATGCCACATCACTCAATGAATATTTCATCAACATTGTTTAATAGGTCTGGCTGCAATATTCAACTTTGAGGTGGCAGTGTGTGAGGATTATGGCACCTCATTGTTCAAATATCACTATTGACAACTAATTATAGTTTGTGATTAGTATGATGTTTTCAGATGGTCAGGACAGGAAAACAAGCAGAGGATAAACCTAACTGCTTCTTCTAAAGATAGAAACTATTATAGTTTTAAAACATCCCAAAAGGGAAAATTGTATTACTGATATCTAAATTATATACAGTTTCACTATCAATACACATTCATCATTGTGTTACGCTCTCCAAATAACTTTTGTCCCATTATCCTCTTTAGTTAAACCCCAAACAGTGTCTTGAGATGCTGATATGACTCAGGTTTGTGCAAAGAACAGACTAGCTGAATGCAGCCAAAATATTTTATTTGAACAACATGTGCCCTGATAATACTTTGAAAGATTTACATCTGTACAGTACTAAAACTTTATCCTTTCTTTTGTAGAGGCCTGCATTGGCCAAGGTCAGACACTTGCCAAAAGCACCATTTTATGAGGCAAAAACCAGCCACACTCATTCAAAGGAATAAAACTCTGCTCATTTTTAAGATTTTTAAGTAATGCATACAGGCACAGACTTCAAATCCCCTCCAAATCCAAGGCAATGCAGAAGTTCTTATTTCATTCTTACATCCTTACAGGGTCTAAACTTAGCTTTAAAATATAGAACTGAATTCTCCCTTTACTGTACAATTTAGTGCCTGCGGACAACATAGAAATGCTTGTAATTCACTCATAGCCTGGAATTTTAACTCAAATGCACTGACAAAATAGAAATGATTTCACTGAGCTAATAAAAATGAAGTTAAAAGTGAATCACAAGAGCTGTGTTTATTTCCTTTGGATGTATGACCATAATGCGCACATATTTTAGATGGATATAGTTAAAATAATAATTACTTAAGTGATATTAACAGCAACAAGAGTTATCCAAAGACTGGCTGATAAACTTATTCTGTTATTATATCATAGCACTTTTATTATCAGGAATATATGTTTAAAAATTGAGAATTGCAATTAACGTAACGATTTTTCAATATTTACTAAGTCCTTTACCTTTATGTCCTAGGCAACTTAATATGCTTCATAATAACTTGCTACCTGTGGTGCCACAAAATTATATTTAAACAAATATTGAATATGAATATACCAATATAATTTACAGTTATTATCTTGGTGATTTCTGAACCCCTACAGACTAACTCATAGAAGTCCACAGAACTTGAGAATAAAAGGATAATGAGTAGGCTGGCTAAAGCAAAGAGCTTCACACGTGTCCATAATTACAGCCAGCTTAGTAAAGGAAAGAGCTTTCTTCCTAGCCTTGCAACTGGCTGAAGGTTTAGTGCCTATCTAGGGTTTAAGGACATAGATCTATGGGATCCAAAAAGTTCAGATTTGTATATACCCATTGCCAATTTATGCTGATGTTGTGAACGTGCTATGTTGACACTAGAAGCATGGCAACACTTGCAAGCTGCCACCAGCAAATCCTCGGACTGTGTTGGTCTTTGGCACAAATGATGCATTTCATTTTATGTTTCGATGAATATGTGACAAATAAAAGCTAATCTAACCCGTTCTTCTCCAATAGTAAACACAGTAATGTCAGAGGCCCACCCAGGGTTGAAACTCTTGGGTGAAATGATCCCATGGCCTCACTTTGATGGACTGGTATGTCACACAATAGGGAATGTCTAAATGATGTTGAAATGCGGATATTTGAACCATCTGGAGGCAAGATCAGAAAGGCAGCTGGATGCATGGCACAATTTTGCTCATTCCTCGAACAAATGGACATGGAGATTCCAGAAAAATGGACTGGCCAAGCACTCAGCATATTTAAATAGGTGGCTTTTCCCTGAACTCACAGATTTTAATAGGTTCAGCACCAGATGCAACAGGTGGGCATTTACACAGACAACAAGCTCCATGATTATAGTTGAAGTGGGACTTCTTTAAAAGGAAGTTGCATAACAGAATATCTTATCCTTATTTTTTCACCTCACATGATGGGCTACTATGAAATGCTGCTTAAGCTAAAGGCATTTAAATTATTCTTCATAAGGTTTTTGTAAGAATTACGTTAAATCTCTATAAGTAACATGTTGTTAGTCTGTCTTAGAATGCAGTTTTCAATGATTCCATTGTGTTTCTTACTACTGTGAATGTCCACAAAAAATTAATCTCCGGCTAGTATATATGTACTTTGATGATAAATTTACTTTGAACTATTGCAGATTATAGAAATGCGGTACAAAAATAAAATACTAATGTACAAACAGATTTGGTTCATCTTTACAAGGAAAATGGCTCATGGTAAGCCATGCAGGAGGGAAGGTTTAGATGATCTTTGAGTAGGTCAAAAGGTTGCCACAAAACTGTGGGCCAAAGGGCCTGTACTACTCTATGAACAGAGAACTGTTTCTAGAGTGAGGGCTCTTTTATTCAGTAAGTTACTTGTTCTCTCCATGGGGAGGATCATGACAACAGCAGTAGACCATTTGGGCCTCTCAAGCATTTTGTGCCAGTTAATTAGATAATACCTAGTCTATATTCCAGCTCCACTTACCTGTTTTGGGTTTATTTCCTTGCCTTTAAATTGTTCAGTTGACCATCGCAGGAAGAGATTTCCATATTTTTGCTATCCTTTAACAAAATCACTGAAAGGTAATAGCATAAGTAGAAGCTATTCAGCCCATCAGTTTGTGCTAGCTCGTTACCCCACCTTCCTTATATCCTTAGTTACTGTCTTTTCTAACACATCCAATATCTCTTTGAATACTACAATCAAATCTGCCCACACTACTCTTCATGCAATGCATTCCAAAATGCTAACTATTCATTGCATCAGAAAGCCACAGAGCTTTTGATTCTTTTGTGAACCTACCCCAATGGGAACAGGTACTCTCTATCCAATCCTTATGATTTTAAATACTACCATCAGATTCCATTTCACAACTTCCTCTTTTCCAACAAGAACAACTGTAGTTTCTCCACTCTGTTCACACAAGTCCCTGATCCCTGGAAACATTTTCTTCAGTCCCATCATCTCTCTAGCCCTTCGTATCATTCCTAAAGTGTGGTGCCGAGAACTGGACACAAGACTCTGGATGTGTCAAAAGAATTGATATAGAAGTGTTCATTGCTAATATATCTATATCTTTAGAATATTCTAGAAAGCATTTTGCCTCTCCTCAGTTTTTCCTACCAAAATATAACAACTGCATTTCTCTGCATTACAGTTAATTTGTGGTGTGATCAGACTGTCTCCGTCCCCTTGAAGTAAATTACTACCTTCTCACAACTTGCTATGGTTCTGCTATTCATCTGCTACGTTATCCGCATATTTGGAAATTGTGTCCTTTACAGAGAAATCCAAGTCATTAACATATACATTAAGAAAAGCAGCGAACCAATGTACAACGTACTGTGTATGTTAATCAAAATGTATGTTAATCTTTAAAGTGTATTCCATAACGGTATTTGGTGTGTTTGATATTGTGTGTGTACGCGCGGCATAAACTTGATTCTCATAGCACCTGCGTGTACAGGAGGTGGGGTTGGTGAGTGGCTGGATCTCCTTTTCCCCTAGACATATACCAGCCTGTCAGTTAAGTGTTACACCAAGAACTGACCCTGCCTATCATCACTGTGCACCATCTTCAGTCTGAAAACCACTCTTCACTTCTATTCTCCTGATTCCTATCACTTAGCTTATTTTCTCTTCATTCTGCTAATGTCCTTTTTTTATTCTATTAGCTTCAGTCTTGATAAGAAGTCTACAATGTAGCACCACACTCAAAATGCTAGGGGAACTCAGCAGGTCAGTCAGCATCTATGGAGAGGAATAAACAATCAATGTTTTGGGCTGAGACTCTTCATCAAGACTGGAAAGGAAGTGGGAAGAAACCAGAATAAAAATCCTGGGAGAGGGCAATGGGTTCAAACTGGCAAGTGATAGGTGAAACAAGGTGAGGGGGGGAATGTAGGTGGGTGAAGGAGGTGGATGTCACGAGAAGCTGGAAGGTGATAGGAGGAAGTGGTAAGTGGACCATGGGAGAAAGGGAAGGATGACGGGCACCAGAGAGCAGGTAAGAAGAAGAGAAGGGTTAAGGGGAACTAGAATGGGGAATGGAAAAAGAGAGAAGGGGGAGAGGGAGAAATTAATGCAACTTAGAGAAATTGATGCTCATACTGTCAGATCAGAGGCTACAAAGTAGCACTTCACAAGTCGTCTGAAAATCCATATACAGCACATCAACCAAATGTCCCTCATTGACCCTTGCAGTTATCTCATCAAAAAAACTTCATCAAATAAGTTAAACATGATTTGCCTTTAATAATAAAAGAAATATGCTGGTTGCCCTAGGCATGCCTTATATCCTGAAAGCAGTCACTGTGACTTTCCAGCACACATGGCACCTGAGCTGCCCCAGCAAACTCATGCAAGTTATCTGCTGAAAGCATGCTAGATGACACAAGCACGTAACTCAGACATACGTGCACAGCTTTCACACATTGCTGCAGCATCACCGCACTATTAGCAGGTTTTGATTCATTAAAATAACTAATTCATAGTTCAAAAGGTTTTCTTTAAACATTGTATAAACAGTTGTATTGTCTTTTAAAAACGACAAGCAAGGAAGGAATCAATAAGAGTGCAACATGAGGGAAGGCTGAGTTTTTTTTAAAGAGAAGCCATTTTTGCCTTTTATTCTCTCTCATGCTTGCGTGGTAAGATTAATTACCAGGGTCAATGTGATGTTTATACTGCAATGTTTTAACTAATGACCTCTAAATGCAGGCAACAGTGCCTAATCTTGTTAATTTCATTCCTACAACAACCTCATTAAGTTCAGTGGGAGTTTACCAGTAGGTTTCAGTGCGTAGTCCTCAGCCGAATGTTTTTTTAATGGATCATTAGAAAGTGATAATAGTGGTAGCTGTGCCCTGCGTTAAACCAAGAAATACAGGCGATACCTATATGGCAAAATAGTTGCATTTATATTGCTCTTTACAATAAAAGCACCTTACAGGCGAACAATTAATTTTTTAGGCACAGACACTGCTGTGATGTGGAAAACAGTAACTAAACCGTGCTCAGCAAGCTCCTGGAGGCACAAATGTAATAATGGCCTGATAATACACACTACCTTCGCGAGACTCCAGACTCAGCACCCCAATGCGTTCATTGCAGTATCAGAAGACTTCAACCATATTTCTCTCTTGACAACCCTACACACCTTTGATCAGTTTGTCAATTGTCACACAAGATAAAATAAAACTTTGGATCTTTTGTATGCAAATGTTAAAGCATACAGCTCCACAGCTCTCCCCCCACCCCCCCATCTTGGAAGATCAGATCGCAACCTGGTTCACCTCGTACCCTTGTCTAGCAAAGCATAGCAACAGCTAACTACCACCAAGACAGTAAGGAAATGGTCTCCAGAGGCCATCAAGGCCTTGAAGGGCTGCTTTGAGGCTACTGACCGGAATGTGCTTTGTGAACCACATGGGGAGGACATTAACGGACTTACTGATTACATCACTGGCTACATCAACTTCTGTGTGGACACTCTAATACCATCAAGGACTGTTCGCTGCTTCCCCAACAACAAACCATGGGTCACCAGTGATTTAAAGGCTCTTCCCAACCACACAGAGCCTTTAGATCAGGAGACGGAAGAATTGAAATATGTGCAGAGGGAGCTAAAGGAGAAGATCAAGGAGGCTAAGGAGGAATAAAGGAGATAGCTGGAGAACATGCTTGAGCAGAGCAGCACATAGGAGGTGTGGAGAGGCATGAAGAACATCACTGGCTTCAATCAGCCTAGCTGTAGAGTGCAGCCATGAATGGGCTAATGAGTTAAACCAATTCTTCAATGGGTTTGACAACTGCCCTTCTGTTCACAGCCCCCTCACACCAGTCCAGGTGCTGAGGCACCCAATGCCTCCCCTCCTCCCTCCTCCAGTTCAGCATGTGGATGAGCAACATGGGCTACCACCGTCTACATCCCTTCCTTGCCCTGCGCCTACCTTCCACACCTTCACACACTAACTGCTATCGTACCGACCTTCACCTCCCCCAGCCCCCACCTTCCAACAACTCCCCAGTCATCATGGACTCACCTTCACTACTGGGCAGGTGAGAAGGGCTCTGGAGAAACTCAAACACAGCAAAGCATTGGGACAGGATTGTATGAACCCCAAGGTCCTGAAGGAGTGTGCTGAGCAGTTGTGTGGAGTTCTCCAGCGCATTTTCAATCTGAGTCTCAGCCTGGAAAGGGTCCCGACTGTGTGGAAAACATCATGTGTGGTCCCAGTACCCAAAAAGGGCCAACTGAAAGTCTTGAATGACTACCGTCCAGTGGCCCTGACCTCACACATCATGAAGACCCTAGACAGGCTGGTCCTGATTCACGTCTGACCCCTGGTCAGATCAGCCCTCGATCCCCTGCAGTTTGCCCACCAGCAGCACATTGGAGTCGGCAATACTGAACAGGTCCTTTGGAGTATGCAGGCCTCTCCTTCACATATTCTAGCAGTTGGTTGTCACCAGTAAAATCTTCTATGTGCTGATTTGCTGGGGCAATGGCATCAACACAGGTGATGCAAACAGGTTCAATAACTGATTAGGAAGGATGGCTCTGTTATAGGAATCAAACTGGACACACTGGAGGCTGTGGTAGAACAAAGGACCCTATGGAAAATCCTGGCAATTCGGGACAGTGTTTCTCACCCTCTGCATGCCACCTTGGCTGAACAGAGGAGCACTTTTAGCAATAGACTAAGACAATTGCACAGTTCCAAAGAGCACTATATGAGGTGATTCTAAACCTTGGCCATTAGGCTGTATAATGAGTCAATCTATAGGCAGAGAAGTGATGACCCCCTCCTATTAGACTGGTTGAGGTAAGTTATTTTTTATTCTTTCTTACTTCTCTTCCAATATTTGTATATCTGTGCACTTGTAATGCCACTGTGACACTGTAGTTTCCTTTGGGATCAATAAAGTATCTATCTCTCTATTGTATTGATGATGATTGACAGACAAATATTTCACAAGACACAAGGGAAAGATCCACATACACTTCTCTGAAATACTTTCTTTCCATGTGAGAAACTAGACAAGGACATACTTCACCGTTTTGTTCCAAAGGAAGGTGCCTCTGATGGCTTGGCTGGCCCCTACACAGCATCAGTGGGTTGCCAGGGAAAGGGATTGAATTAGAGGTTATGGAATGAAACTTATGAAGAAAGCCTGAAGAAAATGGCACCAGATTTCCCAATCATTAGCTGGAGGAAAAGTTTGCTTCAATAACCCTTTTTCTTGTCCAACCAGTTCTCGAAATGAATGAAAACCACTTATCCATCATATCTATTCAAGCTCGTTTACAGGATCAAGATATAGATTGTAGAAGATGGTAGTGAGAATTTATTTCAAAAGCTGAGGTAATGGTTGAACAGATCAGTAGGAATTTCGATTAAAATTATAAGAAATTGAATGAGAAACTTTTTGTACTTTCGTTGATACATAAGGTTCTGCAGAAGTCAAGAATGAGGCATAGAACTTGTGCTAACTGCTGTTTTATTAGGTGTGCATAACAAGGAAATAACAATAACCGATTCACTGTAGGGAGCGAGTGAAGTGAGAGAACAAAGAAAGAATGAGAAAGCATGAAAACACAAAAAGACAGAAGTGGTGATTGCCCTCAGCAAGCTAGACAGCTAAGAGACATTCCAATGATAAGGAGCAACCTATGATGTAGCCAGATACAATGGCGTGACACAGGCTATATAGAAACTACTGGAAAAGTACAGAATATGCCATACTGCAACTACTGAAAATCCGGTTAACAAATGCATGCACTTGATTATAAAAACATACAAGTTTAAAGGAAGTTAAACTACGAGAAAAATAACAACTTAAACTCTAATCCATTATAATTATCTTTCAGTCATTTTAATACTGAGTTAGAATAGCTATTATTGATAAGATTAATTGAGATTAAATAGAACAATAGATGCAGTTGTGCTTAATTAACACTCACAGAGATGTAAAAGAGGTCAGTAGCTACCTCCATAGATGCTAAAGGAATTTTCCAATATTGGTCTCAATATGAAGAGAATTTTGAAAATTGGTGCATTTATTTATTTCCATAGGCATATCTCTGTGATCTAATACATACCCCCTAGACTGCTACCAGTGTCACATGCTAGTCGGGGCAGGAATAGGATGAGAGAACAGATGATTGAGTAGCTGAGGGTGTGGTGCTGGGGGCAGGGTTTCAAATTTCTGTATCATTGGAATCTCTTCTGGGGAAGGTATGACCTGTACAAAAGGGACAGATTTGCTCGAGCTGTTGGGCAAGGTTTAAATTAATTTGATAGGGGGATGGGAAGTGGAATGATAAGGCTGAGAATAGGGCAATTGGTATACAAGTTGTTGCTGTCAGTAGCAACAACCAAAAGGGTGATGAATACAGGATTGAAGGTGTTACATTTAAATGCACAAAGTATAGGGAATAAGGTAGATAATTGTATAACACTGTTACAGACTGGCAGGTACGATGTTGTAAACATCACTGAATAATGTCCGAAAGAAGATCATAGACAGGAGCTTTATATCCAAGGGTACACGTTATATTGAAAAGATAGGCAGATAGGCAGAGGGGTTGGGGTGGCACTGTTGGTAAAAAATGAAATCAAATCCTTAGAAAAAGGTGTCACAGGATTGGAAGATGTAGGATTCTTGTTGGTAGAGTAAAGGGTAAAATAGACCCTGATACTTGAAAAGACAACTGTGCAAATGCAAAAATAAAGAAATAATAATAATAATAATTAAATAAGTAATAAATATTGAGAAGACGAGATGAAGAGTCCTTGAAAGTGAGTCCATTAGTTGTGGGAATAATTTCAATGTTGGGGCAAGTGAAGTCGAGTAAAGTTACCCTCTTGGTTCAACAGCCTGATAGTTGAGGGATTATAACTGTTCCTGAACCTGGTGGCGAGAGTCCTGTGGCTCTTCTACCTTCTTCCTGATGGCAGCATTGAGAAAAAAGCATGACCTCAGTAGTGGGGGTCCCTGGTGATGGATGTAGATGTGCTCAGTGGTTGACATGGAGTAAGTTGAAATGTTTGTGGAGTTTGATAGAGAGGGAGGAGCCTTCAGAAGTAATATCGTAGTGATGGGAAGAGAGGACATTACAGGAGATGTTCTGACAAAGACTGGATATGCAGAAGTGAAATAAATTGAGGGAAATGGCAATCAAGAAAATACATAATGCCAGAAAGTGCAATTGATTGCAGAGTTATTGGGAAAAATACAGAGGACAGAGCAATGAAGGACAGCAGAGGCATAAATTATAATCATTGAGCATGTAATGGATGTCTGCATACAAGTTATGTGGATATGTGTATGCTTTTAAAGCCTTTGAAATTCTCTCTCTATATGTATTTACCCAAGAAAACAATGAAACAAATATACGTTACTGAAATCAGCTAATAGATTCACTTTGGATCATAAGAGCATCAATAATTAGCCTATTCTGCTTACACTAACAGTGGCACTACGGCAGCTGCATTTCCTCTTCATTTTATCTCAGCTGAGCACTTGCTGTGTCAAATGTTGATGATGTGATGATATCATTACCACTCAATTAAAATATTTTATAAGTTTCTGGCAGGTTGGTTCTGTTTCACAGCATTGTGGTAAACACAGCACGAAGAAAGCACACGAACAGCAGTAGGAATTACTGATGCAATTTATCTAATTGCTAAAATCCTAACAGACTGTTTTTACACTTGAGATAAAATCATGTAAAATAACATCATTAGAAGTACAGTACTAGAAGAATTGAATTTAGTCAATTGAAAGTATACTTTGATATAATATAAAGCAAAGCCTATGGAAACTAGACTTTTTAAAAATTAGCATTATTGGATACCTCTACAAATTCCAAAGAATATTATAAAAGTGTTTTTTATTTTAATCACAATGATTTTAAAGAAGAAAAAAGTAAAAGATTGTAAAAGCACAGCATGTTTAGATCTTTTTAAATGATTGAGGTTACCTATAGAATCCTTTCAGTCCCTTAAAGTAGAACAGGTCCTAATTGACAGGTTTCTCACTAACGTCTGCCAAGCATTGGGAAGCTCATGCTGGTATCAGCCTAATCCTCACCCTTTGATTATTGGATATGTTGTGAAGTACTGAGGGCTTACTCCTGTAACACACTGTCAAACGCACTGCATACTGCTCACCCTGCATTACAGCTCTGATACTTCAAGCTTTTCATGATTGAATAGACACACTGATCACTTGTGGAAGAAATAAGTAGTGAAACATATTCTACTTTGCTAAGTTTTTTGCTTAAAAACAACTTTTTTTTCCCACTTCTTCATCCCCCTATGTTCACCACAACCTATCCACTGCTGTGGAAGAGAAGTTATAAGAATTCCACTGGTTTTTGTTTGTGCACCAGCATTTCAGAGTTGAAGAGGACTGAGAGTTCTGAATATGGAGTTCATTAAAACTGGAAATTAAACAAAAGTTATCGCTTAATCTGGTGGCACCAAATTAACATTAGTGCTCGATAACAGGTGGAACATTGCATGAATCTCCCTGAAAGCAAACTCAGATTAATCACAATGCCATGGAGGTTGGCAGAACCTTTCCTTTCAATGACTATAAAGGGCTTGAAGAACTCTAGCTGCGCCAGTGCAAAATGAAATCAGCCAACTTTTAGTTTAGCAGGATTCCAGGGAAGGGTACTGACCCAAAACATTGACTGGTTTCTTTTGCCATGGATGCTGCTTGACTGGCTGAATACTGGCAACATTTCTCTATTTGTTCCAGATTCCAGAACACTCAGCTTTATTTGTTTTTGACCAGGAACACCAATTAGCTTACAAGGTGTCTTGCGAGAAGCCTGGCCAGATGCTGAAAGCTTAAGCACAACTTGGGGAACAATCACCATTGTAGAAGAAGCATGAATAGAATGGAAAAGATTCAAAAGAAATTATTAAAAAGGTAATAGTATGAAGCAAATCAAGGTAAAATGCACAAATAATTGTAATTTCTAAACTTTACAAGGCATATAAAGGGACTGAATATTGTTTGAATCTGTACACTCACAAATGTTTCCACTCAATTTGCCCACAGTAGTAACTTCAGTGAAACTTGTAGTAGATCACATATTAACTGGAGGATTAACAGACAAATTAATAGATCACGAAGTAGAAGTTAAATGGTCTTGTTTTCTGCACTGATGCCGTCTGACCTGTTCTTCCGGTTTTTATGATTCCATGCACCACAATCTGTTGATTTTTGTTCATGCTAAAATTTAACTAAATGCCTCGATTTTAAATTCTCGTCCATATTTTCAAATCTTTCCATGGCTTCACCCTTCCCTCTCTTTGCAGAAATCCCCTTTAGGCTTGCAATCTGAGGCCTGGTGTCAAATTTAATTTGATGATGCTGTAGTAAAGTGTCCTGAGGCATTTTATTACATTAAAGGTGCAATGCAAATATAAAGTGTAGCTCTGATGTAAAGCAGCAAGGATAAAGTTCAGCCCATTAATTAGTTCACGATAATCAATGTCAGTCCTCATCAATTTTCATCATATGGGGATTATTACAGCAAGTCATCGGTCAACATGCAAAAGTAGCAGCTCTGCTGATAGTACATGCAAAGTGAAGTAAAAATGCAAAACTCCATTGAGATATCTCACAATAGCACCCCCATCAACATTACATGAATTCTGACAGCAAGTCAGCTGGAAAAGAGTAGAAAAACAACAAATTGATTAATTGTTTTTCTAGGATGAAGCAAAGAGCCGAATGAAATCTTATCTTTGTGAATTATCATTTGTTGCATCAAAGACTACGAGGTGGTTGTGATAATCAGCTAAACTTATGAACATATCTGTTGTGGAGAATAGGCCATGACAATACATTGTTTGGTTAGGGAGCATTTAATCACAATACAGCCCAGGCCAATGTCATCTGATCCCACATCAAATGTTATAGAACCAGACAACATCACAGCAATAGTGCTAAGGATCAGCAATTCAGAACTAAGTGTGCCTCCAGTCAAGCTGTTCTAGTGTAATTATAATATTGGCATCACCCTAACAGTGTGAATAATTGCATAGAAATACTCAGTGGCCACTTCATTAGGTACAGCCATACACCTGCTCATAAATGCAAACATTTAATCAGCCAATCATGTGGCAGCAACTCAACGCCTAAAACTGTGGTCAATAGGTTCAATTTGTTGTTCACACCAAACATCAGAATGGGGAAGAAATGTGATCTAACTGACTTTGACCGTGGAATGACTGTTGGCATTAGGAGTGGTTGGAGTATCTCAGAAACTGCAGATCTCCTGGGATTTTCATGCACAACAATCTCTAGAGTTTACAGAGAATGGTGCAAAAAAACAAAATAAAATCCAGTGAGTGACAGTTCTGTGGGCAAAAATGCCTTGTTAATGAGAGGGGTCAGAGGAAAGTGACCAGACTGGTTCAAGCTGACAGGAAAATGACAATAACTCAAGTAACCAGCTGTTACAACAGTGCTGTGCAGAAGAGTTGTCTAAATGCACAACATGTTGAACCTTGAAGTGGATGGACTACAGCAGCAGAAGAACACAAATAGTACAACAGGTAACTATTAAAGGGCCACTGAGAGTATGATCTGTTCATTTAAAAAAAGCTGAAAAAAATCCAATTTGGCTAATTACTGTCCAATCAGTTGAAGCTCAATCATCAACAAAAAGCTGGAAGCCACCACTGACCCTTACTCACCAAACACAGACCTTGTGGTTAAGTGACAGCTACTGCCCTTGTCATTGAAGTGTGGCAGCAAGTTGCCCTGGCAAAATTGAAGTCAACAGGCTTGAGCTGGAAAGCACTCCAAGTTGGAGTGAGAGCAAGATGGCTGTGGTTGGCTGAGATTAATGGTCTCAGAGGCAGGACATCATTCCAGGAGTTCCTCAGGCCTGGATTGATATTTTCCAAGTAACATTCATGCCATGAAACTGCCAGGCCATCTCCAACAAGAAAGAATCAACCCACTTTCATCTGACACTCAACGACATAGCTTTCCCAATATCAATGTCTATAAACTCACCTGGACCAGCCACATACATACTGCAGCTATAAGAGCCAGTCAGAGGCACGATATCCTGTGGAAGGTGACTCCCCTCCTCATACTTCAAGGCTTTGCCTACTATAGATTCCACCTTGGGCTTTGGAATGCATTTGTTTTAATTTAAAAATGAAGAATAACATGTGAAAAAGAGAAGGGGGAAAATCAAAAGGATAATTTAGGTAATGCCATGGTCAGAATTTGAGAAGACGGATATGATTAGAGGTCTGGGGAAGTAAACAGTTCTCTCATTTTCAATACAAAAAAAATTAAGGAACAGACTGTGGAATGAATCTTGATTTCATCATTGTAAATTTAGTGAGTTGAAGAAGAACAGTCAATCCTTGCCAGCATTAATGTAACTCAAGGATAAATGTAGTGCAAGTAAAAATGGAAAAAAAGGAACAACAATGATGAAAAATAAAGTAAGATCTTTTTTTGCATCACTTTCCTATCTGTGAGAAGACAGTGGAAAAACCTAACCAGAATGATTAGTTCTAAACTCTTTAGTCTTTAGAACATTTTGGAGCTATTGGAATTGTTGATATGTAAAAATGTTTAACATCTCCGTGTTACTGACTCCACAATCAAAAAATAGTTTTGACAGTGAGTAGTTTCTGTGATTCATCAATATTCAGGATAAACATAACCATCTGTTAGGAAAACATGATTGACTGTTTTTCACACTTTTTTTGGTGCTTGAAATTTCTGGCTTTCAGAAGTAAAGTGTAAACAACTGGATCCTTGCCATCATCTTGTTCAACTGATTATTAGTTTGGAATCATCAGAGAGAGCAAATGTCAGTGGCTATTCAACTGTAGAGTGTATTCTTTCTGTCAGTCTATGCCCACACACATGAAAATACTATGAAAATCTAAATAAGTCATTTAAAATCTAATGTACCATTCACATCCCATTCTGCTATGTGTTTCTCTGCATTAGCAAAATAGTAAACAGTCAACGTTTCAGGCCAAGATGTCTCAGCTTGAAACATCGACCATTTACTCTTTTCCATAGATGCTGCTTGGCCTGCTGAGATCTTCCAGCACTTTGTGTGTTTTCCTTTGCATTTCCAGCACGTGCAGATTTTCTTGTGTTAGCAAAATAGTATTTAATTGTATGTCACCCTGTAGTAAAAACCTTGTATATCAAGGAAACTGTGTTCCTGTAGGGTAGGCAAACTATTAACTGTTGAAATCATACTGTGCTTTGCCTATGTCTTCATGCTTGGAACTATTAATATCTCCCTACTGACCAATCTAACCTAATATTGCAAAAAATCTGCTGTGATAGAAACAGCAGTTTTATGTACTTTAACCCTGTAACCTTTACAAATCCCATACTTCCAATCAATAAGTCTCATTAGTGTTAGGTAAATGTATGGGGCGGGCCTGTGATTTCAAACTAGCAGCTAGCTGATAGGAATGACAGATAATATGACATCTGTAATAATGTGCGATGTAGATATCTTGTTCATCAATTTCCGAACATGTCTTATTCACGTCAATGCATTTACTTGTGTTCCTTCATGGCAATAAATATTTCATCTTTCAAAATCTTCACGTGTCTGTCAGACTGCTTTGTGTTCATTCCATACATCGATAGTTAGGATACAGGGCGAGGGAGAGACCTAGCAAATTTGGAATCAGCATTAGAATGGAAATAAATAATCCAGCTGCAAGAAGTTCATAGCAAAATAGTGGAATGAGCAACAAAGTGGTCGGTGGAATACAGTGCCAACAAGTGTGAGATGGCACGTTTCATTGTTTCATCAAAAAATGTAATCTTCATGATGTAGATGAACATACGGTATAGGGTTGAGATCTACATTACATTAAATGTGGTAATTCAGGTGGATAAGAAAGCTAATAGAATACTGAATTTTATAGCAAACAGTATAAAACATAAAAGGCGAGATATAACAGTGAAATTATATTAAGCCTTAGCTAACCCCTGCCTGTAGTTTCATGGTCAACTCTACAGAAAGATTCTTGAGGTAATATAAAGGACAAAGCACAAATTCAAGCCCAAAAAATACAGTAAAAGAATTGAAAGTCACATTGTTTTCATTCAAAGAGGAAATTAAAGGATGATTTCATGCAAGAGTTTAAAATAACAAAGGGGCAAAACAGGGCAGATTAAAAAACACTGCTTCCAATTACTGGAAATCAAGAATGAGGGATTTAAACAAAAGATTAAAGGTAAACTCTTTATTACATCGAGTCCTTCTTTGTAGTTGTTTTGAGGTCATGTATATATTGTTATTATCAGTGTCAAAAGCAAAGAGTAGAAAACATTTAAAGAATGTTAAACAGAATAATGAAAGTGGAATGAAGCAATATGGAACAGGACAGACACACTTCCACTTTGGTAAAATAAAATAACAATGATTAAGTCTCTCACAGTCTGTATAGTTTCTATGAGTTTCATGCACAATTCATACAACGGAACAAAATTCTGCTCAGCCTGAACTCAAAGAGAATATCTATCATATGAGAGGAAGAAAAAAAATAGATAAATTTGCTGCATATAAGGAAACAATCAGCCAAGCATACCCAGAGTTCGTTGATTTTAGAGCAGTCCAAAACTTATTGCTTATTCTTGCACTCTTCCCATTATCTTGTCTCTTTTTTCAAAAGTCTATTCAATATCCCTTCAAATGTTTTCTATTCAGTGCTTTAATTACTTCTTATAGAAATTAATGCAATTTTCTAGCATCATCTTGTTTAGCGATTGGTGGCAATTTAAAACGTCCATCTAACACAACTGTCACTGCTAGCTACAGAGTGATTCATACTCATACTGCAGAGGAACGTGTGAATGATGCATGTGTGGGACATATGCTTGTTAGAGAGGATAACATATGGACTTGTCCTGCAGATCAAGAAAAGTCAGTACCTCTAGAACCCATTCCTTGAAGTCCATAAAATCCAAAGTCTACCTACACAGACACAAAACCACCCCTAAGAAAGGGGAAACTACAGTCCAAAACTTCTTCCTATGGCTCAACACAGTGTTTAAAGCCTCTGCCCCTATCTAAGATGTTAAATGCCTCTAACCAAAACTGGTTACTGCCAAATTATTGTCCGAGACACTGCCAAATTATTTCCAAATACCATGCAGTTCTACAGAAATACTGACTAATCAATGTGCGATTTGTTTCCATGTTTTTCTTTTACAGACATATTAAAAAAGACATACAAAAGAAGTAAAAATGTGAGCAAAGTACAATCTGCCAGATGTATGAACCAATTATCCAAAAAAAATCAAGAATAACATTGATATCTGTCACCAGTTTGGTTCAAAATGAAGAATTATACATAATGTACTCAATCCTTCATACCCTGCAAAATGTTAGAGCCACTGTATTTCTGCACTCTTTCTGAGAGTGTAATGATATTAACTTGTACTTACATACATTTATTTAATTGAATAAAAATGAATCTTATACATCTTGTGAGATTGGTTCCCCTGGTCTGCATATTTATTATAAATAAAATTTCTCTTTCTTCCACCCAACCCCAAGTCTTGTTTGCTTTTCAGCTGCTTTAGGGCTCTCACTGTTGACAGTGTTGTCACCTTCCCTGCTCTTACCATTTAAAACCTAAGCTCTCTGCTGCAGCGACACAATTCACACTTGCCAGGGTATTAACAGAGCAGCTGTCAAAGTCAGAAGGAAATAAAAATTAATAAAACCATCCGATGACAGATTTCAGCGAGGGTGTCTCTTTGCAGAGATACTGAAAGGATATATATATATCCCTCAGGCAGTATACAAGACGTCCTCAGGTTTGTAAATACAACCAGAATACATGAACAGCAAAGTTATTAGGGGCAGTTACAGAAGCCCTGAGACCCAGGTCGGCAGCGGAGAATGAACAGTGGAGAAAATCAGAAGCAAGAAAGAGATAGGATTTTCAGGCTGCCTGTGCAACTAGAGACACAAGTCTCAGAGCAATTTATACTTGACTTTATTGCCAGTGCCGTTTGATGTGCTGTAGTCCCATCTGCTGATAACTGAGGTTTGCCTGGCTTCGTATTTCAATCTTAAAATGTTGGAAGCTATTACAATGACAATGGAGATAAGAGACACTTATCATTCTCGGCTGAGATTGATTAAAAGACTTGGCGCTCAACTGTGTGGGCTTATGGGATAGAGGACAAGGGTCAGGGAAAGTGATGGTGTTTTCAGATTTTTTTTCCCTCTCTTTGATCATAAAACATGTGGTAGATGTTTCTCCACTGCAAAAAAAAGCAGAGAAATAGATATCCAATAGAGATTAGGTTTTTCCTCTTGTTAGAAAGAAATACCATGACATTTGTTTTAATATAAACGCCTGAGTATTTGAGTATTTCTCTGAGAAAATACTACCAACTCAATATATTTGTCAAATTGTACAATTGCTGAGGTAGTTACTTACTTGTAAGTACATATAATCAGACTGATGTTAAAAAAGGGCAAAAAATTTGACTGAGTTACTGAAACTTCAGTGGATCTTTAATTCAAAATCAGTTCTTTACATTCAGTATTAAAACACTAACAGGCTCAGGCATAATTAAAGGTGCAGCAACAGTTTCAGGGGTTTGATGACATTTGAACAAAGAATGTGAATCAAATATGGTTTATGTCATCTGAATATAGGGACTGTTTTATTAACTTATAACTCCCGGCGCTCTTATGTCTTTATTTTTTCTGTGTCTTCATAAACTACAAGAGGGCTAATAAAGCTAGAGGAAAAACACTGCTTTGAGATATTTAGAACTAATATGAAACCTGTTTAACCGATATGAGAGCAGGTTGAATTTTTATTTCCTAATTGATTTTTTTTCCTTCCTGTCTTAAGTGTTGATGTTTCCAAGATGTATGTCAGCACAGCCTTTGGCTTGCCCCTGGAGTCTAGCCCATGTGGCCACTGTTTTGAGCCTTGATAGTAATAGTAAGCAGGATATTCAACCATCAAGGCATCACAGCTCAGTCTTATCATGTGTTGATAGCAGTGAAACTGAAGAATCACTGTCTTTCTTTTGTTCCCCATCTTGGACAGATAGAGCTAAAGTACTTGAATCAAATCAGCACAAAATTAATAATATAACTTTGGATGTTAAATACAAGTTTATTAGGTGAATGCCAACCCTTAGTTTTCAACAACTTGTAATTATTATTGTATATTGACTAATTTTTGGTTAGGCATCAGTAGAACTAGGATGAAGTTTTGTAATCAAGAACCTTTTTTTTAGTATAACAGCTCAGAAGAATAAACATGCATTGTTCAGGGTTAAAACACAAATTGATATAAATGTCTATATACCAATGGAAGTATTGAATTAGTGCCTTACAATATTGATGTAGAGATGTGTGTTGGAATCACCCCACAACAGCTGAGGAATTCAAATCAAAGTAAATATATCTGGAATCAAAATCTAATACTCAAAATGCTGAACATGAAATGATATTGTAAAACTCCATCTAATTCACTAATGTCCATTTCGGAAAGATTACTACTGTCCATAGCCAGTGTGACCAATATCTGAATCAAGGCCCACTTGTATCGACTTTAAAATGCACACCAAATTAGCCAGTTGAAGGGCAGTTAATTGGAAATTGCATTACCCAAAAGCAACAAAATTATCAGTACCTCACATTCTGGAGTTATGTTAAACTTATTAATATAAAATAGATTAGCCAAAGAGCCATGCCACAGAGCTTTGTTACAGATCATACTTTATCACTGTATTCACTATCTGTAGTTTGACTATTCTTTTTCCACACTTTTTTGACCATGGTGATTTTCCTGATGTACTTGAAACATTTAACAGTTTGTGCAACAAATAACCTTTTGAGATTTGCTTGTTTCACATGTTTAAGTTTTACTTCACCCTCCTAAATAATAATTAATACCTGATGGAGTCACTCAGGTCCTGTAATGCACCAGGGTATCTTTGTGATATAATGCACGAAATGGTGACTTTTCCATTGAAAGAAAATCAAAAACAAAGGACTTTCTATTGATTAATAAATAAGTAAACATGTCATTCATTCTACAACGTGAAAAGTACCTTCGATTCATCTGAGAGAATAGCATTCCCATTTACAAAGCAGTTTTCACTTCCCATTCCCTGTTTTGAGAATTAACAATGGCAGAGAGATCAGAGGTGCATCCCACTCCAGATCTCTTCCGCTTCTACTTGCACCGATTCTCCTGCTTTTCCAGAATACAAGGAAAAATACATTCTACATATCGAGAGGTTTTTACAACCCAAAGATGCTCCAAAGTATTTCATGATTTCCCCTTCAATGCCTCTGCCCACATTATGTTCAATTCTGATCAGAAGCCTTGGGGATGGACCACAAAGGATGAACAAATATGGTTCCTGGGATGACAGACTACAGCTATTTGGACAGAATAGAAAGGCTGGGCTTATTTTCTTTAGAGAAAAGAATGCTGAAGGCAGATCTGATATAAAATGATGAGGCTCTGAATGGAGTGGTTAGTGGGAGGCTGCTTTTATTGGTGGAGGGATCAAGGATAGAGGTCACAGATATTTTTTTCAAAAAGGAAGAGAATTAAGACTGACAAGGCTGCTTTTTTCATGCAGCCTGGAGCCTGACTACCTGCAGCTGTGTTGGTTCCATTGTGACCTTCAAAGTAGGGCAGGATAAATGGTGAAGAAAATTTGCAAGACAACAGAACAAGAAAGCTAGTGAGGATATGATAGACTGAGCGGATCCCTGTGCTGAGATCTTCCTGTCATTCCATAAGAGTTCACTGGAGGTGGGCTATCAATATGTGAGGATGATTGAAGTTGCTTGATGGGGTGTAGTACGCCATATTGGAGTTCAGTTCACTCCGTAGTGACACACTTCATTTACAGTTCCCGGTAAACATTAAAATTGTGTTGTCAGCCTACAAATCTGTATCTTAACTTTAAGTAGCAACATCAATTGTTAATTCCACTGTTTCATTCCTGTGTATACCATATCTACCATATATATATATATAAATGCACCCAACATTGCCACTCTTTTGCTGATGATATTTTGCAGTGAACACCTAGATTTAAGGTCACCTGTGACCAAGTAACTAAGAATCTGTCTCATTTTAAACAGCTTATGTCTTGAGTTGGAAAAAACTGCAGCAGCTGTGCTGAACATTATCTGTAGCTGGACTCATCCGATTGAGTCCCTGCATGTCATTTGAAGTCAAAGCAGTTTTAAAAAGTACAGAAGTCAAAATGCATTCAAACATATTTAAATTCAACCCACCCACTACTCAATGATCTAAAGTCTCACTGCTACTTAACATAAAAATAAATGTACACCTTTCTTTCTTTTTGTCAACACATTACTGCTAGAAACAATAACAATATGTTTTGATTGATGACAGGCACTCGAGATGATTCAGCCAAGCTAGCTATCAACAATTAAGAGTTATCAATAATCTTTAACCTCTTGCTTTGGCAGTGTGTGGTACCCACTTGCTTCAAGCAGGCTTCAATTACACCAGTGCCCAAGAAGAGCGTGGTGACCTGCCTCGGTGGCCATCACTCAGCAGCACTTATATCCACAGTGATTAAGAGACTGATGATGAAACATGTCAACTCCTGCTTGAGAGGCGACTTAGATCAACTCCAATTTGCCTAGCAGAGAACAGGTCCATAGCTGATGCCATCTCATTGACTCTTCACTCAACCTGGAAATATCCAGACAGCAAAGATGCAAACGTCAGGATGCTCATTATCAACTACAGCTCAGCCTTCAATACCATCATTCACTCAAAACTAATCAATAAGCTCCAAGTCCTTAGCCTTAATACCTCCTTGTGCAATTGGATCCTGGATTTCCTCATTCACAGACCCAGTCAGTTTGGATTGTCAACAACATCTTCTCCATGATCTCCATCAGCAAAGCTGTACCACAAGGATGTGTGGTTAGTCTCATGCTTTACGATTATGACTGTGAGGCTAAGCATAGCCCCAATACCATGTTCTAGTTTTCTGTTGACACTGCTGAGTGGTGTCATAACATCATCTTACTCAATCTCAGCAGAACCAAGGAACTGATGAGAGACTTTAAGAGAAGGAAAACTGAGATCCATGAGCCAGTCCTCATCAGAGATGTGAAGAGGGCTAGCAACTTTAAATTCCTAGGTGTTATTATTTCATAAGAGCTGACCTGCGCCCAGAGCGCAAGTGCAATTACAAAGGAAGCACAGCAGCACTTCTATTTCCTTAGGACATTGTGCAGATTCAGAGCTTGAAAAAGCAGCCAGTTTTCAGAGGGAGTCATTGATTGGACAGCAGCACAGAGGCAGTAGAAATGTTCCCGTGCAGGTCCAGAGCAGAGCTTGAAAAACCCAGTCTCCATAAAAGAGAGGTACTGTCTAGTGGAAGTGGTCTGAGTCAGAGTGGTAAGGCTTTGGCTCCATAGGCAGAGGTGAGGTAAGTAGGTAAGTTGATTACTTATTTATTTTTCTTACTTAAATCTTGAAAGAATAGGGATATGTCTGCAGATCCAGTTTTCTCTTCTGGGTGTCAGATGTGGGATTTCCAGAAGACTTCCAGCCTCCCCGATGGCCACATCTGCACCAGGTGGATCGAGGTGCAGCTCGTTAGAGTCCATTTTAGAGAACTGGAGCTGCAGCTCGCTGACCTTCGGCTTGTTAGGGAAAGTGAGGGGGTGATAGAAGCTACAGGGAGGTAGTCACCACAAGGCTACAGGAGACAGATAAATGGGTGACTGTCCAGGGAGGAAGAGAAAACACCAGATAATGGAGAGTACCCCCATAGCTATCCCCCTCAACAGTAAGTACTCCATTTTGAGTACTGTTGGGGCAGGGACTTACCTGGAGGAAGCAACAGCAGCCATGCCTCTGGCACTGAGTCTGGCTCTGTGGCTCAGAAGATAAGGGAACTGAAGAGGATGGCAGCAGGAATAGGGGACACTATAATTAGGTGGACAGATAGGTGATTCTTTGGACATGAAAATGAAACACGGATGGTAGCTTGCCTCCCAGGTGACAGGGTCCACGATGTTTCTGAACGCGTCCACAAAATCCTGAAAAGCGAGGATGAGCAGCCAGAAGTCGTGGTTCATATTGGCACCAACGACTTAGGTAGAGAAAGGGAGAGGTCCTGAAAACAGAATACAGGGAGTTAGGAAGGAAGTTGAGAAGCAGGCCTCAAAGGTAGTAATCTCAGGATTGCTGCCTGTGCCATGCAACAGTGAGGATAGGAATAGGATGAAGTAATAGATAAATGTGTGGTTGGAGAATTGGAGCAGGGGGCAGGGATTTGGATTTCTGGATCATTGGGAGCTCTTCTGGGGCAGATGGGACCTGTACAAAAGAGACGGGTTGTACTTGAATCCGAGGGGGACCAATATCCTTGCAGGCTGGTTTGCTAGAGCTGTTGGGAGTGATTTAAACTAATATGGCAGGGGGATGGGAACCAGTATGATAGTGCTGAGGATGAGCCAGCAGGATTACAAGTAGATGATGGGTGTAACATGAATGTAAGGAAGGGCAAATCAATGACTGGGAACAAATACAGACAGGGCAAAGAACTAAATTGCAAAAAATTCAAAAGGGCAAAGATTGCAGGATTGAAGGTGCTGTATTTAAATGCACATAGTATTTGGAATAAGGTAGATGAACTTGAGGTGCAATTAGAGATTGGTTGGTATGACATTGTGGGCATCTCGTCATGGCTGAAAGAAGGTCATAGCTGGGAGCTTAATATCAAGGATATACTTTGTATCAAAAGGACAGGCAGGAAGACATAGGTGGTGGTGTGGGTCTGTTGATAAGAGATGGAGTTACATCTTTAGAAAGAGGTGACATAGGGTCAAAGAATGTCAAATCTTTGTGGGAGGAGCATAGAAACTGCAAGGGTAATAAAAGCCACTATGGAAATCACATATAGGCCTCCAAATAGTAACCAAGATGTATGTCTGAGATTGCAAAGGGAGCTGGAAAGGGCATGTAATAAGGGTAATGTAACAAGTGTAATGGGGGACTTCAATACGCAAGGAGATCGGGCAAATCAGGTTGGTGCCGGATCGCAAGAGAGGGAATTTGTTAAATGCCTACAAGACGGCTTTTTAGAGCAGCTAAGGAAAGGCATTCTTAGATTGGGTATTGTGTAATAATCTAGATTTTATTGGGGAGCTTAAGGTAAAGGAACCCTTAGAACACGGTGATCATAATATGATTGAATGCATACTGCAACTTGAGAGAGAGAAACACAAGTCAGATGTATCGCTATCACAATGGAATAAAGGGAATTCAGAGGCATGAGAGAGGAGCTTGCCCAGGTGGAGGGGGATACTGGCGGGGATGACGGCAGAGCAGAGATGACTGAGCTTTCTAGAAATAGTTCACAAGACACAGAATAGATATGACCCAGAGAAGAAACTGAGGGGTGACCCTTTGGAACAGAGGTAAGGAAGAATTATTTTAGCCAGAGAATAGTGAATCTGTGGAATGCTCTGCCACAGACAACTGTGGAGGCCAAGTTCATGTGTATATTTAAAGCGAAAATTGATAGTTTCCTGATTGGTCAGGGCATCAAAGGTTTTGGTGAAGAGGCAGGTGTATGGGGTTGAGTGGGATCAGGGATCAGCCATGATGGTTTGTAAAACTTTCACAAATTTCTATAGTGTGTGGTGGAGAGTATACTGACTGGCTGCATCACAGCCTGGTATGGAAGCACAATACCTTTGAAAGGAAAATCCTACAAAAGGTAATGGCGACGGTTCAGTCCATCATGGGTATAGCCCTCCCAACCACTGAGCACATCTACATGAAACACTGTCACAGGAAAGCAGCATCTGTCATCAAGGACACTCGCCACCCAGGACATGCACTTTCCCAACACTGCCATCAGGAGCCGCAGGACTCACACCACCAGGTCCAGGAACAATTACTACCTCTCAATCATTAGGCTCTTCAACCAAAGGGGATAACTTGCCCCATCATTGAAATGTTCTCACAACCAATGGACTCACTTTTCAGGACTCTTCACCTCATGTTCTTGATATTGTTGCTTATTTATTATTATTGTTTCTCCTTTTTGTACTTGCACAGATTGCTGCCTTCTGCACCCTGGTTGGACACCCTAGTTGGGCAGTCTTTCATTGATTCTATTATGGTTATTATTCTATTCACAAGAAAGTGAATCTTAGGGTTGTATATGGTGACATTGACATTGAAATTTACTTCGAACTCTGTAAAAACTCTTTTCCCTTGTCTTGCTAGTCACACAATCACAGAATGGTTACATCGCTGTTGTCTATTTAATCTGCACCAGCTAGTTCCACAGTCCACCCTGCGTATTCAGATTCTGCTTCCTCGTCTACACTTGACTGGTGATAACTACTCAAGACATTATTTTTCTTCATGCCCCTTTTTGTTATTTTACCTCAGCTCCTGACCCTTTCCCCAGACGGTATATTTTTGCTCTAGCTACTCTGTTCACACTGTCTCTCAACCTTCTCTATTTCTAAGGGAATAGTTTAGCTTCACCAACCTATCCGCATAAGACTGTTACTCACCCTCAGAGTCACCATGATAAGCCTTTCCAGAATTAAACATAATTAGAGTTATGTCTAATTTTGGTCATTTTTATGAAGTGTGATGACCAGAATTAGACATAAAACTGCGGCTGTGGCTAAATAAGGATTCATCATGACTTCCTGCTCTTATACTCTGAACCTCTGTTTACAAAACTAAGAATTCCTTCATATTTTTTAAACCAATTTCTCAACCTGGCCTGCCACTTTTAATGAACCATACATTTATATCAGCTTTAAATTTCATCAGGCCAGTCATCTTGCCTTTTCTACCAGCCTGTCTATATATCTGCTTGAAGTCTATCAGCATCCTCTTCACAATTCTCTACATCTCCAAGTTTAGTGAATTTTTAAATTATGCCCCGCACTGTCAAGTCCAAGTTACTTTAGGCAGTAAAGTTCAAAGTTCAAAAGTAATTTATTATCAAAGTACACATATGTCACCATATACGCCCCCGAGAATCATTTTCTTGCAGGCATTCCCAGTAAATTCGAGAAACACAATAGAATCAATGAAAGACCACACCCATCAGGAAGGAAGGACAAAGAACCAATGCCCAAAAACACAACAAACTGTGCAAATACAAAATCAAACAGACAAAAAAAAAATAAGAAGAAATAAATAAGCAATAAATATCAAGGACATGAAATGAAGGGTCCTTGAAAGTGAGTTCATCGATTATGGGTACAGTTCAGTGAGTGAAGTTATTTCTTCTGATTCAAGAGCCTGATGGTTGAGGGGTAATAACTGTTCTTGAACCTAGTGGTGTGGGTCCTGAGGCCCCTGTATGTCCTGCCTGATGACAGCACCAAGAAGAAAACATGGCCTGGATGGGAGGGGGTGTTCCTTGAGATGGATGCTGCTTTCCTGCGACATCGCTCTGTGTAGATATGCTCAATGGTAAGGAGGGCTTTACCCGTGATGGATTGGGCCACATCCACTACTTTAGGCTTTTCCATACAGGGGCATTGGTGTTTCCACGCAAGGCCATGATGCAACCAGTCAATATACTCAAAATGCTGGAGGATCTCAGCAGGCCAGGCAGCATCTATGGAAAAGAGTACAGTTGACATTTTGGGCTGAGACCCTTCATCAGTACTGGAAAAAAGATGAAAAAATGCGGATTTTCTCTTGTTTGCAGTCAATATTCTCTTCACTACATATCTATAGAGATTTGTCAAAGGTTTAGATCTCAGCAAATTTTCTTAGATCTCTGATTGACCAATTTCTCTTCTTCTAAGTCTTTCTCTTGTTCACATGTCTGTCAAATTATTTCTTGCCTTCCCATTTTCATTTGCTGCCGGTCTTTGCTCATGCTGTTGACTTACTTCGTGATTTCTTCCCTGAACTTTTGATAATCAGCTTTGTTCTTATTGCTAAGCTCTTTCTTTAAATCCATTTCACACTCTATATTTTTGATCATCCACGAAGCTCTGCCTTTCATTTCCCAACTCTTTTTCCCTCATGGGAATAATCCTAAACTGGGGTTGGCATACTATATCTCCACCTAAAAAGCTTCTGATTGTATAAATAACATTTGCCTGCCAAACTTGGATTTTCATCAGAATTAAATCTGCTCTTACCTCATTGAGACTGGTAAATGGATATTTTTACTTTGTGGTTTTTCTTTAACTATGTGTTATTATGGCTGCTGCTTCCTAGATGCTCCCCATTGCTACCTGCCTCATTTGAGTCATCTTATTTCCCAGAATGAAGTCAGATAATGCACTTTTTTTGTTGCACTTGAAACATATTAATCAAGAAAGTTCTGCTAAATACAGAAACTTATCATACTTTTTAGACCTTATGTTGTTTCTACCCCGGTCTATACTTGCATAATGAAAGCCTCCTTTATCACTATTCTATGGCTTTTGCACATCTCTGTAATTTCTCCACAAATTAGTTCATTATCTTTGGTGGCTAATAAAATAATCCAGGCAGTGTGTCACACTTCTGATATTTCTTAAGTCAAAACAGATAAATTCCAGGACAATCTCCCTCCAGCACATCAATGTTCTTCTTAATCAATACTGGTACTGCAACTCCTTCCTTTTTATTCTTGCTCTTTTCGGAAAACCTTGTATATGGGAATTTAATGGCTGTTCCTGTCCTTTTTAGCTATATCTTTGTTACTGTACTGACGTCGTAATTCAGTGAGTTTTGTTGTATTTGTGTTGTGGTATCTTACCTTTAAATATATGCACAGTGAACCTATTCTAGAAAATTTGTAATCTCTTAGCCTAGTTTTGTCTAAAACTTTCTACTTCTTGTTCCCGTGCAATTCCTTTTGCACTTCTGCTCAGTGCTATCCATCCTCTGCTTTCCTTCCTGTCAGATTATTTTAAATCTCCCTCCAAAGGACAAGAGAACCTTCTCAAGAGGACACTGGCTAGCTCTGGACCCAGCTCTGTTACGGTGCAGTTCATCCAGTATTATAGAGGTCCCATCTCTCCCAGAACTGGTGCCAATCCCCCTAGGAATCCAAAGTCCTCTGTCTTGTTCTCTTACTATAGCCACATTTCCCCCGTAGCATCCTCCTATTCTATCCTCACTGGTGCATAACTGATGACTGATTCAGAGATTACCACCTTTGAGATTTTGTCTTCTAATCTACATCTTAACTCACTAAAATCTGTTGCAGTCAAGTCAAAGCTCAAGTGAGTGTTGCAGATATGGATTATGAGTTGTGCTGTTCATAGTCCTCAGTAAGGATTTCCTGAAGCTTCACAATGATATATTCAGCACAAGCAAAAGTGATGCAACCTACCATCCTATAAATTCACAAAAATGCATGTTTGCTTCTCTAACTGCAGAATTCCCTCTAGCTATTACTTTCTACTCCTTCCCTGAAGAGCCCAGCTACTCATCACTTCCTAGGTTCATACTTTGCTGGTGCAGTGAAGAAGGCAGGAGTGCTAGACTTGGTTTTGGCTGTGGATCTGTCTGCCCCCTCAAAGGAAACCTCTCCCCAATCAGTGCTCAGAACTGGTTAAAGAACAAGATACTCTCTGGGGTATGCTGAACTACCTGCCCACTTTCTTTTCTGTCTCATTGTCTATCATCTAGCTCCACTCAGCCTGCACTCTCTCGAGCTTTGATGTGATTACCCACTGAAATGTAACGTCCACGAATCATAAAGTCACACGGGGGACTATAGTCATGTCAGTTTTTACTCAGCTTCCAAAACCCAGAGCCTGAGCTCCTCCACCAGACAAGAATCCCTGAATCTGTGGTTATCCAAATCAGAGGACCATCCCAGAGCTGCCACAAGAGCCAGTGCAAACCATTTACCACGTCTCTTTTAACAGAAAATATATTTTAAGTATTATTACTATTAGATTACATACAGCTTTACCTAATCTGAAGGAGCTTTTATTTCTCTGCTCTTTGTTTAAACTGCTCATTTAAGCTTTCAGGGCCTGTTTCCCACATTCATTTTATAGTCACTGGGAGCCTTTATCCTGTACTCTTTTCTGTCACCGGGGCTCTGTTTCCAGGCACTTTCCCTGCTTTTACACACAATGTAAATGTATTTAATCTTTGCAGCTGGGTTGCAAAGTTTGCTAAATGTGTTCCAGGCATGTCTATAGCATGCATAGTGGCAAGCAAAGCATATTTTGACGTCACTTGCTCCAAATTAATCTGTGCAGCCAAGGTTGTGAAGTGTGGTACCACTTACTCATACAGTAAGCTGGTCGTAACTACAACCCACTTCTTCATTAATAAAGAGGTTCCAGCTTTACCTGGATCCTGGCCATTGAATCTGAGGGATTAATCCTCTTTCAGTTAGGTCCTGTTTTAAAACTGTTTCATACTGTTCACTGCATTGTATAAGTTTCCCTAAAGCACTTACTCAACCATTACCAGATGCTAGAACTTTCCACTTCTTCAAGTACTCAGCGCCCAACACTTGACCCTGGCTTTTGACTTTCTAAGACAGTCACCATGACCAGACTTCAACCTGATCATTTAATTAACACCAGCCACCCCGCTCGGCCTCAAGTCCATGTACCAAGTAGTATCTATCACCTCTCCCACCATTGGATCATGCCCCTGACTACCAGATTCTCAACCAGCCCTGATTGTCTTCCCAACTACATTCTTTCCACAATCCTTCCTTGGAGCTCATTGTCTCAGCTTGACCCCTAAATACTGACTTCCCACTTTTTCTTCAATCCCTCCACTGCACTTGTTTTGACAAAACACTCAGTAACCTCAACACCATCCCTGACTCCATCTCCTGCAACCTACCTGATTTCTTGTATTACCATTACAATAGTAAGTGGGCAGAGGAAAGCTTCTCTAAATCCTGCTTATTATCACAAGACCTGGGCTTTGAGTGAGATAGAATACTCCAGCCACTAGGAACCGTGCAGAAAGCCACACCTTTTGAGGCCTGCAGGAATTTGTAGGTCGTGCCCTTTGCAAACTACTTGTGATGGTCTGTAACATTTATATATTTGCTGAAATATTCAGAAAAGCAGTAACTCTAAAATACTGCTTTACTTTCACTTCTATTGGAAGAGTGTATACAAAGTCAATAAAAAAAATCAATATTATTATATTGTTGCCCTAAGATTTCCTTCACCCACATCCAAAATGACTAAAATTTTACTAGTATCGCTTGGTAAGGGGCTCAAAGTACTAATGCAAGCAGGAGAGAATATATAAATAATAATTCCACTCAAAACTTACAAGAGAACTACAGAATAAAGCAACTGTTATATAAAACCTTGCAGATAAGTTTAACTATTAAATGGCTGGCAGAATGCACAGGCTAACACTCAATGCCTCCAATGGGAAAGTAATAAAAATTTATTTTGAGTCACAACCTTAGAGCATTCAGTTAAATAGTGCAAAATATCATGGAGGAAAAGATCTCAGGAACTAGGAACTGGAGATGTGAGAACTACTTCTAAGGTGTCGTGTTTTTGTGATACACTACGAACCTCTCATTTTTTTCCCTGACCATTAAATATACAAATGGAAGAGTTACATTATCTATCCATGAAGGGATTTCCTAATTTGAAGCATGTCATTCAAGTATAATTTTTTTTAATTAAAAATAAATGTCAATTATGGAATAGCCCCTTCATCTGAATAAAAGGTTATAATACTCCTTTAATTGTTCTTGCAGTACTAAAATAAAAAGTTACCCTAAGGATATGTTGGTACGATGCAAAATGAAACCCAGGATGAGTCTTTGTATCAAAGTGTTAAATACTGTTTTACAGCCTGCTGTAGTGATAAGTTATTGAAGCAAATAATGGCAACACTATTAATCTAGCTATGGTGATAACATGAGGATTGTATTAGTCCTTTTACTAAGTGGCTTATTTTTACTGGTACGGAATGTCGTCCAGCTGATCTTTATTGATTGATAAGAAAGAGAGTGTGAAGAAGAAAGACTGAGACCCAAGCTGAATCAGTAAACACTGTAAAGTGAAACAGAAGCCCAGTTCTTATTGTACCCAGGTCTTGGCACAAAGTGGTAGCACTTATATTATTTGTTATTTCTCTGCTTGCATGCTGTGAGACATGCTGGATACTGTTTCATTCAGCAGATGCTTGCAGTTGTGTTCTTTTCACTCTATTAGAGAATGTAACACAGTACAAAGCACAAAGCTCAGGCTTCCAATTACAATGACTGTTGCCTAAACAAAAAACAGTCAGGCATTTATACACCACTGGAGAACGCTGTAAGTGCTTCGCTCGTTAAATATTCAGTGCCTTGCAATAGTATCTTTTTTTTATCTTTTTTTCCCCTTTTATTAAAGAATTTTTGGTGCTTCATTTTGCAAAGAATCAGCTTTCTTCCTCAAATTGATTCCCTGGGGAGTAATAAATAGTCTTGGTTGCCTTCAAATAGTTCTCACTTTTGAAAACAGAATAAATTCCAGAATAAAACTAAACTCTTTAAATAGAGTATTGCCTTTTATTGAAGAGATTTTCTTCTCAATGTCTAACCCCTTAGTATTGATAATCAAACATGCACGTTGCGTAGGTACATAGATGTATATATTCATAATACACATCTCACATGAATACATACCACACCTATGTATAGAACTCATACATACACACACATATATACATACATATACACATCATATCTAAGCACACGAATTTACATACACTGCCACACACTTTCATTCAGAAGTAACTATGACTTGCTCACATACAGATACATATATGTACTTAAATCTAACACAGAATGCCTATCTGTAACTGGTTTCAGATTCAGATACAGGTTTATTTAATACGTGTACAGTACGTCGAAACATACAGTGAAATACGTCATTTGCATCAAAAACCAACACAACCTAAGAAGTGCTGGGGCAGTCTGTGTCACCACACATCCAGCACCAAGGTAGCACACCCACACTGTCAGACTCAACCATTCTGGAATGATTCCGGAGTCAGGCAGGGCTGCCCTCTCTCCCCTGTCTTGTTCGTGTGCTGCATAGAACCCTTTGCCGAAGCCATCAGGAGGGATGAGGGCATAAGAGGGGTGACGCTGCCAGGCAGTGGAGGGACCCAAGTCAAAACCTCCCTGTACATGGACGACGTCACCGTCTTTTGCTCTGATCCGAGGTCAGTTCGCAGGCTGATCGGCATCTGCGAACAGTTCGAGCAGGTGTCGGGGGCCAGGGTCAACCGCACGAAGAGCGAAGCCATGCTCTTGGGCGATTGGCCCGACCGATCCAGCGTCCCCTTCACCATCAGGTCTGATCACCTGAAGGTGTTGGGGATCTGGTTCGGAGGGGCCGAGGCGTGCAACGGGAGCGGACTGCCAAGGTGAAACAGAAACTGGGGCTTTGGGGGGGGGGGGGGGCGCTCCTTATCGATAGCGGGCAAGAACCTGGTCATCAGGTGTGACGTGCTCTCAGAGCTGCTGTACTTGGCGCAGGTGTGGCCAGTCTCCCGCACCTTCAGCTCGGAAATCACCCCAGCCGTCTTCAGATTCGTCTGGGGATCCAAGATGGAGCGGGTCAGACGGACCACCATGCACAAGTCCCTGGACAATGGGGGCAAAAACGTTCCCAATGTCGCCCTCACCCTGATGGCCAGCTTCGTGTGTGGCTGCATCAGGTTGTGTGTGGATCCCAGGTATGTGGGCACCAAGTACCACTACATGCCCAGGTTCTACCTGTCGCCCTGGCTACGAAGGATGGGTTTGGCCCCTTTCCCGCGCAACACCCCTGTCAGCTGGTCGTTGCCGCCATACCTGTCCTTCGTAGAGAAGTTCTTTCAGGTCAACGCCTTTGACCACAGGGCCATCAGGCAGTGGTCAGCACGTAAGGTCCTGCAGGCACTGCAGGAGAAGGACGTGAGGGACACAGTGGGGTGGCTCCCTGAGCAGACGGTCCAGTTCATCTGGCAAAATGCCTCAACGCCAGACCTCGCCTGGCTGGCGGTGAGAGGGGCCCTCCCAGTCCGATCCCTCTGTACGCCCGGAACGTCGCCTCCACACCCCTCTGCCCACGTGTGGGAGGACTGCAGTGAGGAGGAGTCGGGGCTCTTTGCACACTGTGGGTTCACGGAGAAGGTGTGGAGGAGGATGGAAGGGACAGTGTCGAGGTTCATCCCCAGCAGCTGCGTAACGGAGGACTCTCTGATCTACGGGCTGTTCCCGGGGACGCACACCGAGACCGACATCCGTGCTGCTGGCAGATCATCAACTCGGTCAAAGACGCTCTTTGGTCGGCCCGAAACTTGATGGTCTACCAGCACACGAAGATGTCCGTGGGGGAATTGCTGCCGACTGGCACATTCTCGGCTGCAGGAGTACGTGCTGAGGGACGCACTCAAACTGCACCGCAAGGGCCCGGTGGGGAAGGACCACGGTCTAGGGTTCTTCTCCCGTGGGATTTGAGGGGTAGGGGGTTGCGGGTATACCCCCTGAATGTAAATATGAAAGAACAAAGTGCCACGTGGGTGGCAAAACTTTTGAACTTTGAAAATGTAAAGACAGTAATGGTACCAACTGTAAAGAATTGAAAGTCTTTGAATGGTTATTGTATATAATTTTATTTTTGAATAAAATATATTTTGTTTAATAAAAAAAAATCCTAAGTTCTTTGTACAGTTTAACAGCGTACTGTTAGAACTGTTTGAAACCTTCAAATCCATTAAGGATTCATAACCTAGATAAGGAATGCAATATCAGCTTATAATATAAGGAATATATTCAATAAAGTTTGCTTATTCTCTTTCTACTGACATGTATTTAGTCTTGCATCTAAACAAGACAGGAAAAAAATAATACCAGTGATGTGTGAGGTATGTGGCTAAAGAATGCAAATTACCAGCTGTACTCATGACTTATATGAACTGGAGTGGGGGGGAGGGGGGAGGTGAAATAAGGAGAATCCTTTATTTACAGAGCATTGCAATAGAAATTCTGTAAGTGTAACTTAGTGGGAAAGACCAGACTCCAAACAGGAATCTGATGAATCCATTTTGAAACTTTAGTTTCTTGAAACAGCCACCTTATCCTATTAGAGAGGTGACTGAGGAACTTTGCCTCGAAATTCGGAATCACAAAAAAGCAAACAGCAAAGCAATACACTGTATGACTAAACGCAAAACATTTAAAGTTAATTGCTTGCTGCCAAATATTTGCAATAATCAGAACAGTAATAAAAACCATTTATTACAATTACTTCTGAGATTGACTCCGAGCAGTCCATATATTTAGTTATATTCCCAGTACAAGTGTTACATCTGAATAGATTCCTAGAACCACGGAATCACAGAAGAGGGCATCTGGCCCATTGAATCTCTGCCATTTTAATTTACTTTGCCTCAAGTACATTATAAATTCCCTTCTGATGGCTTTGATTGACACTGTTTGCAGCACCATTACAAGCAGGGAGTTCCAGATCAGAACCACCCTTTGTATAGATGTATTTTACCTCACTTTCCCTTTCCATCGTCTACCCAACACTTTTGTGTATGATTCCTCTGGTCTTTTGCTAATGTGAATAATCTCTCTATGTGTGACATATTCAGATCAATCATGGCGTTGTACACTTCTATTAAACCTTCCCTCGACCTTCTTTATTTTAGAAATGCATCCACCATCTCCAGTCTAACATGAGAGCTGAAACCCCTTACTTTTGCAATCATTGCAATTAATCTTTTCTGCACCCTGTTTAAGATCTCCACATCTTACATAAAGTGAATTGGTCTCAATACTCCAAGTGTAGCTAACCAATGTTTTATAGATGTTCAACATAAGTTCTTTAATTTTACCCCTATTTATGAAGCCCAGATCCCATTTGATTTACCAACTGCTCTCTCAACATGTCTTGGCATTTTCAAAGATTTATGGACACTATCACAGGTTCTTTATACCTCCTTCAGTAATGAATTATTTATGCTATATGGAATTTTTTTACCACACTTCTCTGCATTTAATTTCATCTGCCTCTTGTCTGCTCTTTCAGTTTGCCCAAGACCTTTTATAATTTATTACCCCTGGTACAGTTTTTGCTGGATCAAAAATATGGCTTGAAATTTTATCCTGCCCAAACATATCCAAGTCATTAATACGCCTCAAAAAAGGCAGCGGGCAACAAACAATCCTACAATAGACTTGATGCAGGGTTTCATCCTGAAGATTTACAATTCTTTTCCCCCGTCAGATGCTGCTTGACCTGATGAGTTAATCCAGCTGATTGTTTATTGTTCCAGATTCTAGTATCTGCGGTCTCTTGTATCTATATAAAAAAGCAGTGGTCCTGGCACTGTCTTTCCTTTGCAGCTGACAAAACTCTCCATATGCATTCCATAATACAATTGTCTCTCTGCCAGGTCTTCTATGAATGGTAATCTCACTCTGCAAACTGAGAACCCCCCAGTGATTTTCATAATAAATGAGAAATCTACTTGAAGTAGCATCTTTATGTAAGTAGATTTTAAGAAACATTTCTCTTTACAGAAACCAAATGGACATTCAGGGCAGAAACAAGACAGGAAGTTTAAATAAAAAGCAAAAAAGTGCAGATACTGAAAATCCAAAGTAAAAACAGAGTATGTTGGACATACCGAGTTGGCAAACGCTATCAGTTGGGAAAGAAACAGCACATGACCTTTCATTAGAATTAACTGTAATTGAAATTCTCAAAGAACTATAGAAATCTATTCTGACTGAGTTTCACACTGGATGTGTGAGGTGACCACTCCCTCCACACAATGGCCTTGCCACAAACTGCTAGCACTAATTCCACCATCACAGGAAAGATCAGTATTTGGGCAGCAGGAAAAATGGCCAAACATCTGCTCATAGTGGCCCTGTAGCAACCACTTAAAGGGAAAGGCTGGAAACATTGGGGGTTAAATTCAGCAGCAGATTTCAGCATCAGGGAAATTTAACGAGCATGCCCTGCAGCAAGGAGTTAGAGTTAAGGAAGCATTTAAAGCTCAAAGCTCCCAAAGGAATGATGGAAATATGAGCGCCATACCTGCTTCCAGCTTTCTCTGACTGCTGCTAAGCATTCCCCTTAAACTACATTGTAAATGGTTGACTCCTGACCTGAACAAGCCATAGTTTGAAGGTAGACAGAGTATTCAGTGGTGGTAAGGTGGAATAACATGAACATAGTTAGATGAACCTAATTCAACACTCTAAAGATTGTGTTAAAGTTGCTATGTTTGCAGCTTTAATCAAAGTCCATTCAAAAATGAGAATTTCAGTGCCAGTTAACAGGTTTCTACATTGTTTTCATCATGTTATACCCCAATGTATACCACATATAGGCTATGCTAGGCCAAGAATTTGTCTCATTTCCGCTTGGCCATCTTTCAGATGTTTTTCCCCTTTTGAACCAACTTGACTCTACTTAAGTGAGGGATTGGATTCAGGCAGAATTTGGAATTTAACATGGAACTCGATCTCAGCAAGTTCCCAGTCTAAGTGGATTTCCTACAAACTCTGTCTACCCCTTTCATGGTTTGAGTGGTTTCTCAGATCCTTGGCAGAAATTCGCCTGTTGCATTTTCCTCATACTGAATGAGTTAGTGAAGGTCTTTGAGCTTGATTCAAGGCTCACTTTCTCTTTACCATTCAGCCAAAATTTTTAAAAATCTTGTTGAAGTTACAAGATTAGTTTAGAGTAAGGCAAATGGTTCACTGAGCAAGCTTCACTCCTAAAATTTGGGCCCTTGATATCAAGCAAGAGAAAACAAATATAACTTACCTTAAGTAAACACTGACCACACTGAATAAATCATCCTTCAAATTCTCTGAACCTGGGCATATCCACTGAGAAAGTAACTAAGGTTCTAACTACCAGTCCTTATCAAATGACTCCTAATGGAAGCGTGTACACTATTATTCCTCCATCACACTTTAAACAGCTGAAGTGTTTACATTCACTTGCAATCTCCCAGATGTGATCAGAAGATAAGGAGTGAGGAGTATGGATTTAAACTACATTTAAGGTGCCTTTGTCCAGGTAATTTATCATCTGTAAAAAGCTGAATTTGTCAGTGGCCGACCATTTTAAACCCAGTCCCCATTCCTGACATGTCCATAAATGGCCTCCTCTTCTGCCTGGATGAGGCCACTCTCAGGTTGGAGGGACAACACCACATATTGCGTCTAGGTGGACTCCAACCGGATGGCAAGAACATCGATTTCTCTAACTCCTAATTTTCTGTTCTCCACTCTGGCCTCCTGCCTCTTCTCCTCATGTGCCTATCACCTCCTCCAGATGCCCCTCCTCCTCCCCTTTCTCCCATGGTCCACTTTCCTCTCTTATCAGATTCCTTCTTCTCCAGCTTTTTGCATTTTCCACCAATCACCTCCCAGCTTCATACTTCATCTTCCTCCCCCCCACCCCATCCACTTGGCTTCAGCTATCATTTTCCAGCTTTTCCTCCTTCTCCTCCCCCACCTTCTTATTCTAGCATCTTTCCCCTTCCTTTCCAATCCTGATAAAAGGTCTTGGCCCAAAACATCAACTATTTGTACATTTCCAAAGATGCTGCCTGACCTGCTGAGTTCCTCCAGCATTTTTTGTGTGTTGCTCTAGATTTCCAGCATCTGAGAATCTCTTGTTGTCTTGAAGGAAAGGTAGGAATGTGTTATCTGGATTACTATATGTAAAGCTAGAACTTCCCACTGGCAAAGTTTTGGTAAAACGACCTACCTTAAAAAGGCTTTGACCTGTGGAACAATCAATCATTTGAAACTTTGTAAATAGTCAAAATTTGGCAACTGGAAATTCTATCTGAAGCTGTCAGAAAGATATGAGAAAGTACAAAATGTTGAAAGAGAAAAAGTATGCAGCAAATTCAAGAAATGTAAATTTTAAAATAGTTATCAACATATTTTGACTGCAGAGAACTGTAAATGCTTTCTCTCCTCTCCCAGTACTAAGAGCTCCAGCTTAGCAAATTGAACTGGGTGCTAACTAGGAAGTACAGTCTTTCCAGCTGTAAACTGAATAGCTCATTTACTACTTCTAACCTTTTGTAAAAGCATCTCAACAGTATTTTTTCTTATCTCCCACTCCCACCCCCACCCCTTCTCCCGAGCCCACTTCCCCATTCTCACCCAATCACAGGAGTTTTTTAAAAACATATTTAGTTCACTCTTTCATCCATCTTCCCCTAATGTTGATGTAATACTTACACCCTTTGGAGAATGCTTAAAGATGTGCATAACCAACCCTCCCACACTTGCCTTGCAGCTCAGAGACCTGCATTAGGCTATTTTCAAACTGCATTAGGAAACAATAAATCTGTAGGGAGGAACCTCACTCCCTTTGGAAGGCAGGAATTTAAAAACCTGTGAAAATGCTGCTTCAGGCCTCTGAGGGTTAACCTCCTTTAGCTGCTCACCTTAATCACAAGCTGCCTTGCAGAGCCACACCTGAATGCGTTGAGAGCCTGAGCAAAAGGGTATCACTGGAGTGCCTGCCTCCTAACCATGATTTATGGAGGTGACCTTGAGCAATAAACTTTTCAAACCTCTGACTCCTGACTGAGTTTACAGTTTTATTTTTCCGATACCGTTCAACAATTACAGAGCATAGCAATTCCCTGCTCCATCTATTAGAGAGAGGATTAGCTGTACAACTGCATGTCATTTAAGAAAGGCGTTCTCCCACCAGCCAGGTCCCAGCCACTGTTTCATACAGGCTCCTTTAATTGAATTAGCAGCAATTGTCACTGCATTCAATACTGGATACTGTAGGTCAGCTTTAACACTAGAGACACCCTTTGAAAAATCTGGTTCTGAAAAATTACCATTAATGACTGCTATTTTATATCATTGCTTGCATTTACACTGAGTATTGTGTATGGATGGTATGACTGGGGAGAGAATTGCTAGGAAAACAAATTGGAACGGCTTCAATTTCAATTGTACATGTTAGTTTAACTCTGTCACACATCCAGTTTCATAACTCTATGATGCTGTCACCACTCATTGCCTAATCAATTTTGTAAACAGCATGAAAGACACCAGAATGAAAGTTAATGGCGTTCCTTTGTGTCTGTTTCATTTTTTTAAAAAGGAATCATTATAATGCAAGTTACTCAATAAGCATCCTTTCATTTCTAAAGACCATATCGTTTTCAGGCCCTCGTATTTCTTTATACATCAGACTCCATTTATGACAAATCTTGCAATTTCCATCGAACAACACAACCTTCACAATCAGTTTCCCTAGTACTTCAGTTTTAATCAGTAATACAGATCTTAAAATGCTAGATTGCCCATCTTAGAAAACCCAAACTAATGTAATAGCTGTTCCTAGTTGAGATGCCAATACAAATTCCAATTTTAAACGGTGCTGAGAAGCTGAGGACTTGTCAACTTAATAGCCAGCTGGTGTTGGAAGCAGTGGAAAATCTCTTCATTATCAGGTGGGCTGAAACAGCGCATTACTATTACATCTATCTAATTAATAAAAATAAATTCTTCAATGAAGTGGAAAGTAATTGGAACTTATAAAGAAATATAGCTCACAGGTATCCTGTAATGATCAGCAACATTCATCAAATTACTTGCCCAAGTCATTTGGTCAGGAAGCAGCACTAATACCAATTTTTTTATTTGTTAATGCAATGCACAACTACTTATTTGGAAAACCTTATATATACATATTAATTCAAATCTACAAGAGTCGTTGCCTCACAACAGGTCGAGGCAGAGCGATCTGCACTTAAATCTGTGAGCTATCACGTTAACCGATGTGTTTTGGAGTTGGCCGTTCCCTAAAATTCATCTGACATGATGGCCTCAAAATTCTGAAAGGTCACAGGAATGGTTGCCGAAGATATTTTCTGTTATTCCTGCCAAATAACACCAACAAATGAATGGGCATTGGATAAAAATAGAGTCCCTGAGGCTGAGGGTGGGATGAGAGAAGCTGGTATAGGAGGCCTGCCTGAGGTAATTTGATGGAGTTAAGGAGGAGTATGGGTGAGACTGGGGCCTCCACTGGAAGCCCTGGGAAAACAATTGGGCAGGACAAGAGCATTGGGGTTGGATCTATCAGTAACTGGGAATGGGAGTTTAGTGGATCATTGAGGAGTTGAGGGGTCAGGGATGGAGATAGGAATATGATGAGTCTGTATAATGGGGGAACAATGGGCTGTAAAGATTGAAATATATCATGGGACTTACAGATACCGGGTTCCAATCTGGTCTTCACCACGAAGAACTACAAGGCCTAGTTTCCTGCAAATACTCAACAGTAGTTAACTTGGATTGACTTGGTCTAATTTTACCCATATGTCCCAACATCAAATACAGAATGAGACATTTTGCTGTGTTAGTCTTGTCAGACGTATAAAGGTAACATATGCTGGGAATGCCAATTTAATGTCTGGAGTAGATACCTGGGTAAAACATATTTTTCATTGCTTCATTATGAACCAAACAAAACTCCACAATCTAGTTTTTTTATCGGGTGAGTCTACCCCTTAACCAGGTTCAACAGTGGGCCAAGGGAGTAAGCATTTCAGAAGCAGTCAGCAGTAAGGAACAATAGTGAAAACACCTCAGGTTTTGTCTATAGCATCATTATCAAACACTACCGAGTTTTTGGCTGGATGCTATTCCTAGAACAGATAGTATGAAAGCTGCAATTTCAGTGAAAGATATTTATTTAGGTAGCACACTAAAGTCATAGGTGATCTATCTGGATTATTTGAGCAACTGTGGCATTCTTCACATTCTGTCCTTTTACTTACTCACATCTTCCTCCCCAAGTGCCATTCAGTAATTTCCCTGTAGTAAATTCCAAAGTTTAATCAGATTGCTGTGGGAAAATGACACAAAAGAAATGCTACCATCACACCTTACTTAATGGCTTCTTGCAATCTGACAACGATATTTTGCAAACAAGAGAAAATCTGCAGATGCTCTAAATCCAAGCAACACACACAAAATGCTGGAGGAACTCAGCAGGTCAGGCAGCGTCTATGGAGAAGAGTACAGCTGACAATTCAGCCAAGACACTGCCCGAAAATTTGACTGTACTCTTTTCCAACAATATTTTGCTTCCATTTTGGGGAATATAGTTTTCACCCTGCAATTTGAGGGGGAAATTATCCTATGTAAAAATAAATTATGATTTTTAATTTGGTATTTTTATCATCTTCCTGGGAACCATATTATTAAACAATATCCAAAAACAAAGAGTCAGTCTATATCAATGCTATTGCTGAATGCCTCATGTATTACAGTGAAGGCTGTAACTACTCTCTGGAAATTCCTGTTGATAGGATGGTGCAAGTGTCAGAATGCTTTTCAATTTGATGCCTTCCTACCCACCCACTGAACTCTGTTCTTGAATTTTTTTTGTTTCTCCAGCAAGTATATACACTCTCATGCAAATGTGTTACACTCTCATCAGAAATGCAAATCAGTTGCAGAATATTTATTAAGGGAGAGCCCATGATTTTCCTGTTTTCATATTGAATGCAAGCAATACAAATGTTGGGCTTTAAACACCAATTAAGTTTACACGTGCCTCTTAAAGTCCAACCTACGTCCCAGTCGTGAGAGGTGGAAATGGGTAACCGACCAACAGGGCTCTGGTGAAGCTGTATTGGCCAGTTCCTTGCACAGCAGATGTAATGGATACAGAAAATTTGATGAACTCCAATGACTTTAGAAGATGGAGACGGGAGGTCATCAATGGCAAATGCTCCACTGAGAGATAAGGACCCAAGTTTACACGTCAGGAATTGAAACATTAATTCCAACTCCATTCATTCACTTTTTGGTGCTGAAATGATAAACTATGGAGATCAATTTCAATGCAGCCTTTTGCTTAAGCTCATGGAAGCAAACAAATGAGAAAGTGATAAGGGATTTCTAAAGTTTTATACAGTACTAGTGCCCTCACATGTCCTGATATGGCACTCCCTGTATTTCTAGCCCCAGATACAGTGCAGTATTATATGAGTAGTCCTCCCTTATAGGTTTAGCAGGAAGTCAGCTTGAGGGTTATGGCTTCCTCTACTTCTTCTCAGGCAGTCCCTCAGAACCAGTGACTACTTATTTACATCCCAGGTCAGTGGGTTCTGAAGAGGCTACTGTGACCCATGACCCGCAAGTGGAGCAAAAAAGTGCTTGATAGGGCAAATAAGTGGAAGTGGACTCCCAATGAATGAACTCAAATGTCTATTTTGGGAGTCTGGTGCTGGGCATACTGGAAAAATGGACAGTCTGACATGGCTGACTGAGTTTAACATGACCCTGAAAGAGGATCCCACTTCCAAAAGATCTGTCTTCCAGTCAAAGTCATCGTGACCACAAATTTCAGGCCCTTACCCCTTCCAGAGTAGCAGAATGGACATCAGCGGTGTAGCCATTTAGCCATTTGAAAGCAGACACTTGAAGAATAATTTGCAGGGCTTCAAGGAAAATGTATGGGAATGGAAATACCTGCATTGCCTGATAGACATCTAATGTGGCTTGTTTGGCCAATGTCCTCCACCTGTGCAACTTCAATTCTATGATTCCTTGTTTAGTCGCATCAACATATTAATTTCCCTTCCCACTAAGCACTAATTGCACTTAGTCGAAGTCGAGTTTATTGTCATATGTGCAAGTCAACGCTTGCACAGGTGGAGTGAAAAACATTTTGCAGCAGCATCATAGGCACATAGCATCATATAAGCAGCATTCACAAGAAAAAAGACATAAATTATACTCAATTTTCACATGAAACAGAAGCACAATTACATATAGTACAATGCAATAGCCTGGTAAAACAATTATGTTCTGAAATATATATAATTTTGGTTGGTACCACTATAAGAATTTTGGCATGTGACTAACTGCTCTCCAGTGTTGAGTCAGTGTAAAAGAGACCAAAGGTTGACCTCCTCTGTAGTAAAACCTGTTGTAAGAAATATTGGTTTGCATAATGTGAATTATTTTATAAATAAGGATCCTTGCTCATTGGTTTAAATCACTGGCTATGCCCCAGTGCCTGATAAGAATGAATGAAAGAAGATACCAAGGACATGGTGTCAGAAGTCCTTGCTGAAGAAACTAAAATGTTTAACATTCTGTGCTTGAACTTCAATGACTGAATTGTAGGTGTGATGCCTCCCACCTCAGATTATGCATAAATATGTGCCTGAAATCAGAAAGCTGTGTGACTAAACTGAGATACTACAGAAACACAGAGATGTGGAAGGAAAGGGTTAGATTGACCTTGGAGTAGGTTTAAAGTTCTGCGCATCATGGGCTGAATGGTTGGTATTGTGCTGTAGTATTCTATATTTTATCTACAGTTGAGGAACCTCTCAATTTCCAGGCAAGTAACCTGTTTAAAGTATGAAGACAGTGCAAGAAACAGTTACAGGCAGTATTGAGCCGACAATGGTGGATAAACCAGACCTGACAAAAGTAAAGGCATTATTGTATCTTATTGGTCACAAGGGGAGAATCTTGTACTATTCCATAAAACTCTCATATGAGACCCTGGAGAATGCATGAGATATATTACAAGAATTTAGAAATGAAACATTTGAGCATCTCTGATTCTTTGTACACAATCAAGAGCTTAGAGAATCCTTAGATAGTTCCTTTACAGAGTTAAGATTGTTGGCAGATAACTGCACTTTTGAAGAACTGGTTTATCAAAAATTGACCTACACCTGAAATACTGGAGTTTCACCTGAGGGAATAGCAGCAGTGTGTAACAGTCTTGACTCTGGAAAAGTCCACACAGACGTCCAAAGTTAAAGATCTATTTCAAGCCTGCCTGGAACGGTTAGAGTCAACTGGAGGATATTCAAGTGTTGAAACAAGAGACAAAAGACAAAGCAAGGAAGTTACAGTCAGAGTGACCAGGATGTTACATGTGAGGAGGGCAGCAACCTGCGTGCCTGTGACAGGACAAATGTGGCCTGCAAAATCACCTCTGCACTCTGCACGTTGAAAAGGGCATTGTAAGTCATAGAATGGACAATATGGACCATGCATGGATAGAAGCTGTGTCAGATTCAGAGCTCCAACTATCACTACCAAGCAAAGTCAATAGATGTATCACTACTGAGATGTAGATGCAATGGAAACCAATAATATTTCAAATGTTTCTGGCGCAAAGTATAATATGAAGGAAGCCACCAACATTAATGCCAAGTGTTGCTGATGAGTAAGAAGGCAGCATTGAATCTTGCTGGCAGATATTTTCTGAAGTAATTAAGAAAGCTATGATACAGTGCACCAGAAAGTTGTTTTAACTATACAGTCCAGCAGACTGAAAGTTATCAGTTCCCCACTTCCCACTCTGTGCAAGAAATTACTTCAGCTGCACAACTACAAATTGCTTTGCACAGAGTGGGGAAGGTGGAAGAAGATGAAGCATGGGCTGACAAATAATCATGTCCTGAAGAAGAAAGGCATACCTTGGCAAGAGGTGCTACTACTAGGTCACATTAGACTGGCGTCAGGTGTGGAAGAAGGTGATGGTAACCCAACACATCGTAGATCACTTAAAGACGAAATAGTGAACAATGTCTGATTTTGAAGGAAATCATGTTACACCACATCTGGAAATTGGAAGACTGTTTGCTAAAGTTGAGGGCACCAAGACTGGACAGGCATTTGGCATGTGATTTTTTTTATTTTTTTATTTTTAAAGGAGGAACATGGTATTGATTTTTATACCATGTTTATACCTCTCCTTCACCATGTCCCATCCTCTTTTCCTTCTCTCACCTATCTCCTTGTCTGCTCATCGGCCTCTCTCTGGTGCTCCTCCCACCCCCACCTTTCTTCTTTCTTCCATGGCCTTCTGTCTCTTCCACTAATCAACTTCCTAGCTCTTTGCTTCATCCCACCCCCTCCAAGTTTCACCTATCGCCTGGCGTTTCTCTCTCCCCTCCCCCCCAACTTTAAATTTACTCCTCAGCTTTTCTCTCCAGTCCTGCCGAAGGTTTTCAGCCTGAAACATCGACTTAACTCTTTTTCATAGATGCTGCCTGGCCTGCTGAGTTCCTCCAGCATTGTGTGTGTGTGTGTGTGTGTGTGTGTGTGTGTGTGTGTGTGTGTGTGTGTGTGTGTGTGTGTGTGTGTGTGTGTGTGTGTGTGTGTGTGGTGTGTGTGTGTGTGTGTGTGTGTGGTGTGTGTGTGTGGTGTGTGTGGTGTGTGTGTGTGTGTGTGGTGTGTGTGTGTGTGTGTGTGTGTGTGTGTGTGTGTGTGTGTGTGTGTGTGTGTGTGTGGTGTGTGTGTGTGGTGTGTGTGGTGTGTGTGTGTGTGTGTGGTGTGTGTGTGTGTGTGGTGTGTGTGTGTGTGTGTGTGTGTGTGTGTGGTGTGTGTGTGGTGTGTGTGTGGTGTGTGTGTGTGTGTGTGTGTGTGTGGTGTGTGTGTGGTGTGTGTGTGTGTGTGTGTGTGTGGTGTGTGTGTGTGTGTGTGTGTGGTGTGTGTGTGTGGTGTGTGTGGTGTGTGTGTGTGTGTGTGTGTGTGTGTGGTGTGTGTGTGTGTGTGTGTGTGTGTGGTGTGTGTGTGGTGTGTGTGTGTGTGTGTGTGTGTGTGGTGTGTGTGTGGTGTGTGTGGTGTGTGTGTGTGTGTGTGTGGTGTGTGTGTGTGTGTGTGTGTGTGTGTGTGGTGTGTGTGTGTGTGTGTGTGTGTGTGTGGTGTGTGTGTGTGGTGTGTGTGTGTGTGTGTGTGGTGTGTGTGTGTGTGGTATGTTTGTGTGTGTGTGTGTGGTGTGTGTGTGTGTGGTGTGTGTGTGTGTGTGTGTGTGTGTGTGTGTGTGTGGTGTGTGTGTGTGTGTGTGTGGTGTGTGTGTGTGTGGTGTGTGTGTGTGTGTGTGTGTGTGTGTGGTGTGTGTGTGTGTGTGTGTGTGTGTGGTGTGTGTGTGTGTGTGTGTGTGTGTGTGTGGTGTGTGTGTGTGGTGTGTGTGGTGTGTGTGTGTGTGTGTGTGGTGTGTGTGTGTGTGTGTGTGTGTGTGTGTGTGTGTGTGTGTGTGTGTGTGTGTGGTGTGTGTGTGTGTGTGTGTGGTGTGTGTGTGTGTGGTATGTGTGTGTGTGTGTGTGTGTGTGTGGTGTGTGTGTGTGTGGTGTGTGTGTGTGTGTGTGTGGTGTGTGTGTGTGTGGTGTGTGTGTGTGTGTGTGCGCGTGTACCACATGCCCTACTGTGTTGTGAACTGCTGCATACTTCATTGCACTGGCTGTCTTGTTCTGTAGAGGAAAAAACTTTGATAAGAAATGTTACCTTGCACAACCTAAGTTCTATTATGAATGAGGTGCCTTGTTAGTTTAAACTATAAGCTCTCCTCTACCATCTTGGAGAGTAAACTAGAGAAAGTACAGAGACAGATTCCATGTACCACCAGAGATTTGGCTATGAGCTCAGTAGCATTGGTGAACTGGCAAGATCTGTTATGATTAATTAGCACCTGTTTTACCCAGGACAAGAAACAGGCAAACTCTGCTCTGTAACTTGATTACAGCATCCAGTCACCATTCACCATATAGTTACGTTAAATAGTACCTCAACGGGGAGGCCCAATCTTGGGACTGTCTGCATAAGTTGATAGCTTGAAATGCTTAAAGCCTGAGGAGGAGGTGTATTATGGCTCAAGAGTTGCTCTGGAGCATAGTACAATCGTTTTATAGAGCAACCCAAGCAGAATTTCCATTGGAAAAGTCATCAGTTTCTTCTGTGGCATTCTGAGTGACAGCATGATCTTGACTGCAAGGAGGTAGCCCAACAATTAGAAGGTATTTGTCAAACAGTAACCATCATTTGGATCCAAAATAATATGCAGCACCTTCACAGCAATGACACGTAACACTCGGAGGAAATCCACAAGCCAAGAAAAGCCATGAGCTGGCTCTGCCTTTTGCTTTCTTCGTTGTTTCTACTCTTTCAGATTAGAGACTGTGAGTTGTCTTGTGCAGCAGAGATGGCAAGTTGGTGGATGTTGCGGATGTCTCCAGCTCTAGCCTGTTGATCTAGAACGGGGTTCCCAACCTGGGGTCCATGGACCCTTTGGTCCATGCATAAAACAAGTTGGGAACCCTTGATCTAGATCCTGTTATAACCTGAGACAACTTCTTCACTGTCCAGTGTACCACCAATTTTAGAGCCATCCACAAAATTATTAATCATGCCACCTACAGTTTCATCCAAATCATTAATGTATATGACAAACAGGGGTCCCAGCACCAAAACACTGCTGACAGGATTCCTCTCTGGTAGCCCTCTACTACTACCCTCTGATTCCTTCAACCAATCCTATTAGCTAACTCACTGTGGATCCCATGTGATCTCACCTTCTGGGCCATGACTGATCTTCTCAAAGGCCTTGATGAAGTCCATGTAGACAACTTCTAATGTCTTGCCCTCATCAATCCTCTTGGTCTACTCTTCAAAAAGTTAAAATCCAGGAGACACGATTTTCAATGCGCAAAGTTATATTGACTATCCCTAATCAGTCCCTGCCCTTCCAAATGAAGGTAGATCCTGTCCCTCAAAATCTCCTCCAGTAATTTTCAGCAACTTCTCCCACCACTGATGTCAGTCTCACCAGCCTGTAATTCTCTGGCTTGTCCTGGCAGCCTCCATTAACCACCCTCCACCTTATTGTACCTTGCAGATTACCGTCTCCTTTTGAGGCAGTTCCTTCAGATGTTTGAAGTACTGTTTATTTTATCTGTGAATTTACTGCCAAGATTGTTCAACCAATTATTTCTGTGGAGACACCCCCTGAAGAACAAAGAACATAGATCCCCCCCACCCCCATTCCCCCTTCTCTCATTTCCTGCTGCATGTTCTACCTCAGCATCCGTTAATTGTGTGCAGAAGCCTCTGCTGCCCAAACATTCTGCAGCTCCAAAAGCTTCCCTTGTGTTCCAGGTGATTTTGCGGCTGTTTAAGTGGCTGGTGGAGCCCTTTAAATGAGTTTCAGCTATTACCCACATGTAAGCACTCAATTACGCAGTTCGTTAGATGATCAAGAATTCACAATGAATAGATAAAATATGCTAATTCTAAACATTGGAGGGCGAACGACTAAGGGAGTGCAGTGAATGGAAAAGCTCGTATCGCAACGTTTGCTCCTGATTTGAGTGTGAACAGGAATTCCCAGTCTCGTATCTTTAATTGCATCCTCTTCAGGAACTGAATGTTGAGACAGCATTTAGATTCAGAAGGTTAATAATTTCCTATAAGATAAAAAGTTACCCTTGTCACATAAAGCGCTCGGCTGGAGAAAGCCAACGGTAAAACCTACAGTTTTAATACCTTTCCTGTCACAGCTCTTGAAAAAATAGCCATGACTTACATCGCCTGGATTGAGGAAAGCTACTTTTAGGCTCAGATAGTTGCTCTACCAGCCTACCTTGACAACTACAATTCATCAAATTAACTTATGCCTGGTACTATCCAACATTACTACTGGATAAACAAACTTCATAATGATGAATGTCTTGCTTTTAAACCATAATGTTATTAACTGGTAAGAGTCACCCACTGTCCTGTCACCCCGGTTCACTCAGTGAACTGTTTATGATTAACCCTCAAAGTGCTGGGAGAGTTCTCAAAAATACTTATAGCAACTCAAATAAAAAATAGCACCCAGCGACAAAACAAGGTCTTAAATAAATGACAGCTACTGTGGTTTTATCTTGCACAGCATTTTCTTAAACTATGGTATGGTTCCTTTCCTTTCATGTTTGCAGAATTCGTTATTGGCACTCAACAAGTACCGTACTTAGGCTGCTTTCATGTAGGACAACAAAGTACTAACAGGATATCAGGCTGATCTAGGTTGACAAAGCAATAAGCATTTGTTGATTCTTTGTAATTGCTGTCCTCTCTTTCTGGATCACAATAAAACAAGGATATCTCTGAAAATACATATTTTCCTGGTAATTTGGTGCTGAAAGTAATTTAGCTAACCATTCTAGTCACACTTAAACACCAGTATCCATTTGGTTCTGGTTGGAAAATGTTGCAGCCAGAATCACTGAAATTTAATTTTTCATTAAAGAGTAACATTCCTCCAACTATTTTCTTTTCCTTTCTTTGACCCACTCTCTCTGCAAGAAAGTACAAAGCAACATGCACCCAGACCTCTCCTGCATGTTTTGGGCAGGCCATTCAGATTCCGATTAATCCGAACCTGAAATCTAACTTGTGCTGCAAGTGTTTTGAGGAGGCCATCAACATGTGTCCTCTTTCTGTGCTATAAGTATCTACCATGTGATTCTATGCAATTGAGATTTTAGGGGTTGACACAATTGTGTATGCTCCCACCTTCTTGGAGAAGACTGAGATTTCTCTTGTCAGCTCTTATTCTGCCAGCATGACTCAAAACCTTCTACAATAATCATAAGCATGAACAAAATACAAAAATGAAATTCAAGCCAAAAGATGCTAAGTTATGTTTGCGAGTAATGAGTGCTCATGTCCCAATCGATGTGTTAGGAGTTTGCTGAGTGAGTGTCAAACGCAGGTGAAGTGGCAGGGAGGAAGTTGGAAAAGGACTGAGATGGTTGTGGGAAGCAGAAATCCTTCTCCATTTTATATTGGTTAGGTATTTTTTAGTAATAACATAAGCCTATTGCAAGGGGATACTATCAAAGATGATGGCAGAACAGCAGTGGCTGGAGTTTCTAGGGCAACTTGGAAGGAGCAGGATAGATACATCCCAAAAATGACAAAGTATTCTAAAGGAAGGATGACACAACTGTGCCTGACAAAGAAGTCAAAGACAGAAAAAAGCAAAAGAAAAGGCATATAATATTGCAAATATTGGTGGGAAATTAAATGGAAAAGCTTTTAAAAACCGTAGGAAGGTAACTAAAAAAAACATAAGGAGAGAAAATATGGAATATGAAGCTAACCAATAATATAAAAAGGGATACCAAAAGTATTTTTGGACTTATGAAGAGTAAAAGAGAGGTGAGAATGGATATTGTACTGCTGTAAAATGACACTGGAGATAAAGAAATACAGGCAAACTTAATCAGTACTTTATGTACATCTTCACTATGGAAGACACTAGCAGTATGCCAGAAATTTGAGTGTGTCTGGGGGCAGAAGTGAGAGTTGTTGCTATTACTAAGGCAAAGGTCCTTGGGAAGCTGAAAGGTCTGAGGGTGGGTAAGTCACCTGGACCAGATGGATGGGCTACACCCCAGGGTTCTGAAAGAAGTAGCTGAAGAGATTGTGGAAGCATTAGTAATGATCATTCAAGAATCAGTAGATTCAAGGACAGAAAAATTGCAAATGTCACTCCACTTTTTAAGAATGGAGGGAAGCAAAAGAAAGTCTGACTTCAGTGGTTGGGAAGAATTTGGAGTCCATTGCTAAGGATGAGGTTTCAGGACACTTGAAGGCGCATGATAAAGTAGGCCAAAGCCAGCAAGGAGAAATCTTGCCTGACAAATCTGTTGGAATTCTTTGAGGAAGTAACAGACAGGATAGACAAAGGAGAGTTAGTGGACATTGTTTACTTTGATTTTTAGAAGGCTGACTGGCAGGAAGTAAAGAGTGGGAATAAAGTGGGCCTATTCTGGTTGGCTGCCGGTGACTCACGGTGTTCTGCAGGGGTTGGTATTGAGACTGCTTCTATACACTTAATGTGTCAATGATTTGGATGATGGAATGATGGCTTTGTGGGGAATTGTATGGTCACACACTTTGGTAGCAGCAATAAAGGCATAGACTATTTCCTGAAGGGGGAGAAAATTAAAAATCAGATGTTCAAAGGGACTTGGGCGTCCTTGTGCAGGATTCACTAAAGATTAACTTGCTGGTTGAGTCGGTGGTAAGGAAGCCAAATCTAACATTATCATTCAATTCAAGAGGATGAGAACATAAGAGCAAGGATGTGATGCTGAGGCTTTATAAGGTGTTGGTCAAACTGCACTTGGAGTATTGAGAACAGTTTTGCGCCCCATATCCAAGAGAAGATGCGCTGGCATTGGAGAGAGTCCAGAGGAGGTTCACGTGACTAATCCCAGGAATGAAGGGGTTAACATACGAGGAGCATTTGATGACTCTGGGTGTGTATTCGCTGGAGTTTAGAAAAATAAAGGCGGGATCTCATTGAAACCTACCGAATATTGAAAGGCCTGGATAGAGTGGATGTAGATATGATGTTTCCTGTACTGGGTGAGTGTGGGACCAGAAGGCACAGCCTCAGAATAGAGGGATGTCCATTTAGATGAGGAGGAATTTCTTTAGCCAGAGGTTGGTGAATCTGTGGAATACTATACCACAGATGGCTGTGAAGGCCAAGTCATTGAATATATGTAAAGCGGAGTTTGATAGGTTCTTGATTAGTCAGGGCCTCGAAGGTTACAGGGAGAAAGCAGGAGAATGGGGTTGAGAGAGAAAACAAATCACCCATGATGGAATGGCGAAGCAGACTCGATGGGCCGAGTGGCCTAATTCTGCTCCTATGTCCTATGGTGTTATGGTCTATGAGCAAGCTGTTACTTATCTCCTCTGAGCAAAGATTCATGTTATGTCTCAAAGGAAGTATAATATAAATACAACGAGGAAATAACCTAAAAAAGTGGATGAAATTTTTAAATATTTTAATTACCGCTTTACCTATTCCTGCACTTAAAGCTAAGAATCTACAACATGTCAAGAACTAACTTCTGTTTATCCCTGCACACATGTTCACTCACGCAAGGTAGTACTCTCATGAAATACTGTGTGAGGTTAGCCTAGCCACAATTTCCTGATAAAAATGACTTTGACATGAAATGTATTTGAGTGGTTTACTAATTCCCAAACTGTGGATGAAAACAGGAATCAAGAGGTATATGATAACAGTTCTCAGGCACTACAATGGGCTGTGGCGGTTATCAGTTGTTGTATCAAGTGCTCCCAGCTTTGCAATGCACATTGGTTTCTTATCATGAAATAAGCATAACACAGCTCATCTTGAAAAGAAGGGTTGTTAACACTGACAGCTCCCTAATGGCAGGAGAGGTTAACCATTTCAGTCAGCAGCTTCCAGCGATGTGTAGATTCACGACAATTTAGCATTTAAAATCATGGGTCAATGAATCATTTTGTGCAAACAGCAGAAAATCTTGTACCACTCAACAGACCAAGAGAAGGACAGAGGTACTTATTGAAATCATAACAGCTCCCTTTTAGCACATAGCTAGGTGCTGTAATTTATAATGTACTGTTGTCTGATGGCCTTTAGTTTGCAATGCAAATGAAGCACAGTGCACAAATCAGCAAGTCCAATGGAAACAACATTGTGTTTTAATTGGAACTGACCAATATTGACATTCTGTTGATATGGCAAGGCAGCCAGTTGAACAATGATATTTTGTAGATTTCAGCTTGTCTTGAATTGGTTCAGCAAACAAAGTAGAAATATTGTGAGTGTCTGAGAAAGGACTTCTTTACACAGTGACTGGTAATGACCTGGAACTTGCTGCCAGAAATATGATGGAAACTGAAACAATGAATGATTTTGAGAGGAAATTGAGAAAAATAAATCTTCTCAGCCAATGGTTCCCAACTGGGAGTCTGCAGACTTCTTGCTTAATGGCATTGGTCCATGGCATTTTAAACCCCTGATTTGGAACCCCTGATCTAGGCCATGGAGGTAGAGAAGGGTGAAGGGACATATTGGGGTGCTCTATAGAGATCTGGCATGGCTTCTCATGGGTTAAATGGCCTCCTTTGGCATTACCATCATTTTATGACCCAAACTCTTTGTGGCCTATGTCAAGTTTGTTATGAAATAATGGCCTGGATTTCATATGAATATTCATGGAGTTCACATACATTAAAAACAAAAGGGTTTGACCATACAAAGAGTATTTATGCCTGGAGCCAGAGGAAGGAGGCAAGGTATTACCTGCTTTGATATTTACTAAGAAAAAGGACATGAAGGTCAGGAAGATTATTCTAGGGTATGTTGACATCAAGAAGAAGAAGGCGTTGGGGACTCCTGGAGAACATTAAAGTGGTTAAGTCTCCAGGCCTGATGAGATCAATCTCATTTTATTGAGAAAACCAGAAGTGGAGATTCGAATCACAAACAAGTGAAAATCTGCAAATGCTAGAAATCCAAAGCAACACACACAAAATGCTGGAGGAACTCAGCAGGCCAGGCAGCATCGATGGAAAATAGTACAGTCGACATTTTGGGCCGAGACCCTTCGGCAGAAGTGGATATTGCCGGGTTTTGACACACATCATTGTGTTATCCTCTTTCAATCATAGGCAAAGTCCCAGAGAGGATTGGAAAATAGCCAATGTTGTTTGTCTATTTTAAAAGGGTAATAGATAGAAATTAAGAAATTATAATCCAGTGAGTTTTAGGGAAGCTGATGGAGAAGTATTTTAGGGATAGGATCTACCTGTCTTTGGAAAAACATAGATTTATTAGGAATGCCCTTTCGGATATTCTTCAGAAATCTGTTCAACACTGGCCCCAGAGCAATGGTGTGAAATCTGGGTTGAATTTTGACCCACAAAACTTACACAGAAGATGCTTGAAAATGTTTTGTCTAGTACACTCAGGAGAACAGGAATTTACTGCAAAATGTGAACTAATAATTATTGCCAAACAACCATTCTGGCTTTCTTTGCAATTTTACAAATATGTAGTCTTGTTACTTCTAAAGTTAATCTTTTTGCAACGTTTAAAAATGCATTGGTCACCTTTATCACCTTTACGCCTAAAAAAAGACAACATTCTAAATAAACACATTGTACGGTTATTATAAAACTGGAGAATGGGGCAAAAGACTTGCAGATTTAGAAAAAGAAAACAAAATATGGTACATGAAACTCTTGGGGTAAGTTGATAACACAATCTATGTATGAATAAAGAATGAGGTGTTTGAATATGATTAAGTCATGTTCCAGGGAAGTGTTTGAGACAGCATAAATAAGTAGCCAATCCAAGCTAGTGTATGGCACAGATATGCACTGGATTCAATAGTAAATTGGTGGGTACCTATTCACTCTCCCATATTATTGTAGTTATGTGATAAACCAGTGCACAGCAAAAACAATATGGGTAGCACCTTTGAACAGTCTTTTGAACAAGTTGAGCATCAGTCAAACCAAGGGTGCTGTGGCTAACAAAAACTTTATGGAAGCTACTATTGTATTGTGACTCCATTCATTAGACATGTTGAGCGTTTGTATCCCCAGCCAAAGTTTAATTTTACAGTTCAAATGCAAGCACTAAAATGGAAGTTGGTTATGCAACATATCTTCCAAATACTTCAAAGGCATGCCACTACTTCCTCTGAACTTCAGCCGTTAAAGCCTCGGAAACCATTGTCCCCTGTTAGTTATGTCTGCTGTAAATCAAAATTTCCCACATACTGACACAGATTATTATGTATCCTTTCACAGCAGCTGTAACCATCAATGGTAGGTTTTTATTTGTTTTTTTTAATAACTTAAAGCATATCACAAAAAAATTTGCATCACATCTTGGGGAATCTCCTTTTCAGAAGGCTGCCATAATACATATGCAAACTATTAACATTTTTATCTTGTTTATGTTACCCACTCTATTGTCCTTTGTTAAGGAATTAAGATTTTTGATCCAGCGGTTTATGAATGCTCTCAATAATAAAAAAAAACAGGAGAGCAGCTTAACGTAATTTTCTCTGCAACTATTCCTCCTAGCACACAGAAGAAATTATATATGTTATTTAAGGTTACAATCTACAGTACAAAAGATTAGAGTCAAAGCATGCAAATTATCATGTCACATTTCAGAAAGGGGTAATGGTGGTAAAATTGATCATTTTAATAGGAAACTCCCGTATCTCATTTTTCAAATTTTCACTGCAAAAGTTTTCAGTTAAAACACAGCACAAGCTGCAGCAACTTGTTTTACACAGTCACTTAACCCCCTTGATGAATCGACTGGATTACAGGACGACAGTCCTGTCACATGCAACGTAAATGCTGTGGACAACCAAACAAGAACTGGTAGGAGAAGCCTTCAAGAATATCAAGCTCAGCATATAAGCAAACAAAACCCAGCCAAAACATTATAACTGATCTGAAGCAGAAGTGGTGAATAAGTAAACCATCTCAGCTTTATGAGATCCCCAACCTTACAGCTTTGGTTTGAAAAGAGTGAATCCAGAGATGAGATGGAAGTGAATACTATTCATATCGAGGCACCACTTAAATGGAATTAGAAACAATCACAAATAATTTAGTTCAGGCGAGGTATAACTCTCCTTAATGGACAGTTTTCTCTGTGACTCCCACTCAGATGATGCTAGGATATTAACCTGAGAAAATTAGAAAATTCTGCAAAAAACATTCTAGGGAGGAGGTGATGGCTGGAATGTCCTAGGCCCTACCATCTTCATCAGCCTTACCAATGACCACCCTCCTGTCATAAGAAAGCAAATAAAAATATTTAGTGACTGCAGTATTCAGACCTATCTGCGAATCCTTTGGTAATGAAGAAAGCTGTGCCTATAAATAATGAGATCTGGGCAACAGCCAGGATTAAACTGATAAATAACAAGTGGCATTCAGGGCACATTAGCAACAACGGGCTTCAACAAGAGAGAGTCTAAACACATAGACTTGATAGTCAATAGCAGGAAACTGATTGGGATGGGAAGATAGTGGTTACCATTGGCCTTAACTTAACTGGAGCCGTCACATAAATGCCACGACTAAAAGAAAGTGATGTCAGAGGCTGGGTATTCTGCAGTACACAGCTAGGCAAATTAGTCAGCTGCTTCTCACCAGATGCCATTGGATTCCCAGTGGCAAGGTGCAGGTCATTGTGGCAGTCAATTTACAGATTCTCAGAAGGGTCCAGAGTGCAAGTGTTTCCTAACAACAGTGCACTCTTCCTGTCTCCCATCCAGTAGATTTCTTAAAGATCTAATGGATTGGTTGCTGAACATCTGAAAGAAACTAACCGGAGCTCCAGTATGGCATGGGTGCCTTGAATAGGCATTTACAGATTTGAGCTGATGACTGCATACAGGCATGTAATGAGCATGTAGGCATCTTCAGACCTCGGGTGCCTGTTTTACATTTGCAAAGTAATCTATTTCTAGTGCACCATGGTAAAGCCCCCCCCCGCCCCCACCAATGAGCACTTCTACATGGAGCACTGTCGCATAGAGCAAAGCTGCATACATCATCAAAGATTACCGCCACTCAGTCCATGCTCTCGTCTCACTGCAGCCATCAGGAAGAAGGTACAGGAGCCCACACTTGCCAAGTTCAGGAACAGTACTGCCCCCGAGCCATCAAGCTCTTGAACCAGTGGGGATCACTTCACTCAACGTCACTGAACTGTTCCCACACCTAGGGACTCCCTTCAGGGACTCTTCAATTAATGTTCTTGATATTTATTGCTTACTTATTATTATTCTTTCTTTCTTTTTGTATTTGCTCAGTTGTCTTTTGCACTGGTTGAATACCCAAGTTGGTGCGGTCTTTCATTGATTCTATTATGTTTCTTGGATTTACTGTGTATGCACACAAGAAAACAAATCTCAGGGTAGTATCTGGTGACCTTTATGTACTTTGATAATAAATTTACTTTGAACTTTATGAACTTGATTCAAAAAATGCAATTAACCATGATCAGCATTTATCCCCTGAAGTGTGTGACAGCATGGACACTGAGGGATCATGTACTTTCAGACACAAGCTTAGTTCTGTTTGGCATGCATACTCATGCTTGAAGCAAAGAAACAGATATCTCCTGTATGAAGATTATACTTTCCTTTCTATTAACTGCTCATCTGTAATTTGATTCTGGACTGTATTTGTGGTGTTTCAGCTTCTAAGATGGTACTGGATTTTACTTGGCCTGTCACATTAAATGAAAGCACAGCCCTTCTTTGTTCAGGAATGGTACAAATATTAAGCTTCTAGTTGTGCCCATATTTTTGAAAACACAGATGAAGTCTGGATGGAAGTGTGTTGAAATAAATAACTATTCTGCATTCAAGATCGGAAAGGTTAACAAACCCATTTTAAAAGTTATTAGAGATTCTTTGCTTTTTTCCTAATTTATGTCGAGTTCCACAAACACAGTTGCCTCACTCATATTTTCTCCTGTAGGCTAGTGATAAAGGTGGCTTTAGACATCTACCTAATTGGTTCTTGAAATCAAAGAATTCAGAGCATGGTTCAGAAATCCCATGAATGCCAGAATTTCAGTTTAATGTCAAGTGCATCTGAGATAAGTTAGGATGAGAGGTAGTGCCCGGATGTTCAAGTGTAGACTGCTAGTGTCAACAGGATACGACTTGTAAACATGTCACACATGGAATAAATTTAGAACCAAGGCTCTGTGGGGTTCCAGGACAGAAAATTCAGCCAAAGCTGAATAAACAAACATGACTCTTTCTCCTTTTTTTAATCTGTGGCTGAAAATATTATTCTAACCACAGACCTCATCCTTGGATGACTGACTATGCTCATAGCTGTGCTCACTAAAAAAGCCAGTATAATTAGAGATTTAAATACATTCCCACGAGAATTTTGCACTACTAAACACTCCTTTATGGATTTTGCAACTACTAGCAAATGTTGAATGCTCAAGCTAATGTAAAACTTATAAAGAAAATATTCACCCAGATAATAATCATTGTCGTGGCTGCGTATTTGACCCAAGATAAGTAACACAGGTGGATGATAATATATTCAGAGGTATTTTCTATTAAAATTAGTCTTCTAAACATGTCCTAAACACCAGAGTGAATAACAGGCATTAATCTGTATCGGTAAAGAAGTTGCTTGAGATGGTACAAGAATACACAAAGAAACACACAAGCAGATCAGATTTGAAAAGATTAGACTTCTGTCTAACTGTCAATGATGCTAACAGTTATGCACATTTAAGATTTTATTGAACAGGTAAATTTGATATTTTTAAAAATTGAGATACACCCCACAGTAGGCCCTTCCAACCCTTCGAGCCATGCCACCCAACAATCTACCAAGTTAATCCTAACAATTTACAATGACCAAATAACCTACCAACCGGTATGTCTTTGGACTGCGGGAAGAAACAGGAGCACCCAGAGGAAACTCACACACTCACGGGGAGAACACACAAATTTCTTACAGGCAGTGGCAGGAATTGAACTCGTGTTGCTGGTACTGTAAAGTGTTGTGCCCCATTAGTTTGTGTGAAAGGCAGACTCCTCTCTATTTCAGTCATTGCAACCACTTTGACTAGAGGGGAAACCGTATAGCAGAGTAACTGACGTTATTCTGCACAGAGCTTTTCCACGATTCCCATTCAATTTGACATAGCCTTTTTTTCTTTGTGGAGATTTTCAGAGAGGTTTATAGAGAAAGCCCTATGGATAAAGGGCAAGGAAATGAGACCAACAGGAGAAGCCCACTACTGGCACAATAGACCAAATGAGATCCTACAGAGCAGTATCATTCTACAATTCTCTTTAGTGAATATGCTTTTCTTGATAGTGAGTTAGCAACTCAAATCATTACATACTGCCACAGTAAGAACTAGATGTCCAAATCTAAAATCTAATCAGATTTGTGCCAAACCTCTTACAAAGTTAAAACAGATGAGTGGGTGAAGCCAAGAGGAAATTCTCTGCCAAATAATTTCCTTCAAACTCCAGTAACAAGAATATGAAAACAAATAAAAGCGTATTTTACTTGCTTTAGAATCATATTACATTAAACATGGAGGGAAATAATTGGGTAGTTTCAACAGGGACTTTGGTAAGTAATGTGTTTAAATATCAAGCAGTAACCAAGTAGAAAAAGAAATTATGATGACCAAAATTCCCAAGAAAGCATCCCATGATGTTTCACTCCTTTGCAATCCTCTAAGCAGCTAGGGTGCTTGGCATCAATCACTCATGATACCACTTAGGGGCAATTTGATCATATACTGTATCTGCTGTAACACTGGGAAATTATAAACTGATGGTTTTAATGGAGATGGATACATTATAGAAATTGATAAAAGTCTCATTGCTGTCAATTATATAGTTTCATATGTTACCCCCCTCCAAGAGGACCACAACCTTCTTGCGGTTGGAGGCTTGCATGCCTCAATAATCCGGAGAGCTATGTTGGCAGGAGTCAGGGCTTTCTGCTTTGGCACTTGGTAGGGTCACCCATGCCAAACAGGTTAAAGGTAGAGGCCAGACTCGACCTGGTCCTCCAGGTTCAGGACTAATGACCCTGACTGATAAAACAAAATTGTTCTGGAAACAGCAATGAAGAATCCTTCTGTATCTGAGTGCGATGATATTCCTGAGTCTCCACCCAGGATTTGCATGACTGACAGTAGTGTAAAACAAGAGGAAACTACTGACATGATGATGGAAGCCCTGAACCCCGCCGGAGATGGAGGACCTTCGTTGCTGCCCTAAACATCAGTGGCATAACAGGCAGTAAGTGAGTAAGTGTTGCCTCCAAACATAAAACCAAAACCTGAGTTCTGAGTATTTATGGATGTTGCTTGCCAGTTAATAAATTGTAACACCACCATCATTTCTGAAGATCAGAATCTTTAAAATTCTGGATACATAACAAATGGGGCAAATCGAAATGTTTGCTGGTCAGGCTCATGGCTGTGGTTCCTGCCTTCCACAATCTTGAGGCCAAAACAGAGAGATGATAAAACTGCCCCTCTGATGAAACTGCCCTTCTGAAACTAATAAAAATAATTAAAACTGTGGTAGTTAACTCAGAAAAATTAAAAATGTTACAAAATACTTCAGCAATAAAAGGTGACACAGCAATACTATGGCAAGAAATTATTTAGAATAGCAAAACAAAATCTATTAAGTTGACTTCAAAGTTCAAAAAGTTCAAAGAAAATTTATTATCAAAGTATGTACACTTAAACAACCTTGAGATTCATTTTCTTGTCAGCACCACCAAAGAAATAAAGAAAAACAACAGAATCTATGAAAAACATTTATCCTGATTTACCTCTGTCCTGTTTGATGTGGTTACTTAATTTTCCTTCAAAATATATTTAATTTCGTAACCAATTAATGCCATGCTGTGTAAGGATATCACTGACCTTTAAGCCTTTTAAGATACCTCGGTTAGCTTGCCTTGCTTACTTCTTTAGTCATTACTGTGGTATGGTGCTGGTATAATCACATGCTGAGTTATATGTAGGAACCAATGAAACAGAAAATGTGAAATGTATTGTCAATATTGATTTGATGATATACTGTATTAGCTTGACATGTTGAATGGTTTCAACTCCAGAAGTAACAGATAGTCTTTTCAAAGGTATGGTTTAATTTGGCTTTGCTATCCAAATGTTTAATTTCTTTTCCAGTTTACAGAAACACGCAGCAGAATCTTAGTTACTTCTACTTCCAATCCAAAATGCTTCTTGAGTGCTACATAAATTTATACATACATCAATCACATGACAAATTAAAACATGTAAAATCCCATGAACTGAATCAGAATCATAACTGAAATCAGGTTTATTATCACTGACATGCGTCATGAAATTTGCTGTTTTGCCGCAACAGTAACTGCAGTTTGTATAAAAAAAGAACATAAGTTACAATAAGAAATATAAAAAATAAATAAGCAGTGCAAATAGAGAGAACTGCTCAGACATTTAGGATTTTCTCAAAATTTAAAACCAATGCAAATTGGATAATTTTGTTAAAGCGGTTCAAATGGTTCAATTTAATATCAGAGAATGTATACAGTATACAACCTGAAATAGTTACTCTTCACAGACAAAGGTTCAGTGGAAGCTCATCTAAAGGCTGGTAACTAAAGTCGTAAATGAACATCTCAACAAAAATAGATATTATGGGAGAACTTCTTACAAGGCGTAAAGGAAGTTGGTTTGCAAGGCTGGCAACACACACAAAATGCTGGAGGAACTCAGCAGGTCAGGTAGCATCTATGGAAATGAATAGATGGTCGCCATTTCAGGCCGAGACATCAACTATCAATTCACTTCCATGGAAGCTGCCTGATCTTCCGAGTTCCTCCAGCGTTTTGTGCGAGTTGCTTTGGATTTCCAGCATTCGCAGCCTTTCTCGTGTTTACGATTTGCAAGTCTGGGGAAGTTTTCTTAGCAGACAGTGAACTGTTGTTTCAAGAATAATGCTGAGGATGACTTCTATCTTTATGGCCATACTGAGTACTGAGAAATGAATGGGGGAATTATCAGAATGCTGAGTGACTGACAAAATGTGCGGCTTACTAGTGCTGAGAAAGAACAGTAACTTGAGACGGTATTTGTTACTAGAAGTCACTGTTATTGCGTGATTGCATTTCTGTAAAGAATTGTCATGCTATGCAGTCATACAAATACAAGATACCTGGTGTTGTATAGGTATTTAAGATATAGCTAGCCCTGTGAAGTAACCTCACCGCTCTCTTGCTTTTTTTGCGTGAAACCATGATTAGATTTCCAGCTTGGCAGTAGCAGGAAGTGCAAGGGCATTAGGGACTGTGGCAGTATGAACCCCGTCTTAGGTTCTGAATGTCACTGCTGGTCTGTCCCGCTAAACAGTTTGATCATTCCAAACAGAGGAACATAAATTTTTATCTCTGAAAGGTCTTGGTATGAAACATTAAAACTACCATGGAACAACAACAGAAGCAAAATGCTAGAAGAAATCAGCAGATCAGGCAGCATCTATGGAGGGACATGTTTCAAGCAAAGACCCTTCAGGCCTGAAACACACCGACTGATTATTTCCCTCCAGAGATGCTGCCTGAGCAGCTGAGTTCATTTATTTATCTATTGGGATACAGCACGGAACAGGCCCTTCTGGCCCTTCGAGTCATGCCGGCCAGCAACCCTGATTTAATCCTAGCCTACTCACAGGACGATTTACATTGACCAATTATTCTACAAACTGATACATCTTCGGACTGCGGTAGGAAACATTCGTGGTCATAGGGAGAACGTTCAAAGTCCTTCAGCATTTTGTGTGAGTTGCTCAAGATTTCCAGCAACTGCAGAATCTCTTGTGTTTCCATATGTGCCATCAAAGACAGTTTTAACATGAAATGTCAGGACAGCCTTCAGTTAAAGCAGTTTGGTTTAATATATTACAATTTTGATTCAATTATTCATGCTCAAAATTGTATTACTAAGTTGTCATTCATCAATAAGCTTCAGCACGTGAAAGCAGTTGTATTAAGGATGCAACAGAAATTGATAATACACAATGAAAATCTTGCCACTTATCATCACTTTTCTTGGATAAAAATTGCTGTAGGTCTGGTCACCCTGTAAAAACATTCAAACTGATATAATGACATTGTATCTTGGTGACTTGTATGCATTCAGTGAACCCTCTCAATAATTGAAAATACAACAAATGAGATGTTGTTTAAATCTAAAACCAGAGTGATTTTGAGATCTTGCAACCAACCCATGTTTCTGTGGACTGACCAGCATTGTTTGGGGTTGACTCAGTTGACCATACAGTCTATTAGCTTCAAGTTCCATCTCATTCTTTAACTGCATCCGATTTCATCCTGGCTAGTTAATGCTTGTTCCCTAGAGCTTTGTTCTCAGATTATTACAGAAACAAATATTGTCTTTTTCATAGCATAGCTCTTGCCAGGGATATATTGCTACCAATGAAATGTTCTGCTTAACATGCACTCAGTACAGTATAAGGTAGCAACTCAAAGCATAAAAGCACACAGACATAGTTGAGAGGTTCAATGGCTGTTCAGATCTAACATCAAAATGGGGAAGAAATAACGACCCAAGTGACTTTGGCCGTGATTGTTGGTGCCAGACGGGATGGTTTGAGTATCTTAGAAACTGCTGATCTCCTGGGATTTTCATACACAGCAGTCTGTAGAGTTTACAGAGAATGATGCAAGAAACAAAAAAAAAGACATCCAGGGAGCAGCAGTTCTGTGCATGAAAATGCCTTGTTAATGAGAGAGTTCCGAGGAGAATGGTCAGACTAGTTCAAGCTGATAGGAAAGTGACAGTAACTCAAATCACCATGCATTACAACAGTGGTGTGCAGAAGTGCATCTCTGAACACACAGTGCATCAAACGTTAAAATGGATGGCTTACAGCAGCAGAAGATCACGAACATCCACTTAGTGGTCATTTTATTAGATACAGGAGGTACCTAATAAAGTAGCCACTGAGTGTGTATGTCCCAGCTTGAGGGTCTCGGCCTGAAGTGTCGACAGTACTTCTCCCTATAGATGCTGCCTGGCCTGCTGTGTTCCACCAGCATTTTGTGTGTGTTGTTGTTTGAATTTCCAGCATCTGAAGATTTCCTCGTGTTTGAATTTTATTTTGTGTTAGTTTATGGAAATAAATATGATGTGTTTCCTTCTACAGTATGATTATTATTGTTTAAAATAGGTTGGGTACATTGGAATGGCAGGAGCCTTGTGGAGAATATGGATTTTGCCATAGACGTTTAAATCAGATGAGGCACATCATGTGAAGTATCCTTCACATTATTTGTCAGTAATGAATGAATATTAGAGGGCCGTTTTAAATTGGAGGATATTTTTCCCCATCAGAGATAGAATTGGGACAAAATAGGTGCACAAAACATTAGGTAAGAAAAGGAGGAGCATTTACAAATATTGTCAAAGAGAGTGTGACATTGGGCACACAGGTGTGTTACTATGTGACTATATCACTACAGACCCACTGGGCTCCGTGCAGATGCCAGCTGCGCACAAGTGCAGGTGGTTCCTTTAAATGTAGGGTAGCATGTAATTTGCTTCTCCACTAAAAACATCACAAAGCTATGATTCTCCAAAGCCATGCAACATTTTCATTTGCCGTTGAATGAAACCCCGACTCCTATTGCCTGACCTACGGGTCAGCCGTGAAGCCAGTCTCTATGTTCTCCTCCCACCCGCCCCATTCTATGTTACTTTGCAGATTGCAGAACTGAGTGCCCAGGAACTATAGAAGCAGGCATACTAGAACATATTTCTTATTCAGTATTATTCTCTCAAATAAATTCTAATCTTATTATATCGACATCCTGACTTGCATATGATAATAATATGCAGAATACACAAGTAGAATATTATATTCATATCATATTGTCATGAAAAAGTCACTACAACATATCTCTATTAATTTTATAATGTGGGAAGAAAATGTTAAACCAAAAGTTAATGCAATGTTATATGTAATTCCAGACGATACCCCATTGAATTTTTTTTATTAATAGTAATTGAGGATATAAATTATGAATGAATGGTTTTCTTCTTTTTATTGGAAAAGTATCCTTGATGGTAATAATTCTTTCTAATAATTTTTTCCTCAGCAAGGAAAAAAAATTTAATCATTAGCGTGTTATTTTTAACAGCCGTACGTTTTATCCTTTCGCTCCATTGCATGTGAGAGACAGCTCCCTGCTGAATCCAGCTGCTTTCATTTAGAAGCCAGCCAGATTTCAAAGTCTGTGGCTTTTACCGGGCACCTTTTCGCTAATCATTGTTTTTCTTTATTAATAAAATTATACAACCCATACCAGTAACTGGCTGAACTTGTTCACTTTCTTTGCAATGGAATACTCGCAACATACAAGGCTCTGAGGGTGGAAGGTAGGAATGGGATCCATTTGGTGATAATGTCAAGTGATACACCTAGGGCTGCACGTGGCAACTGGAACCTTGCAATGTTTTTTAATCACCAGAGATCATTCCAACTTACTGTTATAGTGTTTTACATCAAGCAATTCTGACCTCGGAACTGTGCCTTATCACATTCTAAACTTTAATGATCCTTACTGCTCCAAGTAAGCAGAAACACTCATTTAGCCACCATTGAGAGCTGCCATATTTATCAGTTCGATATACCACCAGTGGCCTTCCACTGCCAAATACTACATCACTGCGTCACCATCCCACCCCCATTGCCCCCCCCCATCAGTAATTTGCTTTAATTAGTCTTGGCTTAAAGTGCTTATCTGTCTGCTATTTTCGATATGAAATCTTATCTCTCAAATATTCAATAAAGCAATTTATCCTTCAGATAGCCCAGCGTCTCATACACAATATGCCAATTATATTCTTTGTGGATGGAAAATCACATATCAGGGCAGCATAATCTGTATTATTATGTTTTATCAGTGAGAAAGATTGCACGAAGAAGACTGCAATAAGTTAAAATTTACATTCATGTTCATTCATTTGAAGGTTTGCATCTAAAATGGTAGAGGCAGAAGCATGCAATAGATTACATTATAAAGATACTGTATTGAAAATATCCTCCTGAAGTGGGAGCAGAATACTGAGGGATTGTCCTTGCTCTTGAAATAAAAAGTGCCTGAAGCTGTTTGGTCCATCCTTTCTCCAAGTAGCAGTCGACCTACAAATATTCATGTTGCATTTGATGAACCAAGACAATCTAATGACACATCATTCACCATATTCTGTGCTGAATCATAAATACACCATGCTAAGAGTAGTCACAAGCAGAATCTCCCTTGGCCTTCCTCCCAGTGGGTGATTTGCCATGTAGTGAAGTGATGAGTTTCTGCAACAGAGCTAGACTGAAAAATTCAGCACGCCAGTCTGAATATAGCTTTTACACACCTATATAAATATACACCTATTTATACACACATATAGCTTTTATACACCTTGTAGGGGCAAAATTAAAAGCACGTTAAAGACAGGCCTAATGCTGGAAGGCTGGAATGGAAGATGATACTGTGCTTGACAGTGGAAGGCAAAAATAATGAACATACACATGGCGGACTGCAATTCAACTTCCTTTCATTTGTGGGTTTAGTGGCTTTCTTCAATACAGTTCCATTCACCATTTAAACAAAAATACAGAAAAAATCTCAGCATTAATCATGATTCTCTATAACCATCTGAAAACAGGTCCTGAAGAAGAAGCCAATTTCTTTAGAGTGCTTATAAAAAAAAAGCCCATGTTGTGATTTATCTTTTATCAGAATAATTGGAGAGTAATTTGGTAATGGATTGAACTGACTGGGACACAAAGTGCAATACCCAGTAACTAAGGTGTGGGGGGAGGAGGGTGTTGAGGTTGGGGTCCTGCTCTTTATTTAAGTCAATTAAAGTGAAGATGTATTTTTTTATTAATCTGCATTAATAATAATAGCAGCTTGCTTGAAAATGAGACAGACAAAAAAAAACATTCTACCAATGCTTACTTTTTCTGCCTTAATCTGGAAAACAACAAGATAACAGTTTGGGGAAAATGGTTGGCTCTAATTAAATTCTGAAATGCATTGTTTGTCAATAGTACTTCCTTTTAGTCATTTATTGTTTTAATGTAATGTCTCAAAGTGCCTCCATTTATTGAACAAACACAGAAGATAGTTTCTAATGGGAGCAAGTCCACAGTAGGAAATATATTCCTTTTATCTCATAGGTCCCATTAAAGGCAAGGATTCTCTCATTTTAGATGTCGACAGTGGATTCAGTAATATTTCTGTATAACCATCAACATTCTATAAATTTTTTTTGTTTGTTTTATTTATAGAGTTCTTATTGCTTTGTAGCAGATTCAATCTGAGATTCTGAATTGCACCTAAAGACTGTTACATCAGCCACTGGGATAAGCCGTTAATTTTTGTTGTTGCAGGATGTGACACTGCAATAAATAAATTCAGACAGTTGATAAGTATCTGATGAGGTTATAAGAATAGCTCCTGTTGGAAAAAATATGTCATATTGTCACAAAATGGTTCCTTCCCTCTTAATGCTCACATATTTTCACAGCTGATTTTTTCTCATTCGCTTTTCTACACCCAGATGTTCCTTCAGCATTCAGATGGTCTTCCAAGGTTACCAGACCCACTACCGTGGACACCATCTCTGCTGCACCAAGTTCACTTGCTAAGAGGCAGCATAACCATTCAGACATAGATAATCCTTGATTTTCCTACATTCATTTTGAGTCATTTATCTCTTCTGCCTGCTACTCTGCTTCACAAACTATTGCAGATCACTACCCAGGTGGGAATAAGAGTAGCCAGCTTGCGCATGAATATGAGCGGAAGATAAATGGAGTTTCAATTAAGGCTGATATATCCCCTGACTTTTCCAGAGTGCAGCATACTTATTAACTCTCTGCTGTGTATATGATGCAGCTTCTAACCAGTTCAGTCCAAATATGGCACTGGGGCCCGATCTGCTTTTCTATCACCCATTGACGGCCTTTAATTCACTCCCCTTTTTGTCTCTTAGCTCTACCAATATGGCCTCACTTGAAACATCTTCTGAGCTATCTTTACTTCTTATTGGAGTAATGAACTTCTTAATTAATATTCCAATGCCACCTCATCATTCAAATCCTTTCATGCCTGAAGATTCTATACTCTGATGAAAGATCTTCAACCTGAAAAATTGCCTAATTCTCTTTCCATTAGATGCTTCCTGACCCGCTGAGTGTTTCCCCATTTTCTTCGTATTTATTTCAGATTTGTTTTTCATTTCTATATTATTGACCCTATTTCTGCACGAAGTAACTTCATGTAAATTGATGGTGTGAGTTTCTTCTTCTAAACTGAGCTTGCTTTCCTGGTTCTATAGCTTTGGTAATCATAAATGTATTATCTGGATTCAATTCACCCATGCTCTGAGAAGCAGTAAGTATTTCATCTTTGTCCTCCTCTGAGTCAACCCTTCATCCAAAGAAAAATAGGCACAAGTTTTTCTTGTCTTCTCATAGCTCTAAGGCGTTGGTTTCTCATTCCCATGATCCCTCCGCTGCCAGAAGATCTATCATTTTATACAGAAATTTCCGTGCATCTCTGTTTTAAATGGACGCCTCTCTGTCCTGAGGCTATGCTCTCTTGTCCTGAACTCCCCACCAAGGAAAACATCCTTTCCGCATCTATTCTGTCTAGGCCTTTCAACTTTCGATAGGTTTCAATGAGATCCCCCCCCCTTCTGAATTCCAGTGAGCACGGTCCCAGAGCCATCAAATGTTCCTCGTGTGATAACCCTTTCATTCCTGGAATTATTCTTGTGAACCTCCTCTGAACCCTCTCCATTGCCGGCACATCTTTTCTTAGATGAGGAGATGAAAACTGTTCATAATATTCAAAGTGAGGCCTCACCAGTGCTTTATGAAACCTCAGCATCACATCCCTGCTCTTGTATTAGAGACCTTACGACCATGAGACAGCCAAAAGTTATTTACAATCATAAAATTCAATTAAGTTTGTAATGACAGCTAACAAGCATATAACTAGGAGTCACCAAGTGTTTTTAATTTAATGCTGCTGACTACGGATCAAATAATGTATTGGATAACTACACAGAAGTCAGTCTAGATTATGCGCTCAAAACTTTCTGAAGGAGGACATGAACTTTGAAAAGATGTAGATGACCACTGAGATAAACCTGACACCTCACAATGTCAAGAAAATCTGCAGATGCTGGAAATCCAAGCAACACACACAAACTGCTGGAGGAACTCAGCAGGCCAGGCAGCAACTATGGAAAAGAGGAGACAGTCAACATTTTGGGCCGAGACCCTTCATCAGGGCTGGAAAAAATATGTACAGTTTCATTATCTCTTGCTGCTTTGGTACACTTCCCTTATAACCATATTTATCTCAAGGCCCAATTAGCTTTCTGTTATTACATATTATACTCTTTGTTCCAGTTTGATACTTAACAATCCTCCATATTCCCTCTCTTTTGCTATGCCCTAATTTGCATTCTCACTGTACTCCCTTTGCAAGTTTAATTTTCGATAATGTATTAATGCTCTGGAGTGGACCAAGTATCAAGTCTTGAAATGATAGCACCTGGAAGAAAAATTATTTACAGTCTCCATAATCAAATGATCTTCATTTTAATTAAATAGCTCTCTACATCTATGACCAGAGAGCAGAGCTAATCAGATGGCTAAATTTGATTGCTCCCACATTAAGCACAGGGATTGTGATCAACGAATAACCTATGTGCATTGAATGCAATGCAAGGTGCAAACCAAATTGCTGCAGTATGTATGTTTAAATCATTTCAGCATTCGGCCTCTGCTAAATATACTGTTTGTTGGATGGACGTATCAGTACAGAGGACTAATACTGGGGTATGGCCAGCTCCAATGAAAATGAATCAGCTTTGCGTCAAGCAGACGTACACCTCCTGAAGAACAGGGGGTACGCTAGCATTAGAGCTATTGAGCAGAATACATGTCCTACATCATGACAGGACCAGGGGGCCATTAGATGCATGCACAGAAGGTACCAGGACCAGATATCTCTGGGAATGAATAGCAGAACGCCAATGCCTTGTTGCATGAGGTTCAATGATCACAGAGCACAGGGTCAGTGAATGCATTTTCAAATAGTACCATCACAATAACTGCAGACATTGCTTATCCACAAAACACCTACCAACAATCTGGTTCAGTCAGGACTCATATCAAAGGATATTTTACTTTATCTTCAGGCAATTCATTCATTCATTCAATTAGCAGTGCATAAGCTTTGCACCCACATCCCAGAGCAGCTACTTTGCCCAAACACGTTGCAGGAAACTGGTGAATCATTTCCCCTGTTTGAAGGGTGGGATGCTGCACAACTAATGCAACAGCACATAACTGGAAAGAATATACAGGTACATGCTTAACTGATCTAACAGAAGTGCAGAGCATGAGCGGAGCTGCCTTTAGTACAGCCAGCTGTTTGGACTGCATTCACTGAAGATTATGGTATTCCCATATCTAATGCTCCTATTCCATCATCCGCTTCATACCACAATGCTGGCTGAGCAACAAGTTGCAAACGGCGAAAGTGTACATCTCCCACACCCCAAAACACAACATAACTTTGGAAATTTTACCGATTTAGATACTCACAAGCTGCATCCTGGAAGAACAGTAATGACTACACCATGCCATCATCTGATTTTGCTTTTGCAGTCAGTGCCTGTAATCTGCAGCCTCAGAAAGACTGCAGTGCCGCCAGGTTCTGCAGCAAAAGACTCAGACAAGGGCTTCAGTGGGAAAGACCACGGATGAAGCTGGAGACTGTGCACACTGAAATCAAAGTTCAAAGCACATGTATTATCAAAGTATATATACTGTATACAACCTTGAGATTTGTCTCCTTACAGGTAGCCACAAAATAAAGAAACCCAATAGAAGTAACACACACAAAATGCTGGTGGAATGCAGCAGGCCAGGCAGCATCTATAGGGAGAAGCGCTGTCGACGTTTCGGGCCAAGACCCTTCATCAGGACTAACTGAAAGAAAAGATAGTAAGAGATTTGAAAGTGGGAGGGGGAGGGGGAGATCCAAAATGATAGGAGAAGACAGGAGGCGGTGGGGTGAAGCCAAGAGCTGGAAAGTTGATTGGCAAAAGGGATACAGAGCTGGAGAAGGGAAAGAATCATGGGATGGGAGGCCTAGGGAGAAAGAAAGGGGGAGGGGAGCACCAGAGGGAGATGGAGAACGGGCAAGGAGTGATAGTGAGAGGGGCAGAGAGAGAGAAAAAAAGAGGAAGAGAGAATAATAAATAAATAAACCCAATAAAACCTATTAAAAAGACTGTCAAGCCCACAATATGTAGATTTAAAAAAAGCAAATCGTGCAAACAATATAAGTATGCAAAGAACATTCCGAATTGAAATTCACAAGAGTGAGTCCACAGCTACAAAGCCCGAGCCGATCCAAGAACACATTAGTTGCAGGCCACAGTCTCAGAAATGAGTAAACCTCACAGAGCAGGAGCTGACCATCAGCCTGTCCCTCTCTGCCAATTTAGCCTGACACTTAAATTGGCCAAACTTCAGCCCATTCCTTGCTCTCAGACCCGGGCTCTGCCGCTTCAATACACTTTCAGGCCTGGGCCCCACCACTTCAATTTGGCTCGTATCTGACCTTTTCAATCTGGCCTGGTGCTTAAATCAGCGAAACAGTGGGCTGTTCCTCAATCTCAGGCTTGGGCCCTGCCATCTCAACTCAGCCGGAATCCGCTATGCCGCAACCATCCCGCACCTCCAGGACTTTGAGTTGCCTAGTGCATTGGGAGATCTGCCAGAAAACTAGTTATCTGTTATCAAGGGAAATGGGGAAATCTGATCCAACTTAGAACAAGGTTTTGCATAAAGCTTAGAGCATTTCCTTTTCAGAATGGAAGTTGCAGCCAACGACATTTGCATGCTTGAGAACCCAACCACGATGATGCATATCACATCTCTCAGTGCAGACCAAACATCTGGGTACCACAGTAAAAACTCAACCTCTGTCACTTAAGCTCTGCTTGCTGCCATGTAAGTTCTGGATATTGTGATCATGGTCGTAAATTACTGTGCGCCAGGAGGCTTGCACGGTCTCACAGCAGTCCGGCAATATTTCCTCCAGTGGATTAACAGGATTACCATACCAATAAACAGCAGTTCTCCATAAATCTTTTAATCTTTCCTAGGAAGGCCCATGCACGACTGCACATCCACCCATACCCATCCTCTGAGTATAAAAGAAGGTTAAATTATGTTGAACCTTTGAAAAAGAACTTGTTTAAGCCTCAGTCGGAACACTGTGCTCAATTCTGTTTGCCTCATTGCAAGAAGCCGGTTAAGGCTTTGGAGAAGGTCCAGAAGAAGTTTCCAACAATGGTTCCTGGACCAAGGGACGGCAGTTACAATGATAGAATGGAGAAGCTGGAACTTAGAAGACAAGGCTAAGGGACATTCAGTGGAAGCATATAAAATGATGAGGGATCTGGGTGGAATGGATAGGGAGGACCTGTTCCAAATGGCGGAGAGGTCTAGCACTAGAAAGAGCCTCGGGTATAAAATAAAAGAAAAAGAGATTTAATGCTGGAATGAAGAGAAACCTTTATTTCACGGCCAGTGGTTGGGATTGGGAATGCATAAAAGAGAAATGGATACAATTTTGAAGAGTAAGATTATGCAAGTCTGATTAGAGGATGTTAGGAGTTCAACCTGTACCACAGGCACAATGGGGCAAGTGACCTCCTTCTGTGCTGTAAATTTTCCATACTTCCCAAAACATCGACTTACACCTTTTGCCACCACAGATGCTGTTTGACCCTTTGAGATTTTCAGATTTCAGTGCCTTCTGTCCCTTTTGTCTTATAAAAACAAAAATCTTTAAAAAATAATTTTCCTGGTGTTGCACAAACTTCAATCTCTTTGACTTAACTTCAAATATAACACAACAAAGAACTTTGACCCTTTAATGTGAACATTTCCAATAGTATCTGATCTTGTTTGAAAACATTTAAGAATCTAAGAAGAATTGAGTAGCCAAGAAATAAAATTCCTGGGAAACGATATGAAATAAGCATAGACCCTGAAGAATGCATCTGTCTTCCTGCCCGTGATGTGTAATGTGGTTGACCAGAGATGAAGAGATAAGTAAATGGGTGCATCATTTTGTAATCAAATACCTCAGAAACAATTTATCCCCGCATCAGTGATTGTTATCAGCACCCGACTGGAGCCAACATTCACATTTTTCTTCATAATTTTTACCTTGTCCTGTTATAATGGCAGTGTGGTGTAGTAACCTGACCATACAAATATTTGCCATAATTGAATCAAGCTAAGAGCACAAATAACAACTTTGTTTTTTTTTCACTTAAGTTGAGGCTGCCAGGGAAAACAAACTGGCAAGTGTAACCAGAGAGTACAGTCATATCATGAGAGGACTCACAACTAATATCTGCTGGCTGCATTAATCCGCAGGAGGTTACGCAATGCATGTTTTCTGATGCCATTATCATTTTTAAATTATCACAATATACAGAGAATAATGGGTAACTAGGAGTGATTATAAAAGGCAGTAATCTAATCGCTAGGTTTGGATGATGTCATCAGCTATGTGAGTGAAGCTCAAGAGGTTTCTAACTGTTATCCAAATATCCGGGATTAGATTACTGGCTTTAAACTGCTCCCTTGGTATTTGTTATTATTTATAACCCTGGAACCTCCATTATCCACCATAATGGAAGAGGCCCCCTGGCGGATAATGGAAATTGGCAAATAATCGCAAGTGCCCCAAATTTTGGTATCACAAAGGATACTATGGCATTTTCTTGGGAATGGAACCGAGGCAAGTACAATACAAATAACATTAACCAAATTTTATCTCTATTTAACTGAGAATGATTTATTCCAGAAAAGAGGAAATTGATGTTCGGATGGTATGTAATAATCCAAAGCATGTATCTCTATTTGTCACATAAAATTGAATATTAGATGCTGACAATGGAAGTTGAATTGTTCACTAATTTATTATTATGGTGACCATTTATTCTGTTTTTGCTCATTTTTTTCAGCCAATATATTTCATAGCAGCTGTCACCAGCATGCTACATCTCCACATTACAGGCACAGATTCAGAAATACTCTGGGAAATTTGAGGTAGGCGCATTTTATGGAAAACTACCAATTTAGGAGTAAAGACTTGAGTTTTGGAAAGCGGGGTGGAAACAAATAATCATTTCAGATTTTATTATCAAAACCTCGACTCCAGAAAATGTGATGCATTCTGTCCTTGAACCTCCAAAGAAACTTGATGATTATTAGCAAGTTTCGCAGATTCAGGATAGGGTTGGCAAGCTAGAGCGATGTAAACATTGCTCACCCACAGTCTCAGGGATCTAAGCTTAGTGCTTATCTCGCATGCTATGTGGAATTTGCATGCTCTCACATTGCCAGCATCCATTTCACTTGGGTGCTCTGGTCCTCTCCGCACCCCATCTTTTAAAGATGTGCTGATAACTTAGAGTAAATTATACCTTCTTGTAAGTAAATGGGGAAAAAAAATCAAATGGGATGTGATTTCAGAGAGAATAAATTACAGGATAGAAAGAAAAATAAGGAGTGGAAATATGCCTGATCGTGTTTGCTTTGCAGGGTACTGGCATGGACCAGCTGGAGTGAAAGGCCTCCTTCTGTGTTTTAATCAATTTGTACACTACCTGCCACCTGAGGTGACAAACTGAAAGGCAAGAGAGAACAAATGTTATTGGAAGTAAAGCAAACATAACTTCCTCTTTTAAGCTAATTCTTCAAATAGGTTTTTAATCACCTTTTCTAATGTTCATTGTCAAACTTTGATAATAACTTGGGACATTTTTCTATATTAAAGCTGCTTATATTGTTGCTGCTGTTTACCGTTCAAGATTACACTAGTGGCTATTGTCCAGTAAGAGCGTCATCTATACAGGAGTATTATATAGGTCTACTTGCACATAATGGATAGAGCTAATTCCCTTGATTGGACGGTGGTGTGAGTGTGAAACAAGCTGGCAGCAGAAGTGCTGGATGCAGGTTCAACTGTAACACTTAAGAGAAGCCAGTCTTGATGAAGGGTCTTGGCCCAAAATGTTAACAGTTTACTCTTTCTTTCATAGATGCTGCCTGGCCCGCTGAGCTCCTCCAGCATTTTGTGTGTGTTGCTTAGATAATATATGGATGGGAGGGCTATGATCCAGGTGGGCCTGGGCAGAAAAACAGTTTGGTACAGATTTCAGGGCCAAAGAGCCTGTTTCTGTGCTGTACTGCTCTATGACTATATGACTCCATTAGGACCATAACCACAATGTGGGTCCCTAATCAGAGTTTACACTTAAGAAACAATTCTGTTTTGAAGTCAGTCAGAGAAAGGTCCATGTTGGAACAGTTCTGATATATTATGTGATTTCATTGTACTTTTGATCAATTACTATAAAATTACTTTAAGTCTGATAGTAAGTTCATAATGTACTTCAGTTCTGCTATCAGAACATTTCATAATACAATGCTTAGTTCTGCCAGCACAAAATTTGTTTACCAAGTAAGGGTTTGTTCCACACATAGCTTTACATTAGGTAAATGAAGTAACTATTCGAAGCCAACAGTACATGCCATGGAGCACACCCAAAACTGCTTTATCATGTTACAGGGTGTTAGGCCATGTCAATACATCTCTTTTGAGGCTGATATTAAGAAACTGTGTTGAACAGCATAGATAGAAGTCTTAAGGTGAGGACACTGATGACAAATTAGTTAAACGTATCACTGTCAACTCTGACAATGTAGCTCTGTTCTGTGAAGCATGCAGATGATTAACTCCCCAAAATTTATTTAGGACACTCAACCTGCTTCTCCTCAGGGTACATTTACCCTGGAGAGTAAGAAGGCAACTGTTCATTTTCAGTGCAGCGGGGTGCTGTGAAGACAACTTCCCTTGATTTCACATGTAGCAGCAAAATAGTAGCAAGTAAAATCTAACAGTCCAATGCTTATTCCATCCTCTACAGCTGCATTAGTCCACAAAAAAATATTAAATTGCAACTGCCAGAAATCAAAAATACAAGAAGGCAACAGAAACCACAGAAGGTGAACAAGACAGTAAGACATTTATAAGTGACCTATAAGCAAAACAGATTTTTCTTTCCATCCAAAGTTTCTTATACTGTACTACATTATTCAGTTATGAATTCAGGTCAAGTGTAGCTCACAACACCATGACACATGATTATCTGTAAAGTTTGCACATTTTTAATAAAACAGAATCAGCCTTTATTGATGCTATAAAAGGAAACCATTTTTAAAACACAAATAACACGAGAAAGTCTGCGGATGCTGGAAATCCAAAGCAACACACACAAAATGCTGGACGAACTCAGCAGGTCAGGCAGCATCTATGGAAAAGAGTAAACAGTCAACGTTTTGGGCCAAGACTCTTCCGCAGAACTGAAAAAGAAGGGGAAGATGCCAGAATATAAAAGTGGGTGAAGGGGAAGGAGGGCAGCTAGAAGGTGATAAGTGAAGCCAGGTGGTTTGGAAAGACAAAGGGCTGGAGAAGAAAGAATCTGATTGGAGAGGAGAGTGGAAAGAGAAGGAGGTGATAGCCAGAGTGGAGAGTAGAAGAACAGGAGATGGGGTTGGAATTTTTTTTACCCAAAAGGAGAAATTGATGTTCATGCCATCGGGTTGGAGACTACCCAGATGGAATATAAGGTGTTGCTCCTTCATCCTGAGGGTGGCCTCAAGAGGAGGCATGGGCCATCATGTCGGAATGGGAATGAGAATCAGAATTAAAACATTTGGCCACTGGGAAGCTTCGCTTTTGGCGGATGGAGTGGAGATGCTCGACAAAGCGTTCCCCCAATTTACAAAGGGTCTCACCAACGTAGAGCGGGCCACATCGGAAGCACCGGACACAATAGACGAATCCAGCTAGGATAACTAGGGTAATCAATGTAAGAAAAAAATTGATAGGATGATTAGTTCCAGCTGTTTAGATTCACTAATAGCAGAAGTTGTATTTTGTATCTCCAAATTAAACAAGGTATACAGTTCTCATGTAAATAATGTGCTGGAAGTGAGATCAGTGAATATTTTGAAATACATTCTGTTTTCAAATATATTCCGTTAGAGACGAAGAACCGCCACTTGCATTTTGCTATCGATGTGAATAGCTTACGCAGTGTTTGGCTCAATGTAACACTACGTTCTGGCAGCCCTGTATATGACCCTGTATATGACCTGTGCCCTTTGTAATAACAGAAGTTTCATGACCAACAATAATGATATTGTTCAGTAAATGAATCACATATTACTTTCCACAATTTTGCACAGATACTCAGGATCAATCAATGTCTATCGGATGTGACGTTCAATGGCATGTAGAGATCCTTAAAAATTAGAGACAAGGTTCTTTACTCTAAAGAATCCAAGTTTATTGTAATATTCTCAAGTATATGTGTGACAGGTGTAACGGAACATGTATTTGCAGCAGCATCACAGGCACGTAGCATTCGCAAGAACAACATGAATTAAACATCAATTATACATAATTTTTACAAAAATGAACAAAGTCATACATCAAAACTATTGGATATTCTGGTAAAACTTAATATCATATAATTACACAGATATCCTATGGCAGGTATGAAGAGTTGTTAAGGTGAGAACAGTAAACGTGGAACTCACAAAATATATCAATACAGATTAGCTGAAATAACTTTGACTTGTTTGGGTTATTTAAGGTCTGGTTGTTCTCGGCAGTTCCTCTGCTCACTTCGAGAAAAAGTTACTATTTCCTTTATTACATACTTATAACAAGAGTAACACCTTGAGACAATTATAAGCATCTTCTCATCAAATTAAAAATTGTTTGGTCTTCACACACAATCAGACATATTAGATCTCAATCTTAAACACAAGATATTCTGCGGATGCTGGAAATCCAGAGTAACACAACCAAAATACACGTTTGATGTTCACTTAATTACAGCATCGAGAATAATGCTCCTTAGTCCCTGACAAAACAAACATAAAACATATGGTCTGTTGTGATCTTTCATCTTGAATCAATTTGAATTGTTCTGTTGAATTGCTTCTTCCCATTTAGTCCCCATTTTCTATTGAAAACTGCTTAATTTCAAACTGATATGTGATAACTTGACCTCCCTATGGGCCTCAGAAACAAAAAAAAATCAAAATTAAATTAAGGCACAAGTGCAATCATGTGAATCATTCTGATTTGTAAAGGGCAGGGAGGGGGTGAATTAAAAGCAAAGTAAATTCATTTGATGGATGTGGCCTTCAAAAGCAAAATTTTCAAAAGATTATATGATTCTCAGAGACTAACAATTGAGAAACACCTATTAATATTGTCCACATGCTCAATTATTATAATGTTTGCTTCTTCAGTCCAATAAGTTAACCTTATGCATAGATACTGTATATTATCTTTCTTGTACTGAAGAATGGTTCTCCTCAAAACTATCAATTCTACAAGTTGTTAAATAGCCAGGAGTGAAAAAGGTGAGAGCATACTTTAACATTATACAGAAAAATTGCATACAAAAAGTCTTAACTTTGAACAATGACTGGTCTAGAAATTCAAGCCTGCCTAAATATTGGCAAGCTGTTTTAAAAGGAGTAGTCTGTTATGCTCATGAATGGTTGCCAAGGCACACATAATGTTGTGTCTCAAGTCTCTTTAGTATTGATGCAGAAAGCAATGGATAAACTCATCAGCAGAAGTGTTCAGAAAGGTAGGTGTTGAGGAAGGGCAATTTGAGTTGGAAATGCCAGGTTCCAACAAGTTCCACTGGTGAGGTGAGCAGGAAGACTTGAATTATATTTGAATTCCTCAAAACAATACCACTAGAATCCACAAAAATAATCTAGGCTGTTGCATTTTGAGAACTTCATCATCCTTATCTTCAACTTACAGGCAATGTCACCCTGATCTTTACATTTCTGTCCAGATTGGGATAACTATTTAGTGCCCTGCAGTTTGCCCGTCAAATTAACTGAGGACGGCTTCTCAAAGAGTCTGGCTTTGTCACCAGTGAAATGGGATCCCATCACTACATTCTGCAAGGCTTCTCCCTGGAAATCCAAACAGACTAATGCTCTGTCAGATGTGTCCATTGGCTTAATTCCCACAATGTACCAAAATAATTTTCCTCTTCATCAAAGAATTGCTAATAATTCATTTTTCTATATAGGTTATGAAGCAAGATAGCATAGGCTTATTTTTTTCTAAAGAGCCAATGTACCAACTTGTACTGAAGTGATTGACAATATTTGGTGTAAATGTGACTGCGCATGTACACACAACGGTCCCTGATCAAATTTGAGCCCAATGTTATTTTCTCTTCTTCGGCCTAAGGTGCAGTCACCCAGCAAACAACCTCCCTTTCACCCCATTCAAGCAGAGGTTAATTTAGTTAGGGCTATAGCATTAGCCATTTGAAGAATAACCTACTGGCAAGGCCACATGGCCTGACAAAATATTAAGGACTTGCCACCGTCTATCAGAGATGATTAGGTGGCATTAATTGGTTTAGTTAGCGCTGTTTGCACAGACCTCTGAGCAAGACACTAACTCTGTTACTTTAGTTGTTAGAGGTTTGACCCTAAGATATTGGTCCCAGTGCTAATTCACCCTTTGGTGAAACTTTGCCTTTTTGACCTCTATAACATATACCGCACAGTGCACTGGAGAAAAATATATAGCATTTCCAAAATATAAGCAAGTAGTGTGTTTCATGATGCTTCTGTAACTTGTTCAAATATTTAGCAATAAACAGGAAAATAAGTGGTATTAAATTACTAAATACATCAGTTGTGGCCAATTTTATAGTAGCATTTTTTATATACGACGTAATCCTCAAGTCATTTTCTGAATCATCACTATCAGATTTCCCCAGTTCAACGTTATAATCCTTTAAGGCTTACCATTGATTTCACATACTTACGATAATTATTAGCAAAGTTACTGTATAATAAAACAGATGTCATTAAACTTGGCAACAGATATTGAACTTTATACATAATACTAAGCTTGAGACACATTTGTTAATAAAATAAAGGTCAGACATGTAATTTGTAATAATTCATGACTATCTTCTGAGGGAGAAATCAGTTTTCAGTATTTTACTTACGGTGCACTTTCTTCCAGTACACCTGAAACTGCCACAGAGCGTTACACTTCCACATTTCATGCACCATAGATGGATTACTTAATCAAAATATCTGAGTTTTCTGGCAATGTTTAATTTTAGAGTGTTATTCATGATCTGCTATGAGACGTGGTACAAATTCTATTACTGGTGCCAACCGCCAAGAGATCTGAATAAGCATCAGGTTTAATATCACAGATATATGTCATGGAATTTGCTGTTTTGCAACAGCAGTACAGTGCAATACATTAAAAAAACTATAAATTACAATAGAAATATAGTTTTAAAAATAATTAAGTTAGTGTAAAAGAACAGCAAAAATAGTGAGTTTGTGTTCATGGGTTGGCTCAATGTCCATTCCGAAATCTAATAGTACAGGGGAAGAAGATGTTCCTAAAATGTTGGGTATGTGTCTTCAGGCCCCTGTACCTCCTCCCTGATGGTAGCAATGAGAGCAGGGCACCTATTTGAGGCATCGCCTTTTGAAGATGTCCTCAATGCTGTGGAGATCATTTCAGTATTGTATTTATATAAAATGTACAATAATGATAACAATATAATATATAATCCTAGCACTTCTAATAGTTTAGGAACATTGTAAGCAAATGTAATCATGTTTGCATAATGTAAAAACTACAGTAGGCTGACAGCTGTTAACATTATATTCCTTCAACTTATTAAAACTCAAGAAGACCGCCAATTATAATTATATATACAGTTGAATTAAACCAGATATCAGAACATGATACTGAGATTATTGTTTTTCTCCAAAAACAAGTATAAAAAGTGCACTGAGAATGATGTGCATGCATCATTGCATGCTGCCAGAAGTGCTTATATGTCCTGCTGACTAAAGCTTCTTAAAAGATACAAGTATGTCAAGGTGGCTATGAGAGGATTATCTCTGCCTGAATAACAGCAGCGGCTAAGTGGGAATGACCAAGGAAAGTTAAACAAATTAGGAGATAGATATAGAAGTTAGAAAGGAAGGACACTTAAGGAGTGCAGTGCTTCTGATCATGAACCCTAACGAAGCTTGGTAGGAAAATACACTTATATGTAAGTCATGTCAAGAAAGTATAGACGGCTACAGAGATGTTTGAGTGATACAGTGGCTAAGCTGGTATCTGCTCAAGAAATAATATGTCAAGAGCCTTGTAGACACATGCAGATCTGGTGAACTGAAGGAATCTGGGACTCATTATAGAATAACTTGCACAATGGTGAGAGAAAAGGTTTTTAAGAAAAACCTGCCCCAAAGCTGTAAGCACGATCACAACAGCAGATAAACTCTAACACAGGTAGCCGTCCACCATAATGATGAGTTTATCTTTGCAGTTTATCCAATAGAAAATGTTGAAAAAATTACCTGATAAGGATCACAGCAGCTAAACAGCCAATGATTATTACTGATGAAATGATTACGGAATGAAACAATGGAAGCAAAAGAATAAAATTCCAGAAGTTCTAGAGAAATGAGTGGTAAATTATTTTTGCTGCCAAGTACGAGATAGCGATAGGAAATAAACAACTTTGTCCATATAGTCAAACAAACACACACAAAATGCTGGTGGAACACAGCAGGCCAAGCAGCATCTATAAGGAGAAGCACTGTCGACGTTTCGGGCCAAGACCCTTCGTCAGGACGAAACGTCGACAGTGCTTCTCCTTATAGATGCTGCCTGGCCTGCTGTGTTCCACCAGCATTTTGTGTGTGGTTGTTTGAATTTCCAGCATCTGCAGATTTCTTCGTGTTTGTCCATATAGTGTTTCTTCACATTTCATCTTTCTTTATATTATTAATGGGATATCGCCACAAATGTTAGCAAAACAAGATATTCTTCATGTCAACTGATTTCAGAAACTTAAACTGGACTAAGAATTAAGCCCCTACTTTTTCACTTGGACTATATTAGTAACCACACTAAATGGAATTTTCCTAAAGTTGATGTGTGGTTGCTAATTGGAAGGCTTCTAATACATGTTTTAAATTGTTGAAGGTCTGCTGGGAAGCTGATGACTTTGCAGATGTTCATTCTATTTTTAGAGAAGGCACTGAATAATAAGGCCACCAAGACGGAAGGAATTTCTGCAACACAAAATTTCTGCAGATGCTGGAAATCCAGAGCAACGTACACACAAAATGCTGGAGGAACTCAGCAGGTCAGGCGCCATCTATGGAGGGGTAAAAGCAGTCAATGCTGCGGGCCAAGACTCTTCATCAGGACTGGAAAGAAAGGGGTATGAATCCAGAATAAGAAGGTCGGGGGGGGGGGGGGGAAGGAGTACAAGCTGGTAGGTGATAGGCGAAGCCAGATGAAGGGGAAGATAAGCGAGTGAGGGAGGAATTTCTGTAGTTTGCTTGATGAACTCTGGGGAAGAAGCTTGAAAGTAAACAAGTGGAAAGTTGCTTTATGATTGAAAATGGGACTCAGTAGTCATTTTTAAATAACAGATCTGCAACTATTTTACAGATGTACAAATGGAATAAAGTTATCTACTCAAGCACTTCATCTCTGAAAATTTCGACTATATTTTTTGACTGAATTTAAATCTGAAGATTAATGTAGAAGAGAACATAGAATACAGTAGAGACCCTTCGGTACACAATGTTGTGCCGACCTTTTAACCTGCTCTAAGATTAATCTAACCCTTCCCATATAGCCCTCCATTTTTCTGTCATCCATGTGCCAATCTAAGAGTTTCTTAAATGCCGTAATGTATCCTTACATGGAAGTATTATCATGAAGCACTACAGAAAGTAGTAATGTATAATATCACATGCTTGATAACTAAGGCCACACAATGAATAATGATAACAGCTAATAGTTCATAGGGATGGTCTGGGGATCGAGAGGGGAGTTGGGGGTTGGTTAGAGTTTAGGGATAGTGCCTTCAGAGAGTTAGTAATCAGATCTCCACTCCGGGGTTGAAGTCCACCCATGCAGATGGGTGAAGAAGAACATCCACAGTCTAGCGCTCTGATCTGCACTCGAAGGCCAGTGACGTGGGTATTGCTGCTTCTTGCCACACTCAACGTCCAACAATTTACAAACGGGATGGAGGTCATCCAGAGTTTAGGCCTCAACTCCATGCTCGTAGGCCAGCGATGTGGATAGATGACAGTGGACGTCCATAGATGTAAGGCTGTCCCAAGTCGGTGGGCCCCAGGATTGGATGTCTATGCGAGCAGGAGGCACAAGGCGTCTTGGATGGGGGAGGTGGGGGGGGGGGGATCATGATCAGACAACTCATCCAAGTCCGAACCTGGAGTTTAGAGTCCCATCATCCTCTTTTTTGGGGGTCAATACCAAAGATTGAAACCTGAAAGTTGAAGGTAAAACCCGATGGCCAAAGCCTGTGGGCCTGTCCTAGGGATGGATGACTGTCCTTGTGTGTGTGCTGGATGGGAGGGAGAAGTAGCTTTGCTGTTGCTCTTTTGTTGCTTCTTGTGTTCTGTGTTGTTCCACCGAGCATTGTGGGCATGTAATGTTGATGGCAGAACGTGGGCTGCCCACAGCACATCTCTAAGTGTGTTGGTTGTTAACGCAAGCAAAGCATTTCACTTTATGTTGACATGTACATGTGATAAATAAAACTGAATCTGAAGCTAATCACAGAACTATCTGTTGGAAGAAGTCACACTAATGTGATGCATCAGAATCAGGTTTGCAAAAATGTACAAAAGGTATAGCTTGTTACTCACTCTACTAGAATCAAACTTATGCATGTCATCTTGAATGCCTTGTAAATTCTTCGAGTAAATTGTATTTGGAAGAGATGTTTTGGTTCTCATTAACCACCGGAATTTGGAGAAACCACTTGTGAATACATGCGGTACATTTATGAAAGATATTTTAAAAATAAAGTGAAAATAAAATAAACTAACATCTTAAAGCACTTCATAGGAGCATTAGCACAAACAAGAGAAAATCTGCAGATAATGGAAATCCAAGCGACTCGCACAAACTGCTGGAGTAACTCAGCAGGCCAGGCAGCATCTATGGAAAAGAGTACAGTCGACATTTCGGTCCACAACCCTTCATCAGGACTGTGAGTCCCGATGAAGGGTCCCGGCCCAAAATGTCAACTGTTTGCACTTTTCCATAGATGCTGCCTGGCCTTTGAGTTACTCCAGCAGTTTGTGTGTTGCATAGAAGCATTATCACTTGTATGCTTACCGACACAACAACTCTACGACAGATGCCATAGCATCTGTCATGCACCTGCCCTGACACACCTAGAAAGCAATGACATTTATGTCAGATGTCTCTGGATTTCAGTTTGGCATCTAATGTTACTGTCCCACAGCCCCTGGTGAACAAACTCCCACTCCTCGGTCTATTCACACCACTGGGCAACTGGGTGTTGGACTTCCTAAACAACACACCTCAGGTAGTCAGGATGCACAACCGCTCCTTCCACCCCATCGTCGTCAACATCAGTGCCCCCCAGGTCTGCTCTCACGTGACTGCACATTAATGTGATGAAATAAGAAACTTTACAATGTCAAGTTTGCCAATGATACGACAGTGTGTTGGCTCATCACCAATAAAGATGAGACAGCCTACAGAGAGGAGGTGGAAGAACTCGAGGCCTGGTGCCAGGCAAATAGCCTCTTCCTCAATGTCAACCAGACAAAGGAGATGGTTATTGGCTACAGTATGCACTGCTCATACCCCTCCTTACAATAGCAGCACAGCAGTGGAGACTGTAAGTAGGTTCAAAGTCCTGAGAATGCATATCTCACACAACGTGTCACGGTCCCAAAACACATTCTACACAATCAGGAAAGCACAGCAACACCTCTCCTTTCTTAGGAGGCAACAGAAAGCTGGACTGTGCACATCTATACTCACGTCATTCTACAGATTTGCAGTAGAGAGCATCCTAACAAACTGCATCACTGCATGGTATGAAACCAGGAAGGCTGAACAACAGGTAGTTGAAACTGCTCAATGCATCACTGGCACCAGCCTACCCACCATTAAAGACATATATACAGAAAGGTACCAGAAAATCATGGAGGATCCCACCAATCCTGGTCATGGTCCCAATCCCATCAGGGAGGAGGATACACAGCATCCACACCAGAATCCCCAGACTCAAGAGCAGTTCCTTACCCTGAGCAGTAAGGCTGATCAACACCTCCACCTACTAACCCACCCCAACCACCACTACTTTATCAATTCCTGTCAGAGTCACCTTACATACAGATACTCTTGTGCCTCGTGTCACTTTATGGACATACAATCAATCCACGTCTAGAAGCTTTCTTATGTACTTATATTTATTGTGCATTTTATTATTATTGCGCTCTTTATCTTTTGTTTATGTTCTTCATCGAAGCCAGAGTAACAATTATTTTGTTCTCCGTTACACTTGTGTATAGGAAATGGCATTAAACAATCTTGAATCTTGAATCAAATCTGACACAGAGCCAAACAAGAAGCAGTTGGTGGTGATTATGTCAAAGTGTAGGATAGATGGCTCGAAATGAAGGAAATAAGGAAGTAGTTGGTTCATGGAATGAAATGCAAAGGTTATGAAGGTGCCCTGGTCGCATAGCAATTTGCACAACACTCTTACGGCTCTGGGCTAACTCGTTCTCAGATGGGGTATTCAAAGCAACTTATACCACATGCAGGTATCATTTTGACACTCAAACAATGGATTCCATCATAGCAAATTTCATGCTGTGCTTTAAAGAATCTTTCTCTGGCTTTAATTAGAATATTCACAAATGGGTGTATTTTTAAAAAATATATGTATGTCAAAATGACATTTGTACTGCAGTTCATACGTCATCTATCCCTCTGTCATATAAATTTAAAGGATCATATTTTAAAATTGCAGATTAGGAAGCTTAACTTGTACTGAAGTGTTTTGCTCGGTCTGCTTTGCTGATAACATTTCATTTGGGATGAAAATGAAAACCAAAAGAAACAAAGCTCGGCACTGCACAAACGAACTCCTCCAATAACACCTGAAGCTCGGGGCGGAGGAGTTCTGAATTCAATCCCAGCATCCTCAGCAAGGAATTTGTACGTTCTTCCCATGGAATACATGGGTTTCCTTGGGTGCCCCAGTTTCTTCCCACTGTCCAAAGACCTACCAGTTAGTAGGATAGTTGGTCATTGTAAATTGTCCCGTGATTAGGCTAGGGTTGAATCAGTGGGTAGCCAGTACTAGGCTCGAAGAGCTAGAAAAGCCTATTCCATATTGTACCTCTAAATAAATATAACTAAATTACAGTTACAGGTCATTGCTATGCCAATTCATTGGCAGCTCTTAGAACTGTGAAATATTATGGAATAGGGATGGGTGTGGTCATGGAGGCAAGGCGGAAATATGGACAAGAACTTTAAATTCTTAACCCTGCAATGCATCACCAGGAAACAGTGTTGGTTCGTGAGCACAGTGGAGCAGCGTGGGCAGGATTTGGTGCAAGTTAGGACGTAGCCAAGGAGTTTTGAGAACGTGCTTCGAGGGTACATTTGAAAAGTAAAGTCCTGAAAGAAAGAAGAGATGGATGAGGTTTTAGCGGGTCAGCTGGAGTCACGTGCTGTTGTGAAAGTAGAGGTGAGCAACCATTTTGACGGTAAGTGTAAACCACTTCACTCATTTCAAATAGGGTACCATGACTGCGAACGGTCCCGTAAAAGTCAATGACTGGAAGGGTGTCAATGGCCTGGAAATGGAATTTCTGGCAGGAGCTGAAGACAACGATCTTCCCAATTTTCTGCCAAAGGAAAACTCTGCTTATTCATTACTGGATGGCATATAGGTATTGTGACAAATTAGAGAAAGTACTGGGGTTGAATGAGGTGGTGGTAAGGTAGAATTGGGTGTCATCAGTCTATGTGTGTTAACTGGTGCTGTGGTTTTGGATGCTGCTGAGGAAGGATTTTAAAGAGCAACAGATGGTTGAAGAACCACAGGACTCCTGGTCACAGGTAAGATAACTGAAGAAGCTGAAATTCTGACGGAGTGAGCATCTTCTCTAAGTTCGCCAATGCTTCAGTCTTAAAAGTATTGGAAGAACAGATTAGATGCTTTGTAGCTTTTTTAAGTATTGTGCAATTTCATTATTACAAACAAATCCGTTCTTTTGTTCAGTTCTGCTTGATATTATGCTCCACCTTCACTCCAGCTATTTTTATATTGCATGGATAAAGTTTCAGATTTTGCTCAGAATGAGAACTTGAACTCTTGTCCTGAATGAATGAGTAGGTTAAAGCCCCTTTCCAGGAATTTAATTTGTTACAATATCGCACCAGGAATGCAGCTTTGCTGCATGAGACAATGAACTAATGACTTGCTTGTTTATGAAGTTTTGCAGTGTGTATATATCGCATAAGGTATTTCCCAACATTGCATTGACATCTAAAACAACATAAGAAAGCATGAAGTGGGTACCTGATAAAGACTAAAACACCAGCAAAGATAAATTCCTATGCCCAAATGTGGCTACTACAAATTATTATCGGGAGTTTAAATGACTCGGAATCTAGCAATTTCAAAATTCATCATTGGTGCAATTTCAAAATTCATCATTGGTGCACTTTCCATTACTTTTGAACAATAAGGGGTAGGCTTTTACTATACTAAGGCTAAAATATAGCTTATCATGAAATCTCTAGAAGATTGGGTGCAAAAAAAAATGACTGCATGCCCCAGAGGATTTACTGAGGCTTTCAGTGTCTACTTGAGTAAATGACCTCATAAATATGACAGAAATATGCACATACGAATCCCTGTTAAATTTTTTATTGCTAATCACCTGATCAGCTTCTGTGGTGTTCTCCTTCAAAAAAAGAACCTGTCTTTTCCCTTGTAAAAGTTGATTTGAATGAAACTGCCGCTTCCTGGTGGTCAGCTATCAAGAGTTTGGCCCAGCTGGTAACTTCCATCATCTCTGAAATGCTGAAGTGAAGCTCAACAGGGTCAAAGAGCCAAAAACATTCATATCACACTGCACCCAAGCAGAAAACCAGCAGACCTCCCGAAAGGAGCCTAGCAGCCTTGAGCAGAGGTGTATTCTGAAAGGTTTGGGGGGGGGGGGGTCACAAGCTAGCCTCCTAACTGTACACAAAAAGTGAAAGCTCCCTACAGAGCTCAATAATGAGTTGTCAATGCAAAATAACAATTTATTGAAAGGCATGCCATGCTGATTAAACAGTACTTGTGAGGATTTTAAGCCTATTGCTGATCATCTGTTGCAATTACTTTGACTTTTACTGAGAGAAATAACGCCAAAACAGTGTAGCACAGGAACAGTCTCTTTAGCCCAGCAGCCTACGCCAATCCTGATGCCTGTGTAACTGATGTCACCTGCTTGTACATGGTCTATATCTCCCTATTCCCTGCCTATTCATGTGTCTGTCTAAATTCTCAAACAGAGTTTTACTTACCTTATTATAAAGCATATATTTTCAGCAATGTCTTTAATGCATTCAATATATGGAAGCTGTAAATTTTTAATAATGTGTATTTTATTAGAATCTGCTTTAAAACTCACATTACTGGTGTGCATACATTATACTTTTTCATATAGTAACTTGCATTGTAATGCACTCATACGCAGTTAATGATGAAATTATCAATACAAGAGATTCTGCAGATGTTGGAAATCCAGAGCAGCACCCCAAAATTGTGGGGGTATTTTGGGCTGCATCAGATCTGGAGTATCTGGATCTCCTTTACACATGCGTATTGGAAATGACATTAAACAATCTTGGATCTTGTTTTTGAAAATGCTGGAGGAACTGGACAGGCCAGGCAGCATCTTTGGAGAGGAATAAACAGTCAGGACTGGCCTGATGAAGGGTCTCAGACAGAAGTATTAACCGATTTTTCCCCCTCCATAGATGCTGTCTGACCTGCTGAATTCTTCTGGCATTTTGTGTGTTGCTAATAATGAAATTAGGTCCTTTACAATGCATGGTTTACTAAGATGCAAATAACATGCAGTAAATGATTACTTAATCTACTTTGATCACAGTGATGAGAGAAGAATCATAGGTAGAATAGTAAGATGCTTCCCCACCAATCTTGAAATATTAAAAACTTATCTATTCTATATATCTGACCAGGCAAGCAGAACAGCAATTTAAACATTGTAATCCAAATTTGTAGATTGAATTAAAGTACAACCAAGAGTATATGCTCTGTTCTTGGATGGACCTTGAATGCATGACTTTCTGATGAAAGAATTCAGCCAGTGTGACGACCTACAAGTTACATGATGCCATGCTATTTAAAACAGCTTTGGCTTTCTGTGGCAAACACGAGGAAATCTGCAGATGCTGGAAATTCAAGCAACACACACAAAATGCTGGTGGAACACAGCAGGTCAGGAAGCATCTACAGGAAGAAGCGCAGTCGACGTTTTGGGCCGAGACCCTTCGTCAGGACGGTGCTTCTTCCTGTAGATGCTGCCTTGCCTGCCGTGTTCCACCAGCATTTTGTGTGTTTGGCTTTCTGTGTTTATTCTACGTGCAAAGTAAGAAAACTTTACACAATATCAAATCATACGACCCAGGAAAGCTACATTTAGAAAATGCGAGTTTTCATTTGATGGAATTATAGTTTCCAATGGTTTTATTGGAAAGCGAAATCAGATGGGTTCAAAGTTCGTGCTGCGCCCAATCACAAAAGCATTTCAGTAGATGGTCAGATTAACATTGTCCCTCAAACTTCTTTCATACCTTGTCTTCCAGAGCAGATTCAGTAAGTTATTGTGCTTTATTTAGTAGTAGCACTCTTGACTCAGTATTTAGAATATTGCACTGATGTTATGGGATTTACCCGAAATTGAGCTCAACTGTTCTGAGACACATAGCACACTTAATGTTTATAAATTAACAAATGAGATTTGATTCATTCATGAAATTTTCCACATGCATGAATTAGCAACCTCAAGGTTTCATTTTGAAAAACATCAGTTATTATCAGTGGCATTTTATTTAAATTGGATTTTTATAAGTCATATTAAGTTAGTTCAGAATTTTTAATATTCTAGGCTGTGGATTCCCTGTCTATGTGCAATAGCGATCCATCAGAAATTAACAAATCTAAATAAAGAACTTGGTGACCACCAGCGCCAGTGTCAAGCAGGCTGGTACTGAGTAATCCCTTCGTAATCAGTTCTGTCTTGCTTTTAATGAGTACAAAACAATCTTCAGACTCCGTAAAAGGTGACCAACTGTGGATATCTGAGACAGGAAGCCTGATCCTTTTTCATGCATGAACAAAGTGCATCTTCTCTCCTTAGCATTACAAAAGGGCTTGAAGTCCATTGCAGACTGTGGAATATTAATTGAGCTATGATGAAATTGTGTTTACATGCAGTTGACATTTGTTTAAACAACCTCCTTATTGATATTTCACCCCGTTACATATAATATGTAAACCTTACCCTGCTTGGGAATTCAGTTCTGGCGCAGCATAAGAAACTGTAATGGAAATTTGCATTGACAAAAGAGGAGAGAAAACAAATCAAAAATCAAATTTATGGAAGGAATGGAGGTGTTGGGGGTGGGGGTGGTTGATGGTGATGGTAGAGAGCAAGGAATAAAGCTTGTTGAATTTTCTCCTGAGGTAATTTGTCATGCTAAAAACAGGACAGAGTGAGCTGCCTAGAGCCATCTACATCTTTGAGCAGGTCTTCCTCTGTCTGAGCCAAAAGATGAAAATGCAAAGGGAACTAAATAAATGAAATTCTGAATTGGAAAAATAAAAAAAAGTAAAAAAGAAATGCCCCTTTCCTTGCTACTTAATACACTATGCACGATGGCCTTGCAAGAGCCAACTGAGAGATACTGTCATCAAAGGAGTGACACTGATTAAAATCTTTCCCCTGTCTCTTCCGTAGGTTTGGGGAAGCATTCACCTTCTTTTATGAGATACATTATTTGGTGAATCTGCAGTATGACACATAAAGATGAGTAGATATTGAATATGCAGTCAATCAACTGACTAGACAGCTGAGGCCTTAACAAGCACAGATGCTGAGACACTGGGCTCCAATCGCACCCCCCTGTTGAAGCTATTACCTCAGTGCCACTTTCATTAACTGGTGTGAACTTTGCATGACCCTTTGGCAAATTTTTTATGTCCATTATGGTAGAGGCGAATGATTTACATTGTCATTCATGTCATAATTTGATTTTTGTGCAAGCTTTAGGAGAATGGGTAGAAGAGGCTAATAGAGTAATCAGGCCCTCAGTTACATAGTAATAAGATTGCCCCTGAACAGTGATTACTATTACTTGGCCCAGTGATTACTGAACATTAATAGCATTTTTCTCAGCTGCTTTGCTACCAATTAACAGTAAAATCACTGGCTACATAAGACTCATTGTATTCTGTCTTTACTTAAAAAACTAATCATCCATTTAATGTTTAGGGCTTTTTAAAATAAACAGCTTTCCTTAGAGTTCTTTTAGGTGTTTCTTTTTCACACAGGTGGAAATATAACGGCACAAATTAGAAAATGGACATAATTGCCTCAATTCCACAGGTATAAAATGTGCGCAATGTAAATAAATTGCATGGATTAATGCCCTATCGCCAAAGGATATGCGGAATATGTCCCAGATTTGGTTCATGAAATCTTCCAGAAGTCACTGCCAGTTGTCCAAATGGCAGAGAGTAGAACAAATTATACAACCAAATGCAGAGCCAAACGCCAATTTGACACCATCTTGGATGCATCTACTATTACAGGGTGGAACGGAAGCTGGATCTGCCCTGTTCTGTCTCTTTGGGAGACGACTGTTACCAATAGATACATTTTAATTTAAATATCAAATATTGTCAAAAAGCTGGTTAAAAACCAAAATGGTTCCTCCGATCCGCACAATGTTCAAATGGCCTCTTCAAGCCCAAATGTTACTCCAACCACTTCGGACCAATAACATATCTGCAATCTGTTCCCAGCAGAACCACTGGGAGTATTAATTTTGTTAAATAAGTGATCTGGAGTAAGTGACCAGAAACTTACTGAGTGCATATTAATGAAATTGAGGTCAAGTTTCATCCTAACCTAGGTACTTTCAATTGATTTGTATATAGGACCACACTGGTGCTTTTCCTTGCCTTTTTTTGCCCTTCAAAAGATCCTAACTTGTCTATTTCTTTCTTTCTGCAAACCTTCTTTTGCAGAATGCCATATATCAAAGTCTTTCTTCTTGAATTGTTTTCCTTTGCCCTCTTCTCAGATTACTTTTCCTTAAGACTTTGTGCCATTTGTTACGTCTTTTCCAGTTCCTCTCTATTTATCTTTTCACCTATAATGGGACTTGCAGACTCCATCAATCCACAGAACTTGGATTTCACTGGCAAAATAATATCAACAGGCAATTTTCTTAGCTTAATCAACATGGGCAAACACTCATTAAAATGAATTTCTATTTTCCATCTGAAAGTGTGCAGAAAGTGTTATAAATAGAATGTGTCAGTGTCATATGATAAATAACCTCACTTGTGAGACTAACTGTAATCCACTTGTCACATTGTTGCTCCCGAATTATTTGGTCACCTTATTTGTGGCGATTTATCATACTGCTGGCTGTTATATTTCATTTATTTACAACATGTCTGCAGCTCTGAAACTGTAAAAACAAAAATCATATTCCACTATTTGTGGTGGGCTGATTCCCTCTGTGAGCTATGTGTAGCTAAATTATTAACCTGTGCTTTATAAACACATTAATGATTTCATAAACACAGCACACAGAGGAAATCATCCCCAATGATATTATAAAGTTGCTGTTTACTCCCTATTTCCTAGATTAAAATAACGTAAAAAAGCATTAAAACAATTTTTCATTTTTAGTGAAACGCATAGCATCAGTGTTATGCATAGAATACTTCATGAAGCCGACTACTTGATATCTTATTTTTTATTTCCACTCTTGAGGCTGACCATAACTCACTCTCAGCCTGTTCCCTCGTTAGTTATATGACCACTTCACTGTGGAGATAAAAATTATAACATACAGAAGCCCATGAACCATTCCAGTTTTACTATGTTGGATTGCATTTGATACTTACTCGGCAGCAACCTGAAACATATGATAATTAACATATTTTAAACTTCTGGGTTTTTTTCCCCCTCACAGAACACTAATCTGTTTCTCAGCCTATGTCATGACACTCTGAATTTAACAAAGTTACATGACTTAGTGGGAAGAGAATGATTCCTCCTCTTGGGTAAGTGGAAACCATGGGATAACAAACAACTACACATCATATCTCACATGCATCACGCAGAAGCACTCACATAACAGCCTCTTGCCATTATTGTTAGACAGTCTATTTAACAGATGTTTAATCTGTGACCTAAAGGGATATTTTTCATACCTATACACTAGTGATGTCACAAATACATAACTGCATTCTATCTTGATCGTTGAAATATTTGCTACAAGCAGATTATGCGTTGGACTGTGTTGAGCTCCAATGAATACATAAGCACACATCGGATGGGTAAAATTCATAGATAACTTCTGCTTTATTTATCTTAATCATTTTCATTTTATCTTCTCATATGTTTTAGATTAAATGTTACATGTTTTATTTCTGTATATTCTGGTCCATCCAGCTGCTTGAAGGAACCCACAGTGCTTTCCCAAAAACTCTGAGGCACTGCATAGATTTCCATTTCTCCATTGATCATCACATTTTCCTGTTGCATAGAATATTATCCTAATACTCTCACCTTTTTGCATTTCTCTGGCTCTGCCTGTCATTCATAGTCATTCATTCTCCCTCCCTCTCTCTCTCTCTCCCCCTTTCTAAAACTCTCTTTCTCCCGGTTTTGTTTCCCAGTCACAATGTGCAATCAGTGTGAGTCAGTACTATGAATGGTCCTCCTCACAGCCAGTAAATCATCACTCCTTTCTGGCAGCTGACAGCTTTCCTAAGTGTGGTGTCATGACTCGGTCTATCAGATTCCTTTAAGACACTGTTTGAACAAATTGCAGGAACAATACAGCCAGTAACCTGAGCAACTGCAGACGGAGTACAATGGAGACCCTTTGTGGAGACACAACCTCTGCAGCCCCGAGCTGTACATTACACCAGAATAGCCGCTCTCAATTACCTTTTGTGTATTACCGCCAAAGAAAACCCCTTCCACACAACATTAAACTTTATTCCTTCAGTATTTCAGCTGTCACGATTCCTCTTGCCAAAGGGAAAAGCTTGCAAGAGTGTACCTTCTTAAGCATTCTGGTCAGTGAGAAAGTTGGAACCTGATTGCACACTGCTTGAAATTCAAATATTTCCCCTACAGCAAATTGTGCTTGTTTCAGAATTTCCTTGGTGTCAGCCACTTTGCAGGATTAGATGTCAGGGTTTCTGGAAGTTAACCTCCAGACTATTGACAGTGTAAAATTCATTTGGATTACACCATGCAGCAACATGAGTACCCATTTAAAGCTTCTGTGTTGTCAGGAATTCTTGGCTTGCTAACAAGGTATTACTGCTGATGTACATTAATACAACATGAAGGCCCTCAGATGATAATAAAACCCTGTATTATTTTAATGCAGAGTGAAGGAATTATTTTCATTTCGCCTTCCCCCAAGCCTGAATATGTGTGGTTCTAAAGTAAACATTTCAGGTTCAAAAGCTATATGGTTGTACATGTAGACCCTCCTGTTTCACAATCTGTGCACAACCATCTGTCTCTAATATGCACCCACAACCACATGAATTGTATTTGGATTGGAATTACTTTACAGCCAAAAGTTCTCAAACACACGAGGAGGGCGTTTGCACAATCAGAAACGGTACATTCCCAAAGAACCCAGCTAATACAGGCAAGAAATTTCAGGCACAAATTTGGCAAGAGCAATGTCATCATGCCTCATCATACACGACAGCCCCATACAAATTAATCCTGTTCAGTCGTACAGATGTGAATTGAATGATGGATGGCACCATACCAGTCATAAAATAGAGGAAAATGCATTAGAAACACCCAGATGTGCGGGAGGTAGAGTTAGGAGGTGGAATGGGATGGGCATTATCAGAAATACAAGAGGGGTTTGCCACAATTTACACTTGCATTCCTGCTTCTCCTGGCTCTACCTCCTGCAAAATAACCTGCAATTTTTAATGGAGCCTCGCGCAGTTTGAAGAATTATGTCAGCAAAAACTGACTGTAACATGAGCTGTTACCTGTTCATATAGTACTCTCCCATTGTGGAATTACTCCTTATATACCGAATTCTAGCAAAGCCAACAGGGTCTATTTCTCAACATAAATATCAAGTACTGGGGAATCTGGGCCATATTCTTAATATCCTCCATCTCTGGTTTTGACAAGACCCAAAGGCTCAGAACTTCACTGGGAAAGATACAATATACCAGTATGTAAGATAAACTTCTCACTGCACCTGGATACAATATACAGTTGTAAGAGTTACAGAGCAATACAGTGAGGCTTTTCAGCCCTTCTTCTCAATGATGACCAACTGCCAATCCAGCTAGCCGCAATTTCCTGCATTCAGCCAATATTCATCTGAGTAAGGACCCAGGACATGCCCTTTTCTCACTGTTACCATCAGGGAGGAGGTACAGAAACCTGAAGGCACATGCTCAGCGATTCAGGAACAGCTGCTTCCCCTCTGCCATTTGATTCCTAAATGGACATCGAATCTTTGGACACCTCACCTTTTTTTAATATATAGTATTTCTGTTTTTGCATATTTTTAAAAAATCTATTCAATATATGTAATTGATCTACTTGTTTATTTATTACTTTTTTAAATTTTATTTATTATTATTTTTTTCTCTCTGCTAGATTATGTATTGCATTGAACTGCTGCTGCTAAGTTAACAAATCTCACGTCACATGCCGATAATAATCCTGATTCCGATTCTGATTCAGGTACCCATCTAAGTGCTTCTGAAATGATACTATTGTACCCGCCACAACCTGCCTCTAGCAGCTCATTCCATAAACTCACCACGTGTGGAAAAAGTTGCCCCTCATGTTCCTTTTAAATCATTCCCCTCCCACCCTCAATCTGTCCCCCTTAACTTGGACTCCTTTAGTCTCAGGAATTGACTGCCACCATCCACCTGATCTGTGCCTCTCATGATCTTCAACTTTTCTAGAAGGTTGGTCCAGTTTAACCATGTTGTTCCTATAACAGGTGACCTAAACCTATTATTGGCAAGTACTGCAAGTGTGGCATCACCAACAAGGTACACAACTGCAACATCCTGTCACAGCCTCCATACTCAGTGCCCTGACTGAAGATGGCCAGTTTGCTAAATGCCTTTTCACCACCCCATCTACCTGTGAAGATGCTTTCAATGGAATATGCATTCGTCCTTCTGATCCATTACATTCCCCAGTGCCCTACCATTCATGGGATAAGTCCTGCACTGGACTGACTTTCCAAACTCAGCCTTTAACAGTATTGAAATCTATTTGTTGGAAGTACTGACTCCTCAAGCTTGAACTCACATCTAGTTGTTTGCACGGGAAAAGAGATATTCAATAATATCATCTAAGGGTTTCCAGATTGCGACAAAACAAATATAATGAGAAAAGCTTGATTCTGGGGTGATTAGCTAGAAGCCCTGAACAGAAAATGGTGTAGAACGTCAATCTGAAATTTTCTGAAGAAAGAAACAAAGTAAACAAGCTTAATATGGGAAGCAGGAATGAAATGAAATCAAGCCCATCCAAGGCTGTTCCTTGGTTCACTAATGCATCACTGAATGTGCTGTCGGAGCTAAGAAGTGCTAGGGGAAAGAAGTCAACTGAGGACACCAAGTAAATGTGTTCGGAGGCGGTGCAGAAGGTGAACAGCAGGTGAGTGATATCACATCGATGCTGTGAAAGACTTTGCTGTTGTCAAACACTTTTAAGTGACCAAAAGGTGGATTAACTGTCAAATTATTCCAGACAGTAATGTTCTGCATGTGTGGCAAGCCTGTCAGAGTAACAGACACGTCTGGCTGCTCTTTCTTAATGACATCTTCCCAAATGAAACTGGTATCATTCCTGACCATTGCAAAATGATCTTATTTTATTAATTTAGAGATACAGTGTGGAACAGGCCCTTCTGGCCCTTCGAGCAGGGCTGCCTGCAACCCACCAATTGAATCTTAGCCTAATCATGGGACAATTTACAATGACCAATTAACCAACTAACTGGCCTGACTTTGGACTGTGGAAGGAATTTGGAGCACCCAGAGGAAACCCATGCATTTTACGGGGAGGACATACAAACTCCATACAGAGGATCCTGGGATTGAACTTTGAACTCTGATGCCCCATGCTAACCACTATGTTGCCATCGTGCCTATGAAATTAGGAATCATTCAACTAATTTATATATTTATGTGATACCAGCTAAGAGATCCTACCAATGTTGCCTAGTAATTAATGGAAAGACCCCGAAGTAAAAAGTTGAGAGCAATGGTCTTAGAGTAGATGTAAAAAAATGGAGGATTATGGATTGTACAGGAGGGAAGGGTTAGATCGATCATGGAGTAGGATTATACAGGTCAGCACAACATGATGGGTTGAAGGGCCTGTACTGTTCTATGTTCTTGAGACTGATCACACTAAGAATACTAATACTGTTTATCCATGGCAAAGGAACCAATTGTTGACACTGTAGCTAACTCTGGACTCCACTGAGCTCTTTCTTTGTCCAGAGTAGCTGCACGTTTGTTAATATGATACTGTCACTAGTACAACCATTCCTGTTCTTTGTGCCCCATCTTTACCCAAACCATTGGGCTTAATCAAGCTAGCTGTGGCCCACGGTTTAGAAAGGAACCAGGAAGATTTCAGACATCTTGGGTCTGTTCAGACCTTACTGTTTGCAGAATGTGCTGAGAGGCAGATGCCAGTCTCCACTATGGCTGCCATGTGGAGTCCAGTGCAAAGCTTTGTTCTGCTAGGACTTCCCAGCATTACGCTGGTGACTTTGCCTTACTGATCCAAAACAGGCATGACCTGCAATATGGTCAACTGCCCAATCTTTGAATAGGGATTCCCAAAATTATTCCATGTTTTATCCTTTCCTGATTGTTTCAGCATTATTAATTGCTCCCAATAGCTCCTCTCTAGCTTGGCTTCCTCTTAAAGGGTCTCAGCAGCATGCTTGCTGAGCCATTCAACACCCTTCATCAGATTCTTTCAGCTTGTGGACAGTCAGCTTGATCAGCCCTCTGCGTCCACCTCCTGTTCCTGGGGATGAACAGGGGTGATGGGTTCCAAGTCAAAGTAGCTAGCTAAATCCAGCTAGCTAATCCACATTAATATTCACCCAGAATTCTAGTGCTTTTGGAGATACGGAAGTGAGAAGCCATTTCAGCAAATAAACAGCCAATATTCTTGAATCTGAACTAAACAAGCACCAGTTTCACAATGAACTCCTGAGAGTTAATGTAATTTATTAGAACAGTAAAGTATTTACATAAATACCAGCCTTATGTATAAATCTCATATTTTGCTGCATTTCTAATTCATTCAGAACCAAACTGTGGATCAATTCAATTAAGGAATATAAGATAACACATCCACTTGAACTAGCATGATTAAAGCTACTGACATACATAGCAATGCCCATATTTGGGTACTCTAGGGTAAACCTCATAGGTTGAGGGACCTCACATGCTGAAGTAATAGTATCAATAAAAGACCACACCAACTTGGGTGTTCAACCTGTGTGCAAAAGACAACAAATTGTGCAAATACAAAAAGAAAGAAAGAAATAATAATAATAATAATAATAATAATAATAAATAATAATAAGCAGTAAGTATTGAGAACACGAGATGAAGAATCCTTGAAAGTGAGTCCACTGTTTGTGGGAACATTTCAATGATAGGGCTTGTGAAGTTGAGTGAAGTTATCCCCTTTGGTTCAAGATCCTAATGGTTAAGGGATAGTAACTATTCATGAACCTGGTAGAGTGACTCCTAATGTTTCTATACCTTCTTCCTGGCGGCAGCAGTGAGAAGAGAATATGTCCTGGGTGGTGGGGGTCATGTCCTGGATGATGGATGCTGCTTTCCTGTGACAGCATTTCATGTAGGTGTGCACAATGGTGGGAAGGGCTTTACCTGTGGTGGGCTGGGCTGTATCCACTACTTTTTTTAGGATTTTCCATTCAAAGTCATTTGATGTTTCCATACTGTGATGGCTGTGATGCAGCCAGTCAATATACTCTCCATCCCACATTTATAGAAATTTTAGATGTCATGCCAATTATTTGCAAACCCTTAAGGAAGTAGAGGTACTGTCTTGCTTTCTTCATCACTGCACTTACCATGTCAGGCCCAGGACAGGTCCTCTGAAGTAATAACCCCGAGGAATTTAAAGTTGCTGATCCCTCTACCTCTGATCCTCCAGTGAGGGCTGGCTCATGGACCTCTGGTTTCCTTCTGAAGTCAATAATGAGCTCCTTTGTCTTGCTGACATTGAGTAAGGGTTGTTGTTATGGCACCACTCAGCCAGATTTTCAATCTCCCTCCTAAATGCTTGATATGGCTAAGAACAGTGGCATTGTCGGAAAACTTAAATATGGCATTGGAGCTGTTCTTAGCTACACAGTTGTAAGTGTAGTGCAGGGGACTAAAGACACGGCCTTGTGGTGCACCTGTGTCGATGGAGATTTTGAAGGAGGTGCTGTTGCCAATCCGAACTGACTGGGGTCTACAAGTGAGAAAAACAATGATCCAATTGCACAAGGAGGCATTGAGGCCAAAGTCTTGGACCTTACCGATTATTAATCAGGGGTTCTCTCTGAAAATAATTTCTATAACAGAAAGAAGTACAAATGACAGATAGACAATGTTAAGAGGATAAGACAGAATTTTTAATATGTCAATAAAATACTTCTTCTGTGATTTGAAACAACCCCCCTCCCATACCTGACTTTAAAGGAAAAACATGTAAGTATTTCTCTATTAAAACATGACACAGAATCTTAATAATTGTCACTCTCATATGAATAACGGGAAATAAATCTTGAGGCAATAAACCTGGATTTGGCAATTGAGCGCAACATCGTCCTGAAACATTAACAAAATAATTAGTTTCCTTTCAAAAGCTATATGGAAGATTACAAAGGATTAACTTCCAGTGCAACTGACAGTAGACAGACTACCAGTGCCATAACTTAATGATTCATTATGAAGTTAAGCACACATTTGCTAGACTTGGAATGTTGGAATGGTCTTACATTCTCAAGATTCTCCCAGCCGCTGAATCCTGAGAAATCAGCAAAAAACCTAAGTTTGCCAGAAGATAGATTATTTAAATTTTCAACAATCGGACGTGACCTTGAGTCCACTATTTCCTGATATTCAAGGTTGCATGTTAGATTCTGAGAGTAAGTTTTATCAGCGAGTACAGGAGCACTGGCGACTTTCTCTGGTTGGTGATCTCAGAGTGGTATGAGCAGAAAAACTGACACACTCAGCTTCATCACAGTAAGTGGTGTTTATTTTAATCAATCAAGTGGCAGTCAGAAAGAATACCTTTTCAGATAAAAGAGTCTGCAAAGTGGAGAGTGACCCAATGTAGTGCTCACTATGTAGAAATTCTTTAAAAGAGGATTAAAAACAATGGATGTAACAATTACATGGACCTATACAAATACATAAGAAAATTTACAAAGGCGTGTTATACTTAATAAGTAAAAAGGACTCTGTAAAATTGTTAAGACCCTCAGATGCACTGTTAAACTTACTCCTCCAGTAGCCCATAACATCTGTAACATAGTGTATCTTATTCTCTGTTGTAAAATATTTCCAAAAAGCACTCAACTGTGCATTTTATATCCTTTCAAATCCACCAATTTACAAGGGCTCAGATTAAGTGAAAAGCAAAGGAATGCTTTCATTTTTCCCTTAAAAAAACTTACTCTGCATTTTCCAGGTTCCAGAAAACTCTCATTAGCTTAACTCAAAGCTGATGATCATTAAACTGGAGAAAGGAAGCAGTATGAGTCCATGCTAAATGTCTCCTAAAAACACAATGGACAATCATGCTATTAAATATTGAAGTAACAGACTGAAAATATGTCATTGAGCAGCCAATCCTCGACAACCCCTTCACCTACCAGGAAAATATAAAGGCCCTCCTTTTTTCTCTTAAAGCATGCTCAGTCCATCTTTCCACTACTCTAATCACTTCTTCCAAATAAAAAGTGTTGCTATGGGAAATGAGTCTTTATGAGTCCCGGACATGTCTGACTTATCTTGGAAAATTCTCCTCAGGTCCCGTCACTGTTTTCCATGAAATATATAGCTATATCCTGCTCTTACTTTCAACGAGACAATTTGTTTTCAATTTTTTTACTTTTCCCTTACCTCCATCAGATCCAGCAATAAACTCGCCCATCCCTTTCGTGATTTTTCTATATCTGTTTCTAGCAGAAGCCAATTGATCAATATCTACTCAAATCTGGGATTCCACTGACACTCTGATAAGGTTACATTCCATTCTTGCCAGAATTCTTTTTTTTTCAGTTCATCTATCTCCTTTATATTCTGATAATGCCTCCTTCCATACCAGTGCTTTCAATATGACTTTCCTCTTCTGAAATGTCACTGTCCTTGCCAAGTCCTTCAGAAGTATCTCAGTCTCTTCCCACACTACTGTACATTGCCTCCCAGAACCCTTGTCTTACAACCAACAACCTACACATCAATGGATCATCCTTTGCTATTTCTATCACATTCAGTGAGAATTCACTACCTAACACACTTTCTCTCTTCCTCCTTTCAACAGTTCAATGTGACTGTTCCCTCTATGATACAGATCACCTTTCTACCACCTCCCCAACGTCCAGGCCCCCCAAAATATTCTTTCCAGGACCAAATACAAATTGGGCGTCACACTGTAAAATTTAAACTTCTAGTACCTTATATTAACTCTCTTGCAGATTCTCACTCTGAACCCTTGGCGCTCCCGCCTACATTGTTCCTATGAAGCACATCATATTTTTGAAGAACAGTGCTTCATCTTTTGTTAAAACCACAGCACAGCCTTCAGGACTCAACACTAAGTTCAGGAGTTTAAGATTCTAAACACTGCTCTTCTTTTAGACAGCAATCATTGGTAATGATTTTGCTATCTTCATTCATTCCTCTTCTATATTCTATTTAAATTTTTTTCATTTGACCATAACACTAAGAAAATATAGGATAAAGACAGTGGAAATAACAGATATTAGCTCAGAAAAGCAAGAAATGGATTGAGTTTGGATACAGCTAAATTATATCAAGGTAGGGAAAGTATTTGAGGGAACTGCCTGTAGACCCTAAAGCAATATTGGGTAAGATATAAATCAGGAAATCAAAGGCACATGTAACGAGGGTGATACAATAATCACAGGCAGTTTTATATGTGTATAGACTGGGTAAAGCAAATTAGCAGTAATAAGACAGAAGATATATTCATGGCCTGTATAAAGATAGTTTACACCATTTATACAAAGAAACCATTGAGAGAAGAGAGAAGCTTGGATCTTGTACTGTGCAATGAGAAATAATTAAATAAGAATCTGGTAATTAAAGAGCCTTTAGGGAAGCATAATCATAACTTTTCAGAATTTTATATCAAGGTTGAATGTGTTAAGTTTAATACATGAATTAAAGTGATGTGGGACATTGAACACAGAGAAATACAGCACAGGAACAGGCCCTTTGGCGTGCCATGTTTGTACCAAGAATGATGTCAAAGCAAACTAATCCCATCCGTTCCCCACCTGCTCACGTGATAAATGCTTCTTAAACATTGTAACCATATCTACTTCCACCACCTCCCCAAACAATGTGTTCTAGGCACCCACCGCTCTCTGTGTTAAAAAAAATTTGCCTTGCAAATTTCATAAACAAATATTCTTGGGAGAAGACAATCCCTTCGGAATTAGTGGAGAACAGCAAAAACAAAGGAGAAGTTGAAAGAAGTTAGTATTAGAAAAAAAAAGTGGAGGAACGAATGTCCCTGAACCTGATTTCCAGCACCTGATGATCTCCAATCCATAGATTTGAATGAGTAGCTATGGGACCATGTTTGCTTTCCAAAGTTCTGCAGATTCTAATACAGTTCCACTAAGATAGAACGTAACAAATGTAACCCACTATTTTCGGAAAGGCCGGAGAGAAAAAAACAATGGCTTGATAAATGGTTTGAGAAGCTGGTGTCAGGGCAGGGCTTCAGGTTCTTGGATCATTGTGATCTCTGCTGGCAGAGGCATGACCTGTACAAAAGGGATTTGTTGCATCTGAACCTGAGGGGGACCGATATTCTCTCGGGCAGGTTTGTTAGAGCTGTTGGGGAGGGTTTAAACTAATTTGGCAAGGGGTGGGGACCGGAGTGAAGGGACCCAGGATAGGACGGATGGTAAAAAAGCAAAGACAGCATGCAGTCAGACTGTTAGGAAGGGCAGGCAGATAATAGGACAAAATTGCAGCCAGCAGGGTGAGTATCAGTACATTAACAGTGCAGAATCAAAAAGGGTAACAATGTTATAACAGTCATGGGAGATTTCATGCAGGTCGATTGGGAAAATCAGATTGGTAATGGATCCCGAGAGTTGAATGCATAAGAGATGGCTTTTTAGAGCAGTTTGTCATTGAGCCCACTAGGGGATTAGCTACACTGGGTGTTATGTAATGAGCTGAAGGTGATTAGGGAGCTTAAGATAAAAGAACACTGAGGAGGCAGTGATCACAATATCATTGAGATCAACTTGAAATTTGATAGGGAGAAAGTAAAGTCTGACGTATCAGTACTTCAGTGGAGTAAAGGAAATTACAGTGGTATGACACAGAAGCTGGTCAAAGTAAATTGGAAGGAGATGCTGGCAGGGATGACAGCAGAGCAGCAATGGTGTGAGTTTCTGGGAAAAATGAGGAAGGTGCAGGGTAGATGTATTGTGATAATGAAATGGTACAACTGTGGCCGACAAGTGAAGTCAAAGCTAATGTAAAAGCAAAAGAGAGGGCATACAACAAAGCAAAACTTAGTGGGAAGGTAGAGGATTAGGAAGTTTTAAAAAACCTACAGAGCTAAACTAAAACAGTTATTAGGAAGGATAAGATGAAATATGAAAGCAAGCTAGCAAACAATATCAAAGTGGATAGTAAAAGCTTCTTCAAGTATGCAAAAAATTCCTACCTGATGAGATGAGAGTGGATATATGACTGCTAGAAAATGAGGGCAGAGAAATAATTACAAGGGACAAGGAAATGGCAGATGAACTAAATGAGTATTTTGCATCAGTCTTCACTGTGGAAGACAGTAGCAGTATGCCAGATGTTGAAGGGTGTGAGGGAAGAGAAGTGGGTGCAGTTATTATTGTAAGGGAGAAGGTGCTCAAAATGCTGAAAATCCCAAGGGTACATAAGTCACCCAGAACAGATAAGCTGCACCCTAGGGTTCTGAAAGAGGTAGTGTTAGAGACTGTGGGTGGCATTAGAAAGGATCTTTCAATAATCATTGGACTCTGGCATGGTGCCAGAGGACTGGAAAATTGCAAATGTCACTCCAGTCTTTAAGAAAGGAGGAAGGCAACAGAAAGGAAATTATAGACCGGTTAGCCTGACCTCAGAGGTTGGGAAGATGTTAGAGCCAATTGTTAAGGATGAGGTGATGGAATACCTGGTGACACAGGACAAGATAGGACAAAGTTAGCATTGTTTCCTTAAGGGAAAATCCTGCCTGACGAACCTGTTGGAAATCTTTGAGGAGATTACAAGTAGGATAGGTAAAAGGGGTGCAGTGAATGTTGTATATTTGGACTTTTATAAGGCCTTTGACAAGGTGCCACACATGAGGTTGCTTACCACGTTAAGGACCCATGGTACTACAGGAAAGTTACTGGCATGGTTAGCCCATTGGCTGATTGGTAGAAGGCAGTGAGTGGGAATAAAAGGATCCTTTTCTGGTTGGCTGCCAGTGCAGGGGTTGGTGTTGGGACTGCTTCTTATTTTCCTGTTTCTCAATGATTTAGGTGATGGAATAGATGGCTTTGTTGCCAAGTTTGAAGATGATACGAAGATTGGTGGAGGGGCAAGTAGTGTTGAGGAAACAAGTAGGATGCAGAAGGACTTAACAGATTAGGAGAATGGGCGAGACAGTGGCAAATGAAATACAATGTTGGAAAATGCATGGTTGTGCACTTTGGTAGTAAAAATAAATGTGCTGACTATTTTCTAGAGAGAAAATCCAAAAATCTGAGATGTAAAGGGACTTCGGAATCCTTGTGCAGAACACCCTAAAGGTTAACTTGCAGGTTATGTCAGTGGTGAGGAAGACAAATGTAATGTTAGCATTCATTTCAAAAGGTCTAGAATACAAGAGCAGGGATGTGATGTTGTAAGGTACTGGTGAGGCTTTATAAGGTACTGGTGAGGCCTCACCTTGAGTATTGTGATCAGTTTTGGACTTCCCATCTCAGAAAACATGTACTGGCATTGGAAAGGGTTCAGAGGAGGTTCACAAGGATGATTCCAGAAATGAAAGGGTTATCATGCGAGGAACGTTTGATGGCTCTGGGTCTGTACTCGCTGGAATTTAGAAGGATGAGGGGGGATCTCAATGAAACCTTTCAAATGTTGAAAAGCCTGGACAGAGTAGATGTGGAAAGGATGTTTCCCATGGGGGTGGAGTCTAGGACAAAAGGGCACAGCCTCGGGATAGATGGACACCCATTTAAAACAGAGGAGCAGAGTAATTTCTTTAGCCAGATGGTGGTGAATTTGTTGAATTTGTTACCACAGGCAGCTGTGGAGGCCAGGTCATTGGGCGTATTTAAGGCAGAGATTAAACACATCATCAAAGGTTACAGGGAGTGGGGCTGAGGAGGGGCAAAAGGATCAGCCATGATTGAAAAATGGAGCAGACTTGATGGGCCAAATGACGTAATTCTGCTCCTATGTCGTATGGTCTTATAGTTTATAATCAGGAGCTGGGAAAATGTTAGAATCTATTACCAAACAGGGCACTCAGAAAATAATAAAAGGATTGAGCAGAATCAAATGTATTTCTAAAGCGAAATCACATTCGGTAAGTTTGTTAGAATACTTGAGGATAACATTAGAGGAATAGATAAGGACAAAGTGGTGCATTTGGAATCTTTCAGAAAGTCTTTGATAGAGTGACATACAAGAGATAATTAAAGAAGATTAGAGTGTATGGCATTGGAGATCATATACTATTTTGGGATATATTTAAATATGGTTAGTGGGCTGAAAACAAAGAATCAGAATAAATGAACAATTTTTGGGTTGGGAGGTTGGGACTAGTGAGTTGCTGCAGGGATCACTGCTGGAGCTGAAGCCGTTCACTGTCAGGGGAAATGATTTGGGTGATGGGACAAATGCAATGCCAGTAAGCAAATGAGATAAAGCTGAATGTCAGCAGTCGATGTGAAGAGGATGCAGGTAGACTTTGAAGGGATAAGGGCAGGTTAAGTAAATAATTGAGGACATTGCAAATGGCAGAGAATGTTAGAAAAATGTCTGTTTTAAATAGACAGAGACAAAGGGCATTAGTGTTTAGAGGGATCTGGGAGTCCTTGCCTATGAATCACCAAAAATTAACATGTTAAGTACAGCAAGCAATAGGAAGGCAAACAAATGTTAGTCTTTATTGTAAGAAAATCCGAGCGCAAGAGCAAAGAGGTTTGATAGCTGCATAACTGCAGCAACACAACTGTAAATGGAATATTTTGTACGGGTACGGTTTCCCTTCCTTGCAGTAGATAGAATGAAATAAATGTTCACCAGGCTGATTCCTCGAATAGTGAGGTGAGGTGTGGAGAATGCGGGGGGGTTTGGGTTTCTCCTATCTGAAGACATTAAGTGGACTGGGCATATCCTCCCAGTAGTTTAGAGGAATGAAAGGTGATTGCACTACAATACTCAGTGGGGGTTGACTGGGTAAAGAGATAATGTATCCCTGTACAATCAGGGATCAAAATAAGGGTCAGCTGTTGAAATGGGAAGAAATTATCCAAGAGATCACCAAAGACTCTAGCAAGTTTCTACAGATGTACCATGGAAAGCATTCTAACTGGTTGCATCACCGTCTGATACAGAGGGGCCACTGCACAGGATCAGAAAAAACTGCAGAGGGTTGTAAACTCAGCCAGTTCCACCATGGGCACTAGCTTCACCACTATCAAGAACATCATCAAAAGATGATTCCTCAAAAAGGCAGCATTCATCATTAAGGCATCCCAACACCCAGGACATGGCTACTTCTCATCAGAAAGGAAGTACAGGAGTCTGAAGACACACACTCTATGCTTTATGAATAACTTCTTCCTCTCCACCATCAGAATTCTGAATGGAAAATGAAGCCAAGAACACTACAATGCTATTTTTGCTCTCTTTTTCATGACATATACATATATATAAATGATATACATTTCTTATTGTAATTTATAATATATTTCATGTATTGCACTGTACTGCTGCAATAATAGAACAAATTTCATTACAAATGTCAGTAATAATAAAACTGATTCTGTCTCTGCTTCTCACTCACCCCACAGATGCTACTCATTCTGTTGAATAGATCCAGCATTGTTTTTGTTTTCAATTTCTATCTTTTGCAGTCCACAACTTTTGAAAGGAAAAGATGTTGGCTATCAAAAAACACTTGCTCGCAAACTGTACAACAATACCGGAGCAATCCAGTAATGATAAGCGATGGGTAGATATTTCAATAGGAGCATCCCGGCTTCCCCAGAGCTGAAACTGGAATTCATAGTTCAGACTGCATATTTGGTACAATGATAACCATTTTATTGAATTGCATTTGAATGGGCAATTTATTCACAGGATGTGACAAATATAAAGATATATTGATCAAAGCGATTGAAAACAGGACAAATTCCCTATTAAATCATGTGCATTTATCATACCCCTGTGCAAGTCGTCTATTTTCCCTGCTTTACGTTGGAAGGTTCTATATACTGTATTTTTTACAAAAATGCTACAATGTTTCTTTTTATTGATTTTGAAAGAAATCAAGCAATATGTGAAAAACCTTACAGTGACAATACAGAAAGAGGCCATTCAACCCATTGGGTCGCTGCCAGCTCCGAGCACAGCAAGTCCATCAGTCGCTTTCTATTTCCCTTATTTGCCTACATCCCTCACATGCTGATCAACTCTGCTTTAATTCTTTTTGCCACTTGCTGAAACTAAGGGGGTAATTTACAGCAGCCAATGCATGTCATGGGATGTGAGAGGAAAGCAAAAATCCATGTGGTCATAGGAAAAATGCAAATTCCACACTGAGTGCACCTAACGGTTGGGATTGTATCAGGTCCTAAGAGCTGTGAGACAGCAGCCCTGATTGATGTTGCACTGTATTGCCCATTGACCTTCACAATTTCCTTTCTAAAATAAAGCTTGGGAAAACGCACCCCACTTATTTCTGAGGAATATTGTTTGTTCTATGAATGATACCAAAGAACATATTCCTATTTCAGGAAATTGTAAGTGAAAACACTTACATTTTATCAGCACAGCTTCTTTTATTTTTCTACAGTGCAGAAAGAGTTAATTCTCACTTCACTCACAGAAAATGCCATCTGCAATTTGATGGACTTCCAGTTGCTTGGGGAGATGTAAAACGGGCTGTCAACTCACTATTGCCCGTGTTACACTAACACACAAAGTCAAGATCCACTCTATTGGGTATTCACTTATCTGTACCACTTTCCAGACTGAAGGTCATCCAGAGTGACAACTATTGTCGTGGCCTGGAGCTGGAGCAATGTGTTGTACTCCTTGCTTTCTACTGCATCCTGATAGATTCCTGCAAATGACACTTCATTCTCAAAATGAAAGAGGCTACCCAGTGGGACTGCTGGCTGGGCAACTTCCCCTCTTGGATATCACTCTGGGATGAAAGTCACCCCGTTAATTGGTATGTAAATACAATAAATGGTAGGTTCCTGAGATCTAGCAAGGTTGCGTACATGAATTGTAAAGTACCCTTCCACAGTACATGGAATGTATTCTTCCATCATGAGTTCAGATTAAAAAATAAATCATGGGGAAAATATTTCTCTTATAAAATAATTCAATTTGTTGGGTTCCTCTAAGGAGTGTAAAGCCATTAGTTTAGCTGTTGGGCATTGGAGTAAAGAAACTAGCAAAGGTCATTCTTCTTCACATCTTCCTAATACGGCTGCAGGGATGAATGCACAGTTCGTCTTTCATCATGCCTTCTCTCTCTATTTTGAACTTTATATAAACAGCTCTCCAGCCACTGAAAGTTACAGCACAGATGGGGGCCACTTGGCCCTTCTTGTATCATTAGACTCTTTCAGTAGCAGTTCCAATTAATTCCACTCGCCCTCATTTTCTTCCTGCCATTTCCTTCAAATATGAAATGATCTTTTTCACCATCATTTCATCTCATTTAACATGACAATACCAAATAACTTTGAAATCACTGCAAAGTCATTCCTCATTCTTGCCAATGAAATACTGACTGACTAGAAAAATACAAGAAATGCGTTTTTCTTCATCACCTTCATTTATTTTATTTATTTGGAGATACAGCGCGGAACACACTCTTCTGGCACAATGAGCAGCGCTGCCTAGCAGCCCACCTATTTAACCACAGCCTAACCACAGAACAGTTTGCAATGACCAATTAACCTATGAACCGGTACGTCTTTGGATTAGGAGAGGAAACAGGAGCACCCAGAGGAAACCCGTGTGCTCATGAGAAGAATGTACAAAACATCTTGCAGGGGATGCCAGAATTGAACTCTGAACTCCAATGCCCTGAGCTGTAATAACATAGCGCTAACTGCTACAATACGGTAGAACCCCACCCCCAGTGGTGATCTTCCCATCACCCTTCATTACCGCTGTAGTAGAAATCTATTTTTAAAATTCTTTGCTCATCAAACTAAGAGATTTCATTACTAGTGAATGGAACACTTCAACTTTTAATGACCAATAGCTTTCAATTATGTGACTTTAAATCACTTTTACATAATTTATCACAAATGTAATGACGTAATTACTTTTCCCGGTACCCTGGGACCCTTTAACCTCCTAACAGTGTTCTCTTCTGCACCAGATGTCATTTCTATCTCTTGTACCCATTTTCTGGATGGCAATTTTATGTTTGGTAGGTACGATGGAGCAGCTTGTGCAGATACTGGTACTGTCTATGTGGAGTTTGCATGTTCTTTGTAAGACTGTGCCATTTTCCTTCACACATCCCATATATATGCAGGTTGGTAGATTAAATGGCTGCTGTAACTTGTCATGAGTGTGTAGGCAAACAGTAGAACTTAGCGAGAATTGAAGGCAATGTGACAGAATTAAAAGGGGATTTCTGAAGGGTTAGGGTAAGTGGGTGGTTGACATTCAGTGTGGGATCAGTGAGGAAAAGGGCCTGTTTCAAAGTTATACAGTATGACTCTCTAACACTCGTACCTAAATGTGCCAAATTAAAGGAAATTCCAGACTGAGGACTTGCAGCAACCATGAACTGAAGTCCAAACTTAATGACACATCAGCAAAATCTTTTGCCTTATTTCAGTCCAGTCATAAACTACTTAAATGGAGCTCAACTGACCTCTGTGAAAAGTTGTGTGTGATCGTTAGCCAAGTAAGATGAGGAAAATGATTTATGTGATACATCAAACAGCAAATGTTCATCTCCAATTGTGATAAAAAGTTCAAAACAAAGGAAGATACAAGAAAAACAAGAATAGAAAATGCAGAGAATATATGGATGGAAGATGTTATGATATTTCATGCTGATGACTATTCCTCAGAACAGCAGAGAGAAAGACAGAATTATATTAAGATGATGTTATATCAGGGCAAATTAAAATGCAGCCAAAACTAAATTTAAAAAATATATTTTGATAAATATTATTCACAGTTGTCTTTAAGCTTTGCTTCCCTTCATATTTCATAATGTTTCTCCGTATGGCTTTTTAATTTGCCTTCTTTTGTTTTTAAAAAGTTCCCAATCCTTTAACTTCCCACTAATTTTTGCTATACTGTATGCCCTCTCCTTTGCTTTTATGCTGTTTTTGACTTCCCTTGTTAACCACGGTTGCCTCAACCTCCCTTTAGAATACTTCGTCATCTCTGTTATGCATCAATCCTGTGCTTTCCAAATTATTCCCAGAAACTACAGCCATTGTTCTTCTCCTATCATTCCTGCTAATGTCCCTTTCCAATCAACTTTGGCCAGTTCCTCTCTCATACCTCAGTAATTCCCTTTACTCCACTGTAATACTAATACATCTGACTTTATCTTCTCCCTCTCAAACTGTAGGGTGAATTCTGCCACACTATGATCACTGCTTCCTCAGGGTTCCTTTACCTTAAAATCCCTCAATCAAATTTGGTTCATTACGCAACTCCGAACCCAAAATTGCCTTTCCTCTAGTGGGCTCAACCACAAGCTGCTCTTAAAAGCCATCTCACAGGCATTCTACAAATTCTCCCTCCTGGGATCCAGCACCAACCTGATTTTCTCAATCTAACTTCATATTGAAATCCTCCATGACTATTGTAATATTCCCATTTTTACTGCCTTTGCTATCTCCTGTTGTAATTTGTATCTCACATCCTGGCTACTATTTGGAGGCTTGTATGTAACTCCCACCAGGGGCTTTTTATCTTGCAGTTTCTAAATTCTACCTGCAGATTCTACATCTTCTGATCCATGTCACCTCTTTCTAAGGATTTAATTTATTTTTTTCCAACAGAGCCACCCCACCCCTTCTGCCTATCTGCCTGTCCTTTCAATACAATATGTTGTACCTGCCAACCTCTTTCTGAGTTATAAGATCATCTACCTTATTCTATATACTGCGTGTATTACAATATACCACCTTCAGTCCTGTATTCATCACTCTTTTTATTTTGCCCCCATGTTACACTTCAACTCATCCCACTGACTGCAATTTTGCCCTGTCAATTGCCTATCTTTTTTCACAGTTCACTGTACACTGAATCTACTGAAATACCAACTGCCTCATCCTCAGCCCTATCTTTATGGTTCGCACCTCCCTGCCAAATTAGCTTAAACCCCACCAACAGCTCTAGTAAACCTGCCTGCAAGGATATTGGTCCCTCTCAGTTCAGCTATAACCCGTCCCTTTTCTGCAAGTCATTCCTTCTCCAGAAGAGATCCTAATGATCCAGAAATCCAAAACCCTGCCCCTGCACCAATTCCACAGCCATGCATTCATCTGTCAGATCATCCTGTTCTTACTATAACTGGTGCGTAGCACAGGCAGCAATCCAGAGATTGCTACCCTGGAGGTCCTGCTTTTTAACTTTCTACCTATTTCCCTATATTCTCTCTTCAGGACCTCTTCGCTTTTCCTGCCTATATCATTGGTACCAATATGTACCATGACATCCAGCTGTTTATCCTCCCCATTTGAATGCCTTGGACCTGATCCAAGATATCCTTGATCCTGCCACCTGGGGAGCAAATTACCATCCCAGTGTCTTTATCAGATCCACGGAATCTCCTGTCTGCTCGTCTAATTATGGAATCCAGTATCACTTCTCCCCCCTTCCCTTCTGAGCCACCAAGCCAGGCTCAGTGCCAGGGAGCTGTTCGTTGCAGTGACTCCCTGATAGGTCAACTCCCAACGGTATCCAAAACATATTATTGAGAGGAATGGCTGAGGGGTACTCTGCACTAGCTGTCTATTTCCTTTTCCTGTCCTGACACTCACCCTGGCACCTGCCTCCTGCAACTTACAGCTGACTACCTCCCTGTAGCTCCTATGCGTCACCCCGTCATTCTCCCATTTAAGCCAATGGTCATTGATCTACAGCTGTAGTTCCTTAACATGGTTTCAAAGGAGCTGCTGTTCGATGCACTTCATGCAGATGTAATTATCAGGGAGACCAGAGGTCTCCCAAAGTTCCAATATCTCACACAAGGAACGTACCACTAACTCTGAACGCATTCTCAGCACACTATCTATGTATTAACAAAAAATAAAGCTTACTAGAAACTTACTTGGAAGCTCCACCTGTGTTTGCCCAAACTTGTTGAGCCAAAGATGGGCCACTCTTACACTGCCCCACTCCAACAATGGCTACTCCATTTACACCTCCTTTCTTTTTATTGGCTCAAGTAAGACTCACTTCCAATGAGACTTGCAGATTTCAAACAGATCCTGCCCTGCAAGATGTCAGTCTCTCACTTGTTACTTCTAACAGCCTTCCTCTGGTTCCCCTCCTCCTTTCCTTTCTTCTATGGTCCACTGTCTTTTCTTATTAGATTACTTCTTCAGCATTTTACCATTTCCACCAGTCACCTCCCAACTCTTATTTCATTCCCCCCTTTCCCACCTACCCACCTTGCCCTTCACCTGGTCACACCTATCGTATGCCAGCGTGTGCTCCTTCCACTCCTTCCCCCAACTTCTTTTCTTGGCTTCATTTTAGTCCTGATGAAGGCTCTTGGCTTGAAATGTCAACTGTTTATTCCCCTCCATAGATGATGCCTGACTTGCTAAGTTTGTCCAGCATTTTGTGTGTGTTGCTCAAAATTTCCAGTAACCGCAGAATCTTTTGTGATCTTTAATTCTGTTTTAGTCAAACGATTCTTAGCCTTAGGTACCAGTGGGCAGACTGATGAGGTGTTGATATATTGTTCAATGTTAATATTTTACTCAATAACAGAACAAGAGGATATGAAAGGGTTAATCTTCATCAGATCCTCGGAGACAGAAGCCAAGTTAGTAGTACCCAGTCTATGAAGCATTTGTACTGAGCCACCTGCCGCGTTGAGACAGCCATGTGTGCAACAGACGTTGGAGTCTGCAGCCAAGTTCTACTCAAAAACATCAACATTCCAGTCTCTGTTTCATCAACTTCAAGCTAACTTCTATGTCCTTAAACAAGAAATATGGGAAAAGACTTTACAAAAGCCTAAAAGAGTGTTCATTTTCTCAGCCAATCCAAATGATGCTCAGTTCTAGTCAGAACTTGGGCACATTGATGAGGTCCTTAATATCAGTCTCCACATAATAATAATAATAAAAATTGCAATGGCTGGCCAAGATTTTTATAGGCTTTTAAAAGGGAAGGTAGCATTGATTCTTTCTAATTAAATAGGCTGTTTACCACAAAACTGTATCTAATTATGAAGAACATATACTTCAGAGGGATTGACATATGTGTTTGATAGCAAATTCTAAGGGTTTCTTTTCTAATAGCAAGGAAAATATTTAAAAACTAAAATAGCTGGTTAATGTGAAGTTTTAATAATGCAGGATGAAGCCAGAAAGGTACAAGGTACAATGGTCCTTTTGAAATGGAAAAAAAGTGTGATTCTTCTGTTTGTCAATACACCAGGATCTGAATTCCCAGTAAGACCAAGCAAAATAATACTGTCTGGGAACGTAATCATCTAAAGTGGGGTTTTCAGAATTACACAAATAAAAATCAATTCTTATTCTGGAATGAAAGGCTACAACAGCCATTTGTAAGTAAATTTTTGTGTCACTCTAGAAATTTGATGAATCATTTCCATGTCCCACATATACTGGATGATTCAGGAGAATTTGGACTACAAGATGATATGGATTCCCAGTACAGCACCTGGTTGGGATATCTGATATGTAAACAAATTGCTTACATTGTATTACTTACCCCAGATCATCTCCTGATCTCTTTTCAACCAATATCAGTCTGCCTTGATCCTATTGACCCTGTGATGCTGAGGCCACAACGTATCTCTGCCTCATCCATCCATGATCAGTCTCCAGCTCTCCAATTCCAGTCTTTCTCCTTTATCAGTCTCTGGCTCTTGGATCTCTTCCTGACCAGTCTAAAACTCCTTTCCCACACCTACCCAACCACAGCATAAGCCTGAAGAAACCAATTCACTGAGCTTGCCACTGAGTAAAGTATCAGCCTCAAAAAATTACACACACAACTACTGTATCTTCCCTGAGTCCTTTAACAGTAGGTCACTGGCAACAATGCTTGTTGCTGTCTTGCTCTTGTAACTTTCCAGTGTTTTCATTGGGTGCACTATAATTAATTATATTAGTTTAATAGATTTGCCATTACAAGTGCATGATAATAATTCATGCCAAGCTCCCTGTTTCTACCTTAAAATCTCTTTAAATCTGTCATCTCCGTCTTCAAAACAACTGAAAGTGTGAGGGATAATGTATTCCTTCTTTATAATGATAATCCACTGTTTCTACCCAAATCTCCCATGTCTGATTAACAAAACCTTCCGCATCATGCTGTCTGACAAAACTGAATTGATTACTTCAATGGGCTCTCACTCGAAATGCATGTCCTCTTCTGCACCTTATTAATCTTATATGTTAATTACTCATTAATGTATGTTTGGTGTGTGTGGCTTCATCTTTCTACTCTCTGTAAAATTCATCTTTACAACCTAAATTCTAAACATCTTTCTCCTTGAACCAAAATCCTTGACTTTGGTATCTTGTTCATCAAACTTCCCTTTACCACACTTACAGCTGCCAAAGTCCCACAACCTGCAAATTTCATTTCAAATCCTTCCATGTTTCTATTTTTGAGATTATCATTAAGTCTATTCCTTTGTGGTTCTTTGTCATACCATCACAATTCTCTACATTTAGTGCAGCATTTGAGTCCTTTTTCACTTTTCTGTGAAGGGTGTTTCGTGCCTAGAATTTTTTGGATCACACTTGCATGAAAATTAAATCTTGTTCTTGTCTTTTATCAGGTTCAAAAATACCAATTTCTCTTCAAGTATGTACAGAGTTGAAGGATTTTTAAAGCATCACTAACACCCACCCTAAACAGGCACTTGGATCTTTTGAAATGTGGAGCCCAACGCTTGTTCATGATTCTGTAAGGATGCTGGACTGATTTCAGATCTGTTCTCCTCAGGCTATCATGGCGTAAAAGCAGCCTAATAAACAACTATCAACACAGAGATATTCTTTAAACATTTATGGGGCTAAAGGGTGAACAAGACCTTGCTGTCCATTGACTGCCCCTCATTCCTTCCCTATGTGAATGGCTTTAATGATGAAGTTTCAATTTTCATCTTGTAAAAAATGTTTTTAATGCATAAAGCATATTACTGAATCTAAAATATTTTGGAAAATCATTTCTAGCATTTCTGCAATTTCCTCATTATTTCTCTTAGCGTTATTCTTTTAGTAGAAACCATATCCATGGGATGCTACTATTTTCAGTCTAAATATCTTATGCTCTACAATTTTTCCTTTTAAATGCACTGATGTTTTGCTTTTCTCTTATTTTCTTTTGAGTTGCAGTTTTATTTTCATCCAAAATAGACATTGTATGCAGCTTCAACATTTCTTCCAGGTCCTTATTATACATTATACATTCACTGCTATCTGTCTATAATGGTCCAAATTCTCCCTCTCTCGAAAAAAGGGACTCCTGTTTTTAGATTTGGTATACCTTTTAAAGCATTTTTCTTTTATACCTCTTACTACTTGTCCTTTTTGTGCTTTTATTATCTCACAGTCATTTCTTTGTTCACATGATTCCAATCGAGAACTAAAAAAATTACATTGCTCTATCAGCTTGAACTTCAGACAACAAAATGCAAATAATAAGAAATATCCTAAGCACATTGAGTTCAACATATTGATTCAATGTCTTGGTTTTGTTGTCATCTGTAAACCACAAAAGGCAAGCTCAAATGCTTTTTGAAGTTGTCAAACCCATTGATTTGAATAAATAATTTGCAACTTAATGCCAGCCATCTATTAGCATATATATATTACTCCAAGATAAATTTACAGCTTAACCCAATTAGCCAACCAAACGGGACAGAATGATACTGGGAATTTTTACTTCCGGGCACGGCACCTGGATAAATGCCCATATACTTTTCAAACTATAGTGAAGAAATAATGTTAAAGCAAACAGAGCCATTAAGCTCATAACAAAAATACAATATAGATTTATGTTTCATGTCAATATATACAGTGACACTTAGAAAAGAAGTATTTAAATTTGTTCTTTAAAATATACCACTCTGCATAACATATTCACTTCAAAGCTAGTCCAAAATGGAAAAAGTATCATAAAAATGTATAGTACTGTATAAGAAATGATAAGTATATCCATAATATGAGAGCCATCAACAAGAGTGTCTACTACTTTTCCAGAACAACTTAGAGTAATTACCCTTTGGAGTCCATAAATGCTAATGGGACAGCAACATTTTGAATTATAATGAAAACTGAAGCAGGTGAGATGAACCTGCATGATAAAGTAAATGTAAACACTCCCAAAGAAACTGGACCAAATCAAGTCAAATGCAACAACTTGCATTTATATGGTTCCTTTAATAATGATGTCACAGACACCTGGTCAGACCGAAAATGGGTGTTCTACTAAATATGGAAATAATAAGTGGCCGGGGGATAGGGTTTATAGACAAACTTAAAGTACAAATAGATGAAGAAATATTTTCCAGAAAGCTGAAGGAACCACTAACAATGATAGAGTAAAGAGAGTGGGGACAGGAGGTGAGGGAAACATTAAAAAAGTATCAAATTCAGAGCTTTGCAGGAAGGCAGTATTCAGGTTAGAACCATAAAACCATAAGACATAGGAGCAGAATTAGGCCATTTGGCCCTTTGAGTCTACTCTGACATTTCATTATGGCTAATATTTTAATTATCTCATTCTCCTGTCCTCTCCCCATAACCTTTGATGGCCTTACTAATCAAGAACCTATCAACAACCACTTTAAATATGCTCAATGACTTGACCTCCACACCATCTGTGGCAATGAATTCCACGGATACCCCACCCTCTGGCTAAAGAAAAATTTCCTCATCTCTGTTCTAAATGGATGACCCTCTATTTTAAGGCTGTGCCCTCTGGCCCTAGACTCCCCCACGACAGGAAACATCCTCTCCACATCCACCCTATCTAGGCTTTTCAATATTTGATATGTTTCAATGAGCTCTCCCCCTCATTCATCTAAACTTCAGCAAGTATAGGCCCAGAGCTATTAAATGCTCCTTATCCGTTAACCCCATTCGTTCCTGGAATCATTCCCATGAACTTCCTCTGGATCCTCTCCAATGGCAGCATATCCTTTCCTAGATAAAGGGCCCGAACATAGGACATAGAACAGTAAGCACAGAACAGGCCCCTCTGTCCATGATGATTAGATCCCTCCCTCTTACATAGCCCTAACCCTTCACTTTTCTTCCATCCATGTGCCTATCTAAGAGTCTCTAAAATATTCCTAACGTATCACCACTACTGTAACAATATCCAGGCAATTAACCCTCTCTTTGATAAAAACCTACCTCTGATATCACCCTTAAACATTTCCTCCACTCACCTTAAAAGGAAATCCTCTGGCATTGGCAGATCACATTAGCAGATCTGGTCTTGTTATTCAACTGCTTGTCCAGGTGCTTCCTAGGAGTTGTGCAACGGTCAACCTCCACCACCAGGCAGCACATTCTAGATTCCAACCAGTATGAAAATATTCATCATCACATCCCAGCTAAGCCTCCTATCTCTCACATTATACCTGTAACCTGATGTTTTAGATACCCCACCTGGTTAGTGGGAAAGAATTGTGAGGATTTAAGCAGACAGGTTCTGTGGAGATATGGAGGTGCGAGGCAAGATGATAATCTATATTTGGCCCCTAACACATAATGGATGCAAGCATAATAGCTGCTGGTTGTCCTCACATCCTCACATTTTGATCTATGGGCCAAAGCAAATCTGTGTGTGGAGATGAGCTCAATGCACAGCTTATTTTCTCAAGAACATTGAGCTCCAGCGGGACTTGGCACAGAGTAAGTTCGAGGCTCTTGAGTTTTGGATAAGCTGAAGAGATGAGTAGTTGAAGATCAGAAGCTGGACAGGAGAGAATTAAAGTAGTTGAATATAAGGGGCTCAAAGACCGATAGAAATTGAGCAGCAGATGGGCTGAGGTGGGGAAAGGAGTGGTGCAAGCCACTGCATTGATTCATTTAATGACGTGGGAAAGGATATGAGCTGTAAGCACTTGTTAAATCTGGAACAATGGCGGAGGAGAGGAATGGAATAATTTGCACGATCAAAGAATTTGCAGAGTGAGTCAAGGCTGGTAGCGTTAATAATCCTGAAGTTAACTATGGTAAATAACAGATATCCTATGACTAAAGCAGCTTTTTGGCAGGGAGACAATGGAACTATGGAAAAAGATGATGGCTTATTGAAGGAAGCTGGTCTCATATTTTAAGGATAAAATAAGTGTAGATGAAGATGGAACCTAGAGATAACTCTGCAGGATGTGAAGAAAAATGTCCACAGTGCTATAATGGGTTAAACAAAAATGGAACTCAGCAATGATGCCAGCCCACTCATGAACAGAGCCAAGCTGCTAGGTAAAGATACTGTGGTCAAATATATTAAATTTTGGATTAAAATAGATTAGGAGATCACAGTTAAAGAGGTGTACTCTGTGGTGGGGTAGCAATTTAAATGTGGAAGCTAAATCATGGAGCTGTGTGGAATGTGGTTGTGAATTTTAGACACAGTTCAATGGTTGCCTCAGGAATGCTACCATCCATCAGACCCTCATAGGATGCAGAGATTATAAACAAGATACCTTCAATCTGGCCCCTTTGGACAAGCTGTCACTGATCACAAGAAAAAACTCAGAACTCAGTTCAAGATGCAGTTGAGGACGTGGTTAAACAGATTGACGGCAGCTGGGTCAAGCAGCAAGAAAGGCTAAAGGCAGTTTGGAGACTGAAAGTCCAATATTACTGTTGAATAAAAACTGTTTGTCTATACATAGATGCTGTTGCATTTGTTCTTAATAAAGACAAACAGCATGGGTAAAAACTAAAACATATTTATTTACAGGACACTCCAGTCATGATTTCAGCTCAACTTGAGCGCGAGCAATCAGCTCACCAACAATTCTTCTGGTTCCAGATGAACTGCCCACTGGGAACTAAAGTTCTTCAGTATGTCCACACGTAATAACGCAGATGCTACCTGACTTGCTGAGCGTTTCTGTTTTAATTCAGATTTCCAGCATCTGTAGCATTTCACATTTTTACTGCTGTTGTCTGACCGCTTTAGATTCCACACTGATATTTGTTTAAAGTCAAATACCATTCATCCAGTGAAATGTATTCTGTGGTTTACTCAAACAACTGCTTGTGGGTATAAAAAGTTATAACAATTTCTCCATGTCGATACCTCTCTTACCTCCAACCCAACCTTCACCTCTTCCCACATACTACATAAACACCGTTATGTTTTATGAAGGTGAAAGGGTTAAATGTATTTTGCCAGGATTCTTTGACATAAATCTAATTTCCCTTCTGTCGCTCATCTATATTTATTTAGTTTTGTCAACACTCAGGGTTTCGCGTTTTGTGTATTGATCAATTTAATGGAATGTATCTGATCCAGAGAGAGAGTAACATGTTACTGCTTCCTCCATTTTCAGTAAGCAAATCAATGATCTGAGCTTGGATTAAAAAAAATTGTGAGAAACCGATGTAAAAATATTATTCAGTAACCATGTTAAATATGAGAAGGTTGATCAATTACCACTTCACATTTTTAGCATCAGCAGTCAATGACTGTTACACTCAGCATCAGAGGAGGTCCTCTGAGAGAGTAAGAGAAGATCGTGGGTTCAATAATTTAAAGGAAGAAATATCAATGCTTCTCAACAAATGGAGCAAATTGGAAGAATTGTCATGAGTCACAACATGTCTTCCAATGCCTTTCACTGAATGCCAGCAAATTTAGATAAGTAAATGGCTGATGCAGAGGAATTAAAATATACATTTAATAAGATATTTTATTGACCTAAGGGATTTCACTTTATTAAAAGTAGACTGTTAGGGATCCAAACAAAGCTGCCGCCTTCCGTAAGGAGTTTGTACAATACGTTCTCCCTGTGACCGTATGAGTTTCTTCTGGGTGCTCCACTTCCCTCCCACATTCAAAGATGTATCGGTTAGTGGGTTAATTGGTCACATGGGTACAATTGAGCAGCGTGGGCTCGTTGGGCTGGAAGGGCCTGTTACCGAGCTGCATCCATAAATTAAAATTAAATAGAAATACGTTGGAACAGCTATAGAAAATTGACAGCAGCAAAAATACTTCCTAAAATATTCTTGTATTAGACTAAGACAAATCTACACACAAAGCATGGTTAATAACATTGCTGAACATATATTTATTATGGAAAGAAAGAGTTCTTCACCTTAAATTTACAACCTTTAGAACCCTCTGATAACTATATGATCATAATACTAAGGCCAATCAAAGGAGAACATAGACTACACTAACAGGCTCTTTAGCCTATCAATGCTGATCTCGACTTATCTCACCAGTCTCATTGTCTAAATCCTTCTTTTCTCCTGTCTGTTCATGTATCTATTTGAATGCCTCTTAAATGATGCTAATGTATCTACTTCTGCCACTTCTCCTGACAACGTTTTGCAGGCATCGGCAACCCTCTGTGTAAAATACTTGCTTCACACATCTCCTCTAACTTTGTTCTTCTCATCTTATACATATTTCCACCATGAGGTCTTGAGAAAAAGATTATCTACCATATCTATGCATTGTACAATTTTTTATTCTTCTATAGGTTGCCATTCAGCTTCTGATGCTCCAGAGAGAATTATCCAAGTTTGTCCAGCCTTTCCTGGTAATTTATTCACTCCAGTCCAGGCAACATCCTGGTGAAAGTCTCTCTGCAAAGACTCCACATACTTACAAAGACTTATACAGCGGCAATCAAAACTGCACACAAATCTCCAAATATGGTCCTACTAAAGCATTATGCAGCAGTAACAAGACTTCCCAAACTTTATATTCAATGCCTCAACCAATGAAGACTACACTTTCTTTACTGTCCTATCTACTTGGGTTGCTGCTTTCAAGAATCAATGCTCTTGCATTCCAAGATCCCTCTCTAAATTAATGCTCCTAAGGATTTCACCATTTACTGTATCCTTTCATCATTTGCCAAATACAGGTGAAGAAATAGCTGATGAATTTTAATTCAATCAAGTGCAAGGTAATGCATTTTGGAAGGTCAAACATAAGAAGGCTTTCAAACTTCAAAGTTCAAAGTAAAATTTATTACCAGAGTACGTATACATCAGTACCTACAACCCTGAGATTCTTTTTCCTGCTGGCATACTTAGCAAATTTATAGAATCGTAACTATAAACAGGATCAATGAAAGATAGTAGAACATAGAAAACAACAAACTGTGCTGTTGCAAATATAAACATATAGGAATAAGTAACAAGAGCATGAAATAACAAGATAAAGAGTTCTTAAAGAGAAATCATTTGTTGTGGGAACATCTCAATAGATGAGTAGAGTTATCCTTTTTTGTTCAAGAGCCTGATGGTTGAGGGGTAGTAACTGTTCTTGAACCTGGTGGTGCAAGTACTTGTACCTTCTACCTGATGGCAGCAGCAGAAAAAGAACATGGTCTGGGTGGTGAGGTTCCCAGGTTTCAAGTGATGTCCGCAAGGTTCCCATGAGAAACCAAGCAATTTCAGTGAAATTACCAGAGAAACAAATCCTAAACTCCTTACATTCAGTCTTTAGTCTGTATTGAGTTCGCTATGATGGTGTTCGTGAAATAGAATAGCATTCAAGCTTGAAATCTGAAAGAATATCCAAAGATTCCATTGCCAATAATGATGCAGTTCCTGCTAATGGATTTTTAAAAATATATTTAGAACATTAGTTGGTAATTGATTGGACTTTGGTGTGTTACCCCAGATAGAAGAGGAAACTAGATTTTACTGTCTAATTCATGTGCAAGGAATAATCACATAAGGTACTGAAGAACTGTTAGAATGCATAGCACTATTATGATCTGAAACAAACAAGGAAAAAGCTCAAAACAAGAGAAGTTAGTATTGCTCAGCAACTATTTAAGAAAATCAAATAGCTACAATAAATAGCATTCAGTTTTAACATACATTTTTTTCTTGAATACCTACGCTGTTGGTTACAGGAACGTTTCAGCCAGTAGGCTTAGCTTCATCAATCGTATCAATGGTGGGAAGAATTGCTGAGCTTAACATTACAAATAGCTTGCTAAAAGCATCTTAGTAACTTTATTCTGAATGACTATGCTGACAGCCCGTTCAAGAATTTTTTCTCAGATTAACTCTTCGAAGATACATCATTGAAACAAGATAAAATGCAAAAAAAAATCCAGCAATTGTTTAGGAATGTAGATGAAGATGTATTAACACCTAATTTCCAACCTAATTTTGGTCTTGTACTCTTGAAAACTCAGATTGCAGAACCAGTAGATATCAGGATTAGCAAATAAAAAAATATGGCCCACCAACATACTGGAAACAAGAAAGGCACTGACTGTAACACAAAGATCTGCTGAAAGTGATATGTAAAATACAAGTATAAAGTGCTTTCTCTACTTCTGTTACTGTTGGAATGGAATCACTGATCCAGCAGGACAGTTGCAGTGGTCCAATGATAAACATGCTGGTCTCAGTCAAGGAGATTAGTGTTAATTTCAAGCCTGATCTGCTGTACTATGACTATCACTAGGCATCAAGATTTAAAATGAATACAATGAAGAATGCCCTAGAATTATCAGGGATTTTTCATATATAATTTACTCATTTATCAAGATATCAAAATACCACTGCAATATAGAATAAGAACTGCAGAACAGCAAAACTTTTAAATTGAAAGATGACAAAATCAATGCATGTAATTAACAGTCCATATATTGCCCATAAGACACTATATAAATAACATCATATTGGTAAGAAGCATGCAGACAATGTAATTAACCTGACATTATATCAGTACTGCTTTTAATAGCCCTTCTGCATTACATATATTTTTAATTATCTTATTATATTTCAAAATATTAATGTATAAAACAAAAAATTCCTCAGAGGAGGAGTGACTCCAGAGCATTGCTTTGGTAAAAATATTTGTTTGCACATATTAACAGCTTTTCAGCTTCACTTTTAGGATGGGGTAGGCATCTGGGAGAGCTTAGTGCTGAGGACTTACCTGTCTGTAATTTTGATCAAGGTAAATGACTTAGCTTCACAAATAAAGATAAATAACTCAGAGGACTCTCTTGGATGAGCATCCTAAAATATTTTGGAGGCAAGAAAGTGCATGGAGGGGAGGAGCTGTGGGGCTTTGTGAAGGGAAGGGAGACAGAATATTTCCTTTAAAAAAAAGTGGGCATTCAAACCAGGTAAGAATTTCTTTTAAAATCCTAAGCTCAAAATGAAGTTCAGAAGAGAAATATATAACCTTATATATATATATATATAAAATCATTCATGATGTATGTAAAGAACATATTTTGTAATTAAGGGTACTCCAGTTAAGCATAATATTATTCTTCAAAACCAAGGATCAAAGTCAGACCCAAATGTTTAAAAGGGACTCATCTAAATTGAGTACAAAAGTACCTGTGCAGAAACCTTCTATTCTGATTCCAATTATCCTTCTTGGGTCAAAAGGAGGTTGTCATTATTTGGGTTCAAGTGCAATGTGTCCATGCTGATATACTGGTAGAACATTTACACACAAGACAGGCAGAAAGTCCAGGTGAAGACTTCTGAGCTTATGATGAAAATGAAAATCATCACAGGCCCTTTGTTGTCTCACTGAGTCTGTGCCAACTAATAAGCATCTATTAACAATAATCCTCAGTCAATTCCATTTTATTCTCCTCAAGTCCATATTCTACCATTCAGCTACATACTGTATTTACTGAGGCCAATTAGCCCTACAGACCTACATACTGCATCTTTGGGACAAGGGTGGGGTAACCAGAATACCAAAAAGAAACCCACATTGTCACTCATGAAGGTTTAATACAGGAGGTGTAGGCAGGTTTCCCCAGAGAGAACAGTTCAGTGTTCTCAAGCATCCTTTAGAAGGGGCTACCTTTAAGCTTCAGTTTACCTGGGATGTGATTGGCACTGCTAAAGGTCCTTCATTATCTTGAGAAGATGGTGGTGTATTTACTGTTTGAGTTACATCAGCCCTTAGGTTTGTTGCATATGTACAATGTATGCATATTTACATTTCTCTTGAGAATGCTGTTTTTTTTAATAAAGCTTTGCCCTGTGATGCTACTGCAAGTACTGGTCCACTTGACAATGAGCTCAATTTTGACTTTGAAATACTTATCAACCCACCAGGAATGAAAAAGTGCTGGTGTGTTTGATAACCAATAATAGTTCATGGATTTTGCTATCTGCTAATCCTACTCTCAGCTGATTTATGCATCCACCATCATTATTTATATAAAACACAGAATCAAATGAAAAAAAAGTACTCAATGAAAATATTCTGTGGTTCCATGCAATTTTAGAATGGAGGATTTTGATAACATTATTTTTTATCAGCTGTTGTTGTCATGGCAACAGTTCCCTTCAATTAGTTTAACATACCTTGAAAACTAAATTCAGAAACCAAGTTTCAACCACAATCTACTTTAGGAAGTCAGAAAACCGACTTAATAAATCCTTCCAGCTAAGTCAACTATCAATAGCTGAGCAACTATACAAAACAATTATGTTTTTACAGGTTACACTTCATTTGTTTCCAGAAATTCTAACCAGACTCCATCTCAGGGGTTCACAGGATTGGATAACTACTTGCAAATTATCTACTGTGTTTTTTAAAGCACTTATGCTTATCCCATTACGGATCTTTGCAGCATGAACCAAGTATTGAGACTTTAAAGCTGTAACCTCAAGACTAAACAATTCTTGTTTTTCCATTCTATGATACACCAAGTAGGCTAAATACAGGTAGACAACTGCACAATAATTCTCATTGATATCTTCTGTTGATATGATATGCATTTAATATCATGATTAGTACATGCAAAAAAAACAATTAAGCCAACACATGCTTGTCCATGGCACCCCAACCACCTCAAACAAAAAGATCTCCAAAAAGAAACGACCTACTTGTATTTTTAATAGAGAGAAAGAGCTGTAGGTAAGATAGTGGTCTAGAACACAAGTAAAAACTGCTCAAATTTTCATTCTGTGGTTTAAAATGAAATCTGAATCTTTCAAGTATACCCTGACACCAGGGCAGATAAGAGGAGGAAAAACCAAATTGTACCTACTTCCTCTAATACGTTGTCTGAATGACTGGTTCAAAGCAGTGTCAATGAATGTAAAGCCTATGCAAGGGTTGATCTTAAGTAAGGGCCCACAGTAATCACATAAACTGAATATTCCTTCCAAATGGCCATTAAGATTTTCTCAAACACCTCCAATTCCCTTGCAGATGAAGCAGAGAATTCAATTCAAAAATATTATTTTTAAAATGACATTAACAAGTAAATACTAAAATCTAAACATGCCATGTGCACAGCTATTAAGAAGGTTTAGAACACTTATCTGAAAAATACATGGTATAAGATACTTCGGAATAGACAAAATGGCTGCCACTGACATGGCCCACTGAAGAGTTAAACCCTTTAGATAACACGAACACTGACTTGAAAGTGGGACACATACAATGTGTTCAACTGTTGAGCTGATATCCTGCAGAGTGCACAGCTCCCTATCCCACCTGCAACAACTTTATCAGGCTCTGCTACAGGTTTAATGAAGTGGAAAGCAAATGGTGTGACAGCAGACACCTAATAAACCTGGTAAAGTAATCTTGACATCTCGATGTGAACAAAATGCCAAAGAGCCAGCAAGGATTCACACAAAAATATACAGGTATAGACTTAACAAGAGATGAAACACTTCTGAGATATTTCCATGTGGGTGCTGAATCATTAGGTAGGCAGGTAAAAAGGCTGATATGTATATAAAGAAAGATCAGCATGAAGAATATTTTGTATTTTTTTCAGTTACCTGGTAGCTTAATGTGGGTACTTTGAGTTACGTCTGAGAAAAATCTTCCAAAAACATAAAATTCCTAAAAAGCAAAATACCCAAAACTCGTTCAACAGTATGAAATATAACCTTTGTCAATATGCATAAACTGTTGGGTGTTAACTCATATCCCTGGTCATTATCACTCATTAGTTTTCATGCAAGTAGTGTAAAAGCAAACCATTTCAAGCATTATACCAGCCTTCTTTTTTCAATCTAGTATCTATTTAAAGGGCTGCATGATGGTGACACTGGCTTACTTGCAGAATTTCCACTCTGTAAATGTCCAGTTTCAGTTGGATCAGTGACAGGGAGGGATAAATTAACAAATTGATGCACACTTTCCACATGAAGGAAATAAAGATTATCATTGCATCATATCCATGTCATCAAATGACTGTCTATACAGTCGGACATGGATCAGGTCACTAACTCACTAATTCTTCAGGTGGGCAGTAGTTGCTTATGGAAATGTACAGTGAAGCTCCTCAAGAGAGCAATAAAATTATTTAAAGAGAGAATGAAATAAGGAAAGCATTTTTCATTTTCATGGCAACTTTCATGCACCTCAGAATGATTCCATGATTTGAAACAACACACACAAAATTCTGGAGGAACTCAGCAGGTCAGGGAAAACCTATGGAAATGAATAAACAGTCTACGTGATGGGCAAATAAATGCAAACAACACTTTGGAATATGCCTGAAGAAGGGTCTCGGCCCAAAATGTCGACTGTTTATTCATCTCCATGGATGCTGCCTGACCTGCTGAGTTCCTTCAGCATTTTGTGTGTGTTGCTTTGGATTTCCAGCATCTGCAGAATTTGTGGTGTTTATGATTTGTTTTTTTGGTGATATCAATGCTGCTTTGTAAACATGAGCAACAGCCAATTTGGATGCTGTTTTGTTGACCTATCTGAGAGCCAATTTGAACACTGCAACTTTTTTTTAAAGCATGAATGACATAAACCTGTTAGCCAGTTCATTCCTTTTTCATAGTGTTAAGGGATTAATATTGGTATCACAGCACTGGGATAACAATGCACAGCCAAGTAAAAAGGCTTGGAGTTGTTTCATGCGATTTGCAACCAAAGAGCACTCCAAAGCAGTTTGCAGTCAATGAGCACAGTAACTCCAAGAAAAGAGCACTGAAACATCATCCTGGACTAAGCAATCTACCTCCCTAGAAAGGGGTCTGAATCCACAAATTTCTCACTCAAAGGCCAAGCACTCACTGTTCTTGCTAGACCAAGAAGTAAAAGCACAAAACAGAGAGTAATAATTGAAAAAAGGCTGATGTGCTCTGGATGCCCTGAAAGTGCATTTGATTAGGAATCCAACAGAAGAAACCTTTAATAAAGTTCTTTCAGCATTATTTCTTGCCAGTTACTTTAAGAACACAGTCATAACTGAATTGGAGGAAAACACTGTGGTGAGAAAAGCTAATGGCAGTACATAAAGAAATGAAATGAATTGGCAAACCATTTTTTCAATTGCCTTGCACTTGGGAAAAACATATTGAGTGTAATATAAAGCACAAGATTAATTCACTATCAATTTCTTTTGCATTACTATCACAAAATTCTCTCACATTGATGTTGTATTTCCTTTGCAGAATTATTTATTATATAAAAATGCAACTGATACACCGGCAACATGGGAAGAAAAAGTGCTGTAAAAACATCACTAACCAGCAAGACAATAATACTAACACTATGCATGCTTTATCAGAATTCTTCAGAACAGGCATCCATTTTCATTACACGTGTAGCATTTTTAATTAGTCTGCACTTATATCACGCCCCTCGTGACCTCAGAACGTCCCAAACAGATCAAAGCAAATGAACTATTTTAAGGTGTAATCATTGTGGTAATGTGGAGAACGTCACATACTTAAGAACTTAGAGAATTGTTAGCCTAAGGTTTGGTTGTTAGGAAGAGCTAAAATGCATGACATGTTTTTTATCAGCAGCTTTGTTATCTTTGTATTTCTTTATTGAATCTGGCAGAATTTCAGTTGTGATAGAAAAATAAATTTGAAACCTTATGGACAGCAAAAATGTTGTTGATATTAAATGAAAACAGTTTTTTTAAATTTTATGACATTTGTACAATATTAAAACAGAACTTAGAAAAGGACCTTTACCCAAACTAGCTCAAGTTTCTGTCTAACTCTTGTGAAGAACTTACATTATATTCACTATCCATCCTGGCACCAAATTGATATTCCAGTATTTCACAGTGGCTCAGAATCTCCTGTTACATTCCCTTCAAGTGATCTGCATTTGTTTCCTATAAAAGCTCATTATTCTTGTCGAGGATTGTTGAACCGTAAAAGGTTCATAAGTAGTCATTACCGCATTTTAAAGGAAATTAGATAAATAACTGAATAGAAAATACATGAAAGGATATGATTTGATGAGGTAATACCAATAATGGCAACATGAGCAAATTAACTCCTTTAGTGATATACATTTTATAAATTTACATTAAGTGATAACTAATTTACAAACAAAACATTAAAGTTCTAAGTTCAAAGTAAAGTTTATTATATGAGTACATGTCGCCACATACAACACTGAGATTCTTTTTCCTGTGGGCATACTTAGCAAATCTATAGAACAGTAACTGTAAACAAGATCAATAAACAGCAAACTGTGTAAATGGAGGCACCGGAACACGCAATGTAACTAGTTCCTATTGCAAAAGCCGAAATGGAAAACATGGTGTAAAGAATGGGACTTACCCACGTGAGCCAGGAAGATCCCAAAATAAAAACAGAAAATGTAGGCTATCTTTAGAGGCAGAGAAACAGAGTTAATGTTTCAGGCCCCCAGTCCTGAAGAAGGGTCTCAGCCAGAAACGTCGACCATCTATTCACTTCCATAGATGCTGCCTGGCCTGCTGAGTTCCTCCAGCATTTTGTGTGTGTTGCTTTGGATTTCCAGCATCTGCAGACTTTCTCCTGTTACTGTTTCAGGTTATAGTTTGCCATCGTGAACTGGAATTCTAAGCATGCTAATCTCAGCAATGCCAGCTGTAAAGTCATTGTAATTGAATTTAGTACATCTGAAGTCAAAACTTCCCCTCCCTGATGATTATCCACTATCTGGGGATTTAATGAAAACAGGATATGTTAAGGATCTATTGGTGAGTTAGTTTCAACCTTGGTTCAGGTGCCTACATTGTTGGATAGCTTGTGAATAAAATGGCATGTTATTAGCAAGCAAGCAGCATCCTTTGGAAAGCTAGCCTAAAATGTTGAGGCTTTTATCACCGGAGATGAGGCAAAGGAGGAATGAGAAATCAGTCCAAAGACCAACCACCAAAACCCCGCCCTTTAACTCTCAACCACCAACATTTAGCACAATGAAAACAGATTGAGCACTTTTAGCCTCTCTTCATTGCCCATTGATTTGCAATGATAGAATTCCAGTCTTACTGGACGAGAATAAAACCTCAGACCGCAGCCTCCTTAACAGCAGACTAATGCTAGCAGGGTTATTTGCAATATACTGAACTTGGAAACTGTGGTGGGAGCTAAAAGAAAGAACAGAAGCAGAGAGCTATTCAAATTATTTATTATTCCGTGTCACTGGCTTAAATGAAAACCTCTTTCCTTACTGCTGACTGAACACAGCTTGTTTTTAGTGCAGAAAAAAAAAAGAAATGGTTTTTTTTTTGATTATTTGACATACCAAGCCTTGATGTTACTAAGCTTCTTTCTGCCTGACTGGGAAAATCCTTCATGAAATGACAGCTTCAGAAAAGTAGCAACCATTGTTCTTGCAGGATGAGCATCCCAACCTCCTGTACTCCCCCGCATATATATGTAAACATGTGCACACATGTCTCCACCATGCCAAAAACCTCGTCCCACTAATCCCTAACATGCACTTCCTACCACCCCCCCCCTTCCCTCCCAACCTTCCCTTTAGGCACCTGCTACATAGTCACAACAAGATTAGAGCTCGACTTGAGAGGTCAAGGGTCAATAGTCATTATCTCAAGAGTAACCACCATGGAGAGAAAAACAATATCTGTATCATTGAACAGCAGATGTGGGAGCCTGCCACATGATGCTGCGAGAGCAGTCAGCTGGATAAGCCTAACACTACTGATAGGACCTGTAATCAAAACACAGCCTCCCTGTTGACCCCAACAAGGAAAGACTTCAAGTAAAAATAAATTATTTCAAACAGGCCTGCATATTTCCAATGATACCAAAGGCCCACCGCAGAACCTAATAGAAGTAACACAGTAAATGCACTGGTCATATACAATGCCAAATATAAATGCTTTACAAAATTAAAGGTAGTCAGCACCCAATAATTAATTCTAAAGAGAATTAAGTTAATTGAGAACATTCAATTTGTAGTTACCAAGGAATTATGTTTTATTACTCTGAGAAATAGTTGATTGGAAAATAACACTTTGGTTTCGAAAGAAAGCAGACATCGTTAAAATGAACATACACACACAAATCTGTTTTGACAGCAGTGCTTCTATAAAGTGTATGGTATGGCAGTGAAGGGCAGTTGATACACCGTATATGGGCAGTGTAAGGCATTTTTTTTGGTTGAGGTGGTATTATTGGCTAGGGAAGTCAGTTGGGGGAGTGGAGGTAGGTGGGGTTATTAAACAGTGTATTTATTATTAGAGGAAGTATTTTAACATTTTATAGTGGTTGCCCCTCAATTGCAGATACCTCAGATTATCTCCGTTCCTTTGATATTTAAATCTTTCCATGAATAAAAGTGCGCCAAAGTCATTCAGAGCTGATGTTCCACTGATGAAACATGATTACCTTTCACTTTCAACACACACTAAATGCTGGAGGAACTCAGCAGGCCAGGCGGTTTCTATGGAAAAGAGTAAGGGCTGAGTCCGTTCATCAGAACAGGAGAAAAAGGATGAGAAGTCAGAGTAAGAAGGTGGGGGGGAGGGGAGGAAGAAGAAATACAAGGTGGAAGGTGATAGGTGAAAGGGGAGAGGGGGAGGGGTGAAGTAAAGGGCTGGGAACTCGATTGGTGAAGGAGTTAAAGGGCTGGATGAGAGGAAATCCAATAGAAGGCCATGGGAAAAAAGGAAGGGGGAGGAAAATCAGAGGGTGGTAATGGGCAGGCAAGGAGATAAGGTGAGAGAGAGAGATGTGAATGGGGAATGGCAAGAGACCGAGGCATTACCGGATGCTCAAGAAATCGATGTTCATGGCATCAGGTGGGAGGCTACCAAGACGGGATATAAAGTGTTGCTCCTCCAACCTGAGTGTGGCCTCATTGTGACAGTCGAGGAAGCCATGGACTGACATGTTGGAAAGGGAATGGGAAATGGAACTAAAATGTGTGGCCACTGGGAGATCCCGCTTTTTCTGGTGGACAGAACGCAGATGCTCGGGGAAGCAATCTCCCAATCTACGTCGGGTCTCACCGATATACAGGAAGCCACACCAGGAGCACCGAACACAGTATATGAACCCAACAGACTCACAGGTGAAGTGTCACCTTACCTGGAAGGACGGTTTGTGCCCTGAATGGTAGTGAAGAAGGAGGTATAGGAACAGGTGTAGCACTTGTTCCACTTGCAAGGACAAGTGCCAGGAGGGAGATCAGTGGGGAGGGATGAATGGACAAGGGAGTCATATAGGCAGCACTCCCTGTGGAAAGCAGAAAGTAGGGGGGAGGGAAAGATGTGCTTGGTGGTGGGATCCTACTGGAGATGACGGAAGTTACGAAGAATTATGTGCTGGATGCGGAGGCTGGTGGGGTGGTAGGTGAGGTCAAGAGGAACCCTATCACCGGTCAGGTGGCGAGAAGATAGGGTGAAGGCAGATGTGCACATAATAGAAGAGATGAAGTTGTGGGCAGCATTGATGGTGGAGGAAGGGAAACCTCTTTCTTTGAAAAGGATGACATCTACTTCGTTCTGGAATGAAAAGCCTCATCCTGAAAGCAGAAGCAGTAGAGACAGAGGAATTGAGAGAAGCAGATGGTGTTTTTACAAGTAACAGGGTGAGAAGAGGTATAGTCCAGGAAGCTTTAAGAGTCTGGGGGTTCCTTGGCATTTTAATGTATAAAGCTCAACACAAGTTGCAAGTTGCGTTTATTACATGCACTCTAATAAAACGTGATAATAGAACCAAGACATTTCACAACCTTATGGATGATTATATACCTGGATTTTATAAATTGATATCAAATTGAACAACACACGTTGCAGACACATATTAAATGCTATAAATTCATTTTGGTTCATGAAGGATTCCTCAAACCTATTCATATTAAGAATCCTCTTAATATTGAAAGGAATGCAACTGTTCCTTTCAAAAATATTATTTCCACCTTTCATGGATGCTGCTGGTGGCAAAGGTTTGGCTGTAGAACTGTAATTACTTATAAGATCTTCTATGAACTTTGGGTATCATTAGCTAGACCTGTATTTATAACTCACTGGTTATTACTGTGGAGAAGGTGGTGGTCTGATGGAAGTACATAAGCAGTTACAAGATTTTGATACAATAACAAAAAAAAACCCCAAAAATCTCTAATTGTTAAAGTTTCATACTTAATTTGCATTCTTGCTGATTGTATTCCACTATGCTACCACAATTGTTTGATGTATTCTTCTGGTGGGACACATCTTACCCTAGGATCTCATTAGTGAAGTCCACGGAATTGGCTGAAGATGTAACTTGTAGAACAGCTCTCCCAACTTTGTGCACACCAGGTATGAGTGAGGAGAATGTTTCTTAATAAACTGAGTGACTTGTGGTTTGGTCATTGACAAATCCAATATTGAGACTGGTTTCTACCATCCAAGTTTTATTATTCCTACTGTTATCGTCAAGGACTTGATGTTTCCATGACTTATTTCAGGAACATAGCAGACACGGGTGATTTAAAAGGCTAGCCACCCATATTCCTATCATTCCTCAACAATCCTCAAGTCTTTCCTAATTAGCCCAGCCCCTGAAAAAAAATAGGGAGTTAGGTAGAAAGCTGGGAAGCTGGACCACCAGGGTGGTAAACTCTGGATTGCTGCCTGCCCCAATGAGGATAAAATGAATGAATGGCTGAAAATTGAAGAATTGTTACAGGGTTTCAGATTTCTGGATCACTGGGATCTCTTCTGGGGAAGGTATGCAAAAGGATAGGTTACACCTGAACATGAGGGTGACCAAGATCCTTGCGGGCAGGTTTGCTAGGGTTGATGGGGAGGGTTTGAACTGATTTGGCAGGGGAATGGGAACTGGAGTTATAAGGCTGAGGTTTCAGCAGCTGATACACAGTACAAGTAGATCCAGAGTGTAGTGAGATTGAGAGGAAGGACAGACAGATGACAGGGCAAAATTGCATTCAGTGGGAGTGCAACACGGTGGCAAAATCAAAAAGAGTGATGAATACAGGACTGAAGACATTCTATTTGAATGCACACAGTATACAGTATAAAGTAGATGATCTTGTAGCACTGTTAGAGATTGGCAGGTACAACATTGCGGTCATCACTGAGTCGTGGCTGAAAGAAGATCAAACTGGTGAGCTTAACATCGCAACATTGTATTGCGTCAAAATGGCTGGCAGATAAGCAGAGGGGGTGGGATGGCTCTGTTAGTGAAAAATGAAATCAAACCCTTAGAAGGAGGTGGCATAGGATCAGAAGATGTAGAAACCTTGTGGGTAGAGTTAAGAAACTGCAAGATAAGAAAACTCTGGTGGGAGTAATATACAGGCTTCTGAACAGTAGCTAGAATGTGGGATACACAATGGGAGATAGAAAAGGCAAAGTTACAATAGTCATGGGGGATTTCAATAAGCAGATATATTGGGCAAATCAGGTTGGTGCTGAATTCAAAAAAGTGAATTGGTAGAATACCTACAAGATGGCTTTTTAGAGCAGCTTGTAGTTGAGCCCAGGAGGGGAAAGGCAATTCTGGATTGGGTGCTGTGTTATGAACCAGATTTCATAAGGGAGCTTAAGGTAAAGGAACATTTAGGAAGCAATGATCATAATATGAAAGAAATTACCCTGAGTTTGAGAGAGAGAGAAGATAAAGTCAGATGTGTCAATGTTACAGTGGAGTAAAGGGAATTACAGAGGCATAAGAGAAGAGCAGGCCAAAGTTGATTGTTAGGGGATACTAGCAGTGATGATGGCAGAACAGCAATGGATAGTGTTTCAGGGATGAAATTGGAAGATGCAGGATAGGTACATCCCAAAGAAGAAGTATTCTAAAGGGAGGATGACACAATGGTAGCTGTCAAGGGAAGTCAAAAAGACAGCATAAAAAGAAAAGAGTGGGTATATAACATAGCAAAAATTAGTGGGAAGTTAGGGATTGGGAAGCTTTTAAAAACCAACAGAAGGCAACGAAAATGCCAAAAGGAGATAAAAGATGAAATATGAAGGAAAGCTAGCCAATAAAATTAAAGAGGATAACAAAAGTGGGCGTAGTTTCTATTACTAAGGAGAAATGCTTGGGAGCTGAAAGGTCTGATGGTAGATGCTGTAGTTCACATGGACCAGATAGACCACACCCCAGGGTTCTGAAGGAGGTTCCTGATGAGATTTTGGAGGCCTTAGTAATAATCCTTCAAGAATCACTAGATTCTGGAATGGTTCCAGAAGACTGGAAAATTTCAAATGGCACTCCACTCTTCAAGAAGGGAAGGAGGCAGATGAAAGGAAATTATACGCCAGTAAGTCGAACTTCAGTGGTTAGGAAAATGTTGGAGTCAATTGTTAAGGATGTGGTTTTGACGTACTTGGAGGCACATAATAAAATAGGCCATAGTCAGCATTGTTTCCTCAGGGAAAAATCTTAACTAATATATACAGTGTCCATAAAAAAATTCACCCCCCAGAAGTTTTAATGTTTTATTATTTTACAACATTGAATAGTAGTGGAATTAATTTGTGTTTTTTGACATTGATCAACAGAAAAAGACTCTTTTGTGTCAAAGTGAAAACAGATCTCTATAAAGTGGTCTAAATTAATTACAAATATAAAACACAAAATAACTGATTGCATAAGTATTCACCCCCTTCAAGTCAGTATTTAGTAGATGCACCCTTGGCAGCAATTATAACCTAGATTCTGTGTGGATAGGTCTCTACCAGCTTTGCACATCTGGACACTACAATTTTCCCCCATTCTTCTTTACAAAACTGTTCAAGCCCTTTTCAAGTCTAGGTACAAGTTCTCAGTTAGATTCAGGATTGGACTGACTAGACCACTCCAGAATATTAACTTTGTTGTTTTTAAGCCATTCCTGTGTAGCTTTGGCTTTATGCTTGGGGTCACTATCTTGCTGGAAAACAAATCTTCTCCCAAGGTGCAGTTCCCTTGCAGACTGCATCAGGTTTTCCTCCTCTCAGGATTTCCCTGTATTGTGCTGCATTCATTTCACCCTCTATCTTCACAAGCTTTCCAGGGCCTGTTGCAGTGAAGCAGCCCCACAGCATGATGCAGCCACCACCGTGCTTCATGGTAGGGATGACGTGTTTTAGAGTATGCACGGAGTTTGGTTTGCGCCAAACATAGCACTCAGCTCAGTTTTGGTTTCATCAGACCATAGAACCTTCTTCCATCTGAGTTCAGAGTCTCCCAGATGCCTTCTGACAAACTCTAGCCGAGATTTCATGTGAGTTTTTTCAACAGTGGCTTCCAATTTGCCACTCTCAAGCTGCGCTGGTGAAGCACCCGGGCAACAGTTGTTGTATGTGCAGTCTCTCCCACCTCAGCCACTGAAGCCTGTAACTCTTCCAGAGTTGTCAAAAGTCTCTTGGTGGCCTCCCTCACTAGTCCCCTTCTTGCACAGTCACCCAGTTTTTGAGGACAGCCTGCTCTGGGCAGATTTACAGCTGTGCCATATTCTTGCCATTGCTTGATGAGTGACTTAACTGTACTGTAAGGGATATTCAGTGACTTGGGAATTTTCTTGTACCATCTCCTGACTTGGGCTCTTCAATAATCTTTCTGTGGAGTTGCTTCATGTTCTTTTGTCTTCATGGTGTAGTTTTTGCCAGGATACTGACTCACCAGCAGCTGGTCCTTCCAGATACAGGTGTATTTTTACTACAATCAATTGAAACACCTTGATTGCACACAGGTTTCCAAAAACAGATCTCCATTTAACTAATTATGTGACTTCTAAAATCAAATAGCTGTACTAGTGATGATTTGGTGTGTGATATCAAGGAGTGAATGCTCAGGCAATCAGTTATTTAATGTTTTATATTTGTAATTAATTTAGATAACTTTGTAGAGATCTGTCTTCACTTTGACACAAAAGAGTCTTTTTCTGTTGATCAGTGTCAAAAAAGCCAAATTAAATTCACTGTGATTCAATGTTGTAAAACAATAAAATATGAGTACTTCCAAGGGAGGATGAATACTTTTTATAGGCACTATATGTTGGAATTCTTTGAAGAAATAACAAGCAGGCTAGACAAAGGATGTATAGTTGGATTTTCAGAAGGCCTTTGACAAGGTTGCACACATGAGCCTGCTTAACAAGATAAGAGCCCAAGGTATTTATATTGATTTTTATAAATGACCTGGATGAGGAAATGGAGGGATGGGTTAGTAAGTTTGCTGATGACACAAAGGTTGGGGGTGTTGTGGATAGTGTGGAGGGCTGGCAGAAGTTACAGTGGGACATTGATAGGATGCAAAACTGGGCTGAGAAGTGGCAGATGGAGTTCAACCCAGATAACTGTGAAGTGATTCATTTTGGTAGGTCACATATGATGGCAGAATATAGTATAAATGGTAAGACTCGGCAGTGTGGAGGATCAGAGGGATCTTTGGGTTTGAGTCCATAGGACACTCAAAGCAGCTGCGCAGGTTGACTCTGTGGTTAAGAAGGTGTATTGTGTATTGGACTTAATCAATCGTGGAAGTGAATTTAGGAGCCGAGAGGTAATGTTGCAGCTATATAGGACCCTGGTCAGACCCACTTGGGAGTACCATGCTCAGTTCTGGTTGCCTCACTACAGGAAGGATGTGGAAGCCATAGAAAGGGTGCAGAGGAGATTTACAAGGATGTTGCCTGGATTGGGGAGCATGCCTTATGAGAATAGGTTGAGTGAACTCAGCCTTTTCTCCTTGGAGCGACAGAGGATGAGAGGTGATCTGATAGAGGTGTATAAGATGATGAGAGGCATTGATCGTGTGGATAGTCAGATGCTTTTTCCCAGAGCTGAAATGGTTGCCACAAGAGGACACAGGTTTAAGGTGCTGAGGAGATGTCAGGGGTAAGTTTTTTATTCAGAGAGTGGTGAGTGCATAGAATGGGCTGCCAGTAATGGTGGTGGAGATGGATACGATAGGGTCTTTTAAGAGACTTTTGGATAGGTACATGGAGCTTAGAAAAATAGAGGGCTATGGGTAAGCCTAGTAATTTTGTGGTAGGGACATGTTCAGCACAACTTTGTGGGCGAAGGGCCTGTATTGTGCTGTAGGTTTTCTATGTTTTCTATGTATTACAGAAAAGATAAGAGAATGGATTGGCTCACTGATAGAAGGCAAAGAGTGATTACAAAGGTGGCCTTTTCTGGTTGGCTGCTGGTGATTAGCGGTGGCCCACAGGGGTTGGTGTTCGGACTGCTTCTTTTCACATTATAAGTCAATGATTTGGATGATGGAATTGATGGCTTTGTGGCCAAGTTTGTGGATGACACAAAGGTAAGTGGAGAAGGCAGGGAGTCTGCAGAAGGGCTCAGACAGATTAGGAGAATGGACAAAGAAGTGACAGGCTTAATATAGTGTAGGGACGTGTACGGTCATGCACTTTGGTAGAAGGAATAAAGGTGTATAATATTTTCTAAACAGGGAGAAAATTCAAAAATCATAGATGCAAAGGGGCTTGGGAGCCTTGTGCAAGATTCAATAAAGGTTAACTTTCAGATTGAGTCGATGATAAGGAAGGCAAATGCAATGTTAGTGTTCATTTCAAGAGGACTAGAATATAAGAGCGAGAATGTCATACTGAGGTCAGACCGCACTTGGAGTAATGTGAGCAGTTTTGGGCTCCATATCGAAGAAAAGTTGCGCTGGCATTGAAGATGGTCCAGAGGAAGTTCACGAGAATGATTCCAGGACTGAAAAGGTTAACATATGAGGAGGATTTGATGACTCTGGACCTGTACTTGCTGGAGTTTTGTAGAATGAAGGGGAATCTCACTGAAACATTCTGAATAATAAAAAGCTTAGATAAAGCGGATGTGGAAAGGATGTTTCCTTTAGTGGGTAAGTCTAGGACCAGAGGGCACAGACTCAGAATAGAGGGAGATCCATTCAGAAAAGAGATGAGAAAGAATTTCTTTAGCTGGGGGGTAGTGAATCTATAAAATTCATTGCCACAGACAGCTGTGGAGGCCAAATCATTAAGTATATTGAAAATGGAGGTTGATAGATTCTTGATTAGTCATGGCATCAAAGGTTATGGAGAGAGGACAGGAGAATGGGATTGAGATGGAATGGCAGAGACACTCGATGAATCGAATGGCCCATTTCTGCTGCATTGTTTTATGTCTTATAACTGCTGTTATAACTACAATAAAAGCTCTTATTTTGAAATCTCCTCTACAAAACAGACAACTAATCCTGACTAGCCCGTTTCCTTTATTTCAGACATAACTGGAAAAGCAAAAAAAAATCAAAGGGGTTTGGAAATATTTCAGACATTCATCTCTGTTTATATTAGACTTATCCAAAGATTTCTCCTACTGCAGAAACATTTGCATTATGTACCCCCTCAAAACATGAAGATACTTCATGTTACATTTCTTGTACCTCTGCTACATTGCACTTACTTGTGGTTTTAATTGTCCACCAAACTAGCAACTTTTTGCTTTAACATTCCTTGATCTTTGATTACTAATGCATTCTATAACCTCACTCTTACCCATCTCCTTCCTGGGACCAAAGTAATTGTGCCATTCTAATTAAATGACACATATAATTTATATCCTCTGTTATCTGTACCTTTGTGCCTGCAGTGCTGCAGCAAGCAAGTTTTTCTTTGTGTCCGTCCCTCACTGGTGCATTTGACAATAAACTTGACTAAATTTAAATAAAATTGGTAATAATTCTGTGGAAAACTTACAGTGCAGCGCATCAAACTCTTACTAATGTGTCTGTCTTACAGAATAATTTGAAATTAAATTTACCATCCACCACTGTGAACAGGTTCACTGGGCAACATAAGAATTTTGCATTTTAACTAAACTTTTTCAATGCATGTGCTGTCCTCTGCAGACTTATCCGTAGCGGTCTGCTATAAATAAAAGTGGCAACAACAAATTTAAAGTCTCAGTTTTATTAAAATGATTTATTTTTCTTCCCTCTCACTCATTGTTTCACAAGGTGTGTAAGAGCAGACACTATAACAAAAACAAAAAAACAAATGCTATGAAATTGCTTGTTGCAAAGCCATATTTGTAATGATGGTACTTTACATTTAACAAGTTTATACAAACAATTAATGATACAAAACTTAAAATAAGAACCTAGTAAAATATGTGTTTTTGTAAAATAAGAGTTTCTAAAATAACAGTTTACTATGATATGGCCCCTAAAGAGATATAAATATATGTAACACATACAAATTGCTGGAGAAACTCAGCAGGTCAGACAACATCTATGGAGGGGACTAAACAGTCAATATTTCCAGCTGAGACCCCTCATCAGGATTTCCAGCATCTCTTGTGTTTACGTGCAAATATACAGTATGCAATTCATTTGTTCAAAATAATTGTCCAGCTATTTCAGTTGAATCACTAACCATTGCAGATAGCTTTACCCCAATGCTAAACAGCAGAAAGTAAATTCAAAAGAAAATGCTGTGAGTTTATATGGTACTATTTCACAGTATAATTACAGTACCTTTGCCTTTGTAAAGAAAGTGCATTTCTGATAGGAGATGTGCTCTAAGACAATACAGCTCACTGAATTAATGTCTTGATGTTGTAGCCTCCTCTCCAATCCAAAACAGATTCAGATACGACTTTTATCTGTCAAGACTCAATCGCTGAATTGATCAGCGTTCTTCACTTTCAGAAAGGACTTTATTTGTGTCATGATTATATCGTACATTTTCAAGACAGAAATTTTAAAATATATACTATAAAAATGTTTTGTATATGTATGTTTGTATTCTATTGTTAAGTTCAGAATAAAGTGACCATCAATTTAACTTACTTGTATTTTGAGAAGAAATTAAATGAATCAAGAATACACTGAAATGGGAAACTTAAATCCCATTAATGAGATTGCGCAATATAGTTTGGCCATTTAACTTGATTGGTAAATAGCAAAAAAGAGGATGTTAACTGTTAGAATTATGCTATTGATTAACATTGCTTCAGTGCACGAAAAATTGATCTCGGTTACTCTGGTCTCCAAACCTCCTATTACACCCACATTCACCAATCTCAATTTACCAACAGTTTTCTGAGCAAAAGTCTTTCAAAACTCTTCATGTTTTAGGTTCACATTCCCCTTTTCCCATATCCAGCTGCTACTCTTCCATATAGTGTGCCACCACAAAATTCTGAAGGTGTATTGCCTGTGGAAACACAATTTAGTGCTGACATACTTCCACTTATAATGAACAACAGATGGAATTTATGTACTGCTGTTTTAACTTTGATCATTACCTCTCCCCATGCTACGCCTCAGTTATTTAGTCCAACAGGCAGGTATGGAGCATTCAGTTTCCGAGATGTAGAAAGTGCACGTTAAAGACAGGAAGTGACTTCTTCGTTGATGTTTCTCAATGTCATTCTCTGGGTTTTTTTTGTTTCATAGAAACATAGAAAACCTACAGTACAATACAGGCCCCTTGGTCCACAAAGTTGTGCCAAACATGTCCCTACCTTAGAAATTACTAGGGTTACCCATAGCCCTCTATTTTTCTAAGCTCCATGTATTCATCCAGGAGTCTCTTAAAAGACTTTATCGTATCCGCCTCCACTACCATTGCTGGCAGCCCATTCCACGCACTCACCACTCTCTGAGTAAAAAAAAACACTTATCCCTGACATCTCCACTGTACCTTCTCCCCAGCACCTTAAACCTGTGCCCTCTTGTGGCAGCCATTTCAGCTCTGGGAAAAAACCTCTGACTATCCACATGATCAATGCCTCTCATCATCTTATATACCTCTATCAGGTCACCTCTCATCCTCCGTCGCTCCAAGGAGAAAAGGCCGAGTTCACTCAACCTATTCTCATAAGGCATGCTCCCCAATCCAGGCAACATCCTTGTAAATCTCCTCTGCACCCTTTCTATGATTTCCACATCCTTCCTGTAGTGAGGCGACCAGAACTGAGCACAGTACTCCAAGTGGGGCCTGACTAGGGTCCTATATAGCTGCAACATTACCTCTCGGCTCCTAAATTCAATCCCATGATTGATGAAGGCCAATACACTGTATGCCTTCTTAACCACAGAGTCAACTTGCACAGCTGCTTTGAGTGTCCTATGGACTCGGACCCCAAGATCCCTCTGATCCTCCACACAGTCTAGAGTCTAACCATTAATACTATATTCTGCCATCGTATTTGACCTACCAAAATGAACCACTTCACACTTATCTGGGTTGAACTCCATCTGCCACTTCTCAGCCCAGTTTTGCATCCTATCAATGTCCCGTTGTAACCTCTGACAGCCCTCCACCACTATCCACAACACCTCCAACCTTTGCATCATCAGCAAACTTACTAACCCATCCCTCCACCTCCTCATCCAGGTCATTTATAAAAATCACGAAGAGTAAGGGTCCCAGAACAGATCCCTGAGGCACACCACTGATTGATTTTGTTAGATTATTTCTTCCCCATGAATATCTATCAGCAAAATAACAAGAAATATCAGGTTCCTTCTGCATTTTCATCCAAATTAATCCATGGTGCCAGAATAGTAAATCAGAACCGTGCAGAACAGAAAGCTCCTTCACCATTCAAAATTCAAGTAAAAAATTAGCGCCCTGAACTAAATTCTCACCCTCTTTTACTGATGCAGCCACCAGATAAGGTTCATGTTGTGATGGTGAAAAAGTTATAAAAAGAACTAACGTGAAACGGAGTAGATGATGAAGAACCTGAAGGCTTGAAGACCAACAACGAGACATTGAAAAGGATATCCAGCAAGGTTCCAATATAAACCAAACAGTACTGCCCAAGTCCCATGTGCTCACCAGGTTAGAAAAACACGGTCCCAAAATAGGTGATAATGCTCATCGCAAAAACAGGCAAACCTGCCAAAACACCATCTATACCCTCGCTCCATTTAAAAACATTTCCTACATCAAGCTGCGTTGGAGTGTTTATTTTTCCTTCTTGAATTTATTTACTCATAGTTCCCCCATATGCAAAAAAAATGTTCAAAAGATTTTCCTTTAAAGAGAAAACAAAGTTCCAAGGGGGAAAACAGATGGGAGAGTGCTTTACTGGATACCCTGTAACCAGTGTGCACCACTTTCGTCACGTTAGTCAATTGATACTTTGTTTTACAATAATGCCAGTTGGGAAAAAAATGACTAGATTATAGCTGCATTATCGTTTTCCTTTCCTTAGTTGATGGCTATAACCACAGAATGAACTCTGAGACCACCCTGATGAAACCAGATGATCATGCTGGAAATAAAAATGCAGGTCCCACAATATTCATCCTTTAACAGTGCCCCTCTGTCTCAGGGATAGTGGTTGGGGATAAGATGTATGTGGAGGGTACTGCAAATCAGGTTTTCTTGTATCACAATAAGAAAGGGTGATATCACCAGTTACCAATGCGGTAAGCATGACATGAAAAGTCAGCATCAAATAATGTCTGCTTTTAATATACCATAAAGTAATGACATTTCACTCACATCTAATGTTTCCTTCTTTCAAAGGGAGTGTCAAAGCAGACAGCGGGGAACCTCACATAATGGACATAATGGACTATTTTCTATATTTGAACTTGGACGATATACAGTATATTATCAGGATACTCAGTCCTGAGGTTCCATTGGATTCGAACAACACCCGCCAGCCAGCGCACTTTCAGGGACAGTTAATGGGTGGTGCTTCTCAGATCTAATACATAGACTGCGGATTGAACCAAGGTCTTTCCCACTGTATACAACTGCACTTCTGATTGTCTTTGGCAGCTGAGCCATCAAAAGATCCAATGCATTTTTATTTTGCCTGAATTTAAAATGCGAAAATGTGAAGTTGATTTAAAACTGTCTCCACAGCAAATCAATTCAAATCAGACTTGTGCAAGCACGTCCAACTGAATCCCAGTATATCTTCAGCCACCTTCCTTCCCTAAGTAACAAAGTGCCAATTACAATATTGTTCCAGCACCTCTCAACTCACATGTCCTTCTGACTGACTGATCAGACTAGTCTGTGATGTTTGTGATGTCCCATACAGTGGAAAGTTCTTTCAACATTCACTGGCTGAATTCATTTGTGAAAATGGCCAGTTAGTTGCCTGCTACAAGAAGTATAGTCCAGCAGCATCAAAACATTTGGTGGTTAGGCTCAGAAAACTGCAAAAATAAAACAGCAGTACAGGGTTGGGATCATTCTTCCTTAGAAAAATAAACATTTCATTTTTTTACAGACAGCAGAAACACTTTCAGAATTTCTGGAATGCCTATAGATTGTTCATTTAAATTTCCAGTCACAGGAAGTAACTTAGTTTTTAAGAATCAAAAGTTTGGGAAGGAAAAAGGTAAAAATATTATTTTAAAAATTACCAATTTGCAAATAAACTTTCCTTTTCATCTTTGTGTTCTCTTTGCTTATGGTTGGCAAGTTAAGCAAGGACAGACAGATGAAAGGTTTCAGCATGAAGAAAATATTCTCAGCTAAGTTTATAGCTCCCTGAGTGATACAAAAATGACAATATGCAGGCTGCTCAAGCTGAGTAAATAGATAACTGAATGAGGCAGGCGAAGAATCTTTAGTCCTTTCCAGTAGCAGAAGCAAGAAAAAAAACTCAGGCAATAAAAAAAACCCAGAGCCTGAGTAGCTGCCTTTTGGATTTTTCTCGACAGCACGTTATAGATCAGACAGCAAATTGGAACTCGCAGCTAATTTACAGTGTCAGAAAGTAGCTGTAAACTGCACTTCAGTGATGGCAGTGCGTAAGGAGCCAGAATCTGCCTCTCAGCAAGGCGTCATGCTCTGCCAGTCAGCGACTGCGACTCCTGAGGTAGTCTGTTTAAGCATTAAGTCAGCTGTCAGGTCATCAGCCTGGATTCCAAAGGTGGGCTGACAAAAATCAATATGTCTCCACCAATTTTTCATGGGATGAGAAGTGCATAAAATCTTTGTTTTGACAGGCCAATGGGGTAAAAAGCACTAGATCACCAATTATTTCTGGGTAAATAATGGCCAAAATTAGAGAGCTGCAGCAAGCATGCTTTCAGGGGCACAGTGAAGACGCTTTAGGCTCCTCTCTCTCCCTCTCTCTCTCTCTCACTCACCTCCCCCCCCCCCCCCCCCACACACACACACACACACCAACAAGTAAAAGCAATAAGTTTCATCGTCCGCTTAGAAACTGGGCAGAAACTATCCTGGTTATGTTCTTTCTAGTCAGTTGTACAGTGCAAATAATGCATCAGTGTTTCTGTTTTCTCTCTCCTCTCTGTTCCGTTCACCTTCCCCCACCCCAATTTCCTTTCCAGCACCTTCCCCCACCACCCCCCCATCCCCTCAGCGTTCTCCTACACCATTATTTCCAAAGAGACCCAATTTGTCATGTCATGTACAGATGCGAACCCTCCTGCCGTAACTGATGGGGAAGAACCACTTTCCCTTCTTCATTTATTTGCTAGCTGCACAAAGAGCATACCAGTCCCGCAGAAAGCTGACAATAGCACCAGCAACAATCCTCACTGCAGGTGTCACAGGACATTAACCCATGCTTAACTACGAGCTCCATAGAAACTTGGGCAGGACTGCAATGTGAGCAGCCCCTAACCTTCAGAAAGGAACGAAGACCCGGGTGGTCAGACGTGCCATCTCATCAAATCTCCCAAACTGTTTTAGCTAAAGCAAGCAATATAAAAATAATTCAAGCGGAATCTTTTCTCTCCCTCAATCTTTAACGGCCATTTTCCATCCCTGGCATTCAGAAGGCCCTTATTGTAGGATGGTGGGGAGCAGAGTGTTGGCAGGCATGGGGAGAAGATAACTTTGGCAGTGTGAAGAAGCAGGAATACATTGCTATATGTGCTTGATTTATGGGCATGTTAAATCTAATTTTATTGTATTTTGTATGATTGTGGAAGTGAATCGGGTGCTACATGATCCAGCTTCCATGAAAAATGAACAGCATTTGAAAATTACACAAAGTGTGTGATTTTCAAGCCAGGTTTTCACACACAAACACAGACACAATGGTGGGGGGGCGGGGGGGGTTGATAAGTGTGTGCAATGGTATCAGATGCCATGTGACGCCCTTTCAAACCGTCAGCTGCATAAGGATACCTCATAGGTTTAAGTTTGCTGACAACACCACAAATCAAAGGTGGCGATGTACCTCTCACTTAATGTCAGAAAAACTGAAGAGTTTATTGACTACAAGTGAAGGAAACCAGAGGTCCATGAGCCAGTCTTCCTCAGGGGATCAGAGGTGGAGAGGGTCAGCAACTTTAAATTCCTCGGTGTTATCATTTCAGAGGATCTGTCCTGGGCCAGTACGCAAGTGCCATCACAAAGGAGGCAAGACAGCACCTCTCCTTCCTTAGAAGCTTGTGAAGATACGGTATGTATCTAAAGCTTTGACAGACTTCTGTAGATGGAGTGTTATACTGACTGGTTGCAACATGGCCCTCGTACGGAAACACCAATGCTCTTTACTTTGATAATGAATCTACTGTTGAACTTTTGAACCTTGAACTTTGAAAAATCCATGGACACGTGTAGGTACTGGCTTTCATAGCACTTATGAGGCTTGTATTCACATGACTTCAATGGGCTGGTGACTGGGAATTTGATTTCAGCGGGTTCCCTTTTGAGGTCCACGCTTAGCTCTCATTTGCAACTACCCCACTTCCCTCCCTCCTGATCCTCATGGAGAGGCTACCCCACCACCCTCCCTCCACAAGGTACTCGCCTTTGTCTGAGATGCCTTAACCCGCTGATCTACCAGTCCAAGCAGAAACCCCCACTGGCCTCTCCAGCCTTCTTCAAAGACCAGCCCCTTCAATACAAAGGAGAAACTGCAGGCGGCAGATGTTCGAATCTGTGGTAACTTACAAAGAGCAGGAGGAACTCATCAGGTCAGGCAGCCTTCGTGGACAGTGAATGTTTAGGGTCGAGACTCTTCAAATGAAGCTAATCGATCCCTCCCAAGTTGCTGCCAGACACATTGAATTCCTTCCACATTTTCTGTGTTGCACCATGAATACAGATATTTGACTGGCTCCCTTCTCATGCCATCATAGAGTTCAATATTTTGACTCTTTTGTAAGTTATTTTATGATCATAAGTTATGCTCCCACATTTAACCCATGGCCAAACTTTCTGCAATGCCCCACCAGAGAATTTTACTATATTCAACCCAATTCCTTCCCCATACAACACTCAGCAAACCTCAACACAATCCAATCACTAATTACATTCCCTCCCAATTCTTATGCCTGGTTCAATTCCTGAAAGGAACTTTGACCCTCCTTCTCCAGCCAGGGCCTCTGTCACTGCAACCATGCCCCCAACTCACCCCCACAATGCACAAATTGTATTCATGTGTGTTCAATTGTGCAAAGCTTATTCCATTGTGCATGACTAAAACATTGCAAAAAGAGTACCCGTGGAAAAAACGCACTGACCCAATGACCAATCTACCTCCCTGACACTCAGCCAACGGGTGGTTTAATGCACTTTTCGATACATAAAGATTGTTGAGGACTTTTCCAGTAAGGTCGAGGGAAGGAAAATCAGAGAGTTAGAATTCAGATGTCTAACTACTCTGCCATTGTCGGTAGATCTAAAAATATCAAGGGGTCATGATGAGAAGAGCTGGTCATCATGCTAACATACAGGCTGAAGGAGATTGCTGAGGTGGAGACCGGTTAAAAAAAATGATGGAGAAATTTAGCAACCAATACAAAGTGTCTGAATTCAATGCACTGGCATGAAAAGTTGTGATAGGACAGTGAGATGTAGTGATAGCTAAGTGTGTCTTACAGGATTCTAACACATAGTGATGCAGGCACAAAATAAATCAGAATCAGTTCAAGTTTATTGTCACTGACACATGTCGTCAAACTTGTTGTTTTTGGGCAGCAGCAGATTACGATCTGTAAAAAATTACTATGCTGCAATGAGAAGTATTTATATGGTAAAGAAACAGTGCAAAATAGTGAGGTAGTGCTTATGATTGATGGACAGCTCAGAAATCTGATGGCAGAAGGGTAGACGCTCTTCCTGAGTTGCTGAGTGTGCCATCCTCTGGCTCCTGTACCTCTTCCCTGATGGTAGTAATGAGAAGAGTGCATGTCCCGGATGATTGTTCACTTTAACTGGTTTTCTCCTATAGTTTTCCATTACATACAAGGTCCCAGCCTTACTGTATTCCTGCTTCTGACATGAAAAAGGTGGAGAAATACAGGGACGAGATCAAGAGCCTTGTAGCTATACTTCACTGCGCAACTTGCTGAAAGCCCAGACGGTAAATAACGCTCATACAAAAAGCAGAAGAAAATTCTTTACTATAAATCATTTCTCTGTGAAATAATATTTGGTTTTCATAATGAGTCTCCTGAGGTACATTTTGGAGCTGACATCGGGCTTGTGATGCAGTGATCTGTAGCAGTGGGAAACACTTTACTAAAACTGCCTAGCACTCCGTTATTTTTAATGCAGTTTATTCCAGTTTTGTCAGATCAATTATTAATTTTCCCTTGTTTTTGCTATTATGAAGTTGCACAAAAATTAAAATCAATACATGAGTAAGAAGAAATAAAAGATGAACAAAAGATAATCTATTCATGGGGGTCAAAGTTACATACTTGGAACATAATCAAATTCAAATGATAATTTCCTTTAAAATTATTTATATTTTTTAAAAAATGGGAAAACTTGTAATTGCAAAATATTATGTTTCTTAACAAAACATAAGTATTTAGTTAATAATGATTTCAAATTGTCACACTGAGAACTAAAAGATTTTTTTTCATATTTGCTTTACAAATGGGTACACTTCCCATCTATTTTACTAATGGGAGTAGAGCGAGCAAGGAGAAAGAAGATTGTAAAAATGTATCTATTAGAGCCTATAGAATGAATTCTGGTGCCTAGTTGGATCATGTTTTTATTAAAGTATTTCAAGAGCCTTCTCAAAGAAAAGCTTCTGCTCAGCACACCTCCAACATACTAGCATTTACTGTGGGAAGAGTGTGCACTTAAATGCTGTCATAGCTTGTTTGTGTCTCCTCGTCACAGAAGCATAATAAAGCTGTTGTAATATACTAGAACTTGTGTGGTCTTCTGTGTAATTTGCATACTAATTACCAAGTGCAAATGAAGGGAAAGCTGTCTATCGACATACAGAGCTTGATCCCTCTAACAAGCTAATCTTGCATGTAGTTAACTTTGATATACAACCTCTCATTAGTATTATAATAAAGTACATGAAACAGCCATAAAACGTTATATACTGCACAAGTGTTGTTTTCATACCAATTATCTCAAGGCATATTTATTACTGAAGTGACTACATGCCCCCCTGTGTTGCTTTGGGGTTATAGGGAGGAGAGGGGGGGAGTGGTGCAGGAAAGGGGAAGAGACTTGCAGCTTCTAGCCTGTCAAGTAGAACTCGTCAAAAGGAAAATTTGGAGTCAGATTTTATGGATTCCACTGATCTCAGCTGTCGCAATTGACGATGCACAGCGGGAGCACTCCTCTGCCTAACAATATAATGAAAGGTATGATATCAATTCTCCGATCAGCAGGGAGTGAATTCAACTTACACAATCCTCTCTCTCGCTCACTCACTCACTGAATAGTTCATCGTTTACAAACTGCAGGCACATTTTCATGAAAATGAAAAGAAGCAAACACTACTTTGCCAACTACTTAGAGAAAAGATTTTAAATCCTTGTGGGTTCAATTGATCTTAAAACCATTCTAATATACAGCTTTCAAACAGAGGGATTAAAATGGATCAGAGGGCATATGCAGTCTCCGACTTGGGTGTGGAACAATATTAGATCTTTTGTAACCGATTAAAAAAGACAATAGTGGGATTTCTAAGTCTCAACTCAATGTTGTATCAAAATGATTTACTTATCTTTAAGTATATCCAAAATCACTTGGCATTTTTAAAAATTGCTAATCATACATTACTCTTTTTTCCCCCTCTTTCTTCGTATTCATATCCCAAGTGTTACATGCTGCTCCTTAGGTGAGAGAACAGTGATGCATCCTGCTCCCATGACACTGGTATTACCACTCTCTAATTTGCAAACAGGAGATGCACCAGAATTACCTAGGTTGGCTTGCTCACGCTCCTAACACCTCTGATGGACTCGCTCCCTGACCCATCGTTTTATATCATTAGTGTTCTATCTCACAGTGAATAAAAGGAAGTGAACAGTCATCAACTATACCAGTATCTGCACAATCTCCAAAGTTATAAAATTATGCTGATTATGTTAAGAATGAATATACTTTTGGTTCTGCATTACTTTTTGCATTACTTATTTAATTTTAATGATATATATATACACACAGTGCCTTATAGTAATTTATAGTATTTTTATGTATTGCACTGTAATGCCACTGCTAAACATCTCAGTGATATTTTCAACACGATTCTGATTCTAAACAAGGGGCACATTTGGAGTCCTTTAATGATCTACAGTACACCTATCTGAATGCTGATTCAGCTACTCTAACCTTGTAAGTGCAGACATAGGATAATTTAATTTCAATCGGGGTCCTATTACTTATTACTTTAGTAATTAAATGTTTTTCACTTTTACATGTGCATCCATAATGTAAAACAAAATGCTCACAATACTGACAAAATGGAAGCTGTGCCAGTGAACAGTCTGGTGGAAGCGAATTAAAGTAGTTAAATTGCTTTCACAGTTACAGTGCCTCTGACATGTTCAAGTAGTGTGTCCTATTGAATAAGGATCAGATTGTTCAAATTCCCTTAAAACAGAATCACTTAAAAGATAGTAAAGTGCTTGCAGTCCAGCAGCATGTTAATTGCAGCTGTTATTGTCAGTAATTAGGGCAGCTCTTCCTTTTTCCAAACTGGGTCAACAACAGCCTGTTAAATTAGAAAGAAATCAGAATGAAGATAGTGTCTCTTAAGTCAGATGTTTCCTGACCAAAAACATCCTCAATCATTTCCTGCTGGGAGAATAACCTGTTCGTCACTAAACTTTGATCACTTTTCAGGGTCACATTCCTGCCAGAACTTCCTCATGCAACAGCTGTGTTAAGTCACTGCAACATGTCTACTGTAAGTATTAGGAAACGGTAAGCCATTTTTTGTTAGTCCTCCTTCACGTATTACATGTTCTTTATGTTATTCCTCTTCCTCAGCTTATAGCTCCATGTCCTAACTACTTGTCATTGTAGGAACATGACTAAGCCATTCAACCCTTTGAGCTTGTTCAATCATGACTAATGTGCATAACAACTCAATATTCCTCTGATCCATATCCTTCACATAGCAAAATTCCATCAATTTGCAGCCTTGTGAAGAAAAAAAGTTCAACATTTCTACTGTGTTTCTTGATTGCATTCAAACTTACAGATTCTATCTCTGTGCAAGAATACTTCCACCAGAGGAAATTGTTTATTTATCAGATCCCTCTACCACTTCAAATATTTCACTCTTCAACCACCAACTAACTAGAGTTCTTCAGTGAACTTAAGTTCACTTAAACTAGATTTATCTATCTGTCGCCTCTTAGGTCTTAATATCATCCTGATCAATCTCTGCTTTTCTCTCCCCAATGCCATATTATCTTACGAAAACAAGTAGACAATCTGGCCACTCGAGCCTGATCCTCTGGTCAATACCATCATTGAATGTCGCCCTAACTCCAAATACCCTTGCTGAGTTGTAGTGCATAGGTAGGATCTACCCAATTCAGTAATGCATAAAAATTGCCTGACAGTAATTAGATAAAGATAATGCCAGTACATTGTTTTTTTTAAACTTTTTCTACTTCCACACTCCTTCACCTCCTTCCCAAATGGAGATGAGAAGTTCAGAATATAAGAATGCATGAAAACAACGGGTATATGAATTTTTAATAACTTTACAAAGTAGGAGTGTGAGCATTCTGTGTTACTAATCTCTTACCATTTTCAATGTACTATTCTCTTAGCATTTTCAACATACTATCAATTATCTTTCACTACGCAGCAGGCAATTCAGCTCATCAGAACAGTTCCAACTCCCAGCAGAGTAATCACATCTGTTCCATGCATTCTCCACTCATTTTCCTGAAACTGTACCACTTACTCTCTATCTCTCACACACACACAAACACACATTCTACCTTCTTTTAGAACTTAATTACATTAAAGGACAACTTGATGGTATTCCTCTCCCCGCCTTGCAGAGCATTGGAATATCCTTAACATTTTTTCCTGTTTTTTACGAGGCCGAGTTGCAAGCTCAACATTCAACCCAGCACGAATGGAAAACGTGCAAGCAGCCAGCGGGATTCGAACCCGGGACCACTCACCTCGAAGTCCGGTGCGGATGCCACTACACCACCAGCTGGCATAAGGACAACTTATAAGAAGTTGTGTTTGGGATGTGGAAGGAAACTCGAGCACAGAGAGGAACCCAGCCTAGTTCAGGTGTACATGGAAACTCCATACAGACTGTAGTCAAGGTCAGGATCGAACCTGGCTTCTATGGAACTGAGAAGCCACCACACTTAACAGTTGCATCATACAATCACCATTGCCAAATGGAAGTACAAAATGAGCACTATATGAATATTGTGTGAAACATAACATTGTTAGGCAAACAGATCATAAGTGTTCTTACAAACTAAATGTATTGAAGACGGGATTCATTTGAGCACATGCTCTAGAAATACAGTGAAATGTAAACACTATAAATAAAATGACACAATTTCATTTAAGTGAATTATTTTAGAATCAGAACTACAAATTACATTCTTAAACAAAACTCTGCACTTTATATTTTAAGATGTAGCTTTTCAAGGTTCTTACATTTCATGTTTTGTAGTTTGAATAACACAGAATCACTTTTGTTTGCTCTTACAAAAATAGGCCTAATTTAAATCCCATCTTTAATTTTAATCTGAAACACAGTTTGCCTGTTTCCTGACCTCTTGCTCAGACAAAAGGCAAATCAGGATATTATAACTTTTTATCAGTGCTGCACTTTGCTGATAGATAAAACAACATCTTGATAGAAAGCCAGTCACAGGCGTCTTTACAACCCTCCACACATCTGAAAGGCAATCCAGCCACTGCTTTCCCTGATAAGCCAGTAATTCCTGAATTGTAAATGTTGATGACAAGCTATATATTATGCCAGCAATAATTTGCCAAATTTGAGCCTATAATATAATATCAGCAAAATGTCAATGATAGTAATGTGATTAACACCCTCAAATGAAATATTGAACACTGCAGCTTTGGTTGAATGAGGATACAGAGGTTTCTGTCAAAGGAAATCAATGTTGAAAGCAGCCGGGATGGTCATAAACTCACAATAAAACTTGGGCCTGTTTTTATTTCCCACATTTGTGAGGTGAATAGATTCTCACTCTACAAATGACTAGAATAACACAGCAAAATAGCTGTTGGTAACTAAGGAGACAGTGGGATGGACTTCCACTCCCCTTAAGCTCACAATTTGCAGGAAGTCAAATACAAACCTCTGGACTCATGGTGGGCCTCGGTGAAAAAAGAATCCTGTTCTTGACACTTACTTTAAATGCTTTTGTTTTGTAAATAAAACTGCAACTAGCACTCTGCAAGCTAAATGTTAATAACTCTTACCCGGCTGCCGCAGTCCTTCTGTTCACATGTATGTCTTTTAAATATAATTAAAGTTTAGGTGATAAGGTAAAATTTTAAAATAGGTAATTCACAGTAATATTTTAAAACCTGTAGAAGTTAATTTGGTCAAGTGTATTGTGTTGTAATTTAGACTTCTTTTCCGCTCACACTTGCTTCTGAACTTTTTTCCTTCTTTCTTGTGCTCCCTAATTTAATTTGTGGCTTCTCCCTCTTCCCCTGTTTAGTGCCTCCATTTGGCTCTCCTGTGCCATGCACCATTTCCCAGTCAAGGGAAAGAATCAGTGTGGCATCCATTTCAGAGATCTCTGTAACTGTAACAATATTTGTGTAAAGCAAAGAACAGAGATCATTATGTACCAGGATTGTTATATTCTGTCCAGCTGCTAAAGAGGTCAGCTGCGTGTTTTGTTAAGAAGAGATCCAGTTAGAACCAGTTATGAAAGACAGTGTTGAAGTGTTGTACTTCTGTATCGTTGTAAGAAGCAGTCAGAAATAGAGAGTAGTAAGGCCCCTACTTAATTATAGTTATCATTAATCTCCTACTTTGTGGAGAACAGAAATGAGAAGGGGGTATCATGACAAAATTATCGTCTTCCTACAAGGATGCACCTAACTATACTGGCTAAAATCTGCAACTTACTGTGTGTGAACATGCTTTTGCATGGGTGCTGTTCAAACAGAACATACTGAAGAGTTAAAAACAAAACCTAAAATCAGAATATTTCCTTTTCTTTTGGTATATGCCAATAATTTCAAGAGCATCTTTAAAATTAAAATCACATCTTATTGACCATAAGTGAAGTGATAATCAATAGGTAGAAGGGAGTAGCCTGGGAATTTTGTAATTTAGGTCCAGGTGTGGTAATCAACCATATAAGTTCTGTATGAACTCTTAGACTACTACTTTCTGTGATAATTATTGCTTATTCATTACATAATCTTCAGAAATTCAGCAATTGGTACAGGTTGCTTGTTTGCTAAGGATGCCATTTTGGTTCCAAAATGGTCCCTCTCACTGTATATATCCCATGATATTCTTGGAAAACCACAAGTAAAAGATCCAAAGGGCTCACTGTTAATGCATGCCACACAAAACACAATGCGATGTCAGCGGTGTCATTTTGGAGGTTAGTGTTTCAGTGACTGCCCTCTCTTAAGTTCATAAATAATGAAGAACACACCAACTCCCCCCCCCCCCCCCACCCCTCGCTTATCAGTTGCAGGTCAGTTGCCGGTCAACACAGGGAAACAGAAAATGCTGGAGGAACTCCGCAGGTCGCATGTTCAGTGCTTTCTAGATTTATAAGAAATCTAGTAGCAGGTTTGGAAAGGTGTTTTCAGGCCTTGTGCTCGAGCTAATTATTCCAGGCTGTGGGTGCACAAATAGGTGCTCCTTTGGAAACCAGTGTGCCTGGGAGAATGAGCAGAGGGTTCAGACAGCAGAACAAGAGGATAACGGACAGAAAGCTTTCAGCAAAAGACCCAATACGCCTACAATGTCCAGACAGTGACATCCCAACCTTAACCTTATCCAGAAACTGCACGGGAACCATTTGTGTTTCAGTACAGATTTCCTCATGCCTGCCGCCCGGTCCAGCTATAACTCCAACTCGACCACCTCAGACAGCATCGTCAGTGGCCGTCAACATGACAGAGCAATTAACTTCTATGGACTTGCCTCTTCCCAGGCTGGAGCTGGAGATATCTGCAACACCGCACAGTTCAGCTTCCACCATTGTGTAAAGGAGACCATTGACAGGACATTGAAAGGCAGCACTTTCTTCTCTTGTGCCAGAAGGAAGGAGAACACGTGGCTTCACCAAGATTGCAGGGTTCCTCATCGTGCAGGGTGGACTTTTTTAGTCAGCCCATGACGATTCTGCCCTAAACAATGCTGAGAGGGATGCTGCTCCCTCAAAGCCTAGTTGACATGGGAAGTGAATTGTACAGGTCAATGCTGTTTTTGTCAGGATCTCTGCCTGTATGAGTCCACTGCCAGCTAATTTGATCCACCATAGCAAAACTGCACATGCTGTCCATTGACAACACTGGTGTAGAAAATTCAGACAGTGGCATATATATAATAAAAGTCATGGTGCAGAGCAGGGCATTAACATGCTCAAACGATGCTTCCACTGCCTGGATCAGGCTGAAGCCTCTTTTGATGTGACATAGCAGAGGTCACAATTTGTGGGAGCCTCCTGAGCACCACAGAACCTCACCATCCCAGCAATTTGATGAGCTGCAGAAGGGAAAAAGGCAAAAAATGAAGAGAGGAAGTAGGAAGCCACGTGAATAGCTCCTTTCTGCCTGATTGTGCAACACAAGTAAATACTGCCCCAACTCCCCTTTCAATCCTTTGCTTCACCTTCTGTCACTGATTACCGCAGGTACAGCTTCACTGTAATGCAAAAATAACCACTATCGAATTATTTTTCCAACTAAGTTTAGAAGTCAAGTTCTACCACATTCAATAGATTGTTTGTTTGTTTATTTATTGGGATATAGCACGGAACAGGCCCTTCTGGCCCTTCAAGCCATGCTGGCCAGCAACCCTCGATTTAATCCTAGCCTAATCACAGGATGATTTACATTGACCAATTTACCTACAAACTGATACATCTTTGGACTGTGGTAGGAAACACACTTGGTCACAGGGAGAATGTTCAAACTCCCTACAAACGCGGCGGGAATTGAACCCGGGTCGCTGGATCTGTAAAGCGCTGTGCTAACCGCTACGTTACTGTGCCGCCCCATCCAACAGTCGATTAGCACAAGTAGGGCCCGTGGTTGGGAAGAGTGAATGGATGGCACAAATGTCAGCTTGTCCGACAGTGAGGTTGCACAGAAGCCTCATACCTGGAGTTCCGGTCCTGAAATTAGGATTAGCGTGAGGAGCAATTTGCCCACGTACAAGGTTGTCAATCTTCAGAATGGCCTGCTCCAGAGGCCTGTGGTTGAGTACACTGAAGATAGACGTTCAAGATAGGCAAGAGAATTCAGGTCAAAGACCTGCCATGATCTGGAGAGAGCTAGAAAACTATCAAAGCATTCAATAACCCAATCCTGTGATAGATTCTTATGTAATATGATCCTCTGCTGCATGCTGGTGTTCAACTTATTACCTATTAACATTAAAACATTTCATTGGTGCAATAACATGAATCAGCACTGATGACATTAAATGCTCTAATGTCTGATGAGGTCAGTATATCTGACTTGAATGAGGCTGAAGTAAATAAATGATGGCCTACAAAGTTTGAAACAATGTAAATAATTAGCCCATATAAAAAATTAGAATCACCTATTAATACAAGATGTTCAAAGGGGAAAATACTTGTTGCTTTAAAGTAAGTATAAACAAAATATCATTACTACTTTTTGAAAAGGTGTATTGTTTACCTATGCAAAATGTTTTCAGTGTATTTAAAGTGGTGTAATTTGCTGAAGGACTTTCAATTTACCATCACTTGATCTAAGAAGCTGATAGAAACAGACAAATCCAATTATGTCTCTGTGAAAGCATCCACCCTGGTCTTAAAAATCAGACAGAAAGCCAAAAGCGCCACAGGACAGCCCTCTTGCTGTTCATAAATGTCAACACTCAGCAAGCATCTGAGGCTTAACACTTCAGCACCCACTTTTCTTGATAGCACAATGCCGCCTCCTTCTCTCCGTCCACCTCCCTTTAACACATAGTAACCTTTCAACCAAGTGTCTGGGTGATCTTTTAAAGCTGCACCACCCTTTTACCTTTTATGTTAAGGCAGTTTGTCACAACTGTTAAGAATCTTCATTTGTTCCCCTCTTCAAGCTCATTTGTAGTTTCACCTCTTTAAATTTTCCTGCAAATCTTTCGCTATTACATCATATGTTTTAGCCAGCTGTCACTGGGCACAAAGTTGAATGGAGTCAACAGGAGTTATTGCTGTTGAAAATGCCACATCATCTTTTGGAAAGTAGTTATTCTTTAAAAGATTATATCATCGTTGAACAAAGATTGCACCGATCAGCAAGTTATTTATTTATTTAGGGATACAGTCTGGGATAGGCCTTTCTGGCCCTTCGAGCCACGGCTACCCCCGACAAACCCAATTAACCCTTACCTAATCACGGTCAATTTGCAATGACCTATTAATTTACCGGTACATCTTTGGACGGTGGGAGGAAACCAGAGCCCCAGGGAAAACCCTCACATTCCACAGGGAGGATGTACAGACTCCTTTCAGCTGGCGTTGGAATTGAACTCCACACCCCAGAATGCCCTGAGCTGTAATAGTGTCGCGCTAACCGCTACGCTACTGTGGCGCCAATTACGCTAATGCAGCTGTACTAAATCAAATGAATACTCAACTGCATCATAGGTTGCGGGATGGATGTTCACCCCACAATCCTTTAATCTGAGAGTACCATCTCTTGACTTTGGCTTTGTATGGAACAAGTAGGGACTAGGCATTGCAGAAGCAGGAGGTCAATAAAGGTCATCACCAGGCACTCTGCCTCTGCATTCTCCTACTGACTAACCATACTGCTATCCTACAAAAGTTGGGAGTAGGTAAAATCTTACCAATTTTAGCTAAGAAGTGGCTAGAAAAGAGAAACTTCAAATCAGATAAGAAAGTTCTGCATTTTTTAGAACATACTTGCTTCCTGCCCCATTTCAGGAAAGTATTGCCGGCACCACGCTCAAGATGTTTAGACTTTTCCAGGGTCATTGCCACAAAGTTACTGAGGTGGTCCCTGGAATATCCAGCTGTAAAAGTAAAATCAGTTTAAACGCTGCTGTTTGGGAAGGTCTGCACTGCAACAAGTAACTTCGCACTTGATTCGGTCCATGAAGTCAATGAAGACAAATAACTTGCTGACTAGAGTGATGTAGTTGATAAAAATAGACCTGCTTAAACCATCTTCATGTAATAAATTAGAGTGAAATTATAAACTTGAAATAGATCTTTCAGGTCAACCAGTCATGTTGTTACTTATCGTCCACATTAGCAGCAGCTACCCACACTTTCCTTTAATACCTGTATAACTTACTCTTAAAAACAACATGGTCTCTGCTTCCAAAGTTAGCACTGAAATGTAAAGCTCCAAAATCTCTTGTGGAACAAAGTTCTATCCTCTGTGTTACATCTATATCTCCCTCTTCTATACACCTCAACCACTGAAAACAGTCTGCTTTTATCTGGTCCGTTTCATTGCCTTAATAATGCAACTCTCACAAATCATCCAATGATTACATTTGTTCTAATGAAAAATGTTTCAAAGCTTTTAACTCTACCCCGGTCATCCACTTTTCTCCCCTTTCCTGACGGGCTGAAGATACAAAAGCTTGAAAGCACGTACTAAGCTCTCACCAAAGCAAAGGTAATGGAACTGGAAAAGCTGCACAGAAATTCCCAGAAAATAGTTCAGCTACAAACACACCTCAAACAAAAGCATGAATTTTGATGGTAGGTGATCAAAAAAAAGGTACTTCTCAGAAGTGGCATCACAGCCTTTCTTTCTTACTTATCCGAAGAAATTGGGTGTTATTGCTTTTGATATTACTGCCTTGAGACATTGATGCTGTAGACTAATTGTTTGAAAACTTCAAAAAAGAGTGAAAATCATTTGGGCCCAGATTCACTCAAAGACAAGAGAAGAATAAGTACTCTTATTCAAAAGACTTCTGTGCATCAGTTGTAATGCAATCTGAAAACATGATTGACATATTTGCTTACACAGGCTTTTTATTTTTATATGGTCATGAACTATTATACTTTCATATTTTACTGTATTTCCAAACAAGGGAAAGGTTTAGTGAGAGTAATCCAAAAACTATAATACCTGAGTGAAACTTAGTAAACCCTGTTGTTGTTCCTTCCGATGTGGCACAATGGGTAGCAACCTTGCCACTTCTTTGGATTTTTGTCTGCTTTTTATGATGCCAAGTTGCTAGCTCGATGCTCAACCCAGCACCCAACCCTACAAGGAGCCAGCTGGATTCGGACCCAGGACCACTCACCTCAAAGTCTGGTGCAGGTGCCACTGCACCATCGGCTGGCTAGATCTATTTTCAAGCATATACGTCTAGACACAAGAAGATAACCCTATGTTCATTTTTTCTTATTTTGTTACAAAAACAGAAAGATTTGTAATGGTATACATTGAATATTTTTTATTATTAAAACAGTTGAGTGATTTGCCATTCATGGAGGTCTTAAGTAAACACACTTCATAAAACAGCAGAAACTGTTGGAAGCATTTATCAGACCACGTTCATGGAAGAAGAAACAGAGTTAATTTTTCAGCTTTGATGAAGGGCCGTTGCGCTAAAACATTAACTGTTCCATTTCCACTGATGCTGCTTGATGTGCTCAGCATTTCCAACACTTCTGCTTTTATTTCAGGATTCCAGCATCTGCAGTATTTCATTTCCCATGCCAGAGTAACAAGAGTAACTCCAACATTCACTGTTTTGAAAGGCTGACTGTCTTCACCACAGATATAAAACAGATGGCCCTTGAGCCCAAATGCTTTGGTCTGTAGGAAAAGGAAGAGCAGGTTAAACTGCTCAAATTCCTTTGCCTACACAATTTGTAAAAAAATGCTTTTGGGTTCACACAGAACAAATTTGTTAATAAATCTTTGCTTTTCTGTAAATTGTGTGGATGTGCATTCAGGCATTATGTGCATATAAAATTAGGCCACAAGCTTAAAACTGTGCCCTAAATTCAAGCAGCCCCTACTTAGGGAAGATATATTTTTAGAGCACATGCTTGGGAATTTTACAAATGTAATTAATATGCCATCCCTAGGCTAAGCACAGGTGGAGAAGAGAGTTAGGGTTTGTATAACAAGGCAGCTTAAGGATTAATTTGCCAAACACAACTGAAACCAAATCTGACCAAAATATAAACAGAGAAGCTGGAATTTGCAGTCACAATGACAGCAAAACTGTCAGTACTTACTGTGCAAATTTGACTGCAGATCCAGCCCCCACACATCACAGTTAAACACAGAAATCCAAATCTACTATTAGTGATGCCTTGCTCCTCCATTGGGTGCAATACTCCAGTCTGTACAAGTCCAACAAGCAGAGAATTAATAACTTAAGGCAAATTTTCACTTTTTTAGCACTATTCGCATTGCAGAATCGATTGAAGAAATTAAGCATTGTTGAATGAGGTGTAACTGAGATCGTAATGGTCCATTCAATTCCGGGGGGTTAATGTATGAGGAGCATTTGATGGCTGTGGCCTGTAGTCACTGGAGTTTAGAAAAATAAAGGGTGATCTCATAGAAACCTATCAAATATTGAAAGTTCTAGATAGAATGGATGTGGAGAGGATGTTTTCTATAGTGGAGGAATCTAGGGCCAGAGGGCATTGCCTCAGAATAGAAAGACAGATATTTAGAACAGAGATGAGGAAGAATTTCTTTAGCCAGAGGGTGGTGAATCTAGGGAATTCAATTCTCACAGATGGCTGTGGAGGCCAAATCATTGGGTATACTTAAAGAGGAGGTTGATAGGTTCTTGATTAGTAAGGGTGTCAAATGTTATAGGGAGAAGGCAGGAGAATGGGGTTGAGAGGGAAAATAAATCACTCGTGGTTGAATTTCACAGCAGACTTGATAGACGGATGGTCTACGGCTGCTCCTATGTCTTATGGTCTTATGGTAATGGTCTAATTATTATGGACCAACTTCTCTGATTCAGATTAACTAACTTTAGAACAATAGAATATCAATTCCTCAGCATCACAGTTTTAAAAATTCTGTGCTTTTAAGAGGATACTTCCAAGTCTCAGCAAAAGAATAGGTAATGGTGATAATGGATGGAACAAAGACTAATAAAGAAAGGATTCCAGAACGACTACTCATAACAGGTAAGTAAATAAGTTCTGAATGAACTTGAGGAAAAGTAGTTACCATGTGAGATGTTCCATCTGAAAGTGTGGTGCATTCAAATCAATTGCAGCTTTTATAATCAAACTGGAGAAATATTAGAAAGTAAAGAAGATAGAGAGTTGTAGAGAAGTAACAAGAGAAAGGATGACTGGATTGCTCTATGAAGACACAGCAATTATTTGATTAGTTCCATCTGTGCTGTAATGATTCCACAATTTTATGGCTTTTCTGTGATATTCAACTTTTACTTTAATCATTTTGGTATGTCCCATCTTTTCTTGCCTTATGTAAAATCACTAAAAGCAAATCCCCCATGGTAGGCTGATCCAGAGATTAATCTGCATGGGATTCAAGATGACTTGGTGGTTTAGATTCAGAATTGGTTCACCCATAAAAGACAGAGCATTGTGATAGAAGAATGTTATTCTAATGAATAAACTCTTCTCGGGCTTCCAGCCAGGTACAGATATCGATTATAACCAACATTTTGATGACCATCTCTGCCATCTTCAGAAGATAGCAGAGCTTGACATTGAAAGGCCAATTATAATCGGTACCTGTACCTGGCTGGAAGCCTGAGATAAGTTTATTTGTCATATACACTGGGAAAGTGCTAGATCTTTTTACAGTGTTATTCTGCCTGGAAACCCATGACAAGTGGTGTGTCCGCAGTGCCACACAAGCAGATAGGGTGGTAAAGAAGGCATATGACGTGATTGGCATCATTGGCTGGGGCATTAGGTATAATAGAAGTCAAGTTGCAGCTAAAAAAATACTGGGTTAGGCTGCACTTGGAGTACGGTGTGCAGTTCTGATCTCCCTATCACAGGCAGCAAGAATGTGTAGGCTTTATGAAGAGTGCAGAAGGGATTAGAAAGTCTGAACTATAAGAAGATGATGGACAAACCTTGGATGATTTCTCATGAGCATCAGTGGCTGAAGGGAAACCTGAGGGAAGTTTATAAAATTAAGAGAGGCATAGATAGGGCAGACAGTCAAAATCTTTACCCTAGGATACAAATGTCAAATACGACAGGACACGCATTTACAATGAGAGGAGAAAAGTTGAAAGGAGATACGCAGGGCAGGTTTTGTCAGACTGAGAATGGAAAGGCCCTGGAACTGTCTACTGGAGGTGATGATGGAAGCACTTACAAAAGCAGTGTATAAGAGACACATGAATATTCAGTGAGCAAGGTACAGATAGAAGAAATTTTTGTTTAATTCGGCCTCATGTTCGATGCAGACGTTGTGAACTGAAGAGCCTGATCCCATGTTGTACTAGTCTATATTCTAAACTATAGCACATTCTTTTAGTTTACAAGTTTTCCGCCTATAAAAATATTTTAATGTGGTTGGCTGATCAGCTACTTGAAGGCTCCAATGTTGTAAGGCATGAAGGATCGGATATAGACGAAACCAAATTCAAAGTCGCGGTAAATAAGTTTATTAACAATGTGCAGTTCACTGAACATTTTCTGGACAAAATTTTTAAGGTCAGGGACTAGTTTCTCTAAGAAGTTACTTCTTTCTTTCCATATTTTTCTTCCAATGTAGCATCTCACCACTGCTACATTTACCAGAGACAGAAAATACAGTCATTTGGTACTTGATATTGAATAAAGTGTTGCATCAATAAAGATCAGCAATTGGAAAATCAAATCCTGAATGTTAGGAAGCTATTCACCCATGGAGCTAATGGAAATTGAGTCTAATCCCTTCTTTCCCCTAGCACCTTCCCACCAGAAGTTACTGTTTTACAGTGGGACATGGAAACAAGATGCCATTTTATGCTCCCTCCCACTCCAGCAGGAACTGTTGATGAAGAGTGTAAAATGCCTCTCTCACTTAGGCAAGATCAATTAATGTAGTACTTGCTAAGGATCAAACATCAGAACAGGCATTCATATAACAGAAAGGTATGATTTTTTTTGTTAATCGTGTCCCTCTTAATTGTCTCAAAGTGCTTAACAAAGAATTAATGACTTTGAATGCAGTTGCTAAGTAATTCTCCAGGGATGCTGAAAATCTGAAATAAAAGCAAGAAACGCTGGAAATAATCAATAGGTCAAATGGCGTATGAGATTAACAGGGTTGATTGCAGTTACAGTTGTCATAGGTACCTTTGTTATAGGAAAAGGAGGTCACAATAATGATTACATAAGGAGTAATGAGTTGAATGACCAGTTAATCTGATTGTGGAGATGTTGATCAAGGGGTAGGGAGGTGGGGGTGGGGGTTGGTTGGGGGAGCAGTGTCAGTTAGGTCACTGGGAGTGATTATTATTGCTTTTGTAATTATGCAATAACACCTAAAGCACAGAAATTAGCAGACAAGACCTTGGGTTTAATTTCTCAGCCTAAGAACATGTAATGTATGATGCTCTCAAGACTACACAAAGGCACGAGTTGAAAATGATAGATAGATAGATAGATAGATAGATACTTTATTCATCCCCATGGGGAAATTCAACATTTTTTTCCAATGTCCCATACACTTGTTGTAGCAAAAACTCATTACATACAATACTTAACTCAGTAATAATATGATATGCATCTAAATCACTAACTCAAAAAGCATTAATAATAGCTTTAAAAAAAAAAGTTCTTAAGTCCTGGCAGTTGAATTGTAAAGCCTAATGGCATTGGGGAGTATTGACCTCTTCATCCTGTCTGAGGAGCATTGCATCGACAGTAACCTGTCGCTGAAACTGCTTCTCTGTCTCTGGATGGTGCTATGTAGAGGAACATTTTGTCAAGAGTATAAACTAAAGTGGCCAATTAATGAAGCATGCTGATTAGCTGCTTGAGACAGTCACTGACTGGCTTGACTCATTTCAAGACCACGCAACCGGTCAGAGCATGTCAAACATTCCCACTGTCGCTTGTCACTTAAGATTAATATAATATGGAACAGCCTCACCAACAATGTAAATACACCACTTACCCAATCTACTTACCAACAAAGTGTATGTGTGCACCTTGGGAGGGGGTGGCGTGAGCCAAGTGATGTACTTACAGTGTTGTTGAGTTTGGTTTGGCAATGACCCTGATCAATCTTTGTGCGGGAGAAAAAGGAACCCTGGAAAATCTCAGCAGGTCAAGCAGCATCTGTGGAGCTAAAATGTGTAAGAAGCCATTTTGGATCAAGACTGTGCATCAGGATTGAGAGGGAACAGGAAAGATTTGGAATGTACAGCAGTACTTTGGTGGGTGGGTTATATACTGGTAAATGAAAGGTGGAACAAATTTGGAAGGCAATTAGAACTTCGCTAAGTGGAATGGAGTGACAGCAGAGGCTGTTTTGGCCACTTGTCCAAAAAGAGGGGAATGTCCACTTTAAAAAAATCCAAGCTGGCAGTGCAACGCAGCTTGCAGCGGCCACTCCGGAGCTGATTATTTGCTATTTGTGCAGCAGGGTGCCGTGCGCAATCATAATCGGTTGAAAATTGAAGTGGGAGCACAGAGGAACATCTGGAAATCTCCAGGAAGACCTTCTATGTTGCTGCTGCTGCTGTGAGGTCCAGGTCTCTGCTAGGAAGAACAGGCCCCCAGTCCTCGGGGTCGTGATGCCGATGGCCGTTGGCGGGGGCATCTTAATACGCTCGGCAGAAGATGGTGTTCAGAGAAGCTGTGCGCTGCGTCTGCGAGGCTGGGTTCGACGGAGCTTTCATCGTGGCGAGGCTGATGGCGAGGCTGCGAGGCTGAGTCGGGTGGCACCGTGGAAGTCCATAGTGGGGGTATTCCCTTCTGCCGCCGGCGTGGGATGACGAGTCAATCGGGACCCTGAGGACTTGTGAAAACTGTGTGATGGTTTCTTTCGAACTTATAGTCTTTTAACATCTTTGGACTATTTTTACTGTGCCTATGGTCTGTTTTTTTTATCAATTATGCTATTGTTTGCACTGTTGTAACTATGTGGTTTTGTGCAGGTCTTGTAGCTTTAGTTTTTGGTCTTGTTTTGTCTGGTGGATTTGGAGCTCCTTTCCAGGGAACGCGCTAAGATGGTAGCGTGATATCAATACGCAGCAGCCTCTCTGGACTCTGGATTGGGGATTGCCAAACGTTATGTGGATTTTCTGGTGTAGTCTGTTTTGTCATATGCTTTTGTGATATCATTCTGGAGGAAAGTTGTCTCATTTTTTAACTGCATTGCATTTGTGGTTTCTAAATGACAATAAACTGAATCTGAATAATGCAGCTCAAGCAAGCAGGAAGAAGTAAAATGATTCATTTTGTATGCAATCAATTCAAGCAAATTTGCTTACCACAAACTTGCACACCATAACCAACAATGGAATGATTCTGCTCTCTTTAAATGGTAAGGAGGACAACAGAAACAGAAATAATTGTGGAGATACCAAATTGTCATTAAGGCACAAAAAGAAAGTTGTGTAAACAATTGATTTGGAAAAGAATTTCACAGGGAAGGCATGTAATGACAAGGATCACCCAAGCAGTTTGAGGAAGTTAATGAAAGATAAGTAAATGCATAAGAGCATTTCCTTGGCATTTAGCAGAAATTAGAAAGGTGTTTCCTATATTAAGCTGAAAGAAATTTGGGCATGGTCTAATATTTGCATAAGATAGGTTAATAACAGCCCCAAAGTGGAAACAATTAAATCGGATAGCAGTATCAACAACAGCAAGTTATTAGTCTTGCAGGGCACTGTCAGTTATCTGAGTGAAAGAGTCTCAGATGGAAAGTCTTCAAAAATGTGAAATTACAAATAGAAGATTTGAGTGGGTCATTCACAGAAGAAAAATAAGGATACCAATTGAATTTTAGAACTTTAGCATAAGAAAGAAACAGGTTGATAGTACCTGTGGATTGTGCTGTGAAGTAAAAACAGAACATTCAAACACAGGATAGAAGTGATACCTGCAGAAAAGTGAGTTACTCTCCTAAAACTGTTGACTTTTAATTTAAATATGCAAGTAACATTCCCAAAATGGCACCATCTGGTGTGCAGGTAGTGTAACTATCTATTCAGCACCTACAGCGCATGACAACTCACATCAATCACTACACTCTTCATGAAGAACACATCCTTAAAATGGATGAAAATAATTGATGAGCATTCTGAACTTAGATAACTGGGTATGACATTCCCTTTTTAAAAATACATTGATAAGATTCAAGGGGTATTTGATATTTAAGGAACTGCTCATCATAACCCAGACTTAGGGATCCAATGCCACTTTAGAAAGCTGTCAGGGCTTTTAAAATGCTTCCAATCTGTGAATATCTTCATGGTAATCTTTTCTCTTTGCCTTGCTTCCTTGCTTGAACATTGGTCAATGTTGACTAGGCTGCCCTGTCCTTACCAAGGGTACTGTCCCATGGTGTTGCCATCAAACAGCTAGAGGCCTAACTATATTGAAAACTCTTTGGGAAGCTGCTCTTTAGCAGCACGGAATAGCAAGATCATTACACAAACTAAAAGTTTACAAATAGGATAAAGGTCTTGATGTCACTGTAAAACTACATGGTGCACAGTCTCCTACAAAAACATATACTTCCCTTTAGGGTTTTTTCTACTCTGTACTGATGTTATGGACAAAATAGAAGATCATCTGCTATTTGTTAAAAGATAGAATATTGCAGAATAGTACAGGCCCTTCGACCTACAATGTTGTGCCAACCATTTAACCTACTCTAAGATCAATCTAATCCTTCCCTCTATTTTTCTATCACCCATGTGCCTCTCTAAGAGTTTCTTAGATGTTGAGTTTCTTCACATTCTTGGTTTAAAAATATCTTTTTAACAGATTAGGCTATTCATTTAGATATAAAGATAACCATCCCTTAATATGTCCTCTGTTTCTCCTTTCATCATTACTAATATTTGGACCTTTGTAATATATATCTCTGCCTGGTTCGTCCAATATTTCCTTCTGCTTCGCATTTTAAACTGGAATTTGGTGTAATAAAAAGACAAATGATTATAGAAAGTGCAATGGATGTAATTAGAAAGGCAAAGAGAGTGCATAAAGAAATATTGGTATCTAAGAAAAAGGAAGATTTAAAAATGTATAAAAGATAAAAAGGTCATGCAGCATCTGAGGAGGCAAAATGTGTTTCAAGTTGAGGTGTCAGGTTGAGACACTGCATTAGGACTGTAAGGCAAAACGTTGTTAGTATATCACAGTATCGTGAAAAAAGTGGGACAGAGCTGTAAGTGGGTGGGGGAGGGGATGATTGGCAGGTGGGGGAATGGGAGGATGGAAGAGGTGAACAAAGAGTGAAGAAAACAAATTGGTTGAGTGAGTGTCTATGGGAGAAGAAGTGGTTATTTGTTCTCCTCCCACACCCGCTCACCTACACACCTAGCTTTCTTCTCCCTTTATTCGTCTTTCCAACCCCTCCCCCACCTGGTCCCATTTGCCCCTCAACTCCTCCCCACCTACTTCCACCAATCACCTAGCAGCTTTTATCCCTCTCCCAGGCTTTTGACAAAGTTCCACATGGCAAACTAATTAGAAAAATAAAATAATAAGGAGTGCAAGGAAAACTTACAAATTAACTCTAAAAACTGTTCAATTGCAGGAAGGAAAGGTGTCCTAGTGACTGGAAGGACATTTGTAGCCAGATTTGAAATTATGTTACACACTTGATGAAATTTCTTTAAAGCAGCTCCAACTTTCAGAAGGGATAGGAGTAAAGTCTTCGCAATTTTAACTCAAAATTCTGCATCAAGTCAGTCAACATTGAAAGTCACTTCATTTGAACTTCACTGCTGAGGCACAGAAGGGATAAGTTTCAAAATATTCCAAACATACATGTCATGGCAGTTTTAAGTGTTTCTGCAAGGCTAGGGGTAAAGGCGAGGGCAATGGGAGTAACTTTGGGTTGGTCTTGCAGAGAGTTTGGCTCAGCAAAATGGCCCAAAGGATCTCCTTCAATACTGCATATTTTAATGTTACTGCATTTTTAAAGTCAACATGCATTCTCGAGTAGAGGATAAAATTCACTGCATGTTTGTGGTCTGGGGCAGGAGAAAGATGTGAGAAAAGTTTTTTGCTGCCCAAAGTACACAAAAACATCAAAACCTTTAAATTCCGAGTGGTATTTCAAAACAATCTTTCTTTTCGTAAAAAAGAAACTAGTTATACTTAATCTTCAGAAACAGGCTACTTTTAATATAACAGACAGAAAGATTGAAAAAAAACATGAAATTTACCTGTCATAAATACATTAAGTAAATTTTGCTCTGCATCTCTGACTCTTAACTCACTTAACATTCTTTGTCATAACGATTTACGGACATTACCAAGCCATACTCTATGTTGTGCCAAGACTTTCTTTTGGTTACAAGAATTCTGGGCCTTTGAAAGAAGAAATGAGTTTTGCAGATGTTCATGATGCACAGGATGTCAGAGTCATTGAAGCCATCCAGACTAAACATTCTCATGGGCCAGAGACCTGCATTAGCCAAACAAAGCTGCCGGTCTGCTGTGTGAAATGATGACCAACTGGCCACACTCTGCCCAGACAGGGTGTGCTATTTTTGGTCTGATATCCTTGAAAGTTCAAGAATTTAGATCCTCTCATGACCTATATTGTATCAAGTGGTCCTGAACATATGAGACTGGTTACTTAGAAACACAGTGTATTTGCCAGCTTACTGAAATGGCATTAGTTTGACGCAATGTCCATAGGCACACAGTTCTGTGATTTAAATTATATTTGTTTTCTGTTCAGCTTAATGCTAGGCCAGACGATACTGACTATTTTTCTGTTGTGAACTGCAAATTTAGGGAGGCAATATGTTCATATTTTGAAGCCGTCATCTCTCCACATGTCTTTTTACCCTTAGTGACCAAATAGATGTACCCCTTAAATGGAATCACTGCAGCAGAAGCAATACATACTTGAAACCTGCACAAAGCAGGCAAAGCAACCACTCTCTGCGTCTTATCTGCGTGAACCTGATGCCAGAGCAAGCTAGGCTTTGGTACTGTACATTTTCAAGACTGTCTCCAACTGAGAGTTTCACTGCTGTAGAGAGCCAAACTCTGAATTGTTTTCAGGAGTACAACAAACTTACTCTAATGCATGATCTATTGCCATAACATTCAACTTTAGGTTTTACTATAGAGTTTGGGTTAAGAATTTTAAGTAATTAAAAGATAAAGTGAGAAGAAATAGGAAGGAATTTCCTTTTACTCGAGTTTTTATATTTTTCTTGGTTTTTTTTGCCATAATAGTACAAAATAAGTAAAGATCTGAAGGCCATTTGACCTGACATAACTCATTCACCCAGAAAGCCAAATATTTTGCGTTTACAGTGTCAAATAAATCTAAGTATTTGCTTCTACCACTCTATCAAGAAGTCAACAGCTTGATCACAAGTTGGGTACAGAATAATTCCTAAAATCAGACTTTAAATTAATTGGTAATTGACAATTGGAATGACTGGGCTGAAAGGAATGCAAGTCAAATCCCAAGATACCGGGGAAGGTTTTTACCATTCGGCCCATCGAGTCTGCTCCGCCATTCAATCATGGGCTGATCCAATTCTTCCAGTCATCCACACTCCCCTGCTTTCACCCCACCCCTCGATGCCCTGGCTAATCAAGGACCTATCTATCTCTGCCTTAATACACCCAATGACTTGGCCTCCACAGCCACTCGTGGCAACAAATTCCACAGATTTACCACCCTCTGACTAAAGTAATTTTTCTGCATCTCAGTTCTAAAAGGACATCTTTCAATCCTGAAGTCATGCCCTCTTGTCCTAGAATCCCCTACCACGGGAAATAACTTTGCCATATCTAATCTGTTCAGGCTTTTTAACAGTCGGAATGTTTCTATGAGATCCCCCTTCATTCTCCAGAACTCCAGGGAATACAGCCCAAGAGCTGCCAGACATTCCTCATACAGTAACCCTTTCATTCCTGGAATCATTCTTGTGAACCTTCTCTGAACCCTCTCCAATGTCAGTATATCCTTTCTAAAATAAGGAGCCCAAAACTGTGCACAATACTCCAAGTGCAGTCTAACAAGTGCCTTATAGAGTCTCAACATCACATCCCTGCTCTTATTTTCTATACCTCTAGAAATGAACGCCAACATTGCATTCGCCTTCTTCACAACCGACTCAACCTGGAGGTTAACCTTTAGGGTATCCTGCACAAGGACTCCCAAGTCTTTTTGCATCTCTGCATTTTGAATTCTCTCCCCATCTAAATAATAGTCTGCCTGTTAACTTCTTCCACCAAAGTGCATGACCATACACTTTTCAACATTGTATTTCATTTGCCACTTCTTTGCCCATTCCCCTAAACTATCTAAGTCTCCTTGCAGGCTCTCTGTTTCCTCAACACTACCCACTCCTCCACCTCTCTTTGTATCATCTGAAAATTTAGCCACAAATCCATTAATACTATCGTCCAAATCATTGGCATACATTGTAAAAAGCAGCGATCCCATCACCGACCCCTGTGGAACTCCACTGGTAACTGACAGACAGCCAGAATAGGATCCCTTTACTCCCACTCTCTGTTTTCTGATGACCAGCCAATGCTCCACTCATGCTAGTAACTTCCCTGTAATTCCATGGGCTCTTTTCTTGCTAAGCAGCCTCATGTGTGGAACCTCGTCAAAGGCCTTCTGAAAATCCAAGTATACCAGATCTACTGCATCTCCTTTTTCTACCCTGCTTGTAATTTCCTCAAAGAATTGCAGTAGGTTTGTCAGGCAGGATTTTCCTTTCAGTAAACCACACTGGCGTTGGCCTATCTTGTCATGTGCCTCCAGGTACTCTGTAAACTCATCCCTAACAATCGATTCCAACAACTTCCCAACCACAGATATCAGGCTAATGGGTCTATAGTTTCTTTTCTGCTACCTCCCACCCTTTTTAAATAATGGAGTAATATTCACAATTTTCCAGTCATCCGGTACAATGCCAGAATCTATCGATTCTTGAAAGATCATTGTTAATGCCTTCGCAATCTCTCCAGCTACTTCCTTCAGAACCCAAGGGTGCATTCCATCAGGTCCAGAAGATTTATCCACCCTGAGACAATTAAGCTTCCTGAGCACCTTCTCAGTCATAATTTTCACTGCACAAACTTCACTTCCCTGACACTTTTGAATGTCCATTATATTGCAGACGTCTTCCACTGTGAAGACTGATGCAAAATACACATTCAGTTCATCTGCCATCTCTGTGTCTCTCATTACAGTATCTCCAGCCTCATTTTGTATTGGTCCTATATCTACCCTCAACTCTCTTTTACCCTTTGGTTTTGCATGCCATTCAGACCAATCCTTTGCAAACATGAGAACATCAAATGGAATGAAATATTAGAAAGCTGAAGACAGGGTTACAGTTGCAGAGGAAGTACAGTGCAGGCAGGCAAAAAAGATGCAAAAGTCGTAACGATGTAGATTGAGTGATCCAGAGTTTATCTTTATTGTACAAAAGGTCTGTTCAAGCTCTTATATCATCAGGATAGACTGTGACCTTGAGCGCGGTGACATACGTTTTCAATACTTTGTATCTTCCCTCAACAGAATCCGGGGGCAGGCGTGGGGTGAAGAAAAGAGAGAATGATCAGGTTGGGAGGGACTTCTGACTATGTTGGGTCAACATAGTCAAAATAATAAACATATTTTAAAATATTATGTTATTAGCAGTTTTGTACTCTTCACAAGGTAGCCTCTACAACACCTTTCTAATCTAAAACAACATAGTTCTCCTGTCTCTCTTCAACAGTCGGGCGCTCTACCCTTGTGATCACTCATGATGTTTCCCTGCATTTCATCCAGAGCTTGAATGCTTGACTTGTTTTTTTGATCAGAACAGATGGATAATAAGAGCAGATTCTTTTACTGTTTTGAGTATAGTTATACACATTATTATCTTTGTTAATTACTAGTCTTCAGTCTTAATTTGGTCTATGCCATCCTTAGCTCTTTTAAAACCAAAAGGTGGGGGGGGGGGTGAGTATCTTCTGTATTTCTTCTTCCTATCTGCAGGGCCTGACTCGTTTCTGTAATAAATTTACTCTGTCATTGTTCTGCTCAGTTACATGCACTGTCCAGTTCAAGTGATTCTTGAAATGATTCTAATACCTTTCCAAGGTGATCATGATTCATGACTGTAACAACTGGGAAATGAGTTTCTGAATTCATGCCACATTCTGTAAGTTGGAAATAACCAGTGGTCCCATTGCTGGGCTAGATCATTTGATATTTCTCCAGACTTTGATTGAACTCATTAAAAAGTTTGTTTCTTCTGCAGCAGCAAGTTTCTAATTTATTCCCTAAAATGACCTTAAATTTTCACAGTATTGAGTTCAAATAAAAGCTAGTCCTGTGGAACTTTACCAAAACATTTTGCAAGTTATTGTAAAACATGTTCAAATACTTACAACAAATCACTCATTTGTTAATTCCTTAGGAAGGATGGTTAGCCAGAATCATCCCCATCTGGATCCATGTTGACTGCTGTTAACTATATTATGGCTGTACGGACAGTACTTAAGTTTACTCCTGATAATTGACTCCAGTATTTTACATAGAGTGGAAGCAAGACTAATGGGTCCATAGTCGACTCTTTGTTTTACAAGTTTATTTATTGTCAATCATTTTCCAGGCACTTGGGACTTTTCTCTGGGTGGTTTTCAAATAAGGTTATATTAAGCTGGTGGTATGATTTTACTTTCTTAACTTCAGGAGACCAATCCAATTGCCTGATCATCTACCTTTCTGCACTACAAGAAGTGTAAATGCACTCCAGGATTTAACAATCTAATAACTGTCAAACATTATACCCACATATCAGTGAGATATATAGCCAAAATCTGCAGTAGATAGATACGATTAGAGTGAAGCAGGAATACTGTTTGTATATGTGTGTGGATTCACTGCTCCTTGCGCCATTATGGTGTAATTTACTGTAAATTTTACTTTAAACACAGAGTTTTCAAGAGCGGTGATAGCGGCCCTGTCAAACACTGAGGGCAATTATGACCATTAGCTTCACATCATGCCAGTGGCTAGGCTTTCATTACTGACTGCCTGATAGCCAGCAGAAGTGAGAGAGCTATAATCTACACCCACTTTCAGTCCATCATGTTAAAAAACAGCTGAATTGTAAAACTTAAGGCTGGTGCCATCAAATGCAAACGAATGACTCAGAATACTAAAAGGAAGAAATCATTTTTTAGCAAAGAATTAACCCTCTATATGCTGGCATTCTCTTTGGATCAGCAGGATGCAATCCCTTAATTTATTTTTAAAGAAACTTTCTGAAAGGCCATAAGAACTCAAAAACATATTATTGCTGACTTATTCATGGCATGTGTTTTTCTTTGCAAAAAAATGAATGTCATTAAGATGCTTTTGTTTGTTTTTCAAAGACATTTAATAAAATCAGCATGCAGATAAGAAACTTCTGTAATTATTTTTGTCTTTAATCAAGTGCGTATAAAAGATGTTTTTCTTAACAACAAGAAAAAAATTCAATGCTACACAATCACAGTAAATGCATTATTATTTGACAATACAACATTGTCCTACTATTCATAAAATGCTGAAATCAAAACTGAAAAGCAATTACTAAGTCACAATGTGTCATTTCACATTCAGTCTTGCTTTTATACAAAGCTTGCTTACAGCATTTATCATTATTCCAGAAATAGGTTAGTGAAGCTCGACAATTTTATTTCAAAATTCCTCATAACAACTTCTCGAACATTCCCAATTACTTCCATAAAATTCAGCTTTTGATTTGAGAATCCTACAGAACATTTCCAGAAAAGGGGCTACTTTCATCTTGATGCCAGGCAGAAAATAAATATTGAAGGAGCTGGGCTACTCATCAGGGTATTATTTGAAAAGTAACTATCATTCCATATTTTAATGTTGTCTGAATATTGTACTCCAAACTCATTTGTTTCCATGCTGGTTCATAACATAGCTCACTAGTCTCTCTTCTTACTAAGGCTTGGGGAACAAACAAAAGAAGAAATGAAGGAACCCTGAAGACAGTTCGTAGTAATTCAACATTCCTGAGCTTAGGTCAAATCACTGTAGTCCTTCAGTGAAATCTAATTACATGACTCAATGTTCAATACAAATTATTTACAATTTTGGGATTTAGTAAATGCAATCTGTCATTATTTAGTGATTAAAATTATATAAATTATGTAAGCATATTCAAATGTTAAAGATTTTAGGTTTTGGCTTAAAAGGTGAATTTAATTTGCTGGTTTAACCAGTTCTGAATTAGAGAAAAATAATAGTTACTAACTCTGAATCATCTATGATTAGGAAACCATGCTTGAAAAGTGTTTCATAAACTATACTAAAAGTATCTTGTGCAGCATATTTTTACCCCAAATTAGCATTTTTTGTGGTATGTTGTGTAAAATAACTTAGATATTTTGTGAATTTAATTTTGACACCACTGCACATACTGTATATAAAATTTTAGTTAACTGATGTCCACTATATACAACACATTTAAATGTAAAATATCACTTATTTGAATAATTCAGTACTTTATACACTTATAATTCATAATGTATACATTACATACTTTATGATGCAATATTTTATATGCAAAAATTGAATTGTTTTTCTCCATGGAGTTGTGTATCTGTGTCAGTAGGTCAAAAGGCAGCATAACAATTAAAAATTATCTTCACCAGGAACACAAAATAAAATGCCAGTACATTGTTAGTTTAATTTACACTTCATGGAATTTTCTTTTGAATTAACCTCAATAGAAAACTAAATTGCAATGAAATTGGCTTGTGTAATAATTTAGTCACAGCTTTACTGAAATTGTGAGATTTAACAGTGCACTATTAATAAAACAGCTTTCAGATTATTTTAATTATCCATCAAAAATTCAAGTGTCTTGTGAATCAGTCACACATGGTGCTTTTGAAGAAACAGAAATCCTAAAATTGGTAAATTTGTTTATTATTATCACATGTGCCAAGGTACAGTGAAAATTTTGACTTGCATACTTACCATACAAATCAGAAGTTCATTACAAGAGTGCATTAAGGCAGAATAAGACAATAACAGAATGCAGAATAAAGTGTTACAGTACAGAGGGACAGTAAGGCGCAAGGTCACCATGAATAGTGAGATCAAGAGTTCATCTTAATGTACTAAGTCTTATAACAGTGAGATAGAAGCTGTGCTTGAGTTTGGTGGTATGTGTTTTCAGGCTTTTGTATGGGCTGAGTGACTGGGGGCTGAGGGGAAGAAGAGCGAATATCCACAGTGTCCGGGATCTTTGATTATGCTGGCTGCTTTAAGAAGGCAGTGAGAAGTGTAGACCAAATCCATGGAGGGAGAAGACTGGATTATCTGATGTTATGTGACCGAAAGAAGCTGCAGAAGGTTGTAAATCTAGTCAGCTCCATCTTGGGTACTAGCCTACAAAGTACCCAGGACATCTTCAGGGAGTGGTGTCTCAGAAAGGCAACATCCATTATTAAGGACCTCCAGCACCCAGGGCATGCCCTTTTCTCACTGTTACCGTCGGGTAGGAGGTACAGAAGCCTGAAGGCACACTCAGCGATTCAGGAACAGCTTCTTTCCCTCTGCCATCCAATTCCTAAATGGGCATTGAAGCTTTGGATAGACAGACGGGCATACTTTATTGATCCCGAGGGAAATTGGGTTTCATTACAGTCGCACCAACCAAGAATAGTGTAGAAATATAGCAATATAAAACCATAAATAATTAAATAATAATAAGTAAATTATTCCAAGTGGAAATAAGTCCAGGACCAGCCTATTGGCTCAGGGTGTCTGACACTCCGAGGGAGGAGTTGTAAAGTTTGATGGCCACAGGCAGGAATGACTTCCTATGACGCTCAGTGTTACACCTCGGTGGGATGAGTCTCTGGCTGAACATACTCCTGTGCCTAACCAGTACATTATGGAGTGGATGGGAGACATTGTCCAAGATGGCATGCAACTTGGACAGCATCCTCTTTTCAGACACCACCGTTAGAGAGACACTACCTCACTTTATTTTTTAATATACAGTATTTCTTTCTTTGCATGTTTTTTTAATCTATTCAATATATGTAATAGATTTACTTGTTTATTTAATATTATTATATTTATTTTATTTATTAATTTTATTTTTTATTTTCTCTGCTATATTATGTATTGCATTGAACTGCTGCTGCTAAGTTAACAAATTTCACGTCACATGCCGGTGATAATAAACCTGATTCTGATAAGCTGTGTTCACAACTCTGCAGTTTCTTAAGAGTCTCGGGCAGAACAGCTACCATACCAAGCCCTGATGCATCCAGATAGGTTGTTTTCTATGGTGCATTGAATAAAATTGGTGAGGCTCTTGAGGAAGTAGAGGTGCTGATGAGCTTTATTAGCCATGGTGTCAGTGTGATTGGGCCACAACAGGCTCCTAGTGTCATTCACTCCCAGTAACCTGAAACTCTTAACCCTCTCGACCTCAGCTCTGTTGATGTGAACAGAGCTTGTGCACCACGCCACTTCCTGAAGTAACTGACCAGCTCTTTTGTTTTGATGATACTGAGGTTGTTGCCATATAGCGCTCCATCTCCTTCCTGTTCCCTGATTCATTGTTATTTGAGATATGGCCCGCTACACAGGTGTCATCTGCAAACTTGCCGATAGATTTAGAACAACATCTAGCCGTGCAGTTTTGAATGCATAGGGAGTAGAATAGGGGACTGAGGACATAGTCTTGTGGGGTACCAATGTTGCGATTAATCATGGGGAAGTGTTGCTGCCTATCCTTACTGATTGCAGTCTATTGGCCAGGAAGTTAAGGATCCAGTTGCAAAGGCAGGTGTTGGGTTTGGAAATTAGTTTGCTTAGAACTATACTATTGAAGGGAGAGCTGTAGCCAATAAAAATATTCTAACGTAGGTGTCTTTACTGTCCCAAAATTCTAGATATGAGCATAGGGCCAGGGAGGAAGTGTGTCTTCTGGCTGTGGATGAATTACACTGGGTCAAGGTTATCTGGGAATAGTCTAATGTAGGTGTCTTTACTGTCCTGATACTTCAGATATGAGCGTAGGGCCAGGGAGGAGGGCCTCTTCTGGCTGTGGATGAATTGCACTGGGTCAAGGTTATCTGGGACGCTGGAGTTAAGGATCAACCTTCAAAGCACTTCATGATTGCGGATGTTGAAGCCACCAGCCAATTGACATTAAGGCACATGATCCTGTTTTCTGAGATACCAGGATGATAGTTGTCTTCTTAACACAGGTATTCAGATGGAAGCAGGGATAGGTTAAAAATATCTGCAATAACTCCCCATCATTTGGTTTACACAGGATCTAAAGATGAGGCGATGGACAACATCTGGGCCAGTTTGCTTTCCATGGGTTCACTCTCTAGAAGACTGACTTTACATCAGCAGCAGTGACTGTGGGTTCATTGGAGTCTGTCAGAGTGGGTGGTGATATTCCAGTCCTCTTTTGTTCAAAATATGCATAGAATGCATTAAGCTCATTGTGAAGGGATATGCGGTATCACTGATGCTACCTGACTTTGTCATGTAAACCCTGCCATAAGTGACTACTGGTGTGGTACTGTGTCGTGCACTGGTATTGTCCCTTGGAATTCCTGATCCTTTATGGAGGTGGTATCTGTAAGGTCAGGATCATCTGAATTTAATGCTGCTGCCCCACATTTTGGAAGGTGAGTGGATCTCGCAGATCATCAATGATTTCTAGTTTGGTAACACCTGGATTGTCCTCTTGGTAGACAGTTCCCAATATACCTGCTAATAAAGTCCATGATGGTGGTGACACAATCACTAGGCTGACTGCTGAGTCTTTGAACGTGGACTAGTCGACCGAATCAAAGCAGTCACATATTAGCATACCTGTTTCCTCACACCAGCTTTCTGTGCTGGATGCTCCTGTTGTAGCTTCTGTTTGCAGGGAGAAGGAGCACAGCCTGGTGGTCTGATTTACCACAGTGTAGACCAGGAGTGCCTCGCAGGTCATCTTTGATAGCTGTATAGTAATGGTGAAGGGTGTTTCATACATGCTTCATGAGACTCAGATCTCATCATGTATGAAGCACCAGTAGTGTTATACTGTCTACTTTTTAACTTGTGTCATATATGCATCTTATTACTTGCTAATTTATTTGATGTAATATTACCCAAGGTGTTATGTGTATGAGTTATATGTACTGGATTGTGCACCTTGGTCCAGAGGAATGTTGTTTTGTTTGGTAGTATGCACGTATACAGTTGACAGACAATAAACTGAAGTTAACCTTGACCTTGTTTGAGCTCCTAGTGGGACAGGAGACATGCTTGTAGAGTTTTGGTCATTTGCATCAAATCCAGTCAATGAGGATTGTGCTCGGCAGCCTGGAAGTGTCGCCGTGCTTCTGGCACCGCCCACAACTCACTAAACCTAACTGTACCACCTTGGAATGTGGGAGGAAACCGGAGCACCCAGAGGAAACCCACATGGTCACGGGAAGAACGTACTCATTTCTTACAGACAGCGGCAGGAATTGAAACCAGACCTTACAACTGGTGCAATAAGGCATTTCACCAAGCACTACGCTACCGACTTTGACCTTGTCCTCACCATTGTACCTGTTGCAGGTGCACCTGTCAATGACAGCATTGGCAGGGGAGGTCACTACATAGTTGTTCTTGAGATAAAGTCACTTCTTCACTTCAAGGACACTTGGCATCTTGTTGTGTGGCTTTATCACTGTGCCAAGTGGGAGAGACCCAGAGATGATCTGGAAGCTCAAATCTTGGCAACTGTCAAGTGCTAAGATCATCAGCCACCACAGCAGGAACATGTATCACCATAATCCGTTTCCTCATGGCCCAGCACATCCCTCACTCTGCTGAGATTCAACGAGAGTGCAGAAAGACCTGCTGGGAGCAGCAGCAGGGATACTTAACAAGGATTCAACTTGTCAAAGCTGCAAGAGAAGGCCACTGGTGTGCTAAACAACAAAAACAGTGCACAATATGTTGAGCTGGTAGTGTTTTGGAAACTGCCCAGGTTGAAGTCAATGGCAATGATGAGGAGAGCTTCAGGCTGACCGGTTTCGAGGAGCATAGATCATTGAGAGCTAGCTTCCTGTCTGCCTGGGGTGAGATGGAAACTGCCCTCATGAAAGCTGAAGGGAACTCCCACGGCAGGTAGTATAGAAGACACTTCGCCATTAGATATTCCAGGTCGGGTTAGCAGGATCTCGCCAGGATCATCACATCAGGAACTATGAGGTGTTAATTAGGAAACAGACCCCAGTCATCTCTAACTTTGCTCAAGGATGTCATGCAGTCAATCCAATGAATTGAGAAGCCCCCAGGTGGTAGGGCATTGCCAGGTGGAGCAGATGTAAGCCACAATTCAGTCTGACATTGCACACAGCAGTCCCTCAGTTCTCTTTGGTAGGTTAGTCACTCTTAAACATATACCATATGCATTTAATGTTATATGTCACAATAAGTGAATATAAGGAGTCAGTAATTCAATTTCAATAGTTTGATTTATGTTCATAAACTGAGCCAACTTTGCTTATGTATGAACCACTTAACTGAATGACTAAGGTTTCAATCACTATAATATTGTCGTCTAGAAACAAGACGTAGGATGCAGATTAAAACTATCCATATTTGCAGTCTACTATGTCATATGTTAGCACCTTGTGCTGACTCACAGTCAAACAAGGAATCTTCTCAAAATTTGCTTCAAGCATGGACAAATAATCCTTGGAAATTTTTATAAGATTCTCCTCCAGTGGCCAAAGGGTTAATGGCATGATCCAGTACAATACTAAACAGAATGTTTCAGTTTTGATTATTGATCAAAGGTAAGTTAACTAATTTGTACTTGAGAAGAGCATGGGGTTTCATGAAAAGGAGTTAGTAATCTAAGCTGGTGTATTCCATTACAGCTGGGAAGTGGTTCCTGACTGAGAATGAGAATCAGCTGTAACACATCATATGGTTGAATAGCCTGGACATGAAAAATGGCAATTTGGGCAAGAAACTGATAATCAACTGTGACACAATGTTCACAAATTAGTCACCACCTCAAGAAAGAAGTGAAAAGTAAATAGTCTCATCATACATAGAATAATCTTTAACGATCAGCTCTATTTGTAATATCTACAAAATATGTGAAACATAGAGTGAAATGGTCATTTGCATCAAATCCAGTCAATGAGGATTGTGCTCGGCAGCCTGGAAGTGTCGCCGTACTTCCGGCACCGCCCACAACTCACTAAACCTAACTGTACCACCTTGGGATGTGGGAGGAAACCGGAGCACCCAGAGGAAACCCACATGGTCACGGGAAGAACGTACTCATTTCTTACAGACAGCGGCAGGAATTGAAACCAGACTTTACAACTGGTGTAATAAGGCGTTTCGCCAAGCACTACGCTACCGACTTCCTCACCATTGTGGACATTCCTCACAATGTCCTCACCATTGCACCTGTTGTAGGTGCACCTGTCAATGACAGCATTGGCAGGGGAGGTCACTACATAGTTGTTCTTGAGATAAAGTCACTTCTTCACTTCAAGGACACTTGGCATCTTGTTGTGTGGCTTTATCACTGTGCCAAGTGGGAGAGACCCAGAAATGATCTGGAAGCTCAAATCTTGGCAACTGTCAAGTGCTAAGATCATCAGCCACCACAGCAGAAACATGTATCACCATAATCCGTTTCCTCATGGCCCAGCACATCCCTCACTCTGCTGAGATTCAACGAGAGTGCAGAAAGACCTGCTGGGAGCAGCAGCAGGGATACTTAATAAGGATTCAACTTGTCAAAGCTGCAAAAGAAGGCCACTGGTGTGCTAAACAACAAAAACAGCGCACAATATGTTGAGCTCGGCAATCCTTCAACAACCAATCAGATCAAATCGCAGCAGCCCCAGTCATAAATGATGACGAACAATTAAGCAGCTAATGGGAACAGGGCTTGCCAAGAGCATCTCTGTCCTCAATAATGGCAGGGCCCAGCATGTGAGGCCCAAAGGCAACACTGAAGCAATCATGACACATTCAGCCAGATATATCAGACGAATTGTTTATCTTGGATTCCCACCACCAAAGAGATTAGTATTCACTCTATGCAAACCAAAGAGGTGGTTGAACATACGAACAGCACCAAGCAATATCCAGGTTTTAGCAACGAAGACTTAAATTTGAAAACTATTCATGCCTCCAGCCAAACTATTCTAACAGAGATACAGCAATGGCAACTAGCCTAGAGTGTGGATAATTACCAGAAATATTGTGCCCACAATAAGAACTTCAAACTGACTACACATTTTCTAATTAATCTGTTTTCATTCATTGGGACCAGAGCATTGCATTTATTGCCCATCCATAAATATCACTGAGACGGTGGTGCCTGGCCAGCTTGCTGAAGCGCTGCAGTACACTTTCAATTGTGTTGGATATTAGGTTGCAGGATTTAGATCCAGTAATGATAATGCAGCACCAATATATTTCTCAGTCAGGATGGTGTGTGACTTAGAAGGGAATATGCAGGTGATGGTGGTCCCACATGCCTGAAGCCCTCATTTTAGGCTTTGAAATAAACAGCAAAGTGCATTTGGGAGATACACATTCTGCAACTGCAATGAGACAGTGGGGGAGGGGATGAATATTAAGGAGAGCAGATGGGGATACCAATCAATAAGACTCCTTTGTCCTGGATGGTGTCAAGCTTTTTCTTTGCTGTTGATGGTAATGTCGGAATAAATGGTGGGCAAGAAGCAATTTCTCATCAATAATAATCAATAAAGTCTTAGAACGAGAGGTGAGAGCAACTGCCCTTGATATCAAGAGAACATTAGACTGAATGTGGCATCGAGGAACCCAAGTAAAATGGATGTCAATGGACATGAAGTAGGAAAGACTCCAATGTTCAGAGTCATGCCTTGCACCAAGTTGACTGGTTGGGGATTTTGAAGTTCAATCATCCAAGTTCCGGAACATCACTGCAAATGTTTGTCAGGACAGCCTTCTGAGCCCAACCATCTCAGCTGCTTCATCAGTGACCTTCCCTTTACCACAAGAAACAGGGATGTTTTCCTGATATTTGCAAAATGTTAAATTCCACTCACAGTTTTACAGCAAATTAAGCAGTCCAATCAGATTTGCTGAAAGACCTAGACAAGGACAGACAAGTGTAAATAGTATTTGTGCCAATAACCTGTCAGGTAATGACCATCTTTAATCACCTAGTTGTGATATTTAATGGCACGACCATGAATATCCAGTGTATTGATCTTTGCCCAGAACTTCAAATGGACATGAGTGTCTGCAAGGGCAGGTGAGAGGCTGGGATTGCTGCATCTCCTTATTTCCCAAAGCTTTTCCACCTTCCAAAAGGCAGAAAACAACAGCCCAATTCATGAAGTTTTAACAATACTCAAGAAAGTCAACACCATGCAGGACAAAGCAGCCCATTTGATCAGCACACCATCTACCACCGTGTCACTTTCCCCACTTCTGATGTCCAGAAATGGAGAAAGTGATACAGTGGTAGATGGTGTGCTGATAGTGTCAGTATGTACATATACAAAATACACTGTAACTATTTGCCTTGGTTTACCACACATCATCTTCCAGAACAATAACTTCTAGAATCAAAGAGACCAGGTGCATGTGAATACCAACACCTACAGGTTCCACACCCCTAGTCCCAAATCACCCCAAATTAGACGCATAATGTCATTACATCATTATGCTTGGGCCTAAATCCTGGAACTCCCTCTGTTGAGGTATCTTCACAGTAAGGACCATTGTGGTTCTTTTATAAGGAAACATAAAAGTAAACTTCCAAAAGAAAACAAGTTTTAAGATAGTGAAAACAGAACATGGTATTTTGGAAAGGAGAAATGTTAAAGGGAAATAAGAAAGTGACTGAGACCTTAAATAAATATTTGCATATTTTCACAAAGACAAGTAACATTACAGTAATATTGAGGAGCCAGTAAGCCAAGAATCAGGCAATTAAGGCAACAAATATTGGTCAAAAAATTGTAGAGAAGTCAGCAATTCCATTGGACCTTGTGGTCCACACCCTAGGATTTTAAAAGAGGTGGTTGCAGAGAGAATGGACATATTATTACTAATCTTCCAGAATTCATCAGATTCCGAACCAATCTCTGCGTATTTAAAGGTAATAAACGCAGCACTGCTAATCCATAAAAGAGAGGAAAAGAAAATAGGGAATCAGTTCATTGTTAAAGAAGTGAATCAGCACACTTAGTAAATCATAATTTGATTAGACAGAGTCAACATGGTTCTCTGAAGAGATAACTCCGTTTGACAAAGTAATGTTTTCCGAGGAGGTCACAGCATGAATCTAGTAAATTAAGATTCACGGAAGACATTTAATAAAGTGCCACATGCAAGGCTATTTATGCAATTTATGAAGTTGCAGGACTAAGAAGATATGCATTAGTGTTGGTAGGGATTTGTTTAAGGGACAGAAAACAGAAGAGAGAAATGTGGTCTTTCTCAGTTTGCCAGATTGTCATGAGCAGGATGCCAGATGGGTCAATGCTGGTAGTGGCTATTCACAAACTTTATTGCATGTCACTTTTTCTTGTAAATCGTTAATGTGCATTCAAGTTTGAAGATACACAATGTGGTTAGTCATTTTGTTCGTTAAGAACTGTAGAAACAGAACACCTTATGAAACAGAGCATGCCTTATAAAAACAGGTTGAGCGAACTCGGCCTTTTCTCCTTGGAGCGACGGAGGATGAGAGGTGACCTGATAAAGGTATATGAGATGATGAGAGGCATTGATCTTGTGGATCACGATCAGTGATCGTGAGGCTTTTTCCCAGGGCTGAAATAGTTGCCACAAGAGGACACAGGTTTAAGGTGCTAGGGAGTAGGTACAGAGGAGATGTCAGGGTTAAGTGTTTTTACTCGGAGAGTGGTGAGTGCGTGGAATGGGCTGCCAGCAATGGTGGTGGAGGCGGATACAATAGTGTTTTTTAAGAGACTCCTGGATAGGTACATGGAGCTTAGAAAAACAGAGGGCTACGGGGAAGTCTAGTAATTTCTAAGGTAGGGACATGTTCAGCAAAACTTTGTGGGCTGAAGGGCCTGTATTGCGCTGTAGGCTTTCTATATTTCTATTAAATGGTCAGGAACTTTAAATGTCAGTGCTCAGATTCAATTTGGGTGCCCAGCCCCAGGAAACACAGAATGTGTACAGGTACATCAAGAAACTAGGAAGACAAGTTAAATATTGATCTTTAGACCTGAGGGAGTTGAAATGCTAGAATATAGTAATCTTGTTGCAATATTATTGGACTTTAGGGTGATCACATTTATGGCACCACATCCAGTTTTGATCTCTATCCTAACAGAAGGATATAATTTTGCCTGAGAGGCTACTGTGCTTTTTTTTTACAAAATGATTCCTAGAATAAAAGGCTTTGATCCTCAGCATATAATTCCCATTCCCAAGGCAATATATTTTTGAATGTGAGAAAATGTAATGCCCATTCAGGTCATTTAAGGTTGAAATCAGTTCTTGTAGACTCAAGACGGAAAAGTACATTGGTGAGATGCTGCTATAACGATATGGTGTACCTTTTAAGGTACACTGGCATTTCTAGGCCAAGACATTCAGTTATAGCAAAAGAAAAACCAGAAAGTAAGATTCTAAATCCATCTCTTAAGCTAATCAATGAAGGCGAGTATTGTTACTTAACATTTCCAAATCATCCAGCACTGCCTGTTGGAAGAGCATATGTTGTAGTGAACTGTCTGCAAGATCAATTAAAATAGATAAGAGGGCAAGGAAATGAAACAATTAACAAAACTGAAAGTATAAGCAAATGCAAATTAATTAAAAGCATCTTTTGACAAGCTCAGATTTAGTACTTTGCCCACAAAATGCAGTGAGTTAACAAAAGAGTTAATGCAGTGAATTTTGGTGGTTAAAAAGATTTCTTTTCCAAGCACTGTAGTTTTTACATGCACTGACCTAAATGCTGGCACAGATGGCTTGCTAACAGTCAGTCACTACTGTCTCCGTACCAATAAAAAACAGCAGTCATCACTAGATGTTTTATAAAAAAGAGAGAAAGCGAGAGAATTAACAAAAGCCCCATTTTACTTGGTCCTTTTCAAGCTCTCGGATAATACAGAAAACCTGATCCTTTTGAGTGCATTTAAGGGTCAGAAGACAGGCCACATTATGACTGTCAAGGCGTGATGGCCACTTTGGCAGAAAACTTTGGTGGCATTTCAGCACTCTCGGCCTTGATAAGCTTAAATCCACTCTGATTATAGACCTTTAACACATAAATGTGATACCTTGCCCTATTATTTTTCCAAAACTATTTTAATAAAAAATAAAATGATGGCCTGCTTCATGAACTAGACTAATTACGACAGAAAAGCGTAGCCAACACACTCACAAATATTCCACATCTTCTTTGTGTTTATCATTTATTATTCTCACTGCTAAGTTATTTTAGTGGGCATAACATCAGTGGGTTAGGAATAGAGCGAGATATGCTGCCTGGCCAATTGATAAAGAATAAAATTTTAAATAAAGAAAGGGCAATTTTTAAGGATTTATATTTTATCATTAGTGGCATCAGTATGGTTTGTGGTTATTCAGTTTTTTTTATAAATCAGTAAAAATATTAACAGTACTCTCAGATTCTGGCTAGCATCTGGAAGTAATCCACCACATTTTGCAAATCATAGAGGCGTGAAATACATTTAAATGGAATGAATGAAACATTACTACTCGTGCATCTCTGTGGTGGTGCTGGTTGAGTGGCGGGCAATGTCTGTGTAACAGTTTACGTCAGCATGTTAACCTGCAGAAATCAGTGGCTGAAGATAAAGCAAATTTGATGTAGATGTTAAGTACCAGCAAGGAGTCACAAGAAGTGCAAAAGGGAAATGTGTCTAAATGCTTGAGGAGTTTTAATCAGTCTCATGAAATGCAAAAATGCCCTTCCAATTTTGAAACTCCAAACAACTGAGAATATTATAGTGTCCTTTGCTTTTCAAACCAACAATTCACCCATTGAGAGTGTGGGAGTTCCTTCAGTGTAAGAAATGGAATAATTCAAGAAGATAGCTCAGCACAATCTCCTCAAAGGTGATTAAGGATGGGCAATAACTCGGAGCCCTGCTGGTGGTGATACATGAGTTAAAAAGTACGCATCTGAATTAGTTACAGGAAATGTGAAATATATGTTCAGAAAGGATTGCACGTTAAACCATGGCATGATTTACTGACAGCAAAAATGTTCATATTGATATATGCAGCGTTTTCATCTGTTCTTCCCTTCTGGTCTAAAAACATCTACTCATATTGTGCTGTGTCTCCTTGGATGAATTCTGGTACCATACAGAATGGCGATTCACTATCTGTGATGCCTAATGGTGAAGGTGCCAAGCTAACCAAATATGACCATCAAACTCAAACCACCCTCTTAATGATCCATATTGAAATCAGATAGTTTCATCCTTTCTGGATTCATTTTGGATCTTCACTATTCTGCATTGATTGGAACCTTCCTGAAAACTCAGTAATAATTGTGGGGAAAAAGGAAAACAAGGGAATAAAGTTTAATAATCAAATTGTTACGTAATAATGTACAGCATTTATTACATTTTGTCTTAAGTAAAATAATTAATATTTAATATTCATCATCTTTTATTTTTCCTTTCCTCATTTTGGGAAGCATGAAGCCAACTAATTAAAATTAATAGCAATACTTAGACAGAAGTATCAATTTCACTGCCCTATTAGCAGACAAAAATTTCCATACTAACAGTCTCTCAATTATTACGAATAGCAACCTTCCGATATATAATTTGCCACATTACAAACTTAACAAAAATTTAATTGTTTTCTGGATGGAAAAGATTTGGGAGAAGTCTTATTGAATAAAAAGCAACAACTTGTCACATTATAGATGGCTGTGTGGCTTGAAATCCTCATGTTGTTGTGGCCCCTCTTAACCTGACCCAAAACCAACACTTCACATGCAAGGAACCTCTTCACATGAGAGATGCAATCACTCCTTGTTACGAGGCTGAGATAGCTGCCAACTGTAATACGCAAGTTCAACTTGACACTGAATCACACACACCTAGTTTGTAAAGCTTCTTACATTTAATGCTTGTGTACACTTGCATGCAGGGGAATAGCAAGAAAGAATTGGGAAGTAAAAGGGGAAACAGTTGAAGCTGAGTGGCGGTGGCTGAGGAATCGGAGAGAAAGATTTTTTAAAAAAGAAAGCAGCAGTGTACCATGTAGTGTCATTCACGCTCTGCCTACGATTTGCAGTTCACATTCTCCTTCAGCAGCAGAAGCGTTACGCTGGCTTAAGGGACAAATCAGACACAAAAAAAGACTAAACCCCACAGTAATGCAATTATCAGAACATTTTATGCCAGGCTGTTTCTTTTGAAGGCGAGCTGGTGTTCTTCGCTTGTATGCCACTGTGTCTTCACTTGCACCTAATAACCATAAAGTTACCATTATTTATGCTGCAGACACACACAAAACACCCACTGAAGTTCTGTGCTTAAAAACCTTTTGATGCTCAGTCCACGGCATATTGCATGTTAATGGCTGGCCAAGATTGAAACATCCTCGAAAGAAAATTCCAGTTAAAAAACAAAATGCATTTCAGGCATATAACAAAATGCATTTCAGGCATATCCTTTTCCTTCTTATAAATTGTGTTTTTCCTCCCCCCCCCACCCCACCCCGCATCTTGCTTTTTCAGGTTTAGCTTTGTCTCAGTTATTGATGGCCACCCACAATTCCAGGGAGTTTATTTTATAGCGTCTCTCCCTACTCATTTTTAATTCACGGCACTGCACACTGGATTTAACAAGGGGAAAGGCTTGAAAGTGTGCATTGAGGAGAAAAAGACAAAGTGAGACAGAGGGGAGAACGTTCACACCCACTCAAGAAACTTCGGCATAATAGAGGAAGGGAAGGGAAAACACCCCTTATTGCATGAAGGCCATCAAATACACCACACCATCTGCAGTCAGCTTTATTTTCTTCTTTTCCTTTTTATATCCAACAATTCAAACAGTTGTTCACACAACAGAGGAGGGAGATCTTTTATGTAAAATGGTTCAACAGAAAAAAATATATAGACAGCAAGATTTTAATATTTAGATACAATGCAAACAGCTGATGACCGTGAAAGATAAAATGACCAGAATTTGCAAGGTTTCTAGGATGAAAATATTAATCTTGGATCATTTTTACAACCTTATAAAGTTACTTTAACAAATGATTCATTACTAAACTAATTATGAAGTACTTGTTACTTTGTGTATGATCAAAATGCATTCAAACATAAAGAAATGTAAATAAATTACTTATTATTTTGTTTCTGAATGACTTGAACCTGATCATTTAAAATTTCTGTTCCATGCTTGCACATTGAACATATTTTGAATGGCAATGTTCTCATCTGAAACTTTTCTTTAAAGATAAACATAAGCTTTTAGTAAACTCTAATCTACTTAACGTATTGAATTTTTGAGTCTGTTCACAGAATAGCCTAAAATTAAACAAAGAATAAATCCATGATACTCTAAATATCTGCTCCAGATGAAGGCATATGATTAGACAAGATAAGCCATGATTCTAATAATTTTTTTTAGTCGGGGGCATGTATGAATTCTACTCCTCCCTCCTGCCACCATGAGATTAGAGATTTCACGGTTACAGATCAGGAGCTTTTGAGGGTCAGCTCAAACAATTGCTACACAAACTATCCCCTGGTTATAGCTGTGTTGTCTCGGTGGGAGTCCATCCCAGCATTTCACTGCTCTGCAATCTGTCAAATGAGCAAGAAATTAGTAGAACTTCAGGATTTCTCTCTGTCTTCAAAGAGATGGGAGCTGGGCTTCATAAGCCAACATCTCAGATTCACAGCACAGATCAACATGTCACTTTTAACTCTTGAATCCTTCTGCAATTTACATGCCAAATATCAACTATCAAAAGGCTTGTGATTTTTAACATACAACTGTGTCTCAAATTCAAGAACAACTCCTAATTCATTATTCTCATAATTCTTCCAGGCCAATCATGCATCTTATTTATATCCCCTCTAGAACTGTTGTTACACCTTAGATTAACCAGCTAAAACTTTCCATGACTAACAAGCAAAAATGAACATTAATTAATTTTATACAAAGTATACTTATTATTCAATTTCTTTTTCTACAAAAATGGCTCTCCTAAATGTTCTACTTGACAAAAATTATAATTTATCCAAATGTCAAAAAATCTCACTGGAATTTGAATTTACTGTAGATCTTGGATTGTATTTCATCTTGTCTTGCTTCAGGTAGCATCAACCTCCTTAATCGTATCCACACTTACAATAAACAGTAGAAAACGTTGCGAGCCCAAAGCCAACGGAAGGCACTTCAACATTCGATGCCTCTTTTAGAGGCATGCCAAAGATGGTGGACTTGAAAGGAAGGTTGAGCTGTAACACCAGAAGTTCATCAAATAACTTACTTTAAGTTTTTAGTTAAATTTTACACGAGGATTTTTTTTTACAATTACTCCAAGTTTTCAAATAACAATTTATATTTGGTTTGGTCACTTCTCCTAGAGAGCACAGATGCCCTAGAAACATCAATATGTCATAGTGATTGTAGTAGATGGTCTAACAGTGAAGCACCAACACCTCAATTTGCTATCTAGTGATCTTTTTTTTGGAACTTACTGCCACCTCGGACTAACGCCAGGAAAGGGTGACAACACCTGTAGGTAGATCGGAGTTTGGGCCTGTGACTTGGAGGCAGGAAAGAGGAGATCAGTGGGTGCTTTAAGAACAATTGTCAGATAAATGGCCAGAAGCAGCCACGATTGAGAGATCCGTTAGGGAAAATTGGAGATACGGAATTGTTTAATGGTTCTGTTGTTGATCAGGAATTGGAGAGATTGATCAGTGTGGGTTGAGAGTAGTACTGTAAAGGGTTGGTCACCTGCAGGATATCTTGGTTTAATTTAGCCTCCAATACTCAACCAGGAGCAGGAGTAGCGTGTGCTGAATCATATGACCATGATGAACACCTGATGCAAAATCCCATCGGGTGAGCAAGCATGACACACGTCAGGAAGACCAAATCAACTAACTATCCAGGGTAATGCAAAATGACCTGGAAATGATTGTTATTGCGTTTTGCTCTAACATAACTACATTTTCAATTGCATGGTGCTGAATTTTGTGTGAAAGGAGGTACTGCTCAATTTTTGGATGAAAAATTGTAATCACCTCGGTATATATAATTTCTCTCAAACAGGTATTATTGGAAACTGAGGTTATATGTGGAGAAGGCAGAACTGATAACGATCATGAAATACATTCATTTTACATTTAGTCTGATGATCTGTTAATTAAAATATAAGCTCAATATTTTGGTATGTTGGACAACTTCCCAAAAGTATCTTTATTAGTAATCTTTTTCGATAATGCACTCTTAAATATCATCATTAGTGGCCAAGTGAAGTCACACACTAAGTTATGCAAAAATAAACAAAGCATTCCTAAAACAATTTACATAATTTCTTTGCCCCAACTTCAATGCATTTAGGAAAAAAGGAAGTAATTAGGAAACAAAATGAATTTAATACTTGTGAGTATTTAATAACTAAATTTTGGAGCATATTTAAAGAAAACTAATTACCTAAGGGCCAGGGGATTAGAAAGCATGGTATTTAATGCATACCTTCATTAAAATGCATAGAATTATACATGTTTAAAATACCGAAGGAAGAGGTCATACAACCCCTTGTGGCATGTAAGGACTAAAAACAATTTGAAAATGATTTCATTAAAAACTAGCTGTAAATAACTTATTTCGAAGCTATGTCCTAATGTAACTGCAGCATTTTAAAACCATACCTGTAGATGTAAAAGTATTAATTAATTGTATTGAATGCAATGCAAATGTAACTGCCTGTGAAAATGCTGTACTTAGCATTCAAGTACTAAACTTTTGGGGTTTCTTCTATTCGACATACTAGCAGCACTGAATGCTCAGCATATTAATTAGGACACTAAGCATATTTACTATTAACAATTCAAAGAGGAAACTATGGACAAATTTTAAACTTTACCTTCAAGTTTCTTTCTTTGTTGAAAGTTTTCTTCAAATTTAAAGTTGTTAACTCAATCTACTATATTATACTGACAGCACATTGTAATGTTGCTACTGTATGACTTGTGGTGTTAAAGCTAATTTAAATTCAGTGGAATGTCTTTAAAACTCTTTTGACACTCTCCAAACAGAGTTAATAAAACCACAGACTTACAGCTAGGGACAAAGGTTTGAACGCCACTGCAGATTAATTCCAACTACAGAGGGTGTATTCAAAGTAACTTGATGCAGCTCCTTGAAAAAGCTGCGTTTTGTCTATTTAAATCTCATTCCAAAATGCTTTTCTGAATGACAAACCTTGGACCAAACATCTTAAAATCGTTCTTAATATATTATAAATTTAAACAGTTGTACCGGATGGAGTAAAGATTTAAAATGATTGGCTGAATCAACATCAACATTGCAAGTCTACACTTTTAAGAAAACAATTGACTTTTAAATTATTCAAAGACAGAACACAACCATGCTTGGTTAAGTTTTAATTTCGGCAAATTGTCAATCTCAGAGAATGTACGCAGTTAACCATCTACTTAACAAAGTTGCATTTATTTGGAACCGGACCCATTCATTTCTTATTGGTTTCCCGTGCACTAATCTACTGAGCAAAGGTGAATTTTCAGTCAACATATGATTTGTTTTATTACTCCTATGAATCACCAAACACAAATATGATCAGTTTAACCCTGCAAGGCCCTTTGTCACTGCTTAGGTCATTTAGTTTTACAGATTTCATTTCTCCCTCCACGGTAATGTTGAATAACAAGGTCATTTTATAATTTAAAAAGAAGTCAAATTGTGAGATTGAATAAATAACCAACAAAATATAAAGCAACCATCTAAGCACCTATTAAAGGAAAACAAGTTTGAAAAGTACAAAAATGAAGTTTAATAAGATCCGAGATATTTTACAATTTACTGCATGCGATGGATTCACTTTCTTTGATGGAACTGATCAACTTTGAATGAAAGAAGTGAGCTGCTTGATTATAACGATGTAATATATGTACAATGAAGATGCTAAAAAGGCGTCACGGCATCGTAGTGGTTAGTGCGATGCTATTACAGCTCTGGGCATCAGAGTTCGGAGTTCAATTTCCACTCTAACTGTAAGAAATGTGTCTGACCTTCCCATGAGCATACGGGTTTCCTTCGGATGCTCAGGTTGCCTCCAGCAGTCCAAAGGTATACTGGGTAGCTGGGTAGCAGGTTAATTGATCATTGTAAATTGTCCCGTGACTAGGTTAGGGTTAAACAGGCGGGTGGCTGGGCAGTGTGGCTGATTGGCCGGAAGGAGCTTTTCCCCACTGTATTTCTAAATAAATACATAAACAGTGCTATGCAGCATTGATTTAAAATCCCCACGATTAAACACATCCATTTTCTACAGCTTCCTTGGACCTAATGATCCTCCATACATTCTGTTTTTGTCGAGCCATAACTTGCATTCATTGTGCACGGCTTGGTCTACATATAGTCGATGCCACACCTAAACTCTGATTTGGCAGAAAATAAATTCTGCAATATCACAGAGTTCTGCTCTGGCCACTCTCTCCCTCATACACTGAACCTTCCTCTCTCACACAGTGATTCTCTCACGGCCCTAAGTGATTATGATTGTTTGGTTTGGAAAGGAAGGAGAGAGAAAATAAACAGACAGTGGCAGTGGAGTAAAGGAAAAGCAAATGGAGTGCTCAGTGAAAAAAAGACTTTGGTCTGTGACTGACACAGAGGAAGCAAAATGATGGGCTATTTATAAATGTTCCTGAAATTCACACTTAGCAGAGTATTCGTATGAAAAGTCCTGGATCTGAAACACTTACTACGTTTCTCTTTCCATAGGTGCTGCCTAACCTGCTGAGTGTTTCAAGCATTTTTTTGTTTTTATTTCAGATTTCTACCATCTGCAGCCTTTTCATTTTCATTTCAGGAAGTAATTTAATTCTGCCTCTCAGGGACAATTGATAGGCCAGGTTGGACTGGTTTCATGGGCTGAATGTTTGTGCCATGCTTTGTGCCGTCCAGATCTGTGAGTAAGAAAACTGACAACCCTTTCCAATCACAACCTCTGAGCTATTAGCGCCATACGTCACCCCCATTTCTACACTGACGCTTACTGAAAAATAATACTGACAGCTGAGGAAGGACATCATTTGGACATCAATGAAAGCCACAACATGATCAACTTGTAAAAAGTGTTTAACCCATTAAAAAAAAAGGCTTAATGCACTTTGAGTTGCTTTTCCCTCAGAAGCAAATTGCAAATTGTCACAATAAATTGAATACAAATATTATATTGTCTTATCTGTGATTCCATTACAAATCGTTAGAGTTCATGCCATTATTCAGGAATGTCATCACACATCTATGTAGCAGTTTTGTAGAAAACACACCAAAAAGTTTTAATGCTGGTCTAAAGTTAGAGAATGGCTGTAGACACACAATAGAATTACTGAAAGTGCACTCAGGTATGAATGAGATTTTTAATGAAGGTGAAGCAATGAATTTCCAGGGAATAGGCCTAAGTGCTGGAGACTGAAGAAAACAAAGAGAGGAGGGCATGAACTAGACAACAGAGTAAAAATACAGAATGTCAAATCTTAACATTGGGGAAGCATAGTATTACATTTAGAATAACACCGTTTGACAGTTCATAAGGAGGGAAGGGCACATACTAAACACCAAAAATGAAGCACAGTATTGAAGGGCTCACACCAACAGGTATTACCCCTCAACCATCAGGCTCTTGAACCAAAGGAGATACTTCACTCAACTTCACTTGTCCCAACAAGTGCTCCCACAACCAACTTTCAAGGACCCTTCATCTCATGTTCTAGATATTTATTATTATTTCTTTCTTTTTGTATTTGCACAGTTTGTTGTTGTTTGCTCACTGGTTGGACACACAAGTTGGTGTGGTCTTTCGTTGATTCTGTTATGGTTATTATTCTCTCAATTTATTGAGTATGCCCACAAGAAAATGCATCTCAGGGTTGTAAATGGTGACATACATGTACTTCAATAATAAACTTACTTTGAACTTTGAAAAATTGAATCATAATGCACTTGAAAAATCCAGAGGTGTGCTGAAGATAACCCTCTACGAGTGATTTGTAGATAAAAGTGGTTCTGGATTCTAGGTGAAGGCAAACAGCCAGTGAAGGTTAGTGAGGCTATCAGTGATGAAAGAGAGTAATTTAATCAGAGAACACAGGATGTCTACAAGGATGTGTAGAAGGATACCACTCAAGCTACTGAGTCTGTATTGGCTCTGTGCAAGAGTATTCCAGCCAGTCGCCCATTCATTTGCCCTCCTCAAATGGCACTCTATTTACATTCCTTACAATTTACTTTTTTGATGAGTGTGTTTCCACTATTACCTCAGGCAGTATATTCCAGATTCTAACCACTAGCTGCACAAAGGATTTCTTTTCTCATCTCATTTTTAATTCTTTTGCCTTCATCCTACAGACCCTGGTTGTTGATATTTCTTGTCAATAGGAAAAATTTCTCTCAACTTTCTCTGTCTAGATTCTTCATGATCTTAAATACATTGGTAAGATCCCCCCCTTGATTTACTCTGTACCAAGGAGAACAATCCCAGCTCCTCCAGTTTATGAATGTAACTCTACAATCATTCAATCCTGGAATAATTCTCGCAAATTGCTCTACAATTTCTCAGTGTCTTTCACATCCTTTCACAAATATACGGCCCAGATCTGTTGTTTGAACCAGTGTTTCAAAAAGATTCATTATGACTTCCTTGTTTTTGTATTCCATTACTTTATTTATAAAGCCTATGGACCCACTTACTCTTTTCTTTTGCTACGTTATTTTGGGTATGTTGAGAAAGAGTTAGAAAAAGCTTGTATGGAATTTGTGACAAGAAAAAAGTCCACAACAAATAGTATTTTGAATATGATTCATCCTAAAGGAGAGCTAAAAACAACAAATTGGTTAATGAAAATGTGGAGACAAAGCAAACCGATTTATAATGCAAAGTCTAAGAGGCAACCATGTCTACTTTTACCCCACATGTTTTTAGTCAAAGCAGACCTAGTAACTTGATGGAGTCAAAATTTTGAATTTTCCTTTTTCTTCATACAGTGACTGATTGGTTTGTAGGTAACAGTCCTGGCCATCAGCCTCAGATATTATCTCCTGAAGAGATTTGGTGTGAAACCTCAATAACTCCTGTGTTTTGACATTCACCAACATCCTTAAGAAGGTCTACTATACTATCCTAAAAATATTGGATAACCCAGGACAATGAAATAGTGAAACACTGATTGATCATATTTTTCATGAAGTGGTTTTATAATAAGAGAAAATAATCTTTGAATACCTATATTCCATTCACATATACTCTATTCATACTTCTATTCAAATATTTATAATACATGCAAACATGATTTCCTAATTGTACTTATTGCATTGATCTGTAAATAATCTGTCCTCATATTTATATACTCCATAAAGCCTATGACAATTCTTTTTTTAAATTATTTTTCATGGTTTTTCATTTTTCCTCAGCCACAGTTCTTCAGAATAGGTATAAATTATCATGATTATTTTGCAGGCTTTAGTTTTGGGCCATACTTGTTCATTATTTACATTATTTATTTAACATAGAGCTCAATAAGACATTAACACTTGCGGAGGATATCAAAATAGGACCTTGTTAATTCAAAAGAAGACAAGTGAAACTCTAAAGAATTATGATAAAATAAAATAATAACTAAGGTGTAGGAGGTGGAATTCAATGTCGCGAAGTGTGAGGAAATGCAATGTGGAAAAAAGAGAGTAACACCAGCAATTATAATCTGAATGGAAGTAGGTTCAGAACCATGGAACAGCAGAGACATTTGGTGGAGTTGGAGTGGGGGTGGAAAACAGGTTCACAAGATGAAATAGGCAGTATCTCAGGTTGATGAGGCTGTAAAAAAAATGCTAATGCAATTTTAGATTTTATCACAAGAGGTATGGAATATAAAAGGCAAGAGATAATGATAACCTATTTAAAAACTTAATAAGATCTAAATTAGATGACTGTGTAAAGTACTGGGCTGCAACTATAAGCAGGATATTAAAGCTTTCATCGTTAGCTAAAATACAGAATCAGATGGGATCTGATAAGAAAAATTATGACGTGAAGAAAGATTTTAAAAATATCATCAATTTGACTGGAATACAAATTGCACATATATAGGATCATGCTGCCTAAAATTATAAAAATATCTTTAAGGACAGACAGAATACACTGCTTCCAACAGTTGAGGGGTCAACCGTGAAGGACCATTGATACAAGATTAAGAACAAAGACCAGTAGAAACTTCTTTACACAGAGAGTTGTAAGGCTGTGGAATTCACTTTCAGGGTTAGTGGTTAAGACAGAAACTATGTCAACATTTGAGGCTGAGTTAGATAGATAGATGAACAAAAAGAGGATAAAGGGATAATGGAACAGGGTGGGTAAATATTATTAGAAATATTTGCTTCCAGGTGTGTTAATCATGACACCGACTAATTGGGCTGAATGGCCCGTTTCTTGTTGCAACTTTTATGCACTTATATACTTGTGCCTACTTCACAGTTATAATCTTATCTACACTACAACACTGAGTGCATTTTTCTTACTGTATGAAATCATACCTTGTATTTCAGTATATGTACACTTACTTTATGTAACTTTATTCCGTATTCTCTAATTTATATTACCATACTCTCTATTTTACCATTCCCAGCATCTACTGAGCGCAGGCTTCTTTCCCATTCTTATTCACAGAAAATCTTCTCTTTCCCTTTTTGCATCCTTATTCATGCTGATTATTGTTCTATACAATTTTAACAATATTTTATACATTCCTTTTGATGCTCTTTTTCTTTCTGATTTTCATTTAATGTCCCTGTTCATTGATAATCATTTTAGAGAAAAAAATCATAAAATGTAGCAGGAAAAGATCCTTCCTTCCTTGTATTAAATTGATGTAAGATTTTCAAAGGCCCTACACTTTAGCAAAATAACAGTATCCAAAAGGTGCATTCTCACATGGAGCAGATTTCACAATATCACAGCAAGCTACTTGGATAATAATTCCAGAGACATCATTTACATTTTTTATTCAAACAACGCAGAACTGGAAATTCATAAGATACCACATAAAATGGTGAAAGAAAAGATGCAAGATTTTTCAAATTCTTAACATCCCTGTGATTCTATATGAGAAATTCAGACAAGTTTCCCAATTTTCAAACCGAGCAGAGCAGGCTGTCCCATAGGCTTGAATATTCTAATTTTCAGGCAGGAATAATAATAATAATAATAATAATAATAATAATAATAATAATGGTAAAACGATGACACGAGATCCAATCAATGACAAATAACTTTTCCTCTGTTCCAGATTTCACTGCAATCAATTGATGATAATGGAAAGATGTGATCAAAGACGCTATGATTTTAGGTAGTCAGATAACTAAAGGTCAAATTAACACACGATAAGAGCAAGAACAAAATATTTGAAATCAAATATTTGTTTCTTTCGGTTGCACCTGGAAGGTTTACTAATTACTTCGAAACATTATAGTCTCTTTGCTTCTACTGACAGGCAGACTGAAAAGAGAAGAAGAAGGTATTATTTCTCTTCCTAGCTTTGTCATAAACACACACACACACACACACACACACACACACACACACACACACACACACACACACACACACACACACACACACACACACACACACACACACACACACACACACACACACACACACACACACACACACACCAGCCTGCCCCCACCTTTGCTTAATCCCTCCCCCCCACAACTGAAGGTACTGAAGGTACTTATATATCTATTTTCCACACAGGCAATAGATTTTATTCATTGCCTGGCTGACTTATCACAGCCTGCTTTTAATGAGGTATAATAAGGAGAGCATTTTGTAGCTACACAGTTGTACTATTTTATCTTCCAAACAGCTGTGTCATGGCTGTTTGTGCAGGATAAATCATATCATCTTCTCCACATATGCTAACACCCCTGTAATTACAGGACACTTTAAATTAAACAAAGACAACGAAATAGAAAAAAACACCTAAAACTGTTGCACAGATTACAAGCAATAACATGGACCTTATAATAAAACTAGTCATCATTAAAATTAATTTGTCACAGGAAGAAAATGTAATCCATTAATTTGACAAGAGCACAACTATTGGGATTAATACTCTGATATCTGAGACTGGTAATCCCTTATCACCTTCTCCTTACAGATTTATTTCCTATTTTAAATTGCTATGGAAATAAATTTAAAGAATACTTTAGGCCACACAAAAATTAATTCCTGGTCATAAGGACAGTTCAATAATTAGAACTATAAAGGCTGTAGGAAAAAAAACTGGGGAATGATTTGTTTAGCTATTTGAGCATAAAAAGTCATTAATAAATAATTTTCTTAATTTCTAGGAAAAATGTTAAGTATTCAGCCTATGCTACAATAGATTGACCTATTATTTTCTTTTATTGATTGCACTGAGAAGTAAAAAAGAAGTATTTTTGCAAAATTGTTTCAGTTTTATTTCTTCAGTCCTGCACCACCAGAACCCCCACCCCAACGTCAGGCCCCGTCCACAGATCTCCCTTTTCCGTTTAAAACCTGATGCTCTCTCACTTTCTCAATCAATATTCCAAATGGCAATCTGTTCGGGGGTGAACAGACAGCCTGGTTAATATGGATGCCAACTTTTCTTATGCTTGTTCCACAGTTGGGCTGAAGTGGATGGAAAATCTTGTCTATCAGAAATGTAAATGATGAGCTGTCTTCCTGAGGGAAATGGATGAGTGCATTTTAGCTGGGGTGAATTCACTGGGTTTCTTGTGTGATTAACAACTCGGTGACGACCTGTTGTCCTTGGTCTAATTACTTTTAAATTTGCACTTTACATAACTATCATCAACAAGAATTTTAAAAACTAACTCCTTAAATCAGAAGCTCTGCACAAAATATAAATATGATGTGATAAAATCCAATATAAAATTCCCTGAATTATTTCAAAAATCTTTAAAATAATGATCTAGGTCAAAATATTTATATTTTTCATTCAATTGCAGGACTTTACTATTGTCAAGCTAAAAAAAAAGGAATGATGTGGCACTTTCTGTTATTAATTCACAGTGATATAAAGTTGTACAAAATAACATTAAAACATGGGTTTGAAGAGATTTACCACATTCTGAACTCAAATGTCCGCTTTGCTCCATTCATTGTGATGTTTCTATTTATTGAAAAACACAAGCAGCACCATCCTTCAACACACATTCCCCCGTCACCAAGCCAGCTCGATTTAAGGTGTTCTCTTTCGCTGATGTGTCTAATTTATCACCCCACTCCATGATTGATCTTTTTCTTATAAGCCCTGTGCCACTGCTGATTTTGCATTAACCACAGCCTTTTTTTTTGAATAAACTAAAACAGCTGCTTGACTTGCACCAGAAGCGAAAGGGACATTTTAATATATTAAATCTGCAAGACTCTGTGAACAAACTGTAAGTGTTTATATTCTTCCAAAAAGCTTCTAAGCTTGTAAATGGCATGTGCCACATGCTAGGTGAAGCCAATTCTTTTGCTCTTTTTCCCCCTGCCTATGCCTTTAAAGAAACCGTTCCATTGTAAAACTTTATGATTTGATTCACTGCTGCTGTTAGGGCACCTGTTTGCTGGTTTTAATTAACTATCTTAACTCCTGGAAAGTTCCCCCCCCCCCCCCCCCTTTTCCAGGCTAGTATCTTTCAGAAACTGGTTGGCTGTAAGCTGTGATTACAGCTTCAACACCAGGGCCCCCAATTTGAAAAGACCTCCTGCCTTCTTCTTTGATCTCGGCTGCCAGAGAACTGCCGGTTGCTATTTTTCTGCCCTCTCAACACTGGCTCTGTCACCTGGCTCTCACAAAGGAAACAAAGGGATGGCTCTTTCTCTCCCTCTCGCACACAAGCAGGAAGACACAATTGAGACACTGAATTATACTTACGGTACACAGCCCACCAGAGCAGCTGCTACCCATTTTTCACAAAAAAAAGGACAAGATACTTGCTGAATAAAGAGAAGTAGCTGGTAAGCAACGGGCAAACCTGTTGCAAGGATCTGTGGCTCTTTTAATGCTACATTTATTAACCCTTAAAAGATCACATTTCTCCTTCCTTATTTTGTTCCTCTTTAAAGGCTAAGATAATTATATTTTCTGTTCATTGATGACCCTCCCTACTACTTTCTTCCATCTCGCCAGTTACTGGTCCGAATTGGCATGTTTCTCTTTACCTGTGTAATATTTGTTCTACAACAACTCATACTTTCTGTAAGGAAATGATTTAAAACACTTAAAAGTATTATCGGTTATTAGTTTAGAAATGCTGCCATTACATGTTCTTTCTGGAAAGGTGTGAAAACTTGTATTAATATTGCAGTGGCTGAACATTTGTGTGAAAATCTATAATGGCAACAAAAAATGAATAATTTCCAAAATGGAAAAAATACAACAAGATATGTTTTTAAATTTATTTGTATGTTACCAATTTATTGAACAACAGTAGAAAATCATACTGAGAGATAAAAGATTTTCAGCTTGCACTCTTCACCATCATATTCTTTCTCCTACTTGGTATAAAGATAGATCATGCTACTGAGAATTCACAAAATAAAAATGGTAAAACAGGGTTATCCATTATTTGGTGCAAATTTACTTCATTCATTTATTTTTATTTTGAAAACCATTAAAAATGATCATACTGCTATTAAAAACTGTTGACTAATAATAATCCTGGCTGTTATTTCAAAAATGCAAAACGTGTGCTGTAATAAGTAAAGAGTTTCTAACAATGATTAAGTATCAACATGTAATTGTGAACGCAACAATTTATGACAATTAATATTCTTTATATTTAAAAGTAAAAATTGGTTATAGACATGCGGTATAATGCTAGCTTGCTTTCTGACAGTAGTCTGCTTTGTTGTATGTGCTATCATGCTGTCGGAGAGAGCTGAGGATACTGACCGAGTCTCCCTGGTGGGTTTACTGACTGAACATCAAGCTCCCCTTCAGCCTCTGTAGACCAGACACATTGCACAAATGTAGACAGAGGGCAAATGAGCAGTAATTGATGAGAATAAAGATGTTTTGCCAGACAGAGATAGTACCCCTACAGAGAAATGAGGCATTTACAAATAAAACAAGGATAGACAAGACAGACGCCTCACTTTGCTATGGATTCTACGACAAAAATTTAAATTGGGCCACTAACTGTGAACAGAAGACTTTGAAATGAAAAATAAAGAAAGAAGGTCTAACATGAAAAAAACATTGCACAGGGACTAGCAAAATGTAGTACAAGCGGCATTGCCATTGATTGTTAGCATCTGAGGAACTGTTTGTTTTAACCCAAAGCCAAGACTTTATATGAAAAGCCTTACACAGATTTTGGGTTTGAGAAGCTATCTGTCAAGCACTGCGCACCCCCCCCCACCTCACTCCATTCTACGTTTTCCAACAGCAACCGGTGATTACTCTGAAATGCTACAATCCCTGAAATCCTTGCACCCCAACTTTTAGTTAAACAACTGTTGGATGTGTCCAAATGCTGCTGAGTCTGTGTTCAAGAACCATTAATTAGATGCAAGAGTACACAAAGTTTCTTTTCTATGTTTCAGAGAGAGTGCAAGTTGCATGTAAAATGATTGCATGGAAGATAAGAATAATCTTATGCTAAGCCACCAAGACAAAAGATATTCAGATTTTTCTAATTAGATCATAATGACCCTCTCCCTTGAAATGATCATTTTTAAAACCTATCTTAAGAATTATTTCTCTTACTAGCAACTTGTAACTACTTTATTCATCCCTTTGTACTTCAAAAGTTGTACTTGAACAGTAAAGGCAAGTATTTTGCTAAACTCTATTAATTCAAAATAAAATATTGAAATCAAGCAGGAAATTAGCAGTACGCTGGTAGTCACAAGCCTCTTTCTGAATCACTTACTCAAGACCCGAATCACATACATTTTTAACAAATGGAAATTCTAACAGTGAAACAACTCTGAATATTTGCCTTGCTACATTTTGCCAACCGTGAAGTACAGTGCTCACGTTAATAAATAAACCCCTTTAACTCAGACTTCTGTTTTTTAGATGTGCAATATCCAAATTATTTAAAATAATAGGGTCTAGAATATCTGTACCACAGCATCATATATTTTGGTTTTTCATTTTGAAGGAAAATTTTTGTAGTTTTAATATGTAGGTTCATTTTTATTTCTAAGAGACAGTGTTTAAAAGCAAAGAACTGCTATGCCGCAATTGAGCAGGTACTCCCTTGGCAGAAGTCTTGTAACAGATTTTTTGGGAAGAAATAGAGAAAGGAAATCGATGGCACTTTGAATAGAGGTCGTCAGGGTTGTTGCTCAGGGAAAGTGACAGATCTGTGTACTAAGCCTCTGGCAGCCCCAAAAATTCCATACATATTACCATTAGCTGCAATATTTCAAGCTACAGCCTTTGTAATGAAACTCCACTTTGTAAATCAACCATTTATCCTACATGTTAGTGCAATGCAATCAGTGTTAACTAAAAGTAGCTAAAGCAATAAATAGTAAGATGTAGACAGACCAATAGATAAAGCCATAAATGTATAGATTGTTTAACTGACATCATAACAATTTTGCTAATAAATATATCTGAAGAAATAGCACATTACTATCAATTTTTAAATATCAAGTACCATTTTCAAAAGAGCATCTATAAATGATCCACATTAGGCACTCAATGTACCACACTGTCAGTCTTAAAAACTGAATACTTTATTATCCATTGCTAGATAAAAATCAGATATTCAGTAGAGGAATGTCTAGTGAAATTTAATTTGTAATTTCATGTGATGCTCAAAATTAAGTGCAAAGTTACTTATAACAAATCAAATTCATATTTGAATGTGTTTGATTTTGTCATCATTCAAAAAATGGAGATGGTTAACCAGAGAGTATGAAGAATTCCTAAAATATAAACAGATGGCCTGGGATATTGAAGAAAAGGCTTTTAACGTAGCTTTATTAAAATGAAATGTTAATGTTTAACAAATCGTTATTCATAAAAGAGCTTAAAACATATTTTGACGAAAGCAAACTAACTGCAGACTATTTCAATGGTTTTCCATCCCATCAGCTTTTCCTTAGCATTTGCACTTCCAGTTCTACAAAGCTGCCATTGCATATTTATCAGCTAAAGAAATTTAGTCCCCAGCTCTGTGACTAATACGAATATAAGGCAAGGTATTTTTAAACTGCGGCAACTCACACCTCAGCCTTATAACAAATGGCATTGTGTTAAAGACCAATTGTCCTTTGTCTTGTCGCCTTCGCACCTCAATATTCATTCCTACAACTCTCAAATCCTTTTTGCTACACCGCAGGCTTAAAGACTGAGGCTGCATAATACCAGCTCTCAGCAAGTGCTCAACGCCGATCCACTGCCGCCTTCCTCTCGATTTTTCCATATTAGTGCCTATCATTACCATAAGAAGAGGGCAGAGGAAAAGAGGGGAGGGGAGCACTAAAAGAAATGTGAAAAGGATGCCAGTTGAAATCCAATAGGAAGAACTGAAAAGATCAGTGTTTTTCACATCTGGTTAAGTACTACAAAACACAGCGGTAAGAACACCCATGCAAAGTTTACTTGCAGGGAAAGGAATAAAGTATTAATGTAGGTTTCAATTTGTGCTACTTCCCCTATCGTTACCATTCTACCAACACTGCTCCAAATTGTTTGCTTAATAAATCAGAAGACATTTATGAAGGAGAAAAGCAACCAGGTTGGTCTTGTCAGGAAGGAAGCAAAGACATCCACGTTTTGTTGTTTTAATTTTTTTTGTTAACGGCACAGGAAGGAAGATAGGGGCCTGGATTCTGACTCAACAATTGCTGATTAATTACTCATTCTTAACATAATATAGCCCATCTGTGTTCCCTACTGCAATCAAACTTTTGGGGGAAAAATCTTCACTTGCCCTCTATATTTTTCACGTCTTTCTACCTCGCCGCCAGTTTTTTTAAATGCTACTTTTTATCACCCACTTGGTTTTACCTCCCTTTGCTTTCACTTTCTCCCTCACTCTTCCAGCTCCGTTATCCTTCTCACTTTTCCCCTCCTGCCGCCTCTTACTTCTTTTCTTCAACCAAAACAAACAGCAACAGAAGTCAGTAGCTTCCCACAGTTGAGGATTGTTAGTTTATCACCCATTATCACCTCATCTTCTAAGTCCCACCTTTCTTCTCAAAACACTGGCGGGCCCCACAAACTTCTGGAATTGCAATTTCACTCAACAAACATCACAATACCGATGCGGGAATTGGCTTCCTCCCTGTTATAGGTCCTTTTCTCTCTTTTTTCCCAGAAGTTACTTGGTTGATTGTGCGAGTGTTGGGGGTGGGGATGGTGATGGAAGTAGGGTGCTGTTGAGCAATGCAAGTGGTAAGCCTTTCTTTATAAGAATATTAATATCATTAGCTTTCCACTGAACCTGATTTTCACTAAATTCCTTAAAGAATTTTAATCATTAGAAGATACAGTTCTACTTGCTTTACTTGGCTTTGTTTTAAAAGCAGACCATTAAAAACCTTGCTCTCAAGCAAACAAACTCCCAGAACTGAAATTAAAATACAGATGTTGAAAAGCGATATACTGACAAGAATATTTACTCTGGATGTCTACATATATTTGAGTTTTTATTTGAAAAATGGAATAATTCCGAGTTCAAAATAGCTTGAATTTTAAAGTAGCAACTTCAGTAAGATATCTTATTTCATGTCAAGCACAGTTTATGTCAAATGCAGTTATCAAAAAGCTTGTGATACTTTAATTGGAACATTTGAATTTTGAAATAAAAATTTAAAAATAAGTTAAAATAAGTAAAGAACACTTACATCTTTCGTTTCGACTTTCTTCAGGGCTTGCAGAATTTTCTCGGTCAGAGATGAGACCTGACACAGCAAAGACCTTTTTTCCAGAGTCATCTAGCTTTAGAGAGCTGGGGGAACTGGATGGGAGCTGGGCTGTGAACTCATATTCCTTGCCCTCAGAGTCTGAAAACCTCAGATGGGGGGATTCGGTTTCATGGCAGTTCTTTAGTCTTTTGGCAGGCGTAAAGGCAGATTGATAACTGTCTCTATCTTCAGCGGAGGCAAAAGGCCGGAATGCCCCAACACCACTATGGTTCAACATGCTGATGGGGGTACAGTCCAGGTTTGGAGGTGCAAATTGAGGATGCAGATGTAACAGCTGAGGGGGGAAATCTCGGTTCGGGAAGGCCCCTGGCACCCCACCCTGACGATGGTACATGGAAGCAAAGGTGTACGAACCATTGGTGAAGGGGATGTGGACGTCTTTGTCCACTGAGACGGGTACTCCAAAAGGTCTAGGCTGCTGGCAAGAGATAGAGGCATCTCGGCTAGCCTCTGCTGTGGAGGCAAGGACCATCAAAGCTGGAGATGCAAGGGGGTTAGGGAGGTAGGAAGAATTCTCCATCTTGAAAGCTGTTCTGTGCAAGTCCATTGGAAACTCTTTGCTCGCTGATACCAGACTTATATGTGACCTTCTCAAATGCAGGCAAGGCTGGCTTTATAAAGAGCAGTGTGACATCATTAACACCACAGCTTGATAGACCCTATATTAATAAAGAGAACAAAATAAATATTCGCACACACAATCTCATCTCCTTTTGCTTATATATATAAAATCCACACCCATATATATTGCATCCTATTACAGGGATTCTGACGTTTGTATAGATTAGGTTCTATTTGACCACAGTAATTATGAAAATCTATACTTAATACACTCTGATGTCAAAAAGTCACGGGCTTAAAGACTGACCCCAAATAACAGAGCCTCTGTAGCCCTGTGATCAAAAATGCATTTATTGCTCCGAAATCACAGGAGGTGGTTACTGATTAAGCATTCTTTCCCCTTAAAATCCCGCTCACCGAAGAAATAAAGGTAACATTTCACTGTTTTTCATACCAATATGTTTACTTTTCCGATTTTTAATTTGGCACATGGTTAAAAATAAAGATTAAAATAACTTAACGGTATTGATTTACGCGGTAGAATTGACATTAATTTTAGTTCAGTTATCACTTTGCGAAGCGATCAATAGTAACTAATAACGAATGACAGGGCTGGTAAAAAGGAGAGAAAGCAGGACTCCAGCCAAAAATCGAAACGTACCAGCACTAAATCATCTCATACTTTTCCAGTCAGACATCAAGACACCAAAAAAACCCAGTTGTTACTTTTGTTACAACTATCAAGATTAATAAGATCCAGTGCCCTATAATTCAGTGCAACTTTGAAACTGAGGTCAATTAAACAGCTAATTTAATGATGCTTAGTAGCGATTATCAAGGAATAAAATAGCGAATAGGACGAAAAGTAAAGCGATTGTGCCGTAAAGAATTAACAAGAACTATGTAGAAACACGTTGTAAGTCACTATGAATACAATTCTCACATCTAATAATCACAGTACAATTTATTCTAAATAAGGGTTTAAATAGTTCAGGCGATAAGCAATGAACACGGATTGTCTGGGCTAACCACTACAGTATTTTTAATTGCAAGGTGCACGCACCGGCACACACAGACCATGAAGTATGTAAACAATGACTTCCGGACAAAGTTGGAGACAACACATCACAGATACATTCTTATTACTGTACTTACTTTAATTCCCAGGGATGTTTTCACTTATTATAATAGAACATATAAACGCGAAAATAAAAGGTTTATTTCTTTTGGCAAAACTCTCCTTCAGTATATATGGACTGTGGAGTGGAAGTCTGGAATACCGGGTGTGTGTGAATGAAGTCTGCTGTTGTAGAAGGGTGTTGATTACATGCACAGAGGGATCCCTATCCCGAGTCCGATCAGAGAAGGAATGTTGTGCTGCTGCTCCGCTGCTGCCGCTTGGCTCAGTCAGTGTGTGTGTGTGTGTATGTGCGTCAATTTCAGAACTCACTCACCGGGACAGCAATATTCCAACGCAGTCCCCAACAGCCTACTGCGCAACCGCATTAGCTAAACACTGGCATCTGGGAATTGTAGTCCGGACACTCATCGTTTCATCTCCCGCTCTTCCTTTTGCCTCTCTTGCGACTTTTTCCTTGTCTCTCTTTTTGCTTATCTTAATTATTTAGCTGGTTGTAATTTATGTTTCCTCCCTTTTCATGTTTCTGCTTTATCTATTCAATCTTTTTCATTTGAAATACTATTCGTATTTCGTATTCGTAGTACTATTCGTCTTTATACTCGCTTAATTCTTGTTTATTCCTTCCTTTTGTTCGCGTGTGTGAAAATATATAATTCCTAAAATGTGTTTTTACGCACAAAAGTGCATAGATCCTCTGAAGCATCGCGCCGAGTGTGTTTCTTTCAATTCTTAATTTGCAATTGCCCTTTATAATAGAAACTTCTTTTGGAATGTCTTTTCATTATTTTATCATTCCACAGTTTTTATTTGCGCTCTTAAACGTTTTTTTTTCGCGTTCTCTTCATCTACGTTCTTTTTCTGCGTTATAATTAGGATCATTTGCTTGCTTTCCTTAAGTATCTCCGCTTTTTACATGGAACTGTTGACCTTTTGCCTTTTTGATTCTCCACTTGATCTCTTTCTGCTTCATGAATCCACCTCCCTCCCTACCGCCCCCACTACATTCCTCCACCCCCACCCACACCACACCCCGCGTCCCCTACATAGAACCGCTCTGGTTCCTTTACCGCGGGCGCAGTAGTTTCGGCATCATCTGCCGCAGTACTGTATTTATTTTCCTCGTCTCTTCAACTTCCCCGGATCCGCCAAATCTCTTCGCATGCTATACTTAGAGCACTTACTTGAAACACTTTGAGCGCATTCGGTTTTCTTGCTGTGCACTCTCTTGACGATTTGCCTTTTTCGAATGCCTTCGTGCATTCCTTTAGGTCTGTTTACCGTTTCGTTTCTTTCATCATTTAACAAATTTCCGTTTCAAACTCTTGCCATCGTCTTTCGAGAACGTAGCATTCCCATGTAAAACTCGGATTGCTTCTTCAAGTTACGATAACAGGTCCAAATTAATAACGTCGATTGGAAAAGGATGGGGAGAAAGCATTCGTCAAGAACGCAGTTACATATTTTTAAAGTTTCGCGATCGAAGTTATTCCTCTAACTACCGACTAGGGTGCTTATCGAAAGATTCTTGGGCCTAAAACACAATGAGAAACATGATTTCCCGAGCCAATTAAGTACAAAACATAGGTAAACTATCGTCAAGCCGAGACTGATAAACTTGAGTCGTTGTGGTACCTATTACTACACCAACCCATTTGAACGGCCTACATAAGCCCGCATTTCAACGAACGCCCCCCCAAAATCAATACCTACCATTAATAATTATCTCCTTTTTCCCATTGAACGTAAAGTTTAACGGACCAAAGAGCTCGGATAAAGAACTTGTTAACATTACAAATGTATTGCAATCTACAACAAAATACAAAGATTTACCCTAACAAATTAAAAGGTCGACGCATAAACTCGCAATTGCCCGAAAACGCAAAATAATCCGTGTTAATATCGGTGAAGCGGTATTCTATCATCAGCGCTATTACAACCAGCAATGGAATATTTTTTATCATATAGTTTTTTTTCCAGATTATTTTACACCTCATCACTGTATATATTGTAAATTGTTACCATCTAATATGGACACTACAAAGGATTCAGTCTAAACCAAACAAGATAATGCCAATAATGTGGCAGGATTAGTTCGAACTACAACAGCATAAATAACTGCATAAATATTTCATATTGTGATATCATTTCACATCTTTTATCTAATGTTACTGTTGGGAGGGATGAAACATGATCTACATTTTCACTTAATCATAGATAAAACTTAATTCAGAATTGTAAAATGGCAATGAGATTAAAATTAATTGAAAATTCGCGGCACTTAGCAAATCTAAAATGCGTTACGTTGCATTTCACTGCGTTCGCAAGCCTGTTGAATGGAATGATATTAAACTACAATTCCCAGCGTCCTTAACTCAAGAAACTAAAGACGCTGAAGTCTTCAGTATGCAAGGCATCTGAAGTCCGTCGCAGCAGTGGGAAGCGGGATGCCTTCATCACACGCTCACAAATGAAAGACGTGAAATAGCATGTTACCATTTATTATTGCATACTAGTGTGTTTTATGATGAGTTTGTTGGCAGACCACCAACTATTTTCGTGGCAATATTTATACTGACCGCAGAACGCCTCGCTCAGTCATTGAGGTTTGTCGTGACATTTGTAAAACAAAAGTTGATAACAGGTTAAAAATAATAAAAATGATCCAACGGACTGGTTCAATAAAACTATCTGCCACCACACAGTGCGCCTTGGCCCAGCCAATAACTTTTGATGAAAGAGAGGGTGGTTGGAAGTGTGCGGCTCTGACCTCGGGAGTTGGAGCGCCCTGCAATGGTAAACTACAACTCCCAGAATCCCACCATGTTCCGGGGAGAAGCGCCGCTATGTTGTTTTCTCAACCAAACCTGATGACGACGGTTTCCCGAGCAGTTGGCCCGCCTTAGCCCGCCAAGGCTATTGGCTTTCATTCCGGCCTTCCGCACAAATCTTGGGTTCTGAGTGGCCAGTAGTGGTGTCAATAAATATTCGTGTCAAACGAAAGGTTCACCAAGCAGGATAGGTAGGGTGAGTAAGGCCAATGCCGATGATTGAAAGTGGCTGGTTTGGGTTTATTGTCGGAAAACTTGTGGTGTTTCTGCATCGGCAGGCAAAGGGATAAACAAGGGGGCTTTGCATCTTTCAACAGAGTGCAAACTCTGACAACAAAAATAAACTTTCGATTAGAAGTGCTTGAAAGCTGCACTTTGTAAGTGAGCAGGTGTGAGGCCGTTAGGCACTGGCCTTTCTCATAAATGGTTTTGTTCTGTTTATCGTTGAAGCTTCATTCTTTGAAGCTCTGCCTTGCTTTGATTCAATACAAAATATTCCTGGGAAGGCAAATTGTGCATTTGCGAAATTTCGGTTCTGCCCTCTGACGTCTCACTACCTGTAAAACGAGTATAACTTAAAGCGAAAGTTAATAAATCAACGCTTAAACAAGCAATGCGTCATTTTTTTGGAAGGTGAAGTGGCGGTGTGGCAAGCATGATCTAATTTGTGTTTTACAGTATGTGTTCTTTGTATTTGTGAAATGTATATGTCTAATTGTGGTGTTAAATTTACTTTTGGGATGTAGACGTATTCTATTTTTTGACGCAAAAGTTTAATACCAGGCTTTACCGTGATCAAATATGTCAATGTATATAATGTGTTTTATTGAACGCATTCTGAATTTTATTCTTAAAACTTATTCTGCTGAAGTTTTTAATTAACATGTCGCTAAATATGATCTGAGCCTTACTGCTAGGTTAAACTAAGCTTTGTTTCAATATACTTTGACAGTGAAAGAGGATTGATAGAATTAACACGAAACACGTGTATAGTCTCTCTTCAGGAGTTTGCCTGACTTGCATTTTTACAGCATTTTCTGTTTTCAGATTTCTATTTCCTTCCCCTGTCAAAACCAGATTAAATAGTAAATTAATATTGGTAAATGATTTAGCAATGTACATTCAAAGTATCTGCCCATGGAAATAACATTTGTGATTAATGATACTGGTAATTCCATTCCTGTGATTTCTTTTTACTTGGATCTTTAGTACAAAAATAATTTAAATGTTGAAAATGTCATGCATTTTGTAGTGGCATTGTGGTGCAGCAGTTAGTCCTACTGCCTCATTCTAAACCAACTGCAGGGGAACTCCCTTTCTACAAATTAATGATTTACTGCTATGGTTAGTAAATTCATTTGGAAAACCAAATCTTATACTTTCTTCAATAATTGCATTTTTTTTCGAATAATGAATTGAACACAATTGAGAGTAACACACACAAAATGCTGGAGGAACTCAGTAGGTCAGGCAGCATCTATGGAGAGGAATAGTCAGCACCTCAGGCTAATGAAAGGTCTCAGTCTAAAGTGGTGATTTTATTTCTCTCCATAGATATGGCTGACCTGTTGAGTTCCTCCAGTTCTCTCTGTGTGTGTGTGTGTGTGTGTGTGTGTGTGTGTGTTACTTTGGATTTCCAGTATTTGCATAATCTGTATGAAACAATTGAGAATTATCTTTAGTTGCTGTCAGTGCCTTTAACATAGAACATAGAAATCTACAGCACGTTACAGGCCCTTTGCCGCAACGTTGTGCCGACCATGTAACCTACTCTAGAAACTGCCTAGAATACTTTTAGTTGAAAGTTGTAATTTGTTTCAAAATTTGGACTCTTACAGGCTTTTTTAAAAAAAAAAATTGTAATAAATTGGGCAAAGCTCATAATTCTAGTCATCTGGTATGAGTGTGTAGAGCTTCTTGTGCTTTCTAATTTGCCTTTGGAAACATGTCACACCAAATTAATATCTTCACAAGGGTAAATAATTCTTCTCTACCAATCCCCAAAACCTTCAGCTTCAAGAGGTGTAACACACCTTCCCTATTTTTGTTATGTTGAAGGCAGCCATGTCTCAATCTCCTTTGTAGATCACTCTGTAGATATATACTGTTTTCTAATTCTAAGGTGCAGTTTCTTCTTTTATCTATGTACTCTGGAAACTCAACACCTTGTTCTTAAATAATCTCACCATCATTTCTCAAGTTCCTAGATATTTGAATCCAACTGAATTGCCATAAAACACTTGATTTTTTTTCTCTCTCTCCAGTACATTGACAATACTAGCATTAACTATTGATGTTTGAATTCCTGGGACTAATCATTCTAGTTTACTCTATGCTTTTTCAGAGGTCCAATCCATTCTGATCTGATGATGATTTTAAAAATCGCACATGCATCTTTTAAATACTTCATTCCAGAGCTTTCATTGTAGTATATGTTATAACACAACATCCCCTTTGAGCATGGTGTGTGGAAATTTGCCGATATATTTACAGAATAATTGTAAGAGAAAGGGCTTGCACAGAAATTAAGCCACCTTTGTGAGGTTACCTTCAGGTTATTTGCATATCTTTTTATGTGTTTGAGCAATTATGTAGTGTCATTTTGAATGTTGTAATTGACTTGTTAGTAATCACCCCTCCGATAAAGCATTCTACATTTTAACAATTCTGCAAGAAAAAAGTTATATGAATCTGTTCTTAGCAATCTTTATAATAACCTCTTACCTTTGATTTACCTTCTACTGGAAATTCTCTATCAATCTTGTCAATTCCTTTATTTGAATTCTTTAATCAAAGCTCCGGATTTCTTTATAACCTATCGAATTGTCAGCTCAGCAGTGCCATGTGACTGTTATTTTGCATTGCCCATTCTCCATTTTAGTATATTCAGATGTAACAAATATAACCTCAATACAGTTTTGTGAATAGCTATGGTGACCATTTTACTCTTGTATTCAGTCCCTGATAATTTATACTCTTTATTGTAAATATCTGTACTGTCATCTTCCTGTAAGTTGATCTAATGCAGCTGCATTTAGATGTAAAGCAGCTCCATTTCTCTCTGTTTCCCCTTACAAATTAACTGTTTAACTTGCGTATTCATCCCTGAGATGACCTGCACCAAATCCTATGAGGCTCAAGTCCGTGGGCAGAAGTTGATCGTTTCCTAATCAGTCTGGGTATCAAAGGATATGGCGAGAAGGCAGGTGTATGGGGGTTGAATGGGATCCAGGATCAGCCATGATGGAATGACAGAGCAGACTTGATGGGCTGAATGGCCTAATTCTGCTCCTTTGTCTTGTGGTCTTGTTCTCCACTGTTATGTTCAATTTTTGTTCAGCCTATCATGCCTTCTTCTAACTTTGCAATAGTTGTTAATTCACATTGCAAAATGAGAAACTTTGATATTCACGCTTTGCTCTCTGTCTCATTGATACACAAGGTTAATGGGGTAAATGCAAAGTGTTGTTAAGGATGCACAATAGTTGTGAATATTCTGGGCTGCTCAGTAAATTTTCAAGTCTCAAAGTCAATTTGATCAGCCACAAGATCAGGCTAGTCAGACCTACTGCTCTTTCTAATGGTCTTATGGTATATCAATTTGAAATTTGGAATGCATAGATTAAGAGTGAACCCAGCAATGATTATTTCAGGCACCTGACTGCTCATTTTCTGTCAATGAGTTTCAGAAAACCTTACAGTTCAACATATTTATCTGACCCACCATCATATGTGTTGTAAATTACAGTTGGAAGCCACATAAAGTACATGAAAAGGTTATAAAATTTTGATAATGTATGTTGCATTCATGCACTGGAGAGCAACATAATTTAAAATGTTGGTCATAATTTTGCTGATGCAAGTGATAGAAAAGCACTATTGAAGGTAATATAGAAAAGTGTTGTGCAATAATTTGATGCCAAAATTCAAGTAGCCTTAACCACATGAACAAACGAGTCCTGATGAAGGGTCTTGAACTGAAATGTCGACAGTTTACTCTTTTCCATTGACACTGCCTGGCTGCTGAGTTGTCCAGCAATTTGTGTTGCTTAACTAACTTCTTTATTTCTTTTCTTGTGTCAAGTCCTAATGCACAACTCATGAGTAGGCCATGAAAGGATCCTGAGCTAGCTGAAATTTGACAATAGTAAGTTTGTTATCAAAGTACATGTATGCCAACCATCTGCTACCCTGAGATTCACTTTATTGTGGGCATTCACAATAAATACAAAGAAACACAATAGAATCAATGAAAATCTACACACAAAGACGGACAAACAACTGATGGGTAAAATACAATAAACTGTGCAAATACAAAAATAAAAACAAAATAGTAAAAATAAGTAAATAAATAATATTTAGAACATGAGTTGTAGAGTCCTTGAAAATGAGTCCATAAGTTGTAGATAACATAAGTTAACTTCAAACAATAAATAGGATGCACAGATTTCTTCTGTCACAATTGGAAATCCTTTGCCCATAGAAGGCTGTCCAGTTGCCCAAATGCCCATGCTTACCCCATGTGTTTTGCAAGTTGCATCAGCTGTAACGCGTTGGTGATGGTTGTACCAGTACTAATGGCTACCTATGTTGTTCTGAGGTTATCTGTGGTATTTTCTGCAGCATTGAAATGTTGTAGATGGTATCTGTAATCCTGCTTGAGACTTCTGTTCTCCTTGGCTGAGTATAGCTCTTTGGTTGTTTAACACTGGTATTTTGTTGAGGATATACAAGATATTGATGTTTATTGGCTTATGGTAGCCAGTGATGATTCTCCAATTGTCATTTAACATGGTGGGCCTAGACTAGGCCAACAGACTTAGAATAGGGATAATATAGGTGAACAGAGAAGTTGCAATTGTGGATGAATATCTTCCCCACCCCTCCATCCCTCCCCGACCTTCCAAATCTGCAAGCTTCTCCAAACTGACCTTATTTTTCATTTTGTTAATGTGATTCTTGTATGAGAATGTTTGGTCTAAGGTCACCCTGAGATAAACTGAGATTGTGCAATGAGTGCTGGGGCTCAATCCATTTGACTTTAGCTTTTAATTTCGTTAATGGTGATAGTGGGATGAGAGAGCAGGAGGAGCATGGAAAGTTGACTGTTTTAGCCTCGGCCTTTTGATGGCTGGAAGTTTTTGCTGCACTTTTGCTTTCTTTCAGGATTGAAATAACAACCCTGGATATACATCAGCACAGAGAAAAAAGTCTGTTAACATTTTGGACACAGACCATTCAATAAGGTGTATTTTTAAGACCATAATATATAGAAGCAGAATTATGCCATTTCATCATGGCTGATCCAAATTTTCTCTCAGCCCCAATATCTTGCCTTCTCCCTGTATCCTTTCATGCTCCAACCAGTCAAGAATCTATTAACCTCTGCCTTAAATGTACATAAAGACTTGGCCTCCACAGCTGCCTGTGGCAAAGTATTCCACAGATTCACCACTCTCTGGCAAAAGAAATTCCTCCTCATGTCTGTTCTAAAAGGACATCCCTCTATTCCGAAACTGTGTCCTCTGGTCTTAGACTCTCCCGCCATAGGAAACATCCTATCCATATGCACTCTATCAAGGCCAATCACCATTTGATAGGTTTCAATGAGGTTATCCCTCATTCTTCTGAATTCTAGTGAATACAGGGCCGTAGCCATCAAACGAGCTGCATGTGACAAACCATTTAGTGCTGGAATTATTTTTGTGAACCTTCTTTGAACCCTCAACAGTTTCAGCATATCCTTTCAAAGGTAAGGGGCCCAAACCTGCTCACAATACTCTGAAGTATCACCAGTGCTTTATAAAGTTTTAACATTACATCCTTACTTTTATATTCTAGTCCTCTTGAAATGAATGCTAACATTGCATTTGTCTTCTTTACCACAGACTCAAACTGCAAATTAACCTTCAGGGAAACCTGCACAAGGACTCCCAAATCCCTTTGCACCTCAGTTTTTTTGTATTTTCTCTCCATATAGAAAATCGTCAACCCTTTCATTTCTTCTACCAAAGTGATGACCATACACTTCCCAACAGTGTATTCCATCTGCCATTTCTTTGCCCATTTTCCTAATCTATCTCAGTCCTTCTGTAGCCTCCTCACTTCCTCAAAACTATCTGCCTCTTCACCTATCTTCATATCGTCTGTAAACTTTGGAACAAAGCCATAATCCAAGTCATTGACATATAATGTAAAAAGAATTGGCTCCAACACAGACGCCTCTGGAACACCACTAGTCAGCGGCAGCCAGTCAGGAAAGACTGCCTTTATTCCCTCCTCTTTGCACCCTGCCAATCAGCCACTGCTTTATCAATGCTAAAATCTTTCCTGTAATACAATGGGCTTGTAGCTTGTTAAGCCTCCTCGTGTGGCACGTTGTTGAAGGCCTTCTGAAAATCCAAGAAGTACACAGCATCAGGTGATTCACCTTTGTCTATCTTGTTTGTTACTTCAAAGAATTCCAACAGATTTGTCAGGCAAAATTTTCCCTTGAGGAAACCATGCTGACTATGGCCTATTTTGTCATGTGCCTCATCCTTAATAATCAACTCCAACATCTTTCCAACCACAGAAGTTAGAGTAACTGGCCTATAGTTTCCTTTCTTCTGCCTCTCTCCCTTGAAGAGTGGAGTGATAGTTGCAATTTTCCAGTCTTCTGGAACCATTCCAGAATCTAGTGATTCTTGGAAGATCATTACTAGTGCCTCTGCCAATTCTTCCGCCATCTCTTTAAGAATCCTGGGCTGTACACCATCTGGTCCAGGTAACTCATCTATCTTCAGACCTTTCATTTTTCCAAGAACCTCTCTCTAGTTATGGTAACTTCACACAGTTCATGTCCCCCGACGCTGGAACTTCCACCATACTGCTAGTGTTTTCCACAATGAAGACGGGTGCAAAATACATATTTGGTTCATTTGCATATTTTGCTGTCCCCCATTACTACCTCTCCAACATCATTTTTCAGCAGTCCTATATCCACTCTCGCCTCTCTTTACACTTTAAGTATCTTTAAAGGGGTCTTTATACTTGAAATGTTAATTTGCCCTTTCAATTGGTAGTTGACATGATGCACGTTTCTAGTATTTGTTACTTTCATCTTATATTTAGTTCTTTTTGTCATTTGGGTGACTTAATCCTGGGCTCTTGCAGTTATATTGCATAACTAACATCTAGTTGATGAATTTAGCTGCTTTGGATTTGTAGAAGTACGCCAATATATTTTGCAAATAATCCAGCTAATATTGGCAAAGAAAGGAATTGTAAATTGGGTTCGTGCCTGTGAATGAAAAGGAAATTGTAGATATTAGAAGGCTGAAATAAAAATGCAAAATGATGGAAGCACTCAGCAGATCAGCCTGGACATGTGGAAAGAGAAACAGAATTAGTGATTCAGTTTGAAATTCTGTTGTAGAGAGGACAACAGGACCTAATTTAATGCCTTTCGATTTCCTTATTTTGCCATTCTCATTGAGAAAAGTGCGGGTATTGTCTTTCACATATATTAAAGGGAAGACTCAGTTACAACTGCATGATACTACCCTAATTTACTCAATGGTTTAAGTATCCAAGTAATGGACAAAAAACTTCAAATTTTTCTTTGAATCTGCTTAGTTTTGGTTTGTATTATGCTTTAAGGCAAAACATATACATTGAAAAAAAATTGTAAATAAAGTTGAATGTGATAGATTTCTGAGGATAAATTAAGGAAATGAAAACATAATAATACAGAGCAGGCATATTCCATCAGGCCCTTCATTGTCTTTGCTGTCTTCTGTCTCAGTGCCATTTTTCTGCACTTGATTCTTTGAGTGTCTAGAAATATATTGAAGTCTGTTTTAAATGAAAATAGTGACTGAACTTCCATTGTCCTTCAGAATTCCATAAGTTCAGCCATCCCATCCTAACCCTCTCCCCCCACCCCGAGTGAAGAAATTTTCCATGGTCTCACTCCTAACCAGCTTTGCTACCCTTCATTCTCAGATGTGCCCCCTAGTTCGACACTTTCAGTCAGGATAAGCATCCTCCCTGTATTCAGTCTGTTAAGCTCTTTAACAATTTTCTGACATTCTTTTAAACTCTGGAGATTATCAGTCCAGTCTACTCAATCTCCCCCTTTTATGATTTAGCAGATTTGTCATAAATCAGTCTATTGAATCTTCACTGGCATCCCTTTATGGCAGATATCCATTCTGAAGTAAGAAGACTGAAATTGTGTACAATAATCTAGGGGTGATCTTTTAAAGGCCCTATATAATTCCAATAAGACTTACTAATTCTTGTAATTGAAAACTCTCATGATGACCAACATATCATTTGCCAACTGCACTTCTGTACAAACACACCATCTGAACGTCAACATTGTCAATTGCTTGACACTCTGCAAGATGGTTTACATTGCATACTTTGAAATTATATTTTTCTGTCATATTCTCGCTCACCTAGTAAGTTTGTCCGTTTCTCTTTGAGATATCTTTGCATTCCCATTCCCACTCACCTGGTTCATTATTGAATTTGTGACTTTTGCTCTCCTCTGGCAAATTGCTGATCTGGATTGTGAGCAATCTGGGCCCAAGCACCTGCAGTGCCCCATTAGTTACAACCTGCCGGATTTGAGAAGCAGTATTTCTTCTCTGCTTTCTAAACTTTACAGCATGCTGCCCTTTGATTTCATGTACTCCAACATTGTTGACTTATCTTCTGTGTGGAATTTTATTGAAAGCCTTCTGAAAATCCAAATTTACTGCATCCACTGGTTCTCCATTATTTATTTTATGAGTTGCATCCTCCAAGAACTCCTGTGATTAGTCAAACACAATTTACTTTTCGTAAATCAGTGTCAACTTGGCCCAATCTTAATTTCATTTTCAAGATATTCTGTAATTACACCTTTCATTGTAAATTCCAGCTCTTTACCTGTTACTGTTTTTCAGCTAGCAGATCAGTTACTCCGTTTCCTTCCACTCTAAATACAGTAGTGGGGTCTCATTTACTACCCTTTAATTTACCGAAACAAGTCCAGGATCAGAGGAAGTCTGGAAGTTGAGGAGCAGAGCATTAACCATCTCTACAATCTTCTTCCCAAATCTCAGTGATGCAGATGATCAGATTCATTGAATCTATGAGCTTTCAAGCTCAATTTCTCCAGTACTGTGTTTTGACTAATTGTTGGTTCTCTTCCAGTCCCAATCTTTTCTAGTCATATATTTTCTTGTCTTTTTCTGTGAAGAGCCCTTGCTAATCTTTTCCTTGTTACACACCATAAAAGCTTTAGCAATGTGTTTTTGTTTCTTGCCATCTTCTTGCATTTTCTATCTTGCTTTTTATTGTTTTGTCTATTTCTTGGCCCTTTCAGTTCTATATGCTGCCAATCTTAAGACCTACTACTTTTTCTGGCCAATGTATTATCTTCCTTTGATTGAAACTGTTCTTTAATATCTTTTGTCAGACTTAAATGATTTAATAAAAACAATCTAATGCTTTCCTGGCATATACGATGAATAAGCACTTCTTGGGCTTCCAGCCGGATGCAGGTATCGATAATAACCGACATTTCAATGATACCAGGATATGTCTAGTTGGGTGGTATTTATAAACCCCCCCGCCCCGTAGTCCACATCCAATCAAGTTTCCACTCTCCCACCTTGTTAACAATCAAATTCCAATCCTTACTTAGAGTGAGACCTTTGTCTTTGTTAAGATTCTTTTCATCTAGTTTTTTTTCCAATGATTTCCTTCACCAGGCAGTCCTAAAAGCCATTGGAGCAGCACAGTAGTTTTGTGCCACCGATGTCAATCCTATGGCCATTGCAGATGTAGCAATTCTGCCTCAGGCGCTGGTACCACCAAGACTTTATGGGCTCCCTGAGATACACAGGGAGGGTTACCATTGAGGTCTATCGTCAGCAGGATAGATTCTCTGGCTTACTACCTTGCTAAGCATTTAATGACCATGTTATCTCCCTTTGTTGGGGGCTGTGAGCATCTCATCACGAATTTGACCAACTTCGTTAAAACAGTATCCAACAGCCAGTTGAGGACATAATGGTCATTTTCAACGTGGTGTCCCTGTTCACAAGAATTCCCATGAAGGACAGCTTAGTCCTCTTGTGATCAAGGTTTGATAAGGGTATCATTGACCTTTTAGAACACACCCTGACATTGATGTACTTCCTATGACAAAACAGACAGAGTGGCCATAGGATCGCCCTTTTTGCTGGCTATTGCTAATTTCTATATGGAGGACTTTGAGGAGAGGGCTCTGAGTTCATCTCCCTTACGCCCCAAATGCTTCTTCAGATATGTCGATGACACCTTCATAGTGTGGCCTCATGGACTCCGATTGCTCTAGCATTTCCACGACCATCTGAACAGTACACATCCAGACATTCAGTTTATGATGGAGATGGAGAACAATGTTTACCTCCTGTTCCTAGACATTCCGATATGATGGAAACGGGACAGTAGCCTCGGACGTGGTGTCTGTCAGAAACCTACTCACACAGACGTGTACATCAACAATAACAGCCACCATCATGCCTCTGTAGAGCAGTTCTTTCTACTTTGATTAACCGTGTGAGAACTATTTCAGATGTTCCTACAGAATAACTACAAGTTGAAGGAAATCAATCAGGCCCTTAAGAGGGCTGATGGAAGAACCAGGAAACCTAACAATGAGGAGGAACCTGTCGCTACTGCCTGTCTTCCTTGTATTTCTATGGTTTCTGCAAGATTTGCCAGGATGCTAAAGAAATACTGAATTAATACTGTTCACAAACCTGTAAGGAAGCTCAAATCACAGCTTATGCGAGTCAAAGATGACCTGGGACTCGGGTCGTCTGGTGTTTACAGGATTCCCTGTGAATGTGGAGCAGTGTACTGTATATCAACCAGACAGGATGCACGGTGGAAACCTGCATTAAGGATCACAAGAGGTGTATCCATTTGGGTTATTCAGAGAAATCGGAGGTAGCAGAACACCGTATTTACAAAGGCCATAGGATTGATTTCGATGGCACAAAACTACTGTGCTCTGCCAATGGGTTTTTGGACCGCCTATTAAAGGAAACCATTGAAATAAAACTAGAGGAAAAGGATTTTAACAAAGATAAAGGTCTTGTTCTAAGTAAGAACTGGAATTTGTAAACAAGGTGGGAGAGTGGAAACCTGATTGGATGAAGACTAACCAATCAGGAGGGATGGACTATAGGGGTATAAATACCACCAGACTAGACATGCCCAGGCTTCATCCCTGATGAAGATGGCAGAGTTGTCATGGAAACATTGGTTATAATTGATACCTGTACCCGGCTGAAGCCTGATAAGAGCTTATTTGATAAATTATTCACTTTATTCCTTTCTAAACATTTTGTGCCTTAGTATTTCTTGCATGAGAAAAGCACAAGAAGTTCTGCAGATACGTTCAACCATAAGCAATGGAAAATCCTGCAGGAACTCAGTAGGTCAGGCAGCATCTATGGAGGGGAATAAACAGTTGATGTTTCAGTCTGAGACCCTTCACCGGGATTGAAAAGGAAGTGGGGTGCGAGAAGCTAGAATAAGAAGGCGGGTGGAGGGTATGAAGTACAATGTGGCATGTAATAGATGAGATCTGGTGAGAGGTAGGTTGGGGAGGGGAAGGGGAAATGAAGAAAGAAGCTTGGCAGTGATAGTAGAACAGGTAAAGGGGCTGAAGAAGAAAGAGTCTAATTGGGGAGCACAGTGGACCATGGGAGAAAAGGGAAGGAGGACGTGAAGTACAGGGAGATGATGGGCAGGTGAGGAGAAGAGAAGGAGTGAGCGGGTAGCCATAGTGAGGATTGGGGAAAAAAAAGAGAAGGGGGAGGAGAGAGTAATTATCAGTAATTGGAGAAATTACTGTTCATGTCATCAAGTTCTCAGATTAAATGTAAGGTATTGTTCCTCCAACCTGAGTCTGGCCTCATTGTGGTAACAGAGCAGGCCTTCGATGGACATGATGAATGGAAATAAACAGGGGTTCCCAACCTGGGGTCCACAGAAGCCCCAGTTAATGGTAAGGCTCCATGGCATAAAAAGGTTGGTTGGGAATCCCTGGAATAGAAAGTAAAATTGAACTGGGTGGCCACTGGGAGATAAATTTATTTTGCAATGGACAGAGCAAAGGTGTTCAATGAAGTAGGGCCCAATCTGACAAGCCATTTACCTCTAACACCACCTTCCAGCTTCTTACCTCATTCCACCTCCCCCATTTACCCACCTTTACCTGGTCTCACCTATCACCTGCCAGCTTGTACTCCTATCCCTCCCACCATCTTCTTATACTGGCTTCTGACCCCTTTCTTTCCACTCCTGATGAAGGGGTTTGCCCTAAAACATCAACTGTTAACTCCTCTGCACAGATGCTGTCTGACTTGCTGAGTTCCTCAAGCAGTTTGTATGTGTTGCCTAAGATAAGTTGCTTTAATGAAATAAAAAAAGTAGATAGTATAGAAAAGTTCATTTATATTTAATCTGGACTGAAATTTAGTTCCACATTTTAATTTGCCAATTTTGTTTCAGTGTTTGGTTTGGAAGTGCAGGTCTCTGTAACCTCAAGTTACCTGAGGACTGTAACATGGACTTCATTAACTTCCATTCACTATTAAAGAATATCTGATGTCTTCCCACTTATGCTCATCACAGAGAGAACTATCTCTATTGGAAATAAATTACTTTTGTCAGCATTAACCATTCTCATGTTAAGCAATGTTAAATACTGGAATAGCTCTGTCTGCATTGCTGAAACTTGGCTCTTCGATGCTTAATTGCATCAATGTGACATTTTCATTTCCCAATTCAGCCATCCAATGTGCTTGTACGATAGGTATACAAATACGTGAGAAACTTCAGAATAAAATTTTAGAATGAGGAAACAACTCTTGACCCATGTTAGACGTAACTGTACTGGTTTCACTTACCATCGCAAAGATTAAAGGAAAGCACCTTTAAACTGGAAAACTTTTAAAAGGGTAATCAACAAACTTCAGCCAAATGTCATTGAACTGAAATACACACTTAAATATATTTTTATGACTAGCAATCCCAGTATGTCAGGTAAGCTGTAATTTTAGAAGATTTGATGACACTATAAAAGTTAACTCTGGCAGAGTCTATGCATATCTCAATCCTACTTTAAGAAAATATTTATGTGTATATTAAGCCCAGGATCAGACTTTTTGAATTTAGAGCCTGCAGTTTTGTAAACACTATCGGAATCATAGAGCAATACAACATGGATACAGGCCCAAATACAAGAGATTCTGCAGATGCTGGAAATCCAGAGTAACTCTCACAAAATGCTGGAGGAACTCAGCAGGTTAGGCAGCATCTATTGAAAGGAATAAGCAGTCAACATTTCAGGCCAGGACTGGAAAGGAAGGGGGCAGAAGCTAGAATAAGAAGTTGGGGGAGGGAAAGGAGATAGGTGAAGCTAGGTGGGTGGATTGATACAGGCCCTTTGGTCCATCAAATCCATGCCAACCAGGTGCCCACCCAATTGTGTATATTTCTCCCCATCCAAGTGCTTCTTGGATGATATTTTACTTGCCTCAGCCACTTCTTTAGGCAGCTCTTTCCATGTACTCATCACCCCTCTGTGCAGAAAATGTCCACAGGTCCCTTTTAAATCTTTCCCCTTCATCCTAAATCTATGCCTTCTAGTTTTGAACTCCCCTAACCTGAAAAAAGAAAAGATTATTACCATACACCTTGTCTAATGGAATGGAGATTTTGTTTAATTTGTAGTTATTGGTATGTTTCCCACCATGCAAAACTAATGAATTATTAATGCACGTTAAAAAATTTTTTATTCTCGCAAGTCAATGAATCTGTTGTAAAAAAGATCACTCCCTACTTGTACATAGTTTTTTCCTTTTGCTTGTTTTTTCTTTCCACTCTTTTCTATAAGTGTATACCTCAGATAAATACTTTGTGGAGATTTGTGATATATATGATTATATAATATATATGTACAATGTCTGAAATACATCTTATGGAAATGTTTGATGATGAACTTCAATAAAAAAATAAATAACAAAAAAAAGATTGTGTGAAGGAAAAAGTAAAGATTAGAGAAAAAATACAGTAATAGAGATGAAATTTTGAATCTGTATTCCTTGGCCAGTGTTTAATTTTGGTCACAACTTTTAAAAAGAACTTGAAATTCCCAGAAAGGTTGTAGAAAGGATGGCTAGCATTATAAAGGATAAGTCAAAGTAAAGCAAAGTCAATTTATTTAATATCAAAGTATGTACTCTGTACGTCACCATAATCTACCCTGAGATTAATTTTCCTGCAGGCATTTACAGGAAAATAAAGAATTGCAGTAGAATTTATGAAAAACTGTGAAGACTGACAGCAAATGTGCAAAAGAAGACAAATCTTACAAAAAATAAAAAAGTAAATAAATAAAACTGAAATTATGAGCTGCTGAGCCTTTGAAGGTTAATTGATAAGTTGTAGAGTCAGCTCAGTGATGACATGAGTGAGTTTATCTGCACTGGTTAAGGAGCCTGATTGTAGTCTAATAACTGTTCCTGATCCACGTGGTGTGGGACTTAAGACTTCTGTAATTTACCTGATGGTAGTAGCAAAGAGAGCATGGACTGGATGATGGGGGTGTATTAATTGGAGTAAATAGAGGAAAAACTATTCACATGAGAAGAAAATTTTGGGTACTCTGATTTAAAAAAAAACTGGGCATAAAAGGCATGTCAAATGTGAGGGGAAAAACTTGCAGAAATATTTGATCTGCCACAGTGTGGTGGAAGCAGGCTTTCGAAATGGAGTTTGGCAGGCATGAGGGAAAGTAATTTGCAGAGCTACAATGAAAGAGAGTGAAAATGAAGCTGACTGGATTGTTGTATAACATGGCAGCATGGATTTGATTGGCAGAATAACATCCTGTGTAATAATGAGCAACACACACAAAATGCTGGAGGAACTCAGCAGGCCAGGCAGCATCTAGGATGTTTCGGGACAAGACCCTTCATCAGGACAGGTGATGTAGGGTCTCTGCCCGAAACATTGACTGTTTACTCTTTTCCATAGAAGCTGCCTGGCCTGCTGAGTTCCTCCAGTATTTTGTGTCTGTTGCTTGGATTCCAGCATCTACAGATTTTCTCCTGTCCATGTAATACTGATTCTGGAATAGGTCACAAAAAGTACTATTGAAAATTTTCAAGAAACTTTGATTGTCTTGGAAGTGTGGGAAAGTTATGATTCAGTGAATGTTTTTGTTAGGAAAGTACTTACCTAGGATTTATTTATAAACGGTGCACAAAGACAATATACTTGATGCTTAGGCTGTATTTTAGAAACAATAAGTTACATTTTTTGTTGTTTTTCATCATTCAAGTTTTATGAAGCAGGCAATCTGTAAGGTCTATTTATTTCAAAAGCAGATAAAGCCACAAAAATCTATCATTTTATTCAAGTCAAATGTATTACGCAGAAATCTAGCAGGAAAATCTCCAGTCAGTAGAAGATTTATCAGCTTTTATTTCTTTTATAATTTTTTTGAAAATTTAAATAGATTTTCAAAAGTTTGCTCTTAAGTGTAAGTTTATTAATTGACAGCCTGTTTATAGTACTTTCACCTGAAATGCCTCTTTCTAACTTCATTGCCAGGTGGAAGAAATTTGGGTATATTTTATTCATGTTTCCCCTTATGAGTTATTTCACACTTGTGAAAGTTATGATAGAACTACTTTCTGGAGGTGGGACTCAGAATAATTCCTTTTATAACAGTTTAAAACACTCAGGATAACTTTTGAGGAGGAAGATGTTCTCAATTAGCCAAGTAATTCATTTATTATTATCACATATGCTGAGTGCCATTTAAAAATTTGGTCTTGCGTCCCACCCATACAGATCATTCCAAAACCTAAGTATATTAAGGCAGTACCAGCGAAAGGCAAAAATAAAAAGCTGGAGGATATTGTTTTAAATGTACTTTGAGTCTTTGAATCTTAATAATTGCAGAGAAAGTGCAAGGCAGGTAGATAGTAAGGTGCAAGGTCCATGATAAAGTAGATTGAGAGATCAAGAGTTCATTGTATAAGAGGTACATTTAAGAGTCTTGTAGCAGAGAAAAGTAGAGCTACCCTTGAGCCTGGTAGTATGTGTTTTTCAAGCTTGAGTATCTTCTGCCCAGTTGAAGGGGGGAGAAGAGAGAATTACTTTATAGAACACAGAACAGTACAGCACAGGAACAGGCCATTTGGCCCACAATGTTGTGCCAGACCACATAAATTGTTTGGCCGTTTGATTACTAAATTAATCCCTTACGACAGCACAATGACCATATCATTCCATTTCCTCCCATTCATGTGCCTGTCTAAATCTGTTAAATCTGTAAAGTTTCTGCCTCTACCACCACCCCAAGCAGCACATTCCAGCCACCCATCACCTCAATGGAAAAGAAATCTTGGCCCCTTGCATCTATATAGAATTCTCTAGAAGCAGCCTAACTAGAGTTTTATAAAGCTGCAACATAACTTCCTGACTTTTGAATTCAGTTCCTCGTCTAATAAAGGGAAGCATGCCGCATACCATTTTAACCTCCCTATCAATCTGTGTGGCCACATGCAGGGAGCTATGAACTTGGATCCCAAGATCCCTGCACTCATCAACATTGTTAAGGGTCTTTATGTTTTACCTACCAAGATGCAACAGTTCACATTTAACTAGGTTAAACTCCATCTGCCAATTGTCCGCCCATAACTGCAACTGATCTCTGTCCAACTATATTCTTTGCCAGTCATCTACTCCATCCACAACACCACTAATCTTCGTATCATCTGCAAACTTACTAACCCAACCGTATACATTTTCATCCAGGTCATTTCTGTACATCACAAGCAGCAGAGGTCCCAGTAAAATCCCTGTGGAACACCACTAATCACAAACCTCCAGCTAGAATAAGTCCCTTCAACCACTACCTTCTGTCTTTTATGGTCAAACCAATTCTGCATCCAAACGGATAATTCACCATTGATCCTATGCATCTTAGTCTTCTGGATTAGCCTCCCATGATGGACCTTGTCATACACCTTATTAAGATCCATGTAGATGAAATCTATAGCTCTATCTTCATCAAACACCCTTGTCACCTTGTCAAAAAACATGATCAAGTTAGTAAGACACAACTTGCCCTGCACGTAGTCTGTCCCTAATAAGGCCATGGTTTTCCAAATGCTCATAAATCCTATCTCTAGGAATTCCCTCCATGTATTTCCCTACCACTGACATGATACTCACCAGTCTATAGTTTCCAGGATTTCCCTGGTTCCCTCCTTGAATAACGAAACAATACCGGCTACTCACCAGTCCTTCAGAATATTGCCTATGGTTAAAGAGGACACAAATAAATTGGTCAAGGTCCCAGCAATTTCTTCACTTGCCTCTCTCAATAACCTGAGGTATATTCCATCAGGCATTGGGGACATCCAAATTGATGTTCTTTAAAAGACCCAGCACTACTTCCTTCTTTACTTTGAAATGCCCTAGCATACTAATACTCCCAGCACTGATCTCCCTATCCTTCACATAATTTTCCTTGGTAAATACTGATGTAAAATCCTCATTAAAGACCTCACCCACATCCTTCACCTCCAAGCGAATGTTCCTCCTATATCCTTGAGTGGTCCAACCCTCTCTGTAGTTATCCTCTTTATCTTGATGTACGTATAGAATGCCTTGGGATTCTCTTTAATCTTACTTTCCAAGCACTTTTCATGGCCCCTCTTGGCTTTCCTAATTCCCTTCTTGAGTCTTTTTTTGGCTTCTTTACAATCCTCAAGGTCTCTGTTGGATTCTAGCTTCCTAAGCTTTACATACTTTCTCTTCTTGATTAAATTCATCTCCTCCCTTGACCTCCAAAGTTCTTTTACCTTGCTACCCTTGTCCTTCCTCTGACTGGAGCATACCTGTCCTTTTCTCCGTGCAGTTGTCTTTAAGTACCCTCCACATGTCAGTTATGGACCTGCTGAAAAACAGCTGTTCCCAGTTAACTCTCCCTAGTTCCTGCCAAATGCTCTTGTAAATTGCCCTGCTTCAGTATTAATACTGTTCTGCAAGGTTTATAGTTATCCTGTGTGTAGCTGTCTGAAAATGTGAGGAGCTGTGGTCCATTGTTCTCTACCTACCCACTGAAAGGTTGGTCACTTGGCCAGGCTCATTACCTAACATCAGATTCAGAACAGCCCCTCTTGTTGGACCATGTACATATTCATTAAATAAACCCTCCTGGATGCATCTAACAATTTTTGCACTATTGAAGTTGAAGTCTCCCATGACAACAATCCTATCGTTTTTACACCTTTCCTTAATCTCCCTGCCTATCTGATCCTCAATGTCCTGGTGGCTATTGGGGGTTCAGTGTGATAGCACCTTTCCTATTTTTGAGTTCTAACCATATAAACTCAGCGGATGGGTCCTCCATTATGTCCTATCTGAGTGCAGCCATGAGAGTGTACCTGTGCAACTCCTCTCTCAACTCCCTACCGTTTTTACCTCCCTCTGTATCTTTTCAAAAACATAGAAACTGTGGGACATTAAGCACCTACTCCTGTCCCTCTTTAATGGGCCACAGCATCATAGTTCCATGTACTGATCCATGCTCTAAATTCAGCACCTTTACCCATAATACTCCTACTATTAAAATACACACAATAGTCTGGTCATATATTTATCCATAACTATGCCAAATTTGACTGAATAACCTTACAATCAGTGTTCTCTCTGATCTACCTAACTTTTTCTTTTCTGTATTCCCTGAACCTAAGTTCAGAATTTGCTCTCTCCCTAGGCTGCTGGCTTAAACAAAAAGTTCTTGAAATGCAATTTAGGAATTCTCTACCTTTTAACTCTTTATGCTGACTGTAAACCTGTTAATATTTAAGTCAATAAAATTTCCTTCCGTTACCACCTTGATATTTCTTGACTTGGAAATTTCTGTTCTTCCAGTTTCTATGGTAGAGCCATAGAGAGAAATGGCACAGAAACAGCCCCTTTGATTTATCAAGTCCATGTCAACCATCACATTGTGGCGACCCACTTTCTGTGCAGGCGAACCGGCTCACAAATAGCCAGCACGCGGGGGGAGACTTTGGTAATGCACCTCTGACGTCTTTTCCGCCCGAAGAGGGCGGGCGCTAGGGATTAAATGCCAGCGCTGCGAAGTTTGAATAAACTAGTCTCCAAACAACTTAACAACTGCGTGTCGTTATTTCAGTGCTGTGTGTAGCACATCGCTACATTGGTGACCCCGATGGTCCAAACGGGATTTGGACCAAAGATGACCAACTCTTCATCTGTTAACGCAGTTTCGCTAAAACTGCCGACTTTCTGGATGCTGCGACCACGCGTGTGGTTTAGCCAAGCAGAAGCCCAGTTCCAGATTCGTCAGATATCCTCTGATTCCACGCGTTACTACCACGTGGTGAGCACCCTTGACCAGGAGATGGCCGTCCAGGTTGCGGATTTCATACAGTTGCCCTCGGAAGAAGGCAAATATGAAGCATTCAAAGCGCTGCTCATTGGGACCTTTGGCCTCTCACGGCGTGAACGAGGTGCCCGCCTGCTTCACCTGGACTGTTTCGGAGACAGACTGCTGTCAGCATTGATGAACGAGATGCTGGCCCTGGCTGACGGACACAAGCCCTGCCTCATGTTTGAGCAAGCGTTCCTAGAGCGACTGTCCGAGGACATACATCTGCTGCTGGTCGACGCAGATTTCAGTGACCCCCCGGAAGGTGGCGGTCCGGGCAGACGTGCTGTGGAAAACCAAGAGGGAGAGCGTGGCATCCGTCGGTCAGATTACCAGGCCACGCACCCAACAGCAGACCAGACCAGGCCCAGCAGGGGGGCACACACAACACAGAGGCAGGAGTGAGGAGGACAGTGAACAGTGGTGTTTCTACCACCAGTGATGGGGCACAAAAGCCCGCCGTTGTCACCCGCCCTGCAAAGGCCAGCTGCCACTAATGACGATGGCGGCTGGCCACCAGGACAGCCTCTTGTACGTCTGGGACAAACAGTTGGGACGCCGCTTCTTGGTCGACACCGGAGCAGAGATCAGCGTCTTGCCCCCGACGGGGTATGACACCCGCAACAGAAAGCCAGGACCCACCCTGAGGGCCGCAAACGGCAGCACGATACGGACCTACGGTACCCGCACAGTGCAGCTGCAGTTCGGCACCAGCCGGTTCACCTGGGACTTCACACAGGCCGCCGTGGCCCAACCACTCCTGGGGGCGGACTTCTTGTGAGCTCACAGCCCGCTGGTCGACTTGCAAGGGAAAAGACTGGTACATGCCGAGACTTTCCAGACGTTCTCCCTGGGTGAAGCCGAGTTGCCAGCCCCACACCCGGACTCCATCAGACAACGAATTCACCAGAATCCTGGTGGACTTTCCATCGATTCTGGCACCGCGGTTCACGGCAGCCATGCCCAGACACGGGGTACAGCACCATATTCCGACCCAGGGACCACCCCTCCACGCCCGCGCACGAAGGCTCCCCCAGGAAAAGCTCCGGCTGGCGAAGGAGGAGTTCAAGAGGATGGAGGAATTAGGGATCGTACGGAGGTCCGACAGCCCATGGGCCTCCCCCCTGCACATGGTGGCCAAAGCAGCTGGGGGTTGAAGACCATGCGACGACTACCGCAGTCTGAACGAGACTACCACTCCAGACCGCTACCCCGTGCCACACACACAGGACTTTGCAGCAAACCTGCACGGGGCAAGAATCTTTTCCAAAGTAGACCTCGTCCAGGGATACTATCAAATCCCGGTGCACCCTGAAGACATCCCCAAAACAGCACTCATCACCCCGTTCGGCCTGTTCGAGTTCCTCCGAATGCCATTCAGCCTGAAGAATGCCGCACAGACATTCCAGTGGCTAATGGACGTGGTGGGCCGCAACCTGGACTTTGCGTTCATCTATTTGGACGACATCCTTATAGCCAGCAGTTGTCGTCAGGAGCATCTGTCCCACCTCCGCCAGCTCTACTCCCGCCTGAGTGATTTCGGCCTCATGATCAACCCGGCCAAATGCCAGTTCGGTCTCGATACCATCGACTTCCTGGGCCACAGGAGTACCAAAGACGGGGCAACACCTCTGTCCGCCAAGGTAGGTGCGATCCGCCACTTTGCCCAGTCCAACATGGTCAAAGGCCTGCAGGAGTTCGTTGGTATGGTGAACTTCTACCACCGTTTCCTCCCCTCAGCAGCCCATATCATGCGCCCTTTGTACACCCTGATGTCGGGTAAAGGCAAGGACATTACTTGGGACGAGGAGGCCGCGGCCACTTTCGTTAAAGCCAAGGAAGCCTTGGCAGATGCCGCGATGCTGGTGCACCCCAGAACGGACGTTCCGACCGCACTCACGGTGGACGCATCCGACACAGCAGTCGGTGGGGTGCTGGAGCAGCTCATCGAGGGGCGCTGGCGACCCCTGGCGTTCTTCAGCAAGCACCTACGACCACCCGAACTCAAGTACAGTGCTTTCGACCGGGAGCTGTTGGCACTGTATCTGGCAATCCGGCATTTCAGGTACTTCTTAGAAGGCAGGCCGTTCACCGCGTTCACGGACCACAAACCGTTGGCCTTCGCGTTCACGAAGGTGTCCGATCCCTGGTCGGCTCGCCAGCAGCGACATCTGTCCTACATCTCCGAGTACACGACGGACATCCAGCATGTCTCGGGAAAGGACAACGTCGTGGCAGATGCACTCTCCAGACCAGCTGTCCAGGCCCTGTCCCTGGGGGTGGACTATGCAGCACTGGTGGAGGCGTAGCAGGCAGACGACGAGATGCTCAGCTACAGGACCGTAGTCTCGGGTTTGCAGCTGCAGGACTTTCTCGTAGGCCCAGGTGATAGGACCCTCCTGTGCGACGTGGCTACCGGCCAACCTCGCCCCATCGTCCCGGCAGCCTGGAGGCGGCGAGTTTTCGACTCCATACACGGTTTGGCGCACACATCTATCAGGACAACCGTCTAGCTGGTCTCCAGCAAGTTCGTGCGGCATGGACTTCTCAAGCAGGTCAGTGAATGGGCCAGAACGTGCGCACAGTGCCAAACAGCTAAGGTGCAGCAGCACACTAAAGCCCCGCTGCAGCAGTTCGAACCCACCCACCGGAGGTTTGACCACATTCATGTGGATATCGTGGGCCCCCTACCAGTGTCCCGAGGAGCGCGGTACCTCCTAACTATGGTAGACCGGTTCACGAGGTGGCCAGAGGCTGTCCCGCTCACCGACACATCTGCCGATTCCTGCACCCGAGCACTGATTGCAACCTGGGTAGCACGCTTTGGGGTACCGGCCCACATTACTTCCGACAGAGGTGCCCAGTTCACCTCCAGCCTGTGGTCGGCTGTGGCCAGCCTGTTGGGAACGCAGCTGCACCACACAACTGCCTACCACCCACAGTCGAACGGACTAGTGGAACGCTCCCACCGTCACTTGGAGTCGGCTCTCATGGCCTGCGTGAGAGGACCTAACTGGGTGGATGAGCTTCCCTGGGTCCTGCTTGGAATTCATACAGCGCCCAAAGAGGATCTGTATGCCTCGTCGGCCGAGTTGGCCCCTGGCCGTCCTGGGAGAGTTCATACCAGCCCCAAGGGGGCAAGAGGAAGAACCTGCAGCGGTCCTGGACAGGCTACGTGAAAGGCTCGGCAACCTGGCCCCCGTACCAACTTCACAGCACGGACGGACCCCGACCCATGTACCCAAAGACCTGCAGAACTGTAAGTTTGTGTTTGTACGAAGGGGCGGACACCGGGCACCACTACGGCGGCTGTACGAGGGGCCGTTCAAGGTGATCAACAACAACGGGTCCACGTATGTTCTGGACATTGGGGGGGGAGAGGAGGTTTTCACGGTGGACCGACTCAAACCAGCCCATGTGGACTTGGCGCAGCCGGTCGAGGTTCAGGCACCGCGGCGCAGAGGCAGACCTCCCAAACAGAGGCTGATCCAGACTGTGGACATTGGGGGGTGTATCGCCGGTTCTGGGGGGGGGGGGGGTTATGTGGCGACACACTTTCTGCACAGGGGAACCGGCTCACAAATAGCCAGCACGCGGGGGAAGACTTTGGTAATGCACCTCTGACGTGTTCTCCGCCCGAAGAGGGCGGGCACTAGGGATTAAATGCCAGCGCCGCGAAGTTTGAATAAACTAATCTCGAAATGACTTACCGACTGCGTGTTGTTATTTCAGCGCTGTGTGTAGCACATCGCTACAACATAACTATTTTCACACAAACCCTACCAGCTCATTTTAATCTCCCATATTCCCATGTTCTTAACTCCCAGCCACTACTGTTCACCTACACATTAGTGGCCAATTCACCTACCAATCTGCACATTTCTTGGGAGAAGGGAGAAAACCAGAACATTCAGTTGAAACCCATGCACACACAGAGGGAACATGCAAACTCCATGCAGACATCACCAGAGATCAGGTCTGAACTCAGGTCATTAGTGACATGGCAGCAACTCTACTAGCTGAACCAACGTGCCAACCCAATGGTTTGAAAATCTAATTTACACTTCCAACAGTGCAATTTTCCCTTTTTATTCTATAGTTTAACCCATATGGTCCCATTTGATGATCATTCCATCATGTTATTCTCTCTCAAAAAACACAATAATGTTGGATTTACTCAGCAGAACAGAATTCTGCTGTGGGAAGATAAACAGTGTTGATGTTTCAGGTTGGAGCCGATTTCTTCTCGTATGTGCCATTGTTTCTTGAACCAATATTGCTGCTTGCTCCTTTGTTCTCTTATCAAAAAACCCAGTACCCAGGAACATTGTTTCCAGTTCTATTCCTCTATAAGCTACTGTAATAGTCTGTAATAGCTAAAATATTGTATTATTTTGTATTTATCCATGTCTTCATTTGTTGTATGCAGTGTACTACATTAAGAACAAGTGATTTTCTTTTTGATCCAATTTTTCTACCTTTGTTTGGCCTGCCTTTGTAGCATTTTCTTCCTCTATTTCCCGATTTCATTTTCCAGCCGAACCTTTGCTTGTATCCGCATCAGAATATTCAGCTCTTTGATCTTTCTCAGATATATCTTTGCAAAAGGTTGAAGGTGAGCAAAACAATTTCATATCTTGCACTATTGGCACTGGGCACTGCTTAGAGCCGTTTCAAATTTGGACTTCATTTACACAGAACCATTGAACATAAAACATAGAACAGTACAGCACAGTAACAGACCCTTCAGCCCTTGATATCTGTGCCAACCATGATGCCAGTTCAGATTAATCCAACCTGCCTGAATTTGATCGATAACCCTCCATTCACTGCCTGTTCATGTGCCTGACAAAATACCTCTTAAACATTACTATCTGGCCTAGGCAGTGTGTTTCAGGCATTTGACTCTCTCTGTGTACGGTATTTAGAAAAAAAACTTGCCTGTTAATTTATCTTAAACTTTCTCCCTCTCACCTTAAAGCTTTACCCATTAGTATTTGACATTTCCACCATTGGGAGAAAGACTTACTATTCTATATGGCACTAATGATCTTATATACCTCTTATCAGGTCATCTCTCAGTCACTGGCGCTTCAGAGAAAATAATCCAAATTTCTTCACCCCCCCCATTTATAGTTAATATCCCCTAATCCAGATGACGTCCTATTGAGTCTCTTCTGCACCCTGTCAAAGCCCCCATGTATTTCCTGTGATGCAGCAACTAGAACTGTGCACAATACTCGAAATGTGGCCTAACCAAATCTTTAGAGAGCTGTGGACTTGAACACCAAGATCCCTGTAAGGGTACTGCCATTTTCTGTATATTTTCCTCTTCTTCTTGGCATCCCACCCCATTAGCCCCCAATCACAATGTTTCATCCCCTCCTTCACCTCTCCATCTGCCTGTCACCCACCCCTTTCATCTGCCTGTCTCCCACGCACTCCTACTGCGTCGTCTTACCACATTGTTTCCATCTACCCACTCCACAACCCTTATTTGTTTTCATGTTCCAACTTACTGCCACATTCCATCATCTGCAGCTCTTTGTGGTTCTAGCTATCACCTCCCAGCCTCCTATTTCCACTTCCCCTCTTCGCCTTCTATCTCGCCTCCTCACCTGGATCCACTTGTCACTTGCTAGCTCTTGTTCTACCCCTACCCCTCTTTTATTCTGGCTATCTCCCCTCTACTCTCTCAGTTCGGATGAAGGGTCTTGACCCAAATCATTAACTATCTGTTTTCCTTCACAGAAGTTGCCTAACCTACTGAGTTCCTCCAGTAGTTTGCTTTTACTCCAGATCTAAAATCTGCAGTCTCATGTGTAGATTGCTAAATAGGTTTATTATTTTCACATGTACTGAAGGATAGTCAACATCTTTGTTTTGAATGACATTTCATACATCAGTGAATTGAGTTTGTGCAAATGACCAAATAATAGAACACAATATAAAGTTTTACAGTTAGAGGAAAAAGTCCAGTGCTTGATTAGAGAGGGGAGTGTCTGGGGTGGGTGGGGTCTTTGATTATGCTGGCTGCTTTACTTCGGCAGTGAGAAGCACAGTCAGAGTCCATGAAGGGAAGACTGATTTTGTGATTGCTGAGCTGTGTCCACAACTTTGCTGATTCTCATAGTTCTGGGCAGAGTAATAGCCATAACTTGTGATACCCAAGATAGGATGCTTTCTCTGGTGTACATATAAAAATTGTTGAGGGCTGAAAGGGCTCTGCCAAATTTCTTTAGCCTCTTGGCTAGTGTGCTTTCTTGGCCATGTGGTCTATGTGGTTTGCCCAAGAGAGGCTGTTGGTGATGGTCACTCCTAGGAACTTGAAACTCTCAGTCCTCTTGCACTTATCACTTTTTTTCATGTCTGCAACCCATTTCAAGGTGATGTGACTTTATCCAAAACATTTCTTCAACTCGTTCTGATGGTTTTCCTTCAGGTGTCTGCTTGGCCTTTGTTCTAATTCCTGTTCTTTTAGTTTTACCTTCATTAGAATAGTTATACAAAACTGAGACCCATTCCTTTTATTGGAGTTCAGTGGGATTATCATGTGGAATCCCTGTGGGGGGAAAAGTATGATAGTGTGATGGTTCTCTGAAGAAAACTGGGTGCGTAATTTCTTTACCACCAGTCAATTTTTTTGGCATTCATTTTGAGGTGCAGGATATGAAAGATTCTGTTGAAAACTTGGTGACTTTATCAAAATCCATTAATTGCATTGACAGTTTATGAACATATTTTGCATAACTCTTATTAGGCCAGAAGCTGAATGACTGTTTCTCCTCTACAATTGTATTGTATTCTGTCATCTTGCAATTATTGGTATAACAAAAATAACTTAGATGATAAAGGTCCTTTATTTGTATTTTCCCATTGTCTCCTCCATTTCCTTTGCATATTGTTAATGTACTACCTCAAGTCTTCACTTGGATGTGTATTCAGTATTACATTTTTTCTAACATTTCCACAGCTTTATCCCACAATTTCACCTTTGAACTATAAACAGCAATGTAAATGGAAGAATATAAGATCATGACTGATCTTCTGCCTCAGTAGTACTTCATTCTGTTAACTCTGTATCCCTTGATCTCTTTATTGAATGTATGCAGCAAGTTTGCATTCACTGCCATTGGTGGTAAAGAATTCCACAAATTCACTCTTCTCTGGAAGCAGAAATTGGTTCTTATATCAATTCAGAATTGCTGATTACTTTATATTTTGATATCATTGATCCCCTTTTTGTGAACATCTCAGCTGGAGGAACTATGATCCCTACACCTGATCTGAAGTTTCCAAAGCACATTGTATATGTCAAACTTCTTTTTCTTCCAAGCACATGAGAAATATGCCATTCTACTGATCTCTCCCCATACAGTTAGTCTCGATCCAAGGAATCAACCCGGTGAATGTTTGCAACACTCCAGTTTTCACAAGTATATCCTTCTAAAGGTAGATCAAATCTCTATACAATATTAAGATACAGAGGCTTGACAGAATTATAGTAAGACACCCCCTACTAGAATGGACAATGTATTGCTTGACTTACAATTTGCTTGTTGTACCTCTGTGTAAACTCTGCACAAGGACACCAGATCTCCCTGGACACTAACAACCCTCAAACTTGAATCGTCTTAAAATATTTTGCATTTTTCCTTGCTCTACAACAATGGATGACCTCACATTTTTCTTCCTTGATTCTATCCTTGCCCATTCATTTGACCATATTTTACATTAAGGTATTACATCGATGATTGAGAATATTAAGGTTAAAGACAATAATTCCTTTAAAATCTCTGCTTGAGAGAGAAAGCATTTAGTACAAGAGCGTATTAGTTCTATTATTTTCTGTCAATAATGATTTTTTCTACTAATTTGAATTTTGTCAGCAAAGCATAATAAATAGTTTATTGTAGCACATTCACATTTATGTGACATTTTGTGCTTAGTAATCAATAAATAATTTCCAAAATGTATCAATTTTTGCCTTTTGCATTAAATAAATATTAAAACTAATGTGTGTCACACAGTCTATCCATTTCTTTTAGTGATTCCACTATCAGCACTCGAATGTAGATAGCTTTGTAATCAACTGAATAGTTTTCAGATTCAGCTTTTCAAATCCTAGATTTTCTTTTGGCATTCAGATGCTGAATGAAACAGTATATTTTTGGAGTGAAATAAAAGATTAAAAAATGTAAGTGTAAGTGCTAATGTACGTACCACTTAATGAATTTACTAAGCTTTGTGAGAGATTCTCTATGGATTTAAATCTACAATGCACAGGTTAGCAAAAAAGAAAATAAGTAATTTTAATTTTTGTCACTCATTGTGCATATATGACATAAAATTCAAAATATAACTTGCTTCATATTTGCTGCTACAAATTGGCTATATAGCATTGAATTTTTGCAGATAGACCAGCTATTCAGCAATATTAAGCTTAGATGCTTGCTTGTTCTAATTTTCATTTTGTTGCATTATCAGACCAAACTCTTGTTTTCTCATGGCGTCCTGCCTTCTTGCTACATGGTACAGAATTAGATATCAATGTTTTTTCCCCCTGGTGTCTACCTAATCACTTCACAGGCAGTAGATTTTTCTGGAAGAGAGCCTGTTTCATTCACTTTAAGATATTAGCAAAATATGAAAGAAGGATCAATTTTCACCTAAGCAGTGACAACAGATAGCTCAATTTCTCTACCACTTCGGCAATACCAGAACTATTAATATTCTTTTCTGCCCAGCTGCCTAATTGATATTAAGACGAACAAACCAATCCTTTCTCCAGGTTAAATGCAGGTAAAGTTGTAGGCACCTAAATGTCTTGGTGTAGTTCCAGTAAACTTAACAACCACCTCATATTAAGCCTAGAGGTGGATTGCAGTTTCAATCTGGATTAATTTTTCTATCTTGTATCTAATCTAAAATTGTTTATATCTCCCAGTATATTTCCCTTAGAATTGTTAACCTGATATTTACACATCACAAATGACCCCCCCCCCTTAAACCTTACACCTTATAGTGAAAATAGATGTAGGCTGTTGTATTAACTGAGAGAAAGTTTTCATCACTGCTATCTCATTTTTGTCTAACTTCATTGACACCTTATTCTTCATTTAATTGAATTCAAGATTCTCAGCCTTGCCTTCAAATCTCTCCATACTTTTCCCTTTTATGTATTTTTTCTTATTCTCTGCTCCCTCTGATCCACAACCAGCTTTTCCATTTTGAACCATTGGACTTATCCCTGGGGGATGCTCCTTGTTATGGAGTACTAACAGCACAGAAGCAGGCCTTGCTGTCCAATTACATATAGTCCCATTGACATGCACTCGGACCATATCCCTCCAAACCCTTCCCATCCATGTACCTATCCAAATTTCCCTTAAATGTTACAACTGAACCTGTATCTACCATTTCCACTGACATCTCATTCCACACTTGCACTACCCTTTGGGTGAAGCAGTTACCCCTTGTTATTTGATTCTCTTCCTTTTCTCCCCCCCCTTTCTGTCATTCAAACTTTACCTTCAGTATTGCTACTGTCTACTCATAAAAGTTTGTATGTACCTTTCTGAACATTCAATAGCAACAATAACAACAACATGGATTGGTATTGTCTTTAGCATAGTTCTACAGTGGATTCCTATTTACTGGGACAGCCACTTATGTGGGACAACTCTTAAAGAACAAAAACTAACTGAGCAAATAGCTGGGGTTCCCTTCGTTTATTTGGGACACTATGCTGCTTAATTGGTTCTGTTGCTGAACAGTTTCTGACTAGTGACAGTTGCTTGCATGTTGATCACTATACTGCGTTAAGAGTAAACAATTTAAAAATAATGGTATTTGCGTGGGTTTGTGTTCAAAAAGCACTGATTCTTGTCTCTGATAGTTGGTGGGAAATTAGCGATAAGTCATTACAGAACTGTTTTGTTCATTGTGGTTTCAAGCATTCAGGCCTGGACATACCTGAAATGGCCAAGAGTGAAAATGAAACAATTTCACTACTTCAACAATTTAGGAACCACAAAAAACCTGTAAGTATTGACAATCACCTTGAATGTTACAATGAAGATGGCAATTTGGAGGATGCAGTCATCAAAAGCAACGTACTAGGTGTTTGCACTGATTTTGCTCATTTACAGTCAATCAAAAGAACACAGCAGCGTACACTGGATGAATTCCTCCATCAGTAACTATTAGGAACTAATGTATAGTTTTATAGTATTGTTGTAGTATTGGTAGTGTTTTTAATATGTTCTGTGTGTTATTTAAATACATAATTTGTTACTGAGTTAAATGGAATAATAACTTTTTAACTACAGGCAGCCCTCCCGGGTTACGAACGTTCAACTTATGGACAACTCGTACTTACGAGCGGACTGCCATAATGCCTATTATATTAAAAATTTAAGTTAAATACAATGGTTCGTAATAACGAACGCACACACTACTTTGTGACACTCATGAAGACATTGTGCGGCTTCAGTGGTTCGTCGGCTCAAGGAAGGAGAACGCCATCCGCCATTTTAAGTCGGATTATGTTGCCGTTAACAGTGTTGAGTGTGTAACTTTGTATTTGGCTTAAATTTTTCTCTTATTTACCCTTGTAACCATGCCTGCAAAGCGTAAATCCGATGCTAGTGATGCATCAAAGAAAAGGAAAACGATCACGATTGAAAATAAAGTGGAAATAATAAAGTGACTGGAAAGAGGTGAAATGTCATCGGTCATTGGAATAGCGTTAGGCTACAGTCGGTCAACGATTGGAACAAATTTAAAGGATAAAGTGATGATAACATTTGAGGAAGAGGATTGGGACCTAAAATCTCTGGAACCGAAAAAGTTTTTGACAAAGGAGTTAGCTGAAGCCTTTCGTCTCATTGAAGCAGGGATGGCAAAGTTAGAGGAGCAAGATCCTAATACAGAGAGGTTCACCAAAGTTTACGATACAGTTTCTGAAGGCCTCAGTTGCTACAAGGCCATTTATGATGAGAAAAAGAAAAGCTCTGCATCGAAAGGTAAAATATATACTATATACTAAGACAAATATTTGACTGACACTAAATAAGAACTGTATGTACCTGTTCCGACTTACCTACAAATTCGACTTATAGACCTAGGAACAGATCTCGTTTGTAACCCGGGGACTGCCTGTATATTGATGAAACTTCAGCTGGTCCTGATGTGTTCCAATTAACTGGAATTCTCTGTATATCCAGAGTATCTTGTGTGCTTAAAATTACTGTGCATATAAGACATTGATTGGACTTCTATCTCTTGTTAAATGCAACTTTCATGTTGGACTATACTCTTATTCATACTACAGCATGGATGGATCTACAACTTCAGAGCAAAAGAAATTTCAAGAAAGCATGAGATTGTTCAGCATATTGGTTCTGTGCATTTATGCTTGTATTTCCATAGGAGAAATCTTTAATCAGTAACAGGAAGTCACTGATTTGAAACAAAATGTAAGCTGTATAATAGTTACATCTGGACTTACATGGTCTAATTTATTTTGAAAATAAAAATGCTTTCTGTTCCTGGTATCATTATTTGTGGAAGTTAGCTTATCGCTAAGTTTATGCAAAGTAAAATTTCTGAAGTGAAAGCACCATTTTCTCCTCCCATATTTTTGTTTTGCGTGTGATTGCCAAGCATGATCAAGTAGTTCATATGTTAAATTCAGAACCTGCTCTAGGCTTCTATTGTTGCAATCAAAATATCATGGGATTTGTATTTTGCACCATGAATTACTGCTAATACAGTTGAAGAGAAATGTTGCTAGTTTTACTCATCAAAATAAATAAAACTGGTACTAAATAAAATAGTCACACATTTACATGTTTTTAGTGTTATTTTTATTCATTTAGCATGGAATGGATGCATGGTTTGGGGTGGTGTTGGTATTTGGATAATAAGTTTATTTTGAGTTTTGGGAGAGGGGAAAATTGGTTAAGCATTCAAATTCAGTTGAAACTGCAGTACATGGTAATTTGGATTTAATTCTAATATGACAATGTTTTGTTTGGAGTACAGCTCACTGTCAGTCACACATCTTTTGCCATTTTATGTTTTCTTCATATTTTGAATTTCTATCTCTGATTTTATTACAGGAACCCAATGGTGCAGTTTGTCTCTTGGAACAGAAGTGGCCAGTTTCTTCTCATTTTATATAGAGGTTCTGGATTGCGAACATTTTCTAAGAGAACAAGCGCAGAACTGGTTGCAAATCGGCGATTCTCAAATATTCCATCACAATCTTTGCTGATTGCTAACAACATGGCTTCAGAACAGCAGCAGCCATCATCCAGATTTTCATTCCATCCTCAAACTTACCACAACTTTCTGGTTTTGGACTTTGAAGCAACATGTGATGAACAACTCATAAACCCACAGGTACTTTCTGTTGAATAAATTTTATGCTTCTCCTTTCTGTGGATTTACAGTACCTTGTAAAAGTATTCAGCCCCTAGCTTTTTGTTCACATAAATGAGTATTATAACCAAAGATTTTGATCAATTTAACTGAGAGTTTTCATTTGTGAATTACACTGTCCTTTTTTCCCCAATAGAACCCAGTAAACAGGAAAAATCAGTTTTCTTCAACTGAAACCATTCCATGGTCGCTTTGGGTTGTTGTTCTGCTGAAAGATGAACTTCCTTCTCAGTGTAAGCTTTCTGGCAGAGACTAGCAGGATTTTATCCAGGATCTCTCTGTATTTAGCAGCATTCATATTCCCATCAATCCTAACCAGATTTGCAATCACAAGAGGTACTGCAGATGCTGGAAATCTAGAGCAATTGTGCTGGAGAAGCTCAGCAGGTCAGGCAGCATCTAAGGATGGGAATAAACAGTCGACGTCTTGGGCTGAGACCCTTCATCAGGACTCGGGTTTCCAGTCCATGCTGCTGAAAAGCATTCCCATGACATGATGCTACCTCCACCATACATTATGGTAGAAGTGGTGTTAACTGGCTGGATGTGCAATATTAGATTTATGCCACATCTACCACTTGAGTGTTGAGGTCAAAAAATTCCACTTGACCACAAGACCTTCTTCCACACCTTTTATAGTATCTCCTAAGTGACATGTTGCAAAGACTTTGAGCAAAAATATGCTTTCTTTTAAGCAACACTTGTGGCATAAAACTAAAACCACGCTACTTTTGAACTGCTGACATTTCAGTTTTTAAATTGTCAGTTTTTGATGCTTTACAATTTTCCCTGTTTTTTGGGTTCTACTGCAAATAAAGGAGCATGTGATTCATAAATTAAAATTCTGAGTTAGATTGGTCAAAATCCCTGGTTGTAATACTCCTTTATTTGAACAAAGAGTCGGGGGTGAATAGTTTTACAAGGCACGGTATGTGACAATGTTGAAGAATGAGCATTTACAATGGAGTTTGTGTAAGCTATATAATAATCTAGAACAATGTGCCTTTGTCTTGAGTTCAGGATGTCAGATCTTCGTTAAGGTTTCCACATCCAAGTTGCAGGAGCACAACATTGTGTTCTATGAGATTAGGAATCTTTGATGCTGTCATGTTCTGCTTCTAGATGGCCTTAGCTTGCTTTGTAAATAGATCATTTTAATATGTGCTGATTTCAATAGTGACATCTAGTGGCAAATGTTCAGCACTGCATCAGTTTCAGGAGCTTTTCCACGTTGGATTATTTCTGTAATGGTAATTGGAATATTTCTTAACCACTGGAGAAGTGAAAATAGAGTTTGATATAATAATGACAAAGAAAGGATGTCTTCTAATTTAAATAATTATGATAAACGAAATATGATTTGGTTGAGAGTTTTAGCAAAAGGATAGCATCAGATAACAAGCAAGAATAGAATTTACTAAGATTGACCCTAATAGTGCAGATGAAATGTTCTTTCGTTCCAGACAGGTGTGCCATAAGGTGGTTGCTGACATTTCTCTGGTGACACTTGATTGTCAGTTGGATAATTATGATGAATCAGAAATATGGGTGACTTAGTTTCTCTTCCCAGAAATGTAGCTTGACCTGCTGAATATTTCTATCATTTTCTGTTTGATTTAAAACTTCCAGTATCTTCATTTTTTATTTGCATCTCTGATACTTACCTTATTTCTCAGTGTCTAGAAAGCATTTAGGCCCATTGAAATACCAAATCTATCTTGTCAATTAATGTAAGCTACATCTCAACCAATCATGCAGTAGACGTGACATTTATCCTAGCTCATCAGATTAATATCTCATTGCACATCAGAAGATTTTATACTCTAAAGGCAATGTCTGTTGCTGGGGCAAAATTCCTCAGATTGTATTTTGTCAAAGAAATATTTCAACTAGTGTGAGTCTAGAAAGTGAACCTTACAAGGCTCTTCAGCTTTGGAATTCATCATCGATAAGCTTGATCCACCTGCTACCTGATTTGTGTCTCTAATGTCTACATTACAGTGGTCTTACTTGGTTAATGAGTGAGAAATTCACTGATTTTTCACCTGCATTAAAATGAAATAATAAAAAATGACTAAACCTCCTAGTTTGATTTCTACATCTTGTGAGTTACAGGGTATAATTAAAATAGCATTGTTGACCAGTCATAGTAATGTGTTCATGGTCCATGCTACCTAGTTTCTCTACAATCCCTAAAATGGCAGTAATTTCACTGTTCAATTTCTCATTGCAAATTTACCTAATCAATATTCTTAGTCTCTGGGTGTTTAAGTTATTAGGGCCCTGACTGAGATCAAGTAGCACAACACAGATTGGGAAGTGAAACCCTTATGAAAAAGGATCTAGTGCTTTCCCGTTGTATATGACAAACACAGGACATTTATCCATTTGGGTTTCCTGGAGAAATTGGCAGTAGCAGAACATTGCATTTGCGATGGCCATAGGATTGACTTTGATGCCACAAAACTACTGTGCCACACCACTGTGTCCTGACGAAGGGTCTCAGCCCGAAACACTGACAGCGCTTCTACCTATAGATGCTGCCTGGCCTGCTGTGTTCCACCAGCATTTTGTGTGTGCCACACCAATGGCTTTTGGGACCACCTGGTGAAGGAAGCCATTGAAATAAGCTAGAGAAAAAGAATTTTAACAAAGATGAAGGTCTCACTCTAAGTAAGAACTGGAACTCAATTATAAACGAGGTGGGGAACAGCAGAAACCTGATTGAATGAGGACTAACCAATCAAGAGGGATGGACAGCGGGAGTTTATATGCTACTGAACCAGACATGCGTAGTTATCATCCCTGATGAATGTGGCAAAGTTTGTAATCAAAACATCAGTTAAAATTGATACCTATACCTGGCAGGAAGCTCGAGAAGAGTTATTTGATGCCTTAAATGATTGTGCATCAGGGATCGCAGAAAATTAAACAGGCAAGTTTGCAAGTATTACTAATTAACCTATTTTTATTTCTGTGTTCACTTTCCTTTTTTTATATAAAAGCATAAGCGAATGGCCTATAGTGTGACTATTCCACGTGCAGGTTGAGTACCCTTATCTGAAATTCCAAATTCCAAAATTTTTTTGAATGCTGACATGATAAAAATGAAAAATTTCACAAGGTACTGGGGAAGTTCCCAGGTGATGCTCAGGTCTCTGCACACCATAGACAGTTCTGAGAAGTGACCTCACATATGAATGAACAGAAGTTAATGAAAAATAGAAAAGCAATGCATAAAGTGAAAAATGAAGATCTCGATTGTGTATTGAAAGAGTGGATTCATCAGTGTCGGAGTGAACATGTGCTGCTTAACGGTGTGTTGCTCATGAAACAAGCAAAGATTTATCATGATAACTGAAAATTGAAGGTAGTTGTTTCATGCACAAAATTATTAAAAATATTATATAAAACTATATCCACTCTTCCCCCCCCCCCCCCCCCCCCCCATGGGCAGATGTTCGAAGTTGCTGGCAGATACAAGGCCAATCGCAGAGTCATTCAACCCCTGACAATCTATGGAGGTCCTGGCTCCATCATGTCAGACTGTGCTCTGACTGCATACTGTTCACTCTGCTAGCTTCACACCAGCTATACATAAGCTGTACATGTAATGTAAACGGATTTGTGTTTAGGCTTAGGTCCCATCCCCAAGGTATTTCATATACATGAAAATATTCCAACTCCCGAACAAATCCAAAACACTTACAGTCCCAAGCATTTTGGATAAGGGATGCTCAACTGGTACTAATATTTTTATTTTCACCTGAATGACACTCAACTAGCATGGTAGCAGTTTGAACTTCATAGACTTTATCATTGCTGAGACATTATTTGGAATTCAATAGCCAATGTAAGTGCACAATTACTTACAAGCTGATTTAGTAGACAGGCCAATGAGGGGTTAAAATGAATTATAGAAAAATAATCAGAAGATAGCACTGCTTTTAACTTTATCCTAGAGTATTGTCACTGAAGTGCATTTAATATTACAAGTTTCATGGAATAGGGCAGCATGGGATTAAACCTGGATCCCAGCATTTTGCAGCAACGTGCTTTTATATGGAATGCTGTCATACTATTCTATGATATTAGCCAGATTTTTCCTTTTGATATTAAATTTACTCTCAATTCCCTCTGCCTTTCCTGAGTTTTTTAATTCATTATTTTCTTTTTAAAAAATTGTTGATTTCTTCTTTAATGGTTTATTGTACAATTATACTTTAATATTGGTGCACAAATAAATAGAGCTAATAGTAGTTTAAAAATGACATTGCTTCCAAGTTTTTTTGACTCCAGAATTGTTTAAGATTTTATTGTATAAGGAATGAAAATATTCGGTTCCTCCTTTTTCAATGTTTCTGCAGTGCTTGTTCAAAAATGAGACATGACGACAAGCAAAAGCTGCCTAACATTCTTATATTAAAGGATTGGGAATAAAGCTGATAAGTAAAATAGCATTAAAATAATTTCTAATAATATCTATTGTTTATTGGTTGTAGATGCAAAATTGTCTTCAAAGCAAAAACAGTGATGTTGAATTCAGCATTTAGCTGTTTCTTTTTTTTGTCTGCATGTATATTGACTGAATATACACTGTTGACCCAAATTTCAATGATCCTCTGATATTTCTCTGAATAAAATTAAAATGATAAGTAACGTACATTTGTTTCTCCCCAGTGTGTTATTCTCAAAATACATTTCATGAAATTCCTGTAATTTTAATCCTGTATCGGTTTTGAAATTGTGGAAATTGCTGTCCATATTGCTGTCCATATTGCTGTTCTCTACACTGAAATCTTAAAAAAAAAACCTAAACATTATTTCTAAGTTCAGCATTTCACTTCTAATTGCCTTGAATCCCTTTAGACATCACAGCCTGGACACCAGGCATCAAGATTCGTCTGTCAAAGTGTAAATCAGCAATTAAAACACAAACACCAAAATGTCAAAGATGACCTAAAGCACAACAGAGCTGACAAACAAGTCTGGACAAATCAGTGGATAATTTATAAGCATTGCACTAAAATCTAATTATTTGGCAATTCTTATTTGCAGTTAGCTTCCACTGTGCAATAAATTTATCATGCCATAAATTATTTAGAGAAGGTTATAATGTAAATCAAAAACAGAAGTGTATTATTTAAACACAAGTTCCTGTACACCCATTTTGCTTGTCTTGTAATTTGTTATCCAGAAGATTTTGAAATGTATCTAGTACCATTTCCTAAAGTTGGTTTTACTTTAAAGTTTAGATGTTAATAACCGTTATGTTTGAAATCTCTGCCAGGTCATGTTTGAAAATCTTTCAAGGTGCTTTTTTATTTGTCCCTAAGTTTGAGTGTAGGGTCATCAGGTTTGTATCAATATTATGTGCCGGGATGATTAATCCAGGTATTGTAAATGATGTATAAATGGAAGACAAAAATGTATACAACGAATTCACAAAAATTAGAAACTTCATCAGACATTTCTGCATGTTACATCAAGTAATTAATATGAGTTTCATGGAGATAACATTTCTCATTGAAACATATTAATCAACTGATATGTGTTTTGTAAAAATGGTTTACAATTTTTTAAAATTTATTTACTTTTTGAGATGTTGTCATCACTTCAGTACATCTGTTGCCCATCTCTTTGTTGGTAAAGCATGTTCTGATCAGAATTAATATAACGTGTCATTCAAAATCAAAACTTTCTTAACTTGTGTTTCTAATGTAAAGAGATTACTAAAATGCATACTCTCAACAATTTATCATAATTTATTTTATATATTTAAATTTAACATTATCTGCGTGAATAATTTCAAAGTTCTTGGAAAGGCCTTCAGCTGCCTCAGAGATTTCCAAGGCATTTCTGCTGGTGTGGACATGATGAGTTACTTCCTGTATGTAGCCATTCTGTGATTCAGAGATATATGACCTGAGATCTGCTCACTGATTAAAGCCTGATACTTGCAGGATATCTGTCAGATACAAAGCCACAAGAGATTCTGCAGATGCTGGAAATCCAGAGCAACATAAAGTGCTGAGGAATTCAGCAGGTCAGGCAGCAGCATCAATGGAATTGAATAAACAGTTGATGTTTTGGGTTACGACCTTTCATCATGACTGGAAAGGAAGGGGAAGATGCCAGGATAAGAAGGTGGGGATGGGGGAGGAGGAGGACAAGCTTGAAGGTGAAGCCAGGTGGGTGGGGAGGGGGAGGTGATAGCTGGAAAAGACTGGAGAAGAAAGAATCTGATAGGAGAGGAGAGTGGACCATGGGAGAAAGGGAAGGAAGGGCAACCAAGGGAGGGGACAGGCAGGTGAGCAATTGAAAAAGAGGGTAGTGCAAGGAGGAAAAAATTTTACTGGAAGTTAGAGACATTGATGTTCATGCCAATGGGTTGCAGGCTACCTAGACAGAGTATGAGATGGTGTTCCTCCAGCCTGAGAGTGGCCTCATTGTGGGAGGCCATGAACTGACTTACTGGAATGGAAATGGGGGTAGGAATTAAAATGAGTGACCACTGGGAAACCTTTCCTTTTGTAAATGAAGTGTTGCTTCACCTGGAAGGACTGTTTGGAGCCCTGAATGGAGGAGTGGGAGAGGTGAATGGGCAGGTGTAGAATTTCTGCCACTTTCCACCTGTCAAATATTGGATTAGAGCTGGATATCTCCATGCTGTAGAAGTTTGGGTGGGCAGGTATTGAGGTAGACTATGGATCTGATCCTGTATACTTTAACCAAAAGTACCGTTAGATACAAATGATGACTCTGCGTAATGTCATATAACTCATTAAGAGAAGGTCGCTTATAAGATACCCCTTTGATATGAGTGGCCATCACTGTTGTGGGTAGATTTACAATGTGAACTAGTTATTATATATTGCTCTTAATTTTATAAATAAATTTTGTTTCTTCAGATTTACATGCATTTGGACCCAAATAGAGATTTGAAAGTATATTATTTCTCTTCTTTTTTCTCCTCCAATATTGTTTTTACCAGATCATTGACTTCTATTGCAAATTATGTTTGTGTCAACCATTAAGTACACACCTATGTAAATCCCATTTATTGGTACTTGGGCTACAGCCTTCTGTGCCTTAGCATTTTAAATGTTCATTGAGATATTGTCTTAAAAAGATCTGCAGTGCAAGTAGATGGCAGTTTTATATTTTTGAAATGGCAGCACTCCAGTATAGTAGTTCTGAAAACTATTTTTTTAAAAAAATAGTTGTTCCTAATCTTATTTACAGCTTTGTGATTTTTAAAATATATTTCAGGTCTTTGTAATTCGATTTGATTACAATCTCTTAATTAATCCATTTTATTTCAATTGTTACTGAGGTTCCTTAGCTTGGATACAACTTATTTATTGATAGTGTGTTCCTAACCATTCCTCTCTAAGGTATTGAACTGATATGGATTTGATCAGTGCCTTTGTGCCTTGGGAATGAACTGGTATGAAAGGCACAAAGTGGTGACCGTCTTTAGGGAAAATGTAGCATTTCATGAATCATATTAATTTATATAAAATTAATTTCATTTTAATTTGCCTAGACCTCCCATGTTCCTTTTCTTCTTTTGTGTAGATCCTTATAAATAACAATTTTTTCATGACCAAACATTGTTAATTGGGCTGTTATCCATTAACTTACCGGTAGTTATTTGCTCCTTGGCTAGAATATACAGTATTTTTCTGTCTACTCTTCAAACATGAAGGTCAGACTAGTTGCATTTTTTGTGTATGCCAGAGAGACCACAAAGGTTCCAAGTTCAATTTCTGTTTTTCAGTCCATGGCAATTGACCTCAGTATCTCTTACATAATTGTGCTTTGCTGACGCTATACAATTTTTATTCAAAATGAATATTTAAAAAAAAACCTTAGTTTCAGCTGTGATACCAAGACACATCTTTTGCAAGCTGACCCATGGGGAAGTGGGTCATTGCTTTTAAAGAGATCTCTCCATGACAACAAGGGTATCCCAGGGGAGGCCACCTTCTCCTTGACAGAAGGACTCAGCTGATTGTGATTAGTGACAGCCAGCAGCTCAGGTTGAGGGGTCTATGAGCTGCAGTTAGCAGTTCACAGATACCTCGATCTTTACAGAGGCTTGCCATTACTAAATTTTCAATATAAAACTTACATGGTCACTGTTTTTACATACAAAAGCAGTGGCAGGGATTGTGGGGGAGCCTCTTAGTCGCGCACATTTCACTACTTGCAGCAAAAAACATACTTGGTTTTGATAATCATTATTTGAAAAAATCATAAATTGCACCATTGAATTCATTTTTTATCAAATAACTAGAGTGGCATAGATTGACGATGTCATTGCCTGAGGAAATATGATGTGGAACTGAAGTCTGCACTGTGGTGAATTGCAGTAGGAAATGCTCTGTCCAATTCCAGACAGGTAGGACTTTACAGCAAAGTGGCATAAATACTATAAAACAATTCTAAGATTCTTTATAATCTACTAAGGAACAATTATGTACAATTCTAGGCAAATGTAAGGGTCTTTTGAATCCACAGTGCTAAGAAATGGACTGTGTAATGAATGAATGTAGCAGAGACCAGGTCAACATTAAGGAAGATTTTATATGGGTAGTTGTTGTTAGGAGGAACATGGGGCCTTTTAGGAGCATAAACGTCAGTGTAAACTATTGGGCCATGTAATCTCTTCCTATGTTGTAGGTTCCATATCTTACGTATGTAGCAGATGACAGAACAATATATAGGGATGGGAAATATTAAAATAAGTTAATAACCAGTTAAACTGTAAATCCCTCACATTTCCCATTCTATTATACCAATCGCAACAACGAGGAATGTGAATAGACCTTAAGCTAAAAGAGGTGGGGGGGGGGGGGTAGAGTGGTGGATTCAGCAGCTTGGAAATGTATAGATAAAGTAAAAGGGAAGGAGCACAAGAAGTTATTGAAGCCTCCAGAATAAAGAATAAGACAAGTTTAGAAATGGATAAGAAGTTAACTTCAGGCGACAAGGAGACAAAATTGAAAGGAAGGTTAACATCAGGACTGAAGATGTTACATTTGAATACATACAGTATACAAAATAAGTAGATCTTGTAGCACAGTTAGAAATTGGCAGGTTTGATGTTGTGGGCGTTGCTGAGTTGTGGTGGAAAGAAGATCACAGCTGGGAGTTTAACATCAAGATACACATTGTATTGAAAGGACAGACAGAGTTCTTGGGGTGGATGTGTTGATTTAAAAAAATGAAATCAAATCCTTAGAAAGAAGTAACACAGGATTGGAAGAAATACTTATGGGTAGTGTTAAGAAACTGCAAGAGTAAAAAGACCCTGATGGGAGTTAAATTTCCAGTCCTGCGAGCAGGATGTGGAGTACAAATTACAATAGGAGATAGAAAAGGCAGATCAAAAGGGCAATGTTACAATGGTCATGGGGGATTTTAATGTGGGGATAGATTAGGAAAATCTGGTTGGTGCTGGATCCCAAGGAATGGAACTTGTAGAATTCCTACAAGATACTTTCTTAGAGCAGCTTGTGGTTGACCCTACCAGGGAAAAGGCATTTCTGGATTGGGTGTTATGTAATGGACCAGATTTAATTAGGGAACTTAAGGTAAAGGAACCTATTAGGAAGGCAGTAATCATAATATTCAGATTCAGTTTATTGTCATTTAGAAACCACAAATGCAATGCAGTTAAAAAATGAGACAACGTTCCTCCAGAATGATATCACGAAAGCATATGACAAAACAGACTACACCAGAAAATCCACATAACGTTTGGCAATCCCCAATCCAGAGTCCAGAGAGGCTGCTGCGTATTGATATCACGCTACCATCTTAGCGCGTTCCCTGGAAAGGAGCTCCAAATCCACCAGACAAAACAAGACCAAAAACTAAAGCTACAAGACCTGCACAAAACCACATAGTTACAACAGTGCAAACAATAGCATAATTGATAAAAAAAACAGACCATAGGCACAGTAAAAATAGTCCAAAGATGTTAAAAGACTATAAGTTCGAAAGAAACCATCACACAGTTTTCACAAATCCTCAGGGTCCCGATTGACTCGTCATCCCACGCCGGCGGCAGAAGGGAATACCCCCACTATGGACTTCCATGGCGCCGCCCGACTCAACCTCACAGATGCAGCACACAATGAAAGCTCCGTCGAACCCAGCCTCGCAGACGCAGCGCACAGTGAAAGCAACCTGACCGCAGTGGATTCTGAGTTCCTCGAACCTCCAACCATCCCCAACCAGGAGATGAGTTATTAACTTCAAACTTTCTGCATAATCACTCAGAGTTGACCTGCATGTGCAGGTAACAAAAGCTGTATAACTCATCTCCTTCTACCTTAGGCCACGGACTTATCAATCCACCCCTGCTGTGGACACTTCCTGGAGGTCCAAGATCTGTATGCTCCACGACCATGGGACTAAATGTATAAATGTAGCAGGGGACTATGTTGAAAAAGAAATGTGCTAGGTTTTCTAAAATTGATTCTTTCTACCTTAGGCCATGAACTTATCAATCACCCCTCGTATTTGAGGCTTGATAGGGGTTGACAGGTTCTTGGTTAATAAAGGTGCCAAAGGTTACAGGAAGACGGCAGGGAACTGGGGTTGAGAGGGAAAATAATTCAGCTATGATTGAATGGCAGAACAGACTCAATGGGCCAACTGGCCTAAATCTGCTGCTATGTCTTATTGTCTTATTCCCTCTTTACAACTGAAAAAAATGTTACTTGTACAATTACATGTGCAACAAAATTAATCTACATTGTGGATTAATTTTAAGGCAAATGGGGAAAACTGCATAAGTATCATCATTACAGAGAATGAGAGCGTGATGAACATAGAACAGTACAGGCTCTTCTGCCAATGATGTTGTGCTGACCTTTAAACAACTCCAAGATCTACCCAACACTTCACTCCAGTCTTTTTTTCATCCATGTCTCTTAAATGTCCCTGAAGTATCTACCTCTATCACCACCCCAGGCAGTGCGTTTTGTGCACTTACCCTTTGCCGCGTAAAGAAAACAAAAAGGTAAAGGAAAGTGAATGGATAGAAGTTGAAGGAAACAAGATCTGGGAAGAGGTGCATCGGACTATGGGGGACAATCAGATTCCACAATCTACCACTAGAAGTTTGGCCTTTAAAGCACATCTGCTACCCTGTATGTTTCCATGAATAAAAAAACTACCTCCCATGAATGAAAAGACAGAGAAAAATAATTTGATGACGTGATGGGATAATGCCAGTCATTTCCTACTTCATTTCTGCTAGCTCTTCTGTTAGGTTTTTACTCTTCTCTAATCTCAATTGCTACTACACGCTCTCTTTCTACATCCTGACCTTTCCTAATCACTATTTTCTTCTCTCTTCTTACTTGTTGAGCCCACACAAGGGGACAATTAGATCACCAATTTTGTCTGATTAATTTGGTTATTTCTGTCTCCAGTCTGTCGTTAGCCAACCTCCCAAACACGGGGCAGTCTACAGAGAAGAAGTCATCACCCCGACACAGTGGTGTCAAGAAAACAATCTCTCCCTCAATGTCGCAAAAACAAAGAAGCTGGTTGTGGATTACAGGAGGAATGGAGACAGGCTAGCCCCTATTGACATCAATGGATTTGGGGTTGAGAGGGTGAACAGCTTTAAGTTCCTTGGCATAAACATCACCGAGGATCTCACATGATCGGTACATACTGGCTGTGTGGTGAAAAAGGCACAACAGTGCTTCTTTTTCCTCAGATAGTTGAAGTTTGGTATGGGCCCTCAAATCCTAAGAACTTTCTATAGGGGCGCAATTGAGAGTGTCCTGACTGGCTGCATCACTGCCTGTACTTCCCTCAATCGCAGGACTCTGCAGAGTGGTGTGGACAGCGCAGTGCATCTGTAAGTGTGAACTTCCCACTATTCAGGACATTTACAAAGACAGGTATGTAAAAAGGGCCTTGAAGGATCATTGGGGACCCAAGTCACCCCAAACACAAACTGTTCCAGCTGCTGCCATCCGGGAAACAGAACCGCAGCATAAAAGCCGGGACCAACAGTTTCTGGGACGGCTTCTTCCACCATGGCTTTAGACTGCTTAATTCGTGCTGACACAACTGTATTTCTATGTTATATTGACTGTACTGTTGTACATACTATATTATAAATGACCATAAATTGCATATTGCACACTTAAACGGAGATGTAAAGATTTTTACTCCTCATGTACATGAAGGATGCAAGTAATAAAGTCAATTCCACGCTTCCTCCATGGTATCCACATAGGACACCACGGAGGAAGCGTGAGTGCAGAGCAGGGTTACAAGTGCGTTTAAGGAAGCGGGGTTTTAAACTCCCTATACCGACTATCTTGCTGGCAAATGTGTTGTCTCTGGTGAATAAAATCGATGATCTCAGAGCCAGGGTGCTGAATCAGAGGGACATTAGGACCGCGTGTGTCCTTTGTTTCATGGAGTCCTGGTTAACCCCTTCCGTACCGGATGCAGCGATTCAGATTGTGGGGTTTACTACACACTGTCCAGATAGATCTATAGAGTCAAAAGCAGAGGTGGAGGAGTATGCCTCATGATCAACCCTTCTTGATGCACAAATATATCAGTGCTGTCCCAATACTTTTCACCAGACCTGGAATATCTAGCAGTAAAGTGACGTCCTTTTTACCTGCCTCAGGAGTTCTCCGGGGTCATTTTGATAGCAGTGTACATTTCACCTCAGGCCAATGTCAGTCAGGCTTTAGATGATCTGAGCAATGGGATCAACATGCATGAACTGCACACCCTAACGCCTTCACCATTGTTTTGGGAGATTTTAACTAGGCCAGTTTGAAAAATTGCTAAGCAATTACCATCAACAGATCACTTATAATACCAGAGGAAACAACACACTGGACCACTGCTCCACCACCATCAAGAATGCCTACCGTGCTATTCCACGCCCTCACTTCGGGAAGTCTGATCACCTGGCTGTACTTCTAACTCCCTGAGTATAGACAGAGTCTGAAGACTGCAGCACCAGCAGTGAGGACCAAGAAGGTATGAACAAGGGAAGCACAGGAGTGCCTACAGGACTGCTTTGAATCAGTGGACTGGACTGTATTCAGGGGTTCATCTTCAAACCTGGATGAGTATGCTGCAGTTGTTACCAACTTCATTAAAACCAGTGTAGATGGGTGTGTGCCCACAAAGGCTTATTGTACATTCCCAAACCAAAAGTCATGGATGAACCAGGAGGTATGTGATCTGCTGAAGGCTAGATTTGTGGCATTCAAGTCTGGCGATCCAGGCCTGTACCAGAAAACCAGGTATGATTTGCGGAGGGCTATTTCAAGGGCGAAGAGACAATTTTCGAATGAGGTTGGAGGCAAGATCGGTTGCATGGCAACTCTGGCAGGGTCTGCAAGGCATTGCTTCCTACAAAGCGAAACCCAATAGCATGAATGACAGCGCTGCTTCACTACCAGATGAACTCAACACCTTCTATGCCCACTTTGAAAGAGAGAATACAACTACAGCTGTGAAGATCCCTGCTGCACCTGATAACCCTGTGACCTCTATCTCACTGTTAAGCTGTCTTTAAATAGAGTGAACTCTCGCAAGGTGGAAGGTTCAGATGGAGTACCTGGTAAGGCTCTGAAAACCTTTGCCAAACAACTAGCGGGAATATTCAAGGACATTTTCAACTTCTCAATGTGAGGTGCCTTAATGCCTATCGCCCAGTAGCCTGGTGATGAAATGCTTTGAAAGGTTGGTCATGACTAGACTGCACTTCTGCCTCAGCAAGGACCTGGACCCATTGCAATTTGCCTATCACCACAATAGGTCAACGGCAGACGCAATCTCAATGGCTCTTCACATGACTTTAGACCACCTGGACAACACAAACACTGACATCAGGATGCTGTTCATCAACTATAGCTCAGCATTCTATACCATCATTCCCACAATCCTGATTGAGATATTGCAGAACCTGGGCCTCTATACCTCCCTCTGAGATTCTTTTCCTTGTGGGCATACTCAGCAAATCTATAGAATATTAACTATAAACAGGATCAATGAAAGATCAGGTAGAAGACAGCGAATTGTGAAGATGCAAATATAAATAAATAGCATTAAATAACGAGAGCATCAAATAACAAGATAAGGAGTCCTTATAGTGAGATCATTGGTTGTGGGAACATCTCAATAGATGAGTGCAGTTATCCTCTGTTCAACAGCTTGATGATTGAGGGGTAGTAACTGTTCCTGAACCTGGTGGTGTGAGTCCTGAGGCTCTTGTACCTTCTTCCTGATGGTAGCAGTGAGAAGAGAGCATGTCCTAGGTAGTGGGAGACACTGATGATGGATGTTGCTTTCTTACAACAGCGTTTCATGTAGATGTGCTCAATGGTTGGGAGGGCTTTACCTGTAATGTTCTGGGCTGAATCCATTACCTTCAATAAGATTTTTATTCAAAGGCATTGGTGTTCTCATACCAGGCAGTTATGTAGCCAGTCAATACACTTCCCACTACACATTTAGAGAAGTTTGTCAAAGTTTTTGATGTCATGCAGAATCTCTGCAGATTTCTAAGGAAGTAGAGGTGCTGTTGTGCTTTCTTTGCAATTACATTTATATGATGGGTCCATGACAAGTCCTCAGAGAGAGACACCCAGGGATTTAAAGTTACTGACCCTCTGCACCTCTGATTCTCTGATGAGGACTGGCTCATGGATCTCTGGCTTTCCTTTCCTGAAGTCTACAATTTTTTCTTTGGCCTTGCTGACATTGAATTAGAGGTTTTTCTTATGACACCACTCAGCCAAATGTTCAATCTCACTCCCGAACGGTGATTTATCACCACTTTTGATACAGCTCACAACAGTGGTTTTATTGGCAAACTTAAATTTGGTGTTGGGGGTGTACTTAGCCACACAGTCTTAGGTGTAAAGTGAGAAGTGCAGGGGGCTAAGTACACAGCCTTGTGGTGCACTTGTGCTGATGGAGATTGTGAAGGAAATGTTTTTGCCAATCCAAATGGACTGGATTCTGCAAGTGAGGAAATCTGGGATCCAATTGTACAAGGGGGTATTGAAGCCCAGGTCTTGGAGTTTACTGATTAGTTTTCAGGGGATAATGCTATTAAATTATATTAGAAATCATGATTGTTACCCTTTCCTCGGCCATATGGTATTCTAGGGTGTAAACTATTGTATTTGCGAGATTTACCTCATTATTGCTGTTTCCTTTTTTAAATCTTTTATTAAGTCCATTAATAAAGTTAATAATGGCATGGTAGTGTAGGAATCAATTTCCATTGCTGTCTGGAAGGAGTTTGCATATTCTCCCTGCGACAGGGTTTCCTTTGGGTTGCTGCTCACATTCCAAAAACATATAGCTTAATACAAGTTGTGGACATGCTATGTTGGCACTGGAAACATGGCGGCACCTTGGGCTTACCCCAGCACATCCTCAGTCTAGTTTGCTCGTTGATGCAAATGATGCATTTCACTGTGTTTCAATGTACATATGTCAAATAATATACATTTTTAATCTTTAATCATTAAGTTCCTCGTCTTGGACATATTTAGTTTTCTGTGCATTGCTGGAACGTTATGAACTGGAGAATTACCAGCAGTATTGCAGCTTTATCAGAGCCTCTCACATCTTAACCAAATGCTTTGCAATTTTCTAAAGAATGTAAAAAAAAAATCAAGATTTCTTCATTGTAGAATAATCATAATTATCATGGTAATAGGACTTATGTACATAACACTAATAAAAATGTTATTTTTTGTACGATTGTGAGAGAAGAAAATCATCTATTTACATATCACTTCTTTCCTTCTCTACTCCAGGAAATTATTGAATTCCCAATCCTCAAGTTACATGGCAGGACACTGGAAATTGAATCTACCTTTCATACGTATGTTCAACCAATTGTCCATCCAAAACTGACATCTTTTTGTACGGAGGTATGGAGAAAATAACCAGGTGTTTTTATCAACCTTGCATGCATTTTATCCAGATTAATGTAAAACATATATTAAAATATATTTTAAAAACTGTTTTATTTTTCATTTAGCTTAGTACTTGTCAAATATTGCATTTGGTGACTACATTCAGTTGATTTATCGATGTTTATTTTCTCTAATTTAATTTGGGGTTGAGGAGGTCAACCATATTTCACATTTAAGTGAAATATTGCAAATGGAAGTTGAATGGTGAGAAACTGCCCGTAACTACGACATATGTTAGGTTGTTGGCCGAGATAATCCAAATGATCTTAAATGATAGTTTAGACATCTCTGGTTGCAATGCGTTAATTGCTGTAATAACCCTTTAGAATAAAATATTTGATTCATCTTGCTGGACTTTTAGTTTGGCTGTTTGATCAGTTGATATGTATAAATCAATGGAACTTTGCTCCTCTAGAGACTGTTGTTAAGTTGATAAATAATTAGTAAGGTTAGCCTGAAAATTGATGAACTATCCTCTAGGGAGTTTACTAGAGATACAGTGAACCAAAATGCAGGTCCTTCCTTACCAAAAATCATTCTAGTAACCACATAACCATATAACAATTACAGCACGGAAACAGCCATCTCGGCCCTCCTAGTCCGTGTCGAACGCTTACTCTCACCTAGTCCCACTGACCTGCACTCAGCCCATAACCATGCATTTCTTTCCTGTCCATATACCTATCCAATTTTATTTTAAATGACAATACCGAACCTGCCTCTGCCACTTCTACTGGAAGCTCATTCCACACAGCTACCACTCTGAGTAAAGAAATTCCCCCTCGTGTTACCCTTAAACTTTTGCCCCCTAACTCTTAACTCATGTCCTCTTGTTTGAATCTCTCCTACTCTCAATGGAAAAAGCCTATCCACGTCAACTCTATCTATCCCCCTCATAATTTTAAATACATCTATCAAGTCCCCCCTCAACCTTCTACGCTCCAAAGAATAAAGACCTAACTTGTTCAATCTTTCCCTGTAACTTAGGTGCTGAAACCCAGGTAACATTCTTGTAAATCTTCTCTGTACTCTCTCTATTTTGCTGACATCTTTCCTATAATTCGGTGACCAGAACTGTACACAATACTCCAAATTCGGCCTTACCAATGCCTTGTACAATTTTAACATTACATCCCAACTCCTATATTCAATGCTCTGATTTATAAAGGCCAACATACCAAAAGCTTTCTTCACCACCCTATTCACATGAGATTCCACCTTCAGGGAACTATGCACCATCAGTAGTTAAATCCTAAACAACATGACAAATGAGTTTGAATTTTATTCTGGGAAAATCTGTTCAAAAGTTCATTTTATTGTCAAAGTATGCATGTACAATACAACTCTGATATTTGTCTTCTCCAGATAGCCATGAAATATAGAAAGACCATGCATTAAACATACCCCTTGTGACAATGAAAAGGAAACAAAACTCACAAACCCCAAAAAACCCTACCCCTCCCCCACAGAAAAAAACAATGACACTAACATCAAATCCCACACCTCTCCCCAGCAGGAAAAAAAGTGACAATAGCAACAAATCTTCACCCCTTCCCCCTACAGGAAAAAAACATTAATAACAATCACCGACCCCCTCACTTGCCAAAAAAACATTGATAATAACAAGGTCCTCAAACCCTTCCCCCGCAGAAAGAAACAGCTACATTAACAATCCCCGACCCCCTCACTTGCAAAAAACCAGTGGCCTTAATATCAAAACCCCAGATCCCCCCCATTCACATACAAAGAACTAACAGATCGCCCACCCACCAACTGACCAGAAGAAAGTAAACGCTGAAAAAATGAAGGAGACCAATATGCAATGAAGTACGTTACAGTCACATAAATCTCAGAACATCGAACAGTCCTTCTGTGACTCAGAACCCCACCTGGTCTGGATGGTGGCCTCTGTTGGGAGCAATCAGTAACCCTCCGGGCTCTGCTGGGAGCAATCGCTGACCCCTTCCGCATTCAGCTAATGATACTTGAAATTATCTAAGTCAGGTTTCAGTTCATTTCTGACCAAATATGTAATAGCAACCTTAACATATTTAAACCAAGGTGATTTGGCAGTGTAACAGAATGTATCTTTATTACTTTTGTATATAAAAATGGTGATATGGTATAATTTTATTAGTACAGATGAAAGTAAAGTAGCACTAACAATAAGTGTTTTTAGTAATTCCTGTACTATTAATTAACCTGACTTAAAATAGCTGAAAATTATTTAATGTGACATTTAGTGTAGTTTTTATCATTTACATATTTTTGGATATGAAGGTAATTATGAACTTATTTTACTATTACCAAAGTAATTAGTGCAGTCTTTCAGTTTCAGGTAATGAAAATGGCTTGTGGATGCTATTCCATTTGAAAGAATTAAACCTTAGAGTAGTATTAAAAATTGCTAAACATAAAGCACAAGTGGGATTTGGGTAAATCCCCATGTTTTAAATAATGTTTGTTTCACTAGTTTAGACATTGGGCTGAAATGCCAAGGTGAAAAGCTAGCATCATGAAACATCCATTAAATGTTCTCAAGTAATTTTAAGGTTATATAATTGTCACTTTGAGATGGAACTTACTATTATTTTACACTTCGGAACAATATTCTATAATGATATTTTAATTCCAGTTAAGGTTTAATAAAGTTATGCAGACTTTTTTTTGCAATATTTTTGCAAGGTGTGTTAATGGATCATTGGGGACCTGAGTCACCCCAACCACAAACTGTTCAGCTGCGACCATCTGGGAAACAGTACCGCAGCATAAAAGCCAGGACCAACAGGTTCCGGGACAGCTTCTTCCAGCAGGCTATCAGACTGCTTAATTCATGCTGACACAACTGTATTTCTATGTTATATTGACTGTCCTGTTGTACATCGTACATTTAGCCAGAGACATAATGTAAAGATTTTTACCCCTCATGTATATGAAGGATGTAAGTAATAAAGTCAATTTAATTTTTCTCTTGATATTCTGATATCTTCTCAAGCAGCCCCTTCAGGTTGAAGATGATTTTCTTCTTCTTGAATTGTGTGAGTTCTGAGTGTTTGAAATGGCCAGTATTGCATCCACAGACTTCGCCATAGGTGAACAGATGGGTAGTATGATTGGTGGTGCACCCCTACTACCATTTATGCTGGAAGGCTTCTTCTCCATTTGAGCAATGCTGGACCAACAATTTCTACAAGTCTGTGAAGACGTTATTCTTTTTCATGAAAGCTTTGAAGACATCCTTGAGTTGTTTCTGAATCTCTATGATGGAAGATAGTACAGAGTATCTGTGTAGCAAGTCTGGTGTTGGGCTGCAAGTGACAGAATGTGATCAGCATCTGGATGTTGACCTGAGAGAAGATTCCTCATCCCACCTGTGGACTTGAAGGGTTTTGCAGGGACCATATTAGTGCCACCTCTCTGGTGTAGTTTCAGGCAGACAACATTTCAGAAGCACACAGTTTGGTGCTAGTTTTGTAGGATTGATCTTCAAACACTTTTTTCCCCTCAGATTACCATAGACTGTGCTCGTGCACAGAGAGCAATGATGAATTTTATTATGTGTCTGTATTCATTGAGAAGTGGTCCTGAGATACAAGAAGCAGACACTATTTTTCCCCAGAGGTTCATTGTGAGCCTTTATCGGACAGAGGGGGTGGGTTGGGAAAGCATCACATGTTGTAAAATCTAAGGCTCATTCTCTCATCTGCTTCAGTGAACAAATCAGTGATAACTTGGAGCACTGCCTCTGATTCTGTGTGTATCCATGTGTCATCTGCATTCTGCAGCTTGATGTCTGAAGTTGGGTTGTCCTTGCTTCTGGAGTAGAGGTGACACAGGTTGAATAGTTTCTCATTTGTCCTGCAGATTAGCTTCACTCCAGTGGGAAGCTTATTGATGTGAGGCACATTATAAGCAGCAGGTATACCTTTCATTTCTATGTGATAATAGAAATGGAATTTGTCTTTCATTACCTTTCATCCATCTTGTAAGCTTCTATTCTGCTGACTTTCTCTTTTGCAATGGGGTGCATTCTGCTACAGAAATAGTGGTAAGGCTAACAATGTTTTGTCATATTAAAGTGTAAATATAGTTATGAGTTAGCAGCAGAAGTAGGCTATTAGGCTCTCAGAAGTATACATTTTAATAAGATCATGGCTGATCTGATTGTCACCTCAAGCCTGCATTCCCATTTACCCCCTTTCCTTTTCCATATTAAGTATCTCTATCTTAAAAATATTCAAAGGCACACAACCTTCTGGAAAGTATTTTGCTTCATATCTATCTTTAAGGACTGTCCCCTTATTTTTTACCTCTAGTTTTATATTCTCCCAAAAGTGATAAAGTCTTTTCTATATCCACTTTGTTAAAACCCCTCAGGACCTTGTATGTTTCAATCATGTCCGCTCTCTTTCTTATAACTCCAGCAGATAAAACCATATATTTCTAGTTGAATGCATCAGCTTCCTTCCATTATCCATTTTCCATGTTTTCTTGTGAAAATCAATAATTTCACATTTTCCCACATTATATTCCACTTGCCAAATTTTAGTCCACTCTACTAACCTTTCAGTAGCTCTTAAGAACTTAATTTTCTTCCTTTTTTGCATCTTCAACAAATTTAGCAACCACGGCTTCAATGCCTTCATTCAAGTCATTTATCTAAATTGTGTAAGTTAACACCCTAGCACTGATTCATGTGGCCCCTTAGTCAGTATGTTTAGTTGCCAATCTCACTTTTAAATTCAGAGTGGTTGTCTCAAAATACAGTATTATTTTTCCAATTCCCATCAAAACAATCCTTGCCACAAATAGACAAGTTTAGTATTTAGAATCTAGGAGAGGAGCAAAAGTTGGAGTATTCTCCATCTGATGTGTAACTTCTGTGTCTGTGTTAACACACTTTAATGGCATCTTTAATTGTGCAGGAAATGGAACAGACATTCTTGCAATACTGATTCCCATGTACCTTTTAACTTCAGACTAGTTGGAAACACGTAATTGCAGATGATGGAATCTGGATCAATGTACAAAAAGCTGGAGGAAGTCAGCAGGTCAGGCAGCATCTATGGAGGGAATTGGACAGTTGACTTTACAGACTGTGATCCCTTAATTTAGGCTGGCTGCCTGTTTCAGACTGGATACCCCTCTTGCCCATTCCTTTTTATCCATGGTGACTAATATTAACTCTCAGAACATCTCATCCTCATGTTTTAATCCCTTTTGTGGCTGTGCCATATACCTGTGCTCTGTAATCTCCCCAGCTGTCTAAATCCCTAAAAATTGCCAACCATCTCTTTGCCTTCAAGAGCGTTGCTCAACCCACTGAGTTCTTCCAGTAGTTTGCTTTTCGATCCAGATTCCAGCATCTGCAATCTTGTGTGTATTCTAAAAATTTGTGTTCTTGTTCATCCTTTTGTTTCCCAGCCATAAACCATTCATGCTGTGTGCTTCAGATTTCCATCCTGAAACTCTCCAGTTTTAACCTCTTCCCTTTTACAACCTCTCTACTTACCATCTGTTTGCCCAAGCTATTATTCACTAATTTTATATATTGTTGGTTTAATGTCCTTTTTGTTCATCTGCATTTCTGTAAAATTCCATGAGATGATTTTTCAGCTCTAGATTTGCTATGAAAGATAAGATTAGGTTCACATAAGAACGGAGTTTGAGAGTCCAGTGGTGAGCAGCCCTACATGAGTCTCCTAGGTCCAGCTGCTAAGCTTGCCTGTTTGTGGCAAGGACTGTAGTGTTAGGAATCTGAAAATGATATTTTTAAGATTGACAACTAAATAGTAGTTTTGTGGATGAGTTACTTAATATAAAATATCTCAACAAATGATGCAGTAATCAGTTCTGATATAAACATGTTTTTTTTCTATTTTGATAATCTTGAATGCTTGGTATGCTAAAAATACTGTGGCTAAATCTTTATTAGGAAAGATATATTTCTATAAAACAGGTAGACTTAATTGCATTTTGCTAAATTATAATTCATACTAAATGCTATTGCTGTTTTTTTTATTTAAGACCATCGCAAAATCCTGTCATGACATTTCTAATTGGCTTCAAAGTGATGAATTTCTGCTCTGTTCTTGGGGGAGGAAAATCTGGCAGAATTTAACAGCATTTACACTTCACTTTGAGGAACCTCCACGCTTTGATAGAAGTCCACTTTACTGCCTGACTGACCTTCCACCCCATTCTGATCGTTCACAACAGTGACTGTATCTCAGCACCCATCAATCAAATCACAATATCATTGTTAGGTTCATAGATTGAGACAAGGTAGTCTCAGAGTCTCGTTTTTCTAGTTCTATTCTTCTTTTCAATTATGCTGTCTTGTCTAATTCTTTAAATATGTTGTATCTCTTGTTTAATAATTTAAAAAAAATCTACCCAGAACATGAGCAGATATGTCATTCTGAAATTAAGCATTTCTGTTATTTCGGCAATGTTTTTTATTCCCAGAAGGAAAAATTATGATTTTCTAACAAATTAAGGCCAGCGTAGGAATATTTCTGGGCAAATAAAAATCATATTCAGTTGTATTCAACATAGAACATTCCTGTTTCTGAGCAAGCTAATTTTATAACTTCACTAAAAACAATTGTAATGCCATTTTAACTGGAGTAGTCTTTCAATCCTTATCTCATAAACACAGAATATCTATTATTTCTCCTGCCATGTAATGCTATGAAACAATTCATATTTGAGCAGGCACCGAAAAATAGTGAGTTGCTAGCATGTAGGCATCTTGCAGACCGATTACTTGCGAATTGGCTGGGTATTAAATGAACAAAGATTGTAAATGGGCAAACTTCAGTACCATTAATCATTCTAGGCAAGTTTATAGTTTTTTTATGATTAGCACATTTACAGGTGCTGTGTTGTTAATGAATGCCTAACTTGTGTACTTGCCCATACACAAATATGAGCATGTTTGTGTGTATGTGGAGCTGGCAGGTAGGATTTGTAGTTGCTGAGGGGGTGCCGGTATCTTCTGATTGACCTTCGGGCTTCGATCCTCAGTATCAACCCAGGGCTTGTTGATGATGATGAATGAAGAATGAATTCCACCCCTTAAGTCTTTATTCAGTGGGAAGAATGCGATCTAAAGTATGGCAGAGCAAGTTGTGTCACATGTCTGCACTAACACAAAATAACGTGGTCGTTATCACATTTCACTCTGGAAAAAGTGCATTTTCAATTGCAGAGCACTGAAATAAACAGAATCCAGTTTGCAGCCAGATTTCTGATGTGAAACGTTCACATAATGAGTAATCCACAGGAATGGAACCCTGCTGTAAGTGGGGTTGATGAAAAAAGATTTACATTTTTCTCTTGAGTTTAATTCTATCAATCAAGAAACAAAACACTTGAATTAATATCCCAGTGAAGGCTCAAAAATTTTTTCAAATGATTAATTTTGAAGACTTTGGCAATGTGGCAACTAATTACATGCAGCATGGTAACTAACCTGTTCACCTTTGAGAAAGGAATTATCTTAAAATCAAAAGCATTCTTTTTACAGCAAACCTCCATTTGAATGGAGATTTATAATTGTGAGTGTTTAGGTGATTTTACCAATTACAATTTCAAATACAAAGATTTGACTCACAGACACAGTGTTAGATTTACTTTATATTAGAGAAAGGAAATTGGGATCCTATATATTTTGCCTGAAGTCACTCTAGCAGCCAAATGTTGGAAAGATTCTATTCAGAGTCACTCATGGATTTCACAAGATAATTTAGAAGTACTAATAAGAATTAAATATATAGAATATGTCTATATTCCAGTCAATGGGTTTCAGTTAACATTATTTCTAATTGCCTGGAAATTCAACCTCATAGCTCTGTTTATTTTAGTGCTGAAAATGTGATAATGACCATTTTCATGTTATTTTGTGTTAGTGCAGACATTAGGCACAACTGGCTTTGCCATATTTTAGAATTCATTTTTCCTATTAAGTAAAGGCATAATTAATGGGGCGAGTACCTTATTCCTCATTTGTCATTGTTGTCGAGTCCTGGATCAATACTGAGGATCAAAGTCTGAAGGTTGATTGGAAGGCCAGATTGAAGTCCAAAGGTGGATCAGAAGTCTAGAAGTCAAAGCCAAATGGCAGGATGCCTGGGTCTGTGAATCCCTGTGTCCACTGGGGGAACCAAAGGCTCAATGTCTGCAAATCCACAAGTCCGCTGGAAGCTGGAGGGCAAAGGCAGCCCGCCCTGGAGTTAGATGACTGTGTATGTGTGTGGATCAGTAGGAGGGAGGCATCAGCTGCCTTTGGGAGACTTCAGCATAGAGTCTTTCAGAACAGGAGTCTTCGTCCCTCCACAAAGGCCACGGTATACTAAGCGGTCTGTGTCACCACCCTCCTTTATAGCTATGAAGCTTGAGTAACCTCTACAGCCATCACATCAAGTCCTTGGAGCACTTCCGCATAAGCTGCCTTCAGCACATCCTGGGAATTACTTGGTGTGAGTGGGTGCCTCACACTGAAATATTTGTAAAGACCAGCTGCAGAAGCATCGAGGCCATGACCACCCAGCGTCAGTTGCAGTGGCTGGGGCATGTGATAAGGATGCCCCCATGCTGAAGAAGCGCTATAAGGATCAGATGAAGAATGCTTTAAGGAAGTGCAAGATCAGACCTGAGGACCTGGAGGATGTTGTTGCCGACTGTAACACTTGGTGACAGCTGTGTAGGGATGTGTTTCGTATTCTGGAGATGGAATGAACAACCAGAAGACAGCAGAAGAGAGCCAGGAGAAATGCAGCCATGGTTGCCATCACTACCACCACCACTACCACATATACATGTCACACCTGCAGTAGAACTTGTGGGTCCAGTATAGGACTGTATAGTCATCAAAGATTTCACCGTTAAAGGGGTGGACGTCATCATCGGATTCTGATGGACAACCGAAGAAGAAGGGAGGAGGAACAGGCCTTGAACTGCTGTTGTTGCTTTGCTGCTTGGTAGGTTCTGTTTTGTTATTTTCTGTGTTGTTCTGCCAAGCATGGCACCAGGATATGTAGCGACACATGGGTTGCCCAAGCACATCCTTGGGTGTGTTGATTGTTAACACAATGATGCATTTCTCTGTGTGTTTCAATGTACATGTAATAAATATATCTGGATCTGAATAAGATCTAAAATATATAAAGCAAGTTGCGAGTATGGGGTGCATTATGTAGAAATTAGTAGACTTTGTTTCTGTTCCAAACACATCTAGAGCAGATCTTTCAGTACTGGGTTCTGGTGTTCAGTTGGTGGAAGAACAAGCTGGACCAGGTCAACTTGCCATCAATTCTACCATCTTGGCACGCAGGGACTTGAGCTAATTTTTTTCTTTGTGGCTCTATGTTGTTCTGAAACTGTAACCTTGTGCTATTTGTGCTATGTGCTCTTGGTAAAGGGTTTTGCACCTTGGTCCCAGGGGAATGCTGTTTTGTTTGGCGCTATTCGTGTATGGTTGAAAGATAATTAAACTTGAGCGTGAATGCTTCTGTTTCAGAATAGCTGAGAGGCAGAATGAGTTGGAGCTTTAATACTGAGGGTGGGAGCAGTTTTACCTCTAATATAGGAAATCACAGGGTCCAGAACGAGAGAGTGCAACTGCTAGGCAGGTCGTGCAGATTTTTTGGAAGCTGAGAAGGAGCTACCTTTGTTGACAGGAAAAAACTAAGTGGACACCTGTAATTCAGAACAAAGTATTGTGGGTCATGTGAGAAGTATAGAGCAGAATGGAAATTTAAAGGTAATTGAAGATGTTATTATTGGATGACAAAATGAGAATTTTGTAAAGTTCTGTTGTCAAAAATGAGAATCTTGTAAAGTTTATTGCTTATCTGGTACTCAGATAAAGAATATCTCACTGTAGTTCAAGAAGATCTTGGAACAACAGGAAGAAAGTCCTGGACTCAAAACATCCTTGAAATATTCCCATTGACTCCTGGGAATTCATGGCTCTGGAAGTAACATTTGGATTGACACTGTCACTATCCAGTCTATGTCAGGTGCACATAGAAACTAAATGTACATGGTTGAAAGAATTGTGTGTCTGGCCAAGGTTTTACTGTGTTGTGTCTGGAAAAATCTGTGGGTTATACATTGGTATAATCTGTCACCTCTGAAATTAGAGAACTGAGTTGAAGCAAATGATCTTGGGTTATGAAGGGCTTCCTACAAAGAACATAAGTTTTGATTAATATATCCTTTTTTATTTCAGAAAAGTGATTTCTTACTCAAATTTTTGTATTTTCTTCTGTAATAATAATAGTAATGATTATATAATGTTATACAATTGTAAGTTTACCTGTTTGTAACTGGGTTCCTTATTTTTCATCAACAGCTCACAGGCATTGAGCAGTCCATGGTAGATGGGAAACCAACATTGCCAGAAGTCCTCAAGGTGAATAAGATGACGTGGTGCCAGATGTTGTTTTGGCATGAAATTTTGACTGTAATATTAGCTTATTAGCGCAAGTTTCTTAACAAAATTAATGTGTTGGGCACTATTGAACCGTTTGCTTTTTCATGAGACCCCGTTCATTTCAATATGGTTACCAATTGATTTGGAAACCTCATTAGAAAAGACAAGGTTCAGTAATTCACTGATATTAATGTAGATTAGAATATGCAGACTAACCATTGCGTCTTGATAAGATTGTAAATCATATCAAGTATCGATTCTTTTGGCCTGAATTTTGCATTCAGTGTCCAAGTAGCAGCATTTGCTACTGACCTCGAAAAAATCTGCCTGTAAAGATCTGCTGATCTCTGGCATAAGTTCCCCTTTCTTAAAGTCAATTGCTGTCAACACCAGTTCCAGAAGATCAATGGTATCCAACAATAATGATGTCAATAACCTGAGCCAGTCACAGTGAAGAATTTTTAAATGTACCAAATCAGGAAGTAAAAAGGAAGATTTTTTTTTTCTTAATCAGCATTTTATAGGCTTGAATGATTATTTAAAATAAAGGTAGAAACTCAAACATTATAAAGATGAAAATAATTATTTTTATTTTAAATACTTGGGAGAAAAACAATCTGCACAAGTATAGTTACTTTCTTGAAATCTGCAGGTCCATTGTTTCCTGATAATTACGGATTTTTGGAACAAAGCATACAATTTTAAAAGCTATTTTTTTACGTTGGGGCTAGTTTGTAAATATCACCCACTGTAAAGGTATTTTCTTTTGTCAGTTCAGTAATTTCTAAAGATTAAGCTAGGCAGTGTCTCAAGAAGGCAGCATCCATCACTAAGGACCCTCACCATCTGGATATGGTCTCTTCTCATTACTACCATCAGGGAAGAAGCCCAGGAGTGAGACCGCCCACACTCACTGATTCAGAAACAGCTTTTTCCCCCTCCATCATCAGATTTCTGAATGGTCTATGAACACTACCTTATTAATCCTTTTCTGGCCAGATTTATATATTTTGTAATTTATAATAATTTTGTGTCTCTGCACCGTGTTGCTGCTGCAAACCAAAAGAATTTCTCATCATTTAAGGCAGTGATAATAAACCTGATTGTAAGTCTGATTCTGCACCTGTCAAGAAGTTGTGCCTGATCATAGATGTGTGCTCCAGCAGTCAGTGTTAGTTTCATGGTGTAATATTGGCTAATGCTGATGGTTTCACAGTCATTAAAAATCTGGACCATAGCTTCATTTGTTATTATTCAATCATTTCTTTATAAACTGTAATATACATAAATAAAATTAATGAAAAGGCACATTGTAAGCTTATCTAATCCAATGTGTATGTGAATTTATCTAAGGCAATGTGGTGTAGTACAACATGTATTGCAAACCCTTTGTGGGATCCACTATTTCGTTATCAGAACAGGTTATTTTAGCTGTTCTCAGACTTTATGTATGTAATGTAACTGACGCTTTTCATGTTACTGTATAGGCAGTGTGCTGAATGATGCCACAAGATTAAGCAAAAATCAATGTGATAATTTTGTACAAATTTTTAACATTGCCAACCATTATCTATCAAGAGAGGAATTTTAGACTCTCTTTCATGATAGATAGGGCTTTTCTTAAGTAGCAGTTCTTGTATCCTCAATCCAAGCTATAATACAAGTGCAATAGTCATCCATCACCACTAATGGTCTGATCAAATCTAGCACTACCATTTCTTTCTGTTCCATAAAAGAGGAAAAAAAGTACAACATCATGAATATTCCAGAAAGTGACAGCATTTGTTGGCTCTTTTTTCATTGCCAATCATTTCCTTAATCTTTTCTCCATTGTATTCTTTTCCTTTAATAATAATAAAGAATTCATGGACTTTATTGTCACTAAGATTGACACTATCTGTTCAGCTGCCACTTTCTCCTTATTGCCCAACAACCACCTTGTCCTGAATTGGGATTTTCCCATGACTTTTCTATTTTTTTAGCCATGATGTGAATGAAATAAAATTTGTACTTCTTTTCCTTAATTGTTTCTCCATTATACTCTTTCCCTTTAATAGTAGTAAAGAATTCATGAACTTTATTGTCATTATATTGACAAAGTGATGACCATCCAAATTCTAGCCATTTTATCTGAACCTTTAAGCTGATTCTTCCTTCTGTGTTACCCTCCCACTTACTTTAAAAAATATTATCACACCCCTAAAACAACCTAACTTCTCTGCTGTTGTGAGCTGAAAAATCAAGGGGTCTCGTTTACTTCTAAAGACCCCTTGAATACATTGTTGAATCTCTGCAATTATGCTTTGTATCAAAGTTTGATGACAGAATATTATGACTTTGACTATGACTGTGGCAGATTTCCACCTTGTTCTGTCTGACCTCTTTGGCCTCAATGTAACCTTTGATAAGATTGATCACATTATCCTTTGTCATTTTTGTTTATTCTCAGATCTGCTCTCCAGTTGCCTTTTTGTTCATTTTTACCTGTCCTTTTGTAGTTAAGCCTCCCAGGTGATGGGATCTTGTTTTGCTTTCTGCATCATTACATCTGCCCAGGCATCAGGCATCTTGTTTATTCTTTTCCTTTCCTGAACTTCATGCTGCCCTCCCTCCTTCCCCAGCGCCTACTTAAAAAAATAAGGTTCTCACAGCTCCAGTAATGCCAATCTGCCTCTTCAGACATGGATTCAGTTCTGACTTTGAGCACTGTCTGTATGGAGTTTGCATGTTCCCTCTGTATCCACATGATGTCTGTTCCATCATGATGCAGATTCGAACTGCACATCAGGTTGTGGTCAGATACCCCTCAGAAATCCTAGTTTCCTCACAAACCCCAAAGATGTGTTGGTAATTGGTTTCTGGAAAAATAGTATTGATGGGAAACTGGAGAATCAGAGGGAAGTTGATGAACATGTTGAAGAAAATGGGTTACAAGAAAATGTGTGGGGAAATGAGAGTAAGGGGTATTCTTTGAAGCTAATGTTTGAGATCTACACCATCAAGCCACTCTTGTACTAGCTAACACACTGATTTCTAGCCCAACAACGTTTGTATATTTGTTGAAGTTCTACAGATTTTCTTTGCAGACAGAAATTCAAAATTGTCTTTCTCCATATGTTGATCCCTTGCTGTCTTACTTTTGCCTTCAGCCATACAAACGTCATTTATTGATATTCCCAGTTTAAATATTTCTGCTTCGTATCTGTGCTTTCCTCTCTTTTCTTGAAGATGTTACTCATGATATAATAATCTATTTATCCTGTCTTTGTCCTTGTGCTTTTGTTGTAAGAATAGTAATGTTTAAAATGCCAAATATATATAAAAAATGGAAAGTACTTGGGATACATTTCTTTATATGAAAAGGGCATGGAGTGTATGAAACCAATATGATTGACACACTTAAGAAGAAATGAGTGCAGAGTAAGAAGTAGTGTGGAATGTAATACTGACAGAGTCCTGTCGGGCCTAATGGCCTATTTTTATTCTTTAGACAATTTGTGATAAAAATGAGTTTTTGACAGAATTATTGATAAGTGGTTGGCAGAAAGTAGTGTTTATAATTTAATTGTTTTTATGTCCTAGAACTTGTTTTTGTCTTCTTTATTAATTTTTTTGTCTTCTGTGTATTTAACAGATGGTTGATGACTGGATGAGGGATAATGGATTGCTGGATCCCAAAATTAATTCCATTTTTGTAACGTGTGGAGATTGGGATTTAAAAACAATGTAAGGAATTGAAATTTACATATGATACTGAGTTGTTAAGGGAATCTTTGATATATTTCCTCCTTATATAGAGCATGGAACATTAGAGCACTGGAACAGGCTATTTGGCCACCTATAATGCAAAATCGTACTGCATATCCGTCCTCATGTGGAAAATAATCGTTCATTCCCTGCCTGGTTAAAATGTCTTTCAAACTTTGTTATTGTAATAGCAAAGAATAGGTCATCTTGTCTGAATTGAATTTACTTTTTCTTTATTGATTTGTGGGTCATAGTTTCACCAGCAAGGTCGGCATTTACTGCCCATCCCTAAATGCACCCGAGTCATTTTAATATTTCTGATGAAGTGACTCCAAAAGTGCCAGGTAGGGAGTTCCAGGATTTAGACCCTTTGTTAATTAAGGAATAGTCATACGTATCAAAGTTAGGATAGTGTGTGACTTGGAAGAGCTCTATAGGTGATGGTGCTCTCAAGGTCTTTACTTGTCCTTGGTGGCTGGCCATGTGGGTTTAGGAAGTTCTACAAAGCTAACCTTGATGACTAACTGCACTGCATTCTACCCATCTGTTTGACATTGTAATTTTGACAAATGCAACTGTTATTTTCGTAATGCTTTTGCTAAGCACATTACAAGGTGGAACAGCATTAAATGAAAAGCAGTAGTGGTGTCTGGTTATTAAAGTAGAGGTTTCTTAAGGCAGTGTTGAATGGGAGAAGTAAGGAGCAAAAACTTAAGAATTTGTGTGAATACTGAACTAGAGCTTGCTGAAATAGAGTGATAAAGCTTTGGAGTAATTTAAAACTGGATAGGAATTTTGAAATTCTGTACAAGGATCTTATAGAAGCTATGGATGATAAAAGTGGTGGATGGTTTACAAACAAGTTCTCTTCATGTTTGCTAAGTTCAGGTAGGGAAGCTGGTACAGAGAGCATTAGAATAAAACTGGACTCCAAATTGAAGTGTTCTTTTCTTAACACGTATTTGACCTAATTGAAACCAGAAAGGATGCTATAATGTAGTTCCAATTTTAGATTACAGGAACTGGGTTGTACTGGTTGCAGATCAGCAAGGAAATCATTAACATTACATTTGTACTGGTGTGTTGTAAATTGCATTCATGAGTCTATAGACCCTAAGTTTCACTGAGTAGTTCTCACTGCTATGATGCCAGCTGGTGTGTCTATATATCACCACGCACATTGAATTCTGATTTTTTTTTGCCAGATTTGGCTGTTAATTACTGTTGTGATGGAAAATAACTGGTTCTTTGAGTCTCAACCATAGAGGCCTGGACACACACAGTTTTAATAATAAGGAATTTATTTACAAGGGGAAGTCAGGTCAACACAAGCAACTACAATACACAGAAAGCGGTGTGGGGACAGGGTACATTTACACATACAAAGAACAAGGGAAAAGCACTACAACAGCTATCTCCCTTGACCTTGGATAGCTGCGGCTCCCTTACCAGGACAAACGATAGACCTTCCCAAACAGAAATCAATGCACTTACCTTCAATGAGGTGGTCTGTAAGAGAGACCGAGCCAGGCACATGTCTCACCTTTTATAGCATGGGGCTGGGCAAGATAATCCAATTAAGGTGACCAATAATTTAGGTGTGCATTGATTAGTTGGAAGGGACCAAATGTTGATTGGCGTGTGGTGTGTCCTCCGACCAGCCAGGTGGCAGTGCATCTGTCACGTGGCCGGTATCTCTGGATACACTTACTAAAGATTATTTAATACAATTTATAAACCAGATTCCAGGAGCTGTCAATTATTATGCTCTGTATTGATGTTTTTTTTTTTACACATTTTCTGTTGAAGCCATTTCTCTTTCTATGGATATTGCTTGACCTAGTGAGTGTTCCCAGCTTTTAATGCCTGAATACTTTTGTTTTGCAGTTTGATACAACATTTTGTTTGATAACTTTTCATTAAAGTAACTAGATATATCAAAGATACATAAATATAGAAAAACTCTAAGTAGTTACTGCAAAATTAAAAATGCTCATTATATGGGATTATAAAATAGTTCTGCAATAGTTTATCTAAAATATCCTACCAAATGCAGATGCAAAATTTAGTGTGAAAGTTTAGAAGATAAATAGCAATTGAGTCCATGCCAGCCTGATCTTCTGCCTAGTCCCCTCTATCTGCATCTGGGTCATATCCCTTCGAACCTCATGGATACATCGTGGAATAAGCCTTTCTGGCCTTTTGAGCTCTGCCACCCGGCAATCCCCTGTGATATAATCTGAGCCTAATCATGGGACAATTTAAAATTACTAATTAACTTACCAACCAGTACATCATTGGACTGTAGGTGGAAACCGGAGGACCCAGAAGAAACCCAGGTGGTTATGGGGAAATCGTACAAACTCTTTACAGGTAGCGGTGGGAATTGAACCCAGGTCACCTATACTTTAGAGGATAAGTAGCAATAAAGCCATATTTAAATTGACTATATTGATGTTAATCATTGATAATTGCTTCAACAGTTGGTACACCTATTGGCATAATCATGGTGACGTTTTAGCTGCTGTAATTTCTAAAGGGCCATCCAATAGGAAGCAGGATTGTGCTAGGTTCTACTCTACTGTGCTGCACCACTTGCACCACACTCTGATGAAGTTATTTTAGGTAGTTGATTAATGATAGAGCAAATTATTGATTTTAAATGTATGTAGGACCTAATTGCTTCATTGTATGTAGGATCTGCTTCAATTTGCCTTCTGGGGCAACTGGTCTACAGCAGATACCACTTCATTGGCTCTTCACTGCGTCCTGCAACATCTGGATAGCAAAGATACATAAATCAGGATGCTCTTTATTGATGACAGCTATTTTCCCTTAAAACTAATCAATAAGCTCCAAGACCTTGGCCTCAATTCCTCCTTGTGCAATTGGATCCTAGATTTCCTCACATGCAGACCCGAGTCAGATCTCCATCAGCACAGTTGTACTACAGGGCTTTGTGCTTAGCCCCCTGCTTCACTCACTTTACTCCTATGACTGTGGCTAAACACAGCTCCAATACCATATTCAAGTTTGCTGATAACACCATTGTTGTGGGTCGAATCAAAGGTGGTGATGAATCAGCATACAGAGGGAGAGTGAAAAATTGGCGGAGTGGTGTCATAACAACAAACTTTTACTCAATGTCAGCAAGACCAAGGAACTGATTGTAGACTTCAAGAGAGGGAAATTGGAGGATCAGAGGGGGAGAGGGTTAGCAACTTTAAATTCTTGGGTGTTACAGTTTCTGAGGACCTGTCTGAGGAATTCAAAGTGCAATTGTGAAGAAAGCACGGCAGCACCTGTGCTTCATTAGAAGTCTATACAGATTCAGCATGATATCTAAAACCTTGCCAAACTTCTATAGATGTGTAGTAGAGGGTGTATTGACTGGCTGCATCATGGCCTGGTATGAAAACACCAATGCCTTTGAATGGAAAATCCTACAGATGGTAGTGGATTTGGCCCAGTACATCCCAGTTAGCCCTCCAATCCATTGAGCACATCTACATCTACATCTACATGCATTTACATGGAAAGCAGCATCCATCATCAGAGATCACCACCACTAGGCTATGCTCTTTTCTCGCTGCTGCCATCAGGTAGAAGGTACAAGATCCTCTGGACTTACACCACCAGGTTCAAGAACAGTTAGTATCCCAAAACCATCAGGCTCTGAACAAAGTGGATAACTACACTCACTCACCCATCCATTGCGATGTTCCACAAACAACGATCTCACTTTAAGGACTCTTTATTTTGTTATCTCATGTTCTCATTATTTATTGATATTTATTTACATTGCTATTTGCAAAATTTGTGTTATGCACTCTAGTTGATCTTTCATTGATCTTGCTACAGCTACTACATAGATTTGCTGAGTATGCCCACAGGAAATTGATTCTTAGGATTGAATATGGTAACATATATGTACTTTGATAATATAATTTACTTTGAACTTTACAATTTTCAGGGACACTGGTTGATCTATACTTGTTTTTCTTGGCATTAAGTAATCAATCCAGCATACTTAAAGGATAGCCACTTAAGAGTGTTTTTGGTTATATTTCTATTATGCCAAAAGGCTCATCTGGAATCCACACAAGTATTGATGCCTATCTTAATCTAGGTTCCCACTCCTTTTAACCCAGCCTTCATACCAGGATCTACCCACCGGTTGGGGTGGATTCAGAGTTGCTTACTATCCAATACAGACAAGCTAAATAGGATGCCATACAAAGTATACAACCTACTAACAATACAGAATTGAAACCTGAGTCTCTTAATTATGTTCTATTGCTTAAAAGTTCAACTCGGTTTCATTTTTCTGGCAATGAATTCCATTGGAAGAAAATCACTATGAATTTTAAGGTAGATTACGGTATCTATTAATACTCCTCTTTAACTGGCATTTCACAGTTAAAACCGTATGCTTTCTTAGTATTTAAAATTATGAAGTGACTTGATTGAGTAGATTTAGAGCAGGGGCTTTCAACCTTTTTATACCATGGATCCCTTGAGGGGTCCATGGACCCCAGGTTGCGAACCCCTGATCTAGAGAAAATCTTCCAATTTTGTCCGAGTTATGAACAAGAACCATAACTGATGTCATTTCCAAATTGATAGGAAATTCATGAGAAACTACCTTTCTGAAAATGGCAGTAAAGGGGAATTTACTTCCACTTGGAGGAAATGAAGTAAATGGCACTTCTTGTTAAGGACATAAGGGAGAAAGGGTGGCAGGATATTCTGAAAGAATTTAGTGATGAAGGAAGGGACTGTGCAATTTTGTGTCATATCTTTCCGCATTTTTCTATTGATACCAAACTTGACTAGAGAAAAAAAGCATAATTTAGACATTTCTGTTTTTGTACATTTAAAACAAAATAATTTCTTGTGCACACAAGAGACTCTGCAGATGTTGGAAATTCTGAGCAACAGACACAAAATGCTGGAGGAACTCAGAGGTCAGGCGGCATCTCTTGAAATGAATAAACAGTCGAGGTTTTGGTTTGAGACCCTTCTTCAGGAAATCTTATGTATTATTTTTCATGGATGGGCAACAGAGAGGGAATAGGGATTTTCCTACAAACTGCTAAAACTTTTGCTAGTCCAACTAAGGATCAGTGGGACAGGTTGTACTGGTAGCGATCACATCATGAGCACCAAATGCAGTAAGGGGAGTCAGTTCTGGCAAGGTTTGTAGACCATCACTTTGCAAGCGAAACTGACCATCATCAGTGGCTGTGATGCTTCACTCCCAGATGAGCTCAATGCCTTTTATGCATGCTTTGAAAGGGAGAATAAAACTAGACCTAGGCAAATCCTTGCAGCATCTGTTGACCTTGTGATCTCTGTCTCAGAGGCCAACAACAAGGTGTCAGACCCTGATGGTGTACCTGGTAGTGCATTGAAAATCTGTGCCAATTAACTGGCAAGAGTGTTAAAGGACATCTTCAATCTCTCACTGTTCCAGTCAGAGGGTCCCACCTACTTCAAAAGGAATGATAATCATACCAGTGCCTAAGAAGAGCAGATTGAGTTGCCTCAATGACTGTCACCCAGTTGCATTGTCATCTACTGTGCTAAGTGATTTGAGAGCTTGGTCATGGCCAGAATCAACTCCTGCCTAAGCAAGTTTAATATCTCGATTCACTGCCATCTGCCTATCGCCACAATAGGTCTGTAGCAGATGCAATCTCACTGGCTGTCTACTCGGCCTTTTATCATCTGGACAATAGCAATATCTATGTCAAGCTGCTGTTTATTGATGACAGCTCAGCAATCAACACAATCAGACCCTCAGTTTTAATCAACAAGCTCCAAAACCTGGGCCTCTGTTCTTTCCTCTGCATCTAGATCTTTGACTTCCTCATCAGAAGGCCATAGTCACTGCAGATTGGAAATAACATCTCCACCTTGCTGACAATCAACACCTCAAGGATGAGTGCTTAGCCCACAGCTCTGCTCCAGCTACACCCATGACTGCTTGGCTAGGCACAGCTCAAATGCCATCTATAAATTTGCTGATGACTCAATTATTGTCAGCTGAATTTTAAATGGTGACAAGGAGGCGTACAGGAGTGAGGTAGATCAGCCGGTTGAGTGGTGTCACAATAACAATCTTGCACACAATGCCTCTAAGACATTGATGGTGGACTTCAGGAAGGGGAGATTGAGGGAACACACTCCAGTCCTCATCATGGGATCAGCTATGGATAGGGTGAGCAGTTTCAAGTTTGTGGGTGTCAACATCACTGAAGCTCTTCTGGGTCCAAAATATTGGTGCAATTATAAAGAAGGCATAACAGTGGCTATATTTCATTCGGAGTTTGAGGAGCCTTGGTATGTTACCAAAGATACTCACAAGTTTCTATAGGTATACCGTGGAGGGGCCACTGCACAGGATTGGAAGAAACTGCAGAAAGGTGTAAATTTAGTCAGCTTCATCATGGCTAGTAGCATCAAAAACATCTTCAAAAGGTGATGCCTCAGGAAGGTGGCGTCAATCACTAAGGCTGCCCATCACCCAGGACATTCTCTCTTCCCACTGCTACCAGCAAAGAGGAGAAGACACACACTCAGTGTTTCAGGGACAGCTTCTTCCCCTCTGCCATCAAATTTCTGAACGGACAATGAACCCATGAGCACTACCTCATTTTTTGTTCTCTTTTTGCACTACTGAATTTAATTTTCTTTGATATTTATAGTTTTAAATAATTATTATGTATTGCAATGTACTGCTGCCACAGAACAACAAATTGTCATGGCAGATGGCAGTGATGCCTGATTCTGATTCTGATAGTTACGAAGAAGTGCCAGTGAATTAATTGTTGTTTCACCTGGAGGGACTGTTTTGGTCCGCAGATGATGGAAAGGGCAGAAATGAAAGGACAAGTGAAAATATAAGGATAAGTACTAGGACACCAGCAATAATGGCACAGGAAGATAATTCATTTCTGGTGATCATATAGGAATGTAAAGGGAATTAAGAATAGAACTCAGCCAGTTCGTCCTGTAGAGTGGGTGATGGTGGGAAGGCTTTGGAAGATGTTCACTCTTGTCAAAGCCTGCCGGGCAAGAAAATGAGAAGCAGTAGACGACTTCTGTCACAGTCACATGGGATAACAATAGTAATTTGTACCAGAACATTTGTGTACTGAAGCAAGGTGGAGTCTTGATTGCAGGAAAGGTCATCAGTTGTTTGAGGAAAACTGTTCATGACTTTGGAGGGGCTGCAACAAATTTGAAGCCATTACAATGGAGGTTGGAGAGTACTTTGCAATGACTTTTACTTTTTTGCAGAATATTAATAATGACACATTTGAAGGAGAAAAACCTGTTAAATGTTGCAGCTATTGTGGAGGTGGATCAGGTGGGCTGGCACAAGATTAGAAAGCAAACAGCTGTATGCAGCAAGGGGGAGAAAACTGAATTACCCTGTAAAATATAAAAGAGAACATGTATATCTTCTCTTATTTAGAAGTTAAGATGTTAGTAAATAAATTACTGCAATGCAATATAAATAAATTCCTGAAGAAAAATTACCAAAAATTAAATTATGATAATTCAACTGGGAAATTAACATAGATTTGACTAATTATATAATATAGACATATTAAAGACTAATAATTCTGCATTGTCAAGCTATTCTGTTGGTGGTGTAATTAATTTTTAGTTCCCCTTCAGAAACAAAACAGACATGTAGTTAGAATAATAATTGGCTCTAATTGAGCCGTGGTGAATCTTCTACCCTTGGTAAATTCTTAACCTTATATTGAAACCTTTTATCTGTTTTGTAGTAAAAATAGCTACTATGCAGCTGCTACTGTATTAAAATGTGTGAGACATGAGGCTGTGTGCTGCATCTATTTTAGTATCAGAAATATTTACACATTTATAAAAATATTAAAAGCTATGTTTGTTGAGGTTAATTGTATCAATTTTGCAATGTAGCACGTTTGATTTTCCCATATTGTACCCAGGGTCAGAATTGAGCTTTCCCTATAAGTTAGAAGCAATGGACTTCAAGTGATCAACAGACTTTTTACCCTTGGATCAATTTTCTTTCCCAATAAATAGAACATTTAAGTGGATCCAGAGTTTAACATGGCTCTAGGAGTAACCCAAGAAGTAGGTGAATCTATAGCCTTTAAGAAAGCTTTTATTTTTCTTGCACATGTAACATGGGTTTGTGGATATCCAATCATAACATGAAGGTTCACAAGATTGTCTTTTCTGGCACAAATTTGCTATTTCATTTATTTGTTTGTTAATTTTTTTTTGGGATACAGCTACAGTTTTGAATAGGCCCTTTGAGCCACACTGCCCCAGCAACCCCACAAGCTCGAATAACCCTAACCTAATCATGGGACAATTAATCTACATTGACCAATTAACCTTCCCGGTATGATTTTGGACTGTGGGAGGAAACCAGAGCACCCAGGGAAAACCTACGCATTTCACAGGAGGACGTACAGAGACTCCTTACAAAACAGTGACAGAATTAACTCCAAACTCTAGAACATCCCAAGCTGTAATCGCATTGCACTAACTGCTACACCACTCATTTGTGCTGGAAAATTTATGAAATAAATATGAACTGAAAGTAGTTAATTCCTAGAAACAAATTATTGTCACTTGATGAAGTTTCACTTTTGAGATGGAGTTAAGACTTAACATAAGAAATGTTTTTTAATTAATATATAAGGGATGGAAAGACCAGCAATAATTATCCATCCTTATATGGCCTTTTGAATTACTGCTGTCCATATATTTTCCATACTGCAATTGTTGAAAGACAACAAATTTACTTAAAGAGATTTCTGAGGTGAAATATTTGGTGGTGATACGACACTGTTAGACTGCTAATAATGCAAATCTTAATTTTGTTACTGTTTCATTACTTTAGGCTAAAGATTTCATCTCACCCAGAGCTTCACAATCTATTACTAATAAATAGGATGATTGCATGTGTTAATGTTATAAATTTGGGATCACATGCTGGCTTTCTAATAAAGCCTGTTATTATCAGAGACTTGACTGACATAAATAGCCAAGAATAACAGTATAGTCCAAAATTATACTGAAAAAATAACTGGGTTATGAATTGCATATGTTATTATTAATGTTCAAGTAGGCCAACAACTTTGGGGAAAGGTAAGTGCAGGATGAATTACAAGTCACCTTAGATGGCACGATGAAAGCTCTTGGGCCCAATCATCGACTGTTTATTCGCACCCACAGATGCTGCCTGACCTGCTGAGCACATTGTGTGTATTGCTTTAGATCAGTGGTCCCCAGCCACTGCTCTAGGTTTCCAACATCTGCAGTACGTCTTGTACCTAGATGGCTGTCTACTTTTCACTAGTCCATTGTTAACTTCATAAAAAGAGGATCTCATTCTTAACCTCCCTGTAATTTTTATTGTTTTACAATACTGATAGAATAATTGCTCAATAAACAGACTAGTTAAATTAACAGCATAAGTACTCTTTATTTGGTTGTCTGTTGTAAATGATGCTTATGACTATTGTACCTTCTTAACCATGTACTAATTGTTAATAAATGTCAATCAATTACTAACCCAGAGGATTCATTAATTTAGGGGTGAAATATTAGAGAGCTATTTCAAGAGTTGAATTTAGAATTTTATTTTGTTCTTTTTAAAAAAGTTTTACTTTCTTTTAGTATAATCTTCCAGTCATCATTCTCTTTCCCATCTGCATCCTCTTGAAGACATTGACAACGGTCCCAAGGGCAACAGCCACAATTTCCCAAAAAAAGATCTGCATATGGAAACAGTGCCTCAGATGATTTTTCTCCTCCGTACCCCCACCAAAGTGCACACATGGGCGTGTGTTGTGGATATTCAGGACATTTGCAATATTCTGCCATAGAAACCAGATCAGTCATTTCAGTGAAGATTAAGATAAATCTCAATCCTGATTTATGCTGCAAGGTGCCACATCAAGTGATGTGTTTTCTATAGCACCATGTTTTAATATCCATTTTGCACTTCTCTCTTTTTGTTTTATTATTTTTAAGTACCTATATATTATCTGATTCCTATATGAATCATACTGAAATCAAGAACATTTAGTTGCAAGAGCAAACACGAGGAAATCTGCAGATGCTGGAAATTCAAACAACAACACACACAAAATGCTGCTGTGTTCCACCAGCATTTTGTGTGTGTTGACATCTAATTGCAAACTGGCTTTAAAGATTAATCTTTCAGCTGCTTAAAGTATGAAACGGTACACAATAGTATGGGTTGGTTAGTCCCCAATTTCATCATATAGGGAAGTGTCATAGCTAGATGAAATGACTTTTTTAAATCTCTGGCTAAGCTTGATCATGCCTTCACATTGAATGAAAAGAAACACCATAATTTTAGTGAATGCTTGAAAAACAATTTTCCGTTTTCATCTCCTTTTAATGTGCTGGTGTTTGAGCTTTTACTCTGGTAACATTTAGGGAGTTTTGTTGGGCTTAAAATCTCTAAACAATGCTCTCAACATTACAAGTTGTTAATCGACCTTATTCAGAAACAACTATTGAAATTGTAATAGTATTCCAAAAAGTTAATTCTCAAAATTTGGAGGAGAAAAGAACATGGTAAGAATAATGTTATATTGGAATTGACATTATGCTCTTGTTCTTCTTGGTGATATTGGATACAGGGCTGTGATACAATATTGTAGAAGATTTTGTGAATTGCTATTAAGAATTTTACATGATAGGTGGTACATAAAGTAGCCACTGTGAGGACCACTGTTTAATTCAAGTCCAAGAATGACATTGTTAACTGCTTGGCCCTTTATTATGTTGAGCTTCAGGGTATTTTAACTAGAATTTTATGATACTTCTAACTTGGGCATTGCAAATTATGTAATAGCTTTGACTGGTCAAGAGATGAGTTAATCACACAGATTACATGAGATCTGTTCTGCTTTTATTGCCATGTTCATTGGTACATTGACATTGAGCACGGGGGCTCCCCAGGTCTGTGTGCTCAGTCCACTGTTGTTCACTCTGCTGACCCATTACTGTGCTGCAACACACAGCTCGAACCATATCATCAAGTTCGCCGATGACACAACCGTGGTGGGTCTTGTCGGCAAGAATGACGAGTCAGCTTACAGAGAGGAGGTGCAGCAGCTAACGAACTGGTGCAGAGCCAACAACCTGTCTCTTAATGTGAACAAAACAAAAGAGATGGTTGTTGAGTTCAGGAGGGCACAGAGCGACCACTCTCTGCTGAACATCGACGGCTCCTCGGTAGAGATCGTAAAGAGCACCAAGTTTCTTGGTGTTCACCTGACGGAGAATCTCACCTGGTCCCTCAACACCAGCTCTATAGCAAAGAAAGCCCAGCAGCGTCTCTACTTTCTGTGAAGGCTGAGGGAAGTCCATCTCCTACCCCCCATCCTCATCACATTCTACAGGGGTTGTATTGAGAACATCCTGAGCAGCTGCATCACTGCCTAGTTCGGAAATTGCACCATCTCGGATCGCAAGACCCTGCAGCAGATAGTGAAGTCAGCTGAGAAGATCATCAGGGTCTCTCTTCCCACCTTCACGGTCATTTACACTACACACTGCATCCGCAAAGGAAACAGCATTATGAAGGATCCCATGCACCCCTCATACAATCTCTTCTCCCTCCTGCCGTCTGGGAAAAGGCTCCGAAGCATTCAGGCTCTCACAACCAGACTATGTAACAATTTCTTCCCCCAAGCTATCAGACTCCTCAATACCCAAAGCCTGGACTGACACCTTGCCCTATTGTCCTGTTTATTATTTATTGTAATGCCTGCACTGTTTTTTGTGCACTTTATGCAGTCCTGGGTAGATCTGTAGTCTAGTGTAGCTTTCTCTGTTGTTTTTTTTACGTAGTTCAGTCTAGTTTTTGTACTGTGTCATGTAACACCTTTTTTTTTCCAAATCTTTTTATTAATTTTTAAGAAAAACATAAGTAAAATATAAGTACAAAACATTTGAGAGTACATAATAGATTAATTAACAATCAGATATGTATTAATCAATACATAAAGTCTCCCAAACTCATAGTATTAATGTAAAGGGATTAAGAAAAAAGAACCCCCCCCCCAAAAAAAACAACTAAAAAAAAAACTAACCAACATGGGCAATTGCATAATGTTAAATACATACAGTAGTGCCGATGACTCCCAACCTCCATCCACACAATTCAGGATAGTAACAATAAGGTTCAGGATCAGACCATTTAATTCATATGAAAATGTTGAATAAATGGTCTCCAAGTTTCCTCAAATTTAACTGAAGAATCAAAAACCACACTTCTAATTTTTTCTAAACTCAAACAGGAAATAGTTTGAGAAAACCACTGAAATACAGTTGGAGGGTTAATTTCTTTCCAATTCAGTAAAATAGATCTTCTAGCCATTAGTGTAACAAATGCAATCATTCGTTGGGATGAAGCGGATAAACGCTTATTATCTATCATTGGTAGACCAAAAATTGTGGTAAAAGGATGTGGTTGGAGATTAATATTTAAGACTCTTGAAATAATATTAAAAATATCTTTCCAATAGTTTTGTAAACAAGGACAAGACCAAAACATATGGGTCAACGAAGCAATATCAGAATGACATCTATCATAGGTTGGATTAACATAAGAATAAAATCGAGCAAGTTTATCTTTAGACATGTGAGCTCTATATACAACCTTAAATTGTATTAGAGCATGTTTAGCACAGATAGAGGATGAGTTTACCAATGATAACATTTTTTCCCATTGCTCAGTAGATATAGGGCAATGCAATTCTTCCTGCCATTCCTTCTTAATTTTTTCTGATATATCTGGTTGTACATTCATAATCATATTATAAATGATAGCTACTAAACCCTTTTGACAAGGATTGAGAGCTAAAATTCTTTCTGTAATGTGCAATGGACATTCTTTCAAAAAAGACTTTAGTTCATTATATAGAAAATTTCTAACTTGTAAATATCTATAACACCATGGTCCTGAAAAACATTGTCTCATTTTTACTATGTACTGTACCAGCAGTTATGGTCGAAATGACAATAAATGTGACTTGACTTGACTTGACAGGTGTGTCACTTCAGACCCAAAGTCTAACAAGTCCAAATAGGCTTACTAACTTTAGTGTTATTGTACTCAATTAACAACCTGGTAAACATTGATGCTGTAAATTGAATTTGTTTAATGAAGCTTAGGAAAATAGGTCTCATGAAATAATATCTTCTAAAACAAAAAATTCAAGAATAATGTGATATATTTAACTATGATGCGATATTTATATTGATAGGAAACTGAAATGGGACAGAATAACCATTTAATTCAAGACTTAATTATGACCAAAACAAAATTGACACTACTTATGTAATGGAGAGCGGGGGATAGAGGAATGATGATGGAACATTTGTCTTCAGTCAGAAGAAGGTGACTAAACTGTCAGCATGTGACAGATTCAAACCAATAGGGAGGTCAAGCATGTGAGGATGAATATATGAGGATCAATGATTTTCTGTCACGGATTAAACTTCAACTAAAACTAGTAATTCACTTTCTTGGGTTACTTTTCTGAAAAAACTTTGACTATCAGTCTACTGACAATCATTTCTAACTTAATACCCTCCTAATATTCCCCTGGGCTATATCAGGTCTTCTGTTATGAGTGGATTGGGCTGAAACCCTCTAAGGCAAAAATGTAATTAGGTTTGTGTTTCACTCACAGACACAGATGGGATAAATACTGTTGTTGGCAGGGAATCTTTCAAGTATGTTTTGAAGACTTCTGTGTTCTATTTAGCATTAAAACTTATTTTCCTCTGTGCCAACTCCGTCTTTGACCCAACATTATTGGTAGTGGCACTTCGTTTTGCTGTAGTTAAACATATCTTTCTTGCATTCTTACAGCAAACTGAGTGAAAAAAAAGCAAATTATGTTTGCTTCTGTTAATGTTTAGATCTTAATAACCATTTCAGTCAAACAGTAATATTTCTGAGAGTAAATGTGAGATTTCATTCTTTACATCTCACAAACTTAATTTCCTATATTTCAGTTCTGTAAATAAAAGTTACCACATGTAACAGCTAACTGTGCCCAGAAGCTCTGAGGTGACTGTACCGTTGACAGCCTCATACAATATTTATTGAGGCCTGGAAGTTGTCTATGTGACCCCTGGGTCATTCGGTTAACTGTCACACACTTGGATTTTAATGGAATCACTTGTCCAGTGTGCTGGAGATTTCAACTTTATAACCACTGGAGTCCAACCAGTTTTCACCTTTAGTAACCAGAGTAACATGCTTTTGAGAGAGTGCCTTTAGAAACGACATTAAATGCTCAAACCAATGTCTCCTTTCAAAATAAAGAGCCTGATGCCAGATTTCATTAGCACATGATGACAGCTGCCATGGAGTCAAATTTTCTATTTTCAGAGTCCTTAATGCCAAAATTCCATTTCATGGGCACTGACATTTAGCAATGATGTGCTGCTCACACACTTGTTACACTGCAGATGAAATGGCAAAAAAAATGCTCCACTGTTTAGAAATGTATAAGTGCTTCACAACAAAATCTGCACTCAGTCATCACACAGAGAATGACCTTAAGGAACAATTGCATACACAAACATTAGATGCAAGTGACAGACAGATGAATTGGAAATGTTTACAGTGTAGAAGAGTGCAGTTGGATATGTTACATTTTGTTGATTTATTCTAGATATTTTTTTCTGCTTCAGGTTTTTTTGAGGGTCTGCTTGTTCCAATCAAAATGAATAATGCCTTTTCCCTCCTAGTAGCCAGGAAATCTACTGCAAACCTAGTGGTTGAACAGAAAAATAAACACAGTTTCACCATCCTGGCCTTACTATATATAATCTTTCTTCAGGTGATAGCAAACATTCCACTGGAATGTTATTTGGGCTATAATTTATGCATTTTGTAAAATAATGGTTATTTGAATGTGCTGGCAGTATCTAGCTGTTATATTCTTATTATTCTTCCATGTAAGATTGAAAAAGAGGGTCATATCTTTTGCTTCAGACATCAGTATGAACCAGAATGGCACAAGGTGACAAGTTGTATGGACATTAACCTTGTTTGAAGGCTCACTATTGACCTCTGTGGTAACAACTGGTATACTTTCAGCCAAAGGCTCATTTGGATCAATATGGACTGATTAAAACTTCCTAAAATTTGACAGGCCAAAAGAAGGCTTTTACCTTCTTGAGGTAAAACTAGCTTCACATTAGACATCTGTACAATCACCCTGAGTACATTGTTGGTATTTGATGTGAATTTGAACTGTCTTGGAGACCTAACTTGCTGTAAGGTCATATTTTGGGAAGTTGCATTTCAAACCAGCCTGAGTTTCAGCATATGTGTAATGTGATTGGGGAGAAAAGGAAGTGTGCACACCACAATACATCAAAGGAACAGGAGTTGCTCATTTAGCCCCTTGAGCCTGCTCTTCCAGTCAATTAGATACATGTGTTTCAGTTCTCACATTGAGTGTTGTTCCTTTGATAAGGTAAATAGAATTGATTTATAATTTATTTTGGGAAACCTGCTTGGCTTTTCTCTGTCTGAGGCACAGAGATCAATTGTAGTATGCTAAATGCCATTTGCTAAGATAAATTAGCTTGGTGTATACCAAAGCATCAAATCTTGTAGCTTTTGACAAGCAGCAAGATTATTTTTTCTCATTGTCAACATGTTGTCATTCTGCAATATTATCCACAGATATGGATTAGCTTCTCCTTGATAAACTACTTCTCTGTTTACCACCTTCTGAACTCAGTGATTGAAATTTTTAACTTACTTTGAAGATCGACTTGTGTCAGTAACCCAAGTAATACTTCATTGTGGGATTAGGATTAAATTTTGTACAATAGCCATTCAGATATTTGAAGCATGACTTGGGTGAAACTGTTTGGAAACTGACCGTTCTTTCCGAGATCCACATAATGTTAATGTTTTAGGTGAAATGTCATTAATGTGAAATATTTCTTTCCTTGCAGATATTGTTAGATTTCATGAGCATTTCTAACATTTTCTGTTATGTTTCAGATAGAAACATAGAAATATAGAAAACCTACAGCACAATACAGGCCCTTTGGCCCTCAATGCTGTGCCGAACATGTACTTACTTTAGAAATTACCTAGGGTTATCTATAGCCCTCTCTTTTACTTGGACCCCAAGATCCTCTCTGATCCTCCACACTGCCAAGAGTCTTACTATTTGACCTACCAAAATGAACCACATCACACTTACCTGCATTGTACTCCATCTGCCAATTCTCAGCCCAGTTTTGCTTCCTATTGGTGTCCCGCTGTAACCTCTGACAGCCCTCCACACTATCCACAACACCTCCAACCTTTATATCATCAGCAGATTTACTAACCCATCCCTCCATTTCCTTATCCAGGTCATTTATAAAAGTCACAAAGAGAAGGGGGTCCCAGCACAGATCCCTGAGGCACACCACTGGTTACCAACCTCCGTGTAGAATATGACCTGTCTACAACCACTCTTTGCCTTCTGTGAGCAAGCCAATTCTGGATCCACAAAGCAAGGAGCCCTTGGATCCCATGCCTCCTTACTTTCTCAATAAGTCTTGCATGGGGTACCTTATCAAATGCCTTGCTGAAATCCATGTACACTACATCTACTGCTCTATCTTCATCAATGTGTTTAGTCACATACTCAAACAATTCAGTCAGGTTCATAAGGCACGAACTGCCTTTGATAAAGCCATGCTGACTATTCCTAATCATATTACGCCTCTCCCAATGTTCATAAATCCTGCCTCTCAGGATCTTCTCCATCAATTTACCAACCGCTGAAGTAACACTCACTGGTCTATAATTTTCTGGGCTATCTGTACTCCCTTTCTTGAATAAGGATACAACATCTGCAACTCTCCAACCCTCTAGAACCTCTCCCGTCGCAATTGTGATGCAAGGGTCATTGCCGGAGGCTCAGCAGTCTCCTCCCTCGCCTGCCGCAGTAGCCTAGGGAACATCTCATCCGGTCCCAGAGACTTATCCAACTTGTTGCTTTCCAAAAGCTCCAGCACATCCTCATTCTTAATGTCTAACTCAAGCTTTTCAATCTGCTGTAAGTCGTCCCTGCAGGCCAGTACGCCTTCTTAGCCACAGAGTCAATCTGCGCAGCAGCTTTGAGTATCCTATGGACTCAGACCCCAAGATCCCACTGATCTTCAACATTGTCAAGAGTCTTACCATTAATACTTAATTCTGCCATCATATTTGACCTACCAAAATGAAGCACCTCCCACTCTCTGGGTTGAACTCCATCTGCCACTTCTCAGCTGGATATTGTAGATATACAGCATATACAGCATTTTAGTTTTGCAGCATTGTAAATTTACATGTTGGGATATTTAGAAACCATCAAATGTGTCTTATAAACAAATAATAGCTTATAAATCATTTTGTAGATGGAATATCTTTAGATTAAATGAGTCAGATCAAATATGGATGTGATATTCCTACAGTTAAATGGATGACTAAAAATATTTTACAAAATGTGAGTATTTGCTAATTGTATATGAAAAACTTACAGAAGAAAATTGATAATTTTCCTCTTGCCAGTCATTAAGTAAACCAAAAAAGTAAAGAAGTGATAATATGTAAATTTGAAATCTTTGTTTTTTTCATTGTCATCTCCACAGAAAGTAGGCTGGCTTTGGAATGTATGAAAATAATGGTAGAAATTCAGCCAGGAGCAAAGGGGTGACAAATATTTTATCAACTGAATATCAATCATATATTAATAAATACAAATGGAGAAAATTAGTGCTGTAGCATTAAAAGAGGTCAGCAATAATCTGCTTATTTAAATCATGCAGATAAAACAAGGAGTGTTAAAACTTTAATTTCAGATCAGTAAGACTCAAAAGTCATGTAATGATGCAGTCTCAGACAAAATCCTACCCCCACACCCCCTTCACCCTTACTCTTGGCTTGATAGCTCTAATGAAAATATATTTGGCAGCTTCTGTCCAGTTTCCATGAGCAATGACAAAATAGCACAAAATCACCCTCATTATTGCCAATGGATGGCACATTAAATGTCTTCAAAAATTACCGAAATTGCAATATCTGAATAGCATTAAATGAAGAGCTTTAGGGGCTACACTGTGAAGTAGTGCTGTGCAGACAAGCACACTGCAACATAAAAAGACGGTACCCATCTGTAGATATTAATTGCTCCTTTTTATCCTCAAAGTTATCATCAAGAGATATTTGCATTTTTGGATTATTTCACTCTTACTTTCATTATTGATCATGTTGGCATTTTTATTGGAATAGTTTCCCTTGTAAGCTGTGATTTTCTGTAACTCAAAGTATTTAATGTTGCTTTGAAACTTAGGTGAGTTTAAAGTAGCTAGAGAAGAAATGGAATTTTTTTTGATGTATTTGAGATCTTAGTTTATACATTGGTGCTCCTATTTAGAATATGGCAAACTTGAAATGAGCTGAACTCTGAAGCAATTTGCCAAACAACAAAACAAGCCGTAATGGTTATACTTTTCCTCATAACATGTTGTAAATACTCAGTGAATCAGGTGGTATCCCTGGAGGTAAACCAATTTAACATTTTAGATCAGTGATTCTTGATTAAACCTGGAAAGTACAAGGTAGGATGAAAGATGTGCTGGGGAGGAATGGAGCGAATGAAGGTGAAGGGTTATGACGGATTGGGGAGCAGCAAGACCAAATGACAAATACTAAATGCAAGAGATTATGTAGATGCTGGAAATCTTAAGTAAAGCATACAAAATGCTGGAAGGACTTAGCAGGTCAGGCAGCATCTATGCAGGAGAATAAACACTAAACATCTTGGGCTGAAAACCTGTCATCAGCACTGGAAAGCAAGGGGGCAGAAGCCAGTAAAATAATGAGGGAGGCAGAGAAGGGGTTCAAGCTGGCAGGTGTTAGGTGAGATGAGGTGAGGGGGAAGGTGGGTGTTGGAGGGGGAATGAAATAAGAAGCTCAGAGGGAATAGATGTGAGAGGTAAAGGACTGAAAAGTAAAAGTAGGAAAAAACTAACAGCAGAGGACAGAATCAGAATCAGAATTGAGCTTAATATCACTAGTATGTTGTGAAATTTGTTGACTTTGCAGCAGCAGCACAATGCAATTGATAATAATAGAGAAAAACCTGTGAATTACATTAAGTATATATATATATGTTTTAAGTAAGTTGAATTAAATAAGTAATGGAAAAATAAAAATATAAAAACAAAAGCGAGGTAGTGTTGATGGGTTCAATGTCCATTCAGAAATTGGATGGCAGAGGAGAAGAAACTGTTCCTGAATCGTTGAGTGGGTGCCTTCATGCTTCCTTTCTGATGGTAGCAATGAGAACAAGGTATGACCTGGGTGATGGGGGATCTTTAATGATGGACACTGCCTTTCTGAGGCATCACTTCTTGAAAATGTCCTGGATATCACAGAGGCTAGTGCCTTCAGAGATGGAGCTGACTAAATTTACAACTTGCTGCAGCGTACTTCAATCCTGTGCAGTAGCTCTCTCCCAACCCCATACCAGACAGTGATGCAGCCAGTACAGATGTCCACAGTACATCTGGAGAAATTTTCGAGTGTGTTTGGAGACATACCAAAACTTCTCAAACTCCTAATGGAATGTAGCTGCTGTTGTGTCTTTTTTGTAACTGCCTTAATATATTGGGTCCAGGTTAGATTGTCAGAGATATTGACACCCAGGATTTGAAATAAATCACTCTTTCCACTTCTGATCCCTCTACGCGGACTGGTATGTGTTCTCTCAGCTGATCCTTTCTGAAGTATACAATCAGTTCTTTGGTCTTGCTGACATTGAGTGCAAGGCTGTTGCTATGACACCACTCAATTAGCTGGCATATTTCACTACTGTATTTGTCACTGTCTGGAATTCTGCCAAAAATGGTTGCATCGTCAGCAAATTTATAGATGGCATTTGAGCTATGCCTCGCCACACAGTCATGGGTGTAGAAATAGTAGAGTAGTGGGCTAAGCACACATCCCTGAGGTGTACCAGAGTTGTTTGTCAACAAGGTGGAGATGTTGTTTATGATCCTCACAGATTCTGGTCTACCGGTTAGGAAGTCAAGGATCCAGTTGCAGATGGAGGTACAGAGGCCTAGGGTCTGGAGCTTTTTGATCAGAACTAGAGGAATAATTGTGTTAAATGCTGAGTTATAGTCAATAAACAGCATCCTGACATAGGTATTTCTATTGTCCAGGTGATCCAAGGCTACGTGAAGAGCTAATGAGATTGTGTCCACTGTAGACCTATTGTGGTGATAGGTAAATTGAGACCATAAGACATAGGAGCAGAAGATCTAGCATCTGCTCCACCATTCAATCGTGGCTGATCATTTTATCCCCCTCCTCAACTTCATTCCTCGGCCTTTTCCCTATAACCTTTGATGCTTGTTCAATCAAGAACCTATCAACCTCTGTCTTAAATACACTGAACAACCTGGCCTACACAGCTGCCTGTGGTAACAAATTCCAGAAATTCATCACCCTCTGGCTAAAGAAATTTCTCCGCATTTCTGTTTTAAATGTATGCCCCTCTATCCTGAGGCTGTGCCCTCTTGTCCTAGATGCCCCCACCTTGGGAAAGATTATTTCTACATTTACTCTGTCTAGGCCTTTCAACATTTAAAAGGTTTCAATGAGATCCCCCCTCATCCTTCTAAATTCCAGCGAGTACAAACCCAGAGCCATCAAATGTTCCTCGTATGATAACCCTTTAATTCCTTGAATTATCCTTGTGACTGCCTCTGGATCTTCTCCAATGCCAGCACATCTTTTTTGAGATGAGGAGCTCAAAAACTGATCACAATATTCAAACGACACATACAAAATGCTGGTGGAACACAGCAGGCCAGGCAGCATCTATAGGAAGAAGCACTGTCGACGTTTTGGGCCGAGACCCTTCCACCGAAGGAATTATAGATGGGGAGCAGCCAGAGAGGGTTTCACTGAACTCCAATTGAAGAGAAGATTTAAACTTCTTCAGTGTAGGCATCACTGGCAGAGGCTTCGCAGTAGTGAATTTAAAGAGCAAACACGAGAAAATCTGCAGATGCTGGAAATTCAAACAACACACACAAAATGCTGGTGGAACACAGCAGGCCAGGCAGCATCTACAGGGAGAAGCACTGTTGACGTTTTGGCCGAGACCCTTTGTGTGTGTGTGTGTGTGTATATATATATATATTATATCAGGTCTTACTGATGTAGAGGAGGCTGCACCGGAAGCATCAGATACAATAGGTAACTCCAATAGACTCATAGTGAAGTGTTGCCTCAGCTTGAAGGATGGTTGGGGCCCTGAATGGTGGTGAGGGAGGAGATGATGTGATGGTACGTTCTATTGAAAGGAATTGGGAAAGGCTATTGAAGAACAAAAGTTGTGTCTTCTGGAAGTATAACATGAAAATGGCTGCAGAAGAGAGAGAGGAGTTAGGGGTGAGAGGAACAGTGAATGCTAGAATTGTGCAATACTGATTAGCTGCTGAAATGACTGATTATCTGTAGAATATACTGCTCATCTTAAAATATGTTGGCTTGGAAGCTGATGTGCTGTGCCTTGCATACGTGTTAAGATTAGCTGGAACTGTGCAAGGTCAAAGACAAAAGTTAGAAGAGACATAGAGTGGAAAAATGAAAGCAACGACAAATGGAATCTCAGTTATTTTATCCCATTATAAGGGATTATGGAAATTAATTTGGGCTATTTTTGCATGCCACATTCTAATAAATTAAAGGGTCTTAATGGATGTGACATACAGGATTAGGGTAAGCAAATGGTCAGAAGCAGAAAGTTTCAGTTCATTGACAAACTGTGACTGGAATAATTTTGCCAACAAAGGAACAGTTTTCATGTTTTCATCTGGATTACTGGTTGAGTCCTACTTCAGATGTCACGTTTACAGTTTTTGCTGGATGATCATGGAACAGATTTTGATTGAAAATTAGATGATCTTTCCTTACTGGTAAAAAGACAGCATTACTTGAAGGTTCCTTCTGGGAGAAATGGTCCAGAAGTTATAAAACTCAGTTCAATAAATCAAACATTTTACTTAAATCTGCAGCATTGTCGTGTTGTCCTATCATTATGATTAAGTTTCAGTTATAAAGTAGTTACGTCAGTAGTTTATGACTGTAATTTTAGAGAAACACCTTGCGTGCGTGTGTTCTGTCAAGGCAAAGCTTTAGAAGCTCAAAGCCTAGTAAATTATCAAGCATGAAAACAGAACTATTTATTCACATGTATATACAGTGGATTCTGGTTTATTGGGCCTTTGGTTAATTAGGACAGCCACTTAATTGGAACAACTCTTAAAGACAAATTGAGAAAATAGCAAGGATACCCTTCATTTATTTGGGACATTATGCTGTTTAATTAGAACAGGAGACTCATTCAAAAGAACACGGCAGCGTACATTGAATTAATTCCTCCGTCAATTACTATTAGGAGTCAATATACAATTTTATAGTATTGTAGTAGTTTTGGTAGTGTTCTACTTTGTCTGTATTTCAATTAAATACGTAACTTGTTACTCAGTTAAACTGTAGTTAACTGGGCCAAAATGTACTGATCCTGATGTGTCCCAGTTAACTGGAATACACTGTATTTTATATGCTTTTATACACACACAATTAGCAATTTGATATAAACATTATTCTTTGACATTAAATTACATATGTAGGGAAGCAATAACTGTGGCCTTGATAGGGGTTTTTGCATTTTCATTAGTCACAGAAGACTGGAGGATAACTAAAGTTGTTCCTGTATTTAGGAAGGGTAGAAGTAATAAGCAATTTAGCAAGAAATTGGTGTGTCTCCTCTCAGTGGAGAAAATTCTGGTGGTTAGGACTTGTGTATATTTGGAAAGGCAGAGGCTAATTAGAGATAATCATGGCTCAATGTAGGGGAAATCCCGCCTCACTAAATTGGTGAAGTTTTGTTTTGAGGAGATTGATGAAGGTAGGGCAGGGGATGCTTAAGTAGAGTTTAGTGAGGCATTTGACAAGGTCCGTGTATTGTGAACTCATCCAGAAGGATGGAAGGTGAGATGGTTGATTAGATCATTAGATCTCTACCTCCTCCAACAAAATAAGGGTGTTTTCCTCACTGGAAGTCTGTGACTATTAGTGTACTGCAGATATTGGTGCTAGGGCCCTTGTTGTTCATGATGTATGTTAACAACATGGGCATGAACGTAGGATGTGTGGTTAGTAAGTTTGCAGATGATACAGAAACTGGGGACATTGTGTACAGCACGGAAGATGATCTAAAACTAGGGAAGGAATATAGAAAAGTGGAGTAGAGCATTGGCAATGGAATTTACTTCTTACAAATGTAAGGTAATGCATTTTGGGAAGTTAGATGGGTAGAGTTTAGACAGTAAATGGTGGAGAATGTTGATGAACAGGGAGACTTTGGGATTCATAGTTCCTTGGAAGGGTAGGTAGGTTGGTGAATAGAGTATAAAAGTTGGAATGTTATGTTGTATATTAACAAAACACAGATTAGACCACACTTGGAGTATTGTGTGAATTTCTGGTTGCTACACCATAGGAAGGATGTGATTGTGTTGTAAAGAATCAGAGGATCAGGATGTTGTGAGAATTGCAGGACTTCATTTATGGGGAAAGATTAGATAGGTTGGTCTTGTTTTGCCTGGAGTAATGGAGGCAATGGAGGCTTGGCTTCCTCACCAGAAGACCACAGTCTATGCGGATCGGAAATAACATCTCAACCTCACTGACAATCAACATTGGTGCACCTCAGGGATGTGACCTTAGCCCATTGCTCTACTCTTCCTATACCCATGACTGTATGGCTAAGCACAGCTCAAACGCCATTTATAAATTTGCTGACAACACAATTATTGTTGGCAGAATTTCAGATGGTGATGAGAGGGCATACAGGAGTGAGACATATCAGCTAGTTGAGTGGTGCTGCAGCAACATCCTTGCACTCAACGTTAGTAAGACCAAAGAACTGATGATGAACTTCAAAAAGGATAAGACGAGGGAACTCACACCAGTCCTAATACAGGGATCGAAAGTTGAAAGAGTGAGCAATTCCAAGTTCCTGGGTGTCAGTATCTCTGAGGATCAAAATAAATGACAGAGTTGTAAACTTCGCTTCATCATAGGCACTAGCCTCTCTAGAGTCTAGAACATCTTCAAGGAGTGATACCTCAAAAAGGAAGCATCTATCATTAAGGATTCCTATCACCCAGGACATATTCTGCTTTCAGTTCTACTATCAGCGAGAAGGTACAGGAGGCTGAAGGCACGCACTCAACGATTCAGGGACAGCTTCTTCCCGTCTGCCATCTGAGTTTTGAATGGACATTGAACCCCTGAACACTGCCTCACTGCTTTTTAATTTTTTTAAAATTTTTTCATTAGTTATTTAATTTAATTGTTTAATATATATACTTACTGTAATTCATGTTTTTTTCTCTATTACTATGTATTTCATTGTAGTGCTGCCACTAAGACAACAAATTTCATGACATATGTTGGTGATATTAAACCTGATTCCGATTTTGTGAGGTGACGTGATAGAGCTATATAACATTACAAAAAAAACGGTCTGATTAGATAGTCTGAATTTTTCCTCATTGTAGCATATCTAAAACAAGAGGACTAAGAAGGAGATTTTTAAAAGAGATTTGAGGGGATAGTTTTTTTTTGTACAAAGAATTGTTGATCTCTGGATTTCACTGCCAGAGGAGATGATGGAATTTTATCCAAACCAGTAGGTTTAACAAGTATTTCAACAGGCACTTGAATAGGCAATGCTCAGATAGATATTGACTTGTGGACAAGTGAGATTAGTGTATGTGGGCAAAAAAGTTGGCATAGACATTGGCCTGATTTTTGTGTTGTGGAATTAAATGTTGATGCAGCGGCAGAATGCAATACAAAGTGGGTTTGTGACTGACATTCACTGACAATTAGATCTAATCTTTATTGACTTGGAAAGCTGGTCATTATGGCTGCTTCATGCAACTTGTTAGCTAAGGGACCTGTCCCTAATTGCAATTGGTGGAGCCTGAGTCAATAGAGATTTGCTAGGTTTAAATATGGGCCATTCCTTTTCTGACTTCATGTTGACTTTTCACGTGTACTGTATTTTTGAAGCTTCTTTTGTTCATAGTGAGTTAAGTGGCAAAAGCTCAAATCCATTTATCCAATTCAACTCAAGGCTGTAAAACAGTAGCGTAGTGGTTAGCACAGCTGTCTACAGTACAGGTGACCCAGGTTCAATTCCCGCTGCTGCCTGTAAGGAGTTTGTACGTTCTCCCCATAACTGTGTGGGTTTCCTCTGGATGCTCTGGGTCCTCCCACAGCCCAACAACCTACTAGTTAGTAGGTTAATTGGTCATTTTAAGTTGTCCAGTGATTAGAAAAGGATTAAATTGGGGGAATGCTGGGCAGCGTGGCATGAAGGGCTGGAGGGGCCTACTCTGCACTGTATGACAATAAGCAATAAAAACCCAGGCTATTCAGGAGCTGAACATAAATTTAAAATGGTTGAAGTTCTTAGCAGATCAGTTTGCCTAGCATTTTCTGCTTTTGTTTTAGAGTTCCAGCATCTGCAGTTAGGAAGCTGGATATCTGTTTCAAGTTGATGCTCTGACTAGTTGGCCAGTTGCCAAATCAATAACTCGCCCACTTTTAGAAGCATCTGTCCGAACTCCACCTCACCCTTTCTCCTCATCTTATCTGGTGACTTGAATGTGCTCAGTAATTATATTGAACTATTCTTTGGCTAACTAATTTGCACCAATTAACTAGAATGTTTGAGATTTTTTGCAACCTCGTGGAATAGGTTAGTAGATAGCCTCCTGGTTATAAGGCAACTCGGTGAGCAAGTGGCTATATGAGGTGACATCCATGTCCTGCACTCTTGTAGCCACAATTGCAGTCAATCACTGTTCTGGTCTGCCTAATCTTGTGGGCTGAAGGGGAGGTGGGTAGGGAGTGCTGAATGAAGTTGAAGGAGATAAGAACAGCGGTGCTGATTGCAAGCTGAGACAGCGAGTGATTGAGGGGAAATGTAAGTGGAGAGGCAACTAAAAGAGGGAGGTGATTAGGATTGCAATTGGTTTATTATTGTCACATGCACCAACGTATAGTGGAAAGGTTGTCTTGCACACCAATTTCAGGAAAAATGTCAGGAACGAAAGCAACCCTTGTATTCGGCTTTCATAAATTTGACAAAAGGATTTGATACAGTAGACAACCCAGCTCTCTGGTCAAGGCATGAATATCCTGACAAGCGTGTATGGGTACTGAGGCTACTGCATGATGGCATGTCAGCCACAGTATTCAGCAATAGTGGCGCAGAATCGGAATCCTTCTCTGTGAAGACAGGAGTCACAAAGAGTTGCATCATTGCACCCACCTATTTTCCATCTTTATTGCTGTCATCCTTCACCCCATTGGCCAAGACCTGCATACAGGGAATCCCAGCATGTATAGAATGGACAGCAGGCCTTTCAACCTCAACTGGTTCAAGGCCAAGAAGCACCACTATCATAGAGCTTCAGTATGCAGATGACAATGCCATTGCAGCACACTCAGAAGAAGACATCCAATGTATTCTGAATGCCTTTGTCAAGGCATATAGAGCCCTGGGTCTTGTTCTGAATATAAAAAAAAGATACATGTCTTATATCAGCCACTGCCCAACCAGCCACTTATTCAGCCTTCCGTAAAAATTGACGATATCGCCCTTGAACATGTAGACCACTTTCCCTACCTTGGCAGAATTCTCTCCTAAAAAGCCAACATCAACTTAGAGATCAACCATCGCCTGAATAGTGTTAGTGGAGCCTATGCAAGATTAAGGAAAAGAGTCTTTGAAGACTGTGACCTTCAGGTGTAAACAAAACTTTTGGTCTATAGAACAGTTGTCCTTCCTATTATTACTCCATAGAGCTGAATCATGGACCACCTATGGCAGGCAGCAGAAATCCCTGGAACAATACCGCTAAAGGTCTGTATGAAAGATTTTGAGGATCAGCTGGAAGGACAGACACACTAACATCAGCATACTGGAGGAGGCCAACGTGAACAGTATTTTCACCATGATAAAGCAACACCAACTCTAATGGATAGGTCATGTCATCAGGATGCCTAACTTATGTCTGCACAAACAAATCCTTTACTCCCAGTTGAAGGAAGGTCAGTGAGCTCCTGGTGGGCAAAGGAAATGTTTCAAGGATAACATCCAAATCAGCCTGAAGAAATTCAACACTACATTTAAGAACTGAGAATACATTTTACTGAATATATCAGCCACCACCCAACCATCCATTTATTCAGCCCTCCATAAAAGTTGATGATATCGACCTTGAAAATGGGCATACTAAACCATTTGCACCAAATGGGTTGGAAATTTGTCCAAGAGCGAGTTGCGCTATATGAGAGCAATCTCCCTTGTGCCGTAGAGAATAAGCAGCAGCTGCAAAAGGAGAGAATGAGCAACCAAAAGACCCAATCACTGACCACAGCCAACACTTACTGCGACCGAATATGTGGATCCCAAATTGGCCTCTACAGCACCCTGAGGATCCACTAGTAGACAACCTCTTAGGAGAACATCACACTTGACTTGAGTAATTGCACTACTCCTATATACAGATCAATTCATTGCACAGTGCATTGAGGTATACAAGGTAAAAAAGTAACAGAATGCAAAATAAAGTGCAGTAGTTACAGAGAAACTGCAGTGCAGGTAGACCGTAAGGTGAAAGATCATAATGCAATAGATTGTGAGGACAAGAGTCCATCTTATTGTACTGGGGAACCATTCAATACTCTTATAACAATGGGGTGAAAACTATCCATGAGCTTGGTGGTACGTGCTTTTAGGCTTTTGTATCTTCTGCTTGAAGGGAGAGAGGAGAGGGGAGAATGTTTGGGGTGGGTGGGGCCTTTGATTATGCTAGCTACTTTACTGAGGCATCAAGAAGTAATGACAGGATTCGTGGAAAGCAGGCTTTCCGTGACGTTCTGAGTTATATCCACAATGGCGTACCGGGAATGAAGACCTGCGCTAATCAATTGGCTAAGTGTTTATGGACATCTTTGATCTCTCGCTTTGGAAATCTAAGGTACCTACCTACTTCAAGCAGGCTTCAGTCATACTGATGTCCAAGTAGAACATGGTAACCTGCATCAATGATTATCATCCAATAGCACGTATATCCACTATGATTAAGTGCTTCAAGAGGTTGGTCATGAAGCATATCAACTTCTGTCTGTGGAGTGACCTGCATCCATTCCAGTCTGCCTACCATCATAACAGGTCAACAGCTGCTGCTATTTCATTGGCTCTTCACTCTGTTCTGGAACAGCTGGGCAATGAAGATGCATATGTCAGGATGCTCTTCATTGACTACAGATCAGCATTCAACACTTCCATCCCCTGAAAACTCATTAATCAGCTTCAGGACCTGGGCCTCGATACCTCCTGTGCAACTGGATCCTCAATTTCCTCATTGGCAGATCCCAGTTAGTGTTTATTGGCAACAATATCTCCTTCACACTCACTGTCAGTACAGGTGCATCACAAAGGTGTGTGCTTAGCCTCCTGCTTCACTCACTTTATACCTATGTTTGTCAAGTCAAGTCAAGTTTGTTGTCCTTTAACTATATACATGTATACCGTCAAACTAGACAATGTTTCTCTGGACCAGGATGTAAAGCACAGTACTACACATTTAACACAAAATAACTTAAGAAAGTAAAAATAAAATCTACAAATTAATTACACATGAAGTGCATAAATTAAATATCACGTGGTTTAATGCAGATCCAATGCCATATTTAAGTTAGCTGACAACATCACTGTTGGCCATTGCAAAGGTAGTGAATTAGCGTATTGGAAGGAGATTGAAAATCTGGTTGCATCCCACAGCATCTTCACTCAATGCCAGCTAAATGAAAGAGCTGATTATCAACTACAGAAGGAAGAAGCCAGAGGTACGTGAGCCAGTCCTCCTTAGGGGACCAGAGGAATCAGTAGCTTTATGTCAGAGGAGTACACACAATGTGGTGGAGGAGCTCAGCAAGGTCAGGCAGCATCTGAAGATGGGTATAAACAGTCGACATTTCAGCCCGAGACCCTTTATCAGAGAATCTGTCCTGGGACCGTTGCATAAGTGTCATCACAAAGAAAGCACGGCGGTGCCTCTACTTTCTTAGAAGTTTGCATAAATTCAGGATGTCACAAAAAGACTTTGACAGCCTTCTATGCTGCACAGTGGAGAGTATCGTATCTGGCTGCATCACAGCCTGGTATGAAAACACCAAAGCCCAGAAACGGAAAGGACTACAGAAATTAGAAGATACAGCCTAATCCATTACAGACAAAGCCTTCCCCACTATTGAATACATTTGTATGGATGCTGCCACAAGAAAGCAGCATCCATCATGAAATGTCCCCACATAGGATCTGCTCTCTTCTTGTTACTACCATTGATCAGGAGGCCTTAGGTCGTGCACCACCAGGTTCAGGAACAGCTGTTACCCTGCAACCAACAGGTTCCTGAACCGGCGTGGGTAACTTCATTCACGTTCTCACTACTTTTTCGTTGACTTTAAAACTTTGAAACGTTTGTTAACATTGTTCCTCCACCATGAGGGAAAACAAACATCTCTTCTCATTAACCAAACTAAAAATTGTAAATGCAATCATCTAGCTTGTCAGTGAACCAATAAATATTATGTTTAAGACAATATGTAATTTATATTTTATATTCAATGTAACTTCAGAGTTTGCACTGGAGGTCCATTGGACATTCTGCAGTAACCATAAGTGATGTTTCTGCTGCTTATCTTGTAAAGTTACTGCGACACAACAACAGAAAATTGAAAATGGGTGATTCAGGAATTCTTTCTTAAAGGAGTTAGAAACGCAAATTATTTGAACGGGCAGTTTTAATGTTTAAAATCATGGAATATATAGTATTTGGTTATATATCCAGATACATGACAATGAAGAGGAACTTTGAAGAGCACTGTATATGGATTGAACAGAAGATTAGATATAGCTGAGGACAAAAACACTTTTGCAAAATCAAAGGATATATTGGCCATGTTATGTGATGTTAATGACAATGAATTTAAAAGATTGTACTTACCAGAAGGAAGTGAGTGTATCTCTAAAATTTAGGAACATGCTGGAGATACTAATGCATTTTCAGCAATGAATGGGTCAAGGAGTTATAATGAGTATTAATTACCGTATACAAAGTAAATTTATATTAGAATATACTGTATGTTTGGTACTATAACAAAAGATCACTAGAGTTTTAATAAAGACAGAAGGCTAACAGATGTTTGTATCAGATAAAGAATAATTCAGAATAATTACCAGATTGTGTCCAAGCAATTTTTTTCAACATACAAATTCAGGTTACTTTTTACAATGTGCTGTACAGTATGTAATTCTGGGGTAGTTGGATGGTACTGGAAGGATGCTCTTGTGATTCATGTATTGTGATTATACTGGACAATTAACAATGTTGAAATAATTGTTGTAAGCTTATTCTGTCATAATTGCCTGTTAATGTCTGAGGAATTACATTAACATACAGTGATGAGCAGAGGAAATTACAGAGTGTTTTGACAGCACTGCGCAGCACTGAAAGAGACCAATCGGCCCATTGTTCTTGTGCCAGTGAAAGAATTAATTATCTTTTACCTTGTCCAGTTGCTATGTATATATTTCCTTTTATTGTATTCAATGTCAGTTTCATTTTTAGGTAGTGCACTCCATGTTAAAATTCCTTCATATTTCTTTCTTCATAACTGTTGGCTGTAGTGTTAATTAACTTTAATCAGTAGTGACCAATTTTGTCCTTTTTTATTCTGTCAAATGTCTGCATGATTTTAAGCACCACTATAAAATCTGCCTTCCATCATTTCTATCTCAAACCCAAAAAACAACCCTAGTAAGGTCAGCTCTGGCTTCTTTTGTCTCTGTAAGTAACTGAGTTCTTTCATTCCTTGTGATATTGTAATAAATCCCATCAACAGTCTCTCCATGGCTTTGACATTCTTATAAATGTGACCTGCCTAGAACTGACCATGGTATTCTGGCTTTGTCATAATATTCTAGATTAAATACTGTGTCAAGGCCCATCTGTTCTTTTGGTAGATACAAAACAAAATCCCATTGGTCAATTTCGAGAAGAGCACTGTTCTGTTTAACTTAATCTCTCAGCTACTTTGACTGAAATAAGTGATCTGATCACTATTGCTTTGCTGTTTGTGGAATCTTACTGTAAAAATAGATTACTAGATTTTCTGAATCAGACTAATTGCTGTTGCAATTAGTGATATTGCGTTGTGACATTCTTTGGGATATTCTGGAGTAAAATGGACTGTATAAATATCCTGCAACTTCAAAGATTCACATTAGATCAAATAATTTCACCAATTTCCTCTGCCAGTTATCAGTTTGCTTTGTTCTTTTGTTCATGTTTTCTTGATGTCTGCCTCTCTTCAGAAGTAATCATGTTTCTGAGTTTAATACCACACTTTGTGGTATATATAGTAGTGTAGCTTAGGTCATCCAGTGAGGGGCACTAAAGTAAGCCTCTTCTGTTTAGTAGATAGCTCATCCTTGCCGCTTTTTGTCCTGTCGCAATTGATGTAACCATAATTACTTTTATTTTAATTCTGGGCATTTAGATTATGTTAACAGACCTCACTAGGGTCTTACTTTGTCAAGCACTTTTTGAATATACAGGTACACACCATCAACCTCTTTCCTTTCGCAAACTGTCTTTCATTTACTTTTAGCAGGGTACGGGGTTTTATTTATTAATTAGCACTTGGAAATAGATGTATTAATGTTGTGCTTATTAAAATGGATGGCATATATTGTTGGAGGAGAGATGGAGGAGATATGTTGGAGGATAAATGATCAGGAACAGAGAACATGAGAAATCTTTTACTCAAGGGGGTTATGAGGCAATGGAATCTACTACAGTAGTCGGTCAGTGAACTGGAGATGATTTCAGTGATAGGTTACATATGTGGTTAATATAAAATAGGATAAAGTAGAGTACATGGGATTATGGCTACTATTTGCATCCCTGGTGAATATTAATCACAGAATAATCTTGTCTCAGTATTGTAATATCTGAATGTTGGGTGTTTGGATAAATTGGATTTCAATATCTCATTCTTGGAGCTAGGGAAGGTGGGTGGGATAGTGGGGGGGGGGGGAGTTGAAGTGACAGTGGTACTTGAATTTTCCCAGTTAAAATTGAATTAATATAATGCCTTTCAAGGCATCAACATACTCCAAGTATTTGTTTTGTTACATATGTGATATAACAAATGAGCCTGCTTTTTTTTCTAACAACAAATCTCACAAAAAGAAATGCATTAATAACTGAATAACCTTAATGGGTGTAAAATAAAAAACTACAGACACTGGAAATTTTAAGTAAACTTGAAGTGTGACAGAATCCCAAAAGGTATTCAAAAGAGGATAGTGATGGAGCAGTATTACTGTTGTGGAGCAATGCCACAGTAAGTAGATCGTTCACCATTATGTTGTTGTTGTTGTTTGCTGGATAAATATTAGCCAGGATGCCAAGGAAGAACTCCGAGTTACTTTTCAAATGGTGCCTTAGAACCTTTACTATCAGCATGAAAGGTCCCTATTTGGGTGACAATTTTGACAGTGCCGAACCCCCTCTATTATCCAGGAGTTTCAGTCAACTCCTGAGAATGCCATAAGTGCTCCTCTTCTTCACTTGGTTGTTAAAAATGGCACTGGGCTCCCAGTCAATAGGCTTGAGGTAGAAAAAGCGCAGTGTACCATTTCTCTGTGTCTTTCCATCTCTCTCTTATCTCCCATGAGTTCTTGCTACTTTCAGAGCAGGTGGGTGGCTTTCATGCTTACATTGAATTTCTTCCCTTATCGTCCCTTAGCTCCCTCTCTTTCCTTTATCTCTGTCCTGTCCCTTGTTCCTTGCTCCTTCTACAATTCCTTTCCACTATCCTCCTCTTTCCCCTCATCATCATCCCTGGTATTCTTCTTGCCCCTTCGATCATAGGAAAGCAACTTACAGAAATGATGTAATGTGACAAATTGTTTGTCGTTGGAGGGGAGGTAGCTTTTGTCCCTTTGCCTCTAAGTTAACCCAGGCTATCAAAACGACATGAGTTGAGCAAGGCAAACCAAAAGGTAAGGTGTTCAAAGGACATGGTAAGGTAGCACACAGAAAGCGGCCGTTTTTTTTGCGGTCTTGTCACTCAACACTACAATCAAATTAAATGGCATTTAGGAAGCCCTGAAATTGATTTTTATGGCACAGTAGGAATCATTGTGACATTATGCTGAAGCTTTATTTTGAACATCCGATTCTTTGATATTTACTCTCAGTATTTTGTATTAGTAAAATTACATGCTATAGGACTTTTTGCACCACAGCAGCTTTGCTCGTATTTTACATGGTTTTCTATGACCTCAGTCGGTATGGTGCTCATGAAGCAGTGGGACGATGGGTAAATAGCCCCGCTGCCTCAGGGGAGACGAAGGCTATGGGAGTAAACCCAGACAGAGAATCTGGAGTGGAGCCCCTAAGGTGGCTGGATGTCATTGACATCATTCTGACAACGCCTGCAACCAAGCTGGTATTAAATGTATAGCTTCGCTTTCCTTTGAACTACACTGGTGAGACCGAGAGGTGGATCTTGATGACTAGGCATCCTGGGATATCTCTACCTTCCGCCCAGGCTTCTGCCCTGGAGAGTTCACTCCAGCACCACTATCCATTGTCCTTCAAGACAGGCAGATGCCATCGTTATTGTCAGTTTGCAAGAAGTCCATAATGCAGTTCTTTACCTGTGGGAAACTTCATGGTCAACACCTCAAGGGCTGCTAATGAGTCCGTGTGTCATTTTCTCTGATGTGCCGTCCCTTGAGTACAGTATCTTATGTAAACACTTCAGGAAAGAAAGCCACATTGACTCTGTCCCATCATGCTTTCATTGGTTCATTTTGTTTGTAGTTTTGGAGGTGACACTCATCTTCAAACTTTGCAAAAATTGTACTATTCCAAACAAATTAGATTAGTTTAGCTTTATTTGTCAAGTGCATTGAAAGAATGAAATGTGTCTTTTGTGTTGATGATGTGCTGGGAGCAGTCCACAAGCATGCCATGCTTTTCAGTGCGAACATAGCATGCCTACAACTGTGCATCTTTGGAATGTGGGAGATAACTGGTGCACCTGGAGGAAACACACACAGTCATGGGGAGAATGTACATACTCCTACAGACAATGGCAGGAATTGAACCCTGATCTTACTGTAAAGCTTCATGCTGACCATGACGCCACTGTGCAGCCATCTAATTAACTGTGCAAGTTTCAGTCCGTTTTTTTTTTGGAGGGAAACACAGTGTATTACACTTTGCATATTTACATGCATGGTGTCCATCTGCAGCATTAGCACAGGATAACACAGTGAGAAATACCAATCGTTTTCAATACAAAAAAATGTATAAAGTGGTTAGTCACCTTTGTTTGCCAAATTTAAATCAACTTTATAATTCATCCATTTTATGATTGGTTAAATCTTGCCTCTAGTCTGTTTTTAAAAAAAATGCAGCATTGCTGATGGAAATTTATGTTTTTTTAAAAAATATGTACAAGTTTATTTGATCAGCAATTAGTAAGCAGTCTTCTTTACAGCTTTGGATGTTATCAGTTGCTTTGCACAGAGCAATTTTGTGCATGTAACCGAGATAGAACATAGAACATAGAGACTGGGGAAAAAATATCTTTTCCTCTAAATGAATTCGCTATTCATAGCTCACTTTCAAGATAAATCCATACCTAATCCAAGCATAGAATTGAAATGGGCCAGATCACTTCCCGTTCAGCACATTATCTAGACAATATTTGGATGTCCAAGCATAAAATACTAGCCAATTATTCATGTTTTTCATTTCTCAGCACACTGAATTTTGTCAGTCATCTTTGGTTCAGTTTCAGCTTCTTGTAAAACATCGTATTTCATATAATGAAGTGTTTTAATTTAGATTCAGTTGCAGCATGAATAACCAAATGAGGTGAGGTACTACAAGTATTACAGATTGATCACATTTAATAAATGGTCTGTAGAAATCTGGATCTAAATATATTTTTATTGGCAAATCTTAAAAGTAAGGAGACACCGAGCTAATAGCTTTCATTGTAGAAGAAATTGTTTCATTTTAATGTTCTCTAAGAACTTTAACAATGGGGGAATTTGTTCCATATATATATATAAAATATATGTTGGCTGCTTGTGTGTTCCGACAATCTTGTCTTTCAAACCAAATAATCTAGACATGCCGTGTGTTTAAAATACCTTTGGTTCTACATCACTTGGTAACATAAATACTGCACTGATGCAGTTAGAAAAACAACTCAAAAATGCATTTGCTATCATATATTTATCATAGCAAAACAGTATTTAAGATGGTTATTTGATATCTGGGTTTACGCAGTGAATATGAGTTGGTTCTGCATTTTAGAACATTTGAACTCCTTATTTGATGACTACCTTGAACTTCTCTAAGAAATATTGATTTCCTTGATGTAGTACAGGGAAAGTTCAATTGCTGAATACACGGATATTACTGATTCAGAATTCAATTGCTGGTATACTGTCTAACAACAGCAGCAAGTTTATAATCTAAATTTACTTCAACTTTTACCAAACAGAATGAAATTCAAATTTGTTGAGTTTCATAGTAAAATTATATTTATTGCACATTTTATAAAACCCTGTAACAAATTAAAAAAAAAATATATATGTATATATATCTATTTTAAATTTATATCAACATGTTTTGGGTTGCTCCAGATTTCCAACAACTGCAATCTTTCTTGCATCTCTGTTTTAAACATGTTATATTTAAAGTTCTAAAAATTACTTCCATTGTTCTATGTTTTAATGATTTTTAATACGTCATTGTTGAGCTGAAGGCTACAAAACTTTACGAAATGCTAAATTTTAAGGTTTGTTTTACTCATTGTGTAAGAGTCCCATAACTAGGTCTAAATAGTTGTAAAAATAGTTACATACAGTACATAGGAATTTTTGAGGAGGTCTGCCTGTGAAGATATATGATAACATAAACATTCAATGTTGTTGAAGGACTTGGTGTTTAAGTCCTCAACATAGTTTATTGCAGAGAAGTGTGAGGTTTATTTCTGTTAAAATTATAAATCAAGAAGCAGTATTACCAATTTCCCATTCAGTGGATCTTTAGCTGTTTGGATAGTGGCTTGGTTTAAACTTATCTCCATAATCTAACCACTGTCATAAGAGCTTAATAAAAAGGCCTGTACTGTAATAGAATCAAACTCTTTCCTTTTTTCTCTTAGGCTGCCAGGACAATGCCAGTACTTGGGTCTGCCAGTCCCTGATTACTTCAAGAAGTGGATTAATCTCAAAAAGGTACTTTGAGTAGCAGACATCGTTTTCAAGGATGAGGTTTTAGAGATGCTTAATAGCCAATCCTATTTACATTGAAATGAGGAGCTGATGGCTCTAAGCCCGGCTTTATTCTGATATTGGGATCTTCTTTTTGTGTCACAGCTAAATAGGATATTATGTACAATCTGAACTCCGAAGTTTCTCTCATAGCTGTCTTGTAAGCATGTGTTGCCTTTGGGGTAATCAGGAAAAAATATTATGTCCTTACAATCACAGGGTTTAGGAATATTAAAATGTCTTGGTGCATATGCAGTGTTATTTTGATTGGTATTTTAACCTTTGACTAGCCTATAAAGAAATTCTCTCTTCAAGCCAATATTACATCGCTGAAATTTAATTCAGAAATCATACCAGATAATAGGAAGACAGATAATGTATGCATGAAGGATATTATATTTGGTCTAAATGCAGAGAGGCCAGGACTTTGTACTTGAATAATAGCCCAGAGTGACTTATAATCTGCTGGCGAGAAATACCTTACTGTCAGTGTAGAAAGGAGAACTCTTAAATCAGGGAGGAATATAAAAAAAATCTTGAAAGTAAGAGGACAAAGGCATGGGTCTTTCATTAACCCTTAAATTATCTACTTTTCCACTTTATTTTGGTAAGTTTTCCTCCAGAACTTGAATACTTTCTTTTTCTCCATCTATCATTTTATCCCCAATTTTCGGTTTTGTTTCTAAGGACATGAAAAGACTGCAGTGCTATAATACAATATCAACCATTTGACCTTTTACTTGACTGTGCTGCTTTTGCTTATAATGTACAACATTTTCATTTTACATATTTAAAAAGGGAAGCAGTGGGGTCTTATCAAAATAATAAATTAGTAGTTCTTACATACAATGATCAATATTATAATCTGATATGAGTTATTTGCTTTTTTAAGTAATTCCTTCAGACTTCATTATAAAGGTTTATTAAGTTATTATCGATGTATAGACTTATTTTGGTTCAGTTCAGAATTCTATAAATACAGCTGAGCCTAGGAAACAAATCACCTGTATTCAATTGAAGAAACTAATTATTTTTACTTCATTCGGTAGTACAAGTAGTCTTTTAGACATATGCCCCATGATGCATACAGTAGCATTGTGATGATCACATAACTAGATTTCAAAACAAAAGGCATTGCTGAGATCACATTTACAATATTATGAACAGTTTTAGGCCCTATATTTAAGAAAGGATGTACTGGCATTGGAGAGGGTCCAGAAGAGGTTTACAAGAATGAACCCAAGAATGAAAGGGTTAACACAAAAGAGGAATTTGGTGGCTCTAGCCCTGTACTTGCTGGAGTTTAGAATAATGAAGGAGGATCGCATTGAGACTTGCTGAATGGGCACCTTGGTAGCATAGTGGTTAGCATGACATTATTAGAGCTTGGGGTGTTCCAGAGTTTGGGGTTCAATTTTCTGGTGCCATTCTGTAAGGAGCCTCTATATGGCCTCCCCATAGAATGCGAGGGTGTTTCCCAGATGCTCTGGTTTCCTCCCACTGTCCAAAGAGGTACTGAGTACAAACGAACAAACAAATAAGTAAATGTTGAAAGACCTAGATGTTTCCTATAGTCGGGGAGTCTAGGAGCCATGGGCACAGTCTCAGACTAGAAGGGTGTTTTGTTAGTACAGAGATGAGGAGGAATTTCTTCAGCAAGAGGGTGAATCTGTGGAGCTCATTGCCACAGATGGCTCTGGGGGCTAAGTCATTGGATATACTTAAAGTGACATTGACAGGTTCTTGACCAGTAAAAGCTTCAAAGGTTAGGGGTAGAAGGCAGAAGAATGGGGTTGAGAGGGACTCAATGGACTGAAAGGCTTCATTCTGTTCCTACATCTGACTCAAGAATATAATCTAATTCAAAAATGATTTGTTGATTCTTTTATTCATTTGTTCTACTTCTGAAATGTTTGCACAAAAATGAAGTTATTTAAAATGTTTAAATAAATTAAAAATAATGCAAAATCCTTTAAGGTATAAGATAATTGCAGCTATAACTCTAGTTTTTATGCACAGACTCACTGACCCAGTATCCTTTTAATTCATGTACAGAACTAGGAAGAAACTTGACAAGATGATCTAGATGTTTGTCATTTTGAGAGATAATCAGAAATATTGGTACTTCTTTCTTCCCCGGTACTATCACTGTAAAATATCTGGTCAAGGGAAGTGACTGGCAAGGTAGTAGAACTAATGGCACTAAAGAAATTGATAAAATGCTGTGAGATATTTGTTTGCAACTCAGAAGCTTATTGAGAAGTAATATTTTCTGATCTGAAATTCCAGGTGGCAGTCTAGGTTTCATGAAGGAGAGAAAAAGTGCTTTTAGCCTTTCCTTGAGCAGAAAATAGTTCGTAACCCGGTGCAAATTTAGAGTGAATTTCAGCTTTGCTAAACCTTCTAGTATTTCATGTCTTTGGTACTGCAATTGAAAGTAACTAGGTTAATTCCTATTGTATCACGGAAGAGATATTTTTGTTCACTTTAATATCTCCAACTGTCTCTGTGCTGAAGATTTCATAGACTGAAATGCTTAACAATTAGTAAAGGATAACTCCCATCTTGTACTTCTAAACAAAAATATTGTTATGTATTTAGTTGTATTTAATACATCTTGTTACTAAGTGTCTGTGTTTTGTATTAGTAAGTGCCCTCTCCTTAACCTGTCAATGTTCGTCCTTTCTCATCAACCTTTCCTGAATATTGACTGGAGGTTGACTTTGTTGGAAAGGGTCAGCTGCTGCATAATAACGTTGAGATGAGGAAGCCACGGAGCAGAGTCCTGATTAACATACAGCCAAGGGAGATAAGAGGGAAGAGCTTATGTGTCACTTTGCAGATGGCAAGCATCTGTTTTGACTACACGTTTTTAACAGCGAGATCCAGGAATTGCTTAGGCAAGGGCTAGGATTTGTCAATAGCCTGATGTTCCTTGCATACACAGCTAGAACACAATATAAATCCCAAGTTAATCACTTACAACTTGTTTTCTTGTATAATGGTGATCAAAGTGTTGTAGTTCATGTTTATTTTTAAAATGACTTCACATTAAAAATTACATGGCAATCATGTAGAACTGCATTTTTATTCGTACAATGTGAATAAATATGATTATCTAAGCACATCAGATATAGAGATCTTATCCTCACACTCCCGCTCTCATTTTCTCACTTGTTCTTGCTTTCCTTTTGTCATTCTGGCTCTCCCTCTCCGTCTACCTACTAGTCAATGTGGATTTAATCCATCATGATGAACTCATTAATACTCACTCAATAATGTTTTCTTGAGAAGAATTATTATTGAAGATGAATTTGATTAACAATGGTGTATCAAAAGAGCCCAAACAAAAATAAGGCAGGAATAAAGGATGAAAAGTTTGTGAATTGTGTAAGTGGGGATATGGATGGTGTCATAGGTCCAGAGGAGACTGCCAGTTTGGAGAATAATGAGAGTTTTTCATTTTGTGACATCGAAAATTTGAAACACAAGAGATTCTGCAGATGTTGGAAATCCAGAGCAACACACACAAAATGCCGGAGGAACTCAGAAGGTCAGGCAGCATCTATAGAAGTGAATCAACAGTCAACATTTCGGCCCAAGACCCTTCTTCAGAACCCGGCCTGAAATGTTGACCATTCATTTTCATCGATGCTTCCTGACCTGCGGAGTTCCTCCAGCATTTTGAAAATGAACCCTGGCATTTTGAAAATGGCAAGGGTAGGAGAGACAGAATAGTGGTACCTGATGGAGATATCAGTAATATATTAAATACTGTAAAATTTTAAGGATAATAGAAGATTGGAAATCTAACAAGATGCCATTATGTGAACCTAGTAACTTTACATAATATTATTGGTAACTGTGTAGGCTACAATAGTGTCATTTTCAAGTAACAGATTAGAGATTATATGACAAATCTACTAAACATTTGTCTCCTATCATCATTGTCATTGCTTTTGTTAGACTAAATATTGGACTGAGTTTAGTAGATTGGAGATGATTGTATGTGTTCTTATATTCTGACTACTGGCTGAAAACTACTTTTGTCCTATTCACTGAACTGAGTAGAATTTTCTTCAGTAATTGTTTTAGAATACAAGGTTTATTGTACATTAATGCAATCAGTTAAATAAAAATATATGACTAGTACTAAGGATGTATTTTTTTAAGGAAAAGAAAATACATTTGTTTGTTACTGTGGTTAAATGAATAAAAGATAAGGAGTAAGAAGGGAGTTGGAATCTTATACCTCTGATGAAAATGTGGACCTGAACTCTGGAGTTTTTACCCAGAATTGTTACACAACTTCTCATTCTATTCTCGTTTGAAAGTATACATGTGCAAAAACAACTTTGGACATTTGTTCTTGTCCTATGCTCAGTGGAGTGTGTTAAAGTACTGAACAGTTTGTTAGTGGCCTTCCTACAAGATTGTAGGATTGACTTGTCCTGATTGACTTTAAATGCCCTTTTCAGCAGGTGTTTAAGGACATTTTCATGTAAAATCTAAAATTTGCCCAAATTACATTATTAATTATTTCACTCAATGCAAAGATTTTTAACCATTTGAATATAATTATTATCTAGAGTTTTGTTCTATGCTGACTCACAGCATGGGAGAAAATATTTTTCACACTTAGCATTCAGCACTGACAGCGAGTATCTTCCCATCATGGGATAGCAGCACCTTATATTTTATGCACTATTTTTGGCATTATAACACATCATGGAACATTCACTGAAGAGAAGTTGTTTTTGAGAAGTATTAACTACCACAGAGGAAAAGAAATGTATTTCTGGAGATTTTAAAGAAGATCATACTGGAGGGAGATAGGGAAAATATATCAGGAAAATGAATTAGGACGATTGGAGGTTGTAGCATTGATGGTAAATTGTTGCAATTGTGTTAATTCCAATCTTAAAATAAATCACTGTCAAAGCACCATTATATCATTTGTATTTCCCACATCATTTAGTCTTCCTTTTTCTGGAAGTTATCGTTGCTTGTTATTGACTCCTGAGAGTGCAAGCCAATTTCAATCAAAGACACAGACAAACAAAGGTTGCATTTTTCCCACCAGTGATGAAAAGATCATTTGACATTCGTTGTTTCACCATACATATTCCGAGAACAATTTTTCATAACCATCCCATAATACAATGTTGTAGCCTGCATCTTTTAATTTAAATTTAATTACCAGTATTTCAATATGCATCGTTAAAAGTGGCTGGATACCGTATTTTTAAACCCCTTCAGAATAATGAAGATCATTTTGTTGATATTCTCTCATCACCCTTAGTAATTGAATGTAACAATGTCGTTGATCAGATTTTCCCAACACTGTGTTATCACCAGTAATAGAGTGTTTTTGCTACTGACCACTAGCTTGAATTTGAACTTGAATGACATCTTTTTAATGATGTATAAGAATTGAAAGGTGTGCAATCTGGAGCTGAATTATGATTTTATACTTTATAATTCCAGTGGATAACCTTAGTTTTCTAATTTTTTGTATTAAAATTAATGGTTTGATGTCAAAATAATCTACTTATCTTCTTCACTAATAGTGTGATTGATAGGAATTGTTAAGATTTAGAACACTTTTATATCACAGCTAATATATCAAAAAGTGCTGCATATGATAGCAGTATGTAAACAACATAAAGAGTATAACAACCAGATAAGGAGTCAAATGGATGTACCCATGATAAAATTCTATAATCTAATAATTGAAGTCTGAGCTATTTTAAAAACTATTCTCTATAAATAGCTGTTGCAAAGATGCACAAGGTGACATGCTGGAGTAGGTTGACTTCAAGTTGATTTAAAGGACTCTACAATTATCTGCTGCTTTAGTTTTTTGTCCTATAGCCATAACAGATTTATTTTATAAAAGGTTATTAAACAGTTCATAACAGGGGTAAGTGGTGAGTCAAAATAAAAGGTACACAATTTTACAACTGAAGCTCTTAAATGAAGAGCTTTGAAGACCTGTTCAAATTATAAAGATTTCCGTATTTTGGCAGCTATTGAATCTTTCATGGTTTGCCAGGACATCAGTAGAAATCACACGGCTCTTCGCTGTGCTGAGTTTAAACAATTGCTTTCGTCTTAAATGTGGCTTTTTGCTATCTTGTCTACCTATGGCAGTTAGTGGAATTACTGCAATGGTAATGAGATATAGTTTGAAAAAATGTAAATGCTTGAAAGTAAATCTGTTTTATTGTTTTAAAGCCATAGAGTCAGAGAGCACCACGGCCCAGAAACAGGCCATTCAGCCTGTCTAGTATATGCCAAACTATTATTCTACCTAGTCCCGTTGACCTGCAAGAATAGACTTTCCACACTCCTTCCATATAGGTTACCGAAACTTCTGTTAAATATTGAAATCAGACCACAGCCACCGCTCCACTGGCTGCTCATTCCACACTCTCCCCAACTTCTGAGTGAAGATGTTCCCCTTAAACATTTCATCTTTGATCCTTAACCCATGATTTCTAGTTCCCTCATTTCCCAATGCTCCAGGGAATAACCTATTCAACCTTTCCCTATAACTCAGGTCCTCAGGTCCTCAAGTCCCAGTAACATCTTCTAATGGAAGGAGGATCTTAACGAGGTGTATAAAGTCATGAATGGATAGGCGTAAGATGAGAGGGGAAAGATTTGAAAAGGACCTAAGGGTCAACTTCTTTAGTCAGAGTGATAGCTGTATGAAATGTTCAGACAGGTACAATAACTATGCTTAAAGACATTTCAACTGGTACATGGATTGGAGAGCTTTAGAGGGATATGAGCCAAACACAGGCAAATGGGGTTACCTTTGATCAGCATCTTAGTCTGCGTGGATGAGTTGGGCTGAAGGGCCTATGACTGTATGGCACTATTCAAAAGCTAGCAACCTGCTCAGATATGCTGACTTTTACCCACCTGGGTGAAATCTTTATGATCTGGACTTCTTGCCCAGAACCTGCTTGCTCCATGGCCTTTCCAATTAACTAGGAGTTGGTTTCTCTTCGAAGGACCACACAAGGAGGAATATACCACAAAAATAGGTAAGCTGTGAGCTCGGGAAGTTTTCTGGTCAGTGGGATATCATGTGCAACTGATGTAACTTGGAAGTACGAAGATAATAGATGTATAAATTGCTTCATTCTGATCCTAACTTCCCTAGCTACAGATTCTCAAATTCAGATTCTAAAGTTAAAAGTTAAAGTTAGCATTAGTAATGATTACCTCAAGACTACTAGATTGTGGTTGAAAGTCTTTTTGGCTCATTAGTTTCCTGCAGGAGGAAAAGTTAGGTTTGGCCAGTATGTTACTTCAGATCCACCAATGATCCTGAATGAAATAGCCTAGCAAACCACTTTGTTCAAGGAAAATTACGAGCTAGAAATGCAGCAGCATCCAGATCCTCAAAAATAATGAATAGTACATTGAGATGTTACTTCAACAGAGGAGATGAAGGAGGTCGAAATGAAGTAACTCCAATTATGCCTGCCAGCTGTATTGGAAATCACCGTGTTCTATCATTAGGGATAGAATAACTTCAGTACTTTGACCAAAGAAAGTTAGCATGGATATCTGATGCCTATATCATATTTGATTTATCTAGCTGATATTTTGGGTGGTTAGTTGCGCAGAGTAACAGGGTGTAGGAATTTAAAGGAAGTAATTGCTGAATTTTCGTGCACACATAGTTAGCAAAATAAGTGCTTTGGTGATAGCTGTATCCTTTAAGTTGATAATCGGTTGTGAGGTCGGAACCAGAATAATGAAGAAAGGTTCATTTTTTGACTAGCAAAATATGACAAATGGTTTTTGTCAGATCCGGAGCTTCTTAGGAGTTGCTGTCAGCTGCAATTGCTGAACTTGCCCGTACTCCCTTTTCTGAGTAACAGCCAATATTCTTTAGTCCTCTGGCACCATCCACCCCTCTACCCCTGTCCAATGATCATTGAAAGATTATCATCAAATGTCTTGCAGTTTCCTTTTGTGATTCCCTTAGAACTTTATCCTGTCCTGGTGACATCCTGATTTATATTTTGCCAAGTTTTTCTGATAGGTCTGTGCTATCCAAAATTTAACGTATTCCAGCTATCCTGTCCTTCACTGTTACTTGGGAAACATCATTTTGCCTGGTGAAAATAGATTCAAAATATTAATTTAGTACTTGAGGAATGGCATGGACGTCCACCTGCAGGTTTGCATTTTGCAATTATTTTTAGGTTAGATTCCTCCTCCGTCATTCCTAGAGTTAAGCTAAATTTCATGATGATCATCATCTCCAAAATGTTGCTGTGCTGAAACTTGGTGCACTTGACCCAAGTCATTGACCACAATCAGAGCCAGCAATGCCTCCTCCTTGATTACTGTTCAGATAATTATCCTGGACACAATTTAGAAATGTTTCATCCTATCATTATTACATTGGGATAACTAAGTTTTTCATCAGAACTACTTTGTACTGTTTCCACCTCTCAGTAATTTCTTTACATATTTCCTCCTCTTACTGTATATTTCTGCCACTTCTCATTTCCTGCCCCTTCTTTGTACATTGGGGAGGGTGTAAACTAGATTTGCAAAGGGGTGGTAACCAGAGTGCTAGAGTAGATAGTGGAACAGGGGTAAAAATAAATGATGTTAGTAGTTCATGCAAAGTCACAAATAGTAAGGTTGTGTGTGGTGGTAATAATCTTCTAAGGTGTGTATATTTCAATGCGAGGAGTATTGTGGGAAAGGCAGATGAGCTGAGGGCCTGGATTGACACGTTGAATTATGACATCATAGCCATTACTGAAACTTGGCTACAGGAGGGGCAAGACTGACAGCTCAAAGTTCCAGGGTTCCAATGTTTCAGACGTGATAGAGGCAGAGGGTTGAAGGGTGGGGGGTGGCTTTGCTAGTCAGGGAAAATGCTACAGCAGTGCTTCGGCAGGACAGATTAGAGGGCTTGTCTACTGAGGCCATATGGATGGAGCTGAGAAACAGGAAAGGTATGACCACATTAATAGGGTTGTATTATAGACCACCCAATGGTCAGCAAGAATTGGAGGAGCAAATCTGCAGAGAGATAACAGACAACTGCAGGAGACAGAAAGTTGTGATTTTAGGGGATTTTAATTTTCCACACATTGATTGGGACTCCCATACTGTTAAAGGTCTGGATGGGTTAGAGTTTGTGAAATGTGTTCAGGAAAGTTTTCTAAATCAATATATAGATGTACCAGCTAGGGAGGATGAAATATTAGATCTCCTATTAGGAAATGAGTTAGGGCAGGTGACAGAAATGTGTGTAGGGGAACACTGTGGTTCCAGTGATCATAATGTCATTAGTTTCAACTTGATCATGGATAAAGATAGATCTGGTCCTCGGGTTGAAGTCCTAAACTGGAAAAAGGCCAAATTTGAGAAAGGATCTAAAAAGCGTAGATTGGGACAGGTTCTCTGGCAAGGATGTGATTGGTAAGTGGGAGGTCTTCAAAGGAGAAATTTTGAGAGTGCGGAGTTTGTATGTTCCAGTCAGGGTTAAAGGCAAAATGAATAAGAATAAAGAACCTTGGTTCTCAAGGGATATTGGAACTCTGATAAAGAATAAGATAGAGGTCTATAACATGTATAGGCAACAGGGAGGAAATAAGATGCTTGAGGAGTATAAAAAGAGTAAGAAAATACTTAAGAAAGAAATCAGGAGGGCTAAAAGAAGACATGAGGGTGCTTTGGCAGTCAGGGTGAAGGATAATCCTAAGAGCTTCTACAGGTATGTTAAGAGCAAAAGGATAGTAAGGGATAAAATTGGTCCTCTTGAAGATCAGAGTGGTTGGCTATGTATGGAACCAAAAACGGGAGAGATATTAAATGGGTTTTTTGCATCTGTATTTACTAAGGAAACTGGAATGGAGTCTATGGAAACAAGGCAAACAAGTAGGGAGGTCATGGAACTTATACAGATTAAAGAGGAGGAGGTGCTTGATGTCTTGAGGCAAATCAGAGTAGATAAATCCCCAGGACCTGACAGGGTATTCCCTCGGATCTTGAAAGAGACTAGTGTTGAAATTGCAGGGGCCCTGGCAGAAATATTTAAAATGTTGATATCCATGGGTCAGGTGCCGGAGGATTGGAGGATAGCTCATGTAGATATGTTGTTTAAAAAAGGCTCAAAAAGTAAGCCGGGAAATTATAGGCTGGTAAGTTTGACATCGGTAGTAGGTAAATTATTGGAAGGAATACTAAGAGATAGGATCTACAAGTATTTGGATAGACAGGGACTTATTAGAAAAAGTCAGCATGGCTTTGTGCATGGTAGGTCATGTTTAACCAAACTATTAGAGTTTTTCGAGCAAGTTACCGGGAAAGTGGATGAAGGGAAGGAAGTGGATGTTGTATACATGGACTTCAATAAGGCCTTTGACAAGGACCCACATGGGAGTTTAGTTAGAAAGATTCAGTCGTTAGGTATACATGGAGAGCTAGTAAATTGGATTAGACATTGGCTCAATGGAAGAAGCCAGAGAGTGGTAGTGGAGGATTGCTACACTGAGTGGAGGCCTGTGACTAGTGGTGTGCCACAGGGATCAGTGCTGGGTCCATTGTTATTTGTCATCTATATCAATGGTTTGGATGATAATGTGGCAAATTGGATCAGCAAATTTGCTGATGATACAAAGACTGGAGGTGTAGTGAATAGTGAGGAAAGTTTTCAAAGCTTGCAGAGGGATTTGGACCAGTTGGAGGAATGGGCTGAAAAATGGCAAATGGAGTTTAATGCGGACAAGTGTGAGGTATTGCACTTCAGAAGGTCAAGCCAAGGTAAATGGTAGGACACTGAGGAGTGCAGTAGAACAGAGGGATCTGGGAGTACAGATACATAATTCCATAAAAGTGGCTTCACAAGTAGATAGGTTTGTAAAGAAAGCTTTTGGTACATTGGCCTTTATAAATCAAAGTATAGAGTATAAGAGTTGGAATGTAATGGTGAGGTTGTATAAGACATTGATGAGACCAAATTTGGAGTATTGTGTGCAGTTTTGGTCACCTAATTACAGGAAGGATATTAATAAGGTTGAAAGAGTGCAGAGAAGGTTTACAAGGATGTTGCCGGGACTTGAGAAACTTGAGAATGGTTGAATAGGTTAGGACTTTATTCCCTGGAGTGTAGGAGAATGAGGGGTGATTTGATAGAGGTGTATAAAATTATGATGGGTATAGATAGAGTGAATGCAAGCAGGCTTTTTCCACTGAGGCCAAGGGAGAAAAAAACAGAGGTCATGGGTTAAGGGTGAAGAGGGAAAAATTTAAAGGGAACATGGGGAGGAGGGCTTCTTCACGCAGAGAGTGGTTGGAGTGTGGAATGAGCTGCCAGATGAAGTGGTGAATGCAGGCTCACTTTTGACATTTAAGAAAAACTTGGACAGGTAAATGGATGAGAGGGGTTTGGAGGGATATGGTCCAGGTGCAGGGCAGTGGGACTCGGCAGAAAAATGGTTCGGCACAGCCAAGAAGGGCCAAAAGGCCTGTTTCTATGCTGTAATGTTTTATGGTTCTATTCTGGTTATCAAATGCTTTGCACTATTTTCAGCTTAACTTTTCTTTCCTCTTGGGTTTCCACCCTGTGCCAAACTATCTTAAAATCTCCTCAATAGCACGGACAAATTCTGTACTGGTAGCACATTGATACTAGTAAGAATCCAGAAATTTCTACTTTTTTGAGTCCCTGTTTTTAACCTCTTCTAGCATCCTAAGCTCTTCCTACAGGACCTTATTGCTCTTACTCATGTCTTGATAAGATTTTACGTATAATGACCAGGGAATTCAGTTGGGGATAAAGTAGTGCAAATGATTGGTTTCTAATCACATCAATGCTTCTGACATCAGTGGTACACGAAATATCATTTTTATACCAGGTTTCAAGTTATCTGTTTGGATTATCATCCACTAACACATTGATTTACTGGACAAACTCTGGATATTTTTGAAACAAATAATGGTTTATACTATTTTACTAATAGGTAATTATAATGACATGTTAGACAAATGTTACAATGATTTGTTGTAATTTTCTTTATTGATTTAACCAGATATATCAAGTTGAAATCTACAAAAAGCCAATCTCTTTCATGCTTTATTCAAGGACTTAAACGACTTTAGTCAAGGACATAAACAAACACGAAAAAAGCCCAGAATAATTTCACCTTAAAGCATCCAAATGTTAACTTATTCCTACTTTAGTCTTAAATTATTCAATTTAATTCTTCCTTATTTAAATTATTATGAATTGTGTTTCATTCCTTTGCTCTTTCTTTCACTTCGTTTTCTTCTTTTGTCTCTTTTACCTATTTATCACAGTGTGAAGGTTGAAAGAGAGAATATTAATCTGTAAAAATGAAGGCTGGCTTAGTCATATGTATCCTATACTGAAAGGCTGTAATGATGGAAGGATTCGCTCCGTCAGTAAGGTTCGTGGGTTTGATAAATGTGTAGCGTTCGGTACTGACTCTCATATTCTCCTGAAAGCTGTGCTTTGATTGCTGGGGCATGGTGCTTTCAGATCTTACAGGAGACCAGCGCCATTCTTCCCTGAACAAGAGCAGAAGTCAAGGGTAAATAAGGGACAAATTTGCCCTGTTTCATTTAATACACAGTCTCCTTTCAACTTCTTAAAACAAAACCTTTGTATAAACTAAATTTGAAATAAACATTCTGTGGAACAAGCAAGCTCTTGTAACTCTACAGAAGTGAAAAGGAAAAGAAAATTGCATTAGAAATGTTTCTGTATGTGTCATGAGTGTGCATTAACTTTTTAATCGCAGAGGCCATCTGGAAAACACCTGATAAATTTTGTATCTCATCAGTCTGATTGGCTGTGGGTCAACATAGCATTATTCTTGATTGATTGATTAGGCTTGTCAATTTCTTAATAGAGATTCAGTGCTTAACTGTGATTTTAAACATCCCTAAGGTGAAATTGAGGAAACATTTCAAAAATTATTTTCAAATAAATTTCCTGGTTTGCCTTTTCTTTTTTGAATGCCTCACAGGAAAGCAGAATCTATAGTAAAACAACGCAAGTATGCAGTTTTTAACCTGAACAAGATGTTTTAAGACATAATTGAAACTGTTTTAAATTTTCTAATTTCTATAGAAGGGAACAAGGTATGCATGCTACACCTATAATTGCTAACAATTTTCTTTATATGAAAATGGTTGTAGTTTTATAGAACCTCAAATATGAATTCAAAGTTCTAAGTAAATTTATTATAAAAGTACATGTATGCCACCATATACAACCTTGAGATTCGTACTCTTGCTAGCATTCACAGTAAATACAAGAAACAAAATAGAATCAATAATAGACCACACCCAAAAGACCAGACAAAACACCACTGTGCAAAAGACAACAAATTGTGCAAAGGCAAAAAGAAAGAAAAAAAAAGGCAATAAATACCAAGAACATGAGATGAAGAGTCCTTGAAAGTGAATCTATAGGTTCTGGAAACAGTTCAGTGATGGGGCGAGTGAAGTTAACTGAAGTTATCCCCACTGGTTCAGGAGCCTGATGGATGAGAGGTAATAACTGCTTCTGAACCTGGTGGTGCAGGTCCTGAGGCGGCTTCTTTCCAATGGCAGAAGTGAGAAGAGAGCATAGCCTGGATGGTGCGAGTCCTTATTGATGGATGCTGCTTTCCTGCGACAGCTCACTGTGTAGGTATGCTTAATGCTGGGGTTTGGGCCATATCTACTACTTTTTTATAGGTTTTTCCATTCAAGGACATTGGTGTTCCCAAACCAGGCTGTGATGCATTCAGTCAATATGTTCTCCACCACACATCTATAGAAGTTTATTGGAGTTTTAGATCACATGCCGAATCTTGGCACATTTATAAGAAAGTAGATGTGCTAACATGCTTTCTTCATAATGGCCCTTACATGCTGACACCAGGACAGATCCTTTGACATCATAGCACTGAGGAATTTAAAGTTACTGGCCCTCTCCACCTTTCATCCGGTTTCCTTATCCTGAAGTTAATAATCAGCTCCTTGGTCTTGCTGATATTGATTGAGAGGTGGTTGTTGTGCAATCACCCAGGCAGATTTTCAATCTCCCTCCTATATGCTAATTCATCACCACCTTTGATTTAGGAAATGAGTGGTGTTGTCAGCACACTTAAATATGGCATTGGAGCTGTGCTTAACCTCATGGTCATAAGTATAAAGTGAGTAGAGCAGGGGGGTAAACACACAGTCTTGCGCACCTGTGCAGATGGAGATTGTGGAGGAGATGTTGTTGCCAATCTGAACTGACTGGGGTCTGCAGATGAGGAAATTGAGGGTCCATTTGGACAAAGGGATATTAAGGCCCAGGTGTTGAAGCTTATTGTTGAGTTCTGAATGTATGATAGTATGGAATGCCAAGCTAAAGTCAATGAAGAGCATCATGATGTATGCACCTTCGCTGTGTAACTGTTCCTGGGTTGACTGAAGAGCCAATGAAATGGGACCTGCTGTTGACCTGTTGTGCCAGTAGGCAAGTTGAAACCGATCCAAGTTGCTTCTCAGGCAGGAGTTGATGTGTTTCATCACCAGTCTTTTAAAGCACTTTGCCACTGTGGATGTAAGTGTTATTGGACGATAGTCATTGACTTGGTCTCCTGACTTGGTGTGTCTGGGTAGTCTTGTTTTGTCTGGTGGGTTTGGAGCTCCTTTTCAGGAACACGCTAAGATGGTAGCGTGATTTTAATATGCAGCAGCCTCTCTGAACTCTGGATTTGGGGATTACCAAACGTTATGTGGATTTTCTGGTGTAGTCTGTTTTGTCGTGTGCTTTTGTGATATCATTCTGGAGAACGTTGTCTTTTTTTTTACTGCATTGGATTTGTGGTTTCTAAATGACAATAAACTGAACTGAACTGAAGTAGGTTTCCACGTCCTTCTTAGGCCCTGGTATAAATGAAGCATGCTTGAAGGAGGTGAGTACATTAAGACTACCAATGCAAGAGGTTAAAGATATTGGTGAACACTTCAGCCAGTCCTCCAGTTGCCCTTCATTCAATGAATCTGACACTCTATGCACCAAGAATACGGTATTAACTGCAGCAAGGAAGTTTGTTTTTCTGACCATTTTAGCTGTATTTTTTGTTGATTTACAAAAATACCCCCATGAATTCTACTTTGTAGTTTCAGTGCCTTTTAATTGGTAAGTATTTGTTAAATCACAAAATGAGGAATTTGCCCAATTGCAGATGTTTAAACATAAACTGCCTAAAGTACAAAAATGATTGTTGAATGAGCTGAAATCTAAATTCCTGGATTGATAGAAGAAATGGACTAGTGTGACTTTGATGTTTCCAAGGGCCCCAAAGGATTATGATGATTTATGCTCATTTAGGCTTTTTTAAATGTATTTTTCCCTGATCTGTTAGAGATAATTGAGCACAATTTGACATCTTCAAATTGGGTGAAACACTGGATATATTTTCAAGTTTGATTTTTGGATTACACCTACAGAGGACATTAAATGAATGAGCTTGTAGGAATGGATATATTTTTCAATAATTACCATAGAACCTGAAGTCACAGTGGATACAGTAAATATTTTTCATAACATTAGCAATTTATGTGATTCCTTGCCTAAGGATTTTTTTAATATAGGAATCACATGAAAAACTCCAACTTCTGATGGGTGATGGGTGAGTCCAGAACTAGAGGCCACAGTTTAAGAATAAGGGTAGGCCATTTAGAATAGAGATGCGGAAAAACTTTTTCACCCAGAGAGTGGTGGATATGTGGAATGCTCTGCCCCAGAAGGCAGTGGAGGCCAAGTCTCTGGATGCATTCAAGAGAGAGTTAGATAGAGCTCTTATAGATAGCGGGGTCAAGGGATATGGGGAGAGGGCAGGAACGGGGTACTGATTGTGTATGATCAGCCATGATCACAGTGAATGGCGGTGCTGGCTAGAAGGGTTGAATGGCCTACTCCTGCACCTACTGTCTATTGTCTATTCTCATAAAGCCCTTTATGTCCAATGGACTGCAATTCAGATTAATTAGATTTTCTGAGAAAAATTAACAGGCACAACAGTTTGTTAAATCTTCAAATTTTGAAGTACCTGGTTGGACATTTTACATTTAAACAATGTGTTTTGAGCATTTGACGATATGAGCAGAAATTTACAAACCGTTTGGATTAAGTTTTAGAGGGAGTTTTTCATTTAGGAAGGTTAAACTATAAATGTTCATGTTTTAAGTTCCCAAGGTACTTCATAACAACAATATATAAAAAAATGACACTTAGAAACATGTTAGTGCAAATATTCAGATGCTTGGTCGATGGTTGGTATTAATGGAAGAATGAAGTGGAGAAGTTTAAGGGATGGAATTTCAGAGCTTGAGGTCTTGACAGGTCAAGCCATGCTGGCCAGCTGCAAAGCAGTTAAATTTGTAAGCAAGCAAGGAAGTAAGATTCAAGTAAGGCAATGTTGTAAAGCTGGAGGAGATTAGTGAGGGGCATATGCACTAGAGTTTTGGCTGATCTCAAGTTCATGCAGGATAGAATGAGGAATATTGATTTCAATTTTTAAAATGTATTCATTATTTATAGTGGCATAGACATCTATCTGCCACTTTGACTTTGACATTATTGTAATAAAGACTGTGTGAAGTTTAGTATAAGCCAACTTGTACTTCTATTGTGTTCATGAAGAAAGTCCTTTGTCCTTTTTTCAGTTATGTATTTGTATCAGTTGAAATATATGCCATTCAATAATCATGCAATTATTCTTTAATATTGAAAAGATGGAATATGATTGTAACTTGGCTTATTGGAGAAAAAAATCTTAGCTTTCTAAACCCCGTGTTTATCTATTATGATAATACTATTGCATGATTACTGCAATATGGAAAAAGTGAGTGATATGATTATCATAGGCTTAATATTGTATGATATATCATCATATCATTATATTTTGACAGTCCTAATTGAAAAACACTTATTGTAGCCTGAGGCCAGATTTCATTCAAACGAAAGCACCTCCAGGGAGTGTAGCTAACTAAAAAGCAGCATCTTTAAAAGAAATTTCAAGGAAAATAAAACCTCTTCTGTTTCACACAACACTCTGATATTTGCTTAAAAGGTACCATTTTATTATTTGAAAAAGCTCCTTACCAACTGATTTTTAAAAAGTATTTTATTCATTTAAAATTTATGTCCTAAAATTTCTTAAAGACAACTGAGCTGGTTTACATCAGATTAGTTCTGTAAAATAACAATAGCAGAGTGATGTAAAACAGTTGCTAATTCCTTAGCACCATTCATCCTGTCTATGGACTCACTTTCAAGGACTCGACAACTCATGTTCTCAAGATCATTTATTTCTTGTTTATTATTATTTGTACATTTTGTAATTGCACAATTTGTCTTGTGCACATTTGTTGTTTGTCCTTGTGTGTAGTTTTTCATTGATTGTATTGTGTTCCTCTGTATCTATTGCGAATGTCTGAAAAAAAAGGATCTCAGGTAGTATATGGTGACATATACATACTTTGATAATAAATTAACTTTTGAACTTTTAAAATTTTTGTAATCTGTTCATTCCCTGTAATGCTTTATGATCATAGCGCAGGCAACTGCCTTGTTTTAAGGTCAGCGACATAACAGATCACATGCAGGAAAATTCATGAGATCAGATTAGAAATAATTTTCATGATTTTCTCTTTCTCCTTGTGGGAAAGTGACATTGTACCATTGTGTCTCCTCTGCGCAATGATCGGTGAGCGTAGAATTATAGCCATAAACTTCTATCTCACTATTCCTTGGATCAGAAGTAGACTGCCCAATTATTTTCAATTTAAAGTGCATCCAACAACAATGATCTACTTCAAAGATACACTGAGAATGAAATAGATAGTTGGGGTGAAGAATATGAATGGAAAGTACTCTCAATGCAGAAATTTATTCTTTAGTGTATTGCTGGGCTGAGTTCTGTGTCTGACCATTTTTCTTTTTGTGTAAGTATTTGGTTTCATATTCATGTGAGAAAAGAGTAACAGGTCTGTGAATACAAACAATAGCTTGTCCTGTCTAATCACTGATGTCATAGCTAAGAAAACTCACCAATACCTCTACTCCCTCAAGAGGCTAAAGAAATTCAGCATGTGCCCATCGATTTTCACCAATTTTTATTGATGCACGATGAAAAACGTTCTGTCTGGATGTGGTGTCTTAGTATGGCAACTGCCTTGCATGTGACTGCAAGTTGTGGACAGAGCTCAACCCATCACAGGAACTAGCCTCCCCTCTAAGGACTCTATCTTGCTGCCTCAGTAAAGCAGCATAAACAAAGATCCCACCCACCCCAAAAATTCTCTGTTCTCCCTTTTCCTATCAGGCCGGAGACACAAAAACCTGAAAACATGTATGACAAGCTCATGGAGAGCTTCTGTCCCACTGTTTTCAGACTCTTGTATGGACCTTTTGTATGATAAGATTGACTTTAGGCCTCACAATCAACTTCATTATGATATTGCACTTCATCATTTACTGTATCTGCATGGCACTTTTTTGATAGCTTTTATATTTATTCTGCATTGTTATTGTTTTTCCTTATTCTAGCTGTGTAATGATTTTATCTGTATAGACAGTGTGCAAGGCAATGTTTTCACTGTATCTTAGTACATGTGACAATATAATAAAAATTGTGTAGTATAGGAAGATGCAGTTATCATGGTGAGGAATAGAGAAAGACTATTTTCGTGCAGGTAGGGCTAGATAGTTAGCACCAAGATCATCAATTTGTATTTATATTTACATAACGTTTCTAATGTGGTAAATCAATACATGTTGCTTCACAGGAGCATCCTCGGATCAAATTTAACATAGTAACTTTTATAAAGATAACACCAATGAGAAATTTATTTCATTAAAAAAAGATATTGGGGAATGATAGAATATGAAGGAGCAAGAAGAAGAGTGAAAAAACATATTTCAGGGAGCAAAATTAGAAGCTTAGTACTTGAGCCATGGCTGGCAATGACATAGTATAATGTAAATAAATGCAAAGTAATGTATTGAGGGATAGGAAATGGACAGAGGATTACAAAATTAATAGAAAAGTATTGACCAAGGATCTTAGGGTCAGGGTGAATAGATCCTGCACGACATCATCCTGCATCTGGCAGCTATTCAAAAAAGAATTTGTGAAGTTTAATGAAGAGGAATGAAGACTAGATCAAGGGAAATAATCCTATCGTTTTACAGGAAAATAGATAAAGTGCCCAATTAGAATACATTGTGCAGTTTTGGAATCTGTTCTGTAGAGTCACCAGTGTTTCATCAGCATTTCTGTCTGGCCTGTAGCACATCCTCCCACCTCATTATTTCTGGCAAAGCTGAAAAATAGTGATGTTGAATAGATTTATTTATTTTTTCTCTGGGGTAGCTAATGATTTTAATTATTTTATGGGACCATATTTTGAGCTCTTCCTCTTTTCCTTTTCTCTCTAAACTAGAATGGGGTTGCTTTGAACTTCGTGACTGTGTAAAATTAATGATAAAGAATCAATATAATTTGGGTTGGTGATTTTTTTTGCTTTATTGCTCAAGATCAGATTTACATGAGTTTTACAGTATATCTGGTTAAAATAACTATACTCTGGCAGCAATGTTAAGCTGTGGTTGTGAATGATATTGAACTGTCAGTATTAAATCTGGTTTGCTTTTTATTCCTTCATCTTAAGACAATGCAAAAAGAATTCAAAGTTTGATATTAATGCATTTGTTGTAACCTAGTGTTCTGTCATTAGCAGCTGCTGTTAGAGGAGCAAAATGCATTTAATTTGTTGTTCTTATTTGCTAGCAGAGCTTAACTTTATTAATCATCATTGGGGTAAAAGTTTGAAAAAAGCTCCAATGAGAACAGGATTATGAGGTTAGTTCCATTGAGCTGATCATGGATTTTTCAAGTGTAAATGTTACTTGAGGGAGAAGATTTAAATTACTTTCCACTGATACTGCTATATTTTCTCACAATTCTGGTACCACTACTCAGGGTGTATCTGTTAATGTGACAATGTCAGTCCCAGGTGGTATAGCTGTAGCATCAAAAAATTGAACTTCCATCTTGGAACCCAGTAATACACATAACATCATACAAGCTGGATTTATCAATTGGAACCATCTTCACAGCAATTAGTTCCAATTGCCAAAAAAGAATCGAGTGATTATCATAAGGATATGTGGAATCTAGTTAATTGGGCCATTAGTTAATCAGGACAGCCGATTATTTTAGACAACTTTTAAAAAACAGAAGCTAATCAAGAGAAAATAGCTGGGATTTCCTTCGTTTATTTGGGACACTATGCCACCTAACTGGGACAGGAGACTGTTGCAGAACAGTTTCTAAATAGCATCAGTCATGTGCACTTTGATGGCTGTTAGTCACTGCACCATGCCTAAAGTGAACAGTTTTAAAATAACATCAGGTACATGTGTATGTGTTCAAATAGCGGTGATTTTTGTCACTGGTAGTTGTTGAGAAGTAAGCAGTAAGATAATTCAGAGGTGTTTCGCTCACTGTGGTTTCAAGCATTTAAGCTTGGAGATGCCCGATTTCTCTACTTCAACAAGTAGAATCTGCAGAATTTGAAGGTATCGACAATCATTTTGAATGTTATAATGAAAATAAAGATTTGAAAGATGCAATCATCAAAAGCATTGTGCGAAGGCACTAGGCGTCTGCACTGATCTTGTTTATTTACAGTCAATCAAAAGAATATGGTGGTGTACACTAGATTAATTCCTCTGTTGATAACTATTAGGAGCTGATGCACAGTATTATAGTACTTTAGTAGTATTGATAGAGTTCTAATTTGTTCTGTATTTCATTTAAATACAAAATTTGTTACTCAATTATACAATAGTTTGCCTTTCCTACATCTTTTTATCTGTTCCCATGAAACTTAGGCTAATTGGGACAAGCAGTTAATTGGGTCAAAATGTGCTAGTACTGATGTGTTAAAGGAATATGTTGAAATTGTGTTTGCTGCAGGAACATCCACAGCAGCATATACCTTGCTATAGAAGGTTTCTCCCTTCAAAAGATTTTATTTCTGGAGGAACTACACATAAGACCATAAGACATAGGAGCAGAATTAGGCAATTCAGCTGATTGAATCTGCACCGCTGTTCCATCATGGTTGATTCCGGATCCCACTCAACCCCATACATCCGCCTTCTCACCATATCCTTTGATGCCCTGACCAATCAGGAAACCATCAATGATCATATTTTACCTGTTCCCTTCTTGTCGCTTTTTTAATTGCCTTTTGTTGGATTTTAAAAGCTTCCCGATCATCCCACTCACTTTTGCTATCTTATATGCCCTTTCCTTGGCTTTTATGCAGTCCTTAACTTCCATTGTCAACCACGGTTGCCTAACCATGCCATTTGAAAACAACTTCTTCTCTGGATTATATCTATCCTGCACCTTGTGAACTATTTCCAGAAACTTCAGCCACTCCTGCTCTGTTGTCATGCCCACCATATTTAGTTAAATCAAAAGAAGTAATTACTACTTTGTTCTTGGGTCATCCTAATGGACAACAACAAGTAATTTTTTTGTGAAGTGCAGCCATCACTGTCATGTGCATAAAAGCAGTTTACACTTTATAGACATAAAGGTGGCTCTTCAGTTGTACATCTTATCAAAAAATCTAATTTTAGGAACCACTATTAACTGAACAACTCAAGGCCTGGATGAATAAGTCTTTTGTAACTTAAAGAAATAAATGTAAGTAAGAACAAATATGTCTGTAGCAAATATAGAAACAAATCCCCTTGTTCTAATCGCCGTTTCCAGCAATGTGGTTACTGATGTCATGGGCCTAATCATGCTGGCTGGTAGATTCCGATTCCAGAGGAATCAGTCATTGTCCAGCACTTGCAACCCAGGAATTGTTGGACTACTGTGCATACGCAGTCAAGTGCAGTAGTCCAAGACTTCTTGAGGTTCAGACTTCGGGACACTGAGTCCAGTGGCATAACACTTAATTTTCATCTTTAAAGGTTATTAGCAAAGCAGGTGGATTTTTGTAACAATCTAGTTACTCATGATCACTTTGCACTGATGCTATCATTTTACATTTGATGTCTGTCATACATGGATTTAAGTTCACATTTCTGAATTATTAGTTCAGAACCTCAGTTTTAACGAGTTTGGTAGCATATGTACTAACCTTTCCTCTCTTCTATTTTAACTAGTACAGGTGTCCCCCACTTTACAAAGGTAGAGCGTTCCTATGAAACATTTCTTAAGCCGAAATGGCATAAAGGGAAGAACCATTAATTTGTATCGGAAAAATGTTCGTAAAAGCGAAAATCCTCTTTGTAATGTGAAAACGGGTTACTAATGTAGGTCTTTTGTAAAAGCGAAGTGGCATAAAGTGAATATTCATAAAGTGGGGGACACCTGTACTTGAATGTGTTGTTCTTGAAGTATTTGAGTTCATGAATTACTGAAAAATATGGACTATTAAAATATGGACATTGTGTTGTTTGGAGGAATTTGCTACCAAGCTCCAATCTTTACAGGTAGTTGACTTTGACTGCATTTTGAATTCTCCTTCCAAGCAACTTGCTCAGATTTTGTGCATAATGTTGGCAGATCTATGTACGACTACTTATATTCCCAATTTAATTGTCATCAAGTTAGAGCAAGAAAATGGATTTGAAGCCAAAGATCCGATCTGTTATGATCCCATTGAATGGAGGTGTAGATGTGAGTGGGCCTAAGCTTAATCTTGCTCATATGTCTTAACATTATTTTATTATTCCTGCAAATACGTAATTGAGCATAGTAGTTACAAACATACGGACACACAAGGGATTCTGCATATGCTGGAAATCCAGTGCACACACACAAAATGGTGGAGAAACTCAGCAGGCCAGGCGGCATCTATGGAGAGAAACATACAGTTGACATTTTGGGCTGAGAACGTTCACAGGATTTCCTGATTTAGCTCTGGGAACCTTCATCAAAACTGGGAAAAGTAAGGGAAAGAGAAACACTTAAAAGTGAACAGAGCAAAAGGGACAGATAGAAATCCTGCTTGAGAGCAGAGGAGCACCTCTTTTTCGAAAGTTCCTGAAAGAATTGTGGCAGTGAATCTATCAGTAAATGAAATTCAGTTTTCCATTGAAGTGAGGCACTGGAAATCTGAAATAAAAACAGAAAATGCTGAAAACGCTCAGTGGGTCAGCGGAAAAGGAACCAGCTAACAGTTTGGTTCAGGTCTGAGATCCTTCATCATATTTGGGAAAGGTTAGGCATAGTTGAAGCAAAATGCCTGCTTATGTTTGAATAGAGAGGAAAAAAGCTAAGTTTTGGGGGAATTTACATAATCTAAGTTTTTAAGGATGTGTTTTTATCCTTTTTAATTTTAAGCTTTGATTCATGTTAGTTGAAAATTTCTGAATGTCATTCCAAGTTGTTGGCTAGTTTGTCAGACCAACTAAGTTAGGAGCAAAATTTAACCACAATTTTTATTTTTGATATGTGACCCAGCATTGCACTTCTGAGTTGACTCCCACCACCCACCAAACACTCTGACAACATGATAGGATTTCCGTGTGCAAGCCCTGCTGTTGAGTAGGGATACATCAATTGATGCCTTAATTTTATTTATTAGCAGTTCATCCATCATTTCCGAATCATCTTTCTCCCCTTGCTGCAGTTGCTCAGCCAAGGGAATCACTTGTAATAATCTTAAAACATTCTGTAGTGCTTCTCCTGCCAGGCAGCTCACTAAAAACTTGCATAGACTTTACATCTTTCCTATAGTGGGGCGGCTAGAACTGAATGCAAACTACTCTCAATCTATGTGTTAGACCCAAAACTGTGAGCTCTTCTGCACCAAATCTTTCTCTGTCTTGCTTAAAATCGACATCCTTTTCTCCCTTCTGCACCCACTGCAATTACTTAAGTGACGTACTTCATGGGGAAATTTAGCAATCGGTATCGGGTAAATTTAGCAACTCTGCACTTGAGAAATTAGATTGTGCTGGAGGAGAGTGCTGGACAAAGCGAGGCCTATAAGAGGACAGCCCAAATTTTACAACCAACCTATTTCATGTGTACTGCTTGGTGCTACGACACTATTCAGTTTGACTTGGTACTCTTCATGAATTTCTGACTTCGGAGCTGTACTGTTTTGTCTCCTTGAACAGCAAAGCTATATCAATGACACTGATCCTACTGCCACCAGCAGCATAGAATACTAGTTGATTTTTTTAACGTACTGGCAACTTTATAAAAATGGCATTTAATTGGCAGCTATGAATGGCTTTATCTCTTCAGATGGATATGTTCAAAATTGCAAGACAAATATAAATGTATTGAGAAAAAATGAATACTGCAGGAATCTGCAAATCGGTTGATACTTAACACAGAATTTGCTCTGATGCAAAAAAAAGTTTTTTTTTAAGTTTAAAGAAAACCTGATCCATAAGACCATTTTACTTGTGCTCTTGATTGAGCTCACAGTGCATGGAGATAGCTGATTATATGTTTCCATCTTACACGCTGCAGTGTAATTTCAGAATGTGCTCAGTGTATGAATGTAATAGTAGCTGACTCGCATGATGTTATGTGTCAGAATATTAAAGGCACTAATGGAAAAGCTCCCAGGTTCACAAGATGTTTCAGATGGCTAGTCACTAAACTAATGGAGCAGAATCCAAAACCATGGCGAAAGAGGCTGGGTGAAAATGAAAAGGGAGATGAACAGTACCTATTGGAAGTCACATTTAAAATTAAATACTTTTATTGGGATCTTTCTGCAGATGTGGAATATGAACAATAGTACAATCCATTTGTGTCAGGATAGCAATTGCTTATCAGGCTTTATCTCAGAATATGAAACTGTATCACATGAAATCCAACAGTAGCTGGATAGATATGCCTATTCATTTTGAACGCCTGCTTTGACAAGCTAGGCTGCTCTTGTTGAATGGCATTGGTAAATGTGAGCTTCCTTGCGTATTTCCTTTCTCCCGTTTTCTTTACTAAGCCTTTCTTATAAAATTGAAAAAGACCTCGAATAAAAGTAATACCGGTTCAAATTTTTTTTTAAATGATAAGAGGAAAAGGTATATGAGGCTTGTTTAGATAACATTAAGATGGTTATTGTTGGTGGAAGCCTGTGTGAGATATAAGCTTCGAACCCTGATGACATTCTCCCTAATACAAGTGTTTAATATTTGATGTATTGGGATAAATAGGATCTCTTTTGAATCAAATTGAGTTCCTAAGTAAGAATCTATTACAGGATGAATTCTGTGATTTGACAGCAAAGTGGGCGATGTTATTCTTGACTAGTTACTGCAATCGGCTTTCAGTTGAGTTAGATATTTTTTTCTGTGCTTGAGTAAACACAGCTTATCCACTGCTGTATTGAAGACTGTCTGCTACAGCAAAGGTTGAAATTCAGAGAGTTGCCCAGTAATCATTTTACTTGCATTGTTTCTCCTAAAATAAATGAAAGTAATTTTCTGGATTTTTTTTAAACAATTGAACTGTTAAGACTGTTACTATTGTGGATGAATTGTATTATTTTAAACAATAGTTTTTTTTTGAGATACAGTATCGTCACCTTCCAGCCCAATGAACCCGCGTCATTTTCACTCATGTGACCAATTAATCTACTGACCCACATGTCTTTGGAATGTGGAAGGAAACTGGAACACCCAGAGGAAGCCCACACAGTCATGGGGAGAATGTACTTACAGCTCCTTACAGAGAGCAGTAGGAATTGAACCCAGGTCATTGGGGCTATAATAGTGTTACGCTAACCGCTATGCTACTGTGCTGACCCCTCTTGGCATATTATTCTGAATTGACGAGTGAATGAAAGAGTACAACCATGGAACATGGCCACTTTTAGCGTTTTTTTTATAATGGCTTTGAGGATTGACTTTGAGTATGCCCTATTTTACCAATAACTGTGCTAATTCCTCTAACCTGATGACATGAACATTGATTTCTCTAACTTCTCCTCCACTTCTTAACCCATCACTAATTTTTTTCCCTCTCTTTCACTCTCACAATAACTTCTTGCCTGTTCTCCATCTTCCTCTGGCGCTCCCCTCTCCCTTTCTTTCTTCCAAGGCTTTCCGTCCTATGATACTCCCCCTTCTCCAGCCTTGTATTCCTTTTGCCAATCAACTTCCCAGCTCTTAGTTTCATCCCTCCCCCTTCAGTCTTCTCCTATCATTTTGGGTCTCTGTCTCCCCTCCCCCTCCCACTTTCAAATCTCTTACTATCTCTTTTTTCCATTAGTCCTGACAAAGGGTCTTGACCCGAAACGTCGACTCTACGTCTTCCTGTAGATGCTGCCTAGCCAGATGCATTCCACCAGCGTTTTGTGTGTGTTGCTTGTATTTCCTATCCTTTATGGCTTTATAGCAATACAATCATGGAGTCTTGTTAATGATAACCTTTAAGAAATTGCAGTCAGGCAGACCAACTTTGTATCCTTTTCTTTTGTTCCTGTTTGGGGATAATTGTTTTTGCTACTTAATGAATTCCAAAAAATTCTTATTCTTGGGATATGGGCAGTAAGTGAACATTTTCAGCATTTGTTCGTCCTGGAACAATGATGCTAGCTGTTTCTTCAACTAATGTTTGAAATATTACAGAATATTGGTAGCTCAGGTTGGCTATTTGGAACTTCGGTTAATTGCCAAGCTTGGCAAACTGTTTGCAGACGTTCTGGCTCCAATCGAGAAGCCATCATCAGTGCGCAGTTAATTAATGCACTTTAGTTTGTTATTTATGTGTGATTCATCTGTAGATTTTATTCTTACCTTCATAAGTTATCATGTGTTATGTGTGTTACATGCTTTACAGCCTGGTTCAAACAAACGTCTCATTTCTATATACATTACATACATGTATGTAGTTAAATGACAATAAACTTCACTTGAGTTGACTTGAAGAAGACATAAGGAAGTATGTCCTTTTTTATAATGTAGGGTGTGTCCTTAGGAATAATGTGGGAAAATTTTTAAATTTTGCAGGAGAGAAAAATTATTTTAGATAGATAGATAGATACTTTATTCATCCCCATGGGGAAATTCAACTTTTTTTCCAATGTCCCATACACTTGTTGTAGCAAAACTAATTACATACAATACTTAACTCAGTAAAAAAATATGATATGCATCTAAATCACTATCTCAAAAAGCATTAATAATAGCTTTTAAAAAGTTCTTAAGTCCTGGCGGTTGAATTGTAAAGCCTAATGGCATTGGGGAGAATTGACCTCTTCATCCTGTCTGAGGAGCATTGCATCGATAGTAACCTGTCGCTGAAACTGCTTCTCTGTCTCTGGATGGTGCTATGTAGAGGATGTTCAGAGTTTTCCATAATTGACCGTAGCCTACTCAGCGCCCTTCGCTCAGCTACCGATGTTAAACTCTCCAGTACTTTGCCCATGACAGAGCCCGCCTTCCTTACCAGCTTATTAAGACATGAGGCGTCCCTCTTCTTAGTGCTTCCTCCCCAACACGCCACCACAAAGAAGAGGGCTCTCTCCACAACTGACCTATAGAACATCTTCAGCATCTCACTACAGACATTGAATGACGCCAACCTTCTAAGGAAGTACAGTCGACTCTGTGCCTTCCTGCACAAGGCATCTGTGTTGGCAGTCCAGTCTAGCTTCTCGTCTAACTGTACTCCCAGATATTTGTAGGTCTTAACCTGCTCCACACATTCAACGACTGCAGAAGTCCAAGATGCAGAGAAATTTGGATGTGCTAATAAATGATTTGCAAAGAATTTGTAAGCATGTACAACAAGCAATTGGAAAAGTTACTAATATTGTCTGTTGCAAAGTGAATTAAAAGTACTGAGGTTATGTAACAATGAGAAAAACTGCAGATGCTGGAAATCAAAACAAAAAAAGGAAGTGCTGGAATTTCAACTAGAAATGTTAACTCTTGTTCTCTTTTTGGAGATGTCTTTTAACCAGATGAGTATTTGCAGCATTTTCTGTCTTTGTTACAGTGGAGATTCTGCTTTAGTTATATCTAGCATCTGGAATACTGTGTATAGTATTGGATTTCATATTTAAGGAAGGATGTGAATGCTTTGCAAGCAGTTCAGAGAAGGGTACCAGACTGATAACTGGGATGAATTGGTTGCCTTGTGAGGATAGGGTAGACAGGTTAGCCTTGCATTTGCTGGAGTTTAGAAAAGTCAATGATGACTTGATTCAAAAAAATATCTTGAGGGGTCTTCCAAAGCCAATGTAGAAATTATGAAGGAATCTTAAGGTAGAGGTTATATTTTTAAAACCAAAGGCTTATCCATTTACAACGAAGTTGAGGTGTTTTTCTTTGCTTAGAATGTTGTAAGTCTTTGGAGCTCTTGTCTTCAAAGGTGTTGATAACAGTTTTCTGTCCCAGTTTAGTCTTTTACATAAATCCAGGAACAAAACAGTGTGACTGACTCTTCACTTTCCTCTAAAATAGCCAAGTATTTATATTTAAAACAATTCTTTGTCAAAGTGCAATGAGGATTAAACTGGGGGAACTATTTGACATCAACCACAACATACAGATACAGAAAAAGTACTGCAAATCCTTGCAAAGTCCATATCATGTGCATATGGAGATTAGTGTCAAAATTCAGATTCTCGTCATCCAGATTTACCAAGCACCAGCCTGACATTGTCATACTTGCACGTCTTATAACCACCATCCAAGCCTCCTCCATCACAATCCCTAGCTATGTTCTTTCCTGTCAGGAGAACACATGCTTAAGAGGAAGCAGTAGAATGGTAAGCAAGCAGGAAGAAGTAGATTTTGAAGGTCTTAATATTAACCTCATACCCCATGAAGTCTCAGGGCTATCAGGGCAAATGTCGGCAAGGAAACCTTGTGGCACATACACAATGCTGGTGGAGCTCATTAGGTCAGGCAGCATTACTGGGAAGGAATAAACAGCCAATGTTTCAGGCTGAGACTCTTCATCAGGACTGAAAAGGAAGGGGGAAGAAGGCTTCTTCCTGACCTGCTAAGTTCCTGCAACATTTTGTTTGGTTACTGCGAATTTCCAGAAGCTGCAGAATCTATTGTGTGAAGGAAGCCTTGTGCTTGTTATCACCTACCATCTACCTTTTAGTAGTAATTTGGCATACCTCCATATTGAACAAATCTTCTATGATCACTGACATGAGCGAGGGCACAACGTACGCTACCTGAAGGATTTCATTGCTTCATCAGTGGCTTGGCAGCTTTGCCTAAATTGGTAAATCCTTAAGGATGTAACTGCCAGTGTTGATTAGTAACATTTGATGATGGGGCAATCTGCCCATCCTTGATATACCTACTCATAACAATATTATTAGTGGTAACGATCACACTTGGTGCTGTCTAGAGAAGTTTGAATGTCACACTGAGGATCTCCTTCAGTATTGTTCAGGACCGCTGCCTTGCTAAAGGGGGTAGACCTGGGCAAAACTGGCTGTTCAAATTAGGTTCTTCTGGGCAGTGTTGGCTATCAGCAGCAGCAGAATTGGGTTCTTCACGGTTTGTAACTTCAGGGCTTGCATGTACCAAGTGGTATATGTATGGTTTACAACTCAATGTAGGTAGGGTGTGTGTGTGTGTGTGTGTGTGTGTGTGTGTGTGTGTGTGTGTGTGTGTGTGTGTGTGTGTGTGTGTGTGTGTGTGTGTGTGTGTGTGTGTGTGTGTGTGTGTGTGTGTGTGTGTGTGTGTGTGTGTGTGTGTGTGTGTGTGTGTGTTGCACAGTTCTTCATTGATTCTGTTATGTTCCTTTGTATCTACTGTGAGTGTCTGCAAGAAAATGAATCTCTGAGTAGTATATGGTGATGTATATGTACTTTGATAATAAATTTACTTTGAACTCTGAACTTTGATAGTCTACCATCACTCAAGTTCTGGAACTAATCCTGGTTCAATAAAAAGTGTAGTAAGGCATGTTGTGAGCACAAGCAGGGTATCTAAAACTGTGCTGAACTTGCAGTGTGGGCCTCTATCCATTCCAAGCAGTGGAAACAGTACACAATGGGGAGAGCTAAGTGAAGCTGCCTGTAGTTCAGTTTACATCCTGCTGTGAATGGTGAAAGAGACAGGTTCCAGGAGCTTTCATCAGAAGTGTCAAAGGCAACAATCTAGCATTAGTAACCGCATTCAGTCAAAAGTATTGTGCAGATTATGAATCTCCCCTTCCTCATGAGTTCTCCACCATTATTGGTATGTTAGTGTCACATATGCCAAGATACGGTGAAAAGTTTGTCTTGCGTACTGTTCATTTAGATCAGTTCATTACACAGTGCCTTGAGGCAGAACAAGGCGAAGCAATAATGATGCAGAATCTTGTGTAAAAGATACAGAGAAAGTGCAGTGCAGGCAATCAAAGTGCAGAATCATAATGAGGTAGATTGTGAGGCCAAGCGTCTATCTTATCTTACAAAAGGTCCACTTGAGAGCCTGGTAACAGCGGGATGCAAGCTGTCCTTGAGCCTGGTAAATGTTCTCAGGCTTTTATATCTTCTGCCCGATGGCAGAAGAGAAATTCAGTTCCTTCATATAGGATGACAAAAAATCCTGAGAACCCCGGATGTAGGACCAACAATGATTTGGATGAAATGCTGAATGTGACGGTCTAGATTTTGGTATCTTTAGTCTAGCAGCTCTGGCAAATTTAGTACCTGTGTCTGCATCAGGAACCCTTCAATGATTTGAATGCTGGAGGAAATCTGCACAGAATTGATTTAAATGTTTTGGATATTTTAACACTGAGTTTATTGAATAATCCTAATTGCTTTAATTATATTTTTTCTTGATTTTTTAAAATCGTTGTTAGATTTTTTAAAAAATAGTCAAAACCATTCACCAAGGAGCAAGACAATGATCAAAACCACTTGTTATATATAAAAACATAGAAGATGAAGCTTGGCTAGCTGTTGAAGTCTTTGCCGGCAATTATGTGCATAGATATTGTTCCGAGACCCTCATGTTTATATTTGTGCAGAAGACCTTGCCACTGGTGTTGGAGGCTGCTGTATCTCAGAATTTTTCACCAGGGATGTGAAAAATGAAAGTGCTGTTCAGATTGTGAAACATGAAAATGCTGGCCAGATATCAGTAGCAAGCATGGGCAGTGCAGGAGCAAGCTGAAAGATCACATGGAGTTGGTGTTTGAATTAACAGGCGATTTATTAAAAATTGGTGTGACTAAGAGACCACCAAAGCTGATCTACCTGATCATGAATTTGGTAGAGCATTTACATTCTCAGTTGTTGAGATTACCAGTGAAACACTCTGGTTTCCTCGGCTGCGTAAGTCTAGGGAAGACAATCTCTGGTCCCGCCAAATGTGTGTGTCCATAGGTCTAAGAGTAAATCTGACTTTCTATTACAACAATGGGTGCACACTATATCCTGAACTTTGGACGTCATCCTTGTTCTATTCCTTGTACCCTTATTCCTGGTATCCTTGTACCATTCCTGAATACACTTTCCATTCATGCCAGGTTGAGTGTTGAGCTCGCAACTTGACCTCGTAAAATAAAAAAGAAAACTACTGCGAAATGTCTGCGTGAGGAGTGGCGCGCCACACAGTCTTTCGTTCCGCACCTTGTAAGGCATGAAAATGCCCGAAACTGGCCTCTTGGGCCTAAGTGGACGTCATCATCATCTTGTTCTGTTCCATGTCTCCACTTTTAGGCTTTGTCTGTGGTTCCCTGTTACCACATTAACACAATCCATGACCCCACTTACTAGTTACTATACTTTCCCCTACAACAGGCAGGTTGATAAGTAATCACACTCATGATTTAAACAATCAAGTATGATTCTTGGCACAACTTTCATAACTAATATTAACATCAGCAGCAAATGTGAAAATTCCCTGCAAAATCAAAATCTGGGAGAATGTCCTACTATACATCCAATTAAAAGCAATCTGAACATGAAACTTTAGAACACCCATGACTGAAAACAGTGGTAAAAAATTATTACAGCAAATGCAGTTAATTAATTATTACAGTTAATGCAGGTAAGGAGGAGCTAAGATGTTTTGGGGCGTCAGATAACTAATACATCAGTTGGTATAAGGTAAGACTTTTTTTTAATCCTATCTAATTTCCAGATTAGTTAAACATCTGGCTTCAAAGGAGATTTAATTAGACACACTTAAATAGATATATTAATATAAAAATAAATCCTTCATATTAACTCCAGCAATTGCATATTAAGTGAGAGAAAATTAGTTTTGTTTTAGCACCCATATTTGCACATTTCTCTATTAATCATAGTATCTGGTAACATGGAACATAAGCAAATAGAAATGCAACCTTGGATTGCTTATGCACTCAAAGTTTTATTTTTAAATAGAATATTTGCATCATACGTAGTTAAGTAAGTACATTCTTGAGTCAAGGAACCCAGGAGCTGATAACGTTTTGGATAGAGGATTTATTATATCTATCAATTTCTTCTTTATTCACTATACCAAGTAATAAAAAAGAGCTGGGACATAATCTGGATCTCCACCAATGCTGTGATACAATCTGTGTTTCCCATAATGGTCCCATGAATAACTTAAGAACCCATAAAAACAAAGTTGCAGCAAAGTCTTCTTCAATTCCAAGGGCCTGCCCAAGAAGAGGCCTTTTTGGTGTGGCCTGCTTTATAGATTGGTGAAAGGTTCTGAACATTAGTAGTGTGTTTATTTTTGACGCAACTTTGCTCTCCTCTGCATTAATATAGGACATAGATAGGAATGCTCCCTGCAACCCATATAAGAAACCTGGGAAGCAAAAGGTCTGAACCTGCAGGAAATTTGCTTGGAGAATTCATTCTCAACATAATGGCATTTTATTTCATTTTGTTTCAGACAAAGTTTATGGATAACTTTCCTAATCTGACAATTTATGTAAGTGGCTCAACCTTATTTTCTACAAGATTAAGTTCAAATTCATTGCCATTCAACCCTTTACATGTATACCACCAAATGAAACAACATTCCTTTGGACCAAGGTGCATAATACAGTACATATATCTCATACACAACATATAAAGCAGTATTACCACAAATAGATTAACAAGTTATCAATATATTCCAGAAGATTGACATTTAGCATAAGGCACATTTCCAACACGTTTAAAAAATAAACAGCATAACGCTTCTTAAGTAATGAGACCTGGGTGTTGGCAGGAAGTTAAGTAGTCTCACAGCTTGGGGGACAAAGATATTTTCTGTCCTAACAGTTTATGTCCTAATGCTACAGTGTCTCCTATCTGATGGTAGGGGGTCAAAGAGATTGTGAAACTGATGGGAGGGACCCTTAGGTCAGCTATAAATCTGGTATAAATAGTATACTTCCCACACACTTTCACCATAACAGTCCTAACCCTTTTTGGTCAATATTTGCATACTTACACTACTTTGGACTTTACCCTGTTTTTCAGAAGTGATTAAGTTGATACAGCTAATTTTCATTTGACTTTTAGTCACTTTGTATTGGAGCTATATGACTGCTGCACCAAAACAAAGTTTGAATTTGCAGTTTTACAAACATGGCAGTTTGGAATGCAATCCTAAGTCGGGGATTTATGGTTGGTACTGCTGATGATGCACCATAATATAAACTTAGAGCCTGATGCCACCACAGAAAAGTTATATTTAGAATGTTCAACCTATCCTGACACTGTTCCTCAGTCCAGATAATGCTCTTATTTGCTCCAATAGACAATGGACATGGCAAACTCCAGTGGCTTTTGATCTTTGCTACCATGCTTCTTTGTTATTAGCTTTATTGTAAAAGTGCCCCTCAATGCCAAAAAAATTTGCACCACCATCTCGAACACCACTACCAAGCTTTCTTCTGTAGGCTAAAAGGATCTTGCTGCCCCTGCAGACATCTTTTTCTACCTTGCCCCATCTTATGAATCTTCTATTTTCTAAATGTTTCATTCTTATGCTGTTGCATCATTTTGCTGCCTTCCAAAAAGATCAGTTTTTTTCTGCAGATCAGTCTTGTTTTAGAGAAATTGATGCTTCCCTCCCAAGTACAATAGCCCTTGAAATGGAGTTAAAATGTTTTATTCCCTGCCCACCAAATTAAGTAATCTTCATTAATTTGATGAGTTGCCATTCCAGCAGCACAGGATGCAGAGCCACTTTTCTCCAAGAAGAGACATTTGGCCCTTTATTATTTTGTTGTGAAGCCATATTTTACAAGGACGTACAAGCCTAATAGGAAAGATGAAAAGTTTAAATGTATGAGCACTAAATATACATCCATTACTTTCTAGTGCATCGATGTTGATCAGTTGCCTAATACTGTGACATAAATTTCTCACTTAAGTAAGCTTTCACCAAATATCTCAAACAGGTTACTTGAGATTTTTGTAAAAATATAGTAAAATCCCCTATTAATGTAACTCTCGTTTCCTCTCACAGATTTTGATTGAACTGCTAAGTCCATCATTTTTGTCATGTTCGAGTTTCCGGTATCCACATTTTACATTATTAACCCTTGTTTAAAATTTGATGAAACCCCTTTCTTAAGACTTAATGGCAATTATAATAAAGTGAGCTCTCTCGGATAATTCTAGACAGAGTAGCCAGAGAAAGCAATATAATGACGTTGAAACTATATGGCTCCTATAAAATACATGCCATTATCTTGTGGAGATTTGTGATTACTGCTTTGAGCCATTTGGAGTGGAAGTGGGAAAGGGTTAACACTATGTTAAATGCACCCAGTCTCTTTCAAGCTTTGTGATTGCATGGCTTTTTTAATGGGTCCAGACAATTGTGCTGAAGGTATTTGATTGTCAAACGCATTTGTGTGTGTCTGCAATATGTCCACATTCATTTGCAAACCTTCAGCGTTAGTGCACCACAGTTTCTCAGTTAAATATAAGTGGCCTCACCTCAAACAGATCAATATTCCTGGCACTTCCTCCAAAACTAAGGGAAATATTTTATTTTAAAAATCAATTCCTTAAAATGTTTGAATATGCATGAGTATGTATTTGACCTTGAGAATTGAGTGATTTTTGTTAAGAGCTTTGAAGAATGAATAAGCAGTCTCTGCAGATAAAAAAACCCTATCGAAATACAAGTTATGGACTATTTTTATAATAATTCTTGGAAGTTGCATGTCAGCAGCCACATTGATTACTCTGATAGATAAAAATAGTAAAAATTTTAGTATTTTTATTTCATTAAAATACAGCTTTATTGCTGTTGTGTAAATGAAGAATTCAGTCATCTTGCTCTCTACGTTTGATTATATATCTGGTATTTTGATGCAAATCAGTGACTTCTTCCATAGTTTTTTTTTTCTCCTAAGGCTGCATAAATAAAGGATTGGATAGAGAGTTTGTATTCCATCTTGTTGTATTCATTATCTAAAGTCAAATCAAGATCCTTCAATGGCTTCTCATGCCTTAAGTGTTCAATTAGATTCTAGTCTAGATGGTTTGAATTGATGATGGAGGACAGGCATCCTAACATCCAAAGCTCACTGCCAGTTAAAATTCTATTTAGATTTGTCAGTCTCTTCTCAGCTTTGAGAAGTCAAGAGTTAAATTCAACAACTCTATAATATTGATGTCTGATAGTTAACCAATTCTGACCACACATGCTTTACGATTTAGTTTGTTTTGATCAATTCCATGAAGACAGACAAATGCAATTTGTTTCGTGGATAAATCTACCTTAATGTTACTTAGGGTGCAATGTGTGGATCAGGTCCAATGCACGTTAATAGCAAAATGTCATACGAAGTCTGATGAAACATTTTCATTAACTATTTGCAAAGTACAAAGTTAATTCAATGCTCAATAAGATATTTGACACAAACTGTGTACAATTGCATCTATTTCTCACATTAATTTTTCCACTGTTTTACTCATGCAAACTTTTATTTGAATTGGATAGTTTTGGATGTAGTTTTTTCAAAGCAGGTTGGGGTTTAAATTGGGGAAGATGACTTCCACAGTTAACTCCAGCATATTAAGCAGTATAAGAGCAAATCCATTTGCATACTAATTTGGTCCATTTGGATTTATTAATTGAGCATATTAATATGGCTTTTTAAAATTAATTATGGTCCATGCATTTTTGAAATTTCCTGGAATTAACCAGGGAAAGCAATGCAGTCAGGAAACTTGAAAAGACTGAAAAATATGCCCACACATACTGACACCAAAATAGTATTATCAACAATGTCAAGTAACACTTACTTAACAATTATTCATTGATGCTGACTTTGTATTTTGCCGTGGCCACTTTTTCCACACCTCAATTCATCCTAGTCCAAATATATTCAGTAGTCATAACGAGATACAGCAGAATAACGGTTCCTTTGGCCCAACAGATATATGCCATTAATTTAACCACCCACTTTACATTAATTCTGTGTTAATTGGTTTTATTTTTTGTTTCTCCCGATATTTTCATCATCTCTCCACTGATTCCATCATTCACCTATAAACCAGGGGCAATTTACAGTGAACAATTAACTTACTAAGCTGTATGTCTTTGAGATACAGGAGGCATCTGGAGCACCAAGAGGTCACAAATAGAATAGTCAGGATTGAACCAGGTCTCTGGGGCTGTGTGGCAAAGGCTCTTCAAGTTGTACCACTGAATGACCATAACAGCTGAACTTCAGAGGCAAGGTGAAATGATTGCACTTTAATTCAGAGCATTTTTTGATCAACTTTGACAGTAAAATTAAAGCAGAGTGGTGAATCTGTGGAATCCATTGCCACAGACAGCTGTGGAGACCAAGCCTGTAAGTATATTTAAGGCAGAAGTTGATAGATTCTTGATTGGTCAGGGCTTGAAGAGATACAGGGAGAAGGCAGGAGATTGGGGCTGAGAGGAAAATTGGATCAGCCATGATGAAATGGCAGAACAGACTAGATGGGCCAAATGGCATAATTCTGTTTCTATAACTTATGGTCTTATGGTTGAAGTGCAATCACTTATATCCTGAGACAGCAAGCGTTCCTTGTATCACATTCTTAAATCCCAAGTAATGTATTCTACAGCTTCCTCAGTGAATTTCCTTCAGTCAAATCAAATCAAAGTCCATTTATTATCAAAGTATGAATACAAAATATAACTCTGAGATTCGTCCTCCTGCAGCCAGCCACAGAACAAAGAAATGCCATTGAACCCATTCAAGAAGACATCAAACACCTAATGCACATAAAAAGGAACAAATTGCGCAAATGACAAAAAGCAAGTGAACAATACGTAGAATATCGAACATTAAACTAGGAGTCCTGTAGTATTCAGTTTAGTTTAGTTAAGCGCTGCTATGCTAGCTAGTGCAGGCCGCAAGGCCATTCTTTGCTGAAGCGCCCCAGTCTACATCGATGGTCTCAATCAAACTGCTCAATTACAGCAAAAACGAATAGTAACCAGAATCCAGGAACAAGTTCAACATGAACTTCAAAATCCCCAAAATTAGTCCACAGCCTTGCCAACCAATCCTGCCACCACAGATCCCAAGATCCTGTACTTTCCTCTGATAGCAACCAGTGAGAAGGAAAGAAAAGAATGGTTAAACACAGACTGTGCCAATCACCACTGTCATATTTATTATCTTCAACCTTGCTCGACGCACCAATTGGAGAAAATCAATGGATTCCATCATGGGCTCGCTCCTAGCTCCAGGCTTCCAGGCTTGAGGCCATATACTGCATGCCAGACCTCACCAAACTCCCTCAGAGACAGCAAAGCATCAGATTGCTCAGTCGACCCCAAAACTCATCATCAAAATGGAAATCACAGGTTCCAATTGTATGCAATTTAGTAGGAGAATCATATTCTACTAGTAAGTCAATTCTATTTGCAACGCTTCAGAAAATGAAATAGCCCTTCCCTGCAAGCCTGAAGCCTGACAACATTCAGGTCCAGGCTAATAATTATCAAGTAACTTCTGGAGAATACTAGTTCTGAATAATGACCAACTCTACCAAGAGGGGGTCCTGTCCCTATTCCTAGACGTTCAATGGCATTACATTACCATCACATTCAGGTTGCATTTCAAATTAAGCATTACCCTAACACGAAAAAATATCATCATAAATATCGTTGTAGTTGAACCCTGTAAATCCTTCCTCAGCAATATTGTTGTATCAGAAATTTAGCAGAAGTTCAAAAAGTTGTTTCATCACTGCCTTCTCAAAGGCATTAAGGGATGAACAGTTCAAAAGTGCCCTGCAAGCAATGTCCATATTCTGCAAAAATGAAAAAAAAATCTTAAAGTCATCAAAAGTCAGAGAAGTAGGCTTTCTCGCTACTAAGACTACACTCTTGGCAACTTCTCCTCTGCAACTGTTAGAAGATGGAGAGTTACCTTCAGTCTTTTACCTCTTCCTTCTGGTTCTTCCTGTTTTCCTACATGTAGGAGAGAGAAGGAATCAAGAAATCATTTAATTTTGCAGTGACTAACTAAAAAAAGATCAACTATGGCACACTGATTTCCTTGCACGCTTTTGGATCCCCTGAGCCCTTGTTCCCAGTGTCTGTGAAAATGAAACTTAAGTCTGTAATTTTAATCCTGTTTGTGAATTGCATTGCCTTAGAGCTCTTTGCGAACTTTATTCTGCCTTATGTTTTAAATATTTCAACTTTAATTTTGCTCAGTGGCTGCTTATTCTTCACCCTCCAACTGCTGATTTGTTTCTATTTATCACTTCCCACCCATTATACCCCTCTATTGATCTGTGCCCTGCTATGGTGTCCTACTTGTATTTATGTGCCCTCATGCCAGGCAACAACCTAATCTTTAATGGCACTGTTAGCTTTCATGTACATTGCATAATGAGGATTTTACATGCAAGTTAACCCCTCCTCCTCGGGGTTTAGTGGGGTACGTGGAGGGTGCAGTATTGAGAGTCACGGTACTATACATCAATGTAAAATAATCTATTGATCTATCAGGAAAAAGATATCTAATTACGTTCAGCAATCTTGCTCTCTATGCATTCTTCATTTGAATGCTATCTTATTCCTCATTTTGTCCTGCATGTCCTTGCCAACCAGCTGATCTTTTTCCTCCTCGGTCTCTTGATTTTTACTGCAACCAAGTAATCAATATTAAAAATGTCAAAAATCATAGTGGTTACTTTAAGATAGCTAATTTGTTTAATAATACATACATGCACACTAGTGATCCATTGTAATATCTGAATAACTTAAGTGATAATATAATACCCATTCAGTCGTAATTTTTTTCGCTAAGGAGAATTGAAAGGAACTAAACATTTTACTGTGACATAATTGAAATCCTTATTCCATTCATATCTGTGTTTAGTTCCTGTTTAAAATGTTGCATTTCGTTTCAATTTATTTTCATTCCCTCCTTTTTGTGATGCATGATCTTAACTGGTTTGTGACTTCACCACTGACGGCAGGTGAGCTCTTATCTGTAAGCTATAACCTGACGGTTCTCTCCGTGTATTCTATATATGACTATATCAGGCATTAACATTTTTAGACTCAGTTTAATTTTCTTTGGTGTTCTGTTTTTATAAGCATACATCTATTTGAGTAAATCATAACTGATACTAAATCATCAATTATTGATTTAACTTGTATTTATGCTGCATTTACCTCTCTTGCTGATGACAGTTCAGTAATATTCAAAACAGATTACGTCTACTCAAGCAACTAAAATATATCTCTCATTCAAGGTAACTTTGCATATGAGAACCCTGAATCAATTCTGATTTTATTATCATATCCTACAGTTGAATGTTGGTTGCTAACGATCATAGAATGTCAGTGTCAATCTCAGTCTGTGACTTTTCATCAGCTTTGCTTGCCACCACTTACTGCCCACTGCACAGACAGAGCCAGCTGCAGTCAAGAGGCAGTAATTTAGGTGTTTAAGCCAAGCTGACAGCCTTTATGTCATGGTGGGTGACAGTGCATATTTGACACGGTACAGCTGTATATTGTGCGAGGTGAAGAATGTGATGCCATTTATCTTATTTTCATACATTTCCTAGGCACGGTTGCTCTATTCATGTGTGCATGGGGGAGGGTTCTCCCTTTGCTTAGCGAAAAGGAAGGATTGAAGCATCCCTGTAGGCCAATTGCGTATGACTTTTTTCATTTTGTATTCATAGTATTGATAAAAAAAATGCTAGAGATATCCAATATAAATTAGTTCTGCTTTAGAACAGGTCACCATGTGGTTAGCACATGTTTAAAATATGTTTCAGCCTCTTTTTAACTTTAAGACTGCTTTTGTAAATACAAAGCACGATTAAGCTGTGATTTTCAATTCTTGTTCATCTGTCTCCATGCCAGAACTGACATGCATCAAAATTTTCAGTGAAATATTGTTTTGTTTTTCAGTGCCATTAGTAATACTGTATTTTATTTCATTGTGGGTTACAAATGCTGAATAAGCAGTCAATGCACAGCATGTGAATTCAAGCTTCTTGCATGGGTCAGAGGATGTGGGTCTCTGTACTTGGCCACGTGCTACAGATCTATGTATTAAGTTAACATTTGTGACATATATATGACTGTTCATCCATTGCAATTAATTGCTAAACGCCTTCTCTGCTGGCCTTGACCATCAATACATGGAGGAACCATCACAAGCTCCCACATCTCCCAATGATTTCAGTCTCTGAAGCTGATGTGCGAGCAGCCTTCAGGAGGGTAAATCCATGAAAAGCATCCTGCCCAGATGGGGTACCTGGCCTAGTACTAAAGACCTGTGCTGATCAACTGACTGGTGTATTCAGTGAGATCTTTAATCTCTCACTTCAACAGTCTGAGGTAACCACCAGCTTCATGCAGGAGTCAATTATACCAGTACCCAAGAAGAGCGTGGTGACCTGTCTCAATGACTATTGCCCAGTAGCACATACTTGCACAGTGATGAAGTGTTTTGAGAGGTTAGTGATGAAACATATCAACTCCTGCCTGAGAAGCAACTTAGATCTGTTCCAGTTTGCTGCCCACTGCACAGGCAGAACAATCAGAACAACAGGTCCACAGCAGATGCCATCTCATTGGCTCTTCACTCAACCTTGGAACATCTGGACAGCAAAGATGCATACATCAGGATTCTCTTTATCGACTACAGCACTTAATACCATTGTCGCCTCAAAACTAATAAATAAGCTCCAAGATCTTGACCTCAATACCTCCTTGTGCAATTGGATCCTGGATTTCCTCACTTGCAGACTCCAGTCAGTTTGAATTGACAACAACATCTCCTCTACGAACTCCATCAGCACAGGTGCACCACAGGGTCTCCTGCTCTACTCGCTTTACATTTATGACTGCGTGGCTAAGCATAGCTCCAATGCCATATTCAAGTTTGCAGATGACACCACTATCGTAGGCCGAATCAAAGGTGGTGAAGAATCAGCATATAGGGGGGACATTGAAAACCTGGCTGAATGGCGTCATAATAACAACATCTTTCTCAATGTCAGCAAGACCAAGGAACTGATTGTAGTTCAGGGAGGAAAACCAGAGGTACATGAGTCAGCCTTCATCGGAGGATCCAAGGTAGAGATGGTTATCAACATTAAATTCCTAGCTGTTATTTTATTTCATAGGACCTGTCCTGGGTGAAACATGTAAGTGCAATTATGAAGAAAACATGGCAGCACTTCTACTTTCTTAGGAGTTTGTGGAGATTTGGCATGACATCTAAAACTTTGACAAATTTCTATAGTGGAGAGTATATTGACTGGCTGCATCACTGCCTGATATGGAAACACCAATGGCCTTGAATTGAAAATCTTACAAAATGTAGCAGATACTGCCCAGTCTATTACGGGTAAAGCCCTCCCAACCTTACAGCACAGCTATATGAAGCGTTGTTGAAGGAAAGCAGCATCCATTATCAGGGGCCCTTGCTACCCAGCCATGTTTCCTTCTTGTTGTTTCCATAAGGAAAAAGGTGCAGGAGCCTCAGGACTCACCCCACCAGGTTCAGGAGCAGTTAGGCTCTTGAACCAAATGGGATAACTTCACTTAACTTCACTTGCCCTATCATTGAAATGTTCCCACAGCCAATGGTCTCACTTCCAAGGACTCTTCACCTCATGTTCTCAATATTTATTGCTTATTTATTTATTATAATTATTTCTCATTTTAGTGTTTGCACAGTTTGTTGTCTTCTGCACTCTGGCTGAATGCCTTAGTTGGGCGGTTTTTCATTGATTCTGTTCTGGTTATTATTCTATTGATTTATTGAGTATGCCCACAAGAAAACATATATGTACTTGAATAATAAATAATTACTTTGAACTTTAGAAACTTAAAATTCAGTATTTATTTTTCATAGATTTCTTATATTCAAATTTTCCCAATGTTTTCCTATTATTTCTGAAATCTGTGAAATGTATTTTCACAGAAGTATCTTCCCTTATGTGGATTGGAAGTGGAGTGTAAAATATGCATTCTGAATTACTGCTCAACAGGATTTATTGTCACATGTTTCACATTTGCAAAATTGGTCTATTCTCAACAATACATAAACTAGTATCTTTCATTATGAGAAAGTGTTTGATTTGTGTATTAAATTAAATATTGGAATAGTATTTTCACATCTATTCCTGCAGTAATGGTTTTGTAAATGCACATCCAATCTGTTATTTAGTTAAATCTATATTCAACTACTAAACAGAACCAATGTCCCATATTTATCCTATTAGATAATTTTTCCTAACTTCAGTATTAGAAATCAGCCAGTTCAGAAGTAGTTCTGAACTGAGACCAGGTAAATCCTTGCTACATACTTTTCCATTCACCAGATGGATTTTTAGAGAACAAGAAATCATTTCCCAAATATGTTGTGGAATAAGCCCTGCCTGTTTACATTTTGAACCCCCATTATTAGACCTGTGTAGTTTATCATTACAAACCATTATCACGGCTGATCGGCTGCTTTGTTAGCACCACCAATTCCTTTGCACTCTGCTCCTTGTAGATTAGCTTTATAAACCACTGCTGTGAAAGAGAAAAGGTGACAATCTCTTCATAGGAGAGCAACATGATTTGTTGAGATGGGATAAAAGTATGAATTGTTCCTCTTATGTTATGCTTATTTCCACATAATTGTAGAATTACTTAATATAAGCTAATTCTCATGATCTTCTCATCACAGCGCATTGTAATTATTGGTCACCAGTGTTTAAAGATTAGTTAGTACAGTAATAAGAGGTTAACTGTGGATTGCCAGAGATTTGGGGGAGATTTTTTTTTCTGGATGCTCTTTAAAAATTCTGCTTAAATTCTTTAACACTAAGTGCACAGTCTTATGCTTAGTTGGTACCCAAATGCTGGAATTATTTTCACAGAGAATTCTTAAAAATCAAACATTTAAACCATGACTTTTGCAACAGGCCAACGATCCCCTGAAATATTTCCTGCATAATTGCAGTTTACGTGTAACTTAGATGCTTTTGTAACAGATTGCTGTGCATGTTAAAGTGAACCACACAACAGATCTGGACACGTTAAGAGAAAGTTGATTGATTGACCTGAAGAAGATGTTCTGTGAGACTGTTGATTTTAGTGAACAGTTTCTGACCCAAGAAATCATATCAAGAATTGCACCCTTAATCTTAAGGCTACTTTGTGATGGGCAATATTTGCCTAAAATTTGGATCAATTGTCACCCATATTTATGCTCACTTCATGCAAAATTGGTTTAAACCAGTGCATCATGGTAGCAGTCATTTCCTGATCAAATTGCGCTCATAACAATATTGGACAGAGCACTTCCATGTATGTAAAATTCATATTTGCATGCTTATTGACATTGTTCACTCCATGTTCATTTTCTTCCTTATCGATGAAAACTGGAGTCTAAACCTGAAGCTTTCTCAACTCATTTAGGAGCGCATCATGCTACTTTCTTGCCTTTATCATAATTTAATGGACACTGTTGACATCAGAAGACACAACTAAGCAGTTTAAAAACTTGCTGAGTTGCTTGATCAACTTTCAAGACTAGCTTTTGTGCTAAAGCTAACAGCAGATGCTTTCTCCAGTACTTTGATGCTGACTCATTCAATGGATGCTCAAGTATCATCCTTTTTTCAGCAACCTTTCAAGGTGAGCCACGGATGGGTTTGTGGCAAACAATAGCTAAACCTGTGTCACCTACCTCAGCACAATAAAGCATATGATTTGACTTAAATGAGGATGTATTTCATAAGTAATTATGTGCTCAGATTTTTTTATAACAACAAAATATCAAATAATAACAGAATTGAAAATCATTACATTTGGGTCTGAAATTTAACAGCCTTTCCTACTTCATTACTTTGTAGGTGGAACATGCAGTCCTATCATTATAGATAGGTAGTGACTTTATTGATCCCAGAGGAACTTATAGTGTCACAGTAGCATTACAAGCACACAGATTTACAAATATTAGAAAAGAAGTAAGAAAAAATTAAGTTACCTTAAAAATAAGATGTGCAAGATTTTCAAGTCAAAGATTACAAGATCACTTCCCTGGCTATAGGTTGACTCATTATATAGCCTGATGGCCAAAGATAAGAATGACCTCATGTAGTGCTCTTTGGAGCAGCACAGTTGTCTTAGTCTTTTACTGGAAGTGCTCCTCTGTTCAGCCAAGGTGGCATGCAGAGGGTGAAAAACATTGTCCAGAATTGCCAGGATTTTCCGGAAGGTCCTTTGTTCTCACTATCTCCTGTTCAGTTCAATTCCTATAACAGAGCTAGCCTTTCTAAGTAGTTTATTGAGCCTGTTTCCATTGCCTGTTCTATCACAGTGTCTCCTTTTGTAGCATCTAGAAAGGTGCACCCTATGCCTTTGACCTAGGAAAAGTTCTCATCCTACATGTGCCAGTTTCATGACTGCAAAAGGAGCTACCTGGAAGGGGTATCTGGGTTATGTATGGGCATGTCACCTCTAAAGGGAATATGGTAAGAAATGGCTTGGTTTCTTCATAAGGGAGGACATCAGTTTCCTGATGCTGCATACCAGACGACATCTCAGGGGAATAGGAATGCAACAGTGTTGGCACCCAGACTGGCCATATTATTTCAACCTCCAGACCTGGAATGGAGCCAGCTTTCACTCTGAATTAAAGATATCTATTCACTGCAGTCTTCAGAGTTCTTGGAGTCATTTTTCTATGTGATCTGAGTAATATTCTTCTCAGAAGACAGACTAAATAGAGATTGAATGAGTTTGTAGTTAGGGAGTGTTTGGTATGTCACAGCGCCTGCAGTACAGGCGTGAGTTCTTTTATACCAAATCTCCACTCTAAAGGAGAGTTATCTGCTTATGAACAGCATCCCCCTGTTTGTTGGGAACATTATGATGCTCCCTTATGACATATTGCTATTCCTTCCAGCTCTGTATGAAAAGATCAGATCTCTATCTGGATCAGGGTTAGGCGGCACATAAACAGAACGATTTTGCACAACCACTGGCTGGCTCTACAGCAGGTGTAATCTGAGTCAGTAGATACTGAACAATTGGGTCATTGCTGATCCCCAGAAATAAACCCCCTGAGTTTAATCTGATGCACTAAAACTGGTGCTTCTTTTTAATCACCTCAAGAAGTCACTGAAGTCACATAGAACTTCTTCCAATGTTCTAGCCAACAGTTTTGAACTTAACCAACATCATTAAAATATATTAATTGAATACGTTGTGAGTTCAGTTTGTAGTACCTTTCTGTGTACAAATTCACTTGTGTGCTTCCAATACTACATAGAGGACAATGATTTATAGAAGTACCAAATTTTACAGTAAAAACACATTGCACATCCTGAGCTTCTGAAGAATAGGTCCAACCAACACTACCAAAACAAATTGTGAAAAGAGGCTAAAGAGAATATAACTGGAAATAAAATCAGCCTGTGAAACAGTTCCAGCAGAGCTCGTTTTTCCTATTAAGCATCTGACATCACTCAGTTTATTTTCATTAAACTGTAACCCTGTCGTTTATCCTTCATGTCCAACCTATTTATTGTCAGATCTTTTTAATAAGTTTTGAACAATCTTGTACGTTGTTCTCTTCTGACCACTTGAGGCACATCAAAAACCATGAGTAGGTGCGTTTATGGGGAGACTTTTCCAACTTTAATTGTAGTCATTATGTAAGAATTATCAGAAATTGTTAAGCACTTTGAAAGTGCTGGGCTCTCAATGGCATATGCAAATTACATTATAGCTGATCGAAAGTAATTTTTTGTAGTCTAATTTACTCCACAGATTTTGAGTACTGTATTCTTGTAATGTACAATATGTCTATTTGTCTTTTGACATGGTTCAGCTCTCTGTGACTTTAGCCAGATGGATAAAAATAATTACTGGCTCTATGACTTGTGGAAGCATTTTCTTTTCAAATGAACAATATATTCGGATGGTTTTGTTCTGTGAAAAGCAAATGAATTATTACAGATTACTTGCAGGATATTTTTAGTTTTTGTCTTAAGTGGATGTTGTTGGATGACTGAAAAATCTCTGATTCCAACATCAGTGTTGGAATTATACTCCGCTGTTAACTTAAAACAAAAATACTGATTTATTTTGACTACATAATAGCAGATTGTGAATTGTGATGGCTAGTGCAACTCTCAAACTATGTAGATGGATAATGAAAAATCTCATTCATAGGAGATTTGGTGTGTTCTTGCTAATACACCTGCCTAATTAAGATGTTGTCTGTCTTTCCATTACACAAGCTACACATCCTTTTGCCCAGCATCTTCTTTGAATTCTGTTTCAAATTTTGATATTGTAATTTCAGAAAACTTTTCAGAAATATATATGCCTCCCCCCGCTAATAACTATTGAGACCAGTTTTGTATCTTTGTCAGTCAAAGCATTCTGTTTTCTCATGATAATAACATATTGCAATTAATTTGCATGCAAATTACTTTAATTTGAAAATAGACTTTACCCAATAAACTGTAGGCTTGAACGTTATGAAGCCATAAAGGGTTTAATTGTTACATTGCGAAGGTTTAATGATTTTTAATTGGATTTAATTAACACATGTAAATATAAATGGTCACAGCATAGATACTTTTGCCCTTATAGAACTTAGGTCATTTTTTTATTTACCAGATTTTTCAGGTGATTTTATTGGTTTGAGATTAAAGAACATTAATAACTGTGCACAATGTTCTGTGTTTGACAATTGATTATGTGGGCTAATATTAATATGGCTTCTGCTCCATTGATTCTGGAAAGTAGAGCAATAGGAGAATTGAGTTATCTTTCAAAACCGTCTTACTCATTAATAACTTGATATCAAACCACAACTTCTGAGGAGCTGAGTGGATAGTCAGCATTGCTCTCATAACTTCAGTTTGTGCAACAAGTATAAGGGGTGTTGGCTGTTTAGGTCACAGGCACTGATGCTTGGCGCAGTGTACATTTCAAATATGCAGGATATATTATTAGTAAACTCCATGTTATTGAGCAGCACATTCATTCTGCCCTGCCATTTTGTCATCTGCCCCACCATACCCTTTCAATGACCACCAGAAACCCTCCACCCCCCAACCTTACTCCCTCCATTCAACTCAGTTGTAAAGAGATTATGGGATCATTTACTTCAATCACGGAATCAGAATGTTTGCCTTTAGGACTGGCTGACTTCCTGCCAGAATTTTGGAATGCCCTTTCTGTACTAGTAACTTTGTGCTCTGGTCTTGCTGGCAATGAAGCCCTGCCACCGATTATTGTTCAAGCTTTTTTTAGGCAGTGGATCAAAAAAAAAATCACAATCCTATTACTCAGCCCATTAATGGAATACATGATAATTTTTCTTGTTTCATTTCATTAATTTCGTTAAATTTTTGGCAGGAGATTACCAGAACCTTTAACTAGAGCTTGACGGGTGTATTTTGGTGTGGCTTTATTAATGAATTAATTTTTAAGAAAACAAAACTAATTGTTCAGTTCAGAGGTATTTTTTCAGTTAAACAAATACACTGGCCTTCATTTCCTGCATATAAGTTGGTGCTGAGAGTAATATCTGAACATTTAAAGTCATCTATTGCAACCAGTGTTTTTAATATAGTGTTTTCTTTTACCCAAATTACTCCAATTATATCTATTATATATTAACAAATAATTATGGTTACATTGTAATCAATGCACAATATCTGCCTCTTGAAATCTGAATTCTTAAAGCTAAATGCATTGTTGATATGGCAAAGTGTGTAGTGAATATATAGTTCTATTGATTTTAAAAATAAATAAGGAAAATATTATCCAATAGGTCTTTGGGTGTGATTTTTAGATCATAATTTGTAAACTTGAGAAATTCCAACCCTATCAATCACTTACATTATTACTTTACTACACTTTGAGGCTTCTTTTATCAGAGCTGAAGAGCAATTATTGGACATTAATAAAACTGAAATGAGCTCCTCATAAGATGCTTTTATTTGAAAAATATCTATTTTTGTACAGTATTTGCATTTAAGTGGGAATTGATCCATGTGTTTATTATGATTGCTGTGATAATAACAATCCTTTTCTGATGCTTATTACTATCAGGTATCAATTTAGGAGGGTCCAAAGCATCCAGCAGCAGTGATGGCTTTGAGTTGGTTCAGTAGATAATCAAATTCATGAATAAGTAGCAACCCAGAAAGCAAATGGAACATTTTATTGTTTTCAGTTATTTTAGTTAACTTTTTACTTTCTGCAGAATGCTAAATTAGAAATATATATGATTGCAGAGTTGGAATATCATTAAAATATAAGAAAATGAGTTTTTTGAAAACAAAATTTTTGTATGAGGGTATTAGAATGTGTATACAAGATGAGGCTGTTAGAGCCTGTTAGTTCACCTGACAATGCTTTTCATGGATCAAAACACAAGATTTAACGTTCCTTTTCAGCAGATCTAGTTCTTAACTAGCTTAAATTTATTTCAACTTATTTACTTGCGAGAAAGCTGAAAACGTCTAGTCTATGGAGAAGAATTGAATCACAATCAGCTTCCTCAGGATTTGTGTGTTAAGCAATGCATGCATGGGATTCTGAAGTTGCAGGCGGTTTCCTGAAGTAACGACAGCTGTCATTACTACTGCCAAATCCAAGCCATTATTTTGGTTAATGACACGTATAAGTAAATAACAAAAGTGCCTATTTATCTTACTGTAGTGCATTAGTTGCAGCAACAACTGAAAAGAATTCCTAACAATGCAGGTTTTCTTTGTACATTTCCAAAGGTTATCTTTCCCACATCACAATAAAGTGTGCATGGCAATTCTGAAACATGTGCTTTATACGACCATGATGTGATTGATTCATTTGAAGGTGGTTAATCAGAATACACTGGTGGAAACAGAATCATCTCATTTATCAGGCTATCTCCATTAAACAAAGCTAATCTGCACTGATTTAAATACTTCAGGAATCAATTGGTGTCTAAGAAAATCTTTCCCATAAAGAAATATCTCCATCAGTTACAGTCCCCTCTGTATTAACAGGCATCAATTACTGAATGCTACAACTGTAAGATCAAACAAAAGCTGAGGTATAGTATTAAGAATTTAGAATGTTTTAAAAATCATCATAATTTTCTCTGAATCCTATAACAATAAAGAACTAGATGTTGATGCACCTCCAACCCCTCTCTCCTCCCCCCCCCCCCCACCCATCTTGATTTATATTCTCAAACCCTGTGGCTACCTGCTGCTCAGAATGCAGTAGGACATGTTGCTGACATTTATACTGGAGTACTAGTAGTCATATTCACAGAGTTGCCTGGAGCTAACATGTTCTCTGACCATTAAGCAAAATGACAAGATGCATATCTGACTGCTTATGACCATGATTCTTTGCCAGAACTTTAGCCCTGAAGTGATCAGATGACTGCAACAGTTTTGCCTCTTAAAAAAATTAAATGCACTCATTTCAGTTAAAAGCATGAAAATTACACCCTTGATGTATCTGTGCAACTGCTGTCAAAGTTGAACCTTATCAAATTGAAGAATCGTATGAAATTTGGCCTGTTTAAAGGTTTATATTCTTTGCAAGGTAGTTGATTCCTTTGTAACATTCAATGAAATACAACTTGACATCACTGCAATTTGTATTAAGCACTAAAACAGGATTTCAGTTCACGATGCCTACAAATAATAAATAACGTTACACTGAAAATGAAATTAAAATCACCTTCAGTTAGGAAAGAGCTCTAAAATGGGCTTTTCTGACCACAGCCTGATACATTTTCAAGTTCAGATAATATTTGTAAATCTGAGAGTTATGACATAATTTGGAGCTATTGCTGTTATTACTTTGCAGTTCATTTCAATCCCATTTATTTTACCCCCGTTACTGAATAATATGCTTTATCCTCTAATAAGCATGTCCTGCTAAATGAGGAAGAAGATGGGAAAGGGTATATTCAAAGAAATTATATCAAGAAACACCTGGATTCAAGGTTTACCATTTCCAGAGTATTTCTCCAGCCAGGTGTCAACTACTTGTGAATGAGCCACAGAGGAATGCTCACCATAATTAATGGCACCAATTAGCTCTTTTGACCAATTAATTCTTCAGTACAATGCATGGAATTCCAAGGAATTTACTTGATTAGTGCTTCTGTCACAGGTCTCAAAATGTACCTCTTCTAACACTACCATATCTGCAATCTGCCAAGTACACGAAAATAACTTGCTAAGGTCTCCATTTAAAAATTCTTTCTGCTTCAGCAAGTTCCTGGGTGTCAACATTTCAAAAAGATCTATCCTGCACCCAACACATCAATGTAATCATATAAATTGTCCATTCAGAAAGGGGAAGAAGCCGGTTTTGAATCATTGTTTGTGTGGGTCTTCTAGCTCCTGTACTTCCTCCCTGATGGTAGTAATGAGAAGAGGGTGTGGCCTGGAATGTGAGGGTCCTTAGTGATGTGATGCTGCCTTCTTGAGGCACTGCAATGGTGGGGAGGATTGTACCTGTGATGGAGTTGCCAGATTTTACAATCTATAGCTCTTGTATTCCCAAACATTGAAGCCTCTATACCAAGCTCCGTACCAAGGCTCAGGAACAGAAAAGGGTGGACCCAATCTAGTCCATCACAGGCATCCCCACCATTTTTTAAAAAAAGCAGCATCCATCATCAAAGCTTGCCCCCATCTCGACCATGCCCTCTTGTCACTACTATAATTGGGCAGAAGGTGCAGATCCTTAGGTCCTTCACCACCAGTTTCAGGACCTGTTATCTGGCTCCTGAACTGGCATCGATAATTTTGATCACCGCTACTCTGAAGTGATACTATGGCCTACAGACACACTTTCAATGACTCTACAACTCATGGTTTCAGTATTTTTTACAGTTTGTCTTTTTTTGCACATTGGTTGCCAGTCTTTGTTAATGTATAGTTTTTGTAATTTTTATTGTATTTCTTTTTTTCTTATGAATGCCTGTAAGAAAATGAATCTCAAGGTGGTATATGGTAATATGTATGAAATTTGATAATAAATTTATTATGGACTTTGAACCTGTGATGCAACCAGTCCCAATGCTCTCTACTATACATTTATAGAAATTTGGTGACATACCAAATCTCCTTAGATTCATACAAATGTTGAGCCGCTGGCGTGCTTGTGTTGGTGCAAGTGCTGTGAAGATTGATTGGAAATTCAGTCCTGGGATAATGAGTTTGTCCTTTGAGAAGGGATTAACTAGACGGACGTAGCCTCTTCTGGAGGAATGCAAGGTGATCTCATTGAAGCCTACAGAATAATATATGGATATGAGGATGTTACAGATTTTGAGATAAAAAGTCAGCTATGCTAGAAGCAGGCACAAAGGGGTGACTGGCCAACTCCTGTTTTTTTTTAAGATAATCATAACTACAACTTTTAGGAATGAAACCAAGCAAGATTTTACATTGGCAAACGCTAAACCATATTTCTAAAGAGGACTAATAAGATAGAAATGACTACCCAGCGGAGAACCTTGTAAAACTAGCTTTGTGTTGCCCACGGTTGTGAATATGACATGTTAATCCCTGTAGGAAATTGCTGCACCTAAAATGACTTAAATAACATATCAAATATGGTTTGGACAGCTTTTGTATAATATTGCTTGGTTATATAGAACCATAGAACATTACAGCACAGAAACGGGCCTTTTGGCCCTTCTTGCCTGTGCCGAACCATTTTTCTGCCGAGTCCCACTGACCTGCACCTGCCCCATATCCCTCCATACACATCTCATCCATGTACCTGTCCAAGTTTTTCTTAAATGTTAAAAGTGAGTCTGCATTTACAACTTCATCTGGCAGCTCATTCCACACTCCCACCACTCTCTGTGTCAGGAAGCCCCCCCCAATGTTCCCTTTAAACTTTTCCCCCTTCACCCTTAACCCATGTCCTCTGATTTTTTTCTCCCCTAGCCTCAGTGGAAAAAGCATGCTTGAATTCACTCTATCTATACCCATCATATTTTTATATACCTCTATCAAGTTTCCCCTCATTCTATTAACGCTCCGGGGAATAAAGTCCTAACATATTCAACCTTTCTCTGTAACTCAGTTTCTCAAGTCCTAAGTATATTAAATTTTAACTTTATATTAACTTTATACAATATTAACTTTCTTAAGTATGTTAAATTTTATCTAAGATTGCTTTAATCATATATTACTCTTGTACTCAGACCCACATCCTATCTTTGTTCTCCCCATTCCACCCATTCCCAGAACAGTTGAATAACCAGAACTATAACCTTTGGTTTCATCTGTTAATTGCCTGCCAAGGACATCTTCAAGAGGCAGTGCCTCAAGAAAACAACATCCATCAGATGATGTATATTCAGGAGTGGAAAAGGCTACATAAAGTGGTGGCCCAGTCCATCACAAGCAGAGTCCTTCCAATTATAGATTACATGGAGCGCTGTCACAAAAAAACTGCATCCATCATCAAAGACCCATACCATCCAGGCCATGCCTTATTCTCACTACTACCATCACACAAGAGGCACACAAGTGTTAGGTCGCCCACCATCATGTTCAGGAACAGTATTACCTACAACCTTTGGGCTCCTGATTTGGTGTGGATATCTTCATTTACCACTAGTCTGAACTGATTCTACAATTTTCTGACTCGCTTCCAAGGATTCTCTTTAACTCATCTCTGTATTATTTTTATTGCACAGTTTGCTTTCTATTGCATATTGGTAATTTTTCAGTCTTCATCTGTTTATGAAAGTTTTTCATAAAATTCTATTGTTTCTTTTTTCCTGTAAATGCCTGTGAGATCATTCATCTCAAGGAGGTATATGTTAAATATATGTATTTTGATAATAAATTTAGTTTGAACTTTGATCAACCGTTAAGGACGTTCACTGCTGTATTCTTGTGATTGCCATCGAGGAGGAGGTGCAGGAGCCTGAAGGCGCATACTCAGTGATTCAGTCAAGGCTTCTTCCCCTCTGCCATCAGATTTTTAAACAGTCCATGAATCCAGAAGCACTACTTCATTATTCCATTTTTATCCACTATTTACTTATTTTGTAATTTGTAGCAATTTTATGTCTTTGCACTGTACTGCTGCAAAAAAATTCAAATTTCATGTCCTACACGACAATGATGATAAAGCCTGATTCTTGGAAGGGTATTGATTTGAGATGTTTGATAGGTATTTCTCTGTCTTGATAATGTCTGAACTAATAGCGTTTTTTTTTAAACTTTTCCTTAATTCTATACATTTCTTTTGTCCCTTATAGGCATATAGCTTTGCTATGGGAAAATATCCAAAGAATGGACTGCCATTCATGATCAGTGGGTTGAATTTGCAACACATTGGAAAACTGCATAGTGGAATTGGTGAGTAAATTAGTGTTATTATTCAACTAAAATAATCAGCATAATTGTGGGATAAAGTGGATGAAACCCCATATGGGCATGCTATATGTATGTTACTGCCCATTATGCTGCTGACGTTTAGGGCAGCAATGAAGATCCTCCATCTCTGGTGGTGTTCAGGGCTTCCTTCATCATAAGACCATAAGGCATAGGAGCAGAATTAGGCCATCTGGCCCATCGAGTCTGCTCTGTCATTCAATCATGGCTGATCCATTTTTTTCTCCATAACCCCAGTTCCCGGCCTTCTCATGTCAGTAGTTTCCTCTCAATTTTCACTACTGTCAGTCTTTCATGTCCTGGGTAGGGACTCAGGAATACCATCGCACTCAGATGTATGAGGGATTCTTCATTGCTGTTTCAGTAACAATTTTGTTTTACCAGTCAGGGTTGTTAACCCTAAGCTGAACCCTGGAACCTGGAGCACCAGTGGACCACTCTTAGTCTGGCCTCTACCCTTTGACCTGTTTGGCAAGAGTAACCCTACCAAGAGCCAAAGCATAAAGACCTGACTCCAGCCAACATAAGCTCTCTGGGTCGTGGAGGACATGCTATATTATTTGTACTTTAAACACAGTCTTGGATATATAGGAAGTTGGTCTGAATCAAATTGACAAATTACAGTTCAGCCTTTTATTTTTGTTCATATATTGCTATACTTTAGCAAAATTAAGGTTTGATCTAAAAATTAGTATTGATAATATTCAAAATTGATCATTGTAGCGGTGTGGGGAAAAAAGTAATATACTTTGAGAACTGTAGAGTCCAAGAAGTATCTTCTGCATGGTCTTGGTTTTTCTTCTTTTCCTGCTTTCTGGTAAGACACAATGGGTTAAAATTCAACTAGACCAGGGATGCAATTGGAGCGAATCAGCTGCCTGTTACTTACTTTGCCTAATTTTCCTTTCACAACATTTAAAAGGTGTGATTGTCTTAGATTGTTAGTGCAGCTCCTTAGAGAGTTACATTCATATTTAAGGCGAGCACATATCAATTAGAGGTATCGTTTCTGTAGGGCTTATTTTTTGACAGTCTTGCTCTGCAGCATTTTTAGTATCAGGGTTTGCAACTAACAATCTCTTCAGTCTAGTAAAATTATTTCTTAAGAATGAGCAAACTTTATGTAATTGCCCCTTCACAAAATGGCAATAAACATGCAGTCTTTACCTCTTGCCAGTTTCATTTTGGAATTCCAATTAAATACGGAATTCTATCTTCTGTTCCTCATGCAAATTCAGTCTGATTATTTTTCACTGATGCTGCACATTCCATGTCTTACGTTATGGGCTCATTATTGTAATTGAACGTGTGCCTGACCCAAGGTGATTGCAGATCACCAACATCTAGCGCAAATTAAAAGGTTCTCAAATAAAATTCCTACATTCTTGCAACTTTCATTTAATTGATTTTAGAGGTGAAGTTCAGTTTAAATTAGTGTAGTTCATTCTCTGCTGCGTTTATAAAATATACACTAATGCTCACAAGTACAGATGTTTTACTTTTAAGATCAAGAAAGATTTACAGTTTGTGTTATATCCATGACTCTTGTTAACATAGCATGTAATATGTCCTGAAAGGGTTTAATTTTCGCTTTCTTTAATTCTTTGCCTGGTTTTAACTGCCAAGGCTTTAAAAGTCTTCGCAATGATTGAGAAAAAGATTTTTTTCATCATACCTCAGGCTAAACATGACTCAGTACCAAGTATTAGGAGCTAATTCCTGGCACCCTCTGGCAGTTTCTAATTCAAATGCATCCATTATATACAGGCATTTGTGGTGGTTTATTAGAGTTTGAACAAACAAACTTCTATTAAGAATTCATTTGTGCAGAAAGTGATCACCATCAATCACAATTGCCATGTTAAACAAAAAGAAACCAAATGTGTCATTGTGGAAACCAGTAAGAAATCATCTTAAAGCAGCCTTATTATTGGAATATTGATCTGAAATTTATAATTAAATCAAATTATTACAGTTGTATCATTATCTGCTCCTTTTTAATCCCTGTAATTCTTACATCTTTCCAAAGCTTTGAATCCATTGAGTTCCTATCACATCGATCTTCTTGTTCTAAGACTGAAAGTTAGGAATATGACTTTCTCAGCTTTTTACAATATTTGCTGCTCATATTTGTTGAACAGTAATGCTCCTTTCCAAAAAAAAAAGACTATTGGTCTCTGTTGGGAACCCCATCAATTCTTGCAAAATTATATTGCTTCTATTTTTGTATCTGGTTTGTTACTTCAACCTCAGTTTTTGGCTCCCCTGCTGTTCACTCTATGCTCAGGTAATTTAGATCTGTCCTGGTACCATCTTGATGTTCTTGCACTTAATCCAGTTCAGTTCATACATTTACCTACTGTGGCTAGTGTGCCACAATTCAGCCTCTGCAGTATATTCTGTGATGTGCATTGCAGCATTGCATTTGAGTGGTGAAGAGGATGAAGCTTTAGGGTGATGGCAGGTGCTTCTGTCTTGAATGGTTTTGAACATCTCAAGCATTGTCAGTATTGTACTCCCCTAGGAAAGCAGAAAATATTCCAACACATGCCTGACTTGCAACTGGCAGGTGGTGGAAAGGCTTTGGGAAATCTGAGTGTGTGTCAGTTAATGCAGGATGATCAGCCTCTGACTACTCAAACTCATCAATTTTATGTGGCTGGTCCAATTTAGCCTCTGACCAGTGGTGACACCTAGCAGCCAGGACCCAAGCAATATTAATGTCATTGAATGTCAAGTGTACATCATTTGAATCTCTTGTTGAAGTGCATCGTTTTACGTTGTTAGGTGTGAATCAGGCATAAGGAGACTAGAAGGGAATGCAGATGGATTCAATGAGTGAGCAAAGGTCAGGCAGATAGAATATAATATGGGAAAATGTCTGTTTTGGCAAGGAAAATCGAAAAAGAAATGCAAGCAAAAGTATGTTATTAAAAAAAACAGGAAATTGCAGATCTCTGAGGTGCATAGGGATTTTATCGGTGCATCCTAGTGGATGATTTACTAAAGACTAATATGCTGGTACAGCAAGTTTTTGGGAAAACTAATGTAGTTAATTGGTGGATTGGTGGGGAACTAAGTACATAAAAAGAGATATTTGGCTTCAGTTTTATGGGATGTTGAACCACATCAGGAATATTATCTCATTTTTTAAGCTAGGAAGTCAATATGATAAAAGCAATTTAGAGGTTTTTTAGTCTGATATCTGGTTGCCTTATGAGAAAAAACGTTGAACAGACAAGGCTCATCATTTCTATTGGAGATTTTTTTATAAGAGTGAGAAACAATTTGATTGAGGCATATAAGATTTTTTAGGATATTAAGAGAATGAATATCGAAACAATTTTTTCTTGAGAAAATCTAGAACAAATGGGTATTGCTTAAAAATAATGGCATATGATTAATGTGGACCTTTGGAATTCTCTTTCCCGAATGATGTTGAAAATAGAATATTGAAATATTTTTAAGTCAGTTAGACAGATATTTTAAAGGAGGTGAAATGTTACCATAGAGAAAAGAGAAAGTGAAGCTGAGGCTTGAATTATTTTAACCATAATCTTATTCATTTGTGGACCAGACCCAAGGGACCAAAGGGTCTATTCTTGCTGTTAATCTATATGAATGGCCATTCCTCAAAAATCAGAGGGTCTAGCAGGGAAATACTTCATAAAAAGCCGAAGTATTCATCCTGAAGTGCTGACCTGATAATTCACTTCAACTTCCTTTTGAGATTCTCAGTCAATTTGATTCATTCCATATGAATATCTCATAAACATCGAGTATGGCCAACAGATGAAGTTTCAGACTGGAAGCTATCTATAATATAGAACTAACTAACTATAATATAGAAAATCTGTGCTCCCAAACCAGCTGCATCTCTAGTCAAGCCGTTCCAGTACAATTACATCACTGGTATCTACCAAGCAAATGTGGAAATAATCCAGATATGTCCTGCATTCAAAAAGCATTTCAAATTCAATGAAGTAAATCACTACCTGATCAGTCTAAATTCAGTCATCAACAAGGTGATGGGAGGTGTCGTCAATGACGCACTCAAGTGGCACTTGCTCACCAACAACTTAGTTTGTGTTTTTGCAAAGACCACTCTTCTTCAGACCTTGTCACAGTCTTGACCAAAGTGCTGAATTCCAGAAATGAGATGAGAATGACTCATGACAATATTTAACTGAGCATGCCATCAGAGAACTCTGATCATAATCATCAATGATCTTTGAAGGGGAAAAATCCCAGTGGTTTGAGTCATAGCTGCACACGGAAAGATGATTATTGTTGGTCAAAACTCCATTATTTAGGAAGAGTTCCTCAAGGCAGTGTCCCAGGACCACCTGTTTTCACCTGCTTCATCATAAGTTAAGGAGTAAGGATGTTTGCAGGTAATCGCACAGTGTTCTATTCCTTTTTAACTCAACAACCAATGAAGCAATCCATTTCGGTGTGCAGTTAGACTAGATAACAGTCAGGTATGTGTTGATAAAGTGGGAAGTAAAATCAGCTTTACAAAAGTGCCACTGAATGACCAAGTCCAACAAGGGAGAGCTTAACTATTGATTGACATGACCATTGCTGTTTAAATTACCAGTGTTTTTTTACTCAGAGTTAATGAGTAGCATTAGATCATAAATTTATTATGAAAAAGAATGCTCGTTTGCAATTCACTTTTCCTGAGTAATGATTGGAAACAATCCATTGTAGCATCCAGCTGTTTTGTCAAACCATTTCACTATTTATGGTTTGGCAACTTCCATTCATTCTCAGGGGAGGGGGGCAGTATTGTTTATTATCCATACTGCCCATCTGGGTTCCTTAGTCAGGCTCTTTAATGGACAGTTAAGAGTTAACTGCTATGATGATGCATGAGAGTGGAATATATATATGATTGGACAACAGTGTTTTCTGGTAAGGAAGCTTAATAAATAGTTGATTTCTTTTATCACAGTATGACAGCTTTGTTATCACCTGTGACAGTTTTAATTAAATTTTTAAAAAAATAGTTCAAATAACCCTAGTGGAATTTAAGCTTGCTTTGCTGCCTGATCATTCTGGATGACTTGTTTTATAACATAATCTATACTACTGTAACATAATATACATTACCATATAGCTCTATTCTGTAGCCTGCTTCACAGGTTTTATCAAGAAGAATTTCTCTGCATTAGTCCTTAAATTGCTTTTCAAATATTTGAACCTACTTTCTGTTGTTATACTCATACATTTTAAATTATTATTGATACCGCTCCTGATCTTTTATGACTTTAGAAGACCATGTTAAAAACTATTTCTTTTTTTTTTGCATTTTTCTTGGATTTTCTCAACACTCAAACTGCCACCTGAAATTAGCCTCATTGCTGTTTTCTGCATTGTATCTAGCGTGTCAGTAGTTCTTTTGTATCGGGGCAGAAGGTGGCAGATGCAATATGCAATTAATAAAATTATGCTCTTTAGTAAGATCCAAGAAGAAGCAAGGATGCTCTTAAAGTTCTGAAAACCATAACCATTTGCATTAAGAAGATCTCTGTGTCTTTACACAACTCAGGGAACGTTAACATTAAGGAAGAAAAAACAATCAGAAAATGATTTAATAGTTTTAATTCCAAAGTTTTGAGCATAATAATGTGGATGCTTTGCTTCAAATACGAACGTGAAAGAGAGACCAAATCTGGTCTACAGTGTACGCTGTATATTCGTATTCTTTTGTTATTGCTTTGTGTTCATTAAGTAAGCCCTTCCTCTTCAGGAATTGTGCATATTGTTTTTTTTCTGCTCATTTCACCTTTAGTTGTTTAATTTTTACTTCTTGGACGTATTTATTTCATTCAGGTATGTTGGCTTTAGAAATATATTGATCCTTCAAATATGGAAGCATATTTATAAAGATGTTCTTGAATTTAATATATCTATTTAATTTTAGTTATAAGTTTCATTAAATCATATCAGATATCCACCTGAATACTACACTTCTTGAAATTATAGCTTCATCTGAGTTTTGTTTATGTAGACGTATGTCTGTCCTTCATTGCATATTAAAGGTGGATAATTCATTGGATAATTCTTGATTTTCATTGCTTCTAAAACACAATTCAAATCATTAAATTTCAAGTGTGTCTACTTTAGCAGGAGAAGTGATATGGATGTCTTAATTTTAGATGCACTAACCATGATTTTCAAACCATTTAAGCCAACGTCCAAATTCCTGCCATGCCACACTGCAGATAAAAAGTACTTAGAAAGAAAATATATTGCAGTTTGATGAAGACAGATTATTGTCACACTTAAAGTACTAGAGAAACAATTGGTTCACTTTCTTGTATCCTGCTATCTTGTTTGAGAACATACTATATAGACATTGGATCCATTTTTACAAGGGTTTGAAAGGAATAGGAAAAGATGATGGATATTGAACAGAATAAATATGTTGTTAAGAAAGCTATCTCAATCTCCAATATACATTTGTCCAAGTTTCCATGACTCATTCTATGTTTTTTTCTAGACTTATTGCTACTCTTGTGCTGTTTCCTTTCCTTCTCTCCAAGGGCACCTTAAGCTCTGAATTTCAAAACCATAAAATTAATCAAATGTTCAAAGTGCCAATATTTTTAGTTTTGAAGTATATTTTGTTTCACTGAATCGTCTCAGATTTGCCTCAAGTACAGTGACTGTAGGAAGCTGTTTAATTTAGTAGCAGTAATCCCCCACCACAAAAGTGTCAAATCAATACAAGTTAAGGAGATTAATTATTTAGAACCCACCAGCTTTTAATTAGTTAGCTATTTCTGAAGAATAGATTTGGTTACAATATTGATGCGCAGCAATATAGTTACCTCATTGTTTAAGCTCCTATTCTGCAAAGTTTTTCTCTATGTTGTGATATTTTAACAGAATATTTCCATTGTGGATATTTTATGCAGTTGGAAGAAATCTTATGTAGTTTCCTCCTAAAAGGATGAAATAAATATCCAATGTTCAGAATTTCTTTAATGAATACATGATGAAGTAAAACTTCAAATTTGAACCAGGTTTCAAATTTAAACTTCAAAATAGTGTGTGTATTTAGTCATTGTTTTGTTACTGACAAAATTTATTGGACCAAAATTTTGATTTGCCTGAATCAAGGTTGAGACTCTATTTCTGCGTTATGATGATGACTTTAAATGGCTTTGTTTTTTGAGATGTTTACAATGTAAAGAAATGGAACAACAAATTTTCCAGTTACCTTAGCTGATTCCTCTAGGAATCCCGTGGATTTGCTGCGTTTTTGCTTTAAAAATCCATACATACATGACAATTAAGCCAGTTCTTTTTTTAAATTAAGGGCTGCTTTTGCTTTGTTAATATTATTAAGTCTCAATACTTTAGTATCCAATAACCAGAGGTAACTTGAGGATAGATCAGTAAATGTATTAACCTGACAAAATCACTGTGAAAATGCAATTGTTGTTTCTTAATGATGAGACTTTCAGATTTCTTCTGTTATGCTAATTTATAACTTTGAAAGAATTGAAGTAGAAAACTTGGGTTTAAAATTTATTTCTTTACATCCCTTTAATAAGTGTGTTGTATATTTTTACTCCTTACAGGTAGATAAGCAAAACAGCCATGTTTGATAGTTAATATTGCTCCATACCATTCATTTTGGCATGGACAGATAGTGAAGACAATGTCTATTGTGTCTCCAGGTGGGCAGAGTCCACACCTTCATTGACAAATGGCTTCTTCCACTCTGAAGAGCCATTTGAGGGGACCCCCTGCCCCCATGTGACAAATTTCCTTGTGCACATAGCAGAGTACCACTGTGCCATTACTGTCATTGCATTTGTCTCTTTCCTTGAAGGTGATCGTGATTGTGGTGTCTCAAGGCTTGTGAGATGAGTTAGTCCGCAGAAATTAGTTTTTATCTTACATTCATTTTATAATGATATGAATCCAAAACAGACCCAGTCTCAGTGAAGAATAGTGTTAAGTAAAGCTGCATCATTACCTCAGTGTTTTTCCTCAATCTTTCTCACTGCACCTTGCCTCCGGCATGCTTCCTGCTGGGATAGAGCTACTCTATTTAACAGATCGGAAGCTGTTCAATCTGTATCACTTTCACTCCAGATCCAGTGTCATCCCAAATTTAATCATTGGGCTGCAGAATGCAGGCAACATGTCTATCTATATGTGCTTGTTCAGAGAATAATCCCAAGTCATCATCTATTTGTTCACTGAAACATGTGAAAGGAAGTCTGGAGTTCAATGGTCCTTGGGAAGCCCAAACTGAGCACCAGAGAGCAGTTATTAGTAAATGCTGCTTGATTCAAGATTCAAGATTGTTTAATGTCATTTCCAGTGTACAAGTGTATAGGAGAACAAAATAATTGTTAATCTGATCTGATGCAGCACAAAAAAGCAGTAAGGTAAAGAACACAATAAATATAAATACGTAACACTCACAGAATGCTGGAGAAACTCAGCAGGCCAGGCAGCATCTATGGAAAACAGTACAGTCGACGTTCTGGCCCGAAATGTCGACTGTACTTTTTCCATGGATGCTGCCGGGCCTGCTGAGTTCCTCCAGCATTTTGTGGTGTTGCTCAAGTTTCCAGCATCTGCAGATTTTCTCTTGTTTGTAATATAAGTATGTAATATAGTTTGTATAAAGTGACACTAGGCACAGAAGTGTCTGTACATAAGGTGACTGACAAGAAATGATAAAGTCATTGCGGTTGGGGGTATGGAGGGGTGGGTTAGTAGGTGGAGGTGTTGATCAGCCTTCCTGCTTGGGGAAAATAACTGTTTTGACTTTGGTGGTCCTGTCATGGATGCTACCTAGCCTCCTCCCAAATGGAAGTGGGACAAACAGTCTGTGAGCAGAGATGGGTGGGATACTTAATGATGTTACTGGCCCTTTTTTGACACCTTTCTGTATATATGTCCTTGATGGCAGCTACGCTGGTGCTTATGATCTGTTGGGCAGTTTTGACTACCTGTTGTAGAGTTTTCCTGTCCACTGCAGTGCAGATTCCATACCACACAGTGATGCAGCTTGTTAGGGTGCTCCCTACTGCACATTTGTAGAATGACATGCATTTACAGGCACATAGTCCAGATTTCTTAAGCCTCCTCAGAAAGTAGAGGCATTGGTGAGCTTTCCAGATTGTGTAGAATGTGTTCTGGGACCATGAGAAGTTGGGCGAGATGTTCTCTCCTGGGAGTTTGAAGCTACTCACAGTTTCCACTGCTGTGCCACTGATGTAAAGAGGGGTGTGAGTGGTGCAAATTCTTCTGAAGTCAATAACGATTGGGTTTATCTTGTTGAGGAAGAGGTTATTTGCCTTGCACCAGGCCTCGACCTTTTCCACCTCCTCTTAGTAGGCCGTCTCATTGTTGTTGGTGATGAACCCCACCACTGTTGTGTCATTGGCTAACTTGACAATGTGATTACTTGGGTAATTGGCCTTGCAGTCACGCGTGAGGAGAGTGTACACTAATGAACTCAGCACATACTGCAAACACAGTCTGATCATTCTGACCTGGACTTAGTCATCTTGATTATTCATCCCTCCCCCCAAATCTCCCTCCAGGCACATCCCTGCAAGTGGCCTAAATGCTACACCTGTCCATACACCCCCTCCCTCACCTCCATTCAGGGTCCCAAATAGTCCTTCCAGGTTAATAGTTTGCCAAGAGCACAGATTAGTGATTGGTTCTGTGTAGAATACTACCTGGCGTCTCACTGTGAGATTGCCAATTTAATACTAAATAATGGAAAGATTTGTGCATGGCTTAGTTAGTTTAAGCTTTATGTTCTGATTTGTGATGTACTCTACTGAAAAATTTAGTACTTACTTGTCTTGATTTGCTTTTCCAATCAAAATCAGAATAGATAAACCCAGGATTTTATTAGGCTCACATGTTGCTAATTATCTAAATGCAGAGTCTAAGTATACTGGTGTGCTGTAAACTCGAATCCCCTCCAGTCTCTCTGGTGTTTATCCTCTTGCAGTCAGTCTTTTATGTTTCTTACCTTTTTGCTCCTCTGTTCATTATACAAAACAAAATTTAAGAGAGATGGTAAATAGTTTAAGATTGATATACCAGTCAATGTGAAAGTTCAGGTGGAACCTTGCCTCAGCATTTCAGAATAATGTTTATTACACAAAGATTATTCATCATTGCAATACCATCCATTGCTTGAAATCTGACCTGCATCAAGTAGTTTCTGCTGATTGCATTGATGTCTGAAGTTGACTGAAACAAGTTTGAAGGCTGCAGATTTTTTGGTGCATGTTTGATCTCAATCCAGTACCTTTTATCCTAGTTTTAAAATACATTGTATTAGCAGATTGCCCTATCAAAAAAAATACATACTCCAAACTGAAATGATAAAATATGGCAAATGCAATTGTTTACTGCTATCTGAGAATTCACTTAAAATTATATGTTCTTCTTTTTAGGTAAATGTACAATAGTAAATGTTAAGCAATAATTGCTAACCTGGAATTAAATATTAAAGTTTACATTTGGCTTATTGAGAAACTGACTAGTACAGATTGAACATCCCTCATCCAAAATGCTTGGGGCCAGAAGTGTTTCAGATTTTGGCATATTTACATCTATATAATAAGATACCATGGGGATGGGACCCAAGTCTAAACATGAAATCCATTTACATATACAGTTCATGTACAATTGGTGTAAATCTCACAGAGTGAGTAGTCCACAGTTGATGTGATAGAGCTGGGTCCTCCACTGACTGTCAAAGTTATAAGACTGTCCCGACCAATGCTGTTATTGGCTCCATATCCCCAATAAATTTTAAACGGCCACAATTTTCACAGCAACTACGACAGGAGAAGGGTAGATTTATACAATATTTTTAATAACTTTGTGCATGAAACAATTATTCAATTTTCAGTTTGTCATGATTGATCTTTACTTGTTTCATGATTAGCATACAGTTAAGCAGCATATGTTCACTCTGATGCTGATGAATCCAGTATTTCAATACATGATTTAAGATCTTCATTTTTCACTTTGTGCAGTGTTTTTATATTTTCATTTGATTCTGTTCATTACATATGTGTGGTCACTGCTCAGAACTGTTTGTGGTGTGCAAACGTACACATTGCCTAGGAACCTTCCCAATGCCTTGTGGAATCTTCCATTTGTGACGTTAAGTCAGCGCTAAAAAAAATTAGATTTCAGGGAATTTCAGATAAGGGGTACTCAACCTGTTTTAGTGCAACATATCCTAATAAAAGTAGTATTTTTCACTTTAATTTTATTTCATTTTATATAATTTATTTATGATTGTTGTTATTTTATTAGTATTTCTATAATAATAATTTTTGTCTTGCACTGAACTGATGCCACAAAACAACTAATTTCACAGCATATATAAGTGATAATAAACATGATTCTATTAAATAAATGATCATATTTAGTGATCTAATCTCATTTTATTCACAAGTGTTGATATATAAATGGTTGCTTTTTGTTATCAGCCAATTTTCAACAGTATTGATAAAACTGCAGTCATGTACATAAAATCGTTAGTGATTGTTAATGCATGAAGGGGGAACGACAATAATTTTGTTCCATTTTGCTGCTTGACTATTCTGGTTCGTGGATGATTTTACATTTCAGATTATGCATATGTGCCTATGAGTTATGATAGAAACGTGGGAATTACAGCACAATTGAAAGTATAATTTGTGCTCAGATTGCTGAGCCAGCCCGTAGAAGAAATTCTTTAGCTTAATGTTAGTTAGTAATTCCTTTATAAATATATAAAGTAGATCACAGTACATATTGTGCACTGTGATAGAGTACAGCAACAATCATATTTAAAGGCAGTTTATTTGTTTGCTGTCAGTTTCTATGTACAGTGTCAAAAATCTGCCCCCTAAGATAGAAAGGGTTAATTCAGTTCCCTATCCAAATTAATAACACTTGTCTGTCATGACCGTGCAAGGAACTTGGCTTAGAGGAATGTACAGTCTGACAAGTCCTTGCCACAGGAAACATATTTTGCAAATTATTATCCTTTTGGTAACACAATTTTCTGGGAAACCTACTGCATCATTTTTAACTGACAACAGCCAATATTAGCCACATGGCACATGCACTTTCAGAACCAGTCACATTTTGAAAAATTTGTAAGCCATCAGACTGTTTACAGTAAAACAATGGGCTTTTGTTCAAACATCATGTTTACTTTCTAATACCCTGTTATCATTTCAGTCATTTTGAATTCATTATTTTCTTCAGTATATGTCCTAAAACATAGTTCTCCAGCTTAAATCTCCTTCTCAAGAGGTTAGTTTTCAGACAAAAACAAATATAAATCATAGCATGTACAGTTAGCTCCCAACAGTGAAGTACATCAATTTTCACACTGTGTTGGATTAAACTTATTATTTCTTTCAAGACCTACCATTGATGATGCAAAAATTATCTGAAGCCCTTGCAAATCAGACTTTCTATAAAATTACTCTGAAGGAAGAAGGCTAAAGAGAAGCAAAATGAAGTCAAGTGGAATGACTCTGCTTGTACGCATTTGTGAAGTGATTACTTAAAACTGATCTTTCTCTTTGGGATGGTTGTACTTAACATCTATTAAATACTGTACATTTCCCAGCATCGCTTTAGCCAACTATTATCCTGTCACATTAAACAATTATCTCTTAATCCTCACATTTTTCTTTATCAAAACAATTTTGATGGCTATTTGATGCAGAAATTCAGTCACCGAATAGAGAGTTAAGTGAATGAAAAGTACTCTGCTTAGTTTATATATGAACTATTCAATTATGAGTTCACTGATCTAGTGGAAAAAAGCTCACTTATGAGGTTATTTTAATCTCTATTGAAGTTTCTCTGTTTTCGCTACACCAGTCCCATCAAAAAGATGGACAGATATTCCTCTCGTTGCTTTCAGACAACCAGCAGTTCAGAAGTGGATGAAAGTTTGGTGTGTTACCTGGAAGAGCTGTTTCTGAAATATTAGCTGGTCTATGAAGAGATACCTAATATGAACAAAGTTCAAAGTAAATTTATTATCAACGTACATACACAATATGTCACCATATACTTCCCTGAGATTCAAAGAAATATGAAGGAATCCATTGAAGATTACACACAGACTGACAAACTACCAATATGCAAAAGATGACAAACTGTTCAAATGCATAAAATAAATAAATGGATGGATATAGTTATAACTGTTCCTGAAACTGGTGGTGTAGGACCTATGGTTTCTGTACCTCTTGCCCGATGGTATCAGCGTGAAAGGAGCATGACTTGATGGTAAGGGACCTTGATGAGAGATGCTTCTTGCTTCTGGCTATGCTCCTTTGTAGATGTGCTCAGTGATGGGGAGGCTTTATCCCACTACTTTTTGTAGGTTTTTCTGTTCCAGGGCATTGGTGTTCCCATACTAGGCCGTGATGCAATCTGTCAGGATATTCTCCACCGTACATCTGTCACTGCATATATAACAGTGAGATTCAATGGTTTATTCAAGTTAAATCCATATTCTGCATATTACTTTTAATATTCCGATGAAGCTGCATAAACTCCTGTTAGTTTTGATTTGTTTTTCATCATCACATACTTTGAGTAGATGAGTAGTTTTACCTAGCCAAAAATGTATCTAAGCTACAATTTATTAGAAGGTGTGATAACCCAATAAACCAGAGCTTGAGAGTTCATATCCCAGCATGACTTTTTGGAATAGTGAAGTCAATACTGCTACTAATTCCTAAGTTGCATTTAGTAAAAGTTCATAATGGCTACTAGATTATGCTAGTAACACAACTAGTTTATTAATGCCCTTGCAGGGGTGGATATGTGACCATTATGTGGGGAATTCTGAAGTATGTAATGATATTGGCCAAACATATGAGTCTCCCATTTTATTTGTACAGCTTTGCTTTTCAAGGTATCCCATGAGAATTGAGTAATAAAGGAGCAATTTATTTTCTATTCTGAAGTTTACTATTTAATCTAATTATGAAACAAATGATTTTAGAAATTAAGTGAGGAGGGCAAAGACTGCCAGGTTTTTAATATGGAATATATAAAATGGAAAACTTTCAGGTTTCGTTTGATGAATGGCAAATAATATTTGCACCACTTGACCATATCAAAGCAAGGATGTATGTTGCCATTTCTTCATCACCACAGGGTCAAATCCTGGAACTCATCACCTACTTGCACTGTGAGAATCCCTCCTCCAAAGACTACAGATGTTCAACAAAGCAGCTAACCACCAAATTCTAAAACACAAATAGGATGGACAGTAAAAGCTAATCTTGCCAGGAATGTCCATTTCATATGAATTAAAATTAAAATAACAGACATATCAGAAACTAAAACAAATTGTAAAATGTTTACAGAGAGGTTCCGTTAAAAAAAATTCACTTCATTCAGAATCGGAATCAGTGTTTATCATCACTAACATATGACATGAAATTGCAGTGAAAAGTGTGGTGGAAATAAGTATTTTTCACAGAATATTATGGCAATGAGACTGAAGAGCACAAAAAGATTAATTATACAAGGCAAAATTGCTTACAACGAAGAAAGAAGCCCTGAAATATTAGGAGAATTTAAAATGAAAAATGCAGCTTCCATGATGACATGTCTCCTGAAATGATGAAAGAATTTAGAGAGCAGCTCTGGCCACAATATTTTAAACATCTTATGATAAGCAAGTTTTGCCAGAAGACCAGAAGGTTGCTAATGTAAACCAATCAATCTCACAAAAGGAGATAGGGATAAATCAACCAACCATAGGCCAGTCACCTACTATCCAGAGCTGGTACATCTGTAGAGGGCATCATATTTAATAACGTTAAAATATACTTAGGAAGGCATGAGTTAATTAAGGGCAGACAATGAGGATTTGTGAAAAAGCTAGCATCCATTAAATCTCAAGATTTCTTTGAAGAAATAATGAAGTTCATTGATGGAGTAATGTATTTTGGATATATGGATTTTCAGGAGGCCACACTCAGCTGCTTCTCCATCTTATACACCATCTTTCTGTTTCTTCATATAATCCATCTCTTTGACCTGAAACTTCATTACTTCTGAATAAGCATCTTTCTGTGTCTATGGCAATTTCTTTTTCTTTCTGCCACTTCAAAGTGGCTTCAGTTTTTCTAATATTGAAATTACTATGTGACTCCAATTGGTTGTAAAACTTGGTCAAAGCACAGAACAATGAAGCAAGAGAATATTTAAACCGATATGATTGTAGGAATGGAGAAATATAAATGGTCTACCTGAAATAGTGATGCAAGCTGAACTGTTATAGTGCTGAAATTAGGAATTGGAACAGTCCATTCAACTCCTCAAGTCTATTCCACCATTCAGTTACCAGCTTATCAAGCTGTAACTCCATTTACCTGCCTCAGATCAATATCTCTTGATATCATCTCTAATAGAAATTTATTGATCGAAACTATGAAAACTTTAAATGATCCAGCAAGCACATCTACTCAGGGAATTAATTCTACATTTCCATCACCGTTTGAGAATATTTTCATTCCTGGATGGTCTGTCTAATTTTAAGGTTGTGGCCTTACTTTATCAGTACCTACTAAACTTCTTTCTATGTTACACACTTAAATTAGATCAACTCAAGTTTCTGAACACAGGAAACTTAAAGCCAAATTTGCATAGCCTCTCTTCATAACGTAGTCTTTCAAGCCTTGATAAAATATGCAGAGACTATCATCTATGATCGACTAAATGGCTTTCCTTCTGAGGGGTAATGGGCACACAGCTTGTGACGTTGATAGTGAAGTCAGCATGGGCACAAGGGAAATTGAGTGAGTTTCTGCAGAGGCAGTGGAGAAATGGAGCACTTGGAAAGCAGCCAGATGAGAAATGACATTGTGAAATGAGGTTCAGTTACAGAACCTGAGACGCGTATATGCTTCTTAGTCTACTCAAGGACAGTCCCTGCATAGTTTAGGAGCTTGCTGAAGTAAAATTGCTAGCTTTGCATTGAGCATATCATCAGAAAGTCCTGTTTCTTTAGTGGAAGAAGAAAATGGAGATTTCACAAGAGAACAGGGAAGCTAGTTTACTCAATTGGAACTGGCAAACTTAAAACTACAGAATTAAACTTTGTTGAAGAGATGTCAGTACTTGCTCCTGCTTATCATGTTCAATTTAGCAAGAGACAAATTCAGTATCTGCTGTTTATGTGCTTTTACTTGAAACGTTAATAGGTTGAAAACCTTTATCTAACTATCTGGTTTTAAAATCAAAAACTGCAAATAGTGTAAATCTGACATAAAAACAGAAATGTTGGAGATATTCAACAGGTCATGCTGTGGAGATAGAAACAAAAGTTTAAGAATGATAACTTTTCTCAAAATTTTCATTTTTCATCCATATAAATACTGACAATTTTAGCTATATGGTACTAAATTATTATTTCATCCTTTTGGCTTTTTTTCTGTAAATTTCTGTTGTCACAAAATAGATTGTTTTATACTTGAAAGACAAAAATATAAACATGGTACAGAGGACAGCAATGATAAGAAAGCCACCAACTATGTTGTCTTTGTCTATGCTAGTGTAGAATTCAAATTGGAAATGTCTATTCTAATCTTGTATTGTTAACTTGCATTTTCTCTTTTCAATTTTTAAAGCATATTTTCTAAATATATAGCAACTGTGGTAAAACATGCCTGTTTGTGTGAAATTTTTTTAACTTTGTATGAAATTAATTACTATTATGAACATACTGAATCTGATCCTTCTTGATACCAATTTTATCAATCAACAAAACCTTTCTTATTTAATTTCCCTCAATTTGTACATAATAAAATACAGATAAGGAATTAATTTTTCCCTACCTTTTTCTTTTGAAATCTTCAGAACACAGCCTTTGTTTATGCAGGTTTCGTATTTGTCTGATGTAACCAAGATGTATAAAGTGGATAATTGAATCTGGAGAAGCATTGCCAAAATATTCGCTCCATGTTTTGGGGAATGGACGTTGGGTTGCTGTTGTTTCTATAGTTTGCCATTGCTTGCATGGGCATGTTTGCAAACGTCACTCCAGTCTTTTAAGAAGGGAGAGAGGCAAACCACTTGAAAATTTATGCCAGTTAACCTGTCTTCAATGGTTGGGATGAAATGTTGGGGTACTTGGCACATGATAAAATAGGCCAAAATCAGCATGGTTTCCCATACATGGGGGAAATCTTGCCTGGCAAATCTCTTGGAATTCTTTGAGGGATAACAGGCAGGATAGACAAAGGAGAGACTGTGGATGTTGTTTACTTGGATTTTAAGACGGCCTTTGACTAAGTGCCATACATGAGGTTACTTAACAAGATGAGAGTTCATGGTATTACAGGAAAGATGCTTGCATGGATAGAAGATTAGCTGACTGACAGGAGGCAAAGGAGGCCTTTTCTGGTTGACTACTGGTGATTAGTGGTGATCTGCAGGGTCAGTGTTGGAACCACTTCTTTTCACATTATCTATCAATGATTTTGATGGCAACTTTGATGGTTTGGTGGCCAAGTTTGCAGACAATATAAAGATAGGTGGAGAGGCAGGTGGTGTTGAGGTAGCAGGTAGTCTGCAGAAGGACAAACGGATTAGGAGAATGAGCAAAAGAAGCGGCAGATGGAATACAGCGCAGGGAAGTGTGTGATCATGCACTTTGGTCAAAGGAAAAAAGACATAGACTATTTTGCAAACAAGGAGAAAATGTCATATTCAGAGGTGCAAAGGGACTTGGGAGTCCTTGTGCGGGATTCCCAAAAAATTAATTTGCAGGTAGAGTCAGTGGTAAGGAAGGCAAATAAGATGTTAACATTCATTTTGAGAGGACTGGAATATAAAAGCAAGGATGTGCTGCTGAGGCTTTATAAGGCATTGGTCAGACTGCACTTGGAGTATTGTGGGCTCTTATCTAAGAAAGGGTGTTTTGGCATTGGAGATTCCAAAATGAAAGGGTTATCACAAAATGAAAGGGTTAACATGTGAGGAGTGTTTGATGGCTCTGGGTTTGTACTCTGTAGTTTAGAAGAATGAGAGACCTAGATAAGGTAGATGTGGAGATTGGATTGGAAGTGGGGAAATCTAGGATTAGAGGGCACAGCCTTAGAATAGAAGGATGTCCCTTTAGCAAGAGATGAGGAAGAATTTCTTTTAACCAGAGATTGGTGGATCTGTGAAATTCATTGCCACAGACGGTTGTGGTGGCAAAGTTATTGGGTATGTTTAAAGCAGAGATTGATATGTTCTTGATTGGTCAGTGTGTCGAAGGTTATGGGGAGAAGGCAGGAGAATGGGGTTGAGAGGGAAAAAATAAATCAGCCATGATGCAATGGTGGAGTAGACTCAATGGGCGAATGGTCTGATTCTGCTCCTATCTCTTATGGTCATATATTGGAAATATTTTCCATTTATATTTATACCTCATTTGTTCACATATTGTACAACTTGTGCAAATCCAATTTAGAGATGGCAGAAATCTGTGTGGGAGATTAACACCTGGAACCGATCCATCGGATCTTTCAGAAGGTGCTTACTTGTGATCTTCAGCAAGTTCCATTTATTTTTCTAAATTTCATCAACTTTGAAATTGCCTTATTGGAAATTAAGTGAGAGAACAGAAGGAGTTGTGCAACTTCCTAATGATATTGAATTTAAATAAGTGAAAATTCAGCACTAGACTGTCTGCACTTTAAATCTTGTACCCTGTCGAGCAGGTAAAGCAATTGATTCAGAATCAGAATCTGAATCAGGTTTATTATCACTGGCATGTGTCGTGAAATTTGTTAATATATATTACCGGCAATATTATTTATAGATATGTGCCCAAAGGATGAAGGAATGTCTTTTTTCCTAGTATCTGTTTATTCCTCTGAAGAACTTATCCTTTAAACTTATAAACCCCTTCCACATATATTTAAATCTAAGCATTCTTATGGACTTTCATTTTAGTCTCTGTCATTCTGCAGACTTGATGCCAGATGTACAGTATCCTGCCTTAATAAAAAAGTCAGTTCATTTCAGTCTGTTACTCAATTGCTCAAGATGACCTCCATGATAAGTTCTCTATATTTGCAAATCAGATAAGCTGATTACCTGCAGTAGTTGAATTGACCTGGGTCACAGTTTAATAAAATTTTTTCAAGACCAGAATATATTTGCATTGACTTCTGCAATAACTTTTTTAGCCATGTAAGTAAACCAAGCTATTCACAATATGGGAGGAGTCTTTTATATATTGCTGTTAGATAAATGGACGATATGCCTATGAGCACTGATAGAATCAGAATCAGGTTTATTATCACTGGCATATGTCATAAAATTTGTTGTTTTGCAACAGCAGTACAGTGCAGTGCATAAAATATCACTATGAACTACAGTAAAAAGTATATATATATAAATAGTTAAGTAATTCAAAAAAAGCAAATTTAGTGAGATAGTGTCCCTGGGTTCATTGTTAGTTTAGAAATCTGATGGTGGAGGGGAAGAAGCTGTTCCTAAACAGCTGCAATTTAGTAATTACCATGAAATAATTTGAAACATACAAAAAAAAGTGATTTCTCTTGTAAATGTAATACCTTTTATTTTAATTTCTCATAATTCCTGATTTTGTGTGGGCATTCTGTGTATACACTCAGTGGTCACTTTATTGGCTACCTCCTGTACCTAATGAAGTGGCCACTGAGAGTATGCTTGTGGTCTTTAGCTCATGTAGCTGAATGTGTTGTGCATTCAGAGATGCTCTTCTGCGCACCACTGTTGTAATGTGTGATTATTTGAGTTATGGTCACCTTCCTGTAATCTTGAACCAGTTTAGCCATTCTCCTCTGACCTCTCATTAATAAAGCATTTTCGCCCACATGACTGCTGCTCTTTGGATGTCTTTTTGTTTCCTGCAGAATTCGCTGTAAATACTAGACTGTTATGTGTAAAAATCCTAGGAGATCAGAAGTTTCTGAGATACTCTAACCACCCTGTCTGGCATCAACAATTATTCCACAAACAAAATCACTTAGATCACATTTCTTCCACATTCTGAACAATAATTGAACCTCTTGACCATGTCTGCTTCATGATTGGTTGATTAACATTAATGAGCAGGTATACAGTTGTGTCTAATAAAGTGGCCATTAAGTGTATGTAGTCTAAATTGTGAGAAATGCAGAGGAATCTGAGTGCCCTGCTGCATGATAATCAGGGGTGTTCTGCAAATACACCAGGGCATACCATACAGTGTACATTACTGACTTTTTTATTTAAGGAAGGATATTGATACATAGGAAACAGTTCAGAGAAAGTTTGCTACTCTCATACTTGGAATAGTCAGCTTATTTTATGAGGAAAGGTTGAATAGGCTAGACCAGAAACGTGAGGTGGTCTTTATTGTAATGTAGTGTAAAGAGGATGCTTCCTTTTGTAGGAAATTTTGGAGTAGGAGTCACAAATTAAAGATCAAGAATAAGATACACATAGGTTTTTTCCCCCTTCTTAGTGTCTTGAGTGCTTGGAACCCACTTTTTCATAGTAGTAAGAGTGTAGAGATTTTGAATATTTTAAAATCAAAGGTAGCTTTCCTAATTACCTGCACACCATCCTTTTGTAAAGCATTTACTGGATCATTCTATATTACTGAGTTCTGGAATCTCCACCATACAGATTCTAAGATTCCCGATGATAAGGAGGATGTAAGGTTACCACAAGATAAGGAATGTGGAGTTGAGATACTCCATCCTCAAGATGTCTAGTTTAGCAGTGGAAAATCATAGAGCTGTTTTATCTCAATTTATATAATTCTTGAAGGTCTGCAAGGTCAGCTTTATTTACAGCCAGTACACCTTCACTTTAAGAGAAATATGTTGTCATTAAATTGCAAAGGCTCACTTTAAAGATTGGTTAACAGTTGCATTGTTGATTCTCCGTTGGGGTAATAGGGCAGCGAGCAGTGTAGTCACTGCTGACTGCTCAGACTTCCATGTAAGTAGAGCTGGTGGCATCAAATTAAAGTCCTACCAGCAAGTGAAATAATGGGTCGCTGACCTGTACATAATAGTCAACTATTGTTGGGTACATTCTGATTTAGCTTCCTACTGTATTGCATAGATGAAAATTTAATTTGACTTGCATTACCACATTGAAAGTGTGAAGCAGTGTAGTTATTTTTAAAACAAAATTGTGGTTACTAGAGATGTGTGAAAATATTAGATCAATGTCAGTATAATTATGGTAGATATCAGTATGGAATCTCTACACTGGCAGCAATGGATTATAGATTTACATAATGAATGCAACCTACTGCTTCATCAATTTACAATGATTATGCCACAAACATTAATCCTTTTGCAAGTATTCCATCTCATTAAGTTTCATTGCTACAAATCTAGATGCTGCATTTTTTTCCACAGTTATTTTCTTCCTCCTTTTTATTCCTCTAACCAGTTGACCATTTTCTTATTACACTGTGCCTTTATTTGTGTGTCATTATTAGCTTTAGAACGTGAAAGACAGAGGTGTTGCTGCTTATGAACCAGGAAGGACAAAGTAAGAAAATGAAGGAAGAGATTGTATATCTTCTTTCATATTAAATCAGCTTCAAATAAAGCTCCAGTTGAATTTTGATGCTATCTTATTTCTCATCCATGTTTTCCTGCCAATACAGCTGGTTTACACATGTGATTCAGAATTCAACACTGAGAGAAAACTGAGAATGAATGCTGAGAATTGAGAAAGGAAGACTTTCATTACCTTAGGACATCCAGATTTTTTCCCTACTGATGGAATAGTTTTTGTAGTCTATTTAGTGTTATAAAATGGACATAAATGTATTAAAGATGTTTCTGTCTTCATTTTAATTTAGCTTTGTTTTAAATAAATTGAATTCAAAAGCATACAAAATCAATTGGTGGGATCTAACAGCAAGTATTGATGGTATGAGGATCTCTGCCTTTTGCCACTTGCCCCTCAGAAGAGTAGATGTGAATACTAGCAGAGTAGGACAGTGAAGGATTGAGAACATAAGGAAAAGGCACAGGAGAAGACCAAGTCTTCTCCATGATTCAATAAGGTCATGGCTGTATTAAGGAATTCAACTTTGTAGAGACAATAACAGAACTCCAGAAAAGAGCGGCACTGTTTCGAACTTGCATATTTGTTGCTATTTCCTAGCATATTCTGGCTGACTAATTCTGTGATGCCTTGTATGTCAAACAGGCTTTTATTGGTAGAGGACCATTACCAACATGTGTTATTTTAGTTTACATCAAGAAAAAATATCTGGACACATTCTGTTTAAATTGATTAAGCAAAGTGTAAAACATAGCAAGTGCTAAAGATTTGAAGCAGAACAAAATTGATATATCTTTTAAACAGACCAATCAGCATGTATGAGAGATCAGATTAGTTAATGTTTCTGAAGAAAAGTGTGTACCTGAATTATTATGCTATACCTAGCTTACACAAGCCCAGAATTTACAATCAATCCAGGTGCTGTAAAGTGTTATGCTAACCACAAAGGGATGCTGGTTTAATATTAAGATTAAGTAATTGTCCAATTTTGGAAGGTAATCCTATGTTACATCCACAACATGTGGATGTATGAATTCTTTTGTACAGAATTGGAAATTAATGGAATCATTAAATTATCTATAGGAGAAGGTGCTATTTAGCCACATTGTATCTGTGTCATCTTTTTGAACATGCTGTCCAATTAGTCCCACTTTCCTGAAATGTTTTCCCTTCAACTATAAATTCAATTATCATTTAACACTCACTATTGAATTTGTCTCTGTCGTTTCAGGCAGTGCATGCCCGATAATAACAGCTTGCTACAGATTTTTTTTTCCTTATGGTGCTTCCACTTCTTTACCCAATTATTTTAAATCTGTGTCTTATCATTTCTGATCCTATTTCTAGTGAAGTTTACTCTAAATTGTGGCAGTTCTTTGTGGCGTTTCCCTCCATTTGATGCTATTTACAGTACAGCACAAGGTATGTCAGTGGGCATATTTGGACATTGATTTAAATGCGCTATCCAAAACCTCTGATTAAAAATAAAAAGTTTAGCCTGCACAGACCTTGTATCTGCATGGGTCATCAGTGACATTGTAGTCATCTAATGTGATTCAGCTTCCACTTTGGTGCTTGGGAGCAAACTTCTGACAATATTAGTCACAAAACAGCCAGGCCACATCTAGTTAGTGTCACAGGTCTAATTAACAATTGGCACAATGTCAGAAAGGGGAAAAGGAACAGAAGGATATGCTTTAGAAGTCCTTTTTTATTTTTTTTATTCATCGCTAAATTCTAACAAGTTACTGCTACTGTTAGCTCATCAAAAAGAGATAATTAGGATGTCTTGGTTCTTGGACCCTTAACAGAGTACCTGGATTAGTCTTTAGTTAAAGACATCGGTCCCTGCAATCTCACTCCTTTTTGGACATTACATATTACAGACATAATGACAAAAAAAAATCAGAGAGAGATCAGTAAGGGCCAAATTAGCTGAGGAGATAGACTGCACTGGTGATGTTCGACTCTGACCCCTGTTGATCCCTCTGTCTTCACAGGCAATATTATGCAAATTGCTTCCATCTGATGGTGCGATTCGAGGCATAATGGTCTAAGGCCTGATTGACAGAAGAGATAAGGTGATGTGTAGGATTCATTTGTGGCCTGCGAGTAGGCAAGCAACGGATTATGAACAAAACCAGAGATGGGAGATAATTGAACTTCATTTAGGTTTATTCATTTAAATTTAACTCTCCCTTTTGTTCTTAACTATCAATATTCTCAACTCATCACTAAACTCTAGTTCAAGGTTAGCAGCAATGTCATTGGTTTAAAAAAAGGCTTCTATAATAAGGCAGCGATGCTGGGTACAAATTGGATTCCTCACCTTATGAAGGGTTTGAAAATAGAGTGCATTGTTTTTAATGAGTAGAATATGGCTGCTAGTTAGTGGAAAGGAGGTCTTCATCCTTTAAAGGAGAATGTTATTATGCATGTTTAGAGCTAAATCAAAGTGAAGGTGAGAGGTTAGTACAATTAGGCACTGTGAATAAATTCAGAATTCGATCTGCTATTTCAGATCACAGTTCTTGTTCTTCAATTAAAAATTATGATAACTAAAGTGAGATGTAAATAGTATTTAAATTCTGGAATGTATTTTTAGTTTTATTCAGGGAGAAAACTGAGTGAGTTGATTAAAAAAAAACCTGTTATAACTGGATTTATCAATGGTTACTTGGTCAGATATTGAAAATATTGAATATAGAAGTCAGAAATTCAAGCTGCATTAGCCACTGAGTACAAAATGGAAATTAAGAGTCTGTGTGCTAACAAGGGGCCTGAACCTTGACAGGCTTTTGCCTCATTTAAGTGACCTGTAGTTTCAAAGCTGGCATTTTGATGCAGCTTCTCCATTGAGTTGCAACAAATGAGTAGGTCTGTTTGGGAAAGGAAACAAGAGTTAAGGTAATAGGGGGAGTATAGGGACCAGAGAGTAGAAAGAGGAGAAGGAATGGAAGACTTGGAGATCAGAGCAGGGAGATAGATTAGCCTTATTTGTCACAAGTACATCACAACATTGAGTGAAATGCACTATTTGTGTGAACAACCAATGCAGTCCGAGATGTGCTGTGGCATACTGCAGTGTCGCCCCATGGTTCCAGCACCAATATAGCATGACCACAATTTACTAATCCAAATTAGTATGTTTTTGGAAAGTGTGAGGAAACCAGAGAACCAGGAGGAAATCCATGCAGTCACAAGGAGAACGTAAAAATTCCTTACAGACTGTGGCAGGAATTGAACCCTAATCTTACAGCAGGTGTTGTGAAGCGTTAAGCTGACCACTACACTACTGTGCCATTGTGTGCGTGAAGACAGTAACATATCTCAATATTTTCAGAATCTAGAAGCATCCATAATTCACCTTGCTTCACAGAAATGTAATATGAAAAATCTTTGTGTTCATTTAGTGAGCAACTTTGACTAGCTAATTGAAGTATGGGTAGTTAAGACACTTGGCTTTTATTAGGTTGTGCTTGTGTAATGCAGACTTTGTATTGAAAGTAAGGAAAAAGGATCTTGCATATCTCCTTGAGGTATCCTTGACTTCTAAAAGGTGCCTGCTTCTAATATCAGTCGCAAGAAAATGCAAGACAAAATTGGAATTTGCAAGGAAAAAAAATTTACACCCAAGCAAGTAGGTGTAAATTTCTCATCCACCTGTTTTTGTTTGAAGAATTCATTATTTTGTCCACTAAAACTCTGTCTGTTTTTCTTTGTATTATTGTGTGTTGTGAGGTATTAGGTATTTTATTTATTGCCAATTTCTATTTTTCTTAAGTCCTCTCTCAATGAATTTCCTAGCTGGATTTGAATTATGGGAATGTTTGCACTGCTGACCTGCACCCAGTAGATACTCCCCAAATGCATTTCATTTAACCCTTCAACAGATGATAAACAGCATGTATAACATAATTACAAACTGGATTTGAATTCACAGCCCAAAGACAAGAGGATTCTGTTTCCCGACACCTTTTAAAATACAGAAACTCTGAAAATATGATAGTATAGCAGTATCCTGTACACTACAATTTATATTCTTGATATGTGATTATTATTGTATAAGTCACAAATATTGGTGGCATTGTGCGGGGAATTGTTTTGAGGAAAAAAGAAAGTTTAGACAAATGAAGTAAGTTGGGAAGCTATAAAATATACATGCAACAGAGCGAAAACTGTAAATTCACCTGAGGATAATGACTAAATTTCTAGTTACATTAATTAAATAAACTTATTGCCTTAGTCAAGTACTTTCCATTTCTTCCAAAGTTGGTATCAAACCAAAATGACTGCATCTGGTAAATAATCAATCCTTTTAAGAGTTTGTGCTTTGTTTGATGTGACTTGCCTCTACATGGTAGAATAGCATTTTATCATTCCTTCTTAGAAAAGGAGAAAACAAAAATTAGTCTTAATGACAGGCTGTTGGCAATGTGAATGTGCCTCTAACCACCCAATTAGGTGGCTTAAATGCTCAGAAGACCTTTCTGCTCATTCATACAACATGCTAACTAATTAAGTAGATCTTAATTGTCTCTGGATGTACTACAATACAAAAGGCACTATACATGTACGTATGCAAGTGTTGATGCAAGCCAGCATGATTTAAGAAATGAAAAACTGTTTTGTAATTAAAATTGATTTAGACATTGATGGTATTTAAATAATGGAATAAATTTCTTGCTACCACATTCAATGCCAGAGCTTTAATTTTGTAGGTTGCATTCCTTTTGGAGATAACTTTGCATTTGGACTGCATACACAGTGAATTTACTCTGCACGGGTAAAGATGGCTGGCTACAGTTCTCAGATATGTTTTGCTGCAGACATTAGGGACTCATTCATATTTGCTGTGAAGGTCTTTATTGTATTTGATTCAGAGGAAAATGAGATGTTGTGCAGATTGTGACAAAAGATATAATGGTGATAAAGAGTGCAGCCAGCATCAGTGAAATCAAGGAAAGAGTTCAGACTCTGCATGTCCTCATTACATTTTATTTACTTAATGAACAAACAAATTCCTTAACAATAAATGTCAAAGTTGTACCTATTACTATCTAGATTTCTTAAACACATGCAATAGTATTTAAAAGCAATGAAGCATATGCCGAGATGGACAAAAGTCTAAAACCTACAACGGCACTTGCACAGTCAACCTGCACGTTTCTGTGCAGCAGTAGTTTTCTACAGTCCTGTGAATCATGTTTCTAAATAGCTTACAGGGAGTGTTGCTGCACAGTTCCCTTAATAATGCTGGAAACCCAACAAGTTCCCCTTTTAAAATTAGAAATGTTCCTTTGCCTCCTTTACTTAGCTCCTACCATCCCCTACCCACCTAACCCAATGTGCAGATCATAGCACCCCTCTCACCCAACCAAAAACTCAAGTCCCTAATAACTGACCATCCTGACCCCTTTGGTGTGACTAATCTCATTTGTCATCCTTGCTTAGAATATGCACCATTTTCTTGTTCATGAATTCCTCCTTACATTTTCCCTGCAACAGTTCTCCTCAGAGCTGACCTTGGCTCTGACTTCATCAACAACTTAAGATCTTGCAAAGGAAAGACTTTGCGTTTGCAACATCTTTTCAAAAGTTCATGTCTTCTCAGGCATTAGTGGCAGACCCTTGAACAAACAACTCTGGTTTACAAAAGCATCCAACCTTCACACTTTGAGATGTCAAATCTTTTCTTGGCAAATTCATTTCAAATGCATTAAATGTCCTGATGAAACGTCTTGGCCCAACAAATCAACTGTTTATTCCTCTCTGTGGATGCTGCCTTACCTGCTGAATTCCTCCAGTGTCTTGTGTTTGTTGCTGTAGATTTTCAGCATCTGCTGAATCTCCTGTGTTTACATTTTAAATAGTTGAGAAACAAGCTAACGTTAGTTTACTAAAGCATCTTGAGACACAATATATATATAGGATGTTGAAGCAAGCAATTTAAGAAGGCAAATGACGCATGGGATTTTGTTATATGAAGGTTGTGTGGGATCTATATCGGTATGGTAGCATAGCTGTTAGCATAATACTATTACAGCATCTGCAACCCGGGTTCAATTCCACCACTGTCTGTAAGGAGTTTGTACATTCTTCCCATGATCACGTGGTTTCCTCCGTGTGTTCCTCCCACATTCCAAAGATGTGTGTTAGTAGGTTAATTGATCATATTGATGTAGTTGGGCTCCAGAGGCTTGTTGGACTGGAAGGTTCTGTTATTGTGCTGTATTTTTAAGTTAAAATAATTTATATGAAATTTACAACAGGTTGGTAATTAACACCTGCTAAACAGAGGTCCAGCTTGGGATCTTTTCGTAAATGTCCAATCTTAATGCAACAGCTGACACCAGGATTTCCTTTCAGACTCTCTACCTCGAAAGAGCTCACCTTCACATTGATTGCTGTGAGCTAAAATCAAGACATTTCTGTCGATCATGTGAAAATACTTTCCATGAATGACCATTTCACTTCCCTGACTACACCTCTATTATCTTCTGTCCAGGTGGTCCTCTCTGTTCTGAAGGAATAGCTAGTTCCTTTTCTTGACTACAGCCTATTTTCCAGTGGTATTTTGGTAGTGACTAACCCCTTCTCTTAACTGCAGCCTTTCCTGACTATAGTAACTCTGCGGCTGAGGCAGTGACTCACTGTTACAACAAATAACAACTGAAGAATCTCCTCTGATCCTTACGGATCTGTATATATACAACCTTCTCAGGACAAGGTTCAGACATAGTGAGCCTCTATAAAATCAATGTGAAGATGAGCTCTTTCGAGGTAGAAATATTCCACATAACCATAGTTGCAAATCAAAACCCACTGTAACTGCACTGTTCTGATTTTCATAGTCCACAGCTTGCATTCAGCATCTTTTCGATCCCTTCAAGTGTGATTGGAGGTAAAAACACAAATTTTCAGCTAGTTTCTGGCATATCTTGCATACTGCAGAGTGCTGACTCAGCCTTCTATCCTGTTAAAGTAGGTTTCTGTTGGTGCTGCTGTAGTTGGAGAACAGAAGTAGATTTCACTGGAGCTTCTCAGCCTGTAAAACTGCAATTGATCTGTTTTGTTTTGTAAGTCCTTCACTAAGATATCAGTTGCACTGCCTATAAACTTTACAAGTGCACTTGCTCTCATGACATTGGCCCCTTGTTGGTGAGTCTGACCAATGGTGCAGTTACTGCTGGCTGAAAGCTGATATTATTATAATGAGCACACGAAGTTGACACTGGTTCCTTTGCTATCAACACATGCAGATTATTTGTATATCACAATTCCCATTCTTCTTCAGCCTTTGTTTGTTGTTCTTTGTCTTAAATGGAAGCCTGGATATTTGTAAAGTGTTTTATTTTGCTGCACTATAAATCAAAACTGTACAAGACAAATTGGACCAAGCAGAAATATATTTACAAATACAAATCCCAATGGAAGCCATGTCAGTGTCTTCATATTTTAGATTATTATAATGAACATACTTTCATGTTCTTTATAAGACTTGTTTTCATTTTGCTAACTCTTGGTGAAGTGTACAGTTTTCTTTTTGTATGCTGCTTGTCTCTTGATTTTAGCAGGTGGGAATGGGGTAGGGGCAGATGATGGTTGGGATGGTGGTAAGAGTGAAGTGTGGATTGAAGATGAATGGTTTTGTGGGTTTGTTTTTCTTGCATGAACTTTATTTTAGGATTTAGAGCAGAATCAAGGAGCATGAGCATTAGGAGCAGGAGTAGTCCATGAGGCATTGTCAAACGTATGTCGGTCTTGTACCTCAGTCTTTTTCTTCCCTGTCCCTATATCCCTTGATTGAGTTAATATCTCGAATTCTGTCAATTTCTATTTTGTATTCACTGAACAGCAGATCTTCCATGGCCCTTAAGTTACAGAACACTAGTTAGTACAGTTGGTAATTATTTGAATTAAAATGATCATATTTGGTATTAGTCTTTAAAGATAAACTCTTATCAACCAGTGCAAGGAGATGCTCACAACCAAATGTCGCAAAGAAGCTCTTTCCAAGGCACAGAAGAGTTGGATGCGGCATACTGAAGTTCAGTGCCACCACCATTAAGGCTCTGTGAGGAAACATGCTGCCTCTACTGAACATTGAGGGGCTTGGCCTTATCTAAAACACTCTCAAACTAATGCAATGCTTGGGGAGGAAACATTAATGACATTCATACTTTGTTGGTAAATGCATGAAATATTTAGTACAATGAATGAAGGTAATGACATGTTCCTGAATGAAGATACCATATGCTATCACTCCTATGCTCAGCCCTCTATCCCTTCCCCTCTCCTCACTGTTCTCATCTGCCCAGTATACAAATTCATCCCAATCTTATCTGGTTCAGGTCTTCTCCTTATCAAATTCCATAATCTGTAGCCCTTCGTTGTTTCCACCCATCATCGGAAAACACATGAGTCTGTGGATGCTACAGGATGTGCCCTCTTCTCATTACTGCCATCAAGGAGGAGGTACAGGAACCTAAAAGCCTATATTCAGTGATTTAGGAACCGTTTCATCCCCCTCCCCCCCCAATTTGATTATGGGCGGTCCTTGAACCCATGGATACTATCTTGTTATTCCTTTCTTTTGCACATGAAAAGGACAGAAGAACATTCAGTTCATCATGCTTGTACTGGAACTTTGAAAGAGCGATCCAGTCGGTCCAACTCACTTGCTCTTCCTCATTAACCTCTAAACAATATTTTTACAAGGATAGATTTGATTATTTTTTGAAAGCTATTACACAATCTGTTACTACCATCCATTTAAGCAGTACATTTTAGAAATAATTACTTATGTTGTTGGAGATTGGAAAGTTTGGCTATAAAGAGAGGGTTAAGTCTGTTGTACCTTTTAGCATGTGGTGCTAACTACATGCCAGAATACAAGTTTTTTGGCAATAATTTCAAAGATTTTTTTCTCATTTTCTATTAATACTGCTGACTAATTTTCTATTCATCCTGTGCTTGCCACTTCCTTACTGCATTGAAAGAGACTGAGTTCTGATTCTGATTCTACTTCTGTTCTTTCAATGTATTGTCAAACTAAGTTGTCATCTGCTTGTTAGAGAAAATGTTCAAACTGAGAAGCTTTGTTGGTGCCATCCCCAACAGGTCTTCCTCATCTATCACAGATTATCTTGGAATATGCAACTACACATTAATCCGTAAAAGATTTTTTAAAATCTTGGAATGTTTTCATCGCTATTGTAAAATCTGATTGCATGCCAAAAAGCAAAATCCTTGCACTTTGAAGTCAATCACTGTATGAACATTTTAAAAACTTGTTAAAGAGCTTGGTAGATACAGATCCTTAATACCTCAGTAAACAATACTTTATTGAGTTTTTTTTAACTTGTACTTTTTTATGCAAAGCTTCAAAATTATGCTGTGTAGGCAAGGAAGATTAACCATGGATAACTAATGTTTGGCTGGGGCATACTTCCCTCCCATGACCACATTGTCACATGACCATCAGTCATTCATGGCAGCCAGAGCAGAGGAAAATAAGAATAAACTTGGTCTTTTGTGGCAGCTGACTTCAAGACACTAATATCCAACAATAGATATTTTCACATACCTATATTAATTTATGTTTATTTGGAAAATATTATGAGACTTGTTATTTTTGATGAGAAACCTAAAAATGTACTATTTTTAATATAAAAATAAATAGTAGTTTATTAAGTAGTAGTATTTGAGTAGTTTACTCAAATCTTTTTTAACATAACTGTATTTGTTAATGAATTAATTAATTGACCTTTCACTCAAGGTGAAGTGAACTAATCAGCTCAGGTGCATTGCCTTTGTGGCAAAACATTTTAAATGACTAGTACTAGATGCAAGGGAGGAAAGTCATCATTACTTCAAAATGGTAAATTAGCTATGTGCTTGCACACCAGAGGAGGAAAAAATCATGTAAAAAAATAGAGATAAATGTTGGCTCATTTCTGATGTAATTAGTAACTTCCTTATCCTCTGTTGTAATAGTGTGCAGGCTGTAATGTTTAATTACTGGTTAAATGAAACCCAAATCTTATAATGGATAAAGTGACAACACTGATGGTGATGGCTTGAAAGGAGCGCATTGTTCAGCAACTGATGAAGGCAACGATTATTCAGCTATGCATTGCGCAAAGAAAATGAAAATGACAAATGAACTGCAGCTAATTAGACAAATCATACAGACTAGCTGATGATTCTTATCTCTGCTGACTAATGAAGCAAGCCTTCTAGCCTATGATAGATTAATTGTGATTTCTCTAAAAGGAGGGTACGTTTTATAAGCTAGGCTATATAATACAAATGTACAAATTTCCCACAGAACTATAAACCCACTTTAACAGGCATATTGATTTACAAAACCTTTAACCCTTTCAGAATTTAATTGGTTAGGAAATTACCACAGGAGGGTGACAAATGCAAGAGAAACATAAGTTAGATTTCAATTGCATCACATTTTGTCACTTAATAATTTTAGTTAAAATTACTAAATTGCAAATATTTATTAAAATGTCCTTAACTAAAAATCCAAATGTATAATAGCCTAATTTTGGATGTGTAATCTAAAAATTATATCTAAAATATTTTAATGTCTATGGAAAATTTATGATACAGAAGACCATTCAGCCCATTGTACATGAAATAAAAGTTACTGATGACAGTGCAGTGGCATATCATTGGCTTTTTATTTTCAGCATATTATTTTATGCTTTCAGTGCATTATGGAGAACATAGTAATATTACTATCAATTTCAGGAGAGTCCCAGGAGTGAGAAGAAGATATAGCTATTGTCACTAATGCTGTATTGGAGGCATTGAAAATGTTACTTTCAAGGAAAATAGGTCATCTAGGAAATAAATGCTGCACCATCCTCTCCTTGGTGCCAGTAAGTAAACCAGTATATTCAAGATTATGTAGAATAATTTGAGAACACTACAAATGGAGGCATATCTCTACATCTAACCTGTTGAGGTTCACTAAGAATAATATCATTCTGGTAGACCATGTCACTCAGAGAACTCATGGAAATAATGCCAGACTGGAGAAAGACCTACTTTGCTTTATTGCCAAAGATAAAGAAATTATAGCTATTGAAGGAGCCAGATATGTATAAAATTAACACAGGGTGGTAGTATGCAGACCACAGAGGTACTCATTCTGACCATTTTCTGCCAAACCAAGGGACAAATCGGTATGATTTTGAATGAATCTTCTGTTTACTTACTTTCTCTCTACATACTGTGTGAGAGTTAGATAGTTGTAATTGTTAATGACATCTTTACATTTGGGGAAAAAAAAACTCAATTCTCCTAGGTTAACAATATCTTACCGGAGACCATCATATTTAGACTCAGCGCCAGAAAATTAGCTAAAAAGAATTTCTAAAAGGTAATCAACCTATGATGGATTATTGTTGTGGAATAGATGGGAACCTTTTGTGTAGCTGAATTCAAAGTATGGAACTAATACTGTTACAAACTTCAGATCTATTTAAATCATGTCATTTCTGAGTTTTGAAAACAGTGTTCATCTAAATAACTAATGCCCTCGGTTTCATGAACTACTTCAATTTGTTTGATATCTGTGCGCACTGTTAAATTGTTTTATAATTAATTAACTTTTATAATAAGTGGTATACTTGATTCAAAGGATTCCAGCTTTATGGAGTAGGATTGTCTTTCTTCCAATTGGCAAAAGTTGTTATTTCATATTTGTCCATCTGCTGTCTTCTGGAACTAACCAATGCAAATTTCCTTTGTCATCTTGCAGGCATTCATGCCTGTGCATTTCAAACTGAATTTCAGCAGTCGTTATTGATCTACCTACGTTTGATTAAACGACTGGAACCACAAAATCAGTTTATTTTTTGATAATATATGCAGCAAGCTGCAAATATTTTAAGTGGAAAGCATAGTACACCATTTTTATGTCTTAACATTACTGGCAACTTTTATATTTACCTTGAAGAGTCTAGATTTAGAAATTTGGTTTCTTATACAGTATATTTGTTTTAAAAAGTGATATTAGGGTTTGAATCTCAATTTTAGCAGACATCACTTGGCAAATTAAATTGACTTAACTTATTTTCCATTCTATTAGCAGAACTTTTTAGTAGTTTCTTCGGTGAAGTTTTTATATAATGAGTCAATCACACCTGCTTATGAAATCAAAATCACAGTAATAAATGACATATTTTAAGAAAGCAATATTGCTTAAGGACTGTGCGAAAGTCTTAGGCACATACAGTATATATGGCCTGGCTGCCTAAGACTTTTCAACAGAACTGTAGTCATTTTATGTATTGCACTGTACTGCAGTCACAGAAGAAACAAATTTCTTGACATATGTGAGTAATGCTAAATCTGATTCTGACATGGGTCTCTATTGTGGACTGAGAATGGGAAGGGGACAGGGAGGAGCGAATCATGGTTGGAAAAAGGGGAAGGGAGAGGGGTGAGAGTGGAAAGCACCAAAGAGACCTTCTGTAATGATTAATAAAGCAATTGTTCCGAATCAAATTACCTTGCCTGGTCACTCAGGGCTGGGTGTGTCTGCACCCGCGCCACCCCCTGCCCTTGGCAGTCCTTTCTGCCACTTGTCTCACACCCCTCCCGTGGTGCTCCAGCCTTGCCATTTCCAACATCCTTTGTTCCCGCTGGATTTACAAACTTGATGCCTGCTCCATGTTGACAAATACAGGTGTCCCCCACTATCCAAAAGTAGAGCATTCCTATGAAACCTTTCGTAAGCCGAAATGGCATAAAGCGAAGAAACAATTGTCATTAATTTATATGGGAAAAATTTTTGAGTGTTCCCAGACCCAAAAAATAACCTACCAAATCATAGCAAATAGCATATAAAACCTAAAATAACACCAACATATTGTAAAAGCAGGAATGATATGATAAATACACAGCCTATATAAAGTAGAAATAATGTATTACAGTGTAGTTTCACTTACCAGAATTGGGAAGATTTAGCCAAAAACCGATTTGTAGGAAAAAAATCGGTACGTACATGCATGCGCACACACCTGCCCGCTCAAGACTTCACGGTTATGGTAGTCTTTCTCGGGGTAAACACAAGTTTAAAGCGGGCCCTGCCGCCATTTCTCGGACCTTACTTCACAGTGATTGGCGGCGCTGCTCGGGGCGCAGGCTGCCTTTATAACGGCTTGCTGCAAAACTAACGCTGAATGCTATTTTCACTTCTCGCCTTTTTTCATAAAAGTGAAAATCCTCTTCAGATTTCTTTCGGTTAGCGAAAACAGGTTCTAATGTAGGTCTTTCGTAAAAGCAAAGTGGCGTAAAGCGAACTTTCGTAAAGCAGGGGATACCTGTACAGTACTGTCTTGGGCACCCTTGCTATATACAGTATATGCTCCTAAGACTTTTGCACAGTACTGTATATGCATATATGCCTAAGTTCAAATTGTAAGTTCAAAATGATTGTATGTGTGTATCTAATAGCTAATTTGAAGGATTATACCTTTTAAATTTCAGCTGTGCATCCACACTCATCACAGTCCTCCCCATCCTATCCCACAGAAACCAGACAGTTTTCTAAAATGTACTTAGCGAAATACAGACTCATACCATCAAATCACTAATAAGTGCTATTCTTGTTTGGAACTATAATCATATTTTGTAATTCTCCAACATGTTCTCCATTCTTGTATAGATGTTTGTTAAAATTCTAAGGAATGCGGTAAAACTGAAGCGATCTTTAGCAATTGTATCAGCATAATGAATAGGTATTATTCTTTAGAAAGTTCTATTTTACTTTTTACTTACAGCATTTAACCATAGATATTGCATCGTAGTTACAATATTTTAAAGATATTTTAAAATACAAAAGCCTTTACATGGTCCTAAGCTATAGTACAATAATACTAAAGTGCTTTTTAAGATTTTTATAATAATAAAGCAGGGATTTGAGACCAATAAAAATTAAATCTAATGATGTGAATTTGTTTTAAAAATACTGAGGCACTGAAAGCTGGTGGAAATCTGACTGTTCAAGTTCATGGTTGTTAAATAAATACACAAAATATTAAACTTGTATAGATATGTGTTATAAATTAATGAATCCTGGCATTAGAGCTCATACAATTGGCAGCATCTGTAAAGCTGTCAATGTTGTTGAAACTATGGCAAATGATTTTCTGGACATGATCACCAAGGTTGCAATTATCCAGAATTGGATTCTGATTTAAAAATGGGTTTTAATAGATATGAATTATTTCAATAGTTGCTTAAATGTATGCTACAAGAAAGCCCGTTATGTCCCTTTTTTAAAGGGAGGTACTGTGTAGATGTTGATATATAGCCTACTTAGACCAGCTCAATGAGATGGTGCTTTTCTTAAAGAGCAGTTAGTTTTAGTTGTCTAAAAGATACCAGGGACCCTTTTTATTGTTTCTCGGCTGATTCATTTGTCTTTTAATCTGTCCATTCATTTATTTAAGCATTCAATTCATCCATGGTCTGCAGAGCAGAAAAAAGGTCATTTGACAGCCACTTTTATTGGTCTAAAATCTCCCTGCCTGGTTATTATAAGTCTTAAAACAGTACTTCAAGATTAATGTACTGTAGGTAAGAACTATTTAAATGCTTTTGCATACTGAATTTTTATAATACTGTTACCTACTATTTAATATCTAAGGTTGAATGTCTTGAGTGAAAAGTATAATTCATAAGGAATCTCTGTAAACAATTGATTTTGAAAATAGATTTCCATGAATTTGATAAACTATATATATCAGTTCAAACCCTAGTTTTACAAATACTTTAAAGAATGATACATATTGGCAGTGCTACTAAAAATCAATTTTAGTTTGACCAGATTTATTTGATATTCTGAGGAATTATTTACAAATCTCTTACTTCTATCAATTCACTTGATCTTTACAAGGACAGACAACCTGTTAGAGTGATATGTAAAGAGCGGTCATGATTCCTATCAGAAATAATTTTGGCTGGTGATCTGATATTATTATTCCCATGGTTTTTAGGGCCGTTACCAGAAATAAAAAATCTCTGGGTTACAGGGGTGAATGTGGTTGCAAAACTGAAACTTGAAGAAAAATAATTGTAAGGCACCACCAGAGTCAAATTTATTGTTTAATCTGACCTCAGCACACCTGACAAGCAAAAAACTGATGTAATGACAGATCTTGATTCTGTGGATGGTGAGACAAGACCACTCTTAGTCTATCGAGAAAGTTCACTCTTTAGTCTGACAATGAATGAGTATCTCTCTGAATAAGTAGTTATAATGGCTAGACTATTGTGAATTGATCATAATTTTTGCTAGAGTTCTTTTATGTAATATAGGAATTAAGCCCTCCATTAAAGTATTCATAGTATCAAAGAATGATGTCCTGAAAATGTATTCCTAGCATTATTCATTATCATATTTCTATACATCTGTTTGAACCCTAAAAGTTTGATTGGAAGAGTCCATCACTTAAGGATTATTGAAGAGGTGCATTTACATTAGATTTACTGAAAGGAGAAAGTTACATTAAGAGTCATATTTATTTAGAACACTTTAATTTTTCTTTGGCCACATAGGAACTCAGTTTTTATTCTATTTTAAGTGCCACTTTATCACACACCCCTTCTACTCATTAGGAAGTCACAGGAAATGACAGAAGAACAATTCACGAAACTCATTCCAATTTATTCCCATTTGAACAGAGGCGAAGTGTTTTTCACCTATTGCTTTCCCCCAAATTACCCAACTGAGATTGCATGCCTGAATCATATAAAATTTATTCATTTAAAAAACTACTTCCTTATGAAAGCAAAGAAACTTAAGATCATTTGCAAATGAATTTTATTCCAGTTGTGTATCAATGTGTAAACTTTGAGAATTGGTGTGACCCAGGAGGAATATCTATAGTTTCCTTCTGCTGGGTCAAAAGAGATTTACAAGCTTAACTTCATATACAGTTTCGAAAGGCTAGCTATTATTAAACATCTTGAGTCCACAAGAGACAACTTACATTTTTTTTGTTTCAAATGACATAATTTAAAAAATAACTATCAATGGCATTAATATGACTCATTTTTTTTCTACTTTTGAGTTGCCAGTTAAATTGTGTTTCCAAGTGAGGCTACAGAATGCCAGATGGTATTTAAACTATTCCTTGACAATGTGCCTCATTTCCAAATTCAGATCCCAACTTGCATTTGAATGCATGTGCATGCTGTCTCTCTCTCTCTGGTATTTCCCACACCACCTATGTGACTTTTTTATCATAATTTTGAATCTTATTCAAATAATTTCATTTTTTAGTTCTTACTACTTTTCTCCCATATGAGTTGTCCTAGGTCACTAAATTGGAAAAATCTAATATCAAGACGTTTCAACCTGTGCACTTTGTCAATTAGTTATGGTTTTCCTGGAGGTAGTAGGAATGACATTTGCTTAAAGAGTTCATGTAACTTTATATTCATTTGAAATTAAATCCAGAATGGAACTGAAGTCCAAAAGTTTAGAATTTTCTTAGAAATAGGATTGAACTAATCTGTACAACATTACGAAAAATTAAAGAGCTAAGATAAGTCAATACATACTCACCGAGTAAAACAGTATTAATTTGAGTGTATTGTTGTTCTCCTTACTTTTTAAGGGGCACCAGTAACCTTGTGGGCAAGTTTGCTAAAGCTCTTGGGGAGGGTTTAAACTAATTTAGCAGGGGACTGGGAACCGCAGTGATGGGGCAGTTGCTATATATGTAACTGCAGTGTGTAGTGAGACTGTGAGGAAGGACAGGCAGATGAAAGGGCAGAATTGCTGTCAGTGGGATAAGTTGAAGTGTAACACAGGGGCAAGATCGAAAAGGGTGATGAAAACAGGACTGAAAGTGTTATATTTGAATGCATGCAGTATACGGAATAAGGTAGATGAGCTTGTAGTGCGATTAGAAATTGGCAGCTATAATGCTTTGGGTATCACTAAGCTGTGGCTGAAAGAAGTTCAGTTGGGAGCTTAACATCCAAGGATACACATTGTATTAAAAGGACAGGCAGGTAGGTAGAGGGGTTTGAGTTTCTCTGCTGGTAAAATAATAGAATTCAAATCCTTAGAAAGAGGTGACACAGGATTGGTAGATGTAGAGTACTTGTGGACAGAGTTAATAAACTGTAAGGGTAAAAAGGCCTTAATTGGATTTATATACAGGCCCCTGAACAGTAGCCAGGATGTGGGGTACAAATTACAATGGGAGATAGAAAAGGATTGTAAAAAGGGAAATGTTACAATAGTCAGGGAAGATTTCAATATGCAGGGAGATTGGGAAAGTTAGGTTGGTGCTGGTTCCCAAGAGGGAGAATTTGTAGAATGCCTAGGAGGTGGCTTTTTAGAACTGCTTGTGGTTGAGCCCACTAGGGAAAAGGTAACTCTGGATTGGGTGTAGTGTAATGAACTGGATTTGATTAGGGAGCTTAAACTAAAGGAACCCTTTGAGGCAGTGATCATTATATGTGATCAGAGTTCATTCTGCAGTTTGAGAGGGAGAAACTAAAGTCAGACATGTCAGCATTACCGTGGAGTAAAGGGAATTACAAATCGGTGAGAGAAGAGAAATTTGAATGGAAGGGAACACCATTGGGGATGACGGCAGAACAGCAGTTGCTGGAGTTTCTGGGAGTAATTCAAATGGGGCAGGATAGACATCCCAAAAAGGAAGCAGTATTCCAAGGAGGGGATGGGGCATCCCTTTTGACAAGGGAAGTCAAAAACACCATAAAAGCAAAGGAGAGGGCAAAAATTAGTGGAAGTTAGAGGGTTGGGAAGCTTTTAAAACCAACAGAAGACAACTAAAAAAGTTATAAGGAGAGTAAAGCTGAAATAAGAAGGTAAGCTAGCCAATAATATAAAAGAGGATAGAAATTTTTTTCAGATACATGAAGACCATAAGACATAGGTGCAGAAATTAGGTCATTCGGCCCATTGAGTATGCCCCACCATTCAATCATGGCTGATCCTTTTTCTCCTTCTCAGTACCACTCCCTAGCCTTCTCCCCGTAACCTTTGATGCTGTGTCCAGTCAAGAGCTGATCAAGATCTGCCTTAAATACTCCCAATGACCTGGCCTTCCCAGCTGCCTGTGGTAATAAATTTCACAAATTCACTAAGAGTAAATAAAGAGTAAAAGAGAAGCAAAAGTGGATATTGAACAGCTGGAAAATGATGTTGAAGAGATACAGTAGTAACAATGGGGGACAAACTTAGTAAGTATTTTACGTTAGTATACAATGTGGAAGACACCAGCAATATGCCAGAAATTCAAAAGTCAGAAGGAAGTGTTGTTATAAAACAGAAGGTGCTTGGGAAGCTGAAAGGCCTGAAGGTAGATAAGACACCTGGACCAGATGGACTACACCCCAGGGTACTGAAAGAGGGAGCTGAGGAGATAGTGGAGGCATTATTAGTGATCTTTCAAGAATCACTAGATTGTGGAATGGTTCTGGAGGACTGGAAAATTGCAAATAAGCTCATAAAGGCCAAGAAGCTGGTCATTTGGCAGTGCTCCATGAATGCAATGAGAGAACTCTTCTTCACCCAGCTCCGCCAAGTTAAGTAAACTAATTAAAGCAAAATGTTCCAGAGGCAGAATAAAGGGATTACTACTTTAGCTGCTAATTGCTTAAGAATACTCAAACACTTGCACTTTTCATGACCTTTGAGCATACTAAAGCAATTTATAGCTAATGAATACTTTCAAAGCGTAGTCACTGTTGTAATATAGGAAATCAGCCAACTTGAGATCAGCAACTTCCCAAGAATAACAAGATGATCATAACTACATGGTGACATTGACTGAGTAGTCGATATTGGCCAGGGCAAAATGGGTAACACCACCACACTCCTATTATGACCAGGAGCAACTGTTAGCGGAGCTTCTATTTAATGTTTTATCCAAAAGACATTCGCTACCTCAGTTCAGCCCTGCTGCAATATCACTCTGGAGTATACCCAACAGTAAGGTAGTCAGTTCCAACCAATTTTGGATAGGGTCTTTACCCCTAATTGCATACAGGAAGGTATTGGAAGCATTCTTGGAGATTTCACCATTCTTGTGGGCTCTGCATTTCTGAAACTAACGAATGGTTTATCGCCATATTTGAATGGTTAGATAGATAGATAGTTCTTTGGTTCCAAAGGAAATTACAATGTCACAGTCAAATTACAAGTGCATAGATATACAAATATTAGAAGAGAAGTAAGAAAGAATTAAAAAGCAAGTTACCTAAAACACTCTAACAGAAGGGGGTCATCACTTCCCCACTACAGGTTGACTCAATATAGGGCCTAATGGAATAGGGTAAGAATGACCTCATAGCCATCTTTGGAGCAGCACTGTTGTCAGTCATAATACTTTTATAATAGGCTCTCTCAGGCCTGATTTGTTTTTCTGTTTGGAAGCTCCAGAGACTTCTATTACATAACCATCTCCATTTTGCTGTGTCAAATCAGGCTAAGGAGTGCTTTATATCACTGATTGTCAGATAACTACCCTGAAATCTGAAATAGGCATTTTCAAGATGTCGATGACTATACAGTATAGATACAGTGTGCATTACTTCTGTCAATGCACCTTTCTCACCTCAGCTCAACAGGTCTTCTCTCAAATTTTTTTCTCTGGTACAAATCCAATTTACTTCTAAAAGTATTAAAGCTATTGGTCATAAGCACAACCCATTGCACCAAATCATAAACACGAGAGATTCTGCAGATGCTGGAAATCTGGAGGAGCACATAAAATGATAGAGGAACTCAGTAGGTCAGGCAGCATCTATGGAAAGGAATAAAGAGTTGACACTTTGTGCTGAGACATCATAACAAGTTTTCTGAGAAAAGTGTAAGGAAAACAAAGTAAGTTTTTCTTCGGATCTGATGCAACCCACAAGTTCAAGAACCTAATAATAATAATAATTATTATTATTATTTAAAAAGCATACAATAAATATAAGTATAAAAATAAATACAGAATGTGTCTCTGGTGCTTCCTGCTCTTCCTCTTTTCCCAACCATGATTCCTCTCTCTCTGCCCCCTTCCCACTCTCAGTCTGCAATAGACCAATATAAGAATCAAGTTTATCATAACTTGCAAATGTCATGTTTTTTTTGCAATATGTAAATTTACTATAATACTGTGCAAAAGTCTTAGGTACCATAGCTATATATTTGTGCCTAAGACTTTTACACAGTTCTGTATGTCCAAGATGGCGGGTAGGCTGGTGTCCATGATGCTCTGTGAAGTTTTGACTACCCTTCCTGTCTGCTGCAGTGATGTAGCTTGTTAGGATGCTGTCCACTGCACATCCATAGAATGATGTGGGTATGGATGGGCAAAGTCCAGCTGTCTTGAGCCTCCTCAGAAAATAGCGGCATTGGTGAGCTTTCCTGACTGTGCAGGATCTGTTCTGGGACCATGAGAGGTTGTGTGTGATGTGCACTCCCAGGAGTTTGAAACTGCTTGCAGCTTCCACTGCTGAGCCGCCCATGTAAAGTGGGGTGTGAGTTCTCCTGAAGTCGATAAGCATCTCCATTGTCTTGTTGACATTAAGGAGGAAGTTATTTGCCAGGCACCAGGCCTCAAGCTCTTCTGCTTCTGTAGGGCATCTCATCATTGTTGCTGATGAGCCCCACCACTGCCACGTTGTCGGCAGATTTGACGATGTGATTGCCCAGGTGTTTGACCATGCAGTCATGTGTGAGCAGACCCATCAGCAGTGGGCTCAGAACACAGTCATGCAGGGAAGGCACTTGTGTTGAGGATGATGGGGAGGGAGGAGCAGTTGTGCATCCTGACTGTCTGAGGTCTGTTCATTAGGAAGTCCAACACCTAAATGCACTCAGGTGTATTTAGACCAAGAAGTATGAGTTCGTTCACTAAGGGCTGTGGGAATGCCAAACTCAAATCCAGAAACAGCATCCTGACATAAGTGTCTTTGTTTTCTTGTTGTGTCAGGGTCAGGCGCATGACAGATGCTATCGCATTTGTCGCAGAGTGGTTCTGTCGGCAAGCATATTGGTGTTTAACGTGGCAGGAGTGGAGTTTCTGATGTGTGCCAATATCAGCCGTTCAAAGCACTTCATGATGATTGGCATCGGTGCCACTGGGCGGTAGAGATTTATTTCTTATGGTGCAGAGTTCTTTGGTACAGGGATGGTGGTGGCTGATTTGAGGCGTGTGGGGACAGCAGCCTGGATGAGTGAATTGTTGAAGAGCCCATAAAGCCATCAGTGAGCTGGTGTGTGCACTCCCTAAGTACTCAGCCTGGAATGTTGCCTGGCCCGGCCACCTTATGAGGATTGACTCTCTGCAGAGCGCTGCTCACGATGCAGACAGTGGCTGCTCACCTGGAAGAAGAGTAGTTTGTTGGGTCACATGCTTTGAAGCATGCATAAGAGTTGTTTAGAGTGTCATGGAGGGAGGCTTCACTGGTACAGTTGATGTTGTTTTTTCTTGTGTTGTCAGTATGCCCTTGATGCCCAGCTACACATGCTAGAGAACCTTATCTGTCAGGTGTTCCTGAATTTATTGTGCGTAGGTGGTCTTTGGCCTCCTGATGCCTAAGGTGAGGTTTCTCCTGGTTGCTATGGGAGCTGTTCTGTCACCAGACTTGAAGACAGCATCCCAGACTTTTAGTAGGGAGTGCAACTCAGCATACAGCCAGCACTTCTGGTTGGGCCATAAGATGACCGTTCTTGATGTATCGACATTGTCTGCACACTTACTGATATATTCCTCAAGATCTGTGTCTACCCCCATTTGAGGCAGCCTTTTTGAAAGTCTGCCATTTGGTCTGTGCAATGATGGTCATCTTGACTTGTATCTCCATTTTCTGCAGTGGTCAGTATGCTAGGATTAACATCAGAGAGGCCAGGCTGAGGACCTGGTGAGGCTTTGGAAGTACCATGTCTGTTTGTATAAACATGGTTTGTTCCCTAGTGGCCATGGTGACGTGTTGGTGGAATTGGGGTAAAATGTCCTGGCATTGGTGATGCTACTGATGACTACTGACAGCTCTGTGTGGAAAGGCGGCAAGGGTGGGTAAGAACAGATATCCTGGGATTTAATCATCGTGGTATGGTTGAGAAACCACATTTCTTGAGCTAGTTGGTCTTCTCATGCCCATTAATTTAGTGTGCAGACTTACATTAGTAAAAAATATTTACATAAATAACTGTTAGAATATTTCCTTACATGTATTTCACCCCCTGAGAATCACAACTGCCTTTTCTCTTACGCCAGTTAGACATAGTTATCTCTCTGTCTTTTCAACAGTGGTTCTTTGAATAGATCTATTGTGCATGGAGCGTAGTATCTGTAGTTATAAATAAAGCGACATGACACTCAATACCTCATGAAAAACAGAACTCAATGTAATATGGAGATTGTCTTCTTATTCTCTTAAAGTATGGCTTTCCCTGGAGCTTTTAGTACTTTTAATTTTACCTAAGGGCTTTCCTTCCATCCAGCTGCCTGAGCAGCAGATATTAAGCCTCATTACTAATTGAACAAAGAAGAGTAATTGACACATCCCATAAACCCTGCCTCTTTGATTTACAGCCCCGGCCTAGCAATGAAAGCATACTGCTTACTACCTGTAAGCTATGAATAAAGAACTGTATTAAATAATAAATGGCATGATCTCACTCCTATGCACTACTTAATTTAATAGTGATTAGTCTGATAATGCAAAAGTATATTGTGATGACACATTCTGAGAACAGATCCCTATGTTCAGGGAAAAAAATTATGTTTCATGATTTGCAGAAAATTTGTAAGCAAGCAAATTAAGTAGTCATTTATCACTCCTAATGTGATAAATCTTTTGCAGTTTTGCTTTTTATCTAGTGCACCTTTTATTTTTCCTGCAGAGATGAAAATTGCTGAAAGTTTAGCATAATCCACTTTAGTTTGAAATCTTCCAACTTTTTACATTTGCCTTTTCCACTTTTTAAAAGACTCTCTCCATTAATGTGTACCTGCTATCTTTTACAGATCTATATTATAACTAATTCAAGAAATTGCAGCAAATCATAAGGGATGCCAGACCATAAGAGTTTCATCCACCATTTGCAGCACCCTTTATGTAGCTTGTCTTGCCCCCCAGCATGTGCCATCTATAGTTCTCTTATGTGAATTCACACTCTCCCACGAGTGAGTGAGAACTTTAATTGTAGGCAATCCATGCCCTGTGGACATAAGTAATTTTTCTGCAAGTCTGAAAATTCATATATTTTATTAGGAAAATTTAGTGTAAGTAGTTTTTTTGCTTTAAAGTGAGCATTAGCTACAGAAATATTTTCATATAATTGATAGAACATTACTTGTACTGCTGGAGAATTCCAAGGCAGATTCAAAATGTCAGTAAAAGAGGGTATATAGATAAGATAGGGAAGAAAGCACACTGGATACTTCACTTCAATAGCAAGTGCATAAAACATTAGAGCTGGGAGGTTATAATACAATTATATAAAATTATTGGTTTGTTTATAACCAGTGTACTATGTGGAATCTCGTCTCCCCAATGTACATTCATAAAAAATTCCCAGGATGGAGCATTTCAGTTATGAGTAGAGCTGTGTTTGTTTTTCTCGGTGTGGCCAGTGGGGTGGCGGTGGGATGTTGAAAGAGCAATATAAAATAAGAAGGACCTTAGTTTGTAAATAATAGGAAACTTTTATCTGAATGTTTATGTGTGATTGGAATATAGTTTGTCTACCAAGATGCATGTGCTAAGTTTGTGCTGACGCTGGTCTTGGATTCTCCTTGACAATGCATCTGCTTAAACTTAATGGCTGGTATACAAAAGCCACCCAAGTGGTTAAAGGAATTCACATAAAAAAATCTACCACTTCTTCTACATCTGGGGACATCCTGCAAAAATGGGGAAGATTGAATAAATGTAAGATGTTTCCCATGCAGATCACATTTTAGATTCATCTTTAGTGTTTATGGTCGGCACATACTACAGGCATGATGCAGTAGTAGTGGTGGAGATGAATGCTTAGGGTGATAGTATATGAGTCAATCAGGCACACTGCTTTGTACTAGATATTATTGACCTTAGTGAGAATTGTTGGAGCTTCTAAAAATTAGTGGGAATCTAACAGATTAGGAAACAATTGAAAATCAACAGAAGACAACTAAAAAGCAGTAGGGAGAGAAAAGATAAAATTAATGCAATATTAGCAATCATTTTGAGAGGACTAGGATATAAAAGCAAGGATGTATTGCTGAGACTTTATAAGGTGTCACTTGGAGTAGTGTGAGCAATTTTAGGCCCCATATCCAAGAAAGGATACGTTGGCATTGGAGAGGGTCCAGAGGAAAATTACGAGAATTGTCCTGGGAATGAAAGGGTTAATGGATGAGGAGCATTTGATGGCTCTGGCCCTGTACTCACAAGCATTTGGAAGAATGAGGAGGGGATCTGAATATTGAAAGGCCTAGATACAGTTCATGTGGAGAGAATGTTTCCTATAGTGGGAAAATCTAGGACCAAGAGGGCCCAGCCCCAGAATAGCAGGACATCCCTTTACAACAGAGATTAGGAGGAATTTCTTCAGCCAGAGGGTGGCAAATCTATGAAATTCATTGCCACAGACAGCTATGGAGGCCAGGTTTATAGGTTCTTGATTAGTAAAGGGCATTTGGAACACATGTTTTGTACCTTCACTTGGCTGACTTTTCATTTTAAGTATGCTTGGTACTGCAATCAGCATTCCTTTCTGCACTGTATATTGAGCCAGAGTTGATCCCCCTTTCTTGATCGTAACAGTAAAGTGAGTAATATGCTAGGCCATGAGATTAGTAATTGTCAGATTGTGGAAGTGTGCATTTCTTCTGTTCTGATGGTTCACAGCATGTGAAACATGCCCATTTTGAATCTAAGTGTAAATACAAAGGAGTAATTGTAGATACTGAAAACTTGTAAAAAGGAAATGTAAATTACAGGAGAAATTACGGGAGGGGAGGGAGGCAAGTGGCAGAGAAGGAGAGCAAAGACAAGATCTTTTGATTCCAAACAGTGGTTTATTGATCATTACAGATTGTCTCTCTGGTGCTTACCATTCCTTCCCCTCATTCTTCCCCTTTTCCCAATCATGATTCCCCTCTCCCTGCCCCCTTCCCACTCTCATGCTGCAGTAGGAACCCATATCGGAATCAGGTTTATCATCACTTTTATCAAATTTTATGTAATTCATGAAATTTGTTTTTTTAGCAGCAGCAGTACAGTGCAATACATAAAATTACTACAGTACTGTGCAAAGATTGTCGGCACCTTAGTGGTATGTATGTGCCAAAGACTTTTGAACAGTACTGCATATTGGTACCCTTGCTGCCTTTAGACCCTGGATCAAATCTGAACCTATTTTTGCCATACAATACACTGAGTATTGTAGTTAATGTGAAGATGAGGTTCTGTTTCCACAGGATTTTTTCATGGTCACTCCTCTCAGGGGCAGATACATTTGCAACAGGTAGATTGATAAAGACCGGTTAAGATCAGTGAGCATTTGATAAACCAAAACCATTACCTGTACCTTGAATCAATATGCCCTTTAGAGGACAAGTTTGCAGTTTACACAACAGCCTGAAGAAGTGACACTGCTTAAGATATCTCAAAAGACTAGCCTGATATTAAATGCTGGCCTCACAAGTTAACTTGAAAGATTATACTGCACTGTTTTCAAAGAAGATTTATCCCTGGTGACTTGCCAATATTTTTATCCCTCAATCAACATCACTTTAAGCTAAAGTGATTATTTGCTTATACAACTTGCAGGAACTTGCTGTGTTAAAATTTTCTACTCTACTGACTGCCTGGAAAATGTTTTATGGGTTGCAAAGTGCACTGGGAATGCTGTGAGCCCTTAGAAGGCACTGTGTAAATACAGGTCTTTATTTTTTTACCTTCAATTATTATTCCATCTTTCCTCCCTGTTGTCTAACATAGAGTAGTAAAGCCATACTTTACATTGCCTCAAACTTACACTTCTTGCAATTTTATTAAAGAGTTTTTAATTAGATCCCTATACTGATGGGTTACTCTGGTTTGGTGCATGTCATTATAATATATCACGTGCACACAGTGAAAACAGGAGATTTATAATAAAAAGCATGACTGACCACTTCACTGATTTTGCCTGACCCTAGCTGTCATTCAGTATTACATCTTGGGTGCAGAATATTGTACCTAGGGCTTTCTATACACCCTGTTGACATTTGAGTAAAATGTTGTAGGTTTTGTGTGAAAGGAGACGAAGGCTTCCTGGAGGTTATGGCGCCGTTTACCATCACATCAGTTCCATGTTATCAGTCCCATAATTTGACAATAAAAAATACAAGCCTGAACAGAAATATATGTAGTGAAATATAAAGTGAACATAGGTGGATTATGCCCTAAGGGTTCTGAAGAGGAAAATGTCCTTCTGTTTGACATACTGCTTAGCACAGACCTTCTGATGCGTGATTTGCTGCTACATTTTTAACGTTTCACATCAGGACCTTACAAAATGGGTTAACTGGTACCCTGAAGCAATTACAACCTCATGGAAGGTAAGGAGAAAGCATATTGATATGAAATGGCTGCATGGCAGCTATTTCCTAAATCAAAAAAACAAGAGATTAGTCTTCATAAAATTAATAAAGTATTCAGAGTCCTTATGTTGCTCTGCATCACCTGGTGAATCAAACTGCAGTTTGATGAAATTACGTTGTAGAGAATCCAGCTGATATTGCAATTGCTTTTATTCTCAAGAATCCAGATTTTTCCAGAGTTCTTCAAATTCAGTATACGGATTAGCCGACAACTGGTGTTATCCTACAATACCTGTAATACTGTGGCTAAAACAACTGGCATCATGCAAGACATCCTCTTGGTCAGATACAAACCATTATAGATTTCACACAATAACTCTAGTTATTTTGTTCTTCTCATTTGAAGAAAATGCCATTTCCCACACTTGAAAGATTATTATAACCTTTATAAATGAGTTTGGTTCCATCATTACTTCAAGATCTCTTTGAATAATAGCTTGACACATCGGAATATTTTGTTTCCCCTTCATTTTAGATGTGTGAAATTCTTACCTTTTTGTGCCAATGCAAATTGATCTATCTTGGATACTCTAATTCCAGGTTTCAGTAACTGACATGTTCTTTTAACACAATCTGTTTTGAACTCAACCCAAGACCTGAATTGGATTAACCAACAGAAGTTCCTAAGTTCCACTCTTGTCAACAAACAGGATCTAATTCACTGTAAATGGCTGCGTTCTTTTGCAAGACTGATAAGGAAAGAAAGATTAGCTTCATTTGGCACAGGTGCTTTGAAATATACAGTGAAAAACATTGCGTTCATCAAATTGTCGAGATTGTGACGGGGCAGTCCGCAAGTGTCGGTACATTTCCAGCGCCAACATAGCCTGCCCACAGCTTACTAACTTTAACCCGTCCATCTTTAGACTGTGGGAGGAAACGCACATAGTCACAGGGGAATGTACAAAGTCCTTTCAGACAAAGAATTTAATGTTAAAGAAAAACATTTTCACTGCAATGTGATGATATGGCTACCATATCAGTTACTGTCTTTGGGTTTCAAGGAATCTTTCTCGTATTAAGCTTTAGTTATATCTCACTGCTGATAAATAAATTTTTGATGCATTTGTGGAAATGTAGTTAGATTCCCATTTGTGAGTAGGATCAAAATTCTCATGGAAGTTTTAAAGGCCTAGTTTATTCTGAGTGGGCCACATTTCCTCTCTGTCTTTTCGGTTGTCCATTGGAATCTGATGACGACGTTCACTCCTTTAATGGTGAGATCTTTGACGACTATATAGTCCTATCCTGGACCACATTTCCTACATTCTTTGCGGAAGTACTATCGCAGTGTCTTTGGTCCATCAGCAAATGTATCTGAACTGGCCAAGGCTGTCCTGGAGCAAAGCAATGAGACTGCAAAGTATGTTGGCTTTGTGTGATGCAATGATATAACTCTTATCCATGAAGGTCATCAGGAAGACATAGATGGCAGAGCTTTGTCTCCTGTCAATGCCATCATTCAAAAATACTTAAAAATTATAAATGAAATAAACACATGTTTAAGAATAAAAGAAAATATATTAAAATTATATCTCCTCAAATGCTCTTAAAGCACATTAAATAATTAATAAATATTATACTGTAAATATTTTGTAAAAATGCAAAGGACCTTTTGTTCTTACTTTTCTTGCTCACAGTGGTAAAATCTTGCATCCAAAAAAATGGATTTGCTGATCTTTCTCAAGCAATGTAAATGTGGTACTCCAGAAAACTCTTACTCCACTATTAGACTCCAGAGTCCCTAATTTGCCAGTGAAATTGCTGAAAATAAAACCAAGTTATGCTATTACAGCTTCTGCTTTGTGTGTGTTCCAATCTTGTTTGTGGCTCTGTAAAATGTTTAAAGTATCAGCTAATTTTTCCCCCCACTTTTGGTATCTGAGAATTTCTCTGATGTGATTAATACATCTTTGTCATCAGAAATCCCACATTTGAGTCTGACATTACAGAGATCTTTATGAGCAAATCTGAAGTCACAAGGAATCCTTTTGTTTTGACATTGACTATAAATCCAAGCCAAACTTTTAAATCCCAATATAGTTTTGTAGTGTTAAAAAGAACATAGTTTGTGCAATTGAATTAAGTATAATAATTAGTAATAAGCTATAATATAATTAGGTGTAATAGTAAGTGAAGTAATTTCGGCTAAACAATTTGGGCTATAACTTCTTACAGAGCTCAGATGCAAGACATGACATAGGTCATACATGTGTGTTGCATGGTTTGCTGTTGTAGTATTATTGTGGATGAGGTCCAAGCTCTATCTTCTCCTTGCTTTGTCATTGCATTTATCACTTTGGGACTATGTTGAAACATGAGAAACATTAGAAAGGGTACAGAGGAGATTTACCAGGATGCTGCCTGGTTTAGAGAGTATGCATTATGATCAGAGAATAAGGGAGCTAGGGCTTTTCTCTATGGAGAGAAGGAGGATGAGAGGAGACATGATAGAGGTATACAAGATATTAAGAGGCATAGATAGAATGGACAGCCAGGGCACCACTGCTCACACAAGAGGATGTGGCTTTAAGGTAAGGGGTGGGAAGTTCAAGGGAGATATTAGAGAAAGGTTTTTCACTCAGAGAGTGGTTGGTGTGTGGAATGCACTGCCTGAGTCTGTGGTGGAGGCAGATACACTAGTGAAATTTAAGAGACTACTTGACAAGTATATGGAGGAATTTAAGGTGGGGGGCACAACATTGTGGGCCGAAGGGCCTGTACTGTGCTGTAGTATTCTATGTTCTGTGTTCTATGAGGGTGAAGGATATGATTGGATCAGGAGCATTGTTGGTGAGCATGTATATGGAATCATTAGCATATGATTCGATGGTAAATCATACTTCCAGTGAAAGGGTGAGAAATATGTAAAGTTAGTGCAGGTGCAAGTATAAGTCTTAAGTAGACCAATCTGTGGAAAAATCCACGAGGCAGACTCAATACGGCTGGTTCCTTTTAATTCGTGTTCAAGTAGGCTTTAATTAATTTGTGAAGGCTTGCTGCTGTATTACCCATGTTGTTAAACTCCAAAACATACATTGAAAGCCTTTTGATGTTGCTGCGCTAGAAACATCGGTGCATTAACAAGTCATACATTGAAGGGCCCCATACCACTTTAGTGACTTATGTAGCACATGCACACAGAAAACAATTTGATTAAATTCCTTTATGTAGTCCATAATATAACTGCACTACTTGAGAGAATTTCCTGGTCCTCATAATTTAAATTTTAATAATTCTTTCTGGATCAGTCTTAACTCCTTGGAACTGCTGTTGTCAGTTGTAGAAGTTGATTATGTGTACTCTAAGTATAATAGTCATCAAACTAATGAGTACGAAATGAAGAGATTCACTTCGTTGTCAGGATATTAGATGATGATCCTGCAAATCATTGCTAATCTGAATTGTAAAATCTCTATAATGTCAAAAAATCATTACATATAAAAGAGGTTAAACTGAAAAAAGATTTTATATAACTAGCAGTGCTTTCAAGGATTTGAAATTAATCTCATGCCTGTACAACAAAATCAAACATTTTCTAATTTACTGTAATATTTTAAATCTTTCAATTCAAATGGTCCTGTGTAGAGGACAGTATATTGTGACCTCCATAATTTCATGTTGCTCATGTTTTTTACATTTTTTTGTTTTTTCTCACTTTTTATATTTGACTCAGTCCTTACATATTTTTCTCTGTATTACTATCTACTATTTTCCTTATTTTTGTGAAAAAATTATATTTTTGTATATTATTTTGCCACGAATCAATTCTCTGATCTGATTTAGGAGTGCCAAAATTTGTTGGTGTTAAAGAAAATGAGGTTCTAACTGCAAAGAAAGGATTTATTCTGGGTATTCTGGATTACAATTAATCCTTTAGCACAGAATATATAAAATGTCCAAATTATTTTCAAAAATATTGTGTCCAGTGGTATACCATTAATGAGAACTATTCTTTTTGCCTATTGCAATTAAAGGCATAGACTTGACTGAACTGAAAAAATCTCATTTTACCTAATTTGCTTTGGAAGAAGGTCATGATTTTCATTTAATTAGATGAATTTTAGCAGAATTCATCACAATTTTATCTGTTTCTTTCCATGCCTTTGAATGTTGCAAAAGAAATGCAATGCGTGTTGCATAACACAAAGAGATTTAAAGGAGAGTAAAAGCAACATATAAAATTTAAAACAATTTGCACTCTTTCAAATCAAACATTACAAAACTTACTTCTTTAATGGTTATTTTGCAGTAAGTATATTAATTCATTTTAAAATAACGAAAGCCATGAACTATCTGGAAACGAGAAAAATACTATACTTGTAAATGAAATCAATTCTCTGGGTGAGGAATAAAGAATAATAATTTGGTTTTGTAACCCTGTGATATTAAAGAGCAATGGATTGATTTGTCCAAAAATATATCAACACTTCCAAAACTCCAATTAGCTGACAGCACTGCTTATCAGGCATTTTGCTTGATCATAAGGAGCATCACCTCTAATGTTTCCTTCATTGGTATTTGTTGGAAATAATTCCCTTCACGCAAATTTGGATTGCTTTTAACATTCCATGCAAACTTCGATCTTTTCTGATTCTAGTACATGAGGGGGACATCTGATATTTGAATCTGTTGACAGAATGTTGCCACATAATATACTTTAGATCTCAGATACTGAAATGAAAATTTCCAAATAATCTGAACTTTGTCATGAATAAAAATTCCATTATGTATTTGAGATTCTTGTGGACATTCAGCTCTGGCTAGTATCAAAATAGATTTTTTAAAACAATTATGGAATATGGGTGGTGCTGGGTAAACCAGTACTCATTACTCAACCCCGATCCTCTAAATGTCATGATGCATCACCTTCTTGATACACACAAGGGATTCTGCAGATGCTGGAAATCCAGAGTAATGCACACAAAATGCAGGAGGAACTCAGTAGGTCAGGGAGCATCTATGAGAAGGAATGATGTTTCTGTTCAAGACCTTTATTGGGACTGGAAAGGAAGGGGGAAGGAGCCAGATTAAGAAGGTGGGGGAGGAGAAGAAGTATAAGCTAAAAGGTGATAGGTGAAGTCAGTGAGAGGGAAGGTTGTGGGTGGAGAAAGGAGTATGATCTGAGAAGCTAGAAGATGGTGGGTGGAAAAGATAAAGGGCTGAAGAAGAAGGAACCTGATAGGAAAGGATAGTTCAAATTGCAAAGTAAATTTATTCGCAAAGTACATATACGTCACCATATACAACCCTGAGATTCAATTTCTAGCAGCCATATACAGTAAATACAAGAAACAATAGAATCAAAGAATGACCAGTCCCATCCAACGTGCAAAAGACAACAAACTGTGAAAGCACAAAAAGAAAAATAAAACTAACAATAAATAAATAAATAGACAAATAATATCAACAACATGAGATGAAGAGTCCTTGGAAGCAATTCCATAGGTCGTGGAAACAGTTCAGTGACGGGTTAAGTGAAGTTGAGTGAAGTTATCCCCTCTGGTTCAACAGCCTGATGGTTGTGGGGTAATAACTGTTCCAGAACCTGTTGGTGTAGGTCCTGAGGTTCTTGTACATTCTTCCTGATGGCAGCAGCAAAAAGAGAGCATAGCCTGGATGGTGAGGGTCCTTGATGATGGATGCTGCTTTCCTGCGACAGTGCTCTGTGTAGTAGACGTGCACAATGGTGGACCATGGGAGAAAGCAAAGGAGGATTCTCCATATTGTGGTGAAGCTTCACTTACTGTATGTTGGATGGCTAGAGAATTTCAGTGCTTTGTTACGCCTGTAAGGAAGTTGTGGTTATGCACATTGTTGAAGATAGTAGGTTCTTTGGAAGAAACTTAGAGGTTCTTACCAAATTGAATGGATTTGTCCTGGAATGATGGTAGAGGGGTTAGATTAGCTGGATCTCCACCTTCCCCAACCCCAAATCCTGCTCAAGTTGGGAGACATTTTTGAAAACAGTTTTAAACACTTCTGATATTCAGAAGTAAGCAAAATATTTAAAATTGCTGTGATTAATTAAAAAGTTAAAACAAAAGCAATAAATAACACATTGAACACTATGAATTCATTAAAGAACATCAATACAAAATAACTTTTAAAAATGTTGACATCTTCCTCCTCATCTGCAGTTCGGGAAGGTTTATTCATTGGAATGGTGATTCTTTTCAGATGCCAGGTCTGGCCAGTGTAGGGTCATTGAGTAGAATTTCCCTGGATGCCAAGGCTTTGGCATCGGATCTCACGGGGCATTACCCCACGTATACCCAACTCTTGGATGGATCTGCTGTAATTCCTCGAGTTACTAACCTGTACTGTTGCTGTTACTGTTACTGTTGGTGATTCCCTTCCAAACCAGCAGCCACTGGCTCATTCATTTCAGTTAATCTCTTATAAATAAATGTAATTCGAGAAAAACAGGTAAACAGATTACCACAATAAAAGCTCATTGGAAGCCAATAAGAAAAAAATACACTAGCAAAAGGATTTATTTTCTTTATTAAAAATATATTTTGCCAGAGAATTAGTCAGATCCAAAGGAGTTTATCGCACAAACAGATGGATGACAATACAGATCAGCCACTTTAGGTACTTGACTTGTTTTTCCCATAAAAATGAAAATAATATCACTTGTGAGTAGCTTTACCTACCACTACCCCATGATGCATCCATGTGTTTCTGACTTAGTGTAATTCAAACTTATACTCTGGGTGGCCTGAATGTTATCTGTAGCTCTAAATCGCAACAGGAGTCCTCTGATTACAATGAAGACATCTGAATCTATCACAGATCTTACTGCCTCACAATCTATCATAGTACCAATGTAATCATTCTATCTATTGCATCCTATTACAGTTTGTAACCCATGCTTCACCTCCTTCGCTGCAAAATGGGTTTTAGTTCCCTGTTTTCCGCTCAGGCCTCAGAACCAATGACTGCATCCATCCATATCTAAAATACATGTCAGTCATTATATTTCATGTATCTTTCTCTCCATCAGGATAAAGTTGGGATTTTACAGTTCCTTAGATTTGCCAGACCTGCTCCCTCTCTCTTTTTCTCTCACACATGCTGAAGTGCAAATCTTCATTCTTTGTTACTTTTAATGTCAATGCTGTATTTCACAAGTATTTGCAGTTTTCCACAGTTTTACTTAAACAGGGTGAGAAAAGCAAATTCAGAATATTTCTTAATTCAGATATTAAGTGCTTGCTCTTATATTTGATTGCTATTACTGACCAGCACAGACAGCAAGCTCACATCACTGATAATCTATGTGGCAAGCAGTGGATAACCAATTTCACATCTGGAGTAAATGAGTACATTCTTATTGAATGTCATCCAAACAAGATTAAATGGAAGCAGTCTTGCAAACTTAACATATACACATATTTTAAAAACAATATTTTAGACCCATCAGGCTGCTCCAGCAAGAAATGGGAATTAGTGCTATTTTTAAAAAATCATTGCTAAAGCTCTCAGATATCCAAAATCCTCTTAGTGGCAAATATGTGGGGCAAATCATCCCAGTTACCATACTACTGAGGGCACTGATGTGCAGCAAATGTCCACTGGAAATATGCTGAGCAGATAGATCATGATTTTGTTCAGCATGTAATACTGATTTAAAGCCAGTGCTGTCATTCTAGAGTTCACACTCCAGCTAACATCCTCTCTTAAACTTGCAAGGCTCAGCATGCTTAATCGTACAAGATTAATCTTTTGGTAATAACTTTGTTAAAACTAAACTCTGACATACATGGTGTGCCATCTATTAATAAGTTTCAGACTCCAGACATAGAGGAATGGAGAAGTGTTTTGCAGTGTTAATTAAAAGTCTAGCATTGAAATGTTTCTTCTGCTAAATGGTGAAAATGACCATAAATTATTCCTTTACTAAGTTAATGGTGTTATATCTTTATTACTGCAGACAGATGTACCTTTAGAACCTTAACATAGACATTTTTAGATCATCCTGGTCTCAGTGGGCTATTCCACTGATGAGGTCACAAGCATACCTCAGTCAAGCTGCTCATATTGTCTGTTCAACATACGATATTACCCAGTAGCACCGTTCATTTGGAACTACGCAGGCAATATAATTTTAGTCATATGATTAGAAGTGTACGTGGGTTTAGGAGTCTGACATTTTAAATAAGTTTTAATATAGGATTGATTGACTGCCAATGTTTAATACATCCTGCTACATTCACTTCCAGTAAATACTGTATGGGATTCTCAACTTGAAATGTGTACGTGTAAGACAGTTCCCTTTGGTTTAAAAGAGGAGACTCGATTGAAAATAGGTAAAATACTCCTTTGGTGATGATGAGCTTATTATGAATTTAGCTGAGGAACAGCTGCAAAAGGTCACATAGGATCTCTAACTGCAAAAAGCAGAAACAAAACATGGAAATTCACAGATGGATGGATAAGCGTATGATGTTTTTGTATGTTAGCCAATTATATTCCTGCTTTCACCAACTCACCTCAAAGTTCAGCCAAAGATAGCTAATTAATGAATGAAATTTCCTAACATTCTTATGTTGGTTGTTATTCAAATTGCAAAATACAAAGACAGATAATAAATGTCGGGTTTTGCCCTATTTTGTTCTACATGAAGCAAAACTAAAAACTAAGTACAAATTTATAATCAAAAAGTTTGTAAGGAGGTTGAATATTTTCCCTTGCAGTTATTTTTTCTTATTTGATTTACCTAATTTGGATTATAAACAGTTACTGCCTCAAATTGTTGCTTACTCTCCACATGCCTTCCTTTCCTACTGCTCTCTGTATGTTCTCCCCGTGACTGCATGGTTGTCCTTTGGGTGCTCCAGTTTCGACCCACAGACAAAAGATGTACTGGTTGGTAGGTTAATTGGTCATTGTAAATTGTCCCATGATTAGGCTAGGATTAAATTAGAGATTGCTGGACAGTGCAGCTCGAAAAGCTATTCTGTACTGTATCTCAATGAATGAACAAACAATATTAATCCAATAGATTGCTCCAATAATATGACATGCAAATTATTGGATAGCTAATGTGCTTATGAGAAAGAAACTCCTAATGGTAAAATATGAAATGGTTCATTGTGTAACAAATAGAATGGTCCAATGAAAAATAATGTTTTTCTTTTGACTTACTGACCAATATTGTGCAAACTGATATGATGAAAAATTAAAGTATATACAAAATACTTTCCTCATTAAAGGCATCATTAATGTCACTGTAAATCAAAAGCTGCAGATGCTGAGTTTAATCTTGGTTAAATATTGTCCTCTTTGGCTTCTTCTTAACCACAATCCATCCACAGCCACAGTCTCTTTCAAGTTCTGTCTGGGTGTATGAGCTCAGCAATTTAACATTAATGAAGTCCATTCCCCATGTGTACATATTGATTCACCTTAGAGTGGAGGAAATAGATGTGGTATTTTTGTTAAAGAGTTCTTCACAGGTTGCCCATATCCAAGGTAATACACATGACATATTAGATGACAAGCAATGTAATACATATGCTACACATCCATTAAACTGATTGAACATAATTTTGAAGTTTGCATATTCAAACAGGTAACAGATTTTTGTATTCTGCTATCTTTGTAGTGATGCTAATGATAATTATGTTGAGTTTTTGGATTCATCAAATGTTGGTGTACTGTCAATATGAGATGTAAAAATTTTACTTACTGTTTCTTCTGGAACAATTATGAGATGCACTCCAGAAACATTTTCAATTGTACAATATTCTTTGTTGTTCTCCTGGGTATTGTACAGTAGGATTAAACAGTGAACATTATGGGATTTATTGCCATTCTTTGCTAGATTATTCTTAAGAGTCATACACCTTTAATATTTCCTAACGCCTAATCTTTTCATCTCTGATCTCCTAATATCCTTAGCGCAGGAATTCTGTCACCCTTGTGGCTAATATTATCTTCATCTGCCTTTCCTCCACCTTTCTTTATTACTCGGGCTGAATGAGCTTCTATCAGTCCTGAATCTTCTCAGTATTTTTACAGGAGTGTATCCTGCTGAGAAATTTGGCATTATTCCTTTGAAGAAATGGTGCAAGTCACTATTTCTTGGCAATGTCCTATTGATCCTCCATGAACTGTTTACTCAGTGCCACTTTTGCTATGAAGAGATAGTTTTTCTCCTTCTCTGTTTGAAGCGAGTCTATGAGGAGAAGTAAACCTCTACTTTATTCTAACACTTCTTATGAATTGGTCAAACTGAAACAATCTAAACTTTGGGCCTTTGTTTAGTATAACTTTTTCTGGATAACCAAAGATTTCCTGTATTGTGTATCCATTAATTCCTAATCAATACAGTTTCTGTAATTCTCTGTGGATCCAATGGAATGGTGTCATTTTACATTTAGCTACTTGGAATGATGCTTTAGGAGGCTGTGTTGTGCATTCTGACATACAAATATGTTTTCAGAACCCCTTTTGTGAACTTCAGTTCTGAATGCTATTTTCTTACTTTTATTGTTTGCATGGTTTTTTGAAATTTTTTCTGCTCATTCAGTGTTTGACGGTCTTTTTAAAAATGGGTTCTATTGGGTTTCTTTGTTTTGTGGCTGCCTGGAAGAAAACGAATCTCAAGGTTGTATAAAGTATACATGCTTTTCACTTTGAACTGTCTATGTTTGACCAGTAGACAAATATTAAGCCTGCTCTCCTATTCTACACATTAAACTCATTGTTGTTCTTCATAAAGGTATTGTATAATCTTGCTCTGTGATTTCTTCCATATTTATTTTACACAGCATTGATTGGTAAACAATTCATTGTATCTGCAATGAAATAGTTTCATATCTTCCTTCAGATCTGTCCATCCAATTAAATGTGTTCAAACATTTGCCTCGGCACTTGTTTCTTTCATATGTTTTTCTCTCTGTTGTTTTCTTTACATATTCTCCAATCTATGTTACATCAAGACAGGAGAATGGTCCATCTCTTCATTCTTAATGCTCCCATGCAGTCACCCTATGACCACATGGGTTTCCTCCGGGTGTTCTGGTTTCCTCCCACAGTCCAAAGACATACTGGTTGGTAGGCTAGTTGGTCATTGTAAATTGTCCGTTGATTAGGCTAGGATTAAATCGGGGATCGCTGGGCAGCAGATCTTGAAGAGCCAGAAAGGCTCGTTCTGCACTGTATCTCAATAAAATAAGAAAATATATAAAAATATTGAGAATAACAGACTTCAGCCCCAAATGGTTTGTGTTAGTATTCCCCAATCCCCAATCCATTTTTTTTGTTCTCTCTGAGATTTCAGTGCATTTGTTACTTTAACGGTGGATGTTTGGCATTTAATAGAAAGATGTATGTTAGTTCGATGCCCTTAAATTTCCATGAACAATTCTTTGAATATATCTTTATAATTTTCCAGGAATTTATTCAACAACACAAAGACAAGAATCTTCAGAAATGTTGAAAATATGTTAGGATGATATGATATCATGTTGGTTAAGATGCATTCAAACTGCAGTATTTAACTCATTTGGTCTATGCTCGATTGCAGAAGGATTTGCTGAAACTGGAGAGGGTTCAAAGGAGGTTAAGAAAAATGATTCCAGGATTGAATGACTTGTCTTATGAAGAGCATTTGATGGCTCTGGGCTTGTATTCACTAGAATTCAGAAGAATGAGGGGTGACTTCATTGAAACCTATCAAATGGTTAAAGACTTTAATAGAGTGAATGTGGAGAGGATGTTTTCTGTGGTGGGAGAATCTAAGATCAGAGGACACAGTCTCAGAATAAAGGGGCATCCTTTTAGGAGGGTGATGAGGAGGAATTTGTTTCACCAGAGAGTAGTGTATCTGTGGAACTCTTTGCCACAGTCAGTTGTGGAGGCCAAGTCAGACGTAGATAGAATCTTGATTGGTCAAGGCATGACAGGTAACGGGGAAAAGGCAGGAGATCGCAAAAAGTTGGCTTGCAGGTACAACCAGTTATTAAGAAGGCAAACGGAATGTTGGCCTTCATTGCTAGTGGGATTGAATTCAAGAGCAGGGAGGTCACACTGCAACTATATGGGGTACTGGTGAGGCCGCACCTGGAGTACTGTGTGCAGAAGAGAAGTCAAGAAAGAAAAGGGAAGAGTCGGAGATGGACCATCTGAAAGTGAGAGTAAGAGGCAAATTGCCAGCAAAATCATTAATGGTTTTGAGTTTGCCTGCAAGAATTAATATCAATAGAATCATCCAAGTACTGGGGAAAAATAGGTGAGATAGGGTGTCTGAATAGGACTGAAACAAGGAATATTCTGTGTAAAACAGAGTTAGGTATAACTTGGACCTGTTTGGATTTCCATGGCTATACCTTGATTTCTAGGAATCGAGTAGAATTAAAGAAATCTTGTTTAGCATGATCATGTGGCCAGACAGCTGAAGAAGCACGATACATTCTTATGACTCAACATTGAATTTAACAATTTCAGATAACAAGCCTTTCCCATGTGTATCTTGTCATTTCTGATGAATGATCACCAATCTGTAATGGTATCTCTGTTTTTCTATGTCAACAGATGCCAGTTGGATATTCACAGCATTCTCTTTGATTTCAGATATCCAGAAGTAGTGGTGTCTTTCAGCACTATTTTCTTTCTCCCTCCTCTATTTTCATTCATTTCCTTCTATTCACACATCCTCCAGACAGGTTATTTGTGATTAACAAATTTTCAGCATCCTGTCTCAGCCACCACTACCACTATTTTCTTTAAATTGCATATCTAACTGAGTTCTGAGGAAAAGTTGTCAGCTTGAAAATTTTCTCTCTTCACAAATTTTGCTTGATCTGAATATTTCCAGCATGTTCTGTACATTTTCTTACATTTTTTGTAAACATGGGTTCTGCTTTACTTCATTGTCACTGTCCTCAAATGCACAAATTTACAAATTATTTATCGATCTGCACAAACATCAATTCCACTAAGAGCTGGATTTGCAACAGTTAAAATAGGAAAATAGAGGGCCATGGGTAACCCTAGGTAATTTCTAAGGTTAGGACATGTTCGGCACAGCTTTGTGGGCCGAAGGGCCTGTATTGTGCTGTGGGTTTTCTATGTTCTATGTTTAAATGCTAGTAAGATAAAAATCAACTTTTACTGCAACCAGCAAAATATCCAAACCCAAGATTCAATCCATGCTTTCTGGCAACCAGCAAAATAATCCCACTCACGAGGAAATCTGCAGATGCTGGAAATTCAAACAACAACACACACAAAATGCTGGTGGAACACAGCAGGCCAGGCAGCATCTATAGGAGAAGCACTGTCGACGTTTCGGGCTGAGACCCTTCATCAGAACTAACCAAAAGGAAAGATAGTAAGAGATTTGAGATAATAATAATAATAATAATAAATAGAAATAATCCCACTCTCCTGCTAGATGAGCTGAGTGTTAAATCTGAAGTTTAGTCCACTAAATTTCTGTTTCACTTCAAAATATCATAACAATCCATCTCATCTCATTCTTATCACTTCTAAAGTTTGGCCTGCATATTTTTCAATGGTAAATTTGATTACTGATTCTCTCATCTGTCCTACTTACCTTCTAACTTATTCAGACTTAAAGTATTTAAATTCTTTCCGACAATAAATGCTGTATTACTGTCACCATAGATCTTTCCCTGCGTGATCAACATTTGGAACGGGAATCGCCCCGTAATACTTTGCCTTGTTAATTGTGCCATATAAATTCATAAACATGTTGTTGAAAGTTTATCTAAGGGATGAATGATCTCTTGCTTTTAAGATTCTTAGTTTTCGTATTTGTATTGGTGGTTGCTATCTGATTGTTCCTTCAGTGGGCTATCTTGAAATTTCTAAGAAAACTACACACCAAGAAGGCCCTGTTTTGAAATAGAAAAAAAATGATTACCCCATTTGCCATAGTATCTTATGATGTAAAATCATTATTTACGTGGTGTTTGAATTAATTTGCAATGTCATCAAAATATATTTCAAATATGATCCATTTCCTTTCTTTTCATAATCCTATTCCACATGTAGTTTGAAGTCTGTTTTATGACGTGAATGCAATGGTATGCAATAAACTGGCTTTTACAGCAGTCAGATGCCAATTATGTATATTTTGCTGTTGTTTTTTTTACCCCTGTACAGTACCTCTCCTCCCCTAAGGGAGAAAAGAAAGAATAAACTATCCTTAATGCATTTGTTCAATACCTCAGGCAAACAGATTAAACATAACCTTATCAGATAGAACACGTTAATGGGCTTCTCCAAATCCTCCTGCTGTCACAGATTAAACTGCTGCTGTAAAAGTATTAGCCCGACCAGCATCCCCTTTCCGTTGGATTTCTTGGCTGATCTATTATGGCAAGTGCTGTTAGATTTGAGGAGGGGAAAAATGAGGAACAGTCAGTTGCAATCTGATAGGCGATTGGTTTCTGGAGGTGATCTCTGTTCCTGTATTGATCCATGGCCTCAGTGTTTGTCACCTTGTTGTGTTCAGCCTTGGAGTTACTTTAAACTTGATACATAGCATTGATCTTCTGGTGTAAACAGAAAGAGATAGACATATTACAGACAAGGCATTGAGGGGTGGGGGATGGTGTACAGGAAATCAAATTTTGATCCATTCTCCACTGTTAAAAATCTTGATTTTATTTACTTTGCATGTTTCTTTGCATGAGGTCGATTTACATTAAGGTGTTTTTGTGATTTTGAAATACATTTAGTATAGGTTCCCAATTTATTATTTTATATAGTATCTGTTAAAATGCATTTGTTTCACAGTGGAGGGAGTTGAGAACAAAAATATTTTAAGTGATCTGAGCTTTTGCATTAGAATTGTCTATGTATTTTTTTCTAAAATTTCTAACACATCATAAAGACTTCCCTAAAGGTTCTAATCTGTATCATTTTCTAACATTCCTGTACAAACTACAGTATTAAGTAATACCACCCACTGTGTAACTATATTATAAAATATTTGATCTGACTGAAAACAAGAGATATCAGTAATAAGAGTAATTTTTGTAGCTTTCTAATGAATACAGCTTTTAGATAGAATTGCATGTAACAAAGAACCACAAGATAGCCAGAAAATATATGATTTATAATGACAGAAGCAAGGTTTGCATACATAAAGAATTTAATTGAAGAAACTGTCCAATATATGTTAATTTATTATTGAAATATTTTCAGCAACATCAGCAGTAATCTGTGAAAATTAATTTTCCACAGATTTTTTTCTTTGAGAAGTAATGAGTATGGAATACTCTATATGTAAATTTCAGGGATTTTTTTTCTTCAATAAAATAAGCTACATATCACTTCTTTCCTCCCAGTATTAATGGTGCTCATGTACTAATGTGCCTTTTTGTTATTTGATATTACACCATAATAAGCTCAGAAAAATTTATTTTTAGTAAAGATGGTATCATGTAGATTTTTTTGATGACACAAAAAATTGTTTAACCCATTGTGTAGTACTTCATATCCTTTTCAGATTTGATAAATTGTGTTTTATAACTTTTGAAGAACTAGATTTTCCAGAGAAATTTCAATATTCATGATTAGCTTAAAAGAAGATATACCCTAAAATATTTCTTCATCTACATCTTTTTAAAGCTGCATGATATACATCTGGAATCTCGTAAAAATACTACAGTTATTATCAAAAGAGTTTCCATTGTTTTTAGTAATCGTAATATAAAGCTCAGTTGTGTTTTACACTTAATTTTTAGAGAACAAAAACTACTTTTCTTCAACAAAAAAATTGTTCGTGCCTAAATGGCATCCTTAATCTTTGCTCTTAAAGTGTATAATTCATGAAAAACCTTTTGCATTTCTTCTTTTCAAACATGCAAACAGTATTATTAACTCTAAGAAAATCTATCATTTATTTATTTATCTGTTGTATCTTTACATTGGAAACAGCTTCCACTGCTTAAGCCTTTTTTCCTCATTTCCAAACAAATAGTATCTTGTCAAAACACTTTTCACAAAGTAATCCGTTAAAATAATGTGAGGGTATATATTTTGCTAGGAAATACAGATGCGCAAATACTTAATGTACTCATGTCAAATTCCTCTCTTCTAGTTTAATGGAGACATTAGCCTGTTTATTTTAAATGGGTTAATGCCTCCAATAAAATAATAAATAGGAATTTGATGCAAACACATTTCATTATCTTTTGACACTCATACTTGCAATAATTTCCATCTTCTTGATGTTTGTTTTTGATGCTTGTGTGCCCTTTTATCATTGGCAATCGATGCTTTTATCAGCTTTGTTAATGAGAAAAATCCTTTGCTGTTTTTGCTGGTTAGAGAGCAGAGGCCATGTAGTTCTCCACAAGGACAAATGGAAAGCTAAAAGGCATATTTTCTCAAGCTGTTCTTGTGAATTTTCAGATCAGCTTGTAACTTACATTGTTAAAGGTCTGAAAGAAAAGTTACCTGTCTCTTCTCTCATCCAATGAACAGCCTATTTTGCAAACATATAAGGTCATGAAATTTAAATGAAAATTTAATATAACCAAGACAAGAGTTGATTTTTTTGAGACACTTTATTTTTTTATTTTATCACTAATTTTTATTGCAACACCAACAAATTACATTCAATACAACCAGTTGCCGATTACATTTTGACTGTTTAACCCAGCCACCCCCCCAATCCTCATCCCCATCCCCCTCTCTCTCCACCCACCTTCTCCCCTCCACCAATCAACTGAATAGTAGTGCATACACAGACAGAGCATTCCTATTTTAACAGAAGATCTTTTAAGTTATATATCAAAATTGTTCACATTAAGATTGTGTTTGGTCGTGCATCATTTACTCTTGCTGATGATAATTCCAGGTAAGAAATGTCCAAAAAGCTCTGAAGCCAGTGAGTATTTGAAATATCATGAGGAAGTTTCCAACGCTGGACTACAATCTTCTGAGCTGCAGTCAAGCCTGCCAGCCAGACTTCGCGTGTTTTTTCCATAAGGGAAAGGTCGGAGTCATCATTTAGAAGATGTATAGCGGGGTCCATTGGTAATTGTATCCCCGTTAGTTCTGTAAGAGTACTGGTAACCTTCCCCCACAAACCAAAAACCCCTGGACACTTTGAGATACTTTAAATGAAGCAAATGCAAAATTGCATTATGATATACAGAAAATGCTGGTAGAACGCAGCAGGCCAGGCAGCATCTAAAGGGAGAAGCGCTGTCGATGTTTCAGGCTGAGACCCTTCGTCAGGACTAACTGAAAGGAAAGATAGTAAGAGACTTGAAAGTAGGAGGGCCCTTCCTCCTTTCAAAACTCTTACTATCTTTCCTTTCAGTTAGTCCTGATGAAGGGTCTCGGCCCGAAACATCAACAGCTCTTCTCCCTATAGATGCTGCCTGGCCTGCTGTCTTCCACCAGCATTTTGTGTATGTTGCTTGAATTCCCAGCATCTGCAGATTTCCTCGTGTTTGTGATATACAGGTTTAGATTCTGATATAAAATGTAGTAGAACAGTACAACTCTGGCAATATTTTCTGACTATTCAAAAATACGAATGGTTTGGCATTTGGTTCACCAGGCGATGTTTGTTATGCTCCCATTCTAACTGCTGGGGTCCCAGTTCATGTGCTCCCTTTCAACCCAGGAAACCCTGCTTTCCACAGTCCCTTTAAACCCACCAGAGTCCAAATTCCATGTTTTAACCTCCACAGGATCCTGCTTCTGTGTTCCCTTGAAACTCACCTAATTCTGTTTGTCACTCAGCATTGAAACTTATCAGGACTGGTTTCCAATTCTCCATTTAAACTAAAAGATTCACTGAAATATTTCTCACTCCTCTAATAACATTCTGTAATCATAAAATCTGCTAGTCTGGCATCACCAGAGTCCCAAACTTGGAAGGTTAACTGAGTTTTACTGTATTAACTTGCATTGCATGAAGTCTTTTGAAAATATTTGGTGACATGATTGAAAGTTTGTTCGAAGTGGAGAGCCCTAGAGCAGATAGGATTTAGAGGATAGAAAGCCAGCTGGCAGACTTTTCCAGATTTTGAGAAAAGACAGTTCTGGAGGATAAAGTGCGAGAGGGCAAATTTTAACTAATTTAAAATAGTATAAAATAGAATAAAATTTAGATAGGAATTTAAAAAACTGCTGGCATGCTGTTATTTCTTTGCCCAGAGGATGATGGAACGAGTTGCCAAAAGAAGTGTTGGGGAGGTACAATAGTATCATTTAAGAAGCATTTGGACAGGTGCACGGAGTGATGGGGCTTTGTGGAACATGGTCCAAATTTGTTCTAGCTGGGCGGGCACTTTGGTCAGAAAGAACTGGATGGGTTAAAAGTCGTGCTCAATAGCTCTATGACCACTACCATTGTCTTTCTTCCTCATGCTGTTTGAAGTTTTTGCCTTTAAATGAAGAAGAAATTTTCAGAATTACTGCCATCTAGTTATTACAATAGGCGTTGCATTAATGTTCAGGCTGGTTGATGTGATAATTTCACAGGCTGCTAATGTTCCTAACACACGTAAGCGTACGTATATGGTAAATAAAGTTGATCCTTGAATGAACTAAAAATTGTTCATTCTTTAGTATAGGTTTCTAATTTATTCTGCAGAGAATGGGCCACAGGCTTCAGGTGAAGCGGATTAGGACCAGGGATTTTGCGATCCACGAATTCGAAGCAAGGCCCCATTTAATGTCATGCCACAAGTGCTGTTAATTTACACCAAGTTCCATGATGACTTCCAGGTTGGATTCCGTTATCAACTGCAGGTGCAAACAGGGTATGAATTAGTTTGAGATCTTAGTTTCAGATGGTGTATAGGACTGGAATTACTCATGTGTATTTATTGTAATAAAGCATAATTATTACAATTTTAAGCATTGAAGTAGTTGCATGAACTGTGGTTTTTGAAACCTCTCTCTAAAAGCACTTGGTCAAACTATGCCAGTCCCTCATGTAACTATTTTAGCCCAAGATTCAACGATGAATTTTTCATCATTGTCATTGTATTATACCTGGATTGTGCATTAACCATATTTTATTGGAATAGTTTTCCTTTTTCTTAATTGACTTTACTGTTTTGGTTAATGAGGAGGAATAATATTACATTAGTTTTTCACCGTGGATTTAAGTCAAGGACCATATTATCATGAGTGGATTTATAATCAAGATCTCGTATCTGCTCAAAACCAAAGTATTTGTTCTATTTTGAAGTGAAGAAACTATCCTGTAGAAGGAATTAGATATTCAAGAAACTGTCCAGAAACTAGGAAAATGAATTGAAAAGTTTTTTATATGTTGCTGAACTGTAACGATAAGGCAAGTTGCGAATTCGGGGAACCAGAAGGCGGTAGTATCATTTTACTTGTCAAGGTGAGAGATAAAAGTTGTGCTACAATGATTCAGTAAGTTTCTTAATGAAAAGCTGGTTTCATATGCAAACTAGCCAAATATGTTCATCTGTACTCAGGTTAATGGCACCCTAAAATAAGAATTAGTACTTCACAGCCAGACCTACCCCTAAAACTGTCCGGCTGCACAGGAGAATCGGTGAACAGACAAGACACCTTGCCACAGGCTGGAGAGATTTGAAATGTAAATCTTTAGCCGCTTTCACTTATCTCCTGGTATCTTATTGTGAACCAACATCAGGGCCTGGAAGCAAGTCACATGTTGAGTTCACAGATGGCATTTGATATGATGAAATCTACAGAAGGTGAAGTGTTACAAATTAAAATGTTTTCAGTATTGAGATAATGAACTTTTCTCAGCCCGGTACAGTATTGAAAACATTATCCTCTTAAATTGGAGACCAGGGTTCAAAACATAATCTCCCTCCACTATCCTAAGGGGAAATTTTCCAGTCTTAACTTGCCTTTCTTTGGGATGTTACTTTCCAGTTTCTTCAGCAGGTTTCTTAGCTAGTTCTGTCAATGAGTTAGCATGAAATGTCTGGATGCTGGATCTTCCTGCCCTACTGAATTACATGGATTAAGCATCTAATTTATGAAGAAGTGAGGAGAAACCACTTATCATGCACAACCTTTAAAAAATATCCCCTGTATAAGACTCCATAATGCAGGAAAAATATCTTTAGATGCCAATAATAGCTAAAATGTAATTAGGGAACAGTAAAATATTATGGTGCTTGAAAGTGTACTGAAATCATGTTGTATTGCTTTTCTGAGGGGAAAAAAACTACTCTATCTGGTGCTTATTACAGGATTAATGTTGGATGAAATGCTAATTCACCCTAATTCATCCCAACAGTTAATGCCTAGAATAATTCTGTCTGTGCAATGTTATTTATATCATAAATGTGAGTATCAGCAATGTTATAGCCTCATCTTTGGATGCTTTCCAATGATAGTGCATGTCTAAGGAAGCCAGAGGCAAGTTAAAGAATACTTATAAATATCAGCATTTAACAATGCAAGCTAGAATAGGTAGCTCATCTGTTTAGTATTTTAATTTGTGTAGTGAATCATTTCCTTGGTCACTGTTTTTAAAGCTGGGTTGCTGAGTGATAATCCACACATAGATTGCTGCCTGTATGTTGAGCAATGACTATTGGATATTAAAACAACACATACAAAATGCTGGTGGGACACAGCAGGCCAGGCAGCATCTATAGGGAGAAGCACTGTCAACGTTTTGGGCCGAGACCCTTCGTCTTGACAAAGGGTCTCAGCCCTAAACGTCGACAGTGCTTCTCCCTATAGATGCTGCCTGGCCTGCTGTGTTCCACCAGCATTTTGTGTGTATTGTTTGAATTTCCAGCATCTGCAGATTTCCTCGTGTTTGCACTATTGGATATTATATTGATTTTCTGGTACAGTGAAAGAATATTGTACAGTGAATTCCAGTTAAGTGTGACACATCAGGATCAGTACATTTTGGCCCAGTTAGCTGAAGTTTCATGGAGATGGTTAAAAGGTATAAAAAGGACAAACTAAATAGAAATTATATATTTAAATGAAATATGGAACAAATTTCAACACTACCAATACTACTGCAGTACTATAAAACTCTTCATTGGGTCTAATAGTTCTTGATGAAGGAATTCATTCAGTGTACACTGACATATTCTTTTGATTGCCTGTAAATGAACAAAATCAGCACAACCAATTAATGGACCACCTTTGTACAAAGCTTTCAATGATTGCATCTTCTAAATCTTAATTTTCATTATAACATTCAAGATAATTGTTGGTACCTTCAAATTCTTTGTAGTTCCTAACTTGTTGGAAGTAGTGAAATTATTTCCTGTTCACTCCCGGCTGTTTCTGGCATCTCCGAGCCTGAATGCTCGAAACCACAGTGAGCAAAACTTACTGTCTTTGTCTTACTGCTTGTTTCTTACCAACTATCAGTGACAAAATTCACTGCTTTTTGAACACAAACACACACAACTGACTCTATTTAAAAACCATTTGATCTAAGCATGGTGTAGAGTCTAATGACCATGCTAGTGCATGTGATTGATGCTAGCTAGAAACTGTTCAGCAAGTCTCCTGTTCCAATTAAACGGCGTATTGTCCCAAATGAACAAAGGGAATCCTGGCTATTTTCTCAATTAGTTTTTGTTCTTTAAATGTTGAAACAAATAAGCAGCTGTTCCTATTAACTGATCGCCCAACTAATTGGAATCCACTGTATTTCTGTGAAAAGCTCTATTGGCAATGCAGAGCCAACCATTTCTCCTCCTTGGTATGTAGCTAGTATGATATTGTATTATGAAGAATCAAGAACAAGGAAACAAAGAAACAAGACTAAGTGTAAAATATTTTGAACGAAGCCCCGTTATATGTAGTTACAAGAATGGAGAATTCTCTGCTAGTGCCCCACTGTTAGGGACTAATCTAATTTCAACATTAGGTCAGTGAAAATTTTTCATTCTCTGCTTCCTGTCATGATATGACCTAAAATATAGGTTTTGCATGATGGTTCAATTAAAATATATCAAGCCTACTAATTTAATGGTTCAGTACCTTATGGCTGGACAACATAGTGACCATTACTCCAAGTTATACTAATCCAATCTGCCTGTCCTTTTATCATCTCCTGCTTGTTCACATCATTGACTAAATGCCTCTTAAACATTTCTATTTTTTCTGCTTCTACCACCTTCCCTGTAGTGCAGTCCAGGAACTCTGTGTGTAATAAATTTTCCACACAAATCTCCCTTAAAGTTCCACCTCTCCCAGCTTAAACCAATGCCATAGAGTATTTCCAATATGGAAACAAGATTCTGGTTATCTTCTATTTTGCCTCTCACGATTTTGTATACTTCTGTCAGGCCACCTCTCACCCTCCAGTGCTCTAGGGAAAACAATCCAACTTTGTTAAACCTCTGCTTATAGCTAATACACTCCAGTTCAAGCAACATCATGAGGAACCTCTTCTGTACCCTCTTCAAAACCTCCACATCCTATAGTACAGTGATCAGAACTACGCACAATACTCCAAATATTGCCTAACTAAAGTGTTATACAACTGCATTATAACTTCCAAACGGTTCTACTCAATGGTTCTTCCAATGAAAGCAAGCATGCTCTATGCCTTCTTTATCATTATATCAATTTGCATTGCCCCTGTCAGAGAACTATGGACTTGCACCCCAAAATCTTTCTGTACATCAGTAATCTAAATGCTCCTGTCATTTACTGTATACTTTCCTCTGAGTTTGAAATTTTCTCAGCCCAATACCTATAGTTTTTAGAGCAAAACTATCTAAGTATCGATTAATCTTTGCTTGAAGTCTTTATGATCTTGCACTTAAATTGTTTATTCAAATTTTAGGATTTCTTTTAGCCTAGAATTCCCCACTTCAAGTGGATTTTCATTAAGTCACCCTTTGACCTTCTGAATTAATTGGAAACAATGCCAGACCTCTGCAATGTATCCTTATAAATATTTTTTATATAATTCCGATCAAAGCAATAATATGAAATTGTCAAGGATACCCACCTCAGCTTCTCTTGAGATCCTGACCACCACACAAGGCAGTCTTCAGCCAGTTTAGCACACTCCACATAATATCAAGAAATGACTGAGAACACTGGATACAAAAAAAAAGCTGCAGGATTGTACACTTAAGGGAAATGCTGCAATATTTGCATAATCATCTTAGGACATTTTCTAGACCAAACCTTCTTCAGTAGGTTTATCATGATGTGTCTTTCGTCATAAAGTCAGAAGTGGTGATGTTTACTAATGACTGCACGATGGTCAGTTTAATTCACAGTTCATCACCAAGTGAAGTATGCCAGCATGCAACAGATCTTGACATTGTTCATGGTCTGATAAATGGCAGGTAACATTTGTAATACACATGTTCCAAGCAATGGCCAACCCCAACATGCTTCCATGGTGAATCATTGACTATATTATGATAACTAATCACAAAATTATTCAAATTTAAACATGTAGTGTAATTCTTGGGTCATATCAGACTATCGAGTCTGTTCTGCCATTTGATCATGGCTGATCCTTTTCCCTCTCAATCCCATTCTCCTGCCTCTCCCCATAACCTTTCATGCCCTGACTTATCAAAAAATTTTCAGCCTCCATCTTAAATACACCCAATGACCTGGTCTCCACAGCTGCTTGTGGCAATGAATTCCAAGATTCACCATCCTCTGGTGAAAGAAATTCCTCCTCATCTCTGTTCTAAATGGATATCTCTCTACTTTGTGGTTGTGCCCTCTGATCCTACTCTCCCCCATTATCGGAAACCTCCTCTCTACATCCACTCTATCTAGGCCTTTCAGCATTCAAAAGGATTCATTGAGATTCTCCCTCATTCTAATAAATTCCAGCAAGTACAGGCCAAGACCTATCACTCCTCATGTGATAAGCCTTTCATTCCAGGAATCACTTTTGTGTACAGCCTTTGAACTATCTCCCATGTCAGAACATCCTTTCTTAGATAAGGGGCTGAAAAATGCTTGCAATATTCCAAATGAGACCTCATTAATGCCTTAAAAATCCCCAGCATTACATCCTTGCTTTTATATTTTAGTCCTCTTGAAATATGTCTTCCTCATCACTGACTCAATCTGCAAGTTAACCTTTAAGGAATCTTGCACAAGGACTCCTAAGTCCCTTTGCACCAAGCATTTTTGAATTTTTTGCCCATTTAGAAAATAGTCTACACTGTTACTCTTTCTACCAAAGTACCTGACCATACACTGTATTCCATCTGCCACTTCTTTCCTGTTTTTCTAATCTGTCTAAGCCCTTCTGTAACTTCCCTGCTTCCTCAACACTATCTGCCCTTTCACCTATCTTTGTATCATCTTCAAACTTGGCCATGAAGCCATCAATTCTGTCATCCACATTATTGACATACAGCATAAAAAGAAGCAGTCCCAAAACTGACCCCTGCAGAACACCACTAGTCACTGGACCCTATCAGAAAAGGCTTCCTTTATACACACTCATTGCCTCCTGCCAATCATCCAATGCTCTATTCATGCTAGTATCTTCTCCTGTAATACCATGGGCTCTTAACTTGCTAAGCAACCTTCTGAAAATCTAATTATACAGCATCCACCAATTCTCCTTTGTCTATCCTGTTTGCTATTTCCTCAAAGAATTTCAACAGATTTGTCAGGCAAGATTTTTCCTTAAGGAAGCCATGCTGACTTTTGCATATTTTATCATGTGCCTCCAAGTATCCCAAAACCTCGTCCTTAACAATCGACTCCAACATCTTCACACCCACTGAGGTCAGGCTAACTGGCGTATAATTTCCTTTCTCTGCCTCCCTTCTTTCTTGAAGAGTGGAGAGACATTTACAATTTTCTTAAGAACCATGCCAGAATTTAGTGATTCTTTAAAGATCATTACTAATGCTTCCCCAATCTCTTAAGTTACCTCTTTCTGAACCCTGGGGTGTACACCATCTGGTCCAGGTGATTTATCTACCTTCAGATCTTTCAGCTTCCTAAGCACCTTCTCCCTTTTAATAGCAACTGCACTCACTTTTGCTCACTGACACTCTTGAACTTCTGGCATACTGCTAGTGTCTTCCACATTGAAGACTGATGAAAAATACTCTAGAACTAATTGACGGTGAGTACTAAGATTTCAACACAAATATGTAATTCTGGTATCTTCTGGCTGGGCCGTTTAGTTCCACTTCAGAACTGGGTCTAATTGCCAATGATGATTAAAATTTCCAAAGTGTAACCACAGGATTCATAAAAATGCAAAATTGTCTAACCCTCAGCAAGTATATAATGGCCTTTGGTAGATATCCTACATCATAATAGCAGGAGAACTGAACATAATTCACAGCAGGTACTGCTCCAAGCAACATGTTCATTACAACTTGATCATAAGCATCTCTGCATGAATGTCTGAGGCTAGGCACAAGACTGAAGTGCCTATCCAATTGAAGAAAATGCCCAGGATGGTGTGAAATTTGTATTGAGTCAGCTGTGACCACAAAGGTCCCCGTCTGCACCACAGTGTTTTTCTTGGACCTGTTCAGTTCACCTCAGGACAAGAAGCATCTTTATCTGTAATAATTTCCATTTATCCCTATTCCATTTATGTCCTGTCAACTCTCATGCTATGGGCATATGTGTTGCTACAGGTGCTCCCATTAAAAAGCAGTCTACACTTATATGCTGGTTGGCTGAGTACAATATTTGCAGAGTGTCTTTTCACTCAAATCTCTCCAAATCATTGCAGGTATGGTAAGGAGAAAAGACAGGATCTTTTGGGGTATCATTTTTCATTAAAAGTTACGAGGTGCTGAAAGGACAATGTTTTGAATATACTATTTGTGCAGTTTACAGTTAAATTATGAAGTGCTTACAGGTATACACCAGTTAGCTGATTCATGAGTTATTTGTGACATATTAGAGTGATACCATTAAATAATATTCCTCCTGGCCCTTTTACTTCCATTTTCACAAAGTAAAATGTCTGCTTGAAATTGAGAAGTTCTCACTATTCACTGTAGGTTATAAACAAAGCTGAAAAGTGTTAAGCATGAAAAACAGAAACAATCAGAACACTTTATTTGCAAAAGTATATTGTTTTTAAAATTGAATTGTGCAAACGCTTAATATATATAAAATACCAATAGTTATTTCTTATAATATCATGGTATTACATGGCTGGCTTGATTATTGAGACTTATTATCTTTGAATGAATTTATTGCATACAGCACCACTGAAAATTTATCCTCAGTCAATAGGGTTCAATAATCTAACAAGCCATGTAATAGGATATACATATTTAATGATGTGAAATAAAATCCTACTGTAGGCATTAGACTTTAAAGCTGTGGTGTCTTCCAATTATAGAATACAATTTTAACGTGTGTTAATGTGTTAAAATACACTTGCAATTATAGTAGTTTTAATGCTGTGCTTTGTCTCAATATCGCTATTCCACTTTTTTGATCTATGGATCCATAATGTAAAATATAGCATTTGCTGATCATTGTAAATCTTGATAATCAGCAGTGAATTAAAAATGGTTGAGACTTATTTAGTCAATGCTACCATGTGCTAATACTTTACGTTGCACCTTCCCATTTCCCAATTTGTCACCTTTCAGATAATCTGTATTTAGAAACAAATGGATAACCTCACATTTATTCTTGTTACACTCCAGCTGCCATACTTTTGCCCATACATCCAATTTGTTTTCACCAGCTGTTGAAAAAGTTTAAAGACAAACTAACCTTTTTGTAGTGGATGCTTCCAGCATTTTGGGCTTCCTTGAAAGAGAAATCAAGTACAAGAACTAGCCTTGCTACTCTGTAAGGATTTTATATGGAGTTTTATAATTTTAGTCTCCTTTTCTGAGAAAGTGCATTCTTGCTGTAGATGGATGGCAATAAAGGTTTACAGCTCTGATCATGGATGGCAGGACTATGATAAGAGAAGAAATTGGGTATATTCACTTGTGTATAATAAAAATGAGAAGCGATCTCATTGAAACCAATAAAATTTTAACAGACTAAGTACCAGGAGGATGCTTCCAACATCAGGGCAGTCTGAAACCATGGTTCACAAATCCAAGATGTCAAATAGTACTCCAGATGACTGTGGACCTATGGAATTCTCATGCACAAAAGGCAGTGATCAATTAATTAAATGCATTCAAAAAGAAGGTAAAGGTGTTCTAATGCAAGAATGATCAATGGATATGGGAAGAAAGCAGAATTGGATACTGAAGTGAATGATCAGCTAGGATTGATGGAGCAGGCTCAAGCAACAATGGTCTACTTTTTATATCTGATACATTACTCTTCCTACTTACAGCATGTGTTGCATGAGTTTTGCCTACTGGGAGAATGGCATCCTTCTCAACTTGTCCACCACTTGGATCAAGGCTTTGCTCTACCAGCAGTAGAAATCTTGGGGCCTCTTCAATCTGAAAAGTTCTCTTGTTGTCTCTCACTAGAATGCCTCTCCTCTACGAGCTGCTGGCTGCCTTTTAAGTGCTGTCAGAGATGCACAATTTTTCTGTGCCTCAAAAAGACATTCTGCTGATGAATAACTTGGATAGCTACATGCGTGAAATATTTTGAAGGGGATTCATCAGTCGGTCTGTCAACCAAAACAACTATGCGCTCTATATTCATAGCAGACACTCTCACTGGGTTTGTGTGAATGGAAACACTCTCTATAGAAGACATGTATTTATGCTGCAGATTTTGTACAACAGTTAAACAAAACCCACTTCAAAACCTACTTTTAATACAATTTAAAATCAAAATTCCCAAAATGAAGCAATACCATTGGGGCTGCCTTTTTGGAGATCATCAATGCTGTGGAAATCATTTTATTGAAATGCCAAGAATGAGTACATAGTCGTAATTCAGTGTTACAATGGCATTACATCAACTCTTTCCAAAGCACAGGTGGTTAAAGTGCGTTAATTTTAACTCATGGGGTATCTGCATTTAGGTGCCGCACACCGAGGATGTAACCTCCATTTTCATGGGATCCCTTTATACCTATTTCTTACTTTCCTCTACTATATTATGAAGAATTCCTAATGAAGAAATAAAGAATTTTTAAAAATTCCCAATGTAATAAGTTCCAGTTAGAGATTATAATTTAAGTAAACTGGAAAGTGAATGATATGGAATCATAAGCAAGTAATTTCCAAGAGGTTTAGGAAACTTATATCAATAGGGATCAATTTTTAAATTATATTAACCTTGAATGTTGACAGAAAATTGCAAGGATAAGCCTAGGTTACATGGGTGCAGTTTGCAACAACCTAAGTTTTATTTTGTCATGTTTATACCAGAATTCTAAAATCAAGATTTTAGATGTTTTATTTTCCTCCTCTCAAAAGTAGTACATTTTAGGTCCAGACTGGTATATAGAAACTAAGCTTTAGATTCAAAGTAATGGTGCTCAAATTGCCAATTAAACTCTAGACCTGTTTCCAAAAGCACAGCAGTGTGAATTATTTCTATATACTTATGTTGCTGAAACATTCAGTTTGGGAGTCATATTGATTCTTTTTTAAAAAGCCCTTTGGCATCTCTCTTGACTTTTTTTAAACATCAAGGGAACAAATAGTAATAGTTCTGGTTTCTCTGTGGGCATGAAGAACTGTTTACTGCTTTCTCAACTGTTCTTGTGAATGAATCATACATCTGCAGCATAAAGAAACCTTTGTAGCATTGAATAATATTCTCACTGTTTATTTGGTATCTTCTAATTTGCCGATCAGGTTACTAGTTTATACATTTCAACCACTCTAAAGGCATCTAGTTTTTGAAAAATCACTGTTTTGTTCACCTCTGGAATCATGTTCTCAGAAGCAAGACTTCAAATATCAAAACCTAGTATGTTGCCTACAGACTTTGTTTACTTGCATCTGTAAAAGTTCAAAGAAGACCAATTAAATCGAACTGCAAATGAATTTTAATGGGTTTACATTTGATACCTTATCGTCACTAGCCATTAGATTATTAAAAACATTCTGTTCAATCTGTTGTAGCTACAACTACTGAAGAGCTCAGAAAGGACCTGATGGATCAAATGTTATTTACCAGCTAATTTATTATTTGCCTTTCGACTTGGCTACTCAAACCATTTTGGAATACACATTTTATCAAAATGAAATTAGCTGCTTGAAGCCCACGTTTGTGTATGGAAAGGTGATGAGTTTCTAGATATTAAACTTACAACAGTATCAAATAGCTCAGAAGTTACAAAGCAAAGGAAAATAAGCAATCAAAGAAAGAACTGGTGACAGTATCATCATTTGTCAATTTTAATAGTAAAACTGCAGCTTTTATTTAGGGACTGTAGGACTAATTTTTACAGATAATAGAATAATTAGTTTATGGTTTATTATTATTTTTATTTATTTCAACACAATCTAAATTCCACTTATATTCACATGTATTAGATTTACACTACTTGCTTTTTTTTTGTAAATTAATCCATGTCTTATTTTAAATTTGTACTAGGTACTGAAGGATTTAAGGCAATGAATGTCTCAATATGTACTTCACATACAATGATTATAATTTCCTTATCAACTAACATTTTGTATTTGCACAACATTTACTGAACATTTAACTAAATATTAGCATGAAACAAGAATGGTCGGAAACAAAATGTCATCAAGACTTAATGCTATTTTCTGAGCTCTGTGTAATTTTCATTTACATATTAAAGGGTTAAACTGTTTTAGTCTATAAAGGAAGAGTGCTCTACAAGCAAAGTTTGATTAGATGCATCTGATGTAACAAAAAATATCCTGTACTATTGTGTGACAAAATTGTATAATAAATTAATAAATATTACTTGGCAAAGTATTATAATTTTTTTATTTAGAGAAAAATACATGGTAGCTAAGTATACTTCAGAAAGGTAAACATATTTTGTCATTGCCTGGTGCAGGATTATGAGTAGTAAGCATAATCTATTGGTCTATGAATGGAATTGTCCTCTTGATTGTGATGTATTGTTTTTCATTACGAGTTTGTGGTTCTCCCATTCGACGTGTGAAAATTCTATTTATTCTGTAATTTGTAAAAATTCCTTCCATATCTGATACAGCCCAGAGAGGGGTAATTGGTTCTTCGGGGCTCACGCCTCAGCCCTGATGAAGAGATATGCCTGTCTGCTGAGGCAGACTGTCCATGTAAGAGCGATGTGGCGCAATTAATAATGATTTGCAAATGGCAGACAGCAAATAACACAGACTGATTTCCTTTCCATTTATGGCTGTGCTAATTTCTTAGCATATATGAAGGCAAGAGGAACTAAAATCCAATGTCATAAATTTTGAAATTAGTTATTCATACCATAATAAATGGTTTTATCAGTTTTTTTGTCCATGCCATTATTGCTGCAGTGACCCAGACTACCAATCTTTACTTCATTTGAGTTTTAATATGTAAATGCATAATTTAACAGAATATTGAAGAGTTGATTTTCATGTTAAACTAATTAGTGTGATTTATGGATCAAGCATATGCAGATATTGCTGGATCTTTTTTTCCTCTCTCTCGTTTGTAGTCTTAGTTAACTAGTTTAGTGGTTTATTAGCTTGCTCTCTTTCTCTTTTTAAAGAACACTTGGAGAAGCATTGAGCAGGAAAAGCTACTTGTTTAATAGGGAGCGATAATGGATGCATAATTGAGTCATTTAAATTGCTGTTTGCCTACAGGAGTGAGTTGCATTAAATGTTTGATCACTTTAATTTCCAAACACATCATTACCCTTCTCAGTACTGCTTAATAAAGGCTCTGTTCATTTTATAATGGATTATTTATTTTTTTAAAGCATCCTTACTTTCCTTAAGATGATAATACGAAATGCTTTAGAACAAGATCAACAATAGTTTGTTTTTCCTTCTTTTAAACATTCTTAAGACTGCACTCTCCGGTGTATGACTAATCCTGTACAAAATACCATTTTCTGCGACAGAATAAAAAATGCTGAACCTAATTATTTGCCTAATAAATGACCAATGTTTCCCTTTAATCAGGATATCTGTGAAACTTGCTTTCCTATGTTTTCTATAAATTAAAATCTTCAAAGTAGAAATTAAATTATTCTTGAAACACTGAAAAGTATTCCCTGAGCTTTAGAAATGTCTGTTGTTAAATATCTACACCCTCAAAATATTTAGCATTTTGAATTTTGTATCTTTTGAAAATGAAATTTAGGAAATCTGTTCACCCTGGCTATTCTTCAGTTTGATCATTTCCATTCTATTGATGTAGATTCAACCCTATTTTTTATCTGTCATCAAGGATTTAGCTTCATTGTTGGTACAACACATAGTTTGAACTGATTTAAATCATCTTTTGATCCTTATCAAATTTGTTCCATTTGCAAGTGAAGGGATACATTATTTGCTCTACCAAAAGGTTCATATTAACTCTTATGTTCTTACATGCCAGATTGCCACAGCATATCTCTAAAACTGAGTGTGACTCTTGTCACCATTCTAACAGAAGGAATTTGTTCTTCCACTTCATACTTATCCGTTACATATCTATCTCCTACTCTGGTCTGTTTTGAGCTATAATTCTTTCAGTCAATACATATTTGTTGTTTTGGAACTATTTAAATCCCCTTAACATTATGCTTAAGAATCTCCCCAAAAGGATGTTTGCAACTAGAATCGTGGCTACTTTTCTGCACCTACCTCCCATCGCTCTTACACATAATATCATGGATCTATCCATTCCCCTACTAGATAATTTTAGTTCATAATCGATACCACTAAATAGGTGACACTAGAATATATATTGATTATATAAGTAATCAATTAAGTCTTCAACAAGTAGATATTTTGTTAAAGAATATGGTTGCAAAAAATTACTAACTCAGAGATTTATGGGTGCCTCCTCCAACCTTGTCCATGGCATTCCATGTCAAGTTTTTCTAAACAAAGAGAAAATTCAGAAATCAGAGGTACAAAGGGACTTGGGAGTCCTGGTGCAGGATTCCCTAAAGGTTAACTTGCAGGATGAGTTGATGGTGGGGAAAGCAAATGCAATGTTAGCAGTAATTTTGAGCAGACTAGAAGACAAAAACAAAGGTGTAATGCTGAGGCTGTGTAAGGCATTGGTCAGATCACACTTGGGCCCCTTAGCTAAGAAAGGATGTGCTGCATTGGAGAGGGTCCAAAAGAGGTTCTTGAGAATTCTGGGAATGAAAGGGTTAACATATGAGCCATGTTTGATGGCTCTAGGCCTGCAACAGAGGGCAAAGTGTCAGAATAGAAGACATCCCTTTGGAATAGGGATGAGGAATTTCTTTTGCCAGAGGTTAGTGAATCTGTGGAATTCATTGTCACAGATGAATGTGGAGAACAAGTCATTGGATTTATTTAAAGCAGATGTTGATAGGTTCTTGATTAGTAAGGGTATCAAAGGTTATAGGGAGAAAGCAGGAGAATAGGGTGAGAGATTTAAGATCTTCCAGTTTAGGATGGCAGTGATGACTTGCTGGCAGCACACAAAACTATAAACTACTAATCAGGCTTTTTCTCGGAAGGAATTACTGTAATCGGTGGCCTGTAACTTCCCTTTCAGAATGGTGCTTTTGAATTGCCTGTATGACTTGGCATTTTTGTGGTCTGAACTGAAGTCTTGAAGATGTAGGATTGTTGCAGCGTGGCATGTACAGGTAAATTGAGGCAATGGGGTCTGGGACCGAGAATGGGGAATGAGCCATCGTTTGGCAGATTTAAGTGCTGAGCCAGATTAGAAAGTTTAAGTATGGGCCCAGGACCAAGAGTATATCGAAGTTGCAGGGTCTGGGCCTGAGGGTGAGGAATGGTCTGCTGTTTAGACAATTTAAATGCTGGGCCAGATTGGAAAGGTCAGGTATGGGTTGAATCAAGGTGGCGGAATCTGGACCCAAGAGGGTATTGAAGAGGCAGGGCCTGGATCTGAGAGTGAATGATTGACTTCACGGCTGTGGACTCACTTTGTTGAACTTCAGTTCTGAATGTTATTTGTTTACATTTATTGCTTACATGATTGTTTCTACTCTGGACATTGGGTGTTCGATGGTCTTTTTTAAATGGGTTCTATTGGGTTTGTTTCTTTTGTGGCTGTCTGTAAGGAGACAAATCTCAGTATACACACCTTGATAATTAATGTACTTTAAGCTATGATGTAGACTCGGGTGAATAGCCTAATTCTTTTTTTTTGTCTCATAGTCTTATGGTGTTATGGACACTGTGTCTGCCTCTACATCAGCGAGACCAAGTGTAGACTGGGCAGTTGTTTTGCTGAATACATTTTCTATCAAGAATGGCCATCTTGAGCTCCCTGATGCATGCCATTTTAAATCCCTTTCCTATTCCACACTAATCTATCCATCCATCCATCAATCCACTGATTGGGTCAGACCAAATGCAAACTAGCAGCACTGTACCTGATATTCCATATGGGAATAGTATGAACAGTGAACCTTCTCATTTCAAGTAATGTGCATCCACTGTCTTCCATTCTTTTTCTAGATCTACCTCAGGTTCTTTCACCTTCCCCCTTATTTAAAGTCAATGAGATGACTTTTTGTCCATGTGGCTATGACACAAATGGAATGGTGGTGGAGAATGCTGTGTGGTTTTGGGATACCCTGTTGTTATACCAATTTGAAAATAAAGTTCACATATTCTTTGTAAGGTGATATTTTCAAATTGCTATCACAGGTACATGTATTCAATTATAAACATAACCAGAAAGAGAACATTTTGTAACCATCCCTGGACTCTTAGTGTGCCACTTTCCAAGTCAAACCTAATCATTTTCCATTCTTAACAAAAGCTGAAGTTTTCATTGCAGGGATGTAACTTTGGTGAAATTCCTTTTCCACAATTCTTCACCCAATAGGATAAAATCCAGTCCTTTGAATGCCACAAGACATTCTTCCATCTGTGGATGAAAAACCATGCAACATGCATATGAAAAAACGTGATTGTGGTGTTGATACATTTTGTTTAAGAAGAAGGAGCCAATGTAATATGATTTGAGTATGGGTAGCTTCATAACATACAACAACTGTATCCTAATTGCATGTCCGGTTCCAGGATATTCAAGTAATATCACAGTATTCATTCAAAAGCAAATTAGATTTTTTTAATTTCAATTAAATTTTTAATTGTAAAAATTCTTTTACGTCGGCATATTTTTTTCTGTGTCATCAAATTAGGAGGTTGAGAACGAAGGATAACTAGATTCTGTAATCTTGTTTTCTGTCTCCCAGTAACAATTCAGATGTGTAAGCTTTAGTATTTTAAATGTGGTGCATTTTTAGGTTCCATCCGTACCAATGTACAGAGCAGCACAAAGACCTCAAAATGTCTATCAACACACTAAGGCCTTTTAGAAAACTGCGTCTGGCACAATAGTTGTAAAGTGTGAAGAGCATGACACAGTTGCTTAGTGCTCTCTTAAATGTCCTCTATATGTTGCATTAGGCTGATAATGCTCTTTATACACACTTAGCAGTTCAGTTCTACCTTTAATTAAACAGAACAATATTGCCTATCAATAGCAATGTATCACAAAACATTTGATTTATGTTTTTCAGGATTGTTACACTTCTACATTATATCAGTCAGCAGTTAACTAGTCTCTTCAAACTGGTGCATCCTCATTTGTTAGAAGTACTGAGTCCAAAGGAATCTAGAAGAAAATATAGTTTGCTATTGCCAGTTCTTTCAATAACCACCTTCCTGATGCAGCTTTTGAGTATAGCAGAAATACTTAAAGAATAGTGAAGTCTTAGTCTAAATCAAAATCAGGTTTATTGTCACTGATAAAAGTTGTGAAGTTGTTGTGGCAGCAGTACAGTGCAGGTAGGATGAGTTAATATAAATTACAAAAAGTAAGTACATTGTGCAAAAGAGGAATATCGAGATAATGTTCATGAGTTCATGGACTATTCAGAAATCTAATGGGAGAGTGAAAGAAATTACTCCTAAAATATTGAGTGTGGGTCTTTAGGCTCCTGTACCTCCTCTCTTATGAAAAGAGCGCCTGACCAAATGGTGAATGACCTTAATGATGGATACCGTCTTCTTGAGGCTCCATCTTTTGAAGATGTCTTCAGTGATATAGAGGCTTGTGCCTATGATGGAGCTGGCTGAGTCTACAATCCTCTGAAGCCTCTTATGCTCCTGTGCATTGGTGCCTCCATACTAGACGCTGATGCAAACAGTCAGACTGTTCTCCACAGTACATCTGGAATAATATGTTAGACTCTTTGCACCAAATCTCCTGAAACTCTTAATGAAGTATAGTCATTGGCATGCCTTCATCGTGATTCAATCAATATATTGGGCCCAGGATAGATTCTGTGAGGTGTTGACGGCCAGGAACTCGAAACTAGTCCCATTTCTATTGCTGACTCCCTCAGTGAGGGCTGGTGAATTTCCTAGTGCTAGCATACAATACTCGAATGGATAATGAAAACAGATTCATGCATGCCTTTTCAAAGAAAACCTAAGCTAGGATTTAAAAAAGGAAAACATAAATATGATTATTAAAGATAAGAGAATATAATTGATCAGAAAGCTCTTTCAAAAAGCCAACACAGTTACAATAAGCAGAATACTGCTATCCAGTTCTGTAATGCAATTCTTGATAATGACTCCACTTCCACTTAATAGTCTAATATTGTGTTGCCAGCATAATAATATTGGCTTTGGCTGTCAACTAAGGTGAGTAAATAGCCAATGAAATTATATGCCTGAGTCACCTTGGCAGAGGTGATTAAAAATAGGAAGTATTCTAGGTGGAAGAAGGAAAACCAGACAATGCGCTAGTCACTGGGTTAGTAGCTCAGGTCAGGATTTATAAAATGGTTAGGTTCTGCATTACAATCTGTCCCCAGATTCTATCAGCGTGAAAGGCCTTTTCAGAAGGTGCAATTCAGGCATTTTATTTCTGAAAAGATCAGATATTGGTCAGTTTTCAAGAGGTTTTGAACATGAGAGAAAATCTGCTTTTTACCACCAAGAGATATTTTGTATTCAGAGGACAGAAAGTCACTGGCAATCAGCAACGCTTACTGACGAGATATTTCTTTTTAAAGTTGGGCAAGCCACTAAGTCGAGGTCAATACAAATCAATTTTCTTTTCCACAAAGAAATTAACGCTAGCAGCAGCTAATGTAATTCCTGATAATGATATGACTTACTCTTAATATTCTGATCCTTTGTTGTCAATTCAGTAAATGTTGTTCCAACAAGATGTCCCCTGCTTTATCTGTATAAGAAATCGAATAATGACATAATGAAAATATATTGCTTGAGATGGCTTAGTAAGACTGATTTTATGTAGTTAAAAACAGAAAAAAATGCAAGGCTTTAAGCCATGAAGGTTTGGCACATGAAAACATATTTCCAGGTTATTGCATCAGGAAGAACACTGAATAAAAAAGCAAAACTGAAAACCAAACATGAATTTAAAAAATGGCATATTTGGTAATCTGTGATTATGAATACAATTTGTTGGATAGTCGTTGACTAAAGAGAACATATTTTGTCTTGTGTTTTGCATTTCCAATAAGAAGGCCAGTTTTAAATCTTCCTACCAGATGGACTATAGGATAGCCACCCAATTTACAACTTATTTGATTTATATTTAAGACCATAAGACATAAGAGTAGAATTAGGCCATTCAGCCCATCAGGTGTGCTTCACCATTTCATCATGGTTGATCCAGTTCCCTCTCAACCCTATTCTCCTACCTTCTCCCCATAACATTGCATGCCCTGACCAATCAAGAACCTGTCAACTTCCACCTTAAATACACCCAATCACTTGACCTCTACAGCCACCTGTGGCAATGAATTCCACAGATTCATGACCATCTGGCTAAAATATTTCCTCCTCATCTCTGTTTTAAATGGATGTCTCTCCATTCTGAAGTTGTGCCCTCTGATCCTAGACTCCCCTACTATAGAAAATATCCTCTCTACATCAACTCTATCTATGCCTTAACAACATTCGACATTTCAAAGAGAAGCAGCCCCTCGTTCTACTAAATTCTAGTGAGTATAAGCCTAAAGCCATTGTATGCTGCTCATTTGATAGCACTTTAATTCCTGGAATCATTTTAGTGGATCTCCTTTGAACACTCTCCAGTGTCAGCACATCCTTTTTTAGATAAGGGGTCCAAAACTGCTCACGATACTATAAGTGAGGCCTCACCAGTGCCTTATAAAGCCTCAGTATTACATCAACACACACAAAATGCTGGAGGAACTCAGCAGGCCAGGCAGTATCTTTGGAAAAGAGTAAACAATCGATATTTTGGGTTGAGACCCTTCAGTCAGAATTGTCTATCCTGTTTGTAATTTCCTCAAAGAATTCCAACGGATTTGTCAGGCAAGATTTTCTCCTAAGGAACCATGCTGATTTTGGCCTATTTTATCAAGTGCCTCCAAGTATCCCGAAACCTCATCTTTAATAATCGACTCCAGCATCTTCCCAACCACAGAGCATGGGATAACTGGCTTATAATTTCCTTTCTTCTGCCTCCCTCCCTCCTTGAAGAGTGAAGTGACATTTGCAATTTTTCAGTCCTCTGAAACTATGCCAGAATCTATTGATTCTTGAAAGATCATTACTAATGCCTCCACAATCTCTTTAGCTACATCTTTCAGAATCCTGGAGTGTAGTCCATCTGGTCCAGGTGACTTGCCTACCTTCAGATCTTTCAGCTTCCCAAGCACAATCTCCCTAGTTATAGCAACTACATTTATTTCTGCCCCCGACGCTCTCAAACATCAGACTACTACTCGTGTTTTTCACAGTGAAGACTGATGCAAAGTACTTATTCCGTTCGTCCACAATTTCCTTGTCCCCCAAATGTTAAAAGCCCTGAACAGATTAGATAAGGCAAAGTTATTTCCTAGGGTGGGGGAGTTCTAGACAAGAGGGCACGACTTCAGGATTGAAGGATGTCCATTTAGAACAGAGATGCAGAGAAATTAGTTTAGTCAGAGGGTGGTAAATCTATGAAATTTGTTGTCACGAATGGCTGTGGAGGTCAAGGCATTTAAGGCAAAGATAGACAGGTTCTTGATTAGTCAGGACATCAAAGGGTATGGGGAAAAAGCAGGGGAGTGGGGATGATGGGAAAATTGAATCAGCCCATGATCGAATGGTGCAGCAGACTCGATGGGCCGAATAGCCTACTTCTGCTCCTATATCTTATGGTCTTTTACTACCTCTCTAGTGTTATTTTCCAGCAGTCCAATACCTACCTTGCCTCTTTTTTACACTTTATACGAGGGGTGATTGATAAGTTCATGGCCTAAGGTAGAAGGAGTCATTTTTAGAAAACTTAGCACATTTATTTTTCAACATAGTCCCCTCCTACATTTACACACTTAGTCCAGCGGTCGTGGAGTATATGGATCTTGGACCTCCAGGAAGTGTTCTCAGATGGGTGATTGATAAGTTCATGGCCTAAGGTAGAAGGAGATGAGTTATACAGCTCTCATTACATGCACATGAAGGTCATCTCTTCGAGTGATTATACAGAAAGTTTGAAGTTAATAACTCATCAGGCTTTTTGCCTCCTGCCAGTCAATCAGTACTTGTACAGGGATCTCTACAGGTCAACTTGCAGGTTGAGTCAGTGGTAAGGAAGGCAAATGTAATGTTGCTATTCATTTTGAGAGGACTAGAATATAACAGCCTAAGGTAGAAGGCGATGTGTTAATGACTTCAAACTTTCTGCAGTTATAAAGAAGGCAAGAAAGCAACTGTACTTCTTTAGGAGTCTGGAAGAGATTTAGTATGTCAACAAAAACACTCAAAAACTTCTATAGATATACTGTGGGGAGCATTCTGTCGGGCTGCATTACTGTCTGGTGGGGCCTACTACAGAGGACCGAAAGAAGCTGCAGAGGTTTTTTGGCACTAGCCTGCAAAGTACCCAGGACATCTTCAAGGAGCAGTGTCTCAGAAAGGCAACGTCCATTATTAAGGACCCCCAACACCCAGAGCATGCTCCTTTCTTATTGTTACCATCAGTTAGGTGGTACAGAAGCCTGAAGGCACACACTCAGTGATTCAGGGGAACAACTTCTTCCCCTCTGCCATCTGATTCCTCAATGGATATTGAACCCATGAACACTACCTCACTTGTTTAATATATATTATTTCTGGTTTTACAATATTTTGATCTATTATATATACATATACTGTAACTGATTTACTTATTTATTTACTTTTACCTTTTTTCCTCTATATTATGTATTGCATTGAACTGCTGCTGCTAAGTTAACAAATTTCATGACACTTACTGGTGATAATAAATCTGATTCTGAGTATCACTGTTTCAGTTGGCTGTATTTATAGGTAGTCATGTATGGTTGAATGACAATTAAACTTAAACCTGAAGGTGACAGTAACTCAAATAACTACATGTTACAACAGTGGTGTACAGAAGAGCATCACGTCGAATCTTGCAGTGAATAGACTACAGCACCAGATGACCACACTGCGTCATATGGTGTTGTACCTAATAAAGTGGCTACTGACTGTAAGTTACGGTAGACAGATTGTATTTGAACTTCAGGTCTGCTATATATGGCATACATTTTTAATCGAAAAGTTTCCTGATATTTTTGAACAGCTTAGTTTTAGTAATGATCTATATACATATGCTACGTCATCAAGTTGTCACCACACATTGTTGCTGGCTTCTGTGAATTTTTAGAAACATAACTATACAACTGCGTTCTCTTCACGGATTGCAAGGAAGTTGTGTGATTACTTAAAAATAAGGTGCTTAACAGCCAAGGCTTGCAGGAAGAATTAAGTTTCTACAATTCAGTGAACATGCAGAAAAGTTGAGTCAATGAGAAGTTTTAAAAATTGTTCCAAGCCATAGGATGGGTGAGGAAATAAAAGACTGCAGCGATATCACTATTATTCTTACTAGCAGTAGTATTATTGTTGACATTGGTTTTCGAGTTATTGCACACTGTAAGAAACAGGAGCCAAATATTATTCATTAGTAGTAATCTGCCATTTTAATGCTGATATATAGTCCCCAGTCAGCCATATGCTGGTTCATGTGCAGGCCATAAAGCATAGGGACATTTTAAATATATACCTGTTCTCCTCAGCAGTTTGAGCAATCTGTCTTCTCAAACCTCTGAACAGTGCATCACAGGGGCAGTGTATTTCTCTCAGAATGAACACATTTACAGTATTAGTGGTGTTTCATGGCAGTCTGATATGAGTTGGATCAATCTTTCACTTTGTTACTTTAAGGGCTAAAAATATTTGCTTGCTGCCTACCCTCAGCAAACCATAGGTCAGACCAAATGAATCTGATGTATTTTCTGTTCCTAAGCAATATTTCATCACCACGGTGTTCAATCAGGTTTGTCTTATGTACTGAATTGCTAAAATGTTTCTGAGTGCACTGGAGCTCTTTATCAAATACATCTTTCTAATATAGTCACCCCTGCAGATCTACCCCGTGTAATGAATTGGAGTTTCTCCAGAGCTCTCACACAGAGAATTTTTTTTCAATCCACAGAATTGGATTGTGCTCCAGATCACCCAGAGAACTGTTCCGTCTCGTCAAATCTTACTGCATAGTAACCTAAGTTTGGAAATTAATATAATGAAGTGGGGTGGGAAATGGTCACTGCTTGGAATAGACCCTGCAGCCCACCATATCTACTCCAGCCATAAAGGCCCCATCTACTCCAATCCTTTTGCATGGCTCCTTTCCCCCATCCAGTACTGCAATCACCTAACTGGACTTGGGGCATTTTAAGTGGCCTATAAACTTGCCAATCCTCATGCCCTTGGGACAACGGAGGAAATCAGAATACCTGAGGAAAGGTATACAGTCACAGGAGAATATGTAAAGACTGCAAGAAAGCACTCAAGGTCAAATTGGAATTGTGAGGCAGCTGATGTGTCACTGTGTTTTTCCATATAACTGCCTCAATCAAATTAGTAAGACATAATTTCTGCATAAATTCATGCTGGCTGTTCCTAATGTGATCATGCTTTTCAAAATGCTCATCAATTCTGTCCCTAAGAATCCTCTCCAGTATCTTTTGTACCACTGATGTGAGACTCACTGGTCTATAATTTCCAGGTTTATTCCTATTTTCCTACTGGAACAAAGGAAAAGTGTTAGCTACTTGCCAGTCCTCTCGGATCTTAAACAGTGTGTGTCTGAAGAGAACACAAGGATCTTGATCAAGGCCCCAACAATCTCATCTCTTGCCTCTCTCAATGACCTGGAATTTATCTTATCAGCTATCCACCTTCATGTTCTTCAAGAGATCCAATCCCACCTCTTCCTTTATCTGAAAATACCCTAGCACGGGGGTTCCCAACGTTTTTTATTCCATGGACCAGTACCATTAGATAAGATTCCATGGACTCCAGGTTGGGAACCTTTGCCCTAGCATATAGGCATGTTCCACACTAATTTCACTGTCTTCCATGTCCTTCTCCTTGGTGAATGCTGATTTAAAAAGTGCTCATATAGAGTTCCTCTGCAGTATCTTTGTGACTTATGCTTTGGAGAAGGAAATGCATAAAGTTCTGCTTGTAATTGCTGTAGTAGCTGATTTAAAACGACTTGCTCTGAATCTGCAGTTTTCCAACTTGCAAATAGTCCTGACGTATGATATTGTAGTTAACAAATATAATTATATTGGACATTAAAATTTGAATATTGAAAAGATATCATATGATATCTATGGGATATTGAATAACTGCAAGATGAATTCTTGCTTTGGGTTGTATAGGGACTGGATTGCTGAATATTGTTGAATAGTGATTAAGGGACATGCCATAATCAGATTTTTGAGACCTTACAAAAAATTGTGTATAAGGACACCTATAACATCTTGGTACAAGAGTACATCGATTTGCAGCAATGATCACAGGAGTTCTAGAGTCTGGTAATATAACGAGAAGGCCTGATATTTCCTTATGAAAAAGGAAAGATGTGACACTTTGTTGCATCCCAGTGCAATCTCACTCCCTGGAACAACTTCTCCCTCACAGGTGGATTACCTCTGTTTGTCCTACGACCCACCTATACTAGGGAAAATTTGCAAGAACTAATTAACTTAGCAACCTGCACATTTGGGATGATGGAAGAAGCCAGGACACCTTGCGAAATCCAGAATTCAAGGGTGAATATGCAAACTCCAGATGGACAGAACCAAGGTCAGGTTCAAACAGACATTGTCGGAACTCTAAGGCAACAACAGTCATTGTTGTGACCCTGCACTGTCCCATTATTGAAATCATTATAATAAAAATGATTTTTGGTCAATTTAACATTAAAAATTTGTACCAGGGAAGAATAATTTAGTTTCCCTTCACCTCCTGCATTCCACTAGGTTGGCCTAGCCCTCCTAAGGTTGTGACCAGAGCTTCAAAATTCAGCAGCAACAACTTAACCTACATTGACCCCTGTGTACCCAACCACACTGACTGCTGACCAGCACTGATTCATTGATATTCCAAAGCAATGAGTTTCAAATAATTTCAAATTTCTACAGGCTTAGTCCATTATATTTCTGCAACATAATAGACTCTTAATTCCTCCAAATTATTGACTCTCTCCCTACCCATTCCATCATTAGTAAAAGAAACATTAAAGCAATTAAAGGCTGCTCAGTCAGTAAGTCCTTTAGCTTCTGAACTTATCTTACCAAATTTAAAATCCAATCTTTTCTTTTAATTAAGTGTGAAATAAAAACTCGTACTAATTTTGCTTTAAGTAGCAAATTAAACGGTAGAACTTTTTGATGATTATTCAATTATAATAACTTCAACTACAGTTCAAAATGGAAAATAATACACAGTTGATTCTGGTTAATTGGGCCATTGGTTAATCGGAGCATTCACTTATTTGGGACAACTCATAAAGAGCAAACCAAATAGAGAAAATAGATGGGACTTCCTTGGTTTTTTGGGACACTGCTTAATTGGAGCAGGAGACTACTGCCAAACATTTTCTAACTAGCATCGGCCATGTGTGCATCATGTGGCCGTTAAATTCTACACTATGCTTAGAGTGAACAGTTTTTAATTAGCATTACTTTTGTGTTTGTGTTCAAAAAACAGTGAATTTTGTCACTGATAGTTGACGAGTAATAAGCAGTCAGACAATTCAGAACTGTTTGGCTCACTGCAGTTTCAAACATTCAGGCTTGGAGATGCCAGAAACAGTCATGAATGAAATTGAATGATTTCATTTCTTCAACAAGTTAGCATTTATGAAGAATTTGAAGTTATCAACGATCATCTTGAATATTACAATTAAAGTGAAGATTTGGAGGATTCAGTCATTGAAAGCAGTTTGAAGGCTATCCACAATCTGCACTAGGTGTCTATGCTGATTTTGTTCATTTCCATTCACTCAAAAGAACACATCAGCGTACACTGAATGAATTCCTCTATTGATAACTATTAGGAACTAATACACAGTTTTATAGTACTGTAGAAGTTTTGGTAGTACTCTAATTTATTCTGTATTTCATTTAACTACATAATTTGCTGCTCAGTTAAATGGTAGTTTGCCTATTTTATACCTTTTTAACTATTTCCTTGAAACTTGGGCTAATTGGGGCAACTGCTTCATTGAGCCAAAATGTACTGTCTCGATATGTCCCAATTAACCACAATCCACTGTATTCCCTTTTGGAAACAATGTAGCACTGAATAGGTATTAGACAATGCAACCAATATCAAGAAACTAATTAAAAATAGAGAGGATTTTTCATTAAACTGGGATTTTCTTTAATAATACCAAATGGCAAAAGTAAATTAATTAGAATGAAAACAACTTTTCCCACCTCCTTTTGGGTTTCTATTTGTTGTGACAGTAGCCTTTCAGTGTTATGGAAGCACAATTATAAAGTGGACTTCTGTTAAACCAGCAAAGAACCAAATGAATTATTTTGAAAATTATTTCTAGGCGTTCCCCTGGTGTAATGTTAATGGTACAATAATAGTGACATAAAGTAACTGTGACAATAAGAGGTGCTTATAAAGGACCAGACAGTGTTTGTGTTATGGCCACAGTCAGCAACTGTTAGTAAAAATGTGGTAGTCCGCTGAACTGAAGTTTTCAGTCAAGTTTCTGCTTACAGCAACAATTGCACTGTCTTCCAGAGTGATTCTTGTCGTGCCTGAAGATAGTTTTATCACAAAAATTAGATGTAGAAATCCATCTAAATGGTGAATGCATTTATAACAGCAGCTTTGTATGATATTCTGTTTCCAAAATTAGCTTTGGCTGAAGCAAATTTTAAAACGTGCTATTATTATATAGTATATGCATGCTTAGTACATGGAATCAAAGATGTTTCTATCAAAAAGAAATTTTAATATGGAATAAATGAAGACTATTACCTATATGATGGCACTGATATATTTACTATGTTTAGGAAGCAGACACTTAAATAGACATTTAGTAGAATGTGGTCTTAATGCAGACAAATGCAATTAGTGTAGATGGGCAAAATGGTGGACATGGATGTGCTGAGCTGTAGGGCGTGTTTCTGTAATGTATGACTTTACATGGTCTAATTTATGTATCTCAAAATTATTTTAAACTGCAGAGCCAATAACTCACTTATTTGGTACATTACTGTTAGATTTTTAATAAATTAAAATGTTTGAAAGCATTTAAAATGTGCCTATTAGAACTTTTAAACCTAAAATAGATTTTTAGGTGTGTGGGTGCTCAAGATTAGTAAATGGGCACAAATGTTAGAAACTCGCCATTTTGATTAATTGTTGATCCAGTAGCATGGTTAATTCAGTTGATGATTGGGAACACATGAACAAGAAAAGGCCACAAAGTCCCTTGAGCCACTCTGCCACTCAGTTAGATGATGCTGATCTAATCTTTGACCTGAACATTTTTCTGCTTGATCCCCTGTAGTCCAGCAATCTACCTCAACCTTGAATACACATTGGCTCAGCATCTGGGGTTGGAAATTCCAAAGAGTCACAATCATCTGAAAGAAGAAATTCTTCCTTATCTTCAATAGTTGACCCTCTCCTGATGTTGTGACCACCCTCCCCAATTTTCAACTATTCCACATAGGAAATACCCTCACAATTACCCTGTCAATCTCCATAAGAATCTTAAATGCTTCAGTGAGTTCACCTCTCATTCTTATAATCTCCAGATGAGATAGATATGTACTGCTCATTCTTTCTTTATAAAACAATCCTTGCTTACCAGAAGTCAATAGTGAACCATTGCTGCACTCCGCACATTTTTGTCAATACTCTGTCTTAACATCTTTTCGCAACTTGCTTATCCTCTCTACGTCTCATTGTGTTCTGACAGCAAACTTAGATTCATTAATTTCTCCTATTATCTAAGTTATAATATAAATTGCAATTAACTGAGAAACCAGAACTGTTCAATAAGGTTTCCCAGTAAATACAGTTTGCCAACTGGAAAATTATATGTTTATACCTATCTTTTCTAACTTATAGCCATTGTCCAAAAGAACAAAGTTCAAAGTAAATTTTATTTTTGAAGTACATATATGTTACTATATACTACCTTGAGATTCATTTTCTTGAAGGCATTAACAGGAAAAAAAGGAAATGCAATAGAATTTATGAAAAACTAAGTAAACCAATAAGACAGACAAAAAATAAAGTATTCTTAACCTATAAATCGTCATCTTGTGCAGTAACGTTTTATATGGCAGCTTGTTGGATGCTGATTGGCATTCCAAATACACCAGATATTCCAAATACTGACTCTCCTTAGTTCCATTTTCATGATAAATATAGTTTCCTTTCAATTAAAATAACATTGTCATCGAGTGCAGTAGTCTGGCCATTAGTGTAGATGTCTGGCCACACCGTGCTTAGAGCAAACAGTTTTTTCAATAACATCAGTTGTGCGTGTTTGTTTAAAAAAGCAGTGATTTTGTCACCGATAGTTGGCAAGAAATAAACAGTAAGACAATTAGAACTGTTTTGCTCACTGGCTTCAAACATTCAGGCTTGGCGATGCCAGAAATTGCCAGGAGTGAAAATGAAATGATTTCACTACTTCAACAAGTTAGGACCTTTGAAGAATATGAAGCTATCGGCAATCATCAATCAATGCTTCAATGAAAATGAAGATTTGGAGGATGCATTCGTCAAAAGCATTGTATGAAGTCAGTTCATTTTTAGGAACTAATACGCAGGTTCATAGTATTGTAGGTGTATTGGTAGTGTTCTAATTTGCACTATATTTCATTTAAATATATAATTTGTTGTTCAGTAAAATGGTAATCTGGCCTTTTTATACCTTTTTAACTATTTCCCTGAAATTTTGGCTAACTGCCTTTTAATGGGACCAAATGTACTGGTCCTAATGTGTCCCAATTAACCAGAATCCACTGTATTTAAATTGTTATTTCTGGTTCAATAGTAAAATGGAGACCATTTGGGGAACAAAGAAATATGATTGGTTGAAACATTCTAGTTTCATAATCCAGGGAGAAGCTTATAAATTCAGGTATATTCAGAACTTCAAGGCAGGTTTCAGGGAAAGAAAGCGTAGGAAGATCTAATTTACTGATCACCATCTATCATGGAATAATTGCTCAGTTGTACAGTCATATTTATCCCTGTGTTTTCCTGCATTACACCAGTAATTATGCTTAATTAGTTTATTGGCCTGAAACACTGTTAACATACTGGTTTCTTTGTTCACCCTTAAACATATATGTATTTACTGATATGGAATTATGTATCATAATGTGAATATCAACCACCACAAAAAGTTTAAAATAACATGAACCTGCAAACTGACCCCTGAATGACCTCAGGATTGATGTTACAATATTATTGTTGCAATTTCAGCAACAGATTGATCAGACAAAAATGTACGAGCAAAATTTTAATGGGACATCTGCATTCTTTTCTAAAAAAAATCTATATTCCTTAGTAAGGCAGTTTATAATCATTATGTTGTATTGAATGTAAAGCAACACACTTGTGAAGGACAGCTCTGTAGTTTGATAGCCTAAATGTGCTGAAAAGTTTTAATGGATAATAGACTGCTAATAGTTATAAAAGGAAAATTGATGTAGAAAAGTGATATTTCACATCAGTAGTTTGCGTAAAATATATAGTGGTTGATTGGAAAATGATACATTGAAAGATCTGGAACAGTCTGCCAGTGATTTCATTATACTGAATATTTTAGAATAGGTGTTGTGCCAAGGTAATGCATGGCCTCAGAACATCCCTGATGCTTCACCAGTGGCCACTTTATTAGGTATTTCCTGTATGTTCATGGTCTTCTGCTGCTGTATCCCATCCACTTCACGGTTCAACGTGTTGTATGTTCAGAGATTCACTTCTGCACACCACTGTTGCCCTTGAGTTACACTAGCCTTCCTATCAGCTTGAACCAGTTTGGCCATTCTCCTCTGACCTCGCTCATGAACAAGGCATTTTTGTCCTTACAACGGCCGCTCACTGGGTTGTTTTTTTTTTTGTTGTTTTTTGCACCTTTCTCTTTCGACTCTAGAAACTGTTGTGTGTGAAAATTCCAGGAGATCAGCAGTTTCTGAGGTACTCAAGCTCTCCTGTCTGGCACCAACATTCATCCCACGGTCGGATTCATGTAGATCACATTTCCTCCCCATTCTAATGTTTGGTCTGAACAACAATTGAACTTCCTGACCATGTCTGCATGCTTTTATGTACTGAGTTGCTGGAACATGATTGGCTGATTAGATATTGCATGAACTAACAGATGTATAGATGTACCTAATAAAGTGATTACTGAAAGTATTTTAGCCGTGTAATTTCACCGGGATGCAGGAGAATTCATTCAATAATGCCACACAGGGACTAAGTAGTTCTTTTGTTTATGTTTACATATATAATATGTTGTTTAGTCAAAAATGACCGCTATTAGTTTAAGGTGTGGAATAATTTCATCCACATGTTGAAATTTCTAACTCTGGTCTTAACATTTCAATGCAGTCTTGTAAGTTGCAGCATTGAATCTGGGAAAAGAGATTGATTACTATTCTAGTGACAAATTCTGGGAATCCCACTGTCAATGAACTGCTTTATATTTCTATTGAAAATGTGTACAAATGTACCAGAGAATGCTTAAAGCAAGTGTTTTCAGAGACTGTTAAAATTATTGACACAATAATTTTTATTAATTTTTACAAATTCAGTAAAATTGGCTGAGAATTACATAGAGTGCTCTAGGTTTAATTCTTGCCTCAGAGTTTAGCATGCATTAGGGCCAACTTTCCTGCCTTGAGCACCAGTAACAAGCAGAGCCAACAGGAAAATATAACTTTATATTTCTAAATCTCATAGTATAATTGCCCATCTTTCTGCAGTATTTGCTTTAAAAAGAAGTCAACCTGATGTAGGGGCTGACAACTAAACAGAAACTAACTTTCTATAGCATTAATAAAGTCATAGCAATCTGTCTCAGTTTCCTGGTTTGTGCCAATTTTAAGTCATATACTGGCTGCACAAATCTGAACTGGACACCCTTGTATCCATATTATGGTAATGAACATGGAGTTGCAATAACCGTTCTGTTTGTGTTGCTTGCATTTCCAGCATTTGCAGATCTTCTCTTGTTTGCTATTGAAGTCCTCCAGCAGTTTGTTATATGCTTTAGATTTCACTATCTGCATCCCTCTTGTGTCTCCAATAACTTACTAGTTTAACTTGTACTATTTTTTTCACGAATCTTTTAGTATGATATATTTAGAAATGCTGTCTCCTATAGTGTTGAGAGATAAGACAAACTTGAATGATGGAGATAACATAATAGTTGTCATCTTTGGTTTGAACAGGAACATGAACGCAGATCTCTGATAGATAGATCCAAGGACTGACATGACCAGAAGAGATAAGTGCCAACTTAACCCAGCAGGACTGTTTTCACAACTTAGTGAAGTAGAATGCTTGTGGAGGTTATTTTAGGCAGGTGCTATAGTTTGTTATCTACTGGAAGAGGAACTGCCACTATATTCTTGATCTTTGTGTTAATGAAGTGAATGACGGCCAGATTTTACTGGTGAGCCTCCATGCATCACCCATTTATGCAGTCCAGTGGTGGATTTAGCAGGTTATGGCTGCATTGATTGCAAAGGTAAATCAGAGGGTAATGTCCCCTGTGGAGGCCACATGTGTACATATTTAAACTTCTTCCATGACTTCTCCTTCTTGACCACTTTGATTCCTCAGTCTCGGGTCTACATCTGCAGAGAAGATGGATGCTTAAGTATTTTCAGCTTTGCAGTACACAGCTCTCTTTGAACTGTTTGCTGAATATTAATGTGGATCTGCAGACTACAACAATGTGCAAATCCTTGAGATGCATGCTTGACTGAATACACAATATCTCTTCTTGTTTTTAGCACCAACTGTCTTTCCATTATAACTTGAGTTTTTAAATCTCATAAGACTCTTCTAAACAGGATGTATTGAAAATATCTAAATGCATCTTCTTTGTGTCTTACAATTCTATTTTGTAGTCCTATAACCTCTCTGCTCTGATGATGTATTCCATATTTGGCCACTTACTTCTCTTTATCAATTCTTTTCCATTTGGTTTCTTTTTAACCTAGTTTTATTCTTTGTAAATACATTCATGATTATTTCATAACCAGGAAGAGATTTACATCTACTTGGTCTTAGTACTACATCTGAATAATAGATTTTATAATAGAATGTATAAACTCCTTACAGACAGCAGTGAGAATTGAACTCAGATCTACATTTATGAAAGCAGTTTCAGCATCACAAGCAGACCTGAAAATATTAGCCCTATTTCTGTTTCCATAGTTACTGCCTGACCTGCTGAGTACTGTATATCCAGACTTCTTGCTTTTATTTTAAATCTTTACAACAATTAGAATTTACTATTTTTTGACTTCTGTTATTCTGTCCTTTGAAAACCGAAAGTGCATGATAGCCATCCTAACCAGTTGTGGTGTTTACATCAAATGGCTGCTAGTTTATACTGCACCAGTTATTACTGCTTTTGAACAAATTGCGGGAAGTTCTCAGCAGGTCGAGCAGTGTCTGTGAAGGGAAAGGAATTGTTGGTCTTAGGTCCTGATACAGGGTCTTGAACTGGAACATTGCTATTCCTTTCCGTCCACAGATGCTGCTTGACATACTGAATTCCTCCAGCAGTTTGTTTTTTGCTTCAGATTACAGTATCTGCAGTTTCTTGGGTCTTCACTTTTGAGTCCCACTGTTAGTGTGCAAGAACTAAGTTAATACTCTTAGGATTTGGACTCTTAAAACTTAGATGCAGTGATGAATATCTCTTGATTGTGTGTTGAATTCAAATCTGATCACAAACTATTTATCCTCCTTATCTTTTGTTAAGAGAAATCTCTCATATTTCTCTAAGTGATAAATACACATAAGTGAACTTTAGGGAAGTATGAGAAATCTAACACAGGATTTATTTAAAAATGCATAAACCTCATGAGTTTTGCAGTTGTGATTTATGACGTCATCTAAAACATGATTAGATTAGTGCCTTGTAATTCGCTTAAAGGAAATCCATTAGCTTCCATATATTAAGTGTTACATGTTTGAGAAGAAATCCAGAACTAGATTTTTTTCTGCTGTTACAAATGCCTCACTTACTAGGTTATGAGTCGGAGCAATTTTTCACAATCTGTTTGCTAATCCAGAAGATGTCACTGACCAATCATATCACACCATCTATATGTGATGATCTGCAGTTTCTTTGGTGTGACTTTGTTTCCCTTCTTTATCATTTACTCAGTTTGCAATTAAAGTATGCAGTATTCCTGTAAATTTGCACCCAATGTTATAATTCCATTGGGGGGAGAACAATCTTCCTGCTAACAAAGATTCAGTAATAATTGTATTTGCTACTGCAAGCATTCAATGTATTTATAGTGCAGTAAACTTTACAGTAAAAGTATTTATAGTAATTTCTGGCAGCATTATGAAGGAATATAGATAACATAGTGTTACGAACCCCGTAACTGGGTCACTTACCAGCAAAGATAGAGAGGTCTGTTGAAGTCTGATGGTACTATTTTTAACAGTATTTATTGGTAAAAATACACAAAAATAATATCAATGCAAACATACAGATACTATACGTTGTCAATACTAAATCTAAAAGTGCGGGTATAATAATAATCAATAAGAAATAACTCTATCATTGTCTAGGGGATAATGTATTGTCCGATGGAAATATAAAAGTCACTATTATATATAATAGTTCATTCAGTTCATACAGCCTTCAGCCTTTGGGGACCGCTGGGTTTTCAATTGTTGGAGAGAGAGAGAGATTTTGAGAATAGAAACTTGCCAGCTCTTCCTTTTTATGATGTCGATCCTTCGAAATTTCGTTGGTGAGGGTCTCTTCTTTAGTTAAGCCGTTCTTCCGTGGCAATCCCGCCAATTCCCCAGGCAAGGGAAAAGGACGCACGTGAGCCCCACCGGCTGTCGCTATTAAACGCTGTCATGGGATTTCTAGCGTTTCTCCTGGTGCGTCTGAAGGGGTTGTTCCCCAGACCCTCTTTTATCCTTACTCACGGGGTCTCAGATGTCAATCAGGTTGGGATGATGCAATCCCTCAACCAGCCCACTCAGGTCACTCCCTGAGGGCTTCAATGAATAGTACAGTACTCAATACACAATTCTGTCTCCAAGAGACAATGGCCGTTATCCGTGGCTTTGTATCGCTGAGGCCAGGACACATTCCAAACCCTGTGTATTCTGGACGTCTCTCTCTCATTTCCTGGGTCCCAGACCCGAATTAATAGCGATCTTGCGATTCTCAAAAAGGAGGGGTCTACTTTGTACCCTTCGGCCCCTCAGAGTTGTGGCACATTCATAACAATAGAAAAAGGTACTGGTGTAACATAAGCAGTTTAAACAAGCAGATGAGTACAGCTATTGATATAAGGAGAAAACCAAATCCCATTTCATTGTTTAAAAAAACTGATAAGCATAAACACATTGCATTTGAATGTACAGGTATCAGAGATTACCTACAGGAATTATAAATAATGCTACAAGAAAAAGGGGGATCATTTCAAGTTAAAATTTTTATGCAAGCCTCTGTTTATAGTAATCTATCTTATAACCTTTTCCTTCTCTTTTTCTCATTAAAACTTCCAAAGTGATTGCCAAACTGAGAGAATGATTTTGTTTTTCATTTTTGTATTTTCATATGACGTGGAAGATAGGTCAGCCCATCCACCCAGTTTTTGCTAGTTGTCAGAGCAATCCCACCAATCCAAGTTCCCCACTTACTTCCCTGTCCTGTTCTCTCCCAGGTGCCTATAAACACCTCTTGATTTTCTCACTAGCTGCGTGTGAAAAGGGTGTTTTATGTTTGCCAATTAAATGAACAATCAGCCCATTGTGGGACAAAATCAGAATAGCTGGGGGAAACCCGCAAGATCACAGGGAGGATGTGCAGTCTTCACACACACTGGCACCAGAAGTCAGAATTGAACTGGATTGCTGGATTAATAAAACTATTACAGTACCACTGTGCCAGAGCATATATTCCAGAAGTATGTGTCGTACTGCAATGACCCGTGTGTCAGCAGAAAAAAGACTTTGGACAATTCCTTGATTTTTTTGTTCACATTTGCTTGAGGATATTCCCACTTTGACAAGCATCTCCCACAAAAGCAAGGTTGCTTTTGATTAGAAAGTATAGATCGAACTTAATGTTCCAAAGCAGAAGAATTTGTAGTTCCACTGTACTGCACCATGAAATATTATACCTACCTTGAACAGAACTGTGATTTATCTTTTAAATTCATGGTAAGTTAACCATTACCTGATCATTGTGAAATTATGAGTGATAGAATAATTATTACCATTGATAATTGACAACTTTTAAGCATCCTTTTAAATATCATAAAAATTAAGTCTTGATTTCTCAAATAGATGTGACCTCCAATTTGTCTGGAATATTTAGGACAGTAAATAGCACCTGAGTTTTTGATTAAACTCCTCAATGTTGCAATTTAATCAGCCCATTTTATTGCAGAACTTTCCTGACAAACACAGGTTATCACTTAAGTGTTCATTGGCAACCTTTCAGCATGTTTTTCTAGGATATGCCTGCAAGACACCTGTCAGGCAGCCTATTACACAGAATTCCATAGGTCATTCCTAGAGGGTTAGTGCAATTACCTACTTTAGGCTGCATTTCTCATCTTCTTTGTACTAACTAGGCCATTGCCTTCACATCATATTAAACACATTTTATAGTTTGAAATGGATGAAAAAAATATAAAATAAGCTGCACTTTTTTGCTGAGGACATTTAGAGGTTTCTTTTCATGATAACTTTAAGAAATCCTCAGGCTATAGCCAACCAGTTACAATTGGAGCATCTGATCAATGAGAACAGATTACATTGAAAAATCAATGCAAGGTTATCAGTGCCCTTGTTAATATTATTTTAAATAAGGGTAATTATAAGTTGCAAATTTGTATTTCTTTCATTAAATTAGGTAGGCTTCAATATACTGATCATTGGAGTATTTCATTACAATTTTACTCAACAGCTCCCAAATTCAGTTTCCATAATTATTGTCTGCAAAACAACATCTGCAGTTTCTGCAACAATAATGACTTCTCCATTACAAGGCCAGCTGTGACCTCTGGTTATGGGCTCTCCAGCCATCTGGAATATCTAGTCTGTCACATCCTATTAGAATTTTTTAATTGCTGTGAGATCTCCTCACCTTCTTTGGAACACTGCTCAATATATAGGCTTAACAATCCAAATTCTTATAGCTCACACATTATAATTTTGGTAATGTCCTCATGAACCTCTTCTCCTTCCTTTTGACAGTCTCTACATCCTTCCAATAATGGGGCAACCAGAACTGTGTACAATACGCAGGAGCAGTTTGACGAAAGTTTGATATAACTGCAGCATGACTTCTTTACATGATTACGCTACCAACCATGCCATACACCTTCTTTAAGCACCCTACACACTTGTGTAGCCACACATGGACATGGACCCCAAGTTCCCTCTGTACCTTAATGCTGTAAGGAGTTACCATTAACTATATAAACTCTCATTTCATTTGACCGCCCAAAGTGCAGTACCTCATAGGTGCCCAAATTAAACTTCATCTGCCACTTCTCTGCCCATATCTGTAAGTGATAGCAAAGTTCAAAATTAGAAGTAAAATTTATTATCAAATTACATATATGTCACTAAATACAACACTGAGATTCATTTTCTTATGGGCATACTCAACAAATCTGTAGAATAATAACCTTATTAGAATCAATGAAAGACTGCCCAACTAGGGTATTCAGCCAGAGTGCAGAAGACAACAAACTGTGAAAATGCAAAAAGAAGAAACAATAATATAAATAAATAAGCAATAAATATTGAGAACATGGGATGAAGAGTGTTTGAAAGTGAGGCCATTTGTTGTGGGAATATTTCAATAATGGGGCAAGTGAAGTTGAGTGAAGTTACAGAGCAAACACAAGGAAATCTACAGCATTTTATGTGTGTTGTTTGAGTGAAGTTATCCTATTTGGTTCAAGAACCTGATGGTTGAGGGGTGGTAACTGTCCCTGAACCTGGTGGTTTGAGTCTGAGGTTCTGATACCTTCCTCCTGGTAACAACAGCGAGAAGAGAGTACGTCCTGGTTGGTGGGGGTCCCTGATGATTGAATGTGTAGACGTGTAGGCACTTTGTATAGATGTGCTCAATGATGGGGAGAGGTTTACTCCTGATAGACTGGGTTGTATCTACTACTTGTAGACGTGTAGGCTTTTCCATTCAAGGACATTGGTGTTTCCATACCAGGCCATGATGCAACTAGTCAATATATTCTCTACCACGTTTATAGAAATTTGTCAAAGTTTTAGATGACATGCTGAATCTTCACAAACTTTTAAGAAAGTAGAGGCACTGCCATCATTTCTTCGTAATGGCACTTATGTGCTAGATCAAGGACAGATCCTCTGATATGATAACACTGAGAAATTTAAAGTTGCTGACCCTCTCTACTTTTGATCACCCGATGGGAACTCACCCATGGACCACCACTTTCCTCCTTTCGAAGACAATAATCAGCTCCTTGGTCTTGCTGACATTGAATGAGAGGTTGTTGTTGTGGCACCATTTAGCCAGATTTTCATTCTCCCTCCTATATGCTGATTTATATGCACTTTATATGCAAAGAAAGTGGTGTCATAAGTAAATTTAATTTTGGAATTGAAGTTGTGCTTAGCCTCACAGTCATATAAGTATAAAGTATAAGTCTTTATTTTAACCTAAAGTCCAGTCGCTGTCTGTACGTTCTCCCGGTGACCAGATGGATTTCCTCCAGATCTTCCAGTTTCCTCTCACAGACTAAAGGTGTATGGGTTGGCAGGTTAGTTAGTCATTGTACATTGCCCCATGGTTAGGCTAGGATTAAATCGGACAGCTCGGCTTAAAGGGCCAGAAGGTCCTACTCCAGGCTGTATCTCAATAAATACCGGTAAATAAATCGAGTAGAGTTGACGGCTAAGCATACAGCCTTGTGGTGCATCTGTGCTGATGGAGATTGGGAGATGTTTGTGGATACTGTATAGAGTGTGCGGAGGGTATTTACAAGGATGTTGCCTAGATTGGGGGGTGTACCTTATAAGAATAGGTTGAGTTTACTTGGCCTTTTCTCCTTGGAGCAATGGAGGATGAGAGGTGACATGATAGAGGTGTATAAGATGATGAGAGGCATTGATCATGTGGATAGCCAAAGGCTTTTTCCCGGGGCTTAAGTGGCTAACACGAGGGGGCATAGTTATAAGGTGCTTGAAATGGATACCAAGGGGATACAGAGAGTGGTGGGTGCATGGAATGCACTGCCAGTGGTGGTGGTGGTAGAAGTGGATACGATAGGGTCTTTTAAGAGCCTCTTAAGTACATGGAGCTTAAAAAGATAGAGGGCTATGAGCTAGGGAAATCCTAGGCAGTCTTTAGAGTAGGTTACATGGTCGGCACAACATTGTGAACTGAAGAGCCTGTAATGTGCTGTAAATTTCTAAGTTCTATGTTGTTGCTAATCTGAATTGACTGGGGTCTGAATGTGAGGAACTTAAGGATCCAGTTGCATAAGGAGGTTCTGAAGCCAAAAACTAGCCAGAATAACAGCCTTCCACCTCAATTCTCTATCGTCTATGGGCCAGTTCTGAATCTAAACTTGCAACTCACACTAGATCCCATGCATCTTTATCTTCTGAATCAACTTTCCATACCAAATACCTTAGTCTGATCGCATCTCTCAACTCCACAGCTTTAACATCTGAAAGGGTAGAAACAATGAGATCATGGGAAAACTATACTTTATCATCCTAACATGGGCATGTATTTCTATTTCATCTTCTTCATTGAATGATTCCCTGCCCAACACCATCTGAGAAGCATTTGGATTGCAGTGGTTCAAAGAAGATGCAGACCACGAATGAGGACAACTATAGAATCAAAGTCGCCAGTATCTTCCTCATCCAATGTAAACTTGCACTTGTTACCACCAATGGGCTAAGTGTGGTCTTCCGCTGTGAATTTTTGGAGTTTTTCTGTTGCTAAACCTGATGTACAGCAATTATCTACCAGTTACATTGTAATCATAGAGGAATTGTATGATTCAAATTGTTGCCCATCAAATTTTACTAATTCACATAATCTGCAATTTGTTTTCAGTTAATTAATTTTTGGAATTCTTTTGACTGAGTTCAATGTAAATCTGAATGGTTAATCATTTAAACTGTAGAAATTAAAGTCTGCAGTTATAGAGGATCGTGTAAACTTTGGGAAAATTATGTACCCTTCAATAAAAATATCATGCTGCATTATTAGTTTCTGCAAAAAACTTGCAGTGATTCCCAGTTTCCATAAATAGCATTCAGGATATTATAATGGAGTTATGAATTTTCACATGACAGTTCAAAAATGAATATTCCTGGTCCTTGCACCCTGTCTTAACCTTGCAGTAATCTTGAAAAAGCACTGTAAGATTAAATGAGGATGAACTACTTTCCATTTTCAAGATGATTGTATTCTTAAATAATAGTTTAATCTGGTATAATTGCCATTTGGATCATTTGATAGCCCACCGAATGTTCTTCTAAATCTAAAAGAAGTTTATCATAACCTAAGGCAAATATACGATGCATTAACTTGTGTTGAGATTGAATATTTTTGGATTCTTTGCAGGTTTGGAGAAGCTATTCATTTTAAAAGGTTCAAAATTTCAATGAAAGAGCAAATTTTTGTTTTACCAGAAGGGGATGTTGAAGATAAAAATCTCTTACAGATCCATGGTCATTTCTAGAGGCAAAGTGAGGGCTTCACTCAAGCAATTGCATCCATACCATCTTTAAATGTGCTCATCTGTGTCATATGATGTATTTAGCATTTGGATGATTTTTAGGATTTCATTGTTAGCCTAAAAATGATAACTGTGTAATTGACTACCCCACAAGCCAATCTTTGACATAGTAGAAGGGGGAAAAATCAGAAATCAGCTTCATTCACCTATTCTCTTGCTCAGTATGGGCTAGTGAATGATAATCTGTCTAGAAATTTCTGACTTGTAAAATTGAGTAAGCTCTCCTCTCTGTTGCATTGCGCAAAAGGAGATGGGATTTAAAGTAAAGTTAAACTGTTTATTTAGAACAGCTCTGCTGTCATGTAAACATTTAAGAACAGTGTAAACTTATCTTGCATATTAATTCATAACAATGGTGCATTGAAGAAGTACAAGTGAAAATAATAATACCGTGCATAATAAAGTGCTGTGCAGATAACAGTGAGGCGCAAGGTTGTAATGAGGTAGATTGTGAGATCAAGAGCCCATCTAATCAGACTAGGAAACCTAGTAGCTTTACGCAGGGTGGAAGCTGTCCTTGAACCACATGCTTTCAATTGCATCTTCAGCCCAATGGGAGAGGAGAGAAGGGAGAATATCTTGGTTGAGTGGGGTCTGATTATGCTGGCTGCTTTACCAAGGCAGCGAGAAGTGTAGACAGAGTCCATGGAGGGGAGGTTGGTTTTTATGATGTACTGAGCTACATCCACTTCTCTGCAATTTCTTGCAGTCACGCGCAGAGCAGTTGCTATACTAAGCTGGGAGACATGGATTAAAATTGGTGAGGGCCGAAGTGGACGTGCAAACTTTCTGAGGAAGCTCAGGTGCTGGTGAGCATTCTTGGCTGTGGCATCCAGAGAAAGGAGGGAGTAGAGTGGAAAAAGTAACTTTTCTTAGATTGAAGGATAAGCAGGATGAAATACCTAAAGGGTATTAGTCCACTGTATAAGTTGAGAGGAAGTGTGAATACAGAATAATTACCTGGAATTACCAGAAGAAACGGTTATGGAACTGGACATCCTCATAATGTTGAATTCATTATTGAGCCTTGAAGGCCATAATTTACCTTGTTAGGAGACAGCTGCTGTTTGTAAAGCTTACTTTTGATAAATGGCAGGAAGACAAGAACAAGGGATGAAAAGTTAGTGAGCTTCCAGAGATTCCTATCTTATCTACTGAGTCTTTCCTACATTTTCTGGTTTTGTTTCAGATGTTCAGCATCTATAGAATTTTGTGTAAACATCTGCAGAATTTTGTTTCCTCTGGCTAATCGCTCTAAATTGGGAGAATGTAGTTCACATGGACTGATATTTGTAAACTCTGTGCATATTTTTGCAAATAGCAAAAAGCTGGCTGAATACTTAAAATCTAATACAAAACTAGAAAGTACTGGAAATTTCCAATGAGTTAGGCTACATCTGTGTGAAGAGAAACATAATTAACATTTCAGGTGGAAGACATAGTTCATTACCATTGGGCGTTTCGGTCTTCAGCCTGAAGTGACAACTCTGTTTGTCTTCCCACAGATGAAAAATAGGTGATCACATTATTATTTCCATTTTCTGTTTTTGTTTTGGATTTCCAGTAGTGGCAGTTTTTGTTTTAAATTTTCACTATAGATCATTGGTCTTTTTTCTGCTCCACAGGATATTTCCTAAAGTACCACTCTAATGCTCTCCCATCTTGGGCTACTTCCCCTTATATCCTTAAAGAAAAAGGATTGTACAGGACCAGAAAAGATTATCTCCTTATTGATCCAGTCTTTAAATTCACTAACCTACACCCTTTAATCTCTGATGTAAACCATTAACCATGCCAGCCAAAAGGTATCCCATTTCTTTCAAAGGTGAGTTTTTATCTGGTACTTGACACCCTTGTGTGAAGAACTCAGACGTTCAGTATTTTGTATATTTATGTCAATAGTTGTTATTTTGATAGAGTTGGCAATTACATCAAATTGGCAATTTTTCAAATATAACTATTTCCCATAACTTTAGTCCTACATTATAAAAAGTTCCATTTATTAACCATTCTGCTTCTTAATGATGCTTTGTTATCTGGCATACCCATGATTATCTCTCCCATTCCAGTCTTTGTAGTGTGGTGCAAGAACTGCACCAGTGTTTTGTGTAACTTCTAGGAGATGTCCTTTGTTCTTTGACACATGTGTCAATAAATTAGTTTTTTTCATTCCACCAAACATTGAACTATGTTGAACTACATTCATAAAAGGTATTTAAGACATGGCAATTTATTGAACATGTGCAGCATTGTGAACTTGCTGAACTGAGTATGTGAGAAATGCTGTTCCTGAGCCGTGTTGCCAATTCTTGCATATCATAGGGCAGCCAATTCAATATACTTGGTTGGTCTGGATAACTAACCTGAACATACAACTTCAACATGCATTTTTGCTCTTTCTTATATATTTTATTTCCAATAATGTCAATGCTAGAATTGAAATACAGCATCTAAGTATTCTTGAGACTTGCAATATAGCCTTACTGTCTGCAGGCATTCTAAGTAGTGATTTGGGCGATACTGTGGGTAAGGGATAGGATTTTTTACCTTTGGTTAAAATCCAGCCTTGTAATGATTAAGTAGCATCTTACCAGTTGTTGCAAAGCAAAGATTACTCCCAATTTAATATTAAATGTTACTGAATTGAAAATTCCTCTCAGAAACCATCATGCAGATAGATTGGTACTGGAAAATGTCACTTTTCAGTAGAGATGCTCTTTTGAGATTGCTGCTAAACTCACTGTGGGGCAGAGCAGCATCCGTATTCTACATTTAGCCATGAAAACCTAATCTGGGCGTGTTTCATGATGATGGTCGGTGACTAAAAAGGGAATTTGTTCAGTTTTACAGCTCTAACATTGCATATATATTTAACTGAAAATGAGCCTCTGCTTCACACGAGTGTGATTTAGTTACAGACAAGAAATATTTTCAACATCAAGAAGTCAACTAAACTAGTTTTTAGTTAGTTTCTTATTGGAATAAATGTGTACACATTAAGGACTGGAAATACTAATGAAATTGTAAAGATTTTTTTCAACAAAGTAATTAGCAGGAATAACCTTGTACTGGAATTTTCAATGAAATATTATGTTGGGGTTTTACCAGCAATTGATACACTTTGAAATGTCATCCTTTTACCTTCCTAACCCACCTGCCCCGCACAAAAACCACTTTCCTTTTTTGGCACAATGAAGGGCAAGGGGCATGTTTTAATCAGAAAATTTTATTTAGCACTGGCTCATGAAGTTGATGTGACTCAAACCAAATTGTTTTATAATGACTATGGTGTTGAAGGGGAGGGGGAAAGCCAGCTGATGGTGTTACCTTGAATTTTATAAAATAACTAGAATAATTAGATATACTTTGGATTGTTTAACATTATAAAGTATGTGGTGTGAATATGCTAATTTATGAATTTATAACTAAAAGTTATGACTGGTTTAAATAAAATTGAAGTTGTATATTTGTACAGTAAGGGAAATCAATTTTGGAAAAAATCAAGCTGAAGAATATTTATTATTAATTTTTGGACAGATTCTGCTTGATGATTACTTTTAACCCATTCTAGTAGCAGCAGCCTGTTTAACCTCTCAAAACTCCAGTTCCCGTGGCAGCACCTTCACCACCATTTTGGTCATTGCCTGGGTACCAGAATACTAGTGCAGAGTTTTGTTTTAGACATGCCAGCTAAATAAAATGAGCCTACATGGGCATCTTGGAAGAATTGCGGCAAAGGGTCTGTTTCTGTATTGTATTATACTAGAACGTGCACCTTTGAATCTCCTCTGCACTGGAAAAGGCAGATAGTAAGAAACTTCTCCCCATTGCAAAGGTGTCCAAGGGCATAGGGCCCATGTTCATGGAGAACATGAGGAAGAATTTCTTTCACCCAGAGTGGCGATTACAATCTCGAACATTTTGTCTGAGAAGGTGGTGGAGGCAGCTAAGTATTGGAACGTTTTAAGATAATCTGGATGAGTACTTGAATCAACAAGACACTGTTGTGCTGGAAAATGGATCTACATAAATAGATACATGATGGTTGGTGTATACATGATGGGCTGAATGGCCTGTTTCCATGTTATATGGTTCTGTAACTACGAATAGGTTGCACACCTCTAGGTCCTCTGTCTCCTTATCCAGGCAAGCCATATTACCTTCACTGCATGGGATGTTTGGATGAAGATTGTGAAGCCTATAGCTACAAGTGTACTCTTACTGCAAATGGCTTGCTTGCATGGAGCTAACCTCTTTACCCATGTAATTTTTGGCAAGGTTGATGGCAGAGTTCCCTGGCAGGCATAACCCTAAAAATGAGAAGTGAATAACAAATGCAAGCAACTGCAATTAGGCAAAATATGTAAATAGGAAGTACAAGCTTTTACATACACACCTTAGATGCAGGAAATATGATTGATACATTTCATATGAATTGTGCAAGTTCCAATGAATAGGTAAAGTGAAAAAAACATGCTGTCCTTTTCCTTGCAGTTATGCCAAAACTATACAAGAAATTCAAATTCCAGTAGTTTTAAGTTTGTGTCATGTAATTTGCTTAAATATTCACATACTAATATTCTCATAGGTTGAATTAGTTGTTGAAATATGTAGGCACCTAACATTATTTCTCTAAACATACAATGATTAAATTCTTATTAGATGTTATAATTCTTGCAAAATCCAGCTTTCTTTTATGCAATAATCTGAAAAACTCCTACTTATTTGTATAGTTACAGGAAATGCTGCTTCTAATTGCAGAATTTTGGCATGTTGATTGGGCGTTGTATCTTCAATAGGCCTCGGAGGGTTAACCTGTCTGTGGCGCTAGATAAACTACTATTGTAGACCAATCTTTAGCAGAATTTATTAGCCCATCACGCAGTCTTAGCTCCATTATGTTACACAGCCTGTTATCTGGCTCCCCTGACTGCCAATAATTTATCTAGACGTTGTTATATAGACTTGTATTTATCTATATAGTCTATAACAGAATTAGCTAGAATGAAGATAGAAGCACGTTACAGGAATGAAGTAATACAAATCAAATCTTCTGTCAGTAGATGTGTGTCCTGTCGGGTCTAGGGGATTGGACTTGCCAGTTTTAGTAACGGATGATCTCTCCCCTGACCCCTGACGGCTGCAGGGCATTCTGCTGATGGAGTATTCTGGGAGGTAATGGTGGATATGAACCCATCATTCGACTGGACCAAGCATTTGGGATGACTGCTCAAAATCATGCTGAGCTGCTGAGGACGTCACCTTGTCCAGGAGCTATAACTTACTGAAATTACTTATTCTCCCAGTTGGCTTTAGTCACTCTAGTATAATACTATCACATTCAAAATTTAACTAACTTCATTTCACTTTGGGACTGCTTTTAAGGCATTTCACCTTTCTTAAAGTTTTTTTACAGTTATCAGAAATTTATGCAGTTTTTAAATGAAGTAAAATCTCAAAATTGTATTTTTATTTCTCAGGCTATCTAGGTAATAATTCAAATACCACAGAGGGTTCATTTGGTGTAGTAGTAAATGGTATTTCAATCCTTTACATTTTTTATTTGGATTTTAATTTTAATTTATTTCAGGTTACAATAGCTATCAAAAATTGTCCATTTTGCTTGTATGGCACCCACATGTTTGTAGTGATTGTAGACATACTAGTCTTCAATATGCAACAATAATTCAAACTGAAATCGTATTTGTTTTTTGAAAATCTCAATGGAAAAGGCAATACAGGCTTTACTTACTTTCTTCCCTTGTATCATCTTATTGCTTAACTCTTCAGTTGATCCTTCAAATGCTGAACATCACTTGTAAACAGTTTTTCATTCTGAAATTTGCACGTTGTACATAATGTAGCATCTCAAATGAACCAATCAGTTTCACGTATATTTTGTATAACAATGAGTGTTAATGATAGAATCTGAAGCATCTACAGAAATACAGCTGACTCTTGATATTTCAATATCAATGTTTGCACTAGAAGGTTAAATTATTTAATAATTTGTATTCAGCAATGTAAATAACAGAGCACATTGCAGAAATTTCAGAAGCTTCAAGTCAATTCTTTTCTGTTGAGTTTCCAGGAAGATTCAGATAGTTACATTTGCATGCTGCAAAGCAACTTTAAGATTTTAAAATGCACTTTAAAACTCTCAGTATTTGTAGTAACCAGTGATGTTTTGACGTTTAGTAATAAAATGCATTTTGTGGGTGTAAATATTTGTGGCATCACAAAACAAATTTACAGTTGTTAATGAATAAATATATAATTTCACAAACAACAAATTGTAAATTAATAAAACCTATCTGAGATCCAAGGAACAATTGATAACTAATTTGATGAAATACTTTGATCAGAACAGAAATGTAAACTTTGATCAGAAATATATGTTAAGCTCAACACTAAGCTGTTATACCAATGACATATCACTGCAGTGCATATCCAACAGTTAGATGAATGGTTTTACTTCTTTTAAACCTACTGTCTGTGCTCCAATCATTTAACCATTTAAACTTTGCCAAGAAAAAAAGGTTAATTCTTTCCATAATTTTAGGATATTTAAGTACCTTCAGAGGGCAATAGTCAGAATGGTTTAACCCCCAGAGACTCCATCCATACATATAGCTTGTTCATATCAGATTTTTGAATTCAATTTACATGTGATTAGTCTATGATCTAATGAAACAACTAAATGCTAGAACACTTTAATGAGTTGTTGCATTGGATACCCTGAAATGTTATTAGTCTCAAAACTGGTCGCACAATATTTGAATTATTTCTAAAGTGTAGAATTAAATTAATAAGGCTCCTAATGGCATGGGTGCAGATGGAATGGACCGCTGCCTCTCAGTCACAGTAAAGCCACATGGCAAGTAGGCTGGAGGTGGTGTACCGTCTCCTGACTGTACCAGCTTTTGAACTGTCTTTTTAAAAATAAAGTTAGATGCATCCAAAGCCCACATGGGAAAGATTTTTTTAATTAAAATGAATACATGTGTAGTAACCTCTATTCATACTTCATCTTGTGCAACCACGTTGACCTTTCTTCTCACTACCCCAAATCTCCCCTTAAGGCCATCATACAGGACATGCTGTAGGATGTGATGATACGTTTCTGTCACATGAAATTGAGTCTGGGTCTGGGATCGTGGTAAAGGATGCACTATTTGGCGTACAGAAATAATACATGTAGGTTATATTTGCCATTGTATTATTTTCAAAGGTTCAAAGGTTCATTTATTATCAAAGTATACAACTCTGAAATTCTTTTTCTCCAGGTAGCCACAAAACCAGAAAGAAAAGAACAGCAGCATGACCATCAAAACCCCACATTCCCCACACAAAAAAAACTGAACAGGCATGTTGATCCCCAAATCCCCCTCCCCCGCGCACAAAATAGGAGAAGGATTGAGTGAAAAAAACCCAGAATCTAAAATAACTGTAAGACTGAAAAGAAAGTCGATAGTCCAAAACGCAGTAAACCTGGGTGACATCCTCCAGGCACAGCGGCAGCCTCTCCCCTCTCTGATAGCAGACCGATCCCCCAGTGATCAAAAGGCAGTCTCTCCTCTCCAGCAGCAGAGTCATCCCCCAACAATCTATAGGCAGTCTCCCCTCTCTGTAGCAGAGTGATCCCACCAGCAATCAAAAGACTGTCTGTCCTTTCCGATAGCAGAGTGATCCCCCAGTGATCAAAAGGCAGTCTCCCCTCTCTGTAGCAGAGCGATCCCAACAGCAATCAAAAGGCAGTCTCCCCTCTCTGACAGCAGAACGATCAAAATGCACCCAGCACTCACTTTCTGCATTTGCCTCGATGTTTCAATCTCCCTCATCACTTAGAGTGTTATTTTGATGGCACATGAAACATAAGAATGCCGTATAAGATACAATTGCAAAATACTACACACGTTGTAAATCTGTTTCAAGATAACCTACAGAGTACATTTTACAGCAAGGCAAAATGTTCCAGTGGTTGTTGCTTCTATATGCAAAACTTGAGTGATCAACAGCAGTGTTATTCTAAAGGTACAGGGGGTGCCACAGTAGCACAGCAGTTAGCACAACGTTATTACAGCTCAGGGCGTTGGAGTCCAGAGTTCAATACCAGTGTCCTCTGTAAGCAAGCTTGTACATTCCTTTCCAGGTGCTGGTTAGTAGGTAAACTGGTCATTGTAAATTGCCCATGATTAGGCTAGGGTTAACTTGGTGATTTGCTGAGCAGCACCATTTGAAGGGCCAGAAGACCCTGTTCCGTGTGTAACTGGGTCACTTACCAGCAAAGATAGAGAGGTCCGTTGAAGTCTGATGGTACTATTTTTAACAGTATTTATTGATAAAAATACACAAAAATAATATCAATGCAAACATACAGATAATATACGTCGTCAATACTAAATCTAAAAGCGCGGGTATAATAATAATCAACAAGAAATAGCTCTATTGTTGTCTAGGGGATAATGTATTGTCCGATGGAAATATAAAAGTCACCAAGTTCATTCAGGCTGCAGCTTTTGGTTGGAGAGAGAGACGATTTTTTAAGAACTTGCCCATTTTCCTTTTTATGATGTCGATCCTTCGAAATGTCGTCGGTGGTGATCTCGTCTTTAGCTAAGCCATCTTCCATGGTAAGGCCTCAATCCCGGGCAACGGGAAAGGACACACATGGGCCTTCCACCGGCTGTCGCTATTAAATGCTGTCACGGTATTTCTAGTGTTTGTCCTGGTGCGTCTAAAGGGGTTGTTCCCCAGACCTTCTTTTATCCTTACTCAGATGTCAATCAGGTTGGGAGGATGCCATCCCCCAACCAGCCCACATTGCTCATTCCTTGAGGGCTTCGATGAATAGCACCGTGCTCAATACACAATTCCGTCTCCAAGAGACAATGGCCGTTTCCCGTGGCTTTGTATCGCTGAGGGGCCAGGACATTCCAAACCCCTTGTGGATTCTGCGTGTCTTTCTCTCATTTCCTGGGTCTCCTGACCTGAATTAATAGCGATCTTGCGATTCTCAAAAAGGAGGGGGCTACTTTGTACCCTTCGGCCCCTCAGAGTTGGGGCGCAGGCGTAACGCGTGCTAGATCTTGAAATAAATAAATAGATTGTTGCAACATTCTTTACAGCAGAGCTTTCCCTTCCCTCTACTGTTTCTCATTATGCAGATTCCAAACAAAAAGGCGGAATTAAACTAACAGATTACTCTTAAATTCATGGTCATGCTTTTGGATCGAACTCTTATTCTGCATCGTAGTAATTACTTTTTCATTTCCCCAATGCTAAGAAGACCACATCATGAATGGCAAATCTATTGCATTGAAAGAAGAACATGTGAATTCCTGCTTTACTTGGAGACTTATGTTTGATTCTCTTGTTGACTGGTAGGGAAGAGGTGGAAGGACAGGAGTGGCAATGAAAGAGTGAACCAGGACATTCCAGAGATCAACAGTCCCTTTCTCCCTCCTCACCATCCAGGGTCCTCGATAATTTCTATGTGAAATTGTGATTTCCTTATACTCCTAGTGAAAATAGGTTTTTCAAAAATATCTTATGGATGACCAACTAATCTATCTAATATTAAACATGTACTCTAACATTCAAGCAATGGCAAGAACAGCAATACGCACACATTTGGGAAGGTATTTGCAGCCCTGTGTTTTATCTCCTTTTGAGAGCTTTACAGACGTAGAAGTAGAACTTGGAGCTCCCAGCTTGCAACACCCTCAAAATCATACAGGCATAAAACTCCTTGATCCAATATAAATATACTATTAGTGTCCAGCCAGAGACAGTTTTTAAAGGTTAGCTCATATTAAAAACTATTAATGGTCACAAGGGAAATTAATTTGTTGACATGAGTTTGCAACTGTAATTTGAGTGTAATAGCAGTCCCATGAAGCCCAAATTAAACATGTGAGAATGAAATTTTTTATCACCTGGTGCCACAGGAGACACTCATTTGGTGATATGAGTTAGACTGCACTTGAAGGACACCTTGTGACACACTACATTAAACCAGACCCATCCATGAGCCGGTGATGCTTAGTACCAGACATAGTACCTATGATAAACCTTTACAATATTATCATTACTAAGCTGTCACTGTTGCGCAGGGTTTAATATGTTTTAAGATGAGCTGCAAAGGCGTGTTTTACTACATCATAATTCTAAACAGGTGACAGTGCAAAGGTATGCATGACTGGAGAGCTTAACAGCAGAATTAGTCTACAATTATCTAAAATCACATTAGAATTTAATGCATATTTCCCCCTCCCTCTGTTATTCACCCTACATAGAACTGTTACAGCTTAAAATACAAAGCCGCTATCTATCCCCAAAACGCAGCTAATACCGTTGTATAGAAGATACATAAAAACAATTTCTTAGTGAGGCTGCTGTTGTCACCATAACCACAGCATTTTAGCCAGTTGGAACCTTTGCAAATAGTCAGCCGATCATCTTCCTTCAGTGCACCTCATCTGTGAAAAGGTGTTGGAAGAGACTAAAGACTGGTCCTCCACTAATTCTGCCCATGTCCCTACATATTTACATCTGCAGTACAGGGTAAGTACCCAAATAAATTTTTCCAGTAGAAGAAATAGAACTGCATAGTCAGAATAGGCGAAATGAACTCTTTTGACTTCTTGATTCCAAAGTTATGAACAAAGTTGTTTCTCCCTCCCAAATGTCATTCATGGCTTAGTTAATAGCAGTGCATTCTAACACTACTACATGTCAGATGTATTTTATCGATTGTAAGGTTCTTTGAGATGTCCTGAAGTTGTAAAAGTTGTAAATTCAAGGTTTTTTTTTGTTTTTTTAAAAATTCATATGTAAGAGTCAGACTTTTTGGATTCCAGTCTCCATCCAGAGATTTGAGCACAAGTGGCTTTCTGATATTTTAATAGTATTACATAAAAACAGTAGAAATGGAAGCAGTAGTAAGTTATTTCATCCTTCACACTTGCTCTGCCATCCAGTCAAGCCAGAAATCTTTTACCTCAATCCCACTTTCATTGCACAATCCCATATCTCTTGGCATTGAAAAATCTATCAGTCAGGGGAAATATTGCCCCTGCATCTACCTTGTCAGGCCCTGTGAAGAATTTTGTATGCTTCAATGAAATCTCCTCTCAATCTTCTCAACTCCAGAGAGAATACAGGCCAGTCTGCTTAATCTCTGCTCACAGGGCAAACCACAGCCCTGCCCCCATCCTAGGAATCAACCTAATGAATCTTTGTCACAGTTCCTCAATTTTAAGTATATCCTTCCTTTCATAGAGTGACCAGACCCATGTATTATATTCCATGTACAGTCCCTCCAGAATGATAAACAGTTCACTCTTGTTCTCTTCTGCATGAAAAGCCAACTGCCTTTATTCCTAATTGTTCAATTTACTTGCACATTAACTTCCAGACCCCTCTAAACAGCAACACTTTTCATATGGCTATTCTAGGAGTACTTTGTCCTTTGGATATCTATCTTACCAAAGTGGGTAATCTCACATTTGGTTGCATTACATTCCACTTTGTCATGTCCATTTGAGTTAGCCTGAGCACATCCCCTTGAAGCTTCCCCACATCTTCCTCACAAAATTGCCTCCAATTTAATATGATCAACAAACTTAAATATATTGCACTTGATCTCCTCATCCAAACCATTCGATGTTCAAAGATCAAATTTATTATCAAAGTATGTATACCGTAAGACTATAAGAAATAGGAACTCCACCACTTCATCATGGCTGATCAATTTTCCCTCTCAACCCCATTCTGCCTTCTCGCCATAACCTTTCACTTCCCAACTAATCAAGAACTTATCAACCTCCGCTTTAAATACACCCAATGACCTGCCTCCACGGCCACCCGTGGCAACAAATTCCACAGATTCACCATCTTCTGGCTGAAGAAATTTCTCCTCGTCTCTTCTAAATTCCAGCAAGTACAGGCCAGGAGCCATCAAACGCTCCACATATGAAAATCCTTTCATTCCCGGAATCATTCTTGTGAACCTCCTCTGAACCCTCTCCAATGTCAGTATATCCTTTCTTGGATAAGAGGCCCAAAACTGCTCACTATACTCCAACTGAGGCCTCACCAGTGCCTTATCATTACATCTTTACTTTCATACTCTAACCCTCATGAAATGAATTCTAACATTGCATTTGCCTTCCTCACTGCTGACTTAACCTGTAAGTTAACCTTTAAGGAATCCTGCATGAGGATTCCCAAGCCCCTTTTCACCTTGGATTTTTCAATTTTCTGCCCATTTAGAAAATAGTCTACCAAAGTGCATGACCATGCATTTCCTGACATTGTATCCCATCTGCCACTTATTTGCCCATTCTTTGAATCTGCCTTAGTCCTTCTGCAGCCTCCCTGCTTCCTCAACACAACTTACCCCTCCACCTATCTTTGTATCATACGCTATCTTGGCCACAAACCCATCAATTCTGTTACCTAAATTATTGACATATGTGTATAAAGAAGCAGTCCCAACACTGACCTCTGTGGACTATTATTAGTCATTGGCAGCAAACCAGAATAAACTTTTATTCTTGCTTTTTGCCTCCAGCCAATCAGCCAATGCTCTATCCATGCTTGTATCTTTACTGCAATATCATGGATTCTTATCTTGTTAAGCAGTCTCATGTGTGGCACCTTGTCAAGTGCCTTCTGAAAATCCAAGTACACAGCATCCATTAATTCTCCTTTGTCTATCCTGCTTGTTATTTCCTCAAAGAATTCCAACAGATTAAGCAAGATTTTCCCCTTAAGAAAATCATGCTGATTTTAGCTTATTTCATCATTCATCTCCAAGTACCCTGAGGCCTCATCCTTATCAACCGACTCCAATTTCTTCCCAACCACTGAAGTCAGCCTAACTGGCCTATAATTTCTTTTCTTTTGCCTCCCTCCCTTCTTAAAGGTGCAGTGACATTTACAATTCTCCAGTCCTCTAGAACCATGCCAGAATCTAATGATTTTTGAAAGATCATTACTAATGCCTCCATAATCTCTTCAGCCACCTCTGTCAGAACCCTGGGGTGTGCACCATCTGGTCCAGGTGTCTTACCTACCTTCAGACTTTTCAGCTTTCCAAGCACCTTCCCCCAGATACTCTCAAACTTCCAAAATACTGCTGGTGTCTTACACAGTGAAGACTGATGCAAAATGCCTATTTAGTTAGTTGGCCATTTTCTTGTTCTCCCATTACTACCTCTCCAGTGTCATTTTCCAGGCGTCCAATATCTACTTTTGCCTCTCTTACTCTTTATATATCTGAAAAAACTTTTTGTATGCTCCTCTATATAATTTGCTAGCTTACCTTCATATTTCATCTTTTCCCTCCTCATGGCTTTTGAGACCTTCTGTTGGTTTAAAAAATCTTCCCAATCCTCTAACTTGCCACTAGTTTTTGCTCAATTATATGCTTTCTCTTTTGTTTTTATGCTGGCTTTGACTTCCCTTGTCAGCCACAGTTGTGTCATCCTGCCTTTAGAATACTTATTCTTTGGATGTATCTATCATGCACCTTCTGAATTTCTCCCAGAAACTCCAGCCTTTGCTGTTCTGCTGTCATCCCTGTTAGTGTCCCCTTTCAAACAACTTCAGCCAGCTCCTCTCTCGTGCCTCTATAATCTCCTTTACTCCATTGTAATACTGATACATCTAACATTATCTTATCCCTCTGAAACTGCAGGATGAATTCTCTCATATTATCATCAGTGTCTCCTAAGGGTTCCTTTACCTTAAACTCCCTAATCAAATCACCCAGTGATTTCACACCCAATTCAGAATAGCAGTTCCCCTAGTGGGTTCAGCCATAAACTGTTCTAAAAAGCATCTCCTAGGCATTCTAGAAATCCCCATGACTATCGTAACTTTGCCCTTTTGACATGTGTATTCTATCTCTTATTGTAATTTGTAGCCCACATCCTGGTAACTGTTTGGAGGTCTGTATTTAACTTCCATCAGGGTCTTTTTAGCCTTGCAGTTTCTTAATTCTACTCCCAAGGTTTCTGCATCTTCCACTGCTATGTCACCTCTTTCTAAGGATTTGAATTCTATTTTTTACCAACAGAGCCACACCACCCCCTCTGCCTACCCTGCCTGTCCTTTTGATGTAGTGTGTATCCTTAAATGTCAAGCTCCAAACTAATCTTCCAGCCATGACTCAGTGGTGCCCACAATGCCACACCCAGCAATCTCTAACTGCACTACAAGATAATCAATATAACACCCTCAGGCCTGTAATCGTCACCATTTTCTACTTTTACCCCATGTTACACTGACTATGATTTTTCGCTTTCATCTGCTTATCCTTCCTGACAGTCTCACTGCACACTGCATCTAGTTGTATAGTAACTGCCCCATCCTCAGCTATATCACTCTAGTTACCATCCCCCTGCCAAATAAGTTTAAACCCTCCCTAACTTTACTAGCAAACCTGCCCATAATATTGGTCCTCCTTGGGTAAAGCTGTAATCCATTCCATTTGTACAGGTCATACCTTCCCCAGTGAGATCCCAATGAACCAGAATTCTGAACCCCTGGCCTCTGCACCAGTTCCTCAGCCAGGTATTCGTCTGCCAAATCACACTATTTTTACCCTCACTGACGCGTAGCACAAGCCAGAGATTACATATGACATAGGATAGGATACATTCCAAAGAGGAAGAGGTATTCTAAAGGAATGATGACACAACTATGGCTAACAAGAGAAGTCAAAGTCAACATAAAAGCCAAAGAGAGGGCATACAATAGAGCCAAAATCAGTGGGAAGTTAGAGAATTGGGAAGCTTTTAAAAACCAACAGAAGACAATTTAAAAAGCCATTAAGAAGGTAAAGATGGAATACAAAAGTAAGCTAGCCAATAATATTCAAGAGGATACCAAAAGTTTCTTCAGATACATAAAGTATAAAAGAGAGGCAAGCGTGGATATCAGACTGCTGGAAAACGATGTTGGAGAAGTAGTAATGGGGGACAATGAAATGCTGGATGAACTGAATATGTATTTTGCATCAATCTTCAAAGTGGAAGACACTAGCCATATGGTGGAAGTTCCAGGTGTCAGGGACATGAAGTGTGTAAAATTACCATAACTAATATAAGTTTCTTGGAAAATGAAAGGTCTGAAGATAGATAAGTCACCTGAACCAGATGGTGTACACCCCAGAGTTCTGAAAGAGGTGGCTGAAGGGATTATAGAGACATTAGTATTGATCTTTCAAGAATCACTTGATTCTGGGATGGTTCCAGAAGACTGGAAACTTGCAAATGTCACTTCACTCTTCAAGAAGGGAGAGAGACAGAAGAAAGGAAACTATAGGCCAGTTAATCTGACTTCAGTGGTTAGGAAAGTGTTGGAGTTAATTATTAAGAATGAGGTCTCAAGGTACTTGGAGGACATGATAACATAGGCCATAGTCAGCATGGTTTCCTTAAGGAAAAACCACGCCTGACAAATCTGTTGGAATTCTTTGAAGAAATAACAAACAGGACAGACAAAGCAGAATGGCTTGATGTTGCATATTTGGATTTTCAGAAGCCCTTTGACAAGGTGCCACACATGAGGCTGCTTAACAGGCTATAAGCCTATGCTATTACAGGAAAGATTCTAGTATGGATAAAACAATGGCTGATTGGCAGGAGGCAAAGAGTGGAAATAAAAGGAACCTTTTCTGGCTGGTTGCCGGTGACTAGAGGTGCTCTACAGGGGTCTGTGTTGGGACCAATTCTTTTTACGTTATAGGTTAATGATTTGGATAATGGAATTGATGGCATTGTTGCAAAGTTTGCAGACAATATGAAGATAGGTGGAGGGACAGGTAGTTTTGAGGAAGTAGAAAGTTTACAGAAGGATTTATACAAATTAGGAGAATGAGCAAAGAAATGGCAGATGGAATGCAGTGTTGGGAAGTGTATGCTCATGCACTTTGGTAGAAAAAAATGAAAGTGTTGACTATTTTCTCAATGGAGAGAAAATGCAGTTATTACTTTCTAAATGTGCTGTACCCAATTCCTTCATAGATTCAAACATTTTCCCTGCTGCTGATGTGAACTAGCTAGTCTGGAGTTTTTGCCTTTCCTGTCTCCCTCCTTTCTTAAATATTAGCGTAATATTTCTTACCTCTAAATTTGTGGGAAAATTTCTGGAACTAGTTTGGCAGGGGAATTGGAACTAGAGAACCAGCTCGGAAAGTGTAGGAATTGAGAGAAAGGTAAATGTTATTGAGAAACCTGGCTGAGCAGGACAGGAATAGGTGCTTAATGTTCCAGGGTCTTCAAAAGATAGAAAATGAGGTAAAAGGGGCATGGGTTTGGGTATTACAGCTGTACTCAGAGGGAATATAATGGAGAATTCATCCACTGACCCTATATGGGTAGAACATAAGAAAAGTGCAATCACTTTGATGGGATTATACTACGGACTCCCCCAATAGCCACTAAGGAATATACACACAGGCAGATTAGGGAAGGTGTGTAAATAAACAGGTCATTGTAGTGGTTAACTTCAATTTCCCTAATATAGAGTGGGATCTCCTTAGTACAAGAGGTTTATTCAGGGTAGCATTTGTTAGATACATCCAGAAAGGTTTCAGAATCAGAATCAAAAACAAGGTTATTATTGCTGACATACATAAATCATGAAATTTGTTGATTTTTTGGCAGCAACACAATACAAAACATAAAAATTACTATAAGATATAACAAAAAATAAATCGAGCAAAAGAAGAATAGTTCAGAAATCTGATGGCAATGGGAAGAAGCTGTTTGAGTGCAGCTCTTCAAGCTCCTGTACCTCCTCCCCAATGGTAGTAATGAGAAGAGGACATATCCCAGATAGTGAGGGGCTTAAATCAATACATTCAAAGTTCAAAGTAAATTTATTATCAAAGTACAGACAACACCATATATAACCCTGAGATTTACTTTATTGCAGGCATACTCAGAAATCCAAGAAACATAATAGAATCAATGAAAGACTACACCCAACAAGACAGACTATCAAAAGACAACAAACTGCAAATACAAAAGAAAGAATAGTAAATAAATAAATAAACAATAAATATTGAGAACATGAGATGAACAATGCTTGAAAGTGAGTCCATAGGTTATGGGAACAGTTCAGTGATGGGGAGAGTGAAGTTGAATGAAGTTATCCCCACTTGTTCAAGAGCCTGATGGTTGAGGGGTAATAACTGTTTCTGAACCTGGTGGTGTGGGGGTAGGGGCCATACTAGACCTGATGATGGGTGATGAGTCTGGCCAGCTGACTGATCTCTCAGTGGGAGAATAGTTAGGGAACATAACTAGATCCCCTTACACTCAAAAGAGATGTAGTTTATTTCTACACAGAGACTGGTGGATGCCTAGACTATGCTGCCTGGGGTGGAGGCGAGTATGACAGAAGCACTCATGAGGCTGTTAGGTAGGCACATGAATGTGCAGAAAACCTACTGGAATGTGATTTATCTGATGACTCATCATTGTTATTGAATCTAAATGCTCGAGCTTCATCCAGCAGCACTGTACCTACATAAAAAGATACAGCAGGTCAGGAAGACAGCCAATGATCCTCTTCTCAAAGATGCAGCAATGGCAGAAGAGATTATTTATCATTATTTATTTTCATTTGATTACTGATATAATTACTTTGGAACAACACTGGGGGCTGGAGAGCCTGTTCATGGTGCTGTTCTGTTCTGTGTTCTTACAGAATTTTGTAAGATCTTAACTAGTGTGTCCACTCTTTCCCATTGTCACTGCTGTCAAAGTCTTAAGATACAAATGTTCATGTCCTGAACACTTATTGGCTTTCAATCCCATTCATTTTCTTTTATTAATGCTAATTTCTTGCAGCCCCTCTTTTTCTCTAGAGGTATTGCTTTTCAATGATATATTAAACTGAAACTTACTGGAATGTGATATATCTAATGTCACTTCATTGTAATTGAATCTAACTGCTGGAGCTCCACCCAACAGCAGTACACCTTCACAGAAGGACTATAGCAGGTCTGGAAAGCAGCTGATCATCCTCTTCTCAAGGGTAATAAATGCTGGCCTTGCCAACAGTGCTCATATGCTGAAAGATGAATTAAAACAGCCATTTTGAAGAAGATTAGGGAGTTTCTCCCTGTGCCCTTGTGAACATTTACCTTTCAACCAGCATCAGCAGATTATCTGGACACAGTCACATTACTCTTACCAGGTGCTTGTTGTGCACTAATTGGCTGTCAAATTTCCTGAATTAGAGCAGTGATTAAACTTCATTGACTCTAAGAGCTTTGGCATATCTTAGGGTTCAGAAAGGTGCTATAGAAATGCACGATCATTTTTCTTTAGTGACACTAGAAACACTCAATTGATAAGTGCCTGATAATCTATTCCCTCCCTCGTTCTTTAGTGTAATGTGAAGAGCAGCTTTTGAGTAGCCAGAACAAGATTTTCCCATAGTGCACAGAGCCCATTGATATGGTTAGGAAACTGACCTTTTGATGGAGAGCTGTAGTAGACTTTTACACTTGAAGCGCTGACTCTAAAACTGTCATAAAGAGATGCTTCTATGTGTTAATTCATAATAAAATATCTTCAGTTACACTAATAGCAGTCTTTGAAAAATTAATGTTGCTTATACAGATTTAATGTGCAAGTATAATGAGTACAGAATACTTCTCATGCAGTCTTCAAGGAATTTTTCAACAGAACGCAGCAGTATTGAACTCCTTTACTCTTGATGATACTTCCCAAGGTGATAATAAACAGCAAGTTACAATAACAGGTTTTCCTTCCAATGTGATATGGTGTTTCCATTAGAGAATCATTCAGAGCAATCCATTTTATAATAATGTCATTAAATCAGTTCTTTTTAAACAATGACTGCTGCTGCAGTTTAATGGAGGTTTTGATTACTGACAGGGAGCTGTGAATAATTGTACACCTGACTGACATGAGAAAATTCTTTTTCTTCCCAAGGCATGGTGCCACATCATTTCCCTTCAGTTCCCCCCCCAGACACACACACACACCCATTTTCAGATCATTTGACCTTCACGTTGCTGTATTTTTCTCCAAGATGTTATACCAAATGCTGAATTAAGAACAACCTGGAGCCATGTGAGATGCAGTCCTTTATATTTTTCTTCTCATGATGGTACCATTTGGACAGACAGTGTACCAATGTACCGATTTATTTGGTAATACTGTTCTGTAATTTTACTGGCACAGCATTTATCTTGAAAGCTGCCTTGGTTGTCGATTTTACTGGGACATTGAAAGGAGAAATTACAAAAAGTAGTCAACTCGGGTATGGTGTGACATTGCATCCCTGTGACTAGTTCCAGTGTTTCACTGGCAAGAACTCAGAGCAGGTTTACTCCAAGAGCACCCCACACAAACAACCATGTTTCTGTTACACTTCTGATGAAAGGTCAACCATTAGATCTCCCATCAGATGCTACATGGGTTGTTAAGTTTCTCCTGTACTTTAGTTTGTTTTGTTTCTATTGCAACAAAGCCATCAATTCTGAACTAGCTTGTCCTATTAAAACAAAGATTAGGGGTGGAAGACTGTTATTCTGGCAGAAGGTACGTGACCAGTAGTCTTCTGCAAGTGTTGCTTTGTGATGTGTATCAATTATTTAGATGAAAATGATCAAGTTTGCAGATGATACCAAGATTGGACAGTGTAAAGGACTATCAAGTGATACAGCGGCAGATAGAACATTTGCAGATATGGACAGAGAAGTGGCAGATGGAGATTAATCTGGACAAGTGTGAGGTATTGCACTTGGTGGGGCGTGGGACTTACCATTATTGGTAGTAGCGTTGAGTTTGAGAGAAAGGAAGTCATATTTCAGCTATATAAAACTTTAAATCTGACCAGACTTAGAGTATTATATGTAGTTCTGGTCACCCTGTTTTAGGAAGGATGTGAAGAGAATGCGGAAGAGGTTTACCATGGTGCTACCTAGATTTGAGGGTATGAGACCAAAAGACATAGAAGCCAAACTTAAGCCATTTGGCCTATCGACTCTCCTCTGCCATTCCATCAGATCCTTCTTAACCCCATTCTCCTACCTTCTCACCATAACCTTACTATTCAAGAACCTATTAACCTCTGCTTTCAATATCCCAATGATTTGGACCACAGCTATCTATAGCAATGAATTCCACAGATTCACCACCTGCTGGCTGAAGAAATTACTCCTCATCTCCACTCTAAACAGACGGCCCTCAATTATGAGGCTGTGCCCTCTGGTCCTAGACTCACCCACAAGGAAGCATCCTGTCCACATCCACTCTATCTACACCTTTCAATATTCAATAGATTTCAATGAGATCTTCCCTCATTTTGCTAAACTCCAACACGTATAGGCCCAGAGCCACCAGACGCTCTTCATAAGTTAACCCTTTCATTCCCAGAATCATTCTTGTGGACTTCCTCTGGCCCCTCTCCAATGCCAGCACTTCTTTTCATAGATAAAGGAACCAAAACAGCTCACAATACTCTATAAGTGCAGTTTGACCAATGCCTTGTAAAATGTCAGCATTACATCCTTGCTTTTTTATTCTAGTCCTCTTGAAATGAATGTTAATGTTGCATTTGCCTCCCTCACCACAGTCTCAAACTGCAAATTAACCTCTAGGGAACCCTGCAATATTGAGCTCTTTTGCACCTCTAGTTTCTGAATTTTCTCCCCATTTAGAAGATAGTTTATGCCTTTATTTCTTCTACCAAAGTGCATGTTCACATACTTCCTTACACTATATTCCATTGCCACTTCTTTGCCCATTCTCATAATCTGTCTAAATCCTTCTGCAGACTCTCTGCTTCCTCAACACTATCTGCCCTTTCACCTAAATTATGCAAAGTGAATTTGCATTAAATTTGTTGTCTTATAGCAGGATGCAAAATCTTCCTTGAATCAAGACATTCAAATAGTGCTTGAAGATTCACTTTTTTTTAGAAACAAGCATTTTTGTAAAGAATTTCTGTATTTCGGGATAGTAATTTACACATTAAGAACAGTAGAAAGTTTGGTTTGAATCATGGCTCGTGGTTATTGTTGATAGTGTAGAAGTGTAGGTTCAATGAGACAGTGATGGGATATAGAGCTGGGCTGAGAAGTGGCAGATGGAGTTCAACCCAGAATTCACTTTGGAAGGTCCAATTTGAATGCAAAATACAAGGTTAAGAGCAGGATTCTTAGCAGAGTGGAAGATCCAAGGGATCTTGGGGTCCATGCCTATAGATTCCTCAGGGTTTTTAAGGTGGTGTATGATGAGTTGGTTTTGATTAGTTGGGGGATTGAATTCAAGAGCCACAAGGTAATGTTGCAAACCTATGACACCCTACTTAGACCACACTTGAAATGCTGTGTCCTGTTCTGATTGCCTCATTATAGGAAGGATATGGAAGCTTTAGAGAAGGTGCAGGAGATTTACCTGGATGCTGCCTGGATTAGAGAGCTTGTCTAATGAGACATGAGGTTGAGTGAAGTAAGGTTTGTAACTTTGTAATGAAGGAGGATGAGAGGTGAGTTGATACAAACATAGAAACATAGAAAATCTACAGGACAATACAGGCCCTTCAGCCCACAATGCTGTGCCAAACATGTACTTAATTTATAAATTACCTAGGGTTACCCATTGCCCTCTATTTTTCTAAGCTCTATGTACCCATCAGGAGTCTTTTAAAAGACCCTATCGTATCTGTCTCCACCACCATCACCAGCAGCCCCTTCCACGCACTCACCACTCTCTGCGTAAAAAAACTTACCCCTGACCTCTCCTCTGTATCTAACTTCTAAGCACCTTAAACTATGCCCTCTCATGTTGGCCATTTTAGCCCTGGGAAAAAGCCTCTGACTACCACATGATCAATGTAAGACATGCTGCCCAATTCAGGCAACATCCTTGTAAATCTCCTCTGCACCCTTTCTATAGTTTCCTCATCCTTCCTGTAGTGAGGTGACCAGAAGTGAGCACAGTACTCCAAGTGGGGTCTGACCAGGGTCCTATAGAGCTGTAACGTTACCTCTTGGCTCTTAAACTCAATCCCATGGTTGATGAAGACCAAATCACTGTCGGCCTTCTTAACCACAGAGTTAACCTGCGCAGCAGCTTTGAGTGTCCTAAACCCCAAGATCTCTCTGATCCTCCACACTGCCAAGAGTCTTGCCATTAATACTATATTCTGTCATCATATTTGCCTATCAAAATGAACCACCTCACACTTGTCTGGCTTGAACTCCATCTGCCAATAGATAGTTATGTACAAGATAACAGGAGACATAGCTCAACTGGACAACCAGAGACTTTTTCACAGGATGGAAATGGCTAATACAAGGGGGCATAATTTTTAAATGATTGGGGGAAAGTATATGTCAGAAGTAAGTTTTTTTTTTAACATAGAGTGGTGGGTGTGTGGAACTCTCTTCCAGGAGTGGTGGTAAAGAGAGCTACACTAGGGACATTTAAGAAATGCTTAAATAAGCACATGGATGAGATATGTTATGTAGGACTAGATGTTAATAACCCTTATTTGCACTCTTGAGACATGCTGCCTAGACTCTGTGGGGTAGCCAAGTGAGTGGTGGCATCTTCTGGGTTATCAAATGGGTGCCCTCCTTCCTCAGTGTTTCACTGATAGGCCCACGACACCTCCAGAGGGTTCAGCAGTGAATCCCAGCATCCCGGGCTCACCCCCTAGATGCCATTCTCTCACTTGGGGGCCCAGTTGGAATCCTTTCTCTTCATCCAGAGCCACTGACTACCCTTTTCAGCAGCTCTGGAGAGTTATTTGACAGCTTGTCGGTGTGTCTTCCCTTGCACTCCCAACTCCCAGAGTAGCCTTGATGTTGATATGGCGACAAATCCTCTGCAGCCTGCTTCGACCGGTCGGACCCTTGCTTTCCAGCCACGTTGCTGCACATCAGCTGCGAGCTCAGCGTACCTCAGCTTCTTGAGCTCGTAGGCCTCCTCCACTGCACCCTCCCAGGGCACTGGAAGCTCAATGATGTAAAACTGGAGTGGTATGTAGAAAGGAGGGACTAGATTACATCATGGCCCGAAGGGCCTATACTGCCCCGTTGTATTCTCTGTTCTTAAAAAAGCATTTTTAATCAAAGCTAATCCACCACCCCACTCACACTCACACCCTTCTTTATATTGGCAACATGGTAGTGGAAATGGTTTCAGACTGCTAGGAGTACACATGTTGCACAACCTCTCATGGTCCCAGAACACGTTCTACACAATCAAGAAAGCTCACCAATGCCTCTACTGTTTGAGAAAGCTGAAGGGAGCTGCAGTATACATATCAGTACTCTAAACCTTCTACAGATGTGCAGTAGAGAGTATCCTAACATACTGCTTCACTGCATGCGAACAAGAAGGATCTACAACAGGTAGTCATCAGCACCAGCCTACCCACCATTAAGGACATATATATATGCAAAGGTACCAGAAAAGGGCCACCCCCAACCTGCTCATAGCATCCCCGCTAGGACAAGCAGACTCAAAAACAGTTACTTTCCCCAATTTGTAAGGCTGATCAACACCTCCACCCACTAGCCCACCCCACCACCACTACTTTATCATTTCCTGTCAGAGTCATCTTATATACAGACCAGCATCACTTTATGGAATACAATTAATCTATTTATATATGCTGTCTTATGTGTTTATATTTATTGTGTTTCTATTTTATTATTATTTTTATTGTGACCTTTTGTGTGCTGCATCAGATCCAAAGCAACAATTATTTAATTTTTCTTTACACTTGTGTACTGGAAATGACATTAAATAATCTTGAATCATGATGAATAATAATTTTTAAGATTCTGAAATACTGCATGTAACTATTTCAAAGTTATATTAGGGATCAAAAGACATATTATGCAAAAGTTTTTTTTTTGCATTTTACTTATCCAAAAGGAATCAGACTTTTCAGAGCCTCCACAATAGCTAGAATTGAGCTCTGGAATTCTTACAGGTGAAGAAGTCATTGTGGGGACTCAACTAATTTTAGACTAAGGCCAATCTCTGGTGAGCTAGTGTTCAGGTGGTGGTGAACATAATTTCTATTAAAATGTGCTATTCTTTAGTCCAAATTCTGTTGTTTGGGAGAAAATTACATCAAAGAAGCTGAATAGAAATGCTAACTGTTGAAATGTATTCTTTTTAGTTTATAAGTTTTACAGTTTAAAACTCATGACATAGTAATATGATTCATAATGATCATGTATCAGCTTTTGCAATAACACATGTTCATTATTCTGCTAATTGCACAGATGACAAGTGGTTTAAACATAAGCTTCTTAGATATGTTACGTTTCACAGATTGACAGATTATTGTATATAAATTAGATTGCATAGTGCTGACTTTTTCAGAGCTACGTGATCCAAAATCATTGTAGCCTAGAGTATGTCACATCACTGAATATTTGTGGGTGGAATATGCCAATCATGCAATTGGACCAGACATTTCTGGTTGAGATCCACACTACCAAATATGATATTTTCCTAGACATGCACCTAATGATGTAAGTCATCATTTGACACTTGTTTGAAGGCTTCGTACATGAATTGAAGCTCCCAAATCCAAATAGTGATTACTGTTTGGCTGTCACAGAACAACAAGGAACGTGGCCCATTCAATACTACCTTTAGATGCCATTAATCAGCATAGGTTGGCAGGGCATCAAACAATCCAAAGTTCAAAGTAAATTTATTATCAATGTATGTGTTAATATTACCTGAGATACGTTTTCTTACAGACATTTACAGGAAAATAAAGAATGCAATAGGATTTATGAAAAAAAAGTATACATAAACAAAGACTGACAACAACCAATGTGCAAAGGAAGACAAACTATGCAAATAAAAGAAATAATACTGAGAACGAGTTGTAAATTGAGTCTGTAGGTCAAAATCCAAAACAACACTGGAGACTGCTCACACACCTCCTAAAATATTCAGACTGCATTCAAATTGGCAAAGAATGTTTCTTGCAGAAATTAACTATTGAGAAACTCATTAATGGGTATCCCGGTAGACACCTGCTATGAACTGTCTTTCGGAGACACAGTAGCTGGGTATTCACACATCTGTTCAGATAACCTTCCTTCTATGCCCATCAGTTTCTGCCTCAATATATGATTTCTGAACTAGACAATTATGGTTTGATCTATGTGTGATATTGAGGAGAAAGAGTTGTGATTGACAGCTGCATATATGTAAGGTGATACATGAGAAAGGAGTGGGCAGGGTGTGCAGGGAATGGGAGGTACATAAACCATATCTCTCTCTCTGAATGTGAACTACAAAAAATAGTATCTATACTACTGTGAAAGTCAGCTTGATGGTAAGCAGTGTTAGCATGACTTTTTTCGGGCACTGCTCTAATGTAGATAGGGTCTATCTAATTAATGTCTCACTTTGAGATCCTTGATGCTCTTTGCATGTCTCCACTTTCCTCCATGAAAGTCTAAGGCTATGTCCACACTACACCGGATAAATCCGTAACCAAAGCTTTTTCTCTTCGCTTTTACCCTTCGTCCACACTAAAACAGCGTTTTCGTCCACCGAAACCGGAGATTTTCAGAAACGCTCTCCAGGGTGTGTAATTTTGAAAACGCCGCTTGGCCGGAGCAGTGTGGACAGGGTAACCGGAGAAATCTAAAAACGGTGTCATGACGTGCCTGATCAGATGGTGACGGCAGCGCACCATTTCATTGTTTTCTTCAACGCAACCTAACAATTTCAGAACAGATGGCAACGAGACTGAAGCCAGAAGAGTTAGAAATGTACTCAACAAATACTTTGGCCCATAACTTACTGAATAAATAGGTATATTCACTTTGCCCTGTTTTCTGTCCTTGCTCGTATGAAGCTGGTTTACCCATTTATGCAAGTACTTCTCTGACAATAGATGTGTAACAGCCTAATGTAACATTGTATGGAAATACAAGATAACACTGATGCAGACATGTTTTATATATTTAACAAAGTGCTTTATTAATGCAACAGGGTTAGTCAGTTTTTCAATGTTCGTCGTCAGCTGGGTCATACTGTCAGTGAACTCCCTGTCGGTTGCCTCCATATGCTCCAGTATTTTTTTTAGTTTTAAGTCCTCCTGCATGAGAGCCAACAGTTGACTGTCTTTTAAGTTTTTCTAGTCTGTAACTGCACAAACATGCACTTTCACGGCAAGATTCGACACCAAACATGTCGCTTGTTTTCGGTAGATGTGTCCTGCGCATGCGCAGTAGGAGGAGATTCACCAAAATATCTATTTTAATGTGGACAGAGATATTTTTAAAAACACATAGTGTGGACGCCTATCGTTTTTACGTGAAACCGGCGTTTTCAAAATTATCTGGTCTAGTGTGGACGTAGCCTAAATATGTGTTGCCAACTAGCTGTCTTGGGGAATCTGCCTTTAGGGCAAACTCAGATTGTTAGGCAGTATAGTGGTTGCAGCTGCAGTAAATTGGGACTGCTCCCATGCATAATCATATGCAGCCAATTTCACACACTGGTAGAATCTGGTTTGTTGCTGGTTTTACATTTAACAATGTTTTGAGGCACCAGATTCTAGCCAACAAACTTATGATCACTGCCAGACCTTCTACAAATACACAATTTTTTTTTTCATTCTGTAAAATCTGTGACAATAGATAGATAGATAGATACTTTATTCATCCCCATGGGGAAATTCAACTTTTTTTCCAATGTCCCATACACTTGTTGTAGCAAAACTAATTACATACAATACTTAACTCAGTAAAAAATATGATATGCATCTAAATCACTATCTCAAAAAGCATTAATAATAGCTTTAAAAAAGTTCTTAAGTCCTGGCAGTAGAATTGTAAAGCCTAATGGCATTGGGAAGTATTGACCTCTTCATCCTGTCTGAGGAGCATTGCATCGATAGTAACCTGTTGCTGAAACTGCTTCTCTGTCTCTGGTTGGTGCTATGTAGAGGATGTTCAGAGTTATCCATAATTGACCGTAGCCTACTCAGCGCCCTTCGCTCAGCTACCGATGTTAAACTCTCCAGTACTTTGCCCACGACAGAGCCCGCCTTCCTTACCAGCTTATTAAGACGTGAGGCGTCCCTCTTCTTAATGCTTCCTCCCCAACACGCCACCACAAAGAAGAGGGCGCTCTCCACAACTGACCTATAGAACATCTTCAGCATCTCACTACAGACATTGAATGACGCCAACCTTCTTAGGAAGTACAGTCGACTCTGTGCCTTCCTGCACAAGGCATCTGTGTTGGCAGTCCAGTCTAGCTTCTCGTCTAACTGTACTCCCAGGTACTTGTAGGTCTTAACCTGCTCCACACATTCTCCATTAATGATCACTGGCTCCATATGAGGCCTAGATCTCCTAAAGTCCACCACCATCTCCTTGGTCTTGGTGATATTGAGACGCAGGTAGTTTGAGTTGCACCATATCACAAAGTCCTGTATCAGTTTCCTATACTCCTCCTCCTGTCCATTCCTGACACACCCCACTATGGCCGTGTCATCAGCGAACTTCTGCACATGGCAGGACTCCGAGTTATATTGGAAGTCTGATGTGTACAGGGTGAACAGGACCGGAGAGAGTACGGTTCCCTGCGGCGCCCCTGTGCTGCTGACCACCGTGTCAGACCTACAGTCTCCCAACCGCACATACTGAGGTCTATCTGTCAAGTAGTCCACTATCCAATCCACCATGTGAGAGTCTACTCCCATCTCCGTTAGTTTGTGCCTTAAGATCTTGGGCTGGATGGTGTTAATGTAGGATTGATTTTAAATTGCTTTGGTAAATAATTTACCTGTAGGAATTATCGTAGGTGCATTACTAATTAAAAGTACATGGGTACTTTTACAAGCACATGGGTAAAGGAAAAATTGTATCTTTCTTTAGGATTAAGTTTCCGTATTCCACTGTGGTTCAGCAGGTTAGCAACTGCTGGAGTGAACCTCATCTAACTCCTTGTCATTCACCAGGCATTAGATATCGGATAAAAATCTAATACTATTTTTAAGTGGAACATGTAAATTTTTTAACACCATTTACTCACTTTGCATGCCATTGGTCAAGGATGTGATGTTTTCTCAGAATAGAAATATTCTACCATCCCATCTAATAAGTATTATTCTGCTGCAGCCATGGAAGGTTACAAGTTGCACTTAATTTAGGATAGGAATGACAGTACTCTCCTGGTTAACAATGAACTTTATTGAATCATAGGCTACCACAAGGTCTAAATGTTGAACATGGGTACATGCTTAGATGAATTAAGAGCTAATAGATTCTGAGATCAACTAGAGGGCAATTGTTTCTCTATAATTGTTAGACTGTAAATCTCCTTCAACTGCATCTTGTTCCATATGGCAGAATGTTTTCCTTCACATTTAAGAGTACAAGTCCTTTTCTTAGCTGCTTTTTATAGGCCTCACCCCTGCCAATGTGTTCACTTAGCTCAGATGGATCACAAAATGAATTAAAGTCTATAACTTATATTTGATTCTGACAACTGCTGATACTGGAACTAATTTTCCACATGTGCTGTTCAGAAAAAATGTTGAGATAAGTTGCATATCTCCTGATGATCATTGTGGTACAATGAATTCCTTGAGGCACTTTCTAGATTGAGTGTTGTAATTTTCCCCAGCTCCTTCTGTCCAGCCTAGGAGATGTTATATGTTTCTTGATGCAGTCCTTTAGTTGAGATTTTGATAACCAAACTTCCTACTAGCTTTTTTGCAGAGATTCTTTTAGGCCAGTAATGGTTGTTCCTGTTTATGATGTAAACCACCTACGATTTTGCTAGTACACCTTCCAAATTTGGCATTGCTGCTAGTACTTTGTCATTAATGATTCTGTATGATAATTTAATTCCAATATGTTGCTTAAATTGTAGTTAACACCATTTAATGTGACACATTTAACATGTTATAGACATTCAATGTTATTGAGTTTATTGTCCTTTTTTTGTTATAGATAGCGAAAAACGGGCAAGTTTCAGCACTGGTTTCACGCGATATGGCACTATGTTGAATTTTAACTCACAAGCAACAGCGCAAGACAATAATTATATAACCCCTTCCATAGCACAAGAGCATTACGCATACTATGAAGCTCAAAATTAAAATACAGAAATATCAGTTCTTCTGTACATGATAATAACATTGAGGTGCACTTACTGAATAGTTTCTGACATATCACTGAAAGCAAAGTCCAAGAGGTCAAGTCAGATTTTTTTTTTAGAACTTTTTTTAAGGAGGGTTACTGATTCAAGTCAATGTGGATATATTTTATTTTTATTTCTTTAGCAATACAGCGCTGAGTAGGCCCTTCCAGCCACATCGTCCCAGCAACCTCAATTAATTTTAATCTAATCCTTAATCCTATACCTTAAACATTATCGTCCCACGAGATCCCAAAATGAATTGAAAATTTCAAACTTTGATTAATAGTTTTTAGTTGCCAAGGGTATTAAAATTATAGAGCCAAGGTGGGTAGAAGGAAACTAGATCAGATACTGAATTACTAATTATTGCACTATTAAATAGTTAACTTACCAGGGACTATGTCCGTGGGCTTCTGTTTGAATCTGACCACAGCACCCATTTAGATTTTCCAGTCTTGAAAATTGACTGTTATCATCCAGCTGTTTTCACATAGGAACCAATTTGGAGGCATATTGATAATGTTTATTGGTTTACTTTTTTATTTCTACATTCTCTTACATGATTACAGTCTCCAACTGCCACTGAGCTCCACTGCACCACCTCCTGAGATTTTTGCTTCGAGTTAAAATTTAGCTTTAAAATCAGATGGGTTTGACATCTGTTTTTTCACAATTCATGCTCCATATAGAAAAATTACTAGTAATTGTATCCACTTTCTCTACCAAATGTCATAATTCAAGAATTAATATTACTCAACACTATCATGGTAATGTGTTCCATGCACCTGAACTGCACTGGCTGCAAGAACTTTCTCATTGAATGGGAGCTATCTGTAAGACAGATTTAAAGAAAAGTACTCTCTGCTCAAGGGTTAAAAAGAAGCGAGATTATTCTGAAAGAAATCCTTGCCACTAATGGAAAGATCGAAAGCCCCTATATCACTTAGTACATGTCTACTTCCACTTTATACCTAAGGCATTCATTGTCTCAACTTTGGCTTGGTTCAATCAAACACAAGCCTAACATACAGCATCACTTGTGCATCAGGACATTGAAATATGGCTACAATTAGCTCAGATACAGTTCAATTATGATAAACAGTGCAGCACCCTTTAAGCTATGATTAAAAGGCCTCCCCTTTGATAGAGAGACCTAATTTCACATTATTATTGCCGGGGCTTGATTATAAAATACTCTCTGAATTTACAGTGAAGAGATGGATGTCGGGGCGTCTTTATCATCTTCAGATCAGTAGTGATGCAAAGCTCTTCCCCCATACCATTCATTTTGATTTTTTCAGCGTGGCACTGCTATAGTCTGCCACACACAGCTGGGCAAAGTCACCCTTACAGTAACAGCATGATAAATTACTGCACCATAATGAAATGGAGACATCAGGCCTCCACGCTAAAACATAATCCAGCAAGATTGTACTGTCCTGAATGGAAGAGAAGAATCACTTCTCTTTCTGCTTCATCAAGAAAAGAATTACACACTGCATTTGCAGCTCCTTAAAGCTGCTTTGTGCCGTTCTGATTATTGTTACACCAGACATTAAAATGCCTTTTAAAGCATGAGTTTTCTTACTAATTCAAAATTATTAGAATTGATTTTAGCATCTAGCCGAGTTACTTCCATTTATAAATACAGATCGTATTTTTAGTGAGCATGCAAAGCTTCTCAGTTTTGATGTTAGGTTTTAATTTTCCTTTGATCTTCGTCTGTTCTCCTTCTTATTGTGTTTTTTTTTGTTCGTTGAAGTGTAAAAACTAACATTCTCATATTAAATTGCATGCATATCAATTTCTAAAATTTGTTTCAGACCATATCCAATGTAGCAATTTTATATTAACATGGTGTATGAAGACCAAGTTATAAACATGCTTCTCAATGATTTTTGAAGATATTTCAGTTATATTGCAGTTTATCATGATCTCCCAGTATACATTTGTATTATTGAACACAGAATATGGGAGGTAACAAAAGAAATCAACGCTAGTTACCAATAAGTAAAACAAATAAATTCACAGTTTAGTTAACTGCACGAAATATTTCTTAAGGTAAGTAGCAGAGGTCTTAACAGACATCTTTAACATCTCTTTCAAACAGTCCACTGTACCTGCAGGCTTCAAGGCCACCACCATCATTCCAGTGCCCAAGAGAGCAACGCTAACTAGCCTAAACATTAACCATGCAGTGGCACTGACTTCAACGATCATATAAAATGCCATTAGACGACTTCTAGTTTGCCGCTCAAACAGGTGCACTGATGATGCCATAGCCTCAGACCCAACTAGAAAATGATGCCTCTACGCCAGGATGCCATTCGTTGACTTCAGCTCAGTGATTAACAGGATCACCCCTCTGAGGCTGGTGGTTAAATTATCCTCATTGGGACTCAACACCTCTCTCTGGAACTTAATCTTGAAATTCTTAACAGAAAGACCCCAGTAAGTCCAAGTTGGCAGCAAAGTCTCAAGCTCCATCACTCTGAGCACCCCCCCCCCCACCCCCCAGGGTTGTGTACTCAGCCCATTGCTGTTCATGCTGCTGAATCACGACTGCACTGCCAGGTTCAGCTCAAATCGCAGCATCAGATTTGCCGATGATTCTACAGTGGTTTTCTACACTGATTTTCTACATCAGCAAAATAATGAATCGGCATACAGAGATGAGGTTGAGAGGATTGTCAAATGTTACAAGAACAACAACCTGGGTCTCAATGTGGACAAGAGGAAAGAAATTCACTGTAGACCTCAGGAAAATGAAGGTTGACCACTCTCCGTTGTACATCAATAGCTCTGCTGTGGAGAGAGTGAAGAGCACTGAGTTCTTTGGTGTGCACATAATGGACAATCTAACCTGGACCCACAGCTCCCAATCCCCATTCTAACAACCCTCTACAGGAACACTATTGAGAGTGTCCTGTCAGCGGGTTCTCCCTGCCCCCTATTTGTAACATTTACTAGGAGTGTTGCCATCGAAGGGCCCAAAGTATTGTTGAGGATCCCCACCACCCATACCACAATCTCTTTGAGCCACTACCATCAGGCAGGAGGTGCAGGACTAGGACTGCCAGACTGTATAACAGCTTATTCCCTCATGCACTGAGGTCTCGTCATTAGGTCAGCATGCTGTTTACTGCATACTGTACTGCTTACTTGTGCTGCATACATTTTGAATTATATTTTATTAACTTATTTATGGTAATATTTTGGTTTCTGCTGTATTTATGTGTTTTGTGTGTGTACTGTCATCTGGAAGAACATTGTTTTGTTTGGTTGCATATGTACAGTCGGATGACAATAAACCTGAACCTGAATATTGGCATAGTTCTCTTTGATACCCAAACTTTATTTCAATCTCTGATGAGTTGTTTAACTTATAAATGACTGCAACCAATGAAAATAGTAATCAAGCTATTCTTTCTCTGGATATGATGTTCATTCTACACCTTTTACATTTCTGTGGTTTTCTCCAATTGGATTGCTCAGGGATTTTACAGTTTTATAAATTGCTTTTCATGTAAAGGAGGTTATTTTCATTCCCCAATTCACGTTGCTTTGCTAAAAGCATCTCTAAGTGTTTTTAAATATTGTTTCCTTCCTTCTAAACTGGACAACTTTGCTTTAACCTAGCATTTGACATTCTTTGATCTATTAGAGTATTTATTAATAAACTTAAACAGTTTTGAGTAAAAGCGTGTCTTAAAATGCAAATTAATTCCAAATGGGTACAAAGCAGCCACCCAGAATTAGGTTGTAAAGAGCATTTTTGCCGTATTTGTTTTCCTAGATTTAAAAAAATAACATCAAAATGTGTCATAATGTACATTTTGTAGCTTTCTCAGATGGCACTACCTGAAATCTATTCAACACACAAGTGGACGATTTAACATCTGCTGCTGTGCCTTCAGTCATGCAGGACAGAAATAGTCCCTTTAACTCACCACATCCATGTCAACTATCAAACATTTGACCAGTAGTTCATGACTAAAACTGGAGATGGAAACCCTTCTTCCCTTGATCTTCTAGAAATGATAGTCTTTCAGTATTGATGCATTTTCAATATGCAGTTTTCACACAGCCATTTCAGTCACAAGCCCACCCCTTCCAGAACTCACAAGGACTCAGCTACTACTAATCTGATGTGGCACTATTTCTCAAATCAAAGTGTGTTGGCCAGCTCAGCAAGTCGTGGAAAAAGGGCATATGAGGGGAGAGAGGGCGGAGGTTATAGAGCTGATTGGGGTTGAGGGATGATGTTCTGATATGGTCACTGTGGCTGAGCTAAAACTCTGTCAGGGACCTTGCAGTTTTAATGCCTGGATGGGTGTCTGGGATTGAAGGGGGAGATAGATGGGTGAGCTGGAACATCATTAAGTACCATGAGTGATTTAGTTTGGCACTTTGTTGTGAAATTATTATGGTTACATTGATTAATTTGCCTGGCACCACTCCAGAAGCAGAGTTGAATGGGCAATGACAACATTTATGCATGGACACACATGATTTACACCAAAAGGTGCCTGATTGAATTTTTGGAATGACATGACACGGCCAGTAAATAGTTATCGTAAGTTGTGCTGGCAATTGCATGGTCCTGGAATTAACAGCACTACATGATCTAATTTTTAGCCCCATGCCTTTTCCTTTGATACTACACCGGATACCTCAGCTGCTTCTAATAATTTGCCACATAAGGAACATGAAGCAAATGTTATCCAAGGATGACATTCAAAGCTGTAATTGTTAAGCAATCTGCAAATATATTTCTTTTCCAACTACTCTGCGAGCCAATCTTGGAATTGGCCTTCAAACTTTATGGCAGTGCTGATTACCTCACTGAACAGTTTAAACAATGAAACTAATTTTTTCCATGTCTTTATTGAAACACAAGTATCCATTTTAATAAGATCTCAGAGTTGCTCAGCATTTTCCAAAATTAGTTATTCAGTTGTATATTATGACATTAACCTGGAATTTGTTTATAGCGCATTGAAGGTTGGGAATCAAGAGGTGATAGAGAAGTTCTTAACAGTCTAAGGGAGAATTAATAGATGTTTAAATTAAGTACAGTACTTTGTTTATATGAAGATATCAACTGCAAAAAAAAAACATTTTGAGGATAAAATTTCAGTAGTTGTCATTTCTTCAGCTGTGTAAAGGAAGGGTTATTGAACATAATGTAATAAATGTATCTATAGATAAAGGAACACTTATGTTCCCATTTCAGCAAAATGAGTCCACTCTGTAAAAGTGATTTTGTTTTATGCTTAGAGGTAGAGGTTAAAAAAAAATCACTGAATTAAGCAAATTTTGAAAGCTTAAAGAAGTAGAGACAGAAAATCTCCATAGATGTTAAGACATTAAAAAAATCCTCATCGAGAGATCAGAAGTGGACAGACTGAGCAATTCCAAGTTCCTGGGTGTCAAGATCTCTGAGGATTCAACATATTGATAGAACACTAAAGGCGGTAAGACAGCAACGATATTTCATTAGGAGTTTGAGCAGATTTGGTTTGTCACCTGAAACATTCAAACTTCTGATGTACCATGGAGAGGATTCTGACAGGCTGTATCACTGTCTGGTATGGGGGGGGGGGGGTGGCACTGCACAGGATCAAAAGAAGCTACAGAAAGTTGTAAAATTAGTCAGCTCTATCATGGATATTAGCCTCCGAAGTATCCAAGACATCTCTAAGGAGTGGTACCTCAGAGACTTAAGAGTTGTTTTGATAGGCACAAGAATGTGAGTAAAATGGAGGAATATGGACATTGTGTAGGCATAAAGGGGTTAGTTGAGTTGGCAATCACCCAAAATGTGTCCTCTTTGCATTGTTACTGTCATGAATGAAGTATAGAAGCCTGAAGGCACATACTCAATGATTCAGGAACAGCTTCTTCCCATCTGCCATTCGATTCCTAAATGGACATCGAGCTCTTGAACACTACCGCACTTGTTTATTATTTTGCACTATTTTTAATTTAACTATTTAATATACATATATAATTACTGTAATTGATTTACTTATTTATTTTATTCTGTATCATCATTTATTGCATTGTAGTGCTGCTGCTAAGTTAACAAATTTCATGGCATATACTGGTGATATTAAACCCGATCCTGAAGGTAAAGATTTGCCTCACTGTAATGTAGAAAGCATTTAAATAGTAATGCTTGCTGAGTTGAGAACAAGACAATTTTTTGATGTCCACTGTTAGCTTTCCATTTCTCTCTGAAGTATTATCTTTCACCAGAAGAAATCCATTCTTTAAAATGGAATAAATTACAAATTTGGTATAGGCAATGAACCAGTCAGGAAGGGTAGCTCCTAAAAGATTCATTGATTCAATAGTTTATTAGATGAAATGAAGCAATGGCAATAATGGACTGGGTAAGCACAGTAAAATTAAAATAAATGTAAGCTGGTAAGGTGTGCGGGGAAGTCCAGAACGAGGGGGTCACAGTTTAAGGAAAAAGGGGAAGCCTTTTAGGACCGAGATGAGGAAAAACTTCTTCACACAGAGAGTGGTGAATCTGTGGAATTCTCTGCCACAGGAGACAGTTGAGGCTGGTTCATTGGCTATATTTAAGAGGAAGTTAGATATGGCCCTTGTGGCTAAAGGGATCAGGGGGTATGGAGAGAAAGCAGGTACAGGGTTCTGAGTTGGATGATCAGCCATGATCATACTGAATGGCGGTGCAGGCTCGAAGGGCCGAATGGCCTACTCCTGCACCTATTTTCTATGTTTCTATGTTTTTCTTCAGTTCTGCCAAAGCTGCCTTAACAAGCTACAAGTTCAATGGCAAGTAGTGTTTATTTACATTTTTTAGCCATGCATTGCCATTTAATGGAGGAATCTACATGGCGGCATTTTCCTCTTCTTAGCTACTGTATCTAATTTTGAACACTGAAGTTTGAAAATGGAAAACCTGGAATGTTCCCTTTGTATATATTTTGCTGTTTTGAAACGCAAGATATTATATACATCTGTAAGTCATTCAGTTCCAATCTCAAATTTCAGATGCAGCACAGAATTCAGCATAGCACCATATGACTAGAACATAAAATGTAGAACAATACAGTGCAGGAACAGGCCCCTCAGTCACAATGTTGGGCCGAAACAAATAAATTAGGAATCAAATTGCCAACTACACTAATCCCTTATGTCTACACAATGTCCATATCCCTCCATTTTCCTCATATTCATATACCTATCAAACAACTCTTAAAAGTTTCCATTGTTATCTACCGATACCATCAACCCAGTTATCACTCTGTGCATGCCCCTCACACCTCCTTTGAAATTACCCTCTCTCACCTTAAATGCGTGACCTCTGGTTTTAGACATCTCACCCGAGTAAAAGATACTGTCTGTGTACTCTATTTATACCTTTCCTAATATTATATCAGATCTCCCCTCAGCTGCTCCAGAGAAAACAACCCAAGTTTGTCCAACCTCTCACTATAGCAAATGCCCTCTAATTCAGGAAGCGTCCCGGTAATCCTCTTATGGACCCTCTCCAAAGCCTTGACATTCATCCTATAATGAGGCAACCAGAACTGCATGCTGTACTGCAAATGAGCCCTAACCAGAGTTTCATACAGCCCTGACATTTGAACTCAGTCCCTTGACAAATAAAGGCAAGAATGTCATATGCCTTCTTAAGCTTCAATAAACCTATGTAACCACTTTCAGGGAGCTATGAACTTGGACCCCAAGATCTCTCTTCTCCTCGGCATTGTTAAGCGTCTTGCCATTAACAATGTACTGTCTCTTTACACTTGACCAACCAAGGTGCAACACTTCACCTTTGGTCATGTTAATTCCATCTGCAATTTTTCTGCCCATATCTGCAAATGATCTATACCCCGCTCTATTCTTTGCCAGTCTTCTACAACGCCACCAATCTTCATATCAGTTGCAAACTTACTAACTCACCTATTTACATTTTCATCCAGATCACGTATATGCATCACAAATAGCAGAGGAACTAGATACCTATAGAACAACACTAACGACAGACCTCCAAATAGAATAAGTCCCTTCAACCACTACCCTCTGACTTTTATGGACAAGCCAGTTCTGAATCCAAACAGCCAATTCACCATTGATCCCATGCATTCAGTACTTTTGCGTTTAGTTCACATAAATTTCAGAAACAAGCCTTGCTTGACCAATTTTTTTTTGGCAGCAGTAACAAAAAAAATAAATGTTGTGGCAGATGTAATTTTTCCAGATTACCAGAAGGTACCACATAATTGATTAGTAAATTAAGTCTTCTTTTCCCCTCCTCCTTCTCCCTTCTTCTTTTCCCAACTCCGGCCTCTTACCTCCTTTCCTCACCAGCCTATTACCTCTCCTTGGTGCCTCTCCTTCTTCCCTTTCTCCAGCCCTTTACCTTTCCCATCCACCTGGCTTCACCTATCAGCTTCTAGTGGTCCTCCTTCTCCTCCTCCCATTTACTCTGGTGTCTTCACCTTTCCTTTCCAGTCCTGATGAAGGGTCTCAACCCAAAACATCAAAAGTTTATTCATTTTCATAGATGCTGCCTGACCTGCTGAGTTCCTGTGCTATACTTGAGGAAATTTGTATCAGTGATCTTAAAGTAGAGGTAAGGTAAGCAAATAAGGGGGAAAAAGATAGCGGAGTCAAGGGACATGGGGAGTAGGCAGGAACGGGGTACTGATTGTGGATGATCAGCCATGATCACATTGAATGGCGGTGCTGGCTCGAAGGGCCGAATGGCCTACTCCTGCATCTGTTGTCTATAAAAAGGTTATTTTGATACGGTTAAATGAGGGAACACATCAGGGTTCATGAGTGGAGCTTCTGGTTTTAGAGAGATTTTTCAATTATCATGTTCAGAGGTGTTTTGGAAATTATCATTGCTGTATGATTGTGACCATTCAGCCCATTAAGTCTGTGCCAGATCTAGGGGTCCAATTCCGTTAATCTTATTTTCTTTTATCTCCATTCTCTCTCACATGCTCATCAACTCACTTTGATTTTTTTGCCATTCACCTGTACTAAGGAGGGGTGGGTGTCATTTACAGCAGCCAAGTAACCTACCAACACATCTTTGAATCATGGAGCATCAGGGAGTAATTAATGTGATCACAGAGAGAGTACTACAAGTGCTGCACAGACTGCGTCTGAGATCAGATCATCGAAGCTTTGAGGCTGGACGTTAACCGCTGCACCAGAGTTGATGAGGACAGACTTTGTTATATATTTTTCAATTGCTGGATGAAGCTTTGCACTGAAAATAGGGCTCGATGCAATTGTAAATCACCAGAAGCATCTTTTTTTAAATGCCTCATTAACATTGAAATTAGTCTGTAAGCTAACATGCTTGGACACCAGTTAATAGAAATCTTTTCATTGGACATTTGTGCAGCAGATTCATTTCAGATTTGAAAGGTGAATTAACTTGTCCTCCATACCTGCTAAACATTGTGTTTCAGCCGTCCATGTATTTAACCATAAAATTAAAAAAAACAAAGTACTAATTAATCTTAATTCAGTTGGCCTTTCCCCACACTCTAGCACACAACAGTTGAAATGTTTAAATATGCACTTAAAGGCCACTTTATTTAGGTACACCTGCTTGTTAATGCAAGTATCTAATCAGCTAATCATGTGGCCATATTTCAATACACACAAGCATGCAGACATGAATAAAGAGGTTCAGTTGTTGTTCAGATGAAACATCAGTCTGAGGAAGAAATGTGATCTAAGTGACTTTGACTGCGGAATGATTGTTGGTGCCAGACAGGGTGCTTTAAGTATCTCAGAAACTGCTGATCTCCTGAGATTTTCATGCACAATAGGCTCCAGAGTGTACAGAGAATGGCATGAAAAACAAATAAAAATACAGTGAATGGCAGTTCTATGAGCAAAAATGTCTTGTTAATGAGAGAGCGGTCAGAGGAGAATGGCCAGATTGGTTCAAGCTAACAGGAAGGTGACAGTAACTCAAATAACCTCGTATTACAACAAGGGTGTGCAGAAGAGCATCTCTGAATGCTCAAGTTGAACCTTGAAGTGGATGCGATACAGCAGCAGAAGACCACGAACATACAGAGATACAACTCAGTGGCCACTTTATTAGGTACTCCCCATACCTAATAAATGTAGCCACTGAACGTATATGAAAAAAGGTTTAGCAAGCTTCCCACCAAGCAGTAATGGCTGATCACAAAATGTGCAGTGACAAAGTCTCATTAATTAATAGAGATTTAGTCTCTCCCTCCACTGAGCCAGTCATGCATTTGCTGATGATGCCATCATTAAAGACACTGCACCCCAAAACTTGCTTTTCATCTTAAGAGGCAACAACCTATACTTGGGCAACACACACAAAATGCTGGAGGAACATTGCCAAGTCAGGCATCATCTGTGAAGAATGGGCCAAGACCCTTCATCAGGACTAGAAAAGAGATGGAAGAAACCCGAATAAGGTGGTGGAGGGTAGAGGAGGAATACAAGCTGGCAGGTGGTAGGTGAAATCAGGTTAAGGGGAAGGTACATGTGTGCAGGAGGGAATGAAATAAGTTAGGAGTTGATAGGTGGAAGGTGTAAAAGCCAAAGACAATGGTATCCGATAGGAGAGGACCTTGGACAAAAGGATAGGAGGGGCACTGGATTAAGATGATATGCAGGAGAGGAGAAGGGCTGGGGGGAGCAGAATGAGGAATAGAAAACAGGGAGGGGGTGGTGGTGGGAGAAGAATACTGGAGTTCCAGATGAAATATGAGGTGTTGCTCCTCCAACCCGAGCGTGGCCTCATTTTGGAAGTAGAGAAGCTGAAGACCATGTTGGAATGGAATTGGGAAGGGGTGGCTGCCAGGATATCCCACCTTTTTACGCAGAAGGTGCTGGACAAAGCGGTCCCCATGAATTTCCCTCAATGTTAAGGAACATAGCGATAAAAATTTCCTCACTGCATTCTAGCATTGCACAGTTTATGAACACAGCAAAATGTTTTATAACCTGTGTTATGAATCTTAATACACGTAATGCTATTCTACAGTATTAAACCCAATAACTTATTTTGATCGTATCCTGAAGCTCTGTGTAATCAAATCCTTTTTTAATGAGGTTTGAATAGAGTTTTGTTTAAGCAAATTTTCAATGGCAGCTCCTATTTTGTTAATATCATTAATCTGTCCACCCTTTTATGGAAGTTGACAGTGCTCTTTTTTTCTGTCTAGCTCATGCAAAATATATATTTGTATGTATGTTAAATCTATAGATCTAAAGGCAAAGTCCTGAAAAGCTATTACTGAACAATTAATCCCACGAACAAAAGGCAGGTCAATTTGGTGGTGGCATAGGGTAGAGAACAATAAAAGTATTTGATATCTTTAATGTAAGAATTAGGCAGAAGTGGACCTTAATGTACTACATGTCTGTGTATTACATTACTGTAGGGATGGGAGGTAGAATATTGGTACTCACTTTATTCAGAGACATTGGGTGGTCAAGTAATCTATCCCCAATCTGTAAGTGTAGTGCCCTCTTTTTTGAAGACTTCATGATTTAAACAAAAACTGCTGCATGCATTGCTACCTTATCAATAACAGGTTTCACAGGCTACAGCTCTTTCAGTGCATTCTCTTCTCCTCCCCACCCTTCCATTTCCTACACTGAACTGAGGACCCCACTCCTTACCTGAGGTTTATTCAGCTGCAAGCCTCCCATTACACTGCTTGGATCACTGCACTGGAGGTCACCTGTTGATGCAAGGCAGTAAAATTTCTCACTGTCCGTGACAGAAAGTGGAACCAGCAGATAGCATAATGAAGGTCTCCAGCTGAATGAGTAGTTGCACCCATCTGGCTGCTTTCCAGACTGAAAACAGGTAAATGTCACCAGTTAGTACATCAAAGGTGCCAGCCCATGAATGGATTTACGACTTTAGAGGAGATCAATACAAAACAACAGAAATTATTGTCAGGCAAGGAGCTTGAGGCAAAGAGTAAACTGTCTGTTGAACAATAATTCAAGAAAGTAACACTTGTGAATTAGGAAGGATCTAGTTGGAAAAGAAAGGTAACATAATCTTTATTAACATTTCAGTCTTTTCCCCTCCAAATGTGATTCTGGCTTTGGGCAGTGTCCATCTCAAGATAAACCAAGTAGAAGAATCTAATTAAAGGGTAGAGGAAGGCACAGTTCATTTTATTACCTGCCGAGTGTTGATTGATCAATATAAACTCCTTACTTCTTTCCCACCCCTGGTGACACATAGTTCTTTGGGTAAAATTAAAGAAATTAAACTAAATTCTCTTCCCGCCACATCCTCCACCATCATCCCAAAACATTAGCGTCAAGGACACAAGAGATTCTCCAGCTGCTGGAAATCTTGAGCAACACACAAAATGCTGGAGGAACTCAGCAGGTCGGGCAGTATGAAGGGAAGGGAATAAACAATTGACATATTGGACCAAGGCTCTTCACCAGTCCTGCTCTGAATGAGACTCTGCTCCTTCCCATGGCCCAAAGCTGTTTGTCACTCAACAGATGGTTACTGGCTCAGGAAGCAGCAAGTGCCTCTGCTGCCATCTTGCAAGCTGGAGGCAGTGTTGGCAATTATGTAATTAATTCTGATCAAATAATTCACTCAGGATTTCATGGTTCATTTGTTCTGTAATGTTCTGGTCTGTGCTTGTTTTATCTTTACACTGCAAAAACTGAAACTATCAATACTTTTTATTCCTCAAACAGATGACTGCAAGAATATTGCCAACATAATGAAGGAACTAGCACGAAGGGGGTTCACATTCAAGCAAACTGGATCTAACCTCTAAAAAAAAAGAACTTGGCTTGCTGCTTTGGAAATCTCATGAAGATAGTGGGAAAAGTTATTTAATCATATATAGCATGTAACCTGTTGTCAGAAGCAAGGACTAGTTTCATTATACAGGAATGATCCATTACATTAGTATCACACTAAGATATTCATTGCCTCATAAGATGTACAACTGTGCCACTGAATAGCATTACATACCATTTTTATTTGAAAGCTTAGTCTTATCCTTCACCTAACAAACAAGCTTATTTTTCTAAATTGTCAATAATCCTAAAATATCAAAAGGAAAATTATTAGTTTTAATCACATCTCAACCAGTTTTTCTTTAGAATTGTGGTTTATAGGTGTCCAGGCAATAAACAGCTGAAGGGTTTTACCCCATCTTCTGCAGATTTCCTGGATCCTCCCTGGAAGTGGCAGATGAGCCCTGTTTCTGCAGTCCTGTTGGAAACTCACCTATAGAGAGAATGATGCTGGACAGAGGCCATACTTTGCCCTTTCTTTTATCTTTTGTGGCAACATTCATAATTGTGTTCACTATATGAATGGAAAATTCTCCATATTCTCCATTATATACTTGCATTTTTCTTTATATATCATCTAAGAAATCTAAGAGGAATTCACTTTAAAGTAAAATGTTTCAAAATGCCTTTTATTGCTCTCATATTTTTTCAGAATTTCTATTTTGCTTTGTTACATAAATTGCTTTTAAGTAGTAAGAGAGGGAAAATAGAAGTTCTTATTCTTTTGTGGAGGTGAAAGTTGAGAGACCTGCAATGACAGTGCATTTATTACATTAAAATAACAGGAATGTTTGAAAATTGATGAGGAAAATTCATTTCAAGTGAACTTTTTGGAATTTATGAGGCAAAGAAAAGGATCGAATAACATGTCAGCAAACAGTTGAAGCAGTATTTTTTCTCTCTCTTGATTGTTGGTTATCAATAAAGGAATGACATTCTTAGTTCAAACTTAATCTTCAGTCAAATTACTGAATCTAATTAACTCATTTAATTATTCCTTTGCTACAACAGGCATCATGAAACTACATGTTGACCAAATCTTATCATGTAAAATTCTTTTGTAATAAAAGCTGGTCTTAAGTACAGTTATTTCATAGTATACTTTACATACTGTTGTTTAATAGTGTGTCAGGGTACTATCTTATTTTCATGATTTGCTATCAAGTTTGTTCTGTAACAGAGGCAATGAAATTTATAGTATAGGCAAGATGTGCACAACATCTGATCAAAGAAATTTAACTCTTACCTGCCAAACAAACTGAATATTATATTTTATTATCTCCTGGGTGAGAACATTCAGCAATCTAGAAAAAATATATAAATGCCACTCATTCCAAGTATATTCACACATTATTAACCTTAACTATTATTGAACTTTAAGATGTGACTGTAAAGCAAAATGGATTGTACTTCTCATGTTGCAAACACAGAAAAAAAATTAAACATTTCCACACATCAGGGTCCAATGACATTTCTCTGGAACTGTAATTGCGGGATTGTTGTCCAACTGGAAGGAGAAATCAATATTCGTGCCATTAGGTTAGAAGCTACCCAGACGGAATACAAGTTGTTGCTGCTCCACCCTGAGGGTTGCCTCATTGTGGCACATGCTGATGCATGGCCCTAAACATTGGAACGGGAATGGGAATTGGAATTTGGCTACCAGGAAGTTCCACTTTTGGTGGCTGGAGCGGAGGTGCTCAACAAAGTGTCCACAGTTGCAACCTTGGTCTAATGAAATTACTGACCACACTATTATTTCCAGATTGTCAGGAATTTTGATTGATGAAGATCCTTGTAAGAGTCTGACACCCAAAGGATAAGACTAACCCTAGTGAAACAACAACTGTAAAATCTGTGTTTCCCTGAAAATATCACATAAAAGGAATTTGTTTAGAGTATTTTGGTTACATCTTATGGCTGGATTGCAAACCTACCTAGTAGTATGACACAATAATTTAGCCCACGAATTTGCCAAGTGGCTACTCTTAAATAGCTGCTCACTCTTCTTATACAAGTGAGAAAATGCTTGATTTTATAAAGTTCAGTAAGTAACGATATACAAATTATGTTTAAGTTTAGGCAATGAAGTCGACAAACAGTAGATACAGATACTCAACAAATCTTTTCAATATTTCTGTCTTTCTGGACCTTCTAAAACAAGTAACCAAAACATTCATAGATCATAAGGGAACTTCATAAAATATTTAATAATCCCATTGTCAAGTTAAAAATTTTAACCAATTCACTAAAAATTGTGTTTACTTCATCCTTTAATCAACTTATGAATTACCTCATTGATGTATTTACATAATTGTAAATGCTTCTGCCGCTTTTAAAATGATGGATTCATTTAAAGCTGGAAGATCACCACTGTTGCCATTCATCCCAAATCTCTACCCAACTTGGTTATAAAAATAGAATATTTTGTCTAGAACAAAAAATCTTCTAGTCTATTGTCTAAAATGTAGCATTTCAGTGATTTATCAAAATAGCGTTAAATACTGAGGTACAAATAAACTGCTTGAAGTTATGGTGAGGCCTCCTGCATATTGATGCAGCCGTCAATCAACTTTGGATAGCAACACAGCCATACAATAAAGAGAGAAGACTTACTAGAGAGAATGAGGTTGCTGGTTTACATATTGCAAGACCCTGAAATCCATTACATTACTAAAGGTTGATGAAAATTAGCAGCTACTCAATTTTAAATTAAAATACTCATCAATTTGAAAAGCCACATGATTTTTAGTGTAACAAAAGTTCTGGAATGCAATGCTTTGACTTCCTTCAGTGGCAAAGTCCTCAACTCATAGAGAGATACTGTACAGAAACAAGTCCAACCTACTGACTCCATGCTGACCATCAATTGATATAAAATCGAGTTAAGCCAAATTGGATTCAATTGCTTTTCATTCTGGAGTCATATCAAATCAGTCACTAAATTGAATCAGCACTTTTAGTTGTGAATTGTTCTTCCTACCCAAAATGACAAAAAGCAAGCATGAGATGATTTCATTTAAATCACACTCAAGAAAACAAAAAAAAATGACAAAAGTATATGGATAGCTCTGCTCGCAGAAACTAATCATCATCCACCATCCCTGTACTCCATGCAATTCTACTATTACGCCACCTCTTTGCCTTTGATCTCTCTCATCTTAATGCCAGTGCAGCCAATATAACTGCCATTGCCACTCCCACCTCCACCTTAGTAATGACAAATGGCCTCCCCAATCTGTTAACTGGTCAGGATAAACCCCTCTCAGCTGAAGGACCAAACCACTCAATATAAAAATCACAAAAACTGCTGCAACGCCCTGGTTAAGATTTTTACTGCTACGCTGTAGGTATTTCATTTAACAGTTCTGTAAGAGCAGTCTGTTCTGCTTTTAGCATGTCTGGGTTTGAGCTAAAGATAAGGGGCTCTGTTGTTCAACAGGTATGTGTCAGCCAATCAGTATGGTGAAAGCGGGAGTAGGTTCTATGCTGGGTGGAGAGGTTTTTGTGATGGAAACTGTTGTGGGCCAAGGTCTTTTTGGCCGGAGCTGGGAGAACACAAGAGGGAAGGTGGCTGTGAATGCCGTACCTGTTGCACAAGGTGCATGGCTTCAAGGTGGAAGAACCAATATTCCTATGAGAAGGCCTGTTTGCTCGAGGTGGATTTGAATGACATTCGGAAGATCGTGTGTGCTTTTGGACTGGGTTAACCGTAAAGGGCCCTTTTATTTTTTTTCCTTTTCTTTTTCCTACTAACTGTTTGATAAAGCTGACATTTGTAAATATACTTTCTTTATAATTGTATGCAGTATACAATCTGTTATTTCTTACTGATGGCTAATCACACGGGGGCAGTATTTACACAGTATTCTCACAGATCGGGGTTCGGGTGGTCGAGACACTGCAACTTTCCAGTTTTGTTGGGACACAAGTCATACTGACTTTAAGCATACAGAGTTTGAGAAAGGTGGTTTTCTCACCGCTGAGTCCAGTGATTGTTAGTGAGGGGCTAACAAGCCGCATCTCTAGAGGCACTCTGTAAAAAGGGATTTCACTGCAGACGCTGAAGATCTGAAATAAAAGCACCATACTAGAAACATACAGCATGCTTGGTAGCATCTGTGGAAAGAGAAAAAGTTTTAACATTTTAGGTCAGGGTTCCCTTGGCAGAACCTAGCCACATGTTTGCCCGAACTTCCCGATATTCCCCACACCACTTCCACTCAACTTCAGGCCCAGAGCTCAGAGGACATTTTTGTGCACAACATACCTGTCACTCAGTGATCTTCAAATTCCTCAGTACTTGCATTCTCAATATGAATGTTAATATCTGGAGATATCACATCTGTTACAAATGCTAAACCACAATTAAAAACCAAAGTTACTTTAAACACTCAGTAAGGCAGGCAGCAATCTCACAAGCCAACCAAAGCAATACCACATGCATCTTCAATCTCACACATTCAATATTTTGTTTCATTTTCTTTCGAAAAAAGATTTATGGATTTTACTTTTAAAAAATGACAGAATTCCAGATGCAAGCAACTCCACAAAAAAGAACAGTTAAAAGTCTCTTGCTTTATGTGGTCATTATTTAGAATTTTGTATCCCTTCACAGTTGAATCTCACTGTTGAATCACTCCATAAGCTTCTAAACTTAATTGCTAAAACATTTAAGAGTAACTTTTCTACTCAAAGTGCGCATATCATTTTTAGGTAAGTAGCCACAGAAAATACTCAAAGAGGCTTATATTTGGACTCTTGGAAGCACCTGTTTATTTCTTTCACCGTAGGCAGCATCACAAAAGTAAAACAGTTCATGTTACAGGACCGAGAACCTTATTCAAAACATGGAAACAAAGAAAACAAGCAACACACACAAAATGCTGGTGGAATGCAGCAGGCCAGGCAGCATCTATAGGGAGAAGCAATGTCGACATTTCGGGCCGAGACTCTTCATCAGGACTAACAAAGAAAACAAGTTAGTTTTCAGTACTAAAATGGAGAAAATGGAATCTCTCTAATAGGGTGAGATGAAAACATCAAAATGTGAGTAAGACAGAGAATTAAAGTGGCAGGCAACAGGGAGCTCAAGTCGTGCAATAAGAACACAGGTGCCTGACTAGGATCTTTGAAAAATATCAAGCGAGACACAAACAACTGGACTTACTCAAGAGGAATTCAAAGGTGTAAGGTATAGTAGAGTAGGAAAGTAGTAATAAATTGGGGGGGGAAATAATCCAAGGGCAGCAACAAGAGGCAAGGATGACAAATATGAAGAAAGACAAAAGGTGTAAAATGGGACTGACTGGAAAATATCTGTACAACATGAGTTTTCTCCACACTGCTACAAATTAAAGAATTCAGAACCTCAAATAAATGCTGTTTCAAACTAAATAACCATTATTAGTCCTGGAGTTAGAGTTGTAGTGTTTTACATTACAACCTGTCCAATCTGACAAAATTGACTTCCAAAGCTGGTTCTATTTGCCCTATGTCCCTCCAGACTTTTCCTACCCAAGTACCTATCCAAATGTCTTTTAAATGTCATAATTTTACCCGCCTCAATAACTTTCTCTGGCCGCTCTTGTGGAAACAACTGTGTGTAATGTTTGCCTCTCAGATCCCCTTTAAATAATTCCCATCCCACCTTAAAACTACACACTCTAGTTTTAGGCCACCCTACCCTAGCAAAAAAAAAAGGACTGTGACAATCTATCTTATCCAAGCCTCTCATGACCCCTCACCTCCTTCGCTCCAGTCCCAACCCTAACCTATCTAGTCTCTCCTTATAACTCACATGAACAGAACTGCATACAGTATCCCAGGTACAGTCTCACCAACATCTTGTGCAGCTGTAACATGATGTTCCGACTCTTGTGCTCAATGCTCTTATTAGACATCAAAGTCAAAAGTAAATTTATTATCAAAGTACGTACATGTCACCATATATTATCTTGAGGTTTATTTTCTATGCAGGCATTTACAGGAAAATGAAGAAATATAATAGAATGTATGAAAAAACTGTACATAAACAAAGACTGACTAACAAGAGCTAGTAAGGGGCAATATACAAATGAAATTACAAAAGTGCCAGACAATGATCATGTCCAACAAGGGAGAAGCAAACCACCAACCCTTGCCATTCCATGGCAATACTATCATCTAGTCTACTGTCACTGATCAGAAACTCAACTCAACCAGCTACATTAATATTGCGCTTATAAAAGTGGTTAGAATTTTACCACTTTTGACTATTTCTACAAAGAGTTGCCCACTTCCTGTTACACCACAGCTTTTCCATCAACTGAAATCAGGGGTGCAACATAAAACTTTCCACTTGTCTATAGTGAAACTCCAATTAAGGCCATTATACTATATTTGTATTCATTCAGCTGCCTTCTTACTGGTGCAAGTGACCAGATAATAATTTATTTACTGCTATGTGTGTGACAATCATAAAACTACTGATTATGCCATTCAGCATATACTTTATCTTATCTGTTGTCGGATACAATCAGTGTTTTTGTGCTTCCATCATTGCTCATCCCTAATTGGCAAGAATGTTTATGCGTTTTATTACTGTAATCATACCTTACCCACTGTGCAATAAATGATACTAAGTAAACTTTGCAGTATATTCACAAAGCTCATTAGCTTTCTAATTGCTTGTAAATTGTTTATTCAGAGCCACACTTTCTCGGTGTGTTTGGGCAAACTAGACACATGAAAATATTTATTACTAGAAATGCTTCTTGAAATAGAAAAAAAATCTTAACACCAGTGAGTTAAAAGGGGAACAGTATTCCTAATCTACTTCCAGTACTGAAAGAAATTGAACTGGCAAGCAAATTGCAGAATGTTTATAACACATAGAACATTACAGAACAGTACAAGCCTTCAGCCCAGCTACCTAACTCTTCCCTCCTACATAGCCCTCCATTTCTCTACCATCTGTGTAGATATCTAAGAGTTTCCTAAATGCCCCTGATGTATCTGATTCTACCATCACCCATGGCAGGGCATACCATGCAGTCACCATGCTCTGAGTAAAAAACTTACCTCTAACATCCCCCCTATACTTTCCTCCAATCATCTTAAAATTACCCTCATATTAGCCATTTCCATCATAGGAAAAAGTCTCTGGCTATTCACTATGATTTACTATTTATGATTATTTGCAACATTATTTGATTGCCATCAATCCTATCTACATGTTCAAGACTGTATCATTTAAAGTGGTTCAGATGATGAACTGAATTAAAAGCTGATCGTAATAACATTTTTTTAAAATCACAGTAGTAACTGCTGACCTGGCCAAAAGCAGATTTTGTTCAAATACAAGATGTTGACTCCATGAAAGTTCGACTCTGAACAAATTTACAAACATTAAGAAGCTAATGAGCTTTGTGAATATACTGCAAAGTTTACTTAGTATCATTTATGACACACTTGGGTAAGGTAAGATGACAGGTAGGATGGTAATAAAATGCATGAACATTATTTTTTCAGTGTAAAAATAGCACTGCATCATCTGTAATGGTTAATAATAGGGATACCCATGGGATAATAGGCACAATATATAGCTTTTCTGATATTCAGCCTGCTGAAGCAGTTGTTAATTAGTAATCATTGCTTTTTAGTTAAAACCTTATTCATTTCTTCTTAAAGTTGCATTATCATGAATTTAAGTTTACAGCTCCTGCAGAAATGCATCTTCACAACTTGCATATTAAGAGGACAGTTTGTCACTCTGCTCACTTGTAGCTGACTGGTCCAAATTACTCTGCTCAGATACTGTTATTTTCTCCTCTAGGGGCTTGACAGAATAGCATTGAAGAAAAGCTTGGGTCTTGGGCCTTTTCAGTAGAACCAACTGTGTTGTCCGCTAGAATCCAGTCTTGTACTTTTTATTTTCCCATTTTCAGAAATGTGGCGAGACTTGAAGGCAACACCCAGCACAGTCCATGAATTGTGTTGGTCATCAACACAGACAACACATTTCGCACTATGTTTCGATATATATGCGATAACTAAAGCTAATCTCTCAAGACCATCTTAAAATTACCCTCAGAGTGAAATGTTGAAACACCAAGTCAGCTTTCACTGTTAGAAATGTGTTCTTTGCACACATCATTGTGATATACTATTCTTCTTCCTCCAGTGGGCTTTTTGATAGCAAACTAATTGAAATACCCAATGTTAGCTTTTACCAATTTGGCTAATACCAATTGCACTCCAGAGAGCTGACAGCAATGGTGGTATCAACTATTTGAGGAATTTGTATAATATTAAACTTAATTATGTAGAAAAATTACATTTTGGGGAAGACTTAAATCCAGAGTAATTTGGTTTTGGTTAAAATATATTATTCTTCATGTTTGATTTTTACTGAATAGGTAATGCCTTTTCAATTCTTTCATAAATCTAAGCTTTACAGTCAAGACTAGCTCTTATCATTCATCCCCAGTTACCCGAAACCAATCAAAAGCCAAACACACTGCTGTGAATTTTGGAGTCAAATATTGGCCAGACCAGCTAAAAACATTAATGAGCAATATGTCTGCTGGAGAAACTCAGTAGATCAAGCAGCACTTGTAGGGGTAAAAAAACCTGTTAATGTTACAACTTAAAACCCTACATCAGGACTCCTGACACATGCTTCCACTTGAAACTTCAACAGTTCCATTCAACTGCCAAGTGCTGCTCGACTTGCTGAGACCCTCCAATAGACTGTTTATTGCAACAAATTACAGCATCTGCAGTCTCTTGTACCCTCAAGAACAATAGTGAACCTAATGAATTTTCATGGCAGTCCAACACCTTTCCAGATATCAATATTGATACTATATTCCTGATTTCAGGTGCAGATGTATTTCTCACGTGTACATTGAAACACACAGTGAAATGTGTTGTTTGTGCCAACAACCAACACACTCAAGAATGTGTCAGGGCAGCTCGCATTGTCACACATTCTGGCACTAAAATAGCATGCCCATAATATTCAACAGAACAACACAGAAAGCAGCAAAATAGAACATACCGAAGTATCCGTGTTTAAAAATCAGCAGCCATCTGGGTGGATATAAACTCATGTTTCCAGATCATTAGCTTAGGTGCCTCAATTACTATCCCTTTAAAAAAAAACACACAATGTTATCATACACTAATATCAAGTTGTGGTTGGATGACATTATGAAATATGTGTATTAATCTAGCATTAGAAACCTGGTCAATTAAAGCACCTGGGCATTTTTATTCATTTATTTTTATGATAAAAATGACTATAGCAAGGCCTGCATTTAGTACCAATCTATAGTTTAGAACCCTTGAATCGATGGTGAGCCACCTTCTTGAACCACTGCATTCTTTCTGGTAAAGGAATGCCCCCAAAGCTATTGAGTGGGGTTTGTCAAGATCTGGACCCAATGACAAAGTGCAGTTGAGATAGTTCCCGGTCAGGACAGTGAATGACTTGAGATTTGAGAGGAACATGAAGGTGACAGTGTTCCCATGATTTGGTGTCCCTGTTGTGCTTGAATCAGTAAGGGCAGATCAGGAACATGGCGATTAACGCAACACTTTTCAGGGCCAGTGATCACTGCTGTCTTTAAGAAGTTTGTACATTTTCCCTGTGCCGTGTGGATTTCCACTGGGTGCTCCAATATACTCTCACATCCCAAAGATGTCCAGTTAGGGTTAGTGAATTGTGTCATTAGAGTTGGTGCCAGAAGTGTGGCGAGACTTACGGACTGCCGCACTATGTTTCAATACATATGCAATAAATAAAGCTAATCGCTCTTTCATCTCTGAGATCAAAGTTGTGGGTATGTGGACTAAATCAGTTCTTGTACTGTTCTTGTCCTTCTCATGAATACCTTGGGGATTAATTACTTACTTCCGCTCCAGCTTTCTGGATTCTGAGTTGACTGGTGAGGCCAATCTAGGAAGAGCACTCTTCTGGTAGAAATTACTAGGCAAGCAAATAGGAAGTTTGTGGAATAGCCTGCTCCTTGTGTCACAGTGCCTTTGTATATTCTCAATTCACAGCATCAAAGTTCTCCTTTCCAACTCTGAGCAATCATGGACCAGAGACTCCCGGGAAAAAGCAGGGATGTTGCATTTCTTCAAGGAAGCTTTGAATATACCCTTGAAAATTTCCTGTTGATCTGGTAATCACTTCCCACAATAGAATTTGGAATACAGTGTCTGCTCTAGGAGGCTGATGTGCAGCATATGAATGTCTTGATCTTACCTAATGTAGCCCACTGAGTGTAACAAAGACTTAAAAAGTGGAAGTAGAGTCATAGAGTCCAGCAGCACAGAGACAGGCTTTTTGGCCCACCATGTATACATATGCCAACCATCAAATATCCATCCTTAAAATCCCAGTTATTAGGAATTCACCAGAGCTTTCTACTCCTTGGTAATTCAAGTGTTAATCCAGATACTTTTAAATGCTAAACTAAATTCCTCCACTATGTTCTATCTTAGCCAATGTATTCTGGATTCCAGCCAAAATATGAGTGAAAACATTTTCCCTCACATCCCCTCTAATTGTCTTACTTCTCATCTTATACCCATGTCCTTTAGTTTTAGACTTTCCATTGTCACTATCCACCCTATCTATACTGTCAGTATCCCTCACACAAAGGAAAAAAACCCAGATCCTCCTCAGAACTGAAATATTCCATCCAAGAAAATATCCTAGTTAATCTCTTCTGCACCCACTTCAGTGCAGTCTCATTCTTTCCATAGGGTGAGAAACAGAATTGTATACAATACTTCAACTGTGGCCTAACCAAGGTTTTATTTCAATGTAGCTAGATTTCTATGCTCTTATATTGTGGCCAAGCTACGTCAAACAGCATCCCACTTGCCTCCTTCACCACCTATCTACCTTTGCAGCCACCTTTAGGAACAGGAGTCATAGTAATTCCTAGAATGTTGGTATCTGGGTAATAATGCAAACCTGCTTTATAAACAAATAAAGCACACTTTTCAGCAGGCAAAAACATTACATTTATGGCTATGTTGATTGATGCATCCTTTCCCTGTTGACTGATAGCCAGGGAATACTGCACATTTGTTGGTATTTCCATGCTAGCGAGGGAATGTACCTCAGGCATTACTGCTGCTAAGACAGTTGAAACTGCCAACCTGACACTGCTTTCCCTACATTTCAAATTGCCGCAAGTACCTCTGCTCAGCAACAAGTTAATGCAATGCTCCTCAAATGGGAAAGAGTTCTCCTGATAGTCATGTCCTTTTATGTCCCCAGTTTCACACCTTTCAAACTACCTCCATCATAAAATATCATATTAAACTAAATTTAAAAACTAATGTCAGGTGATAAAAACATTTTACAATGTTCTAATAAAAATGATAAATATGATAAAATGCTAGTAAGTGTTAAATGAAAAATAAATCAAATGAATTCATTGACAATTTAACCCTATAGCTGCTCCAAATAAATGTAATAGATATAGCCAAATTCTGCAAAAATAAAAATAACTCCGTATGGAATTTGGGATCTTTGAAAGCCATGCCAGAGAACAATCATTCTAAATGTAAAAGTTCTTAACTTACAGTCCAGTTGGAAAACTGGTGCAGTCTGTTTGATCAATTCTGTAAATTGTGCCAGTTGTAATTCTCATCCAATGGACAGACATCATATATTCTTTATAAAAGGAATGAATAGTGGGGAGTAGCTTCAGAATAAATAAGTATGGAAGGTAACCTTTGCAATTTGCTGCATGGTGGGCTTTCTTGGAATGTATACAGCTACTATGAATGCCCATTCATTGATCTGCTGTTGCCTTTTTCCAATTAGCAGAGAGCATACTGGGCAAAGTTGAAATAATGTGATCAACTTAGTCCTTTAAAAATCTGATGTAATTTCTGTAACTGATAACAGGTAAGTGTGTGTATATCTTCCCCAAGTTTCACATAGCTCTCTTTCCAAGTATTTCTCATGGATAAATGGTGTAATTGAATTTCTTCATGAGAAATATCTGAGACGTGTTTCCTCTCGTCCATTGCATTTTTCAGTTGTCCTACCATGTATTATACATTTGTTTTATGTGATTGTCTTCCCTAAATGCATCACATTTCCCTGGATTTAATTCCATTTGCCACTTGTGTAACTGTCTAACCAGAACACATTTTCCTGCACAGGCAACTACTTTGAAATAAAACATCAACCATGTGACCATTTTAAAAAAGGTTACTTACACCCACCCTGGACCTTCTCTTCTCCTCTTTCCGATCAGGCAGAACATACAAAAGCATGAAAGCATGTAACACAGGACACATGCCTTATTGTCTGCCAGCACTGCACTTGTTCTATAACATTTTATTCTGCATTATCATTTTCTCTTGTAATATCTCAATGCACTGTTCTAATGAAATGATCTGTATGGATGTCGTACAAAACACTGCACCTTGGTATATGTGAGAATAGTAAACAAACTAATTTATCTTAATCATGCCCCCTTCAATCAAGTTGAAATCATGGATGAATCATTTTCACTTGCTCTATTACCTAGGCTAAGTTCATTGCATAATTATTTCAGCTACTGGTTTTATTTCATGATCTCTACCATGTCCAATAAGTTCTATAAGATTTAAGGTCAGAATTTAATTAATGTTATTCAAATGTTATAATAAATAGCATTGTGATTTGTTTTATCATACTTACTAATTTAAGCTACTTCTTAATTGTAATGGAGTAACAGCTTGCAACTACCTGTAATTGAAAAAAGTATGCAACTGCAATTCTAACTTGTCTACATCACATCGTTTTTGTAAGGTACTTGGTTTCACTAACAATCAGAATTGCTCCAGGAAACCTGATTTCATATATGGAACTAATACCTTCTACAAAGGAACAATGAGATTTTAAGTAAATATGAGAAACTAGTATAGTTGCCACTCAAAAAAGTGCTCAAATACATAAAATGTATGTGAAAATAAACAAATGAGTCACTATATGGGGCAACAGTATTCATACAGATTGATAAGGTGTTGCACAATTTCTATACAAAACTATTTGGAATATACTTCCATGAACCCAGTTTGTTGCATGTTCTAATGTAGCATATTTATAACATTTTTAATTTTATTATTTAGAGATACAGCATGGAGCAGGACCTTCTGGCCCACCAAGCCACCAATTTAACACCTAGCCTGATCACAGGGCAATTAACCTACTAAGTGGTATGTCTTTGGATTATGGGAGATGTGTACAAATTTTCTTACAGAAGACACTGGAACGGAACTTCAAACTCCCAATGCCCTGAGCTGTAATAGAATTGTACTAAGTTAACTCCTGGATAAAAGTATTTTTCTCCACAGTGGGGTTCCTCTGAAAAAAAATTATGAGACCAATTCCTCACATGTTAAGTCTCTGTATATTGGACCCAATGATTCAGGATAATCAGTCATAACATTCGTGAAAATGGGTAATTAGTTTTAGTTCCCTGCATTTCATAGTGTTCAGCAGTGGTGAAAATGTATACTGTGGAAAGGTAAAAGGTCCACTTTACCTTTGTTCACAGCTTTGCAGAGTATGACCTTCTAAAGGAAAGTTCATTAATGCAGAATTTCTTGCCTATGCACGTGCAATGACTCACATGCTGCCAAATCCAATTGCCCCACATTGACGACATGTCCAGATCACTGATTTAAAATACTCTGGTTTTTGAATAATTAACTGTAGCAAGAAAAGTGCAATATTAAATTATTATTATGCATTTTCCATCAACTAGTTCTAAGCCACATCAGTCTATTATGCTTGAATTTGTCCAAATGACGAAAGATGTAATTAAGTCAATAGATATTTCCTAATATTTGGTTAGTTCAATGCTGTGACCCCCCCCCCCCCAAAGTATGTATATTCATTTCTAGTGGTCTGAGCATCCTGTTCATGGAAGTGAACTCAAGATATTCAGTAGTGGAAGTTGCTAGAACACCCAGATGAGTCTTCTCTTGTACGTAATGCCAATTCAATGTTAATTGAATGGAATCTATTGACAAATCTATTTTTAAAAATGAGAAAATCTGCAAATGCTGGAAATCCAAGCAACACACAAAATGCTGGAGGAACTCAGCAGGCCAGACAGCATTTTGAGTGTGTTGCCCAAATCTATTTTTACTACTTTTTTTTTAGTTTTAGTAATTCTTAGTTACGTCTGATATAATTGTGTTTTGCATCACTGATATTCTAAAGAATGGGAATACCTCTGGACGTGCTGCAATCTACCAGAATGCTGGAAGTAGCCAAGTTTTATAATTTTGTTCATGGAGTTTTCACTTCCGCTCCTACTGTAGGGTGGCTTGCTGTCACAAAAAGTACCACTTCCTGTATCAGATTTGCAAATATTTTCTCCCGTAAAACCTTCACTATTTGATCCCTTAGCCCCACTTGCACTTCACACCCGGGACCTCAGCTTAGGAGCTTTGCTGATTCCATTGGCAGAACAGGAGGTCAAATGCATCAGCAGAAGTTAGAAACAAACTGACTTGCAAAGAGAACATGACAAGTAATTCACTACAGAGAACCATAATTATGGCAAAGTAAGGACTTGTGTCTGGTTGGAATATTCAAATTCATCCTGAAAAGGCTACTCAACAGAAAACATACAAAAATAAGTGATTTCACCTGAGATACTACTGTAAGAGAAACATTGCACGTCTATTTAAAAATCTAGTTCATGACAGAAAGGCCAGTCTGGTTGTCCTCATCTGCCATACTAAAGGATGCCTTAATTACTCTGTCCTCTGAGAGCTCCAGTGCCAGCCTCTTCCGTATCACGGCCACCGGAATTTGGACCTCCAACTTTGGTAGACACAACCCTCCGTCCCTCATTCTGGAATACAATATTCTGTCAGTTGTGTCGTTCGGCAGATGGAGTATCTCTTTCACCGTCGTCCGGGCAGCCGGTCCAGCTCTCTCAGGGAGTTCTGGGATGCTTCTTTCAGGGTCAGATGGTAGTAGATTCTTGGAATCATAAACGTTCTCATGAGCTCCATCTTTTGTAGCGGCTTTAGCTTTGCTGCTTTCAGCCCCTGGAACCACGAATCCAGATTTTCTTTCCAACCACCGTCTCCGACTCCGCACCATGGATCGATCTTCGCCCCGAGGTACCTTTCGATCTCACCAGGTGGGATGAACTGGATTATGACGCAAATGTAAGATTTTTCATAAAAGATTGAGATCATAAAATATTTAAGATCACCTTTCTAAAAGCAGAAACTAATTGAAAAATACAAAAAAAATGCAGTTGCTGGAAACCAGAAAGCAGAAAATGCTGGAAATTCTTAACATGTCAGGAGCATCAGTGGTGAAAGAAATAGCATTAGAGATTCAATTTGATGACTTTTCATCAGAACCTGGCAAGTATTCAAAGTTTAACGTAACATAGAAACACATATATAGGCCTATACATGTATAGAAGTTCTTGTTTTGATAACTGGGGTAATTCAAATCAATATTCTGCTCAAGAAAACATATGGCTAAAATCTAATCCACATTTTATTACAAGCCACTATTGATACAATTCAATACTGCAATTCAATTTCAGTCCAAGTGCTGCTCCTTCTTTTGCTTGCACTGACCAGAAATTAGGACTATAATATAAAGAAAATACAACAGAACCATCAGTTCATAGACACTTGTAGAAGAAAATATTCTCAGTAAGAACATTTTAAACTTGTATCAAAAGACTTTAAAAACTTTAGGCATCATTATAAAATTAAAACACTATAATCAAACGACTGGTTCACAATTGCAGATCTGACTATAAAATCCAAACCCTTGTGCTATAATGCCTTCTAGTGGTAAGACTTGGAAGGTTTCTTCTGTCAACACATTGTTAAGATAAAGGAATTCTGAACATAAGTACTCAGAATTAATTTTATTATCTGACATATGTCCTGTTTTTTCAGTAGTATAGTAGTACAAGACAAAAGAACTACAAGTTATAATTGGAAATGTATTAAAAAAGAGAGCAAAATGGTCAGGTAGGGTTCATGGATTCACGGGCCTTTCGGAATCTGATGATGGAGGGGAAGAAGCTGTTCGTAAAACATTAGTGTACTTATTCATGCTCCTGTACCTCCTCAGTGATAGTGGTAATGAGAAAAGGGCAAGTCCTGAATGGTAAGGGTCACTAATGATAGATGCCACCTTCTTGAAGCACCGCCTTTTGATGATGTCCTTGATGGCGGGGAGGCTTATGCTGGTCGAGTCTACAACCCTGATGCTGTTTTTTCAATCTTCTGCATTGGAACCTCTGCACCAGGTAGTTACAAATTAGGAAAATTAAATGTCAATTTATTTTTAAAGGCAAAAACAAATCTGTCAAGCAAATCATTACAATACACTTTTAAAAAACTCCAAGTAGCAGCACAGTATTCTGTTTACTCAGCTTATAGAAATCAGTGTCAGCGTCATTCCAACACTGGTTCCAGTGACACTCTGCACCAATGAATTCACCCCTACCTTCCCAACCTCCACAAGTGTTCCCCCAGGTTTGATCCAACTAATTTGATAAAAATTGAAGTGCCAAAGATGGTTGTCATTAATGTGATGATGACACAATAAAAGTTTGAACACAGATAGTAGCTATAAATAGGTTTAAATTAAAATAATAAAAAAGAGCAGAAACACATTATTGATGCAGAAACAGAAATAAAGTAGATAAATTTTCTTCAATACTGCTGGTTTATTTATTTAGCAAAAATAACATGCATTGTATTTTAGTTACAGAGATAAGATCATCAATAAGATGCAAACCACACTTTTAACACAACTGTTGTTGTCCCCGTATCATCAACCCTTCACTATTTCTTTTCCTGCCCCTTTGCTGCATCAGATCCATTATTTAACAGTTCAATTTCTTCTGTGTTATGTACTTAAAGTGTGCTTAATTCCTAATTAGATTCCAAGGCAATATAACAGAACAATTATTGGCAAGTAAAACAACATACAAATTTCATAAAAACAGAAATGCTATTCGCAGATAATGATTGGAGCAGCTCCACAGTTGCTAACTTTTAATCAAGGCCTCCAGCTTTGCACATGAACGTGAGCAGCTGCAGCATCTGGATCTTAACACTGTCTACAAAGATTGCCAGAAGCAAAGGTTAACACATTTTTTTCTACCTGTGCAACTCCTGCCCAGGCTCTGCTGTTATGCCTGGAACCATTTTCACAATATATATGAATTTTAAAGAATACACAGTTAACCAATATTTGCTGAATTAGAATTTTGGGTCATAACTCAGTACAGTATTTCTTTCATGTTCCTCAGAACTATCCCAGTCAGCTTCTAAAGAACAGTCCTGATGCAAAGGTTTGTAATTATGCTATTATTTAAAACAAATTGCCTGAGGATTGTTCCCACTAAATCAAAGGACACCATTTTATCTCACATTACATACAAAATATTAATGTCTACAAATTTATCTTGATTGAACATTTGAATTGGCATTGTTATTTTAAAGAATAGGAATAATATATTTAGACCTCAATGTCACAATAGTATTCCTATTACATAGAATGTATTACTTGGTAAAGCAAAGACCACAAATAGTGTAATAGAAAATATATTATTTTGGAGGTCTGTTTTAGATTGGTCAAGAGAGACATGTAAAACAGAGGAAATGATCCGGCATCTGCATTTAACGATTGTGAAATATGGATATATGTGGATGGGGTTAGGATGAACCTCTACAGGGTATGGTAAGCAATACACAATGGAAGATGGGATGGGATGGGTCAAAAGAGTTTGGGAATATCCAGCTCTCTTTTATGGCTGACTTTGATGCCAGACCAAGAGTACAGCACACCAAAACAAAGTGAGAAAAACAGAACATTTCCATGTACTCTGTGGGGATACAGTACACTATAGTAGAATAATAAATATCTACACCATGTCTGTATTTTAAGTTACCCAGTTTCCACTTAATGCCTCATCTCCTTCATTCTATTTACATTGTATTTGTCAATGCATTTAAAAAAATATCCTCTACATCCCAACAACTGCTTCATATTTATATTTCTTATTTTATTTAATTGGGTTCTTTTGGGTTTTACACTTTGTGGCTACCTGTAAGCAAACAAATCTCAACATTGTATAATTTATACATTTTCTGATAATAAATGTACTTTGAATCGTGAATCTTGAATATTCACCCATACGGTAAGATGGTGTCAACAACCAACGGCGACGTCCTGCAGACAGTTCTTGAAACTACCTCTTTTAAATGTATTTCTATTACTAATCTGTGTGTGATTGGAGGCTGTAATTTACATTTTGATAATGTGTTTTTGGGCCAGCTGAATGGTCTGGTACTTTTGCAGTCTCCAAGAGAATTCAGCATGGTTGAGATTAAGGTTGGTAATGGAGCACACAGCCTAATGTTGGAGCATGAACCCATGATTGGCTCCAATTCTCAACCAACTCTCTGATTAAAGCATCGAGCAAGATTGAAATTAATGAGAAGAGTGGAAGGCAAGCGTGTTCAGCGTCGTCTGCCTGTATCTGACTAGTCTCCCTCTCCCTCACTGCTGCCAGAGGAAGGTTTTAGAGTCTTGAACAAGTTTGATCGGCGGTTTATGGATTGGACTCATTTTTAGAGGACTTTATGATATATGTGTTTCTGGTTTCTAGTTGCTCTTTTCCTTATTGTTATTTTGCACAATTTTGATCAGGGTGGACTAGCTCTGCAGCCTGCAGTCAACGAATAACACAGCACTAAATTGAACTTTCCTAAATGGTTTCAAGAACTCTGTAGTTTGATGTTTAGTATTCTGTGTATTACTTGCTCATTTTTTGCCATTTGTGAGACTTTTTTTGTATGTTGGGTGTTTGCTGTTTTCTTTATACAGGTTCCATGGTGTTTCTTTGTTCCGTGGCTGTGTGCAGGAAGATGAATCTCCAGGTGTATAGCGCATACATACTTCGATAATAAATGTACTTTGAATCTCACTATTCCTTTTCTTGAAAGAGGCAAAAATATACAGTGCTCTTATTAACATGGTGTTAATTTCCCAAGAATTCACTAGAGGAGGCACTTGACAAAGGGAAAAGAAAATATAGGCACAACAGGCTAGGACCTGAGAGAGAAAGACCCAGAAACCAATGAAACTGAAAATAAAGGGACTGCTATTGTTATAGGCACTAAAAGTGTGGGATAAAGTCTAAGTGATAGAATAACTCACAAGCCCCATTAATAGAGAAAAAACAAAAATGTTTTAACTTACTTAAATAGGTTTAGAGTTCTGAAACAGGTTACTGCATTGCTGTCTGAAAACAAAACTGAAAGATGAAATCAATAGGAAAACAATGACATTGCAGTATTGTGATCCAAGTCTCTCATCTTCACAGAAGTTTCAAATTAGATGTACATTCATCTGTAATGTTATTACCCCTATTCACAAGCCTGACAGGAATTTCTACCACCAACTTCAAATCATCATATGATCCACAAATATATTTTTTAAAAATCCTTTATTCTACATTGATATCTCTGCACTACAACAGCTGTTTACAAAGTAATTTGAACAATTCCTAGGAACTCGATTCTGTATATACTTGTAGCAGTTTCTTTCTTTGAGGATAATTCGTAACAAAGCTCTGGTTATGTGAGTGTTCTTCACTCAAAGATATTTTCATTGCTCAATACAAAAAGAACAAAACCTTCTAGAGAGGAAACATTTATAATAAATATCCAAAGGACTGCAATCCAGTTCAGGGAAAAAATAAAAGTGTGCTGTCAATTAAGTTCTAGGTCAGCTGGGGTATTTGATGGAACTTCTACCAAACACAGGTTGGAAGGTTTTTTTCCTGTTGTCGTGATCTCAGTATTCATTGGTTTCCAACACTGTTTGATAATTTTATCACTGGAGTTCACAGCTCCCAATTTTCCTGGGGTTTTGATGGCCTTTCTGCATAACTGTTACGCAGTAAATGGTTCACTTAACCACATTTCACCCTTTTTCTAGACTATAAGATTAGTTCAGGGCTTCTTCAATTTCTTTACGGAAGAACAGCTTGAAGCAGATTCTCTTCGCTTCCTCTGTGAAAACAAGAATGAGGATGCATGAAACATTTTTGCATGATTAGGGATATCAACATTATGAAATAACTGAAAGCTTGAGTAGTGAGTAAAATAACAATTAAATTACTGATTCCCAAAAAATATAAAGGTCTTCTTCCAAAGCTGAAAAAGATTATGCACTAACTGGATTGCCAGTGTGAATCAAACAATAAAGGTGAAAAATGACTTGTCTCAATTGATAATTGAAGGAAATCTCAATGCACCTGTCAATTCATCTGGGATGCCTGATAGTTAATATGAGCTTGTTTGAGTTTCATCTAAAGCATTACATTCACTGACATCTTAAACAGTCACAAAGATCACAGAAGTCTGTATCAATTAATATTTTTTTCTCTAGGAAGTTTTGATTTCATGACCTTTACCTACTCGGAAATACTAGTAACTAACTAGAGCACATACTGCATGATTATTTTGGAAGCGACAGGGTACCAATAGAGCGTCTCATCTCTGAGGCTTTCAAAGTGACTTTCACAGACAGTGGAACAAAACTAATACAAACCTAAGGTGTTAACAACCCTACTAGCCAAAGTGCCCAGTGAAGATAGGAGGTAGAGAATCTATTCAAACTGGAGCAATGGGGTGCTGCTTAAAGGAAAACAAATGTAATGGGAGATAGAAATGTGTTGGGAATAGATGACCCTATTGATAAATGTAGCTTGCAAAATAATAACATCATTCAAATATAGATGGTTCCCATAACTGCAAAATCAATGAACAATAACAATCAAATGCTACCAGAACAAAATTATCTTCCATAGTGCTGTCTCACATAAACAATAAGCTATATATAAAATCAGTAAATGCTGGAAATACTTAGCGTGTCAGGCAACATTTGAGAAGGAAAAACAGAATCAAGATTTCAAGTCACTACCCTACCACCAGACTATAAAGAGATTCAACTTACAAGTTCCAAGCAAAATGAAGCAGAGGAAGAGTGAGGGTGGGAAAGGAAGAAAGCTTCCTGATGGTGTAAGACTGCAGAAAATTCAATGGAGAAAAGGATAATAATGCAAGGAGGAACAGAGAAGCAGCTAAAAATGGCCTGTGGACGGAAACTATTGAACGGACACCACGTCAAATCTGTATCACTAAAAGATGCAGTTCACAAGTTTACACCAAGATTCAACAGAACATTTTTAAAGGAAGGATAGGGGCAGAGAAATCAGAGTGGGATATGGGTTGAAAATTAAAGCAATAGGCAAATTGAATGTCAGGGTAAGGCCTGTGGACAGAACAGAAAAGTTTTACAAAGTTATAACATGAGATTCTGTAGATGCTGGAAATCTAAGTAACATATACGAAATGTTGGAGAAACTCAGCAAGTCAAGCGACATTTATGGTGAAGAATGGACAATCAACGATTCAGGCTGAGTCCCTTCATCAGGACTGGAAAGGAAGGGGCCAAAAGCCAGAAGGTGGGAGAGGGGAGATGTAGTATTATGTGCTGTACAAAGTTACCTGCATTTAATATCTAATGCGCACTTGCAGAGGATATTAAGTGAAAGATTACAACCAGAAACAGAGATAAAGAAATCAAGGAAGTGGAGGGGGTAAAATGACAATGGCAAACGGGAAGCAAAGCTGACAAAATTTAAGGATGTAAGGAATGAAGGAGGAGATGAACATATCACAGAGAAAGAAGCCCTACCTACAATGTTGTGCTGAATCAATTAAATTAGTAATCAAATTGACAACTAATCTAATACCTCTGCCTTCACAATGTCCATATCCTTCCATTTTCCTCAGATTCCTGTGCCTATCCACACGCCTCTTAAAAATCCCTAATATGTCTGCCTCTATCACCACCCCAGGCAGCACTTTCCCCTCACATCTCCTTTGAAATTACTTCTCACCTTAGATGCATGCCCTTTGGTATTAGACATTTCAATCCTGGGAAAAAGATACTGTCTGTCTACTCTATTTATGCCTCTGCCACTCCAGAGAAAACAACGCAAGTTTGTCCAACCTCTCGTTATAGCACATGCCATTTCATCCATGTAACATCCTAGAAAATCTCTTCAGCATCCACCCACCCCCCAATGCCTCAACATCCTTCCCATAATGGGGTGACCAAAACTGTATGCAATACTCCAGACATCCACCTTGAAACTCTTTGAAAGACCCATCAAATCCTCCTCCTTTTACTTCAAAATGCCCTAGAATATTAAAATGTTCGGCACTGATCTCTCTATCTTCTACATCCTACTCCTTGGTAAATAGTGATGCAAAATACCCATTAAGGAGCTCACCCATATCCTCCGCATCCAAGCAAATGTTCCCCCTTTTATCCTGCCTTCTTCCTGGCTATCCTCTTGTTCTTGATGTGTGTATAGAATGCCTTAGGATTCTCTTTAATCCTACTTGTCAAGGAGTTTTCCTGGACCCTCCTGGTTTTCCTAATTCCCTTCTTGAAGTCTTTTCTGGCTTCCTTTTAATCCTCAAGGGCTCTTTTTGATTCTAGCTGATCAATATTGTAATTACCTCACTTCCCACCACTTTTTACCACCCTTTCTATCTTTTCTAGAACATTGAAACCCTGGACATTAAGCACCCATTCCTATCCCCTCTCTCAAGCAAATCTCTGTGATGGCAATAACATCACAACAACAACATCATGGTACTAATAAAGGACATAAGAAAAAAGGAACAGAGAGATAAAAAACTATTTTCTATCCTTTCCAGAACATCCCAAGAAATGTTTACAGCCACCAAGGTACCTTTGAAGAGCAAGTACTCTTGTTATGTAGGAAATGGAGCAGTGAAATTCATAAGATCTCAATAAAAGCAATAGTAATGATCAAATATTATTTATTAGCAATGCTGCTTAAGTGATAAATATTGGCCAAGACAACAGGCACAACTCACACATTCTTCTTCAAAATAGTCAAATAGGATCTTCTGCATCCAAATGAAATGGCAGATTACAACTCTGATTAAAATGATAATCCAAAGAACAGAACTCCAACAATGCAGTATCAGGAGACAGTAAAAATACTTTTGTTAGAATATTGTTTAGACTCCACCTTCAATACTATAATTCTAAACAAACTTATCTCCAAACTGCTAAACATTAGACTCACAAACTCTCTCTGCAAGTGGATTCTTGACTTCCTGACCAACAGACCACAAGGACAGGCAGCAACATCTCCACTACGATTATTCTCAACACTAGTGTCCTACAAGGCTGTGTCCTCAGCCCCCTACTCTACCTTCTCCTCATTGACGATCAACACTGGAGCACCTCAGAGGTGTGTGCTCAGCCCACTGCTCTACTCCTTCCAATACTAATGACTGTGTGGCTAGGTATAGCTCAAATGCCATCTATAAATTTGCTGATGACTCAATCATTGTTGGTAGAATCTCAGATGGAGATGAGGGGGCATAGAGGAGCAAGATATATCGGTCAGTTGTGTAGTGCCACAGAACAACCTTACACTCAACGTCAGCAAGATGAAAAAGATGACTGTGGACTTCAGGAAGGATGAGACAAGAGAACACGAACCAATCCTCATAGAGGGATCAGAAGTGGGAGAGTGACCAATTTTAAGTTTCTGTGTTGAGAGAGTTTGAAGTTCCTAGGATTGAACATCACCAATAGGCTGTCCTGATCCAGCCACATTGACATCACTGTCAAAAAAGCTCATTGACACTTCTACTTCCTTACGAAATTACAAAAAAAAAGTTGGCAAGTTCCCTTTGATCCTTACTAATTATTATCCATGCACCCTAGAAAGCATGGAGAGTTCAGTAATGCAACTCCTCTGCCCAACACCACATAAATTGCAGTTATGGACACAGCTCAACACATCACAGAAACCAGCCTCCCCTCATTAGCCTTTATCTCCACTTCTCGTTGTCTCAGTAAAGCAGTCAGCAGAATCAAAGATCTTCCCACTCTGGGCATTTTCTTCCCATCCGGTTCTCCCATCAGGCAGAGGATACAAAACCTTGAAAATGCAAGCAGGCTTAAGGACAGCTTCTACCCTGCTGTTATAACACTACTGAATGTTATTCTAGTCAGATAAGATGGACTCTTGACCTCCCAGTTCTACCTTGTTGTGATCTTACACCTTAGGACATACTTGCACTCCATTTTCTCAGAACTATACACTTTATTCTGCATTCTACTATTGTTTTTCCTTGTACTATCTCAATGCATTGTTGTAATAAATTGATCTGCATGGGTAGTATGCAAGACAAGCTTTTCTCTGTGCTTCAGTACATGTGACAATATTAAACCAATTTACCAAATGCAGCCTGACCAACATCTTGTAGAACTGCAACATAACATCCTAACTTTCATACTTAATGTTCTGACTGATAAAGCCAGCATGCCAAAACCCTTCTCAACCACCTTGTCTACCTGTGACAATACTTTCATAGAAATATGTATTTGTACTTTCACAAAGGCTCTACCATCAGTGCAAAAGTCCTACCTTCATTTGCCTTCCCAAAATGCAATACCTTGCAATTATCCAACCTGAAATATTTTGCTTAATAAAATTGATAAACAGAAATTACTAGATAACTGCTATTATAAATATATGTTTTGTAATTGCAAATCTGGGATCATTTAACTAGTGTGAATCAGCAAAGCTTATATAAATCTACCATTAAGGAATTAGGAAAGATTAGGAAACATTAGTATACAAATTCCATTCATTCCTCATCATACTAATTCAGATTCCAACACCTTACAAAAAACTATCTAATCTGTTAATAGGACTGAGTTTAGCACAATTCATTAAGGTTTAATTTCAAGGAAAAAATTTGTACTTTTCAGCCAGGAACCGTTTTCCAAGATTTAGGAAAAAGGAAAAAAATAATTTAATCTAACTATTGCACAGATGTAATCATTGTCTTACATGTAGTCATGGTAAGGTTATAAATATTCCTTAACTAGTTCCTTAGGTCACCATATTGAATTTCCAAAGTATATTTTAATCAAACTCTTTAAAAGATTTTCAGCATTAAAATTTTTGATTATGTTAATTTTGGTTACCTACTCCTTTGTTACTCCTGGAAAGACATTGTCACTGGTGAGGAGAGCAAGGGAAGTCCTAAAAAGCATCTCTATAGAAAATATCCCCAACCCACCTTATTACTTACCTCTATATCGAACAAAATCTGTGTTCACTTTCCTCTGTCATGCCCAATTAGAAATTTCAGTGTCACTGCAGTTTATATTAAACAGGGTTATGGATGAGCTTAAGTTTACAGATTGTGAACGGTTAGACTGGACAGCCTTGAAAACTATCAATGACAGATGGAGCATCAATAATGGGCAGGATACATGTCAAGAGCTCACCCAGGTTAAACGAGATATTGTTGTGACAATCAAAATGGTTCAGTATCAGAAAGTAAAGGAATCAATGATTAGAAAATGGAAAATATAGCAGAAATGAAGATAATAGTTATGTTCTTCCCAATACCTAATTGGAGGAGTTTTCTGCTTATCAAGAAGAGGGTGTCCATCAAATACTGACTCATGTGAAATAGAGGGACCAATTGTGAAGACAGTTGGATACCAGCTGCATACATATTCATACTCAGAATGTTTTCGGATAATACTGCTAGAGTTTGAAAAAAATTGATTGTAGCAAAGGAAGAGAAGTAAAGACATGGCAGGCAATTCTCTTCAGACTACTGTGAAGAATGTTGAGAGACAATTAACTATGATCACAGTCAAGCAAGATACTATGTGTGACTTTGTTAAAGGTTGTTCAGAGCTGTGGAGGGAACACGAATGACGAGTAACTGAGACATTGAGTTGGGGTAAAGATGTAAATGAATTGAAGGTAGTTATTAGGAAGAGAAATAAAAATTGGAAGAATGAACCATGCTTTTGTCTTTGCAAAGTTCTAAGTAAATTTATTATCAAAGTACATATATGTCATCATATACTACACTGAGACACATTTTCTTGCAGACATTCATAGTGGTTATGAAGATGTACATTAGAATCAATGAAAAGCCACACACAATGAAGACGGACAAACAACCAATGTGTAAAAGATAACAAACAGTGCAAATACAAAAGAGAATAAAAGAAAATAATAATAAATAAGCATCAAGTATTGAGAACGTGTTAAGAGTCCTTGAAAGTGAGTCCATAGGTTGTAGAATTAATTCAGTTTTGGGGTGAGTGAAGTTATCCCCTCTGGTTCAAGAGCCTGATTGTTGATGGGAAGTAACCGTTCCTGAACCTGGTGGTGTGGCACTCGAGATTCCTGTGATTCCTGTCTGATGAAAGCAGGGAGAAGAGAGCACAGCCTGGATAGTGTGAGTCCTTGATGATGGATGTTTCTTTCCTGTGACAGCTCTCCTGTTTACCATCATGGACTGGGGTGTACCCACTACTTTCTGTAGGCTTACAAAAATGGTTCTTTCTGGAACTTGCAAATTATCCTAACAGATATTCTCTAATACTGGAGAATTTTAATTCCCTAGGAGATAATAGCAAGTTTAACTTTGCAGAAATTTATAACTGTATTCAATATCTTAGTACTACAGTTAGGTTTGAATAACTTGATAATTCCTGCTAGCAGCACCTTCAAAACATATTAGGTATCTTAGTATCAGCTACTACCATCTTTATCTCTTCCATCAAAGTAGTGTAACTGTGATCAAGACGTTGATCCAAACTTGGCTCCTCTGACAGATCGTTGCAATTCAGTCACCCAAGAACTATCCAAACTTAACAGAGGGTCACATCAAGAAATATTACAATTGCATAGAACATTTAAAAATTTGCAAAAGCATTTTCAATTCTCAAACAATTGAAGAATCCCAAATTACCAAAACCAGATTATTTTTTCATGTTTTCCAAGTACAGGCAATTTTTTTTGGGGGGGGGGGGGGAGACAGGTGTCATGGGGTAGGTCGGAGGTAAAAACAATATCTGAAGTACTCTAAAATGGTTGTACAGTGAATTGGTTTGACCTTCAGTCTTATTCTAATCTAATGCCATCTTCATTGTTTAATCAGCCAGTAAAGGTCAAAGCTGTATTTAACATTTTAACTATTTTGTACACCACTGAAAATGCCCTGCAGCAAATCTTCATTCCCAACTTTTCAAAACTGACATTCTGTTCAATTTTATACTGATTTATATAAAGAACATCAGAGGGATCCATTAATATTCATTAACTACACCAAAGCCACAACTATGTATCTGATTCAAATTCAAGATTTCTCTATTTGCTCTCATGATAGATATTGCCTTTCTGAAGGAAGATGTGTTCTAATCATTAAAGGAAAAAGACAATTTTGAGAAGATATGAATGTTGGATTTCCACTGATCGCAAACTAATTGATGGAAATGTTATCTAGTGTACTTGGCAAAGCCCACCAAACAAGAAATAAACCATTAAACTTACTGCTAATACTGAGCATCTCTATACTCTCTACATTCCAATAATCTTGGATGGACATTAGGAGCAAAGATGGAATTAAGTTAATCAAGCATTTTGAAGATAACTTGCAAAACAATCATGTGAAATAGAGGCTAGTCCAATTTTGTACGAATAAACATCTGGCAATGACAGCGATCTTTCAGTTGATTTCACGCACTTAAGCTATTTGGAAAGATCTAGTCTTGAGATTTTGAAACTTGTGTTTCCCATTCCTGTGTGCAAAGTACAGTCAGTCTTCCTGCATACTCTCTACACTATTGTTAATGTGCCACCCAGACCTCACTTTTGGCTTTCACTCAGATCCTTCCCAAAATCATAAACTTTACTACAAAACAAATCAGGAATGCAAATGTGTAAATCAGACACCTGTTAGAACAAACTTCTCACATAAATATCATATCGAATTAACCTCTTAATTAAGCAGAAACTCTTCCAAGTTAGAGCACAGCATTTCATACTCATCATATGGCATGCTCCACAAAGGAGAATTCAAACAGACACAATGACACTTTGCAGAACAACTTAGTTCAGTCCATAGGCGTGAATCTTAGCTTCCAGCTGCCTGTAACTTCAATTCTGAATTCTTCCCCTGGACTCTTACACTGTTCAACAAAATTCAAATGAAGCTCAAGAAGTAACAGCTCATCTTTCAACAAGGTTTGGTACAGCTCGTAGGACTCAACACTGAATTCAACAATTTAGATAACCAGCCTTTCTACTTTGAGTTACAACTGGTCCGTACTGAAGGAATATCAACCTGAAACATCACATACATCAGAACATGCCGGAAACAGTCTGCAGGTCACGCAGCACCTATGGAAAGAGAAAGACAATAGATTTCGGCATTCAGATTTCTAGCACCTGCAATATTTTGTACCTCATCAATCCAGAATTGTTCATTTTCATCCTCTTTTTTTCTCTATTTTCATTCATTTCCTTCCAGTTTCACCTCCTCCAAACAGAGGAACTAGAACTAATAAATATTGCCAATCTCTTTCAGTAGACACCACATTTGCAACCCAAAATTTGATTCATTTATAACTTTTCCCAGTATGGGTGATAGATTATCAACTTATAACATTAACTGTTTCTGTTTCCAAAAAGTCACTGGCTGGTTGGTAATTTTAGCTAATGAATTAATAAATATATAGCCTTTTCTACAGCAACATGGTCAACCTAAAAATTGACGGACAAAAAAGGAAATGCTTTCATTTTTCCCCCAAATACTCCAAAATAAACAAACCTTAATGATAAGTTTAAACTATGAAACTTAGAGATATGCAGTTATATTCAATCTCTTTTATTGTAATCGGTAAAATACAGACAATTTTTATCTACTTTGAAATTTTAAAAAAAGGATGGATTGGGGTTAAATTAAATGAGGTAATATATTTAATTTGCAGTGAATGTAAACATTTTGAATTTTTAAGGTCTGAAATGCTTCAATACAAACTGTTAGCCTTCAGTTCCCTTTGTGCCACCTTCTAATGAAAAGTTGTCATTTGGCAACCAGAGTTGACCTGTGTGACCATGTCACATTCTGTGCATTGTTATCTAATGTGCAGCTGAGTTTGATCATTCAGGCAAACTGGAAATACATAAAACAAGCTCTAAAATTGCAGAAATCCATGTAGTGGAATCTCCTTAGAGATACAGAAATGATTGAATGTTATGGGTCAGTTCTTTTGATGCAAATTTTTCTTTATGCTGCAGACAGGCATTTGTGGGCCTGCATATATTATATTTTAACATATAATTTTCACAGATGCCATAGATCTCATAAAGTCTTACAAGCACAGAAACATGTTGGACTCCAATGCGATCACCAAGAAACTATTTACACTAATCACATACCTATCAATTTTCTTCCCTTTCCCAATTCTACACTTCATACACCCACTAGGGGCAATTTATGGGGTCTAATTAACCTTTGGAATGTGGAGTACATTGACTGTCTACAAGAAACTCACAGGAATACATGGAGAATGTGAGCTTTGGAAATCTGGTGGTGGAAGTCAAGAGTAAACGCAGGTTACCAAAGCTGTGAAGCAGCAGCTCTACTAGCTTTATGCCATTCTACGCAGGAAATCCAGACTGGAGTGAGGTTTCAAGAATGGAGAAAATCTGAGTTTTCCAAAAGCTAGATGTCCAGCATAGGGTAGAAATGTGCCCTGCAGAAAAAGCAACTTCAGGCCAGAAGAAGCATTCAAAAATCCCAGGTGCACAGCATTGACCATGGGTGAATATTGTTGTGATCTTAAACATGCCTATATGATTAATTGCTTTTCCTTTGTTTACATATATAGCCCTTAATATAATTTGTGCACATAATTTTATTCCCTCTTAACCTATTGCTCTCCAATAAGACAGATGATGAACTCTAAGACCTCCATAACTGAATACAGCAATGTGCACAACAGACATCAGCCACCATTGAGTGGAATGATTTGAAAACCAATTAGTCCTGGACAACATTTAACTTTACTTCTACAGGAACATAGGCCCAGCTGCAAAGATCTCAGTCACAATTGCCTTAGAAAATTTTAGCTTTTGGAAATACTGTTCCTTATGTGAGTGGAGGGTGAATGGAATTTGTTTTTAGGGAAACATAGAAGCTCCAGAGTTTTTATTTCCAGCTAATCATGTCCTGCTCACATTCATGCTGGAGCAACAAAATTTAAAGAATGGATACACCTTAATATTGAGAGAATACCTCTAGAAATATTGTAGCTCCACATTATAATAATAGTTAATCCCATGTTACTCCAGCTAACTTCCCAAAGAAACCATTTGGGGCAGGCACTGAATGTGCTTTGCAGGATAGTGATGTCACTCAACATGGTTTCATGTGGATATGGGTCGAATGCATAGAAAACTTGATGGAATCTTTCAATATGCGCATGGCTTGCTGCAATCGACCAAATGCAATTTGGAATTGATTTATGCAGCATTTCAGACTTGTACTGCTTAAAAAACCTGCAACAAGATCAAATTTCTACGCTAAAGTCTCTGTGGTGACTACTTAGCAATTAACAATTGATTTCTGGTTCTCTTACATGCATGTCATAACCACATTAAGCCATTCAGATCTTAAGAAACAGTTTAAAGATTTTTATAGGGATAAATCATTTATTATATCTCAGCAGTATTTAAATAAATATATTAAAATGTATCTAAATACAACACTCTCTCTGAAATCATCCTTATTTTGGATTTCCTCATGGAAAAATAACAATTATATTACAATAAACACGTGGAAATCTGCAGATGCTGGAATTTCAAGAACACACACAAAATGCTGGTGGAACGCAGCAGACCAGGCAGCATCTATAGGAAGAAGCACTGTCGACGGCCCGAACTGTCGACAGTGCTTCTTCCTATAGATGCTGCCTGGCCTGCTGTGTCCCACCGGCATTTTGTGTGAATTATACGACAGACATGTTCTTTAAATATTGCCAGCAATTACTTCTCAACTTCTGTTCCTGCACTAAGTAACTATCATTGAATTTTACAAAGAAAAGTTATTTGGACTTTAGAAACTGTTGTAGCGATGTACTACATACACAGCTAGAGATGACACGCAGTCGGTAAGTCGTTTCGAGACTAGTTTATTCAAACTTCGTGGCGCTGGCATTTAATCCCTAGCGCCCGCCCTCTCCCGGCAGAAATGACATCAGAGGTGCATTATCAAAGTCTCCCCCCCGCGCGCTGGCTATTTGTGAGCCGGTTCGCCTGCGCAGAAAGTGGGTCGCCACTTAAACCCCCCCCCCCCCCCCAGAACAGGCAATACACCCCCCAATGACCACAGTCTGGATCAGCCTCTGTTTGGGAGGTCTGCCTCTGCGCCGCGGTGCCTGAACCTCGACCGGCTGCGCCAAGTCCACATGGGCTGGTTTGAGTCAGTCCACCGTGAAAACCTCCTTTTTCCTCCCAATGTCCAGAACATACGTGGACCCGTTGTTGTTGATCACCTTGAACGGCCCCTTGTACAGCCGCTGTAGCGGTGCCCGGTGTCCGCCCCTTCGTACAAACACAAACTTACAGTTCTGCAGCTCTTTGGGTACATGGGTCGGGGTCCGTCCGTGCTGTAAAGTCGGTACAGGGGCCAGGTTGCCGAGCCTTTCACGTAGTCTGTCCAGGACTGCTGTGGGTTCTTCCTCTTGCCCCCGTGGGGCTGGTATGAACTCTCCCGGGACGGCCAGGGGGTGCGTCGTACACCAACTTAGCCGACGAGGCGTGCAGATCCTCTTTGGGCACTGTGCGAATTCCAAGCAGGACCCAGGTAAGCTCGTCCACCCAGTTAGGTCCTCTCAGGCGGGCCATGAGAGCCGACTTCAAGTGACAGTGGAAGCGTTCCGTTCGACTGTGGGTGGTAGGCAGTAGTGTGGTGTAGCTGCGTTCCCAACAGGCTGACCACAGCCGACCACAGGCTGGAGGTGAACTGGGCGCCTCTGTCGGAGGTAATGTGGGCCGGTACCCTGAAGCGTGCTACCCAGGTTGTGATCAGTGCTCGGAGCGCAGGAATCGGCAGATTTGTCGGTGAGCGGGACCGCCTTTGGCCACCTCGTGAACCAGTCTACCATAGTTAGGAGGTACAGTGCTCCTCGGGACAGTGGTAGGGGGCCCACGATATCCACATGAATGTGGTCGAACCTCCGGTGGGTGGGTTCGAACTGCTGCGGCAGGGCTTTAGTGTGCCGCTGCACCTTGGCTGTTTGGCACTGTGCGCACGTTCTGGCCCATTCACTGACCTGCTTGCGAACTCCATGCTATACGAACTTGCTGGAGACCAGCCGGACAGTTGTCCTGATAGATGGGTGCGCCAAACTGTGTATGGAGTCAAAAACTCGCCGCCTCCAAGCTGCCGGGACAATGGGGCGAGGATGGCCAGTAGCCACGTCGCACATGAGGGTCCTCTCACCTGGGCCTACGAGAAAGTCCTGCAGCTGCAAACCCGAGACTGCGGTCCTGTAGCTGAGCATCTCGTCGTCTGCCTGCTGCGTCTCCGCCAGTGCTGCATAGTCCACCCCCAGGGACAGGGCCTGGACAGCTGGTCTGGAGAGTGCGTCCGCCATGACGTTGTCCTTTCCCGAGACATGCTGGATGTCCATCGTGTACTCGGAGATGTAGGACAGATGTTGCTGCTAGCGAGCCGACCAGAGATCAGACACCTTTGTGAACGTGAAGGTCAACGGTTTGTGGTCCGTGAACACGGTGAACGGCCTGCCTTCTAAGAAGTACCTGAAATGCCGGATTGCCAGATACAGTGCCAACAGCTCCCAGTCGAAAGCATTGTACTTGAGTTCGGGTGGTCGTAGGTGCTTGCTGAAGAACGCCAGGCGTTGCCAGTGCCCCTTGATGAGTTGCTCCAGCACCCCACCGACTGCTGAGTCGGATGCGTCCACCGTGAGTGCGGTCAGAACATCCGTTCTGGGGTGCACCAGCATCGCGGCATCTGCCAAGGCTTCCTTGGCTTTAACAAAAGCGGCCATGGCCTCCTCATCCCAAATAATGTCCTTGCCTTTACCCAACATCAGGGTGTACAAAGGGCGCATGATATGGGCTGCTGAGGGGAGGAAACGGTGGTAGAAGTTCACCATACCAACGAACTTTTGTAGGCCTTTGACCGTGTTGGGCTGGGCAAAGTGGTGGATCGCATCTACCTTGGCGGGCAGAGGTATTGCCCCGTCTTTGGTAATCATCCTGTGGCCCAGGAAGTCGATGGTATTGAGACCGAACTGGCATTTGGCCGGGTTGATCGTGAGGCCGAAATCACTCAGGCGGGAGTAGAGCTGGCAGAGGTGGGACAGATGCTCCTGGCGACTACTGCTAGCTATAAGGATGTCGTCCAAATAGATGAACGCAAAGTCTAGGTCACGTCCCACCGCATCCATTAGCCGCTGGAACGTCTGTGCGGCATTCTTCAGGCCGAACGGCATTCGGAGGAACTCGAACAGGCCGAATGGGGTGATAAGTGCTGTTTTGGGGATGTCTTCAGGGTGCACCGGGATTTGATGGTATCCCCGGATGAGGTCTACTTTGGAAAATATTCTTGCCCCGTGCAGGTTTGCTGCAAAGTCCTGTATGTGCGGCATGGGGTAGCGGTCTGGAGTGGTAGCCTCGTTCAGTCTGCGGTAGTTGCCGCATGGTCTGCAACCCCCGGCTGCTTTGGGCACCATGTGCAGGGGGGAGGCCCATGGGCTGTCGGACCTCCAATTCCCCAATTGTACAATCCCCAATTCCTCCATCCTCTTCAACTCCTCCTTCGCCAGGCGGAGCTTTTCCAGGGGGAGCCTTCGTGCACGGGCGTGGAGGGGTGGTCCCTTGGTCGGGATGTGGTGCTGAACCCCGTGTCTGGGCATGGCTGCCGTGAACTGCAGTGCCAGAATCGATGGAAAGTCCGCCAGGATTCTGGTGAATTCGTTGTCCGACAGCGTGATGGAGTCCAGGTGTGGGGCCGGCAACTTGGCTTCACCCATGGAGAATGTCTGGAAAGACTCGGTATGTACCAGTCTTTTCCCTTGCAAGTCGACCAGCAGGCTGTGAGCTCGCAAGAAGTCCGCTCCCAGGAGTGGTTGGGCCACGGCGGCCAGTGTGAAGTCCCACGTGAACCGGCTGGCGCCGAAATGCAGCTGCACTGTGCGGGTGCCGTAGGTCCGTATCGTGCTGCCGTTTGCGGCCCTCAGAGTGGGTCCTGGCTTTCTGTTGCGGGTATCGTACCCCGTCGGGGGCAAGACGCTTATTTCCGCTCCGGTGTCGACCAACAAGTGGCATCCCGACTGTTTGTCCCAGACGTACAAGAGGCTGTCCTGGTGGCGAGCCGCCATAGTCATTAGCGGCAGCTGGCCCTGGCCCTGGCCCTTGCAGGGTGGGCGACAACGGTGGGCTTTTGTGCCCCACCGCTGGTGGTAGAAACACCACTGTTCACTGGCCTCCTCACTCCTGCCTCTGTGCTGTGTGCGCTCCCCTGCCGGGCCTGGTCTGCTCTGCTGTTGGGCACGTGGCCTGGTAATCTGACCGATGGACGCCATGCTCTCCCTCTTGGCTTTCCACAGCACGTCTGCCCGGGCCGCCACCTTCCGGGGGTTGCTGAAATCTGCGTCGGCCAGCAGCAGATGTATGTCCTCGGGCAGTTGCTCTAGGAACGCTTGCTCGAACATGAAGCAGGGCTTGTGTCCATCAGCCAGGGCCAGCATCTCGTTCATCAATGCTGATGGCAGTCTGTCTCCCAAACCGTCCAGGTGAAGCAGGCGGGCACCCCGCTCACACCGTGAGAGGCCAAAGGTCCCAATGAGCAGCACTTTGAAAGCTTCATATTTGCTTTCTTCCGGGGGCGACTGTATGAAATCCGCAACCTGGGCGGCCGTCTCCTGGTCAAGGGCGCTCACCACGTGGTAGTAACGCGTGGAATCAGAGGATATCTGCTGAATCTGGAACTGGGCTTCTGCTTGGCTAAACCACACGCGTGGTCGCAGCGTCCAGAAATTCGGCAGTTTTAGCGAAACTGCGTGAACAGATGAAGAGTCGGTCATCTTTGGTCCAAATCCCATTTGGACTGTCGGGGTCACCAATGTAGCGATGTACTACATACAGAGCTAGAGACAACACGCAGTCGGTAAGTCGTTTTGAGACTAGTTTATTCAAACTTCGCAGCGCTGGCATTTAATCCTTAGCGCCCGCCCTCTCCGGGCGGAAATGACATCAGAGGTGCATTACCAAAGTCTCCCCCCATGCGCTGGCTATCTGTGAGCCAGTTCGCCTGCGCAGAAAGTGGGTTGCCACACTGTCTTTTTAAATCTATTCTTATGGCAGAGAAGGATGAGAAATGGAGTTGGATATCCAGAGCAAAGCCAGGTTCCCTATACAATAACCATCACTACACATCTGAGGAATACACACAAAATGCTGGAGGAACTCAGCAGCTCAGGCAGCACCTATGGAAAACGAGTATAGTTGATGTTTTGGCCAAGATCCTTCAGCAGGACTGCGGAAAATAAAAGATGAGGAGTCAGAGTTAGAAGGTGGGGGAAGGGGAGTAAGAAACACAAGGTGATAGGTGAAACCTGGAAGTGAGGAGGGAGGAGAAAGGGGGTGAAGTAAAAAGCTGAGATCTTAATTGGTGAAAGAGATACAGGGCAAGAGAAGAGGGAATCTGATAGGAGAGGACTATCAGACTCACCTTATTTTGTCCAGTCCTGCTGAAGGATCTCAGTCTGAAACGTAGACTATACTGTTTTCCATTTTATGTGTGTTGCATGCATTTCCAGCATCTGCAAATTTTCTCTCATTTTTGACTACAGATCTGAGCTTCATTTGCCATTCTTTGTTCCATATACCTTGATATTTTGTCAATAATACATTTACACATACACTTAACAAACTTAGGAATAACAGATGAAGATGTTACTGGCAATGTCGACATTTATTACCCATCACTAATTGCCCAAATCTGAGCAGGCATTGGTAATTGAGTACAGTGCTAAATGTTTACACACTACAATGTAAAGATGCCAGTTTGGCTAAAAAGGCAGATTCACACCGGTCATATCTATTAACATATTAAAAGGTTTGTACAAATATTTATAATATTAAGAAAAGTCATTATATAAATGGAATGGACATCAACATTTAAATATATATGTATAAATTAACAAAATAGAAAGCTAGGGTAACACACACAAAATGATGGAGGAACTTGGTAGGTCAGGCATCATCTATGGAGAGGAATAAACAGTCAATATTTTGGGTTGAGATCCTTCATCAGGACCTGACGAAGGCTCTTGGTCCAGAATGTTAACTACTTCAGAGGACATAACTATCCTCCAGCAATCTGGGTGTGTTACACTGGATTTCCAGCATTTGTAGAATCTTTTGTGTTTAAGAATAGAAAACTATATAATTCAATACAAAAAGACATAATTCATGAATTAAAATTTTCAATTTATTGGGAGGCTGATTACTTAATTAGCCACTACAAATTAGCTGATTATATAGGCAAAATGTTCAAAGTTGTTGGATTTTTTCACGTTATTTATGCTTACCGAGTTCGGTGTAAGAGGTGCAGCTCCAACAACATCAATGAACTGATCTTTTCCCTCCCCTTTCATTTCTTCAGAACTGGGTCCCACAGTTCCTATCTGCCCATCTATGCCAAAACCTTCTGACGACAGGTTAGTTGGCCCTGTTTTTGCCAGGGCCTCATATCGATGTCGTAGCATCTGAAGCTCATATTCACAATTGGCATATGCCTGCTTGAGTTCATACAACAGCACCAGATCGCTGCGAAGTTCGTTGAACATGTGCACTATCTCTTCTGTGGGCATTGGGTTTAGATCTGCAAATCAAGATCAAAGTAAACACATTCCTAAATTCTAGGAAATGTAAACTGCAACTTTCTAATCTATATAAGTTGTCTAATATTTGAAAGAATGGAAGGTTGATCGAACAATCAAAATGTGTCCAAATATGTAATATAACTTCAGGGTTGATAAAATTTGATAAAATCAAACTTCAGCACTATGGGAGCATATAAACCATTCCTCCAAAGTTGGCTTATTTTGCTTACAATTGTGTGCAGTTGAAACATCAGTTTACCTCAAACATGAATATCACCATTAGAGAATCCCTTTAAATCACTGCGACATTAGGACTACTGGCACCAAGCAAAGCCTGGACACATCACCAAAGTGACCTGAAGAGAAGTATTATAGGTCTTTTTATAATACCAAGTGATTTACTGGTCTTGCCAGATTTGTTTTAGGAGGAGAAACTTACTGTCATATTACAACTTCCACTGAAAGTATGGCATTACTCTGACTGAAATGGTCACATTATGCAAAAGCACTACACAAAATACCTTTGGTTATTAATAAAGTCTAAGGAGGTGCAACTAGACAAGTACAATAAATGTCTGGAATACTTGTCCAATCCAATTGATTATTCAAAAGACTTGTTAGCAACTTTCTATTATTCTGAAGTAGCAACTCAAGATGACAGAGCACATCTAGAGTATGGATCGCTTGCATGTCTGCATTTCCTACAACTTTACTAATAGAAATGTGTTTGAATAGCCAGTAAATTTACTTTTAAAGAGTTATTTTTAATGATTTTTTTAGCTCCATCATATATTTGTCTCATGTCAATTTCTAAAATTAAAAATATAAACAATTATGTGACTTTGAAGAAAGCAGTATTGCTTTGCTGATAAATGTGAGGTCATAGGTTGAAGCAATTTAATTAAAGCATACAACACATTTGTTTGTGAAGATTTTCTTGACTTTACAAGATAGTGTTGCATTCTTAACTTATTTAGGAATTGAAAATTTATCTGTAGAATATATCATAGATACAATAAATATGGCTAATATTTGATCTTAAAGACATATCAGCCATGATGTTGTCCACTGTAATTCTGCAATAAATAATGCATAATTGACAAATAGCTTCACATCAAATAATCCAGAATGACCTAATGCATAGTGCTGAGAATTAGGCACTGGAATTAAGATTGTTTTGTTGAATAGAACTAAAACATCTTTTTATTCTATACAACTGAACATGAATCGCTTTCCATTCTTCAAGCAGCAACACTGATGAGAGATTTTATGCATAAATACTTGCACAGCAACAACAGCATTTTCCAATATATAAACATCTGAGCTTCAAAAGTAACATTTGGCCCAGGTCCTGATAATGTGAAAAATGGCATTAAATACTGGTTGCCTTTTTTTGGTCCTCTAGCATCATGACCTAATCCTACTGAGATTTTTTTTAACCAATTAGAATTTTTTAAAATTACCTGCATTTATTATTTACTGGAAAGTCACTGACAGTATTGCGCTGAACAAACACAATGCGAAAGGAACTGGTCAGACATAAACTGTGAAGGGAAATGGCCAGTTGAGAGTTGGTATTTAAACCATTCATCTGGACAGTATTTTGCTGTTGCTTTATTTGTGATGTAAGAAACTGAATTCATGCTGTTCTGCAAATGGTTAAACATTGAACAAAAAGAACAGCAGTTTCAGTCCATCCACTTGGATTGGTTTTAATCCAGATTCTGGAACCAAAAGGGAAATATTAATCACTTTAACTCAATCAATCTTTTGATGTTAAATAGATTGAAGCTGCAACAGTTTTAAAAGTATGACATTGCACATTAATATGTTTCAGACTGTCCTTTTTCCATACACTAACTGGTCTGGCAATTTCACTGGTAATATATTCTTCAAAATTAATAGCATAATCAATGTACACATTTTTAATACGGTAATCAATAACATAATCAGGATATCCATTCTTTGCTTACCAACTCCCAATTCTGTCAGCATCTGTTCAATGGCTTTGATTTTTTTCTGGCCAACTGAGCTAGGCAGTTTCATCTAAATCCAGAAAGCAGGAGAAAATAATAATCAGATGACAAGTTCATTATGACTGTTACAAAAATGTTGAAACTAAAGTAGTTAGTGTTTCATTAACAAATATTTATCAGTTCCTTTGAAATTATTTTTTCCAGTCACAACATTCAGCATACAAAGGAAGAAATATATTGTATGTATTGGATGTGTTTTGGAAAGATCCCAGAGAGCTCAAACAAAATTACATGCAAATAATTACACACTGATTGGTGAAAAATTCGTTATCTATATGGATTACTGTTTTGTTGTTTACCACATTCTCAAATCAAGTGAAACTTACAATGTTAATACAAAACATGCAAACAGGTGCTTTTTCATGAACAGACAGAACAAAATCTGTTGGAAGATGGAACAAAGATAGCCATATTGTGCTGTCTACTGCCAGCAGTTCTGAATGCTACTGTATATGCAGTAAATCCTAAACTTCAGCACTTGATGTCAAAATCTCCCTTTGTGATTTCTTTTGGTATCCTGCTTTGCATATACCCATTAATCCGGACTAACATGGAAGGCCCACTGTTCTTGTAAATGCATATTTATTTATCTAATTTCCACTCAAAAGAGTACAGTATTTTTCAAAAATATAATCTAAACTGACAAACAGGATGCAAAGATTTCTGATTCACTTTTATATTATTGATACAAGTTGATTGTTATATCATTATGCTATCACATAGAAACATGAAACATGATGGTCTTTTTAATCATTCTGCTTTAATTAAGTTCTTGTTTTTAATAATTTTACTTTAGTTCTGTTTTAATTGTGAACTTTATTTATAAGAGATTTCAAAATTTCTCACATTTATAAACCATTAAAATCAAATACAACTGTTTCTGCCAGCAAAGATCCACCCTGGCTTTGCTGCTGGAAAAGTTTATCAGGGCACTTTAGGAGCAAGACCTTCTCACTAATCTCACAGAGACATAGTCTCTGTCTAAGACCATGTTGTCAAGCAAGCACAATACTGGGCTCTAGGATGCTTTCAGGAATGGCACTAAACCAAGTATGATGTTAGGCTCTCTACAGTCTTGCAGTAATAGGGCCAGAGGAGCATACAAGACCTTTCTTTTGGACATCTTGTCTTGGGCTTCTTGGTCCCAGAAATAAGCAGGAAACCTTTTAATTGGAATTCCAAGTGTCAGGATTCCCAGACTTCAAAAAAAGGGTTGGGCAAGCAGTATAATACATATTTGTGTATTCAACTACTTTGTGGTTTCCTAAATTATTAATAATGCAAATGTATGAATGATCATGAGAAGTTTTACTTTACTTTGGCTTGTGCCTCCTAAGACCTGCATTTTCTTCAATTAATTTCAGGTGTAGATGACAATTATCATTTTTATCAAGTCCAGTAACAAAAGGGTAACATGATCCGTCACCATTAGCCCCCAAAGCTACTTCATGCTACACTAAAAAAAATCTTGTCTATATATTAATAATATATACACACTCTTGCAAATGGTAGTGTTTATGTTTTCCCTATTTTAATTTAAACCTGATTTATCAACAACAGTAATTTCAATGCCCAGGGCATTTCAGACTTTTAAAATTCACATTAGGATCTATAGAATTGGAATTATATCACACAACCAGTCAATGGAACACGAAGAAAAGATGCATTATAATGTTAGGTATACAAAATATGTAAAATATTGCAGGTTCTATGAATTGATGCATGGCTATATTTTATATAAATAAATACAATGAAGGGAAGCGTCTTTCATCACTATAATAGGTCAGAAATATTAATCCTGCTTTTTAATTTGGCATTTAAAAGTGGCAGTCAAAATATAACTGAAATCGACCAAAGAACAAAAAATCATAATCAGGTTTATTATCACAGGCAGGTGCTGTGAACTTCATTTAATTTTATGTACATTAAATTTCACAAAGACAAGGCACTTAAATAACCTTCATTTTTGACGTTGCCTCCTTCATGTAAATATATATTTGATTTGTGCAGATAACAAATAAATTTGTCATACTACAGATTTGAAATGTACCAAATTGTAGGTTTGAAACACAAATCATTTTATAAATGACCTGGATGAGGAAGTGGAGGGATGGGTTAGTAAATTTGCTGATGACACAAAGGTTGGAGGTGTTGTGGATAGTGTGGAGGGCTGTCAGGGGTTACAGCGGGACATTAATAGGATGCAAAACTGGGCTGAGAAGTGGCAGATGGAATTCAACCCAGTTAAGTGTGAGATGGTTCATTTTGGTAGGTCAAATATGACAGCAGAATACAGCATTAATGGCAGACTCTTGACAGTGTGGAGGATCAGAGGGATTTTGGGGTCCGAGTCCATAGGACACTCAAAGCTGCTACGCAGGTTGACTCTATAGTTAAGAAGGCTTACGGTGTATTGGCCTTCATCAATCGTGGGATTGAGTTTAAGAGCCGAGAGGTAATGTTGCAGCTATATAGGACCCTGGTCAGACCTCACTTGGGAGTACTATGCTCATTTCTGGTTGCCTCATTACAGGAAGGATGTAGAAACCATAGAAAGGGTGCAGAGGAGATTTACAAGATGTTGTCTGGATTGGGGAGCATGTCTTATGAGAACAGGTTTAATGAACTTGGCCTTTTCTCCTTGTAGCAACGGAGGATGAGAGGTGACCTGATGGAAGTATACAAGATAATGAGAGGCATTGATCGTGTGTACAGTTAAAGGCTTTTTTCCAGGGCTGAAATGGCTAGCACAAGAGGGCATAGTTTTAAGGTACTTGGCAGTAGGTACAGAGTAGATGTCAGGGGTAAGTTTTTTTTATGCAGAGAGGGTGGTCAGTGTGTGGAATGGGCTGCCAGCGGAAATGATAGGGTCTTTTAAGAGACTCCTGGATAGGTACATGGAGCTTAGAAAAATAGAGGGCTATGGGTAAGCCTAGGTAGTTCTAAGGTAAGGACATGTTTGGCACAACTTTGTGGGCCGAAGGGCCTGTATTGTGCTGTAGGTTTTCTATGTTTCTAAATCAGATATAGTTTAAAATGTAAACCAAAGTACAAGACATATGTGCCTAAGATTTGTAAAACTGCATTTGACCCGATTTCATTTTCAACACTATGTGGCATTTCACTACAGATTCATTTTGTCACAAAGACATACAGCACAGAACCAGACCCTTTGGCCCACCAAGTCCATGTTGACCATTTAGCACACATGAACACTAATTCTACATTAACACCACTGAGTTGTGCAGCACAGGTCACCTAGAAAATTTATGACAATCCTTCTGCCTTTACCTACATTAGGAGTATATTCCGGTGCCAACATAGCATGCCCACAATGCTATTTCTATTACTACTTAGGTGTCGATCCCAATTTTGTTTAAACATCGTAATTATATCTAATTCCATCACCACCTCTGGCAGTGTGTTCCAGATATTATTCTCCAAGTAAAAAAATTACCTCTCAAATCCCCTTTGAAGCTCATACCTGTCACCTTAAAACTATGCCCCCAATTTGTTCTCCTTTAGATTTCACTCAATTGCTCCCCAGATTCTACCACTTACCTAGTCAATGGGGGCAATGTAGGTTAACCAATTAACTTACCAAAGTACATGTATTTGAAATGTCGTAAGAAATCAGAACACCCAAAGAAACGAACATAATCATAGGAAAAAAAGTGCTCAAACTTCTACCCATACTAAATCCAGGATGTTGGAATTGTGAGGAAGTAATTCTACTAATGCATTACTATGACTTTCACTAACTGCACGATTGTGCATCTTTGCATTGAAAAAAAAGTTTTCATCTTCCTTTATTCACAATGAAATGCTAATTCAGAGCATCATTCAACATGGGACAATTATGATATTTTTCCATTTTTACTGAGATGCCACAGCTGGCATCTACATTACCTAGGATAATCATTCTTTATTTCTCCAACTACATTCAGAGTTGTTGAATTAAGGTTTAGTGGAAAGTGTAGTGATGCTAGTAATCCTGGCTAGGAGGGGAGGGAATACCAGGAGAATTGACAATTGTGTCATGATATTACCCCGACAGTTAAAATTGAACGGCTGTGAATTTCAAATATTTCTGAGCACCTTTGGATGTTAGAACATATTCAAGACCAGTAAATATTATGTGAGCACCAGGGGCAAGATTATAAAACTCATCTACAATTATTCTTTGAATGTAATTACACATTAGTCATTAACAAAAGGTAATTTTGTTGTGCCACTTATTAGCAAACGAATCTTGACCTTTGAGGCTCATGTAAATCAACATTTCCATTGCTTGCAATTAGCTGGCTTGATCATTGATAGTCAAGAAAAATGAGGTTATTGCTCAGAAACTCAAAATAAAAGTCACAACTGAAAAGATTAAAAATTTAATGGAAATGTAGGGAAATTTGAAAACTACAGGAAAAAAATGAGAGTTTTTGAAAATGGTCCCTAGGAACATTTGATGTTTGAACTGGATGATCACTTCTTTACAGTCATTCCAATAAACAAATTGCAATATGTTAATCCACAGGAGCTAATGCATTATTAAATGTATTTGGGTAATAAACTCCTTGCTTTGATTAAATAAATTTTGCATACTGATTCGTCTGTACTCATCAGTCTTTAAGACAAATAAACTGACATGGTTAAGTTTTCAGATATGAGTTTTACATTGGTGATATAAATCATGAAATGTTGGTAATGATAGTAAATTAAAATACACTTTAGCTGTTGACACTGTGTACCCTTTTAATAAATTAGCCCTCCATATTACTGAAGCATGGAACAAGTTTATCTTATATGGCTTAAGATTTTTTTTCATAGGATTATCAAGACGATCTTTCAAAATCAGTGAATTTACATGCATTCCGCATTGTAGAAATTTACAAAAATTCTAACATCACGCTTTCTGGCGTAATAATTCAGTAATTTTACCTGCATGAATAACCTGTAGTTCTACCTTTTCATATTATATCGACAGTGATTGAATCAGATCCAGAAGGTTGGATCTGATTCCCAATGCTGACTACTAGGCGAAGCCTTTGATAATCCCAGTTTATCTTGCTAACAACTACCCAACTCTCACAAACAAAAGCAACACACACAAAATACTGGAGGAACTCAGCAGGCCAGGCAGCATCTATGGGAAAAAATACAGTCAACATTTTGGGCCAAAAGCCTGCTATTATGTTTCAAGTTAGGTAATGCACTTTAAAGATGCTAATGTTAACATTTTTTTTAAGGAGAAAGGGAAGAATAGGACAGTCATCATATGCTCTTTGGTCACTCATAAAAATTAAGCCTAGTCCTCAGTGAGCTCCCTCAAACAGCTCAGGTCATAACCTAAACCAGGGGTTCCCAACCTGGGGTGCCCGCACCCCCGGGGGTGCAAAATGGAATTTCAGGGGGTGAGACAAAGAGTGGCTTGAGTCACGAGTCATCACTCAGCCAGCTGCCAGTGTGCCTCGAGAAGTGGTAGTAAGGTTTGTCCCAAGCACAACCCAGTCTCCCGCTGCCCGAGTCAGCGTTGAGGATTCTCATCAATGTTAGCTGGGAAGTTACACCTCAGAGTTGAGGAGTCTCATCAGTGTTACCTGGGAGTTACACCTCAGAGTCGAGGAGTCTCATCAATGTTAGCTAGAAGGTTACATCTTAGAGTTAAAAATCATCTCATAATGCCAAAATCTTTATACATTCTGAATCAACCATCGAGTAACGACTTCGCGTTAAAACCAAACCCGCAGACAGTAGGTAAATTATTCAATTATAAAATTTTTTAAAGCCGCATTTTGATAAAAAGCAGCTGAAGTCATTCATTTGTATTTGTCTCAATGCATTAAAGAAGTTTTTGAATTTTGAAGGTTTTTTCTCTTAAAAGGTTTTTTTCTTGAATCGTTGATAATTTTGAATTGTGTTAGATGAGGAGGTATCATGGTTAGCACCGAGGACCTGGAATCGTGTGATGGGAGTTCATATCTCTGGTAATAATCGGAAATAGGTGTGTAAATTCAGTAAAGAGTAGCCTAATAAGTCGCGTCCCATCCCCGTAGCATTTCCACCTGACGATTTAACTTGGTGTAACCGCAGATAATATCGTAATATAATAGTCAAAAGCGTATTGTTATGACCCCAGCCCCCTCCTTTGTGAGAATCGCAAGAGCCCTAGTCAAGGGGGGGTCAAATGACCCAAGAGGGGGAGAGACGTGCTGAATAGACACAGGAAAATGGGAGAGAGAGGGAGACGTGCGGAAGACCACGTTCCCCCGGGAAGCAGAATAAAGTGACTCTGACTATTGTCTCATGAAGACCACGTGTAAAGCCCTCGGGCAACGTGGGCTGGTTGAGAGAGAGAGATTGACACCGGCGATCCCGTGAGGAAGATAAAAGGTGGGCTGCCGAGGCGGGGCCACAGACGCACCAGAAGACACGCTAGAAATCCTGCGACAGCGTTTTGATATCGACAGCTGGAGGTGGGGTTCGTGTGCGTCTTTTCCTTGCCTGGGATTGGCGACCTCACCACGGAAGAACGGCCTAGCTACAGGGGAGGCCACAGATGAGAGTCCATTCCCCAACGAGACTTCCGACGAACTCCTACAGGTTGGAAAACCTGTCGGGTAAATGTTTCATTCAATCTCTCTCTTTCTAACAAAAGTGCACCAACGCGACACCACAACGACGGCAGCTGGTGGAACTGCAGTGACCGCAAAAGACTTTTAGATATCCAGCAAACAATATATATCTACATTACCCCTAGACAACGATAGAGCTTATTTCTGATTGATTGTTACTATACCTGTGCTTTAGATTGAGTTGTGACGACGTATATGATCTGAATGTTTTGTATTAACCATACGTTTGTGCCCCTTTATAAATAAAAACGTTTGAAAATAGTAGCATCAGGCTTCAGCGGACCTATCTATCTTTGCTGGTCAGTCACCTGGTTACTGGGGAACGTAACAGTATTTCTTGCGATACTTTGTTATAGGCATGTCTGGTTGAGTGAAGCGGTCATCCCAGACTTAGTTTTTCTCATACTAGCTCATATTTTTCTCTTTACCCTTAACCCTTCATCATGTCAAAAAGAAGAAAATGGAATGCTTTGATTTCACTTGCTCAACAGGAAATGATGGCTTGCAAAAACCCAGTGCATTCTTTGTAGCGTTGTGTTTTCCAACTCAGATCTGAAGCCATCCATGCTTCAAGAGCACTTCAAGAACAAGCATGGTGGAGCTGATGTTGAAGGACATGATGGTGGGTCATTGAAAATCAAAAGAGCTCATTTTGATTCACAAGGAACTCTTCCAAAATTAGGTTTTGTTTCTGTTGAAAAACCACTACTTCTTGCTTCATACAAAGTAGCATATAAAATGGCCAAATCCAAGAAGCCCCATAAAATTGCGGAAGATCTCATCAAGCCATATGCACTGGAAATGGCCACAATTATCCTGGGCAAAGAAGCAAGAAAAAAATTTGAACAGGTGCCCCAATCAAATAATGCCATTCACAACCGTATCAGTGATTTCAGTGAAGATAGTTTGGACCAAGTCATCTCAGATGTCAGCGCTAGTCTTCTTAAAATCTCTATTCAGTTGGATGAGTCAACTGATGTCTCCAGTTGTAGTCAACTCATCACAGTAGTGAGGTATGTCAATGATGGTGCTGTGAAGGAAGATTTCCTGTTTTGTAAAGATCTGAAAACAAACACAACTGCAAAGGATGTGATGCAGCTGGTGAAAGACTTACTTGCCAAACATAATTTAGATATCAAAGTCATTGGTTCTGTGTGCACTGATGGGGCACCTGCAATGCTTGGAAATAAATCTGGCTTTTCTGCATTGACGAAAAAGGAGATTCCAGGCTTGCAAGTTACCCATTGTTTTCTTCATCGGCATGCTTTGGCATCAAAAGCATTGCCTCCAAATTTGAAGAAAGTCCTTGATACTTGTGTGAAGATCATCAACTGGATCAGGGGGCGTGCTTTGAACCATTGCATCTTCAAATCATTTTGTGAGGATCTGGGAAGTGAGCATTCAGTTTTGCTTTTCCACACAGAAGTCCGTTGGTTGTCACGAGGACAAGCTTTAACCTGCTTCTTTGAACTGCGGGAAGAAATCAAAGTTTTTCTAGAGGAGCATGAATGTTATCTGGTTGGGGCAATGGAATCACAGGAATTTGCCCAAATGCTGGCTTACTTAGCTGACATTTTCACTCATATGAATGACCTGAGTGTTCTTCTTCGAGGAAAATGGATAAACATATTGAAGGCTTGTGAAAAGTTGAATGCCTTCAAAGAAAAGTTACGTCTTTGGCGTTGAAGGATGGAAAGAGGCAGTCTCTCAAATTTTCCTTCACTAGAAGAGATGGTTAATGATGCTGGATCCATAACTCTTACTGTGCATGAAGAAATTGTGGCTTATTTGGAAATGCTGTCAGAATCGTTTGATGGATATTTTGCTGCTGGAGACCTGAAGATTTCAGAAGAATGGATCATGAATCCATATTCCTACAATTTGGAGAAAATGTCAGATGATGAAGAGCTAAAGGAAGATCTTATTGACTTGCGGACAAATCAAGCTCTTGAAATGCAATTTGAAAGCAAGACTTTGGAGGAGTTTTGGTGTGCAGCTCTGGATATGTTCCAAAGACTTGGTGGAAAAGCACTCCGTGTCCTCATTCCATTTGCAACAACATACTTGTGTGAATCTGGATTCAGTTCTCTTTTGTCAATCAAGACAAAATCTAGGAATCGCCTGAATCCACAGGCAGACCTGCGGATCGCAGTCAGCAAGAAAGTTCCACGTTTTGACAAAATCATGAATGAGAAGCAGGAGCAAAGAAGTCATTGAATTTTATGTTCACAATTGGGATTGATTTTACTGTTTACAATTTTTTCTGAATAAATTAGAATCTAATTGCTCAATTTATATTTGCATTTTATGCACTGAGTTAAAAGCTTATTTTTTTAAGTTCAGTTTGTTCACCCGCAGTATTGTATGTGGTTCAATTTGTGGTTCAAAAGTTAGAAATTAGACTTCTTCATCTTCAAATGTGATACTACTTTTGTAGGGGGTGCGAACATTAATCAAACATTTCCTAGGGGTGTGGGGCATAGAAAAGGTTGGAAACCATTGACCTAAACAAATTTATAGTTCCAAATATCTTCTCAGAATACAAAATCTTTATTAAGTTAGAATAGCACACGACTGTGTGTTTAGCCGCCTGTTCGACTCACTTTCTACTTATAACTGTGAGGCTAAGAGTGCTGACAACACCACTGTTGCTGACCGAATCAAAGGTGATGATGAATCAGCATACAGGAGGGAGAGTTAAAAATTGGCTGAATGGTGCTACAACTACAATCTCTCATTCAACGTCAGCAAAGACAAAGAGCTGATTGATGTCTTCAGGAGTAGGAAACCTTGTGAATCTCTTCTGCAACCTTCCAGCTTAATGACATCCTTCCCATAGCTAGATTACTAGAACTGTACACAATATTCCAAGTGTGATTTCAACAATGTCCTGTTTAAGTTGTAAATTGACATCCCAACTCTTATACTCAATACCCTAACTGATGATGACAAGCATCCCAAATACCTTCTTCACCACCCCATCTACCTGTGTCACCACTTTCAGGGGACTATGTTTCTGTACTCATCGGTCTCTCTATTCTACAGCACTCTCCAGGGCCATGCTGTAACTGTCTAAAACCTGTCATGGCTTAAAATTCCAAAATGCCACATCATGCCCTTGCCCAAATTTAATTCCATCTGCCATTCCCTGACTCACTTTCCCAATTGTTCTAAATCCTTGTGTAATCTTAAGTAACCTTCTTTATTGTTTATGATACCACCAACAAATTGCACCATCTGCAATTTTACGAACCGTGCAACCTATGTTCTCATTCAAGTTGTTATTATAGATGGCCAACACCAGCAGACCCAGCATCAATCCTGGTGGCACACCTCCAGCCACAGGCCTCCAACCTGAACAAAAATATCTTCCATGGCACCCTCTGACTCTTACCACAATGCCAATTTTGTATCCCACTGGCTAACCCACCATCAATCACATGTGATCTAACTTTCAGTTCCAACCTACTATGCAAGGACTTCTCAAAGGCCTTGCTAAAATCCACACAGTCAACATCCATGGCCCCTTGGCAAACGCTTTCAATTTAAATTAATGAGACATAGTTTACATTGCACAAAACCATGCTGACTATCCCCAATCAATGCCTACCTATTCAAATACAGATAGATCCCGTCTCTCAGAATCCCCTCACACCACTAACATTAGATTGACTGGCCTCTCCTCACAGCTAACAGTGATAGTAATATCTCTTCAGTGTACAGATTTTCCAGCATACTGCTGAAAAACTACAAGAGGTTGGTGCTCTGCTGATGGATTCCAAGAGGCCAATGTCAGAACAGGGCCAGCTGATAAAGCAAGAATGTACCGTTACTACATGTTTGGTAGTTTCTGATTGTGAATTTGAACCTCTCACAAGAAATTTTTGCACTACAATTCAAATCAAATGACACATATAAAAATTGATAAATGACACTCCATTAATATCACATTTATACAATGTCCGCCCAATTTAAACATTGAAAATTTTTAAATCCTTACCCGTTGACTTCGTAATGTGACTCCTGCAGACTTGAAATCTGGAAATTTGATGCCAGCAGTCTCTGGTACAGTCTATAAAACAAGAGTAAACAGAATATGTTGGAACAGAATTACATACATTCTTGGAAATCTGAATGCCAAACCATCTGTAATTTTTGATGATCTTGGCTGAGGAATTCCATAGTAGTTCTACACGGGGAAAAAGAACTTAAAAAGCAACAACCAAAATCCAATCAATGCTAAAAGGTTCACAAATCAATCTTAAGTAACTTGTTGCACTTTTATTGCAAATGATGCTAACAAACATTTGATTAAGACCAACTCAAAATTATTTAAACTGAAAAAACATTTAGTATCCTACTTTATGTTATTAGCTACTCTGACTTCATATTTCATCTTTACACTTCCTATAGCTTTTTTCCGTTGCTTTTGTTGGATTTTAAAAGCTTCCCATCATTCAACTTCCCACTCACTTTTGGTACCTTATATGCACTTTTTTTGGCTTTTATGCAGTTCTTAACTTCACTTGTCAGCCACGGTTGCCCGCCTCTGCCATTTGAGAACAACTTCTTCTGTGGGACATATCTATCCTGCACCTTGAATTGCAGTATGAATTCAATCATATTATGAACACTGCTTCCGAAGGTTTCTTTACATTAAGCTCCCTAATGAGATCTGTGTTGTTACACAACACCCAATCTAGGATAGCCTTTCCCCAATTAGGCTCAAGCACAAGCTTCTCTAAAAGCCATCTTGTAAGCAGTCAACAAATTCCCTCTCTTGCTATCCATTATTAAAGAGGAGGAAGTACTGGCGCTTTTAAGGAATATAAAAGTGGATAAATCTCCAGGTCCTGACAGGATATTCCCTAGGACCTTGAGGGAGGTTAGTGTAGAAATAGCAGGGGCTCTGACAGAAATATTTCAAATGTCATTAGAAACGGGGATGGTGCCGGAAGATTGGCGTATTGCTCGTGAGGCTCCATTGTTTTAAAAGGGTTCTAAGAGTAAACCTAGCAATCATAGGCCTGTCAGTTTGACGTCAGTGGTGGGTAAATTAATGGAAAGTATTCTTAGAGATGGTATACATAATTATCTGGATAGACAGGGTCTGATTAGGAACAGTCAACATGGATTTGTGCATGGTAGGTCATGTTTGACAAATCTTATTGAATTTTTTGAAGTGGTTACAAGGAAAGTTGACGAGGGTAAAGCAGTGGATGTTGTCTATATGGACTTCAGTAAGGCCTTTGACAAGGTTCCACACAGAAGGTTAGTTAGGAAGGTTCAATCGTTAGGTATTAATATTGAAGTAGCAAAATGGATTCAACAGCAGCTGGATGGGAGATGCCAGAGAGTAGTGGTGGATAACTATTTGTCAGGTTGGAGACCAGTGACTAGTGGTGTGCCTCAGGGATCTGTACTGGGTCCAATGTTGTTTGTCATATACATTAATGATCTGGATGATGGGGTGGTAAATTGCATTAGTAAGTATGCAGATGATACTAAGGTAGGTGGCGTTGTGGATAAGGAAGTAGGTTTTCAAAGTTTGCAGAGAGATTTAGGCCTATTAGAAGAATGGGCTGAACGATGGCAGATGGAGTTTAGTGCTGTGTGAGGTGCTACATTTTGGTAGGAATAATCCAAATAGGACATACATGGTAAATGGTAGGGCATTGAAGAATGCAGTAGAATAGAATGATTTAGGAATAATGGTGCATAGTTCCCTGAAGGTGGAATCTCATGTGGATAGGGTGGTGAAGAAAGCTTTTGGTATGTTGGCCTTTATAAATCAGAGCATTGAGTATAGGAGTTGGGATGTAATGTTAAAATTGTACAAGGCATTGGTAAGGATGAATTTGGAGTATTGTGTACAGTTCTGGTCACCAAATTATAGGAAAGATGTCAACAAAATAGAGAGAGTACAGAGAAGATTTACTAGAACGTTACCTGGGTTTCAGCACCTAAGTTACAGGGAAAGATTGAACAAGTTAGGTTTTTATTCTTTGCAGCGTAGAAGGTTGAGGGGGGACTTGATAGAGGTATTTAAAATTATGAGGGGGATAGATAGAGTTGACGTGGATAGGCTTTTTCCATTGAGAGTAGGGGAGATTCAAACAAGAGGACATGAGTTGAGACTTAGGGGGCAGAAGTTTAAGGGTAACATGAGGGGGAATTTCTTTACTCAGAGAGTGGTATCTGTGTGGAATGAGCTTCCAGTAGAAGTGGTAGAGGCAGGTTCGGTATTGTCATTTAAAGCAAAATTGGATAGATATATGGACAGGAAGGGAATGGAGGGTTATGGACTGAGCGCAGGTAGGTGACACTAGGTGAGAGTAAGCATTCGGCACGGGCTAGAAGGGCCGAGAACGTGCTGTAATTGTTATATGGTTATAAAACTGTTGACAATACTCCAAGTGCAGTCTGTTTTGTTCTGGTGCTGAGCTTCTTATCCACACTTATTCAGGCTGGTGAGGTGTGTTCCATCACTTGTGCCTTGTCAGGAGGCAAGTCACTTAGTTAGGAAATCAAACCTCTAACTCACTCTTCCAGTCACAATATTTATGGGGCAGGTCAATAGTGATTGCCAGGACACTTATGCTGGGAGTAGCATCAATGCCAAAAGCATTAGGATTCAAAGATAGACGGTTAAACATGGTATTGCTGGAAATTTCATTGCCTAGCACTTCTGTGGTGTGAATGTTAAGGCTGATTTATACTTGTGCATACAGGCTACACTGCAGCCCACGCCATAGCCCTGATTTTCACTTCTGCATCGCTCTACGCTGTAGCGAGCATGCGTTGGTGTGCGCCAAAACATTAGTTGGCAGTGGGGCTTCTGTGCCACTGAGCTGAGTTTCTTTCTGAGAGACATGGACGAGGAAATGCATTTCAAACATTTTCGCTTGTCGGCAGGTAGATTTGACAATTTGGTTCATCTATTTCGCATCAGTGTATGCGCAGCCTACAAACATGGCAGAGAAGAAGCAAATGGAAATGCGATGCTACCAAGTGGACCAATCACAGTTGTTTCTGGCTGCGTCACCACGATGCGTGAGTAACTTTTCTGGAGAGGTGCACGTCATCCTACTGCATAGGGTACAGTGTAGGGCATGCGACACCTACGGCATAGATGCGACGCACAAGTATAAATCAGCCTTTACTTGCCACATATGCATGCTTAAAGTATAATAATGGTCTATCAAGAGAATTAAAATTATGTTATTACAGTACACAGTTTGAAATAATCTGAGCAGTTCTGGGCACCATTGCTTAAGAAGGTTACACTGGCTTAAACAAAAATGTGGCATAGAGTTATAATGATATCTGGACTCTTGATGTATACAAAATTTTTATTCTTGGAATTAAGAACATTGCAGGAAATTTCAATGCAATTTCAAGGTTAAGGGAAGCAAAACTCCAGATAGAAATTATTTTTTTATTATCCAGGATAATCAACTACTATTTTTTACCTGCGATCTAGCCCTTTCAAGAGTAAACTTAGAAAATATATTGCTCTTCAAGAATGGTAAAAACTTGGAACTCTTCTGCAAACTTCAATTGAAACTAAGTAAATTGTTAACTTTAAAGCAGAGTAAAACCATATTTTACTTAAATATAATTCTATACAAGGGGCATTTCTGCTCTCTTAGGTCAGCTTGATTTTATTGAATGACAAAGCAGAATCAAGAGGTTAACACACAAAATGCTGGAGGAATTCAGCAGGCCAGGCAGCATCTATGGTAAGGAGTACAGTCAACATTTTTGCCCGAAATGTCGACTGTACTCTTTTCCATAGATGCTGCCTGGCCTATAGAGTTCCTCCAGCATCTAATGTGTGTTGCTTGGATTTCCAGCATCTGCAGATTTTATCTTATTTGTGATAGAGTCACGAGGTTAAATGTTTATGCCTATTCCTGTTAGGATGGTCATTCAGCAAAATTCTCAGCTGAGGGACCTAATCTGTTTCTCATTCCTAAAATCCCAGGATGTGGATTTGTAACCTGTTGCTTCAAAATGAAATAATAATATTAAAAGTTAACCTGTCATTTTAAAGCCATGAACCTCAAATGCATGTGTATCTATTTCATCCAGTCATTAAATAAATTACCTATAACCAAAGCCAGTGGAATACTTTTATGAGAGGTAGATACTGGAAAGAAATAGCTCAACATCTGTTTTGGGTAACAAGGAGAAAAATAATGACTATCTTAAAAATTCTATTCTTTTTCTTAAAAAAAGAATTTATGGAGCATTTATGGACTCTCACCGGTTTTTCTGTTTCCTTTTTCTGTGGAAGTTTCTTTTTCGCTGCCTTTCGCTCTGCCCTGCGCATTTCTGTGGTATTGTCTGCAGCCGTGATGAGTTTCTGCAAATCCTGCGTTTTCTTCTCTCGCTCTTTTTTCCTCATTTCAATTTTCCTTAATTCCTGTATTAAATACTCTTCTTCAGCCACCTACAATTAAAGAAAATAATTAAACATCATTAAAAATATTTCTGACGTCTGGTAGAATAGATGGACAATTTTACTAAAGTCAATTACTTAGCTAATGCAGAGTCTTTGGAGATGGACAAACAGGGAATTTGTGTCTCTCTTCAAATTTCCCATTTAAATGTGAGTAACTACATTGTTGTGGATCAGGAGTCACGCTCAGACAAAATCCCAAATTCTGTCCCTAAAAACTGAGGAACCACACGTTTAATAACAATCTGCTATTTTTACAAACACCATTATTGATATGAGGATTTTATTCCTGATTTATCTAATTAAATGAATTTAATTTCCTTGGTCACCTTTAACTATGTCTCCATATAACATAAAATGTAAAAAAAAATTGTCGACCATCTAGCTCCTCAAGCCCTCCTTTCAACATCATTATTAACCTCATCTTTTACCTAAATCTGCTTTATTCTTGCCTGATCCCCTTAACCTTTAATTCCTGTGTAGTACAAAAGATGATCTGAGCCTTGAATAAACTTAATAACCTTTTAACTGTACTTCAGACCACTAAACAACATGAACTTTTGTTGCGCTCTATTTAACACAAATATATCCTTATTTAAATAAGGAGGTTACTATTGTATGCAGTACTACAAATATGATCTCACCAATGGTCCCAGCAATGAATTGAAATTGAATTTATTTAAATTTTACATCCGTCCCACAATGTGACGGAGTAAAAATCTTTGCGTTATGTCACCATCGCAATGTACAGACTTGTGAATTTACAAGTCTAATGGCTTGCAGAAAGAAGCTGTCCCGTAGCCTGTTGGTCCTGGCTTTAATGCTACGGTAGCGTTTGCCAGATGGTAGCAGCTGAAGCACTTTATGGTTGGGAAGACTGGTATCCCTGATGATTTTCCAGGCCTTCTTTACACTGTTGCTGTAAGTGTCCTGAATGGAGGGAAGTTCACATCCACAGATGCGCTGGGCTGTCCATATCACTCTCTGCAGTGTCCAGCAATCAAGGATCAAGGTTGGTGCAGTTCCCGTACCAATAAGTGATACAGCTGGTCAGAATGCTCTCAATGGTGATCCTGTAGAAGGTCTTAAGGATCTGGGGGCTCATGCTGAATTTCTTCAGTCGCCTGAGATGGAAGAGACACTGTTGTGCTTTTTTTGCCACAGTGTGTACAGTCCAGCAGTCCAAGTGAGATCTTCAGTGATATGGATATGTATACCAAGGAACTTGAAACTACTCATCATCAACCGTAGTCCCATTGATGTTGATTGGGGCGAGCCTGTCTCTGTTCCTTCTGTAATCCATGATCAGCTCTTTTGTTTTTTGGACTTTGAGGGAGAGGGTGTTAACATCTCCTCTGTAGGCTGTCTCGTTACTGCTAGAAATAAGGCACATCAATGTCAAATCTGGAGGGAATTATGGTATTCATACTGAACTATAGTCCAGGAACATCATTCCAACGTATGCATCCCCTTTCTCCAGGTGAGTGAGAACAGTGTGTAGTGCTGTGGCTATAGCCATTGGTAGACTAGCTCCTTCAGTAGTCAAATTGTAGAGGTCCAGTACGGATGGTAGCATGCTGCAGATGTAGACTTTAACCAGCCTCTCAAAACATTTGCTCAATATTGAAACAACACATTGTTTGAATTTCCAGCATCTGCAGATTTCCTCATGTTTGCTCAATATTGAGGTGAGTTCAACAGAGCGCCAATCATTCAGCCATACTACCTGAAGTACAGGGACAATGATGGACGATTTGAAACAAGAGGGCACTACCCACTGGGAAAGGGAGAGATAAGCACACCAGCCAGCTGTTTCGCATACAGTTTAAGGACCTGTTTTGGGGTGCCTTGCAGCTATTGACACGTTGGAATGTTCTATATACCTCAGCCTTGAAGATGATGAAGGAGCAGGTTTCGTCAGTGGCTCTCCTCAGGGGTTCAGTTTTATCAACCTGAAATCGAGCATTAAAAAAGTTGGCTCATCTGGAGCGTGGTGGCAATATTGGTTGTAGTGCTGTTGTTCCTCTTGAAGTCCAAGATGGTGTGCAGTCCTTGCCATATGCTCTGTGTGTCATTGTTGTAAAGTTGTAACAGGATTTTGTCCCCATGTTGCCAACCTGATGGCTCTATGTAAATCATAGTGGCATCTCTTGAGCTCCTGTTGGATCTCCGGAGGCAAAGGCTTTATCTCTTGTGCTGAGAGCAACACACACTGAACTATTTATCCAAGGCACCCACAAAATGCTGGTGGAACACAACATGCCAGGCAGCATCTATAAGGAGAAGCACTGTCGACGTTTCGGGCCAAGACCCTTCGTCAGGACATTTATCCAAATCATCTGGTTTGGGTAGACCCAGACCAATTTTTGGGGAACACTGTCTTCAATGCACTTCTGAATGAAGCTTGTGACCACCTCCATGTATTCGGAGATGATCTCAGCTCGAAATACCTCCCAGGTGACGTTTTTAAAGAAGGCTTGTAACACTGGGCCTGATTGGTTGGATTAGCAGTGGATGGTTTTCACTATGGCCGCTTCCTGTTTCAGTTTCTGCCTGTAGGCGGGCAGAAGCAAGATGAAGGAATGATCAGAATTTCCAAATGGAGAGTGAAGAAGTGCATTGTAGGCACTGTGGAAGGAAGACTAGCATTGCTTCCTCCCCATGTGCTCACTTTGATGTATTGGCAAAACTTCGGGTAAGCTCTGGCCAGTGGCACTAGGTTAAAGTCTCCAGCGATGATGAAAGCAGCCTCTGGATGTGTGGTTTCACGGATGTTAATGGTTTTGCATAGTTCTTTGAGAGCCAGGTTAATATCAGCCTGTAGTGGGAGGTACACAGCTGTAATAATAACAGACGTGAATTCGTTCGGCAGCCAGAAAGATCAACATAAGGTACTCCAGATCTGGGGAGCAAAAGGATTTGAGGGTGTGCACACTACCTGGGTCGCACCAACCTTTGTTCACCATGAAACGTACTCCTCCACTGTTACTTTTCCCAGAGAGGTCTTTAGACCTATCCGTTCGGAACAAAGAGAACCCGATGGGTTCGATGGCTTGGTCTGGTATCTCCTCTGACAACCAGGTTTCGGTAAAGCACAAGATGTTACAGTGCTCTGTTTCCCATTGGTAAGGGATTCTGGCTCTCAGCTCACACAGCTTGTGGTCCAGAGACTGTACTTTGGCCAGGAATATGCTAGGGAGTGGCAGCTGATTTAACCTACCCAAGATGCTGGCTGTTCTTCCTTGCCTCTGGCAATGCTTCCTTGGTGATACTGGTGTGGTTCATGCAAGCAGACTTTATTTTCTCACCAATCTTTTTATTATCTGCAAACTTAGATACACTTGCTTAAAAAGAGGCCTCCAAAGCTGGAAATTAATTTTTTCAAGATACTTCTGTTTTGCAAGAAATAGTGATAGCAAGACTTCCATACGCCTCAACTGCAAGCCCCATGCAATTACAACAATAACAACTGACATTATTCAATAATATAACTGATCCAACTTTCACTGCATTTTGGTTGTTTCTCCATATTCGTTTATAACCAATTCAAAACGAATTACTTTAAATTCCCTTTCTGTACTCCATCAATTAACTTTTTGTCCACACACTTAAACTATCTACCCCATTTTGTGTTGGCCTCGGACTTTATTTTCTCACCTATCTCTTTATTATCCGCAAACATAGACACACTTGCTTAAAAAGTGACCTCCAAAGCTGTAAATTAAATATTCCAAGATACTTCTCTTTTACAAGAAATAAGCAAAATGGAAATAAAAACAGGCAGGGTTATTCTGATATTATAGGATGGATGAAAAGCAGCAGAGAAGAATCCTATCTCAGAAAACCAAGTAGTTGAATCAACAAGGGCCAGAAAATATTTGGTGCCCTCTGATCCAGCAGTTGAATTAAAGCAAGTCTCAAGAGTGAATTTAAAAAATATACCAAGTGTATGTAACAGGACTATGACAAAAATCCTGGTGGACTTTAATCTACATCTAGACTGTGCCAGTTTAACTGAAGACAGAAAACCTCTGGAAAATAATGAACTATGGTTCTTAAAGAAACAAACATTTGCTGAAAATAAAACAATGGAAAAACTAATAGGACTCATAAATCATGCATTCCCAATGTTTTTGAAGAGATGGGGATACAGGTATTGGATGAACTGGGGGTCATGTTGCAGAATTCCAGATTCTAGAGTACTTGGAATTTAGAAAGATCATAAATATAATCCCACTATTTAGGAAAGCAGAAAATAAAACAAAGACCAGTAGGCTGAGAAAATATTTGAATCCAATATTAAGTGGTAACAAAATACTTAAAAATTAGTAACAGAATTGAATAAACATGAATCTGAAAAGAAAATCACATTTTGCAAATGTCTCACTTTTCTACCACAGAACCTTTTTATCTAATTTCCTGAACTATATTAGCCAACTCACACCTTATTTCAAGATAAATGACTTTTAAATCTAGTTTCAGACACAAATTTCTCCCTTTCATACTGAATGTGAAAATCTTACACCATGATCTCTTTCTTCTGCAGTATCCTAAACTTTGAGATTACTAATTAATCCCTTATCCTCACACATAGATTTAAAATATGCATTTCCCTGGTTGGATCCACAATCCCTTGTTCTAGGAAATATGCTAAAATCACTGTAACCTCTCAATTATTACTCCGATAAGAAACAGCATACCATTGGTATGACACTGATCTTTTTATAGAAATCATTAAGTACACATGACAGCAGGTTTATTTGATTCTCATAAAGGAAATAAAGAATTTTCTTTGTCCTTACATTTGATGTCAGAAAAATCAACTGATCTTTTCTTTCACATGGTAGGAGACCTGATACATAGTTTAAGTTAAAAAAAAAGAATTGCTGTAGGAACCAGATTCACAGTCCAGATGAAGGATCTTGACCCAAAATGTCACCATCTATTTGTCCAACATCTTCAGTCTCTTGTCTCTCCACGCATTTTAAGTATTTTATTTCTTTTTCATCTCAACTGCAAAACAAAGTTTCGCCTTTTATTATATATACAGAGCAGAAATCTTTACCTGCTCTGGTGTTCTGTTGTACAATCTCTCGAGCTGCTCTTTTCTCCGTCTCTCATGTCCAGCATCAAAAACAGAAAGCTTAGGATCAGAACCAGGTGGGGCTCGGATCTTTGTTAACTTTGCACAAATGCTATAATATCGCTCTTTCAGATCTTCCACTGAACGTTTCTGTAAAAAAAGAGGTTAGAGATTTAATAAATAACCTGACAATCAAGCGTGTGCCAAAATATATGAAATATTTTTTACAGGCTGTGCCTCAGTAGCCCAGGAATTAATGTTACCAGCAATTGACAGAGCAGCAAACAAGATGAATCTATTTCATGGATTATACATGGACCTGGAACCCTGGCTATTAAAATATGGGACTGACTGTTTTCTTTAGGATTGAATATATATTTAAACGTATCCTCTCAGATCTGTGTGGTGCTTTTATAGAGTATAAATGGCAATTCTCGGTGATCTTAACGTTTTCTGATCTGGTGATTCCACCCTAGATTAATAGGGATCTGTGCCATTGCCAATATGACCCACTAGGTGAAATAATTTTCTACAATACACAGTTAAAAGTGGTCATAAGTTTGGCTCTATATCAAGTACTGTTGCTCAGTGAGGACAATGTGGCTCTAAAATTTAATCTGTTGTCTGTCCATCTAACCAATAATTATTAATGTTTATTAACCACATAATCATAACAGGGTCTCTAAGAAATATGTCTGCACGGGATCAAAAAAGGCTGCAGAAAGTTGTGAATTCAGTCAGCCCCATCACAGGCACAAGCATCCCCAGCATCCAGGACATGCCCTCTTCTCATTGCTACCATTAGGGAGAAGGTACACGAGCCTGAAAGCACACACTCAATGATTTAAGGATAGCTTCTACCCTTCTGCAGTCATGTTTCTGAACAGACACTGAACCCATAAACACTACCTCATTATTTTATTCTGTTTTTCCACTATAACTGTAATTTACAGTTTTTATGTATTGCAATGTACTACTGCCACGTAACAAGAAATTTCACAATATATGCCAGCAATATTAACCTGATTCTGATTTCATCTTGGCAATGAGTGCAAAAGCAAATAAGTTAAGCTACATCTTTATGTCACTGGTTAAGCCTCTACCTTGTACCTAATACCAGGTACAACATTGGAGCAAAGATATGATGGAAGCAGATCAAATTTACTGAAATACACCAGGGTGAGTAATATCAATAATGCTGATGGTCAAAAAAATGCTAGCTTTAGTCCTATTAAAGCAAAAGTTATGGAAAGATTTAGTGGAGTTGTTCTAAACTTCTGAATGGTTATCATGGAATGCCTCCAGGGGAAGTTTCCACAAGTAGGATCAATAGCCAATGGACACAAATAAGTACCTGCAAAAGAACCCATCAGTATACATTGCCCAAAATTTGGATGAGCAGAATTTTTTTTTAATGTAAAAAAAATTACTTGAAAACAATAAATTTACAAGATTGTGGGGAAAGAGTTGGAGAGTGGGACAAATTGAATAACATTTCCAAAAATTAGACACAGAAACACTGGGCCAAATAGTCTCCTTCCATGCCACAGGATTGAATGGCCAAAAAAAACATTGCAGTAACTGTTGACACGAGGAAATCTGCAGATGCTGGAAATTCAAACAACATACACAAAATGCTGGTGGAACACAGCAGGCCAGGCAGCATCTATAAGGAGAAGCACTGTCGACGTTTCGGGCTGAGACTCTTCGAAGGGTCACGAAGGGTAACTGTTGGTTGAGTATTAAAGGTGCCAATTTGTTTGAGAGTTTGTACCGTAGATTTCGCACTACAGAGCGCACCTGATTAAAAGCCGCTGGCTCTAATTTTAGAAAGAAAATCAATTTTGTACTTGTACAAGCCGCACCGGATTTTAGGCCGCAGGTGTCCCACGTTGTAATATGAGATATTTACACAGAAAGATATTACACGTGAGGATTTTTTAACTTTTAATTAAATCCATATGGTAACATAAACAAATACATATTGCAATGCTTTTTTTCGAACCGTGCCTGTAACGCGGCTACTTTTAAATATACGTTGCGTATACTTTTTTACTGAACAACATTCCAATATCTCCTAACGACTGGTAAAAAATATATATACTGCAGCCTACCAGGAAAAGTTATTGATCGCCTTTAACTTAAAAGCAGCGTTCGCTCAGATCTAATGCCGCTCACCCCCCACCTTCCCGTTTATTGCAAACCGGTATTTCCCACAAGACGCGGCGAAACCGGGTGTGACGTCATAGCATCCCGCGATGTAGTACAGAAAACAAATATAGTTAAAACACTTCTAACTTTAACTAGAAATTACTAACAAATGAATTACTAAGCGAAAATATTATAAACTAAATAACTGCCATAAAGGCAGCACAATGCTTTTCTTCGAGTGTTTTCCATGTTGATGAGGGTGGGTACAAATGACTGATTTACAATAATTTAATTGTGAAAGTGCGCTTGATTTATCGTACAATTTCATTGGACCTCTGTGAACTACTCATCAATTTTATTGGTCTACTGTTACGAGGCAAAATGTTTTTGGCGGCATGAAAAAAAAATCATGCATTAGCCGCACCGTAGTAAAGGCCGCAGTGTTCAAAGCTGTTCAAAATGTGGGAAAAAAGTAGCGGCTTATAATCCGACATCTACGGTATATATGTATTTGGGCCTATGTTATCCACTGTATTTAGAAAAAGAGGACCATACAATGCACTTCCAGAACAGTCATCCAAGTTTTGTTGAAGCCAAAAGAGATGGCAGATGCTGGAATCTACAAAACAGAAATAATGCAGGAAGAACTCAGTGGGTCAAGCAGAACCCATGGATGCAAATGGTGCAAGTTGATGATTCAGGACTAATCAAGGTCTTGCTATGAAACTCTGACCTACGCCCTTTGCCTTCTTGACTTACTAAGTTCTTACAGCAATCTTTTTCATCAAATTATTGCATTCATGTGACATTCATTTGAAACCAATGCTGCCAAATTGGCTGGATGAGGGGAGGTTAACTGGCATCTGAAATACACAATTTAATGAGACCAATTACTGAATGATGGTCTAGATGGAAAATTAGGTACACAATATGTGCTGCTGAATGGAGTGAGGATAATATATGAATTTGAGGTTATGCCAATAGTAACATTACAAGCTAAATTTTAGACAAAACCTGGAGCTGTTAGATTTGGAGTTTGGTGGCCACTACTTTAGATAGAAAACATACCAGGAAGAATGTGGAAAGGGAGCTTCTATGCAGGACTTCTTGCTAACAGAGTGAGGGCTTCGAGAGTGAGAAGGTCCTTCTCTGAAGTAGCAACATTCTTACTTCCAGTTAAGGAAGGAGAAACTTTCCCAGGAAATATTCACATTGCAAAAGCAAGAATTATATACTTGTAGATTTCCTATGGGTTTCCTTCTCATGAATCAGATATTTTGAATGCTGTGGTGAGAGACAATAAGATAAGTCGAACAAAAGTACAAAAAGCCAGAAGTACTCAACAGTTTAGGCAGCTATTACCTTGAAAAATAAAGTTACTATTTCAGATCAAAGAACATGTATCAGAACTGGAAATGTGAAAAAACAAGGTTGGTTATGCTGCAGAAAGGTAAACTGATGTCAAAATACAAGGAATGTTTGAGAAAAGGTACAGATCAAAGTTATCAAGATAGCTGTTACTTTATATACAAGTATTTGCAGTCCCTTTGTTCAGCCAAAGGGCCCATATCCCTGCTGTAATGCTCTATGACTGACTTTACATTAAAGAATTAAAGGAATAAATTGAAACTATAATATACAATTACATCTGTGGTATGGAAAGGAAGAAAAAGAACTGCTTTCTCAGAGTTTAGTTAAACAGCAAGTCCTAAGGGCTGCAACAAGCAAGATAAAGTGCAATTCCTCAAGCAGTATAAGCAACCAAACATAGACAAGTCACAGTGAGAGTTGATGGAGAGTTAAAGTGGCATGTGATGGGAAGCTTAAAGTTCATGCTCACAAACAGATCAAAAGTGTTCTGTAAAGTGGTCACCTAACTAGCATTTGATTTATTCCATGTAAAAGTGAACACATAGTGAAAACCAAATGTAATGCACTAGACAGGAAGCAGCACAAGCAAATTTTACTTTATCAAAAGGAACCACTTAAAATTATGGATCAAAGGAACAAGGTAAAAAAGCATGCGTTTCATTTCCATGGCTTAATGGCAAACTGTTGTGGGAAAGGAAGTAGTTTGTGGAGATCGAAGAAGGGTGGAGGAGGAAGTGTTCACCTTTTTGGGATAAATAAACTATAAGCACGATTAATAATGAATCATCCAGTAGCTACGAAACAGGAGTATAAAATTTTAAAATATTATTAGGTTACCATAGTTAACTTGTAAAGAATAATCATTTACTTAGAAATACAAGAGAAACTGTAGAGTAGTGGTTAGTGCAAAATCTCAAGGTACTCAAAGTTCAATTCTGGTGCCGTTCTGTAAGGAGTCTATATATGTCCTTCCCGTGGTATGCATACGTTTTCTCCGGTTTCCTCCCATCGTCCAAATGATGTACCGGGCAGGTTAACAGATCGTTGCAAATTGACCCTTGATTAGGTTAGGGTTAATTGTGTTTGTTGGGGAGTTGCTGGGGCCACATGGTTCAAAGGGCCTACTTAGGGAGGGGAGGGGAAATATTTTTGATAACATTACCCATCATGGAATGTTAACTCATTTGTATCAACAGAAAAATTTATTCTTGGAGACTGATAACCACCATGATTGACAGTTCTCAATCCCCAAGGCAGGGAAGATTGGAATCTTCATTCTCCCCTCTCACCCACCAGGAAGCAAAGGCTCAAATCTTCTTAGCACTAACTCCCAAAGTACAGGGAAGTGAAGATTCTTGATGTCCCTGCATTCAGTTAGTCTGAAAGCAGGGAAGCACAGGAAACACTGTCCACAAAAATATCCACAAAAGCTTTGAGAGATGGCAAAACACCATCCCCAACTTAGACAGTAGTTAAAGCTATGAAGGACTTAAACGCTTTTAATGTGATAGTTAAAATTTAATTAAAATATAAAAGTTAACCTAAAAAATTATAAAAGTCACAAATAATTAAGACCATTAGACTGAAATAGATAATATACATTCAGACAATCATCAATGCAAAGTGGGATTTTGTATCAAATCTGATGCAGTATTAAGGGTGGAAATCTCAGCAAGAGAGAGCCTTTAAGGAGCTGGATGCCAGGGAAGGTTAACAATGAAGATAAATGAATGCGTTGGCATTCGTCTAAATCTTTCAGTTGAATTTGGGTCTCCCATGCTTTTTCCTTATTTCCACTTAAATGAGTAATTGCCAGTGGTTTGCACTGCCAGCAAGGTTTGGACTCTTATATATAAATTCAGTTAGCAAAGTCCATTCAAGAAATAAACAAGTAAGGCAATAGCAGATTATCTTAAAAAATAACTAAACATGCCTCAAATAATTTTATGATTTCATACTTTGACCAATGAATATGCATATTTAGCATGCTAAATCAACAACAATGGTGTTATTTTCTACATTTTCAAGAGAACATTATGTTAAGTTGAAGCAAATAATATTTGCACTGAAACCAATGTTAAGTTAAAATATGTTCATTTATCCTATAAACAATTAATATATATATACAGTCTCAGTTCATTTCGGTGTTAACCAATTCAATGAAGTAGTGTTTGTGGGGGAATGGACAAAAATCACAACATACACTTTGTATAACAAGGTGTGCATCAGCGGCCAGTGACAGTGCAGTCTTATTACTGTAGCTGCTGGTTTCCTGATTACTACATGTTCAGCTACTGATTGAGAGTTATTTGATTATTAGAAATACAAGTCTGCAGGAAGCTGTTCGACAAATGATGATGACAGTTGACATGACCTATTCATTCAGAATATTTATCACTAACCTGAAATTTTTTTAAGAGTCTTTACGATGTATTGAAAAAGGCCAATTGGAATAATATGTAGGACCTGATATTGCCATTACTTGAGACTCTTTTGCTAAGAAATGCATAACAGTTTCACTTATTGTGCAAGAAAAAAAATTGGGCTTTCTTGCAAGCTTCTCATATCTCTATGTCAATAACCTGGATCACTGCATGTTAGGTTGCTAGGTTAACAAAGTAGATATTTGATATCTGTTGTTTAGTTGCTCTCGTTACTAGATATAGCAAACAATCTGCCTTACTATGGTTGATATTATGCAAAGATCCTAAACAAGAATGTTATTGAGTCATACTGTGTAGCTAATAATTACTAAGTAAAACAAAGTTAAAAGAATATCCAGTATGGCAGCTCAGGAACTTCCTTTAATTTGACAATAGTCTTGTACATTAATATTATTTTTCCAACATTAATTGTCAAAAAAACTAAATGTTGATGCCCAGGATGCATTTTAAGGCACACATTATCAGTTGTAGGTACATTATACTTCAGATATATCAAGCATTCAATCTTAAGTTTCCACTTTACTACAAGCAAGCTCCAATGAACTGGACCAACATGAAATTTATGATAAATGTAAGCAATTTCTTCTCCAATAAATCCTGCTACTCAAGTGATCCAGCATGAAATTCTTTTGCCATGCTGCAGTCCCCAATCATTATACTCGAAATCAGAACAGTTTAATCCATATAAATTGCTTACAACACTAAGTAAGTTCATAAAACAGGTTCATTCCTAGGTCCACCTACAACAACAAACAGAAGAGATTCTGCAGATGCTGAAATCAAGAGTAACACTGAAAGTTAGGCACCATCTATGGAAAGGAATGAAGGGAAAGGGAAGGGAAAATGATAAATGGAAAAGGTAAAGAGCTAAAGAATAAGGAATCTGATAGGAGAGGAGAGTGGTCCATAGGAAAAGTGGAAGGAGGAGGGGCAGCATTGGGAGGTGATACCAGCTGAAGAGAAGAGTTAAGAAAGTAACCAAAGTGAGGAATGAAAAAAGGGGGGAGGGGAAAATTACCATAAATTCAAGAAATTGATGTTCATGCCATCAGCTTGGAGGCTACCCAGACGGAATATCAGGTGTTGCTCCTCCAACTTGATCATGGCCTCATCATGGCAGTAGAGGAGGCCATCAAGGGACATGTTGGAATCTGATTCCTTCTTCATCAGCCCTTTACCATTTTCACATAACACTTTCCTTTCCCCTCACCCACCTTCTTTCTTAGGCTTCCTCACCCTTCCCTTCTGGTCCTGGAAGTGTCTCGGCCTGAAACGTTAACTGTTTATTCCTTTTCATAGCTGCTGCCTGACCTGCTGAATTCTTCAAGCATTTTGTATGAGTTACTCCACCTACAACAATGTGTTTTTGGAGAAATGTTCTGTTGGCTTTGAATATTATCCTGTCATTTGTTTCACTGGAAGAATTGTAAAAAAGAATTGAACTTGTAGCTTAGAAAAAGTGTTGTGGCTAGATTTTAAAAATTTGCAGGTTCTGCTGGTTTCTCTAATGTCAATTCAGGATAGTAAACACAGTAAATCACAACTTGAAGTATCATCTAAAAATAAGTGCTTGAAGTTATAGAGAGAGAACTTACATTTCTATAGTGCCTTTCATGATCTTTGGTTATGTCCAACAACAAAATACTTTTTAAAAACTGTTGTAATGTAAGGAAATGTAGAAGTATTTTGCCACTGTTGGAATTAGTGCACAACGAGATAAATGGTCAAGTGAAGGTAGTGCAGCAGTTAGCACAGCTCCAGGGACCCTGATTCAATTAGATCTCATGTACTGTCTGTGTGGAAATAGTATGTTTATTCCATTACGATTGTCTAGGTAACCGTTGGTCAGTTTATGGTGATTTTTATAAAGATTAGCTGTATTTGTCACATGTACATCAAAACACAGTAAAATGCATCATTGGCATCAAATCAAATCAGCGAAGATTGTACTGGGCAGTCCACAAGTGTATCTACACTCCGGTACCATGTAGCACACCCACAACTGCTAAACCTAATTGTACCATTTTGAAATGTGTGAAGAAACTACAACACTGGGAGAAAACCCACGCAGTCACAGGAAGAATGTGCAAACTCCTTAAAGACAGTGGTGAGAATCAATTTTACAGCTACCACTGTAAAGCATTAACCACCACACCACCATGTTTAGGTCAATAGACACCATTTACCCTTCGGACATTATATTGTAACATAAAAGGTCTGTAAAATAAGAGCAATGCTTCCACACAAAAAAAGAATCTATGTATCCCATTGCTCAGAGCTGTTTAGATTTTCCAGTGTTCACATTGGTTCTTTCCATTCATTTTGGCTTTACTCACCCTGAACTGCTGGTGGTCATAGCGGTCGTGGATGACAATGAAACGGAGATCAAAACGTTTGCAGAGGTCAAATAGATGGTCTGTTTCTGCTTTTGTCCATCCATCATCATGTAGATACATCTGATATTCTTGCTCTGAGTATACAGGCACCTGAACAGTCTATAGTTTGCAAAGAAATTTACTTTGAACTTTCTTCAACAAAAGATGGACATAAATTGGTAGAATTTATATTAAATTGTCATTCCAATAGCGTGATAAAAAGAAGCCTCATTTACACATGCCATTTACAATTGTCAGCAAAAACATTGGAGGATCTTCACTGTAATCACTTACAGTCATGAAAGAAAATATAAAAACTGTGACAACAAAATGTGCTTGCATGAATTAGTTTGTAAATATTTTCATTTAGTTTAAAACTACAATCTGACCAAGTACACACTAAAGCTAGAAAACAACAGGCAGAAAATCCTAACATTCATCAAATATAGTTAATCCAACAAGTTCTTTCGGTCTTTTTAATGATATTACTGTACTTTACCTTATTAAACCGAGCAAAAGGGTAATCTTTGCCTTCATCTGCCAGGCGTCTCCAATGATAAAATATTGCACCATCTTTCCTGGCAGGGTTGGTAAAAGGCATCCACTTCCATGGTCGTACCTTCTTACAGCCAAGCTTTGCTTTAACGGTTCTGTAACCTTGAGTTGTGTCACTCGGAAGCAATGGAGGGGCATCCCTGTACACAACAAATGCAGAAAGATACATGTAAGATGTCAACACCTTGTTAACAAAAATTATTTCTACTTTTTGCAATACAAATAAGGCCTTTGTATCAACTTTCCAACTACAAAACAATACATCAAAATTTTAATTTTAATTTTGACACATCTGTTTTTATCATCAGTTTATTCATGAGCAAACAAACTTAATCAAACATGATAACACAGAATTTTGAGTTGTCAAGGCTGGCTACAGCATCATCAACATATATGGAACGTAGGGGTTTATACGAGGAGTACTTACAAAAAGAAGGAAAATAACAAGCAACCGTATAAAACATCAATAAAGGTAATGATAACCAGGGTGCATTGGTAAGGGGAAATACATACATGCCATTGGTTCACTGGCATGTAAAGTCAGAGTAAAGCAGAAGACAGTTCACACACACAAAATGCTGGAGAAACTCAGCAGGTCATGCAGTATCTATGGAATATAAACAGTCAACGTTTTGGATCAAGATATTTCATCAGGCTGCACTAGTCCTGATAAAGGGTCTTGGCCTGAAAGGTCAACTATTTATTAACCTGCAGATTGTCTGGTGGTCAGAAAACAGTTCACACTACATTAGGTCTACCCAAGGATTCTTACCAAGGTCAGTGAAAATGGAAATGAGATAACAACTGAGGCTACATCCACACTAGACCAGATAAATCAATTGTGATGAGGCATCCCACTACCACACGCTCTTTTAGGAAGTGGACTCCTGAAGCTGAACAGGCCCTGAGAGAATGCTTCGGTACTACTAACTGGGATGTACTGCAAGGGGGGCTCTGTGGGGGCGTTGAGGAGGTCACTGAATGCACAACGGACTATATTAACTTTTGTGTGGATGCCGTTGTCCCTGTTAGAACTGTTCGCTGCTATCCCAATAATAAGCCCTGGATCACTAGTAACATCAAAGGCCTCCTAAACCAGAAGAAGAGGGCCTTTAAAGATGGTGATCGGTTGGAGCTTAAAAGAGTTCAGAAGGAACTCAGAGTACAGATAAGGGGGGCAAAGGAGCAGTATAGGAGGAAGCTAGAACAAAAGCTGCAGAAAAAAAGCATGAAGGAGGTGTGGGATGGGATGAAGATCATCACCGGATGCGGTGCAAAGCGGGGGGCGAACATAAGTGGAGATGTGGAGAAAGCGAACCAGCTGAACAACTTCTTCAACAGGTTCGACAGCTCAATCTCATCCTCACCGCAGAAATCCACACCAGGCTTACTTCCCTCACAGGAAAATAGCCACTCACAGGAGACCTTGCCCACGCCCAGGATTACGGCTGCACAGGTGGAAGGTCAACTGAGGAAGATCTGTACCAGCAAGGCGGCTGGACCGGATGGAGTTTCCCCACGATTACTGAGGGCCTGTGCGACTGAGCTGGGAGAACCACTACAGCGTATCTTCAACATGAGCCTGGAGCAGAGAAGAGTACCCAGACAGTGGAAAACATCCTGTATTGTTCCGGTACCGAAGAAACCACAACCAAAGGAGTTGAATGACTTCAGACCTGTGGCCTTGACGTCGCACGTGATGAAGACCATGGAGCGGCTGATAATACAGAATCTGAGGCCACAAACCAGGAACGCCCAGGATCCTCTTCAGTTTGCGTATAAGGAGAAGTTGGGAGTGGAGGATGCTATCACGTATTTGCTGCACAAATCACTCTCTCACCTAGATGGGGTCAGTTGTTACTATCAGGTTATTGTTACTAACAGGTTACTATCGATGCAATGCTCCTCAGACAGGATGAAGAGGTCAATACTCCCCAATGCCATTAGGCTTTACAATTCTACCGCCAGGACTTAAGAAATTTTTAAAAGCTATTATTAATGCTTTTTGAGATAGTGATTTAGATGCATATCATATTTTTTACTGAGTTAAGTACTGTATGTGATTAGTTTTGCTACAAGTGTATGGGACATTGGAAAAAAGTTGAATTTCCCCATGGGGATGAATAAAGTATCTATCTATCTATCTAAATTCCTAACCAAAGTTTTTTCTCTTCGTTTTGACCCTCCATCAACACTGAAATGGCATTTTCCTCCCCCAAAAACTGAGCTTTTCTAAAACGCCCTCCAGAGTGTGTAAATTTGAAAACGCCGATTGGGCAGAGTAGTGTGGACAGGATAACCGGAGATTTCTAAAAATGCTGTCATGACGTGCCGGAACAGATGGTGGCGGCAGCTTGGCATTTCATTGTTATCTTGAATGCAATCCCCCACACAACCTAACAATTTCAGAACAGATGGCAACAAGACTGAAGCCAGAAGAGTTAGAAATGTACTCACGAAATACTTTGACCCATAACTTACTGAATAAATAAGTATATTCACTTTGCTGTTTTCTGTCCTTGCTTGTATGAAGCTGGTTTATCCATTTATGCAAGTACTTCTCTAACAATAGATGTGTAACAGCCTAATGTAACATTGTATGGAAATACAAGATAACACTGATGCAGACATGTTTTATACGTTTAACAAGGTGCTTTATTAATGCAACAGAGTTAGTCAGTTTTTCAATGTTCATCATCAGCTGGGTCATACTGTCCGTGAACTCTCTGTCGGTTGCCTCCATATGCTCCAGTATTTGTTTTTTTTTTAGTTTTAAGTCCTCCTGTGCGAGAGCCAATAACTGTTCGTCATTCGGCAATTTCCTTTTAAGTTTTTCTAGTCTGTAACTGCATGAACACGCATTTTCACAGCGAGATTCAACATCAAACATGTCGCTTGTTTTCTGTAGATGTGTCCTGCGCATGCCTAGTAGGAGGAGATTCACCCAAATACCCATTTTAATGTGGATGGAGGTATTTTCAAGAACGCTTGCTACGGACGCCTATCGTTTTTATGCAAAACCGACGTTTTCAAAATTATCTGGTCTAGTGTGGACGTAGCCTGAACTAATCTTACTCTACATGTATGTGAATGTGAGCAGTGTAGTGAATAAGACTAATGAATTCTGCAAACAGATAGCCATATACAGAAAGTTGCAACAACTGAAATTTGTTTCAAATAGGACAAGGCTGATTATAAAGTACGCATGGATCCAATGTGTTGAAAGAAATATATAAAGGGGTAGTAGAATCATTGTTCAATGAATTTTACAATATGGGGAGGGGGTACAGAGAGACAGAAAGACAGATCAAAGCATTGTTTGCAAGTGGAGAACAAACAAACCCAGAGCTCCCTGGATAACTGAAGATACAGAGAATGGTAAAGCAAAAAAAAGGCCACATCTGGTAAATGCTGGGTTGTAAATACTTGCTGATTACAAACGACAAGAAGCCAAAATTAAAATTAGGGAAACAAAGAGAGTGAATGAGAGGAGATTAGGAATCAGGTGGTGTTCAATTAGCATGTACAAAGTAAATGGTGGCACTTGGAGGAGTGATGCCTGTTAAGAACAAAAAAATGGGATTATTGCTGCAATTATTGTTAAAGTACTGAACAGGTACCTTTCCAAGGAGGTGATAACTGACGGATTGGATACAATAAAATTTATAGCATGGAAGTATTAGCAAAGTAAGTTGAAGTTCAAGTAAGATCCTAGGATTTTGAGCTAAGAATGGTAGGATTTACAGGGGTACAAACCATAATGCTTTATGAATGCAAAGGGTAGGGACCAAGGTGTTGGAAGGACTGGAAAGTAGTAAATATTATTCCCTTGTTCCAAAAAGGAAGGAAGAATAAACCTAGCTGCTACAGGTCAGTTGGATTAACCTCAGTGGCATGGAAGCTTTAGAAAGACTGATATGTGAGTGACAGCAGCAGCAGTCAACAGAAGGAAATTGGATTACGACAAACAGATTTATTAAGTTAAACTTGTGTCTAACCAATTTAATAGTTTTATTATAAAGTGCAAAAAAAAAGTACGAGCATCTGAAAAAGTGTCCTAAATTTTGTAGGAACTTGTGAGTAACATGGAGGTTTCCACAAGAACCCAAATATTTGCAGTTTCTGCAAGTAATTTGATGTTTCCAACTAAGCTTTAACTCTGTATTTCCATGAATTCTCACTAGCATCCTGCTATAGAGAATACTCTTTACAGAGGAATGGATATCAATGAAATGGAGTTCTGGAAAAACAATGGGGGTGCAATGAGCCGCCGATACAATATACCATACTAGCACTGCTACTCAGGAATGAAATTCTAGGACTGACAACAGTCCTGACTAAATGGTTAAAGCTGCCAGCCTCAACGTTGGCAGGTTTTGTTGCAGCCATGTAATTTGTTTTTCAAAGGTGGCATCACTGATTTCCACAAGAGAATGGAAATTTAAAGGATTTGTAAACTGAAATTTCTACTGGAAAAATTACATATAACAAATTTTAATTCTGCCTGGTCAGCAATGAGCACAAATGATTTACCACTTGCCACAAGTTCTGAACCAACATCTCATAAACTCACCACAGAGAGTTTGTAATAAATGATTACAAAAACTGCCAGACTAAAAATCATAAATGCACAACAAACCAAACCAAGTGGATGAAATTTTTTCAAATGCTTCATGAGGGGAACAGCTGAATATGTATCACCATCTTGTGGCCACTATACAAGTTACATTTGCAACTTAATTTTTATTTCATTCATTTTTCACAATCCGGACATCAACAGCAAAGCTAGCATTTATTGCTCATGCCAACCTGTCCACGAGCCACCTTCTTGAACTGCTACAGTCTTTCTGGTGAAAGTATCGCTACGGTACTGCTAAGGTGAGAGCTTCAAAATGTAGACAAAGTAATAATGAAGAAATTAAGATGCATTTCCAAACCATTCAACTTAGAAAGAAGCCTGCATATTGTACCTTCCACCCGGATCCTTCTTGGTAGAGGTCATAGGTTTGCACGATATTGTCAGGCCATGTAACATTTTGTAGGTGATTATACAGCAGACATTTTCTGATAGTGATTGAGGGAATAAATGTTTAGGATAATGACACCAGATTACCTTGTCTTGGATGATGTTAAACTTCTTGAAATCTAATTCATCCAGGCAAGAGTTATTATTCATCACTGTTCTGATTTGTGACTTAGAGATAGCAGAAATGCTTCATTGAGAGTCTCTCACTGCAAAATTATCTGGCTTCTGACTTTCTCTTATATTTACGATGTTGATCCATTTGAATTTCTAGTTGCCTGTGATGTGATCATGGTGGGTGGGGGGGGGGGGAGCTTCACAATGGTAATAATCTCAAATATGGTGCAAATGTTACTTAACACCTATCAGCCCATATCCATATGATGACTAAGCCTTGCTGCATTCAGGAATGAACTGGTTCATTTGCCGAAGTGCTGCAAGAAAATAAATAACGTACATATATCAGTAAACATTCCCAACTAAGCAACCTTACTTCTGGACTTATGGAAGGACGGTTATTGATAAATGAGCTGGTGGGGTGGGCGAGGAGGTTAGGTCTTGAGACTTCAGGAACTCCTGCGGTAGTGCAGTGGGACAAGGACGATCGATGTCTAGCAACAACAATCATCTACCTAAGTGGAGTGATTCTAACCATTAGAGGCACACACCTGGTAGGCACATTCCTGGGTTGGAGGTCTACGTGAGTCCAGAGTTCGGAGTCCTGTGATCAGCAAGTCCCGGAGTTAACAGAGGGTTGAAGCCTGAAGGTCAAAGACAGAAGTTGAGGCCCAATGTTGGCTTGTCTGGAAGTTAGAGGCCTGATATCTGCAAGTCTATGAGTTTGGGCCAGGGATGACCCCCAGATCAGCAAATTCCAAAGTCAGAAGCTGGTGGAAGTCCAGAGTTTAAGGCCAGGAGTTCAAAATTCTGTGGTCAGCAAATCCTGGGATCATTATCGAAGGCTGAAACCCGAAGTTTGAAGACCGAATTCAGCAAATCCAGAAGTTGAGGCACAATAGTCAAAGCCCCTGCATCAGTGGCTTTGGAAGTCAGAGGCCCAATGACTGCGAGTCTGAGAGTCTGGGCCAGGGACTGGAGGTTGGAGATCCAATGGCATCCTGTCCTAGGGTTGGAGACCTCTCTGCGTGTGTGAATGGATGGGCAAGTGGGTGGGAGGGAAAAAGGGGGCTTGCTTTGCTGTTGTTGTGACTGAACATTGTAGGCAGGCTATGTTGGTGCCAGAATGTGTGGTGACACTTGCAAGCTGCCCCCAGCAAAACCCTTAAGATATGTTGGTTGTTAACACAAACTACGTATTTCACTGTATGGTTTGCTGTACATGTGATATGTAAGTGAACCTGAATGCTACCCACAATCAGTTAACTACCAACTTGATGTCAAGTGTCGCTATTCTTATTCACCCCAGAGTTCAGTTCTTTTGTTCCAGGTTCAGAGCAAGGTGGTAAGAAGTCTGAAGCACAGGTCTCTTAGCAAAACTCAAGCTGGGGATCAAGTTATTGCTGGGTAAACTTAGTAACATGGTTTTCAAATTGCAGAACCTTCCATCACTTTGCTAACAAATGTGAGCTGCCATCCCTTTATTCTGAAGCTGTGCCCTCTGGTCCTAGATAACCCAACTATAGGAAACATCCTCTCCACAACCACTCTATGAGATCCCCTCCACTGCTCCCCACCCCCCCCCCCCCCATCGTTCTACTAAACTCTAGCAAGTACAGGCCCAGAGCCATCAAATATTCCTCATACCTTAACTCTTTCATTTCCAGAATAATTCTTGTGAACCTCCTCTGGACCTTCTCCATTGCCAATATATTCTTTCCCCACAAATAGGGACCCAAAACTACTCAAACTATTCCAAGTGAGGTCTGAAAAATGCCTTATAAAGCATCAACATTACATCCTTGATTTCAAATTCTAGTCCTCTTGAAATTAATGTTAACATTCAATTTGCCTTCTTTACCACCAACTCAAACTGCACATTTAATTTTAGGACCCTGAACAAGTGTTCTCAAGTCCCTTTGCACCCCTGAATCATAATGACATTGTTTCAATCACAAGGTCAGAGGGGGAGAAGCCTAACAGCAAAAGGAAGTCAGGATGAATGGGTAATTTTCAGATAAATAGTGGGGTGCAGGTATCAGTGCCAGATCTCAACAATTTGTCACCTTATTAACTTGAATGAAGGAACTACCTGTACTGTAACATAATTTGCTGAAGTTGCACTATTAGATGAGTTACCAAATTGTTGATAAAACAAGGAGCTGCAACAGTTATAGAGATAGCGTAACAAAAGATTGACAGGCAAAATATAATGTGGGAAAGGACGAGGTGATCCACTTTAGAAAGAACAGAAAACATTCAAATGAAGTAAGATAACAAAATCCTGCTGTATAAGGTATCAGGGGATCATAATGCATTGTGCTAGCATACAGCTACAGCAAGTAATCAGGAAGGCTAAAGAAATATTTCCTATTTTTTGCAAACGTAATGGAATAAAAAAGTAGGGATTTCTTTTTTTTTTAAAAGGGAGCTAATGAAAGCCCTGGAGTACTGATTACAGTTTTGTTTCCAAATTTAAGGACAATACAGTACTCTAATGGTATAAGTGCAGAGGGGGCTTCTCTGGACCTCTAGGATGAAATGGTTATAGTATAAAGAGAAATTCAGCAGGTTGAGCCATGTTTAGAAAAAATGACAGGTAATTATGGAAACATAATTCTGAGGGGAGATTGGCACATTGGAATATTTTACTTCTGGTGATATGTAGTACTGGCGGGCATAAGTTGCCCCAAGACAAGGAGGAATTCCTTCTCTCAGAGGCTTTTGATTCTTCTTGAATTCCTTACCCCAAAGAGGGATGTTAGCACAATCACTATACTCAAGAAAGCACCATTCAAAGATCTCCACCATCCAAGTCATGCTACCTTCTCACAGCTACCATTGAGTAGGAAGCATGAAGTCCCTCACTACTGGTTGTTAAACTGTAGTGATTAGGTTTGTGCTGGTTGGTTCAAGAACAGCTACTATCCTCAAACTGTTCAGTTCTTGAAGCAATCAGCACAAATCTAATCAGTACAGTTTAACAAAACTATAATTACTTGGATTACTTTGCACTAAAGTTGACTTCTTTTTATTCTATGTTCTATCTTGTAAAAAATGTGTATAATTTATGTTTTACTTGTGAATGCTGGCTGTATGATGATGCATATGTGATGAAAGCCGCAAGTAAGATTTTCACTGCACCATACCTCTGCATTTGGCAATAAACTTTGACTTTCCCTTCAAGGTTGTGAGTGGCAGACACTTGAGCAATAAAGGAGTCAAGTGTTAGGAGGAAAGAGAATGGTATTGAGATCAGTTTGCCTCAGCCACAATCCTGAATGGCTGAGCAGGCACAAAGAGTTGATTGGCTACTTCTCCTCCTCTTCGTTGTGTTCTTAATGTGGTCCTGTAATGCAGTTTTGAGGGATTGTAATGGAGGAGTCTGACACCTAGTTGTATTGCATTATTGTACCTTACAGACAATGACAGGCTTTTGCTTAATTCATCTATGGGACAGCTCTGCCAATTTAGATACCAATCCCCAGATGTTTGAGATATAAACGTCACAAGGTCATCTGGCCTACAAATTACTCTGCCATTTCCCAAATTCAATGCCTTGATTGATGATTCATCTGGTTTTCTTATTTTTCTGAACATAATAGCTATGGTATAATCCTCCACAGATAGCTGATACTAAAGAGCAAATATTTATTGCAACACACACAAAATGCTGAAGGACCTCAGCAGATCAGACAGTATCTATGGAAATGAACAAACAAACAGTCGAAGTTTTGAGCCGAGACCCTTCTACAGGGCAGAATATTTATTGCCCCTTGCCAATGCATAGCATGGTAGTACATCCTGCCACAACTCTTCTTCAATGTCAATCTATTACTAGGAGATAAATGAAAAAACATTTTGAATATATATACAGTCAGCCCTCCTTATCCGCGAGGGATTGGTTCCGGTACCTCTCGCGGATACCAAAAACTGCGGATGCTCAAGTCCCTTATTCAACCAGTCTCAACACCGTGGACCTTAGGACCCAGCGGAACCCCAGACCTTATTTAACCTGTCTCAGTGCGGTGGACATTAGAACCCGGCGGCGGAGCTCTGAATCCACTGTGTTTCTGATCACGATTGAAAATAAAGTGGAAATAATAAAGCGATCAGAAAGAGATGAAACGCCATCGGACATTGGAAAAGCGTTAGGCTATAGTCGGTCAACAATCGGAACAATTTTAAAGGATAAAGTGAGAAAGGCCCTGCCCTGATGGAAGCTACAATTATTACTAAGCAATGCAGTGGTTTAATTATTGGGTTTTGGGATTTTGGGTTTTTGATCCTCCACATCAACCAGACACGGATGGAGAGTGCGCTCGGGGGCGATCTGTCACTAGATCGAACTCGGGAACTTCCCTTCCCGAGCCCGGCGCTGAAACATACGTTCTTAAGTGTTTTATATGTTAAGAAAGGTAAAATATATACTATATAGTAAGACAAACGTTTGACTAACTGACGCTAAATAATACCGGATGTACTTGTTCCGACTTACTTAGTAAGAGAACTTCCGATTTTTTTCGATCCCAATCCACGATAACCTACGCACATCCTCCCGTATACTTTAAAATTAGTGGTCACCAACCTTTTTAAGCCCAAGATCCCCTACCTCAGCCTTAATGAAAGGTGAGATTGACCCCAGATCGATTAGTTACATGCATGCACACTGAGGCAGAAAAGACTGTAAGTAAAACCCCACAAACCGGAAGTAGAAATAGTGTATAAACACCAGCGGTACCCACCCTTTTTTACACTGTGGACAGGTTTAACATTGACAATATTCTTGCGGACCGGCTGACCGGGGGGGGGGGGGGGGGGGGGAGGGTGGTGTTAATCACGACCGGAATACAGCGATACTCGAAGCAGGTTCCTTATGTTCAGTCTATTCCGCAATTTAGTTTTCTTGGCTCTCGGCACTTAGCTTCTGTCCCGCTTGCTCACGTTTTTTCTGCTCACAAAACTCAACGGATTTGTCTTTAAATGCAGGGTGCTGAAGCAGTTTTGAGGGCTTCATTGACTCATTTGACAGCCTCCCAACCCGAACTGCAGCCTCCGCCCGCCCGCCACCAGATGCCTTGGCCAGGTGCGGCTGGTCGTGGGTGGAGTGAGAGGACAAGGTCAGGGCCAGAGGTCCCCGTGCCGGGGCCGCGGCGGTCGCAGTCCGGAGAGAGCGACAGACCGAGCAAGTGAGGAGTGCGATAGGGCGCACGCCCGCCCCCCCCCCCCCCCCCCCCGTAGGATCTATCAGCCGACAAAAGTTTGTTTCAGCAGGTCGAGCAGCATCCATTGAATAAAATCTGCTGAATCCGCTGCCCGACCTGCTGAGTTCATCCAGCTTGTTTGTACGTGTTGATTTGATCACAGCATCTGCAGTGTACTTTGTGTTTACTAAAAGTTTGTTTCAGTAGATCGCAGCGATCTACTGTAGATCACAGTAGATTGTGTTCAATCTGCTACTTACGAAATGCTGAGCCTGAATTGGGTCATCTGCGAATATTTTAGCACCGGGTTCTCCACGAACATTCGGTGTAGTGAACAGGTTTAGAGGCGGCGCCCATCTGTCCGCGCTCTAGGCCAGAAGCAACGGCACTTCTCACGGCGTTTCGGCCAATGCAGACCTCGCATGGGTTCAACAGTGGATGTGACAGGGAATGAGGAAAGGTGCAACTGACTCATATTGTTTCCTCGCGGCCCGGTAGTTGGGGACCACTGAATTACACTGTGCAGTGCAGGGGAGCTACACGCAAGTGCACTGGGCAGAAAGAACAGAACTAAAACCCCGCAACCCGGAAACAATTTCTCAACAGTATTTGTGTATTTATTTTTCTTTTTTTTTGGGATCTACTGGGAAAGTCTCAAAGATCGACCAGTCGATCTCAATCGACGGGTTGGCGACCACTATTTTAAATAATCTCTATATTACTTATAATACCTAATACAATGTAAATGCTATGTAAAATAGTTGTTATACTGCATTGTTTAGGGAATAATGACAAGAAAAAAAGTCTGTAAATGCTCGAACAACAAGTGCTGGAAGAGTAAACACTGCAGGTGCTGTGGTCAAATCAAGACGTACAAAAAAGCTGGATGACTTCCGTGTTTTCTCGATTCGCGGTTGGTTGAATTCGCGCATGCGGAACTCGCGGATAAGGAGGGCTGACAGTAATTCACTCATTTAACAATGTTCTTGAGCTGTGAGGTGCCCACCTCCTGAATTTTGCTATTTACAAAGCACTCTGCCTCATGGATGGGCCATCTTTTCCTCAAAGAACAAAACCCATACCTGAGCTTTTCCAATTGACAACATGCCCAGCAAATAAGATTATCTAAGACATGGGAAACTGCCTGGAGTTTCTGTCTTGCACAGGTTGTGCACTCTACAAGTCTGAGATAACTAACCATTTCTGTTCCTGTTTAAGGTAGCTCACTAAGCAGAACTCAGAATAATTAATTTCATCTTTTAGTTATAAAACTGCAGTGATTATTTTAAAAATATGAACTTTGTCACATGTACAGTGCAACATCTAATGAAATGTATCATTTTGTGTCAAATCAAATCAGGTCTTTTTTGTTAAGATGGAGGCGCTTGCATGCAGCAGCCTCTTGGGGACCAACCAAAGCTGCATTTTTTTATGATCACAAGACAATTCTACTCCAAGAACTTTGGGTAATGCAGGGCTACGCCACCAGCGAGCTGCTCGTTGATCAGAGTAGCTGCACTGTTGTCGAAGGGGCTGACCAGGATGTCGAGGAAGGAGTTGACCTGGCTGCAGACACTGGTGCTTCTTGCTACTCGAAGGCAATAGAGTTGGTCTGCGAAAGCAGCATGCAGTATAACAGTGGGTGATTGTCTCTGACACTTCACTTGCGATTGCAAGACTCTTTGGACAATGACAATATAAGTTGCCACAGGTCTGTTACTCTTGTCTGGTGGTGTGACTGATGACATGGAAGCCATGCAGCCTGGATGTAGTGAGGACAAGGCCTCGTGAGCTTGCATGCTGCTTACCAGGAGAGGAGACGCTGGAGACAGTGCAGTGTGGCAGCCATACTTGGCTTGGAGCTGATCTCTCCCATTGATGCTGCCCTTTTGTGTTCAATTGGTGGAAGACAGGCTGGACTGCATGTGTCTGTACAATGTCGAGAGACTGTACCATTAATTGTGGGACATATCACTCAGGATCTTGGAATGCTGTTACATTCGGCTGTATGGTATACATATGGTTGAAAGATAATTAAACTTAATTCGATTTGATTTGACATCAGCAAAGATTGTGCTAGGCAAGAGTTGCACACTTTCGACTCGAACACAGAATGCCAACAACTCACTAACTCTACAAGTACATCTTTGGAATGTGGGAGGAAACCAGAGCACCTGGAGGAAACCTATGCATCTCAGGGAGAATGTATAAGCCTTTTACAGGCAACGATAAAGTAATCACTGGTGCTGTAAAGTGATGCACTAACCAACCACCACACTACTGCACCACCCTACTACATTACTGTGCCACTTACTTTACTATAGTCCTTAATTCACCAAAGTCCACACTCTTCAGACATTGCCCTCTGTGTTTTAGCAAAGCCCATTAATTTGTATATCCAGTTCCAAGTTCTAAGTAAGCTTGCAATAACTGCAGTTAACCAGCTGCCACTATTTAATCACCTAAAAGACCACAGGCTATATATACGCCACTTCTTATTACTTGCTTACAGTGGCAAATGCAAACTGCATGGTTAAGAATATTTAAATGTAAAACTAAATTAAACAAATAAATAATTGAAGCATTATCAACTCCCTTACTCACCAAAGCAGACTCCAAACATACATGCTGTGGTGCAACATATTGGTGCTTTTAAAGAATCAAATAATTTCAGGATTTTTGAAAAAATAAATATAAAGCTTTGTTGAAAGTAAATGGGACTGATTACATAGATCTTCTTAAGCATGTTTAAGAAGGGTCTACAACACATATACAATTCTGTAATTAGGATTTTTTACCTTTCATTTTCTGTCTCTGTCAAATTGCAGTTATGCATTATTTCTAATCTAAAACTTACTCCACTACATTAAGATGAAATGGTGATCTGCTAACTTGCATTGATAAAAATTTTCAAGGAATGATTTTCCCTATGTTCCAAACCAAAAAGATCCGTAAACTGTTAGTAGAATTCAGCACAGTGGAACAAGATTGCATTGTAATATTGCTTTTCAGCCACAGGAGGCTGCTGTAAATCTAAAGTTCAACATTCTTTAAATAACCATAAAAAGTGAGCAATGATAAAACCATTACAGATCATTTGCTTTTACTTACTTTTTGTCAGAATATAGGAGAGCATAAACTTCTCTGTGCATTCCCTCCGGTCTCTTGAAAGTGAGCGTTTCTGTTGATTTCTTTGACTTTTTCTAAACAGAAAAAAAATTGTTCTAAATTACCTTCAGCACTACAGGATGCAGTGACAGCTGGGGGATTGCTAAAGGAAATAAAACTGGACAGAAAACAAGTTAATCACAAAGTAGGAAATAAATATTAATTATAACCACCAATTATTCACATTATCTCATGTGCAAGTGCAGTAAAGTTCCAGCTGCCCATTTTATTCAGTATGTTAGTATCTATAGTGGACTTTAAAATTATCATTTTCAACAATTTTATGCAAAGGCAAAGATCCATTCTACTAACCTACTCTTCTCCTGACTTTTCAACACAAAAAAAACCCCAATAAATGCTGATAATACTCAGCAGGAACACCTGAAATGCAAACACTTATTTCTATTCCACAGATGTTGCCTCACCAGCTGAGTATCTGCATTTCTACAAGTTGTTTTATCTCCTGCAGCATTTTGCTTTTTTTTTGTTCCAGTTTCCAACATCTGCAGTCACTTGTGTCTCTGCAGTTCCAGCATCTGCAGTTTGTTGGTTTTCATTTTAAACACATTTATGCATGGAAAGGCTTATCTCTTCCTTCTTCATCTCAAATAAAAAAAGGTACTTTTGATTTTATTTTTTCACCCTGAAATATTTTTAAATATTCTTCCAATTACATCAAGAGTTACAGTTTCAATTAAAGAAATACTTCATTACTTTTTTGATGGCTCTGTGGATTTAACATTGGTTAGCTACAAGATACTTTTAATTGTAAATCCATGTCAAATGAACTGACCCAAGTCAGACTAATTATAAGAGAACGATAAATGGCACTTATAATCTAAGAACTGGGAGTGAATAATTATTCAGTGATGTTACCCAAACATGCACAAGAGTTTTGCAAAAACAAGATTTTACATGACTTTGATATCCCATTAGAGCAGGGGTTCCCAACCTTTTTTATGCCATGGACCCCAACCATTAACTAACAGAACCATGGACCCAAGGTTGGGAAGCCCTGCATTATTGAGCAAATAGATGCAATGTCCAAGTGTCAATACCCATGCAACACTGTCTGACCTCTAACTGTCTTCGTCTCCTTTGCCACAGGACCAACGTCTTGACTCTATCAAGTCCTAGTGATAGCTACTATGCATCAGAGAGGCGAAGCGTGCAGACGCCCAGCGAATCCACAGCCGTTTCCAGGACAGCGGTGGCAAGCGGCACATGTGGAAAGGCATTCAGGACATCACCAACTACAGGACAACATCACCTGCCTGTGCTGGTGATGCCTCCCTCCAAGATGCGCTAACAACTTCCACACTCGTTTTGAGGCGGAAAATGACGTGGTGGCGAAGAAGACCACCCCTCCTCCCAATGACCAGTTCATATGAGCCAACTCAAGAAGCTCGGATAAGTCTAAGGAGGACTTTGAACTTAGGGGAAAAATCTAAACCTTCCTCCTAAAGGCACACAAATTGATCCTCCTGAGAGGCCGTAATGCCTCAATGGCAACCCTCTGGCAAAAAGAAATAGGGAAGGCTTTCTCCAGTGGAATCTTTATGATAAATTAATCATGGCAAACCCTGATTTAGCAAATGGGCCAGCACAAGACCTCAGGGTAACAACCCAAGTTCAAACACTGGCAGCTGCTAGACTTTGTCATTGTTCAAGTGAAGGATCATAAAAATGTTTGCATTATCCTGGTCTTAACAAATACTGATGACTGCTGAACTGAATGTTGTCTCATCTGCCCTACTATAACCATCAATAGCCAAAATAGCAGCTTCAATTACAAGTATTATTCTAGAAGATCTATGTCAAAGCTGTAAAAACCACAATGGTAATTGTTTTTCAGCCCCAACCCGGACACCAGAATGCCCACTGATTACATGCTTCCTTGAAGTCAACATACTTGGTCAACATACTAAGCTTTGAAGTAAATAATAAATCAAAGAGCTAATTAACCACAAACATAAGGAAAGCTTCACTTGTCTTCAAGGGAAAATAAAAGAACTTTAGCACCTAAACGCAGAGGTCCAGCTGAAAACAGGAATTAAAATTCTTAACATAGATGGAGAAAACACAGGAGGCTCAATGACTCACTGACAGCCATGACATGCACTGGTTCTTCCGTGCTATCAAAATCATCTCTGGCCAAACAGGCAAGATCATGGGAAACAAGGACCATTTTTCATAAAGAATGCAGAACAGCTCTATATGGGCAGATAGAATTGTTCTATGTTCTATATGAACAGAAGTCCTTCACAGAAACCTAATTTTATTAAGCAAATGTCCAACTAATCCCTTCTGCCACATAATGCCCACATCCTTCTATTTTCTACATATTGATGTGCCGATCTAAGAGCCTTTTTGAATCTGTCATATTTGTTTCTACTACCACCTCAGGCAGCTCATTTCAGGAGCCCACCACTCTGTATTAAAAACTTGCCCCGCATAACTCTTACCTTAAGCACAGTCAGTAGTAGTCTCTCAAAGTCCGAGGAAGACGAATGTGTTGCGCAGTCAACGTCTGTGGGCACGCATATGACTTCTGAGGCTGAGGTCCAAAGCGCAGATACGATCACAGATGCGGCAAGGAGCACCGCCTGTTGGGGCAGGAGCAGACACCTTCCTGTGTCTTTCTTGACTCGCCTTGAGGTGCTACATGCGCCAGTTGGCTTGGAAGTTGTTTGCTGCCTTGGAGCATAGATTGCGCCACTTCCACCGATCAGCAGCAGTGTGTTCGAGATCGCGGGGCTGGAGTTTGGCCCACTTAAGGTTTGTCTTGAGGTTGTCCTTGTACCTCTTCCTTGGGCGACCTTGGACACAGTTGCCCTGCTCCAGTTCTCTGTAAAACAACTGACGCAGCATTCTGGACTCATCCATGCGGATCACACGGCCGGTCCATCGGAGCTGAGCCTTCAAAACCTTGGCTCCAATGCCTGTGGAATTGGCTCCAATGCCTGTGGAATTGGCTCAGTCCAGGACTGTCAGGTTGGAGATACGGTCTTACCAGCAGATTTGCATGATTGATCGCAGAGCGCGATTGTGGAATTGTTCAAGCTGTTTGACATGTCTGCGATACAGTGTCCTTAAACGCATGCCCTCTGGTATTTGACATTTCAAACTTGGAATAAAAGATTCTGGCTGTCTACTCTATCTACGCCTCTCAATCTTGTAAACCTCTCAGATCTCCCCTCAACCTCCACAACAATTCAAGTTTGCCCAAACCCTATCTTAAGAGTCTTGGCAAAAGTAAACAGTGGTAATGAAATTTACTGATTCAAAAACGATCAAGGATTCCTCAAAGACCATGAGGCAGTCTGTAACATCACGAAGTTCTAAATATTGAAGGCAAAGAACTTCAGTCACAAATCCTGTCTCATCACGCTCACCTGAAAAACGGCATAATTGCAGTCAACCTCAAGAATGGAGGCAAGATAACTGTAGTAGTAAAAGAATTCTCCGGCACATGGAAAATCTTTATCTCCCAGCTGTCTCATCCCAGTGGTTGAGCAGGATAGAGTGGATTCTATCCTTCTTAAATAGTGTACATGAGCTTCACCACTATAATTCCAAATAAAGATTCAAAAAGCATGACCAGCCAGTTCACTTTTTCTTTAGAGCATTTGACTCCATCTACTCGGGACTGTAATATAATCTCCTCCAAAGTGACAGTCAGCAGTAATTCATCTCCATTTTATATTTGCATTTCAATGGAATGTATACCATGATCCTAATCAAAGGATCTTCAACAGAGCCAATCTCAGAAAAGACCAGTATCAATAATGCTGCAGCTTTGCCTCTCAACTTTTCTTGACGCTCCTCACTGCAATATTGTGCCTTTGTCTTTCAACAAGCTTCCCTTGGGAGTGCAGTGATCTCAAAAAATATTGAGAAACTCTTCAATCTACAGCGATTACATTACAGAACCTTGTTTCAATTGGAGATGGGAAAAAAGGAGATGAAAGTGCAAATTTTCTTGGCAGCTTCCTCTCAATTTTACATTTTGTATTTTGGCTCCTTGCTATCTACACTTTTGAAGATGTATTCAAAATGAATGTCTGTCATTGGACAATCAGCAATTGATAACATAGATAATTAACAGCAATAGTACAAGTATTAAATGTTAAACAAAGCCAGATGTACCTTATCTGAGTTGATAATATCTTTTTTACTGATTGGTGTGTTTTCAGAATCACCGCCACCCAGCTCCAGGATATCACGAACATCTGCTCCTGTAGCCATTTTTGTGTACCTGTAGAAAGAGCAAGAAGAAATTTGAGAACATAGAACAAAAAAAAAGTACAGAACAGGAACAGGCCTTTCAGAACACAATGTCTGCACTGAACATAATGTCAATTTAAACCATATCTATTCTGCTTGTAAATGATTCATATTCACTTTTCACTGCATAGTCACTACCCTTGGCAGCTCATTCCAAGCACCCACCACTCTCAGTATAAAAATCTGTCTCATGCATCTCTTTTAATCTTCCTCATGTCACTTTAAATACACGCCCTCGAGTAATTAACATTACTGTGTGCCAGCTAATCCAGGAAGCATCCTGGTAAATCTTCCACATCCTCCCTGTAATGGGGCAAGCAGAATTGCACACGTTGGTCTAAGTGCAGCCTAAACAAAGTTTTATGTAGCTGTAACTGCCCAGTGATTAAATTAGGGTTAAATTGAGACCTGCTGGGTGACACAGCTCGAAGGGCTGGAAGAGCCCATTCTGTGCTGTATCTCAACAATAAATAAGCAAGCATGATTTCCTTCCTCTTATACTTGGTGCCCCACCCAATGAAGGAAAGCCTGCCATATGCCTTGTTTACCATCCTATCTACTTGTGTGGCCACTTCCAGGGAGCTAGGGACTTAACACTCCAAGATCTTTCTGTATAGCAAAGCTGTCAAAGGTCCTGCATTAGCTGTATACTTCCCCCTTACATTTGAAAAATAAAAAAACTAATCAACAACCATTAAAAATTACAATTTTGTCACCAGGACACTAGATCTAAATTCAAGTACTAACAAATATTTCAATTTCACTATTTTAAACCTAACCCTATTTCAATGGACACTGGCAGAGCATATACTTGTCACAAATTTTATTCTTTTGCAAGGTTGAACTATCTGTTCTAAGATATATTCTTAGCATTCAAAATAAATCCAGATGACATTTCTAATATCTCTGCCTCCTTCAATGTTAATCCATTTACACTGAAAATTTAATTCTCACAAATCTCTCTCAAGCTCCATATTTTATAATCAGCTATTTCAGTATTCTACAGCTGAGCACAAAATTAGTTTAATTACTTAATACATCTTTCTTTGCTCATCCACACTGACAGCCAATCATCCATTGCCTCAAGTTTAAAGTTCTCACTCTAGTATTTGAATTCCTTCTGCTGTCACTCCATTTGATTATAATCTCTTTCAACTAAATTTTCCCACAACTATTTGTTCCATGACTCTGGTCTGTGCATCATTCACTCAATGCTACAGGAATTTCCTTTCCAAATCCTGAGCCTTTTCACCTGCAATCAATACAGGATCCACCCACACCTCCTGTCTTTCTTCATTTATCAGCATTTATTCCTTTCAACTTCAGATCAATTTTAGTGGAAGTCAAAGCTACACGAGAGATAGTATCCCTCATACAACCTTGCTGGTCTCGGAATGCTAATTGGTATTTCTTGGATAAAGTAGTCTTATTACCTTCAATTTAGGAGAACTCTTCTAAGTTCCTAGCTCTAGCACCTCGCTAACACCTAAATAATGCCGAAGTAATTTAAAAACAGAAAATGCTGGAAATACTCAGCTGATCAGGCCACATCCATGGGAACAGAAACAGAATTATTGTTACCCCATGTTAATATTAATCTACCTTCTCTGATGCCCTTCCTAACCATCGATTAATGTCCTTCCAAGTTTGTACTCCAGCCTAAAAGCTAACTTTTAGTCCAAGGTTCTGTTCACTCTCCTCACTCTTCCCCACAACACTGCTGATGCATCTAAAATACTCTCCAACTGATGAAAGAATACTGACCTGTAATGCAAACTGTTTCGTTCTCCACAAATGGGGCTTGACTCCCTAGATTTTTAAAGTATTCTTCACCTTTCACCCCAAAATATTGAATGCAAGGAAGAAACTGAAAAAGAAAATGGGGACAAAAGTACTTAACTGGAAATAAAATAGCTTATTTTTGCATACTCAAAATCCAAGCCAAATTTAGATGAAAAGAAAAATTGACTAAAAGTCACAAGGATAAACGCTCAAAATGGGGAATAGTTTTAAGATAGAATGTAAAATCAAGTGTATTCAAATAGTCTGTACTAAAATCTGGGGATGCACTAGGGAGAATCCTAACTAACATTCCCATCATTAACTTAGGTTTGTATCTAAAATAGAAACATAGTAACATAGAAATAGAAACACAGAAAACCTACAGCACAATACAGGCCCTTCAGCCCACAAAGTTGTGCCGAACATGTCCCTACCTTAGAAATTACTAGGCTTACCCATAGCCCTCTATTTTTCTAAGCTCCATCTACCTATCCAAAAGTCTCTTAAAAGACCCTATCGTATCCGCCTCCACCACCGTTGCCGGCAGCCCATTCCATGCACTCACCACTCTCTGAGTAAAAAACTTACCGCTGACATCTCCTCTGTGTCTACTCCCCAGCACCTTAAACCCGTGTCCTCTTGTGGCAAGCATTTCAGCCCTGGGAAAAAGCCTCTGACTATCCACATGATCAATGCCTCTCATCATCTTATACACCTCTGTCAGGTCACTTCTCATCCTCTGTCACTCCAAGGAGAAAAGGCCGAGTTCACTCAACCAATTCTCATAAGGCATGCTCCCCAATCCATGCAACATCTCCTCTGCACCCTTTCTATGGCTTCCACATCCTTCCTGTAGTGAGGCGACCAGAACTGAGCACAGTACTCCAAATGGGGTCTGAACAGGGTCCTATATAGCTGCAACATTACCTCTTGGCTCCTAAATTCAATTCCACGATTGATGAAGGACAATACACCATACGCCTTCTTAACCACAGAGTTAACCTGTGCAGCTGCTTTGAGCATCCTATGGACTTGGACCCCAAGATCCCTCTGATCCTCCACACTGCCAAGAGTCTTACCATTAATACTATATCCTGCCATCATATTTGAACCACTTCACACTTACCTGGGTTGAACTCCATCTGCCACTTCTCAGCCCAGTTTGGCATCCTATCAATGTTGATGACGTGCACTGCTTGGCTCACACCAAACACATAACGTTCATTGGCCAAAAAGCTCAATTTTGGTTTTATCAGACATAGAACCTTCTTCCAGTTGACTTCAGAGTCTCCCACATGCCTCTAGCCAAGATTTCACTCATTTTTTTTAAACAGTGGCTTTCTCTTTGCCATTCTCCCATAAAGCTGTCACTGGTGAAGCACTCAGGCTACAGATGCTGTATGAGCAATCTCTCCCATCTCAGCCACCGAAGTTTGCAACTCCTCCAGAGTTGTCACAAGCCTCTTGGTGGCCTCTCTCACTAGGACAGTGTTTATTTGCTTGAGTCCATTCTCAGTTTTTGATGCGAGTTAGGGGTGGCGGCTGATAATTGGTGAGCACTGGATTGCAGAGGGGAGGCCAGTAGGCTGATGAGAAGTGCTGTATTGCATGGAGGGGAGCACGGTAGGCTGATGACGAGCATGGTACATTTTCTGATCATTGAATGGACTCGCCCAACTGTGACGTCAGCCTCTCCCTCCCGAATTACCTTTCGAAATTTCCCCTTACACACCGCTAACTGATTTACAGGAGCGAACAAACATTGCTGGTGTAGCAGAAAATTGGAGAGAAATTTTCATTCTAAAGGAATTTTTATGCGCCGCGACGTAAGTTGCTGGCCTGCCACTTTGCTGCTGTTGTATAACAAAAGGCAGACTGTATAGGTTAGAATTGAATTGCATTGAGAAGTTTTCGTGTTTTTTGTGGTTTTCTCATTTAGTTTACATGGACTGGTGATCCAAGTTGTCCTATTCCATTGTGCCTAGTCTGTAGCAAACAACTTATAAATGCAGCAATGGCTCTTATAGAATTGAAAAGACACTTAACTACAAATCACAGCCATATGACATGCAAAAGTGATGATTATTTTAAACAGCTACTGGAATCTCAAAACAGAGTAAAGCTATTGTTAATAAAGACAGTAAAAAGATAAAAGGAAGCAAGTTATTTGGTAGAACTCATTACCCAAAAAAGGAAAAGTCACATAGTTGGTGAGAACCTAATAATGGCAACATGTAAAATTATAGCAGGTAAAGTGCGAGCAGCAAGTATTTCAATGGGAGTCATTGACTGGAGTACTGTGCAGACGTAACAGGAGCATTCCCACACAGGCCCAACAAAGAGCTTTTAGAAACCCAGTCTCTATAAAAGAGGTGTACTGCGGTCATCACAGGAGTAGTCTTGATTCAGAATAGTAAGACTTTGGCTCAACAAGGCTTCAGTGAGAATAGGCAGAAGGGTAGGCAAGTTCATTTCTTATTTCTTGTTCAGCTCTGGAGAGAATGGTCTCACTCTGGTCTGTGTGAGATTTGGGATTTCCAGGAGACTCCCAGTCACCCCAATGGCCACATCTGCACCAGGTGCATTGAGATACAGCTCCTTAGATACCGTGTTAGAGTACTGGAGCTGAAGATTGATGACCTTTGGCCTGTTAGGGAAAGTGAAGCAGTGATAGCCAGGAGCTAAAGAGAGGCAGTAACCCCAAGGCTACAGGGGACAGAAAAGGCAAGAGAGAACATCAGATAGTGGAGAGCATCTCTGTGGCCATCCCCCTCAACAATAAGCACTCCATTTTTGGGGAGGGTGGGGGGGGGGGTGTAAACCTACCTGGAGGAAGCAACAGCGGCTGTGCCTCTAGCCCCTCAGAAGGGGAAGGAACTGAACTGGATGGCAGCAGCAATAGGGGACTCTATAGTCAGGAGGTCAGACAGGCGATTCTGTGCACACGAAAAGGAAACACAGGTGGTAGTTTACCTCCTCGGTGCCAGGGTCCAAGGCGTTTATCTCATAGGTGTCAGGCAACCACAATATCCTGAAAAGGGATGGCGAGCAGTCAGAAGTCGTGGTACATATTGGCACCAATGACATAGGAAGAAAAAGGGAGGAGGTTCTGAAAAAAGAATACAAGTAGTTAGGAAGAAAGCTGAGAAGCAGGACCTCAAGAGTAGTAACCTCAGGATTGTTGCCTGTGTCATGTGACAGTGAGGATTGGAATAGAATAAGGTGCCAGATAAACGTGTAGCTGAAGAATTGGAGCGGATGGAGGGATTCAGATTTCTGGATAATTGGGATGTCTTCTGGGGCAGATGGGACCTGTACAAAAGGGACGGGTTGTACTTGAATCTGAAGGGGACCAATATTCTTGCAGACAGATTTACTAGACCTGTTGGAAGTACTTAAACTAATATGGCAAGGGGATGGGAGACAGTATGATAGAGCTGAGGATGAGCCAGCAAGTTTACAAGTAAATGATAGGTGTAACATGAATGTAAGGAAGGACAAGGATAGAGTACAAATGCAATCAGGCCAAAGAATTAAAATTGTACCACACAAGCAAAATTCAAAAGGGCAAAGAATGCAGGACTGACTGAGGGTGATGTATTTAAATGTGCATAGCACTTGGTATAAGGTGGACGAGTTTGTGGTGCGATTATATTGGTCAGTATGATGTTGTGGGCATCACTGAGTTGTGGCTGAAAGAATACCACAGCTGGGAGCTTAATGTCAAAGGATATACGTACTTTGTATCCAAAGGACAGGCAGGAGGGTATAGACGGTGATGTGGCTCTGTTGGTAGTAGATGGAATTACACCTTTAGAAAGAGGTGACATAGGGTCAGAGAATGGTTATCTTTGTGTTTGGAGCTAAGAAACTGCAAGGGTAAAAGAGCCATTGCGGGAATCATATATAGGCCTCCAAGATGTAGAGTTGAGATTGCAAAGGGAGTTGAAAAGGCATGAAATAAGGGTAATGACATAATTGTAATGGGGGACTTCAAAATGCAAGAGGATTGGGAAAATCAGTGTAACGCTCAGCTATATTGGCCCGTACGCATCTAGGGGAGACCCCGTCCCCCGCCCAACCTTGTCTCACGGTTACATCGGTTGCTGTGCAATGCCACCTGATACGGCCTCAAACATCAATCATCAGTCAGCACACAATGTACAGTTGGCCCTCCTTATCCGCGAATTCAACCAACCGCGAATCGCAAAAACCTGGAAGTGCACTTCCAGCACTTGCTGTTCGAGCATGTACAGACTTTTTTTCTTGTCATTATTCCCTAAACAATGCAGTATAACAAATATTTTACATAGCATTTACATTGTATTAGGTATTGCAAGTAATCTAGAGATGATTTAAAGTATACGGGAGAATGTGCGTGGGCTATCGTGGATCGGGATCGAAAAAAATCGGAAATTCTCTTACTAAGTAAGTTGGAACAGGTACATCTGGTATTACTTAGCATCAGTTAGTCAAACGTTTGCATTTGTATATACTATATATTTTACCTTTCTATGCACATAAAACACTTAAGAACATATGTTTCAGCGTCGGGCTCAGGAAGTTCCTGAGTTCGATCTAGTGACAAATTGCTATCGAATGCGCTCTCCACCATGCCGGGTTGATGTGGAGGATCAAAAACCCAAAACCCGATAATTAAACCACTGCGTTGCTTAGTAATAATCATTGCTTTCATCGGGGCAGGGCCTTTCACATGCTCCATTAAAATTGTTCCGATCGTTGAACGACTGTAGCCTAACACTTTTCCAATGACCGATGGCGTTTCACCTCTTTCCAATTACTTTATTACTTCCACCTTATTTTCAATCGCGATCATGATTATTTTTGTGAACAGAAACACCGCGGATTCAGAGCTACACCGGGTCCTAATGGCCACTGCTCTGAACATGTTAAATAAAGTCTAGGGTTCTGTTGGGTCCTAAAGACCACCGCACTGATTCAGGTAAATAAGGGACTTGAGCATCCGCGATTTTTGGTATCCGCGGGGGGTCTCGGAACCAATACCCCGCGGATAAGGAGGGCCGACTGTACATTTTACAAATTACACTTTATAAATCTTACTAGAACTAGGTAATTAATAGCGATACAATATATATGAAAGAAAGAAAAAGCGCCAAAACTTATCAGAGTTCAATCAATTCATGCACAACCATTGGAGCTCAACTATCAAAGTCTTTGGTCCACTATTCGATCTTCTCCGACCTCCTCGACCCGCCGCCTGGGACCAACCTTGGTGGTCGACCAGAGTGCATCCAGCACGTCCTCTTTCCTTGCGATCTCCCCTCCAACTCCCCAAAAGTCCGCACAACACTAACTTACAGACCCACAAGAAAGAATAACATCTATCCCAATTGGTTAACAAATGAATACAATTCTCGTTATTAAATCTTCTGCCATTAAAAATAATCACTTTAGATTAAAAAAGGTTCAAAAAAAGATTTAAAATATTAAGTAGTAAGTGATACAATTAGCAAAACTGAGAAAATTTTTAAATGTATGTTTTATCTCTTTATTTAAGACCCATTTTCCCTGAGGATATGGTGTTGGGCCATCTCCTTGAACTGTTGCAATCCTTCTGATATTTAATTTTCTTTCAATATTGTTTGGTACAAACATTCAGGATATTATAAATACATTTGTAATAAGAAGATGGGACAGCCAAGAGATTAAGGAGACATGCTTACAGAGTATATTGAAGAATTGACATGTTTCTAAGTACTTGGACTTAGTTTTCACAGTTCGTGGATTTTGGGATTGCAGAACCATTAGAGGTGGTTATTATTAGTAAACTACAAAGGTATTCCATTTCCTCTTTTCAAAACCAGATTTGTGTAAAGCTTAGTTTAATTAGAAGTCTTTCATGTGGAACTAAGCTTTCAAGTGCTAGTTTTTAATCTATATTGTCTTTAAAAGAAGTCAAGGTGCTTTTATTGTTAAAAAGGATCTCTCCCTTTCAAATGCATTGTGCAGTTCTTATTAATGTTATATAGATGTTCAGAAATAATTCAGTTTTGGTGGAACATTATACAAAACTTTGGAAGGTGCATACCACCATTTGATGAAACTTTACTTATGAACATAAGAACATAAGAAATAGGAGCAGGAGTAGGCCATCTGGCCCATCAAGCCTGCCCCACCATTCAATAAGATCATGGCTGATCTATCCGTAAACTCAGCTCCATCTACCTGCCTTTTCCCCATAACCCTTAATTCCCCTACTATGTAAAAACTTGTCTAACTGTATCTTAAATAAATTTGGTGAAGAGGCCTCAACTGCTTCTCTGGGCAAAGAATTCCACAGATTCAACACTCGCTGGGAAAAACAGTTTCTCCTCATCTCTGTCCTAAATGTACTCCCCTGAATCTTGAGGCAATACCCCCTAGTTCTAGTCTCACCTACCAATGGAAACAACTTTCCTACTTCTATCTTATCTATCACTTTCAAAATTTTGTATGTTCCTATTGTTACGTTCCCCAGTAACCGGGTGACTTATCAGCAAAGATAGATGGGTCCGCTGAAGCCTGATACTACTATTTTCAAATGTTTTTATTTATAAAGGGGCACAAACGCATGGTTAATACAAAACATTCAGATCATGTACGTCGTCACAACTCAATCTAAAGCACAGGTATAGTAATAATCAATCAGAAATAAGCTCTATCGTTGTCTAGGGGTAATGTAGATATATATTGTTTGCTGGATATCTAAAAGTCTTTACGGTCACTGCAGTTCCACCAGCTGCTGTTGTCGTGGTGTCGCGTTGGTGCACTTTTGTTAGAAAGAGAGAGAGAGAATGAAACATTTACCCGACAGGTTTTCCAACCTGTAGGAGGTAGTCGGAAGTCTCGTTGGGGAATGGACTCTCATCTGTGGCTTCCCCTGTAGCTAGGCCGTTCTTCCGTGGTGAGGTTGCCAATCCCAGGCAAGGAAAGGACGCACACGAACCCCACCACCGGCTGTCGCTCTCAAAACGCGGTCGCAGGAATTCTCGCTTATCTTCTGGTGCGTCTGAGGCCCCGCCTCGGCAGCCCACCTTTTATCTGGACTGGCAGGGTTGTAGATGTCAATCAGGGTGGGGGGTGAGGCAATCTTCCCCCCATCACCCAGCCCACGTTGCCCTAGGGCTTTACACGTGGTCTTCATGAGACAATAGTCAGAGTCACTTTATTCTGCTTCTCGGGAGAACGTGGTCTTCCGCACGTCTCCCTCTCTTTCTCCCATTTCCTGTGTCTATTCAGCACGTCTCTCCCTCTCTTGACTAGGGCTCTTGCGATTCTCACAAAGGAGGGGGCTAAGGTCATAACACTATAAGATCCTCTCTCATTCTTCTGAACTCCAGAGAGTATAGTCCCAGGCAACTCAATCTCTCCTCAAAGGTTAACCCCTTCATCCTTGGAATCAACCTGGTGAACCTCCTCTGCACTGCCTCCAAAGCCAGATTATCCTTCCTCAAGTGTGGAGACCAGAACTGCATACAGTACTCCAGGAGCGGCTTCAACAGTACCCTGTATAGTTGCAGCATGACCTCCCTGTTCTTGAATTCATCCCTTTAGTAATGAAGGCCAACATTCCGTTTGCCTTCTTAATAGCCTGTTGTACCTGCAAGCCAACTTTTTGCAATTCATGAACAAGCACTGCCAAGTCCCTCTGCACAACAGCATGCTGCAATCTTTCAACATTTAAATAATAATCTGCTCTTCTATTATTCCTTCCAAAGTGGATGATCTTGCATTTACCAACTTTGTATTCCATCTACCAGACCTTGGCCCACTCACTTAACCTATCTATATCCCTCTGAAGACTCTCCACCTCCTCTGTACAATTTGCTTTTCCACTCAGTTTAGTGTCATCAGCAAATTTTGCTATGCTACACTCAATCCCCTCTTCCAAATCATCAATGTAAATGGTGAACAGCTGCAGGCCCAGCACTGATCCTTGCGGTACCCCACTCACCACTGACTGCCAATGGGAGAAGTATCCATTTATACCAACTCTCTGCCTTCTATTGGTTAACCAATCCACTATCCATGCCAATATACTTCCTCCAACTCCATGCATCCGTATCTTATTTATAAGTCTCTTGTGCGGCACTTTATTGAACGCCTTCTGGAAATCCAAGTACACAACATCCACCTGTTCCCCTCTATCTACTGCACTCATTATGTCCTCAAAGAACTTCAATGAGTTTGTCAAACAGTACCTGCCCTTTCTGAATCCATGCTGCATCTGTCTAATGGAACCACTCCTTTATAAATGTTTCACTATTTCTTAATGACAGCTTCAAGCATTTTCCCAACTACAGATGTTTAGCTAACTGGCCTATAGTTGCCCGTCTTTAGCTTACATCCTTTTTTAAAAAGTGGTGTGACATTTGCTGTCTTCCAATCTGCCAGGACCTGCCCAGAGTCTAGAGAGTTTTGATAAATGATTACCAACGCGTCTACTATAACCTCCGCCAATGCATCCCATCAGGACCAGGGGATTTATCTACCTTCAGGCCCTCGAGTTTGCTCATCACTATCTCTTTAGTGACGGTGATTTTATCGAGGTCCTCACCTCCCATTTCATCCATAACATCCTTCTTTGGTATATTAGACACGTCCCCCACCATGAAGACCGACACAAAATAGTCGTTCAATGCCTCAGCCATTTCCTTATCACCCAATATCAATTTCCCCTTCTCGTCTTCCAAGGGACCTACATTGACTTTAGCCACCCTCTTCCGCTTTATATATTTATAAAAACTTTTGCTATCTGTTTTTATATTTTGAGCTAATTTACCTTCATACTCTATCTTCCCTTTCATTATTTCTTGTTTAGTTGTTCTCTGTTGCTTTTTAAAGTTTTCCCAATCTTCTGGTCTCCCACTACTCTTTGCAACTTTGTACATGAGTTTTTAATTTGATACTATCTTTTATTTCCCTAGTTATCCAAAGCTGGCTGCCCTTACTTTTGACTGGAATATACTTTTGTTGAGCACTGTGAAAAATCTCTTTGAAAGTATTCCACTGTTCCTCAACTGTCCTACCAAATAGCCTGTGCTCCCAATCCACATTAGCCAACTCCTCCCTCATCCCGTTATAGTCTCCCTTGTTCAAGCATAATACACTAGTTTTATATCTATTTCATCCTCTAACTGTATGCAAAATTCAATCACTCTTTCCAAGAGGATCCTTGACTACAAGATAGTTAATCTTACCTGTCTCATTGTACAGGACTAGATCTAAGATAGTATTTTCCCTTGTAGGTTCACTAACATGCTGCTCAAGAAAGCATCACGGATGCATTCTATGAAGTCCTCCTCAAGACTTCCTTGACCAACCTGATTTACCCAATCTATGTGCAAGTTAAAATCCCCCATGACAACTGTTGTTCCGTTCGTACAAACCTCAGTTATTTCTTGGTTAATGGCCTCTGCCACTGCAATAGTTTTATTAAGTGGCCTGTAGACAAGTCACCAGTGATTTTTATCCCTTTACTATTCTTAATCTCCACCCAGATGCACTCAACATTCTGCTCCACAGATCTTATACATCACTCACAATCGCCCTGATTTCATCCCTAATCAAAAGCGCCACCCCACCTCCTCTGCCTCCCTGCCTACCTTTCCGTATTACCTGATACCCTTGGATACTTAATTCCCAGTCATCTCCACCCTGCAACCAGGTTTCTGTAATGGCCACTAAATCATATGCCTTGGTACTGATCTGTGTCACAAGTTCACTAACCTTGTTTCTAATACTACGGGCATTTAGATAAAGTGCCCTTATACACATTGTCCTTTTAGAATCTAGATAGATAGATAGATAGATAGATACTTTATTCATCCCCATGGGGAAATTCAACTTTTTTTTCCAATGTCCCATACACTTGTTGTAGCAAAACTAATTACATACAATACTTAACTCAGTAAAAAATATGATATGCATCTAAATCACTATCTCAAAAAGCATTAATAATAGCTTTTAAAAAGTTCTTAAGTCCTGGCGGTTGAATTGTAAAGTCTAATGGCATTGGGGAGTATTGACCTCTTCATCCTATCTGAGGAGCATTGCATCGATAGTAACCTGTCGCTGAAACTGCTTCTCTGTCTCTGGATGGTGCTATGTAGAGGATGTTCAAGGTTTTCCATAATTGACCGTAGCCTACTCAGCGCCCTTCGCTCAGCTACCGATGTTAAACTCTCCAGTACTTTGCCCACGACAGAGCCCGCCTTCCTTACCAGCTTATTAAGACGTGAGGCGTCCCTCTTCTTAATGCTTCCTCCCCAACACGCCACCACAAAGAAGAGGGCGCTCTCCACAACTGACCTATAGAACATCTTCAGCATCTCACTACAGACATTGAATGACGCCAACCTTCTAAGGAAGTACAGTCGACTCTGTGCCTTCCTGCACAAGGCATCTGTGTTGGCAGTCTAGTGATCTACGCGATTTTTGCTTTTTATGAAACCTTAGGAAGGTACATAATTTTCCCATTTTAAAGTACCTCAATTTATAGTTTCAAGTTATACAATAAATCATTCATATATCCAAAAACAAGTACCCATTTTCCAAGTGGAACTAAATTTGATAAATATAGTAAATTGGACCTCAAATCACTAATACAGTCGGGCCTCCTTATCCACAGATTCCGCATGCGCGGATTCAACCAACCACGGATCAGGAAAACCTGGAAGTTCTCTCTCCAGCACTCGTTGTGTACAGACTTTTTTCTTTGTCATTATTCCCTAAACAATACAGTTTAACAACTATTTACATAGCATTTACATTGTATTAGGTATTATCAGTAATCTAGAGAGATTTAAAGTATACGGGAAGATGATGAAGGAAATGGCCAAGTCAAAGAGATGAGTGGAAGATATGGAGATAAGTTTTGATAATGACAGACTGTGAAAGGGTTGTGGAATACAAATCTAATGTCACAGCAGAAGATAAGGCTAAAGGATACAGAAAAAAAGAATAAGATTAAAAGCTCTGCACTGAATTGAATGGATATAGAATCTGAAATGAAGTGGATTAATTGTGAATAACTTTGTATGATTTAATAACTAATTATGACTTGAAATCATTATAAATATATGGCTGCAAAATGTCATAGAATGGAATCCAAATATTGAATGCTACTGAAAGCATCATAGTTAATGGTAACTAACATGGGATGCTCTAAGTTTGGAAATTAGGATGCAGAAGCAATTCAGATGGAGATAAGACAAAATAAAGGTAAGAAGTCACTTGTGGGAACAGCATACAGGCCTCTTACCTGTGACCATACATTTGAACAGAGTATAAAAGAGTAAACATTTGAAGCTTGTTAAAAGAGCACTGTGATTATCATGGACAATTTTAATCTATTTAGAGACTGGAAAAATCACATAGGCATAGACAGTGCTATAGAGAGTGGTAGAACAGGGATCTAGGGATACAAATCCATAATCCCATGAAAGTGGTGTAACAGAGAGGCAAGGTTATTAAAAACAGCTTCATAATTGAATACAAGACTTGGGATGTTATGTTGAAGTTTTATAAAGTAAAAGTAATGTCAAATTTGGAGTAATGTGTAAACTTTCCAAGATGGCGGCGCGACGCAGCTTGCAGCGGCCACTCCGGAGCTGATTATCTGTTACTTGTGAAGCGGGGTGCCGTGCGCAATCATAATCGGATGAAATACGGACGTGGGAGCATAGAGGAACATCTGGAAATCTCCAGGAAGACCTTCTTCGTTGCTGCTGCTGCTGTGAGGTCCGGGTCTCTGCTGGGAAGAACAGGTCCCCAGTCCTTGGGGTCGCGTTGCCGATGGCCGTTGGCGGGGGTGTCTTAATATGCTTGGCAGAGGATGGTGCTCGGAGAAGCTGTGCTGGGGCGGATGGTCAGAGGCTCGGAGGTTCAACAGACTCGGAGTCTGCTGCAATCAGGTCGCTTTCATTGTGTGCTGCGTCTGCGAGGCTGAGTTGGGCGGCGCCGTGGAAGTCCATAGCGGGGGTATTCCCTTCTGCCGCTGGCATGGGGTGACGAGTCAATTGAGACCCTGAGGACTTGTGGAAACTGTGTGGTGGTTTCTTTTGAACTTATGGTCTTTTAACATCTTTGGACTATTTTTACTGTGCCATGGTCTCTTTTTAATATCAATTATGCTATTGTCTGCACTGTTGTAACTATGTGGTTTTGTGCAGGTCTTGTAGCTTTAGTTTTTGGTCTTGTTTTGTCTGGTTGGATTGGAGCTCCTTTCCAGGGAACACGCTAAAATGGTAGCACAATATTAATACGCAGCATCATCTCCGGACCCTGGATTGGGGATTGCCAAATGTTATGTGGATTTTCTTGTGTAGTCTGTTTTGTCATGTGCTTTTGTGATATCATTCTGGAGGAATGTTGTCTCATTTTTTAACTACATTGCATTTGTGGTTTCTAAATGACAATAAACTGAATCTGAGTTCTGGTCACCTACCTGCAGGACAGACTTCAGTAAGATTGAAAGACTACAAGGAAAATTTACAGGGATGGTGCTGGGACTTGAGGACCTGAGTTACAGAGAAAGGTTGAATAGGTTGGAGCTTTATTCCCCGAAGTGTACAAATATAAGGGGAGTTTTGATAGAGGTATACACAATTATGAGGGGTATAGATAGCATAAATGCAAGCAGGCTTTTTTTCACAGAGGTTGGGTGAGATGAGAACTAGAAGTCATAGATTAAGGATGAAAGGTGAAACATTTAAGGAAAACTTGAAGTGGAACTTCTTCACAGAGGGTGGTTTAAGTATAGAATGAGCTGCCAGAGGAAGTAGTGGATGCGAGCTCGACTTCAACATTTAAGAGAAGTTTGGATAAGTACATAGATGGGAGAGGTACAGAGAGCTTTTGTCCAATTCCATATCTTTGGCACTAGGTAGAATAACAGTTTGGCACAAACTTGATGGACCAAAGGATTTGTTTCTGTGCTCTATGACTCTAAGTCTATACAAGGATTTCTAGCGTTTTCAGGATAGTTTCTTAGATTAACAAATTCTGGAGCCAGTCAGGCTGCAGGCCACACTACACCTGGTATTATATAATAAAGTTGGATTAACAAACCCCTAGACACCCTTAGGATGCATTAAGTTTGAGGGAGAGAAGAATGGGTTTAAAACTAGGTCTTTAAGTTTCAATCACAACAATTTTGAGGACTTGAAAGCAGAGTAAGCTGGCAAGTTAGGTTAAGGAACTGGCCAATTAAGATACATCGGCAAACATTTTAGAGCATAAGACATGGGAGCAGAATTAGGGGATTCAGCCCATCAAGTCTAATCCACCTGGCTGATTTGTAACCACCCTCAACCCCAGTCTTCTCCCCATAACTTTTGATACCCTTACTAATCAAGAACATAAACCGCTTCTGTAAATATACCCAATGATCTGGTGATTTTTGTTCACCATGTATTACCTCAATGCACTGTGTAATGAGTTGTTCTATTTGAATAGTATGCAAGACAAACTTTTCACTGTACCTCAGTAAATATGACAACAGTAAATCAACATTTATGTCAAAAAACACAAAATACCTACATTCCAACAAGAGTAAAAACTCCAAGTACAGAATCCACTAGTTGGATAAATAAAGTTATGAATAGCATCAGCCTTGAAGGAAAAATTAATTGCAAGCATGGGCCAGATCAGTTGATATTTGACAGATGAATCTGTGGCTGAAGAATTGGTGCAGAGGGCAGATTTCAGATTTCTGCATGATTGGGATCTCTTCTGGGGAAGGTATGCCCTGTACAAAAACAACAGATTACACCTGATCCCGAGAGGGTCCAAGATCCATGTGGGTAGGTTTGCTAGAGGTGTTAGGGAGGGTTAAAACTAATTTGTCAGGGGGATGGGAACAAGAGTGATACAGCTGAGGATGGGCCATTTGGTATAAAACTAGATGCTTTGTGTAGTAACATTATGAGGAAGGACAGGCAGGTGATAGGGCAAAATTGCTGTCAGTGGAAGGAGTTAAGCGTAACGGGGCCAAAATTGAAAAGGGTGTTGAATACAGGACTGAAGGTGTTATATTTGAATGCACACAGTATATGGAATAAAGTAAAATTATCTAATAGCATAGTTAAAGATTAGCAGGTATGATGTTGTGGGCATCGCTGAGTCATGGCTGAAAGAAGATCATAGCTGGGCGATTAATATTCAAGAATACACATTGTATTAAAAGGATAGACAGGTAGGCAGAGAGGATGGGATGGTTCTGTTGGTAAAAAAACAAATCCTTAGAAAGAGATGACATAGGATCATAAGAGGTAGAATCCCTGCAATAGAGTTAAGAAAATGCAAGTGTAAAAAGACCCTGAAGGGAGTTATATACAGGCCTCAGAACAGTAACCAGGTTGTGGGCTACAAATTATGATGGGAAATATAAAAGGCATGTCAAAAAGAGCAATGTTGCAATAATCATGGGGGATTTCAATATGTAGATGGATTGGGAAAATTAGGTTGGTGCTGGATCCCAAGAGAGAAAATTTGTAGAATGCACATGAGATGACTTTTTATAGCATGTAGATGAGAACCAGCAATTCATGTAAAGACCCAGAATTGATTAGAAAGCTTAATGTAAAGGTACCCTTAAGAGACAATGATCATAATATGATAAAATTCACCCTGCATTTTGAGAAGGAAAAGCTGAAATCAAATGTATCAGTATTACAGTGGAGTAAAAGGAATTACAGAGGTATGAAAGAGAAGCTGACCAAGATTCATTTGAACAGGAGAACAGCATTGAGCAGAGCAGCAATGGCTGGAGTTTCTGGGAGCAATTTAGTAGAAGCAGGAAAGATGCATCCCAAAGATGAAGTAGTATTCTAAAGGGAGGATGAAGCAACTGAGGCTGACAAGGGAAGTCAAAGGCAGCACTCAAGTAAAAAGGGAGAGCATATAATATAGCAAAAATTAGTGGGAATGTACTGTAGAGGATTGGGAAGCTTTTAAAAACCAACAGAAGGTAACTATAAAAGCCATAAAGAGAGAAAAGAAGAAACATGAAGGCAAGTTAACCAATAATATAAGAGGATATAATAAGTATTTTTATATAAAAAAAAATAAAAGAGAGATGAGTGAATATCAGACCACTGGAAAATGTCACTGGAGAAGTAGTAATGGGGGACAAAGAAATGGCAGAAGAACAGTTATACCAGTGCCCAAGATACTGCTACCAGTTCAGTTGCACTCACGTCTATGGTGATGAAGTGCTTTGAGACATTGGTTGTGACTAGAATTAACGCTCATCTCAGCAAGGACCTGGGCCCATGGTATTACAGGAAAGATACTAGCATGGGTAGAAAATTAATTAACTGGCAGGAAGCAAAGAATCGGAATGAAGGGAGCCTTTGTTGGTTGGATACTGGTGACTAGTGGTGTGCCAAAGGGGTCAGTGTTGGGACGGCTTCTTTTTATGTTATATGTCAATGATTTGGATAAAGGAATTTGTGACTTTGTAGCCAAGTTTACAGACAATACAAAGACAGGTGGAGGGGGAGGTAGAGTTGAGGAAGCAGGGATCTGCAGAAGGGTAGGTTGGGAGAATGAGTAAAGTGGCAGATGGAATATAGTTTAGGGAAGTGCGCATGGTCTTGTACTTCGGTAGGAAGAATAAAGGCATGAATTATTTTCTAAATAGGGAGAAAATTCAAAAATCTGAGGTGTGCAGGATATCCTAACAGTTAACTTTCAGGTTGAGTTGTGGTGAGAAAGGCAAATGCAATGTTAGCATTTATTTCAAGAGGACTATAAATATAAAACAAGGAAGTAATGCTGAGGCTTTACAAGACATTGGTCAGACCACACTTGGAATATTGTGAGCAGTATTGGGCCCCTTATCTAAAAGATGTACTAGCATTAGAGATGGTCCAGAGGAGGTTCTGAACAACTTTAAATTCCTCACTTTTATTATTTGGAAGACCTGTCCTGGGTCCAGCATGCAAATGCAATTATCAAGAAAGCATGGCAGTGTCTCTACTTCCTTAGGAGTTTGCAAAGATTTGGCAATGCATCTAAAACTTTGGCAAACTTCCATAGATGTGTAGTGGACAATAAATTGACTGACTGTATCACTGCCTGGTACGGAAACAACAATGCCCTTGAATGGAAAATCCTACAAAAAGTAGTGGATATGACCTGGTCCATCATGGGTAAAGCCCTCCCCACCATAAGCACATCTACACAAAGCCCTGTCACAGGAAAGCAGCATCCATCACCAGCGACCCCCACCATCCAGTTCATGCTCTCTTCTCGCTGCTGCCATCAGGAAGGTGGTATAGGAGCCTCTGAACTCACAAGAACAGTTATTACCCCTCAACCATTACTCTCTTGAACCATTGCTATATTGAGAATCACCTAATGAGAGTATTACAATCACATAATAAGAGTCCCGCTGCTCCCGCGACACCGGGGCTTAATGCCCAGTCCTGGCACATACAAGTCATATCAGCAGCACACCTACAAAATGCTGGAAGAACTCAGGAAGTGTCTGCTGAAGCACCTTGGCCTGAAATGTCAACTGTACTCTTTTCCATAGCTGCTACTTGGCCTGCTGATTCCTCTAGCATTTTGTGTGCATTGATGGGCTTTCAAGCATCTACAGATTTTATCTCTTTTGTGATTAGAATATCAGTAAAATACAATGACACACAATATGCATGTATATAATTCAGACTTCCCAGCCCACCAACATCATCTGTTGACTGGCCCCAACGCTCGCTAGGTGACACCACGGCTTTGAGGCCCAGTTCTTGGCCTGGCACCTGACTCCTGCTAGGTGTCATGGTTTTGAGACCTAAACCTCACTGCACCTCCTTGAAGATCGTGTTAGGGATCTGGAACAGCAGCTGGATGACCTTCAGCTTATACAGGAGAGTGAAGAGATAATCAATCAGTTACAGGGAAGTAGTCACCATGAAGCTGGAAGAGACGAACAGGTAGGTGACTGTCAGGAGAAATGAAAATGTGAACAGGCAGTTAGCACAGAGCACCCCCTCGGTCATTCCCCTTAAAAATAAGTATACCACTTTGGATACTGTTGTGGAGGATAACCTTCGATGGGAACTCCACGGAGACTGGATTACTGGCACTGAGCATAGGTCTGTGGTGCAGAAGGGAAAGAGGGAGAAGGGAGCTGTAGTTTTAAAGGACTCAAATAGTCAGGAGAACAGACAGGAGATTCTGTGGATGTGAATGGGACACCCAGATGGTATGTTACCTCCCAGGTGCCAGGGTCAGGGATGCCTCAGATCACATCTACAATACAACAATTTGGAGAGGGAAGGAGAGCAGCCATGGTACACATTAGTACGAATGACAGAGGAAAGAAAAGCAAAGAGGTCCTGAAAAGAGAATTTAGAGAGCTAGATATAAAGCTGAGAAGCAGGACCTCCCAGGTAGTAATTTCTGTATTGCTGCCTGTGGCATGCGCCGGTGAAGTTAGCAACAGGTTGATTTGGCAAACTAATGCGTGGCCGAGAAGCTGCTGTAGGGGGCAGGTCTTCAGGCTCTTAGATCACCAGGATCTCTTCAGGGGGAAGGTATGACCTGTTCAAAAGTGACGGGTTGCACCTGAACCTGAGAGGAACCAATATTCTCACAGGCAGGTTTGTTAGAGCTGTTGGGGAGGGTTTAAATTAATTTGGCAGGGGTGTGAGAAACAGAGTGAAAGGACACAGATATAGGATACATGGTAAAAAAGCAAAGATAGCATGCAGTCAGACTGTCAGATGATAGGACATATTTGCAGCCAGCAGGGTGAGTATCAGTGCATTAGGGATGCAGAATCAAAACAAGGTAGCAAATGCAGCAGTGTTATATCTCAATGCATGATGTACAAGAAATAAGGTGGATGATCTTGTTGCACTTTTACAGATTATCAGGTATGATGTAGTGGCCATCACTGAATCATGGCTGAAGAATGGTTGTAGTTGGGAGGTGAATGTCCAAGGTTACATGTTGTGCCAAAGGATAAGAAGGTCAGTAGAGGGAGTAGCATGCTTCTGCTGGTAAAGAATGGCATCAAATCAGTAGAAAGAAGTGACACAGGATTGGAAGACGTTGAATTCTTGTGGGTTGAGTTAAGAAACTGCAAGGGTAAAAAGATCCAGATGACAGTTATATACAGTCCTCCAAACAGTAGCTGGAATGTGGACCACAGACTGCAACAGGAAATTGAAAAGACATGTTAAAAGGACGATGTTATGATAGTCATGGGAGACTTCAAATGCAGGTCAATTGGCAAAATCAGGTTGGAAATGGATCCCAAGCAAGTGAGTTTGCTGAATGCCTATGAAATGGTTTTTTAGAGCAGTTTGTCATTGAGCCTACTAGGGGATCAGCTATACTGGATTGGGTATTATGTAATGAACCAGAGGTGATTAGGGAGCTGAAAGCAAAAGAACCCTTAGGAGGCAGTGATCACAATATGATTCAGTTCAACTTGAAATCTGATAGGGCGAAAGTGAAGTCTGATGTAGCAGTATTTCAGTGGTGTAAAAGAAATTACAGTGGTATGAGACAGGAGTTGGCCAAAGCACATTGGAAGGAGATGCTGGTAGGGATGACAGCAGAGCAGCAAAGGCATGAGATTCTGGGAAAAATGCAAAACGTACAGGAGAGATGTATTTCAAAAACAAAGAAATACCCAAAATGGCAAAATAGTTCAACCATGACTGACAAGGGATGTCAAAGCTAATGTAAAAGCAAAAGGGAGGGCATACAACAAAGCAAAAATGAGTGGGAAGGCAGAGGACTGGGAAGCTTTTAAAACCCAATAGAGAGCAACTAGAAAAATCATTGGAGGGAAAAGATGAAATATGAAAGCAAGCTAGCAAACAATATCAAAGTGGATGGTAAAAGCTTTTTCAAGTATGTAAAAAATAAAAGAGAGATTATAGTGGATATAGGACCACTAGAAAATGAGGCCGGAGAAATAATAACAGGGGACAAGAAGATGCAAATGAACCAAATGCATCAGTCTGCACTGTGGAAGACACTAGCAGTGTGCCAGATATTGAAGGGTGTGAGGGAAGAGAAGTGAGTGCAGTTACTATTACAAGGGAGAAGATGCTCAAAAAGCTGAAAGACCTAAGGGTACACAAGTCACCCGGACCAGATAAACTTCACCCTAGGATTCTGAAAAACGTAGCAGTAGAGATTGTGGTGCCATTAGAAATTATCTTTCAAAAATCATTAGATGCCAGAGGACTGGAAAATTGCAAATGTCACTCCACTCTTTAAGGAAGGAGGATGGCAGCAGGAAATTATAGACCAATTAGCCTGATCTCAGTGGTTAGGAAGACATTGGAGTCGATTGTTAAGGATGAGGTTATGGAGTACTTAGTGACACAGGACAAGATAGGAAAAGTCAGCATGGTTTCCTTAAGGGAAAATCTTGCCGGACAAACCTGTTGGAATTCTTTGAGGAGATTACATGTAGGATAGATAAAGGGGATGAGTGGATGTTGTATATTTGGACTTTCATAAGGCCTTTGACAAGGTGCCACATGAGGCTGCTAACTAAGTTAAGAGCCCATGGTATTACAGGAAAGTTACTAACATGGTTAGAGCATTGGCTGATTGGCAGGAGATAGTGAGTGGGAATAAAAGGATCCTTTTCTGTTTGGCTGCCAGTGACTAGTGGTGTTCTGCAGGGGTCAGTGTTAGGACCACTTCTTTTTATGTTGTAAAAACGATTTAGCTGATGGAATAGATGGCTTTGTTGCCAAGTTTGCAGATGGTATGAAGATTGGTGGAGGGGCAGGTACTGTTGAGGAAACAGGTAGGATGCAGAAGGACTCAGATTAGGAGAATGGGCAAGAAAGAGGAAAACGAAATATAAAGTTGAAAAATACATGGTCATGCATATAGGTAGTAGAAATAAATGTGTGTATTATTTTCTAAACGGGGAGAAAATCCAGGAATCTGAGATGCAGAGGGATTTGGGAGTCCTTGTGCAGAAAACCCTGAAGGTTAACTTGCAGGTTGAGTTGATGGTGAGGAAGGCAAATGCCATGTTAGCATTCATTTCAAGAGGTCTAGAATACCAGCAAGGAGGTGATGCTGAGGCTTTATAAGGTACTAAGGAGGCTTCACCTTTAGTATTGTGAACAGTTTTGGGCCCCTCATCTTAGAAAAGATGTGCTAGCATTGGAGAGGGTCAAGAGGATGTTCACAAGGATGATTCCAAGAATGAAAGGGCTATCATACGGGGAGCGTTTGATAGCTCTGGATCTGTACTTGCTGGAATTTAGAAGAATGAGGAGGCATCTCACAGAAACTTTTCAAGTGTTGAAAGGCCTAGGCAGAGTAGATATGGAAGGAATGTTTCCTATGGTGGGGGAGTCAAGGACATGAGGGTACAGTTTCAGGATAGAGGGGCGACATTTAAAGCAGAGATGTGGAGAAATTTCTTTAGCCAGAGAGTGGTGAATTTGTGGAATTCATTACCACAGGCAGCTGTGGAGACCAGCTCATCAAGGGTATTTAAGGCAGAGCCTGACAGGTTCTTGACTGGACACGGCATCAAAGGTTACAGCAAGAAGGCTAGGGAGTGGGTCTGAGGAGGGCCAGAAAAGGATGATTAAATCAGCAATGATTAAATGGCAGAGCAGACTCGATGGGCCAAATGGCCTAATTCTGCTCTTATGCCTTATGGTCTTATAATAGAATATTAGCAAAAAGAGAAACCACACAAACATATATGTATATAGTACAGACTCCTTAGTCCATTTGAAATCTTCAGTTGCCACAACTGCGCTATGCCGCCCTCCGCAGCTTGAGGTCCCAAGTTCATTGAATGCATCCAAATAAACAAAATCTGCAGTTGGCCACAACGGAACTTGTCTTCTGCCCAGCAAAATCTTGGAAGGGCAGCGATGCCACACAACACCGTCCCCAGTGAAGCGCCAAGGGTTTTGTCCCCTCACTCCAGGCTGCTGCAAACAGCTGGCTCCGAGCCTTCAGGCCTAGTCCTTGCTATGACTGAGGAGCTCCCCCTCCATTCGCTCCTACTCTCATCCAATAAATAAGCAAATCGAACTTACAGCACACCAGATTAACAATGTCCAAAGAGGTCTTGCAATTGCAAGAAAAACAATTATGATGGCCACTTGCTATTTGACCGTAAGCTTCCATCCACTCAAGCAGCAACACATTGTGCAGCTCCTTCATTATCTCAGCCAGCTAGCAACCTTTAAGTTCTTAATGTATAGCAGGATCTTGAGAAGATAGAACAGTAGCACCTTTTGTTGACCCCATAAAAGCCGCCATCTTGCCAAAAGTGCTGCCGGAAATGGAATATGAGGTATCGCTCCTCCAACCTGAGAGTGGCTTTAACATTTCAGTAGTTGCCAAGCTGCATCTCCATCTGGTTAGGGAGCAGCCAAGCATCAGACCGGAAGTCCCTACAAAGGACTATGAGACCGGCCAAGAAGATCATAGGGGTCTCTCTCCCATCTTTCAGCGAAATTTATCACAGGGCCCTTAGTATCATCAAAGATGCCACCCATCCATCCAGCATCTTCTTTGACTTTCTACCAACAGACAAGAGATTCCAATGCATAAAAACACAAATGGTCAGGATGGGAAACAGTTTCTTCCCTCAGGCTATTAGACTTCTGAACTTACTGCTGGATTCCATTCAAAGATTGCATTGCAATCTCTTCTGTACCTTACAATATTTAACTTGTGCACTTTCTTTATGCCTAGATTTTATACTTACTTTCCTAAGTTATTGTGTGTTATAAGTGTTTTGTGTACTACTGGGTGTTACATCCTGATCCAAAGGAACATATCGTTTGATGGTATACATGTTTTTAGTTAAACGACAATGAACTTGACTTGAATTGAGAGGTGGCAATGGACTGTCATGTCAGAATGTGAAGAAAAATTAAAAAGGTAAGTCACTGGACAAGTCTTTTTGTGGAAGTTGGAGCAAAGGGGTTCAATGAAGCAGTCCCTGAATCAATATCAGGTCTCAAAGATGGAGGCCACACTGGGAGCACTGGATACAGCAGACGATCCTCACAGACTCGTAGGTGAAGTGTTGCTTCAGCTGGAAGGACTGCTTGGAGCCCTGAATGGTGGTGAGGGAGGAGTAGAGGCACATATAGCAGTTGTCCTATTTGCAAGGGATAAATGCCAGGAGGGTAATAAATGGTGGGGGATAAGTGGACAAGGGAGTTGTATTGAGCATGATCTCTGCAGAGACCAGAGTGGGAGAAGGAAGGACAGATACATTTAGTGGTAAGATCCCATTGAAGATAGTGGAAGTCACAGAGAGTGTTATGCCAGATATGAAGCGACGTGGGATGGCAGGCAAGGACAAGGGGAATTCTAATCCTGTTATGGCAGCAGGGTGATGGGATGAAGAAAGATATCCAGGAAATGGAAGTGACGCAAGTGAAGGCAGCATGGATGGCAGAGAAAGGAAAACCCCATTCTTGGAAGGAGGACATCTCAGATATTCTGGAATGGAAAGCCTCATCCTTAGAAAAGTTGTGGACAGATTCAGATTACTGAACACCCTGTCACCACCCAGTATGAAGCATCAGTAACATTATACCAATCATGTTTTAATTTATATCATATATGCACCTCATTATGTTTTAATTTATTTGTGGTAATATTACTTTCTGTTATGTGTGGGAGTTGTATGTACTGTGTTGTGCACCTTGGTCTGGTGGAACGTAGTCACATTTGGCTATATACATACAATGATCTTGAACTTGAAATGGAGGAACCAAAAGAAGCAAATAATATTTTTTACAAGTGACAGGGTGGGAAGAGGTAGAGTCAGGAGAGCTGTGAAAAGTCAGTAGGCTTATAAAAGCCATCAGCAGACAGTCTGTCTCCAGAGATGGAGACAGAGAGATAGAGAGATCCAACAAACAAAAATGGATACTAATAATAACGTTATTTATAGAGCACTTTTTATTCAAGTGATATAGTTCAAAGTGCTTTATAATGGGATAAAGTACAAATATAAAAAATAGAAGACAAGATTATATTAGCAAGGTTAAATAAATAGGTTTTGAGGAGGCAGTTAAAACTGTCAACTAACTCTGCATCGCTTATAGTTTTAGGTACTGAGTTCCACAGTTTAGGAGCACATTTCCAAAAAGTTGAACTGCCAATTTTCTATTGAGGGAGATAACTGAAATTTAAGCAGAAGAAAACCTGAGAGCTCGAGCAGGATTGTAAAACAAAAGTGATTCTGTGATGTAGTCTGGTTCTAGACCATTGAGAGCTTTAAGCATTGAGAGCACCTTGGTTTTAGTTAAAAGCTTAAAGTGGCAATCTGACTGAGTTGAAATTTGTGAATAGATTACTTAGGAAGGACAGTAGAGAGCACGTTGCAATAATCTAGTCTATCTGACTTCAAGGCATGAATTAGTTTTTCAGCATCATCACGTGACAGTAATGGAGGATACACTTTCACAATATTTCTTAAAAGCAGAAATGCTTCCCTGGTTACCTTCCTTATGTGGTATTTAAAACTCATTTCTGAATCAAGGATAACATCCAGGCTTGTTATTTCTGGTTTTACAAGGGATGCCGTTTCCAAGTTTATCAAATAGCTTATCTTTTTTTTCCTCTTTGGGACCAACTAAAAGCATTTCAGTTTCATCTTAATTTAGTTTGAGGAAATTATTGCTCACCTATTTGTTTCTTACAGCTCTATCAGAAGTCAGAGTAAATAGGGTGTTATCATCATCAGGCTCAGCTGAGATATTCAATTGTGTGCTCTCTACATATCTGTGGATATCAAGTTTATGCTCCTTAATGATGTCTCCAAATGAAGAGTAGGGAATCAAGGCAGCTTCCCTGAATAACACCAAAAGTAACATTATATCTCTCTTAGAAAAATGGTCTCCAAAACAGACAAAAATTATCTCTGAGGTATGAGTGAAACCAACTATGGTAACCACAGAAAAGCCAATCCAGTTCTCAAGGCAATCAAAGAGAATGTTCTAGTCAGTTGTAGTCAATTGTGTCAAAGGCAGCACTTAGATCTAGGAAAATTAGAACTGAGACCCTGTTGGCATCAGTGCTAAGCCTAAAATCACTGATAATTTTGGTAAGGACCATCTCCATGCCAAAGTTTGCTCTAAAACCTGACAGAAACTTGTCTAGAATTTTGTTTTCATTCAGAAAGTTGAGTTGGTTGAAAATGACTTTCTCAAGAATCTTGCCCAAGAAGGCTGCCATTAGCTAGTACTTCACTATCAAGTTTTGGCTTTTTAAAATAGGGGTTTGGCACAAAACAGTTACAAGACATGCTTTAAAAAGTTAACGGAGTGTTAGTGCTATACAAATTGAGTTAGAGTATTCAGTATTGGAAATCTAGAAATAAAATTTGAATTAAACAGATATTTACAACCATCTTTCCACAGGGGATAAAGAACATCTATTGTTTATTCTATTAAGTACGACATACAGTATTAAATGGTGAAGAAAGATGTGAGGAACGTAGTAGCCCATTTCCAACTCACACGTTCTAATTATTCGGCTGTAATAGGGGAAAGTTTCAAAAAACGATAGTCAAAACAGCAACCACTTGCAACTATAATTTATCAATTACACGTGTTTCCAAATGTCATGCACTTCAGCCTATACATTTTCACTGATTACGTTGGCAGTTTTTCTTACTACGCACACATAAAATTATTACAACGAAAAAAGATAAATTTCTCAACATAAGTCAATAGTTTGGAATTGAAATCTAGTTCCACCTGCTGGACATATCAATACCAGAGGCAGGGCAGCTAGCGCGAATCTGTCACTACACAAGGCTTCACTCCTAGGCCCAATCACTTCATTCTAACATCTGCAATGGTAATAAACATGATCGATGCATAATTACAAAGACGATGCTCTCCAATTATAAGCACAAAAACACCCGATTCTACTACTCACCCCCAAAACCAGCTCAGTTTTTCTCTTTTAATCTTCCGTCAGCGCTTTCCGCATTAACACTGGAATCGGCCAAACTGCATTGTGGGAGATCCAGTTCGTCGTTCTGCGCATGTACTAATTGCACGGCCCTACGGGACTTGTAGTTTGATAGCGTGAATTACTTTTTCTAGGAAACTAACAGGTCAGGCCCTGTCAGTGGAAACAGAAAAGAATTAATATTTTAAGCTTAAGACCATTCATCACATGAATGATCCTAAAACCTTTCACTCTGTTTCTTTTACACTAGATGCCGCCTGTTCATTTGAGTGTTTACAGCGTTTTGGTTTTATTTCAAGTTTCCAGTATCTGCAATATTTTTAAGATTAATTTTCAGCTTTAAGGCAGGAAGGTGCTAATAGAGTGATTATTTGTCATTGAATGCTGAAAATGCCGCATGGTGTCTGTGTAAACTGCCTTTGAAAGCAGCAACCAAACTTACACCGAGACATTTCTATGTACAGCATCACACCAAACACTGGAGGAACTCAGCGGGTCAGGCAACATCTATGGAGGGAAACGGACAGTCGACGTTTTGGTTCGAGACCCTCCATCTGGTCGAATTTGGTGAGGCCGAATTTGGAGTATTATGTGCAGTTTTGGTCACCGAATTACAGGAAGGATATTAATAAGGTTGAAAGAGTGCAGAGAAGCTTTACAAGGATGTTGATGGGACTTGAGAAACTGAGTTACAGAGAAAGGTTGAACAGGTTAGGACTTTGTTCCCTGGAGCGTAGTAGAATGTGGGGAGATTTGATAGAGGTATATAAAATCATGATGGGTATAGATAGAGTGAATGCAAGCAGACTTTTTCTACTGTGGCGAGGGGAGAGATAAAAACCAGAGGACATGGGTGAAGGGGGGAAAGTTTAAAGGGAACATGAGGGTTGGCTTCTTCAGAGAGAGTGGTGGGAGCTTGGAATTAGCTGCCAGATGAAGTGGTAAATGCAGGCTCACTTTTAACATTTAAGAAAAACTTGGACAGGTACATGGATGAGAGATGTATGGAGGGATACGGGCCGGGTGCAGGTCAGTGGGACTAGGCAGAAAGATGGTTGGGCACAGCCAAGAAGGGCCCAAAGGCCTGTTTCTGTGCTGCAATGCCCTATGGTCCAGATTCCAGCACCTGCGGTGTCTCGCGTCTGCCGGCTTTCTGTGAGAAGACGTGAAGGAGCGCGAGCCTCGGCAAACGAAGGTGCGCGAGAGGGATGGTCCGTTTAAAGGGCGCGCGGGCAGGTGAGGGCGGGAGCTCGCGACGGAGCGCGGGAAAGTGAGGGCGTGAGGTAAAGACCGGTAATCGAGAGGGAAAGTCTGTAACGTGGAGTGATTGAATAATAGGGCCCAGGTAATAGAGGACTTGTAATGGGGAAAAGAACGAACCGTGTGAGAGGGAGTCTCTCCTGTGGAATTACTATGGAAGAGAACGCGGAGTGGGCGATAAAGGCAATCATGCGAGAGAGCCCTGAGCAAATTATACAGGACAATTTTTTTTAAGAAAGCGTTGTTTCCTCAGATTTTTTTTGTTTGTTTATAACAGACCGCTTGAAGCTGAACACATAATTTCAGGCTACTTGTATCACGTAAGAATTTGGAGAAACAAGAAGTTAACTTTTTATTGAAGTTAATGCGTTTAATTGCATAATAGTGCTGACACTTTGTAATAGTTTAACTAAACTGAAATTGTTTCGTTAATGATTTTCATTTGTACTCCTTATATGAGGCTTCTCGCTTCAGCGTCCAACAATAATCAACCAGCATTAATGGATTCTAGTTGTCCTGATACCGTTTCTCCATGACTGCAATGACCTGGTGAAACATTTCACTATGCTTGTCACTAACAGCACCAAGATTTGCAGGAAATAAATCTAACTGGGAAAGCAGAAAATAAATCTCCAATCACTTAATGATTTTGTATGCTTGAAGCATGTTGTCAACCAGCTTCACATAGTTTGGTGCTCTGTAGTTGCCAAGAAAATTTTCAACAACATCCTTGAACGCTTTCTATCGGATTTTTTCCAGTTCCACTAGAAGTTCTTCGAATTGCCTGTCATTGATGACCTGTTTAATTTCTGGACTAACAAAAATGTCTTCCTTAATCTTCACATCAGTTTTTCTGACTTGAATTTTGAATTGAAACAACAAATACAGGTAATTTTTTTTAAAATGGTGTGTAATAGGGAAATTTTATGGTGATTTTCATCAGCAGCAGCCCAAAATCCATAAGATGCACCCAGAAGTATTCAGGAAGCAAAATCTTTGTTGTCTAGTGAAATGAGTGAATAGGTGCTAATGCACAAGGAGTGAGCAGTTTTACAAGCAAAGGACAGACTAGAATAGAGGTAACGGACTGAACCGACTATACTGGGTGCCCTAGTTAGACTGAAGGGAGCTGGTGATGTAAGAAATGGCAATGGACTGTAGGTGAACAGATCGGTGTGAAGGAAATAATAGTATTGGGGAATGGGTTGCAATGTGGAAAAAGGTAACTGGGTCCATGAGAGGGGTTGGAATGAGGTTAGATGACCAGGTTCCCAAGACAGGTGATTTAAAACAAAGTAATAAACATAAAATAAGGCAGCTAATCATTCAGAGAAAAAGCAGTGCTGTGAGAATTCTGTATATGTGATAGGTAATCCAACATTTTAAAGCAGAAATTTTACAGCTATAGCGAACCTGCCACCGCGATCAAGGACTTCAGCATCAGGTTTATTATCACTGTTCTATATGAAATTTGTTTTGTGGCAGCTGTACAGTGCAAAGACATAAAATTACTATAAGTTACAATAGAAATAAGTTGTGCAAAAAGGAAATAACAAGGTAATATTCATGTATCATTCAGAAATCTGATGGTGGAAGAGAAGAAGCAGTTTCTGAATCATTTAGTGTGGATCTTCAGGCTCCTATATCACCGCCTTCAGGGAATGTCCCAGATGTAAAGGACTTTAATAATGGATGCTGCCTTCTTGAGGCACTGCCTTTGGAAAATGTCCTCGATGGTAGGGAGGATTGTGCTTGTGAGGAGCTGCCTGAGTCTACAGACTTTTGGGCTGACAGGATTGCAGCCTCTTGCAATCCTGGATATTGGAGACTCCATACCAGGCTGTGATGCAACCAGTCGGAATGCTCACCACGGTATATCTTAATAACTGCGTAAGTTCTAACAATGTGCTGGCATCCCTTCAAGTTTGCATCCATGTCTCAGGCTTAGGATATATCCTTGGAGATGTTGGCATCTCGGAACCACTGACCCCTCAATGAGGACTGCTGCATGTTCTCCTGACCACCCATTTCTGAAGTCCACAATCAAATCTTTGGTCTTGCTGATGTTGAGTCGAGGTTGTTGGAGCGATACCACTCAAGCACTCAGTCAACCTCACCCCCCCCACTTCCCCGTATGCCTCCTCATCACCATCTGTTTGAAGCTGTCAGAAGTTTCACCTGAGTTCATTCTCATCACTAAAACGGTCTTTTTTCCATTTATGTTATATTGTTTGTCTCTAGCCCCTTCTAAATTTGTCTATTGCTGAAATTGTCACCTACTATTTATCTCCAAGACTTCAATTTCGTAATGCGTTCCTGGGCTAGTATAAAGTTTGCATTTGCAAATTTTTACTTACATTTTTGTTAAATCATTACAAGTCTAATTGTTCATCTTGTTAATCTATACACAATTCTTCTGTAAAATTATTACAGATTTTGTAGGATACATTCTTAACATGCAATGAAGTCCATTTGCTTATTCTGCAGACAAACCTAAGAGAAACATACAGAGCTCAAATTAATCCTATATTCAGGTAGTCTTACTGATTTCCTCTTTGGAACCTTATTGCAATCCAAACAGAAGTTGGCCACATGCCAAAATTCCAAAGGAAACCTTTTGAGTGCAAATGGTGGATGAGGTGCTAATCAAGAGGGTTGCTTTGTCCTAGATGATGTGAATCTTATTGTAGTTGCACTCATCTGTGCAAGCATTGTGTTCCTCTACACCAGTCTCTGATAATAAGGCCCTGCAAGATTCCAGAAAACGTGAACTACTTGAGGGCCATCTTTTAGCAAAAGTAAACATCAATATTGAAAACTGTCAGTGATTTGAGATTCCCTGAGTTGGCCTCCCAGTAGAAAATAAAAATTCAAGATGGTTTTAAGGACCTCAAATTCATGCACCAAATACATATTGAAATCCTGTATTAATCCTTCAGAAGGAGTACACCTTCACAAATTACCGAAGCACCTCATATCACATCAGTGGAAGGGGTCCTATTTTGGTCCTCTTGGACACTGTAGAACCAACAAAATGAGTGTTGAAGTAAGTTATCTTCACATGTCATCTGTGTTTCTGCTCTCATTGAAACATGCAGGATCCTAATGTGGCTTGACAGGATAGTTGCAAAGTTATTGTATATCCTAGCTGGGGTATCTGGAACTAGTAATTATAGTCTCTAAACAAGGAAAAGGATGTTCAGGACAGATGAGAATTTTTTTTTACTCAAAGGTTTGTCTGTCTTTGGAATTCTCTGCCCAAGGTGGCTGTGATGCCAGGTAGAGATTAATAGATTAGTGTTGATCATATTGAGTGGAGGAGGCATGAGGGGCTCTTTACTCCAGTTTACTCCTGTTTCTATTTCTTATATTCTTGTAAAGGGAATCTCAGGAAGTCACAGAAGAATAATCCACTCTGCACTTCTGGCTGAACATGGTTGTGAATGTGTCAAACTTTCCTTTAGTACTCACATGCTATCCCCGAGAATTCAGGTGTTCTTGGAGTCTCATCATCTGTTTAGCTATTGAAATCATTACCATCATTTTTCACTCTGGATGGCAGAGCTCTAATCTGATCAGTTGATTATGGTATTGTTTAGTTTGGTCTCTTGCATGATATTTTTGCCTTTTAAACACATCTGAATCTGAACATACAGTATATTCTTCAGTTGCCACTTCACTGGCGTAGCACTTTATTTCTAGCTACACCAAGAGCTGCACCTAGCATTCACTTCTGTAACCTATATTGAAATAGTGGCTTGGTTCAAAACAAAATTATATATTATCATCCACCCAATTCAAATTTTTACGAAGTGCTATAAGGATTCATTATGGCAAGCTCTTGCTGATCATGAGCCTAAGGCAATAAAAGGGTCATCAGATCGGGCAGCCAAAACAAATCCTACAAAAAGATACAGCTCCACCTGAGTCACATCCCCAAATGCACCAATATTTTAAAACTGTCTGATTGTTTAAGACATTAAGAAGTTTCAAAAACTTCCTTGAAAAAATAAAACAATTAAAACTTAAAAATCCTCAAACTCTCTTACATCCATAAAACTTCAAAAAAATCTGAATTAACAAGCCATTAGAAAATTGAAAATACAATTAAGAGTATTTTAATTTAATAGATACCTAAAATATTATACAAACCCCATTTCCAGAAAAGTTGGGATATTTCCCAAAATGCAATAAAAACAAAAATCTGTGATATGTTAATTCACGTGAACCTTTATTTAACTGACAAAAGTACAAAGAAAATATTTTCAATAGTTTTATGGACCAACTTAATTGTATTTTGTAAATATACACAAATTTAGAATTTGATGGCTGCAACACACTCAACAAAAGTTGGGACAGAGTTAAAATAAGATTGAAAAGTGCACAGAATATTCAAGTAACACCGGTTTGGAAGACTCCACATTAAGCAGGCTAATTGGTAGCAGGTTGAAGTATCATGACTGGGTATAAAAGTAGCGTCCATCAAAGGCTCAGTCTTGGCAAGCAAGGATGGGTCGTGGCTCACCCCTTTGTGCCAAAATTCATGAGAGAATTGTTAGTCAGTTCAAAAGGAACATTTACCAATGCAAGATTGCAGAGAATTTAGGTCTTTCAACATCTACAGTACATAATATTGTGAAAAGATTCAGAGAATTCAGAGACATCTCAGTGTGTAAAGGGCAAGGTAGGATACCACTGTTGAATGCACGTGATCTTCGAGCCCTCAGGCGGAACTGCCTAAGAAACCGTCATGCTACTGTGACAATTATAGCCACCTGGGCTTGGGAGTACTTCGGAAAACTATTGTCACTTAACACAGTCCGTTGCTGCATCCAGAAATGCAACTTGAAACTGTATTACGCAAGGAGGAAGCCATACATCAACTCTATGCAGAAACGCCGGCAAGTTCTCTGGGCCTGAGCTCATCTCAGATGGACCGAAAGACTGTGGAACCATGTGCTGTAGTCAGATGAGTCCACATTTCAGCTAGTTTTCGGAAAAAACGGGCGTTGAGTTCTCCATGCCAAAGATGAAAACGACCATCCTGATTGTTATCAGCGAAACGTGCAAAAGCCAGCATCTGTGATGGTATGGGGGTGCATCAGTGCCCACGGCATGGGTGAGTTGCATGTATGTGAAGGTACTATTGACTCTGAGGCGTATATTAGGATTTTAGAGAGACATATGTTGCCATCAAGGCCACGTCTCTTCCCGGGACGTTCATGTTTATTTCAGCAGGATAATGCCAGACCACATTCTGCATGGGCTACAACAGCGTGGCTTTGTAGACATAGAGTGTGTGTGCTTGACTGGCCTGCTGCCAGTCCAGATCTATCTCCTATTGAAAATGTATGGCGCGTCATGAAGAGGAGAATCAGACAACGGAGACCACGGACTGTTGAGCAGCTGAAGTCTTATATCAAGCAAGAATGGACAAAATTTCCAATTGCAAATCTACAATTAGTATCCTCAGTTCCAAAACAATTAAAAAGTGTTATTAAAAGGAAAGGTGATGTAACACAATGGTAAACATGCCTCTGTCCCAACTTTTGTTGAGTGTGTTGCAGCCATCAAATTCTAAATTTGTGTATATTTACAAAATACAATTAAGTTGGTCAGTAAAACTATTGAAAATCTTTTCTTTGTACTTTTGTCAGTTAAATAAAGGTTCACGTGAATTAACATATCACAGATTTTTGTTTTTATTGCATTTTGGAAAATATCCTAACTTTTCTGGAAATGGGGTTTGTGCAATTAACAAACAGATGAGCCTTTTACAGCCACATCCTTCCATCAACTATCCTTCCACAACCTGTGGATTACAGTGTATCTGCTATATTTGTAGTGTAATTGGTAGGTATTTAGCCCTAGTTTCAATCCCCTTTTGAGCTCCATGAGCTCCAGTATTGGAGTGCACCACAATTTGATGAAAGCAACATCAACATTTTCATGTTCACAAGTAAATACGCTGAAACCCAATATTGCTATTACCTTTACAGAGTAATGTGAATGTTTATAGTATTGTCATCATTCCTTCAAAACAAAACACCTGGCTTTATATGAGTATCATTGTATGAGAATCATTTGAGTCAGTGGACAGTTAATGTAATGTGAGAGCCAGATAATATTGCTGTGAATGAGTTAATAGCATGCATGCAAGAAAAACAATGATGGAAAGGTTGCCTTTGGTGAAGTTGTTGAAAATGATCCAACACAGGACACTGTTAAGAGGAATTCTGCAATGTATGACTGATGTTGCTGGAAGTTGGGAAAGACTTCTGCACTGGTCAGTTTTACTAGAGTTCTTTGATGCCATGCTGTATCAAATGCTGCCACTTGCTATTAAACACAAAACTCATTTTGGTCTGTAAGGGGTGTGTATTTCGTCCCTGTGAAATGCACAGGTTCTCCTGAGTGCTCCAGTTTCCTCCCACAGTCCAAAATCATATCGAGTAGGTTAATTGGTCATTGTAAATTGTCTCATGATTAGGTTAGGGTTAACTGGGGTTATAGGGTTGTTGGGGCGACGTGGTTCGAAGGACCAGAAGGATTGCTAAATATAATAAAATTAATTAATTCCGTCACCTTGCTGATAAATAAGATTGCGCTAGTTAGTCAAATAGGATTTGTCACTTGTGGACTGAATATCTCCCGTGAATTTTGAACTTTGACAGGTAAGTTCCTTAGTAGGTGCTATTCCAATTCATGCTGGAGTACATTTGAGCACTCAAGCCCATTCATTAAGCTTTTGCTGTATAGTGTGTTCCATCAATTCATCACATTAAGTAGATGAATCAAATTGACTGAAGATTGAATTCTGTGATGGCTAACATGTATCATCCACTTGGTATTTCTTGCTGAAACTGTGATTGTGGCAATTTTTTCTTCTCATTGAGTATGTGAGCTGTGTGAAATCTTATTCAGTTCAAAGTTTAAAGTACATTTATTATCAAGTACATATATGTCACCATATACATTAGGGGAAACTTCTTCACTCAGAGGGTCGTGGGAGTGTGGAATGAGCTGTAAGGATTTGTGTGGAATTGCATGTAAGTAGTGCATGCAAGCTCAATTTCAACGTTTAAGAGAAGTATGGATAGGTACAAGGATGGTAGGGATATGGAGCACCATAGCCCACCAATTCAATGGTGTAGGTAGTTTAAATGGCTTGGCACAGACTGGATGGGCCAAAGGGCCTGTTTCTGTGCTGTACCTTTCCATGATTCTAACCTTGAGATTGATTTTCCTGTGGGCATACTCAGCAATTCTATAGACTAGTAACTATAACAGGATCAATAAAATATCAACCAGAGTGCAGAAGACAACAATCTATGCAAATACAAATATAAATAAATGGTAATAAATTACGAGATCATGAGATAGAGTCCATAAAGTGAGATCATTGGTTGTGGGAACATTGCAATAGATGGGCAAGTGAGTGTAGTTATCCCCTTTGGTTCAAGAGCCTGATGGCTGTGGGGTAGTAACTGTTCTTAAACCTGATGTTGCAAGTCCTAAGGCTTTTGTACTTTCTACCTGATGGCAGTAGGGATGGTGGGTATCTCTAATGATGGATGCTGCTTCCCAACAATGGTGTTTCATGTGGATGTGCTCAATGGTTGGGAGGTCTTTACCCGTGATGTACAGGGCTGAATCCACTACCTTTCGTAGAATTTTCCATTTAAAGGCATTGGTGTTTCCGTACCAGGCCGTGATGCAGCCTGTCAATACACTCTCCACTACACATCTATAGAAGTTTCTCAAAGTTTTAGATGTCATGCCGAATCTCCGCAGACATTTAAGGAAGTGGAGGCGCTGCTGTGCTTTCTTCACAATTGCACTTTCATGCTAGGTCCAGGACAGATCCTCTGTTTTTAAAGTTGCTAACCCTCGCCATCTTTGATGCTCTGATGAGGACTGGCTTATTGACCTCTGATTGCCCTCTCTCTTGAAGTCTACAATCAGTTCTTAGGTTAAATTGCCCACTACTGTGCATGACTAGAAATTATAGAAGTTTGATTAGATGCAGTGTTTTCATAATATAGAGCAAGAATACACATATTTGGAAGTTTGAGAATGTGAGAAAAGTGAATTGAAAGCAAAGAGAAATAATGAAAATGAATCTGAAAGAATATTTGGCAAAGTATGAAAGTGAGGATAGATAATACTGAGCTTGTGAATAAGTAATGGTCCAAGAGAAAAATAATAGACTGTGAGGATGCAAGATAGCAGTTAGAATTTATAAGAGAAATTGACTGACCAAGTGCATGAGGCTGTCACTGCTGGTTCTGAAAATAACATTAAGATAATGGCTAATAAAGTGAAAGTACCAATAGCAGCTACCCATAACATGCACATGGAACAAGTAACAGAGGGAAACATGTAATGGGAAGAGGATACCTGAATAGGCATTTGAACGGGCAGCATTGTGATGCAACTATTTTGCTGCTGCTTTGCAGATCCAGGGAGTAAAGCAAATAGAGTGTGAGCGAACAAGAGAATTAAGAAAGGCTAATAGACAATGCAAATTCTGCAAAGTAAAGAAAACACAAAAGTGAAAAAATAAAGTGTGGGATTGAAAGAATGATGTAAACCATAAGTGTGAGTGCAGGGCTGCTTGACGCCACAAAGACATCCGAGCTGTCGTGCTTCACGAAGGAGGCATAGAGCAGTGACGGCGAATGAAGATTTAAAATGGATGGAGGGGTCTGGACTATATTCATTTATATCTGTCTGGTTGTGTTTTTACTAATATTCTGTATGTGCTTGTATATGCAAGGACTGGGCCTGAAAGCCATGGTGTCACCTAGCAGGTGTTGGGGGGCCAGTTGACATGATATCAGTGGGCTGGGGGTGGCCTGGACTGACTGACTCTATCTCTCTATTTATTCTGCGTTGTTGTATTTTTACTGATATTCTATATGGGTTTGTTGACTTGTTTGCATCAGGCTGTGGTGTGGAGGGGGGGAGGAGGACCTCAGGACTCTTATTACCTGACTGTGATCTTGTGTATGACTGTTGCTCCATAGTAACAATTTGTTTGGCTGTATTCATGAGTATTCCTATATGGTTAAATGACAGTTAAACTTGAATTGAGTGATAAGTACAAATAGTAAAGCAGGGGAAAACCTAACATCCTCGAGGCTAAAGAAATTTAGTATGTTCTTGTTGACTTAACAAATTTTATTGATGCACCATATAAAGTATTATGGCTGGATGCATTCGGCTTGAAATTGCTCTTCATGTGACCGCAAGAAACTGCAGAGTTCTGGACACAGCTCAATACATCACAGTAACCAGTCTCCCTTCTGTGAATTCTGTCTATTCATCTCGCTTCCTCAGTAAAGCAGCCAGCATAATCAAAGTCCCCACCTACCCCAGACATTCTTTGTTCTCCCCTCTCCCATCAGGCAGAAATGAAAGCATGTACCATCAGGCTCAAGGAAGCTTCTCTCCCTTTTTTTTCAGATTCTTGAATGGACCTCTTATATGATAAAATAGACTCTTGGCCTCACAATTTACCTTGTTATGATCTTGCATTTTATCATTCACTTGCACTGCATCCTTTTGGAAGCTTTTACACTTTATTCTATATTGTTATTATTTTACCTTGTCCTAATTCAATGCATAGTGTAATTATTTGATTTGTATAAATATTATGCAAGATGTTTTATACTGTATCTTGGTACATATGTCAATAATAAACCAATACCAAAATAGATGTAAATAGGATAGTGTAAGAAAATGAGAAGAAGGGAAAAGGTCAGCAAGTAAAAAGAAAGAAATACCAATTAAGTTAATCTCTAGAATTTAAATTATTGCACTATCAAACATTTCTCATTAATTTCAGCTATTTTATATATGCATACAGAGTACAAATACAGAATTTTGAAAGTCAGCAATATTTCATACAAATATTAGATAAAATTTAATTCAGAGTATTTAAGATAGCAATAAATCTTTCATTACAATGTTATGAAGATGTGCCTTGCATTTGCCTAGTGAGTTGCTGAATTAGAGACTATACCAGCACTTAAGAATGATTTTTTTAAAATTAAATGATGAAAAAGGGTTGTAAAAATATTACACATGTGGAAACAGATCTGAAATTAAACATCTCCATGTGTGGAATGAAGCATTGAAGAACATTTTTGGTTTCTTCAGCAGTTGCCAACTAATCTGAACAATAAGCATTAATTCACCCAGATCCTTATTTCTATGTAGTAATTTTATTTTTTGCCATTTTTGAATGCAGCTAATAAAACATGCAAGTATAAGAGCATAATTAATGCAGACATACTGTACTTATTTGTTCATGCTAGGTTTTCTTTTCAGCCATAAGGAAAATGTTGCTTATTTTGAATTCTGACTTTGAATCTTGTATATTTATCTGCTATAGGGTTACAATTCATTAGAAACACCATCAAAACCATCCAATTTCCATGGCAACAGCACAACAAATGCGAGTGTCTGAAAAACAAATATCTGGGGTAATATTTTCTTTCAGTGCATGAATAGATTTTGCAATGAAGTTTTTCTACATTAATTGCAGGGTATTAGACATTGAAAGTAAATCACATGAGTATGTATTAACAACACTGTTACAGTAGTTGACATTTTGTTTTGGTCTCCATATATTTTTAAGATAATGAAGTGTAAATTCATTAAACAAAATAACTTGAGAGAAACTAGCAGCATTTTTTAGTTTCGCGGATGCAAAACTTTCTAGCTAATCCTAACTTTTATAGAAGCATGTAGAATATAATAGAAACAGAATAATCGGTCGTAAGCTACAATTCTTAAAGAAATATACACCTTATATTACATAACTCACTTGTAATCACATCCCTCTAAAATTGGTGGCAAAGCAAAAACAAAATAAAAAGAAACAAAAGGAAAAAAGTTCGCTTGTCCAATCCATCTGTACTTTGATTTGTCACAATGTCCTTCAGAACTAGTCATAAATAATTTTGATTGTTCTGGGGCATGCCAATGAGCTTTCATGTTTTTATTTTGAGGATTAGTGGTACATTTTTTGGTAGCTCTGTTAAGCGTAACTGTTTGTTTGTCTCTGGTATGTGACTCCCCATTACTATCTGATCCTATTTGACCTCATGTTTTACACATGGGAAAAACAGTCGTATATTCTGAAGACATTGAATCTTATTTGGGTTTATATAGTATATATTACACTATAATATATAAAATAGTTATATTTAAGATAATATAATAATTATATAGTTATCTTAAAATAGTAAAGAAGTTACATCCATATGCATTTGGAGCCCAGACCATATAGAAGAAATTGATTTTTTTTTGGTGTTTTTCCTGAGTTGAATCCAATAAGGTATCTTTTCCTGAATACTTCTATAATTTCTTAAATATCAATACAAGTTCATTTAACATTGCTACCAAACAGCTGTGAATATTAAAGGTAATGTTCCCTATAAAACTAAGAAACTGCACACAGTTACTATTGATAATGAGCAGATTTTCCAGAGTAATGAATGCTACTCCAACATGCAATTATTTTGCTTTCTTTTATATGTTATGTAGTAGTACAATAACTTTTCCAATAAGTTTGAAGGAAACAGGAAACCAAGTAGCAGTGAATGTAAAGGGATTGTGGGATTCAAAACCCAATGAGTTTCAATAACACAAGAAAATAGGAGCAGAGGTAGGCCACTTGTCCCCTCAAACCTACCTTGCCATTCAGTATGATTATGGCTAATCTATAGCCTTTGCCCCTCTTCTGTTCCAGTTCCCCATAACTCTCAATTCCTCAATTTTTCACTACATGCAGGGTTAGAGACTTCCAGAGATTCACTACCCTCTGAGAAAAGAAATTTCAATGCACATAAGAGACTCATGAGATGCTGGAAATCTGAAGCAACACATTCAAAATGCTGGTGGAACTCAGCAGGTCAGGCAGCATCTATGGAGGGAAAAGAACAGTCAAAATTTTGGGCTGAAAACTTTCATGAGGGCTAGAAAAAAGAAAGGTCAGAAGCCAGAATAAAGGGGCGGTGGTGGGAGAACACAAACTAGTGGATGATGGGTGAATCCAGGCGAGGGGTGGGAATAGATAGGTGGAGAATTATATGAGAAGCTGGGAGTTGATAAGTGGAAGGGGCAAAGGGTTGAACAAGGTGGAATCTGATGGGGGGGGGATATTATTCATGGAATAAAGGAAAGGAAGCAGGGAACAAGGGAGGAAAATGTAAGTGATAGACAGGTTATGGGGGGGACTGAGGGTAAAGAGAAGAGGTAAAGGGGCCAGAGGAACAAAGGGGGGGGGGAATATGAGACACATGGGAGTGGTTACTGGAAGTTAGAGAAATAATGTAGATATTGATACTAAGGCAGTATATGAGTTATTGTTCCTCCACTCTGTAGAGGCAGTAGAGGAAGCCATGAACAGACAGTGTTGGATTTGGAAGTGGAACTACAATAGGTGACCATGAGACATCTTGGCTGTTACAGTGCATAAAGCAAACACGTTTGACAAAGTGATTCCTCCGATCTGTGTTGTGTTTCCAATGTAGAGGAGGCCACTCTGTTAGCAATAAATGGCACCAATGAATTCACAAGTAAAGTGTTATCTCATTTGGAAAGACTATTTAGGTTTGAATGGTGGTGAGGAAGGAGATGTAGGGCAGGTGTAACACTTGACATGATTAACTGACTCGAGGGGTATTGGTTGGGAGAATGATCAAACGAAGGAATCATGGAGAAAGTGATACCTGGAAAGTGGATAGAGAGGGAAGGGGAATATGTGCCTAGTGGTGAGATCCTATTGGAGATGGGGTAGGTTGTAATGGATCATGGGGTGGATTCAAATAGAACCTTGTATCAGAAGGAGAATAGTATGAGGGGAATCATGCTAGTGGGGGTGCATTGATAGCAATGGAGGTGAAAACACATTTTTTGAATAAAAGAGGACATTTGGAAAGCTTCATCATGAGAAATCAAGTCACTTTTATTGTCATTTTGACCATAACTGCTATGTACAGTACATAGTAAAAAATGAGACAATGTTTTTCAGGACCATGGTGTTACATGACACAATACAAAAACTAGACTAAACTAAGTAAAAAACAACACAGAGAGAAAAAAAAAACAACTACACTAGACTACAGACCTACCCAGGGCTGCATAAAGTGCACAAAACATTGCAGGCATTACAATAAATAATAAACAGGACAATAGAGCAGATGTGGACAATAGAACAGATGTGGCGGAGACAGAAGAACTGAGAATAGGGTTTAGCATATCCTTACAATAACAGGGTGGGAAAGGTGTAGTCAAGTTAACTGTGGGAGTCATTGGGTTTGTAACAGATGATACTAAGGCAGTATATGAGTTATTGTTCCTCCACTCTGTAGAGGCAGTAGAGGAAGCCATGAACAGACAGTGTTGGATTTGGAAGTGGAACTAAAATGTTTGTCGACAGATGATCTGATTCCAGAGATGGAGACAAAGGGATGAAGAAAAGGGAGTGAGGTGTTGGTAATGAACCAAGTGAATTTAAGCATTGAGTGGAAGCTGATGGCAAAGTTGATGACATTGATGTACTCTACATGAACTCTACAAGCAGCACCAATGCCATTGTCAATGAAGTAGATAAAAATTTGCACCTCAATTTAAATAATTAGCCCCTATATCCCATTGTCTGTGACTCCTCCCCCACCCCCTTACAGGAAACAGTTCAGCATCTACCTGCATCAAGTATCCTTAGGATCTTGTATGTTTAAATAAGCTTGTAAGGGATTTTCCAAATCTCAACTCAAGCTCTGGCCACACATCCAACCCACACATGAACATTGATTTCTCTAATTTCTGGTAACAGCTCCCTTTTGTTTCCCACACCACCATGACCTTTTTCCCCATTCTAGTGGCCCTCTCACCCCTTCTCTCTTCTTCACCTGCCCTCATGACCTCCCCATCAGCTCCTTCCCTTTATTCCATATTCCTCTCCTATCAGATTCCTTCTTCATCCTTTTACCTCTTCTATCTATCACCTCCTAGCTTCTTGCATAATTCCTGTTCATCCTCCCACTTACCTACCCACCTTCACCCTCATCTGGACTTTATCTGTCACATGCCAACTAGTATTCCTCCCCCACCTTCTCATTCTGCCTTCTGCTCCTCTCCTTTCCAGTCTTGTTGAAGAATCACAGCCCAAAACATCAACTGTTTATTTCCCTCAATAGGTGCTGCCTGTCTTCCTGAGTTCATCCAGCATTTTGTCCAGTACCTGCAAAAACTCTTGTGACTCCAGTGATACATGTTCAAACTTATAAGTATTGCTGCCACATCCTGGTTCTCCTCTCCAGCTTCCCTGTCAATCTTTTATTCATTTACAAGATATAAGCATTGATGATTAGGCCTGCATATAATGCCCAACTTGATTGCTTTGGAGAAGATAGAGAGTCACCTTCTAGAAGTGTTGTGTTTCTTATGGTAAATCCAGTTTTTACACACACAAGCTCAAATGTTGGAAGAACTCAGCCCAGAATTTCCATGATGTATTTTTACCTTTGTGACTGAATTACCTAAGAACACAAGAAATAAGATCAGGAATTAACCATTTGGCTCTTCAAGCCTCCTATCCCATTTAAGAATGCCATGACAGGTAGCAGTAATCCCTGCCATCCAATGTGCTTCTAACATCTGGTGACAGCAAGCACCTTAAAGCACCACTGTCATCTCCATAAAACCACTGGCAGTGTAAGCCAGTCAATGTTCTCTGCCAAGAGAAGGTTCATCTCCAGCATTAAAGATCTAGCAACATTTAATTTGTTCCATTGTTAGTTGCATACTCAACACTAGATTCCAGAAGCAGACACTATTTTCCCAACTGTCACAGGAAGGGTATACTAAGGAACATGGAAATGATTCAAGGATATGCTCGAATCAGCATTGCAAAAATGCAACATACTGCCATAATTCTAAAAATTCCTAAACCATGACTGCTCAAAGTAGAGGAGCATTTGGGTGATATTAAAAACTTGATTTACATGCACCAGAAGTGCACAGAAACCCAGTGTGAATAGTGAAACACACTGATTCAAGATCAAACTACCCACCCTTATATTTAATTTGTGTTTTTTTTGTGTGGATGTGTGCCTTTGATGCTGCTGCGTGTAAATTTTTGATTGCATCTGTGCATGCATGTGCTTGTGTTGATGACAATAAATTCAACTGATTTTGACGTCTAAACTTAAATAGTACTGCAAAAAAATCCTTATGACTAAAATATCAACAACAAAGTTAATTTGGATGGTACTTACATGCACTAAATGATTAAACTCACAGCAACTGCATATCAATTTGGCTATCCTTGTCACGTGTAAACTGTGTTTTTGTTCTGACTTGTAATTACTTGTATATTCTTGCTACATGGTTACCTTTTTCTTGATCATTATTGCAAAGATATTGGGTATGTTACTATATAGTGTTCTTGATGAGGAAATGCACAATTCTATTGAAAAGAAATTGCAATAACCTCCAGAATATACCTACATGAGGCACTTTCTGGCCAATGCCTTGTAAGTGCTTTAGCTGTAAGAAGACCTCAAACTTAATTGTATAGCCTTTCATTGGACAAGTTATGAAATACACCTTCAAATAAAATACAGTAGACATGTGGAAGGGTACTCAAAAAAAAGTGAATGCTGATGAATAATTTTAAAGAGGAGAACAGTAAATTTTGGCAAGGCAAAGAATGAAAAGATATGGAACCAAGAAAGGTAATGATCTTAGATAGGAGCTCATTGAATGAATTAATGGAATTGAGAGGCTGATGGTCTACTGCTGTCCCTCTGTTCATTTACCAGTAAATCATTATTAAGATTAATAATCTTAATAATGCCATATTCCTAATATCCTTTCTGTTACTGCAGCTTAAAGCTTGTTCAGTTTCTCATGCACAGACATAGTGACTTGAGTTTACTCACATGTTCTCAGATTCTCTACTGTAACATTCTCACAGAACCAACAGTGGAGGTAAAAGCAAAAAAAAAGTTCAGTAATTTTCAATGCATATCTCAACTCAGTCAGATCTGCCAGTCATTTTCCTTTTATAGTTATTATGTAGGTGAACAGCAGAGGAGCATAGCATTTGTGTTGGCAGATATTTTAGAATGACCCTGTGTAGTTAAGTGCAAATTCCTTACAACTAACAACTTAACAGAATTGTCTACTACAACAATAGTTGGAACACCCCAATGGTAAGCTAGGAAAGCTGCAGAATATGTTTTGGTCTGTTAAAATTATTTCACAATTGATTCAATATCAAATGACAACCAAGCGTGTTTGAGCTCAGTAAAGCATAAACACTTGTTTTCTGCAAGTGGAGAGTGTGGTAATCTTCAAAATATTCATAAACAGTCTGGAATTATGAAGTATTCCATTTTCCCCAACCATTCCTTTGGAATTTTAGAAGTATTACTTTGAAGAAAAAATTATATTAATCTGTTTTCTTTTAATTTTGGAGTGTTCCACTCTCATATCCATGAGGAGAATGTATTCTGGATTACCATAAAAATAAAGCTGAAAATAATGCCTGATTTATTTCATTTGTGGAGCTTATGTTTATGAGGACTTTCTCATGTGCTATGATTCTAAAATGTTCACTTTACTTTCTCAATGTCCTTCCTGCACTGCTAGTGGACTGCAATATTTCCCAATGATGTAGCAACAGAACACCAATCCCTTGTATTCACAAAAAGAATGATGGCTTTGGGAGTATCATGTATCACATATCTGCGTGGGATATTTCCTGAAGATGCCTATAGAACTCGATATTTGGAAGGTAAAGCAATCTGTTTTGACATGTAGTTCAGCTTTCTTGGAGAGGTCACACCAAAACCTAGACATGATTATACAGTCACTGCTTTATTTTACTTTAAATAACTAAACTTACAGTATATTTACATATATTGAACATGCTGACCTATACATTAAAAAGAAATTAGATAGTTTCTTGCTGGCAAGTCAGAGGTCTATTTTCTAACTAATTCTATAGCACTGTAAATTAGTTTAACTTAACAGCAGCTGTTTTTTTAAAAAAAAGTTTATTGTTCAAATTCCACAAGTTGCCCATGGACCCTTCTCTTCTTAGTGGATTAGGAGCAACACACAGAAAATGCTGGATGAACTCAGCAGGCCAGGCAGCATTTATGGAGGGAAAAAAGTACAGTCAGTGTTTCGGACCTAAACGTCAATTGAACCTTTCCCCATAGATGCTGCCTGGCCTGCTGAGTTCCTCTCGCAATTTGTGTGTGTTGCTCAGATTTCCAGCATCTGCAGATTTTCTCTTGTTTGTTATTGGATGAGGATCCTGCTTTATTTGCAGCAGTTTTATGATACTTATCCATAGACAATTTCAATAAATTTGCCGCCAATATTTCTCTACCCTGTTCCCATATGGTATTTAGATAAGTGCATTGCAATGAAAACCATTTGTTTTTTTTTCAATGAAAAGGATCTGCCTCTTTTTTTCTTGTGTCTGCATGTAAAAATGTTGTAAAGCCATTCTAGGTTGTGTTTGAATTCATAGATTCAAGCAATGGCAAACTTCCTTCTTTATCTTGGCATTCATTGTTGCCATGTTATACATCTGAAATACCTTAAGGCCATTAGAACTAAAGTATTTTGAAGATGCAAATTATTTTTGTATGTAAGCATCTAGCCTAAAAATTCCTTCAAAAGATAACAATGCTATGCAGTTGACTAGCTGCTTAATCTAGAGTACAACTATACACTAGCTACTTCTGGATGTGTTAGTAACTATTGGGAAAATTTCCCCTAACTTTCTGAAGATATTTTTGTTGGCCCTTTCATTTTTGTATCTGATTAAGTCTCCAAATGTTGTCAATACACCTGCAATATTCAAAATTTGTCCAGGCATGATTTTCCATGTTAGTCATGTGAAAGATAACTTTAAAAAAAAATGTTTGTTTTATTTGTTTAACAACTTTGTTTTACCAGTTTCTTAAATGAAAGTACAACCTTGAATGGCTTTGAGTGACTCTCAATTCCAGGATATTGTAGCTGACCTGTATCGCATCTCTCAGTCTTCTGCTCATTCTTGCATTGAGAGATCACTCAAACTCATACTCAACAAAGGATACTTCATCTAGACTCAAGTTCCCAGTCTAGCCAAAGCAGGCACAGAATTCATCTACATCGCTGAAACCCCAAAATACAGGCAGATATTGACTGAACAAATACAGTATTATTCTTCACAGGTGCTGTCATTACAAGCTTCTTTCCAAAAATGTTGGGCTGCAGTCCTTGGTTTCTGTACACAAGGACAAATCCTCTACAGGGACTGTTGATCACCAATTTCTCCAGGTCCACCAAACACTTAGTACACTGCAGATGCTGGGGTCAAAGCAACATGTACAACACGCTGGAGGAACTCAGCAGGTCGGGCAGCATCAGTGGAAACGAACAGTCAACCTTTTGGGCCGAGACCCTTCGTCAGGCCACCAAACACTTTCCTCCCTCTTCACCCTTCATTGTAATAACCATTCACTAAGTAGCAATATTTGTGGACTGGGAAAGGTCTGCTTACATTGTGTGCCTTTTAAAACCTTCGAGTTAGGATTATAGCTGCTGAGCTAAACATGGGTCACTTAGAGCATGAAACAAAAGCCAAACTATTGAAACTAACAAGCTGTTCTGTGAACCTCGCAGCTCAAGTGTTTGATCCTTATGTGACCAGCATGCAGTTTTAATGTTGTTGGGGAAGATTAGTCTCAGGATTGTATACTGCATACATCCTTTGATAATAAATATACTTTGAATTAGTAGCTTTAACATTTCTAGGATTTGCAAATAATTTATTTTGTCATTGTGAACAATTGGCCATTGTTAATGTGAATTACAGAGATTTATTTCTGAAATTATTCCAATGCCAGCACGTTAAAAAATAGTCATACATTTTCTGTTTCATAATGTTGTTAGCACTTTCTTAAATTTTAAAGTTATGATAAATGTAACCATAATTTTCCAGGCATGTGTGTAAAAATATTGCGTGATGACAGTCAGTTTCCTGGAGCAAGCAAAGTAGTAAAATGGTAAGTATGACTTTTTTCTGCAATTGTACCACAAACAGTGATATTGTTCATAAAACAAAGTCTTTGTAAAATGTTAAGGGTACAGAACCTTCCACTGTAAGTTTTTCAAATTAAACCAGCATAGTATCTACAGAAAATGCATTGAGTGGAGTATCTTATGAATATCATGTTTCTGAGTGTAAATGTAGTTATTTTGTGTTGGTTCAAGTGCAAAGTGGCTACACTGATGATATCCTCCTTGTGGTTTGGCTCATCTCTTACTTTCATATATGCATATTGTAATATGGAAGTTGGAAATAAGCCTGGGTACCTACCTACCTAATAAGGGGAAGTACCTAACTTCCCATTTTACTATTAGTCTCAGCATTGTTCAGGAGTATAACGTAAACATCCTGATCTGAAGGTGTGGATGTGCTTTGGATTTGGCAATTTGTTTTGTGCTAGATGTTCAGTGAACTTTCAATTGAAAAGTTAACTGCAAGTAAGTGGTTTGATTATTTTACTTTATGTTTTTAATTAATTTTGAGTACTTTAGGACACATAAACAGATCCAGTAATTTTAATTAAAAAAAGATTTAAATCTATTTATTGAAATAACGAGCAAGCAAACTTTCTGTATTTGTGGAACATTGACCTGATATATTCACATCTTATTAATTTCCTCACCCACTATGCTGTATACAGATCTTTAAATGTTCTATTTTCCAGGATGCTGGGCTGTTTTGATGCTTTGGAGAAAAAATTTGTAAGTCCATTTGTGTCAAATAAAAGATTATCTTCTAATGTTCTTAATTATACTTTACAAGGTTGTGTATTCCAATTAATATTTTGGTTTTGGAGAATAAAGCTATGATTTAAAAAAAATATATATACATTTTTATATGTACTTCACCAGATCGTAAAAGATAATTTTTCCTTGCACAATAAGTATGCTGTCTTGTATTATTTATAAACTGTGTCCTTCTTATATCAATAGCTACGAACAATTATTCTTGGAGTAAGTACATTTTTTAAAATATACATATTTATTTTTGGATGCAAGATTTTTGAAGCCAGGAGTTTATGATTTCATGGATGTGTGAATTCATGACATTATTAAGTTTACAATAATGATATTATACTCTTGTAATTCTTCAAAAGGCTTTTCTAAATAATCACAAACATGAAAATGAACATTTTGTAAATGAAGTAAGAATCGAAATGGTTGGATATATATGGGAGGATTGCTAATTATTGTAAAGACTAAAGATAGCTTAAACTTTCATGTTGGTGACCAAAGCCCTCATCTCTTGTCTCAAATGGACTTAAAATTCCAATGATATTGTTTCACAAGTGCAGTTCTGTTATTTTAGCCAACACCTACTGCTTAGATAAATCATTGGGTGTTGAGTATATTCTGGTTCTCTCATATATTTATGTAAGATTGTTCCTGATCATCCCATGCTCAAACTTGCTGCTGCATTTCCCTATTAAAGAAAAATATGCTAAATAAAAATAAAAACATTAGCTATAATGTGCTTTGAGACCAATGAGAAATTTTATATGCATGCAAGCTTTTATTTTATCAATGTGATAAGCTATCTGTTTTTAACTAGAAATGTTATGTTTTCACTCACAATAGTGCAAGATTTTAAATGGAGTGAAGGTTTTTAAACAAAAAAATGCTTGCCTCAGACAAATAGTCCATTTGTAAGAACAAATAGTCCAGTTTCAGAATATTTATTCCATTGTGGCGTTGTATATGACCAATGTTTTCCTCTCAAAACTGCACTGCATAAACGCACTAATACATGGATTAGGAGTAGGCCACTTGGCCCGTTTAACCTTTTAATATGATCAGGCCAATCTGATTATAACTTCATATTCATATTCCCATCTTTTGAGAAAGGGTGATCCATTGCAATTTAGAGAAGTTTTCCAGGTTTTGTATAAAGTCTTTTTTTACTTCCTCTATATCCACCTTCCCCTTGAAGATATTGATTTCTTGTTTTGTTATCTACAAGTAGTCATTCTTAATGTGTGAAACAAAATTAAGCATGCTAGTAGGCTCTCACTTCTACTGAAAACACTTCTAGTGGAGACTAATCCCTACTGGCAGCCATGGGTAATATCCCACCACACCTATCTCCCACACCACGTAAACGAAGACCATCGAGGCCTTTCTCAGTACCAATTCAAAGTCAAGTTTATTGTCATATGTACAAGTACTTGTATACATGGGTGGAATGAAAAACCTACTTGCAGCAGCATCATGGGCATGTAGCATCATTTAAGCAGCATACACAAGAACAACATAAAGATCATACATCACACCAAATGAGATCTTTAACCTCCAAATGGGGCTGTGACAATGGTGGTCTGCATAAGAAAGCTGTTTGTTCAAAAACAAAGCTGGTCTAGAGATTATCCATGAAGTACTGGGTGTAATTTTAACCTCCTCATTCAACTACCACCCACCACCACCACCACCATCACCACCAGAGAAAAAAAAGAGTTTCAGTTATGTGGGATGTTAGCATTTCAAAACTAAACTTAACATACTTCAAATTCACAGCCATTCATTTTGTTGTGAGGAGATAGTATAATAATTGAAAACTTGTCAAGTGGCTGCATGCCTCACTTTAAACAGGCTTTCCTTGAATCTTAACCTGCAGAGTTGGGCTTCTCTGGACATTTTGAGCAAAAACTTATACTATTTATAGACCACAAAAACAAATATGTTTCTTCATGCTATCCTGTAAATCTCCTCAGTTCATCTTGCTGCCTCCAAACTCTTGTCATCACCAATTGCTCTCCTCTTCCCATACTTTTCCAACACCCATATAGCTTGACCAAAATTCTCACTCTTTTTGAACATTCTAACCCATACAGTACCTCATAACAATTACCTTGTCCTCCCATCCATATTGCATCCTGTTCCCACTATGCGCATCCCAACCATGTATATGTTTTTACAAAATCCTCTCCTGTGTACTAGGTGGGGCAAAACTGAAAGTATGCAGAAAATATATTAAAATCACCAACAGGAAAAATCCAAAATCACCTTTCTTTTGAGTGTATTGTCAGAGTTAGCAGATTTGATTTTATTGAGTAGGCTCCATTACCCACATTCTTTTCAGAATCTCCACAGTTTGGAATCTACCTAGTATGGATCTAGAAAACAGACTTGGCTGGTTGAGAATATTCTGGACCAAATTGGCAAGATACTGCATGGAACCGGGACCACGGATATTATGACTAAATCATTTGAGCAATTGAGTAAAGGCTTTAATGTGAATCCACTGAAAAAAGCCTTTTGCAAAAACCAAACATGCTTCCAGCTTTGTTATCTATAAAAGTGATAAATATGAAATATTTATGTATTTCCCTGAACTTCAGAGACATCCAGAAACTTTTCAAAATCAAATAGTTAGTTCCTTTAAAGAAGAAAAAATTAAATACCAAAAAATACTTAATTAAAATAAAATTACAAAAATATTAAATTTAACTCGTATGACTTTTTAATATTCCCTAGAAACATTTGTAAAAGATACTATGAAGTGAATGGTCTCATTGATCATGCACCAGATATAACCTTAAGAATGTAAGAAATGGAAGCAGGAGTAGGACATTTAATTCCCTCATCCTTGCTCCACCATTCAATAAAATCGTGACTTTTACTTCAATGCCCTTTCTTGCACCAACTCCATATCTCTTGATTCCTTTATATCTAGAATTAATCTCAGTACTGAAAATACTCAGTGATGTCCAAAGGTTCATTACACTCTAGGAAAAGAAACTTCTACTCAACTCTGTCTTGAAACATTAACTTCTGGCTCTTGACACTCCATCCTGATGCAATATCAATTTTGCAGCCATACTTCAGGTTCTCCGAGAATATCGCATGTTCTCCTTAATTTGTGACAATACAGTACAGGCCCGGTCCACCTAACCTGTCCTCGTGTGATATATCCCTTCCCCAGAAATCAATCTGGTGAATCCTTGTGTTTCCTCTATTGCAAGTATATTTTTCCTTGGATAGGGGGACTAGGCCTGTACAAAATATTCTTGATGCTATTTCACCAGAATTTCAGGAGCGTGATGTCTCTACCCCTGTACTCAAATCGTCTTGCAATAAAGATCAACATAATGTTTGTCTTAGTTGCACACAAGAATTATGAGCAGATTCCATAGCATGAGAAATTTCACCACATTAAGTTTCCAATAGTTATGAATCATACAGAACACAAACAGGTCCTGTAGCTCTTGCATATGTTGAATATCTAGTGCAAATTTATAGCACTCTCACTTGGCAGTATTTGGTCCACATCGTACTATGCATTCACAGTTCAAATACTCATTCAGGTTTTTTTTAATGTTATGGAATAAGGAAAAAAAAAGTTTTTTACTACCTACCCTATCCATGCCTGTCATAATTCTGAACATCTCTATCAGGTTCTCCACAAACTGCCTTTGCTCCAAAGATAATAAACCCAACCACTTTTTCTTTATAACTGAACCATCCCAAACAACTTCCTGGCAAATCTTTTCAGCATGCTCTCCAGTGCATCACATAGTGCGGCAACTTAAGTTACACACAATATTCCACCTGTGGCCTAACCATTGTGTTGTGAAGTTGTATCGAGACATTCCTGTTTTATTCTCTAAACCCAAGCTAATGAAGGCAAGTATCCTATCCATCACCCTATCTATCTCTGCTTTCACTTTCAAGAATCCTTTGGACTTGTACACCAAGGTTGCTTTGTTCCTAAGTATATCCTGGTGCCATACCATGGTTTCATAGCATATAATCTACCATACTTGATTCCACAAAATGTATCACTTCATTCTCATTGGAGTCAAATTATATTTGCCATAGTCTTCCCAATTGATTGGCTGATCAATATCATTGCAAAGACAAAACTATGAACATTGGAAATAATGAAACTGGAATCAGTCAACAAACTTAGAACTTCCATCCTTGCTTGCTTTCACGTGGGTAAGTGCGATTGTCCTGAGTTACCAATAATGTTTGACCAGCATTTGAGCTCTTTCAGGGAGAATGATCATTTGCATAAGGAATAGAAAGATTTACACCTTGGCTTATGTTACTATGTTCTGGAGAGAGGGAGGTGAATTTTAAAACAGAGAGTCTGTGCTAGTTCAGAAGGGAAAAATGCTTGCATACGGAATGAAAATGAGTATGTTATAAATATTGCAAATTTGATATTTTTATAGGTTCATAGAGATCCAGAGGATCCAAATGTAAGGATTTATACCTGGTAAAATATTTATGTAATACCATTTTATAAAATGAATGAAAGTTGCTTGTACCTCAACTTAATCATATATGTACTTACAGAGTATAATAGAGTCTTACCAGTTTAAAATCAAGTACACTGCAGATGGACCAAAGCTGGATATTTTAAGGTAATAAACTGTGCATTATCAGAGGAGATAGTATCCCTGTAACCTGCTCATTGTTTAATTGTTATGATCTTTTTATGAGATCAATCCTTCATCAATACTTGATGGAGCATGAGCCTCTTCTGTGTAAGTTACAATCTTAGCTCTGATATTCTGGCAAATATGCACCACACCCACATCATAGCCAATATATATTCTTCAAAATGCTTTGCCCAAGGTAAACACAACTTTCTACCCAACTGAATAGTGGCAATCACACCTTTTGTTTTTCTCTCACCAGAACTGCGACCACCCAATTCAGCATTAACATATGAGGATCTGAAATAGAGCCAATTTTGTAGCATAGATTTAAATATAGAATAAAGAGCAAGAATAGTACAACATAGGAATAGGCCCTTCAGCCACAATACTATACTAAACTAATTAAATTAGTAATCAAAGGTCCAACAAAACTAATTCCTTTTGCCTGCACAATGCCCATATCCTTTTATTCCCTGTACATTCATGTACCTATCTAAAAGCCCTATTGTATTTGCCCTTACCACCACCCAAGGCAGTTCATTCCAAGCACGTTTTTAAAAAGCTACATTTAAAAAAAAACTACCCACACTTCTCCTTTTGAATTTAACCCCCCCCCCCCCCCCACCTTAAATGCAAGTCCTCTTGGAATAGGTATTTCAATCCTGGCTGTCTATCTTATAAACTTCCATCAGATCTCCTTTCATCCTCCACTGCTCCAGAGAAAATAACCCAAGTATGTCCGACCTCTCCTTATAGCACATGTTCTCTAACCCAGATAGCAAGCAGGTAAATTACTTCTACCCCCTCTCCAAAACCTTGATATCTTTCCTATAATGAGGCTGCCAGAACTGAATGCAATATTCCAGACGCTGTCTACCTATAGTTTCATAAACCTGCAATTTCCAGACTCTTGAACTCATTTCATCTGCTAAAAAAGGCATGCATGTAGTATGACTTGTTTACCACCTTATCAACTCATGTAGCCCCTTTCAGGGAGCTATGAACTTGGATCCCAATATCCCTCTGCTCATCACTCTGTTAAGGGTCTTGCTTATAGTGTACTGTCTCTACATTTGATCTCCCAAGATGCAACCTTTCACATTTGGCAAGGTTAAACTTCATCTGCCAATTTACTGCCTATATTTCCAACTAATCTTTATCCTGCTTAATCCTTTGCTAGTCTTCTATGCTATCCACAACTCCACCAACTTTCATCTACAAACTTACTCATACATCCATCCACATTTTCATCCAGGTCACTTATATACAGTATATCAAAAGCAGCAGAGTTTTGAGTACAGTTCCTGTGGAACACCACCAGTTACAAACATACTGTCAGAATCAATCCCATTGACCACTATTGTTTGTCTTCTACATGCAAACCAATTCTAAATTGAAGTGGCCAGTTCACCGTGTATCCCATGCATTTTAATCTTCTGTTTGAACTTCCCATGAGGGAGCTTATCAAACGCCTTACTAAAATTCATGTAGACAACATCCACTTCTGTCAACTCCTCAAAAAATTTAATCAAGTTAGTAAGACATGGCTTGCCCTGTGCAGAATGCTATCTGGCTCTAATTAGGCTTTTTTTTTGCAATTTCTGATGTCCTACTTCTAAGAATCCTCCCTTATAACTACCCTACCACTGAGGTGAAACTTACTGGTCTATAGTTTCCAGGACTATTCCTGCTTCCCTTCTTGAAGAATGGAACAACATTATCTACTTGCTATTCTTCTGGGACCTCTCCTATGGGAAGAGAGGACAAGTCCCCAGCAATCTCATCTCTTGCCTCTCTTAATAACCTGGGGTAAATATTCCATCAGATCTTGTTCTTTAGGATACCTCACACTATTTCATTTATTTTAAAATTCTCAAGAAAATTAGTATGCTCTACACTGATCTCCCTATCCTCCATGTCTTTTTCCATGGGAAATACGAATGCAAAATACTCATTCAAGACCTCACCCATATGCTCCACCTTGAAGCACACATTCCCACCTTTTATCCTTAAATGGTCCTACTTTTTCCCTAGTTAACTTCTTGTTGTTGATATATATGTAGATTGCTTTGGGGTTCTCTTTAATCCTGCATGCTAAGGGCTTTTAAATGCCACACACCCACCCCCTAGCTTTCCTAATTCCCTTCTTGAGTTCTTTTCTGACTTATTTATAATGCTCAAGAATTCTAATCTTAACTTCCTAAATCTTACATACATTTCCTTTATCTTTTTGACTAAATTCACCAACTCTTGACATCATTCCTACAATCCTAATTGAGAAGTTGCAGAACCTGGGCCTCTGAACCTCCCTCTGCAATTGGATCCTCAACTTCCTAATCAGAAGACCGTAGTCTGTGCAGATTGGTGATAACATATCCTTCTCACTGACGATCAACACTGGCACATCTCAAGGGTGTGTGCTTAGCCCACTGCTCTACTGTCTGTATACACATGACTGTGTGGCTAGGCATAGCTCAAATACCATTTATAAATTTGCTGACAATACAACCATTGTTGGTAGAATCTCAGGTGGTGATGAGAGGGCGTACTGGAGTGAGATATGTCAACTTGTGGAATGAGGCCACAGCAACAACCTAGAACTCAACGTCAGTAAGATGAAAGAGCTGATTGTTGACTTCAGGAAGGGTAAGATGAAGGAACACATACCAATCCTCATAGAGAGATCAGAAGTGGAGAGAGTGAGCAGCTTCAAGTTCCTGGGTGTCAAGATCTCTGAGGATCTAACCTGCTCCCAACATATTGATGTAGTCATAAAGAAGGCAAGACAGTGGCTATACTTTATTAGAAGTATGAAAAGATTTGGCATGTCAACAAATACACTCAAAAACTTCTATAGTTGTACCTTGGAGAGCATTCAGACAGGCTGCATCAGTGTCTGGTATGGAGGGGCTACTGCAAAGGACCGAAAGAAGTTACAGAAGGTTGTAAATCTAGTCAGCTCCATCTTGGGCACTAGCCTACAAAGTACCCAGGACATCTTTAGGGAGCTGTGTCTCAGAAAGGCAGTGTCCATTATTAAGGACCTTCAGCACATAGGGCATGCTCTTTTCTCACTGTTAGCATCAGGTAGGAGGTACGGAAGCCTGAAGGCACAAACTCAGTGATTCAGGAACAGCTTCTTCCCCTCTGCCATCCAATTCCTAAATGGACATTGAAGCTTTGGACACCACCTCACTTTTTTGAATATACAATATTTCTGTTTTTAAATGTTTTTTTATTCAATATAAGTAATTGATTTACTTGTTTATTTATTATGTTTTCTTTCATTTATTATTATTTTTTTTCTCTCTCTGCTGGATTATGTATTGCATTGAACTGCTGCTGCTAAGTTAACAAATTTCACATCACATGCCGGTGATAATAAACCTGATTCTGATTCTGACATCCAAGGTTCTCTGACCTTGCTGTGTTTATGTAAAAATATGATCTAAACTCTAGATCTGTATGGTTAAATGATGTGATTCATGATTTTTCATTAAAGTCCAAAAGTGTAATGTAATTTTTTGGTAAGTGATCTTTAATAGTTTCATTAATAGCAAGAAATAATAGGTAATGGTTTCTGAATGTTTTTTTTCTGCCACAAAATGTTAATTGCTGGGATTATTACAAGAAATACGCCATAGGTAGCAAGAAAATTCTTCACATTTTCTTGAATTTGTACAGCAAAAACAAACATATTGGAACAGAAGTAAGCTTTCAAGATACAAAGAAAGCCTCCATACTGCTCATCCGTAAGCTATTTGTCTTGATGCAGAGCCTGGAGGTTCTTCCTAATGATGTGTCTTTGACAATGAAACTCTTCTATTATGATGAAGGTAAGTTCAATTTACTGGTTTCAGAGTTGTTTTATTCCTATTTATTTCCTATATATTGACAGCTTCATATTTATACTGTATGTAACTGAGTTTCTGTAAGGAGATTTACAATACTTTGTAGGTGTTTTTTTATTGTTTATCTTGTGCATTTTCAGCAGTTTACTTTATGTCAGATTTCTTTATTAATAATACCTGTTTTCCTCTAGTTGTCAGCTCATTTATAAAGATTAACAGGGAACACGCATTAACCCTAGCAACACACACAAAATGCTGGTGGAACACAGCAGGTAAGGCAGCATCTATAGGAAGAAGCACTGTCGATGTTTCGGGTTGAAACCCTTCGTCAGGACTAACTGAAATGAAAGATAGTAAGAGATTTGAAAGTAGGAGGGGGAGGGGAAAATGCAAAATGATAGGAGAAGACCGGAGGGGGTGGGGTGAAGCTGAGAGCCAGAAAGGTGATTGACAAAAGGGATACAGAGCTGGGGAAGGGAAAAGATCATGGGACGGGAGGCCTAGGGAGAAAGAAAGGGGGAGAGGAGCACCAGAGGGAGATGGAGAACAGACAGTGATGGGCAGAAAGAGAGAAAAAAAGGAGGGGGAGAAAACTAAATATATCAGGGATGAGGTGAAGAGGGGCATTAACTGAAGTTAGAGAAGTCAATGTTCATGCCATCAGGTTGGAGGCTACCCAGCCGGTAGATCAGGTTGGTTAGTTCTGACGAAGGGTCTCGGCCTGAAACATCGACAGTGCTTCTTCCTATAGATGCTGCCTGGCCTGCTGTGTTCCACCAGCATTTTGTGTGTGTTGCTTGAATTTCCAGCATCTGCAGATTTCCTCGTATTTACTCATTAACCCTAATTCTCTTTACATTCTCACCAAATATCATCCAAGCAGTTTAATAATAAATTCCATTTCAGATTAGTTTTCCTGATTCATGTATTTTTAAATAACAGTGACTCCTCCTGACTATCAGCCTCCGGGGTTTAAAAAAGGTGAGTGTGATGCTCTGTGGTTTGAGGGAACCCCAGTCCATTTTAAAGTTGGTGATGTGCTCACTCCATTCCATATGATGAAAGTGCGGGTCACCACAGAGAAAGAGACAATGGAACAGCTGAAGAAAGAGAACGTGCTAGACGAGGAAAATGAAACTTCACAACAGGAATTTGAAGAAGTCAAATCCATGGTAAGTGTAAGTTTGTTTGCTTACTAACTACTTGTAATTTATTTTGGAATGTTTGATATCTGTAAAACAGAAAGCTCTATGAGAAACAAATATAATGAGAATAGAAATGTCATTAGATGCTGTTGATTTAGAGCTGGATAAGAATACTTATGAGAGAGTGGAAGCAACTTTCTAGTGGCTTACAGGGATGATGTTTAAGATTTCACAATAATGTGTACATGGTGTCATTTTCCTTTTGCAATTAGTGTGTTAATCATCTGTAATTTCACTTGGTACAGGGCAGAAACTCTGTAATGGCTGGCATTCCAAACCACCAAAATACTACTGGTATGAACATTTCTGATAAGTTTCAAATTTTCATATAAAGTCTGTAGGAAAGAATATTTATTCCATATCTTAGATTATTGTAGTGATTTTTTTAATTGCGTAAGGGTGAATTTCCATAATCCAAAATACTTGTAATGCATTTGATTGCATGTATTGTACACTATAGCCGCACATGCAAGTAAATAATTATTCTGGGTGGTTGATGGGATGCCGTTTAAGCCTGTTGCTTTGTCCACAATAGGTGCTTCCGTTATTGGACATTTTGGAACTTTATTCATGCAGGCAAATGGACTTTTCCCATCTTTATTGTGCTTTGCAGATGGTTGGAAAGCTTTCCAGAATTGGGAGATAAATTACTTCACAGCGAATGCTCAGACTTTGACTTAATTTATGTGACTGGTCCACTTATTTTTTTGATCAATGGTGAACTTCAGGATCTTTATTAAAAATATTCATCCTATGCAAGAAATGTACCTTTTAAGAAATAATTCTAATTTTACCTACAGAGAAATTTTGATTTTTGTGTTCTATATGTTGAAATGTTGCAGATATATGGAGGGACTTATGGCAAAATCAAATTAGTGGATTTATCTATTTGTCAGCAAAAAAAAGAATATAAAACTTAATTTGCCAGAGCAAAAGGACAATCTAGATTTTGTGATAAAACTGGGAATTGGAATATGGATCAAAAAGCTTTCATTTCTAATTTTGAGTTAAGTGTCACAAACATTAAAAGGTTACATGAAATATTTATATATTGACACATATTTAGTTGGAAAATAAGCAACCTGTTTGCTGTTTTTCATTACTGACAGCTCAGCCGATACTCCAGAAATACATGCCTAGAGAGCAATCATTTGGTGCTTCAGAGAAAGAGGTATTAATTCTTTTGACAAATCAACAAAGAGAATGCTTCATATTTATGCTTATTTGTAAAATATATAATGTGCACAGTGACCACATTTTGTGGCCATTAAAGGGGTATCTGTACTAGGTATCAGAATGCCTTCAAATCTTTTATCACTTGTGTCTGGATTAGTTACACCAAGGTAAGGAAGAGATATTTCAGGCTCATGGTTAATCTTCCTTTGTAAAGCAATACAATCATAGGATAACTTACTGTATTAATTTGAAAAACAACAAACACATTTTAATATAATTTACTGGAGTATGTTTTGAGAGCCTCTAAATAATTTTGAACTTAAATTGGCAGTTACAGTATTACAGTCATTATCTGTGACCTGGTGGTGCTCCAAAATAAAAACTGTAAATTTGTAATGGGACTGAAAATGCAACTTTATTTGGAGTAAAATTTCATTCTTGTCACATTGTTACATTTCATTTGATTAGTAAATAGTTAAGTCTTTGTTAGTGTTCCAGATTTTGCTGTGATAATGGTAGGGTAAATATGACAAGCAATATGTTATGCAATGGTATCACTGTAATAACACAAACGTGCAGTACTTGTGCAGTACTTCCGCAAGTAGCCAGCTGAAAAAAGTCAAAGGTAATTCACTCCGAAGCAGATGAGTACTAATAAATGATTATTCCCTGAACAACCTCACTAGTCCTGAAAATATAATTGTACATTTGCAGTCTCATTTCCTCTGAAGAAAATCAATGCTGTGTATTGTCAAAATATCCTAGAATCATAGAAAATTGCACAGAAACAGACCCTTCAGCTCAATGAATCTGCTCAATCAAAGACACATTTTTAAACTAATTACCCTACATTGCCATCAACTACATCATAGATTCTACCACTCATTTACATATTAGGAACAATTAACTACGGTCAGTTAATTCATCAAGCCATACTCTTCTGGAATGTGGAAGGAAACTGGAGCATTAAGGGGAAAACTATGCAGTCACAAGTAGAGTAGAACTGAACCTTGGTCACTGAAGCTGTGAGGGAGGCAGTAGCTGATGCACCATCAATAACTCTCGGAGATGGGAGGCAAACGATAGGCTTTTATTAGCTACAAGAGACCACGATTAGTAGCAAGAGACCACCACACAACATCCTGGAGACTGAGGGAGGAGCAGTACCTCCAACCGCCTTTATACAGGGGTCTGTGGGAGGAGCCACAGGAGCAGTCAGCAGAGGGGCGTGTCCAGACAGGTATATGTAGTTCACCACAGTAGCTCTGCCAGCTGCATTACTATACTGTCCTTAGTTCTTTAACTCTTCTTTATTTCCATATTTATTCTGATCTTTATTCAGTTTCCTATAGAATGGCTTAAATATGTCTAATATTACTGAAAAAAAAGTCTGTTTTATCAGTTGTGTTCCTATCACCATATTTGTTTGGTTTGATTGGCTGAAGAACCACGGTGTTGTCTTTACTTACAGATCGCTCCTGAAAAGTTAGGGTAATTCTAAATGTTCAGTGAAATCCATTCCTTCATGGCTTACAACAAAACCAGACCATTACGTACCTCTTTCACCTCAGACGGTTTGTATGGGCCCCCAAATCCTAAGAACTTTCAATAAGGGCACAATTCAGAGCATCCTGACTGGCTGCATCACTGCCTGATATGGGAACTGTACTTTGCTCAATCGCAGGACTCTGCAGAGAGTGGTGCAGACAACCCAGTGCATCTGTAGATGTGAACTTCCCACTCTTCAGGACATTTACAAAGACAGTGTGGAAAAAGGGCCTGAAGGATCATTGGGAATGCGAGTCACCCCAACCAAAAACTGTTCCAGCTGCTACCATCTGGGAAACAGTACCACAGTGTAAAAGCTAGGACCGACAGGCTCCGGGACAGCTTCTTCCACCAGGCCATCAGACTGCTTAATTCATGCTGACACAACTGTATTTCTATGTTATATTGACTATCCCGTTGTACATATTTATTATAAATTACTATAAATTGCACATTTAAATGGAGACATAACATAAAGATTTTTACTGCTCATGTATATGAAGAATGTAAGTAATTAAGTCAATTCAATTAAATAATATCAATTTTGCATTTGCCTTAAAGATCTCTTTATCTTTTAGATAAAGCAATTGGTAGCAAAGGCAGCAGAGCTGGATGTTTCGGACAAAAGGACAAAAGTTGGGAAAGAGCTGGTCAGTGTGTTATATTTTTAATTTAAAAAAAATCTATTTCCCCTCTTCCATTTTAAGTTTTATGTTATGTTACTTCTAGGTATCGTGGTCCAGTTTAAAGCCTTAAAATTATAGCATCATGAATTCATTCATAAGGAAATGTTCTGTTGGTTCATCAAATGGAAAACTTTTATTGTTACACAATGTTTGTCTTGTCTTTTACACTTGAATCCATTGGATGGCATCTCTTCTATTCTCCAAATAGAAATTGAGAGGATTTATATGCCTGACAAGACAGGACTTTAACAGTTAACAGTGCTTCTCCTTCACAATAAAGATGTGAAATCATGTTCACATCTGTTACATTTTAATAGTTTTTGTGAGAGTAGTTATATCTGTTCATATTATTTTGGAGAAATGCAATGAAAGTTACTCAAATTCAGGGAAGTAAATACTTGATCTCAAATATGTCTTACTTGGTGATATAAAAGCCAATTTTAACTTCCAGAATTGGAAGTAAAACTTGCTGATTATTTTTAGAACATTGGTCTAAACTGGTTCCTTGAACTTGTACTTGAAAGGGGACATTCTCCAGAAAATTTAACCCTACAATATTTTAATTTCTGTATATAATAGCAATATTTACAGTGTAAATTATTTGGCATTTGCTAACAGGTACAAGGGAATGGTTTACGGCAAAATGGAGAAATGCACGTGGAACCACAGAAGTTGAGTACTACACAGTCAATAAAAGCTGTTCGGGCAAAAAAGACTATCTCTGAAGTTAACCGTGTAAGTGAATTATTTTTCTGATTGAATGAAATAGGTCAGAATATACACCCTCAGTTCAGCTGTCAGAATATTGTTAATATTTTTCAAATGTATTTTGATAGTTTTTGAATACTTCTGAATATCAAGAGCATAACAAATTTTCATGGTCTTTGGCCAGTTGACTCTGAAGAGGCCTGGTGAGATTAACTGTCAACTTTTCTTTCTGCCATTTCATAGACAGCGATTGTTTTATTGCCTTTTCACATGACGTTCAAAGGAAATTCTGACTGAAATTGTGCATGAGATTCAGTTTCTTGCCAATTCCACATAACGGCACACAATCACCATAATAAAATGTGATGACTGAATGCAACACCAGTTTGATTTGCTGTGTTTTTCCATTGAATGGGCACACATTAACTGTCCATCACTTCAAACCTACTTTGTTATACTGCAGCCAACTTTGCCACCACCACCTTTTATGCAGCTATTTTTTTGTATTGTAACAAGAAAAAGTGTGAATTATACTTATTTGGCAGGGGGAGGGAAGATTTTGCTGAAAATCTAAAACTTCACAAGTGTGAAGTGGTTCATTTCGGTAGGTCAAATTTGAAGACAGAATATAATATTAGTGGTAAGACTCTTGGCAGTGTGGAGGATCAGTGAGATCTTTGGGTCTGTGTCCATAGGACATTCAAAGCTGCTGTGCAGGTTGACAGTGTTGTTAAGAAGGTGTATGGTATGTTGGCCTTCATCAACCGTAGGATTGAGTTCAAGAGCACTAAGATAATGTTACAGCTACATAAGACCTTAGTTAGATCCCACTTGGAGTACTGTGTTCAGTTCTGGTCACCTCATTACAGGAAGGATATGGATATTATAGAAAGAGTGCAGAGGAGATTTGCAAGGATGTTGCCTGGATTGAAGAGCATGCTTTATGAGAATAGGTTGAGTGAACTTAGCTTTTTCTCCTTGGAGTAACAGAGGATGGGAGGTGACCTGACAGAGGTGTATAAGATGATGAGAGGCATGATTGTGTGGATAGCCTGAGGCTTTTTCCCAGGGCTGAAATGGCTAACACGAGGTGGCATAGTTTTAAGGTGCTTGGAAGTAGGTAGAAGGGTGATGTCAGAGGTACGAAGGGTGATTGATAAGTTTGTGGCCCAAGGTAGAAGGAGTCAATTTTAGAAAACCTAGCACATTTATTTTTCAACATAGTCCCCTCCTACATGTACACACTTAGTCCCGCGGTTGAGGAGCATACGGATCTTGGACCTCCAGAAAGTGTCCACAGATGGGTGATTGATAAGTTTGTGGCTGAAGGTAGAAGGAAATGAGTTATACAGCTCTTGTTACATGCACATACACGTCAACTCTTTGAGTGGTTATGCAGAACGTTTGAAGTTAATAAGTCATCTCATTCTACATTAGGCCACAAACTTATCAAACACCCAGATGAGTTATTAACTTATCAATCACCCATTGTAAGTTTTTCCACACAGAGAGTGGTGGGCCGAAGGGTCTTTAATGTACTGTAAATTTCTGTGTAACAAAATCAGTATTGTGCTCTGCCTTGTAAAGTTAGATTGCATGGAATCCAGAAGGAGCTGCCTGATTAGATACACACTTGGTTTGATGATGAGAAGCACAGAATGATGGTAGGAACTTGAAAATGGACAAGGCATGGTTAAGTAAGTTTGTAGATGACACTAAATGCTGTAGGCAGTATTGCTGGCAGTGAAAGTTATCAAAAACTACAGGAGGATCTTGATCAGCTGTGTTAGTGAACCAAGGTATGCCAAATGGAGTTTAATTCCAATAAGCGTGGTGTTGAATTTAGGGAAGTCATATCAAAGTCAGATTTCACAGTAAATGGTAGGGCCTGGGGGAGAGTTGTAGAAGAGGGGGAGCTTGAAGATCAGGTACATGGTGTCCTGAATGTGAAATCGCAGGTGGTCTTGGTGATGAAGAATGTTTCTTGCATACTGGCCTACTGAGTATAGAAGCTGGGTGGTTATTCAAGATTATTTAATGTCATTTTCAGTACACAAATATGAAAGAGAATGTAATAATTACTCCAGATCAGTTGCAGCACAAAAAAAAATTCAATAAGGTAAAGGACACACCAATTTTTTAAAAAACCCCAATAAATATAAATACTTATGATAGTTTATATACGAAGATTGATTGTATATCTATAGAAAGACATGAGGCACGGGAGCATTTAAGGTGACTCTGAAAGGAAATGATAAAGTAGTGAGGTATGGAGAAGTGAGTTAGTGGGTGGAGGTGTTGATCAACCATACTGCTTGGAAAGTAACTGTTTTTGAGTCTAGTGATCCTGGTAAGGATGCTACATATCCTTCTCCCTGATGGAAGTGGGACAAAAGGTCCATGAGCAGGGTGGGTGGGATCCTTCATGGTGTTACAGGCCATTTTTTTGGCATCTTTCTGTATCTTTCTGCACCTTTCTTTCCAGAGCTCTCTCCAGTAAGACTCGCGGTAGTGGCTTGTATGTTTACATCAATACGGAATGGTGCAAGAACTCTGTGCTGGTTTCCAGACACTGCTCATCGCCAGTGGAGTTTGTGGCTGTTAGATGCCGATTATTTTATTTACCACGGGAATTCACTACTGTCCTCATAATCTGTGTCTACATTCCGCACAGCGCTAATGCTAAAGAGGCGCTCTGTGAACTGTATGGGGCTATTAGCGAACTGCGGAATGCACACTCTGATGGACTGTTTATTGTCACCGGAGATTTTAACGATGCGAACCTCAAGTCAGTGCTCCCCAAATTCCATCAGTATGTGGACTTTTCAATGAGGGGGGAGAACGTGTTGGACCTGGTTTACATAAACATTCCCGATGTGTACCTGTGGTGAACTAGATATACCTGTCTGACTGCTCCTGTGGCTCCTCCCACAGACCCTGCTGACTGCTCCTGTGGCTCCTCCCATAGACCCCTGTATAAAGGCGACTGTGGGCTGCTGCTCTCCCTCATTTTCCCCAGGATGTAGTGTTGTTTATTCTTCCAGTCAATAAAAGCCGATATCTCGCTTCCTAAGTCTCAGCGTGAGTTACTGATGGTGCATCAGTACCGGGTGGAGCCCCGCCCCCACCTCGGTTACTCAGACTCTGTTATGCTATTCCCAGCATACTGACTGCTCGTCAGGCGCTCCAGACCAGTCCAGAAGCAGGTGAAAACCTGGCCAGCAGGAGCCATCTCTGCTCTTCAAGACTGCTTTGAGCACACTGACTGGCACATGTTCAGGGAGGCTGCAACCGATGGTGACTCTACCAACTTAGAGGAGTACACAGCATCGGTGACTAGCTACATCAGCAAGTGCATTGATGATGTTACTCTGTCCAAGACCATCACTACACGCGCTAACCAGAAGCCATAGTTGACCGTGGAGGTCCGTGCACTGCTGAGGACCCGTGACTCCGCCTTCAGAGCAGGTGACAAGGCAGCCCTAACAACAGCAAGGGCCATCAGAGAGGCAAAGCGTGCACGTGCCCAGCGAATCCACAGCCACTTCCAGGTCAGTGGTGACACGCGGCACAGTGGAAGGGCATCCAGGACATCACCAATTACAGGACAACATCACCTGATTGTGCGGGTGATGCTTCCCTTCCAGATGCGCGGAATAACTTCTATACTCATTTTGAGGCGGAAAATGAGGTGGTGGCGAGGAAGTCCACCCCTCCTACAAATGACCAGGTGCTGTGTCTCACCGTGGCCGATGTGAGAAGAACGCTGTGCAGAGTCAACCCACGGAAGGCTGCTGGACCAGACAACATTCCTGGTAGAGTGCTCAGAGGATGTGCAGACCAGCAAGCAGATGTTCTCACTGACATCTTCAACATCTCCCTGAGCAGCGCCACTGTTCCAATGTGCTTCAAGGTCACCACCATCGTCCCTGTGCCAAAGAAGTCTTCGGTGTCCTGCCTAAATGACTACCGTCCCATTGCACTTACATCCATCATCATGAAGTATTTTGAGAGGCTTGTCATGAGGCACATCAAGACCCTGCTGCCCCCCCTCACTGGACCCCCTGCAGTTTGTGTACCGTCCCAACTGCTCAACAGATGACGCCATTGCCATCACCCTCCACCTGGCCCTAACCCACCTGGACAAAAAAGACACATACATTTGAATGCTGTTCATAGACTTCAGTTCAGCATTCAACACAATCATCCCTCAGAAACTGATTGGAAAGCTGAGCCTACTGGGCCTGAACACCTCCCTCTGCAGCTGGGTACTAGACTTCCTGACTGGGAGACCTCAGTCAGTCCAGATCGGAGGCAGCATTTCTAACACCATCACACTGAGCACGGGGGCCTCCCAGGGCTGTGTGCTCAGTCCACTGTTGTTCACTCTGCTGACCCATGAATGTGCTGCAACACACAGCTCGAATCACACCATCAAGTCCGCTGATGACACGATCATGGTAGGTCACATCAGCAAGAACGACGAGTCAGCTTATAGAGAGGAGGTGCAGCGACTAACGGACTGGTGCAGAGCCAACAACCTGTCTCTGAATGTGAACAAAACAAAAGAGATGGTTGTTGACTTCAGGAGGGCATGGAGTGACCACTCCCCACTGAACATCGATGGCTCCTCGGTAGAGATCATTAAGAGCACCAAATTTCTTGGTGTTCACCTGGCGGAGAATCTCACCTGGTCCCTCAAAACCAGCTCCATAGCAAAGAAAGCCCAGCAGCGTCTCTACTTACTGCGAAGGCTGAGGAAAGTCCATCTCCCACCCTCCATCCTCATCACATTCTACAGGGGTTGTATTGAGAGCATCACTGCCTGGTTTGGAAATTGCACCATCTCAGATTGTAAGACCCTACAGCAGATAGTGAGGTTAGCTGAGAAGATCATCGGGGTCTCTCTTCCCGCCATTACAGACATTTACACTACACACTGCATCCGCAAAGCAAATAGCGTTATGAAGGACCCCACGCACCTCTCATACAAACTCTTCTCTCTCCTGCCGTCTGGGAAAAGGCAGCGAAGTATTTGAGCTCTCACGACCAGACTATGTAAAAGTTTCTTCCCCCAAACTATCAGACTCCTCAATACTCAGAGCCTGGACTGATACCTTACTGCCGTATTGTACTGTTTATTATTTATTGTAATACCTGCACTGTTTTGTGCACTTTATGCAGTCCTGGGTAGGTCTGTAGTCTAGTGTAGTTCTTTTCTGTGTTTTTTTTTAAACATAGTTCAGTCTAGTTTTTGTACTGTGTCATGTAACACCATGGTCCTGAAAAATGTTGTCTCATTTTTACTATGTACTGTACCAGCAGTTATGGTCAAAATGACAATAAAAAGTGACTTGACTTGATATACTATATGGATGCCTTTTATAGCAGGTAGGCTGGTGTCAGTGATGCATTGGCAGTTTTGGCTGCTTGTCATAGAACCTTCATGTCCATTGCAGTGCAGTGTCTGTAACACACAGTGATGCAGCATGTTGAGATGTTCTCTGCTGCACATCTGTAGAAGGATATGAGTAGAGATGTGCATAGTCTAGCTCCCTTCATCCTCTTCAAAAAGTACAGGCATTGGTGAGCTTTTCTGTTTATGTAAAATGTGTTATGCAACCACGAGAGGTTGTTTGTGTACTGCCAGGAGATTGAAACCATTCGCAGTTTCCACAATTAAAAGAGGTGCATGAGTGGTGAGAGTTCTCCTGTAGTTGATAACAATTTTCTTTGTCTTGTTGACTTTTTTTTTGCCTGGCACCAGGCCTTGAGCTCTTCACTTCCTGTTGTGCAGTTGTACAAGATGCTGGTGGGGTGGTAGTTTAATACTCCAATATTTGAAGTATAGTGTTCAGTTTTTGGTCACCCTGCTTTAGGAAATATATTATTAAATGAGTGTAGAAAAGATTTACAAGTATGTTTCCATGACTGGAAGGACCGAGTTATAGGGAGAGGTTGAACAGACTAGGATTTTTTTCTTTTGGAGTGTAGGAGACTGGGAGGCAATCTTATAGAGGTGTAGAAAAGCCTAAGGGGCATAAAGCATAGGGTCAATGAACTGTAATTTTCCCATGGTTGGAAATCAAGAATTAGAGTAGGCATGGGTTTAAGATGAAAAGGGAAAACCTTAATAGGAACTTGAGGGGCAGCTATTTTTAAACAGAGTGTGATCTACTCAAGGAAGTGGTTGAGGCAGGTATTATAACATGGTAAATGGTAAGGCATTGAGGAATGGAGAACCGAGTGATCTGGGAACAATGGTGCATAGTTCCCTGAAGGTGGAATCTCATGTGGATAGAGTGGTGAAGAAAGCTTTTAGTATGCTGGCCTTTATAAATCAGAGTGTTGAGTATAGGAGTTGGGATGTAATGTTAAAATTGTACAAGGCATTGGTGAGGCCAAATTTGGAGTATTGTATACAGTTCTGGTCATCGAATTATAGGAAAGATGTCAACAAAGTAAGGAGAGTACAGAGGAGATTTACTAGAATGTTACCTGTGTTTCAGCACCCAAGTTACAGAGAAAGGTTGAACAAGTTAGGTCTTTATTCTTTAGAGTGTTGAAGGTTGAGGGGGGACTTGGTAGACGTATTTAAAATTATGAGGGGAATAGATACAGTTGACGTGGATAGGCTTTTTCGCATTGAGAGTAGGGGAGATTCAAACAAGAGGACATGAGAGATAAGGGGCAAAAGTTTAGCGGTGACACGAGGGGGAACTTCTTTACTCAGAGAGTGGTAGCTGTGTGGAACGAGCTTCCAGTAGAAGTGGTAGAGGCAGTTTTGATATTGTCATTTTAAAAAAAATTGGTTAGGTATATGGACAGGAAAGGAGTGGAGGGTTATGGGCTGAGTGCAGGTCGGTGGGACTAGGTGAGAGTAAGCGTTCGGCACGGACTAGAAGGGCCGAGATGGCCTGTTTCTGTGCTGTAATTATTATATGGTTATAATAACTTTTGAAAGGCAGTTGGACAGGTACATGGGTAGGACTAATTTAGAAAGATGGGCCAAAAACAAGCAAATTTGACTGGCTTTGATGTACATCTTGTTTTGGTGGACTACTTGGGACAGGGGGCTCATTTGTGAGCCGATTGATTCTTTGACTCCTCTCTGTTTCTCAACAGGAAGCAAATAAATCTGCAGTGCTTCAAGAGAAGAATACAAAGAGAAGGAGAAAAAATTGAGAATTAGATAAATTTGATAATATTTGATAAATAGTCTTATGGCTATTAAGCTAATTAATTTTAAATTAGTATTTTGAATTGATTACACGTTACCATTATTTAAAACAATATGAGTAAATATTATTAATACATGTCTGAAAATGTATAAAATATACATACTTTGGATGTACCTGCAGTTAAATAGAACTTTCTGGTCATGTGTGCCTTATAACATGAAACCAGCTTTCTAAAGAAGTTTTCTTCTCTGTGATAAACACATTTATGAAAGTTTATCTAGCTTAAGCAAGATTTCAAAATGGACTCAGTCAGCTACTTTATTTCACATTTTATTTCAGTCCAGCAAGATGTGTAAGGATAAGGTTTGATTTTTTAAAAAAATATAATTTTGCGAATAAAATTTGCATTAATTTGTTTTTGCATATGTTTCTTAAGCAAACACTCTGAGGGTTTTTTTTTAAATATGGGCTGCAGTTTCTTAATATGGTATGAAACCATACACCCTTTATCATGGCTGCACCAAGTTTCGAATCAGAAAAGCGGGACTGCACTGAACTGATGCTGTGGCCTGCAATTAACAAGCTTCTGGATTGGCTGAGGCAGTGAATTGGCTTCGTGGCTGTGTACTCACTTCCATGAACTTTAGTTCTGAGTGTTGTTTGTTTGCTTTTTATGGTTTGCATGATTTGTCCTTTTTCGCACATTAGGTGTTTGACAGTCTTTTAATGGGTTCTATTGGGTTTCTTTGTTTTAGTGGCTGCTTGTAAGAAGACAAATTTCAAAGTAGTACATAGTATATCTACTTTGATGATAAATGTTCCTTGAACCCTGGCTGAAGAAGATATTGAGGCTATAGACAGCAAAAAGGAGACTTGTGAGTTATACATTTTGCGATCAAGCAAATTCTTTGAGTAGTATAAGAGATGTTGCAGTAAACCTGACAAAGAAATCAGGTGAGCAAAAGGGTGATGTGAGATGTCCTTGGCAGATACGTAAGAGAGTATCTTAAGAGATTCTATATTAAAAGTAATAGAGTAGAGAGAATAGATTCCCTTAAGAATCAGCATGGTCATCTATGAGCCACAGGACATAGCTGAGGCCTTAATTTAATACTTCTCATCTGTATTTACTGTCCAGAAGGTATTGAATTGGAGAAAGTTCAAGGAAGAGCACAATGATGTCCTGAAACACATCAACCTAGTGAAAGTGGAGGTGCTGGTGGTGTTGAGGCATTAAAGGTGGATAAATCCCTAAGTGTATCCAATTAATTTGTGGGAAGCAAAGGAAGAAATTGCAGGGGCACCTGGCAGAAATTTTTGTATCCTCTTAGTGAGGTACAATACAGCTAGGTAAATAAAGGAGAGATGCAGATCAGGTGATGTGTTGCAGCTGCATGATGTGGAAGTTGATAAATCCCACTGTGGTTCCCAGTGACTACATCTACAGCAAGTGTTGGTTGCTTAAGGAATTCAGGATTAAGCTGGAATCTGAGCTTCAGACACTGTGACACATCAGGGAGGGGTAGAGTTACCTAGATGTAGCCATTATAGATTAACTGCTTTAAATTTGTTCTAAGGCCAGGGACGAGGGTGTGACTGAGAGTGAAGCAGGTTGGGGAATCTAAAAGGTATTGCTGAATGAGGGTCAGTCCAACTGGTTTAAGATTCTTGCTCCCTATGTGGCTGTAGGAAGGATGACCAACCTAACCGTGGCAATGTTGTTCAGGGAGCCATTCCAGAGAGAAAAGAGAAAATTGTAGTTGTAATCGGGGTCAGTATAGTCTGAGGAATAGACACATTGCCTGTTGCAAGGATGGAGAGTCCAGAAGGCTGTGTTGCTTGTCACATGCCTAGGTTCAGGAATCTAATCCAACCTGCAGAGGAATTTGGAGGGGGAGGAAAAAGATCCAGTTGTTGTGATCCATGTGGGTCCTGTAACATAAGTAGAACAAGGAAAAAGGCTCTGCTGAAGGAATTTGAACAACTAGGGACTAAATTAAAATGCAGTACATAAAAGTTAATAATCTCTGGACTGTTAGCTGAGCCATGTGCAAATTGGCTCAAGGTTAATTCAATCAGGGAGCTAAATGCGTGGCTCTTGCATGTTGCAATTGCACCTGCCTCGACTATTTCCTCTGTCAGCTCATTGCAGGTACTCACTACCCTCTGTGTAAAGAAGAGTTACATTTCAGATCTCTTAAAACTTTCCCCTTTTATCCAGTATCTGTGCCCTCTGGTTTTGGACTCCGACCCTGAGAAAAAGATTCTGACTGTACATCTTATCCATAACCCTCATGAATTTATACGTGTCTTTGAGGTTACCCCTTGTTCTCCTACACTCCAAGGAATAAAGATTCAATGTAGCCCATCTTTCCTTATAACTCAAGCTTTCTAGTCCAGATAGCAACCTTATAAATCTCTTCTGTATCTACTCTAGCTTGTCAATATATTTCCTATAATATGGTGACCAAAATTGCACACAATACTCCATGTGTGGCCTCACCAGCAACTTGTATAACTGCAACATAATGTACCTAGTCCTAAACTTGATGCCCTGACTGATGAAGGCCAACATGATAGATACCTTTTTCATCACCCTTTCTATGGGTGCTGGCACTTTCAATGAACTGAGCACTTAAATAGTGTGAAATTATTGGAAGGCTTAAAAGTTAAATCAGCAATTCAGAGATCTGGATGTGCCAAGTATAGTCAGAACAGTTACACCCAGACTAGATTGGAACCAAGGTCTTGGTGAAAATTATAAACAGTGCCAAACTGTCTTCAAAATACTAAAAGGTAGAAAATTCTGGAAGCATACAGGTCAGGTAATACCTGTGGGAATAGAAACAGTATTCATATTTCAAGTCTGAACTCCTTCAGTTGATGAGGTCAACATAAAATTACAGGATACAAAATACTGATGGTTATCATCCAGGGAAGTACAACAGAAAGTTAGAAAGAAATGCAAAAAGTGAATGTCAAACGAACCTTGCAAGGGCCTGATAGCACTTTGTACCGCTTATGACACAGTAGTAAATATGAGACACATTGTTTATGTATCACATTTATGAAAATATTTCCACATGTTACCTTCAAAACAAATAGGGCAGCTGTGTCTTATATTTCTTACTAATTTATCAACAGTAAATGTTTATCCATAATGGTACTTCATTTAATGCTTTAAGTATGTTCCCAGTAAGGACAGTACAAATGGAGTTACAAATCATTATAGCCTGTTGCTGCATTACTCACAAGATTGTTGCATTGGGAACCTCGGTGCCAGAATCCTTGCCCTCTGTTGAAATAACAATATAACACACCCATAGTGCAGGCTGCCTATGAGGTCTGATACTGGATGAACCATAGATGTAGTCTGCAGGCTTGCCAATATGGTAAGTGTAGACCATTGTACAAAACTGGCAACACCTACTTCATGTACTGCCTGGATCCTAATCTCTTTTGGAAGTCATGGAAGCTGTTTTTTTCCACCAATTTGCTTGGCTGTACAAAAAGTCAGTGATTTCTCTATGGTAGAAGCTCAATGGCAGCAAGATGGATGGTAAGTTTTTCAAATTATTTTGGCTTGTTTAAAGTTTTTAGTTATATTGTATGAGCTTTTCTTAATTTGAAATTGAATAGGAGAGGTTTAGATGGCTATGGGCTACACAAAGGCTGATGGGACTAGTTCCTTGGGCAACATGGTTACCATGGACAAGTTGGGCTGACAAGTCTTGACTCTATGCTGTATGACTCTGACTCTACAAGATTGTTTATTTTAGTTACCACAACTTTTAACAATTTTAAATATCTTAGACTACTTCAGTTTTTAAAGGCATCAAATATGTAACAGTGCACTGCCAAAAGGTTCAATTGCCCCTCATGCCTTTGGAGTCTACGATGTTTACCCAACAAAGATCAAACCTTTGCATTTATTTCTGGTATGACTAATCTGTCCTAGTTAATGGATCTCAGCAAAGGCAGGCTAAGGGAGAAAAGTATCTTCTGGGTTTTTCCTGACAGAAAATACAGTACACCTCTCATTTTAAAGAATAAGTGCCCTTATAGCTGAAACACGCTGATTAGTTCAGGCATACACATGAAGAATGTACAATTGGAAGAGGTGTGCCAAGTGCTAGCAACCATGGTAATGTAACTTGTGATACAGCCTGCATTTTTACCTTAAACATCGAACAATAAACATTGTTTAACAACATGGAATCAGGTTCCTGGAGACACTGCACTCTATAGTTACTGCTTTCTGTACTGCCAAACAGGATTGCATCATAGAATTTGATTAGCATTCATAAGTCACAAAAGACATTTGATGTTTCACCAGAATACTACACATGAATCCAATTAAATTATTTTACCGTTTTGGTTATATTGTCTGCTGAACTCTTCCTTCATTTGTTTTGTCTCTTCTTACATGAAAATACAAACGTACATTTGTTTTACCCAGTTGGTACCTTCTCCCACACCCGAACCTAAGACACAGCTCACAATTAAATGCATTTATTTTAATGCTAGGAGCATTGTAAGAAAGGTGGATGAGCTTAGAGCATGGATTGATACCTGGAAATATGATGTTGTAGCTATTAGTGAAACATGGTTGCAGGAGGGGTGTGATTGGCAACTAAATATTCCTGGATTTTGTTGCTTCAGGTGTGATAGAATGGGAGGGACAAGAGGGGGAGGTGTTGCGTTGCTTGTCAGAGAAAATATTACAGCGGTGCTCTGGCAGGATAGATTAGAGGGCTTGTCTAGGGAGACTATTTGGGTGGAATTGAGGAATGGGAAAGGTGTGTTGGGGTTAATTAGTATTGGGGTTAATTCGTGTCAGGGTTATTTAGTGTTGGGGTTAATTCGGGACTGCCATTACAGGTCAGGAGTGGCTCACGTAACACACATAATAGGCTGGAATGCGAGGGAGGGGGAGCGAAACTGGGGACCCCGCTACATCGAAACTACTAGTGTCACGCGATTCAGTAAACAAAAGAAACAGGTAACTCGTGAGCATATGGCTGCGGGCCAATAAGATGGACACAAGTGCCCGATATTACCTAATATGTAGCGGGGTTGTGCTGGGGGGAAAAGGGGTATAAATAAGAGCAGATTGTAAGGGGAAAACAGAACGCCTTCTCCAGCGACTCCGTGGATTCGCTGTGCCAGTTACGAATTCTGCAATAAAGCCACGTTTTGTAATATTCCGGTGTAAGTTGTCTCTCTTCCTAAACGAACACAGGGCAGAATTTCAAGCCCAACATTTGGTGACCCCGACGGGCGACGGGCCGGACTGGTGCCTGCCCTCCGAACCTCCCCACTCAGTCATTCCAGCATGCCGCCCTCACGATTCTAGGTGGCAAGAGAGACCCTGAGCTGCGGCGACAGACCGAGCCTCCTGAGGAGGACTCGGTAGTAATCACAGGGTCTGGACTGCGAGCCACACTGGTAAAAGGCAGCCCGTCCATAGGTCAGGCTAACGAACCCGACCCCTTGGAGGACGGGGATAGCACGCCGGGGGATGGTGTCTCCTGGCGGGGTCTACAGGGTCCCCTATTGGCCACACAGGGAGGGGGGGGGGGTAAAGTATGTCCCCTGGGCCCGTACTGATCTGGACACGTTAATAAAAAAGCTGCCGCCACTAGCATTTGGTGACCGAGATCCCACAACCAGCCTCAGCCCAGCTGGCCGAGGTCTACGGCCTCCTGCGCGCCTTAGAGCTTAGTGAGGGTTTGCGAGTCAATATTTACACCGACTCTAACTACGCGTGGGGGGCTGTGCATGTAGAGGGAGCAGCTTGGATCCGGCGGGGTTTCAGGACTGCGGCTGGTACCCCGGTGAAGCATGAAGGACCTCTCCGCAGGTTACTAAGGGCAGTCCGCCTACCGACTCAGGTCGCAGTGTTAAAGGTGGCAGGCCACAGCTCCTCCAACACCCCCGAGGCTAGAGGTAATGATGCAGCTGACAGGGCGGCGAAAGCCGCAATTCAAATGCCCACCCTGAGGTCAGGGAGGGACACCTCAGACTGTGAGCCTCCTGGCTCGCCCCGCCCGGAGCCGGTCCAGCCGGAATCCCGAGGTTTACAGGTCGCTCCGTTGCTCCAAGCGGATGCTCTGCTCCACCTTGCTGAGTTACAGGGGGCAGCATCGGCAGCAGAGCGTCAGGGGTGGGTTAACAAGGGAGCTGCTCGACAACACTTCACTATGGGAGATACGGACCACCATATATGGCGGTCCGAGGGAGGGGAGATAGTAGCACCCAGGGCATTACTACCGTCACTATTTAAGGAGATCCATGGGCCCACCCACATAGGGATAGCCAAGGTAATAAAACTTATAAAGAATCACTGGTGGGCTCCAAAATTGAAGGAGCACATGGAAAATTTGAGAGCTGAATGTAAAATCTGTAATGAACACAATGCCCGGAAACCACTGCCTCATCCGATGCTCAAATTCCCCAACCCCACGGGACCATGGCAGGAAATTTGTATGGATTTCACGGACATGGGAGCAAGATTAAGGACCCCCAAGAACGACCGATACCTGTTAGTTGTAGTGGACCGATTCTCGAGATGGGTAGAAGCTTTCCCCACGAGGGCGGAGGATGGTGAGACGGTGGTCAACATCCTTACCCAGGAACTGATTCCCCGATACGGTGTCCCCACTAAAGTCTGTACAGACAATGGCACCCACTTTAAAAACGAACACTTGGCCAGAGTAGAGGGTGTTCTAGGGATAACCCATCGGTTCGGCAGTGTCTACCACCCAGAAAGCCAGGGCCTAGTGGAAAGAGCAAATCGAACCATAAAAGACAAAATTGCAAAGGTAATGGCAGGCACCCAGCTCACTTGGGTGGAGTCTCTCCCCCTGGCTCTGATGTCCATGCGGCAAGAAAAGAATGGGGAAACCTTTCTAACACCACACGAGATACTGACAGGGCGCTCCATGCCCGGACCGCGCACATCACCACGGTGGGAGGAAAACTGGGAGACAATGAATCAGGACATGACCCAATACATGAGAGTCCTGGGCCAGATGGTGAGGCTCATAGCTAAGCAAGTCAGGAATGCCCACCCTGAGGACGCACCCCCCGAGCTGCCGCTAAAAATAGGAGATGAGGTCTACCTGCGGCAGCCAGGGCGCTCCTCCTGGAGCGAGCAGCGATGGCATGGCCCGTACCCTGTTACAGAAATTTCAAACAATACACTCAAGGTAGGAAGGGAGGGGGACAATAACTGGCACCATTTCTCGCACTGCTCTAGGACAAAGAAAGGAAGACCGATTGATCCCGATTCCGACATAGAGGAGGAGGAAGCCGAGGAAGATGACGCCATGGAAAACCCTGATATGGGTAGGAGTAATGCTCCTAGGTAAGGCGCCGATGGCCGAAGCGGGAAGGGGAGGAGATGCGTGCGGAGCGAACATCATCCTTAATGCGGACCCTCATACAGGTAGGACATTCCAGTTCGACCTGTGCGATGTGATCAACTGTTGGGGCGACAAGAAAGCCTGGACTGGGTATAATGTCTACATGTGTCCATTCACCTTGGGATACCCGAACCCATGGGTAAAGGAGTGTAGCGCATGGATAAATGTATGGTGGTGGACAGGCCCAGACCAGTCCTGGCTGGATAATAGGCCAAACAATCGAGGGTCCTCCAAACCCTACTATGAGTTTAAGAGGAAGGTGAGCCTTTACAGGGGCTCTGTTTGGGGAAGAAAGCAGGGAGTGAACCCGTTAATCCTGACACTCAAGGAAGAAATACACAACCCTTTTAGTATGAAGGGATGGTCGTCACAGACCTGCTCCACTCGTCGCGGGTCAGAGGTCAGGGAGCATGGGGCGGGGGGGCGTGCTCTATCTGATCATAAGGGCGGACGTGACAGGCCGAGACCCATGGGGAATTATCCGGATCAATCTGGGAACCCACACAGACCCAGGATTGGGTCCCACAGCCAGCCCTGTTCTGGTAAAGAGTTCGGACACGAATAAGATAACTCCCCGGGAGTATATTGCAATTGAGACAGGGTACGTGGAAGCAAACGCCTGGGTTGACCGAGTGGTCCAATACACCACCCAGGCAGCGATAGGGGACTGCTGGGTATGTGCTACGGGGAAACCCACACTCCTCATGAGTCCCAGCCCCTTCGAGGAAGGAAATGACACCTTCCGTTGCGCCCTCGAACTCATGTCACTAACCAACCCCTCTGCCGGGTGTAAGTCCTGGGAAACCTATTTCCCCATGGCCCCGGCCAATGTGACCCCACCAGCCTTTAGGGTGGACCCGATCAGGAACATCACTTGCGTTACTAACCTGTCCCCGTCGGATCAGCCCTACAGAGTGGGCAACCTACCTGACAGTGCGTGTTCTACCTGGATCAGTCTTACTGGCACCGAAAACGCCACCATGCTGACTGTCAGCAGAGCGGACCTCTGGTGGTACTGTGGGAAACGGGTCCTATATAATTGGCTACCTGTAAACTGGGAGGGGACCTGCACCCTGATCACTCTAAATGTACCTCTTTTCATTGCGGCAAAGAATCCAGGGGACTACACCCTCAACCCAATCCCTGATGAAATCGGGAGGTGGTATAGGAACAAGAGGGCGCTCACTGAAAGGGGGGAAAGGAACCCCGATGGGATATGGATCGATGCTATCGGTTAGGCTAGAAACATCCCGGACGAATATAAACTGGCAGACGAGGTAGCTGCAGGCTTTGAGAGCTTTCCACTTTTTTCAGCCATATTCCCAATCACCACCAATAAAAATGTCAACCGGATCAACCTGATCCACTATAACGTTCAGAGGCTGGCTAATCTAACCAGGGACATCGCGGAAGCTGTCCACGAGCAGCTATCACAGACGTCCCTAATGACCCTGCAGAACAGAATTGCCATAGATATGATCTTAGCAGAGAAGGGCGGAGTGTGCGCCCTGTTTGGTGACATGTGCTGTATGACCATAGCGAACAATACAGGCCCGGACGGATCACTAACCAAGGGCTTGACTAAATTGCGATCCCTGGCCAATGAGCTAAAGCAACAATCAGGAGTCAATAACCCAGTGCTGAATTGGTTGAAACGTACGTTTGGGGAATGGGGGGTCCTACTTGGACAGTTGGCACTGGGACTGTCTATTTCAATTGCTATCTTTATCACGTGTGGTTGTTGTTGCATACCCTGTATTAGGACCCTAGTCATCCGGACTATAGATCGAGCCTTGACTGGAAAGAATGGACCTCCACCGGCGTACCAGGCACCCTTGTTCCCGGTGGAAGGGGAGGACACGGCCCTCCCGGAAAGCAGACGCGCTATGGGAGGACACGGACTGAAATGGACCATGGCAAGGGGGGGATTGTGAATTTGTTCTTGAATAAGCTTTCTGAAATGTTGCATGCTTCTTGTAAAAATTGCGGATGTTTAGGGAACCCCTACCCATATTTTGTGACCCTAGGTCGGACAAATCAGGATAAGCAAATAGGGAGGACACGCCAAAGAGTGCCGGGGGACGCTCACCTCTCTGCCTGATCCCGGCAGCCGCGGAAAAGATTGTAAGGGATGTGGGGATGTGGCCTCTGGGAGGCCAAGGGAGGGAGTGTTGGGGTTAATTAGTATTGGGGTTAATTCGTGTCAGGGTTATTTAGTGTTGGGGTTAATTCGGGACTGCCATTACAGGTCAGGAGTGGCTCACGTAACACACATAATAGGCTGGAATGCGAGGGAGGGGGAGCGAAACTGGGGACCCCGCTACATCGAAACTACTAGTGTCACGCGATTCAGTAAACAAAAGAAACAGGTAACTCGTGAGCATATGGCTGCGGGCCAATAAGATGGACACAAGTGCCCGATATTACCTAATATGTAGCGGGGTTGTGCTGGGGGGAAAAGGGGTATAAATAAGAGCAGATTGTAAGGGGAAAACAGAACGCCTTCTCCAGCGACTCCGTGGATTCGCTGTGCCAGTTACGAATTCTGCAATAAAGCCACGTTTTGTAATATTCCGGTGTAAGTTGTCTCTCTTCCTAAACGAACACAGGGCAGAATTTCAAGCCCAACACTAGGGAGACTATTTGGGTGGAATTGAGGAATGGGAAAGGTGTAGTAACACTTATAAGGGTGTATTATAGACCACCTAATGGGGAGTGAGAATTGGAGGAGCAAATTTGCAAGGAAATAGCAGATATTTGTAGTAAGCACAGAGTTCTGATTGTGGGAGATTTTAATTTTCCACACATAGACTGGGAAGCCCATACTGTAAAAGGGGTGGATGGTTTAGAGTTTGTAAAATGTGTGCAGGATAGTTATTTGCGGCAATACATAGAGGTACCAACTAGAGAAGGGGCAGTGTTGGATCTTCTGTTAGGGAATGAAATAGGTCAGGTGACGGGGGTATGTGTTGGGGAGCACTTCAGGTCCAGTGATCACAATGCCATTAGTTTCAATATAATTATGGAGAAGGATAGGACTGGACCCAGGGTTGATATTTTTGATTGGAGTAAGGCTAACTTTGAGGAGATGAGAAAGGATTTAGAAGGAGTGGATTGGGACAACTTGTTTTATGGGAAGGATGTAATAGAAAAATGGCAGTCATTTAAAGGTGAAATTTTGAGGGTACAGAATCTTTATGTTCCTGTTAGGTTGAAAGGAAAGGTTAAAAGTTTGAGAGAGCCATGGTTTTCAAGGGATATTGGAAACTTGGTTAGGAAAAAGAGAGATATCTACAATAAATATAGGCAGCATGGAGTAAATGAGGTGGCTCGAGGAATATAAAGAATGTAAGAAGAATCTTAAGAAAGAAATTAGGAAAGCTAAAAGAAGATACGAGGTTGCTTTGGCAAGTAAGGTGAAAATAAATCCGAAGGGTTTCTACAGTTATATTATCAGAAAAAGGATAGTGGGGGATAAAATTGGTCCCTTAGAGAATCGGAGTGGACAGCTATGTGTGGAGCTGAAAGAGATGGGGAAGATTTTGAACAATTTCTTTTCTTCGGTATTCACTAAGGAGAAGGATATTGAATTGTGTAAGGTAAGGGAAACAAGTAGGGAAGTTATGGGAAATATGACGATTAAAGAGGAGGAAGTACTGGCGCTTTTAAGGAATATAAAAGTGGATAAATCTCCAGGTCCTGACAGGATATTCCCTAGGACCTTGAGGGAGGTTAGTGTAGAAATAGCAGGGGCTCTGACAGAAATATTTCAAATGTCATTAGAAACAGGGATGGTGCCGGAGGATTGGCGTATTCCTCATGTGGTTCCATTGTTTAAAAAGGGTTCTAAGAGTAAACCTAGCAATTATAGGCCTATCAGTTTGACGTCAGTGGTGGGTAAATTAATGGAAAGTATTCTTAGAGATGGTATACATAATTATCTGGATAGACAGGGTCTGATTAGGAACAGTCAACATGGATTTGTGCGTGGAAGGTCATGTTTGACAAATCTTACTGAATTTTTTGAAGAAGTTACGAAGAAAGTTGACAAGGGTAAAGCAGTGGATGTCTATATGGACTTCAGTAAGGCCTTTGACAAGGTTCCGCACAGAAGGTTAGTTAGGAAGGTTCAATCGTTAGGTATTAATATTGAAGTAGTAAAATGGATTCAACAGTGGCTGGATGGGAGATGCCAGAGAGTAGTGGTGGATAACTGTTTGTCAGGTTGGAGGCCAGTGACTAGTGGGTGTGCCTCAGGGATCTGTACTGGGTCCAATGTTGTTTGTCATATACATTAATGATCTGAACGATGGGGTGGTAAATTGGATTAGTAAGTATGCAGATGATACTAAGGTAGGTGGCGTTGTGGATAATGAAGTAGATTTTCAAAGTTTGCAGAGAGATTTAGGCCTATTAGAAGAATGGGCTGAATGATGGCAGATGGAGTTTAGTGCTGTGTGAGGTGCTACATTTTGGTAGGTATAATCCAAATAGGACATACATGGTAAATGGTAGGGCATTGAAGAATGCAGTAGAACAGAGTGATCTAGGAATAATGGTGCATAGCTCCCTGAAGGTGGAATCTCATGTGGATAGGGTGGTGAAGAAAGCTTTTGGTATGCTGGCCTTTATAAATCAGAGCATTGAGTATAGGAGTTGGGATGTAAAGTTAAAATTGTACAAGGCATTGGTAAGGCCGAATTTGGAGTATTGTGTACAGTTCTGGTCACTGAATTATAGGAAAGATGTCAACAAAATAGAGAGAGTACAGAGAAGATTTACTAGAATGTTACCTGGGTTTCAGCACCTAAGTTACAGGGAAAGATTGAACAAGTTAGGTCTTTATTCTTTGGAGCGTAGAAGGTTGTGGTATGTAGAAGTATGTCACCATAGACAACTTGATAGAGGTATTTAGAATTATGAGGGGGTTAGATAGAGTTGACGTGGATAGGCTTTTTCCATTGAGAGTAGGGGAGATTCAAACAAGAGGACATGAGTTGAGAGTTAGGGGGCAAAAGTTTAAGGGTAACTTTAGGGGAGATTTCTTTACTCAGAGAGTGGTAGCTGTGTGGAATGAGCTTCCAGTAGAAGCGGTAGAGGCAGGTTCAGTATTGTCATTTAAAGTAAAATTGGATAGGTATATGGACAGGAAAGGAATGGAGGGTTATGGGCTGAGTGCAGGTTGGTGGGACTAGATGAGAGTAAGCGTTCGGCACGGACTAGAAGGGCTGAGATGGCCTGTTTCCGTGCTGTAATTGTTATATGGTTATAATTATTCACAAGGTGTTCTAACTCATTGTGTGCTCGTTCTATAGAAAGCCAAGACTGACATACACAAGGAGGAGGTAACTTTATTTCCATGTAAGGCGACAGAAAATTATGACTGAAAGAAAGCGCAGAAGTAGTTCCTTATAGAATGCTATTTCATTTTAAAAGCTATAAATTCTGATTTCAAAGTCGAGATAGTTCAGTGTACTCTTATTTCAATCTAAATTTAGATTAAAATGCATGTGAAGTCTTAGTCCATGGATGTCTTCCAAATTTGAAATGGGTGGTTTGGAATTTATCCAGAGTAACTCCTTGGCTATATAAAAATTGATGTATTTAAACCAAACTGAATTATCATAAAATCCTCATTATTTCACATTTCTCCATCTTTTAAAAGATTATATAAAAGTACTTAAAAATTCTATACTTCTCATAAAATATTTCATAAAGTGTCCCACTCAAATCTGATTTGTGTTTTTGTAACAGTATGTTTCAAAATATATTTATAATTTATTTGACATTGGTGTGTGTAAATTTCTCACTTTACTTTGCTCTCTGTGTAAGGAAAAGAACCATTAATTTCCCAGGAAGTCATTAAAATTATTTACTTTGCTGGCATATTGCTCACTCTGTCCAAATCTGCTCAGGCGACAGTGCCATCCCACCCTGGTTTCTATCAGCCTCTTTGAAAGAGCAAAATCTTGAGGTTGCCATGAATAAAACCATGGAAATTTACTCGTGTTGTTAATAAAAAAAAGGAACTATAGCAACAGTTTCTGTGTTTTATTGTGATACATGAGATGTGTTAGGATTTAAAAAATGGATATAGCTTCTTGCAATGCAAAATCTATAAAAAGGCATTTTATCAAGCCTACATTTCTTATTGCAATTTAAATTGTTCCAGATCAATCATGACAGATTGCAATGGATGAAATTGAAGAGCCTGAAATCAAATTTATTTCAAATATTACATGTAGTCTATGAGAATAGACAGAATCGAATTGTGCTAATAGAGACCAATTTTCAGCCACGCACGTGGTTGTAATGACATTATTTTTGTTCAGTTTCAGATTTTGTCCCTGCATATGATGTCACATTTACTCGTTACTTGGCTTTAATAGATGTGCAGTGTATTGAAACAGTTTGATGGAACTGCTCTAATATCTTGAAAATTCTAAAAAAAGACAGCTATTGGCATTGAATTCCATCCAAATTCCTACAGTAACCTAGAAAAAGAAAATATGCACAATGCCAAAGGTTAACAGGCATACCTGCAAAGAAAATGGTTGGTTGACAGATATAATGAAATTAACTGGAACAGATATCTGATATGACAATCATTATTCTATTAATTTATTACTATCACTGACCATTCAATTCCTTTTTTACTTGATGTTAACTTGAACAAGGATTTGAGAATAATGAAATTGTGATTGGTTTCACAAGTGAATTTCTAGCACATTGCAATTTTTGGTTCAACTCCTTTCATAAATTCAATGTTAATATTTAATATACATGAAAACTGGATAGTAACCTAAATATTGAAAAAGTTTTGCTGTAGTCTGACCAAAAATATAGATGGGGCTAGAAATGTTAACAATGGAAACTGTCTAATATTTATGTGTTGAGTAGCCATCGCTCCCACCTTGACTAATATGTTTTTATTGCACACACTTATTTAAAATTTACATGCCTTTTCCATTTTTGTGTTAAACGATGGGCTGAGGAGGAAAGCTGTGGCATACAGTTTCACAGAGTGAGAAACTTTGTAAGTACTCAAACATAACATGCACAAAATTCTGGAAGAGCTCAGCAGTTCTGGCACATCCATGAAGGGAATGAACAGTCAACATTTCAGGCCAAGACCCTTCATTAGGACTGAATTCCAAAGCATTTTGGGTCCATTGATCTGGATTTCTAGCATATATATGATTTAAGCGCGTAGGAGTGTACATTACATATATTCACCCCTGTCCTCTGGAGGTATGCCTTATTCTGATTGTCAAAATTCACTTCCATTGTGATTGGTTAGTTTAGAGACTGTAGCTGGTTTTCCCATTGGATAGCTGTCTGGAGTCCAGTTTCAAATATCCTGGGTATATAAAATAGCATGTGGAAGGGGCTTGATCTCCTCTTCCTTTGTTTAAGGCAAGGATGCATGTCACAATTGGGTAGGTACATGCTGCATGCACTTTCAACTAAGTACGTTGTACATATGTTTGTAGAATATTCAGCTTTGTAGTGTCTGTAACTTGGGAAATATCAATGTTTTGTCTAATTTTTACTGTTTGAATAGGTATAGTAATCATTTATTTACAAAGTCAGTGCATTTCCTGTCTTACTTGCTGGACCCATAAACCTGATTCAACATTATAACCCCCCCCCCCCCTTGAAGTTTTCCTGTTTTACAAAATTTAATTATAGTGGATTTAAATTGGCTATTTTTGATAATGATCAACAGTAAACACTCAAAGTGAAAACAAATTTCTACAAATTGGTCAAAATTTACTACATTTATTAAACACAAAATAATTATAGCATAATGACTGACCCCCATTAGGTCAGTATTTAGTAGATGCAACTTTGGCAGCAATTACACCCTAGAGTCTTTGTGGATAGGTCTCTTATCAGCTTTGCACATCTGGACACTGCAATTTTTCCCCATGCTTCTTTACAAAACTCTTCAAGCTCTGTCAGATTGCATGGGGATTGTGAGTGAACAGCCCTTTTCTAGTCCAGCCACAAATTCTCGATTGGATTGAGTTGGCCACTCCAGAACATTAACATTATTGTTTTTAAGCCATTCCTGTGTAGTTTTGGCTTAATGCTGGGGCCATTGTCTTGCTGGGAAACAAATATTCTCCCAAGTTCTCATTTTACCCTTTACCTTCACAAACCTTCCAAGGCCTGCTGCAGTAAAACATCCCCACTGTATGATGCAGTCACCACCCTGCTTCATAGTAGGGACAGTGTATTTTCGATGATGTGCGATGTTTGGCCAAACATAGCGTTTAGTCTTACGGCCAAAAAGCTCAATTTTTGTTTTCATCAGATGATACAGCCTTCTTCCAGCTGACTTCAGAGTCTTTCACATGCCCTCTGGCAAACACTAGCTGAAATTTCATGCAAGTTCCCCACCACTCCCGTGAACAGTGGCTTTCTCTTTGCCACGCTCTCATAAAGTGGCATCTGGTGAAGCACCCAGGCAACAGTTGTATGTGCACTCTCTCCCATCTCAGCCATTGAAGCTTGCAACTCCTCTAGAATTGTCATAAATCTCTTGGTGGCCTCTCTCACTAGTCCCCCTCATGCACAGTCACTCAGTTTCTGAGGACCGCCTGCTCTCGGTTCTATAGATGTGCCATATTCTTTCCATTTCTTGATGATTGACTTAACTGTACTCCAAGGGATATTCAGTGACCTGGTAAATCTTCTTGTATCCTAACTTGTGCCTTTCAATAACCTTTTCAGAGTTGCTTGGAGTGTTCTTTTGTCTTCGTTGTGTAGTTTTTACCAGGGTACTGATTCACAAGCAGTTGGACCTTCCAGGCACAGGTGTATTTTTAACTACAATCAATTGTAGTAAATAATAAATAAATATAAACACACATACACACATATACATACAAATATACCAAAAAAATTGTTTCCCCTCCCCCAATGAAAACCCACTTTGGTTTTGAACTGCACCCCTTTTGCTGTTGTACTTATCATACATTTCAATTAGAAGAGTAATGTAATAAAATTTGTAAGTTGCAACATCAAACTAATACTAAGATTCTAACATTGTTGTGTGCTTTTATTTTTGGAGAACTGAAATGACATCAGAACCTTTCAGTTTTTGAGAGAGAAAAAAAGATAAACTTACAATGCCCTTAAGAGTGAGTAGTAGTTGAATGACACTTGTCTATAGCCTATTTACTGCTATGATACAGCAGGCTGATATCTGTAACAGTGATTGCATGGGCAAGGACCACTTACCTATTTCTCCAGCACTTCTGGCAAAATTATAACTCTTTCTGTTCCCATGTATGTTTGTAAAATCAAACTTTATTGAAAATCAAGAGTGCAAACAAATTAGGGTTTGAAAGTTTTGAAATGTTTATATGTTAACTTTTAGCAATGGGCTCTTCATTACATTGCAGAAAAGCCATTGTTTGTACATGGTCTGAGCAAATGTTTACCCCAGCAATTTAGATATAAAGTACTGATGACAATATACCCCATCTTTTCCTTTTTGGTGTAAATTGTGGATAATAGCCACATTAAAAATAAACTCCTCAAATTAAAGTACATTTGATAAATGACTTGGTATAATATGAATTAAAAGGTTCCATTTCAGATCAAGAAACAAAGCCTCATCTTTAGTTTGAGCACTTTACCGTCTTGTAGATTCAAAACTAAGTTGAATCATTTCAAGTCATCAGTACTGCTATTATTTAGTTACAGACAGCAAGCAATGAATAACTATTTTACTACTCCTCTAGACCCATGTTTTGTTTAATTTTTCCAATTATCACAATTTTGCCTGGAACGATCCTCCCTTTCAATCCTTAATCATTGTACCCACTTTCCCCTGCTCCTTCAATTACTCTTATCAGATACAATGCAAAGCAAATGACCTGAAACATTATTTGTCTGCACAAATGATGCCTGATATCTACATTTCTACCAAGCCTGTTTTTCTGCTCAATTATCTATAGAGCAATAATGAATGTAAAAAGCTTGATATCTGTAGTGAGTCAATGACAACTCAAGTGATGTCCAAATATAGGATCAAGGATGGACTCCATATTATATGATAATGTGATAGAGAAGTGGAGGGTTGCATTATTGATAGGGGAGAATGATAAGGAAGCACACTGGAGGGCTCATTCACAGAAGCAATTCAGACTGAACTCCTAAATAAGAAAGATGCAATTACACTGACGGAAGTCTCCCGAGAGCTATCGTGAGGTGGAGGAATATAACCTGACTACATATGGAAAGGTGCAAAAACAACAGAGCTATCATAGTGAGACTTTAATTTGGCCAGTATTAACTTCCTTAATACAAGAGGTTTAGATGGGGCAGAATTTATTCTGTGCATCCAAGAGGGGATCTTGAAACAGTGTGTGGAGAGTCCACTAGAGGAGAAAACGCACTTGAATTAATTTTGGAAAATGAGCCAGACTAGGTGACAGATCCTGATAGTGGGTGGTCTTTTTGAGAACTCATTACTTTTCAAGATAGTTATGATTAAGGATAAAATTGGATCTAATACTAAATTAAGGGAGAGCAAATTACAACAGGGTAAGACAGGAATTAAGGAGCATTGATTAGGAGCAGCTGCTGTCAGACAAATCTACATGTGGCATTTTGGAGTTGTTTAAAGACCAGTTAGAGTTCAGGATTGGCATGTTCTGGTAAGGTGTAAATCTCAATCAATGAACTGAAATATTTGAAAATATGTCAATACAAGTAACAAATAATATTTTGAACACTCAAGTCTAAAATTAGTCTATGTATAATGCAGAACATTCAACAAGTGAAGCAACTCCATGTGACAAATACATACCAGGCTAGTACCGTGGAATATTTCAAAACACTTCTAAAACCTTTTTTTTTTTAAATTTGGCTTCCTTAATCCCTGTTGATGTTGAGTACTTTTACAAGTCGCTGTAATTTGGTATATTTGATTACATTTTATACTATATAATGTTTGTCTTTAATTTTTAAATTTTTCTCATATTTTTATGACGATATTGATTTACCTTTACAATCTATGTGAAGCACTTTGAGCCTGCGTCAAGGTGCTTTAAGAAAGATGCTATATAAAGTTATAATAATAATAATAATAATAAGGGAGTTAAGACAAGAGCTCATCCACTTAAGACTGAGATTTAGTGTTTTAGTGTGACCCTCAGCAGATTGTAACATTTTTAAACTCTCATTTTCAAAGGCTGGTGGCAGCAGAAACTTCTTTGAGGTAATTCTTGATAAGCGGCGGGGGGGGGGGGGGGAGAGAGGGAGAAGGAGGGGATTTATAGTGACTCCATAAGTATTCATAATGAAGTAACAATCAAGTTATTGAATGACAGAGCAGACTCAAAAGGCTGAGAGATCTGGAGCAAGGCACAAAAAGCTGGAGGAACTCAGTAGATCGGGCAGTGCCCATCAAGGGAAATGGACTGCTGATGCTGTTTTGGGTCAGTTACCATACCTAGCCATTATGCATCTGAACAGAACGTCTTCTGTCTTCTGTGGTGCATTGATAAAAATTGGTCAGGATCAATGAGGACCAAATTTCCTCAGCCTCCTGAGGAAATAGAGGTGTTGGTGAGCTTTCTTGGCTGTGGTTTACAGGTTTAGACCAGAACAAGCTACTGGTGATGTACATTCCAGGTGATTAATGGATACGATTTTCACTTCTTTGTTGTTTCCCTTAGTACTCAAAGAATGCTGTCAGTCTGCATTGGATGACTGCTCTTTCTACTACAGTCAACATGGTTGATATTAGAAACATAGAAAACCTACAGCACAATACAGGCCCTTCGGCTGCCAAGTTGTGCCGAACATGTCCCTACCTTAGAAATTACTAGGGTTATCCATAGCCCTCTTTTTTTTAAGCTCCCTGTACCTATCCAAAAGTCTGTTAAAAGACCCTATAGTATTTACCTCCACCACAGTTGCTGGCAGCCCATTCCACGCACTCATCACTCTCTGCGTAAAAAAACTTATCCCTGATATCTCCTCTGTACCTACTACCAAGCACCTTATACCTGTGCCCTCAATTGGCAACCATTTCAGCCCTGGGATAAAGCTTCTGACTATCCACATGATCACTGCCTCTCATCATCTTACACAACTCTATCAGGTCACCTCTCATCCTCCGTCACTCCAAGGAGAAAAGGCCGAGTTTACTCAACCTGTTTTCATAAGGCATGCTCCCCAATCCAGGCAACATCCTTGTAAATCTCCTCTGCATCCTTTCTATGGTTTCCACTTGCTTCCTGTAGTGAAGTGACCAGAACTGAGCACAGTACTCCAAGTGGGGTCTGGCTAGGGTCCTATATAACTGCAACATTATCTCTTGGCTCCTAAGTTCAATTCCATGGTTGATGAAGGTCAATACACCATATGCCGCCTTAACCACAGTCAACCTACACAGCTGCTTTGAGCGGCCTATGGACTCAGACCCCAAGATCCCTCTGATCCTCCACACTGTCAAGAGTCTTACCATTAATAATATATTGTGCCATTATATTTGACCTACCAAAATGAACCACTTCACACTTATCTGGGTTGAACTCTATCCGTCACTTCTCAGCCCAGTTTTGCATTCTATCAAGGTCCTGCTGATATTGTCCAGGGTAAAGTAGGTGTAAGTATTAAACTCATCTCATCACCATCAGCACTGTGAATGTGGCATACATGTCCTGAAAATAAACTACATTTACTCATCTAGGCTACCTTAATGACTCTTGCCAGCTCTACCAGACATACAGATTTAATTTAAATCACATCATCCTGGCTTTGAAATTAATTCATTATCAGATTTTAGAGCCAGTGATACTGTCTACTGACACTGTGACTGCTATAGTTCACGTAGGCCGTTCACCACAGGCTTCTCAAAAGCAAAGGAAATGCATTATAAATATCTCACCAGAGATGCACAAAAATTAGATCCTATAAATAAATACAAGGTCAGGAATGGTAAAATCTGACAAGGATTAAGTAGGTTGACTGTCCTGTTACTATGTCAGGGCTTATCTTGTGTTATTACTTCCAATTACTGTTTTGAATGAACATCCTTCAAAAGCAATCCTGAATATAAACAGATTTCACTTTTTGTTAACAAAGTCACCAAAAATTACTCAAACTATCAGCTTTCATATTTTCTCTGCAAGCTCTACTTGTTTCCTTAACTGAGAAATAGATGTCCAAATTAAATAGTATAATCATAAAGAAAAAAAAGCATTTAAAATAAAATATTATATTTTATAGCATATATTAATACATTAAAACACAGGATGAATACATAATACATCCTCCATAAAAATAAACCCACTTTATTCCCTTATAAAATAATTCACAAAGAATATTTCTTAAAAACTATTTTTCAATCTGAAAGGTCACTTCTGTTCCTCTCCTCACAGCCACAACCTGATTTGCATGTTGCTAGTATTTTCTGCTTTTATGCTATATTTCCCTCATCAGCCATATTCCTGACTTTCAGCTTTCAAGTTAGCCTTAGTTACCTAAACACTCACCTCCTGATTTCTATTTTATGTCTTTTATCTCTTTCAAAAATTTTGACAGCCACATTTTGATTCCCTTCACCTTGGAGTACAGTATTGTCCTCAGCCATTAGTTTGACAATGAATTAAATTGAAAGTACATGCAATTTCCTCCAACACCAGACTCACCCAACCTTTAACCTTTTCTAGACAGTCATTCTCAAGCACATATCAAATTTATGACTCGGACCATCTCTCCATCTGCAGCCAGCTGCATTTTTTTACTCATTAAATCTTAATAAATGGATTTGGTTCATTCTACCCAAACCCTTCTGGACATCCTGATTGAACATCACATTTGTACAACTAAAAGTGTGAAAGCAAATTCTTGGTATGTAGTATTGCTTCAGGTTTTCACAGATATTCTCTCTTTGTACTCTATGTAAGATTTACATGCTTTCTATTATCTGACTTTCCTCTAGAACTCATTAACAATCACTTTTCTGTCTAAGCAGTTTAAATCTTTCAGCAGGTAGTGTAGCAAAGTACTGCCTTTGTTCTTCAGAGTACCTTTCCTCTACATCAATGATATCTCTGTAGGTCCAGTCCTGCCAGTGAAAATTAAACCTATTAAGCAGTTCAATCTTTTTTTCTTCCGTTGAAACACAGTCCACAGGCAACGTTTGCTCCAGGGATGGGTCCTGGACATCTGGAAATATCAGGACTCCTCGTATTGCAAACCAGCCTCCGTAGCGTGGATGAATGCAGACCCCGTATATTTTCTATCAGGAAAAGATATGTATTTGTTAAAAGGATGGCATGCATTGATTAGTGCCCTGATCTCATCAGATTTAAACCTCTAAGCTAATTGAAAGATAACTAAGAAATACTTATTGGAGTGGTTCAATGTTTCATCAATATTACACTTAGTTATTTCTTATTAGGACATAACTTGTCTATAATTGGCATTTCTTCACAAAATGGAATAACTGAGATGTAGGCACAGAAGTATTTTCTTCCACTTTGTGTTACATGTTGAACCTCACATGTTGTGCCACCATAGTGCTCTTCCAGTTTAAGGGTTGGCTTCTCCAGATATTGCCCTGCTAACTATAAAATGTTTCTGCAACATCAAGCATAATTCTCAGCAGATAGTCAACAGAAGTTTCCCTCATTGCTAGGATCAAAAGTTAACATGTACAAGACATCACAAGTTTAAGTTTAAACCCTGCACATCATAAGCAAGCTATTTTGCAGTTTCACAAAGAACATATTATGGTTAGATGGGGTTTTTGTTACTAAGTACAGGCTATGTTGGGTAATCTAAACAATTTTAAATCTTACGATTTCATAAGAAATTGTCAGGCTAGGACATATGTATCATTAAGTGACTCAGTTAATTACTATGATACACCTTTTGTGATATTTATGCAAGTTACTTTGTCATGAAGATGAAAAACTTGATTTTACAATCTCACATTGTCTCGCAGTGGACAGCTAATTTAGTCATGTGGTCACCATTGTAATGTAACAAGACAATCAAAACAAAAATCTTTAAAAAATAATGTAACAAACATATTTTGTTTTAATGTTATTTAAGGGATAAAGAATGGTCAAATAGCTAGAAGCCTATTTAATAAGCACAATTAATTGTTTGCCTGTATTTCTCCTTCCACCGTTTTGTTTAAAATGTTTCACAAGATCTTTAGAATAATGTGTACATTTTTTCCCATCAATTCCACAAGACATTAATCAAGACTAAATTGCATTTAAAGAATACAAAGGGAAAATGTCTGTAAACACAAAGACCCAAAAACTTTCAGTCACATTTGACAAAGAATGTGCAGGCTTTTTATCTTCATGAGTGAAGCGACCTATACTTGGACAGATTTTATTTGGATTAGAGGAGTACCAACATTCCAGTGGGGAAATTTCCTTTTGCTACCAGGAATAGTTTAAACTAGACTGGCAGGGGCATGAGCCTCAAGAGCAAAGTCAGTGAAAAGACAGCATTCAAGCCTGGAAATTAGAATAGCCATGTTTACAGTGAAAGGGCAGATGGGACTTCTGCTTTAAACTGCATCTACTTCAATACATGTAGTGTAACAGGGAAAGTGAAAGAACTGTGGGCATGGATTGCCTCTAGGGATTGGGATATTGTGGCCATAAGCAAAATGTGGCTGAGAGAATGGCAGGACTGGCAATTCAAAATTCTGGGATACTGATATTTTGTGTGACAGAGGAACAGGTAGGCATGAAGGGACTGTTGCTTTTTGATAGTGTTTCAGTGCTTAGGTTACTCTTGAGGAATCATCTGAGGCCATTTGGGTAGAACTTAGAATTAAGAAAGAGATAGTAATTCTGGAAGGACTATTTTATGGACCCACAATAATTAGCTGAAACTTGAGGAACAGACAGAACATATAATAAGTACAGCAGCTTACAAGCCCTTTGGACTGTGATGTTCTGTCAACCTTTTGAACTACTCCGTGGTCAGTTTAACTCTTCCCTACCTTAATGCCCTCAATTTTTCTTTCTGCCATGTGCCTATTTAAGTCTCTTAAATGTCCCTAATGTATCTGCCTCTATCACCACCCCTTACAGCACGTTCCATACACTTACTATGTAAAAAAGCCTACTTCTGATATCCCCCCTACTTTCCTCCCAAAACCTTCAAGTTATGCTCCTTGTATTGATGTGTCCAGAAATTTCATGCAGTTATGATAATAGAAGAGTTGTGCAAGAGAAAAATATCAATTTTTCAAGATTCAAGTACGCTTATTATCAAAGAATATATAAATTATGCAACCATGAAATTTGCTTGCTCACAGATTTAATGTCCCATTATGGACTGGCTCACTCAGAGGGTAAAAGGCCTGGCTGGGGTGAAATTTGTGCGATGAATCCAAGACAGTTTCCTCACACAATATACAGAAGAGCCTACTCAGGAGGGAGCAATACTGGACCTCCTCTTAGGGAACAAGTCAGGAGCAACTGAAGTGGCAATTTGGGTCCAGTGAATTGGATTTGGCAGTCAGGGTTACAGATAATCCCAATAAGTACTTCAGTTATATGAACAGCAAAGGGTGACTATGGAAAGACTAGATCCTCTTAGAGTATCATGTGTGGAGCCAAGATTTTTAATGTACATTTCTCCTTGAGGTTTAATAAGGTGAATATAATGAATGCCAAAGAAGTGAAGGTCTTGGATCATATGAGGAAGAAGATTTCTGCAACCTTGAAGCAAATTAAGGTGAACAAATCCCCAAGACCTGACCAAATGCACCTCCAGATCTTATGGGAGTTCAGGGAAGAAATTGCCCTTGTAGAGATATTTTTTTCCCCATTATCCACTGGTGAAGTACCAGAAGCCTGGAGGGTGGCTAATATTCCATTGTTCAAGAAGGATAGCAAAGACAATCCAGGGCACCACATACTGGTGAGCCTGGCTTCTGTTGTAGTGAAGTTACTGGAGGGAATTCTGAGACACAAGATCTACCATCAAGGATTATCAAAGCCTCATCAGAAATACCATAGTTTTGTGCATGGGAAATCATGTCTGATTAATCCTTTGGAGTTTTTTCCAGAGATAACAAAGGGAATAGAAGAAAGTAGGGCAGTGAATGTCATTCATTGGTGAGACCACATTGGGATTATTATTGGTCACTGTTACAGAAAAGGCATAGTCAAGCTAAGATGCAGAAGATAATTGAGAATTTTGCCTGGACTAGGTAGGACACACTAGATCTTTGACATTCCCTGGAATGTAGAAGAATGAGAGTCGACCTCAGAAATTTATAAAATCATGAATGATAAAGATAAGGTGGATGGTCATAGTCTGTTATCCAGGGGTGCGTAATCCAAAACTAGAGTGCACAGATACAAAATAAGAGGGGAGAGATTTAAGAGACCTATGAGGTAAATCCTTTACACACAGAAGGTAGCGAGTATCTTAAGTTTGTTATAGCCGGGGGGGGGGGGGGGGGGGTGGTGAGATGGTGGGATGAGGTCCCACTACATATTAAATGTTCTGTAGATGGGGCTAGTCAGTCATAGTTGGCAGCTCATCTAGGAAAAGGAAAACTCTGATCTCAATTATCTGATGCCTTGCAGCTATACCCACCCTCACAGGGAAGGCTTTGGGAGTAAACCCAAGGAAAAAATCCGCAGTCCTATGTTGAGTTCAATGCTTACTGGCAACTCCTGTGATGCTGCTGGTGCCCACTTTATTGGTCTGTGCTGTTCCTTTGGATTTATCAGCTGTGAGGAGAGCAATAGCTTGCTCTCCGTATTGTACTGCCCTGGCTTGCATATCATGTAGACAGCTGGGACGCAACTTCCATGGTCAACACAGACCAATGGAGGGCCTCATGAGTACCTGGAGTGAATGCAACATTTAAAGGGAATTTGGATAGCTACGTGGAGGGGAAGGCTTAGGAGGTTATGAGCTGAACACAGGTAACTAGGACTATGGTGCTATGGTCTGCTTGGACCAGTTGGGCTGAAGGGACTGTTCCCTTGCTGTATTACTCTATGACAATGAGTGAGTTTGTAAAGAAGAATATAGGAGAAGTGAGAATAGATGTCTTAAAGGATGCAGAATTACAAGAAATCTGAATTTGGTTCACTGATAAACTAGTGCATGAGGCCAAGGTTATAAAAACTGCATTTTGATTAGAACATTTAAAATGTAGCAATTCAAAATTCAATTAGCAGAAGGCAGTCGTTTATTTTATTCTTACTTTTTCTCCCCAGGGGTTTTGCTGCACATCCTTCATTTGGTAATAATAGGCTGCTCCAGCCACATGCGCAGCTGACTGTACCAGAACCTTAGGCCTTCGATTAGGAAGCAGTTCAAAGTCATGGATAGTTACAATCTTCTGATCAGGAAAATTCTAAAGCAAGTAAATAAGAAAACTTATTATTTTCTTACTGCCAGATAATTGGCATTTATTACTATACACACACACACACACACACACACACGTATATATATATATAGAGAGAGAGAGAGAGAGAGAGAGAGAGAGAGAGACACACACACACAAAAGGTAAAGGGGTACTTAACATGGAACAAATCTGTCACCTTAACTGAATAGAGAAGTAGTCATTTTAAGAGAAGCTTGGATAGGTACAGTACAGTACCCCAGCTACAGATATGTGCCCAAGACTTTTGGATAAATGGTATGGAGGCCTAAGATCTGTGTGCAGGTAGGTGGAACTAAGCAAAAAACCAGGCTGGCACAGACTAGATGGATGAAAGGGCCTGTTTGTGTTCTATGACCCTAAGTACTTAATATTTTATAACAATGGAGATTTGTATTGTACCCCACCAATCAATCTTTATTTTAATCATAGTTGGCTCTGCTGCTTTTTGCCATTGTCCATGAAATCAAACCATCACTCATCTTAACCATATCTACACACCCTTTCTAAGGCCAACTTGTCCCCAACTCATCTCCTTTCAGTTCCTGATAAAACATGCCTTCTTTCTGATCACCAATGTCAGGTTCACTTCTTTATTATGACTACACCCTCCACTCTAAAAACTGCCATCCTATCTTCAATCACATTTTTGAAGTATAGTTATTGCTAATATCAAAACACAAACCAACTTTCAGAAATCAAATTCTGATAAACACCAATATCTTTCATATATCAGATGACGGATACTCCCCAAATTACTTTGAAGTGAACATTTGGGAGACTGATAGTCCTGGTTCAGGCATTTTTTAGTAGAATAGAATCCTATTAGGACTAGAGAAGACCTGCAGTTTCAACCCTGGCAAAATAATCAACGTACTTCCATTTCCATATCATCCAACCCTAATTTTGATTCATTTTTGTCACATCTAGGCTGAAATATTCCACCAATTAACTGTTTCTTTTCCATCAACTTCAGCTCAAATACAATTCTTGCTCATATCTAATTCTGCACAAGGAAAAGATGGCGGCGCGACACAGCGCGCAGCGGTCACTCCGGGATGAATATCTTATCTGTCAAATAGGATGCCATGTACAATCCTGATTTGATGGAGACGGATGTGAGAAGCACAGAGGCACATCTGGTGAAATTTCCGAAATGCCTGTTTCGCTGCCGCCGCCACTATGCGATTGAAAAATCTCTGGAGAGGAAGGCCCCGAATCCTTGGCTTTGCCTGTTGCTCGGCGGCCGGGGACGGGGTCGAAGCGCTCAGCAGAGATGGTGCTCGGTGTTGGAGGGCTGGTCGGAGGCTCGAAGTTTTCGGACGGACTCAGAGTTGGCTGTGGTCGGGCGCTTCCAGGGTGTTGTATCGGCAAGGTTGCGGCGCTGGAGGTTCATGGCAGGAAGAGTTTTCCTTCCTTTTACCGTCTGCGTGAGATGATGGCCTATCGGGGACTTTGAGACTTTTTTTTAACCATGCCCATGGTCTGCTCTTTATCAAATTACGGTATTGCTTGCACTGTTGTAACTATATGTTATAATTATGTGGTTTTTGTCAGTTAGTCTTGGTCTGTCTTGTGTTTCTGTGATATCATACTGGAGGAACATTGTATCATTTCTTAATGCATGCATTACTAAATGACAATAAACGAGGACTGAGTGTCCTCATAATCTAATCTAATCTAAGGTGCCGACTGAGTGTGTGCTGGTTCAACTATCCCCTGCTTCACTCTCCCAACTCAACCCTCAAAAACCCATTTCACAGATTTAAAATTAGAATTCCTGAACTTAAAACAACTCCAAAGCTATCACCCCCTATAATCTTGATCCAGCTTTGCAAGTCCCTATTCAGAAGTCAGCTTTATTCATTTCCTGTCATTTGCCCTTCAAGTTATTTGGCTTAATTTAAGATTCCATAAAATGGCTAGTTTCATTCTTCTCCCAAGAAATTCAATAAAATCTATTTACCCAAATTAATTTTTAGTACTTCTCCCAGCACCACCTTCAGAAAAACATCCAATGTTCTCATTTCCCCAGCACATGAGCAATTTTATAGACAAGTAGTTACATGGAGCAAAACACTCAGAGAAAGGCATTACAGTTAAAAATATCAATTGTTAATTTTACATTTAAACAAAACAATGAATGACATCATTAAATTAAATGCATAATTAAAATTAGATTATTTAATTTTCCTTTGTCCAGGCAATCAATAGTTTGTGGTAGTATCCCTTATAAATGATTTATAAATCAGTTTGTTCAGAATCCCAAGTTTAGTTAGAAAAAAAAGCAGAGTTTCTTTACTTTCCTCACGAGAGAGAAATAATGAGCAACACATTCATCAATAGGATCCCGGACACCTGGTAACTGCATGATTGCAAGGAAAGGTTTGAAGGCTTTCTCAAACATCTGGGGCGTGCTGAGAATAACAAAGGCCAAAGTGTCATCTGGGTACTGCAGGTGAAAGCAAGGCTGTACCACCGCATTATACCAACGAACCTGTTAAAGGAAAACAAAACAATCAGAACATAATGGGGAACCAATTCAAACAGCTACAAAATATTAAAACAAGTCTCAGATCTTCCGGTTAGTTGCTAACAGCACGCATGTACGACCCAAACCCTCCCCACAATATAACGTACAAATCACATGGTCACTTGCTCTGTAGACTTCACATTTACAATGGCCTTTGATAAAGTTGGCTCCAGTTTCATTAGCAAAGGCCTAAACACAAATACCATCATGTAGTAAGAACAGAATAAGCCTTGCCAAAACAAACAAAGCACTAAAAAACTAACTCTGTCGGTCAACATGCTGTTAGAAACCTTAGTGTCTAAATTAATTACATTTCAATTAAACAAACGATAGTAAGAAAATTGTGTACAAGTCACCCAACCTATCTTTGTCCTTCATCGCTGTTTTCATAGATTGAACTAAATACAGTCGCCACTCCTGCATCAGGTCTAGTAGGGCGGAGGTTCATAATGCAGTGGTGGGGTATTGAAGAGGCCTGGAGCTTTACAGGGAGAACTACCAGAGTATAGTTGCAATATCCCCGGTGAACAACAGTCAGGATGTTTGTGCCTTCCATACCAATGTAAACCATTCCAATCCAGTACAAATCACGTGCAATCTATCTGTCACATATACAGCCGCTTAGCGTTTCTCCCAACAGATTTACCCACATACCAATTTAGCCAACAATAATCCATTAACACACGGGGAAAACTAGTTCTAAATCACATAACAATAGGAGAAAAGGCTAAGAAAGAAAGACTTTAAAATATTTTTTAAAAAGGCAGAGAAGTATTGGGAGGGAATTCCAGCACTAAAATCCTTTGCATCTGATGGAGGTACGATTATATTTTGCAATGCAAAAGCATCTAAATTTAAGAGGTATGCAGGTATCTCCTTGCTGAAAAAGAATTAATCTGCGGGACCAACATGAAACTATTCAAGCTTTGATATCTCTGCTCCAGAACCAAGATCATCAAACCTCTGTCACTGATAGAGTATGCAGATGATACTTGCATACATATACAGTAGTCAAGGTTCATGTCATCAGTGATTGCTTTATGTAACTGCACAAACAGGTGGGCTTTACACTAGCCTTCTAAAAGTCCTCCACAAATCTGCTTCTGCCATCCAAAGTAATGAAGATCCACAATGAGATGCTGGAAAATGTGGATTTCTTTCTATATTTTGGAAGCTACCTATTAGCAAAGGGAGCATCCAGTGAGCTAAAACAGTCTGCAGATTGAAGAAAGACATATTCAAAAACAAACCTCCACACCCACTCTAAGCTCAATGACCAGAAGTGATTTTCAAGCTGCTGCAGACGTCAGAAACACAGAGACAGTCAGCTCCTCAAGCCCAGGTGAGATATTAGCACCTTGCAAAATTCTCTAAGTGGATTAACAGGATTGGCAACCCAGCATCAGTGTTCACACCCTGGCCAACATCTCCAACATTGAGACTCTTAGAACCTGTTGCTGTGTTCTTCGACTCAGTGCTGACCATGATGCTGATTTAAACTGTGCACCTGCCTGCATGTGATCTATATCCATCAATTCATTGTCTGCTAAAGAGTTGTAGTTATACACCACAGAAACAGGCCCTTTAGCAATGTTCCCTCCAATTTGTAACGACCAGCGTGCACAAAAATCTTCTGCTGTGCAATTTTGCGCAGTGACAACAATAGGTGCACACTGAATTATTTTTCTCCCCAAAAAGAACGTAATTAAGCCAGTTCTAAAATCTGCAGACAAATCATTGCAAACTCCACCTTGTCAACACTGTCCACATCAGAAACTGGAAAAGGAAATGTGATTGTGTATGATCATGAAATACACTTAACACACCAATGAGGTAGAGTTGGTGTGCAGTTTAAATTCCTTTGAGTGCTAGTAGCAAAAGTGCATGCTCACACCTGAGTGTGAACGTTGCCCTATAGTCCAGCTCATCCATGCCAACCGAGATGCCCACTTAAGCTCGTCCTATTTGCCAATATTTGAGCTACATCCCTCAAAATATTTCCTACCCATGTACCTTGCAATACCCTATTCATGTGCAGATCTAAATGGCTGTTAAACATTGCTATCATTTCTGCTTTCAGCATGCTCCAAACATCGACATTCCTCTCTGCGCAAAAATCAAAATCCTCAAATATCATTAAACCAGGGGTTCCCAACCTTTATGCCATGGGCCAATATCATTAAGCATGGAGTCCATGGTCACCAGGTTGGGACCCCCTGCTATAAACTCTTGCCCCCCACACACACACCTAAAAGCTATGTTCTTTAGTATTTGACACTTCCATTCTAAGAAAAAAAAGATTGACTATCTTGCCTTTCATTATTTTATATGCTTTGATCAGGTCACCTCTTAGCCTTCTCCATTGCTCCCAAGAAAATAATCCAGGAAATATCAAAGTACGCTCTCTCTGGAACTACCAAATTATTCCTGTATTGAGGCACACAATACTTTAAATGTAGCCTATCCAAGGTTTTATACAACTACAATATGGATTTAAAATGTTTATGCACAACACTCTTACTATGAAGGCAAGTAGACCATACACTTTATTTACCATCCTATCGACTTGTATTGCCACTTTCAATGAGACATCACCCCAAGATCCCTCTATGCATCAACACTCCTAAGAATCAGATCAGGTTTATTATCACCAGCGTGTGTCCTGACATTTGTTAATTTAGCAGCAGCACAATGCAATACATGATGTAATAGAAGTTATATCAGCAATCCCAGCATTATCCTTGTAGAATACCATGAGTCACACACCCTTTGTTTCCGACAGCTACACCGGTTTTGAATCCTTAAGGAAAGTTATCTTTCAACTTCTCACACGAGAAGAGTTCAAAGAAAACACCGCCAATGACTTCTCAAAGACTCTTCGCAAAAACGTAGTATTTTGCTGTGGACAGTGAAGAATGAAAGTTACGAAAGAAAGAGCAGGGAAGTACAGAATACTGTATCTCAGCCAAGAAGAACACATGCCAGGAACCCAATCACCTGCAACAACCTCATGTGTAAGCCCCGGAACTCAAGCCTTCCTTGAACCTCAGAAGTCAATCCTTCAACAGATCATGTCATAAAGACGTACTCACCCTGAAAGGATTGCACTGAAAACCAAATGGACTCAGCACTTCATCCAAACGGCGCTGTATTGAAGCCGACATGACCACACACCCCCGTGACGCCACATCCGGTACACATGGAATACGAGCGAGTGAAACTACACTTCCCAGAACACCCTTCGTTGCGTGCGGCGATGTCAATTTAAGCGACGCAAGTTTAAACTGGGTGAAGCTGTGGTGGTGAGTAACTGTTGTAACATTTCAGTGGCCTTTTCTAAAGGTGTAAGTAGCGTTGCCTCCAACGGCTTCTGTTTGAGAAGGTAGACAACGTTGGGAGATTTCGCAGCAGCTCGTCGGGGTTGTTCCTGGCACTGGAGAGTGGTCGAGTTTCCAAAATCCCCCTCTGTGTCTCGTCAAATACGACGTACAGCCGGTAAAATGGGGGTCATAGATGCCAGTGGAGGTTCAGGTTTTTCATTAACATTTATAATCCTTCCCTTCTATCCTATACTGCCCCAAAGAAAGTTCTTGGCCCGACTCTTGTTTACATTTTCCTTACTATCTGTGCTTCATCCTCCTTCTGTAAAGACTCCACTGATGGCCATTCTATTGTTATATTGGCCCTTTCCTAAAACTTAAAATACTGCCATTGCGTTTCCAATGATAATTTCTTGTCTCTCTTCCTCACATTCTCCTAACCACTATCAGTTCACCCCCAAGTCTGTTGTAACATAATTTGCAAATTTGAGGGAAGTTTCACGATTACTGCAATATAACGATATGTTCGTTGCTCGGGGAATGATAGAAATCGGTAACTACAGAAGTAACTATTGAATCTATCGTCTCAATGCTGTCAAACCACTTAATGAATATCTACCATTAGAACTTAATTTCATCCATTTCAATACTGATCCATTGTTTTTGATCCTTTCAGTTTCCTAATTCGTATTGAGAATTTGCAGTTTTAAGTAATGCATGATGCTAATCTGTACATTAAACCTCCCAACTATCTTTTTACTTGTACCTCTGTAGTGTTCTTTAAATTCAGAGCTTTGGAGTGCAGAGAGAGATGCCGAAAGTGTGAGACTGGCTTTGAGAAGTGCTGTAGAAAGCTTAACTTAGAATGAATGGTTACTTATAGATCAGAGATAATTGGCCATCAAAAACAGCACTAAAGATATTGTACAACACTGTAATAGGCCCTTTTAGCCCACCTCGTCCATGCAGACGGTGTTTCTTGTCTCCTGTCTTTGTTAATCCTTTTTGGGTCTGTATCCATCTATGCATTTCCTGGCCAACTCTCTTAGGGTTAGGTCTTTGTTGTCTTAAATTTAGAAGAATATAATTGAAAATGATGAAAACACAGAATAGAGTTTCATTAACGGGTAGGGAGAAAAAAGTAAAGTTTAGAAATTGTGAACTGTGGAAGGCGTGTGCTGTTGACAGATCAATTTAGTAAGTTTTGTGGTTTTATCCACCAAAAATAATTTACCAAGGAGAAGTTGATGATTTGCAGGAGCTAACCCCACAATCTTCAATGTTTTGTGGTGACTAAGCTCTGGCATAAAGACATGTTGGCAACAGGGGATGGTTTTGAAAAGTAGATGCATTTAGCTAGTACCAGATTGTTAGTACTAGGCAACATACATCTGGTCTACAGTCAATATGAGGAGATGCTATGGTTATCTGAAGGATATTATTGTCATTGGGGTTGGCAGTGTCTTTTTGCTTAATCTTTAGTATTTGCTAAAACTTAGAAGAATGAGAGGTGATCTCATTTAGACAAAGTTTTTATGGAGTGTAACATGTGATGTTTCTCCTATCTCCAAATAAGAATTAGGACTTTTGTGATTGGAAAGATAAAAAATAATTTCCTCATTTAGAGGGTAAGTGAGTCTTTGAAATTCTCTTCCCAAGAGGAATGTTAAGTTTTGTTAAGTATATTCAAGACAGACTGAAACTCTTTTGGATATCAAGGGAATCAAGGCACAAGTAGTACAAGAAAAGATAGAAAATTGACCCATGACTATTAAATGGCAGAGCAGGTATTAAGGGCTGAATGAGCAACTCTTTTGACAGTGGGGGGGGGGGGGGGGAGGAAGTATAATCTATTTCATCAGCCCTTTTTAGCATTGCTGCCACTGCCACCAATTTCATCCAACTACGCACCCCCCACCCTCTCTTTGATTACTATTTGTCCAACCAGATTTTACAAATTCAGCGTTGCATTTTACTCAAATAGCTGCTGAATCCTCATAACCAAAAAAGGTTGCCTACATGTAACTCAATAATATTACCTGTCCAAACCACGCTGCTGTTCCACATTCAAGTGTTCCAAGTGATCTTATCTGCACCCCTCCCATTCTTCCAAAACTCTGCTCCCTGTATTCACATCTGTATTAGACATTCTGTATGTTTTCTGACTATTTAGTTCTGGTTTCCCAAATGTCCATGTAAATTTCTCATCCCTGTCTCTCTAATCTTCTCCAACCCTATTGCTCATGACTCACATGCCTTTTAGAACTCCTTTCACCGCAAGAGGAGTGGCATTCCCTTCTCTTACCTAGTTCCTGTGGGCAATAAATGTCAACCATGCTGACACTGTCAGTAAATAAATAAAAGAAAAAAATAAACCTGAGTGATGGATTTTGCATCCTAAGCTTTACTTCTCTCTCCCTACCTCTTTTACTTAGTCTTTCCATCAATTCCTAGGGATATAGGGAAAATGTGCATAAGTGGAGTTGGATCACAGGCCGTTATGTTCAGTGATGGAAGATGCTTACATATGGAGCCAGTGATCATTAATGGAGAATGTGTGGAGCAGGTTAAGACCTACAAGTATCTGGGAGTACAGTTAGACGAGAAGCTAGACTGGACTGCCAACACAGATGCCTTGTGCAGGAAGGCACAGAGTCGACTGTACTTCCTTAGAAGGTTGGCGTCATTCAATGTCTGTAGTGAGATGGTGAAGATGTTCTATAGGTCAGTTGTGGAGAGTGCCCTCTTCTTTGTGGTGGCGTGTTGGGGAGGAAGCATTAAGAAGAGGGACGCCTCACGTCTTAATAAGCTGGTAAGGAAGGCGGACTCTGTCGTGGGCAAAGTACTGGAGAGTTTAACATCGGTAGCTGAGCGAAGGGCGCTGAGTAGGCTATGGTCAATTATGGAAAACTCTGAACATCCTCTACATAGCACCATCCAGAGACAGAGAAGCAGTTTCAGCGACAGGTTACTATCGATGCAATACTCCTCAGACAGGATGAAGAGGTCAATACTCCCCAATGCCATTAGGCTGTACAATTCAACCGCCAGGACTTAAGAACTTTTTAAAAGCTATTATTAATGCTTTTTGAGATAGTGATTTAGATGCATATCATATTTTTTTACTGAGTTAAGTATTGTATGTTATTAGTTTTGCTACAACAAGTGTATGGGACATTGGAAAAAAAGTTGAATTTCCCCATGGGGATGAATAAAGTATCTATCTATCTATCTATCTATCTATCTACATGGGCTTAATGGGAGTGATGGGATCAGCAACAGACTGCATCAGGGTTGCTATAAATGCAAATTTTTGTTTTGAGAAATTAACATTTGAATAATGTGGGAAACACATTTAACAATGTAGTTGCAGTAACAAATCCTTTTATTGTTCAGAATTTACCAAACATTGTCCATACCACCATTTTGGCAACAACAGCTTGCCAAAAGGAGAAATAAATTATGCAGCCGTGTTATTTATTTGAGGTTGCTATTGACATTGCCTATGTTTACACTCCTACTACAGAAACATGAACTGGGACACACAGCTAAATTCCATACTGAGTGATACTGACAGCAATGTTGCAAAAATAAAGGTAAGTTGTAATGCTGCTGTATTGAAGAATTCTAATTTTGTGTTTCAATTTTTAACAGTGAATGTAAATCAAAATCATAGAATGTGGTTTTATTTGGACATCAAACTCAATTCTCCAATTTACCTGGAGGTATAGATGAAATAGAAGGGGATTCAGAACTCTAATAGTTGTTATTTGGTTTCCCTTATTGCAACTTTAATGTGATAATACACCAAAATTATATAAGCATTTGCAAATGCTGTGTGTTTTAAATAGAGCATTTGAGGTTTAACATAGATTTAGATAACCAGTTCCTGTTTGTTGTTTTTTTTTGGGGGCAGTAAAGCTTTTGAATGATTTTCCAGACTATTTTCTATACAAGGACTTAAAACGTTTTGAATTGGTGATGAACCAACCTTGGTTAACTTATCAAAAGCGTATGTATATTTATTGAGTTGTAGTTGTAATACAGTTGCAAGAAGAGCTTGTGAACCCTTTGCAATTACCTGGTTTTCTGCATTAATTACTCATAAAATGAGGTCTGGTCTTCATCTAAGTCACAATAATAGACAAACACAATCTCCCTTAACTAATAATATACAAACAATTGTACTACTTCTTGTCAATACTGAGTACGCCATTTAAACAATCACAGTCTTGAGTTCAAAAAAGTATGTGAACCTCTGGGCTAATGCCTTCTACAATTTTAAAAAATATAAATATATATTAATATGAAAAAACACAATCTGGTTACTGACAAAGCCTGCTCTTCTCAAGAAAGATCTTTTTATGTTCACTATGCCTTGATCAAAACAACTTTCAGAGGACCTCAGAAGAATTGTAAAGATGCATCAAGCTGGAAAAGGCTACAGAAGCATTTCTAAAGACCTGAGTATCCATCAGTCCTCTATAAATGGAGGAAATTCAGTACTGTTGCTACTATCCCTAGGAGTGGGCATCCTGCAAGGATCACACCAAGAGCACAATGTGCAATGCTGCAGGAGGTGAGAAAGAACCGAAGGGTAACAGCAAAAGATCTGCAGAAGTCAATAGAACTTGCTAAAGTCTCTGATCATGTGTCCACTATAAGAAAAACACTGAACAAGAATGGTACTCATGGAAGGATACCACAGAGGAAAACATTGTTCTCCAAAAAACTGCTGCACGTCTCAAGTTTGCAAATGACCATCTGGGTGTTCCACAGTGCTTCTCGGACAATGTTCTGTGGACAGATCAGACAGAAGTTTAACTTTTTGGCAGAAATGCACAGATTTCCTCTATGTTTGGAGGAAAAAGGGCACTGCACACCACTACCAAAACCTCATCCCAACTGTGAACCATGGTGGAAAGAGCATCATGGTTTGAAGCTGCTTCTCTGCCTCAGGGCCTGGACAGCTTGCAATCATTAATGGAACAGTGAATTCAAAATTGTATCAAGACATTTTACAGGAGAATGTCAAGGTAGCAGTTCATCACCTGAAGTTTAATAGAAGTCGGATGATGCAACAAGATAATGAAATGAAACTCAAAACTAAATCAACAACAGAATGGTTTAAAAAGAGGAAAATTTGTATCAGAGTCTAGACCAGGGGTGGACAAACTTTTTGACTTGTGGGCCACAAAGGGTTCTAAAATTTGACAGGGGGGCCGGACCAGGAGCAGATGGACGGAGTGTTTTGGTAATACACCTCATAAGAGAAAATAAAATATCATGGGATATGTAGAAAACATGTGCTTTAATTTCAATTGAAAATGAACAAATGCATTACAACAAAATATCTGTCTTTGAAGTCCCATGGTATTTAGCTATTTATTGAAATGACTTTTAAAACACTGAAAATTAAATGAATAAAATACAGCTTTTTTTAATAGTAACAGTTATTATTTTAAAGCACTGAAAATTCTGTTATCCTTCAAGATATTATCATCATCACTCTCCTCCTGACTGTCTTTATTTCAAAAACGGTAGGAGATGCAGGTCTACTTGTCCTGCTCCTTCTTATTCAATTGTCCCCTGTGCCAAAACTCAACAACGACCAGCACAAGGACAGAACAGTGACAGCGCGCCAGTATGCGGAGCGCGTTATTTGATCTGGAGCGCATTTTTTATTTTGAGAACGTACGTGCACCTGCGCACTACTCATGTCCATCACTTAACAGAAATGACATGTAACATTAAGGCTTATTGAAAAAAATATTTTCAAATGCATTTTTTACATAACACAACGAAGAAACATTTTTAATTTCAGTGGGAACAGTGTTGTTGGTCTCCCTTTTTAGCCAGCGCATCAAAGTCTGGATTTAGTTTTGTTGTGGCGATTCTCAGGATGGATCTGAGGTGTTGGTCAGTTAACTTGGATCTGTGGCTGGCTTTGTTGATGTTCATGACGCTGTACGCCTGTTCACACAAATAGGTCGAGCCGAACAACGCCAGCATCTTCTGTGCCGTCCTCCGGAGGTTTGGAAACACCTCTTTACCAAGTGAAGCATAAAAGTCATTCAGTTTAAGAGAGTTGAACTTCTCTTTTAAGACGGGGTCAGACTGAAGGTCGATCAGTTCCAGCTGTAGCTCCTCTGGTGCTGTTTCAGGATCTTGTGACAGGGGACAGGCCACCAACTGAAGTGACTTGTCAATTTTTTCAAAATCAGAAAAGCGACGGCAGAATTCTCTGTGCAGCGCATCCAGTGACTCGCTGTATTTTTTCACATTTGCGCCGGCCTCTTCCAGCGTGGCTAGTGTGGGAAAATGAGTGAATAACTTATTCAAAATTTGCCTGGAGAAAAAAGCCAGCTTGGATTTAAAGGCTTTCACGTTTGTGTACATGTCATGCACAAACTGATCCTTCCCCTGTAGCTTCACGTTCAGTTCATTCATGTGTGAAAATATATCCACAGCAAACGCAAAGTCACAAAGCCAGCTCTTGTTGCTCAGCTCAGGAAATTCGCCGGCCTTCCTCAGTAACTCCAAAAATGCACCGATCTCCTCTTTGAGCTCCCATACTCGTTGAAACACTTTGCCCAAACTTAACCAGCGGACACGGAGTGATAAAGTAGTTCCTGGTGATCCGCATCAGTTTCCTCCAGGAACATGATGAACTGACGGTGCTGAAGTCCCCTTGCACGTATAAAGTTGACAAGTTTTACGACAGGATTCACAACATGATTCAGCTGTAATACCGATTTACATAGAGATTCCTGGTGGATGATGCAGTGAAGGAAAATAACATCCTGGTCAGGATTTTCATCTTTCACTTTATTCTGTATTCTCCTCAGCAGGCCGACATTTTTCCCTGTCAAATTAGGAGATCCATCTGTGGTGACGTTGATAAGTTTACTCCAAGGGAGCTTCATATTTTCGATGACAGCAGACACCCCGTGTTTTTCCTTTCAGAGACTCCATTGTCAAAAACTCCTCCGTTATTTCAAAAGTATTGTTAATTCCTCGGATAAAAATGAGGAGCTGAGCAGTGTCTTTTACATCGTTGCTTTCATCCAGTGCTAATGAATATAACGTGAACGACTCTGCCTTTTTATTTAAGTCGCTGGTTATATCTTCATCTATCAGTTCCACACGGCGAGTCACTGTCCTGTGTGATAAACTGATTTTTTCAAATTTGTCTTTGCTCTCCGGACACAATACACCTGCTGTCTCCACCATACATTCTTTTAAAAACTCGCCTTCAGACAGAGGCTTGCTGGCCTTTGCTAATTTGAATGACAGCATAAAACTCATCTTGGTACTTGACTCATGAATGGCAGTTTGACGGTGAAAAAAATTTTGTTGAGCCTGTAAATTAGCTGCCAACCTCTGAGCATTAGCTTCCCGTTCTTTCGTTGACTGGTTGCTAGCATAGTTGGCATGTTTTGTGGCAAAGTGACGGCTGATATATTCTTTAAAAACCGCCACAGTCTCTTGGCATATCAGGCATACAGCAGTTGATCGGTGTTCGGTAAAAAGATAATTAGTTGTCCACTCCTTATTAAACACCCAACATTCTCTATCCACTTTTCTTTTCTTAGCTCCACTCATCTTTACAGAAGGGGTGAGAGGTCAAAGAGTAAAGCGCAAATGCTGCACCTCAACAAAGGTCAATGTATATAGAGTGCGTCATCTATTGGGAAAACGCCAGAATTGTGGGGAAAAAACGTTAACAAGGTTTATTAATATAATTTCATCGTTCTGCGGGCCGGATTAAAAAGCTTAACGGGCCGCATATGGCCCCCGGGCCGTAGTTTGCCCATGCCTGGTCTAGACCTTAACCCATTTGAGATGCTATGGCATGACCTAAAGAGGGCAGTTTATGCCAGAAATATTGATGAACTGAAACAATTTTGTCTAAAATTCCTCCTTGCCGTTACGCAAGTCTGATCAACAGCTACAGGAAACGTCTGGTGGAGGTTATTGCTGCTAAAGTAAGTTCTACCAGTTAGGTACTTAATGAATACTTTGCTTCAGTATTCACTCCAGAAAAGGATATTGGCGATTGTAGGGATGATTTGGGTTAGTAAATTTGCTGATGACACAAAGGTTGGGGGTGTTGTGGATAGTGTGGAAGGCTGTCAGAGGTTACAGCGGGACAATGATAGGATGCAGAACTGGGCTGAGAAGTGATATATGGTGTTCAACCCAGATAAGTGTGAGGTGGTTCACTTTGGTAGGTCAGATATGATGGCAGAATATAGCATTAATGGTAAGATTCTTGGCAGTGTGGAGGATCAGAGGGAACTTGGAGTCTGCGTCCATAAGACACTCAAAGCTGCTACGCAGATTGACTCTGTGTTAAAAAGGCATACGGTGTATTGGCCTTCATCAATTGTGGGATTGAGTTTAAAAGCCAAGATGTAATGTTGCAGCTATATAGGACCCTGGTCAGACTCCACTTGGAGTACTGTGCTCAATTCTGGTCGCCTCACTACAGGAAGGATGTCAAAACCATAGATAGGGTGCAGAGGAGATTTACAAGGATGTTGCCTGGATTGGGGAGCATGCCTTATGAGAATAGGTTGAGTGAACTTGGCCTTTTCTTTTTGGAGCGATGGAGGATGAGAGGTGATCTGATGGAGGTGTACAAGATAATGAGAGGCATTGATCGTGTGGATAGTCAGAGGCTTTTTCCCAGGGCTGAAATGGCTAGCACAAGAGGGCATAGTTTTAAATTACTTGGCAGTAGGTACAGAGTAGATGTCAGGGGTAAGTTTTTTACTCAGAGTGATGGTGGTGGTGGAGGCGGAAACGATAGGGTCTTTTAAGAGACTCCTGGATAGGTACATGGAGCTTAGAAAAATAGATGGCTATAGGTGAGCCTAGGTAGTTCTAAGGTAAGGACATGTTCAGCACAGTTTTGTGGGCTGAAGGACCTATATTGTGCTGTAGGTTTTCTATGTTTCTAAATACAAGGGTTCATATACTTTTTCCAGTCTGGACTGTGAATGATTAACAAACATTTTCAATAAAGGTATGAAACATACAATTATTTGTGTGTTATTAGTTTAGGCAGATTGTGTTTGTGTATTGTGATTTAGATGAAGATTAGACCACATTTTATGAGTAATTAATGCAGAAAACCAGGTAATTGCAAAGGGTTCGCAAATGTTTTCTTGCAACTGTATGCTGAAGTTCAGTACTTGAATGAGTTCTCTAGCTTAGAACCTGTCTGCCTTGAAAGGCAAATGAAAGGAGGAATGTATGAATGCTAATAGTTTGTGCATAGGCCTCTACCTGCAAGGTTCTATTGTCCAAGTGTCAAGTGGAGCAAAACAGGTATTGTACATTTTGTGTACTTAAAGGCCTTTCCTGCTTCATTTTGGAGGAATAGGTAGATTGTGTGGAGGATTAGGATGGAAAGAGGGAGGGATAGGAATGAAGTATTAGAACTTCAAAGATTAGATTAGGCTGTTATACAGGATAGGTTGTTATATTTAGCTGGTTTTGGGAGTGGGATTGAGGACGATGATTGGGTGTTTGTGAGATAGGTCACTAAGAGGTCATGCTGTGGAGCGTAGCTAGGGCTGAGATCGAATCAGAGTACAATGGCAAGGAATGTGAAGGAATCCAATGATGAGGGGTGAATATAGAATATAAGTGTAGTTTCCTACAGTTCTGGACTCTAAAACTTCAACTGAGTTAGGTAGGCTCTGTTAAGCTTTGCCAAAGTAAGCCTTGCATTCATCGCCAGTTCAATGAATGATTCTACACAAGTGTCCGCAATGTTTGCAGGCAACACCTGTGTAGATTAATTTTGAATATTTGCCATCCAAACATGCATTGTACGATAATATCTAACACTAGCTACATCCAGGCATCTCATTGCAAATGGTATACATATGTGCAAAGGATTTAGTAATACTATGGTGATTTAATGAAATATACAATAAATAATCAGTTTTCTGAACACACTGTATTATGCAATTTGATAATGCTTCTTGGCCTAGGTTTATATACTGTTAACTTACACGTAGTGAAACAGACTGAATTGTAAACAGAACATATAGTACTCAAAAAAAAAATTGGCAATACAGAATCTATCTATATTCCTGCAGACCAGGAAATCAATCATTTGGATGATAAGATTGGAAAACAATGACCCAAGGATGGGCAGCCATTAAATTGATCAAGCAAGTGAAAAAAACTGCTGAATTTCATTGTAGAAAAATGAAAGGTCATCTGCCATTACAGAAAATACTGTAAATATGTAGGGTGGATGACATCTTTGGAGAGAGACAGAGGTAACATATCCGTTAATTAGAACTGGATAAAAGACAATGAGATTTTGGAAAGCTGCAGAAAAAGCAGGGGGTTTCAGCTAGCCCAGTATTAATTGGAACTTTCTTCATACAAGAACCTTAAATGAGGCAGGATTTCTTCTGTGCATTCAAGCGGGATTATTGAAGCAGTATGCAGAGAGTCCCTGTAGAAAAGAGAACCTACTGACAGAAATCTAGGTAGGTTACTGGCAGAATTGACTGGTAGCATTAACAGGATGTACTGCTGAAGCTCACCAAGACTCCTTGGATAGATAGATAGATAGATACTTTATTCATCCCCATGGGGAAATTCAACTTTTTTCCAATGTCCCATACACTTGTTGTAGCAAAACTAATTACATACATAGCATCTTCCAAACCCATGAGCTCTACCAGCTGGAAGGGCAAGGGTAGTAAAAGCATAGGAGTACTCCCATCTGTAAGTTGCTCTCCAAATCACACACTAACCTGACTTGGAAATATATTGCTGTTCGTTCACCATAACTGGGTTACAAATCTTTTAATTCCCTTTCTATAACTCACACTTCAAGGATTGCAGTGATTTGACATTGCAGCTCACCACCACTTTCTTGAGCAATTCGGGATGCTTACATCCCTTTAACGAATAAAATTAAATAAGGGCACTGTAGCCTCTTCCACAGAAGGGGAAGGTGGTTGCCAGCAGGATGGATGAAAGGGTGATTCATCCCTTCTACAAATTATGCGGAACTTCAGTATGCTTTCAGTACAAAGACTCAAGACTCTTAATACCATCCCAAATTCTCCATTTCCGTCTTGAACAAATGTGGTCCAAAGATTGCCAGGAGTCAGTGAGGATGTTGTCTTCAAGAAGTCTTTAAGCATAAATGTATAATGAGAGTAAAATAAGGTAACCTGATTTCAGGCATTTCAATAATGGCTTTGTAAAACAATTTATCTGAGAAGCATTGACTGACGTCAGTCTGGTGTCACTGAGAAGTGTTGCCGAATTTTCCTTTTTCCCTCTAGCCTGAATCTCACAGAGCGCACCATAATTGTGCTGTGTTTAAATGGCAAATCAAGGTTGAGAAGCCAATAACTGTTAATCCATGTATTTCAATAAAATAACAAAATTTTGAGGTGGGAGCACCAATGGGGCTATTTGCACCCACTACAGTTAGAGTAAATTGGATAGCAAATTCTAGAATGTGTGCATATTGGTAAGTGTAGAAATCAGGGAGTTGTTATTCAACTTGCCGTTCTTTGCTGTGAGCTTTCCATAAGTGACTGAGGATTGAAACATAAAAGGGCATGAACGTGGCATTTGCCTGTCAGCTTCCCACTTAATACCTTGGGGGGGGGGGGGGGGAGTGAAGGCTTTTCATTCATGTGTACTTTTACAAACCCCATTTCCAGAAAAGTTGGGATATTTTCCAAAATGCAATAAAAACAAAAATCTATGATATGTTAATTCACGTGAACCTTTATTTAACTGACAAAAGTACAAAGAAAAGATTTTCAATAGTTTTACTGACCGAATTAATTGTATTTTGTAAATATACACAAATTTAGAATTTGATGGCTGCAACACACTTAACAAAAGTTGGGACAGAGTTAAAATAAGATTGAAAAGTGCACAGAATATTCAAGTAACACCGGTTTGGAAGACTCCACATTAAGCAGGCTAATTGGTAGCCGGTGAGGTATCATGACTGGGTATAAAAGTAGCATTCATCAAAGGCTCAGTCTTTGCAAGCAAGGATGGGTCATGGCTCACCCCTTTGTGCCAAAATTCGTGAGAGAATTGTTAGTCAGTTCAAAAGGAACATTTCTCAACGCAAGATTGCAGAGAATTTAGGTCTTTCAACATCTACAGTACATAATATTGTGAAAAGATTCAGAGAATTCAGAGACATCTCAGTGTGTAAAGGGCAAGGTTGGAAACCACTGTTGAATGCGTGTGATCTTCGAGCCCTCAGGCGGCTCTGCCTAAGAAACTGTCATGCTACTGTGACAATTATAGCCACCTGGGCTTGGGAGTACTTCAGAAAACCATAGTCACTTAACACAGTCTGTCACTGCATCCAGAAATGCAACTTGAAACTGTATTACGCAAGGAGGAAGCCACACATCAAATTTATGCAGAAACGCCAGCGAGTTCTCTGGGCCCGAGCTCATCTCAGATGGACTGAAAGACTGTGGAACCGTGTGCTGTGGTCAGATGAGTCCACATTTCAGCTAGTTTTTGGAAAAAACGGGCGTCGAGTTCTCCGTGCCAAAGATTAAAACAACCATCCTGATTGTTATCAGCGAAAGGTGCAAAAGCCAGCATCTGTGATGGTATGGGGTTGCAACAGTGCCCACGGCGTGGGTGAGTTGCATGTATGTGAAGGTACCATTGACTCTGAGGCGTATATTAGGATTTCAGAGAGACATATGTTGCCATCAAGGCCACGTCTCTTCCCGGGACGTCCATGCTTATTTCAGCAGGACAATGCCAGACCACATTCTGCACAGGCTACAACAGCGTGGCTTTGTAGACATAGAGTGTGTGTGCTTGACTGGCCTGCTGCCAGTCCAGATCTATCTCCTATTGAAAATGTATGGCGCGTCATGAAGAGGAGAATCAGACAACGGAGACCACGGACTGTTGAGCAGCTGAAGTCTTATATCAAGCAAGAATGGACAAAATTTCCAATTGCAAATCTACAACAATTAGTATCCTCAGTTCCAAAACAATTAAAAAGTGTTATTAAAAGGAAAGGTGATGTAACACAATGGTAAACATGCCTCTGTCCCAACTTTTGTTGAGTGTGTTGCAGCCATCAAATTCTAAATTTGTGTATATTTACAAAATAAAATTAAGTTGGTCAGTAAAACTATTGAAAATCTTTTCTTTGTAGTTTGTCAGTTAAATAAAGGTTCACGTGAATTAATATATCACAGATTTTTGTTTTTATTGCATTTTGGAAAATATCCCAACTTTTCTGGAAAGGGGGTTTGTATTTCTAATGGAATGATAAAAACATATTAACAACCAATTAGACTCTCTTGCATTAAATGTTTATTTTTAAAAGTGAAGAGCCTTTCAGATTTGGTTAAAAATAATTAAAATAAAGCAATTGTGGATCTCTCCTAATTTTGTACTTCTGTCCTCTCTGGATTTTGTTTTTTATGTTGAACGAAATATTTAAGCTTGAATTCTATAAGCCAGGAATTGTGTACCTTCACATAAAACTTGTCAGCTGTAATTCCCAGTACTAATACTGTTGAATATTTTTGTATAGTTGTGGTATTAATGGAGTGACGTATTCTTTTTCTTTGCAGCAAAGATTGAACACCACAGGGTATTATGCAAAAGGTAGGTGGTATTGTTTATTTAAATTAAAACTAAATTAAGTAGTATAATTGTTTTCATGCATTTCTCAGCAGAGGTAACCTGATAACACCTGCTGAATCTGATCATTTGAACTGTCATCGCCAATTAGCTGTACCCTGACAACTTGTTCTCGTATCTCAATCAATCACACTTTATTTACAATGAAAACAGGCTGTCTTTTGTCATCAAATTGTTCTGAAGTTTGAACAAAGAAATGACATTTTTATACAGAAATTAACTAGTTGGATATAGAAATTGATTTAATAGAAACTTTGTACATTTCTGAATCACATCATTTACATACTCAAGTACCAAACATAATATTTCAGATATTAATGGCCAATTAAATTGATGTGTTAAAAGGCAATAATACTTGAAAATTAGTAAAATAGCTGTTCCATATTAAGTGCTGCCCTAGAATCCTTTGTTTGCATCTTTGTCTGGTAATTGGTGATCTTGGCTCCAAAGCTTGAAGAGTAAGGTTGTACAAAGGAGAGTTGGGCTTTCAAGGGACATGTTAGTCTGGTTAACTGCACTTTGTTTGCACACTGTCCCTCTCAACTTATCATCCTGACTCATGTTTTACTGAACTTCTGCAATCAGAAAAGGCTCTATGAAGTAAAGTCCAGCTTTCAAAGGTTTGGTTCTGCTTGAGATTGTAGACAGTCTGTATTCTATTCTGTCAACACATCATTTTAATATTTGCCTTGCTGCAGCTTCCACAGAACCTGTGTGACAGTAAAATGTAATAATCATCCTTTTTTCTCTATTGTGCCATTGATGATTGATGCTTGGAAGTTTCCGTGAGAAATTGTTGATGTTAGCTTGCAAAGAAAGCCACAAATGTGGATTATTTTCTAACTCTGGTAAGAAACTTGCCTCAAAGGAAAATGTCATCTGAGAGAACATATTATGCCCGAGTAATGAGTATTTTGTTTTATTACAAGTGTGTTGGCTACAGAGGTTTATTTCTACTTTCAACCTTTTTGCTCTCTCTTAGTTGGATCACATGACATGGTTGACATGAAAAACATTCGATTCAATGAACCGCTCTTGGTTTCTGGGGAGCACATATCTTGTTCAGATGTGTTTAGTCAGAAATTGCCTAAAGAAGAATTAATGAGCATCTTGAGGCAGCTACAATTGCAAGGAAAGGTAAGTGCACTAAAAGTAAAAACTATGTAGATTTCATAAATCTGTGTCTCTGTACACATCTGTTTGCATGGTTTTTCGAAAAGCCCTCTTAAATTTTGGAAGAGTAATAATAAGTATAGAATTTGGCATACTCTTGATATATCCAGTTCAAACACAGTGCAAAGTAAAAAATCCACAGGCATACCCTGTTTTTTGATGTGATTCTTCTATATATAAAGATGAGACACAGTAGAACATGGACAATCTGCCAGTAAGCTCTTGGTCTACATGCTTGCTTCATGTTATTCCAAAAACCTGCTATGAACAGTATGATCTGCTGAAAAGTTTGGACTTGTAGAACGTCCATTTTTGTCATGCATTTGTGGTTTTATTGAAAGTGTGTAGTGGCCAGATATCAATTTCCGTTATCTGGTGTATTTGTTTCTGTTTTTGCAACATTCTGCTGCCGGTTTTTCTGTGAACTTATTTGTAAAATTTTTTTTTTTAATATACCTGTTAAATTACCCATCTTAATAGGAATGGCTTGTTTCCTTTTTAAGTGTATACTACACATGTGGTTACTTTTTGTTGCGTGCTATTCAAAGGAATTGATTAAAGATAATTGACTGCTTGGTTATCTGATGTGCACTATTATTCTGTTGCCGTGATGAGTATTTTTCTCTGTCCTTAGACCATTGAATCTTTACACCAAGCTTTACTGAGAGTTGAAACAGAAAAGGAGCATCAAAGGCAGCGGATTCAATCATTAGAAGGTAATAATTAAAATTTTAATACATTCTGTTGATAAAAATGTACTTTGAATTCAACTTGCCATTTGTTTTGCAGAGGAAATTCGGCGATTACAAGATCAATCTGAAGAGAAAAGTTTAGATTTCCAGTTGGAGAGAAAGATGGAGGATTGGCGCAAAGAGATGACAAATGAAATGTACAGTTTGCGAGAGCAAATACGTCATATGGATAGCAGACTTGGTTATAGAAAGCTAACATTTTCCAGCCTGATGCAAGAAGTCCATGAAAGGTAGAAATGTTTTTAAATAATCCTCATTGTTTTCATAGCTTATGCAGCTTAAGCTCTAATAAAATTTTGACTACATGATTTTATGGATTGTGATGGAGGTTATGAGCATGAATAATTTTGATAAACGTTTTTCTAGCAGTAATTCTTGAATTTACTAAGCAAGTATTGATTAAACTGAAAACAGCAATCTTTGTTCTGTCACTTAAGAAATTCAGTGATGTTTCTTTCTGTTCTGACTTGCAAAATGCAGATGTAGAACTCCGAACATCCATCTTTAAACTGTTTTGTGGGGAGCTGGAATCTAGTCCATCAGTAATAAATTACTGATAATACTTGACGTTCTCCTGAAAAAGTGTTAATGATTGATGAACAATCCACTGAATACGTTTTAATAAAATATTTTATTAACAGAAGAAAAGATCTCTGCGAAGAACATGAATCACTTAGAAAGGAGATTGATGACATGAAACACAAGATATGTAAGTAGTTGAGTGCAATCAGTGGATTTTCAATTCTTTATAATTTTACCAGAACATAAATGGATTAGCCTACCATAAATATAAATATTGTTATATTTTTTGGGGAGGGCAAGGGAATGCTTGATCAGAGAAGGTTTGTGATACATGCAGAAATAATTTGAAGTTCAAGAGTCCTCTCATTTCTGGTGGAGGAGAATTCTTGATTAAGTGAAAAAGGGAGAAATATCAGAAGTACCGGAGCTTCAGAGACTCCTATAAATGAAATAGCAATTTCCTTCTACCATTTTCAGTTTGGTATGTTGCAAACTTCCCCTTATGCTGTAGGTGATAGCCAATGCAAACTGGGTAACTGCTTTGATGAGCACTTCTATTCATTCTGCAAACATGGATCCTATCACTTTAATTCTAAGTCACTCCCATTCTTGCTTGTTGGTGCTGAGTCTCTTTTGAACTGTCAATTAATAAAGTAAGCTCTGTAACGGCACTTCATATTTCAGCCAAGCCTGCAATCTCCTGAGAGATGAGAAACAGCAGAGGTATTTAATGAATACTTCAGTATTCACTATGGAAAAGGATTTTGGTGATTGTATAGAACATAGAATAGTACAGCACATTACAGGCCCTTCGGCCCACAATGTTGTGCCGACCCTCAATCCCTGCCTCCCATATAACCCCCCCACCTTAAATTCCTCCATATACCTGTCTAGTAGTCTCTTAAACTTCACTAGTGTATCTGCCTCCACCACTGACTCAGGCAGTGCATTCCACGCACCAACCACTCTCGGAGTGAAAAACCTTCCTCTAATATCCCCCTTGAACTTCCCTCCCCTTACCTTAAAGCCATGTCCTCTTCTACTGAGCAGTGGTGCCCTGTGGAAGAGGCGCTGGCTATCCACTCTGTCTGTAGTGTTCTTGCACAGGTGTAAAAACTCTGAACTAAACACCAAGTATAAACCGGAGTCAATGAGGTGCGATCCCAGTAAGATTAACCGTTTACTGTTCACTCTTCCACATTAACGTATGGTGAAAACTGTTGATAAAACAATACAAAATATATACAGTATTTTTTTCCTTGGCATCACATTTACATCATAAATACTTGGAAAAATAAAACTACAACAAACTATATTACATTAAAATACGACATGCAGTCAGAATCTACCATCAACTGCTTTAAATACTTCAACACAATCTATCCGGTAACATTTTCAATAGGACAAGAAAATAACTTCATCAACCGTCATTACTTTTAACAGAATCAGCGTTAACATTTTTACTTCAAAATATCGATTATCTTATGAAGTTACGGCGTTGCTTCTATGATGTTTCTTAGTGCGTAGAAAGAAACTTTTCTCGCGCTGATCCTGCACACACAAGCCCCCTCCTTCCCGTTTCTCCAAACCAGTATTTTCCCACAAGACGCAGCGAAACCGGGTGTGACGTCATCGCATGCCGCGATACATCACAGACAATTAATTTACTTTCAACAGCCTTAACTTTAACTAGAAAATAATTACAAATGAATTACTAAAGCAAAAATATAATAAACTAAACAAATGTCTTAAGGGCAACACACTGTCTATTCCTCTTAATATCTTGTACACCTCTATCATGTCTCCTCTCATCCTCCTTCTCTCCAAAGAGTAAAGCCCTAGCTCCCTTAATCTCTGATCATAATCCATCCTCTCTAAACCAGGCAGCATCCTGGTAAATCTCCTCTATACCCTTTCCAATGCTTCCATATCCTTCCTATAGTGAGGCGACCAGAACTGGACACAGTACTCCAAGTGTGGCCTAACTAGAGTTTTATAGAGCTGCATCATTACATCGCGTCTCTTAAACTCTATCCCTCGACTTTGAAAGCTAACACCCCATAAGCTTTCTTAATTACCCTATCTACCTGTGAGGCAACTTTCAGGGATCTGTGGACATGTACCCCCAGATCCCTCTGCTCCTCCACACTACCAAGTATCCTGCCATTTACTTTGTACTCTGCCTTGGAGTTTGTCCTTCCAAAGTGTACCACCTCACACTTCTCCGGGTTGAACTCCATCTGCCACTTCTCAGCCCACTTCTGCATCCTATCAATGTCTCTCTGCAATCTTCGATAATCCTCTACACTATCTACAACACCGCCAACCTTTGTGTCGTCTGCAAACTTGCCAACCCACCCTTCTACCCCCACATCCAGGTCGTTAATAAAAATCACGAAAAGTAGAGGTCCCAGAACAGATCCTTGTGGGACATCACTAGTCACAACCCTCCAGTCTGAATGTACTCCCTCCACCACGACCCTCTGCCTTCTGCAGGCAAGCCAATTCTGAATCCACCTGGCCAAACTTCCCTGGATCCCATGCCTTCTGACTTTCTGAATAAACCTACCATGTGGAACCTTGTTAAGTGCTTTACTAAAATCCATGTAGATCACATCCACTGCACTACCCTCATCTATATGCCTGGTCAGCTCTTCAAATAACTCTTATCAGGTTTGTTAGGCAGGATCTGCCCTTCACAAAGCCATGCTGACTGTCCCTGATCAGACCATGATTCTCTAAATGCCCATAGATCCTATCTCTAAGAATCTTTTCTAACATCTTTCCCACCACAGATGTAAGGCTCACTGGTCTATAAATACCTGGACTATCCCTACTACCTTTTTTGAACAAGGGGACAACAATCTCCTCCCACCAATCCTCCGGTACTATTCCTGTGGACAAGGACATAAAGATCCTAGCCAGAGGCTCAGTAATCTCTTCCCTCGCCTCGTGGAGCAGCCTGGGGAATATTCCATCAGGCCCCGGGGACTTAGCCGGCCTAATGTATTTTAACAACTCCAACACTTCCTCTCCCTTAATATCAACATGCTCCAGATCATCAACCTCACTCATATTGTCCTCACCGTCATCAAGTTCCCTCTCATTGGTGAATACCGAAGAGAAGTATTCATTGAGGACCTTGCTCACTTCCACAGCCTCCAGGCACATCTTCCCACTTTTATCTCTAATTGGTCCTACCTTCACTCCTGTCATCCTTTTGTTCTTCACATAATTGAAGAATGCCTTGGGGTTTTCCTTTACCCTACTCGCCAAGGCCTTCTCATGCCCCCTTCTTGCTCTTCTCAGCCCCTTCTTAAGCTCCTTTCTTGCTACACCTATTTTCCTGAATAGACCCATCTGATCCTTGCTTCCTAAACCTCATGTATGCTGCTGCCTTCCACCTGACTAGATATTCCACTTCACTTGTCACCCATGGTTCCTTCACCCTACCATTCTTTATCTTCCTCACTGGGACAAATTTATCCCTAACATCTTGCAAAAGATCCTTAAACATTGACCACATGTCCATAGTACATTTCCCTGCAAAAACATCATCCCAATTCACACCTACAAGTTCTAGCCTTATAGCCTCATAATTTGCCCTTTCCCGATTAAAAATTTTCCTGTCCTCTCTGATTCTATCCTTTTCCATGATAATGCTAAAGGCCAGCGAGCGGTGATCACTGTCCCCCAGATGCTCACCCACTGACAGATCTGTGACCTGATCCGGTTCATTACCTAATACTAGATCTAGTATGGCATTCCCCCTAGTCGGCCTGTCAACATACTGTGACAGGAATCCATCCTGGACACACTTAACAAACTCTGCTCAATCTAAACCCTTGGAATTAATCAAGTGCCAATCAATATTAGGGAAGTTAAAGTCACCCATGATAACAACCCTGTTATTTTTGCACCTTTCCAAAATCCGCCTCCCAATCTGCTCCTCGGTATCTCTGCTGCTATTGGGGGCCTATACAATACCCCCCGTGGAGTAACTGCTCCCTTCCTGTTCCTGACTTCCACCCATACTGATTCCAAAGAGGATCCTGCTACATTACCCACCCTTTCTGCAGCTGGTATAGTATCCCTGACCAGTAATGCCACCCCTCCTCCCCTTTCCCCCCCCCCCCCCCCATCCCTTTTAAAGCACTACAATCCAGGAATATTGAGAATCCATTCCTGCCCTGGTGCCAGCCAAGTCTCCGTAATGGCCACTACATCATAATTCCATGTATGTATCCAAGCTCTCAGTTCATCACCTTTGTTCCTGATGCTTCTTGCATTGAAGTACACACACTTTAGCCCTTCTACCTTACTACTGTTACACCCTTTATTCTGTTTCTCTTTCCTCAAAGCCTCTCTATATGTTACATCTGGCTTTACTCTTGCACTTCTTTCACTGCTCTATCACTCCGGGTCCCATCCCCCTTGCAAATTAGTTTAAACCCTCCCGAACCATGCTAGCAAACCTACCTGCAAGGATATTGCTCCCCGTCGAGTTCAGGTGCAACCCCATCTAATCTGTACAGGTTCCACCTTCCCCAGAAGAGATCCCAATGGTCCAAAAATCTAAAACCCTGCCCCCTGCACCAACTCCTCAGCCACGCATTCAACTGCCATCTCCTCCAATTCCTACCATCACTATCATGTAGTACTGGCAGCAATCCTGAGAACGCCACCCTTGAAGTCCTGTTCTTCAGCCTTCTGCCTAGTTCCCGAAACTCACACTTCAGGACCTCATCCCTCTTCCTGCCTGTGTCGTTGGTACCAACATGTATCACAACTTCTGGTTGCTTTCCCTCTTGTACCAGGATGTCATGCACCCGGTCAGAGACATCCCGGCCCCTGGCACCCGGGAGGCAACAAACCATGCGTGTTTCCTTCTCACGTCCACAAAATCTCCTGTTTGCTTCCCTGACTATAGAGTCTCCAATGACGACAGCTCTCCTCTTCTCCGTCCCATCCTTCTGCACCACAGGGTCAGACTCAGTGCCAGAGGCCCTGCCACCGTAGCTCACACCTGGTCAGTCATCCTCACCAACAGCATCCAGGACGGTAAACTTATTATTCAGGGGAATGGCTACAGGGGTGCTCTGCACTACCTGTCTACTCTCCTTCGCTTCCCCCCCTCGGACTGTCACCCAACGACCTGCTTCCAGCAGCCTAGGTGTGACTACCTCCCTGTAGCTCTCATCTATGACTGCCTCAATCACCCTTATGAGTTGAAGGTCATCCAGCTGCTGCTCCAGATTCCTCACACGGTCTTCCAGATCGCCCAGCTGCAAGCACTTCTAGCAGATGTGACTCTGCGGGAGAGGGGAGTTCCCCCAAGACTGCCACATCTCACAGGAGAGGCACATCACCGTCTCAGGAGGCATTGTAAAGACTAACTGGGAACAAGCTCGTCCTCCACCTCTTCTCGTTGAAGCCTCTCGAGTCAAAGCCTTAAATCTCCACTCCTTCATTGGCTCACTCACTCAATGGCCGCTTTCCACAGGCCGCTCCGCTTGAGGTAACCCTCTATTTATTTGTTGGAGCTTTTCAAACTGCTTTCAAATTGTAGTGATGACTTGCAGCAGACTGAAAAGCTTGAGCATGTAGATATTAAGAAAGAGTAAGTACTGGAGCTTTTGGAAAGCATCAAGTTGGATAAGTCACCGGGGCCGGATGAGATGTACCCCGGGCTACTGTGGGAGGCGAGGGAGGAGATTGCTGAGCCTCTGGCGATTGATCTTTGCATCATCAATGGGGACGGGAGAGGTTCCAGAGGATTGGAGGGTTGCGGATGTTGTTCCTTTATTCAAGAAAGGGAGTAGAGATAGCCCAGGAAATTATAGACCAGTAAGTCTTACCTCAGTGGTTGGTAAGTTGATAGAGAAGATCCTGAGAGGCAGGATTTGTGAAGATTTGGAGAGATATAATATGATTAGGAATAGTCAGCATACCTTTGTCAAGGGCAGGTCGTGCCTTATGAACCTGTTTTAAATTTTTTGAGGATCTAACTAAACACATTAATGAAGGAAGAGCAGTAGATGTAGTGTATATGGATTTCAGCAAGACATTTGATAAGGTACCCTATGCAAGGCTTATTGAGAAAGTAAGGAGGCATGGGATCCAAGGGGACATTGCTTTGTGGATCCAGAACTGGCTTTCCCACAAAAGGCAAAGAGTGGTTGTAGACGGGTCATATTCTGCATGGAGGTCGGTAACCAGTGGAGTGCCTTAGGGATCTGTTCTGGGACCCTTACTCTTCATGATTTTTATAAATGACCTGGATGAGGAAGTGGAGGAATAGGTTAGTAAGTTTGCTGATGACACAAAGGTTGGAGGTGTTGTGGATAGTGCGGAGGGCTGTCAGAGGTTACAGCGGGACATTGATAGGATGCAAAACTGGGCTGAGAAGTGGCAGATGGAGTTCAACCCAGATAAGTGTGAAGTGATTCATTGTGGTAGGTCAAATATGATGGCAGAATATAGTATTAATGTTAAGACTCTTGGCAGTGTGGAGGATCAGAGGGATCTTGGGGTCCGAGTCCATAGGACACTCAAAGCAGCTGTGCAGGTTGACTCTGTAGTTAAGAAGGCATATGGTGTATTGGCCTTCATCAATCATGAAATTGAATTTCGGAGCCGAGAAGTAATGTTGCAGCTATATAGGACCCTGGTCAAACCCCACTTGGAGTACTGTGCTCAGTTCTGGTCGCCTCACTACAAGAAGGATGTGGAAGCCATAGAAAAGGTGCAGAGGAGATTTACAAGGATGTTGCCTGGATTGGGGAGCATGCCTTATGAGAATAGGATGAATGAACTCGGCCTTTTCTCTGTGGAGCGAAGGAGGATGAGAGGTGACCTGATAGAGGTGTATAAGATGATGAGAGGCATTGATCTTGCGGATAGTCAGAGACTTTTTCCCAGGGCTGAAATGGTTGCCACAAGAGGACACAGGTTTAAGGTGCTGGGGTGTAGGTACAGAGGAGATATCAGGGGTAAGTTTTTTTTTTACTTAGAGTGGTGAGTGCGTGGAATGGGCTGCCGGCAATGGTGGTGGAGGCGGATACAACATGGTCTTTTAAGAGACTTTTGTATAGGTACCACACGGAAGGTTAGTTAGGAAGGTTCAGTCGTTAGGTATTAATATTGAAGTCGTAAAATGGATTCAACAGTGGCTGGATGGGAGATGCCAGAGAGTAGTGGTGGATAACTATTTGTCAGGTTGGAGGCCGGTGACTAGTGGTGTGCCTCAGGGATCTGTACTGGGTCCAATGTTGTTTGTCATATACATTAATGATCTGGATGATGGGGTAGTAAATTGGATTAGTAAGTATGCAGATGATACCAAGATAGGTGGCGTTGTGGATAATGAAGTAGGTTTTCAAAGCTTGCAGAGAGATTTAGGCCAGTTAGAAGAGTGGGCTGAAAGATGGCAGATGGAGTTTAATGCTGATCAGTGTGAGGTGCTACATTTTGGTAGGATTAATCATAATAGGACATACATGACAAATGGTAGGGCATTGAAGAATGCAGTAGAACAGAGTGATCTAGGAATAATGGTGCATAGTTCCTTGAAGTTGGAATCTCATGTGGATAGGGTGGTGAAGAAAGCTTCTGGTATGTTGGCCTTTATAAATCAGAGCATTGAGTATAGGAGTTGGGATGTAATGTTAAAATTGTACAGGGCATTGGTAAGGCCAAATTTGGAGTATTGTGTACAGTTCTGGTCACAGAATTATAGGAAAGATGTCAACAAAATAGAGAGAGTACAGAGAAGATTTACTAGAATGTTACCTGGGTTTCAGCACCTAAGTTACAGGGAAAGGTTGAACAAGTTAGGTCTTTATTCTTTGGAACGTAGAAGGTTGAGGGCAGTCTTGATAGAGGTATTTAAAATTATGAGGGGGATAGATAGAGTTGACGTGGATAGGCTTTTTCCATTTAGAGTAGGGGAGATTCAAACAAGAAGACATGAGTTGAGAATTAGGGGGCAAAAGTTGAGGGGCAACACGAGGGGGAACTTCTTTTCCTCAGTGGTGGCTGTGTGGAACGAGCTTCCAGTAGAAGTGGTAGAGGCAGGTTTGGTATTGTCATTTAAAGTAAAATTGGATAGGTATATGGACAGGAAAGGAATGGAGGGTTATGGGCTGAGTGCAGGTCAGTGGGACTAGGTAAGAGTAAGCGTTCGGCACGGACTAGAAGGGCCGAGATGGCCTGTTTCTGTGCTGTAATTGTTATATGGTTACATATTATGTGGTTATACATGGAGCTTAGAAAAATAGAGGGCTATAGATAAGGCTTGTAATTTCTAAGGTAAGGACATGTTTGGCACAACTTTGTGGGCCGAAGGGCCTGTATTGTGCCGTAGGTTTTCTATGTTTCTATGAGGATGCTCGAGTATTCTAGTGGCCTTGTACACAGTCACTGAAAGCTAACCTGTTTGTACATTTGGAAAGTAGGGTGCTTCCAGTAGGCACATGTACTGTATGTTGCAGCAGTTTGAGTTTGCATTTCAAAGATGGAGCTTTGGTTGGAATCACGGATGTATTGTGATAGCACAGTTAGGTGGTCACAATGCAGCTGAAGTATGTGTGGATAGAGAGGGAATAGATGACCGTCATGTCAACCGGAAAAGCAGGCAGGTTTCCCTGAGAAACTATTGCTCACTGACAAATTTCCCTTTCTGAATACTGCTGGGGACTGGTAGCTCCTTCAGGAAATCCAGTTAAAGCTAGAGTTCTGTCATAATGAGTGACTCACCTCTTCAAGAGGGAAAGAAGAATGAGAGGCAATAGTGATGATGGAGGAAGAAAGTTCAAAATAAATTTATTATCAAAGTACATATATGTTACCATATATCTTGAGATTCGTTTTCTTGCAAGGATAAAAGAAATGCAATAGAATTGTACGAAAAATGATACATAAACAAAGACTGATAAACAACCAATGCTGAAAAGACAAACTGTGGAAATAAAAATAATACTGAGCATGTAAGTTATAAAGGAGCTTTGAAAATGTCTGAAATATGTCATAGAATTAGTTCAAAGTATTGGTGAATGAATTTATCTACAAATGAAGGAAGATGTTTCAGTGGCCTTAGATGTGACTCTGGGATGGGATGTTGCCTCTCTGGTGCCAGGATCATGGGTGTCGCTGAACAACAGCAGAGCATGTGGGATGGGGAGGCTGATATTGTTTGTATCAACAACGTAGGTGAATGGAAAAAAAACAAAGGGTTCTGCAGGCAGCATTTTAGGAGCTGGGAAAGATGTTAAAAGAGGAAACTCTAAGCCAGTAATCTCAATTTACTCTCAGTTCCATGTTCCTACAATGACTGAAATTGCAATGTCGAGCAAATGAATCTGTAGATGGAAATATGGTGCAGCAGAGAAGAATTTAGATCTTTATGGTATTCAGACCATTTTTGGGGCAAGAAAAGCCTGCACGAATCATTGCACTGCAGCCGGACCAGGAACCAGACCTGGATAGAGTGGATGTTGAAAAGTATCCATTAGTAGCAGAGTCTAGGATCCAAGGCCTCAATAAAGGGATGTTTCTGTAGAACTGAGATGAGGAATTTCTTCAGCAGAGGGTGGTAAATATATGGAATTCATTGCCACAGAGAACTGTAGAGGCCAGGTCATGGGTATATTTAAGGCACAGATTGATAGGTTTGTGATAGGGGTTAAGCGTTATGCAGAGAAGGCAGGAGAAAGAGATTGAAGAAAACATTTATGGTTGGGTGGCAGAGCAGGCTTGCCGGGCCAAATGGCCTAATTCTGCTCATGTCTTATGGAGCCAATGTTCTCTAGTGAGGAGTTTGCTAGTTCTTCTGGGAAGAGTTTGTTAGATTGACAGTATGATGGGAACTTTGCGAATAATTCAGGAAACGAAGAGACAGAAATTGAAAATTAGAAGAGTAATAAGTGAAATAAATAGACCAAAAACAAAAGCCAACAGACAATGAATTCAAAGAAGGAAAAAAAATTAAAATGTCAAGTGTATAAGTATGTGGCAAATTATAATGGCACCAATAAGAGATTTTACAATCTGGTGAATGTGACAAGGCCAATGTTTATTACCCTCCCAAATGAGTATGATTTAATTGTAATATGACCAAAGCTGTGAGTTGCACGTTTAAAGATATTTGTAATTTTATTAATAACACAATATCACCTATTTTCTAAAAATGAAAAAGTCAGTAATATAATGTTATTAATAAAATAGGATGGATGATGGGGAAGAAAGATCAGCACATTTGTATGGAATTCAGCTGTGAAAGAGCAAAGGGCAGTAAGTACTGGTAGGAGTTACAGTATTGATAGGCCACTACATGATATTTGTATTATTGAGCACTGCATTATTTGGAAAGTTAGAGGTGCTTAAATAGGGGTAATAGAATTATTGTCAGACACTTTAGTTTACATGCAGAACAGACTAATCAAGACAGCAATAATGAGGTTGAGGATGAATTCATGGAAGCTGTATGAAATAGTTTTCCATAACAGGATATTGAGGAATCAATTAAATAAATTCACTAGCCTGCTTCCAGGTATGGTAAGCTTATGGTATATAAAAAAAAAAATTCAGGCTAGGCCTGTATTCTCCAGTGTTCACAAGACTCAGAGGATATCTTATCCTCAAAAAAGCTGCAAAGTTCTTTCAGAGTTTGACAGGCTGGATGCAGATTGGAGTTTGTTCTGGCTGAGGAATTTTAAATGAAAAGACACAATCTTAGGATAAAAATTAGGTTGTTCAGGACTGAGAGAGAAATTTCTTCACTCAATTGATAGTAAATATTTGGACCAATCTACCCCCAGAGGGCTTTGGAGACTGTTATTGAGTTCAGTGAAAATAGAGATTGGTAGATTAAGGAATCAGGTTATATGGGATTACTACACAAAACTAGTATTGAGCTCTAAAATAAAACATGATTTTGATGAAGAACAGAGTAGGCTTAAAGGCCCAGAGGCTTACTGGTGCTCCTGTTTCTTGTGTTCTTCTTGAAACGATGATAACTTGTTACATTTATGTAAGACAATAAGATGTAGGAGAAGAATTAGGCCACTCAATCAATCAAGTCTGCTCTGCCATTCAATCATGGCTGACTTATTTTCCCTCCCAAACCCATTCTCCTACCTTCTCCACAAAACCTTTAATGCCCTTACTACTATTAAACATAACCTATCAAGAAACATAAGGTTGTGATCATAGGTGATTTTAATTTTCCACATATTCACCGAGACTTCAATGCTATAAAAGGACTAGATGGGATGGAGTTTGTCAAATGTGTTCAGGGAAGTTTCCTTACTCAGTAGTCCCAATGAGAGAGTGTGCGATATTTGATCTCCTATTGGGGAATGAGACAGGGCATAAGTTAGTGCAGGGAACACTTTGCATTTAGTGATCATAATGCAGTTAGTTTCAAGGTAATTTTGAAAAAGGATTGGTCTGGCCCTTGGTTTGAGATTCTAAATTGGTGAAATGCCATTTTTGATGGTATCAGAAAGGATCTGACAAGCATGGATTGGTACAAGCAGTTTTCTGGCAAAAGTGTATAGGGGAAGTGGAAGGCCTTCAAGAGTGAAATTTTGAGGGTATAAAGCTTGTATGTGACTCTCAGAATAAGAGGCAAGGATAACAGGTTCAGGGAACCTTGGTTTTTGAGATGCACTGAGGCCCTGGTTAAGGAAAAAAAAGGTGCATAGCAGGTGTAGGCAGGGAGGAACAAATAAGGTACTTATTTTGTATAAGAAATGCAAGCGAACACTAAAGAAAGAAATCAGGAAGGCTAAGAAGGCATGAGGTTGCTCTAACAGACAAAATAAAGAAAAATCCCAAGGGATTCTACAGATATATAAGAGCAAAGGGACTGCAAGGGACAAAACTGGTCATCTGGAAGATCAGAATGGCAATTTGTGCATGGAGGAAAAAGAAATAAAGGTGATTTTAAATGGCTTTTTGTATCTGTATTTACTTGGTAGTCGGACAGAGTCGCAGAAGTGAGGCAAAGCAGTAACAATGTCATGAACAGAGGACAGCAGTCAACAGAGGAAGAGGCAAATCATGGTGGACAAATCGCCAGGGCCTGATAAGCTGTTCTTTTGGACCCTGTGGGAGGCCAGTACAGAAATTGCAGGGGCCCTAGCAGAGATATTTAAATCATTCTTGGCGACAGGTGAGGTACTGGAGGATTGGAGGATAACTAGTGTTGCTCTGCTGCTTAAGAAAGGTTCTAAGAATAATTCAGGAAATTATGGGCTGGTGAACCTGATGCCAGTAGTGGGAAAGTTATTTGAAGGTGTTCTAAGGGATTGGATGTATGAGTATTTGGATAGACAGGGACTGCTTAGAGATGGTCAGCACAGCTTGTGCGTAGCAGGTCACGTCTAACCACTCTTATAGAGTTTTTTGAGGAAGTTACCAGGAAAGTTCAGGAAGGCAATGCAGTGGATGTTGTCTACATGGACTTCAGTAAGGCCTTTGAGAAGGTCCCGCTTGGGAGGTTGGTCAAGAAGGCATTCAGGATGAGGTAGGAAGTTGAACTAGACATTGGCTTTATGGGAAAAGCCAGTGAGTGCTAGTGGATGGTTGCCTCTCTGACTGGAGCAAGAATTGCAGGATGTATATCATACTTATTTCTCTGATGTGAAATAGAACTATTTTATCATTGGGGGCCTGTGACTAGTAGAGTGCCGCAGAGATTGGTGTTGTTTGCATCTATATCTATGAACTAGATCAGCAAATTAGCAGATGACACCAAAGCTGGGGGTGTAATGGACAGCGAGGAACACTATCAAAGCATGCAGGAAGATCTGCATCAGCTGGAAAAATGGGCTGAAAAATGCCAGATGGATTTTAATGCAGACAAGTGTGAGTGGCTGCACTTCAGTAGGACTACCTAGGGTAGGTCTTGCATAGTAAGACACAGTAGGACACTGAGGACTGCGGCAAAATAAAGGGATCTGGGAATGCAGGTTCATAATTCATTGCTAGTCTATCACAGGTAGATAGGGTGGTAAAGAAAGCTTTTGGCTCATTGGTCTTCGTAGAAATAAGTATAAAGGAGTTGGGATGCTATGTTTAAGTTGTATAAGATGTCGGTGAAGTCTAATTTGGAGTAATGTGTGTAGTTTTGGTCACATGCCTACAGGGAAGGTGTAATTGAGGTTGAAAGAGTACAGAGAAAATTTACAAGGATGTTGCCAGAACTGGAGGACCTGAGTTATAAAGAAAGAATCAATGGGTTAGAACTTTATTCTCTGGAATGTAAAGGATTTGATAGAGGTACACAAAATTATGAGGGGTTTAGATAGGGTAAATAAGCTTTTTTCCACTGAGACTGGGTGAGAGGGCAGGGGTTAAGGGTGAACAGTGAAATGTTTAAGGGGAACGTGAGGGGAACAACTTCACTCAGGGTGGAGAGAGTGTGGAATGAGCTGGCAGCACAAGTGGTGGATGCAATTTTGATTTCAACATTTAAGATAAGTTTGGATAGGGACATGGATGGGAAGGGTATGGAGAGCTATAGTCCAGGTGCAAGTCAATGGGATTAGGCAGTTTAAATGGTTTGGTGTAGACTAGATGGGCCGAAAGGCCTGTTTGTGAATTGCAGTTTTCTATGACTCCAAACCTCCACTTTAAGTATACCCAAGACTTGGCCTCCTCAGCCATCTGTGGCAATGAATTTCACAGGTTCACCACCCTCTAGCTAAAGAAATTCCTGTTCATCTCTGATCTAAATGGATGTCCTCGTATTCTGAGGCTGTGCCCTCTACTCCTAGACTTTTCCTCTACTGGAAACGTTCCCCCATGTCTTTATTCCCACACTTTGCCTCCTGCCAGTTAGCCAATCTTCTGCCCATGCTAGTATCTTTCCCGTAATACCATGGACTCTTATTTAGCAGCCTCATGTGCGGCTCCTTGTCAAATCTCTTCTGAAAATCAAAGTAAACAACATCCACTGACTCTTTTGTCTACTACGCTTGTTAATTTTTCAAACAGATTTGTCAGGCAAGATTTCCCCTGAAGGAAGTGATGCTGACTTCGGCCTATTTTATCAATGTGCCTCCAAGTACCCTGAAACCTCATCCTTAATAATGGACTCCAACACCATGGCAACTTCTGAAGTCGTGCTAACTGGCTTACAATTTACTGTCTTTTGCCTTCCTCCCTTAAAGAGTGGAGAGACATTTACAATTTTTCAGTCCTCTTGAACCGTTCAAGAATCTAATGATTCTTACTACTAAGGTCACTACTAAGGTGTTGTCTGTTGAGGTTGAGACAGAGGAAAGCAAACTTTTGGAATTTTGAGTGGGAGGGATGCTCAGAAGTGAAGGATTGTAATGCTAGAGTGGCAAGGTGGTACCTGCAGCTCCAACCTTCCAAATTCTGTGTCCACCATAAAGCAGGGAAAGGAAATGTTACTGCAGACTACCTGTTTCAGCTGCCAAGCATCATCACCATAGAAGAGGATGCTACTAATGTGACAGATACTACTCAGTAAATGAACTTAAACATGCATTTGCACAAGTGCAAACATTGCCTTGTCATTCTGCTGTAATGCTGAGTGTATGCACTTCAATGTCTTTGCTGCTATATTCTCATAATGTGTCCTAGACCAAATTAATGCGCTCAGGTTAACTTTATGATGCTTTTCCCACCATACTCAGTGTAAATCTGTATGTTGTTTGTATACTGTACTTAATTTTACTTTTTACTTTTATTTTAATTTTGTATTTTACTGTTTATTCTGTAATATGATTGTAACTGCATTGTGGAGTGCATTATACTCTAATTCATGTGTAGTCTGAAGTTAACTTCACTGGTAATTAAAGATGGTATGCCCTAGTGTGTAAAGGGAACAAAATGGAGCTGATTGCCTTCAGTAGGAGATTAGGGCTGTCAGGAGTCCACAGTGGACAAAAATAAATATGGAGCAATTATTGTGTTTTCTGGTATCTTTTAGTAAATATTGGCAGTTTTCTTTTCAGCATTTTGCTAAATTTTGTAAGTTTGATTTTTGAAGCATCTGACAAGCACATTTGCACTGAAGTGCTAACTGACCACAGCCATTTTTCCTTTGGTCATAGCCAATGTATCTAACAAATACACAGTTTCATTTGTGATTTTATCATTTTATTTGCATCTTCCAGCATTTTCCATTTTATTTCAATGCTGAAAGTTACTTTTAGTATCTAATGCACTTGCACTATTGTTTCAGGGAGGCAAGAGGATGAACTGGCGAAACAGATTTCTGATACAAAGGAACTTAAGCAGTCACAAGATAAAAATAGTAAGGTAAATTACTGTATTAACAAGGATGTTTGAAATAACAATTTCTTTTGTGACCTCTAAGCAGTAGTTTCCTTCAAGTAAACACTTGGAAGGCCAAAACTATCACTTTTTCCAGTATTTAGCAGTTGCATTTGATTTAGTTTGACTCAAGAGGTTCTGACTTCATCTTTACCATTACTGAGACTGTCATTTCCACCTCAATGTTATCTCATTTACCTATCTTCATCTAATTTCCTGTTGAAAACACTCAAAAAAAATCAGATTTCTTTCCAGATATCTTTTCAGAATCTACAAATATGTTATCCCATGAATTAGCCAAGTGCTTAACCTAATTTAAATTCCTGTTGACTTCAACGTTGGAGCACGGTCTGCGTTTTTGTGATGTTTAAATGTATAAATCAAATATGTTTAGTTACTGTCAGCTTCCCATAGCAATGACAATGAAAACTGATAATTTGACCGTTCAAGGTTATTGTCATCTAACTGTACATACAAGACCATATGATCATAAGATATAATAGCAAAATTAGGCCATTTCGCCCATCTAGACTGCTCTGCCATTTCATCATGGCTGATTCATCTTCCCTCTTAGCACCAATTTTCTGCCTTCTCCCTGTATCCTTTCATGTCCTGACTAAACAGTAATCTATCAATCTTTGCCTTAAATATATCCAATAACTTGACCAAGGCAGCATGTGTGTCCTTGAGCAAGGCACTTAACCACACACTGCTCCTGCACGTTTATAGCCTAGTGGCAACAGATGGTGCAGTATGGACAAGACAAGACAAAATGTGTGTGGCATCAAATTCCACAGATTCATCACTCCTTGGCTAAAGAAATTCCTTCTCAACTCTATTCTGAGGCTGTGTCCTCTGGTCTTGGACTCCCTCGCCATAGGAAACATTCCCTTCACCTCCACTCTAACAAGGCCTTTCACCATTCAAAAGGTTTCAGTGAGGTTACCCCTCATTCTTTGAATTCCAGTGAATATAAGCCCAGAGCCATCAAATGTTTCTCATATGACAAGCCTTTTAATCCTGGAATCGTATTCATGAACCTCCTTTGACCCTTCTCCAATGTTAGAGGAGTGGGTTCAAAGGAACATCGCTTAGATAAGGGGCCCAAAACTGCTCACAATACTCCAAGTGAAGCTTCACCATTACATCCTTGTAGGCTTAAACATAATTCCTGGTTTTATTGAACTGGTTCTGAATAAATTATTATTTATTTGGGTGTTTATTAGCAGATCGTGTAACTTTTTAATTTTGATTGCAATGACAACTATTCTATTAAGTTGTACCACTTCTTGCTTCAATGGTTTAGTTGCAAGGCATGTACAAACTAAATCATCTTCTCAGTACTGACTGTGCTCCACTGAGTCATTAAACCAGAGTTAGAAGAGTACAGTATCAAAATCAACTTCGAATAAAATTTTACTACAGCTTGGTTCAGAGAGAACAGGAAATTTCCGAAGTGTTCTGCAGTATTAATTTCCATTAATTTCAATGAAAAATTATTTGCCATTCCTATCTCTTTGTGGGACTTTCTTATGTTACAGTCTACATTCTCTTAAGTCTTGTGCTGTACAGCTCTTTGTGTCAGCCTAATATTGTTAAGAAGTTACTTGTATATTTACTTACTGATGTTTTGTTCCCTCTTGATAGATCGTGAGAGAACTAATGAATAAGTATCAATTGTTAGCTCATGAGCGGGAATGTTCAGGACAGGAGCTTACACTTATCAGGTGAATGGCTTAAAATAATCGATCTATCCTTATTTATGTTTATATTTTTTAAAAATCATAGCTGCTGAAGGTTTTCAGTACTGCAGTATTTATAAAAAATTAATACCAACAGATGGTAGATTTTAAAATACAGATAACAACAAGCAAGGATTGACATAAAAGGCAGTGGCCCCTTTTACTCTGTTAAACATTATTTTCTCCTTGTGTTCTCCTATTCAAAGCCCAAGTCTGAATCCATCATCTGAGAATTGTGATTGTGGCTTGGAAATTATTGGAACATAATTTTAAATAATGTGTCATGCAACCATTATTTGGATGATTAATTTCCTTTGCATTCAGCTTAGTGGGTCTTCGCAGCAATTTCCAATGTGACCAGAACTTGACACAGTACTCAAGGTGTGGTTCAACCAGTGCAAAATGAAACTCTGTCAATAATTTATGATATTTTAAAAATTAGTTCATGTGAGATCCATTATTTGTTGCTGTTGAGAAAGAGTGAAAATGAAAAAAGGATTTGTATGTTCACATCAGGATAATATGAAGCAGAGATCAACAATTTGCATATACAGTTCCTGCCCATGTTCCCTCTAGGTTGTGGAAGCCTCAGTAAACTGCTGCATTTTGTTTCATACAAAATGATGCGGCAACAAAAGTGGCAGATTTGCCATTTGTTTGGAAGGGCCAGATACTTAAGCTAGTAGATGATCTGTTTAACACATATTTTCCTGGATATTGTCCTTGTGCACTCTTGTAGTTGTATCTATATTAGTAAACAGAAGCATTCCTGACATGATGTATAGTTAAGATGGTTTTGACATAGGAAATGAGTAACCTGTTGCAAAATACCCATTGTGATCTATTACATTAATAAAGCTAATTCACTTGAATTCATGGTCGGTCATGATGGTAAGGACATTTAATGTGGAAAATTTGTTAATGTTAGCCCCATTTAATATGTTGCTTTGGCAGCAGTTTAACCCAGGTATTTTGCGACTTGTTACCTATCAGTTCACCGTAGAATGATGTCCATAGTTATGCGTGTCAGTATGGACTTCTTCACAATCCCTCACTGGTATTATCATTAAGCAAGTGAACTTCTGATCTTAGAATGTATACATTGATGTAGCATTTGAGGACTTTTCTGGTTCTGGTACCCTCTACATTTATAGTGCTGCCCCAAAGTAATTAAAACAACCACAATCTTCTTGCTGTGTGTCAGATATGAGCAAAATGACTTCAAGAGTCTAGAAGGGTGTCACAAGCTTTATGAAATTACAAATTTTAATTTTAGTCACTCCTTCCTTTTCCTAATTTCCTATACTTGTAAAGGGATCTATGAAGGAAATAATTCTAAACGATTTATAATAAATTGTCACTCTAAATTTGCTATATTTATTGCTTAGTGTTCCACTGCACCTATGTGTTTTATGTAATTTAATTGTTAATGGTTTGAGTTGAAATTATTTTTAGATCCACTGTTGGTGGTTTGAAGGAACAGCTGAAAAATATTCATCTAGCTGACAACTGGACCAGTACACCTTTAAGACCAGGTGTGTATAAATTTGTAGTATGTCGTACCTTCCTCTCTCACTCCCAAATTTGGTATCATTGATACATTTAGAAATTGTCAATTGATATTTGGAATTGAAGAACAGCAATGGCCCAGCACTGACCTTTTCAATCCAGCCCAGCATTTAAATCCATATGAAATGCCAGTAGCCACCTTTTTCACTTAACAGCTGCCTTTTATGACTATGCTTAGCATTCTGCCATAGTCAGTTAGTAATCTATTTTGATGCTTATATACTGACATTACTTTCGACATGATACATTATTTTATTGAGGGCTATTTATATTGAGATATTGACCAACTTTATTACTGTCGTCTACTCTGTTTAATTCTTCTAATAAAAATCAATAAGGTTGGTCAAGTAAAATTCTTTTAAAATTTCCTAGAAGTCTTCTCCTTATAAGGATTCCAGTGTTAAACTGATGGATCTATAATTCCTCTGACACATTCTTTCCCCCCTCTCAAATATAATTGTGTTAGTTATCTGCCAGTCCTCAGCCTCAGTATTTTCAAACAAATTCTGTATCTATGTATATTGCGCTCGACTGGCTCACATCTAAATTTTTTTTTAATGTGCATGTAAAGTTCTGAGACTTGATTAACAAGTCCCCTTCTATTTTTACTGTACTTCTCATCATTTATGTCATGCCACTGGTAAATTGTAAAGAGTAATAATATGCTTCTCTTCCATCTGCCCTGTCCTTTAATGGTTCTGATTCAATTTTAACATTTTTTGGTTCCTCTGGTGTCTGCATTTATGTTCTGAAATAACTTTGAAACCTCTCTTTGCTCAGTTGCTTTTCCACACTTTACTCTTAATTCTTCCATTTTTATATGATCGTGCACACCTGCGTTTGTCTCTGCACTTGATTTTCTTCACTTACTTTTCATTTTTCTGTTATCTCTATTCATGAATAAAGCCTTCTGTTTTTTTCTAATTGTAGTGGAGTAGTGTATTTGCAGTGACATGTTTAAATTTAATAAATAAAACAAAACTAGGCCATGTTAGAAATAGTCAGGTGAGTCAGCAACTACAGCAAGAAAACATTAAAATGTTGGATTTATGAGCTGGGCCCAACCTGATGCACATTTACAGCACTTTTATTTTTATTTCAGATTTGAGTTATTGACTAAATTTAAAATAATGTCTGAGTTATTTAGAATGACATCTAATTTGCAACTGAATTAAAAACAACTTTAAAATTGAAAGTAACAGTAGCTGCCTCATTTGTGTATTACACATTCCCATGTTATAAAATACAATCATTAAATAGAAAATCGGATCAAGAATTAAAGCTGAGATTTTTAAAAAGCCCCAAAATCAAAGTAGCCGCTCCATTTAAACCCATATATTGCACATGCCTATGTATCGCATTTAGAGATTGTCCACAGTGCCCATGGACTGAGGTGAGGGGGTTGCATTGTTCAGTTGCATGACAGCCTTGTGGGAAAAGCTGTTTTTCAGTCTGGGTGTCCCGGTAGAGATGTTTCTGTATCTCCTTCTGGATGGTAGAAATTGAGTCCATCACAATGTTGCAAGCCCAGCATAAACAGTGTGAGTTGTTGATGGTTTCCATATGTGGTAGTTGTGCAGTCCAGATCACTTGCTAAAGGGCTTTTTGGTCAATCTTGTTGCAGCTAATGTGCCATATTGTCATACAGTATGTTCTCAATTACACATCAATAAAGGTTTACCGGCAGCTTCTGAGCAGATTTGTTCTCTTTAAACTCCTAAGATAATATAGGTGCTGCTGAGCCTTCCCTACTATCAAGGAGGTGTTAGTGGTTCATGAGAGCTCCTCTATGATGTTCACTCCCAAGAACGTAAAACTGGAGACCGTTTCCACTATTTCAGCATTTATGAGTAGTGGAGCTTGTTAATACCTTGATTTCCCGGTCAATAATCATTTCTTTGTTTTTTTTATATATTGAGGGAAAAGTAATGGTTATTACACCTTCAGACAGTTTCTGCTCCTCCTCTTTGTTGTTTTGTTGTTATTTTTAATTAATCCAGTCACTGTGGTCTGCAAATTTAATAATGGAGTTGCTGGCATAGGCAAGGGTGCAGTAATACATGAAATGAGTGTAAATGAGTGGGCTCAGTACACATACCTGCAGCAGTATACTTGTCTAGTATGCTGTCTGGCCGTGATTTGTAAGAAAGTCCAGAATCTAGTTGCAAATTGATGCATTGAGTCCCAGATTGGGTAGTTCTGTGGTCAACTTGTTGGGAGTATGGTGTTGAAGGCAAAACTGTTATCAATAAAAAGCATTTTGGCATTGGTGACCTTGTGCTCTAGGTGTTACAGTACGATGTGGAGTGTGTTAGCAATGGCATCCTTGGTTGATCTGTTTGCCCTGTAGGCAAACTGCTGCTGGTCCAGAGTAGCAGGGATGTGTTCTTACTGTGAGATGTGTCACAGTCTCACATGTCTGTGACACATGTGGGACATAACCAGTCTCTCCAGACACTTGGCAGCTATGGGGGTGAGTGCAACTGATCTGTTGTTAAGACATGTTATCGCTGACTGCTTTGGAATTGGTATGACGGTTGATGTTTTTGAAGCATGCACGGACCATAGCAAGGGACAGAGAGGGGTTGTAGATTTCGTTAAAATCCTCTGCCAGCTGGTCAGTGCAGTGCCTGAGGACCCACCTGGGTATGCCGTCTGGTCCAGCTGTTCTTCATGTTTTGATATTGTGGAGAGTACGTCTCAACTCTTGTGCTCTCTATCAGTGCTGTGTCCTCCTCGGTGTCAAGGCCTTCATCACTGGTTCGTCGTTGTCCCTGTCAAACTGAGCAAAAGAAGTTATTTGCTCCTCAACTGGTGTGGCATTGCTGTTTGCAGGGCGTACTCCACTTGGGTCCCAGATCTGACTTTTTGGTTACAATCCAGTGAACCTTGCGGCAGATGTGTTATAGTTTGGTTACGAGTTTAGATGTGGTGCTTGCCGTAGGCAAGGTTGCCAAATGCTACCATATACTGATGACTCACTCTGCATGAAAAGTGAACCAATATAAGAATGAAAAGAACCAAAAACCATCTAGAAAGAGTTCAAACAGTCAGAATAAGAGCAGCTATCACTTAATTTCAATGAGGCTGATTAAAATAAAATCTCATCCAATTGCCAGATGGCATAATGTAAAGTTCATAATATATAAAATAATTGTACACTATAATACATGATGTATCTAGGATAGAGCTTAGGAATTCGGAGCAAAAAATTAAACTTGTAGTTTTCCCCTGGAAGCATGTTCAATAATATGTACAAATGCAAAAATTCACAATAGGTTACTTTGCAAGACTGGATGCTGAATGGAATATAGGCTCAGAAAATGTTTAAAATGGGGATATGCTAACCCCACCCTCGCCAAACCCACTGCAGCATCATCTTGACTTTACATGTAGAGACATCTTAGATGTTCAGAAATAGATTTTCATTTGTTATGTCATTTCAGATGCACGAAGACGGCACCAAATGAGAAAGAAACCAAAGACTGCGCCACTTAAAGATTCTGACTCCTACCTGAGTAGCACTCTCAGCTTGGCAGACATTAGCTCAGATGATGACTTTTCCCTGCTACAAAATCTTGTTTTAAGTACACCAGTCAGAAAAGGTAAAGTCTGGAAATCATTTGAGTGCAAATGCTGATTAGAAAATCCAGTTGTGTCGTTATAGCCCATTGAATCTAGCCTCAAACCTAAAATGTATTGTTCATCATGAATCTATTGTACCTGCTAGGGAGGAGGCTACTTTCCTTAAATAAAAATGCCAAATGGTGAGTTGATAGATAGCTTTTAAGCTTAGGATTTGGTTTGATTGCTGAATTTTCACTTGCTTTTCAGATCAGAACTAGACACTAATAACTTTTTAAGGCAGCTTACCTAGATATTGTAGGACCCAGGGAAGGTTGCTGTGGACATTAAAATTTTGGACCAAATAGCCTACTTCATTGTTGTGAAGTTGACAACCTTGCATCATAAGGACCATTAATTTCAGTTTAGTAGCTAGGGAGAAGCAGACTAGTGGCAACCATTGATTTGAAGAATTTCATGATTAAGATCAAGCTAGGAGCAGAATAAGAAAATCTAAGACTTTGAGAAATAGGAGCAATGGTTCAATGGCCAAAATTGACTGGAAGGAAGCACTAACAAGCTACAAGCCCATGGTATTACAGGAAAGATTCTGGTATGGGTAAAGTAGTGGCTGATTGGCAGAAGGTGAAGAGTGGAAATAAAATGAGCCTTTTCTGGTTGGCTGCCAGTGACTAGTGGTGTTCCACAAGCGGCTTTTTGCATTATGTCTGTGATTTGGATGACGGAATTGATGGCTTTGTAGCCAAGTTTGTGGACCTAAGAGTATAGGTGGAAGGGCAGGTAATGTTGAGGAAGTAGAGAGGCTACAAAAGGAATTAGATTAGGAGAATGGGTAAAGAAGTGGCAGATGGAATACAATGTCAGGAAGTGTATGGCCATGCACTTTGGTAAAAGAAATAAAAGCATAGACTATTTTCTGAATTGTGAGAATATTTTAAAAATCTGAGCTGCAAAGGGTCTTGGGAGCTCTTTTGCAGGATACTCTAAAGGTTAGCTTGCAGGTTGAGTCGGTAGTGGGGAAAGCAAATGTGATATTAGCATTCATTTTGAGAGGAGTAGAATATAAAAACAAGGATGTAATGTTGAGGCTTTATAAAATTGATAACATCTCACCAGGAGTATTGTGAGCAATTTTGGGGTACTTATCTAAGGACGGATGTACTGACATTGGAGAGGGTTCAAAGAAGGTTGATATAAACGATTCCAGGATTGAAAGGCTTATCATATGAAGAGCATTTGCAGGCTCTGAGCCTGTACTCGGTGGAACTCAGAAGAATGAGGGATGATCTCGTTGAAATCCATAAATGTGAAAGGCCTCGATAGAGTGGATGTTTCCTATGGTAGAAGAGTCTAAAACCAGAGGACAAAGCCTCAGAATAGAGGGACGTACATTTATAATGGAGATGAGGAGGAATTTCTTTAGCCAGAGAGTGGTGAATCTGTGGAATTCCTTACTACAGGAAGCTGTGGAGGCCAAGTCATTGGATATGTTTGAGGCAGAGGTTGATAGATTCTTGATTATTCCAGGCCTGAAGTGACATGGGGAGAAGGCAGGACATTTGGGCAATAGAAAATGGAGGGGAACTGGATCAGTCATAATGAAATGGTGGAGCAGACGATGGGCCAAATGGCTTCATTCTGCTCCGATCTTTTTAAGGAGCCTCATGTGTGGCACCTTGTCAAAGGCATCCTGAAAAATCCAAATAAACAACATCCACTGACTCTCCTTGTCTATTCTGCTTGTTATTTCCTCAAATAATCCAACAGGTCAGTCAGGCAAGACTTCTCCTTAAGGAAACCATGCTGACTTTGGCCTATTTTATCATGCATCTCCAAGTACCCCTAAAGCTCATCCTTAATAATGGACTCAAACACCTTCCCAACACTTAAGTCAGGCTAACTGACCAATGTTTTTCTTTCTTCTGCCTGCCTCTCTCCCTTAAAGAGTGGAATGATATTTGCAATTTTCCATTTGTCTGGCATCTGGCACCATTCCATAATCTAGTGATTCTTAAAAGATCATTACTAATGCTTCCACAATTTCTTCAGCCACCATCTGGTCCAGGTGAGTTATTGACTTAGACCTTTCAGCTTCCCAAGTGCCTCTCCAGTGTCATTTTCGAGAGGTCCAGTATCCAATCTCGCTTCTCCTTTACTTTTTATATATCTGAAAAAACATTTGGTATCCTCTTTTGTATTATTGGCCAACTTACTCATATTTCATCTTTTCTCTCCTTATGGCTTTTTTAGTTCCTAATCCTCTAATTGTCCATTAAGTTTTGCTATTTTACAATTTTACAGTATATGCCCTGTGTTTTGTTTTTATGCTGGCCTGCACTTCCCTTGTCAGCCATGGTTGCCACATCCTCTATTTAGAATACTTCATATTTGGGGTGTATCTATCCTACACCATTGCTGCTCTGCCATCATCCCTGCTAGAGTCCCTTTCAATCAACTTTGGCTGGCTCCTCTCTCATGCCTCAAATTCCCTTTACTCCACTGTAATACTGATACAAAGAGAGGGCACATAATCGAGCAAAATTAGCAGGAAGTTAGAGGATTGGGAAGCTTTTAAAAAGCAACAGAACTTTTTAAAAGCTATTATTAATGCTTTTTGAGATAGTGATTTAGATGCATATCATATTTTTTACTGAGTTAAGTATTGTATGTAATTAGTTTTGCTACAACAAGTGTATGGGACATTGGAAAAAAAGTTGAATTTCCCCATGGGGATGAATAAAGTATCTATCTATCTATCTATCTATCTATCTATCTATCAGAAGGCAACTAAAAACAGAGGGAAAAGATGGCATGCAAAGGTAAGCTAGCCAATAATATTAAAGAAGATACCAAAAGTTTCTTCAGCTATTTAAACAGAGGTGAGAGTAGATAATCGGACTGCTGGAAAATGATGCTGGAGAATTATTCATGAGGGACAAAGAAATGGCAGGTGAACTGAGTAAGTATTTTGCAGTGATCTTCTCTGGAAGACACTGGAAGTGTGCCAGAAGTTCGAGAGTGTCAGAACGCACAAGTGACTGAAGTTGTCATTACTAGGGAAAAGGTGCTTGGGAAACTGCAAAGTCTGAAGGTAGATAAGTCACCTGGACCAGATGGTCTGCACCCCAGGGTTCTGAAAGAGGTGGCTGAGGAGATTGTGGAGGCATTAGTAATGATCTTTCAAGAATAACTAGACTCTGAAATAATTTTGGAGGTCTGGAAAATTGTAATGTCACTCCACTCTTCAAGAAAAGAGCGAGGCAGAAGAAAGGAAATTATAGGCCAGTTAGTCTGACCTCAGTGGTTGGGAAGATGTTGAAGTCAATTGTTAAGGTTGCGGCTTTGGGGTGCTTGGAGGCACATGATAAAATAGGCTGAAGTCAGCGTGGTTTCCTCAATTGAAAATCTTGCCTGACAAATCTGTTGGAATTCTTCTAAGATGTAACAAAAAGGATCGACAAAGGAGAATTGGTGGATGTTGTGTATTTGAATTTTCAAAAGGCCTTTGTCAAGGCTGCTGAATAAGCTAAGAGCCTGTGGTATAATAGGAAAAATATTAGCATGGATAGAAGATTGGCTGACTGGCAGGAGGCAAAAAGTGGGAATAAAGGGGGCCTAGTCTACTTGGCTGTTGGTGACTAGTGGTGTTCTGCAGGAGTTGATATTGTGACCATTTCTTATTGCGTTATATGTCAATAATTTGGATGACAGAATTGATAGCTTTTTGGGCAAGTTTATGTTGATACAAAGATAGGTGGAGGAGCAGGTTAGTGTGGAGGAAGCAGGGAGACTGCAGAAGAACTTGGATAGATTTGGAAAGTGGGAAAGAAGTGGCAGATGGAATACAGTAATGAAAGTGTATGGTTATTCCCCTAGGTAGAAGAAATAAAAGTGCAAACTATTTTCTAAATAGAGGGAAAATTCTTAAATCTGAGGTGCAAAGGGATTTGGGAGTCCTCGTGTAGGTTTCCTCACAGTTAATTTGGAGGTTGAATCAGTAGTGAGGAAGGCAAATGCAATGTTTGCATTCATTTTGAGAGAACTAGAAGATTAAAAACAAGGATGTAGTGTTGAGGGGTTAAAAGGCACTGGTGAGGCCTGATTTGGAGCATTAAGAGTAGTTTGGGGTCCCTTAACTAAGAAAGAGGGTGTTGACATGACAGAGGATGTTCACAGGAATTATTCCAGGAATGAAAGGATTACTATATGAGGAGTGTTTGATGGCTCTGGGCCTGTACTCACTGGAATTCAGAAGAATGAGGGGAGGATCTCATTGAAACCTATGGTGAAAGGCCTCAAGAGTGGGCATGGAGAGGATGTTTCTTATCATAGAGGACCTCAGAATAGAGGGGCGTCCATTTAAAAAGCCAGAGAGTGGTGAATCTGTGAAATTTGTTGCCGCAGATGGCTGCGGAGGCCAACTCGTTGGGTAAATTTAAGACAAAGGTTGATAGGTTTTTGATTAGTCAGTGCATGAAGGGTTAGGGGGAGAAGGCAGGAAATTGGGGCTGAGAGGAAAATTGGATCAGCCATGATGAAATGGCAAAGCAGACTTGATGGGCCAAATGGCCTAATTCTGCTCCTATATCTAATGTTATCTTTACCCTCTCAAGCTGCATGTTGAATTCTATCATATCACTGTCTTGTAAGGTTCCTTAAGCTCCCTAATCGAATCTGGTTCATTACACAACATCCAATCCACAATTGCCTTTCCCCTAGAGGACTCAACCACAAGCTGCTCCAAACAGCCATCTCCTAGACATTCAGCAGAGAAGGGTGAAGTTTGGCAGAGCGATAGTGATAGACGGTACAGACAGCAGATTCTGTAGCTGTGAAATAGAAGCCAGGATGGTGTGTTGCCTTCCAAGTGCTAGAGTCCAGGATTTCTCAGAACGGTTGGAAATGAGGGAAAAGGGGGTCATAGGGAATTGGGGAAGAGGCTGAAAAGCAGAATCTCCAAAGTAGTAATCTTTGGATTAAAGTTTCAAAGTAAATTTTATTCTCGCAGTACATGTATTTCACCATTTAAAACCCTGACATCCATTTTCTTGTGGGAATTCTCAACAAATCTGTTAGTAAAAAAAAAAATCAAATCCTTAGAAAGAGATGACATAGGATTGGAAGATTAGAATCCTTGTGGGTACAGTTCAGAAACTGCAAGGGTAAGAACACCCTGGTGGAAGTTATATACAGGCACCCAAACAGTAGCCAGGGTGTGGGATATAAATTAGAATGGGAGATAAAAAAGGCATGTGTTAAGGGCAATGTTACGATAGTCATGGGACAATTTCAATATGCAGGAAGATTTGGAAAAACAGATTGATGCTGGATCGCAAAATCTAAGGTGATATGGCTTAACTTTCTTTAAAAGCAGTGATCTGTGGAATAATTGAATTTGTAATCTAAATGAATAAAAATTTACTTTTTGATAGTTCCATGGTATTGGATAACAAAGTTCATATTCCAAAGGCAAACAGCTGCAGCTACTGGAACTTTGAAATAAAAGAAAATATTTGAGGGAGAAGTGTTAACATTTCATTAAAACAAGAAAAAAATAATTGAGAAAGGCAGGAAGGGTGGAGAGATTAAAAGAAAGATAATTCAGCTACTCTGCTCCGTGTCCTATTGGAAACTGATGGTTTGAAATCTGGCTCACTAAGTAATGACTGCCCTGCACACTTCTGATTTGGTGGGGCCCTGGTTTCTGTACTCCCTTTAAACTTTGTTTGCAGCAGCAGTTGATGCAAATGGCAAGGAAAGACGGCTCACTGTGAATGCATCTATACCACACATTAATTTTACAGTATATCAGATAGGCTAGTCACTAATCAACTGGTTCTACGATACTTCATTGCTGTGGTTACAGTAAACCTGGCAGAATACTAGGGAGTAGATTGTGATGAAATGCAGTGGATTCTGGTTAACTGGGACACATTGGAACCTTAACATTTTGGTTCAATTAAGCAATTGCCCCAATTTGACAAAGCTTCATGGAAATAGTTTAAAAAAAGGTATAAAGAAGACAAACTACTACTTGAGTGACAAATTATGTATTAACTGAAATACAGAACAAATGAGACCACTACCAAAACTACTACAGTACTATAAAACTGTCTATTAGTTCCTAATAGTTATTGACAGGAATTAATAGTGTATGTGGTTGTTCTTTTGATTGTAAACAAACAAAATCAGTGTAGATAATGAAACACCTTCCTATAATGCTATCGACGATTGCATCTTCCATATCTTCTTTTTCATCGTGACATTCACGATTATTGTTGATAATTACAAATTCTTTGTACTGCCTAACTTGAAGTAGTGAAATCATTCATTTTCACTCCTGGCCATTTCTGGCATCTCTAAGCTTGAAACCAAGGTAAGCAAAACAGTTCTGAATTATATTGCTGCTTATTATGTGCCAACTATCAATGACAGAAGTCACTGCTTTTTGAACACAAATTCATGCAAGTGGCATTATTTAAAAACTGTTCACTCCAAGTTCTAATGTCCACATGATTGACTCTAGTTAGAAGCTTAGCAACAGTCTCCTGTTCCAATTAAGCTATTTTCTCTATTAGCTTTAACTCTAAGATTTGTCCCAAATAAGCAGCTGCCTTGATTAACCAATGGCTCAATTAACCTGCATCCACTGTGATTGAAATGGCAGCCAGAGATTTCCTGTCCCAGGGACCACATGATGAGGTATAACTGCAGTTGTTCTTCTAAGATATAACAATGATTAGAAACAACATTGTCAGTTTGTTTCTAAGCACTAACAAGATTTTGAAATTATGGTTACACTATCTAACATTAGGTACTTCCTTCATTTCTTCCATTCCTAATAATGTAGTATAACTTGCCATCGAAAAGGTAGCATGATACCCATGCAAGTCACTTATTCACACAGCTAGAATTTTTAGCCTGTCTGCTTTCTCTGCCAGTGGATAGAAAATAAGAAAACACAAGACTGATCAAAAACTTTGATGATTCTTCTTTACAAATAGATTGAAATCAGAAGAAATTGTTGTCAAGATGTCAGTGGGATTCTGCAGTATTTTCCCTACCAATTACTTCAGAAAGTGTACATGTTGAGCTAATGATTGCAGTTAATAAACTCACTGTTTTCTTCCACTGTAGATGGCAAATGCAGCTCCCCTTTGGGCATAAGGGAAGATGAAAGAGAACCAAAAATGTCTTCAGATGAAGATGTCAGTGTGAACTTGGAAGGATTATCTGACAGCCCACCTGAATTAAATCTCAGTGATCTATCCTGATATTTGGAGTCTCCAGGAACTGGAAACCTGCAAGGGGACATGACAGCAAAAATCTCTCAAAAGGATTTTTATGCTCTCAAAATTTCTTCCCCTTAATCAAATTAATTCAGTTCAAAGACTGGAGCTCAAACACCATAAAATCTGCAGATGCTGGAAATTGTGTGTTTTCCTAAGGCTGGAGTTATTATTCTTAATGCTGTGACACTTGAGGCAGACAAATCAATGTTTTGAGTTTATATTTATGCTACTGAAAGTTTAATTAATATTAGGATTTCAAGTCCTAGTCCATTTCTGATCACTTTAAAAGTTTGATGGTCAATGGTTAGAATTAAAATCAACACTTAGATTTAAGAAATTGGTAGACGACAGTGGTATTGCTCTAACAGTGATGCCCCATCCAATTCACTCTCAAATGTGTGTGCTGCTTATAAGAGGCTATAAAATAGGCTCGTGGCATTGGAGTTTGGAGTTCAATTGTGGTGTTTTCTGCATGTCCTCCCCATGGAATGTGTGCGCTTTCTCTAGCAGTGCTGGTTTCCTCCCTCAGCTCAGAGCTGGAAGGGCCTATTCTGTGCGGCATCTCTAGATAAAGCAATAAAATTCTCAGGCTACATTTACCTTCTGTGAAACAAAAACTAAAATATCAGATTTATTATAAAATCTGTCAGTTAATTTAAAAGGGGGCTGACTTTGGCACCTATTTACACAAATGTGAAATAATTGATTTATCCAAAAATTGCTTTAGTATTAATTCCACTTTTCTGCCACCAAATGCATACTGTGGTGGAACAAAATGAGAAATTAATCATAGTTAATGAAATAATCTCTAGTTGCATTTCTCAATTGTTCATGCTTGCATATGGACTACTGGTAAACCAGAGATGTGATTCTGAATTAATAGTTGTAAACAAGGTTGATAGGGGAAAGCAGTTACTAAAAACAGGAAACATCAAGAGAAGTTGTTTAAAAGGAGATGAAATTGCACTATGTTTAAAATGTAATTACTTGGAAATAATTTTGAAAACTTTGTTTTAAAATCCTGCTTACCCAACAGTAGAAACAAAATCAGAAACATTAAACATTAGTTCAACTATGACTTTAGACTGAGGAGAAAAGAACAGTCTTTGTAAACTAAATACATTGTTAAACTAAATATATATGTTTCATGGTTAAAAGGGTTTCACCCAGTGGTTCCATTGTGTATAAACCTTGTGTCATTTTTTCCTATGCTTTGGCTTCATACCATCACTTTGATTAAAAATAATTTGCAAATACAATGGCATTTATCCATCTGGGTATAAAAACCAATCCACCTACCCTAGATGTCTGCTGCCAATTTATCAAACTATAGGAATAATCAGATGTCAAAATATTTCAAAGTGACATGGAGAAATTCAGATGTCTACGAAAAGATAGCAAGTCCATGGAGGTGCAGACCTCCTTTATTGGGAAATAGGAGAGATGGGTTTCTTTCTTTCCAAGGACTGCAGTCCTTAAAAAGATTTGTACCCTGTCAGATTTATTATCAGACATAAGTCACAAATTTTGTTGTTTTGTGGCAGTACAGTGAATGATTCGTATATCCGTAACATCAACCTGTCCCGTAAGCTGTAACCTGCAGTTCTGCCAGCAACACCACCAGCATCACAACCAATTTAATAATTTGAAAGATCAATAGTCATTTGCAGGTTAGAAGGTAACCACATTCAAGCTCTATTGTTCACTAACCGAGCTGTTCTGATATCCTGCACATCTTATTTATACCCATAGTCTTCCCAGACTATCACTCTAGAACAGCAACACCATCTTAATGAAAGAGGCAACATGGAATATTAACTTGTTGACTCCAGACTTCCGTGTTCAGATTCAACTCTACCTCTTGTTCCCTCTGAGGTGAAGTCATTGAAAGAAAAATGAAATGACATCCTGCAGGAAAAATGGAAAGTAAACTTAAATATTCACAGGTAAGCTCATTGAGAGTGTCAATGCAGAATGATGTTAGGGAATATAAAGCATAAAGCATTTGCTAAAGCATTATTGCTCAAAACACTCCTGTCCAGTGGGTACAAAAATTAAGTTCCCGACTCCACAATGGTGCATCCTGCTCCCTTTGAGTCGTTCAGTGAAGCAAAAGGTGCTCAGTTTTACACTGGACAAAGGGCAACTGCTGGACCAGGTTAATTTTGTACCTTTCAATATCAGGGATTATGTCTGGGTATGGAAGTTGTTAATCAAGGAATGGTTTTCCGTAAAAATTACTTACAGGTGGCTAGATAGATTGGAAATTTTTTTTTAAATAATTGTTTGCTTTAGGCTTTAAGTATTTAAAAAAAAAATTGTTTAAAAAGGGTGTTGTACCATAGTATGTCCATCTATGAATTTTAGAAAGAGTACCATGTGTGATTATATTATAAAAGTGTGCTTTATACAGTGTACATTTTATATATTAGTTTACAAATCTGATATTTAAAAATCATGACCAAAATAAATAATTTGCATCTCTTAATCTTCCCCAGGAGAATTAATTTCTGAGAACTTTATTTTTGTAGTAGTTTATCAGAGGTCATTGGATCATTTCCGTCCTTCAACTTGCTGAAAGACAACTGAAGATCCTTACTCTTCCAGGGATGAGATCTTTGGAGCTTCTTGTTAGTGTTTCTGTAGCTCTGGGTTTTTACAAGATGGGGATTTTAGCTAAATCAGTTGGAAAATATATAGAAGAGGGGCTACACCTGGCGACAACTTGCCCAGGACAGAGGAGTCTGGCAAGCTGCTGTCAGCACCCTATGGTCCAGGAGGGGTAATGGATTTAAGACGACAAAATGTGGTAAGAATAGAGGGTTGAGATTGTGTGGATCATGAAGGGCTGTTTTCTCGGGTTAGGGTGGAAGTGGTGAACCATCATATTCAAACTATTATGAGAAAATAAGGAAAGATGTTCATGTATAGAACAGTTTACTATAACGATAGTTTAACAAGAGATCACCGACTTGCAACTGGATTAAAATTGCCATAAAATTATATTTCAGTGGAACAAAAGTGCAGAAAGTTGAATATATTTGGACAGCTTCCAGGACAAAGCGTTCCCTTTGAGGCAGATTAAATATCATCTTTGTGCCACTCGTCCAGGCTGTTAAGCTGTGGAGTAGGGTGACAAGCTTCATGTAATTAGATAACAATCAAAAGGGAGCTAGATGAATTAAGACAAGAAATTCTGGTTTTACTTTAAATCTGAATAAATGTGAAATCTTAACATTTATATCAGAAAGCATGAATGTTGATGAATGGATTATTTTCAAAAGGTTTAGACATTGAAAACAATGTAGCACTTACCAAGCTAATTAGAAAACTGATGCATTTAGGAAGAATTTAACCTTCAGGGCATTGGTATGTACAAACTAAACAATGAAAAAAATACTGAAATTTTAAATAGTCAGCTACATCAAACTGAGAAACCAATCAACATTTTTGGGCTTCTATTGAAAGATTAAACACGAAACAACTCTTTGTACTATGCCCATAAAAATCATTCTCAACTGACATTTACAGAAAAATACCAAGCCCTGCCCTGGTATTTGTCCTATTGTAATTATCCATCAGTAGACTGGCATATTTCCGTTGCAGGTATTTAGATCCTGATTGTTATTGGACATCAAAAACATGTTATAGAAGAAAATCTAGAACCAAGTACATTCTTTACAGTAATGCTTCCCGCTCCTGAGGGCTCACCAACTGGCCATTCGTGATATCCCAAGGACACTGCCTCGAAGACAAGCATGCCTTTGGGGTTCTGAGGCTTTGCAGCCCTATGCTGGTGTGGAGAAAACAGAACATTGGATCAGCTGTCAGGCTCTGTATTCAGATCGCCCCTCTCTCTGTGGGGAGAGTTTGTTGCCGATCCTTGAGTCGGAGATCTTGGAAAAAGCAACGCAGCAGACTTTGAACACAGTAAATCAGCAAGTTGTTCTGTCTGTCTCCTCTCTTGCTGAGTGACCCCTCACTGCCCCTTTGAGGGGGAGAGAGAGAACTTGTGGCATGTCAAATTATCAGGTGAGGAATCAGTTTTTGTTGTACTGCAGATCATGGTCTTTCTTGGAGACTTTGCTATTTCTTGCCTTGGGGACGGATGGTGCTTTTTTGGCTGAAGTGGGGGAGGGTCGATGCTTTGCTGCTGTTTATGTGTGTGTGGGGGGGGGGGGGAATAGAGGTTCTAACAATTTTACTGTCACTCACTCTTCAGGGCACACTTTGTTTTCATGGATGTCTGCGACAAACAAGAATTTCAGCTGTTTAAATGAACCAAGATGAAATTTCAGTGAATACGATTTTTTCGACCCTTGCACGACTTCTGCTCAGTTGAGCTATTCCCTTGATTTGATACTTTTTTTTTGGGGGGGGGGAATCATTTCATTTCCTTCACTGATACCCCAGATTCCATATGACAACCCATTACACCTCAACCTCAACGCAAGTAACTTATGAATAAATTCACACAAGTTGAAGGGAAAATCAATTTAATAAAAGAAAACAAAGACAATTGTATAAAATTAACATTCAGAACATTTCCTACTTCTTGCCATAAACAAACATTCCATAGGAAACTAAAATTACACAAATGTTTGCAGCAGTTTTCTGCACAACTTTGATCATTTGAAGACAATTCAAATAGTGCAACTGTTTCCACTCAAATTTAGAAGTATACTTTTTACACAATCAGATGCAAATCACAAGGATTGTAAATGATCAACTTTCTTTAAATCTCACTTGATAAGTAAAATTTCACAAAAAATGACAAATTAGCAATATCAACAGGCTGATACATTGTCAGTAGGGGTGCAAAGTCTACCAATGAGATACATGCTGCTTCAATTCTGCACATTACAATTCCTTGCACTATTTTGGAATTTTCCCTTGGAGCCCTAAATCTTTACCTAATAACCAAATATAACTTAAAATGCAAATATCTAGGCCATACTCTTATCTTAAAAGTACTGTTATGTTACTACATACAAGTATCCTAAAACTTAAATTTCAACTAACATGTAGCAAACTGAAGTTTTTCTTCAATAATTGTACAGGATGCCTGCTCAAGTCAAAAGCAATAACCATTTTTTTCTCCTTATTAAAAACTATTTTTCATCTTTATCCAGTTAAAATGTAATACTGAAATGCACATGTTTTACAAGATTTCTTCAATTTAAAGATCGGTCTGTCATAGTTAATATTACGTTATTTTTGCTCAGCCCTTGTTATAATCTGTTAAATACTTAAGGTCAATGGAAAAAACACAGTATATTGGTAACAAAGGGTAGTTGAAGAGCAGATCAAAAGATGGTCAACAGTTTAGAACGTGAACTAACTTATAAGTAAAATTATAAAGACAATTGCAACACCACTGATTGGTTTATCATTTTAAACATTTTAGCATTTTGAGCAGTTCTGTGAGGCTAGCAATTTTTTCTCCCAAAAAATGTTAAGATTCCATAAAATACTAGTTTTAAAAACTGCAGTTTTTTCTCCACTGGACAGATTTCAGAAGGGTAAATGCCACAATTTTAAGAACTAATACAGTGGCATGCAAAAGTTTGGGCACTCCGGTCAAAATTTCTGTTACTGTGAATAGTTAAGTGAGTAGAGTAGTAACTGATCTCCAAAAGTCATGAAGTTAAAGATGAAACATTCTTTTCAACATTTTAAGCAAGATTAGTGTATTATTTTTGTTCTGTACAATTTTAGAGTGGAAAAAAAGGAAAGGATCACCATGCAAAAGTTTGGGCACCCCAAGATTTGAGCTCTCTGATAACTTTTACCAAGGTCTCAGACATTAATTAGCTTGTTAGGGCTATGGCTTGTTCACAGTCATCATTAGGAAAGGCCAGGTGATGCAAATTTTATAAATACTCTGACTCCTCAAACCGTGTCACATCAATCAACAGCCATGGGCTCCTATAATCAGCTGCCTAGCACTCTGAAAATTAAAACAAATGATGCGCACAAAGCAGGAGAAGGCTATAAGAAGATAGCAAAGCATTTTCAGGTAGCCGTTTCCTCAGTTCGTAATTTAATTAAGAAATGGCAATTAACAGGAACGATGGAGGTCAAGTTGAGGTCTGGAAGACCAAGAAAACTTTCCGAGAGAACTGCTTGTAGGATTGCTAGAAATGCAAATCAAAACCCCCATTTGACTGCAAAAGACCTTCAGGAAGATTTAGCAGCCTCGAGTGGTGGTGCACTGTTCTACTGTGCAGCGACACCTGTACAAATATGACGTTCATGGAAGAGTCATCAGATGTAAAACCTTTCCTGCGTCCTCACCAGAACATTCAGCATCAGAAGTTTGCAAAGGAACATCTAAACAAGCCTGATGCTTTTTGGAAACAAGTCCTGTAGACTGATGAAGTTAAAATAGAACTTTTTGGCTGCAATGAGCAAAGGTATGTTTGGAGAAAAAAGGGTGCAGAATTTCATGAAAAGAACACTCCTCCAACTGTTAAGTACGGGGGTGGATCGATCATGCTTTGGACTTGTGTTGCAGCCAGTGGCATGGGGAACATTTCACTTGTAGAGGGAAGAATTAATTCAATGAAATACCAGCAAATTCTGGAAGCAAACATCACACTGCCTGTAAAAAAGCTGAAGATTTAAAGAGGATGGCTTCTACAACAGGATAATGATCCTATACACACCTCAATCCACAATGGACTACCTCAAGAGGCGCAAGCTGAAGGTTTTGCCGTGGCCCTCACAGTCCCCCGACCTAAACATCATCAAAAATCTATGGATAGACCTCAAAAGAGCAGTGCATGCAAGACGGCCCAAGAATCTCACAGAACTAGAAGCCTTTTGCAAGGAAGAATGGGTGAAAATCCCCCAAACAAGAATTGAAAGACTCTTAGCTGGCTACAGAAAGTGCTTACAAACTGATACTTGCCAAAGGGGGTGTTACTAAGTACTGACCATGCAGGGTGCCCAAACTTTTGCCTCGAGCCCTTTCCCTTTTTTGTTATTTTGGAACTGTAAAAGATGGAAATAAAGTAATCTTGCTTAAAATATTAAAGAAATGTGTCATCTTTAACTTTTGGAAATCAGGTCATCTTTTACTCGCTTAGCTATTCACAGTAACAGACATTTTGACTAGGTGTGCCCAAACTTTTGCATGCCACTGTATATTATGGAACATGAACATTTTTGAAAAACACGTTGTTACCATCTTTTCAGATACAGAGTACTCGAGCCCATGATCATATGGTTTGGAAAAAGTGTGTTCTCTCCAAAACAGACAAATCTAAATGTTTGCATAAGCCACGATAAAGCAGCTAATTGTTCAGTTTCTTCCATAATGAAATCAGTCAATGCGGAATGTTAACTATTACAAGAACAATGACTCCATAAACCTTTCATAGCAAACATTTCCATGGCTAAATGCAGAGCATGGAAGAATACCTCCAAAAATCTGGTGTGAAATTTCCTTTTACTACCCCAAATCCATGGCCAGTCGTTGAGCCCCCGGGAACCATTGCCTTAAGAACTTACTATGTAAATATTGCTAGATGTTCACTTTCTATATCTTAATCAGCATCTTCTTTAATGCAGAAATATTTGAGCAATGTTCTTCCTTCCAATAGGTTGCAAAACTTAGAAGAGTTTCAGTACTTTTATGGGTTTTCATACAAGCAGTATCAGGCTTGTTCTGCATTGGTTCATGGACTTGAATAGTCTCTTTTTGCTGGTCTAATTCTAGATGTGACCAGGCATAGCATTTAATACCTTCAAAATTGCAGATATTACTGTATTATGAACCCAAAAGACTTGGTAATAGTACTTCAGGATATTGTCTCTTAAACAACTATCTCTCTCAAGTCTTCCCATCAGCTTCCCCACTTTCGTTTTCTCCCCTAATCACAAAACCTCAAATTTAAAAGATTATCTGGAGACTACCAAGATTGCAAACATGTCTTGCGAATTCTAGGAAAATGCTAGAAGCCTGTTCATTCAAAATCTAACAGATAATTTTTCTAGCTTTCTGCAAATGTTACTTTGATAAATTTATATCTTTTTAACAGAATTATGTTTCAGTTGATGGTTAGACAAGGCAATGATTTAAAATTGGAGAGACATTGAAGAAGTAACAAAAATTTTACCCAGCTCACACACATCTAACTTTGAAGGCTGCAGAACAATTCTAAAATATCATTATATTTAAAGAAGGAATAATTTAGTTTTGTGTGAATTTGATTTTATTTACAGCTTAATGAACAAAAGAACAGCATGAAACTATTTCCATCCTTTCTCTATTCCATATTGCTATGAATACAGAAGTCCACCAGGGGGCATTTGTGCAATACGTTCAGAATAATGATTACAGGAACATAGCAATTAACAGGAGACACAAGAAAACTAGAAATCTTGGAATTGGGAACAAAGAAACAAGTGCCAGAAGACCTTAGCAAGTCAGGTAGCATCTACCACCTAATACATCTTTACCTCTCCCCACACCACCACACCACCATCCCACATCGCCATCCCCGAACTCTCCACAGGGATCACTGCCTCCATGGTTCCCTTTGTCCATTCAGCTCTCTCCCATAAACTCCTTCCTGGCACTTACCCATGCAAGTGGCAGAACTGCTACACCTGCCTATTCACTTCCTCCCTCATCTCCTTTCAGAGCCCCGAACATTCCTTCACTTGGGAATCTGTTGGGTTCGTTTACAGTATCCAGTGGCCCTGATGTAGATTGGGGGACTGCTTTGTTGAGCACCTCCACTTCATCCACGAAAAGCAGGATTTCCCAGTAGCCAACCATTTTAATTCCTATCCCCATTCCAACATGTCAGTCCATGGCCTGGTCTTCTGCCACGATGAGGCCACTCTAAGGCTGAAGGAACAACACCTCATTTTTCCATCTAGGTAGTCACCAACCTGATAACATGAACATAGATTTCTCCAACTTAGAGTAATCTCCCCCCCCCCCCCCTTTCAATTCCCCACTCTGGCCTCTTACCTTTACTCCTCAGCTGCCCATCAACCCTCCCCTAGTGCTCCTCCTCCTCCCATCAGATTTATCCTTCAGCCCTTTACACCTTTTCCATCAATCCCTTCCCAGCTTGTCCTCCTTCCCCTCCCCCCCCCCACTTCCAGTTCTAAAGAAGGGTCTCTGCCTGAAACATTGACTGTTTATTCATTTCCATAGATGCTGCCTGACCTGCTGAGTTCCATCAGCATTTTGCTTATGTTGCAACCACATACTTCATTTTATGTATTTAATGTTCCACCCAACTCCTTAGATTTCAAAAATGATATTTCACTAAGATTTAAACAAAAACACGATAATCAAGGCTCAGGCTTTTATGTAATACTGTTTGAAAATGAAATGTCTGATGGAGTAATACGCAATTCCTTCTTCCCCTTTCTCATTAAAAGTAATTTAAGGTAGTAGCCCAGTGAAAGCAAGTCTAGCACTCCTGACACTGGCAAAAGCAGAAACTACATCAGCCCTTCAGCTGATGACTGCAACCAGCTAGCAGAATAGGCAATAGAGTGCCTCTTCTTGACAAAACAGTGGAAAGATACAACTAGATGCTTACAGACAAAAATGCAAAGGTTTGCAGAGTACATCACCACTGGCATTTAGAGCAATGGATTTGGAATATTAAAAAACTTACGTTTCAACAGCAGAATACTCAAATCCAATTGTGTTAAGTGCAGAGAAAGTTTCAACTGGTGGTATTAAAGAGTCCTTTGTGCTTTAAATTACACAAATACCAGCATGAAAAGAAGAGACATTTTCATGTCCAATCTCATTCCTGTCCAACATGACATCTTCCTCTTCCTGTGGAAGTCCAGAATGTACAGCCCAAATCAGGCCATGGATGTTTCTGCAGATTGGTGCCATTACCCCAAAATTCCAGCGAGTTTGAAAAGAAAGCAGCTAAAGCAAACGAGGGATACGAGTCAACCACAATCCTACTCAAAGGCACAACAGGCTCACGGAAATCAGTATCGCTCCCTTCATCCTGTTGGCTCACAGGAGTTAGCTCAGATGTGTTAAGCACCATCAGCTGTCGACTGAGATCACCGTAACGCAGAAGGATGCTGAATGGAAGTCAGTGAGTATTTCAATCAAAAAAGACTGGAAGCAAAGCAGTGAAAGACTAACTTTTACAAACCATTCAACACTTAATCCATCTCCATGATAACTCTCAGCACCTCCATGTGAACAATAGTTTGACTATTTTATTACTCAATTCACTAACTTATTAAAGGAAAAGTGGCATATTTTAAAATCTACTGTATGTAAATACTTTATCTACAAAAGTTATTACCATCACAGCCTTAAAGCTAACCCTGCACACATAAAAAAAACTGCCTGAAATTAATTTTGTAGCCAGTGCACAAATACTTAAGGTTCAATTTCAATTGATCTGTGCAAGGACAACAAAAAAAAAGCAAACTAACACTGTGTATTTAAAAGGATGCAAACACGAGTACTCATATTTCAGAAGGAAAAGTAACACAAGCAAGGCCAATTCAAAACAAACCTGAAAAATTCAATGTGCACTGAGCAGTTCCACATTAAACAAGAATGATCACTTGGTTCTTCCCACCCTCCAAAAACCTAACAAAAGGTTAGACATCTGAGCCTAACAAAATGAACACAATTTAGAATACGCTTTCAAGTCACTTCCCTTACACAAAGATCTTAAATAGAACCTGCACCACGGAAACTACTCATTCAGAATTGCAGCATTATATGTCATCACTGAATCAACAGTCCGTGTAGCATTTCAATCTAAGAGAATGTTCTTCACAATATGTCTTTAGCAGTAACAGAAGAAAAAAATCTTCATAGCTCAATACAAGTATAATTAAATTGTTCACTTTGCTGAATCTGGACAATGACTTAAGCACAATCTAAAAATATTTGCGCTACAGCAAATAGGGGAACATTGACTCTTCAATACAATTTATACCACTGGTCCCATTTCACACTAGTTGCTATTAAAATCAGGGTGATTTAGTAAATTGTGTTGCAAAGCCTGTATGTGATAATATTATCAAAAGCCCAGGAGTCAAAAGAAAAAAACTCTCCAAAATCCTAACAGAATGCACAATTAAGAAATAGTTTGCTCATAACATCTTCAATAATGTTGAGAGAGAGAGAGAGAGAAAATACCACCTAAACAGCTCAAAACTTCCATCCTGTCCTGGGCTCCAGCCAACAGAGTGACTACCCGAAGGCTCGAGCCGGGAACACGACTACTGGCCCACTCTACAAGGAGACTGAAATGCAGTGTTCTACTTTTGCAGGGAGGAAAAAGTTTACTATACAAATCACTTCTCACGCCCATTTAGGAGAAATGATTTACTTTGTCCAAGTCACTCAAAAATATTTTTTAACATAAAAGCAAGCTGTTCACACCTTTGTCAGAAAGCAGACATTTCCCCTCCATGAATCAGGAAGCAGGCACATTTTTTTCCTGTCCACCCTCAATGACAATTGAACTTCAGGTTCCTGTGCTTGCCATGTCTGTCAATGAAATCCAACAGGGAGGCCAATATAGCAATGATAATTCAAGATTAACTTACATCCCAATGGGTTTGGACCAGCTACTGCAGAAAGCTTATCGAAACTGCAGTTAGTACCGGGGGGGGGGGGGGGGGGGGAGAAAACCCCATTCACATAGATAGGAAAGTGCCAGCAACTCTAAATTCTCCGATGTTATCATTTCAGAGGATCTGTCCTGAGCTCAGCACACAAGTGCCATTATTAAGAAAGCACGGTAGCACCTCCACTTCCTTAGAAATTTGCAAAGATTTGGCATGCTATCTAAAACTTTAACAAACTTTGATAGATGAGTGATGGAGAGTATGTTGACTGGTTACATCACAGCCTGGTATGGAAACACCAACACTCTCAAAAGGAATATCCTACAAAAGTAATGGATACTGCCCAGTCCATCACAGGTAAAGCCTTCCCCACCATTGAGCACTGTTGCAAGAAAGCTGCATCCATCGCAGACCCCCCCCCCACCCCCATCCAGGCAATGCTCTGTTCTTGCTGCTGCCATCAGAAAGAATGTACAGGAGCCTCAGGACTCACACCATCAGGCTCTTGAAACAGAGGGGAGAACCTGTGGACTCACTCTCAAGGACTTTTCATCTTATGTTCTTGGATTGACTGTGAATGCCCGCAAGAAAACTAACTGTAAAGTTGTATATGGTGACATGTACTTTGATAATGAATCTACTTTGAAGATAGCACTCTACACTAATGTTATACAGTAAGAGACATATTCCTACCAGTATTATACCGTTAAGACAATTAAACCAGCATCCATCAGTACTGTAGTATATAATACTGTATTAGCTACCCACAACACTGCATCCTGGTATACAGTAGCAGACTTGCCCACTTGTACTGTACCCTAGTGTTGTAACAGACCTGTCTACCACTATACCATGTTAAAACGATAACTATACCATCCCCAATATTGTACTGTTACAAAAAACCCATCCCCACCATTCCACCCTAATGTTGTACGGTAACAGACCTATCCTTATGAGTACTGCACCGTGATGATACACAGCGAGATCTGTCTTCAACAGTGTAATAGATCTGGCTCTATGACTGGATATGTAGTGGATGGAAGGGGGAAGTTGTGTTCCATAGTTGATCAGCAAACAAAACCTCCACAACATTCTTCATACCCTACAGACTCACAGCACTTGTTTTGAAAATCGGAGTTGCCACTTTTTTTTAAAAATTGGAATTGTCCTAAAAATTACCCACAAACTACTGGGAAGCCTACAACAGGATCACCAATCATGGGATAGAAGCAAACCTAGCCAAGCTGTGGGCCACATGGTGCCAATTCCATGGTCTGTCTGTAATCAGCATCCAGCATGCCGTGTTTCTCAGTTGTAATGGCAATCTAGAAGTCAGATACCCATTTTCAAGTTTAGAATTTAATAATCAAAAAGCTTGGATTCTGATAAATTCAGAAAATCCTCATTCCCAGCATTTATTTTATTTTCCTTTAGAGATACAGCATGGAACAGGCTGTTCAGCCCACCAAGCCGTGCTGCACAGCAACACACCAATTTAACCCTATCCTAATCACAGGGCAACTTACAATCACCAATCAACCTACTACCTGGTATGTCTTTGGACTCTGGGCGGAAATGGAGGACTTGCGCACATGGAAAAAATGTACAAGCTTTCTAACAGAGAATGCCAGATTTGAACTCCAATCTTCGACGCCGAGCTGCATTAACATTATGTTAATCGCTACACTACCATAGCGTGCGAAAAAAACGGGAGTATTGGAACTCAAAACATTCCATCCATTTACTAATTCCATAAATACTGCACATTCTGAAACCTATCGATATTGATTCAAGAAATCATAGCATACGCTTAGGACATCAGAAACTAACAGTAATACCTGTCAAGAGGAATGTTGGATACTAGCTCCTTTGGTTTATGTTTGAACATCTATAATACCTTATTCAAGATGTGTTTGGTGCAGAGAGAAAGGTTCTCATTTTTTGGTCTACTAATAAGTTAAAAATTTGCCAGTTGCTTTAAGTGTGTTTGAATAAATAGAATAACGTTTAAAATTCTATGGATAGCAAATGAAATACTTCGGGGAGAGGATAACATCAATTTTGACCAATGTTCAACCCCAGCTGAGCCACAAGTTAAAGAAAACAAAAAGATACGTTTGAATGCAAGTTTAGCTCACACTAAAAATGTTACAGTCCTCAACGTCCCAGCCAACAATACTTCAAAACACAAAAGTTGCACTGTTGATGAGATCCTGTTTTGACAGCAGATTGTTAGTAGCTGTAGAGGGATAACGGTGTGTCTTCTTCCATCATGTCATCCTAGAAAGGCAAGAAAATATTAGGTTAGAAAACACGTAAAAGGACCCTTCCTCCCATTTAAGAAATACTCCACTTTCAAGAACTCTTTCACTTCATGCACCATCCTTCATGCTAGACGCCAAATGGAGACTGCACACCCTGTAACTAATTGGTGATAGAATCACCACAGCACAGGAGTTCAGTCTATGTTAACCATCAAGGACCTACAGGTATATACTAATCTCCTCACATTTAATAAACTCTCCCCACGTTGCACCATTCACCTACACAATGACTAATTAACCTAGCTGTCTGCATTTTCTATGATGAGAGAATATCAGAATATGGATGACAGAAAAATGGAAGGCTATGTGGGAGAGAAGGGGCAGATTGATCTTGGAGTAGGTTAAGGTCAGCACGACATTGTGGGCCAAAGCGCCTGTGCTGTGCTAGATTGTTGTTGTGTTCTATGATGACCAGGAAGAGTGTACAAACTTCACACATACACACCAGAAAGGACTGAACCCAGGAGTGGGGTAGCATCACCACTAGCTGTACTATTGCCTTCAGCATTTCTCCCAAGGCACAGTGGAGACATTCCATCTGAATGGCTTATTAGCACAAAAATCTATCACATGATCTGCATCTGGCGGGGTAGAGATACATCTCTACCTTTTGAGGGTGCAAGGTGCTCCTTCCCTCCGCTAGCCTGCTGGCCACTCTTGGGCAAGGTGTAACATCTGCTTAGCCCCCTGATCAGGGTTACATGAAGCCATGGGAGATGGTCGTATGAGCAGCTGGTGCATATCACCAGTCCTGGTTATACAACCATTGACACCAGGCAGACAATCTCTGAAGAGTACAAATAATGGCTGGGTACACCCATCTTGTAAACACACTGCCCAGAAGCCAATGGCAAAACACTTCCGTAGAAAAGTTTACCAAGAATAATCATGGTCACTGGAAGACCATGATCACCCATGTCATACAACAGGGCACATAACAAATGAACCATCTGCCTGAGAGTAACAAATTCTGACATACTTAAGGATAGGCTTTAGTCACAATTAACAAATGTGTTTTAGACAAAACAAAGAATACACACATTTCATTCACCATTCTTTAGCATAGTCTCCTCTCTGGAACTGGTGGGCTTTTGTGCCGTTATATCTAGTCCTGCTGGTATTCTAACAAACTAATGTAGAAAGTGCCAAGATTGTCAAAATCCTTGGATTGATTTCCTTGGATGCGGAACAGTTGCCATTACTGAATTCAAATGGGAATGGTGTGTCCAGTCACACAAACAGGTTTATAGTTTGTTGTTTCATATGGCATTCACACTTCTAATTGAAGTGTGGCCCGGGAGGGGCAGATGGAAGTCTGTCCATTTGGGATTAGTTTATAGTGAACTGTCAAAATGCAACGCACAGCAAGGCCCTTCAGCCCAAATCATCCATGCTGACCAAGTTGTTATTCGAGCTAGTTCCATTTCCCTGCAATTGTCTCACATTCTTTTAAACCTTTCTAACCCTGTGCCTAGGCAAAGTGTATCTGTACAAGCCTCTATGACCATGTCTTGCTGCCATTCCAAATATCCACCATCATGCGTGGAAGAATTGAACAAGTCCCTTTTAAATCTTTTCTCCTCACCTTAAACTTGTATTATACTCCTGTTGGCCAGAAAGAATGACAATTTTCAAATCAGTGAATTCAAATGAATCAAGGACAGTGGAAGCAGTCTTTGTTCTTGCCGTGTGCTTGAGGGATGGAGGCTGCCATTTTGTGAAGACACTCGATTCTCCATTTTGTGAGCTTGACATGCTGGACTTGATTAGTGTTTTAAAGAAGGCACAAAGACTCTTCAGGTAACCTGCTGGACTGGAGGTCATTTCCAAATAAGGAGTTGTTTGTGAGGTGTTCTTTGGTTGGCTACAACATGCAGACTTGTGAATGCCTGAGGCGATTCAAACTCATTGCTGACTGAGAACAAAGAGCCATGAGTCAGCAACTGTCCCTTGATGGGAAGAGGGTAATAGATGGATGCTGGCTTGGACCAGAGCCAATGACCAGGTGTTAAAGGCCAGACACATGAACTGCGGCCAATGACACGGGAATGCGACATTTGAATTGATAAGCAATGGATATAGAAGTGGATGCTTTGTGTGTGCCGGTGGCGGTAACTTCGAAGAATAACCATCGCAGATACAAGTGAGAAGAACCCTGCGTGAAGCACAAGGAGAGTGAGTCGGGACCATGAGGAACAAGGAGCGCCTGGCCAGCATAAATTCCTCCGCCCGGATAATTCCTTTGCTATTCTTTGACTATCCAGGAGAGTCAGGGATACTTAGCAGGTGTGCACACAAGGTATTTAGTGTATGAATTCACGTATTAATTAGTTTGAACAATAAAGGTAATTGTCAGTAAATACAGATCTCTCTGTGCCTCATTCAGAATCATTGGAAGAGGTAGAAGCGGTATCTCTCTCTCTCTTTTTCCAACAGAGCTGGTGTCCCTGGGTGGGCTCGAGGTTAAATCTCTTGTTGAGTCAGCACGAGACTTGAGCCGGACCACGTGGGTGAGAAACAGAGAAATCGGGGCTGGGTAACTGGTTGGTAGTGACCCAGGATGAAGAATTTAGGGAAATCTGCAAGTCCAAAGGACTTGGATAGTTTTGATTGGAGGGAATTGGAGGAACACTCCCATACCCTGGGAATAAAAGGCAGACCATTCACTTTATCTATATTCCTTGTGATTTTATAAACCTCAGCAAAGTCACCCCTCAGCCTCCTATGCTCCCAGGAAGTATTACAAAAAGTTAATATGATGCTTAGCTAATTCTGCATGATGCAGAGAAAAATGGAAATCCCACAGAAGTTCTGCTGCAATGGGAGAAAAGGCAAAAACAGCCTAACAAAAGTAAACAATGTGACAGAACTGTCGATGACACATCCCCCAGTTACTGCCAATTTCTACATTGCATTATATGATGATGAATCCCCATTCGTTCCTTACAAAGGGAGCAACACCAGACATTTTAGGGAGTTTTGGCAGCTGAGCCTTAGTCAGGATCTAGCTTTCCCATACTGGCTATTGCATGTAAAGGGAGCAGCTCATGGGTCCAGTGAAGGCCAGACAAGGGCCTGGACCCTGGAATTATAAAAAGCCCTGTCACTTCTTTGTTTGTAGGGCAAAAAGGGAACTGAGTTCAAGGTGGAGGACAGGATCTTTAGCAACATCCTCCATTTGAGTCCATGGACAGACCAGCAGTGAAGCAATCAATTTTACAGGACACTTCAGTACTCCAGACATGTAAACAGGGTGCCCTCCAACTCATTCAGCAAACTACACCAGGGTGCTAGCTGGCTCAAAGAAATTTCCAACAATACTACATCAAATGATGTTCACCCACTTACTGATTCCAGAAAAAAACAGATCGAATCTGCTCAAATGATTAGTCTAACGCACATTTTAACTGTACAGTTACAAAATAATTATTGAAAGAAATTCAACACATGTACAAAATTACTGAAGTGGAAGCCCACTTTACTTTGACAAAAGAGAGTTTAACACAGTACACTGAAAACAAGAACTGCAATGCCAGAACCGTTAGCTTTCTTACCATTGGGAGCTCATGAAGGCGCCTAAATTCCGGTTGGTTGATTCGTTGCCGATACTTCAGATATCCAAGAAGTGAAACAATTCCAATTATTATGAAGAAAACTGTAATCATTCCTATAACCAGGGGATCCATTTTGTTTAGATTAGAAGCTGGCTTCCCTGCAAAATGGAAATTGGAACAGCTTGAAATTAAGCAAGTTGTTTTCCTCTACAGCACTAGTTAACATTAATTTATTGGCTTACGTGTAACAAAACAGCTCTAATCCCTCTCCTTCATCAAGAGTCAGAAATTCCTCGGTGTTATCTTTTCAGAGGACCTATCCTGGTTCCAGCACTTACAAAGTGCTATTACAAAGAACACATGGCAGCACCTCTACTTTCTCAAAAGTTTGCGAAAGCTTTGACAAACTTCTATAGATGTGCAGTGGGGAGTATTTTGACTGGTTGCATCACGGCCTGGTATGGAAACACCAATGCCCTTAAGTGGAAAAGCACACAAATACTACTAGATACGGCACAGTCATTCATGGATAAAGCTCTCCCCATGAATGAGCACATCTACAGGGAGCACTGTCGCAGGAAAACAGTGTCCAAAGAACCCCACCATTCAGGCCATGATCTCTTCTCACTGCTGCCTTCAGGAAGGAGGTACACCACCAGGTTCAGGAACAGTTATTACTGCTCAACCATAAGGCTCTTGAACAAAGGGAATAACCTCACTCACCCCATCACTGAATTATTCCCACAACCAATGGACTCACTTTCAGGGACTCGTCATTTCATGTTCTCGATATTTACTGCTTGCTTATTATTATTTGTTTCTTCAAATGCCTACAAGACAATGAATCTCAAGGTTTAAATTAACAAGCATTTTGGGTCAGTCTGCACTGTGGAAGACACTAGCAGTAAGCCAGAAATTCAAGTGTGTCAGGGGGCAGATATGAGTGTAGTTGCTATTACTAAGGAGAAAGCGCCAGGAAGCTGAAAGGTCTGAAGGTAGACAAGTCACCTGGACCAGATAGACTACACCAAGCATTCTGAAAGACGTAGCTGAAGAGATTGAAAAAAATTAGTAATGATCTATCAAGAATCTCTAGATTCTGGAATAGTTCCAGAGGACTGGAAAATTGCAAATGTTACTCCACTCCTTAAGAAGGGAGGGAGTCAGGAGAAAGGAAATTATAAGGCCAGTTAGCCTGACTTCAGTGGTTGGGAAGATGTCGAAGTCCATTATTAAGGGTGAGGTTTCAGCGTACTTGGAGCCCCTTAATAAAGTAGGCCAAAGTCAACATGGTTTCCTTAAGAAAATATCTTGTCTGCCAAATCTGTTGGAATTCTCTGAGCAAATAACAAGCAGGACAGACAAAGGAGAGTCATCAGCTGTTACTTACTTGGATTTTCAGAAGGCCTTTGACAAGGTTCACACAGGAGGCTGCTTAAGAAGCTACAAGCCCATGGTATTACAGGAAAGATACAAACACGGATAGAAGATTGGCTGACTGGCAGGAGACAAAGAGTGGGAAAAAGGGGCTACTCTAGTTGGCCGTTGGTGACTAGTGGTATTCCACAGGGGTTGGTATTGGGACCACTTCTTTTCATGTTATATATCAATGATCTGGATGACAGAATTGATGGCGTTATGGCCAAATTTGTTGATGATACAAAGATAGGTGGAGAACAGGTAGTTTTTTTCCTGCCTCCCCTCAGCACACAACAGGAGCATTCACAATCCCGACTGGCACCCTCACTGCTAACTGTGCAATAAGAAAATTAAATGAAAAACAAATCTACAGCCTGCACCCCCCCCATCCCCCCGTTTCAGAGCCTTAACTCTCCACTCTAACAGTGGCCCACTCTCACGATGACTGCTCCATTTAAACCTAAATTCTTTTTTATTAGCACTTGCCAAGTGGCTACAGTTAGTCTAATGTCTCCTTAGGAACTGTGGTACACAGGATGTCCCAACTGTCCCCACTCACTTCTTTTCAAATCCCTCCCCTGCTTTGCACAATCCAACATCTTCTCCGGAACTGTGACAAGCAGAACGTCAACAAAAGGATAACAGAGGACAAGTTCAAGTGACCAAAATTCCTTTCTAAAATATACATTATCTGTTTAATGGATAGGGGGCGGATGAGAGAATATTCTTCTCAATAATCCAGTTGATTGCTTCTTTAAGTATTTTTGTGGATACTATGATACTACAGTACATGTGTCTAATCAAAATGCACACAGAAACTGTCACAACGAAGCACAGAAGAGCCCAATAAGTATGTTCTACGATTTTAGTATTTGTTAAACTACATTAGTAATCAGGAAGTTTAAGAGTACAAATCCCATCTAAGTTGTAAACCAATTAGTCCATGTAATCTGTTCTCTGGGAACTCTATTCTGTAACTCTATTTCACTGTCTTCAAGAAATGAACTGGCTTCTAAATTACCTACCATTCACCATCTTTTTGCCATTGGCCATACTGTCCTCATTCTGCTGTGTAGAAAATAACTTGGTTGTTTTGTTGATGATTGTCTGACTTGTGACAATTCCTGTGGCTTGGGTGGTGCTAGGTCGGCTGGTGGGCGTAGTTTCTGTGGTGGTGGAAATCCCAACAGGGGTACTGGATGTCACTGTAGTCGGCGTGGTCTTGGATTCCTGCAAAGTTGTTAGCACTTGCGGAGTTTCAGATTCTGCCATAGTGTCATTGGCCAATTCTGAAATGGGAAAAAATACTCATTTATGTAAACTGTTTTAGGATCCCTTAATTCAGAAAGTGTAGCTCCTCTCCTACCCAAGTGGCAGCTTGATAGAAAAAGATAACAACAATTGTGTTCAAAGAGACAAAAACCTCAAAACAAGTCAGATACACTACAGATCATTGGCTGAGTTTCACATTCAATCACAGTCTCGGTTCATAATTGAAAATGTTTTGCATTATTATAATAAGAAAACTTCAGGAGTGATCACCAAGATTGAAATTTGATAAGCATCTTGCAGAAGGACTGACCTATTTTCAGTTTCTCCCAGAAACTTTACACCACTCCCAATGATATTTTTACCCCTAAAATTCTTGGGTTTGTCTTTTATGTTATGAGTCAGTTATGTTATCATACCAATGCAGAGGCAGTTGACAACCAAGCTATTAATCCAAAACCAGTGAGACAAATAGATGTCATGCCAATGAGGGGGATCTTGTGTAGACCTTACTGGTAACACTGATCCACTGTAAGAAACATACAGGTGGTCCCCATTTTTTGAATGTTTGCTTTACAACAGCTCGCTGTTACAAAAGACCTACATTAGTACCTGATTTTGCTATCCATAGAGGATTTTCGCTTTGAGAAAAAAGACGCCCGCTTTATATGTGTGTTTACCCTGAGAAAGATTACCATGACCGTAAAGCCTCACACAGGCAGTTGTGCATATGCGTGTACGTGCGTAGGTGTGTACCTGCCGATTTTTTCCTCCAAATCGATTTCAGCTCACTGTCTTCCCAATTTTGATAAGTGAAACTACACCATACATAAAATATTTCCACTTTATATAGGCTGTATATTTATCATATCATTTCTGCTTTTACTGTATGTTGATGTTATTTTAGGTTTTATGTGTTATTTGGTATGAGTTGCTTTAATCTTTTTCGCTCCTTATGGAGCACAGGGCCTTAAAAAAAGTCCTCCACTTCCTGCGATCTCTAGCAGATGTTTTTGCAGTCTCCCAAGTTTGGCCGGTGGCTTTCAGTCCATCCAAAAGCCTACGCCTCCAGGTTTGCTTTGGGCGACCTCTTCTTCTCTTCCCTTGTGGATTCCATTCGAGTGATTGTTGAGTGACATTCGACTGGCACTTCCTCAAGGTGTGGCCGACCCATCTCCACTTCCTCCTCCTTATCTGGAATACAATGGGCTCTTGGTTTGCTCTCTTCCATAGGTCTAGGTTTGACACTCTCTCATACCACTTGAGGCGGAGGATCTGCCGGAGGCATTTGTTGAGAAGGTCTGGATCTTGTTGCAGCTGGTGTTAGTGATTCTCCATGTTTCGGATCCATATAGCAGGATGGCTTTCACATTGGAGCTGAATATACGGAGCTCAGTTTTGACAGAGATGGCCGTAGATCTCCAAACAGGTCGCAGGATTGTGAAGGCATGTTGGGCTTTTCCAATCCTTGCTCTGATGTCCTCATCTGTACCTCCTGATTTACTGGTTTTGCTTCTGAGGTAGGTGAATTTGTCTATATCTTCAACTATATGTCCTTCAATCCATAATGGCTCCTCCTATTTGTTATTAATGCATAGAACTTTGGTCTTCTCCTGACTGATCTTAAGGCCTACTCGCTGTGAGGTCTCTCCCAAGGAATCTACTTTTTTCTGCACATCTTGAAGCCGGGGTGAGAGAAAAGCGAGATCATCTGCAAATACCAGGTCTTCCAATTTCCCTGTTAATGTCCACTGGATGCCTCTCTCTGAGCCAACATAGGCTGTACTTGTAGCCCAGTCGAGTACCACAAGAAAAAGTAGAGGCGACAGCAGGCATCCCTGTCTGACTCCAGTAGTGACCAGGAACTCTTCGGACAGTCTCCCATTGTGGATGACCCTGCATGAGAAGCCATCATAAAGCTGCTTGATGATATTCACCATCTCTTCTGGTACACCATAGTGTCGTAAGATGCTCCACATTGACTTTCTGTCCAGGCTGTCAAATGCCTTCTCAAAATCAATAAAACACACATATAGTGGAGTTTGCCATTCTATTGTCTGCTCCACAATGACTCTAAGTGTAGTTATCTGGTCAATGCATGATCTCTCTTTCCTGAACCCTGCCTGCTCATCTCTAAGTCTCTGGTCAATGGCATCTTTCATCCGCTCCAAGATGACCCCGGTGAGAACTTTGCTAGGAATGGACAACAAGGTGATCCCCCTCCACTTGCCACACAGTGAAAGATCTCCAGATTTTGGCAGCTTCATAAGAAGGCCCTTCTTCCAATCTGATGGGATCTCTCCTGTTCTCCATATCAAATTCAACAGTATATGCAACCTCTCCACCTCTCCACCCTCTTTCAATGCTTCTGCAGGAATGTTGTCTTCTCCAGCAGCCTTGCCGTTCTTCAGGCTTTTCAGGGCTTTTCGAATTTCTTGCTTGGTGATTTCACCTATATTGATGTTGAGTGGGTCTCCAGGCTCCAGGTCAGGTGGGTTCTGTGGTAGTGGTCTATTCAATACTTCGGGGAAGTGTTCCTTCCATCTCGCCAGCTGATCTTCAACCGAAGTGAGCAGATGGCTTGTCTTGTCTCTAACAGGTCTGTTGAAATTGCTTTTCTTCCCTCTCAAAAGTTTAGTTGTCATGTAGAGTGCCTTGAGGTCCCCTTTACTGACCGCTGTTTCTGCTTGCTGTGCTATTTCATTGAAGTATGACCTCTTGTCCTTTCTGAGCTGTTTCTTCACCTCCTTGGCCATCATGCTGTACCTGTTGGTGGCGATTTGTTTCTGTTGCCGGGTTCCGGCCCGATTCAACTCCTGTTTGAGCTTTTTCCTCTCCTCCACCTTCTGCCATGTCTCGTCCCTGATCCAAGGTTTACTGTTGACTGGTGGTCTTCCCAGTACTTCTTCGCAGGCTCCTACAGTGGCCTGCTTGAAGGTAATCCAGGCGTGTTCTGCTGTTCTCTCATCTTGTTCCTCTATTTGAAGAGCCCCAAAGCCGTTTTGCAAGGCGATGTGAAAATCTTTCTTGTTCTCTTCCGTCTGTAGTTTTCTAACATCAAACTTTATTCGCGTGTTCTGTTGCTTCTTCTTGGCTGATAGCTTCACATTCAGCTTTGCAACAACCAAATGGTGGTCAGATCCAATATCTGCTTCTCTTTTGGCTCTCACATCTTGCAATGAACTTCTCCAGCGCTGGCGGACTATGACGTGATCAATCTGGTTCTCTGTTTGATGGTCAGGCGAGACCCAGGTTATTTTGTGGCAGCGTCGGTGGGGAAAGAGGGTACTTCCAATGGTCAGTTCGTTGAAGGCACAGAAGTCGGTAATGAGTTCTCCATTTTCATTCATATTCCCCAAACCATTCTGGCCCATCTCTCTCTCCCTGCCAGTGTTATCGCTACCTACTTTGGCATTCAGATCTCCCATGACGATCAACATATCTTACTTAGGTACCTTTCCAACTACTGCTTGAAGCTGGGTGTAGAAGAGATCTTTTTCTTCTTCCTCTGTGTTGTTAGTTGGGGCGTAGCACAGGATAATGGATACCTTCTGGAATCTGGACTCGAACCTGGCTGTGATGATACGGTCGGACATTGGTTCCCATTCTATCAAACTTCTGGCTGCTTCTTTGAACAACATCAGGGCCACACCAGTCTCATGCGGGTCTTCCTCTTTTTCTTTGCCGGAATAGAGCAGAGTTTCTCCTGTCTGCAGTTTGGTCTCACCAAAAGTATTCCACCTTGCTTCGCACATGCCCAGGAGTGTGAGGTGGTATCGGTTCATTTCCTTCTCTGCCTGTGCGCACCTACCTGTCTCCCAAAGCGATCTCACATTCCACTTTCCGATTAGGATAGATTTCTTCTGTGAGAGCAGCTTTGGAACCTCCATTTTGGTTTTCCTCGGGTGAAGGAGGGTTGTCAGCCCTGCAGCTTCCTGATGGGTTTGGTTGCAGCGCGTCATCAGCCTCCTGAATGGGGCCCTGCTTTTCCCAAGATCTGGGTTAGTGGTTGACAATCTGTTGACGGTTTCTGTAACAATTGCTTGTTTTACGTGAATGGGTTGTTAGTCCATTGCACAACCCCCAGCCTGGAGGGCCAGGGGTTTTCTGTCGGGGTCACTTTCCCCTAGGCGATGGCATTTCCATGCTAACGAGCTCCACCTGCCCGGGTTTGAAATCAGAGTTTACCCTCTCCTAGATAGGCTGCCATCCAAGGCTAACGAGTCCTATCTACCCGGGTTTGGAATCGGAGTTCCTTCTCCTAGGCTATGTTGGTTCATGGCACCTTCTTCCATATCATCCGGTGTATCCCTCGGTATGAGTCGGTAGGTTACTTTTTGGGTCTGGGAATGTTCAAAAATTTTTCCCGTATAAATTAATGGTAATTGCTTCTTCGCTTTACGGCATTTCGGCTTATAAACAGTTTCATAGGAACGCTCTACCTTCGGATAGCGGGGGAAACATGCATCTCTACCAGGTTAGAAGCTACTAGTTTCATAAACAACCAAGATCAAGAACCAAGTTAACGACCTCCAATGCCATTTACAAATATTGTTTAAAACTGGTAGATTTAACACAGTGAAAACCAATAATGCTAATGTATTCTAAAAAGAGGAAGCTGAAGAGATTGTGGATGTGACTTTGAAACATTTCCTGGATTCTGGAAATGTGCTGACAGAAAAGCCACAAATATTAACACAGTTGTGCAAAAGTGAAAAACAACAGGGTTTTCAAGGCCAATTAACCTCAAGTTAGTTGTTGGAAAACTGCTGGAATCCACTATTAAGGTACTGATCGAAGAACACCAGTCTGAGCACATTATAAGATTAGCTTCATTTGTCACATGGACATCAAAGCATCGAAAAGCACAGTGGAATGCACTGTTTGCATCAATGATCAACGTAGTCTGACACGTGCCGGGGAAGCCAGCCAGTGCCACCACGTGCCCAGCACCAACGTAACATGCCAACACTTACTAACCCTAACTCATGTCTTTGGAATGTGGGAGGGGACTGGAGCACCAGGAGGAGACCTTCACGGTCATGAGGAGAACTTATAGAGAGCAGCAGCAATTGAACCCCACCACTATTTTATGAAAGAGAAATTGGGCTTAACAAATATATAAAGAAAAGTGTTGGGTTGGTACTAGCAGTATGAAGGGAAGCTAGTGGAGCTGTATGGTGTGCAAGATACGGATTCTGGGATTGAAGCCAACGTATTACTTTGGACACAGGAGTAACAGAAAGAAAATAAAGGAAAATATTTAACTACATGAGATTTTTTAAATAGTAGGTGTCGGAGATCTGAAATCAAAAGAACAGAAAATGCTGGAAATACTCGGTGGAAGAGAAACAGGAAAAGTTTCAGGTTGAAGACACTAAGAACTAAAAAGGAGGCAAAAGAAACCTGTGAAGCTGCAATAAAGGGTTGGGGAAGGTGATGTCACCAATAGAGCAAAATTGGGATGACCATGGGAATTTGCAAACAAGTTAATCTGGCAAATTGGTGAGTGTCATGACAAGGCAGATGATGAACGAAATGGGAGCAGCTGGAGGATGACAGCAAAGAGAAAAAGAAGTGAGACGGAAGAATGTGGAGCAGGAGGACATACCATGAGGCCAGGCTGGGCACATTCTCCACTCTCATATACAAAAGGGAAAAAAAGCTGTCCTACTATTACAAATACAGAAGGCTGCAACATGAAAATGAAGTGTCACTGCTCGTTTTGGTGCCACAGACCAGCAGGTCAGTGAGATTGAGAAGAGGGATCAAAGTGGCAGGTAACAGGAAGCTCAGGATCACCCTGCAGAATGAACCCGGGAGTTCCACGGAGCAACCACCTCTCCCTTTCCCACTGTACAAGGATCCAAAACAGTCTTTCCAGGTGAAGCTTCAACTCTTGTATCTAGTGTCCTGCATTCTGCGTACACACAACGTGATCACGTCTACACAATAAGGCAAACAGACTGGGTGCTTGGGTGTGCATCAGTCATCCATCTGTAATATTAATTACAGTCAGCTTTCTATTCCTCCCTCCCCCATCCAACACCCCCAAGAGCGGAGGATGTGCCCAGCCTGACCTCACACTCTTCGATTCACAACTCCCACTTCTGCCTGGGTTCTTTTGTCCATATTCCCAATATCTAACTGTTCCCATTCATTCAATGCCCAAAATAGCTTGTTATCATGGTACCTCCATCATCACCCTGAGACAAACCACTTTCCCCATCCTCCTTGCAAATTTACAAGCTTCTGTCTCCTTCAAAGTGTAGGCGAGGGTCTTCAACCTTAAACATTGACTGTTTCACTTCCCAGAGATCACCCGAGTTGCTAAGTACTGTATTGTACAAAAGTCTTAGGCATCCTGGCTATATTTTACACACACACACACACCCCACCCCCCAAGACATTTGCATACAGTTCTTTTATTTGATTTTTATGGAATGAAGTGACTATCTTATATAAACAAAATGGGCCTGTTCTTTGGAGCTTTGGAAGGATAAGATGTAATCTTAACAAAACAATGAGGCTTATCGGCATAAGTGTTCTGACAACATTTCACTTACTGAGGAGGTTCAGAATGAGAAGGGATCATCTGAGGAACACGGGTTGATTGCTAAACGTTGAGTGGAGGAGAAATTTACTCTCTAAAAGCTGCAAATCCTTGGAAACTCCTACCTTAGACAATTGTGGATACCATTACTGATTGTGTTCAGTTTGAGCTGAATTTTCTTTTTGATTGAGGGAGCCCTGAGTGTTATGGGGAGAATAGGTATAATGAAATAAAAAGGAACGAAGGCCAAATTCTGACCAGCCATGAACTTATGACATGGAAGAACAACCTGAAGGGCATTACAGCCTGCTCCTGCTCCACAACAACAGGAGTAGCAGATAATTGAAAGCTTCATCACTTAAACTTGATATATTTAAAAGGAATCACACTATTCAATGGACCAATTCTTTCAGTGCTCCATCTCTTCATAACTGCTAATTAAATGTTGAACTTAATTTTAGGAAAGCTTTCATGGTGCAAGTAACAACGTTTTCACTTTTGCAACTTTAAAATAAAGTTTTAGTTTCTCCAAGAATCCACAGCACTGAAGAGATATTGATGATGACATCAACAATGCATATTTACAAGTGAACAAGCTCTTACCTTTCGATCCCTCGTGCTCTGTAGGTGTTGTAGGAGACATCTTCTTTGGCTCAATTGTTGTCTCGTACCCAGATCCTTGCACAGTTGCATCCATTTTCCTGGTCGTCCTCATTTGCTGTGGGATGCTTGTCACCGCAACGGTGGATACAGCTTTCACAACGTGACCATGACTCTCAGTCACATAAGGACCTACAGTGACATTCACTGTATCTGTATTGAGGCTACTGGTGCTTGTAGGACTCACAGTCGGTTTGCTAATTCTGATTTGTGTTTCACTTCCTGCCAGAGGGTCTCCATATGTAACACTAGTAGCCATTTCATTTTTTTGGGTGAGTTCGCTCATCTCTGCATTGTGAGTTAAAGCACTAACAGTTGAATTTTCCATTGGAGTAATAAAACCAGTTCCATTTTTCAGGCTTGGTGCAGAAGAATGACCCATTACGTCCAGGTTGGTATCATGGCTTATATTACTACTGGCTGTATGTTCTGTCGGTTTAACTAATCCCTTTGTACTTGATAGCAGATTAAACAAAGGTGTGGTATTGCTCGGTGCCCTTTCCGTTGAACCAAATGGCTCTTCAGTAGAATTTTCTTGAAAGAGAACACATTAGAAAATAGTCAACAGGAAGCTTAGTTAAGATTGTTGTTCTGGTCATTAGTATCAAAAGTCTAAGTGTAATCATTTAGCCTGACCCATTTCTCATACATTATGAAGATAAACTCATCAACCCCTCAGATATTTCTTTCGGTACATCATTCCAACTTCAAATCAAAGCCAAGGTATTGTTTTGAAATTCTGAAGATATCATTTTTACTCTACATAACTATCAGGGATTACAGAACCACCTTGAAAGAGCAAAGATAGGGCGAATAGCATGGCAAGCAAACACTGATGTTACCAGAAACAAAAATGGTGTTAGAGAGTGGTGGTGAGAGGTGATTCTACCTCAAGCACAATGTACTTGTACACTTAGCTACAGACTCCCCATATTCATTCACACATCCTCTTCCAAAACAGCAATCTACCTACACAATTACAACAGAACAGAAAATGGCTGTTCAGATATTGATGGGGGTTGATACCCACTTTTGGTATTGCAAACCCGCAATCCCGTACCTCTGCTCCATCTCTAGACTGTGGCATATTTCTCCCGCAGTGCCTAACTCATGCCCTTTTGAAGGAACTAAATAAATCTGTTTCAAATCCCATACAACAAAATCTTAACAGCTCTGAGCAAATGCACTCTCCTTACATTTTCAATGAACATTAAACAAATCAAAATTAACAAGCAGCAAATCTAATGTTGGTTCTAGTTTCAACATGGCTCGAAGTGGATATAAATTACAATGTAAAATAACCCATAGTCGAGCATAATATTTTAAAGCAGAGGTAATCAAAATACATAAATATCTAGAGGCACAGCTCCCACTTTGCACTTTGGCTACACTGTCACTGGTTTGACAGTGTTTGAGTCCACACGGGCCTTCACAGCCTCATTAACATTCTATTAACTGCATAATCTAGGCAGAAATATTCCCATTAATGCTTTACAAAATTTAAATTTCATTTTAAAAAAAATTGAAATAATTTAAATAATAATCAAGTACAGAGGATACCAGTTAATTGGGGCACATAGGGACCAGTACATTTTGGCCCAATTAGCCGAAGTTTCATGGAAATAGTTAAAAGGTGTATATAAGATAAACTACCATTTAACAGATGAACAAACTATGTATTTAAGTGAAATATAAAACAAAATAGAACACAATCAATACTACTACAGTACTATAAAACTGTGTCTTGGTTCCTAATAGTTATTGACGGACGAATTCATGAATTCAATGTTTGTTTGATTGACCGTAAGTGAACAAAATCAGTGCAAACACCTGTGCAGATAACGGACCATCTTCATGGAATGCTTTTGACGATTGTGTCCTCCAAATTTTTATTTTCACTGTAACATTCAAGATGACTGTCGATATTTTCAAATTCTTCATAGTTCTCAACTTGTTGAAATAGTGAAATTGTTTCATTTTCACTCCCGGCCATGTCTTGCATCTTCCAGCCTGAATGCTTGAAATTGCAGTGAGCAAAACAGGTCCGAATGGTCTTGCTACTTATTTCACACTAATTATCAGTCTCCTGACTCAACTAAGTGGCATAGTACCCTAAATAAATGAAAAATCCTGATTATTTTCTCAAATAGTTTTTGTTCTTTAAGAGCTGTCCCAAATAAGATGCTGCCCTGATTAACCAATGGCCCAATTAACCAGAATCCACTGTATATTTTTATTCAGGTAAGCACAAGGGTGACTCTGCTAAGGGAGGATTTATCAGCCATCCCTAACTTCCTGCAAGGTGAGTGAAGCCTCCGTCGGTCAGTGTCAGCCATGGAGGGTGCATCCTAGTTGTCTAGATACACAAGCCTGGGGAGTACGATATGGAGAGCAAGCTGTTGCCCATGTAGCAAGCTCCCCCTCTGCATGTACCTGATGAACCCAAAGGAATCACAGCCTGGTACACTTTAGTACCAGCAACATTGCAAGAGTTGCCTCAGGGGCTCCAGCTTTGGATTTCCTCCCACCCCCCTCCGGGTTTACTCCCAAAGCCTACCTCTTCAGTGGCTATAACTTCAAGGCAGCGGAGGTTGAGATCAGAGTTTTCCTTCTCTTCGAAGAGCTGCCAACCATCCTAACGAGCCCCATCTGTCCAAAGCAACTGGCTTTAAGGTGCCAGTCACCTGCCTTTGTCCCTACTCCTGTCAGTAGAAACATTTCTGCTGGGTTTAGTAGCTAAACTACACATGAAGGCCAGGAGCTGGACTTGGTTGTCAGAGGCTATTTGAGACACACGCCATTTGGAGCTTTCAATAGGTATTGGGAGCTTGTCCCCACCACCTCCCCCGGCTATAACAACCTTAAGGTAGTCACCAAATGCAGGATTTAGGCCAATGAATAAATTAGCAGGAAGGATGATGCACGCCTTGCAGGCAAGCTGGTAATTTTTAGTTCCCACATGGCTACTGCCTTTGTAGTCCTATATTGTAGATGTGATCTGTTTGTGGATGTTGAAGAATCGTTTGCAAGTTGCTGCAGTAGCTCCTGTGGATGGAACATCATGCAGCAAGAAAGTAGGGGGATAATCAATGAGCTTCTGATCCTGGATGATATCAAAGTTAAATTTCACAGTAGTACTGTCACTGCTTTTATGAAACAAATGACAGATGCCCTGGCTTAAAGAAAAAGTGAAGCGCTCAGTCTTTTCCTGTAAAGAAACTGAACTAAGACTTGAGAATTTGGAAGTGAAACTGGATTTTGTCTGGTTTATTAATTATTAAAAAATACACACAAGCACTCCATATCTAGCACCGTTCAGTATAGTTTCTTCAAACAGCTTTGAAAACAAAGACAAATTTCATAAGATACATAGAGGTAATCATGTTTTCTTTAATAGAAAGTATGCAGCTCGAGTGGTGGCGGGGAGCGAATAAGGTAAATTCTATCAGAAGCATGAGAAAATCTGCAGTTGCTGGAAAACACACACACACACACACACACACAGTATCTATGGAAAACAGTGAACAGTTGATGTTTCGGGCCAAGGAGGTCTACTGTTTATTCCTTTCCACAGATGCTGCCAGGCCTGCTGAGTTCCTCCAGCATTTAGTGAGTGTTGCTTTGTTAAATTTTTACGTCTGCATTCTATAACTGCCATAAGTCATGACTAAGAACTGAGAGGTAAAAAGTAGAAGTTAAACCCAGCTAGAAATTCATTCTCATCACAGCACAACATCACAGGGCCAGTCCATGTTGTCTTTTATCTGCCATATTCAAGTAAAATGTTTAGAAAACAAAGAATTTGAGGGAAATGGACAGAAATGGAATATTAATGCAAAAACTTTGCAGCATATAGGGCAAGACAAGATATACCAGGCTGAAGACGAGGAGAGAATACAAGGGTAGAATGGGTTGTTTACGAGAACTCTTTTGAGAGTCCACAAGAAGGAATGAAGCAGGAGGTATGTGGCAGGACAGTGTGTAGGGATGGATACAGGTAGGGAGGCGCAGGAGATGTGGGCTGCAACTGTTAGAGAAACTTAAACCTTAATTACTCTCCAATTGTACCTCAAAAACAGTCCCTATCACCGTCTAAATGAACAGAAAATGATAGATGTTATATCTGTTTTGTTAATTATTGCAACACAAACAGGTGGTGGTTTAGGGAGCAGATAACTCCTTCCTTCAAGCTATTGGTACAGCTAAACTATTCTTGCTTCAAATTTACTGACAATACAGCAAGACAACAAAAATTACGCACTACATATCACATTGAAATGCCTAACACATAGTGATGCATTCATTTCAGACAGGAACAGTTGGCAAGTTTCTGAAGTAAAACTAGAATAATATTTGAAATACTCTGGTCAGGCTGCATCTTTATGAACCTCTGACCCGAAACATCAGCTTGTTTCCATTTCCACAGATGCAGCCTAACTGCTGAGTATTTCCCGCAACTTAAATTATTTTCACAGATAAGCTTCTTTCATCACTGTGGGGAAAAAAAAGGATTTATATGGATTGACAAATATCAAACTACTTGCATTACTGTTTGATGCTTTTCTATTTAAAAATAAGTTGTAAGAAGTAAACTTGAAGCAGAGGCCTCCTAAAAACTTGATAGCTTGTTGTTTTTGAAATGCTTCTATTAAATCTGCTACAGGCATCTCAGAAAGAAATGTTTTGATCATTTGGCATCTGAAAATGTACAATCATAATTACCGTAGATGTCGGATTATAAGCCGCTACTTTTTTCCCACATTTTGAACAGCTTTGAACACTGCGGTCTTTACTACGGTACGGCTAATGCATGGTTTTTTTTCATGCCGCCAAAAACATTTTGCCTCGTAACAGTAGACCAATAAAATTGATGAATAGTTCACAGAGGTCCAATGAAATTGTACGATAAATCAAGCGCACTTTCACAATTAAATTATTGTAAATCAGTCATTTGTACTCACCCTCATCAACATGGAAAACACTCGAAGAAAAGCATTGTGCTGCCTTTATGGCAGTTATTTAGTTTATAATATTTTCGCTTAGTAATTCATTTGTTAGTAATTTCTAGTTAAAGATAGAAGTGTTTTAACTATATTTGTTTTCTGTACTACATCGCGGGATGCTATGACATCACACCCGGTTTCGCTGCGTCTTGTGGGAAATACCGGTTTGCGATAAACGGGAAGGTGGGGGGCGAGCGGCATTAGATCTGAGCGAACGCTGCTTTTAAGTTAAAGGCGATCAATAACTTTTCCTGGTAGGCTGCAGTATATATATTTTTTACCAGTCGTTAGGAGATATTGGAATGTTGTTCAGTAAAAAAGTATACGCAACGTATATTTAAAAGTAGCCGCGTTACAGGCACGGTTCGAAAAAAAGCATTTGCAATATGTATTTGTTCATGTTACCATATGGATTTAATTAAAAGTTAAAAAATCCTCACGTGTAATATCTTTCTGTGTAAATATCTCATATTACAACGTGGGACACCTGCGGCCGAAAATCCAGTGCGGCTTGTACAAGTACAAAATTGATTTTCTTTCTAAAATTAGAGCCAGCGGCTTTTAATCAGGTGCGCTCTGTAGTGCGAAATCTACGGTAAATGGGGCTATAGCCACAGCAAAATAAAATATATCTTGGCATTTTCTATCTCCTCCCCATTCCTGAAGAGATACAGCCTTTAGGAAAGCAGGAGATATCAAAATGCCAGGCAACATTTTAATAATAAAAAGCTGCATATGTTGCCCAAGCTAGTCTTGAGCTAACTGGAGACGAATGACAGTTGCTCCATCAATTAGGTTTTGGTAACAATAACCTCAAAGTGACCACGATGATTTTCTGCACACACTCTGAATCCAACTATGCTCAACCTACTGCCTTTCCCGGAGTACAGACGGCCTTTATTGGAAAAGTTACCGCAGCTTCTTGTAGATTCAGTGTCCTTTGATCATCAATCTGTGCTCTCTTTCATTTAACTCTTGTCTATACGTTAGACTGTTTACTGCTTAACCACCGACCTGCTATCCTCTAGTCAACAGCCTGACACTATACCCAGTGGTTTAATAATCAACAGAAAAAAAAGGGAGACTGCAGATGCTTGAATCTGGAACAAAAAAAATAACCTGTTGGAAGAGCTCAGTAAGCTGTGCAGCATCTGTAGGAGGGAAGGAATTGCCACTGGTATTTAGACAAATAACTAATAACAAATAACTAAATAACTAATTACTCTATTGTGCTGCTGAAGATTAAAAGTTGATGAGAAAAGCGCTCTGAGGAGGGGCGTAAAAACACATGCCACTCCGCTGGACAAAACAGGTACAATGGGTACAACATTTCAGAGTGCCAATTGTTGATGTTTACTAAACTGCTGACCATGTAGAACAATGTGAAAATTGAAAATTCAAACAGGGGCAGATGGAGTCTGAACTGAGAAGAGACTGCTAACAAAGGTAGAAATGAAACCAACAATACCCATCCTCCCTCCTCACAAGCAAAACTGAACTTCAGACATTCAAAACAAATTAGCAGCTTCAAGGCTGTAAAATTCTTTGCAATACGAAGTTCTAGTTCTTTGCTGCAAATTCTGAGATCATTTAAGCTTTAAAATTAGGAACTCAAATTTACATTATAATTTGGGCTGCACTTTATTTGGCTTTTAACCTCCAAGTTAAAACAAGCTGCTAACATTTCATGAAACAATATGGCGCAGATTTTCTTTCACTGTCTTACTTTCCAACAAGCATGTGTAGGCTAATATGCAATTATGAATAACCAATAGCTGATAATGTAGTAAAAGAGAGCGATTCAATAGTGGTTTAAAAATTCTCCAAGTACTGCCCATCTGGTTTAAATCTATTCAGCTAAATTACTGGGTCATAACTCACTACCAGCTATGTCCTATATTTAATAAAACCAGTGTTGAGCTCAGCACAGCATAAGAAAATTTAATTTAGCATAAAACTAATTGAAAGAAAGCACAGAGCGGGGAGATACCTTAATAGGGAGACTTTCAATTTGCACTAGGGAGAAAATGTCAAGAGGAATGTCCTCTTTTGTAAATTTTCCAACATTTCCTTTTCCAAGGGTAAGTGAGACAATCCACCAGCATTTCCATGATTAGCTGCACTCTTGAATTTGAAGTTGTAATTGTGTCCTCCAAGAAACAAGAGCCCAACTCTGCATTCGTGCTGCGGCTGTTAGCGCAGCGCCCTTTTGTGCATTGAAAATGGACAATAGTAGTTGATTATCTCTAACGAGGGTAAACTCTCTTCCATACAAGTACTGGTTGAAAAGTTTTACACCCCAAACCAGCCTCAAGGCCTGTCAATCTGAGCATAATTTTTCTCTGCAGCCATAAGGGAATGTGATGCAAAAGCTATGGGGCTTTCACTTCCATCACTCCAAACATTTGACATGGCGGCACCTAAACCATAAGATGAGGCATCATAGGCAAACTTCCCTGTGATTCATAATGTGTGAGTACAGTGTCTGAGTCACCATGTTCTTTTGTCTTTTGGAAAGCCACCTCACACTGCTTTGTCCAATGCTTGTGGAACACACTCACCCATTATAACAACAGAGAAACCCAAAAAACTGTAACTGTGATACATTCTTTGGCCTTGGGGAATCCACCATTGCTTAAGTTTTTTCCCCACACACTTGTGTAAATCTTGTGCATCAATGGTGTGACCACAGTAAGTGATGCTTGATTTAAAGAATTCACATTTGCCATGTCATGCTCTGAGCTCATAATCTTCTGATCTTTTTAACACTGTCTTGAGATTTGGGAGATGCTTCTTGTCATCCTCACTGATAAAAATGCTGTTATCCAGGTAACACTGAGTGCCTGGGCATTCTTGCAGCACCTGGTCCATAGCCTTCTGTCACAGTGCAGATGCAGATGCTGCACCTAAAGTATGACTATTATAGCGATAATACCCTTTGTGATCATTTATGGTGAGAAACACTTTGGACTCTTCTTCCATTTCCATCTGCAGTTAGGCCTCAATTAAGTCCACTATGCTGAAGTGTTTCCCCCAGAAGACTTTGCAAAGATATCTTCTATCCTGGGCAAAGCATATTGATCTACTTTCAGTACTGGCTTGATGGTGACCTTAAAAATGACCGCAGATCCTGACAGGCCCATTCATCTTGACTATTGGGACCACTGGTGTTGCCCATGGGCTCCACTCAACTTTGAAAAGAATTCCTTCAGTTCCATGCGATCTAACTCACTAGCTACTTTAAACACAGATAGAAGAGGAGACTGCATGTGCTTTGTAAAACTTCAGTATAGCATTTTCATTTAACACTATTTTACTCTGGATATGTTTGAGTTTTCCAATGCCATCCTTGATCACTTCTATGGCATCCTCCAGTACCTTTCTGAATAAACTTTCAGTTCACTCTATTGCAGGGGATGTGGCATGGAACTGGATGCAACTTGATCTCCAATCAAGTTGCAATTTCAGCCAATCACGTCCCCACAATGCTGGCCCTCTTGTTTTTACTACATACAAGCCCAATGTGACTTGTTGGCTGTTGTACTTCACTTATGAATGTCATTCCCAGAGGAATCATCTTTTCTCCAGTATGAGTTCTTAGTTGGATATCTATAGGCTCCAATTCAGTATTTTCAAAATTCCATTCAAACTCACTTTGTGGCCTGAATGAATCAGCCAAACCAGCGTCCAATTCCATTTTAGTTAATTTGCAATTCACTTCTTCTGCAAGTCATATTGCTTGTCCCTTGTTAGTTTTCACATTGTAAATCTTATGCTATCCAGTCCTGTGTCACTCATATCATTATCAGATTTTTCATCAACAGCATGTAGATTAGTGCTCTTTTTGAAACTGCAGCTTGACTTTTTAAGCTTTTTCTCTTCCCTGTGCAGTCCATTTAGGTTTGTCAACTCAATGTGCTTTTTGTATGTGTCCTACTTCGTTTCATTTTCTGCAAGCTTCACCTTTAAACATGAATTGGCCTGGCGCATGCGAGTCCTTGTCACAATGGTAACACAATTTGTTGGGCCAGGAGGACCTGCGTCTAGATGCTGCAATTTTGTTCAAGCTCAGATTCATTCCTGAAAGCAACTCAATTGTGTCTTTGTTTCTATTGATACTGCAATTTCAACTGCTCTTTTAAACATATGTAGTGTTTCAGTTAGGAGCCATTTTTGAATGCTTTCTTGTAAGATTCTACAAACTAAACAATCTCTCAGTGTATCATTAAGCCCATCACTGAACTGACAATGCTCAGACAATCTCTTCAATTCAGCCATGTATGTTGAAATGGACTCCTTCCTTTTGATTCTGCAATCAACAATGGCTTTGGTTCTAAATGTCCCTGCATTACTTTCACAACATCAGCACAATTCATTCCGACTGGTTTGGTTGGAACAGACTATGCTTTTCCACCTATTTCACTTGGCAATATCTGCACTTGCTTTTCATTGAATATTTCATTTGCTTCAAAATGTTGCTTAATTTACTCAGCATACATCAACCAGTTATCTCTTGTGCAATCAAAAGTATCCATCTTTCTGATGTCCCCAGCCATTTCTCCTTTTTTTTAAAAATACATTTATTATTATTATCACCCAGTATCACCATTTATGAACCTGTGAATTTGCCCATTTTCTGCCCCTTTTTAAAAAAAACTCAAACCATCTCATCTTGTGAAGAAAGCAGTTGAACGACTTGCTGCACTTCAACAGGTAGATACTTGTCTTGGGTTGGTTTTTAAAATACCTCGTCACAATTGTTATGTTTTGTAACTCCAAAGCATAAAACTAATTGAAAGAAAATAGAGACGTGTATGCTCAGTTTCGTTTTTACTTTAAAGTGAGATGCGCACTTATGACTTGATGGCATAATGATGTACAATCGGCCCTCCTTATCCGCGAGGGATTGTTTCCGGGACCCCTTGCGGATACCAAAAAACATGGATGCTCAAGTCCCTTATTCAACCTGTCTCAATGCGGTGGACCTTAGGACTCAGCGGAACCCCAGACCTTATTTAATCTGTCTCAAGGCGGTAGACATTAGGACCTGGCGGTGTAGCTCTGAATCTGCAGTGTTTCTGTTCACGAAAATAATCACGATCACAATTGAAAATAAAGTGGAAATAATAAAGCTATTGGAAAGAAACGCCATCGGTCACTGGAAGAGCGTTAGGCTACAGTCGGTCAACGATTGGAATAATTTTAAAGGATAAAGTGAGAAAGGCCCTGTCCTGATGAAAGCTACAATTATTACTAAGCAATGCAGTGGTTTAATTATTGGGTTTTGGGTTTTTGATCCTCCACATCAACCAGGTACGGACAGAGAGTGTGCTAGGGAGCGATCTGTCACTGGATCGAACTCAGGAACTTCTGTTTCCGAGCCTCACGCTGAAACATACGTTCTTAAGTGTTTTATATGCATAGAAGGGTAAAATATATACTATATACTAAGACAAATGTTTGACTAACTGATGCTAAATAACACCTGATGTACCTGTTCTGACTTACTAAGAGAACTTCCGATTTTTTTCGATCCTAATCCATGATAACCTACGCACATCCTCCTGTATACTTCAAATCTCTAGATTACTTATAATACCTAATACAATGTAAATGCTATGTAAAATGGTTGTTATACTGCATTGTTTAGGGAATAATGACAAGGAAAAAAAAATCTGTACATGCTCGAACAACAAGTGCTGGAAGAGCGCTTCCGGGTTTTCTTGGTTCGCGGTTGGTTGAATTTGCGCATGCGGAACTCGCGGATAAGGAGGGCAAAAAATGGTCAATCAAGTATTTATAACTTAACTCAAATATTAAATACACAGAACTGTTACTGTACGGAATATAAACAAGTCACTTATCAGCACGTTCATGTACTCATGAGTGCAGGTACAACAGTAGTGGAGTTGCTGTTAAGGGCAGACCCACTGCAATAAGAAACTAACCATTAAGAGCTTAACAACGCACACACTTTGACTTGTTCAGAGGGGCAAGAGTGGTATTGTTGATACCTCAGTCCAAGTACAAATGACCAAAACAAAATTCTCTTCCTCCTGATTTCAAAAGTTATTTTGTTCTCTTAAGAAGTCCTTTTGTTTTAACAACCACATTACTCTTGTGCACAAAAATCAGGTTCTTTTCAGTGTGTTGTTCAGATAGCACCATTCTTCTCTCTGCCCTGATAGCAAGCTTTCACTGTCTATTCACCCATGGGTGGCTTGACTGACCTACAATTCACAAAATCATAGAACTGCTACAGCACACAAGCCAGTCATTAAGCTTACTAAGTTATGCAAACTTCCAGTAGCAGAGTCTCTTCAGTTCCATTCTCATGTTCTTTCTCTGAGCCACAGAAATTCTCAAGTGCCTACAAGATAGGTTTGAGATGCAGAATTTTTAATTCTTATGTTTCCTGTACGTCATCCTTCTTCGACCACTTACCTGCCTATTTCTGTTCTTGTAAAGGCTTCCCTCCCCTAATCATGGGTATTGAGGTCAATCACAAAAGCAACTTAGCACAAGAATATCAACTTGGCTAGAGAACTTTCTAGTATTCCTCAAATTAGAAACTATATACACAAGGCAATTTCCTTATGTTGTTTTCAAGAACTCACAACCTTAAATTGTACTGCCTTATCTCTCTTTTCCATTTAAATTATTAGACAGCAAGTTTAAAATCTACTTTCATCACACAACAGACTTAAGTAAATTGTGAAATGATCACAGTTTTTTCCACTTCACAGCACATCTCTGAAATACAGATTAGTAGCAAAGAGTGGGCCATATACAGTGCTAATTCAGGAGCTGAGCTGTCAGGTTTGTAAACACAAGTTCCTTCTGGATGAGCAAGTACTAATTTTAAACAAGGATAACTATGTGTGGCTTCAATGCTTCTAGAAGCAAGCAGTCTAATACTTACTGATTGGCAAGTACAATCGCGATCATGAAGAGCACCTAGACCCCATGATATTTTGCTGTGTGCATTTAAAATCTACATGCCAGAACGATCTTTCAAAGAAGGTTGTGCATGAATCCAGACAACAAAACAACTTTTCATAAATTAGTAGCATAGCTTTCCATTTACAACAAGGTTTCCACTGACCTACCAACAGCTAGAACATGAAGAATACCACTGAAGACCAGACAGCCCATCATCCTATTAGACTAAATGGAAACCATAGACTGAAAATCTGGTTGAATAGCGCCAGAACAACCACCTCTCACTCAATGTCACCAAAACCAAAGAACTACAGGGGGAGGAAATTGGAGGCTCAGGAGCTTGTGCTTAATGGGGGAAATTGGAGATGGAGGAGTCAGTGATTTTATTATTTCATTATCATTTCAGATGACATCCTGGGACCGACACACAAGTGCCATTACAAAGAAGGCACAGTAGCAGCTCTACTTTCTTAGAAGTCTGCACAGATTCAGCATGACATCTCAAACTTTGACAAACATCTATCGATGCACAGCATCCACCTAGTTGCATTACAGACTGCTATGACAACAAACGGCCCAAGAACGGAAAGCCAACAAAAAGTACAGTCCAGTTCATCACGGGAAAAGCCCTCCCCACCACTGAGCACATCTACAAAGAGTGCTTCTACATACCACGAGAAATTCATCATCAAGGCCCCTCACCATCCAGGCCATGCTATCTCCTCACTGCTACCATCATTCAAAAGAGGTACAGCAGCCTCGGTTCCCACACCACCAGGCTCAGGAATTGTTATTAGCCTTCAACCATCAGGCTCCTGAATCAGCGCAGACATCTTCACTCACCAGAGCACAGAACCGATCACCGAACAAAAGCCATGGACTCACTTTCAAGAACTCTACAACTCGTGTTCTCAGTACTATTTATTTATTGTTTGTTTCTTTTTGTATTTCAACAGATTATCAGTCTTTGTGTGTAGTCTTTCATTGATTCTATTGCATTCCTTTGTTCTGCCGTGAATGCCTGCACGAAAATGAATCTCAGAGCAGTACTGGGTGACATTTACGTACTTTGATAATAAATTTACTTTGAACTCTTTATACAGACATTTAGATAATTCTGGGAAGAGTATCCAACCTGCGACATCAGCTTCCTTTCTTTTCACAGATGTTAGCTGACCTGCTGAGCACTTCCGGCTATTTTCTTTTATTTCAGATTTCCAGCAGGATTTTTGATTTTCATTTTTGGACAATTCTTAGCTTGCATTTCTTCTGGAGTTCAACTTAGCACCATGTCCAGTACTCTGTTATCAAGTAGTTACACAAAATTAGGCCATAATTCAACAGATTGAATATGTGCTTTCAATTACTGACTTCAAGCAGGTTTTAAAAACACTAACTAGAAAAGCCCAACCCCTGGTTATTTGCTATTGATGAACATCCAGTCTGCGCATTCAATTTAATTAAAATCAGTATCACTCCGCAACTTACACAAATTTTTATAAAATGGATTTCCCACTATAATCTGGCGACATTTAAGGCCAAATATCTTTAGCTGATGCTGAGATGTATCCTAAGATGCATTGGGTCGCATTAGTGATGTAACTGGGTGTTGTTATCAGACACCCTCGCCCAAGTGGCCCAGCCTGGCTTGCGCCCCAGCAGCATTCACCCACAGGTCACACCTGATCCATAGCCATCTGAAGGCTTGCTGAGCAGCCTCGGCTGGTCCGGATGGCTCTTTTCTTTGCAGCCCCCATAACGCCAAGGCGAGAGTCGGTTCTCCACAGCGAGCAGCCAGTAAAACCTCTGTAGGATCACATTCCCGTCTCTGGCACTCCTCTACCAGCTCCTGGCATTTGCCTCCTCAAACTACTTCCAAATTAAAAAAAACATAAAAATTCTTCTACACAATCAGATAATGAACACAGGACACTGAAAAAGCTCTGATGAAAAGAATGGATGTCAAATATTGAATGATAAAGACAAGCAATGCAAAGTGTCGCCATTGAGAATTTGTTACTTAAAACACATACTACATTGGACTAGTGAACAGATTGAAGTATCGAATGCTAAAACCCCAAAGTGGAACTCTTAAGCACAGTCAAAATACGGGTAGGGTAAACATGGAAGGTGAGATGAGGGCAACAAGGGTAGTGGTGAGTGAGGAACATCTGCTGGAGGAACTCAACAGATTGAGCAGAATCTGTTTGTGTGGTGGGGGGGGGGGGAGAGAGAGAGAGAAAGAGAAAGGAAAGAATTATCAATGTTCTGGTTCAAAACCCTGCATCAGGATTAACAGTTGAAAGGGAAGTTAGCCAGGATAAAGAGGGGAAAGTAAGTGGTGCAGAGGGTAGGATGCAAGTTTCAAGTTATGTTTTAAAAAAATCCCCCTCCCCCTCACCGATTGGCAGCTGGAGAATAAGAACAAGACAATAAGCACAGCCAACGTTTTAAAACCTGAAGCAGTTTGACAGCTGCTGGTTTCACGCAGGGATTGAAGTAGTTAAAAAAAAAGAGACGAGGTCAGTGCAACAAATAGCTTTAATCTCCACATGAAAAGAGGGGAAATAATCTAAATTAGGCAAGGCAGAAACCAGCAAGAACAGAAACAAACAGATGCACAAAATTATGTTCCTGCCTAATATGATTAGCGTCAACTACTAAATCAGTAAGAGCAAATACATTTACAAAAAAGAGTTAAAAGTTTCCATATGGTTATTATTTAGCATTTGAGCTTTTAATCTGGTTTTAACTTGAAGTTTATTTTAAAAATGAGACATTATTGATCCTGTCCTTAGACCAAGGGATATTTTTTTCCCATCTCTGGCCTATTCCAAACCCTGCTGTGACATTCTTGACATACCAGAATTCAGCTGTATATTTTCAGTTATATCCATAACTATTTAAACAAGCAAATTTAACCTGAGCCATTTCAAGGGGAATTTAGCATTAACATGAAAGACATCAAAAACAGAAATTTGTGCCTTTCATCAAGGTTAAAATAAACCAATTTGTATCTTGAAGTGTTTTCGATATACAAAATATCCTGAGGTGCTTCAAAGGAACATTACACAAGTGGGAGCATAGAGATCCAAACAGCAAGGAAGCAGATGATGTAAAATGTGGGAAAATGTTTATCGCACAACATTACTGACAAGGGCAGCATTTAACACCCATCATGACTTGCCCCCTGAACTAAGTGACTTGCTGGTCATTACAGAGGGGAGTTTAGAGTCAATCATGTGCCCTTCTGGAGTCATACATGAGGAAATAATGACAGATCTCTGCCTAGAGACAATAGCAATGACAATAAAGTATTTTGTGGCCCTAACCGCTCACACCAACTTTTTATTCCAGGATTTATTTTGTTTTCCAAGTAGTTGCTGGCTTCTACCTTGCCTAATTTGAATGATTTCAAAGTACATTTATTATCACAGAATGTATACTATACACAACCTTGGTTAAAGTAAAAATGTAAATCATGTCACCTTAATTATTTCCAGCAATACTGCCAAGTTTTTTGAATGTTGGATTGACCACAATTTGTTGTCCATTGGAACTAAATTCTCCATGTATCTACTGATGTGTACAAAGGCTAAGGAAACATTGCGAACCCTTAGTAAACCCAAATATGGTGAACACAAAAAAAAATTACCTTCCTTCATATAAAAGGTATTTTATCAGTTAAATAAGAAAACTGAATGAACTTGTTTATACACTACACTTAACTCTTGACATTACCAATAATTTGGACCAATAATCCTAGTTCCCCAATCAACTTCTAAATTCTAAATTATTCACGACACCACTTGAAACAGCCAACCACATCCGATAGTTCGCCAAAGGAGAAGTTAAGGCAAGTATCTTATAGTCCTACGGTAACATTGCAAAGGCTGATCTATAGCATGAGAGTCCTTTCTATCCGCTCCAGATCTCCAGTGCTGTGAGGAAATGGGATATATACCCTTGTGTATACAAATAAAATACTGGAAGGAATGGAAAGGGAATAAAAATGAAGGAGAAAAAAAGTGAGTAAAAGAAAACATCAGTACTGCAGGCAAAATTCAAGACAACTGTCTTAACAGGAAGGAAGAAAAACAGGATGCCAATCTCCCCTTGAACGTTGCTTACATGAACAGCCCAGTCTCCTGCTAGCTAATTACTCTATTATAGGTGCAGTTGGCAGCAGTAGTTATTGTTCACTTTGAATACTTTCATCTATGGATGGAAAGCAGCCTCAGACAGAATTATTCACCATCTGGAAAAGGAGTGGATCTCAGGAACAAAGGCTCCTGCCAATGCCTTTGATGAGATTGGAAGAATGCCTGTAGCTCATCTCTTCTTTCATTCTCTCTCCAAGAAGTTTTGTCCCAAGGTAATTCCTATATTCCTTCCCTCGACTCCCTTAGCAAGTTGAAATATTTACATAGGACAGCTCCCTTTCCTTCAGGGCAGAGCAGCCTTCTATTCCAACACAGGGGAATGTCCAAGCAGTTCAGAATTTCTATTGGTTTTGGAGAATAAATATTGACAAGTAGACCCAGCAGGAAAAAATACAAACAGTTATCATATAAAACAACAGGGTAACCAAGTCCAAGATAATTAAACTCAAGTGTGTGAGGAACAAACAAAACGTTCTTTGTCCTATTAATAACCCCCCCCCCCCCCAACTGCAGTTTGAAACTAATTTGTTTGCTCTGATTGTTTCCAACATTTTGTTTTTATTTTAGACTTCAAGATTTGCAGGATTTTGATGACACCTCTAACACTGGTAGTGGATTGAAGTATCTTATTCTTCCCCATGGACACGTTGCTCTTTTGCTCCATAACCTCATGAAAGGGATCCAGTAACACACTGGCTAATGTCCCGGATTAACATTCAGGGGCCTGGACAATTGGTTCAAAGACAAGTTCAAATCTCATAATGGCAGCTGGTCAATTTTATGTTCCAACCAAGCTGCATCAATGATGATGATCCTGAACTGCCAGAGTTCATTGATGTGTTAATGCCATAGAGTGAAGTAAACCTGCCATTCTTGCCATGGTGCCTTTCTGTGACTCTAGACCCGTATCATGCCACACAATTTTAAGGGCTTTACTTGCACAAGGAGAGATTGGATAGGCTTGGTTTACTCTCAATGGATTGCAGGAGGCCGAGGGGCAACTTTAAGGTTTATAAAATTTAGAGGCAGTGATAGTACAGATAGCCACAACCTTTATTAGCCCCCCCCCCCACCCCCCCAGGGGTAGGCTAATCAAAAGCTAGAAGACTTAGGTTTTAGGAGAGAAAGGAGGCACGTCAAGGAAAATGGCAAGGCAAGATTTCCACACAGAGATGATGGATACGTACTAGTTGCTAGAAGTGGTGATGAGAGTATGTACAACACAGCATTTAAAAAAAAACAGGATAAGTCCATGGACAGGAAATGAATGGAGGGATCTAGTCAAACACTGCAAAATGGGATTTGTGTAGAAAGGCACCCATCAGCATGGACAAACTGGGCTGAAGAGCCTATTTAGCACTTTGGAAGTGACTGCTGAGCCACCGAGATCAGAAACAATTGGAACCAGGAAATAATTTCTGGCCATATCCCAAGATTGTCTTGCTGCAACTTAGAAAAATAGAAAAGGTATGGGTGTGGGTTTGGCGTGGGTTTTCAAAGATAAAACACGTTGAAGCCAGTCAATGATTCACTGAAGTGGACAAGCAAAGATTCTTTTAAAGAGGGTGTTTCAAAATCAAATGCCTTATAAATCTTGGAACATATCCAAGCGTATGCAAATAATTTGATGAGGAACATTTCAAACAAGTGCATGATGGTAGAATGAGAGTCTGGGAAGGTGGCCATCACAGCTCCTTTAAGGAAAGCTAAAATAAAATGCTCCAAAACAAATACCAAAGATTTCAAACACACACAAAATGCTGGAGGAACTCAGCAGGTCAGAGAACATCTATGGAAATGAATAGTCAACATTTCAGGTCAAGACCCTTCAACAGGACTGAGAAGGAAGGGGGTAGATGCCAGAATAAAAATCTCAGGGAAGGAGGCTAGCTGGAAGGTGATAGGTGAAGCCAGGTTGGGTGGGAAAGGTCAAAGACCAGAGAAGAAGGAATCTGATAAGAGAGAAGAGAGGACCACGGGAGAAAGAGAAGCAGGAGGGGGCACAGGGGGAAATAATAGGCAGGTGAGAAGAGGTAAAAAGTCACAGTTGGGAATGGGGGGTGGAATTTATTTACTATTAGGAAAAATCAATATTGATGCCCTCAGGTTGGAAGTTACCCAGACAGAATAAGGTGTTGCTCCTCCTCCTAAACATAAATGTATGCTAAACATAAAGAACAATTAAATTGTTTCTCAAGGCTTATGACACTCAGCTACAAGACAGCACCTGTGAACAAGAGGACAGTGGAGATCACTGCCACTGGCCGTATTATAGAAAAGTACAGCATGAAAACAGGCCCTTTGGCCCATCTAGTCCATCCCAAAAACCATTTAAACTGCTTATTCCCAATGATCTGCACAGGACCATAGCCCTCCATATCCTTACTATCCATGTGCTTAGCCAAACCTCTCTTAAACATTATAATCAAGCTCGCATGCACCACTTGTGCTGGCAGCTCATTCCACACTCTCACCACCCTCTGAGTGAAGTTTCCCTTCATGTTTTCCTTAAACTTCTCATCTTTCACTCCTAACCCATGACCTCTGGTTGTAGTCCAACCCAACCTCAGTGGAAAAAGCTTGTTTGCATTTTCCCCATCTATAACCTCATAATTTTGTATACATCTACCACATCTCCTCCAAATCCTCTACATTCTAAAGAATACAGTCCTGACCTATTCAATCTTTCCTTATAATTCAGATCCTCCAGACCTGGCAATATCCTTGTAAATTTTCTCTGTACTATTACAACCTTACTTACATCTTTCCTGTAGACAGGTGACCAAAACTGCACACAATACTCCAAATTAGGCTTCACCAACGACTTATACAACTTCAACATAACATCCCATCTCCTGTACTCAATACATTGATTTATCAAGACCAATGGGCCAAAAGTTTTCTTCACAACCCCATCTACCTGCAATGCCACTTTCAACGAATAATGTACCTGTATTCCAAAATCCCTTTGTTCTACCACACTCCTCAGTGCCCTGCTGTTCATTGTGTAAGACCTACCCTGGTTGGGCCTACCGAAATGCAAAACCTTGCACTTGTCTGCATTAAATTCCAACTGCCATTTTTCCAGCTGATGCAAGTCCCTCTGCAACCCATGATAGCCTTCCTCATTGTCCACTACATCCCCAATCTTGGCGTCATCCCACAAACTTGCTGATCCAGTTAACCATATTAAATGGTATCACTACTAGGGACCCAGCAACTTCTGCACTTGCATCCTATAGGGTCCAAGGGAACAGCCTGTCAGGCCTAGAGGATTTATCCACCCCGATTTGCTTCAGGGAAGCAAACACCTCCTCTTCTGTATTGTGTACAGGGTCTATGAAGTTGATGATGCTCTGCCTCACTTCCATAGACTCTGTATCCATCTGCCGAGTAAATACCGATGCAAAGAATGCATTTAAGAACTGCCCCGTCTGTTTTGGCTCCACACATGGATTACCGCTCTGATCTTCCAGAGGACCAGTTTGGTCCCTAGCAATCCTTTTGCTCTTATCATACTTGTAGAATCCCTTGGGATTCTCCTTCACCTTTTCTATTAAAGCAACTTCATGCCTTTTTTAAGCCTTCCTGGTTTCTTAAGTGTGTTCTTGCATTTCTTGTACTCCATCAGCACCCAATTTGTTCCTACTTGCCTACACCTCCAAAGCACCTTTTTTTCATAACCAAGGCCTCAATATCTCGTGAAAACCAAGGCCTCAATACCTGCACCTGTTACCTTTTATTCTGAAAGGCACATACAAGTTTTGTACTCATCTGGGAGTCTGTGCAATTTGACAAAATTCCAGGTTAAATTTTATTCCAGGGACATGCTTTAATTGAACAAATCATCAAGCAGTGATAATAAAGATCCTGAACTGTCCTGCAAGTCATTGAATCTATTGAAAGGGGACCTGCGCTGCACTCTACCATTCTGTAAACCAACATATTTTAGGCTTATTACTATGAAGTGGAGTGGAAATCAATGATTTTGGTTTTACTGTCCGACTGTCAATTCCTTAAATCACAATCCAGAATTGGAGTCATTGATCACATAGCAGCACAAGCAGTGAACTTGAATAATGCCGATGGGTTTAAAATTATTGCCCATATTGGTTTTTAATTAGCAAACCATATAGAATACATCTACATGTTACAAAAGAAGCCGGTAATTCAATAAAAACAAACTGAGTTCATAACATTTTTGTTTAATTCTGTTCATTATGACCTAAGTGTTAACATTAGGAGTGAGGGGTTTTCTGTGGTTCCGCACCATTGACTCTTCTTATAAAAATCTCTTACTTGACTTGTATATGGCACAAGCTACAAATGGAACCCACCGCTGGAAGTATAAATAATTGTTAGCAAGCAATGCCCATCTAAAAGGAGAAAGCATTTTCACATGGTGGGGTGAGGAAGGGAGCGGGCTTGAATCATGCCTCATTCACTCCCTACAATTACTGCATGTTGCCATTTCCTTTCCTGCCAGCCATTAGAAATATTCATTAAAGGAGAGGATAGCACCTCCCATACCACATAAGAGAATACGACACACAAAAGCACAATTTGACTGGCAATTGTTAAGTGTCCAGGATACAGCAATTCCCAAGTCACTATGGCTCACGTAATGTTGCACACGAGCTTTCACTACTAAAATTGCAAAACTGGACACACCAGCGGCTGTGTTAGAACAATAGACCTGATGGAAAATGCTGGCAGTTCTGCACAACGTTTCTTACCCTCTGCATGCAAGAGAGGAGGACTTTTAGCAACAGACTAAGACAACTGCATTGCTCCAAAGAGCGCTATATGAAGTTATTCTCCCCCTCGGCTGTATAATGAGTCAACCTGTCACTGAGGAAATGATGACCCCCTCCTGTTAGGCTGTTTGAGGCAGCTTTTTTCTCTTGCTTTTCTTCTAATAGTTGCGTATCTGTGCACTTGTAATGCTACTGTGACATTAACTTCCTTTCGTCACTAATGTAGCTATCTGTCTATAAATGACATGCCAATGGAGAATCCCTTCTTACGCCACTACTCCCTGCGTCTTGCCACATCTTCTCTTATGAAGTACTGGATGTTTGGGGCAATGTGAATATTGTCCACATTATTACGGTCTTGCGTGGCATGCTTTATTATCAAGTAGGATTTGGGGGGGGGGGGTGGGGGTAGGATGTGGTGGAAAACAAACTGGAATAATCAACAAATAGCTCCGCAGATTACATAAACGACAGAAGAAAGGTCATTACGTACAGGATAATTGCTACTATAGTTAGACTATGTCCAATAGTTTAGTGGTACAGAGTGTACCAAGCAATAGCCCTCAAGCAACACTCATTAGGATTGTAGCACTCAACAACATGTTACTAACAAGTACTGTTTTAAAGGATTAGCTTCACTTCCACAATATAAATAGCAGACTCTTTCACACAACCTTCAATATTGCAGACCGTTCAATAATTCAGGCCTTTATTACTGCTTGTTATCTCTCCTGTTCTTTCTGAATAGACTAAATACTGGTTACATCTAAAGAAGGCAGGAGGAAGCTCAATATGTGTTTGTGGCAAAACAAAAAGTCTCTAGATGAGGCTTAATTGAACAACATTCACAAAATCTTTAATTGAAACTAATTACTGTAATCCTCTCACATGAGGAGCACAGGCAATGATTCATAATATGTCTACAGAGTACTCACACTATCAAACAGCAACAAATGCGGCACCAATTTTAAAGCTTCTTTCCCCTCCCCAAAAGGATTTTCCATGCTGGCCTCCAAAAGACATTTATGACAAGGGAAGAATATGCAGTTTGTCTTGCACACACTTGGGTTTTTAAAAAGATAAAACTGCCTTTCAGTTACAAGAAAAATACACTTAACCATAATAGATGGCTTGACTCACACACAGCAAAACTTATGAATTAGAACCAGACAACTTTCCTTTCCTTGCTCTGCAAGTCTAGTGAATCTTACCACTGATTATTTAATGCTGCGTTCTGTCAACATAGGAGATATTTTCTGTGTTTGTTGGCAATAACCAAACTACAAGACAGCTAGCTGGATAAGAATACAAGCAAAGCATGACAAATGTAAGCCAATGCCAATCTGCATATTTTGGTCAGAGAGATGAAGACAAAGGATCTAACCGAGTAAGAACAGGGATACTGCAGCAAGAGCACAAACCGAAAGCTTAAATGGACCAGTCATAAATACTGTAGCTCCAAGTCCAGGTCAGAAACTGGGCATGTTAAGGCAAGTGAGCAGTTCCAATCTCCCAAAGCCTTTCCATTACTTAGGGTATAGATCAGGATTCCATTTGCTTCAATATGTACAGCTTCAGCCCATCTAAGTGCAGTACAATCCTGCTTGAAACATTAAACATTCGTGAGTTGCAGCACCCACTGTGTTTATGATAAATGCACCTAATTTCCAAGACTTCTCTTGATAGTGCCCCCCAAATGCACGCTCTCACCCTCAGACCACCACCACCACCACCAGGAAGCTGTATACAACCTAGATTTGAACTTCAATACCCCATCTCTACATACATCAGCAGCAACAGGCCCTTCCGACCAATGAGTCCACAATGCCCCATACACCCGTTACCAATTAACCTACAAACATGTACACCTTTGGAACATGGGAGGAGACAGAAGCACCAAGAGGAAACCCACGTGATCATGGGGGAAAGCATACTTCCTAATCTAATAACAATGTTGTGATAGAAGTTTTAGATTAAACTAAAGTAAAATTTTAATTTTAAAATCAATGAAGCTAGAAATGCAATAGAGAAACTGTCAGCTTTTTCTCCATACATGTAGTCCCTTCCAGTGCTCTGCTCGTTTATTAACCCAAGACAACACCCTACACACAGGATAATTAAAGCAACAGGGGTTCACCACGCCCCGGAAACCTGCCCAACTATTTTTTTAAAAAAATCATGTCTCATCTGTCCTAAGCCTCAATTCCCTGATTTCCATGACCCCTGTTTCCATCCAAGGGGTCAGTGTGGACATGGTGGAGGATTACAAATACCTAAGGATACGAATGGACAATAAACTGGACTGGTCAAAGAACACAGAGGCTGTCTACAAGAAGGGTCAAAGTTTGCTGAGGAGACTGAGGTCCTTTGACATCTGCTGGACGATGCTGATGTTCTACGAGGCTGTGGCGGCCAGTGCTATCATGTTTGCTGTTGTGTGCTGGGGCAGCAGGCTGAGGGTAGCAGACACCAACAGAATCAACAAACTTATTCGTAAGGCCAGTGATGTTGTGGGGTTGGAACTGGACTCTCTGACGGTGGTGTCTGAAAAGAGGATGCTGTCCAAGTTGCATGCCATCTTGGACAATGACTCACATCCACTCCATAATGTACTGGTTAGGCACAGGAGTACATTCAGCCAGAGACTCATTCCACCAAGATGTAACACTGAGTATCATAGGAAGTCATTCCTCCCTGTGGCCATCAAACTTTACAACTCCTCCCTCGGAGGGTCAGACACCCTGTGCCAATAGGCTGGTCCCGGACTTATTTCCACTTGGCATGATTAACTTATTATTTAATTATTTATGGTTTTATATTACTATATTTCTTTATTCTTGGTTGGTGTGGCTGTAACGAAACCCAATTTCCCTCGGGATCAATAAAGTATGTCTTTCTGTCTGTATCTTTGTGGCATTTTCACATGGTCCTCAATTCTCCAATCTTTCTTCACTTAATCAATTTTCTCTTCAGAAACCTCCAGTGATCAAGTCTCTACAAACTCCTTGGATAGAAAATTAAACAGATTCACCATTCTCAGAGAATAAAAATAACGCACACTTCTGTTTTAAATCATTGCTCCCATATATTGAAACTCAAATGCTCAATTTAAGACTTCTGCTTCTGAAAACATTTTAACATCTATCATCTCATGACCCCTTAAGACCTTGAATATTTCAGATCACCTTTATTCTTCTAAACTCCCAAGACGACAGATCTAATTTTTTTTTATTTTTTTTGAAGTTTTTGGTGACAGGACCAACCTGTCATCCCAGAAATTATCCCAATGAATGTCTTCCACACTGCTTCTTTAAGTAACAGCAGCAAAAACTGTACACTGATTCAGCCCCAATGCCCTATACAATTGTAACAATACTTACTCATTTTGAAACTCCAGCCTACAGCAAATAAAAAGACCAATACAGGTTTCCCCCGCAATCCGAAGGTAGAGCATTCCTATGAAAGCGTTTGTAAGCCGAAATGTCGTAAAGCGAAGAAGTAATTACCATTAACTTATATGGGTAAAATTTTTGAACGTTCCCAGACCCAAAAAATAACCTACCAAATCAAACCAAATAACACATATAACCTAAAATAACACTAACATATAGTAAAAGCAGGAATGATATGATAAATATACACCCTATATGAAGTAGAAATATTGTATGTACGGTGTAGTTTCACTTATCAAAATCGGGAAGACAGCGTGCCAAAATCGATTTGGAGAGAGAAAAATTCGGCACTTACACACGTGTGTGCGCACGTACACACATACGCAAACAACTGCCCGCACAAGGTTTCACAGTCATTGTAGTCTTTCTCGGGGTAAACACACGTATAAAGCGGGCGTCTTTTTTTTTGTAAAAGCGAAAATCCTCTTTGGTTAGCGTAATCAGGTACTAATGCAGGTCTTTCGTAAAAGCGAGCTGTTGTAAGGGAGCGTTCGAAAAACGGGGGCCACCTGTATATCATTTGCCTTTTACTTGCTGCATCTACATGCTGATGTTTTTGCTTCATACAGAAGAACACTTTGATATTTTGTAGTCCACTCATATGCAAACTCTGTTTAGATAATCTGCTTTTTGATTTCTCCTAACACGTGAGAGCAATGAACCTGAATGTTACTGCTTCTCTTTCCACAGATGCTGCCTGACCTGCTGAGTATTTCCCCAAAATTTCAGTTACTTTTTAGATTTCTAGGATCTGCAGGTTTTATTTAATTTTAGAAATTCCTTAAATACGTAAAACCTGTTGTATTGGATTTATGCTCCTGAAAAGATTACAGCATGCCTAAATGTAGTTTGCAGACCAACTTCAGGCACACCAAAATCTTTATTCTTCCATTTTCCAAAGCCTACAAAAATCTAACAAGTGGAATCAGAAGATCTGGAAAAGATTCAGAGGACTAGAAGATGAAACACATGTTTAAAACCACATTTGAGTTAAAAGAACTCGGCTTTTATGTATTAGAGACTAGTAGGAGGGTTTATTTGATCATGACTTATAAAATAATGACTAGAGAGTGCTTAAGTGAGGCAATTTAATTAATGCATTATTCAGGACCACAAAAGTCAAACGACAAATTAGACTTAAACAGATCTAACTAATAAACAGTGGACCAATGGACAGGCTTCCTGCCTATATGATGTTGATTCAATGAGTTACTTTAAGGAGTTGGGATTCTTTTTCAATAGGGGCCAAAAGGAAGCTAGCGTCTGGACAAGCCTTCATCCTGTCAGTCTCCTGGACTACTACCAACTCAAGTAGCTGAATAGCAACGTTCTATTCTAACCTGATTACTTTAATTTGGTGGCCTAAATGAGTCTGATGTCCATTAACACTGTATTACCAGATAAGTATGTACAACACAACTCTTCACCTTGTATGAGAAAGGCTGGTATTTACCAGTAGCTGTCAAGGACAGCCATGAAGACAAAGTAAGGTGATGATTCACAGGACACAGGTTACCTCAGGAGCAGATGGGCAGAAATATCAATAGTCTATTCTTCAGCAATGCTCTCTTTGCAAATCATTGTAATAGTATGCAACAAGAGAGCCTGGCAGTGTAGTGATTAGAGTAACTCTTATTATAATGCCAACAACCTGGGTTCAATTCTGCCAGTGTCGGTAAGGAGTTTCTACACCCTCCTTGTAACCATGTGTGTTTCCTCTATGTGCTCCAGTTTCCTCCCACTTTCTACAAACGTCACAGTTACTCGGTTAATTGGTCACATGGATGTAACTGAGCAGCACGGCCTTGTTCAGCCTGTTACCGTTGCTGTTACTAAATAAATAAAGTGACACTGAAGAGGCTGATGATTATGTCAAATATAGTAATTCTGAAACACGAGAGGCTGCAAATGCTGGAACCTGCATCTGAAAAGTTGCTTCCCCAGGCAGTTCATCTCATCAACCATTCTTATTAGCCTTACCCCACCCTCCTGCATCACCTCAGTCACTGCACTGTAAACCACTTTTTATAACAAGTTTATAAAATCCATGCTGGTATTTATGTATTTATTCCATATCTGTACTTTAGCATCAAACTTTATTTTTATAAAACTCTTTATGATTGTAGAATATTGTTTTTTGTTGCAAGTCGCAACACACCACAGCAAATTCCTAATGCATGTAAATCTGTGTGGTGAATAAGGTTAATGCTTGATCTGGAGCAACACACAATCTGCTGTTAGAAACTCAGTAGCGTCAACAGGAGAGAAATTGTCGTAGTTTCGGGCCAAAAGGGTTTCAACCTAAAACTTTCGACTATTTCCTTCCTCCCAATGACGCTGCTAGATTCAGAGTTCTTCCAGCAACTTGTGTAATACTTTAGAGATTTAGTGAATAAACAAACTTGTGTTTAGTTAAAGATACCGATCTCCACTTCACAGCTTAAAGCAAGGGTCCATAGACACGTTGGTTAATGGTAAGGGTCCACAACATTAAAAAGGTTGGGAACCCCGGCTTAGAGGATAGCATTAGAAAACCCAAACACATCGATGTATATTAGATCAATATTAATCTCAGCAACATTCCTAAATAAGCCACTGATTCATGAATCATTTTGCAAAAAAGGCAGTCATTGATTCTGTAAACTGTTACAACTTGCATTTATATTGTTCCTTCAACAAAATAAAACATTTCAAGCCACTTCAGCAAAGAGCATTCAGACAAATATTGATACTACCTCAATGTGAACAATAGAGATGACTGTGGACCTTACAAAAGAGCAGGTCAAGAGCTGTCCACTGCACATCAATGGCTGTGTCATGGAGAGAGTGAAGAGCCCAAAGTTCCTTAGTGTGCACTTAACTGACAATCGGCTCCAAGGGTAGTCATAGCTGAAGGGTGGTAGTGGGGATGAGCTCCCACTGCTAAACAAATGCTCTTCATGGCGTGCATCTCAAACAGCCTCTGACAACCAAGTCCAACTCCCGGCCTTCACGTGTGGCATAGGTCTTATGCCCGGCTGAGCTGTTCTCACTGACAGGAGAAGGGGCAAAGGTGGGACACTGGCGCCTTAAAACCAGTCACTCTGGGCAGATGGGACTCGTTAACCACGGATGGTAGCTCATCTAGGGGAGGGTAAACTCCGATTTCAAACCTCTGCTGCCTTGCGGCTATACCTGCTCACGGGAAAGGCTTTGGGAGTAAACCCCGAGGAGAAATCTGGAGTCGAGAGTCCTGAAGGCGGCTGACTGCTGTACCCAGCAAAGACACAACTCCTGTGACGCTGCTGGCACCAAACTGTATCGACTTTCGCAGTTCCTTTGGACCTGTCATCAGAATGGGGGGGGGGGGGGTCCCACTGCATGGACAATAGACGGATCTCCATATCAACTCTGCCCTGGCAAAGCCACTCTCAGTGACTACCAGAGGCGCAGTTCCCATGGTCGACCATGATCAACGGAGACTACCACCACTTAACTGACGATCAACAAGGACCCACAACAGCCCCTCATTAGTCAATAAGGTATAGCAATGTTTACATTTTCTAAGGAGACTAAGGCGTGCAAGGCTCTCTTCCCCCATTCTAATGACTTTCTACAGGCACACCATTGAGTGTCCTGTCTGGCCACATCGTGTGCTATGGAAGCATTAAAGCAACAGACCGCAAAACCAAAGGATATTAAAATCTGCTGAGCAAATCAGCGTGGGTCTCTCTCTCATCCCATTTATGAAGGGGCTCTACCACCCATCCCAAAATATCTTTGACCCACTATTGTCAGGAAGGAGGTACAGGAGATTAGAACTAGGACTGTCAGAATAGGCAACAGCTTCTTCCGTCAGGCTGTGAGACTAATGAATACTTCACCACCACTGAGACAGCAAGCTATTTACTGTACTGTTTACTTGTGCTGCACACGACACACATTCTGAATTTTATTTTATTAACTTATTTGTGGTAATACTTCGTTTTATGTGCTGTGTGTGATAGATGTTTTCTGGGTGTCTGGTAGTCTGGAGGAATGTTGTTTCATTTGGTTGTATTTACGTACAGCCAGTAACTTGAACGTGAACTTGAGATGTTAAAGGGAAGTGTTTTACCAAGTAGATTTTTAGGACAGTCTTAGAAAATGGGCTAGACATTTTTCTCCTTCCCAGAAAAAAAACAAACTAACTCAGTTTTGCCTGTTGAATTTGGGTCTGCAATTTTACTACAAGACACAAAGACCCTTAGTTACTTGGATTATAACTGAAAATAAAGTGCATGTATCCAGTACTTTTAACTCAGTAGTGTCTGCCCTAAAAAAAAACAGGCATTCATATACCCTTCACAAATTCAGGTTATCCAAATGCTTTACAACACTTGTAAAGTACTCATTGGTTGAAATATAGATAAAACAGCAGGCAACCTGCACATAGGCTCCACTAAAAAGAATGTGTTAACAATTAAATAATCTGCTTTTGATTAAAGAGGTTATGATACTATGGATAAATCCAATGTCCTTTCTCAAACAAGCCCAAGATTTTGTTTTCAGTTCACTTGAGGTGGCAGACGGAAACCTCAAATGAACGTCTCATCTCAGAGAGAGTACTTTCAGCATTCTTTCAGTGAAGTTCCAGCCTACATCTCCAATTTTTGGACTAAAACCTCAGTCTGACAGAAGTGAAGAAATTTGTCACATCTCTAAGACAATACAATTAATGACTACAGCAGATTGATAAACTGTGAGAATATGCTTGCAAATATCTAGTGATCCTGATCTCAAACCAAAAATAAGACAACAAATATTTGTGAAATGAAACGGTTAAAAGAGCAAGTTTCATTGTGGATTCTTCTCCAATTTCCTTACTCATAGATGCCACTGGCCGCGACCTTCAGATGGTTATCTACGACGCCCATAAAAAGAATTCAAGCTGCCCCCTTGTAAGTTTTCATGTTTTATTGTTTTACAACATTGAATCACAGTAGACTTAACTTGGCTTTTTTGACACTGATCAACAGGAAAGACTTATGTCACAGCTGAAAACAAATTTCTACAAATTGGGCTACATTTACTACAATTATTAAACACAAAATAATTAATTGCATAGTTACTCACCTGCTTCAAGTCAGTATTTAGTAGATGCATCCTTGGCAGCAATTACAACCGCGAGTCTACGTGGATAGGTCTCAATCGACTTTGAACATCTGGGCACTGCAATATTTCCGCTTTCTTTTTTACAGAGCGGCTCAAACTCTTATCAGATTGCTTGGGAATCATGAGTGAACAGCTCTTCTCAACTCCTGCCACAAATTCTCAATTGGATTGAGGTCTGGACTCTGACTTGGCCACTCCAGGACAATAACTATTGTTTTTAAGTCTGTGTACTTAAAGGCAACAATTATACCAGTGCCTAAGAAGAATAACATGAGCTGCCTTAATGACTATTGCCTGGTAGCACTCACATCTAGTGATGAAAAGCTTTGAGAGGTTGGTCATGACTAGACTGAACTCCTGCCTCAGCAAGGACATGGACTCATTGCAATTTGCCTATCGCCACAATAGGTCAACAACAGATGCAATCTCAATGGCTCTCCACATGGCTTTAGACTACCTAGACAACACAAACACCCATGTCAAGATGCTGTTCATCAACTATAGCTCAGCATTTAATACCATTATTCCCACAATCCTGATTGAGTAATTGCAGAATCTGGGCCTTGGGCCTCTGTACCTCCCTTTGCAACTGGATCCTCGACTTCCTAACCAGAAGACCATAATCTGTACGGATTGGCGATAACATATCTTCCTCACTGATGATCAACACTGGCACACCTCAGGGGTGTGTGCTTATTCCACTACTCGACTCTCTATATACCCATGACTGCGTGGCTCATATACCAGCTATAAATTTGCTGACGATATAACCATTGTTGGTAGAATCTGAGGTGGTGTACAGAAGTGAGATATACCAACTAGTGGAGTAGTGCCGCAGCAACAATCTGGCACTCAATGTCAGTAATATGAAAGAGCTGATTGTGGACTGCCGGAAGAGTAAGACAAAGGAACACATACCAATCCTCATAGAGGGATCAGAAGTGGAGAGAGTGAGCAGCTTCAAGTTCCTCAGTGTCAAGATCTCTGAGGATCTAACCTGGTCCCAACATATTGATGTAGTCATTATGAAGGCAAGACAGCGACTATACTTCATTAGGAGTTTGAAGAGATTTGGTATGTCAACAAATACACTCAAAAACATCGATAGATGTACCGTTGATAGTATTCTGACAGGCTGCATCACTGTCTGGTATGGGGGGGGGGGGGGGGTTGAGGGGCTACTACACAGGGCTGAAAGAAGCTGCAGAAGGTTGTAAATCTAGTCAGCTCCATCTTGGGCACTAGCCTACAAAGTACCCAGGACATCTTCAGGGAGCGATGTCTCAGAAAGGCAACATCCAATATTAAGGACCTTCACCACACAGGGCATGCCCTTTTCTCACTGTTACCATCAGGTAGGAGATACAGAAGCCTGAAGGCACAAACTCAGCAATTCAGGAATTGCTTCTTCCCCTCTGCCATCCGATTCCTAAAATGGACATTGAACCCTTGGACACTACCTCATTTTTTAAAAATATATAGTATTTCTGTTTTTTTGCATGATTTTAATCTATTCAATATATGTATACAGTATAAAGTTTACTGAATAAGATTTATTACTTTTTTTTCCCCTCTATATTATGTATTGCATTGAACTGCTGCTGCTAAGTTAACAAATTTCACGTCACATGCCAGTGATAATAAACCTGATTCTGATTCTTGGCTATGCTTGGGGTCACTGTCTTGCTGGAAAACAAATCTTCTCCCAAGTAGCAGTTCTCTTGCAGACTGCATCAGGTTTTCCTCCAGGATTTCCCTGTATTCATTTTACTCTCTACATTCACAAGCCTTCCAGGGCCTGCTGCAGTGAAGCATCCCCACAGCATAATGCAGTCACCACCATGCTTCACGGTAAGGACTGTGTGGGTTTTGATGATGTGCGCTGTTTGGCTTATGCCAAACATAGCATTTAGTCTGATGGACAAAAAGCTGAATTTTGGTTTCATCAGTCCATAGAACCTTCTTCCAGCTGACTTCGGAGTCTCCCAGATGCCTTCTAGCAAACTCTAGCTAAGATTTCGTGAGAGATCCCCCCCCCTACCCAAAACAGTGGCTTTCTCTTTGCCACTCTCCCATAAAGCTGCAACTGGGGAAGCACCCAGGCAACAGTTGTCATACGTGCAGTTTCTCCCATCTCAGCCACTGAAGCTCATAACTCCTCCAGAGTTGTCATTGGCCTCTTGGTGACCTCCCTCATTCGTCTCCTTCTTGCACAGTCACTCAGTTTTTGAGGATGGTCTGTTTTGGGCAGATTTACAGCTGTGCCATATTCATTCTATTTCTTGATGATTGACTTAACTGTACTCCAAGGGATATTCAGTGACTTGGAAATTTCTTGTATCTGTCTCCTGACTTGCGCTTTTCAATAACCTTTTCATGGAGTGGCTTCATGTTCTTTTGTCTTCATGGTGTAGTCTTTGCCATCATACTGACTCACCAGGAGTTAGACCTTCCAGATACAGGTGTATTTTTACTACAATCAATTGAAACACCTCGATTGCACACAGGTGATCTCTATTTAACTAATTAAGTGACTTCTAGAACCAACTGGTTGCACTAGTGATGAGTTGGTGTGACATATTAAACGGGGTGAATACTGCTGCAATCAATTATTGTGTTTTATGTTTGTAATCAATTTAGATCATTTTGTAGATATTTATTTTCAATGGATACACAAGAATCTTTTTCTGTTGATTGATGTCAAAAAAAAGCAAATTAAATCCATTGTGATTCAATGTTACAAAACATGAAAACTTCCAAGGGAGGTGAATACTTTTTATAGGTACTGTTACTTACCACTTGCTGAATGGGGACCTTGACGGGAAAGGTATTCTGTTGGAATTCTTGGAAGAAATAACAAGAATAGACAAAGGAGGTTCAGTTGATTTTTTGTATGTGGATTTTCAGAAGGCTTTTGACAAGGTGCCACACATGAGGCTGCTTAACAAGCTACAAGCCCATGGTATTACAGGAAAGATTCTAGCATGGATAAAGCATCGGCTGATCGGCAGGAGGCAAAGAATGGGAATAAAGGGAGCTTTTTCTGGTTGGCTGCACAAGTGGTCTGAACTGGGGCCAATTCTTTTTATGCTATATGTTAATGATTTGGATGAAGGAATTGATGGCTTTGTTGCAAAATTTGCAGACGATATGAAGATAGGTGGCGAAGCAGGTAGTTTTGAGGAAGTAGAGACGCTACAGAAAGACTTACACAGATTAGGAGAAAGGGCAAAGAAATGGCAGATGGAATAGTGTCGACTAGTGTATGGTCATGCACTTTGGTAGAAGAAATGAAAGAGTTGACTATTTTTTAAAGGGAGGGAAAAATCCAAAAAAAAAACTGAGGTGCAAAGGGACTTGGGAGTCCTTGTGCAGGATTCCCTAAAGGTTAATTTGCAGATAGAGTCTGTGGTGAGGAAGACAAATGCAATGTTAACATTCATTTCAAGAGGACTGGAATATAAAAGCAAGGATGTAATGTTGAGACTTCATAAAACACTGGTGAGACCACACGGAGTAGTGTGAGCAGGTTTGGGCCCATTATCTTAGATATGTTGAAACTGGAGAGGGCTCAAAGAGGTTCACAAAAATGATTTCAAGATTGAATGGCTTGTTATATGGAGAGCGTTTGATGGCTCTGGGTTTATAGTCACTGGAATTCATAAGAATGAGGGGTGACCTCATTGATACTTTTCAAATGGTAAAAGACCTTGATAGTGTGGATGTTTCCTATGGTGGGAGAGTTTTAGACCACAGGATGACCCTCAGAATAGAGGGGCATTTTTTAATTTTTTTTTAGAATGGAGGTGAGGAGGAATTTCTTTAGCCAGAGAGTACTGAATTTGTGGAATTCATCATCAAGACAGCTGTGAAGGCCAAGTCTGTATGTATTTATTTAAGGCAGAGGTTGATAGATTCTTGACTGGTCAGAGCATGAAGGGTTATGGGGAGAAGGCAGGAGATTGGGGCTGAGAGGAAAATTGGATCAACCATGATGAAACTGCGGAGCACACTCGAATGGCCAAATGGCCCAATTCTTCTCCGATAGCTTATGGAGAGATGGGAGAGATTTCAGTTCAACATATTTTTAGATATTCTTTCCATCTATAAAGAATCATTTAAAATGCAAGAAAAGTTTGTTATATTTGTTTCAAGAGAATTCTATCAGGAGGAAATCACCTATTAACTTTGTAAGTACACAACAGCATTAAATTTCAGTGTGCGGCCATTAATTCATAATAACTACCTAGCATTCTAGTTTAATTTCTCCTACTTAACAAATCCAAAGTAGAATGGATAGAATTTATTTCAATAAACTTTTGCAGAATACCACAGATGACACCTCAGGCATTTTTCTCTGATATTTTCCATTTAATACACACGTCCAATAGCCAATTTTTGGAAGACCAGTCAAAACATTATATTGAACTGTCAATATAATGTCAATATTGAATTATATTGAAAAATATATTGAACTGTCTCATCAAAATTCATGTCCATAAAACAATAAGCCAACTCATATGTACCTAATTGTCATGATGCTCTTTGACTTACTTTAAAACTAAGGAGTATTTTAGTTAATGAGCAAACAAGTTAATAGTGAAACTGAACAGAGGATCGATATAACTGAAATAGCGCATTTCAAACTGGTTCGGGGACCAATTATGGATGAACAATAAATGCTTGCTTTGAACAAATAAGAAGCATCAGGGTTCAGGTTCGAATATGCATGGTTCCCATCAAGCAAATTCACATCAATTGATTATTTTGAATAATACATGTTAAACTGGTTGCTCATGTTTCTCCCCGTGACAATGGTCAATGCTTCAGTTACAAAGAAAATCATTAGAAACTATATCACAAAAGGAGCCCATATGATCACTGCAACTATGGCCTTTGTTGTCTTCTGCTCACACCTGACAAACTTCAAAACATCTAAATTTTTGGTTTCTCAACACCTTGTGTTTTTCCTCCCTGCAAGGCCCCAGTCACATGTGAGTGAAGAATTTGGATTCATTCAAGCAAATGACCAATTTTTGGCCATTATTCCATCGATAGCAATATTAATTGTTTGACAGACCATGAAAATGATAAAATCTTCAACTTTTTTTTGTAGTTCTACTTTTAAACACTCCAGTCACTGCATTTAAATCTCAAAAGCAAATATTGTGCCAAGAACCTGTGGTACAATGTGGCTTCTTGAAAAACTGCTCAACTTTGTGGTGATAAGTAGCTACATTTTTGCTTTGAACTCCTCTGACAATGGATGAATTGATGGAACATAGCCTATATGGAATGATTTCATCTTTTTCCACCACCACATACTTTGCTTTTGATCACAAGCGCTCTTGATCATTTCCAGCAGTGAGCTGGTTTGATTTAAGGCTAATAAGATAGATACGAGCAAGGCACAGTTTCAGCAGCACCTACCCAAGCCACAACTACTTTTCAGCTTTGGTCTCATTTGAAATTCTACCATCAAATATGGGGCTGGATGGGTCTGGCATGTAGCTTGTGGTTTAGTGTTCTGAGAGAACTGGCTAGCAAGGCCCAGTGGGAAGGGCAGATGGGAGAGACCTTCTCCAGGGATGTTTAGGAATCATTAATTAGGCCCATCACTCAATGTATACAAAAACCAGGACTAGCGTGTGTCAACATTTCCATAAATACCATAACTGACTCTCCTTTGCATAACTAAACTGCTGCTTATGTACTAGGTGTCCAATGAAATGCCTGCCTAAAAAACTGAATTAGGCATTTCCACCAGAAATTCCTCCAACTTTTAACTTGGAGGCAAAATCTAAGGAAAAAGAGAAAAACTGTTAGTGCTGGTTTTTCTCCTTACTGTGAGTAGTAATCTCATTCCTCTGCCTCTACCATTTCTATATCTGTTTAGTTTCAATAACCTGTATAAAGCTCTGACACAGTTTACTCACTAACTGCTAAGGTACATAGATTCAACTTCCCTTACTTCAGCCTAATCACAGGAAATGTCTGTTTCTTTTTGCCATGTTACTTCTGCATAAACTTTAAACACACCCTTCAAAACACCTCAAACTTCTGTTGCAACAGTAACAGCCTCACATTTGGAATATTTCATCATATTTTTTTGTTTCCTCCTGCAGGATAGCACTGTTATTGATCTGCACTGAGTATTGCTTCAACATCCGTCCTGCAGTATGAATTGCAAAATTAGTCCAATTGTAAGTGTGCAGTTTTATAAAGATTCATGATTATACCTGGACTTGCAATTCTTACTTCAACTCCTTTAATCACTAGTCTAGAATATTTGTATGCTTCAATAAGATTGACACTTGTTTTCTGAGTACGCTTGCATAACTCTCCTCATATAACTAATCCAGAAACAGCGATTTTCCTTCCACCATCAGATTGCTGAACTGTCCGTGAATATTACTTCATTTTAAAAAATATATACTTTCTTCATAAATTTTTAGGTCTGCATTTTTTGAGGAAGCTGAACAATAGGTTTCATATCATAAGTCAGTGATAACATACACAATTCTGACTGAAATCCACCAAAGAGTCTGTGCTACTTTTCCTTGTTTGTAATTACATAGTTCTCAAGTTAGGGAGACTCGACATCCATACAGTCGACCTTCACTAATCCGACTACCTGTAATCCAGTTCCTTCAATAATCCGGCACTGATTTCAAATTTTCCACGCAACTGTAATTTCAAATTTCCTGGGCCACCATACCAATCTGTTGCGCATTGTTTTGGTTGCGCTAGATCTGCTCACGTGTTGGCGCACTCTTGTAAGCACAGACAGGCGATTCCTGCTTGTTTTCCTACATTTATTAATATCATTTGCATGAGGCATGGCATCCCGGCACCTACCAGCAGGTCTATGCATGTCCTGGCTCAAAAAGCTTCCCCAGACACATTTTAAAAATTCTACTCACTCTAGGCCTGTCATACTAAAGCAATCTTAACTACTTTTGGTGTAACTAAATCCCCGACAATGATAAACCTATAATGTTTGCATTGTTTGCCTATATATCTGTTCCTCTACCTCTGGTTGCCAATTCAAAGCTCAAAGTCCACAATTGACAAAATGATTGCTTCCTTTTGGTTTCTAATGTCCACTCTTTTCAAAGGCCTTTGACAAGGTACCACACATGAGGCTGATTGCCAAGTTAAGAGCATATGGTATTACAGGGAAGTTACTGGCATGGTTAGAACATTGGCTGACTGGTAGGAGGCAGTGAATGGGAATAAAAGGATCCTTTTCTATTTGGCTGCAGTGGTGTTCCGCAGTGTTGAGACCACTTCTTTTTATGCTCTCTATCAATGATGGAGTAGAGGCTTTGTTGCCAAGTTTGCAGATGATATGAAGATTGGTGGAGGGTCAGGTAGTGTTGAGAACACAAGGCAGCTGCAGTAGATTAGGAGAATGGGCAAGAAAGTGGCAAATGAAATACAATACAGGAAAATGCATGGTCATGCACTTTGGTAGTGGAAATAAATGTGCAGACTATTTTCTAAACGGGGAGAAAATCCAAAAATTTGAGATGCAAAGTGACTTGGGAGTTGTCCAGAGCACTCTAAAGGTTAACTTGCAGGTAGAATTGGTGGGGAGGAAGGCAAATGCAATGTTAGCATTCATTTCAAGAGGTCTAGAATACAAGAGCAGGGAAGTGATGCTGAGGCTTTAGAAGGCACTGGTGAGGTCTCACCTTGAGTATTCTGAACAATTTTGGGCTGCTTACATTAGAAAAGATGTGCTGGTATTGTAGAGGGTTCAAGGAGGTTCACAAAGATGATTCATTGGAAACATTTGACCACTCTGGGCCTGCACTCACTGGAATTTAGGATGAGGGGGGATCTCATTGAAAGATTTTGAATGTTGAAAGGTCTAGACAGAGTAGATGTGGAAAGGATGTTTCCCATGGTGAGAAAGTCTAGGACAAGAGGGCACAGCCTCATGATAGAGAGGCATCCATTTAAACAAAGATTCAGAGAAATTTCTTTAGCCAGAGGGTGGTAAATTTGAGGAATTTGTTGCCACGTGCAGCCATGGAGGCCAGATTGTTGTGCGTATTTAAGGCAGAGCTTGATAGGTTCTTGACTGGACACGATAGAAAAGTTACAGGGAGAAAGCTGGGGAGTAAGGCTGAGGAGGGGGAAAAAGGATTAAATGGCAGAGCAGGCTTGAAGGGCCAAATGGCCTAATTCTGCTCCTATGTCTTGTGGAGCCATTCCCAAAATTACTTGCTGCTCTTTTCCTACAAGATTGAGTATCTGCAGTACTGGTACACTCTCACTTCTAGATCAGATGGTTGTAGGCAGTAACCATTAAATGTCAGTCTGAATTATGTATTCATGTCTTAACAGAATCCTATCCAATCTTAAACAGAAAATGCTGGAAACTTTCAGCAGGTCAGGTAGTATCTATGGAAACAGAGATAAAGGGTTCAGGTCAAAGACCCTTTGTCAGTACCCTGTTTCTGCATAGATACTGACTGACCCACTGAATCTTTTCAACTGCGTTTTTTTAATTTCAGATTTCCAGCATCTTTGATGTCCGTATTTTTTTGCAACATTAAGTCGATTAAGTGGCCATGGATATCGAACGTGGCTGCAATGTTATGATTGCTCTAACAGCAGCAAATGCACTTAGTCTGTAAAGCTCCTCCTAAATTTCCCGGGAATGCAATGCGAGTTGCATTTTTCCCATGTTGGTTTTAAAACTATTTTAAGCAGCTTACCCTTGCCATCTCAGGGACCGATACACTGAGATAACGGATTTTAATATGGAAAATGAAACTTTCCCTGATCTTAAAGAGCAAAGGCCCATGGAACACCAATGAAGCCAAACGTGGGGGTTTACACTTTATAAAGTGTCCGGAACTGCAGTGATCAGGATATCCATCAGCCCTTCCAAAAGAAAGTTTATATGTGCGATGCGAACTGACACTCCTCTAGCAAAACGGCGACAACTGCTTATTTATGGAGTTCACTTTCAGCTAGTGGAAGGTCGCAATCACTTCAACTTCCCAATCAATAAAACAAACGCAATGACTGTTCCCAAAGACATATTTCGAAACATCCCGTGTAAAAAATTCGATCAGAAAGATTTCTGGAGGGCATCATAAAATGTCTACACGGCTCAATCTGAATCCTTACAACACGGATTTGAAAATATACTAAGTGTACCGTTAAAGATGAAGCAAACAATCCAGTCGTACCCACGAAACAGATGGGGGGGGGGGGGGGGGGGGAACCTGCCCCAGCTATAACTCAGAAGCCCTGCCGCAGATTGAAAATGCATTTCTTGGAAAGTTGCACTCGGAACTATTACTTACAAAGGAAAAGCTAAAGGGTCACTGGCATTAATCTCCTGAACCCAAGCATTTTGAACGACTGCATACAAAGAAAATGAACTGAACACGACATCTGATCAGAATTAAAAGGTTAAGTAAAAGAAACCAGTTACAACGTCAATATTCGAATGACAAGCTTTTTAAAACCGATCAACCAATAAAACAATTGTGGCTGTTCCTACCGAGAGAAGTGAAAATAACCGCAACAAAAAGACACAAATACATCTTCCAGCGCTCCGCCGTCTCCATTCTCACTACTATTGCTGAAAGCTCGGACCGAAACGGCGACGATAGCTATAAATAACCCGTGAATGAGTCACACAGAGGTAGAAAGAGAAGAACGTGCTGGTCTGCCTCAGTCTCAACAGCGCCACGTGTTTCCACAGTGAGTCTGAAATCAACACGTTCCCAGCCAGAGAGAGAGAGAAAGAGGGGAAAGAGAGACCAAACCCGCCCCTGAAACTGTTGATTGGTCAAACACTGAATCTGGATTTGAACTAGCTGTCAGGAATTGTGCCCTGTACTGGAACTCAGCTCGTGTCGGAAAAGGATTGTTGTGCTGAATACTTTGAATTTATTTTTAAAGGACTACCCGTGAAATAAGTGCCCTTGAGAAGTGGTGGTGAATTGCAGACGAGGACTCTCCGACAATAGTGATGCATTGGCGGCTTCAGGACTTAGTCCCAAGATACATTTTTTAACCATATTCCCATGCATCCGCTTTTCCTGTTCTTGTCGCGTTAATGACCGCGCTTGACAACAAAGCAGTATCTGGTCAAAGAGTGCTTGTAAACCTGAAGTCAGTGAGAATCAAAGGAAAATCCCATCACAGGCTGGAGTCGTGCATCGTGCAAACGAATATGTTTGTATTTGTAGAAAGTCTATCAACAGAGCGCAAGGACTACCCTGCAGGAATTCTATAGGGCATTGCCCTGGGCCCAACCATCTACAATTGCTTGTTCACTGTAGGTCAAGTGGGGACGTGATCACACAACAATCAATTCCAAACACAAGAGTTCGGCAGCTGCTGGAAATCCAGAGCAACACACAAAATGCTGGAAGAACCCAGCAGGTCAAGCAGCATTTATGGAGGGGAATAAGTAGTCGACGTTTCAGGCCAAGACCCCATTGTCAGAACAGAAAAGGCAGAAGAAGCTGGAATAAGACGGTGGGGGAGGGGAAGGAATATAAACCGGCAGGTGATTGGTGAAACAAGCAGCCAAGAAAGGCTTTCCACTCCTCATTATGGCGTCCCTTTCACCCCTTCTCTTCTCCTCACCTGTCCATCAGCTCCATCTTCCTTGCTTCCCTTTCTCCCATGGTCCACGATGCTCTATCAGATTCCTTCTTCTTCACCCTTTATCTCTTCCACCCATCACCTCCCAGCTTCTTCCTTCATTCTCCCTTCCCCACCCACCCACCTTCCCTCTCACTTGGTCTCACCTATCATCTGCCAGCTTGTATTCCTTCCCCTCTCCCCACCCTCTTATTCTGGCTACTTCTGCCTTCCTTTCCAGTCCTGATGAAGGGCCTCAGCCTGAAACATTGACTGTTCATTCTCCTCTGTAGATGCTGCCTGAGTGCTGAGTGCCACGATTGATTTTATTTGTGGTTCCTCAGCAAATGAAGTGTCTCGTGTCTACGTGTAGCAAGACCCATGCAACATGCAGATATGGGCCCAAACATGACTTTCCAGCAAGGGAGAACAAACCATTTTTCTTTCACATTTGATGGCTTTACCATCACGGCATCTTCAATCATCGATGTCTAGGGTATCACCTTTCTGCCTATACAAGAGTGCGCAATCTGCAATTGCATTTGCAATTTCTCAAAAAAAAGGAAATTCCCATGACACACTCAACAAAACTTGCCACCATTCAAACACATAGCCAAGCACTGCCAGGAGTATCAATGAATCAATTCAAGGTACTCTCAACAAAATTTTTGAGGTCAATTATAAAGTAGCACGAGCAAAATTATTTGCCTAAAATCTTTTTAGTTCAGCAGGTTTCATGTCTTTTTTTTCACTTGTCATTCTTCAATGATTCACCTTTTAGGGGGTCAGCTGAAGTTTCAAATTGACACTTTAAAAGTAATTACAAAATTCTAATTTTGGGTCTGGGCATCTGTCTTCAGTAGCTGTCATAGCTTGGGTTATCTAAACATCCTTGTACTCTCTTGATTGGATGATGATGTTACCCAACAGGCACCAATGTTTTTCAGGGTGTGATGATGAGGTGTATTGCTTGTCTTTCTCTGCCAGAACAAGAAGTTATGAATCAAACAGTTTCCAAGAATTATGTCAGGACAGGAAATCCACGTAGTTAGCTTTCCCTACCCTCTTCTTGTCAATCATACCATATGACTGTGACTTTACCCAGCTTTAATTTGAATATGGCCGGGAGAATCAGTTTGTCTCCTCTGGGATCTAGGCTGAGATTTCTTTAAGGTCAATGTAAGGCTCCTCCTTTTACCACTGCTTTAGTACTGATGAATGTGGTGTGCTGGTTCAATGTTAGAGTGATGTTCAGTTACCTACAATGGTGCTCCTGTAAAAATTGATTAAGATGGCGGGGGGGGGGGGGGCGGGGGTGGAGTTCACTTGCTCACTCTCCTCAGGAAGTGGAGATGCTGCTGTGCTTTCTTGACCAAAGAGGTGGTGTTGAGTGACCAGACAAGGTTGTCATCAACACACTTACACACACAAGCACAAATACACACAGGCTCAGACACCAATGCCCTTGCTTACTGCCTCATCCTTGCCACATCCAACTTTACATTGACCCTTTTCATCCTCTGTCCTCCCCATCCCTGGATTCCAGAGACCCCCTTGTCCCCTGTCCTCCTCCCTCCCAATTTTAATGTTTAATTCTCCCCTCATCTTTCAGCTGGCCATCTACATCCTCTCTTCCCTACCCCCTCCCCTTCCTCCCTGAGCTCTTTATCTCTGGCTCTAAAACCACTGTCCCCTTCTTTCCCTAGTAAAAGGAATGACTGATGACTGGTTTTGGCAGGCACACTGCAGTGGTTTGCTTTGTACCCCTTCTGCACCTGGCCATGCTCCAATGCCCTTCCTGGGTACACCTGCCCCTACTCCTGGACTTCATTCCCAAAGCAGCAACAAACAGGTTTCCCCTAAATGACCACCTTTCACTAAAATTAATAAGGTTGTAAGAAGAAAAAATGTTTAGTTCGAAGTAAATTTATTATCAAAGTATGTATAAGTCACAAGATTCATTTTCTTGCAGGAATTCACAGGAAAACAAAGTAATACAAAAGAATCAATGAAAAACTACACACAAATAAGGACTGATAACCAAAGTGCAAATAAAAAATACTGAGAAAATGAGTTGTAGAAACCTTGAAAGTAAGTCCCTAGGTTGTAGAATCAGTTCAGAGTTGAGGTGAGTGAAGTTATCCATGCTGGTTGAAAGGACTAGATAAGGTGTGTGGAGTGGATGCTTCCTATGGTGGGGGTAACATGAACTAAGAGGGCATAGCCTTAAAACTGAGGGATGTCTCTTTAGAACAGAGGTAAGGAGGATTTTTTTAAAGCCAGAGAGCAGTGAATCTGTGGAATGCTCTGCCACTGACTGCAGTGGAGGCCAAGTCCTTGTGTATATATAAGATGGAAGTTGATCATTTCCTGGTCATTCAGGGCATCAAAGGACAGGGCGAGAGGGCAGGTGTATGGGGTTGAGTAAGATCAGGGATCGGCCATGATGGAATGGCAGAGCAGAGTCGATGATTTGAATCATCTAATTCTGCTCCTATGTCTTATGGTCATATGGTTCAGGAGGTTAATACTTGTAGGGTAATAACTGTTCATGAACCTGGTACGTAGGAGCTAAGGCTCCTGCACCTCCTTCTCGATGGCAGCAGTGATGCACCATCAATAACTCACGCTGAGACTTAGGAAGTGAGATATCGGCTTTTATTGACTGGAAGAACAACACTACATCCTGGGAAAATGAGGGAGAGCAGCAGACCACAGTCGCCTTTATACAGGGGTCTGTGGGAGGAGCCACAGGAGCAGTCAGCAGGGTCTGTGGGAGGAGCCACAGGAGCAGTCAGACAGGTATATCTAGTTCACCACAAGCAGCAAGAAAGGAGCAAGGCCCGGATGGTGGGGATCCTCGATGGACACTGCTTTGTAGCAGTGCTCCTTGAAGATGTGCTCAATGGTGAAGGGGACTTTGCCTCTGCTGGACTTCTAACAAATAAAATGGAAAATGCTAAAACATAGTTTAAACAGATTCGGTCTAACCATACTGCTCCATATTCACCAGCAATTGATGTATGTTTGTCTTAAAGCTCTTGCAGTATCCTAATTATAAAGAGTAGTCACTTTTAGTTGTTCCAGATTAGAAACACTTTCCTATTTTTTACTCAAGTCTGTTGAATTTGGTTCATGTACTGGCATGAAGCTTTTCCTATTTCTGCCAAATTCCTCTTTAGTTTCAGATGTTTCTCCAATATTGCCTATTTAAGATATTGATTATTAGAAAAGATTGCTTGAACTCCAGTATCCGAATCAGAATCAGATTTAGTATCATTGGCATACATCGTGAAATTTGTTGTTTTGCAGCAGCAGTACAGTGCAATACATAAAATACACCGTAAATTACAATAAGCAATATATAGCAAAAAGAGAGCAAAGGTTGTGAGGTAGGTAGCATTCATACACCATTCAGATATCTGATGGCGGAGGGTATGGTAATGGTCCATATTCTGAATGAAGGTAATTTGACAGCATATACACACTGTTGTGCTTCTGTCTCATCTGTGATGATGCTCCAGTGCTCTTGTTTTGGTTGCTGACATATTAATTAGTCTTTAGAAAAAAATAGGCACATAGTTGCAGACGTATGTTTATCTTGCACAAATAAAATCTATCCATCAATGACAATGGAAATGCTTCTTGTCTTGCAAAAATCATGCCAACATATAGGTAGCCCATGTAAACAATTCAAATTACATGTAACCTGCACATTATGGTATGGTAAACCAATGTCGGCCAATTCAAAGAGAAAACAATCTGGATAGACTTATCATCCAATTGAGTGTTTGCCAGAAATTTGCAAGAGTTGTAGTCAGAACATTCACTACTTGTCCGGTAATGAACCAGCTAAACACCAGGCTACCCAATGCAGCATCTTCACATGACAAGATCACAGGAAGATGTCACTTCCTTTCTTACGCAGGTAAACCCTTCATGTTGTCTTTTGGCCATGTATCTATTTGGGGTGGATGTGAGCTCACAATCACTCTCCCAACTCACAAAAAGTCAAGAAAGTTCACTAGGGGCTCCATCTTAATCATTTAAAAATGCCAACTTCTGTCTTGATTTAAACTGTTGCCCAAAATATTAACTGGAATTTGCACAAATAATTATACCAGCAAAGTTCACCAAATTCACTTCAATCACCTATGGAATCCCAGAATGAGTCAGAGATCCTAGGACATTGGTAAAGTCTGGGATCTCACCATTTATCCATCCAGCTGGGCTGAAAGAACTCAATGGAGCTGGTTCATTAATGGTGTGTACTATCCACCACTTTAAAGGAGTGACGCAGTGGTACAGTGGGCTATTGGAGTTCTCAGCAAGTGGCAATCAGAAGCTGGTTGGTTTAGTGAGTCTGCCAAATCTGGCTGTTTTTTTATTGGAACAATGAGTCCTAGCAGTTACCCCAATAATTACTGATCTGTGGATTCAGATCAGTAATTTCTATTTCAGTTCAATTTAATTTATACATGAACAGAGTGCATGTTTTATACCACAATATACACAATCATGATATCAAACAGTGTCTCTTTAATAATATTAAAACTAATGTTGGCATGTATGTAGTAAGTATTAACTCAGAATAGGTAGTTTACATTTCTGTGAGTTTGCTTAGAGTTCTATAAAACAAAGCAATTAAGCCATTGACTCACCCAACATTTTTCCTGTGCTTTGATTTCCTTATAAGTCAATTAAGTTTTTTTTGAAGATTTATGTAAGTTGTGGGATTTCATTTGAAACTGCACCTGTGTGTGCAGAGCAGGAGTATTATGTGCAATAGCCCCTTGAGCAACATATCTGAAAAAGTACAAAAAAGTAAAGTGCTTCAGCAATCTTTCTTGTGGCTTTTTTTCATTTAGTCTCTGATTTTCTCATGGGTATGTAAATTTCTGAGCCAATGGATTTCAGTGACAGCAACACAAAAGAATTTAACACATCCATTTTGTTCACCCAGAAGTTGTCACATATTCATAGGTACCTAGGAGATGTAATACCATTGCAGAAACATTAAAGATACAAAACAAAATCTTTAAAAACTGAATGGATCAACTGGATCCAACCAGATCCTGGTGTTTTTGAGCCAGAGTAAGGAACTTGTTGCTTTTGGCTGTTTTATTAAGTGTTACCAGAACAAACAAAAGCAAAGATAAAAAAGAGTTGTGGCCATCTCATGCTAGAGATAACAAAAATTCCAGTGATAAAAATTAGCCTATAAAACAGTTAGTTTCAAGTGGCATCACAGCTACTGCAGAAAACTAAGAAGCTTCTAGAAAAAAATACAGAAGCAAACGTACTGCAGCTACTGGAAAATTCACTCAACGAGTACACATATAGATAGGTGATTATATACAAATACAATAAGCATAGAAAATATTAAACTACATGAAAATATACAAAGAAAATAACAATTCTATACCCTAATCCAACAGCCTTGAGGATGTTCTTTGTAATTCCTATGACTGACCGAAATCTTTTGTGGCCATGGTTAGTGATGGCCTTGAAGTCACGCAACAGTCACACTATGACCGACAGACAGCAAAGTGTAAGCAGCAAATGGCCCTCAGGTACTGAATCCTGAAGCTCAACCCCAGAATCCCATGATGACATTTTGACAGCTTGTAGGGTCAGGGAACTTTTTAACTGTTTCTAAATGTATCTGTTTATCAGAAACAAAAATATAATTCAAGTATATGTAAATAATTGAATAATGTTATAAATTATTTATAAAGCAAAATATTAAAGGTTAATACATTTCATTAAAACATATGGTAGATGTAAATTAATTTAAAGCATTAATGTTAATTAAAATAAAGAAGGGGAGAACCTTACCTTTTGCATGCAAGTTAATGATTCTGTTCAAACAGGGCCACAAGCTGTACCTGACTGCAGATCATGTTGATCAGGAATTCACTCCTGATTGTGTAATCTAGTGTTCATATTATGAAGGGTCTTGACTCATTGTACACAGGAACGAATATGTTCCATTGGCAAAAGTCCAATAAGCAGAGGACACATCATGTAATTAGTAAATGAATCACGGCAAGATAATGAGAAAAATTATGCAGCAAGCTGTTGTGATTTTGCATGCAGTGCAAGCAGATTCTGCGTTGAAGTAGGATATTGCTCTATGTTATTCATTTAATATTTTAAAATAAGTGGAGTTTATGTAGAATGCAATGCCAGCTGGTCTGGCATGCATTGATTTCTATGCACATCTTCATTATATTAGATGGTTCCTGGCTAGGACACACTGTTCCCTCTAATCTGCATAGGGTACATGGCCATGCCGCGATTCAAACACTCCTGTGCACAAACCCTTTGTTGCCGCACAGTGGAACTTTTTTGATATAATGGTAATATAATTTTGAAATCTATGTTAATATACGAGGGCTGATTGATAAGTTTGTGGCCTACGGTAGAAGGAGTCAATTTTAGAAAACCTAGCACATTTATTTTTCCACATAATCTCCTCCTACATGTACACACTTAGTCCAGTGGTTGTGGAGCATACAAATCCCTTCTTTGTAGAAGTGGTTCACAGCAGGGGTGATTGATAAGTTCGTGGCCTAAGGTTGAAGGAGATGAGTTATTAACTTCAAACTTTCTGCATAATCACTCAAAGAGTTGAACCACATGTACATGCAATGAGAACGTCTTGGACCTCCAGGTTGTCCACAGCAAGGGTGATTGATAAGTTTGTGGCCTAAGATAGATGAGTTATACAGCTCTTGTTACATGTACATGAAGTTCAACTCTTGAGTGAAAATGCAGAAAGTTTGAAGTTAATAACTCATCTCCGTCTACCCTAGGCCACGAACTTATCAATCACCCCATGCTGTGGACCACTTCTGGAGGTCCAAGACGCCGACTTCTACAAAGAAGGGATTCGTATGCTCTACGACCACTGGACTAAGTGTATGAAAAATAAATGTGCTAGGTTTTCTAAAATTGACTCCTTCTACCTTAGGCCACGAACTTATCAATCACCCCTCGTAACTATGAAATATGGTCTAAGTAATTATGTGTTAATGAATATAATACATAAACTTTCTAAACAATAAATGTACTACAACCTTTACTTTGAAACATTTTAGACCTTCACGTACTTACATTGTCAGTGTTTTAAGTTACAACTCTGTTACAAATTGTAACATTAAACACAGAATGGAAGTTGGTAGCCCATTGTTAATGCACCACCTGCCCACCGAAGGCCAATGTCATCTAGTCAAAATATTTTACTTTGTTGTACTGCAATTCATTGTACCTGTCAATTAACACAGAAAATCAAAAGTATGTGACTTTTTCAATTTTCATTGTAAATATTCATAGTATGCATATTACAAAAAAAAATTAAAGTGTCGTGCAGTTTTTAGGCTGTGTAAAGCTTCCTGCTCAGAGCAATGGTTGGTCTGTGCAGCTGTAAAAAAATACAGAGAATGTTGAATAGCTAGCGTTACGAATGTGCCACAACTCTGAGGGGCCGAAGGGTACAAAGTCGCCCCCTCCTTTTTGAGAATCGCAAGATCGCTATTATTGCGGGTCTGGGACCAGGAAATGAGAGGGAGACGCGCAGAATCCCCAAGGTTTGGAATGTGTCCTGGCCTCAGCGAAACAAAAACCCCTGATAACGGCTATAGTCTCTTGGAGACGGAATTGTGTATTGAGTACTGTACTATTCATTGAAGCCCTCAGGGGACGACCAGAGTGGGCTGGTTGAGGGATTGCATCATCCCAACCTGATTGACATCTGAGACCCCGTGAGTAAGGATAAAAGAGGGTCTGGGGAACAACCCCTTTAGACGCACCAGGAGAAACGCTAGAAATCCCGTGACAGCGTTTAATAGCGACAGCCGGTGGAGAACTCGTGTGCGTCCTTCCCTTGCCTGGGATTGGCGGCCTCACCACGGAAGAACGGCTTTAGCTAAAGGAGAGGCCACAAGTGAACGGCCACACCAACGGGACTCCCGACGGATCGAAATCATAAAAGGAAAGCCGGCAAGTTTCTCAAAATCCGTCTCTCTCTCCAACAAAGGCTGCAGCCTGCATGAACTGAGTGACTTTTATATTTCCATCCGACAATACATTTATCCCGTAGACAACGATAGAGCTTATTTCTTATTGATTATTATTATACCCGCACTTTTAGACTTAGTATTGACGACGTATATTATCTGTATGTTTGCATTGATATTATTTTTGTGTATTTTTACTAATAAATACTGTTAAAAATAGTACCAACAGACTTCAAAGGACCTCTCTATCTTTGCTGGTAAGTGACCCAGTTACGGGGTTCGTAACACTAGCATGTGACTTTGTAGCCCATGAGCTCATGAATTGGATTAGCTCATCTCAAGGAACTGGAGGGGATATTTTCAGAAACATTTTTTAAACTGCACATGCTGAAATTTAAAAGGAAAACAAAATACGTCCACCCTCTGTAGGTTGTGTAGTATCTGTGTTTCAGGTCCAGGAACTTTTATCAGAACAACACAAACAAAATTTTGGAGGAGCTCAGCAGGTCAAGCAGCATCTATGGAAAAGAATAAACAATCAACTGTTTCGGGCTGAGAACCTTCATTAAGACAAGATAGGAGGGAGGAGGAAGTCAGAATAAGAAGGTGGGGGAGGAGGATGAAGTGAAGCCAGGTGGGTGGTGGAGGGGGTGATGAACTGCGAAGCTGGGGGGTGATAGGTGGAAAAGGTAAAGAGCTAAAGAAAAAGGAATCTGATAGGAAAGGAGAGTGGACCTTGGGAGAAACGGAAGGAGGATGGGCACCGGGGGAGCTAATAGGCTAGTGAGGAGAAGAGAAGAGGAAAGAGAGGAGCAAGAATGGGGAATGGAAGAAGAAGGAAGGGGAAATTACCAAAGCTTAGAGAAATCAATGTTCATGCCATCAGGTTGGAGGCTACACAGGTGGAATATGAGGTGTTGCTCCTCCAAACTGAGAGTGGCCTCCTTATGCCAGTGGAGGGGGCCATGGATCAATGTGTCAGAATGTGAATGGAGATTGGAATTAACATGGTTCCCACCAGGAAATCCTGCTTGTTGCAGATGGATTGAAAGTGCTCGACAAAGTGATCCCCCAATTTACATTGGGTCTGTCCGATGTGGAGGGGGCTGCATCAGGAGCACCGGATGCAGTAGCTGACCCCAACCTACTTGCAGGTGAAATGTTGCCTCACCTTGAAGGACATTTTGGAGCCCTGACTGGAGGCGAGGGAGGAGGTGAATGGTTAGGTGTAGCAATTCTTCCGCTTGTAGGGATAAGTGTGGCGAGTGTGGATAAGGGATAAGTGTGATTCCCTAAGGAATCAGCGAGAGATTTATCAGAAAAAAAATGATCTTGTTTCCTCTGAGTTTTAAACTAGTTTTTGCACCCACCACCCAAACTGCTGGTACAATTCTCACATCCTACCTGCGTCCTCTCTTGGTCAAAACCAATTGAGCTAAGCATTCTAAACTCAGCCTCTGAAAGGAACAGTGGGCTGCACATTCTCACTGTTAAAAAAGAGCAACGTCCTTTCATCTGAGATTCTGGGTGCTGGGAGGAGTTTTCAGTGGGGAGCAATGACAACATTGGTCATTGGATCCCTGCTTTTTCGGGTAGTCGTTTGGGTGAACTTGAATTTCCAGGTCTCCAGTAACATTCTAGGCCTACAGCCTGACCTGAAGTGCCTCATGCATCATATTTTGTGGCAAAGCAGGTGTTCTTAATTTTGGAGTTCCTCCTCAGAGGCTGATATTTCAGTAATTTTCACAAGCAGAATAAAGGGCCTTTGAACAAAAGCAAATCCCCTTAGGTAAAAAGTGTTTTAGTTACTTATCCTGTTAAGTGGCATCTGTCTGATCCTCTGATATGATTTATATCATTTGTATAGACCCCTTCATCTTATACACAGGGCCCCATCTTAAGTGACAAAGGAATGTAGCAAACTGCAAAAATCAAAGATTTGACAGTAAATAAGTTGAGTGTATTGTTTTTAAAGTATAAAGGCAGCTTGCCACATTTTCTGTGTATATTGACTGATTATTGAAATCCCATTATATTTGGTTTTCATGTGCTTGTTAATGCCTTAGAACAACTTCTTCAACTTTCTAACAAAGATATGTTGAGGATTCAGTACTTCAAGGTTTGAAGATTTGAAAACTCATACTTTTAACATTTGAAACCACACCTCTTTATGGCTGGTCAAAACCAGTCAGTTATTTATCAAATAAACATTGACAAAAAAATAAAATTAGCAGCAGTACTGAGTGAGAAACATGGAGTTCAAGAAAAGGAGCTCAGTGCCAATTTTTCCCACCATCCCCGAGCCCCCTTTCTCAAACACCGTCTTCTCAGAAATATCACTATTTCTTGAGTGGCTTCAAACAAGCTCAGTTTATGTTGCTCTTTAAGGTGAGCTGGTTTGGATACTGAATACCCAGTACAAATTGATGTCGCTAGATTATTTGTGTGTACACGATATTTCAGAACTGTTCTATTGGGATCAGATTTCTGACTTGTATGCAAGCCACTAATACACAATTTAGGCAGGCATTGGAGACAGTTTGAATGAAATGAAAGATCAAGCTTGAGAGATTGCAACTCAGAATTTGTTCTCTTATCCTTTAAAAATAACCTTAAATGGTAAATGCAGATGCGTAAACTGAACTACAGGGGTGAAAGACCATCTCAACATTTGGATCAAAGACATGACAATAAAATATCCTCATCATCCTGCTCCCTTTTAATTTCAAGGTTTTATCAATCAATGTTAAAGCAAAGCTAACAAAAGCTTTCATCTGTGCCACATTGGTAAAATGCTGGCATTTCAGGGGTAACTCTCTTGCATTGCTCACTCAGACACTCAGTGACAGACATTGTCTGGCCAATATTTAAGCAAATGGATTCCGTGACATAAACTTTTTGAATGCTAACTATATACAGAAACTCACTTAATAATATTTTGTATAACCACCCATTTCAATGACCAGTGATAGATCTTACGAAATACTTCTCAATATCTGTGCCAATGTAGCATACTGTCATTTTTGTGTTCTATAAATGCTCAAAAACCTGTTTAAAATTTTGAATTCAGTTATAAAGATAGTCATGCTCTCTGCAGCAATACTTCCTGTACACCCGTTAGACATCCAGTATCCAGCAATATACTCCAAGTATACGCACAGCGATAACAAGTCTGACCAGTCAGAAAATAATTCATAACAAGCTGGAACAAAACAGCAGTGCTATAATGTATTCCTCTGAACCGGAACAAGCCTGGACTGGAGCAGAATACATTCTTGGAACATTGTTTAGAATGAAAAGGAAAGATGAATTTTTACTACAATAGCATCTTTTTTTGACCTCTGGCCATATCCAAGTGCCTTACAGTCGGTTAATTAGAAATAGAATAAGGAAATGTGGGAAACACCGAGCAGGTTACAACTAACATTTCAGCTTGCTGACATATGGATTATTTTTGATGTGTAACATTGATGTCAAGATGTTACTTGGGTTGTTTCAATAACATGTTTGCCCGTATAACAACAGTAAATTCAAAATCAAGACACGAATATTTGCCAAGAGATCAAATGAATGAATCAATTAAATTTTAATCTTTTTATAAGTACTGTTTGAGTTTAACCAGCTGCTCTCTGCTCAGTGGCTAATGATAGTTGTCATTAATTTGCTGTAATGTCTCCATTGTCCAGTTCAGAATACATTAACATTGACCTCACTATTTTCTCACTAGATTCAACAAAAGATAGAGATTAAAATAATTAATCCATCTTCAAGCTTTATGTTGTACCTAATTAAGCACTTGGTATAATCTTTGATTGATGTTCTCAAGCTTATGTATGAAGGTTGTCAATTTGCCAATTTAGAACTGATGGGGGAGGGGGGTCCCCAAGCCAAAACACCAGCTATCCTTCTGCCTCCACAGATGGTGCCTGACCCTGCTGAGTTCCTGCAATAGTTTGCTTCTCTTGTTCTAGATTAGATTACAACATCTGCAGTCTCTAAGTATCTCCAGAAGAGATGACGAATTTCTTACGTTTGTGTACATACACACACACACACACACACACACACACACACACACACACACACACACACACACACACACACACACACACACACACACACACACACTTGTTAGATTTGTTATGTAAATACTTGCCACCTTACATATCTTCATATTTTAAAAGTATCACCTCAATTCTTTTGACAAGTCTTAATATTTTATTTTGTCAATAAAATCTATTTTACCCTCTAATGGAAATTAGTTTGATTCCTTCAGGATTAAATTAATTCCATACCAACAAAGAGACAGAGGTCTGGGGTGGCTCTGGTGGTAAAAAAAAAGAAACCAAATCAGTAGAAGGAGGTAACAATGGAGAGAAAGGTGTAGAATCATTGTGAGTCGAGTTAAGAAACTGCAAGGTAAAAAGATCCTGATGGAAGATATATTCCGGCCTCTGAACAGTAGCAAAGATGTGGGCTACAAATTACAGCGGAATATAGAAATAGAAAAAGGTCTGAGATTGCCCTATGACCAAGAGCTTGCAGACAGTCCAGTCTGAGATTGTTCTATGAGCAAGGACTTGCAGAACGCAGCCCAGTCAAAAGGGCAATATTACGATAGTTATGGGGGATTTCAATATGGAAGTAGAAAGGGAAAATCAGGTTGGTTCTGGAACCCAAGAAGAAGAATTTGTAGAATCCCTACAAAATGTTTTTTTAGAGCAGCTACAGGTTGAGCCTACTGAGGGAACAGCCATTCTGGATTGGGTGTTGTGCTACAAATCAGAATTCATTAAAGGTAAAGTTGTGGCGACCCACTTCCTAGCACACTTGAACCGGCTCACAAATAGCCAGCGCGCCGGCACAAAGGCCAGGTCTGCTTCACCAACAAAGGGAAAACCTGCGGGGGTTTGTGAGTACGTGCCCCTTACAGCATCCAAGCCCGGGGAGGGCGGGATGAGGGAGGCTTTAAAGCAAGGCTGTGAAGTTCAAATAAAATCTTCTTTAATTGCAGTTTACCGACTCCGTGTCGTTATTTTAGCGCTGCGTGTAGCACACCGCTACAAAGTAACCTTTAGGGGAAAGTGATCATAATATGATTGAATTCACCCTGAAATTTGAGAAGGAGAAGCTAAAGTCGGATGTATCAGTGTTACAGCAGAATAAAGGGAATTACAGAGGCATGAGAGAGGAACTGGCAAAGTTGATAGAAAGGGAACACTAACAGGGATGATGGCAGAGCTGTGGTGAACTAGATATACCTGTCTGACTGCTCCTGTGGCTCCTCCCACAGACCCTGCTGACTGCCCCTGTGGCTCCTCCCACAGACCCCTGTATAAAGGCGACTGTGGCCTGCTGCTCTCCCTCATTTTCCCAGGATGTAGTGTTGTTCTTCAGTCAATAAAATTGATGCACCATCAATAACTCACGCTGAGACTTAGGAAGTGAGATATCGGCTTTTATTGACTGAAGAACAACACTACATCCTGGGAAAATGAGGGAGAGCAGCAGGCCACAGTCGCCTTTATACAGGGGTCTGTGGGAGGAGCCACAGGGGCAGTCAGCAGGGTCTGTGGGAGGAGCCACAGGAGCAGTCATTTTATTGACTGAAAGTTACAACATGGAAACACCACCTCCGGCACCTGTGCCGTCATCACCTCCGGCTCCTGTGCAATTGCAGCCGGAGCTACGTAGATCGCAGCGAACGATTCGACCACCTGATAGACTTAACCTGTAAATATGCTTGGGAATTTTTTTTTAAACAAAGGGGGGGTGAATGTGGTGAACTAGATATACCTGTCTGACTGCTCCTGTGGCTCCTCCCACAGACCCTGCTGACTGCCCCTGTGGCTCCTCCCACAGACCCCTGTATAAAGGCGACTGTGGCCTGCTGCTCTCCCTCATTTTCCCAGGATGTAGTGTTGTTCTTCAGTCAATAAAAGCCGATATCTCACTTCCTAAGTCTCAGCGTGAGTTATTGATGGTGCATCAAGAGCAACAATGGCTAGAGTTTCTGGGAGCAATTTGGAAGGCAGGATGACACAACTGTGGCTGACAAGGGCAGTCAAAACCAACATAAAAGCCAAAAAGAGGGCATATAATAGAGCTCAAATTAGTGGGCAGTTAAAGGATGGGAAAGCTTTTAAAAATTAGTAGAAGGCAACCAAAAATATCATAAAGAGGAAAAAGATGGAATACAAAGGTAAGCTAGCCAATATTATTAAGGAGAATAGAAAAAGGAAATGGTGGTATATTGCATCATTCTCTATTATGGAAGACACTAGCAGCTTGCTGGAATTTCGAGACTATCGGGGGACAGAGTGAGTGAAGTTGTCATTACCAAGGAGAAGGTGCTTGGGAAACTGAAAGGTCTGACTGTAGATAAGTCATCTGGACCAGATGGTCTGCTCGCCAGTTTTCTGAAAGAGGTGGCTGACGAGATTGTGGAGGCATTTGTAATGATCTTTCAAGAATCAATAGATTCTGGCATGGCTTCGGAGGTCTGAAAAATTGCAAATGTCACTCCACTCTTCAAGAAGGGAGAGAGGCAGAAGAAAGGAAATTACAGGTTAGTTAGTCTGACTTCAGTGGTTGGGAAGACACTGGAATCGATTGTTAGGGATGTGGTTTTGGGGTACTTGGAAGCACATGATAAAATAGGTCAAAGTCAGCATGATTTCCTCAAGGGAATATCTTGCCTGACAAACCTGTTGGAATTATTTGAAGAAATAACAAGCAGGCTCGACAAGGAGCTCAGAGACCTCGGCCTTCACCATGCTTTGTGTAGCTGGACCCTGGACTTCCTGTCAGATCGCCGGCAGGCGGTAAGAGTTGGCTCCCTCTCTTCCGCCCCTCTGACCCTCAACACAGGTGCCCCTCAGGGCTGTGTCCTAAGCCCCCTCCTTTACTCTCTGTATATCCATGACTGCGTCACCACCCATAGCTCCAATCTGCTAATTAAGTTTGCTGACGATACAACATTGATTGTCCTAAGCTCAAATAATAATGAGGTAGCCTACAGAGAAGAAGTCATCATCCTCACACAGTGGTGTCAAGAAAACAACCTTTCCCTCAATGTTGAAAAAACAAAGGAACTGGTTGTGGATTACAGGAGGAATAGAGACAGGCTAACCCCTATTGACATCGATGGATCTGGGATTGAGAAGGCGTACAGCTGTAAACTCCTTAGAACACACATCACTGAGGATCTCATGTGGTCTGTACATACTGGCTGTATGGTGAAAAAAAAAACAAAAATAGCACCTCTTTTACCTCAGGCAGTTGAAGAGGTTTGGTATGGGCTCCCAAATCCAAACTTTCTATAGTGGCACAATTGAGAGCATCCTGACTGGCTGCATCACTGCCTGGAATGGGACCTGTACTTCCCTCAATCACAGGACTCTGCAGAGAATGGTGCAGACAGCCCAGCACATCTGTAGATGTGCACTTCCCACTATTCAGGACATTTATGAAGACAGGTGTGTAAAAAGAGCACGAAGGATCATTGGATCGTGAGTTATCCCAACCACAAACTGTTCCAGCTGTTATCATCTGGGAAACGATACCGCAGCATAAAAGCCAGGACTAACTGGCTCTGGGACAGCTTCTTCCATCAGGCCATCAGACTGATTAATTCATGCTGATACAATTGTATTTCTATGTTATATTGACTATTGTATATACTATTTATTACAAATTGCTATAAATTGCAAATTGCACATTTAAATGGAGATATAACGTAACAAAATTTACTCCTCATGTATATGAAGGATGTAAGTAATAAAGTCAATTCAATTCAGGATTGACAAAGAACAATTAGTGGATGTTGTGTACTTGGATTTTTAGAAGACTTTTGACAAGGTGCCACACATGAGGTTGTTTAACCAGTTAAAGGTCCAAGGTATTGCAGGAAAGATACTAGCAAGGATAAACTATTGGCAGATTGGCAGGAGGCAAAGAGTGGGAAAAAAGGGAGCCTTTTCTGGTTAGCAGTTGATGACTAGTGGTGTGCCACAAGAGTCTGTGTTGAGACTGCTTCTTTAAATGTTACATGTCAATGACTTAGTTGACAGAATTGATGGCTTTGTGGCCAAGTTTGTGGTTGATACAAGTATACGTGGAGGGGCAGGTAGTATTGAGGAAGCAGAGAGGCCGCAGAAGGACTGAGACAGATTAGGAGAATAGGCAAAGTAGTGGCAGATGGAATATGGTGTCAGGAAGTGTATGGTCATGTACTCTGGTAGGAGAAATAAAAGGGTAGACTATTTTCTAAGTGGAGTTCAAAAATCTGAGGTGCAAAGGGACTTGGGAGTCCTCGTGCGGGAGTTCCTGAAGATTAATTAGCAGGTTGATTTGTAGTCTCCTATATTCTAAAGAATAAATTACTAGCCTGTCCAATTTCTTCCTAGCATTCAGGACCTCAGTCCTGGTAACATCCTTATAAACCTTTTCTGCACTCCTTCCAGTTTAATACCATCTTTCCTAGAGCAGTGTAATGAAAAGAGAATACAGAACCCAAAATACAACCTTGCTGGTAGCCTGTACAACCATACCATGACCTCCCAACTTTTGTACTCAATACTCTGACTCATGAAGGCCAGCATGCCAAAAGCCTTCTTCACACCCTACTTGTGACTTCACTTTTAGTGAACCATGCACTTCCACTCAAAGATCACTCTGTTCTACAACATTCCCCATTGCCCTACCATTCACTATGAAAGTCCTGGCTGAATCTGACTTAATAAAATACAACACCTTGCACTTCTCCTAATTAAACTACATTTGTCATTCTTCAGCCCACCTACTCAGCTGATCAAGAATCTCCCTATAAATTTTGAAAACCTATTTTAGTGACATTTGCGAATTTACTTACCATGCCCTGTACATTCTCATCCAAATTGTTGATACAGATGATGACCAGCACTGAGCACTGAGGTACTCCACTAGTTATGGCCTGTAGTCTGAGAAACCACCTTCCACCTTCCACTCTTTTCTATCATCAAGCCAATTTTGTATCCAATTAGTCTGTTCCCCCAAGATTCCACGCGATTTACCCTTCCAGAGTAGCCTACCCTGTGGAACCTTATCAAAGGTCACGTCTACTGCCATTCCCTCATTAATTCTTTTGGTCATATCATCAAAAAAACTAAATCAAGCTCAAAAGTCATAATGTCCTTTGCACAAAACCATGTTGACTATCCCTAATCAGCCTCCAATTTTCCAGATGTACATATATCTTATCCCTCAGAATCCTCTCCTGTAACTTACCTATCACAGATGTCAGACTTACATGTACTGATACATGTTTCCCAGATTTTTCTTTGCTGCCTTTCTTAAATATAGGCACACCATTGCCTCCCTTCAACCTGCTGGCACCTCACCTGTGACTAACAATAATGCAAATATCTCAGCCAGGACTCCTGCAATTTCTTCTCTAGCCTTCCACAGTATTCTTGGATATACAGTACATGGTTAGGCCCTAGAGATTTATCCATGTTTTAAGATGTTTGGTATTTCTTTAGCTGCAATGTGGAATAACCCTGACCTCCCCATTTAATTTTCCAAATTCTAGCTTCTTCATGCCTTTATCCATGACAAAAACAGAAGAGAAATATTCATAAAAGACCTTGTCCATTTCCTGTGGCTCCATATAAAAATGCCCCCTTTGGTCTTTGAGGGGCTCTATTCTCTCTCTAGTTGCTCTCTTTGGGTTATCCTTACACAAACCAGAGAAAATCTGCAGATGCTGGAAATTCAAGAAATTCATCTTAAGTGAGTTTCCCACTCCTACCAGCTCAGGTCTCGGCCCAAAGCATTGACTGTACTCTTTTCCATGGATGCTACCTGGCCTGCGGAGTTCCTCTCGCATTCTTTGTGTGTTGCTTGGATTATCCTTAATCTTTTCTGTCAAAGCTTTCTTATGCCCATTTTGTGCCCTTCTGATTTCCTTCTTTAGTACATCTCTGCACTAAATACTCCTTCAGGGATTCACTTGATCCTATCTGCCTGTACCTGCTCCATAGAGGCCTTTTTTCCAAGGCTTCTATATCCCTTGTCATCCATAGTTTCCTACTCCTACCAGTTTTATCCTTCACTCTCACATGAACATGCAAACATTGAACTTTCGCCATCTCCCTTTAAAGGTCTCCCACTTGCCTGCGGTCCCTTTGCCCTCAAACTACCATAACAACCAAAATTTGCAACTTCCTGTCTTATACAGTCATAATTCATCCTGCCCCAATTTAAAACTTGAATTTGTTGTTTTCCATAACTATCTTAAAACTATGATTACTGGTCTCAATGTGCTTCCCCACTCCAAGCTCAGTCACCTGCCCCACTCTATTACGCAAAGTGGAAGTTTGCCCTCTTCTGCTCTATATTCTTCGACAATGACCAAGGAAACTAACAAGTTCCACTCCATCTCAGCCCTTAAATGTATGACAATCCCATTCTATGTTAGGAAAGTTAAAATACCCTATTACGACAACCCTATTGTTCTTCCAAATTTCCATAATCTCTCTGCTCGTTTGTTCTTCTAATTCCCATTGTCTAGTCCATAGAACAATTCCAACAATTCTTCGCTGAAATATCAGAATAATGAACTTCTCTCTATAACTTATCATTTATCCTCTGGGTAATTGCTTCTGAATCAATTCACCCTTTGAACTGGTATATTGAGCAGGACAAAATAACTTAATTAATGGCCTTTAAACTTTACACTTTAATGACAAAATATGTCTCTGGTTGGTATAACCATAAAATATTAACTTTTGTAAGATTATTCTTTCTTTGTTGAAAAAGCACTCGTAATTTTAACAGAAGCGTGCCTTTATGTAAACTGGGCAAAATGCCTTGAGTTTCCATTAGAAAATCTCTGCACTAAGAACTACTAAAAGGACTAGTATTAAACTAACAGCTTTAGAAGAAAGAGCTAAAGACAGAGTTTTAGTGTGGAGTACTTGTCATCCTACATAATTTTTCCAAAAATCTCCTTAATTCTATCCCCAATTCAGAAAATCAGGAGAGGTATCAGTCACTTCACAAATAAGCCAGCAGTGTCTAGACAAATCAGGTTATTCATTTATTGACTAATAACTTCTTTTTTGCCCCACACAGGTCCTGATAAACCCCAACATCTTTATGTTTGTTTCAAAGAGTCATTACAAGCTTTTGATAGCTTGTTCTCTATTATTGGTAAAGAATGTTTGGTTTGTTTGTGCTTTAGCAGATTTGTGAGCACGTTCAGTCTGACAATTGACTCCATCTGGAGGTCAGAATTAATCAATTTTTCCAATGGTCTTTTTGCCAGTCATTTATGTATAATGGGCTATTAAAGCAATGGGAACAGATTCCTCACTGACAGTATAATGTCCTATACATTATACACTATGAATCAATTACATTTTACCTGATAGTAAAGGAAGGACTCACATAAGCACATAAACAAAATATTGTTCTCTGGCATTTTGCCAGCAACCAGTTTGATCATTAATTTAAACAACTCTTAAATAATGTCATTTTCCCAAATAATTGACTAGCTACTTTATTTTTTACCTCACAATGCCAAAGAGCCAAAGGAATCTGTCATGTTAATCTCTGAGGATTTGCGGATATAAATATTAATCAACTAAAATCAACAAAAGCAACAAATCTGTCTCAAAGGAACCTTCCTTTCACTAACAGACAGGGGCATGTGCAAATGTGCAAAGGAGTGCAAGCAGTAACATGCTGTCACCTACCTCTCCATGTCACCTATACCCTCCCTCCCAACACATACATGCTCAATCATCGTCTAAAATATATATGAATAACGTGAGATCATGGACTCACATGCACAGGTTTACCCAAGAGCATTAAGGACATTTGCACAGGCCCTTACAAAATTGGCAAATTTAAATTCCAAGACGCCAACCTGCTTCAGAAATCTATGTGGTCATAAGGACAAATCATGACCCCATATAGACAACTTGTGCTGCAATTTAGCATAAAGCCACTGATGCATTTTAAATTAATTGTCATTTCAGCCTGAATTGTTCCCATTGGTATTCAAATGCTAAGTTAGCTGCCTGATTCATCTTCTGGTTGTGAAATTTGCTATTATAGGGGCTGAATCTGCAATAGATCTCATCATCAAGCTTGGAAAACTGGTAATAAATATTGCCAGCATCGTGGTAGATGCAGCACAGTTGTCTAATAAGGTTGTGCATTCAATGCAATTAATATACATTGTCACATACGATCTTTTTTAAAAACAATTTGTTTTTTGAATTTGGCAAACAAATTTGAATTCCATTTCTCCAATCCTGTCTGAACAGTGACAGTTCTGCATTTTCTTGAATCCCCTTTCCTTAAAAAATGCATTGGAAAACAGACATCTTCCATTGACAGCATTCTTGATTATCATAAACTCAGTTCTTAACAATTTTTTAATGAAGTGTTATGCCATGACAATGTGACTAGAAGTAAATTAAGTTGGGCAAATCATCAAGATGTGATCAACTGCACCCCTGAACATTATGAGAGTCAGGGAAGAAATTGTGGAAGTTCTTGTAGAGATTGGGGTGGCATGGGAGCGTAGTGGTTAGCGCATTTGCTTTATAGCATCAGCGATCACTAAGTAGGGCTCAAATCCCGTTGCTGTCTGTAAAGAGTTTGTATGTTTTCTTGTGACTGTGTGTGTCTCCTCTGGGTGCTTCATTTTCCTCTCATATTCTAAAGACGTATGGGGTAGGGTTAGTAAATTGTGGGCATGCCATGTTGGTGCCAGATTGTGGGATGCTCCAGCACTAGCCTTAGACTGTGCTGGTCGTCGATGCAAAACTGAATGCATTTCACTATATGTTTCAATGTACATGTGACAAATAGGCTAATCTATAAACCTAATCAATACTTGCTTTGTCATTAGCTGGTGGCGAAGTTCCAGAAGACTGGAGGGTAGCTGATGTCGTTCCATTGTTCAAGAAGATTAGCAAAGACAGAACAGGGAACTACAGGCCAATAAGTCTGACTTCAATTGTTTGCAAGTAACTTGAAGGAATTTTGAAAGTTGAGATGTACATTCACTTGGCTAGTCCAGACCTGCTCAGGAATAGTCAGTGTGGTTTTGTATGTGGCAGGTCATGTCTGAAAAATCTTTTGGAGTTTTTCAAAGTGGTAACCAAGGGGATAGATGAAGGTAGGGCAATGGATGTCGTCCACATGGACTTTAGTAAAACCATTGACAAGGTTCTACATGGCAGGTCTATCTTGGAGGTAAGGTCACATGGGAGCTAGAGAGGTGGATTTAGAATTGGCTTAATGATAGGAAGCAGAAGGTGCTGGTTGAAGATTAATTCTCCAACTGGAGGCCTGTGACTACTAGAGTGCCCCGGGGTCAATGTTGGGACCTTAGTTATTCATTATGTATGTTAATGATTGGTCATGAATGCTCACAGCAAGATTAATAAATTTGCTGATAATACTAAACAAAGGGGTCTTGTTGATAGTGAAGCAGGTTACAAGAAAAGCAAAGAGATTTTGATTAGTTAGGGAGATAGACTGAGGAATGACAAATGGATTTTGGCTTGGCCATGTGTCGGGTGTTGCATTTTGGATATGCAAAACCAGGGTAGGACTTCTACAGCGAATGGCAGGGCACACACATGTGCTGTGGAACAGAGGGACCTGGGAGAACAAATGCAGAGTTTGCTGCAAGTGGCCAGCCAGTAAACAGTGAGGTGACAAGGGTATTTACAATATGCTGCTTTCATCAGTCAGTGCCTCAAGTTTAGAAGATTATACAAGTCATTGGTGAGGCCCCACTTGGAGCACTGTGTACGGTTTTGGTACCCCTGTTGATAGGAAAGACATTGTCGAGCTGGAGAAGTTGCAGGAGAGATTTACAATGTTTCATGGACTAGAAGGCCTGAGTTACAGGGAGAGGTTTTTCTTTGGCATGTGTGAGAATGAGGGTTACTTCATAGAAGTTTATAAAACCATGAGAGGGGAATGAATAGTGGACAGTCAAAGTCTTTTCCCCAGGGTGGGGAGCCCAAAACTAGAAGGCACAGATATAAGATAAAAGGGCAGAGATTTGACAAAGACCTGAGAGGCCAATTCACACAAGGGTTGTGATATTTTGGAATGAGCTGCAGAGGATGTGGTCATTATTGGTATAATCCCAACATTTAAGAAGCATTTAGGTAGGTAGATAGAGAGGTGGACTTGGAGGGTTATGTGCCAAATGCAGGTAATGGGAACCAGCAGGTAGAATGCTGTCATTGGCATTAACTAGATGGACTGAAGGGTATGTTTCAGTGTTCTATTTCTTTATGATTTGGTATTTCAGTGGAATAAAGGAAATTACAATGGCATGAGAGGGGAACTAGCCGAAGTTGACTGGAAAGGGACATTTGCAGGAAGGACAGCAGAGCAGCAATGGCTGGAATTTCAGCGAAAAATGAGTGAAGTGCAAGACAGATATATTCCAAATAAGAAGAAATTTTCAAAGGGAAGAAGGACACTACTGTGGCTGACAAGTGATGTCAGAGCCAAAGTAAAAGCAAAAGAGAGGGCATACAAGGAAGCCAAGGCTAGTGGGAAGATAGAGGATCGTGAAGCTTTTAAAAACTTGCAGAAGGAAACGAAGAAGGTCATTAGGAAAGAAAAGATGAATTATGAAAGGAAGCTGGCAACTAATATCAAAGAAGATACTAAAAGCTTTTTTAAGTATATAAAGGGCAAAAGAGAGTTGAGGGTAGATATAGGACCAATACAAAATGATGCTGGAGATACTGTAATGAGAGATGCAGAGATGGCAGAGGAACTGAATGAACATTTTGCATCAGTCTTCACAGTGGAAGACATCTGCAGTATACCGGACATTCAAGAGTGTCAGGGAAGTGAAGTTTGTGCAGTGAAAATTACGAGTGAGAAGGTGCTCAGGAAGCTTAAGTCTGAGGGTGGATAAATCTCCTGGACCTGATGGAATGCACTCTCGGGTTCTGAAAGAAATAACTGGAGAGATTGTGGAGGCATTAACGATGATATTTCAAGAATCAACAGATTCTGGCATTGGACCGGATGACTGGAAAATTGCAAATATTACTCCTCTGTTTAAGAAGGGTGCAAAGCAGAAGAAAGGAAACTATAAACCTGTTAGCTTGACACCAGTGGTTGGGAAATTGTTGAAATTGATTGTTAGGGATGAGATTATGGAGTACCTGGAAACACATGACAAGATAGGCCATAGCCAGCATGGTTTCCTGAAAGGAAAATCCTGCCTGACAAACCTACAGGAATTTTTTGAGGAAATTACAAGCAGGGTAGACAAAGGAGATGCAGTAGATGTGGTGTACTTGGATTTTCAGGAGGCGTTTGACAAGGTGCTGCACATGAGGCTGCTTAGCAAGATAAGAGCCCATGGAATTACAGGGAAGTTATTAGCATGGGTGGAGCATTGGGTGGTTGGCAGAAAACGGAGAGTGGGAATAAAGGGATCCTATTCTGGCTGGCTGCCAGTTACCAGTGGAGTTCCATAGGGGTCGGTGTTGGGACAGCTGCTTTTTATGATGTATGTCAATGATTTGGATGACGGTATTAATGGATTTGTGGCTAAATTTGCCGTTGATACAAAGATAGGTGGAGAAGCAGGTAGTGTTGAGGAAGCAGAGAGCCTGCAGAGAGACTTAGATAGTTTAGGAGAATAGGCAAAGAAGTGGCAAATGAAATACAATGTTGGAAAGTGTATGGTCATGCACTTTAGTGGAAGAAATAAACCAGCAGACTATTATTTAGATGGGGAGAGAATTCAAAATGCAGAGATGCAAGGGGACTTGGGAGTCCTTGTGCAAGATACCCTAAAGGTTATGAAGAAGGTAAATGCATTGTTGGCATTCATTTCGAGAGGTATAGAATATAAAAGCAGGGATGTGATATTGAGGCTCTATAAGGCACTCGTGAGACCACACTTGGAGTATTGTGTGCAGTTTTTGGCTCCTTATTTTAGAAAGGATATACTGACGTTAGAGATGGTTCAGAGAAGATTCACAAGAATGATTCCAGGAATAAAAGGGTTACCATATGAGGAAAGTCTGGCAGCTCTGGAGCTGTATTCCCTGGAGTTGAGGAGAATGAGGGGGGATCTCATAGAAACATTCCGAATGTTAAAAGGCCTGAACAGATTAGATATGGCAAAGTTATTTCCCGTGGTAGGGGATTCTAGGACAAGAGGGCATGACTTCAGGATTGAAGGATGTCCATTTGAAACAGAAACATAGAAAACCTACAGCACAATACAGGCCCTTCAGCCCACAAAGCTGTGCCACACATGTTCTTACCTTAGAGCTACCTAGGCTTACCCTTAGCCCTCTATTTTTCTAAGCTCCATGTACCTGTTCTGGAGTCTCTTAAAGACCCTATTGTTTCCACCTTCACCAATCGCTGCCACACATTCACCACTCTCTGCATAAAAAAACTTACCCCTGACATCTCCTCTGTACCTACTTCCAAGTTTTATGCAGAATTGTCCGATGACCAATCAAAAGAGAGGGGATAGGTAAAAAGAGCTACTTTTTCAATGAAGTCCCTGATCAAGGTTTAAGAGGCAGAGCTTCACGGCAGTTTCTTTCAGTTGTATGGCGACCAATCAACAGAGAGGGATTCACTAGAAAGGGCGAATAAAAGTAACGCAGATTCAAGTGGAGCGGCCATTCTTTTCTGTGTCCCAGTCTTTAGAGTGGCTTTGGCTCATCAGACATCGGTGAGATTAGGCTTGGGTAAGATAAAGTATCTGGCAGCTTTCTCTTTTTGTTCTTATTTCTTCATTCTTCATTTATTAGGGCATAGTAGTTTAGTGAGAATGGCTCCGGGGCAGTGTTCTGTACTCTGTGTGTGATGCGGAAATGCTGGGAGACCTCCAGTCTCCCAGATAAACACACCTGCACCAGGTGCACCAAGCTGCAGCTTCTGAGAGAATGTATTAAGGAACTGGAGCTGCAGCTTGATGACCTTCGACTTAACTTAGAACTGAGATGCGGAGTAAGTATTTTAGTCAGAGGGTGGTAAATCTGTGGAATTTGACACCACGAGCGGCTGTGGAGGCCAAGTCACTGGGTGTACTTAGGGCAGAGATAGATAGGTTCTTGGTTAGCCAGGGCATCAAAGGGTATGGGGAGAAGGCAGGGGAGTGAGAATGACTGGGAAATTGGATCACCCGTGATTGAATGGCAGAGCAGACTCGATGGGCCAAATGACCTACATCTGCTCCTATATCTTATAGTCTTATGATTCGATGACATGATTGGATGCTGTGAGGGTGAGTATTGTTATACTTTGTTACCTGAATCTGGCAGTTTAAGTTGTATAATCACATAAATACCATGCCTGCTGGTGCTGCCCAGAGACAGGTGAGTAAGTATCCTGTGGCTACTAACTCATCTGTCCAAAAATTTGCAGCCATCCAGAAAGCTGAAAGGTCTCACAGCTTTCAGGAGTGTGATGGAATGCTATAGACTTGCCCAGATAAGTGTAGCTTCAAGAGCACTCAAGAAACAATCCACCTTCGGCAAAAATTGAAATTGAAAATCAAAAGAGTACAGAGAAAATTTACAAGATGTTACTGGAACTTGAAGATCTGAGTTGAAGGAAAAGGTTGAATAGTTTAGGACTTTACTCCCTGGAGCTTAGGAGAATGAATTTGACAGAGGTAAGAGGGGCATAGATAGAGAAAATACAAGCAGGCTTTTTCCACTGAGGTTGGGTGAGACTAAAACTAGAGGTTATAGGTTGAGAGTGAAAGGTGAAATCTTTCCGGGAAACCTGACAGGGAGCTGCTTCACTCAGAGAGTGAGGATAGTTTGGAACCAAGTGCCAGCAAAAATGGTGGATGTGGGTTCAATTTCAATATTTAAGAGAAATTTGGTTAAGTGCATGGATGGAAGGGCTGTGGTCCAGGTGTGAGTTGATGGGGCTAAGCAGAATAAGTTTTGTGGACTGGATGGACCAAAAGGCCTGTGTAGTACTCTATGACTCTGAGTCACCGGCTTGGTTGGTACATGATACACTATCCAACTCATTTGCAGAGTCCAGGACCACTCCCCATGGCTGCAGATTATATCAACTACAAGTAGCAATGTGGCAACGTACAAAGACTTCTTCAGCAGCACTTCCCACCTCTATGACTTTTATCACCAAGAACATGATAATTCCACAATCTATTGTTCACTTTCAAGTCACATACCTTCCTGACCTGAAAATATTTTATCATTGAGTCTATATTCTGGACTATCTTCATCTTGGAGTGCTGTGCTTCAGGTAGATGGATCACCATCACCTTCTCAATGTCTAACAGCAAAGCCCATATTTTGAAAAAGTAGGAAAACTCTACTTCTACTGCCAATTCAGCTTTGATCACAAACAAATATGCAAATATTAACATTCTTTTTACTTTGTATGTCAATGATTTGGATGATGGAATTGATGGGCAAGTTTGCAGATGAAATGGAAGATAGGTGGGAGGTGCATGTAGTGTTGAGGAAGCAGAGAGGCTACAGAAGAACTTAGGCAGAGTAGGAGAATGGGCAAAGAAGTGGCAGATGGAATACAATATCAGGAAGTGTATGTCATGCACTTTGGTAGAAGAAATAAAAGAAGAAATAAAATAAAAGCAAGATTCTCTGCCATCATGACAAATACAAATGTTTCTTGTTGTTTGAAGTGGCAGGTTCATCCATTGAATCTTTCATATAAGTCAAGTCGTCAAGTCACTTTTATTGTCATTTCGACCATAACTGCTATGTACAGTACATAGTAAAAACGAGACAATGTTTTTCAGGACCATGGTGTCACATGACACAGCACAAAAACTAGACTGAGCTAGGTAAAAAAACAACACAGAGAGAGAAAAAAACTGCTACACGAGACTACAGACTTACCCAGGACTGCATAAAGTGCACAAAACAGTGCAGGCATTACAATAAATAATAAACAGGACAATAGGGCAGTAAGGTGTCAGTCCAGACTTTGGGTATTGAGGAGTCTGATAGCTTGGGGGAAGAAACAGTTACATAGTCTGGTCGTGAGAGCCCGAGTGCTTCGGTGCCTTTTCCCAGACGGCAGGAGGGAGAAGAGTTTGTATGAGGGGTGTGTGGGGTCCTTCATAATTCTGTTTGCTTTGCGGATTTAGCACGTAGTGTAAATGTCCGTGATGGCGGGAAGAGAGACCCCAATGCTCTTCTCAGCTAACCTCACTATCCGTTGCAGGGTCTTGCGATCCGAGATAGTGCAATTTCCGAACCAGGCAGTGATGCAGCTGCTCAGGATGCTCTCAATACAACCCCTGTAGAATGTGATGAGGATGTGGGGGTGGGAGATGGACTTACCTCAGCCTTCGCAGTAAGTAGAGACACTGCTGGGCTTTCTTTGCTATGGTGTTGAGGGACCAGGTGAGATTCTCTGCCAGGTGAACACCAAGAAATTTGGTGCTCTTTACGATCTCTACCGAGGAGCCATCAATGTTCAGTGGAGAGTGGTCGCTCCATGCCCTCCTGAAGTCAACAACCATCTCTTTTGTTTTGTTCACATTCAGAGACAGGTTGTTGGCTCTACACCAGTCCGTTAGCCACTGCACCTCTTCTCTGTAAGCTGACTCGTTGTTCTTGCTGACGAGACCCACCACGGTCGTGTCATCGACGAACTTGATGACGTGGTTCGAGCTGTGTGTTGCAGCACAGTCGTGGGTCAGCAGAGTGAACAGCAGTGGACTGAACACACAGCCCTGGGGGGCCCCTGTGCTCAGTGTGATGGTGTTGGAGATGCTGCTCCCGATCCAGAAGCAAAGAAGCATCTGGCATAAAGGTCCATTGAGAGACCCTACCTTATCTGTTTGTCCAAGTTGTAGGCCAAAACGTTCCTCACATTAAGAAAGTGATTGCAACAGGAATGCATCAATAAAGGGATGAGCCAACCTGTTCTTTTCAGTTCACCATGTCTTGGATCACAGCTTCCTTTCTGGCCGAGACTGAAACACCTCAATGCAATATTGGAGGTAGCAGGTATTGTGACAAGAAGATTGGCATCTATACCAACAGCTGGTTCAGTCACAGACATTATGTCAGCCATCTAAATTTGACATACACATCTGGGTTGTGTAATAAGAAAGGAAGAAGGCAGCAGAAAGGAAATTATAGACCAGTTAGCCTGACCTCAGTGGTTGGGAAGATGTTGGAGTCAATTGTTAAGGATGAGGTTAATGAGTAGTTGGTGACATAGGACAAGATAGGACAAAGTCAGCAAGATTTCCTGAACAGAAAATCTTGCCTGACAAACCTGTTGGAATTCCTTTAGGAGATTACAATTAGTATATTTAAAGGGGATGCAGTGAATGTTGTATTTTTGGACTGTTACGTTCCCCAGTAACCGGGTGACTTATCAGCAAAGATAGATGGGTCCGCTGAAGCCTGATACTACTATTTTCAAACGTTTTTATTTATAAAGGGGCACAAATGCATGGTTAATACAAAACATTCAGATCATGTATGTCGTCACAACTCAATCTAAAGCACAGGTATAGTAATAATCAATCAGAAATAAGCTCTATCGTTGTCTAGGGGTAATGTAGATATATATTGTTTGCTGGATATCTAAAAGTCTTTGCGGTCACTGCAGTTCCACCAGCTGCCGTTGTCGTGGTGTCGCGTTGGTGCACTTTTGTTAGAAAGAGAGAGAGAGAATGAAACATTTACCCGACAGGTTTTCCAACCTGTAGGAGGTAGTCGGAAGTCTCATTGGGGAATGGACTCTCATCTATGGCTTCCCCTGTAGCTAGGCCGTTCTTCCGTGGTGAGGTCGCCAATCCCAGGCAAGGAAAAGACGCACACGAACCCCACCACCGGCTGTCGATATCAAAACACTGTCGCAGGAATTCTCGCGTATCTTCTGGTGCGTCTGAAGGGGTCCTCCCCCCCAGACCCTCCTTTATACTTCCTCACGGGACCGCCGGTGTCAATCTCTCTCAACCAGCCCACTTGCCTGAGGGCTTTACACGTGGTCTTCATGAGACAATAGTCAAAGAGTCGCTTTATTCTGCTTCCCGGGGGGACGTGGTCTTCAGCACGTCTCCCTCTCTCTCTTGGGTCATTTGACCCCCCCTTGACTAGGGCTCTTGCGAATCTCACAAAGGAGGGGGCTGGGGTCATAACAGGACTTTCAGAAGGCCTTTGACAAGGTGCCACAAATGTGGCTGCTTGCCAAGTTAAGAGCCCATGGTATTACAGGAAAGTTACTTACATGGTTACAGCATTGGCTGATTGGTTGGAGGCAGTGAGTGGGAATAAAGGGATCCTTGTCTGGTTGGCTGCCAGAGATTGGGGCAGGGGTTGGTGTTGGGACCGCTTCTTTTAATGCTGCATATCAATGATTTAGATGATGGAATAGATAGTTTTGTTGCCAAGTTTACAGATAATATGAAGATTGGTGTAGGGGAAGGTAGTATTGATGAAACAGGTAGGCTGCAGAAGGACTTAGACAAATTAGGAGAATGGGCAAGAAAGTAGAAGATTAAATACAATGTTGGAAAATGCATGGTCATGCATTTTGGTAGTAGAAATAAATATGTAGACTATTTTCTAAATGGGGAGAAAATTCAAAAATCTGAAATGCAAAGGGACTTGGAAGTCCTTGTGCAGAACATCCTAAAGGTTAACTTGCAGGTTAAGTCAGTGATGAGGAAGGCTAATGTAATGTTAGCATTCATTTCAAGTGGTCTTAAATACAAGAGCAGGGAAGTGATGCTGAGGCTTTATTAGGCACTGGTGAGGGCTCACCTTGAGTATTGTGAACAATTTTGGGTTCCTCATCTAAGATGTACTCGTTGGAACAAAGAAGGATGAGGGTGGATCTTGTTGAAAACTTTCAAACGTTGACAGGCCAGGCCGAGACAGAGTAGATGTGGAAAGGATGGCATGGCGAGGGGAGTCTAGGACAAGAGGGCACAGCCTCAGGATAGAGGGACGTCTATTTAAAAGAGAAATGCATAGAAATTTCTTTAGCCAGAAATTTGTTAACACATGTAGCTGTGGAGGCAAGATCGTTGGGTGTACTTAAGTCAGAGCTTGATAGGTTCTTGATTGGACACAACATCAAACATTATGGGGAGAAGAACGGGGAATGGGTTTGAGGAGGAGAAAAGAGAATCAGCCATGGTTGAATGGCGAAGCAGACTCGATGGGCCGAATGGCCTAATTCTGCTCCTGTGTCTTATTGTCTTATGGATATATCGCTTCATGATGCCTCAAAAAGGCAGCGTCCATCTTTAAGGACACACACCACCCAGGAAATGTCTTCTTCTTTTACCACAATCAGGAAGGAGGTCGGGAGCCTGAAGATCCACACTTAACATTTTAGGAACAGGTTCTTCCCCTCTGCCATCAGATTTCTGAATGGACAATGAACACTACCTCACTACTTTTGCTCTCCTTTTGCAATACTTATTTATCTTTTCTATATATATTATTATAATTGATTGTATGTTTTATGCATTGCACTGTCCTATTGAAACAAAACAACACATTTCACAACATGCGTTAGTAATAATAAACCTGATTCTGATTCTGCAGTCAACTAGTAACTTTCGGAACTCCAAATCAGCCCAAACTGGAGTTGTGAAACAAACCAAGCTGTGACACATATTGAATCATGGACTCAATGAGCTAAATTTGGTCATCTTAAATGTCATTGCTTGGATTAAAATACATGTAAACATATAACAAATAAGTAGTCACCCAGCCTACTATAGAAATTGATGGTTGTATTTTCTGCAAAGACCATATTTAGCAATACGTCACGGCTGGCCTTTACAGCTCCTTGGCTGATTTTCCAGTGCATAACTGGAAAGGATCAAAGCTGCAGAAACTGAGTGCATTTGTCTTCTTTATTATCACTGACAAGGAGGGAGACTGTGGTTTTAGATCTGTGCATTTCCCAGAGGTGGACATTTGACTCCATGGTGGAGCACAGACTTCAAAGATACAACTGCTTTGAAAGTACTTCAGATGCAACGAGCAACAAATGCTGCCCTTGCCAGTTACAGCTATATCAAAAAACAGGCGAAAAATTGGCACCTGTTCTCTCTCTACCGTTGTATAAGTGAAAGCATACCCACTTGTAGCAATGGTCTTTCTGCTGTATACATGTTCTTTCTATTCCTGATAATAATGAATCAGGAATTCCAATGGATAGCCATTGAAATACTTCCATATTTTTAACATGTAAGTAGTGGAAGGTGTCCTGAAATTCATTTTCTTCAACATATCATTATTGGATATGACATTTCCATATCAAAACTGGCAAAAAACATGACTAGCAAAACTGAAGACAAAATAGAAGAAACAACTTCACTGGTGGCATTAGAATGTGAATCCATCACCAGACTTGTTGTGTTCCATGCATTCATCTACCAAAATGAGCCAAAAGCAGGTCTGGCTGTGGTCAATAGACTATACTGATGTTGCATTTTCCAGCAATTATTTCCATGGTTAAGAGCTGCAGATGATTAGACCATAAAACATATGAGCAGAGTAAGACCAACCAGCCCATTGAGAATGTTTTGCCATTTCAGCATGGCTGATTTTTTTTTATCCCTCTTAACCCTATTTTCCTGCCTTACCCACATAACATTTGACACTCTTCCTCATCAAGAACCTATCAACCTCTGGATTAAATACACTCAATGACTTGGCCTCCACAGCAATCCATAGCACTGAAGTCCACAGACTTACCACCCTCTGGTTCAAGAAATTCCTCCTCCATTTCTGTTCTATATGGACATTCCTCTCTTCTGACTCTGTGCCACTTGGACCTAGACTCCCCCACTACAGGAAACATTAGCTCTATATCAACTCTATCTCAGTTGCTGTGTATTTAATATTTTAGTAGTATTTGAATAAAGTCATAAACATATTGTTTGATTAAGCATTATTGTGCATTTAAATAATTCATTACGGGCTACATGTAAAAATAAATGAATCATATATGTCATGACGCCACCAAGTAATACCAGCTCACCTCGCTTAAAGTAAAAAAAAAGAAACTAAGACCCATTCTCTTGGGCTCCCATCTTTTTCTTGCAATTAGTTTAATGTTTTGGAGTTACAAAACATAACGGGGTGATGAGGTATTTTTAAAATGAACCCAAGGTGACTACCTACCTGTTGAAATGCAGTGAGATGTTTAAGTTTTTAAAAAATCGTAACGAGAAATGGTCCTGTTTAAAAAAATATGTAACTGGTTCTTTCCCCTCTGGAGCTGTAAGTTTTCTTTGCATAAAGAAAGACAATCAAGTAAGCAAAAAGGCAAAAACTGGAAGAATTCACAGGTTCATAAACAGTGAGTACTGAGTGATAATCATCATCAAGAAAGAGCAGAAATGGATGGCTGCATTGGAAAAAATGACACGTTTGATAGCACAACGGGTAACTGTATATTGTATATGAAATGGATTGAGTAGTATTTTAAAGCAAATAAAATAGCCAATGAGAAATGAGTAACAATTTTACTGAGTGCATTGGATTTAAAGGCATACAGTTTGCTTAGAAATTTAATCCTCCAACCAAACCAGCCAAAATGAGCTTTGCTGGTACTGTGAAAGTAATGCAGGAACATTCGGAATCAAAACCATTGTGGATTACAGAATGCTTTAGGTTTAATTGGGGTTAAGAGGGAAATGGATCAGTCATGATGAAATGCCAAAGCAGACTCAATGGGACAAATGGCCTAATTCTGCTTCTCTGTCTTATGATCTTATGGTCTTCATAAGTGGAATCAAAAGGAAGGGGAGTCCATTTCAGCTTATGTGTCTGAATTGAAGAGATAGTCTGTGCATTGTCAGTTCATAATGGGCTAAATGATGCATGAGTGATCATTTAGTTTGTGGAGTCTTACAAAAAAACATTCAAAAATGGCTCCGGAAGCACAACTTATATTTAAAAGAGCAGTTGAAATAGCAGCTGAAATCAATGGAAACAGCAGACAGAGATGCAGTCAGGAATGCAATTGAGTGTGAAAAAAATTGCAGTGTCTAGATGTAGGCTTGCCTGGCCAAACATATTGTATTAAAATTGTGACAGGGGCTCACATACACCAGACAAATGCAGATTTAAACATGAACCTTGCAGAAAATGTAACAAAGTAGGACACACACAAAGAGCATGTTGGGTAGATAAAAATAAACAGTTTGCACAGGATAGAAAAAAGGGATAAAAAATCAAGTTGCAGTTTCAAAAAGAGCACTCAACTGCACGCTGTTGATGAAAAATCTAATAAAGATGAGAATGACATAGGACTAAGTCAACTTGAGATTTACGTTGTGAAAACTAACAATAGACAAGCGATATGGCTTACACTAGAAGTAAAATTAATTAAAATGGAATTGGACTCTTGCTCAGCTGTTTCATTCATTCCACAAAATGAGTTTAAATGGCATTCTCAGGATGTTGAACTGTAGCCTGCAGATATTCAACTAAGAACTTATACTGGAGAAAAGATAACCCATGTGGGAATTACATTTGTAACAGTGCAATGCAACAACAAACAAACAATACTGGGCTTGTATGTGGTAAAACAGAAAGGTCAGCATTGTGTGGATGTGAGTAGTTGAGACAACTACCATTTGCATGCCACATTCGCTGCAATAGAGTCAACTGAAACCGAATTAAGAGAGGTACTGGATGATGCCAAAACTCTCTCTCTATGCTGTACACCATGAACCATTGTCCAACAAAGAGCAGACAGGTGTTGCTGCCATATCTCTGTGCCTCTGGTTAGAAAGTGTATTGGACCAAAGATGAACCATGCTGCTCAGAGGAAGCCAGAAAGTGATGAAAACAGTGGTCCGACCACAACAGTTTACCTAGGGAACATACCTGAGAAAGCCTCTGATATGTTAATCAGGCAGTTACTTGTGTAATGTGCTTGGTTTTAAGCTGGAAGGGAGTTCGAGGAGCTTCAAGAAAGTCAAGCAAGCATTTGGTTTTTGTGTGTATAAGTACCAAAATCTACTCTGCATGCATTAAGGTTATCGCAAGACCTTCAAGTGGAAGACAAAAAGTTGTTTGTAAAAGTAGATGCAAAGATCAAGGCCCAGCTGGATGAATGGAAGGCCAAAAAGAAAGGAGTCAATGGAGATTAAAAAAAGAGGATTTGTCAGATGATATTAAGGATGAGGAAACCAATAGGAGAGATCAGAACATAAAGGGAGCAATAGGAAGATTAGTAAGAGAATAGTCCACAAGTCTCACCTGCCAAGCAAAGTGACCTTCCTTCTTCATTCTTCCCTCTACCAGTGAAATGTTCCCCATGCCACAGGCATTATCCCACAAGAGTAAGAAATCCTCCAAGGAGATTAAATCTTTAGGCCTGAATGAGGCAATTAAAAAAATTACTATGCTGTGGATGTCTGTATAGTACTTCTATTATATAGTATACTGTGTATGTAGTTGAAATGCATTCTACGTTTTATATTCTAATGTTTTACAGTACCATTGACCCAGGTTCCTTTCCCGTCGCTTTCTGTAAGAAGTTTGTATGTTCTTCCTGTGATCATGTGGGTTTCCTCCAGGTCCTTTGGTTTCTTTCCACTGTCCAAAGATGTACCGGTTGGCAGGTTTATGGTCATTGTAAATCAGGGGTACCCAACCTCCAAAGACACCTCGGTTAATTGCAGAGGTCCATGCCTTGAGAAAGGCTGGGAACCCTGTTGTAAATCAGGGGTTGCTGTGCAGTGTTACTCGAAGGGCCAGATCAGCCTATTCTGTGCAGCATCTCGATAAATAACTAAATATTGAGTTGGAGTTTATAGCTAAGCAGCAAGGGTTATTGTGTATTTAATATTTCAGTAGTATTTAAGTAATATTGTAAATATATTGTTTAATTAAGCATTCTTGTTCATTTAAATAATTCATTACAGGTTATATGTAAGCATAAGTGAATTTCATATGTCATACCGCCATGTGATTTGTGCATGCCTTGCTTAAAGTAAAAATTAAAGAAATTAAGACCAGTTCTCTTGGTCTCCTGTCTTTTTCTTGCAATTAGATAATGTTTTGGAGTTACAAAACATAACATGGGCCTTTCAACATTTGTTAGATTTCGATGAGATCCCCCCTCATTCTTCTAAACTCCAGTGAGTACAGGCTCAGAGTTGTCAAACGGTCCTCAAGTATTAACCCTTTAATATTCTTACTCTTTCTCATAATCCTCTTCTGGACCCTCTCCAATGCTGGCACATCTTTTCTTTGATAAAGGACTCAAAACTGCTCACAGTACTCCAATGGCCCATAAAGCCTCAGCACTACATCCTTGCTCTTATACTCTAGACCTCTCAAAATGAGTGCTAACAATGCACTTGCCTTCCTTAGCACCAATTCAATCCGCAAGCTAACCTCTAGGGAATCTTGCATAAGGACTCCCAAGTCCCTTTCCACCTCTGATATTTGAATTTTCTCCCTGTTTAGAAAATAGTCTATATCTTTATTCCTTCTAACAAATTGCATGATCATATACTTCCCTACATTATTTTCCATCTGCCAGTTCTTTGCCCATTCTCGTAATTTGCCTAAGTCATTCTACAGACTCTTTGCTTCCTCAACACAACCTGCACCTTCACCTATTTAGGTATCATTGGCAAACTTGGCAACGGGTATAAATTCCATCATCCAAATCATTGACATATAACATGAAAAGAATTGGTTCCAATACCAATCCTTTAGGAAAACTACTAGTCATCGGCAGTCAACCAGAAAAGTCTCCCTTTATTTCCACTCTGCCTCCTGCCAACCAGCTAATCTTTTATCCATGCAAGTATCTTTCCTGTAATAGCATATCTCTTATTTTGTTAAGCAGCCTCATGTGTGGCACCTTGTCAAAGGCCCTCTGACAATCCAAGTAAATAACATCCACTGACTCTCCCTTGTCTATCCTGCCTGTTATTTCCTCAAAGAATTCCAACAGATTTGTCAGGCAATATTTCTCCTTAAGGAAACCATGCTGCCCCTCCCACTTACTGCTTGGACCGCGATTCAATCGGACCATTCCAGACCGTGGATTCAGCCATCTCCAACTTCATTTCTTATGGCCGGGGATGCCTCCAGACCATCACCCCTCAGACCTTGATTTGAATGGATGACTCTAGGTTGCAGATCCTGCTGACCTCAACTCTGGTTACAATTGCCCTGGATGCCTCCAGACTGTAGATACCACCACCACCTACTCCATTTCCAATGACCCCATGTGGCTCCAGACCACAGATCCTACTTTCTTTAGTTTCAGTTCCAATGACCCCAGACATCTTTAGACTGTGAATTATGCAACCTCTAGCTCCGGCTCCAGCTCTGTCCTTGGCCACCTCCACGTCCAAGCCATGTTCTTCCTAGCTGTCGCAGGCACCCCCCCCCTCCCCACCACCCCCGGTCTCCTGTGTCTTCATCTTTCTCCAACCTTACCCTCTCTGGGTTGGAACGTTCTATCCTCAGCAAGGACCTCACTTGTCCCCCTTCACCCGCATTTCATTGAATTCCACACCCGCCATGACACTGAGCTCTATCCCAACGCCTCCATCTCCGAGCTGACTTCTTTGGCAAGAATTCCCCACCCTGCACTGATGACCCCTTCACATGTGTCCGACCCTCCTCCTCTCTGCCTATTCTGGGTCTTTCCATCTCTAATTGCTGATGAGACAACAATCCGCTTGACTTCAGCCCACCTCTCCCCTTAGCTCTGCTGAATGCACTGTCCTCCACTCTCTCTACACCAATCCCATCCTTACCTTCAGACTCCCAGACAAAGGGGGTGCTGTTGTAGTGTAGCTGACCCCTACCTTGCTGAGGCAATTTTCAGACACCTCCTCCTACTTACCCTTTAGGCCACTGTCTCCTGCAAAATCACTACCCTCATCAACTCTGGAGATTACCCATTCATTCCTACATCCGACCATCTGGGTAGACCCATTGTCTCTGACTGGTCCTGCTGCACTGAACACGTGTCTGTGTATCTTGACTCCATTCTGTCCCTTTTGGTTCAGTCCCTTTCCACCTACATCCGTGACACTTCATATGCTCTTGATCTCCTCAAAACCTTTCAATTCCCTGGCACTGGCCACCTCATTTTCACCATGGATGTCCAGTCTCTTTACACTTCTATCCCTCATCAAGAAGGCCTTAAAGCTCTCCATTTTTTTCTCAACAAAAGACCCAACCAGCTTCTCTTCACCACCAACCTCGTCCATCTGGTGGAACTGGTCCTCACCCACAACAATTATTCCTGTGGGAGTAAAATGTATCTATTTTATATCTGCATTGTATTTTATGCTGCATGCTTGTTATGTACGTATATTACTGTATAGTAGCTAGTCATGAGAGTGAGAGGCGTGGTAAAAAAGAAGAGCTTTTAGCTACATTTTCATGCTTTTGGCTTTAGGTTAGTTAGAGTTTGAGCTAAGGAGTGAGCTAGGAATTATATCTTTTTTGTTGACTACTTAATTTCACTTACAATCGCTTAATCACTTGAAATGGTTTAATTATGCTTAATTATGTTGAAGAAAGCTGAAGTAGGTTTAATAAGCTAAAACAATATATTTTGTTATGTTGCCAGTTTTAGTTGCATTAGTTTTATTGCTTCAAGATTGTTTTGTTTTGCTTGTTTCTCAATAAAGGATCAAATACTTTTGACTTTTGAAACCTTATTATTAGATTGGATCAGAAGGCGCACCACACAGGATTAACCTTCCCATGCATAGTTTCCAAATGCTTAACTTGTTTGAGCAGCCACTACATCTCCTTTTGCTCCTCAGATTTTCTCCAAACTCAAAGGGTAGCTGTGCATGGGCCCCAGCTTTTCCTGTATTTTGTTGGCTACGTGAAACAATCCATATCTTATCCTTACCTGGTAATGCTCCCCAACTCTTTCTGAGCTACATTGACGACTGCATTTATGTTTCTTCATGCACCCATGTTGTGCACATCAACTTTGTCAGCTTTGCTTCCAACTTCCACACTGCCCTTAAATTCACTTGGTCCATACCTGACACCTCCCTCCCCTTTCTCAATCTCTCTGTCTCCATCTCAGGAAGTACAAACACGAAAAAAAATCTGTATAAATTGGAAGTCCAAACAACACACACAAAATGCTGGAGGAACTCAGCAGCCAGGCGATACCTATGGAAAAGAGTAAACAAGACCCTTCATCAGGACTGACCTGCGGAGTTCCTCCCGCATTTTGTGCGTGTTGCTATTGAGGATGGAGTCCCTCTTGTCCTCACCTACCACCCCATGACCCTCCACATCCAACATGTCATTCTATGCAACTTCTGCCATCTTCAGTGGGATCCTACCACCAAACACACCATTACCTCCCCCCCCCCACTTCCCTCTTTCTGTAGGAATCACTCCCTCCGTGATTCTTTTATCCATTTGTCCCCTCCCCACTAATCTCCCTCCTGGCATGTATCCCTTCAAGTGATAGAAATGCTACACTTGCCTACTCACCTCCTCCCAGACATCCATTAGGGCCCCAAAGAGTTATTCCAAGTGAGGCAACACTTTACCTGTGAATCTGTTGGGATTGTCGACTGGATCTAGTGCTCCCAAAGTGAACTCCTCTGCATTGGTGAGATAGGACTTAAAATGGGGGACTACTTTGTCAAGCATCTCTGCTGCATCCACAATAAGTGAAATTTCCCGGTGGCCAACCACTTTAATTCCTATTCCTATTCCCCTTCTGACATATTGGTCCATAGCCTCCTCTTATGCCATGACGAATCTGCTCTCAGAGTGGATTAGCAACACCTAATATTATATGCCTTTTCTTTTTTTTTATGCTGGCTTTGACTTCCCTTGTCAGCCATGGTTTCCCCATCCTCCATTTAGAAAACTGCTTCATCTTTGGAATGTATCTATCCTGCATCTTCTGAGTTGCCCCCATAAACTCCAACCATAGCTGTTTTGCCATCATCCCTGTTAGTGTCCCCTCCCAGTTAACTTTAGCCAGTTCCTCTCTCATGCCTCTGTAATGAAATTAAATAATGATAAGACCATGGAATTAAAACCCATTTTGATTTGGGAGTAAAAGAATTGAAGTTTTTTATATGATGGACAAATTGAAAAAAAAACAAAGGGAAGAAATTGAATCAAATCAAAGACCCAAATGGTGCAATTATTTGGTAATAGAGATTCAAGATTAACGCAACTTCACACAAGTTGTTGCTATAGACTGCCACCTAGTGCAGAAATTTTCTACTTAATGGGATTTAATTTATTTAGAAATTAGTAAATTACTTCCTGCTATGAAAATGAAGACAAATGAGATTCTTGTTGTTTTGTAGCATAACTTTCTTCATCTTATTTCCAAACAGAATGATCAGCAAAAATTCTGCATATGCTGGAAATCTGAAATAAAACCCAGAAAATGTTGAGAACACTCAGCAGTTCAGGCAGTATGTATTGATGAAGAAAATGTTATTTTTTTAAGACCATAAACCCTTCATCATAACTGGGAAAGAGGGAAAACATTTTGTGTGCATTACTTTGATTTCAAGCATCTGCAGATTTTTTCTTGTTTGTGAAGAAAGAAAACAAGTTAGTTTTCAGTAGCAAAGAACATGGAGAAGGAACTTGGCAAACATAGGGATGAGCCCAAATGATTTAGTGTGGCAGAGTTCAGTACACTTATTTGTCTGTATAGCTATTAGTTGGGGTGTGGGACAAGGCAAGCAGGCCACACTATACTAATACCAAGAGGAAAATAATGAAAGCAGAAATGGCCATTTCTGATACAGATGGGTTGAAAGAATGAGTTACATAAAGTTGGTGAATTCCATATTGACTCCAGAAGGTTGCACTGTGGTCTGACAGAAGATGATTGTATCCAAAGTTCCTCAAGCTTTGGGCACATTATTGCAGTGCAAAAGGCCATATGCAGGTAGGTCAGAATGGGAATGGGATGAAGAATCCAAGTGGCAGGCATCAGGACATTCCAGATAACTCCTGTGCTACAAAAATAGGTGGCCATAGGTGCTCCGAAAATAAAATGTTAACTTTAAATTGTTTAAAATTTGAACAAAGAATCACTGGTAGAGCAAGACTGTGGCAGAGTCTTAGATTGATAGAATAACACTAAGCTTCATGCAATGGCCTCTTTTTCTTGTGCAAAAAATTGTTTATGCCACTCTTGTAATCAAGCTCACTGGCGAAACACGTGTAACATTTGACTTCATGACATGGTGAAATAGAAGCACATCACTTCAAACAATTTATCTCAACCTCTCCTGATGATATAATTAGTAGCATTAAATGGGTCTAATTTGTCCTCATGTGGACAAAAGGACTCTACTGCTTTTGCTATGAGAGAAAAATCTCGTGAAAAAGCAAGTAAGAAGTAAGTTGAAATCTAACTGTGCACGTTAGAGACTCAGAAAACAAATGGAAATATAAATACTGAAATTCTGAATGATTGTTATCCAGAACATGAGGCAACACGCACAAGAGTCTCAGCATGAAACATCGATTGTTTACTCTTTTATGTAGATGCAGCCTGGCCTGCTGAGTTCCTCCAGCATTTTCTGTGTGTTGCTTGGATTTCCAGCATCTGCAGATCTTCTTATCTAGAATGTTAACCCTGTTTCTCCCCGTATATATGCTGCCTGACCTGCTGAGTGGTTCCAGTATTTTCTGTTTTTATACAACAGAAGATGATATGGCCATGTGGTCTTCTTGTATATTAGAGCTTTCTGTTTGATGTTGATTTATTATTTTAGATAGTTAACTTTCTAAAAAATTAAAATCGCCACTCAGGTGGTTTTACAAAAGTTGATTTAGCAGTTTAAAATGAAAGAAATACCCATTTCATTGAATGGATTTTATGGAGAGAAACATTGTAGCACTGATTAACAACATGTTAATTTGTCAGCAAGTTTTAAATCATCTCAAAAGTCAGGTGTATTTTGATTTCGTTTTTCACAGAAGAATAAAAACTGCATTTCAATTAATCCCATCCTTTCTCCCCATCTGTGCATAGAATTAGTCAATATTATTACCATTTTATTTATTCTATTCAAATTAGTTTACAAAGTTTAACACTTGGCATTACTGTAACTGCATTCCATCTGTTATGTTTTGTAACTCAAGAACACAAAACTAATTGGAAACAAAAACATGGAGCTGGGAATGCCTACCTTAGCTTCTTTTTTACTTTAAGTGAAACATGCACATATGATGTGGTGGTGTGATGATGTATGCCATTCACATACTTTTACATATGACCTGTATTGAATTATTTAAAGAACAAAGAATGCTTAATCAAACAATATGCCTACAATACTACTCAAGTATTACTGAAATATTAAATACACAACACCCTTTGTCTTTTGATAACTACGAACATTCTGAAAATTTGAGCTTAGTTTTTTAAAAATGCTTCACACAGTCCATTAAACTATACTGAATAATTCATGATTCTCTATGCTAAACCTGACCTGAATATTTAAAAAATATAGACTAGGCAATTTCTACTGCAAGTAACTAATATGAAAACAATGTATCACTTAGAATTAAAAAGAATTACCCATTGTAATGATCCAATGATACAAATCAGTAGTTGAGGAATAATTGTAATCTTAATAAGATTATATAACCACTCTTGTATTCCTTTATCTTCCTTTCCTTCAGAAATCTATCCAATTTATTCTTAAGAACTGACATTATCACTACTTCAGTACTATCCTTGACAATGCATTCTACTAATGCATAAGTTTTTCTCTAACTCTGAGTAGTAGTCCTGAGCAGATTCCATGACCATCTGCTCTGAGCCATGGAGTTCTGGGAGGTGCAGCTTTCTTGAGCTGTGAGGAAGAGGCAAAGAGACTCCAACATGATTTAGGCAAATTGGGTGAGTGCACAAATGAATGATTGATGTAATTTGACTTAGATTAATTTGAGATGGCCTACACTGATTCTAAGACCAGAAAAGTAGATTCGTATCTGGATGGTGACACATTTGAGAAAGATACCGAGTAACGAAAAGTGTCTTTGTGCACCATTTGCTTAAAGCAAACGTTCATGTTTATCAAAAAATAGGATGAAACATGAAGCATTGACCTTCTTTGCAGAAGGATTTGAGTACCAGAGCAATGATGTCTTGCCAACTGTACTAGGTCTTGATAACACTCCATCTAGAAATCTGTGCAGAATTTTACTTGGATAATTGCTGTAGTGGTAGGAGTAACACAATCAGAGATCAGATTAGCCTGGCCTGTTTTTTCTGCGGTACAGAAGAGTGAGAGTGGATCCCATAGAAACAAATAAATTCTAACAAGACAAGATAGCCTAGATACAGAAAGGATTCTCCAATAGCTGGAGAGTCTAGAATCAAAGACGTTAGGATATGGGGAGTATCATTTAGAAAAGAGATGAGGAAAATCTTCACCCTGAGGGGAGTGAAACTGGTTTAAGATTTTTACTGCCATCCTTTTAGCAGTTCTGTAAGAGCAGTCTGTTCAGCTTTTAGCATGTTTGGGTCAGATGGCTGAGGATGACATCCCTGATGCACAAAGTGTTTTGTGCAGATGAATGGCTTCAAGGAGGAAGGACCAATACTCCTGTGGGGGAGACCTTTTGTTTGAGATGGATTTCGAGTGACATTCGGAAGGTAGTGTGTGCTTTGAAGCAGACCTTGGATCCAGCGTATGAATAATTGGCAACTTCAAAATGAGGTCCAACTTTCTGTGCACATACGGACTGGGTTAACTGTCATGAGCCATTTTAACTTTTTTTTCTTTTCTTTTTCCTACCAACTGTTCAATAAAGCTGAAATTTCTGAATATACTTTCTTTATAATTGTATGCAGTGTACAATCTGCTATTTCTTGCCAACAGCATGGGGGCAGTACTTACACTGTATCTGCACAGATTGGGGTTAGGATGGTCAAGACATCCCAACTTCCTGGTTTTGATGGGACCCAAGTCACACCAACCCTAGATGTATGAAGTTTGAGAAAGATGGTTTTCTCACTGCCGAGTCCAGTGGCTGTTAAATTCTCTGGTGGTCATTTAGAATTTGATGGATATCTTAACATTCACTTCTAAACACCATATTAATCTGCATGCTTTTGTAAGTTTTATTTTGTTAGAATCTTGTAAAATATTATGTGTTCTTGAACATCAATTTATAATTGATTAAAGCACTAAATTCAATTTTCTTCCAGCTTCACCAACACTATATATTCTGAAATTCTCTTTCTTTCTTTTTAAATCTTTTTATTAATTTTAAGAAAAACATAAGTGAAATATGAATACAAAACGTTTGAGAGTACATAATTAATAGTTTAAATAGACAATCAGATATGTAATAATCAATATATAAAGCCTCCCAAACTCATAGTATTAATGTAAAAGAATCGAAAAAGAGAAAAAAAAACCCCAAAAAACTAAAAGAAAACTTTAAAAAAAACTAACCAACATGGGCAATTGCATAATGTTAAATACATACAGTAGTGCCGATAACTCCGAACCTCCATCCAAATAATTAAGGATAATAACAGTAAGGTTTAGGATCAGACTATTTAACTCATATGAAAATGTTGAATAAATGGTCTCCAAGTTTCCTCAAATTTAACTGAAGAATCAAAAACCACACTTCCAATTTTTTCTAAACTCAAACAAGAAATAGTTTGAGAAAACCACTGAAATACAGTTGGAGGTTTAATTTCTTTCCAATTCAGTAAAATAGATCTTCTAGCCATTAGTGTAACAAATGCAATCAATTGTTGAGATGAAGCGGATAGACGATTATTATCTATCATTGGTAAACCAAAAATTGCAGTAAAAGGATGTGGTTGGAAATTGATATTTAAAACTCTTGAAATAATATTAAAAATATCTTTCCAATAATTTTGTAAACAAGGACAAGACCAAAACATATGAGTCAATGAAGCAACATCAGAATGACATCTGTCACAAGTTGAATTAACATAAGAATAAAATCGAGCAAGTTTATCTTTAGACATGTGAGCTCTATGTACAACCTTAAATTGTATTAGGGCATGTTTAGCACAAATAGAGGACGAATTTACCAATGACAAAATTTTTTCCCATTGCTCAGTAGATATAGGACAATGCAATTCTTCTTGCCATTCCTTCTTAATTTTTTCTGATACATCTGGCTGTACACTCATAATCATATTATAAATGATAGCTACTAAACCCTTTTGACAAGGATTGAGGGCTAAAATTCTTTCTGTAATGTCCAATGGACGTTCTTTCGAAAAAGACTTTAATTCATTATACAGAAAATTTCTGACTTGCAAATATCTAAAAAAAAATGGGTTTTAGGTAAATTATATTTATTAGATAGCTGTTCAAAGGACATGATGTTATCATCCAAAAACAGATCACGAAAACATGTTATACCTTTTGTTTTCCATAATAGAAAAGCTTGATCTATAGATGAAGGCCGAAAGAAATAGTTAGATACTATAGGACATGACAGCATAAACTTATTCAAGCCAAAAAATTTACGAAATTGAAACCAAATTCGTAATGTATACTTGACTATGGGATTAGTTATCTGTTTATTCATTTTAAATAACGAAAAAGGAAGTGAACATCCTAAGATTGAGATCAATGAAAAATCTTGCACAGATTTACATTCCAAATTTACCCATTGTGGGCAAGCAGCTGTAGTCGATTCTTGTGTCCAGAATATTCAATACCGTATGTTAACTGCCCAATAGTAAAATCTTAAGTTTGGTAGAGCCAAGCCGCCCTCCTTCTTAGGCTTCTGTAAATATTTTTTGCCTAGTCTAGGATTTTTGTTCTGCCACAAATAAGAAGATATTTTAGAGTCAACCATATCAAAAAAAGATTTAGGAATAAAAATTGGTAATGCTTGAAATACCGTAGATTCCGGACTACAGAGCGCACCTGATTAAAAGCCGCAGGCTCTAATTTTAGAAAGAAAATCAATTTTGTACTTGTACAAGCTGCACCGGATTTTAAGCCGCAGGTGTCCCACGTTGTAATATGAGATATTTACACAGAAAGATATTACACGTGAGGATTTTTTAACTTTTAATTAAATCCGTATGGTAACATAAACAAATACATATTGCAAATGCTTTTTTTCGAACCGTGCCTGTAACACGGTTACTTTTAAATATACATACGTAACACACAAATTACGTTGCGTATACTTTTTTACTGAACAGTGCACGAACAACATTCCAATATCTCCTAACGACTGGTAAAAAAATATATACTGCAGCCTACCAGGAAAAGTTATTGATCGCCTTTAACTTAAAAGCAGCGTTTTCGCTCGCCCCCTCCTTTCCGTTTATCGCAAACCGGTATTTTCCCACAAGACGCGGTGAAACCGGATGTGACGTCATAGCATTCCGGGATGTAGTACAGAAAACAAATATACTTAAAACACTTCTAACTTTAACTAGAAAATACTAACAAATGAATTACTAAGCGAAGATATTATAAACTAAATAACTGCCATATAGGCAGCACAATGCTTTTCTTCGAGTGTTTTCCATGTTGATGAGGGTGAGTACAAATGACTGATTTACAATAATTTAATTGTGAAAGTGCGTTTGATTTATCGTACAATTTCATTGGACCTCTGTGAACTACTCATCAATTTTATTGGTCTACTGTTACGAGGCAAAATGTTTTTGGCGGCATGAAAAAAAACCATGCATTAGCCGCACCGTAGTAAAGGCCGCAGTGTTCAAAGCTGTTCAAAGCGTGGGAAAAAAGTAGCGGCTTATAATCCGGATTTTACGGTAAATATAAAAATTTAGGTAGTATCATCATCTTAATGGCATTAACTCTGCCTACCAAAGACAAAGATAATGGAGACCACCTATTAGCAAGTTGCTTAATTTGATCGATTAAAGGTAGAAAATTAATTTTAAATAAATCTTTATGTTTTTTAGTAATTTTAATACCTAAATAAGTAAAATAATCTGTAACAATTCTATATGGTACATGATTATAAATTGGAACTTGCATATTTAATGGAAATAGTTCACTCTTATTAAAATTCAATTTATAACCAGAAAAGTTACTAAATTGAGCGAGCAAAGAAGAAATAGCAGGAATATATCTTTCAGGGTCAGATATATATAATAACAAGTCATCCGCATATAATGATACCTTATACGTCGTCTCCCCATGGGTAATACCGAAAATATTGGGTGATTCACGAATAGCTATAGCCAAGGGTTCTAAAGCAATGTCAAATAATAAAGGACTTAAAGGACAACCTTGCCTTGTACCACGAAATAGCTGAAAAAAAGGTGATCTTTGATTATTGGTAAAAACCGAAGCTAGGGGTTTATGGTATATTAATTTAATCCATGATATAAATTTTGAACTAAAATTAAAATGTTGCATTGTATTAAATAAATATGGCCATTCGACTCTATCAAATGCTTTTTCGGCATCTAAAGAAATGACACATTCTGGTATTTTAGATGAAGAGGTATAAATAATATTAATTAATTTTCTAATGTTAAAAGATGAATAGCGATTTTTAATAAATCCAGTCTGATCTTCAGAAATAATTCGAGGTAATATATTTTCTAATCTAATAGCCAAAATTTTACTAAAAATCTTAAAATCCATATTCAACAAGGATATAGGCCGATAGGATGCACATTCAGTAGGGTCTTTATCTTTTTTAAGAATTAAAGAAATAGAAGCTTCATAAAAAGATTGTGGTAGTTTACCTATACTTAATGCATCTTTAAAAATTTTACAAAGGCAAGGAGAAAGTATGGAAGAAAAAGATTTTAAAAATTCTGTAGAAAAACCATCTGGACCAGAAGCTTTACCCGAATTCATTGAAAAAATAGCCTTTTCTATTTCAGACTCCGTAATAGGTGTATCCAAAAATACACTATCCTCAACAGTTACTTTTGGAGTATTCAATTTCCTTAAAAATTCATTTATTATAGAAGAGTCCTTAGTACATTCTGATTGATATAAGGAATCATAAAAATCTTGAAAGGCTTTATTTATCTCTTTGTGATCGATCATCAAAATACCATCTTGTTTACGAATCCTAGTAATCTGTCGTTTATCTGAAACAATTTTCAATTGATTAGCTAGTAATTTACCAGACTTATCTCCATATATATAGAATTGGGCTTTTGATTTAATTAACTGACTTTCAATCAAAGAGGATAATAGTAAGCTATGCTCCATTTGAAGTTCCACTCTTTCTTTATAAAATTCTTTGCTAGGGGTCATTGAATAAATCTTGTCAATTGCTTTAATTTTATCAACTAGTATTAATATTTTAGAATTAGTTCGTTTCCTAACTCCAGCAGAATATGAAATAATCTGTCCACGAATATATGCCTTAAAAGTATCCCACAAAGTTCCACTAGAGATCTCTGCTGTAAAATTTGTTGAGAAAAACAAATCAATTTGCTGTTTAATAAAGTTGACAAATTCAGGATCCTGCAATAAAACAGGATTAAACCTCCAACCTTTAGTATTAATAGATCAATCCGTCATCTTAATAGATAACTTCAAAGGTGCATGATCAGATATGGTAATAGAGTCATATTTACAATCCATAACATCTGTAAGTAAATGGTGATCAATGAAAAAGTAATCAATTCTTGAGTAATTATGGTAAACATGGGAAAAGTATGAAAACTCTTTATCGTTAGGGTGTAAAAAGCGCCAAATTTCACAAATAGCTGAATCAATCATAAAAGAGTTAATAAGAGAAGCCGATTTATTTGGAGGAGTTTGGGTGGGCTTGGATCTATCCATCAAAGGGTTTAAACAACAGTTAAAATCCCCACCCATTATCAATCTATATTGATTCAAATTAGGAAAGGATGTAAATAAACATTTAAAAAATTCAGGACAATCAGTATTTGGAGCATAAACATTAACTAAAACAACTTTTTGATTAAAAAGTAGACCAGTAATAAGCAAAAATCTACCTTGCGGATCTGAAATTGTTTCATGATGTATAAAAGAAGTTGATGAATCTATAAAAATAGAAACACCTCTCACTTTGGCTTGTGAATTTGAGTGATACTGTTGGCTGTTCCAAAACCTAAACAACCGTTGACTATCCACCTTCCTTACATGAGTCTCTTGTACAAAAATAACATTAGCATTCATTCTATGGAATACTTTGAATGTTTTTTTCCGTTTGATCGGATGATTTAAACCATTAGTATTCCAAGAAATAAAGTTAATAGTCCTATCCATATTGACAATATTTATTACAATTAACACATAAGTTTGAAAAAAAAAGTGAACTCATGAACCTGGAAGAAGGAAGTAAGTTCAAGGAGAAACTGGAAGTCACGGCACTGCGACCATTTTTGTAGTTTCATATAAGCCAATGAAATAAAACTAAGCAGAAATCTGAAATTCTCTGAGTCACATTTCAACATGATTACTGTAAGATTTACCCCTTGTTTCACAATGAAGTTGTTTACAGTTAATTTGGTAAAATTCACTCAGTATTAGATGAGCAGTAGTTTATGACATGGACACATAACATAGACTTGGACTAAAAAAGCTAAACTACATAGAAGAACACACCTCCTTCTGTGCTTGTCAATGGCTAGTTAGTTTTTAGTTTTTATGTTCTTTTTCAAGGTGAACTCTTGTGTCAATTATTAAATTCATTTCATCCATGTTTGCTTTACGTAATTGCAAGAAAAAGGTAAGTATTCAAGCCAGATCCATTCTAGACCAGGCGCTAGCTTTGGAAATTCACCCCCTCCCTTAATTCTTGCCCATAGATTCTGTGGGTTTCCCAATTAGCCGAATCAGTAAAGTCACCATGGGGAACCCACTCTTGCTTCCTGGCCTCCTCCACCAGGGATGTGCATATCAAATAATATGTTCTTCAGCTTACTAGATATAATGTTCTTGGCAATTGCCACTTTTTAATAAGTTGATCTGTTGTACATCCTCACAAATTCATGGCACTGAATTGTTTCCAAGAGCAAGTATCAACAGTGGCACAGATTTGCAGAAGTCTATGCTTTTCAGTATGTCCAAAATAGGCCGTCTTTATGATTGTAAAAATGGAACAAGAAAACTGCGGTAGTTTGTAACTTCCCAAATACTAAGGATAAGTGTCTGAATGTGCTTTAATTTAATACATTGCATTTATTATAAGCAGTTAAATGCAAAAGATAGAAAAGGTGGATAAGATTTGGTTAATTTATTATTGGCCATATCCTACTGTAACCCCTACTGTAAGCCATTTTGATTAACACACGCAGTAACATAAAGAGAAAAATAAACCCTTACACCAAGAAGAAACCCCCTGACACTACTCATTACACATACCAGTTCTTTCCATTCTTGCCCTCGCTGGAGTTTGCGAGGTTTAATAAATGACACCTCATTTATATAATACCAATTTGCCTCCGAGCAAGAACTTAGCAAGACCTCCTCGAAATACAGCAATGGATGAAAAGCTTGCATTTCATAAACTTCTTTAAGGTTACTTTCTCCATTGACATGCTGGATCCCAGAAATGCTGAAGGAATGAAAAATCCCCAATTGCACTGCTGTTTATTACACAGAAGAAGAGAACTGGCAGAGAAATTAAACAAAATCTGTCTTCATGGAAAAAGACTCCAAAAAAATTCCGAGAACGGAGGATTTAAAGAAATTGGTATTAGAAAGGAATAAAAATAAAAATATAAAGAATAGAAACCAATAAATCCCAAAGACCTACATCTAGAATCTGCACTGGAGATAGTAATTACTTAGGTTATCAAACTCTAAAATTCCTAAGACTTTGGAATGGTTCCTGTAGCTTAGAAGGCAGCAATGTGATTCACTTATCTCGCAAAACGCAGAGATAAGACCATAAAACTAAGGAACAGAATTAGGCCATTTGACCCATCGAGTCCGCACCATTATTCAATCATGGTTGATCCCTTTTTCTCCTCCTCAACCCCATTCCCCGGGCTTCTCCCGGTAACCTTTGATGCCGTGTCCAATCAAGAACCTATCAAGCTTTTCTTTAAATACACCCATCGACCTGGCCTCCACAGCTGCCCATGGTAACAAATTCCTCAAGTTCACCGCCCTTTGGCTAAAGAAATTTCTCTGCATCTCTGTTTTAAATGGACACTCCTCTATCCTGAGGCTGTGCCCTCTTGTCCTAGACAACCCCCCCACCATGTGAAACATCTTTTCCACATCTTCTCTGTTTAGGCCTTACGACATTCAAAAGATTTCAATGAGATCCCCCCCACCCCATCCTTCTAAATTTCAGCGAGTACAGACCCAGAGCCATCAAAGTTCCTCGTATGATAACCCTTTCATTCCTGGAATCATCGTTGTGAATCTCCTCTGGACCCTTTTCAATGCCAGCACATTTTTTCTTAGATAAGAACCCCAAAATACTCAATACTCAAGGTGAGGCCTCACCAGTGCCTTATAAAGTCTCAGTATCACATCCCTGCTCTTGTATTCAAGACTTCTTGAAATGAATGCTAACATGGCATTTACCTTCCTCACCCTGACCCAACCTGCAAGTTAACCTTCAGGGTGTTCTGCACAAGGACTCCCAAGTCCCTTTGCATCTCAGATTTTTGGATTTTTTCTCCATTTAGAAAATAGTCTGCACATTTATTTCTACTACCAAAGTGCATGACCGTGCATTTTTCAACATGGTATTTCATTTTCCACTTTCTTGCCCATTCTCCAAATCTGTCTAAGTCCTTCTGCAGCTTACCTGTTTCCTCAACACTACTTGCCCTTCCACCAATCTTTGTATCATCTGCAAACTTGGCAACTGGGACAACGATCTGTTAGCTTGACATTGGTGGGGCTGGAAAATACAAAAAAAAACCTATTAAAATGGATTTAAGATGAAGACATTTGGAAAAATGATTAAGCAGAATCAATGTGCCTTAACTCGCAGCAGAATTATCAGGGCACGGTGTTTCTGTAGCAAGCTATTCTTGTTTTTATGAGGCTAAGTTGCTAGCTCGACGTTCAACCCGACTTGGACTCGAACTCAGGAACCTTTGCTCCGGAGTCCGGCACTGATATTATTGTGCCACCAAGCAGGAACTGGAATGGCAAGGGATATCTGTCAATCCATGCAGGCATATGAGGTGTGCGCCCGGAACAAGGAGCCCTGCGTCCAACCTCAAGGGCTCTTTCATTCTCTCCCTGTTCTGGAAAGACAATGGGCTCACACCTTCATGGACTTTGTCATGGGTCTTGCTCCTTCCAAGGGAAAGACCATTATCATGGTAATTGTGGATCTTTTTTTTCAAAAGCCTGCAAATTCATCGCCTCGGACAGATTTCCATCTGCAGTGGAGATGGCTGAGATTGCCCTGCAGCAGGTCTTCTGGGACCATGGTTTTCTGGTAGACATTGTGTTGGATAGTGGTCCACAATTTGCATCCCGTATCTGGAGGGCATTTTGCAAACTGATTGGGGCAACAGTGAGGCATTCCTTTGGGCTTCACCCACAGTTCAATGGCTATTCAGATGTGGTGAACCAAGATAAGGAATGTACCCTATGATGTCTGGCCTCTGAGAGACCGAGTGAGTGGAGCGACTATTTGATGTGGGCAGAGGTCACCCAGAATATTTTACGGCAAGGGAGATTTTGTTAGCTTTTGCTCATGTAACACTTACCCAACAGGCTGGTATATGTCTAGGGGAAAAGGAGATCCAGCCACACACCAACCCACCTCCCGTACACGCAGGTGCTGTGAGAATCGCGTTTATGCCTCGCGCCCGCCAACAGTATCAAACCCACAACAAATACCGGTATGAAATACACGTTAAAGAGTTTACTAAGATTAAAAGAGTATTAGGCAATACAATATATATATATATACACAAGAAAAAAACAAAAGGCGCCAACTTATCAAAGTTCAGTCAGTTTAGTGCACTCGGTGGAGCTCATCCAGTGAATCATTTGACTCCTCGGTGGTCGTCCTCCAGAAACTCCCACTTCGGACTCCCCGGTGGTCGTCCGAGCGCCCGTCCTCCTTCCTCGGCGTCTCCCTCCGGACTCTCCAAGCCCGCGCAACCCCTCCCCCAAGTTCCCAGCATCACAAAACACAATAACATTCCCCATTGATTAACAAATGAATACAATTACCATATCAGCCATTCTAAAGCGAAACAACGGCGAGAGAAACTTTTAACAGACAAAGAAGCATTCCTACTCGTAATAAACCAAAGAAGCCCTTTTTAGTAACATACACAGGACATTGTACATTCTCTCCCCACCAGCAAATGTCATGCCCTCATGGCATTACTAGAGTTCCCCAAAGCTTCTTGCAACACCCAAAACCCAACCCAGGTGCAGAAAGCAGTGACATAACTACCCAGAGCAGTAGAAATCACACTCGGTTCTCCTGGTACCACATATGTCAACCGCTCTGGGGGGCGCCTAATCCTCTGAGATCTCCATACCCCTTCTGCCCCACTGGGCTCCCTTTCCACCTGCGAACCCACTGTCTCGGACACCCCAGGTCTTCCTGACAGACCCTCATCCCCTTCCTCACGGGGGTCCTCCCTCACCTGAGATCTCTCCGGCTCACGCTCGGGCTCCACCCTCTCTCCCACCACTGTTGGCTGCCTCTCCATCTGACCCTCAAGACCTTCCCTCCTCTCACCCAATTCAGTATGGGAAGGGCCAGGAGCCTCCTCTCCGGGTACTGGAGCACCAGCGAATGGGAACAGGGGCCACTCATCTGAGTCATCCTCTTCCGAATCAGTAGCCATTTCCGGGCGAGGGACCCGTCCCCGCTCTTCAGCAGCGGTCTCTTCCCTTTCTCTGCGCCCTCGCAGAGTCCTTGTACTGGGCGTAACCTCCCACTCTGGCTCCGTATCCACCTGCACCGCTTGACCCAGCGGCAGCAGGTGATTCCGATGGAGTACCTTGATAGGCCCTTTCCCATCCTCAGGTTTCACCCGGTAAACTGGCAGGTTCGGCATCTGGCTCTCTATTACATAGGGGCTGGCCGCCCATCGGTCTGCCAACTTGTGCTTACCAGGGAGTCCCAAATTCCGTAAAAGGACCCGGTCGCCCGGCAATAATTGAACAAACTTCACCTTTCGATCATACCGCATCTTATTCCTCTGATTTTGTTTGGTAGCCGCCGCCTCGGCCAACTCGTACGCCCGCTGTAACTCCCTTTTCATGTCGGACACATACTTTAGATGGGACTTCCCGGGTAATTCACCCACTTCACCCCCAAAACACAAGTCAATGGGCAACCTCGCTTCCCGCCCGAACATCAGATAATAGGGCGAATATCCTGTAGCATCATTGCGAGTACAATTGTAACAGTGAACCAATTGTCCAATATGACGACTCCACCTGCTTTTCTGCCCAATCTCCAGCGTCCTGAGCATATCCAACAGGGTCCGGTTGAACCTCTCTGGCTGCGGATCTCCCTGTGGGTGATACGGGGTAGTCCTGGATTTCTCAACCCCAAGCATAGTCAGTAATTCATGGATAAGGCGGCTCTCAAAGTCCCGCCCCTGATCGCTATGGATTCGCCTGGGAAGGCCGTAATGAACAAAATACTTCTCCCATAACACCTTTGCCACTGTCGTCGCCTTCTGATCCTTAGTGGGAAATGCCTGAGCATAGCGAGTGTAATGATCGGTGATGACTAAGACATTCGCGGTGTTGCTGGTGTCAGGTTCAATCGACAGGAAATCCATACACACCAGGTCCAGAGGTCCCGCACTCTGCAAGTGCGACAGTGGAGCCGCCAACGCGGGCAGGGTCTTCCTCCGGATGCAACGACTGCAGCCCCTACAGTATTCTTCGACTTCCCCCCTCATCCGGGGCCAGTAGAACCGGTCTTTGAGTAATCCATAGGTCTTTTCCACCCCCAAGTGTCCAGAATCATCATGTAGGGCCTGGAGTACAGCCTGCCGATACTCCTCCGGCAGGACCAGTTGCCAACAGTGGGGTTGGTCCGGAGGCGCCGTTACCCGGTACAAGATTTTGTTCTTTAACTTCAACCGAGACCACTCCTTCAACAACAGGGGCACGAATGGGTGTTTTGCCTTCTCAGCCAACACCCCATCCCCGCTGTCGACCGCTCCCCACACTGTGCCAAAGCCCGGGTCATTTTGCTGAGCAGCTGCCACTTCCCCCGGACTCAGTTCCGGCAACTGTTTAGTCTGCAGTGCGGTCAGGTCACAGTAAGCTAGGGGTATGGCGTCGTCAAAACCCCCCAAATGGTCCACGGCTCGTTCCAGCCTCCCTCTTCCCTCGGCCTTCACGGTGATAGTAAACTGACACATCGCCTTCACTCCAGGGGCAGGGACACTCTCCCACTCCTCATCCCTCTCCTGTTCCCCCGGCTCCCGACGAGACAAAGCATCCGCATCGACATTCTTGCTTCCGGGGCGGTACCTCAGGCTGAAATCATATACCGACAAGGCTGCCAGCCACCGATGTCCTGTGGCATCCAGCTTTGCCGAAGTCAAAATATAAGTGAGCGGATTGTTATCTGTTCGCACCTCAAACTTGGCTCTGTACAGGTAATCGCCCAACTTGTCCACCACCGCCCACTTCAGCGCCAGGAACTCCAACTTGTGAGTGGGATAGTTTCTCTCCGATGGCGACAAGCTTCGGCTGACAAAGGCTACCGGCCTCAATGCTTTGCCATGCTCCTGGTACAGAACAGCCCCGAGACCCTCTCGACTAGCATCCGTGTGCAGTACATATGGCTTCTGGGGATCGGCGAAAGCCAACACCGGGGCCTGGGTCAGTGCCCTTTTCAAAGATTGGAACGCCTCTTCACATTGATCATCCCATCTCGAGCCAAAAGGTTCCGTCGGGTTCCAGTATCCTCCAGCGTCCTGCCTCTGGTCCCCCGTCCTTTTCTTTCCCACCGGGGGATAGCCACACAACAGCTGAGTCAACGGGTGACACACTTTGGCGTATCTTTTCACAAATCGCCGGTAATACCCACAGAACCCCAAAAATGAGCGCAGAGCGCCCACTTTCTGGGGTCTCGGCCAGGTGGTCACGGCCTCTATCTTGGTTGGATCAGTAGCCACTCCCTCTCACGAAATGATATGGCCAACGTAGCTAACCCACGACTTGCAGAACTGGCATTTGTCCAGGGAAAGCTTCAACCCTTCTTCATTAAGCCGGCCCAACACCTTCAACAGCCTCTCCTCATGTTCCTCCAAAGTCGATCCAAACACTATCAAATCGTCCAGGTACACCAGCACCTCTAACAGATTCATATCCCCCACAGTTCTCTCCATGAGCCTCTGGAAGGTGGCTGGGGCTCCCGATATGCCTTGGGGCATTCGTTCGAACTGAAAGAACCCCAGCGGGCAGATAAAAGCGGTCTTCTCTTTATCGCCCGCACTCATCGGGATCTGGTAATACCCACTTCTTAAATCCAACACACTGAACCACTTCGAACCGCTCAGGCAGGCCAGCGCATCCTCGACTCTTGGGACAGTATATTGATCAGGGACAGTTCGTCAATTCAGTGTCCTGTAGTCAACACACATGCGCACTCGCCCATTCTTCTTCCGTGCCAGCACTATTGGGGACGCATAAGGACTTCGGGACTCAGCTATGATTCTGGCCTCCTTCAACTTGCACAAGTGCTGCCACACGTCCTCAACATCTGCCGGAGCCAGCCGCCGGGATCTGTCTCGGAACGGGGTGTCCTCCGTCACCCGGATGGTGTGGCGAGTGCTTTTGGAGCAGCCAACATCAAACTCGCCCCGAGAAAAAACAGCTTCCATCTTCAGCATCTTCTCCACTAGCCTGTGTTTCCACTCCGGCAACACAGGGGAATCCCCGAAGTTAAAGACTTCAGCGGTCAGCTCCCTTCGATGCTCCGATCCCTCCCCGTTAGGGGTCCTCACTGGTGCGCTAGACATTACCGTCACCGGGAACAGATGTGCCAGCGGCATTCCCCTCTTAAAGGTGATTTCTCTTGCCGTGGTGTTCCTGACACTTATAGCTATACGCCTCGCATGTACCACCCCTGGTCTCTGCACTTCGGGCCTCACCAGCGCCCCCACCGGAAATCGTGTCTCCCCTTCAAGATCGTCCGGGGTGTCTACTAACAGGGCTTCGCCCATCAGCACTCCTGGGAATCTGGGGGTCCCCATCACTAGTGCTACCTCCCCGGGTCGGATCACCTTGGGCCTCGCCTGCGTACACCAGACCGTCCCGCGTTTACACTCCGGGTCCAGTCCTAGTGAGGCAACCCCTTCTTCGAACACTGCTCGAAACACTGGATGCACCGAGAGGGTCTCCAGAAAGTCTTCCCCTGCTTTCTCCTTACAAGCTCCCAGGAGCCGTCGCACAACGGGGGAATTAGTCCCCACCAGGAGGGCAGCACCACCAGTTTCCACCGGGTCAGGACACACCAACACCAACGTCTCAATAGCTTCGGACACTCCCACATCGCCCTCCGAGAACTCCAATCTCACCGATAGGTACCCATCGTACGGGTAGTCACCCTCGCTCACACCCCAAATCTGCAGGGCGTCAAATGGGGTTACGGGCAAATGCTTTAGATATTGGTTGTAGAAAGACTGGTACAATATGTCACCTGCGATCCCGTATCCAGAACGGCTTTTGTGTAAACTCCCTCTATCCGTAGACCCACACTGGCACGGGGTCCTACCAGCCCATCTGGAATAGAGGCGTGGGCACCCGGTGGTCCCCTGGCTGATCTCTGGGAACGTGTTCCTCCAGAGGCTCCAGTCCGTTCCCTCACTGAGCCTCTCCTAAGTTTCCTGACACCTCCCCCTTCTTAGTCGCAGGGGGGCTTGTCCTCCGCGGAACTCCTTGTCTCTCACAATCCCACCTAAAGTGTCCCTCCTCTCCACAGCTATAGCACACCCTCGGCCGCCCACAGTCCCGCCTGAAATGCCCCTCTTTCCCACAGTTAAAGCACACGCTGCCTGCCGTCCCTCCTCTCCCAGGACGACTCCCACTCCCAACCCACGGCACTGGTCGCTCCTGAGAGTGGGGACCTCCCCTGTCCCTCCCCTCCAGAGGGGATTCTCTACCCCTCGGTGGGTTGTCATTCCTCCACCCAGCCACCACTTCCTGTATCGCTGAGGATCGCTCCCGTAGGCCCGCGCCCCTTTTCCGCCCCAACGCTCTCTCTTCCTCCCGCATCTCTCTAATCAGTTGCCCGAACGATGGAGGGGGGCCTTTCCTATAAGCCTGCCGGATAGTCCACGCCACCTTGTCCTCCTCCAGAGAGCCACTGAATAACTGACTCATCCTCACGCTAACCACGTCAGGCGCCTTCACTACCCCCCGGCGCCGCAGCCCCGAGAGCATCCCCTCCATCCTAAATATGTACTCGGAGAGCTTTTCCCCTCTCCATTGTTCCAGGCGTTGGAACTCTGCTAAAAGCAGCTAGGGTTCCCCTGACAACCCAAACGCTCCCTCCAAAACTTCTATACATTCCTCCACTGAGGCCCCAGACTTTTCAGCTTTCCACTTCCGAACTGTTTTGGCTGCTAAACCCCTCAAACTTCCCACCAATTGCTGCCGCTTCTCCTCCTCCGAGCCTGGCCACTCCTCTAACATCAAGGACGTATGCTCGATCCAGGTCTCATAGTCCACCTCCCCGTCTGGAGTAGGCTTGGCTCCGGAGAACACCCCCAGCTTCAGCCGTGGCCTCTCGGCCACTCCCACCAGGGAGTTAAGTGCGGCTGCCTGCTTGAAGGCTTCCACCCTACCTGGGGAGCGGGGCCTAGTCACGACTCCCTCCTCCCTCCTCCCTTTGCTAGTGCCTGCCACCTCTCCGGGGTTTTCCTCTAGCTCTAGCTCCTCCTCCGATGTCTCCTCAGCCTCATCCTCGGAGAGAGTGTGGAGCCCCCACAGCCCCTCCTCCCCCGGTACACTGACTGTCGCCGGCAGTTCCAACGTCCTGACGTCAGCACTCGTACTAACCAACACCCAGCTAGACTCCATACCACACCATCTAGCTACCAATTCTACCTGCCCCATACCCTTCACCAAATTTAACCCCCGCACTACCGCGTCTCCCGAAACTCGAAAATCCACTCCGCTCACTACGCGTGCGTACTGTACCGGTACACCTTCAAATCCGCACCAGCAAACAATTTTATCTCTCTCCATTTCCGCTCACTACCTGCGCGATTCCACAGCCCCCTGACAATCCAATCCCGGCGAGCAACCCACAAATGTAACACTTACCCAACAGGCTGGTATATGTCTAGGGGAAAAGGAGATCCAGCCACACACCAACCCACCTCCCGTACACGCAGGTGCTGTGAGAATCGCGTTTATGCCTCACGCCCGCCAACAGTATCAAACCCACAACAAATACCGGTATGAAATACACGTTAAAGAGTTTACTAAGATTAAAAGAGTATTAGGCAATACAATATATATATATATACAAGAAAAAAACAAAAGGCGCCAACTTATCAAAGTTCAGTCAGTTTAGTGCACTCGGTGGAGCTCATCCAGCGAACCATTCGACTCCCCGGTGGTTGTCCGAGCGCACGTCCTCCTTCCTCGGCGTCTCCCTCCGGACTCTCCTCACACCCCAAGCCCGCACAACCCCTCCCCCAAGTTCCCAGCCTCACAAAACACAATAACATTCCCCATTGATTAACAAATGAATACAATTACCATATCAGCCATTCTAAAGCGAAACAACGGCGAGAGAAACTTTTAACAGACAAAGAAGCATTCCTACTCGTAACAAACCAAAGAAGCCCTTTTTAGTAACATACACAGGACATTGTACACTCAGAAGGCTGAAGTAAAGGCTAACCGCAAGAGAAGACAGGGACCAGTTTTGCAGCCTGGGCAACAGCTCTGGCTGTTGACTCAGGATTTGCCTCTCTGAATGGAGTCCAGGAAATTGGTGCCCAAGTTCATTGGACCCTTCAGGATTCTCAGGAATGTAAACCTGGTGGCTTACACCTTGCAGCTCCTGAAGACCCTCAAGATCAATCCCACTTTCCATGTTACCAAGTTAAAGCCTGGGAACACCAGCCAGTTAACCCCACCACCATCAGCCCCACTGCCACCCAGGTTTGTTGATGGGGAACAGGTTTACACCGTGAGAAGAATTTTGGACTCACGTACTGTTTGAGGTGTTGGACAATATCTCATGGACTGGGAAGGATTTGGACCAGAGCAAAGGTGCTGAGTGCTTGAAAGAGACATCTTGGATCTGGCTCTCATCCATAACTACAATAATCGTCAGGAGTCAGCCACAGGGGAAGGCGTTTTGTTACGACACGCACCCAAGAATTAGATGCTCCAACTTCCCAGAGTATGGATAGCTGGTGTGGTACCTTTAAAGATTCAAATCAGTCCTGCTAATTGGCAATCATGTTTCGGGCAATAAGGATTCAGTGCTCAGCTGTGATCTTGTCTAGTGTTTGCTTTGTGCTCAGATTCTCGATCGAGTTTGAAGCTGTGTCTCGATCCTAACCTTGGATACTCAAGCATTTAGGCCCAAGCCATTCTCATCACATTGGCAATTAGCAATGAATATAACCATATAACAATCACAGCACGGAAACAGGCCATTCCGGCCCTCCTAGTCCGTGCTGAACTCTTAATCTCACCTAGTCCCACCTACCCGCACTCAGCCCATAACCCTCCACTCCTTTCCTGTCCATATACCTATCCAATTTTACCTTAAATGACACAACTGAACTGGCCTCCACTACTTCTACAGGAAGCTCATTCCACACAGCTATCACTCTCTGAGTAAAGAAATACCCCCTCGTGTTTCCCTTAAACTTTTGCCCCCTAACTCTCAAATCATGTCCTCTCGTTTGAATCTCCCCTACTCTCAATGGAAACAGCCTATTCACATCAACTCTATCTATCCCTCTCAAAATTTTAAATACCTCGATCAAATCCCCCCTCAACCTTCTATGCTCCAATGAATAGAGACCTAACTTGTTCAACCTTTCTCTGTAACTTAAGTGCTGAAACCCAGGTAACATCCTCGTAAATCATCTCTGCACTCTCTCTAATTTATTGATATCTTTCCTATAATTCGGTGACCAGAACTGTACACAATATTCCAAATTTGGCCTTACCAATGCCTTGTACAATTTTAACATTACATCCCAACTTCTGTACTCAATGCTCTGATTTATAAAGGCCAGCGTTCCAAAAGCCTTCTTCACCACCCTATCTACATGAGACTCCACCTTCAGGGAACTATGCACTGTTATTCCTAGATCCCTCTGTTCCACTGCATTCCTCAATGCCCTACCATTTACCCTGTATGTTCTATTTGGATTATTCCTGCCAAAATGTAGAACTTCACACTTCTCAGCATTAAACTCCATCTGCCAACGTTCAGCCCATTCTTCTAACCGGCATAAATCTCCCTGCAAGCTTTGAAAACCCACCTCATTATCCACAACACCTCCTACCTTAGTATCATCGGCATACTTACTAATCCAATTTACCACCCCATCATCCAGATCATTTATGTATATTACAAACAACATTGGGCCCAAAACAGATCCCTGAGGCACCCCGCTAGTCACCGGCCTCCATCCCGATAAACAATTATCCACCACTACTCTCTGGCATCTCCCATCTAGCCACTGTTGAATCCATTTTATTACTCCAGCATTAATACCTAACGACTGAACCTTCTTAACTAACCTTCCATGTGGAACTTTGTCAAAGGTCTTGCTGAAGTCCATATAGACTACATCCACTGCCTTACCCTCGTCAACATTCCTCGTAACTTCTTCAAAAAATTCAATAAGGTTTGTCAAACATGACCTTCCACGCACAAATCCATGCTGGCTACTCCTAATCAGATCCTGTCTATCCAGATAATTATAAATACTATCTCTAAGAATACTTTCCATTAATTTACCCACCACTGATGTCAAACTGACAGGTCTATAATTGCCAGGCTTACTTCTAGAACCCTTTTTAAACAATGGAACCACATGAGCAATACACCAATCCTCCGGCACAATCCCCGTTTCTAATGACATCTGAAAGATCTCCGTCAGAGCTCCTGCTATCTCTACACAAACTTCCCTCAAGGTCCTGGGGAATATCCTGTCAGGACCCGGAGATTTATCCACTTTTAAATTTCTTAAAAGCGCCAGTACTTCCACCTCTTTAATTGTCATAGGTTCCATAACTTCCTTACTTGTTTCCCACACCTTACCCAATTCAATATCCTTCTCCTTAGTGAATACCGAAGAGAAGAAATCGTTCAAAATCTCTCCCATCTCCCTCGGCTCCACACATAGCTGACCACCCTGATTCTCTAAGGGACCAATTTTATCCCTCACTATCCTCTTGCTTTTAATATAACTGTAGAAACCTTTCGGATTTACTTCCACCTTATTTGCCAAACCAAACTCTTATCTTCTTTTAGCTTTTCTAATCTCTTTCTTAAGATTAGAATCTTAAGAATATATCTAGGGAGAGAAAATTAGCTGGACTGAGAATAGAGGATGTATTCCCAGGTGGATTTCAGGTTAACTTAAGGTTCATTTATTAACAAAGTATACCACTCTGAAACTCTTCCTCACCAGATAGCCATGAAACCAAGAAAAGAAAGACTGACAGCAGGGTCACCAACCCCAAATCCCCACTCCCCATACAAAAAAACAATGAAAATGGACAGGCACATCGAATCCCCCCCCCCCCCACCAATCTTCCTCCCCCCTGCACACACAAAAAAAGAGAAAGATAGGGCAAAAAACACTGGATATTAAAAAAGCCTAAAGTCCATACCCAAAATGCAGAAACCCTGGGTAACATTCTCTGGGCACAGCAGCAGTCTCTCCCCTCTCTGGTAGCAGAGCGATCACACCAGCGATCAAAATGCAGGCAGCTGACGCTCACCTTCTGCATTTGCTGCATTCTCCCTCATCGCTTTAATCAGTGAATAATGTAAGTTTTAATCAGCAAAATAGAATCAAACATTGGCTCACTCCCCATCCCGCAGCCTTCTAGTCACAAGCTTCATGCACGCTGCTTGGAATCCACTCAGAGACTGTAGAGCGCTGAAACACCCAAACAATCTCCAAACTGCAAATCACAGGTTCCAACTGTTCGAGAATCACACTCAAGACAAAAACAGTGAAATATATGGATTCATGGTCTATCCAGAAGATGTTGACCATGGGAGTATAGTATGCCAGTGCCATCTTGACCGGAAACCTTGATTAGGAATACCGAAAGGAAGTGAAAGGGTCCACAGTTTAGGGATTTATGGGACATCATCTGGCTGATGCAGGTAGAATATTGCTCCCCATATGAGGGTCCAAAATGTGGACATAATCTCAAAATAAGCAGCTGGCTATTTAGGACTGAGCTGAGGAGAATTCTTTTCATTCAGTTTGTGGTGATTCAAAGGAATACACTACCCAGGGGATGTGGTGATTCAGTTAGATTGATAAATTTTTGGTTATTACAGGAATCAAAGGACATGGGTCAAAGCAGGAAAATACTGTTAAGTAGATTAGCCAAGGTCTTTTTGAAGTCAGTGGCATGTCAAAGGACAATGACCTATTCCTGCTCCTACTTCCTTGTATGTTTTTGTGTATAGCAGCCAGCAAAGGGAAATTCAATATACGTTAATGACTTAAAGCTGATTGATCAGATCACTAACTTGAACTTAATGATGTCCTGTTGCCATTTTAAATTGATTGTTTTCATTTATTTCTAATTTGTGCCTTTCCTACTCCTTGATTTCTCCTAATGTAATTCTAATGTCATCCACCATGAGGTGTAGGAGAACAGTTTAAAAGTGATATCTGTCAGATTCTCTATTTAATTTTCGTGCTGAGGCTTTAGCATCAACTCAGTGTATCCAGCAGATCTTGTATCTTTCCACAGTGATAAAGACCTTTGACTGTAAACCTGTGTAAGTTCACAACAGCAAATGAAGATAGAGATCACTGGAAATACTCAGCAGGTCAGGCAGAATCTGCAAATAGAAGAATAGATTTAACCGATAATAACTATCAGTCGTGAACTTACATCAAGATTGGATCATCCATATGAATTTCAATCTTGTTTCATTCTTCATGGATGCTGTCTGCTCTGCTGAGCACTTCCAGTATTTTTAATTATTATTTTAGATTTCTAGCAACTGCAAATTTTTTGGTTTACAATTACTGGAACAAATATGTTGTTGAAATTTCTCTAACACACTTTAGAAATGTTGATGATGTCATATTCCCACTGAAAACATAACAATGTATGTGACCAAATTAGCTTCCTTTAATATCACCTGATAGTCTTCCAGGACCTTCTTTTGTTTCTCAGACATACAATGTTTGGAATTTATTTTGAGAATGTTATTGATTTTTGTACTAATGAACTGTGGGTGGCAGGGTGGAGATTAAAATCTGTATCAGAGGATTTGAAAGACGCTCCTTCCCTCTGCTAGCCTGCAGGTTATCCTTGGGCAAGGTGCAGCACCTACTTAACCACCAACCCCCCCTCCAAATTCAGGGTCACGTGAAGCCATGGGAGCAGGTGGGGGATGGTTGTGGAAGCAGTAGGTGCATATTGTCTTATGGTCTTATCACAAGTCCTGGTTTTGTGACCACTGACCAGGCAGACAATCCCTGAAGTGTATCAATAATGGCTGGGGTCACCCATCTTGTAAAGATACTGCTCAGAAGAAGGCAATGGCAAACTATTTCTGTAGAAAATTTTACCAAGAGCAATCATGGTCATGATCACCCATGTCATATAACATGGCACATAACGAAGATGTCGAATGAACTACTGTAGAATTTTCTTACTGTTAAGTGCACATTATATTCTCAGAGTTGTGCTAAAGCTGCCCAACTTAAATGTGGAAATAATTAAGATCCGTTGTGAAATGGCAGCTACAATCCCCATTTTACATCATTTGTGAGATTTCCCTATTGAGAAATCTAAATGAACGGAAAATATTCTGATCAGCAGAAGTGTTTGTGTATTGCGTATTGTCACAATTTACATTAGGGGAACTAGGATTCCCATCCTTCCCACTGTGAGTTTCATATTGAATGAGAGGTACTCTATTACCTAAACAGATACTTCATGAATGCTCTGATAATGAAGGTGACCACTGAAATTCAATTCTGAAATTTCAGAACAAGGGAACACATAAAATTGTTGCATTGATAAATCAATCATCACAATATTATAAAACTAACCCTTCTTCAGTTTCATTTTAATTTAAAAAAAAAATAAATAAGTAACCAGAGGTTAGAACAATGCATCTATACAATGCGAGGCCCAAAACATCGTCACTACCTCCTCCCATAGATGCTGTCTGGCCTCCTGAGTTCTGCCAGCATTTTGTGTTTTTATTTATTTGCCAAGTACCGTAGATTCCGGACTACAGAGCGCACCTGATTAAAAGCCGCTGGCTCTAATTTTAGAAATAAAATCAATTTTTTAATTGTAAAGGCCGCACCGGATTTTAGGCCGCACCGCTACTTTTAAATATACATACGTATCGGTAACACAAATTACGTTGCATATACTTTTTTACTGAACAGCACGAACAACATTCCAATATCTCCTAGCGACTGGTAAAAATATATATACTGCGAGCCTTTAACTTAAAAGCAGTGTTTTCGCTCGGGTCTGACGCGCTTGCGTAACGCGATCGGGTCTAATCGGGTCTGACGCGCTTGCGTAACGCGATCGGGTCTAATCGGGTCTGACGCGCTCGGGTCTTGCTTTTCTTCGAGTATTTTCCATGTTGATGAGGGTGAGTACAAATGACTGATTTACAATAATTTAATTGTGAAAGTGCGCTTGATTTATCGTACAATTTCATTGGACCTCTGTGAACTACTCATCAATTTTATTGGTCTACTGTTACGAGGCAAAATGTTTACGAGGCGGCATGAAAAAAATCCATGTATTAGCCGCTCTGGATTAAAGGCCGCAGAGTTCAAAGCTGTTCAAAATGTGGGAAAAAAGTAGCGGCTTATAATCCGGAATCTACGGTATTCATTTCATCAAAAATGAAGTGGTGACCCAATGAAAGTAGAAAACATAAGATGCTGTTATATTTCAATGAGTTAGCTTTAACTCAATCATTTTTCTTCTTTACCTCTCCAATATATTTGCTTATTATCCCATCTTCAATTGAAGGATGAGCAGGCAATGTTCTTCAAGCCTGAAAGACTCCTCATAGATGAGACATCATAACCAGAAAAACTCTGACACAATAGTGGAAAATTTTCAGCTGAGAGATTAATTCTGATACAGGTAAAGTATTTCATAAAGTAATTCAGTGGTCTTTGGAGAAGTAGAATGGAGAATATGTATCTGCATAATAGTAGGCCGAAGGGCCTGTAGATGACTCTGATTCTGATTTCAGATATAAATCAAAATGTGTGAAGTGTGCACAGCATTGGGAAACAGTAAAGAGTAAATAGATCACTTTCCGACTAATGGGGTGTCAGTGGTGGCAGGGTATTCAATAGTCTTACAGCCTGAGGGAAGAAGCTGTTCCTCAGTCTGGCATTCATAGTTCTGATGCTTCTGTACTTCCTGTTCCTCATTCCTAATGATAGTGGCTCAAAGAGATTGTGGGATGGATGGCAGGGATCTTCACCAATTCTTTGGGACCTTCGTCTACAATGCTCCCGGTAAATGGCACAAATTGGTGGGAGGGGCGGGGTAACCAGGTCCAGCTACTAAGCCTAGCGGAATTGTTTCTAGGAACAGGAGAATGGGTAAAAGTGGGTTACTGGCCACTTCAGGCAGCTGGAGCTCATAAGCCATGGTTGGCAGCTCATCTAGAAGGAAAACTCTGATCTCAAATCTCTACTTCCTTGTGGCTATACCCACTCATGGGGAATACTTTGGGAGTAAACCCCAGGGAAAAATCCAGAGCTGGAGTCCCTAAGGTTCCATGTCCTTCAATGATGCTGGAGCCAAACAGTATCGGTCTCTGCTGTTCCTTTGGATTCATCAGCAGTGTGGAGAGGGGGAGCCTGCTGCGTGGGCAACAGCTTGCTTTCCACATTGTACTGCCCTGGCTTGCTTATTGATGCAACGTCCATGGTCAACCCTGACCAATGGAGGGCCTCAAAGGAGGGAGACAGACTCTGGTGATGCTCTCAGTGGCTTTTACTATCCTCCGTGGATCTTGTGGTCCGATGCCATGTAGCTCCTGTACCACACAATGATGCAACCAGACAGGAACCTTCTGATGATGTTCCTGTAGAAAGTTGTTAGAATGAAGACGTGGAGCCTGGCTTTCTGTTTCCTCAACACTACCTGCCCCTCCACCTCTCTTTCTACTAAAAGGACATTCAAGGGCACTGCTTAAACTCCATTGCATTTACCAGGTCTGAATTTTCCACAGTGTCGCTATCTTCTGAAAAGTATTGGACCACCTCTCAGAAATGCATACTTGCTGAATATTCCAATGAGATATCTTTCAGGTGATTATTACTTTTTTGTCCATTCATCAGAAAAAGCAGACCTCACATTTAGGATCACATTTCTTAGGACTGGTAAATGGCAAGATTCCTTTGTATGTCATTCTACTCCTGCATCTTCTCCTCCGAGGTCAGGATGCAATGGAAGTTATTTTGCTGTTACTGCCAGATCTCCAGCGAATGTCATTTTGTTTTCTAGGATTGGGTTTGGCAGACAAAGGCTAGCTCAGCAATCTTACAAGCAATAAATAAAAAGACCAAGAGGATAAAACTCAGTCTGTACCTTTTGTTAAGAAAGCACTTACGAGGGGTGATTGATAAGTTCATGGCCTAAGGTAGAAGGAGTCAATTGTAGAAAACCTAGCACATTTATTTTTCCTACATTTTCTCACTTAGTCCAGCGGTCGTGGAGTATACGGATCCCTTCTTTGTAGAAGTTTGCGTCTTGGACCTCCAGAAGAGGTCCACAGCATGGGGTGATGAGTTATTAACTTCAAACTTTCTGCATTTTCACTCAAAGAGTTGAATTGCATGTGCATGTAATGAGAGCTGTATAACTCATCTCCTTCTACCTTGGGTCATGAACTTATCATTCACCTCTCGTATTGGCAATGAGGAAAATTGTTAATGAAATGTATAGCTGTATAAGTCATGTACGATTGGAGAAATCTATTTTTTCCCAAAAACAACTGGAACATTAAAAAAAAGTAAAATGACTTGATTGCAGCAATTGGCTCTCAGCCATAGATACAGAAGGTACATTGTGAAATTTCCTTGCTGCAAATGATGTTGATGTTGGAAATTAACATTAGTCTACATAGACAGTGTTATGGGAACTTCTATATATCTGGTGGATTCCAGTTAAATGGGACATATCAGGACCATTATATTTTGCCCCAATTAGCCAAAGTTTCATGGAAATAGATTTTAAAAAGTATAAAAAAAGACAAACTACTGTTTAACTGAATAATGAATTATGTATTTAAATGAAATACAGAACAAATTAGAACATCACCAAAGCTACTACAGTACTATAAAACTGCGTATTAGTTCTCAATAGTTTTTGGTGGAGGAATTCATCCAGCGTATGCTGCTGTGTTCGTGTGATTGACTGTAAATGAACTAAATCAGTGCAAACACCTAGTGCAGGTAAAGGACTGCCTTCAAACAACGCTTTCAATGATTGCATCATCCAAATCTTCATTTTCATTGTAACATTCAAGATGATTGTTGATACCTTCAAATTTTTTGTTTTTCCTCAGTTGTTAAAGTTGTTGAAAAAAATTTCATTTTCACCTCCGGCTGTTTCTGGCATCTCTAAGCTTGAATGCTTGAAACTGGAGTAAGCAAACAATTCTGAATTGTCTTATTATTTGCCAACTATCAATGACAACGACCACTGCTTTTTCAATACAAATAGACAAGTGATGCTATTTAACAACTATTTCCTCTAAACATAGTGTAGTATCCAATGGCCACATGGTGTGCATGTGACTGATGCTAGTTAGAAACTGTTTGGCAACAGTCTCCTGTCCCAATTAAGCAGCACTGTGTCCCAATTAAACAAAGAGAATCTGGCTATTTTCTCAATTTGCTTTTATTCTCTAAGAGCTGTCCCCAAAAAGTCACTGCTCTGATTAGAAGGAATTCATGATACTTTAATAAGAATCCTTCTGAGGCTGTAGAATCCAAATAAGAAAATAAACAGACCCATTGATCAGATGTTTAAGAGTTAAAGGAATTGTTGAAGAATCATTTTATTCCATGGTAAATTGATATTCTGCAAAGATTTAAATTGGTTTCACAGTTAAGAAAACCCATCAAAATATTGGCTGAGTATGTGGCCAGACTGAGAAAGTTAACACAAGATTAAAATACTCTGCACCCTCACAGATGCTGGAGAACAAGCTACAATCTGACATAGTGTTGGGTTGTCATCAGAGATTAATCTGTTCTTTGAAAATGCATTGAACATTACTCAAGTAGTGGAATTGGAAAGTAAGATAATTCAGGATTTACAAGTGAAACAGATTGTTCCATGTATGGTATTGCAATATAGTGTTCTGAAGCACATCAAAACTCACTTCCAAAAAGTAAGTAAAATCCTTACAATGGGGTATGTAGGTGCAGCCTCAAGATGCAGTCAAGCAAGAAAAATATTGTATTTAGGTTGCAAAAGGCCACAACATAAAGTTAAGCAAACAAAGTGAAAACAAGAAACCAAACAGTGCTTAACATTTCTGAATTCACTGACGTTCCCACCACATAGGAGAACCAGGTAAAAACTGGAATTCCATAGATGTGTCTATAGTGTACAATCTAAAGGAGGCTTATTTAATAAACATTGAACTAATGACTGTTGGTATAAAATAAGTGACTGAAACATGCCTTTTGAGATTGATACTAGGCATGGTAAACCAGAATGAACATGCAGCTGGGTTTGTCAGAGAACACTAAAATTGAACCTAAATGCCAAAAAATATGGTCTAACTTTTTATTCATTCATTATAAGAAAAATCTGTTGTTTCACAAACTAGCCTGGTGAGTCTTTTCTGAACTGTATCAAGTGTTAGCAAATTCTTCATTATGTAAGGGGTCTAAAACTGCAAGTACAACCATTGGTACTACTTGACATGCATGCACTGTGTCCATCTTTTTTTCTGATAAACACACACACGCTCGTGGTATAGCCACTGCCTCACAGCACCAGGCACTCGATTCATTTTGATCTCTGCTGAGGAGTTTTATATTCTCCCTGTGTCTGCATGGATTTCCTTTGTACCTCTGGCTTCCTCCCACATCCCAAAGTTCTGAGATTGTGGGTTAATCACTCATTGTAAATTGTCCCAGGAGTGTCGGTGAGTGGTAGAATCTATGAGGTGTTAAAGAGATTGTGGGCAGGATTAATGAAGATTCTTCTAATTGAGCTGTAGATTGTCAGCATGGACTTGGTGGCTGAGGGGCCTGTTTCTGTGCCGTATCTCTCTTTGAATCAATGACACAAGTGCACTTGTTCATTGTCTCGTTCTTGCAGCCTTTTGTCACTCCTATTCCTTCAGATTCTCTATCCTTCCTGTTGCTGAGTATTCCCCCTCAACCTCTCCAATTCTCTGACTTAACTTTCATATAGACTCCTTCCTTTTACTCATCCCCAGGCACACCTGCCCACATTGCTGGTCATGCTTCATAAACTAGTTCTTCATCCCTGACCTTGTTGCACTTCGGGCACACACATCCCATCTCCTGGCCATGCTCCCACGTGTCTTCCTATCTCCTGAACCAGCACCAGTCTGATTCTGCCTATTGGGCTGCACACGTTGCTTCCTTCCCTTCTGGGCCACATTCCAACCAAACATGCGGCCCATCCCCCTGCCCCATTCAGGTTTCTGTACACCTGACCGCTTTCTTAACAAAATTCCATCCAAAAGCCCATCAACCACCTTCCATCTACATATCTGGTCCCACAACCAGCTTTGTTCTGTCTGTACCACTAGCTCCATTCCCAGCCTCGTTCCATCTGCAGCTCAATCCCATTGTAACACATTCCATCCACACACTTGGCTGCTTTGCTAATTACATTCTGTCCACACGTCTTGCCCCATTCCCAGCCACCTTCCATCCACACAGATATGTGTCCCTGCTCCTGGCCCTTTTCACATTGCTCTTTATTTGTACAGCTGGACTGCTTACTACTACACTCCAGTCTACAATCCTGAACCCACATCTGATTACATATTTGGTTCCACTCACATCATGATCTTGCCATGTTCCCACTCCAGGAGCTGCAGAGTGTTGCCCCACTTGCTGATTTTGTCTGGCTAAGGTCAGCAAAACTGGCTTATAGCAGCCATCTTTATTCAAGCACTGTACAAACACAACGACTCAGTGCAATGGCCAAAAAAAACTGGGGTATGTCTCCCTACAAAGAAGCTGAAAATTTGCTCCTGAACTATTCATGGGGCAGGTTTGGCAGTGCAGATTAAGAATATGCTACATTGTTACATTCACAGAAAAATGGCAAAATAATTATTGAATGGAAAGATAAGCAGAAAAATGAAAAACATCATTCATTTTTAAAGTTCTTTTAAAATATAGTTGAACTTCCAGATATGTCACAGAGTAATGCCAATTACAAGATATTCCCTGAAAATCCCAAATATACTTCACTAGAAATAATAAAGAAAGGCTTGAAAATTAATCAGCAGCTGCTCCTGGAGATCTACATCTATGATCTTGTAACCTATTTAACGCAAAGCAAAATTACAATTTGATGCCAGCACTTGATTTTCCTGCCATCCTTTAAACCCCAACTTACTGTTACATTTCATGGAAAGTATTTCTTTCCTACATATTTTTCAGATTTTTGTAGATAGCTTCCACTAAAGCAAAGAATATTATTTATAAACAATGGTTTACCCAAGACAAAGGAACTATAATGGATTTTTGTTCAGCTACAGACTAACAGCAATTGTAATATTCTCTCCGGTACTGGAAAAGCAAAGGAATGGATTTGCAATAGTGTGGAAACATACAAAATATGTGATAAACAGAAGTAAATAGCAATAGATGGGAAATTCAGATAATGTTGTTACAATCTATTTAAGTAAAATTGATTTTTTTCCCTTGACTATGTGTACTTTTTATATGGAAAAAATATAGCCATTTTTCAATCATAGTTCTTTGCTGATGCCAATGTTACAACTCAGTTGTGTGGGACACTTACAGTCATTTATTTTCTGAATTTTCCATCCTCTTTCCATTTGTAAGGAGGTACAGATCTACATGTAAGCACTTGTTAAAAAAATGATCCCACTAGACGATCTTATCATGCAACATGTTGATAATACACAGCATCATTCATGCCATGGGTGCAAGAAAGAGTCTAAACACCTTCCTTTGATAATTAGCAGGATTAACATCACTCAAAGCTTAACCATATCATTCATATGAACAGTTTCAATGAGAACAGGTCAAAGTCAAAATGTTGTGTTGAAAGTGGCTCAATTTCCTCCAAAACTTTTCCACTATGCTGTCATGAATATGAACAAATATTTTGATAACTGCAACCAAAAAGTCTGCTTGATTGGGACCCTGTGTTGTCTTGTCAATTCATTACTAACATCACAACAAACTCTGTACCATCCACAATTGCACTACATCAACTTGCCAAAGATCCTCTGAAAAATCGATCTAAACCAACAACATCTGCTGCCCTGAAGAGCGGTGTCTAACTTTTCACAAAGAGAGCTAGAATTACAATGCAAATCACTTTTGAGGGCTGTTCATGAGAAACACAAAATCATGCATAATCTGATATTGATAATTTTAGTTAGCTTGGAAGGGATATAGACCACTATTCTTACCAATTTGTCCACTGGGTTCTTCTTCATTTTGTTCACAGATCCTTGAGCTCCTTTTTGAGTTATCTGGAGGAAGCATTTTAATTTGAATGGTCCATTTAAAAATCAGAGACCTCTAGGGCTTTTTGGAGGGTCTGAAGCAAGTTGCATACTGTGTCCTAGTCTCATAGTCTTGATGCCTCTGCAGGTTGTGCCTGACTAATCAGACTGAGTTATTTGAGGAGGCAATGAAGGTGTTTGAGGGTAGAGCAGTGGATGTTGTATAAATAGATTTTAGTAAAGCATTCGACAAGATCCCATGTTGGTAGGCTCATCAGAAAATTAGAAGTCATGGGATCCACAGTGACATTGTTGATTGGAAACAAAATTGGCTTACCCATGTAAAGGTGGGCCTTATTCTGCATAAGACCTTAAGACATAGGAGCAGAATTAGGCTAGTCAGCCCATCAAGTCTGCTCCTCCATTCTATCATCACTGATCCCATACACCTGCCTTTTCGCCATATTCTTTGACACCATGACTGATCAGAAAACTCTCAACATCTACCTTAAATATACCCATGGACTTGGCCTTAACAGCTGTCTGTGGCAGAGCATTCCATAGATTTACTACTGTTTGCTTGAAAAATTCTTCCTCACCTCTGTTCTAAAAGGTCACCCCTCAATTTTGAGGCTGTGCCCGCTAGTTCTGTATGCCCCCACCATACGAAACATCCTCTCCACATACACTCTATCTAGTCCTTTTAACATTCAGTAGGTTTCAATAAAATCCCCCTGCATTCTTCTAAATTCCAGTGAGTACAGCCTCAAAGCTGCTAAATGCTCCTCATATATGTTAACCCGCTCATTCTTGGAATCATCCTCTAACCTCTTCTGGACTCTCTCCAAAGACAATATCATGTATGCAGGTCTGTGACTAATGGTGTTCCACAAGGATCTGTACTGGGACCTCATATTGCATGACAATATGGGGGAGGTGAGTAAATTTGAAGACAACAGAAATATTGGTGGCATTGTGGATTGAATAGAAGATAGTCAAAAGATACATTGGGATAGAAATCTGTTACAGGTATGGGCTGAGTGGCTTATGGTGTTTACTCTGGACAAGAATGAGGTACTGCATTGCTCTTTAGGAGATCCAACATAAAGGGAGAGTACACAGTTCATGATAGAATCCTTTACAGTGGGATCTTGAGGTCCAGGTACATGGCTCGTTAAAATTGGCCACATAGATTGACAGAAGAACATGGCATGCTTACCTTTGTTAGTTGTGGCACTGAGTTCAAGAGCCAGAAAGTTCTGTTACAGCTTTGTAAAACTTTGGTTAAGTCACGTTTAGAAATGGCATCTAGTTCTGGTTTCCTCATTATAGGAAGGATATAGAGGCTTTGGAGAGGATACAGAGGAGGTTTACCAGCATGCTGTCTGCTTTAGAAGACGTGCTATGGGGAGAAGTTGGAAAAGCTGGGGCTGTTTTCTGTAGAGCAGTGAGTGTGAGGGGATTGATTTAAGTTTATAAAATTATGCAAGGGATTGATAGATAGCCAGTATGTTTTTCCCAGGATTGAAATATCTAGTACAAGAGGGCATGTTTTTAAGGGGAAAGGAGAAAGGAATTATGCTAGGCAAATTATATTGGTTTATTATTGTCACATTTATCAAGATGCAGTGATAAGCTTGTTAGGCATACCATTCATACAGATCAAACAATAACAATGCAGAATAAAGTAAAACAGCTGCAGAGAAATTGCAATATTTGCAAACAATAAGGTGCGAAATCATAACAATGTAGATTGTGAGGTCAAGAATCCATTTTATCATACAAGAGGCTGATTCAAGAGTCTAATAACAGTGTGATAGAAGCAGTCCTTGAGCTGGTTGTATGTGCTTTCAAGCTTTTGAATCTTCTGCCCTATGGGAGAGGGGAGAAGAGGGAACGTCCAGGATGGGTTGAGTCTTTGACTGTACTAGCTGCTTTCCTGAAGCTGCAAGAAGTGTAGCTAAGAGTCCACAGAGGGGAAGAACACACAAAATGTTGAAGTGAAGTGAAGTGCTGTGGTGTATCCACAACTCTTTGCAGTTTCTTGTGGTCATGTTGCCATATCAAGTTTTTATGAATGTTTTTTATATGCTGCCTTGGTAAAAATGGGTAAGGGTCAATAAAGATATACCAAATTTCTTTAGCCTGTTTGGGAAGTACACAGAGTGGTTGGAGGCTGCAGTGCATTGCTAGGAGTGGTGGTAGAGGCAAATAGCACAGGAGCATTTAAGAGACACTTAGATAGATACTTGACAATGCAGGAAGGGAGTGATGTGGTCAATGTGTGGGGAAAAGAAATTAATTAGGATTCATTGGTTAATTACTTCAGCACAACATTGTGGACAGAAGGGGTTGTCCCATGGGACAAGCCCCTTCTCTCTTCTATGTACCATTTCAAAGTGTGAGGCTATGTAGCATCCAAGCCAGAACCACCAGACTCAAAAACAATGACTTTCTCCAAACAGTAAAGTTGATCAACACCTCGACCCACTAACCTACCCCTCCACCACTACTTCATCATTTCCTGTCAATCACTTATGTACAGACACTTCATGCCTAGCATCACTTTATGGACATGTAATCAAGCTATGTATATAAGCCATCTTAAGTATTTATATTTATTGCATTTTTAATTACTGTGTTCTTTATCTTACTGTTCTTTTTTTTTTGCTGCATCAGATCTGGAGAAACAATTATTTCATTCTCCTTTACAATTGTGTACTGGAAATGACACTAAATAATCTTGAATTATGACTGGAAAGCTAATTTCACAAATTTAGGGCTTCATGCAACTTCATGGGGCAGAAACAAGTTTGCAGGACGCCTGGTACAGGTAGCATTGTGAGTACAGGCAGGCAAGAAGACAAGGCAGAGTGCCTTTAATGGTGCATGAATGCAGGCATGACAGACATCCTATAGGTTTCATGGGCACCATGGGAGAGCACTTGGGACTTATGATATCATTATATGCAAGTTTCACTCCTGTATATTTAGATAGTCCTTTATTTTTATTGGTTCCAAATTCTGGAGCTCTGCATTACTGTAAGAACACTGTGGATGTACCTTTATCACAGGTCTGCAATAATTCAAGAGGGTGGGTTATCATTATCTTGCGAAGGACAATTAAAGATTAATATTCAATGCGGCAATTTATTTTTATTTATTTATTGAGATAGAGCATGGATTAGGTCCTTCTGGTCCTTCGAGCCACACCACCCAGCAACCCCTGATTTAACCGTAGCCTAATCACGGGACAATTTACAATGACCAATTAACCTACCAACTGGTACATCTTTAGACTGTGGGAGAAAATTCACACAAATTTAGTTAGCCAGAGCATGAAGGCTTATGGGGAGAAGGCAGGAGATTGAGCCTGAAAGGGTAATGGATCAGCCAAGATGAAATGATAGAGCAGACTCAATGAGTCAAATGGTCTAATACTGCTCCTATAACTTATGGTCAGTTGGAGGAAATTCATGCAGTCATGGGGAGAATGTGCAAAATCCTTACAGATAGAACTGCCAATGATACCTACGTCCTATGATGATTAATAAGTCTATGAATATTACTACAGCATAAAATGACTATAAACTACATTAATATGTTTGACAGGTCATAAGACATTGGAACAGTGTCATTTGGCCCATTGAGCCCATGACATCATTTGATCATGGCTCATTGATTGTCCCTGTAACCTTTGGTGCCCTTACTAGTCAAGGATCTATCACCCAATACCCAGGCCTCTAGAGCTGTCTGTGGCAATGAATTCCACAGATTCACTATCCTCTGGCTAAAATAAAGATAGCGAGCCATCACTTCTGAAGGAGAATAAGGGATGGGTAATAGATCTGGTCTCATAAAGAAACCCACATCGTATAAAATGAATTTTAAATAATACTCCAAAATTTCAAAAACATATTTTGGCTAATATTTCAAAAAAAAACTTTGAATGAAACAGCAAGTTTTCAATTTTCTCACTGAAGTTTACTTGGCAAATGAAAATGTAAACATGTTAATTACTGATATATGAAACAAAGGAAGAGTCAGACAGAGAAAGAAAGACAATCTAAATCTTGTCTGATATTTTATAAAATGTTTCTGGAGAGATGGGAGATATTTTCCCACAGAAAAAAAACAATAAAGAACGAAGCAATAGTTAAGTTAATCTTCGCAACCAAGCTTCTTGTAATATAAATAAATACACGAGAGAAGCAGAAGAGGTTGAAAAAGAAGTCAAGGGCGAAGAAAATTTTTAGAAATGGAAGCGGACAAATGGCAAAGCAGCAGCAATGGGTTTTAACTTGCAAAGCAAAAAGGAATGTTCCTGTACGTTGGTTCTAAGTATCAAGGAAGCGGTCCGCCCAAGTCAGAGTTTGTTGCCTGTCTCTCGTTGCCCTGAAGATGGTGACGGTGAGTCTACCCTAAACATTGCGGTTCCTCTGGTTAAATTACATTTTCGTCTTTCCGTGGATTTTGGCTATACAGTATTGTCGAGCCGGGAGGGAGTTGAATCTGTGCGTTTGTAGTGTTGTAGGAATTGTAGTGTTTGTCCATGTAGGATTGGACCAGGTTTGGCGGCTCTTTATAAACAAACCTGCTTATCGGTAGGTGTCGACGAAAAAGTTTTAAAAATAGCCACATAGATCCATGGGTGGCTGTTCTCCGTGTTGGACGAAGTGGACGTTTGCAGAGCTTGATAATTTTTGTCATGTCGGGTAGGCGGGTGGCAAAATATTTAGAGTTTAAGCAAGGGTTCTGTTTCGTTTGAGCTTCAATTTTGTACACAGTCGATTACTTTGTGTGAAATTGTCTGAAATTATGGCAGGGAAAAACTTCTGTAAAATGTATTTAATATAGATATTACCTGAATACCAACTTGTTTACATTTTTAAAGTATAAATACACCTCAGTAATGTTGCCAAGACACTCTAGGGCAGCTGGCCAAAAGCGCGGAGGAAGAGACTGGTTCGAAGGAAACAAGGTAGAGGCATAACAATTCAAGGAGAATATTCTCGAGATTCGGGCATCCGCACAGTTGAAGAATTCATTAACTTTACACATGAGTAAGATCCCGGAATCAGCGGGTAATTTAGTTGGCAAAGGGGAATTTAGCCCCATGGAGGAATTGAAACTAAAGGGTGAGAATTTTAAAACTGAAGTGGAACGAAGACAAGTCATCCATACATCGGGGTGAAAGTGGTGACCTCTTAGCAAATCTCTGGTTAATGTCAAGTTTACCATTCGTAAAGGAAAGCCGCTCCGTGACTAGGCGGGAGTTTCCATCGTTAGAGCCGGCAGCGACAAGCATGCGCAGACGCCAGCGGCAGCTGTCGGGTTCGCTGCTCCCCGTCACGTGGTTCCGAGTAATCCCGCCCACTCGGCTGCTGAGTGGCGGAAACCCGCTGTCAGTCTCCAGCATCGTTCCGTTGCACCACCCGGGCCAACGTAGTTGTGCAGCTGGGCGACAAAAGGAGCTGGGTAACGGCCAGGACGTCTGAGCACTCTGTAAGTGCGAGTTTGGCGGCTCAGTTAAACGGGAGGCGGTGAGTCAGGCTGGGCTGCTTGTCACTGGCATTGGTTGAGAGGGAGTCAATTCTTTAATGCACTGTGTGGAACCTGGGAACGTGGCCGATTGTTGGACCGGGCCGCACACTCCAGTCGATTAACGTGGACCAACGCAGTTAAACACTGGTGGAGTAGGGGCGTGACACGTTTCCTATTTGCATTAGGACTGGGTTGGAATGGTGGTGTTAATGTTGATCTGAGTTTTCTCGATCTCCTGAGTTGAGAGCCAGCCAGCTCCACCTCAGGGAGTACGGTGTTTGTTTACAATGACTGCGAGTTGCAGCACTTAAAACAGGAAATGTATCAACTAACTTGCCGAACAAAAATTACAGTTTCGAAGACCCGTTACGGCATGTAGTAAAAATTGCGATTTTAGCGAGTTCATTTAATCAAATAGCTGTTTTCTAGGACCCCCTTTTTCCTAAATGCAAATTTCCATTTAAAGGTTTTCTTCGATCGGTGAAGATTATAACTTGTCACTTAAGTTTGGCGCACAACGAAACGTTGAACAGAATTTTATTTTGTCTAGCTTAAAGACTTTAAGATAATATCTTTCTACACTTGATATGTTTTTGAGTGTGATTTATGAGCACTACATGTTGTCTTAACACGTTTTTGATCGTTTCTGAGTCTTATGAATAATATTTGCATAGAAAACATTCTTCGTGTGACAGATTATGCTTAAATTTTTGAGTGAGATTTTTTAGCTCTTTTGACACTTGGATGTGGTTTATCAGAGGAAACAGAACTTTCAATCTATTTAATAATGGTGGTGCTAATACGGTGGCAGGAAATTTGTCCATATTTAATTTGTCCATGTTTTATTGAGGTGTGCACTCGGGGTACATTGCAGGTAACATTATAGGGTAATGCAATGAAATTATAATATCAATATAACCTAGGCCATTTGTTTCATGATAGGTTTTAAGGTTGGCTTTTTAAAAGTTTGAAATGGTCTTTATTAGTGTGCCTATCCCAAATTTAGGTCAGAAATTAGTTAAAATTGTTGTCCATTCAAGACTCAACAAGTCCTCTGCAATTCCAGTACAGTCTTCCGTATTACATGGTATCTGGATTCAACTTAAAAGTTGTTTCTTTGGAACTCACTGGTGGTTTTTGGGTGTTCTGCTGGTGCTATTAGTTTACTGAAATTCATACAAATTGTTCTACAGAATTGTTCTATAGAATTTAGAAGGGTGTTCCAGAAAGTACTACGTAAAGCATAGTGGTGTGGTGTGTAACTCCCAATTATATATTTTGAAGTCACACATAATGGCCATCATTATGAGTAAATTTGTTATTTCTTATTCCAGGTAGTGTTTCTTTTGGTTTTATCACCAAGGAGAAGGTCAGTCGATCTAAGTGGTTCATGCAAGATCACAGAAAAACACTCCCATCAGCCTATCCCTCTTCTTCTGCTTTCCCTGGACACTTGTGATGTGCTCTCCTTTTTATACTGTTTTGCAGTCATATACATGAAGGAATAACTTTCAGTAACCAATTAACATGCAATATGTCATGACTTTCGGCCTTGACTGTGTAACATTTTTAAGAACTTTGGACATTGTTTTATGTCTTTTGACTGTTGCATTTTTCCACTGCCTCAATATGTTTGAGAGGAATAAATGTTTCTGACAATTGCATATAGCATTTGGAAACACTTCTATAAAGGGTGCCCTCTTGTGATAATTTTCCGTGTGCAATGGTACTTTCTTTGATTGTTAGTCGTGGTTAAATAATACTGCATACACTGCAGCCGACGTGAAATTCTTCATATTTGAGCCACATCAATTTGTTTCTAGATTAATTCTGGGGTGGCTATCTGTCAGTCCTTGTAGCAGAGATGTGCTTAGGACCTTTTGTACTGTTTACTTAATAATTTCACATTCTCTTTCTTTGTAGATAACAAGCTAGACCAGCACTGAGTGTTCTTCTGCAGAACTCTGAGAATTAAGACACTAATAGAACTGTGCCAGCATCTCAGCACAAAGGGAAATAGTGTAGTTGTTGGCTAGTTTATTTATTGAGATACAGCATGGAATAAGTCTTCTGTCCCTTCAAGCCACGCTGCCCAGCAACCCCCTCATCACAGGACAATTTACAACGTTCTTTATTGTTACCATGTCTTTGGACTGGATACAAACTGGAGCACCTGGAGGAAATTCATGTGGTCATGGGGAGAACGTACATACTCCTTATAGACTGGGGCAGGAATTGAACCCAGGTCTCCTGTACTGTAAAGTGTTGTACTAACCACTACGTTACCATGCTGCCCTGGTATCCCAGCCCCAGGTGTACCTAGAGTATCATAGATCTTAGCAGTTTCAGCTGCATATTAATGAACTGGTCTTTTACACAAATGGGGATGCTTGCTGATGGTTCTGCAGTATTCAATAAATTGCCCTGTCAGTTTCCATTCGCTACTGCACGGATAATGAAGCAACCAATCCCTACTTTCAGTAGCATCTGAAACAAACCAATGAATGCCATAACTTGTAAGACATAAGTGTCGGGCAATGACATTTATATTAAAATGTAAGTAGTGGTACTATTACTGGAACTTCTCTAACCAACTCTAGAAACTTCGGCTGCTGGCATTTTTAGTAATACTGCACTTCTCCCTTTGACAAACCCCTGCCCTACTTATTCCTATGAATAAATTTTAAAATGGAGTGTTAAATGTTATTGGAATGATCAGAATAATTGAATGCAGCAAGTCCTAACCTGGCACTGTTGTTTGTGGTCTCAATTTACAGCTGAAATTACTTGTACCTCTGCCCTTTGTATGGCAAAGTCTGGACACTGGCCAGCCATAAAAAGTATTTTGCAGAGACTCTGTCCCTGAAATATAAGACATACAGTAGGAGCAGAATTGGACCATTTGGCCCATTGGGTCTGTTCTGCAATTCTGACAGGTGACAGTACTGGGGGCAGAGCTTTGTTTTAAATGCAAGCTTTGTATGAATTTAACAATTTAAGCATTTTGAACTTCAAAAGGCATTTAAAAACTTGTACAGTGGAACTGAAGATAAAAAATAAACTCAAAAGCACTTAGAAATATTTGGAAGCATGTTATTTACTAAAAATTTACTTGCCTTGCATATATTCCATGGAAATCAATTAAGTTTCAGATCCTGTGCCAGATCTGAATACTGACTACTTTTACCACTTTGGTCTTCATAAATACTTTGGATTTCATATGAGTTTAGGAGCAAGGATGAACTTGTACAAGATATTGACAAGGCTGAATTTGTAGTATTCTGATCACCTACCTTTAGGGAAAGATATTGGTAAGCTTGAAAGAGTGCAAAGAAAATGTACAAGAATGTTGCCAGGTTTGAGGACCTGAGTTGTTGGAAAAGAACAAATAGGTTAGGACATTATTCCATGCAGCCTAGGAGAAAGATCATATAGAAGTATATAAAATTGAGGGGTATAAATGGGTAAGCTTTTTCAACTGAGGTCAGAGCTTTACGGTGAAATGTGAAATATTTATGAGGAATCTGAGGTGGAGCTTCTTTGAATCTTGTGCAAGTGTAGATGAGCTTCCAGCAAAGTGGTGAATGTGGGTTCAATTGCAACATTTAAGAGAAGTTTAGATAGGTATATGGATGAGTGGGGGTTATGGAGGACTATGTCTGGGTGTGGATAGAGGGAACTAGACAGAAAAGCAGGTTGGCACAGACTAGATGACCAATTGGGCCTATTGGTGTGCTACAGTTCGCTATGGCTGGTGTCCAGCAGGATAGTGAACAAGATTCATCTCCCTGCCTGAATGTGTCAGTGAGACCTGAACTTCTGCTTTTAGACTTCAGTTTGAATAGCTGAACACCAATGGTTTCAAGGGAACAGTTGGCTAAAGCCTGCATAGTTGGGGCCAATGTGATGTAAGGTGTGCTGCCTGAAAACTGCTTGGAAGTGATTATCAAAAGGATATTGGACATGCATTTGCAAATAAATAATTGAAAAGGTTTCTTTAAGCAGTATTGTTAGCTAAAGGCTGCTACTTGTGTTGCATGATTCTCACAAAAACTGATATAGGAATATTGTTGGCTGTTGAGAGATTCCTAAAGCCACCCTATCTGAGGAAAAACTTGAACTTGGGACTACTTATTCAGTATCTCTTCATACTGTGCAGTGAATTAACCTTTGAGCCATCATTGAACCCACACCCATTAAATCAAGTTGTTACAGTGAATCATCAGCTTACTATATTACTATATTCATAGTACTGCTTAATTATTGAATCTATAGAATTGCAAGGCACGTTTTGGATACTCACAAGATTCTGCAGAGATGGAAATCCAGAGGAACCCACAAAATGCTGGAGAAACTCAGCAGGTCCAGCAGCATCTATGGAAACGAATAAACAGTTGACATATTGGGCTGAGACATGCTTTTATATTCAGCATGCTTAGGCCATTTGATCCTGTTCTTCCCATCTAATCCCTTGAAAACAATCTTCCATTATTCTCTCTCATGTTTATCTAGCTTCTTAAAATTCTTCTGTAGAATCAGTTCCCACTAATACCTATGACAATAATTTTTAGTTTTCAATGCTGTCTGGGTAAAAATAAATATTTTGCCTATTTTTTTTTAACAATTCTCCTTTTGATCTCTTCTTTCCATAAAGGAGGCATATGCTATGCATCATCATTATCATCTGCCTTTTTCTGTCCTTCTTATTGGTCAAGAGGTTGAGAACTTACAGTTTATGTTTTCTTTCTGATTCTCTCTTACTAGCTAAAGTGTGGTTAGTCTCTGCTCTCAATTCTCTTATTGCATTTTTTTAGTATTCTGAGGGCACAACATTCTCTCAAAGTTCATTAAGTTGTCATCTTTGCCTTTTTGCCTTCCTACCCACCTGGCTTTGTCCATCACCTTCTAGCTCTCTCTCTGCCTCACTCACCTTTTTATTCTGCCATCTTTCCCTTTTCCAGTCCCAAAGAAGGGCCTTGGTCCAAAACATCAGATGTTTATTCGTTTCCATTGATGCTGCCTGTCCTGTTGAGTTCCTCCAGCATTTTGTGTATGTTGCTTTGGATTTCCCTCATCTGCAGAATATCACATTTTTTGTCTCCTGATGCAGGGTTTCTTCGCTAATGCCATTGGTTGTATGTGATCTTTTATTATTGCTGTTTGCAAAGTTTTATGTAATTTAAGAGTCTTATTAGATCCCTTTGCAGCCAGCCATCTCTTATCAGGATTTTGATAGGTGCTGTAGTCTGCATGTGGGTAGTTCTGATTCGGATTGATCCAGTTACAGAGAGGGGCATTGAGTCCCAACTAGGAGTTTACCCACCAACTTCTGAGGGATGATCATGTTAGATGTCAAGCTGAAGGCGATGAAGAACATCCTGATGTCGGAGGCATTGTTCCCTAAGTGGGACAGGACTGAGTGTAGGAGTGAGGCTTTGGCATTGTCAGTGCACTGGTTTGAGTGGCAGGTGAACTGGAAAAGGGCCAATGCAGCTGGAAGGTGGGCAAAAGCCAAGATCTCTATGGCCAGCCATTTTAATTCCACTTCCCATTCCCACAATATCTACAGCCTCCTCTCCAGCCAGGTGAGGGTAAGACACGGATTGAAAGGTACTGTTCTGAAATTGCAAAAGAAGCTCTTTTCGGTACTATGTCCATGCAAGCTGCTGCTTAATGCAGCTTTTTTGTCCCATTTAATTTTCGTCATAATGTGGTAATACATTTGAATTTTTTTAATGTGTGCAATTTGAAAGCAAAAATAGTTTTTTTTCCAAATCTAATCAAGTTAGTGGGTTCTCTGCTGATATTTTCTGAAAGAATCTTCTATCAAGAGGATTTCCTGTGATCTATGTCTGATTTTGGCCAGAATTTTTTGGTCAGTAGGTGTTTGTTTGGATCTTTTATTAGTCTTCCTGTAGGTTAAAGTGGTTAATTTTGTTCCATTTTGCAAAGAGTTGTAAGTGAATAATGAATGTTAACAGCCAATGGTGCTTCTGTTTCAGGCCAGAGAAGTACACTTTAACAAGTAAGTTCTAAAACTGCAAAGGAAGCACATGCAGTTCAGCTTTGTGCCTGAAGGATTATTGACCACCAGGACAGTGCAATGGACAGTTGTAAAAATATTGCTTTAAGAGTCTTCTTGGGAAGAGGCACCCACTATAATATAAATTTCTCAAATTTGCTTATAATTTCTTGTAGATAAATAAAGGTAGAATTAAAAGACAATATTCAGTTATTGGAAATTGGGATTTAAACAAGTTAATTGAAATTAAGTACAGTTTGTATTAAATTGTGGAAGAACCAGGTGTTGCAATTTGTTCTTACTCTGCAATATTGATAGTTTTCTCTGAATGAAGTTCTTTGTTCTTTAATATACTTTTGTATAACTTCCAACATACTTTGATTACTCAGGATCAGGGTTATTATTGTTGACAAATAGGATGAAATGTTGTTCTGTGGAGCAATACAGTGCAAATTTATAAAATTATAATAACTACAGAAATAGCGCAAAAAGAGGTAATAATGAAGTAATGTTCTTGGACCATTCAGAAATCTGATGGTAGAGGAGAAGAAGCTGTTCCTGATTCACTGACTGAATCTTCAGGCTCCCATACCACCTGTCCGATCGTAATAAAAAGAGGACATTCAAGATGGTGAAATGATGATGTACGCCACTGGTTTGAAACACCACCTCTTCAAGACCTTGATGCTGGTGGAATTGCAAGCAAGAGAAAATCTGCGGATGATGGTGATAGAGCTGGCTGTATCTGTAAACCTCCGTAGCTTCTTGAAATGTTGTGCTGTGACCAGTCTGAATACTCTCCACTGTACATCTAGAGAAATTTGTGTCTTTTGGTGCCATACTGAATCTCTGTAACCTCCAAATGAGTAGAACCTGCACCTTTTCCAGCTTAATGACGTTTCTCTATAGTAGCTAGGTGACCAGAACTGCAGACAGTACTTCTAAGTGTAGTGTCAACAATGTGTTTTTCAGCTGTAATTATATGTCCCAACTCTTGTACTCAATGCCTTGCTGAAGGTAAGAGTCCTAGCACCATTTTCATCACCCTATCTACCTGTGTTGTCACAGTGTAATGTTTTCTACTAGTTCCTCACTCTTGCTTTAGTATAATTAATATCTGTTGTTAGGTATGCACAGCTTAATTAGTCTCGACTGAATAATGTTTGTCAAGCTGCTCTCTTGTTTACCAACCAGTTTTGGCTAATAACAAAAAAAATAGGAAGTAGCAGATCGGGCAGTATCTGTGGGAGAACAAACTTAAGAATTGGGTAACTGAGAAAAGAACATGTTGGCTTTAAGTTGCAGAGATGCATTGGTCTTAGGAAAGCTCTCTGTTTGGGAGAGGCTAGGGTGGCATGCCAAAAGCATGAATGCTGAGGATCTGGCTGGTAAAGTAACGTGGACATCTGAGAGAAAAGATGGGTAAATAAAAGCTGTGAATTGCTTGTCAGAGCTGTTGCTGAAACTAAAGGCACATTGGATCAGGCACTGTCTTTGGTGAGTGGAAGTCCAGATAATGTTACAGTTCCCACCACCAAGCACATTCTCTCTCCCCAGCTTTCTGCAGGGATCACTCCCTAGACGAGTGACTGCCTTGTCCATTCGTCCTTCCCCATTAATCTCCCTCCTGGCACTTATCCTTGCAAGCGGAACAAGTGCCACACTTGTCCCTATAACCACCTCCTTCACTACTATTCAGGGCCCCAAACAATCCTTCCAGGTGAGGCGACACTTCACCTGTGAGTCTTTTGGGGTCATCTACTGTTACTGGTTCAGTCTCCTGTATATCGGTGAGACCCGATGCAGATTAGGAGACCGCTTTGTCGAGCACCTACGCTCTGTCAGAAAAAGTGGGATTTCCCAGTGGCTACCAATTTTAATTCCACTTCCCAGTCCCATTCCCATTCTGACATGCCAGTCCATGGTCTCTTCTGTCACGATGCAGGTTGGAGGAGTAACACCTTGTATTTCATCTGGGTAGCCTCCAACCTGATGGCATGAACATCGATTTCTTGAACTTCTGGTAATGGGTTCTTGCCCCCCCACCATTCCCCACCCCATTTCCCCCTCTGCCTTATCTCCTTGTCTGCCCATCACCTTCTGGTACTCCTCCCCCTTTTTCATTCTTCCATGGCCTTCTGTTTTCTCCTATCAGATTCTCCTTTCTCCAGCCCTGTGTCTCTTTCACCAATCACCTTTCCAGATCTTTCCTTCCCCTCTCCCCTTCCTGGTTTCACCTATCACTTTGTGTTTCTCCTTCCCCTCCCACCACTTCTAAACTTCTGATTCCTCGTTTTTTTTCCCTCCAGTTCTGTTGAAGGGTCTCAGCTCTAAATGTCGACTGTACTCTTTTCCATAGATGCTGCCTGGCCTGCTGAGTTCCTTCAGTGTTTTGCGTATGTTGCTTGGATTTCCAGCATCTGCAGATTTTCTCTTGTTTTAGATCAATCTTGTATTGCTTTTAGAACAAGTCATCACATTGAAATGACATTCTAATTGGTATTGAAGGATGGATGTGGGGACACTGTATTGACAGTCATTTTCACTCCCAACATCTATTTCTTCAAATTTGGAGATTGGACATTTAAGACTGAGATGAGAAGTTGATTCAATTTGAGCAGAGTGAATTCTTGGAGTTCTTTAGCCAAGAGACCCATGATATACCCAAGGTAGTGCAAATGATTCTTTGATATTACAAACAATATGCACATACTGTGGTAAGGTGCTTCTGAAGTAAAAGTTAAGCCATGATCTTATTGAATGGCAAGAGACTGCATGTATTCCTCCAGCTTCAGCTTGTGTTCTGCAGCATCATTAAAGGTTTTATCTTCATCTGACAAGACAATATAAAATGGAATTCCTCCCACCACTTTGACATTGCCCTGTATTTTTTATTAGAAGACCCAACTATTTAACCAACTGAAAATTGCTGCTTCTCTGCTTGTTTTTCCCAGATTTTCTGTGAAACAGTATGATTTTTCATAATTTTGTTGCTATATTAATGTTGATTGATATGTATGAAGAATAATTGACCTCCACTGGGAAGAATAATGCTGATTTGAAGCAGTAATTAAGAACATTGATAAGACCAGGACAGAAGCTGTTGCCTTTAGTAAGTCTGTTGAGAAGGTGCCACATGATGTTCTAACCTTCTTGCCTAGTCTGTAGGCTCCAGTGTGACCAAGCAAATTGGATACAAAATTGGCTTTGTGGTAGGAAGCAGAGAATGGTCATAGAAGATTGGAGGCTTATGACAACTGCTGTGCTGGGTCCTTTGTTTGTCATGTATGTTAATGATTGAATGATAATGATTAGCAAATTTGCAGCTAATACCAAAATTTTTGTAAGGTCACAATGATAAAGGTTGTCTAAGTTTGCAACATGATATAGTTCAACTGAGAAAGTGGGCTGAGGAATGTTGGATGAAATTTTACTTGTACAAGTGTAAAGTGATGTATTTTAGTAAGTTAAACCAGTGCAGGATGCACATAGTAAGTGGCAGGGTCCTGGGGAGTGTTGTTGAACAGAAAAATTGACTTGGAAATACAAGTTCCAAATTCCCTGTAAGTGGCAAATTGGGTAGATGGTGTTGACGAAAGCACATAATGTGCTCGCCTCCTTTGGCCGAGGCATGGAGTATAAGAGTTACAGGATGTCATGTTACTGCTGTAGAAAGTGTTAGTCGAGCTATTCTGAGTATTGTGTGCAGTTCTGCTTACCATACGACAGGAAGGATACGATTAAGCCAAAGAGGATGCAGTAAAGGTTCACAAGGATGGGAAGACAAGTCAAAGTAATACAGCACAGAAACTGGCCTTTCTGCCCACTTATCCATGCTGCAGTGATGACACAGAGGTGACATGATAAAACATAATAAAATTAAGAGGCTTAAATGTGATAGTTTCTTTCCCATGCTAGGAGAGTCTAAAATCAGAAGGCATATGTATAAGTTTAGAGGGAGGAAGTTTAAAGGGTTTCAAACTGATATTTCAAAATATCAGTTGGATATCTGGGTTGAGCTAGCAGATGAGGTGATGGAGATAGGAACAGTAACATTTGAGGCATCTTGTCAGGTGCTTGAGTGAGTAAGGCATAGAGGGGTTTGTGCAGGCAAGTAGGATTAGTTAAGACAGACATGATGTATCGATGCAATAGCCTAAAGGCCTATTTTTATCTTGTACAGCTTTAACTTGAATTTGTGAGTTAGGATAATAAACTAAGCAATGAAAGGATTGAGCATAATTTAGTAATTTGTAATATGCATGTTATTTTAAGCAATTTATAAGTGCTAATACATTTTATGCACCTCATTTTTAGTAACAAGTTTGTCAGAAGTAGGAAAGATGACAAGGAGGAAATTTGAGTTTCAGAAAGAAGTGCATATGAAATTATTGTAACACTGCTCTGTTTTTAAAGAGGGACTTCATTTACTTTTAAGATGAAATTTCCTCAAATAATTAATGAAAGAGATGTCATATTTAACTGGGATATAAAATGGCATTCTTGATGAGTTCTTTAGTCACCCCATTAAGCCTTTTATTTATGTTTGTATTATAAAGTATTGCTGGTTTAACTTATTTTACTATCGAAGTAAATGGGTAAGACAAGGACTTGTAGCTCATTCAATTTAAATGAAACCCTTCTGGACTTGTGCTCTTTGACTTGTATTCCATTTTATAGTCCAAGTAGTTTTAGGTTCATTTTCCATTCAAAATGATTTTTGAGGTAGGGAATTTTGAAAAACAGTGTCTCTGACAATGGTTGTTTATGTTGACAAACAGGAACAGAATTGTTAGTTTAACTGCTACAACACTTTTTTGTTGGTGTGAGAAAACATGGAAAGTATTTTTGTTCTGTTGTTCCTTTTTTATAATATTGCTTTCAGATTGAGTTGGAGTATCTGAAAAGGAACAATTTAGACTTAGAGTGCATCCATACAAACTCTGAAAGCTTAACAACTCAAAGTGAAACTAATTTTTAATGATCTTGATATCAGATACTAGAAATCTTGCTAGTCATTTCTAATGTTTTTTATTGATACCATGACAGATGTTAATTATGTGGCTTTTCCATGAGGCCACATTGATTTCTATCATGTCTTTCTGATTGAGTACTCCGCTTTATTCCTGTCTTATTGTGCTGCCTACAAGATTCATGCCACTGGTGCTCTTAGATTTTTGCTTTTCACTCTTCACAATGATGAACGGGTTGCACTTTACAGGACATTTAATACCCGTTTCTTCTCTTTTGTTATGTGAGATTGTCTCAGGTTATGAGATGAATCAGTGTTGAATTTATTCTGCCTTGTGTGGGAACAGCAATAAACTATTTGGCTCCTTAAACCTGTTGTGCCATTCATTTGGATTATGTACAGTGCCAGTGAAAAGAATTCACCCCATTGGATGATCTCTTATTTTATTTTACAACATTGAATCACAGTGGATTTAATTTGGCTTTTTTTTTAGCAGTGATCAACAGAAAGATTCTTCATGTCAAAGTGAAAACAGATCTCGACAAAGTGATCTAAATTAATGACAAAAAATGACGAACTTATTGCATATGTATTGACTCATTAAACTGGTGCAGCCAATTGGTTCTAGAAGACACATAATTAGTTAAATGGAGAGCACCTGTGTGTAGTCAAGGTGTTTCAAATGGGGGGAGGGGGAATACAACTGTTGGTGAGTCAGTGCCCTGGCAAAAACTACACCATGAAGACAAAGGAACACTCCAAGCAACTCTGCGAAAAGGTTATTGGAAGGTCATGAGATGGATACAAGAAAATTTCCAAGTCACTGAATATCCCTTGGAGTACAGTTAAGTCAATCATCAAGAAATGGAAAGAATATGTCATAGCTGAAAATCTCCTTGGAGCAGGCCATCCTCAAAAATTGAGTGACCATGCAAGAAGGGGACTAGTGAGGGAGGCCAGCAAGAGACCTGTGACAAATCTGGAGGTGTTATAAGCTTCAGTGGCTGAGATGGGAAAGACTACGCATACAACAACTGTTGCCTGGGTGCTTCACCGGTCGCAGCTTTATGGGAGAGTGGCAAAGAGAAAGCCACTGTTGTGGGGAAGAAAAACTAACTTGAAATCTCGGCTAGAGTTTGCCGTAAGGCATATATGAGACTGAAGTCAGCAGGAAGAAGGTTCAATGGTCTGATGAAACCAAAATTGAGCTTTTTGGCTATCAGCCTGGAAGGCTTGTAAAGGGCAGAGGGTAAAATGAATGCAGCAAAATATAGGGAAGTCCTGGTGGAAGACCTGATACAGTGTGCAAGAGAACTGCGACTTGGGAGATGATTTGTTTTCCAGCCAGACAGTGACCCCAAGCATAAAGCCAAAGCTACATAGGAATGACTTAAAAGCAACAAAGTTAATGTGTTGGAATGGCCAAGTCAGAGTCCACACTTCAATCCAATTGAGAATTTGTGGCTGGACTTGGAAATAGGCTGTTCACTCATGATCCCCGTGCAACCTGATGGAGTAGCTGATAGACACCTATCCACACAGACTCAAAGGCTGTAATTGCTGCCAAAGGTGCATCTACTAAAAACTGACTTGAAGGGAGTGAATACTAATGCAATCAATTACTTTGTTTTATATTTGGAATTAAGTTTGATCACTTTGTAGAGATCTGTTTTCACTTTGGCTTGAAAGTTTTTATGTTGATCAGTGTCAAAAAATACAAATTGAATCCACTGTGATTCGATGTTGTAAAACAATGAAACATGAGAACTTTAAAGAAGGTGAATACCTTGGCTTTCTGAAGACTATCTGATTGTTACTCTGTGCCACTTGATTTATAAGGCAGTGTTGAATTTTAAATAGAGCATTGTCATGGTATTAATATTTTTTATCGCACCATTGCAAATAAATGCAATTGGAGTATACAACATTCATCTCATTGAGGTATCTGACTTGGATGTTAGAATTAATTACCTACTTGTATTCTTGTATGTGGAGGCAGTAGGATACTGTAGTGCCTTAGATAGGTTGTTGCCATGATGTACAAGGTGATCTTGTGTGCTTAATCCTTGCTGTAGGTCATTGTACATCATGATGGGGAAGAATTTTTCCTTAAGGAAAATTTCTGAGGGGTGAATTATTGATTTTAGATTTTGTTTTGTGAATGCTGCTATTTAGTTGCAGATTGATATTGGGAAGAAAATTAACTGAGGTTCCCAAGCATTCCAGTTGTGGGTGGGGGAGGGGTGGTTGGTGGAGAATGCCCTTTTTGTGTCCGTGTACAGGTGGCCCCTGCTTTTCGAACGTTCGCTTTACGACAACTTGCTGTTACGAAAGACTTGCATTAGTACCTGTTTTCGTTAACCAAAGAGGATTTTCACTTTTACGAAAAAAAGACGTCAGCTTTATACCTGTGTTTACCCTGAGAAAGACTACAATGACCGTGAAGCCTTGTGCGGGCAGTTGTTTGCGCATGTGTGTACGTGCGTATGCGTGTATGTGCCGATTTTTTTTTTTTTTTTTTGCCAAATTGATTTTGGCTCGCTGCCTTCCCAAGTTCGATAAGCGAAGCTACACCATACCTACAATATTTACTACAATTTACTCCCCAATGCCATTAGGCTTTACAATTCAACCGCCAGGACTTAAGAACTTTTTAAAAGCTATTATTAATGCTTTTTGAGATAGTGATTTAGATGCATATATTTTTTACTGAGTTAAGTATTGTATGTAGTTAGTTTTGCTACAACAAGTGTATGGGACATTGGAAAAAAGTTGAATTTCCCCATGGGGATGAATAAAGTATCTATCTATCTATCTATCTATCTATTTCTACTTTATATAGGGTGTAAATTTATCATATAATTCCTGCTTTTACGATATGTTAGTGTTATGTTAGGTTTTATGTGTTATTTGCTTTGATTTGGTAGGTTGTTTTTTTGGGTCTGGGAACCATATAAATTAATGGTAATTGCTTCTTCGCTTTACGACATTTCGGCTTACAAACGGTTTCATAGGAACGCTCTACCTTCGGATAGCGGGGGGAAGCCTGTACTGTTGTGAAGTTTCTTCTCCAACGTAAAACACCAAATGCTTGTACGTATGGACAAGCTGAAAGGTAATGACCAGATTTTTAAAAAATCTGTTGGTGACAAAAACAGCAATTTTAAATAGAGAAATTGTAACTTAGCGGAAGTAGTAAATTTCAAAATTAGCAATCCAGAAATTACTACCCTGGAGGTCCTGCTTCTCAGCTTTCTACCTAGCTCTAAAATCTCTTTTTCAGGACCTCTCTGCTTTTCCTTCCTATGTCATTGGTACCAATATGTACCAAAACATCTCTAGCTGCTCTCCCTCCCTCTGCAAAATGTTGTGGATTCGATCTGAGATATCTCTGACCCTGTTACCTGGGAGACAACATACCATCCAGGTGTCACATTCATGTCCATAGAATCTCCTGTCTGTTCCCCTCACTATTGAATCCCCTATCACTACCACTCCCTTCTCTCTCTTTCCCTTCTGCACCACAGACCCATGCTCAGTACCTGTAACCTGGTCGTTGTGGCATTCCCTGGGAGGTCATCCCCCACAAAAGTATCCAAAGCAGTAATCTTATTTTTGTGGGAAATGGCACAGGTGTGCTCTGCTCTAAATGCCTATTTATATTTCTATCCCTCCTGACAATCACCCAGCTACTTGCTTCCTGCAACTTCAGGGTGACTAATTCCCTGTAACTGATCAGTTATCTCCTCACTCTCCCTAATCCTAGGTTCCCCAAAATGCCTTTTTGGCCATTGCAGAGAGCATTTTTGTGCCATTCATATTTGGTTTATAAGATGCATGTGTGCCAGAGTAGTAAAAGTTGCAGATTTCATTCCACGGAAGGGATTATTCCAGAATTTTCATAATTGGTATTGATAATAGCTTCCATTTCCCCTTTGCAAGGGAGCTGAGGAATTTTTGAACAAGCTGGCATAATCTCAAAATGTTAAGACTGGTCTATTTGCACACAGGGAATGTCATTGGATGCTGAACTGATTTGAAGTTTTGAAATTTGCGCTGGTTAAGAGTATTAGTGGATATGGAATGAAGGCAGCTAAATTAAGTTTCTGATATATTTTAAGTCAGTTTTAGGGAAACATTTGTTGCTGAATAGCTCAGCTTCTTTCCAGTTTGTGCCTCTCAAATTTATTTGTTTTTTTTTTACCTTAAATCTGTATTCTCTGGTTATTTATACTTATAGCTTAGTGGGGGCGGGGAAACTTCAGTGTTTTCCACAAGACAAGGTGCTGGATTGGGAATTGTTAATTAATACACTGAGCATGAAATTGAAAGTTTTTATCTCACTGAAACTGCTTTAACTCAAGAATGTTTTTTTAGTCATACTTTCAAAGACTTAATTGTTGGCAGATCTAGCCTAGCTTTTAAGTATGTAGGTTGGAATAGTGATAATATTCTATCGGAATTGGAAAGCAGTCCGCTGCTGATAAAGTAGGAACATTCTCCCGTGGCTCTGTTTATGCTGCTTTCACACTGGTTGCCAAATGTACAATTCTGGCAGTGATATATCCTGGCTATTCCTAATGGGAAATGTTGGAGCTCAGTACCAGCTCTAGTGGAATTAGTTGTCTCTTTTATATAAAAAAAAATTCAGTGAAAAATGAATCTGCAGCTGCAATTGTGAAAAATATTTGAGCTAGAAATGTAGGGAGATTTCTTAAGTTGTTGAGAAAATGCAATGATGTTCAGAATTGTATTTGACTTGGCTATGGAGCTTAATTATAATATAACTAGAGAAAAGGGCTACTGTTTGGAAACTGATTTCCAATGCCTTATGCACACATTGCTAATCTCAAAGGGAAATGTTCCCTCAGTTTTAGATAGGAGGACCTTGTTTAAATTTTTGAATTGCCATCCAGAACTCTTAAATACTGTGCTAAGACTATTATGTGAGAGTTAACTGTAGACCTCTGAATTACTAAATATTTTTTTCTCTCTTCAGTGTGAGTCCAAATAAGTAAAGAATCTGGATGCTAAAATGTGAAAGTCACACCGGCTGAATTCTTTGGAATGGATCGAAATAAAAGAAATTCAATAGCAGTTTTACCATTAAGACATGAGCGATTGGAAGAATTTGATGGCGGCAAGGATGGTAGTGCCATTGGTCAATCAACATCAGTGTTTCCTTCGTCATACAGAGCCTTAAGTAGTGCTGTCTCCAGACTTACTAGGCTTGATGACTTTTTCTGTGAAAAAATTGGATCTGGATTTTTTTCTGAAGTCTACAAGGTCAGTATGTGATTATTCAGTTTAAAAAAATATTGTGACAGTAATGTGAATTTTCAAACTGAGCTTTATTGATTTTTGTTGTAACCCTACAATACTTTACAGAGCTAAAAGAAAATAGGTGATGCAAAGAGCACTTGTATGCTCACTGGTGGTTTGCTGTGCAATGTTTTGTTCAAGTAAAATGATGTCTTGCTTTGTTAAAGGCAAAACAATTTGGAAATCTGACTTGGAACAATACAATTTGTATTTAAAATGTATGACTAAAACTTTTATTGTGAATTCACTGAGGAAATTCTTGTACCCTTTGTTTTTCTGACTTGCTACTTGCCTCTGTATTGCGATCTAGCCAGTATTGCTTTAATACATGGAGCATTGAAGACTACAGCACTGTACATTTCAAACCCTTTCACCCACAATGTTGTGTCATCTTTATACCCTAATGTAAAACTAATTTAGTCCTTCTCTCCTACATAGACCTCCATTTTTCTATAATTCATGTGCCCATCAAAGTTTTTTTAAAAAAATGCCCTTAATGTATCTAATTTTACCACCATCTCTGGCAGGGCTTTCCATGTACCTGCCACTGTTTTTTTTTAAAAAAAGTACCTCTGACATCCCCTCTACCTTGCTTGAATTACCTTAAAATTATGGCCTTCTGTATCAGTCATTTCCACCCTGGGGAACAAGTCTCTAACTATCTACTTGATCCATTGTCTTTTATCTTGTAAGGCATGACTTGTCTACCTTCGCTCCAAAGAGAAAAGCCCTAGCTTGCTCAGCCTGTCTTCACAAGCCATGCTCTCTAATCCAGGCAGCATCCTTGTAAATCTTCTTTGCACCTTCTAAAGCTTCCACAGCCTTCCTATAATGAGGTGACCAGAACTGAACACAACATTCCAACTGTGGTCTAACCAGGTTTTTATAGAGCTGTAACATTACCTTGCCAACATAAAATACACCTTCTTAACAATCCTATCAACTTGTGCAGCAACTCTGAGGGATCTATAGATGTGGACCCCAAGATTCTTCTATTCCTTCACACTGTTAAGAATTCTGCCATTAATCTTGGATTCTGCCTTCAAATTCACCTTCCCCCATGAATCACTTCAGTTTTTCAGTTTGAGCTCCATCTGCCACTTTGCAGCCCAGCTCTGCATCCTGTCAATGTCTCGTAACCTACGACAACCTTTCACACTATCCACAATTGCATCAACCTTTGTATTATCTGTGAACTTGCTAAACCACCCTTCTACTTCCTCATCCAACTCGTTGATAGAAATAACAGAGAAGGGTTCCCAGAACAGATCCCTTGGAACTCCACTGACCTGCAGGCAGAATATACTTAATCTTCAACACCCCTCTGCCTTCTATGGGGCAAGCAAATTCAGAATCTGCACAGCCAAATTTCCCTGGATCCCATGTTAATATTGTTGTGTATGGTTTAGTTTTGTTCCTTTCGCTTGAAGTTTGCAATCTTTGGTTTACAGAGCTCATTAGTTACTGGTCTGTTAATTTGACCTTGCAAACTTAAAATGCTGTGGGAATTGTTTAATAGATCAAGGGACAGAAATTAATTGCTTTCCTTAAACAATTTGCTGATGTATATTTTTGTGTTAACCATTTCTGTAAACCTAAACAAAAGATTTGTTAGTAGTTCCTTGTTCAATTATTGATGTTTTTCTGTTCCTTATTCATTACAATTTAGGGGCACGTAGGAGTTGTAAAAATTGGCCTGAAAATGAATCTGTAATCACTATTCTTCAATCATAATTCATTGCATAATTCAGAACATCCCACTAATAATCACTCGAACCATATTAGCTTGTTTGTTGTTCAGTAAACTCCAAACTTCATAATGGTATGTAATACAAATGATTGGTACAGATGTTTCTGGAAAACTTGAATGCACATTTGAACTGTTAACAACTGTATCATATGACTTTACCAAATCTGCATAGTGAAGTGACAAACATCTGAGTTGCATCGTTTGAGCTTTAACTCTTCTGTCTTTATGGGATTTATTGTAAATGTGTTGAAATGTGCAGATAACTTGTGTCACTTCTGTTAACTACTTTGCTGAAATAGTCGACAAGCAGGATTGCTGTGTTTATGCCTAAACGTTGCATCTGTTTTGTACACAAATGTACTTTAAGCCACCTTTTAAAGAAAATTAGCTTTGTTTTAGTATAAAGATCTATAACCATAGATGTAAATTTATATACTTGCAAAGATGGAGTTCATGGTGGTTCCGTGAATCAGTGAAAACAGATGAAGCCATATAACTGTGTAAACATTTTTAAATGAGCTGTTTTGAACATACAATTTAGAATGGTACAGAACAGCAAATGCCTTTGAGCCCAGGATGTGCCAGCCTTTTAACCTGCTCCAAGATCAATGTAACCCTTCCCTCACACATAGCCTTCCATTTTTCTTTCAGATATGTGGCTCTCTGAGTCTCCCAAATATCCAGAATGTATCTGCCTCTACTACTACTCCCAGCAGTGTTCCATGTACCTATCACTATGTGTAGTTTTAAAAAAACCTACTTCTGACATCTCCCTATACTTGCTTCCAATCACCTTAAAAGTATGTCCTCTCATTTTGAACCATAAGATTTAGGAGCAGAATTAGGTTATTTGGCTTTTCGAGTCTGCTCCACCATTTCATCGTGGCAGATCCATTTCTCTCGGCCCTAATCTCCTGCCTTCCCTTCATGCCCTGACTAATTAAAAATCTATCAACTTCTGTGTAAATATATCCAATTTCTTGGCCTTCACAGTTCCCAATGGCATCAAATTTCACAGATTCATCACTCTCTGGCTAAAGAAATTCTTCCTCATTACCTTTCTAAATGGAGGTCCCTCTATCCTGAGGCTGTGTCCTCTGGCAGATTCACACACCATAGGGAACATCTTCTCGACATCCATTCTACTGGGGGCCTTTCAACATTTGATAGATTTCAATGAGATTCCCCTCTCATTCTGCGGAATTCCAGTGAATAGAGGTCCAAAGCCATCAAATGCTCTGGGCCTCTACTCACTGGAATTCAGAAGAATGAGGGGGATCTCATTGAAATTTATGATAAGCCTTTCAATTCTGGTATCATTTTCATAAACATCATTTTGCACCTTCTCCCGTGTCAATACATCTTTCTTAGATGTGGGGCCCAAAACTGTTCACAATACTCCAAGTGAGGCCTCACCAGTATCTTAAAACAACATTATTGCATTCTTGCTTTTATATTCCAGTCCTCTGGCAATTGATACTAGCATTGTTTTTACCCTCCTCACCACTGACTCAACCTGCAAATTAACCTTTAGAGAATCCTGCATGAGGACTTCTCCCAAGTCCCTTTGTACCTCAGATTTTTGACTTTTCTCTGTTTATATTCTGTATTTTTATTTCTTCTAACAAAGTACATGACAATACACTTCCCAACATTAATATTCCTTCTGCCAGCTCTGTCCATTCTCCTAATCTGTGTAATTCCTTTTGTAGCCTCTCTACTTCCTCAAAACTACCTACCCCTGCACCTAACCTTGTACCATCTGCAAATTTGGCCACAAAGTCATCAATTTCATCATCTAAATCATTGACATATAGACTAAAAAGAGGCGATCCCAATACAGTACAGACATCCCTGGAACACAATTAGTCATTGGTAGCCAACCAGAAGAGGCTCCCTTTATTCTCTCTCTCTTTGCCTCCTGCCAATCAGCCAATGCTATATCCATAGTATATTTTCTGTAATACCATGGGCTCTTAACTTTGTCTATTTTGCTTGTTATTTCTTCATTGCCTGCCTGGGAAAAAGACATTGGGTGTTGACTCTATCTGTGCCTTTTATCTTGTACACCTCTATCAAGTCGGCTGTCATCCATCTTCGTTGTTCAAACATGTCTCTTCCTGGAGTCTAATGGAGTGTTGATCCAATGTTAGTACTCACTTTAATCAGATATTTCTTCAATAGCCTTAAAGAATTGGAAGTTTATAGCTGGAGCTTTCATTGTTTTCACCTGTACTTGGCAAACTGGGATTCAGGTAATCTGAAATGGGTGATCTTTGATTTGCATTTTTTGTGGGCTGCCTATTTTTAAGGTTTTCATTGTTATTCTACAGCTAGCATCATATTGTTTCCTGCTTTTTAATGTCTTTACTCACTCTCAAAGCCACGTAATTTGCACTTGGAACTACTAACACAGCTCAATTGATTATGCTCTTAAGCTTCACAAGATTGCGGGTTCCAGTTGCAACTAAGGACTAAATGAGAAAAAGATCTTCAGATAGGGCAAGCACAAGTTTATTTTTAGTAGTTAAGAGAGATACTTTTGTAATTCAATGTTCATTGCTTTTCCTAGCTTCTTCAAGAATTTACTCTAGCTCAGTTAATATGCTTATTTCTATCACAAATGGGCAGTATCATATTTGTTGCTTTTGAGACCTGATTTGTGCCTTTGCACACAATGCAGTTGGCTTCATTTTGTTGCTCTCTTAAAGTTAACTGCAGTTCCAACTTAATTTGTTCTTTGTGAATTGTATTGTGATGTACCAAGGCACAATAGAAATGAGGAAAATTTATTTTCAAAAGCATCTTGTGCCTATGTCTCCCAAAGCCAGATAAACTCAGGCTGCTCCAATCCACACATTGTTTAATGTCAACTTCCTATGCTATCTGAAATTTTACAGGTGCGTCACAGAACTTCGGGGCAAGTGATGGCACTGAAGATGAACAAAATGATCAGTAATAGAGCAAACATGCTGCGGGAAGTGCAATTAATGAATCGTCTTTCTCATCCCAACATTCTCAGGTAAATGGTGAATCCTTTAATCCAGAAGAAAATTGCCTTTCTGATAAAGTTGTGCTTGTAAGAGAGTTGCTATTTTCAATTAAAGTTCAAAGTAAATTTTACTACCAAAGTGCATATGTCACCATGCACATATTCAATAAATCTGCTGAATATTAACTAGTAACAGAATTAATGAAGCACCACTCAACTAGGACATTCAACCAGAGTGCAGAAGGCAAACGCAATAAGATGCTATAATATAAATAAGTAAATACCAAGATGAGTTCTTGAAAGTGAGTTTATTGGTTGTGGGAACATTTCAATAATGGCAAGTTGAGTGAAGTTATCCAATTTGATTCATAAGCCTGATGGTTGAGCCAAGTAGTTTATGCCTCAGAAAACAAGAAAAAGATCAAATTGTTCCTGTCAGTTATTCATTCAGGGTTTTTTTCTCGTTGGGTATTTGGATATTCAGTGGGAATGACGTGTAGCTAAATAGTTAAGAAATTTTGTGCGTGGCTCAATGTGGTGTAATTGAAACAGAATACATGTCATTGATAATCCCTTCATAACATAAGATGATGTGCCTGGAGGGAGGTTTTAACATGTATAATTTTCTAACTCAGTTTTGGTTTTCAGTGATCTGTAGTTCTGAAATGTTGAAAAGCTATACAAGCTCAGAAGAAATATGATAAGTTCAAGAACCTGTTCCAAAGAACCTGCTGAAAGAAGGCATGATTTGCTCTTATCATTTTATTTAAATTATGGATGGCATTTTTTCTTATTGGAGCTCACATTCAGATGTGGTTGTAGTTATTATTTTTGTGGGAAAATACTTTGAGATAAAGTTCCAAATCCAGTAATTGTGTGGCAGTAAGAAAAGTAGTTTGGATTACAAATAAGCAGTTGAAGAGGATTTGAGATAGTATTGGTGCTCAAATTTTTGAAAATTTATATTCATAGAAAAACCTACAGCACAATACAGGCCCTTCGGCCCATGATGTTGTGCCAAACATGTACTAATTTTAGAAATTACCTAGGCTTACCCATAGCCCTCTATCTTTCTAAGCTCCATGTACCTATCCAGGAGTCCCTTAAAAGACCGTATCGTATCCGCGTTCACCACTGTCACCTGCGGCCCATTCCACACACTCACCACCCTTATTATAAAGAAGTCTTGCCCCTGACATCTCCTCTGTACCTACTTCCAAGCACTTTAAAACTGTGCCCCCAGAGGTATATGGGTTGGGTAAATTTTCTTCTGGTTTCTATAGCTCCAGTGCTATGACACAAATCTTTTGTGTGTGTGTGTGTGGTTATGCCAAATAATTGGAAAATTAGAAGGCAAATTAATAAATATGTTTTGCAGGAAATGTAATGTTTTTAATGTTCTGTTAAACAGAGTTTGGGCAGATTGTCAAAATTATTTGTTACGCTTGTTATAGATTGTGCCAGATAGTTAATGGCTTAATTGTTTTCAGTCAAATATTCAGCTTCAATCATTCATAATCAGCCAGAGATTTCCACTCCCCCCCCCCCCCCCCCGTTTATGCACTGTCAATTGAGTCTTGTCTCTGATCTTTGATTTGAATGTGCAACTTCTCTCACACTTTGAGACTAAATTTCGATTGGGTTTATTAATAGGCACCTGGGACCATAGTTCTGCACTCTTTAATAACTGGAAAAGGTTTAATAGAGTAGATGCAGACATTTTTTATGTTAACGATCTTTGAATCACCAGCAATCAGTCACTTGAAGACTATCTCAAAATATTCCATCGGCTTCATAATGTTGATATAATAGCTTTTTTTGAGAAGACTAAAATATAAAAGCAAGGAACTAACTCTGAGGCTTTATAAGGCATTGGTCAGATCACACTTGAAGAATTGAGAACAGTTTTGGGCCCCTTATCTAAGAAAACGTGCTGATATTGGAGAGGGTTGAGGAGGTTCACAGGAATGATCCCAGGAATGAAAGTGAATGTATGAGGAGCATTTGATGACTGGGCCTGTACTCACTGGTGAGGGGGACCTCATTGATACTTTTTGATTATTGAAAGGCCTGGATAGTGGATATTTATAAGATGTTTCCTATAATGAGGATGTCTAAAACCAGAGGGCACAGGCTTAGAATCTGAAGACATCCCTTTAGAACAGAGATGAGAAAGAATTTCTTTAGCCAGAGGGAGATGAATCTGTGGAATTCATTGCCATGTGTGTCAGTGGAGGCCAAGTCATTGGGTATATTTAAAGTGGAGGTTGATAGGTAATGATTAGTAGGGTGTCAAAAGTTGTGGGGAGAAGGAAGGAGAGTGAGGTTAAAGGGGATAATAAACTTGTCATGATGGACTGGCGGAGCAGACTCAATGGGGCTGAATGTCCTAATTCTCCTCCTTTGTCTTATGGTCTTATAAGCACAGTGAATTCCCCTGCTATAGCCGAAGGTAGAGCGTTCCTACGAAACGGTTCGTAGGCCTGAATGTCGTAAAGTGAATAAGCAATTACCATTTATTAATATGGGAAAAATTTCTTAGCATTCCCAGACCCCAAAAAAACAACCTACAAAATCATGCCAAATAACACAAAACCTAAAATAACAGTAACATATAGTAAAAGCAGGAATGATATGATAAATACACAGAAATACTTCTCTACAATCATCGCAGCACTGTCTAGCGTAGCGAAAATTTCACTACATAGCGTATAATGTCATATGTAGCGCTACTAGCGTAGCAGAAGCAGTCTCAGTGGAAGCACTCTCTCCAGTAACCTTTAAGCTATGAAGCTGCCAAATCATACCAAATAACACATAAAAATACACTGCCTATATAAAGTAGAAATAATATATGTACAGTGTACGGTAGTTTCACTTAACGGAATCAGGAAGACGATGAGCACACTGATGATGGTGTGTTAGGCTGAGTCGTCGGAGGTTGGGGTGGTGGGAGGTACAGGAGATTGGGGTGTCATCTCATTGTCGTCTGTTTCCATCAGGGCAGGCAGGTCACTAACGTTTTCTATGCTTGCCTGCCTGCCTCGATGTTGAAGGTCGAGGTTTGTCGTCTGCTGTGGCTGATGTGGAAGGCTTGAAAAGCAGCAATATGCTTGACTGCTTAGCCTCGCACATTTTTCTATCATACAGTTCTTTGTAAGCACTCAAACCATCCTGTAAACCTGCCCTAAACCTATGTACCCGTTCAAAATTAAAGTCATACTTTTCTGCGATCATTGCAGCGTTGTCAGTTGCAGCGAAAATCTCACGCAATTGCTTCACGTTCATTTCCTGGACGACTTCACTTTCGGGCCGTTTGCTACTGCGTTTGGTTTCGATTGTTATCCTTTCCTCTTGCAATTGCATCAGTTCTTCATCTGTCAGTTTCTTCTATCGAAACAAATGTCTTGGTCGGCAATTTTTTCCAATAAATTGTAGTTTCGTCACAGTTAAACACATATGAAAAACCACCTTCTGTAATTATTTTCTTCAGTTCTGCTGGGACCTTTTCGGCAGCTTCAGTATCAGCCGAAGCACTCTCTCCAGTAAACGTTAAACTATGAAGCTGCCCTCACCTCAGAAACCGTTCAAACCACCCATGACCACCTTTAAATTCCACTTTCGCAACATTTTCATCACCATCGTCCAGTGCTTTCTGTTTAAGCTTATTAAAAAGACTGACTTAAGTATAAGATAATGGAACACCATGCTTTGTACACCCATCAATCCACTCAAGCAGTATACTTTCCATTTTATCCATTATTGGATGCCGACTAAGAGAGACCACTTTGCTACGAGCAGAACCAACAGTAACATTGGCAGCTTTTACAATTCTTCCTCTCTGTGTATAAATACTGTGGTGCGAATGGTGGATGCAGGCAAGTTCAACACACAGACAATGTCCTTACTTTGTTCACCATGAGCGAAAAGCTTAATTATGTCTAGTTTTATGCTAAGTGTAACACCCTTACAAACTCTTTTAGGCTTTTTGGATATCTTAAAACCCATCTTGCTAATGGATGCACAAAATAAATCGACATAAAGCACAGATGCTCACAGACACGTGTTTAAGCAATGGCAGCTAGAATGCAGTTTCGGGGTGCGCGCTGCCTTTTCTCGTAACAGTGAAAACACCTGTTAGCAAAAACAGGTAACTAATGTAGGTCTTTTGTAAGAGCGAGGTGTTATAAAGTGAATGTTCGAAAAACAGGGGCCATCTGTACTCTTTTTAAAAAAAACATTAAAACTGTTGGCTGTAAGCATAGTGTAGTATCTAATGGCAACACAATGAGCATACGACTGATGTTAGTTAGGAAATGATCTCCTGCCCCAATTAAGCAGCATAGTGTCCCAAATAAATGAAGGGAATCCTCAGTCATGAGAGAATCTGTAGATGCCAGAAATCCAAACAACATGCACAAAATGCTAGAGGAACTTGGCAGGCAGCATCTATGGTAAAGAGTAAATAATCAATGTTTTGGGCCAAGACCCTTCATTAGGACTGGGGAAAAAAGATGAGATGTCCGACTAAGACATCGAAGACTATGGTTCTTTAAGAGTTGTTCTAAGTAAGCTGCTGCACAAATTAACTGGTGGCCCAATTAACCAGAATCTATTGTTTAGTGGAGTTCTAGCAATCGGTCCCAATGAATCAATGGATCTATATCCTTGTGATATTGAGCCCAGAACTGATCAGTGGTCTGTTTGAATATTGCATCATGGCTATATTTACCCACTCTGCTGCTTCAGTGATTTGTGTATGTGTCTGCTTCCCTAATTTACTTCAAAAATGTTAAGAAATTTGTGATGTTATTCTTGTACTAAAATGTTCTTAGTTTCCACTTCTGATTTAGTGATGATTTCCGAGAAAATTTCTGTTTCTTTAAATTACATCTTCTCTCTCATCTCTTCAAAGATATCTGATGAATTACTGTCTTCAGCCTCTATTATGAATCTAACTTGTTATCTATTCTGTTGCCTTGACTCTGTATGTTCATCCTATGGCTGTGAATCTACTGATCAATGTCTAAAGGAAGATAACTTCAAAATTCAAAAATTCAGATTTCCTATTTTTTTTTACCTACACGTTGTTATTGAAAGAATTCAGTAAAATGCCTGATCATGTCATTTTAAAAGCTAGGTGATTTGATTTGCTCTGTGCTTTTTGTCTTGAATTTCTTTTACATTTTAGAGGGGGTATTCCATTACCTGTCACTAAGATTAAATGTTCTGGACTGTTGTATTGCCCTTTTTTTAAAAAATACTGGAATCACAAAGGCTTTGGCACTCCAATGGCATGATAATGAATGCTAATCTGAGTAGTGATCCAGTCACAAAGAGAAAGTCTTCAGATGCTGGAGATCCAAACAACAAAAGCAAAATACTGGGAAAATCTAATTAGTCCAGGCAGCATCTGTGGAAAAGAATACAGTCGATGTTTTGAGCTGAGACACTTCAGCAGGACTAGAGGGGAAAAAAGATGAGTAGAGCTAAAAGGTTGGGGAGGGAGAAACACAAGGTGATACGTGGAACAGGAAGAGGGAAGGATGAATTAAAGAGCTGGGAAGTTGATTGGTGAAAGAGATGCAAGGCTGGAGAAGGGGGAAGCTAATAGAGGACAGAAGGCCATGGAAGAAAGAAGGGGGTGGAGTACCAGAGGAATGTGATGGGCAGGCAAGGAGATGAGGTGAGAGAGGGACAGGAGGATGGGGAATGGTGAAGGACGGGTGGGGGCATTACTGGAAGTTCAAAAAATCAATGTTCATGCCATCAGGTTGGAGGCTACCCAGATGGAATATAAGCTGCTGTTCCTTCAACCTGAGTGTGGCCTCATTGTGACAGTAGAGGGGGCCATGGATAGACATGGAATGAGAACGGGAAGTGGAATTAAAATGGGTGGCCACTGGCCACTTTTTCTGGCGGTAGATACTCGGCGAAGTGGTCTTCCAATCTGCGCTGTGTGTCATCAGTTATGCAGGAGAACACCTGGAGCACCGGACACAGTATGCGACCCCAGCAGACTCGCAGGTGAAGTGTCGCTTCACCTGGAGGACTGTTTGGGTCCCTGAATGGTAGTGAGGGAGAGGGTGTATGGGCAGGTGTAGCACTTGTTCTGTTTGCAAGGATAAGTGCCAGGAGGGAGATCAGTGGGGAGGGATGAATGGACAAGGGGTCACTCATGTAGGGAGCAATCCCTGCAGAAAGCAGAATGTGTGTGTGGGGGGGGGGAGTGCACTTGGTGGTGGGATCTTATTAGAGATGGCAGAAGTTGTGGAGAATTATGTGCTGGATGTGGAGGTTGGTGGGTGGTAGGTGAGGACAAGAGGAACTCTATCCCTGGTATGTTGGCAGGAAGATGGGGTGAGAGCAGACGTGCGTGAAATGGAAGAGATGGCGGTTAATGGCAGTATTGACAGTGGAAGAAGGGACTTCCATTTCTTTGAAGGAGTAGGACATTTCCTTAGTTCTGGAATGAAAAGCCTCATCCTGAGAGCAGATGCGGCGGAGACGGAGGAATTGAGAGAAGGGGATGGTGTTTTTACAAGTTTACAAGATGAGAAGTATGGTCCAGGTAGCTATGAGAGTCCATGGTTTGTAATAGATGTCAGTAGATAAGCTGTCTCCAAGATAGACAGAGATCAAGAAAGGGGAGGGAGGTATTAGAAATGGAGCAGGCAAATTTGAGGGCAGGGTGGAAGTTGGAGACAAAGTTGATGAAGTTGACAAGCTCTGCATGGGTGCACAAAGCAGCACCAATGCAATTGTTGATGTGTAGGAAAGGGGTGGGGGGGAATGTGGTAGCCACCAGTGTAGACTTGGAACACAGACTGTTCCACATAGTCGACAAACAGGCATAGCTGGGACCCATGCAAGTGCCCATGGCTATACCTTTTGCTTGGCATCTCCCACTTTCTTCAAAGGAGAAATTATTAAGAGTGAGGCCAAGTTCTGCTAGACAGAGGAGAGTGGTGGTGGAGGGGAACTGGTTGAGTCTGGTGTCCAGAAAGAAATGGGAGAGCTTTGAGTCCTTCCTGTGGGGGATGGAGGTGTACATGGACTGGACATGCATAGTAAAAATAAGATGACGGGCCAGGGAACTTGAAATCATTGAAAAGATCCAGAGTAGTGACTCTGTTATTCTGTTTCCTAGCTATTAACATGAATGAATGTGAACCACTAAGATCCAGGACAATATTATGTATGTTTGAGTGGTTTTTAAATTGTCTTTCTTTCTGCTTTTATATTTAAAGCTAGTTCTTGTTTACTTAGGCTGTTAATAAAAGTCAAAGGTGAAGCAACTATAATTACAATATTTGGCTGTAGCAACCAGGGAGTTCATTGTAAGCCATACATCACAGTCCTTTCCCATCCTGATTTTTTTTTCTTGAAATTCCAAATTTAATTTTGTAATTCCTTTGTCACTTGAGCAACTGTTGCTTTACCTTTTCTTATTTCCTTTGGCTATTCATTTTTTTTGTTTTGTGACTGGAATTTGTGTATTGCTTTTACTTCAGTTTCTTTATCCTTTTTTAAAAAATTCATAATGTGTCAATAACAGTTTAAAATTTTGCTTTGCAATGAAGAAATTGCTTGGGTGTGCTGTCACCACTTTACAAGTTTATTTTTTTTTCTCTTGGGAAAAGTAAATCAAATATCTAGAATTAAGGTGAAAAGGGTAAGTTGTGGGCAAACAGAACCAATTTAAATGAGTATATTGGTATGGCCAATATAGGCCAAAAGGCTTGTTTCAGTATTATATAACTCTATGGCTTTGCATTCACTCTTACAGCGACTGTAGTAAGTAATGCTCAATAAGTGCAGAACATTGGATTAACCCTTCAAACCTTGCACCTCCACCTCTCACGCCTCCTAACTGAAAAGAAATTATGAACTGAGTAGAAGCTTTTTTTTTGCTGTTTAGTGTGGAATACCCATTTTGGTTCTGGACTAAAATTGCCTCTTTCATGCAGAGTCATTTCTTATTTGTGTTCAAATAATTCTTGAAACATATCTAATATTTTTAATGTTTTCAGGAAAAAATTATAAACTGTTTATTAGAAATCACCTGAAATAATTTGATCATTCCCCCCCCCCCCTCACTTTTTACAATGATTGGCTCTAGTCTACTTGAAACAGGAGTAGCACAGTTTTTCTTTATGAAGAGTTCCAAATGATTGTATGAAATAAGGATTTGATCAATTTCCCTAAAATTTTCATTTCTGGTTTGTGTTTTAGTTTCTATTTTTACTGAACTGTAGAGAAACTGGGAGATTTTGTTTGTGTCCCATCTAAGAAATTTGCATAGCAATGCAGATTAGCAAAATTGAGAGGGCCACTATTGGAGGTTCCATCTCTCAGATTTTAAATCAAGCCCTTTTCTTTGAGCTGAGTGTAAAAGATCCCATGGCACTATTACAAATGAGCTAGGAGAGAGAATGATGTCTTGGCCAGTCTTTCAGCTAATATTGGTGGTGTTATGAATAGTGTAGGAAGACGTACTGTACATTACAACAGCACATTAATAGGATGCAGGGCTGGGCTGAGAAGTGGCAGATGGAGTTCAAGCTAGAAATGTGTGAAGTAATACATTTTGGAAAGATGAACTTGAGACCAGAGTATAAGGTTAATGGCAGAGTTTTTAGTTGGGGGATTGAATTCAAGAGCTGCAAGGTCATGTTGTAGCTCAGTAAAACGCTGGTTAGACCACACTTAGAGTATTGTGTTCAGTTCTGGTGGCATCATTGCAGAAAGGATGTGTAAGCTTTAGAGAGGGTGCAGAGATGATTTATCAGGATGCTGCCTGGAATAGAGGACGTGGCTTGTGAGGAAAGGTTGCATATGCCAGGCTTTTTCTTTTTGAAGTGAAGGTGGATGAAAGCTGACTTGATTGAGGTGTATATGATAAGAGGCATAGACAAAGTGGACAGCCAGCACCTGTTTCCCTCATGTAGCAATGGCTAATATGCAAGGACGTCATTTGAGGGTAATTGTTGAAAAGTATGTGGGGGGGCACGGGGAAGAGGGATATGAGAGAGGATTTTCTTACACAGAATGGTAAGTGTGAGAAGTGCACTGCTGGGGATGGTGGTAGAGGCAGATACATGAGGGCCATTTAAAAGACACTTAGAGAGGCACATAGATGAAAGGACAATTGACAGCTCTGAAAAAGGAAGGATTAGATTGATTTTTGGAATAGGTTAAAAGGTCGGCATAGCATTGTGGGCCGAAGACCCTGTACTGTGCTGTATTGGTCTGTTCTCGAGTCTCAGAATACTATTTTCTGGTTATAATGTAGTTTGTGGGAGTTTGCTAGGTATGAAATTATTGCCCTGTTTCCCCAACATTATCACAGTGACTATGCAATATACTTGGCTGTAGATTCTGGTACAGTGTATGGTCCAGTATTATTGTAATGGTTGTGCAGCACTTGGATCTGGATTGGCGATTCAAATTCCACCATGTGACAGCTGTGGAATTTAAATTTAGATTAATAAAATTAGTGATCAGTGCAAACTATCAAATTATCATTTAAAAACCTTTCTGATGTCAAGGAAGGAAATCTGTTGCATTGCCTCCTTTTTCTTTCTTTGATTCCAGATGAAGGACTGGAATCAGCATTAACTATTCCTTGGCAGGTGTTATGCTTTCTTTCCTTTTTCTCTCAGCTGGTAAAAATTGCAGCTTCTGGGAGTGTTGCTGTTTGATGAATCTCCATCTATTGTGTGCAGTTGTGAACAGAATTGGACTTGGATGAGATGCATGATGCAGAGATGCATCCTAGGATGTATTGGACACATCAGTGATGTAACCTGGGGTCATTGGGTGTTTCAGGTCTTTCACCATCAGATGCCCTCACTCAAGTGACCCAGCCAGGGTTGATCAGGCCTTGGCTTGTGTCCCAGCAGCACTGGTCCACGGGTCACACCTCTTGATGCATAGCTATCTGGAGGCTCATACAGCAGTCTCTGGCTCTTCTTTGCAGCCCTGTAATGCCAAGGAGTAGGTTCTGCACAATGAGCCAGTAAAACCTCTACACTCCACCTCTATAAGCTTTCCCACCACCCCTGTTTCTGGCACTGCTCTATCAGATCCTGGTATTCACATTCCAGGTCTTCTTTGTGGTGGTAAGGCTTGGGATGTCAGATAATGAGTGATTTACCAGCAGAGGTCTTGCCTCTGATCTGATTAGCCAATTCATTTATGTGGCTGCATCACTTTGGTTTTGGACTAACAGTTGAAAATTTGAGGGTGGTAATGCTATTGAATGTCCAAGGTATCTTGTTTAGTCTCCTTGATGCTGATGATATTAAACTTGGCACAGAATCACATACCAGTTAATAAAGTGTGCTTGCTCTGGTTCTAAACCTGATAATGTGAATCTGATAGTAGCAAAAAATTGGGATAATAAGGGTAATTAACTCTCAACATTTAGGATTCTTCGACTTGTGCGAGTAGTCTGTAGAACTAAGTTAGATTGCTGTTCAGGCCCTTCCTTCAAAAGAAAATTTGATACCACAAGAGTAAGGCTAGAAATGTGAAATTTCTTAAGGGTTGTGCCTAATTTTTTTTTTTGTCCTAGGCGTGGTATGGATGCTCAGTTGTTTGTACTACTGAATCCAACCATCTTTGTCTTTGATGTGACCCCAATTTTCTTAGTTCTCAATTTTTGTTTTACCATAGGTTTTCTTTTTGCTGTGCTCTGCCAAATTAGCTTTAGTGACTTCTGCTTTTAAGTCGGTGTTTGGATCAGGATCTGTAAACAAGTAGCCCTTGTGGAACCCAGGGTCTCAGAACTAAATGATAATTCAAATTACTGACTTACAATATGGAGCCTTTACAAATTCTTCATGGAGTTGTAAGTCAAAGTTGATGAGAACTCGACGTTAAGTTTAAATACAGCTGTCAGTATTTTGTTTACATTCAGGGAAATAAAATTATAAAGACAGAACAATGACTTTCCATAAATCTTTGGTTGCTTAATGTAAGATAATCCAGAATATAAATTGGTTATTCTGTGTAGTGAGTTTATATCAACATGCATGTTTCAATTTAGGATCTTATCTTTAAGATGCTCAAGTAAGAATTTAAGCAGTTGGTAACAAAATTGTGATGTGTTATAGGGTATACTAACCTGGAACAATGGGTATGTCATGCGTACAAAATGAAAGCAGTCATTTTTCAAATTCTTGTCACTATGGAGGTAAAGATATGAGCAAACATTATTCAGGAAAATACACAAAAAAATTGGAAATGGTGCTTCTGACTAGTCATGACTTAATGGTTAATAATTTAAAGTTGTTCTGTTTTCCTTTACTTTCAATATTTATTCACTCTAGCCTTGCCACTCCAGCCTAGAGGTGTACTGAATGATTCCTCGCTATGATATGGGTGAAATATGATGTGATTTTTTTGTTTTTGTTTTGCAGGTTTATGGGTGTTTGTGTTCATGAAGGCCAACTACATGCATTAACTGAAGTAAGTTACTAAGTCAGTAGCTGAAAGTAGTGTCACAATATATTTCTTTTTAACTCAGCTTAACTTTTCCTTTTATGTAAAGCTTACCTTTTGCCTCTGTAATTTTTCTCCATTCAAATGAACTGAGATGCTGCCTCTAAACGACATCTGGATTCTGTAGACGGATTTCCCATCTGGGGAATGGCTGTGTCTTTACTCTTTGCAGCCCGACTTTGTGAGAAGTTCAACATTGTAAACAGTTAGGTTAAAAACATTGTACGCAGTTAGGTTTGAGAGCTTTATCCTGTTAAATCTGGGAGAATTTATTTTGACAGTTTATTGCAGGCTATTCCTAGATTGCAAACACTCAACTTAAGAAAATACTTTAAGAAATTATTTACACTTTATTTGTTTTCATTTGAACTATAACTTCCAACACTATTAAATTTGTGCTCCTTCCACTTGAACCTACAAAGGAGTATTAACTGCAGAGTACAGTTGAGTGGATATTTGGCACTTCAGCCATCAGTCTAAAAATTTCACCCTGTGATGTGGGCTGAGTAGTTTGAAACAGAAGATCTACATCCTTCTTTCCAACCTCAATATGGAAGCTAGAAAATCTCAGGTAATTTGGCAGATTTTAAACTTTTTTTTTGGTGATCTTGTAATGATCAACACCAAATTATTTCTTTGGCTGCTTGCATCTATTTGCATCTCGTGGCTGAGTTCTTCGTCCCAGAGCTGTTCAAGTAGGAGACTTAGTTCCATGAATCTGTTCTCTTATGAAGCAAGCTGTTTGGTATTGATATAACGTGGAACTACTATGCGGTTTTGTGCTTGGTGTTGAAATGAGTAAATAGTGGGACAGTTTGTGATCCATTTTGTTAATACTTATAGCGCATTTCTTTTAATGTAGCAAAGTTTATTCATTGTATAGATGTTGATTCAAGGAATTAACAAAATTGCAGTTGTAGTAAATGTGCTCAGATATTTACAGTATCGTGACTGTTTAAAACTATCCCAGAGTTGTTAGCAGGGCTATAAACTCCTCATTTCTGTGTTGTACTGAGGCAGTCATATGGTGTTTAATGTAGGCGAGTGTGAGGTCATGCATTTCAGTAAGAGAAAACAAAAGCTAAATTAATCTAATTGGAGAGAGACGGTGAGTGAAGTAGCGGGTATAGAGTTGTTCTGGAGCATGAATCACAAAATGCTAGCTAAGTTAAAGTAAACCTCATCACAGTACACACATGTTAGTACCTTGAGATTAATTTTATTGCAGGCATTTACAGGAAATTAAGGAAATTCAAAAAAATTTACAAACATACTGACAAATAACTGATGTGCAAAAGAAGATAAACTGTACAAATAATAAAATAAATGCTGAGAGCATGGATTGTAAAGCATCCTTGAAAGTGAGCCTGTTCTCAGTTCGTAGTTGTGGTGAGTGTATTTATTCAGAGGATGGTGAATCTCTGTAATTCATTGCCACAGGCAGCTGTGGAGGCTCAAGTCATTGGAATCAGAACTGGGTTAAATATCACTGCCATACTGTATGTCATGAATTTTCTTTTGCAGCAGCAGTGCATTACATAATAAAAACTATAAATTACAGGAGGAAGCAAAAAACAAATGTTTTCCAAAAAGAGAGGAAAAGAAAGAAAATAAAATAGTGAGGAAGTGTATATGAGTTCATTGCCCATTCAAAAATCTAATAGTGGAAGTGAAGAAGCTGCTACTGAAATATTGAGTGTGTGTCCTTGGGTTCCTGTACCACCTTGATGATAGCAGTGAGAAGAGGGCATGTCTTAGGTGATAGTTTGGATGCCAGCTTTTTTTTTTTGAGGCATCACTTTTTGAAAGTGTTCTTGTTGCTGGGGAAACTAGTGCCCATAATGGAGCTGGCTGAGTTTACAGCTTTCTGCAGCTTTTTCCAATCCTGTGTAATGGTCCCTCCATACCATATAATAATGCAATTAGTTAGAATGCTCTCCATCTGTAGAAATTTCTGAGAGTCTTTTGTATCATACCATTTCTCCTCTAACTCCTAATGAAATACATCTGCTGTCGTGCCATCTTTGTAATTGAATCAATATGTTGAGCCCAGAATAGATCTTCAGATGTATTGACACCCAGGAACTTAAAACCCTTTCCTCTGCTGATTCCTTGATGAGGACTGGTGTGTGTTCCATTGACTTCCCCTTCCTGAAGCCCACAGTCAATTCCTTTGTCTTACTGATGTTGAGTACAAGGTTGTTGTCTCCTTGTCGCCATCTGAAGTTCTGCCAACAATGGTTGTGACATCTGCAAATTTATACTGTAGATGCTGTTTGAGCTGTGCCTTGCCATGGAGTCATGAGTGTAGAGAGAGTGGAGCAGTGGCCTAAGTGCGCATCCCTGAGGAGCATCAGTGACTGTGGCCTCCTGATAAAGAAGTCAAAGATCAGTTGCTGAGGGAGGTACAGAGATCTGGGGAATATTTAAAGCAGAAGTTAATTGGTTCTTAATTACTAAGGGTATCAAAGGTTATGGGGAGAATGGGGTTGAGAGGGATACTAAAAAAACCATGATGGAATGGTGGAGCAGACTCGAGGGCGAAATGGCCTAATTCTGCTCCTTTGTCTTATGGTCCTGTCCATATCAGTTTAGGAGCTTGATGGCTGTAGGGTAATAACCTGGTGGTGTGGTACCTCCTGCCCAGTGGTAGTAGTGAGAAGTGGGCACAGCCTTGATCGTGGGGGTCACTGATTGATGTTGCTTTCTTTTGGCAGCAGTCCATGTAAATGTGCTCAGTGGTGGGGAGGGCTTTGCCTGTGGTGGATGGGCTTTATCTGCCACTTTCTGTAGACTTTTCAGTTCCTGTGCATTGGAATTTTCAGATCAGGCCATGATGCAACCAGTTAGGATACTCTCCACTGAGTATAGAAGTTTGTCAAAGTTACTGATGACATATGAAATACATGCAAATTTTTTAAGGAAGTATGAGCACTGTTGTGCTGCCTTTGTGATAGTGCTTGCATGCTGGTCTCAGGACAGATCCTCTGATATGATGACGCCAAGGAGTTAAAGCTATCATCCCTCTCAACCTCCGAACTCCGAATGAGCACTGGCTCATGAACCTCCATCTTCTTCCTGTAGTTAAAAATTAGCATTTTGGTTCTGCTGACATTGAGTCAGAGGTTGTTGTGGCACCATTCAACTAGATATTCAATCTCCATCATATCTTGATTTGTCACCACCTTTGATTTGGCCAGCAACAGTGGTGACATCAGCAAACTTAAATAAGGCATTGGAGTTATACTTGGCTGTACAATCATGGGTATCAAGTGAATAAAGCAGGTGGTTAAGTACGTAGACTTGTGGCGATGGTGAGCAAGCGGTCCACCAAGTCATTAAGGTGACACATGGCATTTTGGCCATCATTCAGCATTAGAGATGGTACAAACAAGGTACAAACAAGTTTCATCAGGCTGACCTCTGGGATGAAACGGTTACCCTGCAAAGAGAGACAAAGTGGTTCTTTGAGGTTGAGAAGAATGAGGGGTGATTTTACTGAAACATGTCTGAAGTAGATTTGACAGGGTATTCGTTGAAATGTTTTCATTAGGGGAATGGTCTTGAACATGAGTCATAATCACAATATAAGGGCTGGTCATTTAAGAATGAAGTATAAAGAATTTCTCACACAGTCGTGAATCTCTGGAATGCTCAGCCTCAGCAGGTGGTAGAAACTTGATCTTTATAAATTTTTAAAGTAGAGGTGGATAAATTGATGGATCAGGGAACAGAGGGATATGAAGAAGTGTCACAGAAGAGGAGTTGACATCTACATAGATCACCTGTGATCATAGTAAATGTCAGGATAGCCCCCTCTATTTTCCTGTGCTATGCAGCAAATGTTAGCTCTATAACTAATGAGCATAGGATAAAAAATGCCTGTTTTGCCAATAAACTAGTTATTTATCGACTGCCAATTCAGTTATCATGCATCATTTGTTCCTCAAAGTCAATTGGATGGCTTTAAAAGATTCCTGCACTGTGGCGGATGAAATGCTGATTTTTAAAAAAAGCATTATTTTGATTTGAAGCAGTTTAGCAAGCCATCAGATTGTTGAACCACATAATTAAGTTCTGTAAATTATAGATCTGAGAATGTGATGTTCAACATTGACCTGATCACATGGGTTCAAGTTTATTGTTCCTTATATGCATGTATAGTATACAGCTAAGCAAAATGACTTTCCTAGGGGACCAAGGTGTAAAACACTGTTCATCTATCACATACAGCATATAAAATAATTTATCACAATATTAACAAATGAAGAGTATTATGTAGATGGAGAAATTGACAGAGTGCATATACAACATGTAAGTGAATATACAATAGTATAATGTTATTGATGCTGTAATAATGTGTACTGGTAGTAGTAGTAAGGTGTTCAGAAGTCCAGGCCTTGGGTTTTTCACACCTTACACCTCGGATACTTTGTCCTTTCTCAGCCACTATAATGCTAAGTAGACATTCCAGTGCTGAAAGTCTTTTGGGCAAGAAATGCCATAATGCTGCTGGAGTGGAGATATTGTGGCACGAGCAAAAATTGTGTAATAAAGGTTTGGGCTTTTCATCTTGACAAAAAGGCTTTAGAGAATTGATTTATCATGGAAGTATAGAAAACTTTGAACTAAAGATTAATTTATGCCAAAGAAACAAGCTTTTTCGCCAGTGTCTGCATAGCAATGAGGAGGGGAAAAAAAGGGTGTCCCCACCTAAGAAAGGCACAAAATGCTGGAGGAACTCAGCAGGTCAGGTAGCATCTATGAAAAAGAATGAATAATCAATATTTTCGGCCAAGACATTTAATCAGGACTGGAAAAGAAGGGGGAGTTGCTAGAATAGGGAGAGAGGATGAATGACAAACTGGAAAATGATGGATGAAGCCTGTTTGGGATGGGGGGGGGGGTGAGGTGAAGTAAGAAGTTGGGAGATGATAGGCAGAAAATACCTGGAGAAGAAGGGATATGACGGGAGGAGAGTGGAGCATGCGAGAAAGGGAAAGTGGAGATGCCTCAGAAGCTGTTGAGAGGCAAGTGAGAAGTGGCAAGAAACCAGAGCAGGGAAGGGGGAAAATTACTGGAAGTCAGATAAATTGATGTTCATGCCATCAGGTTGGAAGCTACCTAGATGGAATACAAGGTGTAACTCCTCCAACCTGAGACAGACAGACATACTTTATTGATCCGGAGGGAAATTGGGTTTCGTTACAGCCACGCCAATCAAGAATAGTATAGAAATATAAAATCATAAATAATTAAATAATAATAAGTTAATCTTGCCAAGTGGAAATAAGTCCAGGACCAGCCTATTGGCTCAGGGTGTCTGACACTCTGAGGGAGGAGTTGTAAAGTTTGATGGCCACAGGCAGGAAAGACTTCCTATGATGCTCAGTGTTACATCTCGGTGGAATGAGTCTCTGGCTGAATGTACTCCTGTGCCTAACCAGTACATTATGGAGTGGATGGGAGTCATTGTCCAACTTGGACAGCATCCTCTTTTCAGACACCACAGTCAGAGAGTCCAGTTCCACCCCCACAACATCACTGGCCTTACGAACGAGTTTGTTGATTCTGTTGGTGTCTGCTACCCATAAAGATTGGCCTCTTTATGGCAGAAGAGGAGACCTTGGACTGACATGTTGGAATGGGAATGGGGATAGGAATTAAAATGGTTGGCCACCAGGTGATTCCACTTTTTGTGGATGGAGTGGAAGTGCTCGACAAAGTGGTTCCACAAAGGAGGCTGCATCGAGAGCACCAGAAACAGTAGATGACTCCCAACGGATTCGCAAGTGAAGTGTTGCCTCACCTGGAAGGAGTGTTGGGGCCCTGAATGGAGATGGAGTAGGTGAATGGGCAGGTGTAGCACTTCTGCAGTTTTCAGGGATAAGTGCTAGGAGGGAACTTAGTTTGGAGAGATGAATGGGCAATAGAACCACAGTGGGAACGATCCCTGCAGAGAATGGGGGAATGGGATGGGGAGGTAAAGATGTCCTTGGTGGCAGGATCCTGTTGAGATGGCAGAAATTGGGGAAAATGATATGTTGGATGCTGAGGCTCACACAGTGGTAGGTGAGGACAAAAGAAATTCTATCCCTGTTAAAGCGGCAGGAAAATAACGTGAGCTCGGATATCCAGGAAATGGAGGAGATGCAAATGAAGGCAGCATCAATGGTGGAGGATGGGAAACCCCGTTCTTTGAAGGAGGAGAACATCTCTGTCCTAGAAAGGAAAGCCTCATGCTGGGACCAGACATGGAGGCAAAGGAACTGGGAAAAGGCACAGCAGATAGGATAGGAATCCAGATCAGAATCAGGTTTACTATCACTGGCATGTGTTGTGAAATTTGTTAACTTGGCAGCAGCAGTTCAATGCAATACATAATACAGAAGGGAAAAATAAGGTGCAATAGTAAATATGTAAATCAATTATAGTATATGTAAATTGAATAGATTAAAACTTGTGCAAAAACAGAAACAATATATTTTTTTTTAAAAAGTGATTTAGTGTTCAGGGGTTCAATGTCCATTAAGGAATTGGATGGCAGAGGGGAAGAAGCTGTTGCTGAATCACTGAGTGTGTGCCTTCAGGCTTCTGTACTTCCTACCTGACGATAACAGTGAGAAAAGGGCATGATGCTCTGTGTGCTGGAGGTCCTTAATAATGAACTCTGCCTTCTGAGACACTGCTCCTTGAAGATGTCCTGGGTACTTTGTAGGCTAGTACCTAAGATGGAGCTGACTAAATTTACAACCCTTTGCAGTATCTTTCGGTCCTGTGCAGTAGCCCCCCCTCCCCCATACCAGACAGTGATGCAGCTTGTCAGAATGCTGTCCATGGTACATCTATAGAAGTTTTTGAGTGTATTTGTTGACACACCGAATTTCTTCATAGTCCTATTGAAGTATAGTCGCTGTCTTCCCTACTTTATAACTGCATTGATATGTTGGGACCAGGTTAGATCCTCAGGTTAAAACTGTCCGCTGTTGGGTCGACTAATTGATCTCCATGCTGCAGGAGTGCTTCGATGACGTTGACTGGAATGTCTTCCATGATGAGGATGTCTCCGAGTTCCCGGATGGGGTCATCTGCTTCATCTGGATGATGTTATCCCCCAGAAGTCAATCAGGGTCTTCCTGAGCCAGAAACCCTAGATCAGTAGCTGTGTGCGAGCAGCACTTACCGCGCAACACAGAGCTTATGGTGCCGGCAATCAGTGGGAGCTCAAGAAAAGCAGCTACGATTTGCACAAAGCTATCAAGGCTGCGAAACAACACAGGGACAAGATTGAGTAAAAATTCACAACAAATAGCACATGTGACTTGTGGTGAGGGTTGCATTCCATCGCAGACTTCCAAGCCAAACGTGGTGCTGTCAACATCACGGCCTCTCTCCTAGATGTCAAATGCTTTTACACTCTGTTCGATGTTGCTAACTCTGAGCGTCTGAAGAAAGTCACCGCTATAACCTGCAACCTGTTCATCTCTGTGACTGAGATTTGTAGATGTTTCCAACGAGTGGATAGTCGCAAGGCTCTGGGACCAGATGACATCCTAGGGCAAGCACTCAGTATGTGCACAGCACAACTGGCAGGTGTGTTTACAGACATTTTTAATCTCTCCATCTCCCAATGTAGAGTATCCTCCTGCTTCAAATTATCCACCATCGTCCCTGTACAAAAATAGACTAAGGTAACATGCATGAATGACTGGCGTCCTGTCGCACTCACCTCAATAATAAGCAAATGCTTTGAGAGGCTGGTCAAGGACTACATCTGCAGCATGCTACCACCCAAACTGGACTCCCTACAATTCGCCTACCAACACGATTGACATACGACGCAATAGCCACTGCTTTACATACCATCCTTATACATCTGGAGAAGAAGGATGCTTATGTGAGAATGCTGTTCTTGGACTACAGTTCAGCATTTAACACCATAATTCCATCCAGACTCGACAGGAAGCTCAGAGACCTCAGCCTTGACCCTGCCTTGTGCAGCTGGATCCTGGACTTTCTGTCAGATTGCCGGCAGGTGGTAAGAGTGGGCTCCCTCACCTCTGCTCTTCTGATTTTCAACACAGGAGCCTTTCAGGGCTGTGTACTAGGCCCTCTCCTTTACTCCCTGTATACCCATGTCTGTGTCGCCACCCGCAGCTCTAATCTGCTGATTAAATTTGCTGACACTACATTGATTGGCCTTATCTCAAACAATAACGAAGTGGTCTACAGGGAAGAAGTCATCTCTCTGACACAGTGGTGTCAAGAGAACAACCTCTCCTTCAATGTCAAAAAAAACAAAGGAGTTGGTTGTGGATTACAGGAGGAATGAAGATGGGCTAACCCCCTATTGACATCAATGGATCTGGGGTTGAGAGGATAAACAGCTTCAAGTTTCTTGGCATCTACATCACCGAGGACCTCACGTGGTCTGTACACACCAGCTGTGTGGTGAAAAAGGCACCTTAGACGGTTGAGGAAGTTTGGTATGAGCCCCTAAATCCTAAGAACTTTCTACAGGGGTACAACTGAGAGCATCCTGTCTGGCTGCATCACTGCCTGGTATGGGAACTGTACCTCCCTTAATTGCAGGATTCTGTAGAGAGTGGTGCGGCCAACCCAGTGCATCTGTAGTTGTGAACTTCCCATGATTCAGGAGATTTACAAAGACAGGTTTTAGAAAAGGGCCTGAAGGATCATTGGGGACCTGAGTCACCCCAACCACAATCTATTCCAGCTGCTACCATCCAGGAAACGGTACTGCAGCATAAAAGCTAGGACCAATGAGCTCCAGAACAGCTTCTTCCACCAGGCCATCAGACTAATTAACTCACACTGATTTGAGTGTATTTCTATGTGACATTGACTGATCTATTTATTATAAATTACTATGATTGCACATTTAGATTTTTAAATAGCATAAAGATTTTTACTCCTCATGTATGTGAAGGATGTAAGTCAATTCAATTCAATTCAGAGATCTTGACACCCAGGAACTTGAAACTGTGCACTCTCTCCACTTCTGATCCCTCTGAGGATTAGTATGTGTTAATTTGTCTTACCCTTCCTGAAGTGTACAATTGTTTTACTGTCATTGAGTGCCAGGTTGTTGCTGTGACACCACTCACTCCTGTACGCCCTCTTGTCGCCATCTGAGATTCTACCAACAATGGATTTGTCTCATCAGCAAATTTATAGATGGTATTTGAGCTATGCCTAGCCACACAGTCATGGGTATATAAAGAGTCGAGCAGTGGGCGAAGCACACACCCATGAGGTGCACCAATGTTGATCGTCAGCAAGGAGATGTTATCACCAATTCTCACAGATCGTGGTCTTCCAGTTAGGAAGTTGAGAATCCAATTGCAGAGGGAGGTACAGAGGCCCAGATTTTGCAACTTCTCAATCAGGATTGTGGGAATGATGGTATTAAATGCTGAGCTATAGTCGATGAACAGCATCCTGACGTAGGTGTTTGTGTTGTCTGGGTGATCTAAAGCCATGTGAAGAACCATTGAGATTTGCATCTGCTGTTGACCTATTGTGGTGATAGGCAAATTGCAATGGGTCCAGGTCCTTGCTGAGGCAGGAGTTCAGTCTAGTCAAGACCAAATTCTCAAAGTATTTCATTACTGTAGATGTGAGTGCTACCAGGCGATAGTCATTAAGGCAGCACACATTATTCACGTTACTCACATTATAGTCAAGATAGCAGTGGTAATTGGTTGGTTTAGAAAAGATACTGGTTTACTGTTTGTCTCCAAAAGATGGATACAGATAGATTGAGAAAGGGGTGAGATGTTAGAAATGGACCAAGTGAACTTAAGGGCGGGGTGGAAGTTGGAGGCAAAGTTAATGAAGTTGATGAGCTCAGTATGGGTGCATGAAGCAGCATTAATGCAGCTGTCAATGTACTGCAGATAGAGTTGTGGGACATTACCAGGGAAGTTTTGGAATATGGACTATTCATAGCCAACGAAAAGGCAGGCATAGCTCGGGCCCATGCAGGTGCCCATGGCTACCCCTTCAGTTTGGAAAAAGTGGAGGGAGCCGAAAGATAAATTGTAGACGGTGAGGACCAGTTCTGCCAGACGGAGGAGGGCGGTGGTGGAAGGGAACTGGTTGGGTCTGTTGTCAAGAAAGAAGCACACGGTTTCAAGGCCTTTTTGATGGAGGATAGAAATGTATCGGGACTGGGCATCCATGGTGAAAATACGGTAATCAGGACATGGAATTAAAAGTTGTTGAGGGGTACATATCCAATTTCTTGTATTTTAATTTTTTTGTTTATGTATGTTAAAGTTGTATTCAGCTGGATGAAATTTGAGTGAAAGATTAATGTAGGTCTGAAGTTATGTTGTAGGAGTGGGAAAAGAGGCTTTTAATCATTAAAAGGAAAATGACTTTGTAGTTATTTAGCTACTTGAACTATCTTAGAACCTTATGCAGTCTTGATATAGGAAATGGGGGTAGCATAATAGGATATGATTTTTGCTACTGGACTAAGTGATTTTCAGCTTAGGCTAATTAACCTAAATTACCCTTTGATGTTGGCTAATGGCTTGAACAATCCATGCAAAGTTTGAGCAAACGTTTAAGTAAAAGACTTGTATTGTCATAGGTTATCGTTGGTCTGTGATATTTTTAAGATGTGTATGTAATGATAATCTGTTTGAAAGTTGCCCCAGGGACAACTTAATACAGCTCATCAAAGTGAAGGGTGCTGAAGTAGGCATCCCTGAAATTATTTGGGAAATTAAATAATGCCAGTAGAGTGGTTAAATGCTTCACATTTTAAAAAAAATTGTCATATGAGGTTGCTTGATACTGATTTCCTGGCTTGTTTGCTTTCTTTTCAGTATATTAATGGAGGGAATCTTGAACAGTTGTTGGACAGCAATGAACATCTTTCCTGGCCTATTAGGGTCAAAATAGCCCATGATCTTGCCTCTGGACTCGGTTATTTGCACTCCAAAGGTGTCTTTCACCGGGATCTGACTTCTAAGGTATAGTATGTAGTGAGGAATGAATTAATTCTTTTTTCCTCCCTTTTGGACCCTGTTTCAATCATATGTTACTTATGCAAATAAATTTGTTTAAAGTTTATTTTAAAATGATTTATGAACTAATGGAGCAGAATTACTTGATAGGCAACTGCATACTTGTCTAAAATTGAACATCGATTTGTTTAACACATCTTGTTTGACTTTAAGAAGCATTTGTACACAAACGTGTATTGTCATCGCAGTGATACTGCCTACATGCGCCAATATTGTATTATCTTAAGCATTATTGCAGGATCACATTGTCGCAAGACACAGCCTCCCGTTTCTCACATTCTGGTATTCTTTTAGTAAAGGCAAAGTACCTGCTTTTTTTCCATCTTTGGAATATTTAGAATAAACTGTTTACATTTTTGTGAAAATAGTTTTAGATGAGTTAGATCTGTATTTTCTCTTTTTATTACTTGAATTCATGGATTTAATTTAGACCATAATAAATGTCAACAAACATGTTATTTTCATGACATCCATGAATAAAACAGTAAAGTGAACCACGGATAATGTTGTAATTATTTGATATTTGGTAATAACCATCTTGCTGTTAGACTGTAACCAATTCACAGTCAAAAAGCAAGAATATAGCAATAACTCTGGCTGCTGTTCCTTATTGTTGTTCACCTTTGATAACTAGATTGGCAATATAGTGAACTGGGCAAAATATTGCCCAGTTTAATACAAATAAATACCTTGGTTGGAAAAATAAGTATTAATGTTGGAAAATCACAAGTATAAAACTTAAATTAGGCCACACTTGGAGTGCTGTGTGCAGCTTTGGTTGTCACATCCCAGGAAGAATGTGAAGGTTTTGGCAAGTGAGCAGAAAAGGTTTGTCAGAATGATGTCTGGATTGGAGTGCATTTGCTATGGAGTTGGTCAGACTTGGATTGTTGTTTCTGGAGCACTGGAGGCTAAAGGGCCTCTCTGGTATACACATTTGAGAATGCAAATGGTCTCTTTTCAAAATGGAAATCTCGAATACTGGAGAACATAGGTTTAAGGATGGGGGGGGGTGAATGTTTTAAGGAAATTGAAAGTCAAGTGTTTTTCCACAGGGATAGGTGTCTGGAATAAACTGCCAGGAGAGGTGGTAGAACCAGATATAATAGTACTGCTGGAAAGGTATCTGGACAGACACATGTATAGGAGATTGAGGATGTGGACGATGTGCAGGCAGTAGGGTTTATTTAGGTTAGCATCATGCCTGGTGCAGTATGTTGGGCCAAGTGACAGTTATTGTGCTAGTCTATATAAATATACTATAGTTTAATGAAAAGTACAGTACTGCAAAAGTCTTGGACCAATGTATATAGCTAGGGTGGTTAAGGCTTGACAGTACTGTGGTAATTTTATGTATTGCTCTGTACTGCTGCAAAAAAAATCCAAGTTCATGACACGTAAGTGACAATAAACCTAATTCTGATGTGGCTCTCTACTGTGGACTGAGAGTAGGAAGGGTTCTGGAGGAAGGTAATTGTGGTTGGGTAAAGGGAAAGGGAAAGGAAAAGGAAGAGGGGAGGGAGTGGGAAGCACCAGAAAGACATTCTTTAATGATCAATAAACCAATTGTTTGGAATCAAATGACCTTGCTTGGTGTTTGTACCTGTGCCACCCCTATCCCTGGTACTCCTTCTCTGTCACTTGTCCCACAGCGCTCCACCCACACCATTCCAAGAAAATATCATATGCCTCAGACTTTTGCACAGTATTGGAGATGAAATACAACTTATCAAAATTTAATACTGATATCTGCCAAATGTTTGTTACTCCAAATTTGGGAGGAAGAACTTATTTTAGATATTTAAAATACAAATTTAAAGTTTCTGACCCTGTTCTCTCTCCAGCCCTACACTCACCACTGCCCCTACAATCCTGTTTCTTTCCCCTCCTCCACAGCACCACACTCTTCCCACTGGATCCCTACCCCCCAGTACTCCCATCTGCCTGCCACTCCTTTGATTAATATTCACCTTCCTATCCTATCAGATTCCATCATCTTCAGCTTTGTTGCTTCTGCCTGTTTTCCAGATTATGATTTTTCCACTCTCCCTTTCTCTATCTGCATATCGCCCTGTCTTACCTGAATCTACTTATCACTAGATTTTGCTGTACTCTTTCCCTCAACCTCTTTACATTGGCCATCTTCCCCTATGTCTTTAAATACAGAAGAAGGGTCCCTATCTGAAACATAGACTGCTTATTTCTCTCCATTAATGCTGCCTGACACAGCGGTGTTTGTGTTGCTCCAGATTCCTGCACTTGCAGTCTCGTTTGTCTCCAAATTCCATACCAAGCTAGAGAATGTATTCCTTCCTGACTTATTGCTCATTCCAGGTTGTCTTGCCTCCTTGGTGTGCTTAAAAATAAATAAATCAATAAATCTTGGAGTCACTTATTGACTGAATGCTGGAAGATTCCCCATTCCCGATGTTGGAGTGAGAGATAACAGATGTTGGCTCGACTGAGCAAGCTCTGTTTCACTGAGAGTACTGGAAGGGAATTGGCATCTCCTTTGTATAGTGATCGTGCATGGAGTGGAATTCAAGTAAGTTATTTCCATCCAGCATGCTATCAAAAGTGTGTTACCTAATTCTGGTTTATTATTGCAAATGTTGTGCAATTTGTTTTGTGGCAGCAGTACAGTGTAAGACCGTAAAATTACCATGGGTTACAATAATAAATAGTGCAAAAGGGGAATAGTGAGGTAGTGTTCCTGGACTGTTCAGAAATCTGAGGCTTTTCATACCTGTTGATTGCAAGTTTTCAAGCTCCTGTACTTCCTCCAGAGGGCAGGTCCTGCATGGTGAGAGTTGCTGCCATTTGAACGTGTTCTTGATGGTGGAGAATCTTGTAATTGTGATAGAGCTGTCTGAGTCTACAAATCTCTGCAGTTTCTTTCGATCCTGTGCGTTGGATCCCTCATTCCAAACAGTAATGCCACAAGACAGAATATCCTCCATGGTATATCCGTAGAGATCTAGAGTCTTTGGTGATATACCAAATTTCCTCAAACTCCCGATGAACTGTAGTCACTGGTGTGCCTTCTTCGTGGTTGCATCAATGTATTGGGATCAGGATAGATCCTCTTGAGAAATTGACATCCAAGAACTTGAAACTGCTCACCCTTTCTACTACTGACCCCTCAATGAAGATTGGGGTGTTTCCTCCCAACTTTCTTCTGGTCCATAATCATTTTGTTAGTCTTACTGATATTGAATGCAGTGCTGTTGCGGCACCACTCAAACAGCTGATGTATATTGCTCCTGTGTGCTGCCTCATCACTATCTGAGATTCTGCCAACAACAATGATATCATTGGTAAATTTATACTTGGCTTTTGAGCTGTGCTGACCCACACGGCCCTGAGTGTAGAGAATGTTTTGTTTACAAGGGAATTATTAATGCCTCTACTGCTGTCATAACATTAACAAGCCTGTGCCTTTCTCTCTATTGCATAGCTGTGTTAGACGACTTAATCTTCTGTCTGTATATTTTGATGCAGAACCAAATTGTGTACTCTAAAAGGCATGACCGGCCTACATGAACCTCTTTTTAAAGCATGAATTGCCAAAACCTTTTTCACTTGTCTAAGAATGGTTTTGAATTATTTTAAGCATCATCTGTTATTTGTGCCAATGGTTGTTTTCTAATGTTTAGATGCATGGTAGCTTAGCGGGCTGCCTGGTGGCGTAGTGGCTGCAGCGCTGGACTTCAAGGCAGATGGTCCTGAGTTCAAACCCAGCCAATCTGGGCAGCAGCAGTACCTGCTCAGAAGAAAAGTCTGGCAATCTACTTCCATGTCTTGCCATGAAAACCCTTTGGACCCTATGGTCCATGAGGTCACTAAGAGTCAGACTGGACTAAATGACTGAGCAGCAACAAAGCTTAGCGAGCAGTCCAAAGCTTTACAGTGCAAACTGTGAGATGAGGGTTTGATCTCTGCCACTGCTTGGAAGTAGTCTGTATGTTCTCCCCTGGTGCTCCAGTTTTCCTCCCACGTTAGGGTGGAGAGCTGTAGGCGTACTATGTTAGTGCCACAATTGTGGCAACATTTACAGTCTGCTCAGCACAATCCTCTCTGATTTAATTTGATGCAAATGACATATTTGTATGTTTTGAAGTACATGTGACAAATAAAGCTAATCTTATAAACTCTAGCTTGTTAGCCCTGACGGATGTCAAATTTCAATTTGAGTAAATCCTTGCTGGAGCTTAAATATTTAGGATTTGGTATTACTTTAGTTGCATGCTTTTGCAAGTGGGTTGCACAGTTGATATATATTCTGAACCTTTTTGTCAGAATGTGTTAAATCTTTGCTGGAAATTTATTTTTCAGTGGTTCACTTCTTTACCTCAGAACACTTCATTTATCAAAGCATTTGTTTCCTTTTGGAAAACGGCTTTAAAAATTTGCAGTTGCGTACACGTGGTATTATAGAGTTTCTTCCCGCACAGCGTTATGTGTGCTTGTTTTACTGCGGCATTACATATTATTTAGAATAGGATTTGGCACATTTCTCTTTGTGGTGGCGTGTTGGGGAGGAAGCATTAAGATGAGGGACGCCTCACGTCTTAATAAGCTGGTAAGGAAGGCGGGCTCTGTCGTGGGCAAAGTACTGGAGAGTTTAACATCGGTAGCTGAGCGAAGGGCGCTGAGTAGGCTACGGTCAATTATGGAAAACTCTGAACATCCTCTACATAGTACCATCCAGAGACAGAGAAGCAGTTTCAGCGACAGGTTACTATCGATGCAATGCTCCTCAGACAGGATGAAGAGGTCAATACTCCCCAATGCCATTAGGCTTTACAATTCAACCGCCAGGACTTAAGAACTTTTTAAAAGCTATTATTAATGCTTTTTGAGATAGTGATTTAGATGCATATCATATTTTTTTTACTGAGTTAAGTATTGTATGTAATTAGTTTTGCTACAACAAGTGTATGGGACATTGGAAAAAAAGTTGAATTTCCCCATGGGGATGAATAAAGTATCTATCTATCTATCTATCTATCTATCTAAAGAAGCTTGATCATCTTGAAAAGTTTTCTTAGATTATTGGCTTCTCTTACACTGTAATCTCATTCCAAGTTATGTTTCTTATTTTAGAATCTTAGTACTGTATTTGGTTAAAGAATTGACATGCACCTGGAACTTGACCTGATGTACTCTGTGGGGAAAAATATGATGTTGCTTAATAAGTTTTGCAAAGTTCTCCAGATGAACCAGCCGTGATGATTTGGGTTTCTATTTGCATGTGCGTGTGAAATTTTTCATTGGGTGTTGGTCTAAAGGCCTGTTCCCATGCTGTATGACTGATCATGTTATGATCGGAGTGACTCAATTTGTATTAGGTCATTTGTGGATAAATCACTTGCGGTACCAAAATTTTTTTTAAAAAGTGCCTATTAATAACTTTTTTTCAAAGTACTGATAACATCACCTGACAATAGATCTTGTGAAGCATAATGGAGAATAGTGTCGGTGGGTTGACCCAAGTTATGTTCGGTATTTTTTCTTGGTTTTAATTTAAGAAGGAGCACTCGTGTATCTCTTCTTGGGAGGAAATTTGTTTTATTTCTTCTTTTAAAATAGAAACTGAACAAACTGCTGCAGAGACAATACTCAAAGCTGAATTATTTATATGGCCACCATATGGAATTCACATTTTATTTTCAAAATGTCAAGACCCTGTACAGGCTCTGAAGCAAAATGCTTTCTGTATTGTACATTAGGCAGTTGTGAAATGTAAACAGTCAAAGTATGGGTAGAAGCTTAGCATAAAATGAAAGGTACCCTGTATTAATGCTCCTCATTGGGATTTGGGGTTTTTAATTTGTAAAATGTTTTGAAAAACTAATAAAAAAAATTTTTTTAAAATGAAAGGTACCCAGTGTTGCACATAACAGAATTTTAGTAAAATACATTCAGAATTCATCTGAACAGGCTTGGGTTTTTTTTCAGACTAAATGACTGATGAGATCACTTTCTATGTTGGACCCATTTCCTGGCAGCTTACAATGTAGCCTTGCTTCATTTTTATTTCTGCAGAGTGAATGACCCAATCAGCTGCCTCCTTAAAAGAAGCCTGCCTAGCATGTGGCAGGTTTTAGCTTGGTGACCTCATTTTAAAATGATAACTGTTTCTCTATCCACAACTGCTTCTTGACCTGAGAATTTCCAGCATCTTGTGTCGCATTTCAGTTTTCTTGGCTCTTTTGCTTTCACAAGGGAATTGGGTAAGCCAAAAGAAAAGTAATTTGCAGTACTACAAGGAAGGAATGGGAGACGGGGATTGCTGTACATGGTCAATTTAGACTTGGTGAGCTGAGTATTCATCATTAATTCTACAATATATACTGTTAGCTTAGCTTGGATAAAGATCAAAGATTATGCACCGATGTATTTCACCATAATGGGATAATGAATGGAATGACCACAACTTCCATGTCAAGTTGTGTTCTGATCTTTTACAGAATTGTTTAATTAAAATGGAAGATGGTAGATACACTGGAGTGCTGGGTGACTTTGGTCTGGCAGAGAAAATCCCTGACAAGTAAGTTAATCTTTTAAAATTACTATTAAATTTGTAACTAAATTTGCAGACTTACTCTGTTTTAATTGTTAAGGCAGTTAATCAAACATCTTAAAGTTCAAGGTGAAGTGAATGCACAATTCTAATGAATCAATGTTTATAATTGCTTTTATTATTTTGTTAAGCAGTTTTATTGATACGGGTTGTTGGAGCTTGTCAGCCTGGGAAGGCAATCCATCTTAGAGAGGGAAAACTCTGATTTCAAACCTTCACTGCCTTGCAGCCAAACCCATTGTTATCAATGCTGCTATCCTCAGAGAGAATGCTCCCCAGATATTTGAAAGATGGCACTACTGACAGCTTTTCATCACCAACAGTGAAGGCATGTAGGGTGGGTGGGACACTGGTACTCAATTGGCAAACCACTTCTGTCTTGGTGGTATTGACAGTCAGCCCCATCCTGCTGTACGCTCTTACCGCCACAGCAAGGACAGTCTTAAGATCCTCCGGAGTATTGGCCACGAGCATGGTCATCTGCATACTGCAGCTCCAGGACCCGTTATCTACGGAGTTTGGTGGTTGCATGGAGCCTCCTGATGTCAAAGAGTTTGCCATCTAATCTGGCGTCCACTGCCACACTGCTGCTGTCCTTCATCTCATTGTGGAGAAGCTTGGTAACACAGAAGAGGAAGATGTTAAAGAGCACTGACGCTAGTACACACCCCTGCCTCACCCCTGTGCGTAGAAGGAAGGGCTCGGACTCTTGTCCTCCTATGGTCACCTGAGCAGTCATCCCATCGTGGAACTGGTGAAGGATGTTAACAAATTCATTGGGACAGCCAAACCTGAGGAGGATATCCCATAGGAGCTCTGTTTGCACAGTATCGTATGCTTTGGAGAGGTCGACAAAGGCCATAACCAGGTCCTGATGTTGCTCCAGGAACTTTTCCTGAAGCTGCAGGGCTGTGAAGATCATGTTGATCTTGCTCCTGTTCTTCCTAAATCCACACTGTGATTCAGGCAGCATTGACTCGGTGATGTTGCTGATGAGCCTCTGAAGCATCACCTTAGCCAGGACCTTTCCAGCAACAGAACTATTGCTGCAGATGGCCTTGTCACCCTTGTTCTTATAAATGACAATGATGTTTGCATTTCTTCATTGCTGTGGGATGTTCGCATCATCCAGGCCTTAGTGATGTACTGGTAGAGGGTGTGCATACACATGTACCCTCCGTTCTTCAGTAACTCAGCAGGGATATTGTCAGTGCCGGGGACTTATTGTTCTTAAGGGAATGGACAGCTGATAGAACCTCCTGGAAGGTTAGTGGTAGACTGAGGTCGTGGATAGGAGGAAGTTCAGGCAGTTCGTCCAGGATGGTGGGGTCTGTGTCAGAATCCTGATTAAGCAGGGTGATAAAATGCTTAGCCCACCTCAGCAGAATGGTATTCTGATTCTTAAGTGTTAGACCACTTGCTGTTTTCAGGAGAGTAATGCATCGATTTATTGGGCCTTAGATGGGTTTGACAGTATTGTAAAAATTATGCATGTCATTATTATCGGCAAAGGACTGGAATTCATGTGCCTTTTTCTGTCCACCACTTATTTTGTATGGCCTGTATTGCCTTTTGCACTTTCCTCTGAGCTGCCTGCCAATGCTGCCTGATGCTGATGGATGAAGGGTTATCTAAAGTTGCCTGGTGTGCTTTGTGCATGTCCTTAAGTTTTGAATGGTATCTGAGTTATCGTCAAACCAGCCTTGGTGGTTTCTGCTCTTATAGCGGATGGATTGGGCTGTTGCCTCATAGAGCGCAGAGCTGACGAAGGCCCACTGTTGTTCCATGGTATTTTCTGAACTCAGACAAGGTTCCAGTTCCGTTAGTTTTTCAGCTAGGATGCGTCAAAACTCACTTCTTGCTTCTGTGTTTCTCAGGCGGTTGCAATTTAGCCACTTTTTATTGGGTTTTTGCAGCCACAAGGGGGGACGCACTTTAATATGGAGCTTGGCCACAATCATACGGTGGACATTCCAGCACTCTGCACCTCTCGTGGCACAGGTGATGAGAACATCCTTGATGTCACTATGTCTCACAATGATGAAGTTTATTACTTGTCAACGTTTAGAGTGAGGGTGTGTCTATGAAGTTATATATTTTGACTTCTGCTGGAAGATGGTGTTGGTTATGGTAAGGTTATGCTCAGAGCAAAGAGTAAGTAGCCTCATGCCATTTGATTTCACCTTGCCAATACCATGCCTACCTCCACTCCATATCCTGTTGTTCTGTTTCCCCCCCCCAGCGTTGAAGTCCCCAAGCAAAAGGATCTTGTCATTCTTAGGGATCCGGCAAAGAGATTCATCCAATATCTGATAAAAGCATTCCTTGGCCTCATTCTCAGATGGGAAAGTTGGTGCATAGGCACTGGGAAGAGTGGCATAATGTTTCTTTGCCAGGGGAAATGGAGGGTCATTAGTCTTTCACTAATGCCAACTGGTGTTTCTGTGAGACCTGGTAGAAAGGTGTTCTTGATGATCAATCCTACTCAGTGGAGATGTTGTCCACCTGGGGGGAAACCTTTCCAGAAGAAGGTGTAACCCATCCCTTCCTCTGTTAAAGAGCCTCCATCCAGGAGCCTGGTCTCACTCAGGGCAGCAATGTCGATGTTGTAGCACCTCAGCTCAGCAGTGATTAAGGCTGTTCTCCAGTGAGGTCTGTCAGAGATGCCATACGAGTCCAGGAGAGACCTTACATTCTATATTGCCAGTTTTAGGTTGTATTGTTTCTTATTTCGACCGCAGTAGTGGAACAGCCCGATAAGCGCGGTAACCTATCGAGGTGAGTGATTGAATGGGCAATTTTTAGGCCACCTTTTCTAGGCCCTTCCCCAATTGGGGTGAGCAGTGTGGTCCCTCAATAGGGCTGCTCAGTCGCACAGGGGTCTGCTGAAAACCGTTGCCACTGTCCCACCTGTGCCGCTACCGTGCAGGGTTCTGACTAGGAGCTCCCAGTCCATTTCTACCTGCTCCCGTTGCCAGACACCCCATAAACATCAGACTTCAACCATATGTAAGGTCCGGGTATTGTTCACTGTGGTCAGAGGTGGAGACCTGCGCAAGGAAGCTATTAAAGTGCCACAGGATGTGCGCCATTCCCAGTAGCACTATCTTCACCATGATGAGGTAAATTCCAGTAGCAAGGGTGATCCCAGGACAACCAGTCCCACATCTTGGCTGTAGGAGGCTGCCGGGTCCTTGGTCTGTTAAAGACCGCCTATTGCGCGCTGCCAGCGCATTGCTTTTCTGTCAGGGTGTGCTCCCTTAGCCTTGTCTCAACAGACTTGCCACAAGGCAGTGAGGCTATTTACCCATAGCTGGGACAGTGGTTGATGAGCGCCAGGGTGTATCCTGCACGCCTCGTCTCTGGGACCCACTGCTGCTCCGAGATCCCTGTAGTTTAGCCTGGGACCGTAATATACCCAGTTTCAGCGTGTGGCCCCGAGGAGGCACTGTAGGAATCTTGGTGCTGGAGAGGCTCTGTACTGGCAGGAGGGAGGCATACATCCTCGGCTCCTCTCTTCACCCTCTGTTGAGAAGGCTAGCCAGCGGCAATAGCTGTAAGCAGAGAACACTGTGCGGCATACAGCATGCACTAACTACAAGCACTACTACACTACTGCACTGGACGCTTGACACACACCCTGTGAGTAAATACTCCACCCACACTAGATCCATTAGCAAGTCAAAAATTGCAGGTACTAGAAATCTGAAATATAGAAAATGTGCAAGCGCATGGTAGCATCGGTGGTTGATAGGATTGATGAGTGTTCTGGATTTTTGATTAAATTTTGGTGACAATGGTTGAGAGTGAAGTTTGTTCATTTCAGCAGATATATTTTGAAGAGAAGGAAATTGAGAGATATATTAGAAATGATGGGGGCGAGATGGAGGCAGAGGCAGTGTGGGAGAGGATTCCTTTAACTGCAATACAAACCACTGCAGTCACTAAAGATGTGAGATAAAACAATGCTGGAAATTTTCAACAGGCTAGTATTTGTAGTGAGAGTAAAGATCATCTTAACTTTTCATTTGAATTGCTTTCAATATGCACAATGTCTCTATCCTGGCAGTGGGTGATTGCTTTACAGAACAAAGCTAATCAATCTGCAAGAATGACCTTGAAGCAACACACACAAAATGTTGGTGGAACACAGCACTGGGGCCAGGCAGCATCTATAGGGAGAAGCACTGAAGACGTTTCGGGCCGAGACCCTTGCTTAAATTTCCAGCATCTGCAGATTTCCTCGTGTTTGAGGATGACCTTGAGTTTAGTTTTCCTTTATATCTTTTCATCCAGTCCCACTTTAGTTCTGATGCAAACTGGCAAGAGCTGATTTTCTGAACACATTCTATCTGGCTGGAAGACAAACTGCTGTTCCAACTTCTGTTGGAATTGTGCAAGAGTTCAAAGATGTGTCAAGGTTAGAGAACAGAGAATTAGTTTGACTTTGAACTGTAAATTCAGGGTTGTTCTTGCAGGATGAAGTGCTCTGCAAAACGGTCACCCAATCTGTTTCATAAACAACAAAAAATCTGCAGATGCTGGAAATCAAAGTAATATACAGAAAATGCTGGAGGAACTCAGCAGGCCAGGCAGCATCTATGGAAAAGAGTAAACAGTTGATGTTTCAGTCCAAGACCCTTCATCGGGACTCGTGATGGGAAATCACCTAGGCACCTTTGAAGTCCCAAGCACTGAGCGAAAGGTGCCTCAATAAATAGGGGTTCAATCCACAAGCACTGAAAGACACACAGAGACAGATATGTAACAAACCTATAGTGAAGAATACAAGCAACATAAACAAAATGCTGCAGGCCAGGCAGCGTCTATGGAAAAGAGTACAGTCGACATTTCAAACTCACTAGATTTTGCAATGGTTCCGGAGAACTGGAAAATTGCAAATGTCACTCCACTCTTCAAGGAGTGAGGCAGAAGAAGGTTAATTATAGGCCTGTTAGTTTGACCTCAGTGGTTGGGAAGATGTGGAGTTGATAAGGATGTGGTTTTGAAGGTACTTGGAGGCACATGATAAAATAAGCTGTACTCAGCATGGTTTCCTCAAGGGAAAATCTTGCATGACAGATTTGTTGGAATCCTGTGAAGAAATAACAAGATAAACAAAGGAGAATTGGGTGATGTTGTGTACTTGGATTTTCAGAAGGCCTTTGACAAGGGCCACACATGAGGCTGCTTATAATGCTTAAACAAGTTATGATTCCAATGTATTGGAGGAAAGATACTAGCATTGATAAAGCATAGGCTGATTGGCAGGAGGCAAAGTGGGAATTAAAGGAGCCTTTTCTGGTTGGCTGCCAGTGACTAGTGGTCCACAAGAGTCTATGTAGGCACCACTTCTTTTTAGTTATATGTCATGGTGGAATTGGTCATTATGGGTGGTGGAATTGATGGCTTTGTTGCAAAGTTTGTAGACAATATGAAGATGTGTGGAAGGGTATTGTACTGCTTCGCCATGAGAGCTGTGAAATGGGACTATCCCGTTGGTCCTAAATCAAGCTGCTGCAGACTGCACACAGTGATAAGTTTCCTTCCTGTATTCTATATACTAATCATCTTTTCTGTGAAAACTGTACTTTAATGACATGTTATTCAGTTGTTGATAGTTTCACTTTCCATATTAGCTGCCTCTAGGAAATCTAATATTTAAAACTTGCAATTCTGTTTAGTAATTTTATCTTCAACATTTTAAGCATGGTGATGTTTTTTTTCCCTTTTAAAGAAATTTTTTTTTACATTTAAAGAAAATAAATACTTGTGCTGACTTGCTAACCCTCTGAAATCACTTTATCTCTAGGATAGTTTATACTATAGTTCTGTGATCCAGCAGATATAAGGTGGTGACACATGAAGGTAGTAATGCAAGCAATTTATACATATTTTTGTTGTCAATCAGGTTCAGAGTTACTGGAGAGATGCCTGGTATCTTTTGACTATTATCATGTGATGTTGCTTGAACACTTAACAGTTTTGCTTCAGAATCACTGTGCAATATATAAAATTATGAAACGAAATATAAAAATTAGCTGCAAAAAGAGAGCCAAATAGTTAGGAAGGCTTCAGAAATCTGATGGCAAAGGTGAAGAGTGACAGAAGGAGCTGAAGAGAAGAAGCTGTTCCTAAAACATTGAGTGCGTTTCTTTAGGTTGCATACCACCTAATTGATGGTAGTAATGAGAAGAGGGTATGTGCTGGGTGGTGAGTGTCCTTCATGATGGATGCTCCTTTCTTGAGGCATCGCCTTTTGAAGATGTCCTTGATGCTGGGGAGGCTAGTGTCCATGATGGAGCTGGCTGAGTTTACAACCCTCTTCAGCCTTTTCTGATCCTGTGCATTACCAGATGGTGAGGAAAATTGAATGCTTTCTATGATATATCTTCAGAAATTTGCTAGTCTTTGGTTACATACCAAGTCTCCTTCAAAGTGGGAGAATTCTGAATTGAGTGAGATCAGTAGAATTGTGTGATCACTTTGACACTAGATACTAGAATACTACAGCACAGTACAGGCCCTTCGGCCCTCTATGTTGTGCCAACCCATATATTCCTTAAAAAAGTACTAAACCCACACTACCCTGTAACCCTCTATTTTTCTTTCATCCATGTGCCTGTCCAAGACGCTCTTAAATACTCAAGTACTTTAGCCTCCACCACCATCCCTGGCATGTCATTCCAGGCACTGACACCCCAATGTGTTTTTAAAAAAAATAAAGACAACACTTACCCCTGATGTCTCCCCTAAACTTCCCTCCCTTAACTTTGTACATATGCCCTCTGGTGTTTGCTATTCATGCCCTGGGAAAGAGGTACTGGCGATCCACCCTATCTATGCCACTCATTGGTCTCATTGGTTATATTAAGTCAATTTCTTGTAGGGATTGTGATGTAGAGTAACTCTTGGAAGTTGAGTTTTGTTTTTTTTTGAAAAAAGGCATTCCCAAATTGGTGTTAACATAACTAGTGGGTATTATGAGTGCAGTTGATAGGTAATCATGATTATGATGCAACTTTGCCAAGTAGTGATCTGCAACAGATTAGGTAATGTGTAGAAGCATGCAATCTTGATAATTTTTGGTCGACATGGTTACATTGTAAAAAATATATATTTTGTCCAAGTGTCATGCATTTAAATTCAATTTCTGGTCCACTAGCTTCTCAATGCTATACCAACTAAGCAAGAGTAGTTTTCCCTCCATGTACACGAGTACTAATCCATGTGATTTTCATTCCAAAAGTGAGACTACAGAAAGGCTGTCAGTGGTTGGATCACCATTTTGGATGGCTCCAGAAGTGCTGCGCAGTGAGCCCTATAATGAAAAGGTTTGTATTCTCCTCTGACTTGAGTAGCAACTTTATCAGAGACTTGGGAAAATTAATTTACATGCCTAATTTTCTGTTTGTCATTTTTACTTCAGTTTCAATTCATTTTTTAAAAATGCACTTTGTACTCTGATGTTGCCTTGGTATTTTTAATGAATCTGGCAGTGATCACTGAGCAAAAAATGTATTTTACATTTTTTTCAGGATTGTGCTCATTTTGGGGTTGGGCTGAATTGGCCTGCTAGATCTGTCATAGAAGGACAAATATTGATTAAGTATATTGATTCAAAATTGTCCTGTATTCAGAAGAATGAGAAGTGATCTCATTGATAGGTGCTGAATTATTATGGAACTTGATGGATTAAGATAAAATAAAACTTTCCTGAGGGAAATAATTGTATAGACACAAGAGTTAATATTTCTCCTGAGTGGGTCAGAGCTACAGTTTCTATTATTATAGCTGTAGTTTATTATTGTCTCAAATTAAGTGCATTCTGGACAACTGAAATGTTGTTTGTTTACCCCGAGAGGGTAGTGAGTCTTGGTATTCTGAGCTGAAGAGGACAGTGGGGGTTCAAGACATTGAACATTCAAGATGTAGGTGGATTGATTTTGAAATATTACAGGATATGGGACCAGTTCAAGAAATGGTGCAGAGGTAAAAGATGAAACATGAATCCGCATGCACGGATTGGGAAAACCCGGAAGTTCTCTCTCCAGCACTCGTTGCTTGAGCATGTACAGACTATTTTTTCTTGTCATTATTCCTTAAACAATACAGCATAACAACTATTTACATAACATTTACATTGTATTAAGTATTATAAGTAATCTAGAAATGACTTAAGTACAGGCAGTCCCCAGGTTATGAATGAGTTCCGTTCCTGTGTCCATCTTTAAGTCAGATTTGAAGTTGGAACAGGTACATCCGGTATTATTTAGCGTCAGTTAGTCAAACGTTTTTCTTAGTATACAGTACATATTTTACCTTTCTATGCATATAAAAGACTTAAGAAACATACATATTTCAATAATTAAACCACTGCGTTGCTTAGTAGTAATTGTAGTTTTTGTCGGGGCAGGGCCTTTCACATTCTCCATTAAAATTGTTCCGATCGTTGACCGACCGTAGCCTAACGCTTTTCCAATGACCGATGGCATTTCAGCTCTTTCCGATCGCTTTATTACTTCCACTTTATTTTCAATCACGATCGTGATTATTTTTGTGAACAGAAACACTGTGGATTCAGTGCTGCGCCACCAAGTCCGAATGTCCACCGCACGGAGACATGTTTAGCAAAGTCCGGGGTTTCGCTGGGTCCTAAAGACCACTGCACTAATACCAATTAAATAAGGGACTTGAGCATCCCCGAATTTTGGTATCCGCGGGGGGTCCTGGAACCAATCCCCTGCGGATAAGGAGAGCCAACTGTATGTTGAAAACCAAGCTCTGGGGAAAATAGCCCATTCGTAATTATTTTTTAAAAAAACTTGAAAGCTGTAATCATGTCTACTTTCAACTTCATTGCTGAATGTTTTGAATGTAATACTTTAGTCAGAAATGTTCCCAATATTAAATTTTTTGTGACTATTTTGTGGCTGTCAGATGTTCATAGGTGACTTAAACGGTCAACATGGTTAGATCCATTAAACATCTTAATCAGGATGGGGAGTTGGGGTCTCTTTGGAACATTGCCAATACTACTTGAAGTAAAAGGAAGTCTGCCTCATGGTGTTTGGGGTAGAAATTCCCCGATACTATACCGGGTATGCTGCAATATTTGATGTTAGTGCATCAGGTAATGTCTTAATGTCTTCTAAAGTGATGGAAGAGTGAAAGGGAGTTCAGGTATTTTTTTCCACTATCAATATCACCAAAATAATAATTGACTTATTATTTTTATGCAATGGTGCTGTATGTGATCCGGTATTAGTTTTTGCCTGAATAACAGTAACTATAAAAATACTTTTGATGTGAAGTACTTTGGGGGATCCTGAGAACATGAAGGATTCCTTATCATTACATGTTTATTCTTTGAATTTTAATAAATAACTTTTCCAATTGGATGGCCATAGTTTCTAACACTGTTTCTTATCTAATGACAGGCTGATGTATTTTCATATGGTATTATTATGTGTGAAATTATAGCTCGGGTGCAAGCTGACCCTGACTATCTCCCTCGAACAGTGGTGAGAAATTTGCTTTGCTTTTGAAAAGATAAGGAAAAATTTGTGGTTTAACAAGCTAATTGTATTACTAATTAATGCATCATTTTTATAAAAAATGTGTAGATGCATAGTTTGTTTAAAAAAAAAATAATAATAAATAAATAAATCTTAATTTGGTATGGTCATATATGTAGGTCAGTGTTCTAAAAGGAATGATGTTTCCTAACATGATTATCTTGTAAACAACTCGGTACATTTTAACAAATTATCTAAGTATTATATTCCAAATTTGTATTTATAAATTCTTTGCATGATGGTGTGGCTTTTTTTGACTGTGCGTGCCCCTGAGGAACTGGTAAATCACCTTCTGTCATTGGGTTCTGTGCACTCACAAAATTATTTAAGAAATCTTTAGATGAGAAAGGGCAGTTTACTTTTATATGTGGAACTATTTTTAATTATTTCTTTCAAATCAATTGCCCACAATTTGAGCAAATTCGGTGATGGAAGTATCTGCCAATTAAACTGGGTGTTGCAGATGCAATATGAATAAGTAACATTTTTGTTTTGAAAGCAAACCAAAATAGATAATTTAAAACCTTAGATTTATTTTTATTATGTATGCTTCATACTGTTATAATGCTGCTAAAATATATATTCATGATACAATTAATAAATTATTTTCCTTTTTCTCATTCTGTTTGCACAAAATTTAGAACTTTGGATTAGATTATGATGCGTTTCAGAACATGGTAGGGGATTGCCCACCCAGCTTCCTTCAACTTGCGTTCAATTGTTGTAATGTGAGTAAAATGCAATCAAAGTGAATTATTTCTGTGTAATCCTATCAACATGGAAGGGTAATATCTTCACCAGTAAAAATTTGCTCTCAGTTGTTATTCAGTTTTGGATAAGGCAAGAGTAGGAGATGTTTTAGATTTTGCATACAGATGGAGGAAAAACAATGGACAGGCATATTGTTCAGTCTGTGTTGCAATTGCTATTCTGAAATAAAAATGTAAAAGCTTAAAAGTTGTTTGTTTGATAATGGTGTGGCTATTGCTCTCAAAATTACTGAAAACATTAGATAGCAGCTCCTGGCGTCTACATATATATAGTTAAACATGGCAATCTGAAAATTAGGGGTGTATTGTTTTGCTAGTGGGTTTGCTCTGAAATCATGGAGACGAAGCATGGCGTTTGTTTGTACACTATTTTTGGTCAAATGCAAACGAGTAAAGGTAATTGATTGAATCAGCAGTAATACAATTTTTAATAATTTAGTAAGTTGTACATGTTTCTGAAAACTTGAATATGCAGCTTTGCAGCTATATTTTGTAGAATTTTGAAAAATATTTTTTTCTCCTTTAATCTTATGTGATTGGTCAAGAAACAAGACAATGACCTGCATTTAAATCATTTATTCCCTTTGCTTTCTCTGCCTGCTTGTAACAGAATGAATTCTTCAATCCGTTAGAGCAGCCTCTTTACTACTTGAGCAACACACACACATTGCTGAGGGGGATTGGGGGAGAAAGTAAGAAGCAGGGGGGTGATGGGTAGAAAAGGTAAAGGGCTAGAAAAGAAAGAATCTGATAGGAGAGGAGAGTGGACCATGGGAGAAAGGGACACCAGAAGGAGGTGATAGGCAGGAGAGTAGACCATGGGAGAAAGAGAAGGAGAAGGGGCATCAGAGGGATGTGATAGACAGGTGAAGAGGAGAGGTGTGAACGGAGCCAGAGTAGGAGGCTGGAAGAAGAGGGGAGGAGGAGGGGGAAAATTTAGGGAAAGTTGGAGAAATTGATGTTCATGCCACCAGATTGGATGCTACCCAGACCGAATATGAGATATGGTGACTCCGACCTGTGAGTGGCCTCATTGTGGCAGTAAAGGAGGCTGTGGACTGCCATGTTAGAGTGGGAATAGAGAATAGAGACTGACACTCAAGTTGGAGGAACAGCACCTCATTCCATCTGGGCAGTCTCCAACCAGATGACGTACAACGATTCTCCAATTTACAGTAATTTTTCTCTCTCTCCTTCCATTACCCCTCACTTTGACTCCCCTCATTTACTGCCTCAACCTACCTGTTCATAGACACACACTCTTATACTGGTTTCTTCCCCTTATTTTCCAGTCCTAATGAAAGGTCACGGCCTGAATCATTGACAGTTTAATCATTTCCAGAGATGCTGCCTGACCTGCTGATTTCCTCCAGCATTTTGTGTGCAATGCTCTGAATTTCCAGCATCTGCAGACTTTCTCATGAGTTTACTCTTTACTGCTTGGCCTGTTTGCAGATGCCACATATCCCCTTTAGATGCTAAATGCAAACAGGTGTTGAGGGGAATTTTTTAGTGACAAGGCCTATAGAGTCAATAAGAACTACAACACATACAGGCCCTTTGGCCCATCTAGTCTGTGCTGTTCTGTCCAGTTCCATTGGCCCACACTTTGACCGTATCCCTCCGTACCCATCTGATCAGTTTTCTTATCCAAACTTTGGTTCAGTGTTGCAGATGAACCTCCATCTACTACTTCCATTGACAGCTCATTTTACACTTGCACTACCCTCTGAGTGAAGAAGTTCCCCCTCAGATTCCTCTTAAATATTTCACCTTTTGCCCTTAACCTATGAACTCTACTTTTAGTCTCATCCAACTTCAGTGGAAAAAAATATGCTTACACTAACCCTATCTATGCCCCTCATAATTTTTTTTATACTTCTGTCAAATTTCCACCTATTCTTCTGAGCTCCAGAGAATAAAGTGCTAACCTGTTCAACCTTTCCCTTTTACTCAGGTCCTCAAGTACTGGCAACATCCTTATAAATTTTCTTTGTACTCTTTCAATCTTATTGTAAATAATTAACATGAATTGTACACAATACTCCAAATTTGGCCTCACCTATGTCTTGTGCAACTTAAATATGCCTTTCCTGTACTCAATACTTTGATTTATGAAAGCCAAAGTGTCAGCTTTCAGTATGATTCTATCTGTGATGCCACTTTCAAGGAATTATGAATCTGTATTCCCAGATTCCTCTGCTCTACAGCAATTCCCAGTGCTCTACCGCTTACCTTGCAAGTCCTTTCCTGGTTTGTCCTCCCAAAGTGCAGGACCTCATACTTGTCAGCACTAAAGTCTGTCTGTCATTTTTCTAGCTGGTCCAGATCCCGCTGCAAAATTTGGCCTTTCTTGGTGTCATCTGTAAATTTGCTGATCTTGTTTGCCACATTATATCAATGATCTGAATGAAGATGATAAAAGACAACTGATCCAGCACTAATCTCTGGTATGCCCCCAGTCAAAGGCCTCCAGTGAGATAAGCAGCCATCTCATTACAGGGGTTTCCAACCTGTGGTCCACAGACTCCTTACTTAATGGTATTGGTCCATGGCACAATAACAGGTTGGGAATCCCTGATCTACTACCACTCTCTAGCTTCTCCCATGAGGCCAATGTTAAACCTACGTTTACTGCCTCATCCTGAATGTCGGGCAACTGAACCTTCTTCACCACTCATACAGGACCTTGTCAAAGTCAGTATAGAGAACATTCATTGCCTTGCTGCCTTCAATTTCCTTTGTGACCACCTCGAAAAACTCTTAAGATTGGATAAACGTAATGCACCGTGCACAAAGCTAAGTTGACCATCTCTAATCAGATCCTGTCTGTCCAAATAGTTATATCCGGTCCCTTGGAATAGCTTCCAGTAACTTATCTACTACTGATGCCAGGTTCTATTATTTCCAGCTTATTCTTAGGGCCTTGCTTAAAAAACTATAAACAGTAGTTATATTTCAGTCTGTGGCTAAGAACATTTTAAATTCCTTTACTAGGCCCCTGCAATTTTAGCCTCCAACAAGGTCTGAGGGGACATCTTGTACAGTACTTAGTCACCCTAATTTTCCCCAAGGAGCAAGCACCTCCTCATCACCTCACTACAGTCCATGACCCCACTACTCTTTTGCCCAGTTCTGTCTACATCTCGAGTAAATACAGATGCAGAAAATCCATTTAAGATCTTCTCCATCTCATTCAGCTCCATGCATAAATGATCACACTGATTTTTCAAGTGGACCAATATTGTCCCTTGCGATCTTTTTCTTCTTAATGTACTATAGAAACTATTTATTCTCCTTCACTCTGTCTGTCAGAGCAACCTCGTATCATCTTTTAGCCTTCCTGATTTCCTTCGTGTTCTGTTGCATTTCTTATACTCAAGCACCTCATTTGTTCCTTGCTTTCCTACACTTGCTATGCACTTCCTCCTTAACCAGAGTGTCAATACCTCTCAAAATAAGGCTTCCTAAACCTGTTAGCCTTGTTTTTTTTATTCTAACGGGATCATTAAAAACTCTATTCTCAAAATTTCACTTTTGAATGCCTCCCACTTACCAAGCATACTTTTGCCAGAAAACAACCTATTGCAAACCACACCTGCTAGAACTCTTCTGAAGCCATCAAACGGTCTTTCTCCAATTTAGAATCTGAACCCAAGAACTGTCTTACCCTTCAGAATTATTTTGAAACTAATGGAATTATGATCACTAGATCCAGAGTGTTCCTTGACACACGCTTTTGTCACCTGCCCTGTCTTGTTCCCTATTAGGAGATTCAGTATTGCACTCCTCTCTAGTTAGGGTCTCTATATATAGATTAAGGAAATCAGCTATGAATGAATAGCATAGCAGACTTGATGGGACAAATAGCTTAATTCAGCTTTTGCTTCATGGTCTTGTGGAAGCTTTCTTGAACATATTTGACAACTCTACACTACCCAGTTCTTTTATGGTATGGGAGTCCCAGTCAATATGTGGAAAGTTTAAAATAAACTGCCAGCATAACCTTGTTTGTTGAAAATTTTCCATTTTCTACTGTAATGCTTTAAGCAGTTTTTGTCTGGTAAAATAGCTTAAATAAAATTATAAATCGTTTATAGAATGCTTTAAATTACAGTGCAACAATGATTAAATTAAGAAAAAAAATACCTGCACATTTTTTCCAGATGGATCCAAAGCTTCGCCCATCTTTCTCAGAAATAGTAAATGTGATAAAACAGATTATATCACAACTACAAGAAGAAGAAAAGAATAGAAGCATTAACAATGAAGAAAGTATGGAGACAAAGCCAATTAACCTACAAAAAAGTAAGCATGCCTTTTTAATTGGCAGACTTGTAAATTAAGCTTTTTTTGTTTCTTTCCTAGTCTCCAGGGGATGAAGTAAATAAAGGGTGGAACTGCTAGATGTCTGCAGATAATGCATCAGAAGTTCTGTTTACTGTCCCTGTTGAGAGTGATTTGTTGACATTGTTTTGTTGATTTCAAGTATCATATATAAAAAATTTTTGGATGCACAAAGTGGTTTATTTTCTTAAATGAACATCTCTTGAATTATAAACGCAAGACATTCTCCATATGCTGGGGATCTTGAGCAACAAAAAGTGCTGTTGGGACCCAGAAAGTCAGGTAGCATCTATGGAGGGGAATAAATGTTCAGTGTTTTGAGGCTGAGACCTTTCATCAGGACTGGAAACTTACAAACCTTTGACTCTCGTGCTTATCTTCTCTATACCTTGGTACTAGTAGCAATGCTATTCCTTCTCTCAGTTTCTGATATCTCCAGTGGGATTCTCCCACTCCGTATAAATTTTCCTCTCCTTCACCCCCATCTGCATTCCTTGGGGATCACTTTCTACACGAGTCCCTTGTCCACTTGTCCTCACTAATCTCTTTCCTGGTACTTATCCCTGCATTACATGCTATACGCACTCCTACACCTCTGTCATCACCATTCAGGTCCTCCAACAGTCCTTCCAGATGAGATGATACTTCACCTGTGAGTCCGTTGGGGTGATTTGTTATATTCACTGCTGTCAATGCAGGCTCCTCTACTTTGGTAAGACCCAGTGCAGGTTGGTGGACGGTTTTGTTGAGCATCTTCACTCTGTCTGCCACAAGTGGCAGTATCCCCGGTGGCCACCCATTTCAATTCGACCTCCCATTCCTATTCTAACCTCTGTCCATGACCACCTCTGTTGCCGTGATGAGGCCAAACCTGGGTTGGAGGCGCATCACCTCATATTTATTCCACCTGGGTAACCTCCAACTTTATGGTATGCACATGGATTTCTCTAACTTGCAGTAATCTCTTTCTCTTACAGTAATCCCCCTCATTCTGTTCTTCATTTTCGTTTTCCTCTTGTCCCTTCTCTTATCATCTACCCATCTTTTGAACTATCTTGCATATTCCTTAGCTGATGTGAGCCTTACATTTAGTGATAGGAAACTATTGGAGAAAATCCTAAGCAATAGGACTTTCATACATTTGGAAAGGTAATGTTTCAGGTATAGCCAGCATGGCCACAAAGGTGCATGGAAATCCTGCCTCACTAATTTGAGTATAGAGAATTCCATACTGGGTGGTAGACATTGTCTGTGTTGTCTTTTAGACATTGGACAAGGTCCTATATGGTAGACTGGTCCAGAAAGTTGGGATCCAAGATGAGCTGGTTAATTGAATCCAGACTTGGCTTGGTGAAAGGAGACAAGGTGGTGATGGAAAGATGCTGTTCTGATTGTAAGTCTGTGTCTAGAGGTTTTATGCAGGGATCAGTACTGGAACCTCTTGGTTTTAATATGGGATGTGAATGTAGGAGGAATAATTGTAAGTTTGTGGATGACCTGAAAATTGGTGGTGTGGTGGATAATAAAGGTTGTCCAATGATGGATCATGATAAAGATCAAATAAAAAGCATTTGCAGATTGAATTTAATTCTGACTGAGAAGTCATGGGGGTCAGGATGTTTACAGTAAATGGTAGGGTGCTAAGAAATCTTGATGAACAGAGGGACTTGGGGATTCAAGTCTATAGTTCTCTTTTAAGTTGCATTACGGTAGATAGAATGAAGAAGCCATCATCTTGCCTCACAAGGGGGGCGTAGTATTAAGGTGCTTCGAAGTAGCTACAGGAGGGATGTCAGAGGTAAATTTTTCAGAGAGTGGTGGGTGCATGGAATGCACTGTCAGAACGGTGGTGGAGGCGGATACAATAGGCTTTTAAGAGCCCCTTAGGTAGGTACATGGAGCTTAGAAATATAGAGGGCTATGTGGTAGAGAAATTCTAGGTAGTTTCTAGAGTAGGTTACGTGGTCGGCACAACCTAGTGGGCAGAAGGGCCTGTCATGTGCTGTAGATTTCTATGTTCTGTGTTCCATGGAAAACTTCCTGGAGTCCAACAAATTCTCAGAAATAATACAATAGCAAATAATGCAAACTGTTGGACCAGCAATGAATTGAAATTAACAACTCAATACACTCTCCAAAACTGAGCAAGAAGCACTCCATAACCAGCAAGGACGAGGACACTGTAATACTGCCAGCAGACAAAGGGATGCATGACAATCGTGCTAGACAAAGTTGACTATATCAGAAAGGCCAAAGAGTTACTTGGAGACACTGCCGTAGATTGACCAATTGACAATGATCCAACCTCAAATCTCGCCAGACATATCAACATAAGCTTATGCAAGCTGGAAGCTGCACAGGAAACAACTAAGCAGGGATGTCTCAGAATGAAGGCAGACAATGTGAATGTCACAAAATTCTACAGACTACTGAAGATCCACAAAGAAAGCATTCCCCTGTGACTTAGCATTTCACTACCATGAACCCCAGCCTACAAACTAGCCAAAGAACTATAGATGTGCTTGAGGCATCTTGTCACTCAATAGGACTATTAGGTTATCAATGCATGACGGTTTCCACAGAAGGTGCAGAGCATCTAGCTGGATGATGATAAAATAACGGTCTCATTTGATGTCAGTGCATTCTTTACACCAGTTGACCATTGCTGAAGTAAATGATAAATGAACTACTTTTTAAAAAAAGAACAAACGACCTAGATGATGAGACCCCAAAGTATATGCAAGCTACTTAACTTGTGTTTAGCAACATACTTCAAATTTAACAGACAACTCTACAAACAGCTGAAAGGAACACCAATGGGATCTCCTACATCTCGGCTCTTTGCAGAAGCTAGACTGTAAAAACTGGAGAGGACAGTATTACTAATTATCAGACCTAAACTGTGGGTGGACTATCTTGTTTGTCATAAATACAATCAGATAAGAGTCGCAAAACCGAATCAGCAACGTATTCAAGGATATTAGCATCACGGTGAGAATTGAAACAAATGATCAATTCCCTTTCCTAGACGTGCTGATCAGGAGGAATACGGATGGAATTTTGGAAACATCTGTTTAGTGGGAAAGGAATGAATGTAGACCAAATCCTCAATTGTCACAGCATTCACCCCAAATGGCAGAAACTAAGTTGTCTGAAAGCTATTCAACTGGGTGGAAACACATTGCAATAGCTCAAGACCTCAAGAAGAAAGAAGAAAATCACCATTTCAAAGTATTCACAGACAATTGGTTATCCAAAAAATCTTCATCAAAAGGTCTCTTGTCCAGAGAAGCAACTTTTTTAACTCCTGCTGAATAGAGAAGAAAGAGGCTTAACCCTACCATACATCAGGAATATTTCCAAAATGATGGCAAGACTGCTGCAACCACACAGAATAATAGCAGCATACAAACCCAACACAATCATCAAATGCTTGTTTGAAGCCCATAGATCCAACACCCATATGGTATATTACCCAAATGTAATATACCAAATCTGATGGGGAGACTACCTTAAACACTCTGTAAGATAGATGAGGGGAAAACTATCCACTGAAAGAACACATGATCCTGTGTCACTCATTCAGTACATGAAGGCCAAGAAGGACCAAGAGCCTGATTGAACTTCTTGAGGATGTGACTAAACACATTGATGAAGGAAGAGTAGTAGATGTAGTGTATATGGATTTCAGCAAGACATTTGAGAAGGTACCCCCTGCAAGGCTTATTGAGAAAGTAAGGAGGCATGGGATCCAAGGAGACATTATTTTATGAATCTAGAACTGGCTTGCCCACAGAAGGCAAAGAGTGGTTGTAGACAGGTCATATTCTGCATGGTGGTCAGTGACCAGTGGTGTGCCTCAGGGATCTGTTCTGGGACTCTTCATGATTTTTATAAATGACCTGGAAGAGGAAGTGGAGGGATGGATTAGTAAGTTTGCTGATGACACAAAGTTTGGTGGTGTCGTGGATAGTGTGGAGGGCTGTCAGAGGTTACAGCGGGACATTGATAGGATGCAAAACTGGGCTGAGAAGTGACAGATGGAGTTCAACCCAATAAGTGTGAAGTGGTTCATTTTGGTAGGTCAAATAGGATGGCAGAATATAGTATTAATGATAAGACTCTTGGCAGTGTGGAGGATCAGAGGGATCTTGGGCTCGGAGTCCATAGGACGCTCAAAGCAGCTGCACAGGTTGACTCTGTGGTTAAGAAGGTGTATGGTGTATTGGCCTTCATCAATCGTGGAATTGAATTTAGGAGCCCGGATGTAATGTTTCAGCTATATAGGACCCTGGTCAGATCCCACTTGGAGTACTGTGTTCAGTTGTGGTCGCCTCACTACATGAAGGATGTGGAAGCCATAGAAAGGGTGCAGAGGAGATTTAAAGGATGTTGCCTGGCTTGGGGAACGTGCCTTATGAGCATAGGTTGAGTGAACTCGGCCTTTTTTCTTTGGAGCAATGGAAGATGAGAGGTGACCTGATAGAAGTGTATAACATGATGAGAGGCATTGATCATGTGGATAGTCAGAGGCTTTTTCCCAGGGCTGAAATGGTTGCCACAAGAGGATGCAGGTTTAAGGTGCTAGCAAGTAGGAACAGAGGACATGTCAAGTAAGTTTTTTATGCAGAGAGTGGTGAGTGCGTGGAATGGGTCGCTGGCAACAGTGGTGGAGGCAGATACGATAGAGTCTTTTAACAGACTTTTGGATAGGTACATGGAGCTTAGAAAAATAGAGGGCTGTAGGTAAGTCTAGTAATTTCTAAGGTAGGGACATGTTCGGCACAACTTTGTGGGCTGAAGGGCCTGTATTGTGCTGTCGGTTTTCTATGTTTTAAGGACATGGATTCGTCTGGGAAACTACAAAAATCCTGGCAGAGGCATAAAACAAGAAATCAAGATAATTCTTAGAAGCTTGGTTCTCAACTGAAGACTCTATTAACAAGCATATTGAACTGAACACAATTTATGAACCTATGCATCTGTGGAATTGGGGCTGAGGGGTGAGCTGTTGGCACTTGAGGAGCCAACACTCACAATGACTGATAACCAGGGATACGGGCCAGCAGAGATGACTCAGTTGTCCATTTGGCCTGGACCCAGCGGAGACTAGTGGCTACCACAGTAGCCAACCAATCAGATCTAACATGTCGAACCACTATAAATGCGGACACTCAGTTGCGCACTGATGTCACCTCAACTGAAATGTTTGCAACCTAACCTCCAGGCTCGGCGAGTAAATCTAGAAAGCAGCCAACGCAAGCTACTGCTCTCCTCTTTCATTTCAAAGGCAGCATCTGCTGTGTATGCAACTGCCTGCCAGAAGAGGAATGGTATTGTTACAGTCACTACATTTAAGAATTGTTTAGGCAGGCACTTAAATAGGCAAGGCAGAGAAGGACCTAGTGTGAGCAAATGAATTTGCTGTACATGGACAAAAGTCAGGGTGGGCAGTGGACTTAAAGCATACACAGTAGTTATTCTCAGATTGACTTCAATAGCTTGGGATGGTGCTGTTGTCTTAGAAGCTCAACTTCAGTTCTAAGCTTGAATGCTGTCTATAGAACTTGCACATTCTCCCAGTGATCATGTGTGTTTCCCCTGGTGCTTTAGTTCCACCTATGTATCAAAGATCTTTTGGCTGGTAGGTTACAAGGCCTCTTAATTGTTTCTAGGGTAGGTGGTGGCAGGATAATTGGAAAGGTGATGTTGGCGTGGGATGTAAAAGGAAGAAGTAGAGTTTGTGTAAATGGGTGATTAATGGTCAGTATGGAACAGTGGGTCCATGTCTGATTGTAATGTATCAGGGTGAGAAATACAGTATATGGCTGAACTTTACATGACTTCTCACAGCGAAAATTGTTTCCCACAAATTTTTTTTTGCTGAAAGAAGGGAAAAGTAAAGACCCTTAATTAATCTTCTGATGCAAAGCATATCCATGAAAAGTTTGGCTGGGTTTGCCTTTGAAATTGTCCTTAGTCATCTGCTCAGGCACCATCAACTCAATTCATGTGAGCTGAACAGGTGTATAACTAAGTTAAGAAAGTTACTAGCATTTATTGGAATTGCAAGAGTTGTATCTTCTGAAGAAAGTGAAATAAAATCGCAGTGGTGTGCTCTTGTCATAGTTTATTACTGTCCCCCTTTTATATTTTATTGCCCTCTGCACTCACACCTCAATGAGGTCTGCACCTGCCCGCCACAATGCTGAGCTGTTCTGTTGCCTCTGTCTCCAAGCCCATTTCTTTGGTAAGGATTCTATTCCCGCACAGATGACCTATTATTCTGTCTTCAACCCACATCCTCTTCTTGGACAAGCTTGCTCTGGTCTACTGCCTGCTGTGGATCTTTTCATTTCTAACTGACAATGAGACATCAATTCCTGTCTTATTTGAATCTCACTCTCTCTGAAAGCACTGCCCTCCTACTCTCTCTCCACATCAATCCCAATTTCATAAGCAAATCTGCAGACAAGGATGGTGATGTTGCGGTCTGGGGGACTGACATCTACCATGCAGAGGCCAGGCAGTATCCTCTTGCTTACCCCTTGAAGAGGACCCCACTAATGGAGCATTCGGCCATTGTCTTCTGCACCATCACCAACCTCAGCAACTCTGGAGATCTCCCATCAACTGCCATTAATCTCATAGTTCCCTTACCCTGCACTGCTTGTTCCTACCTCCTACCAAGATCCATAAACATGAATATCTGGGTAGGCCTGTTATTTCTGCCTGCTCCTTGCCCCACTGCTTACCTCAACTCCATTTTGCCCCCTTGGTTCAGTCCTTTCCTATCTACATCAGTGACACTTCACACACACTGTCTTCAATCACTGTTCCCTGGCCCAAATCACCTCATTTTTCACTGAAGATGTCCAGTCTTATACTCATCAGGAAGGCCTTAAACCTCTTTTTTTTTCTAGACAATAAGCCTAACTTGCCCCTCCACCAACATCCTCCATCTGGCTGTACTGGTCCTTGCCCTCAACTTCTTTCAGCTCCTCCCACTTTCTCCAAACTCAAGCTGTAGCCATAGGCACCTGCATGGCCTCCAGCTATGCCTGCCTTTTAGATGGCTTTGTGGAGAGGTTAAGATCTCCCTCTCTTAACATAGGTGACTGCATTGTTGCTTCCTGCACTGATGCTGAGCTCTATTTAATCAACTTTACCTCAAAATTCCAATCTGTCCTCAAATTTACTTGTGGTCCATCTGATATTCTCCTTTTTCAATCTGTCTCTAACTTTTCTAAACTTACTGACCCTCTTAAATAACTTGACTAAACCTCCTTCCACCCTGTCACTTGTAAAAATTCTATTCCCTTTTCTCGGTTCCTCCATCTCTGCTGCTTCTCTTCTGAGGATGAGACTTCTCATTCTAGAACATTTGAGATGCCCTCCTTCAAAGAACAGGGTCTCTCCCCCCCCCCCCCCTTTACCATTAATGCTGTTCTTACCTGCATCTCTGTTTCCTGGACGTATGCCCTTGTCCCATTTTTCTGCTGTCATAACAGGATAGTGTTCTCCTTGTCCTTGACCATCTTCCTACAAGCCTCTGGATCTACCACATCATTCTGTGCACCTTTCACCATCTTCAACGGGATCTAGCCACCAAACACATCTTCCTCCCACTTTCTGCTTTCATTATGGATCACTCTGTACATGACTCCCAAGCGCTCACAACCCTCCCCACTGATTTCTATCCTGGCACTTACCATTGCAAGCATGCAGGTTTCTTGGTGGCCACCCATTTTAATTCAACTTCCCATTCTGACATGATCATCAATTTCTCTAACTTCTGGTAACTTCTCTTTTTCCCCTTCCTATTATTCCATTCCCCGTTCTGGTTCCCCTCTATCACTTCTCTTTACCTGCTCATCACCTCCCTCTGGTCCCTCCACCTCCTTCCCTTTCTCCCATGGTTCACTCACCTGCCAGCTCCATTTCCTGGATGTATGCCCTTTACCACATTTTCCTGTTGCCATAATGGATACAGTTTTCCTTGTCCTTAGCTATCAGCCTTCCCTCCTTCCACCACCTTCCTCCTCCTTTTCCAGCCATAATGAAGAGGGATCAGCTTGAAATGTCGACTGTTTATTCCTCTCCATAGTTGCTGTCTGACCTGCTAACTATCTCCAGCATTTTTTTGTATTTTGTTTAGAGACAAGTGGTTTTGCTTTGTCTTCATTTGCACTGAGATTAAGAAAATTAATGAGAGAAACAGGTTCTTTATCATGTTCTTGCTGCCAGGTGCAGCTTTGTAATGTAAATGTGATTGTTGAAGGGGAGAAATACTAGTTTGGTGGTTCTCCAGTACTCGTCTGTATCACTGATGAGAAATAGAACATTTGACGCTGCTTTTTTAAAAATCCCTGTATATTGGACTGGTGATGGTTTAAACATTACTAAAATGAATAGACTTTATCCAATGTTGGGGGCATCTAGAGTTTTAAATAATTTGCAAATATAAATCATGGTACAAAGATCAGGTTCAATCAACTCTGCCCTAATGATTTGCTTGAACTGATTTTATTCCCTTCTTTGTTCACAATCTTTCCAATGTACTTTGTTTAGATAATTGTTTGTTTGTACTGTGACCCCAAAGCACTGGGAAGGCAAGTGGGCAGTAGTTAATTTCAATCTCAAGCTTTTTAAAATGTGATTATTGAAATATTGCTTCATGAAGATAGGATATTAGCATACTGTGTCTGCCACCAAAATGATTGGTTGGGTCCTGTTCCCAGATATTAAATGATTTCTTTCACCACCCCACCCCAGTCTGAGCCCTCACCTAGTTGTGATTTTAATATCAATAATTATGATTGTTTGGGTTTGAATTTAGATTGTGAAGAAATGTATTTTTGCCTTCAAAACTTGCATTTTTCTTTTTTAAAGGCATGTAGTATAGTTATGCAGCAGCTGGATGTATATAATATTTTAATATCACCATTTACAACCCTGAGATTTCCTTTCTTGTGGGCATTCACAATAAATACAAGAAACACAATAGATTCCACGAAGAGACCGCAACCAACAGAATGGACAAACTACCAGTGTGCAAAAGACACATTCTGCAAATACAAAAAGAAGAAAACAACGGAAAAAATAATAATATAAAATAAATAACCAAATATTGTGGAAATGAGTTGTGGAGTCCTTGAAAGTGAGTCTGTTGGTTGTGGGAAAAGTTCAATAAAGAGATGAGTGAAGTTATCCCATCAGATTCAAGAGACTGATGGTTGAGTGGTAATTGCTTCTAAACCTGGTGATGTGAGTCCTGAGGCTCCTGTACCTCTTTCCTGTTGCCCTCGGTGGTGGGGGTCCTCGATGGATACTGCTTTCCTGTGACAGTGCTCCGTGTAGATGTGGTCAGTGGTGGGGAGGGTTTTACCTGTGATTGACTGAGCTGTATCCACTACTTTTGGAGGCTTTTTTATTCAAGGGCAGAAGTGCTGTTGTGCTTTTTTTTTTGCTTAATAGTTCTTGCATGCTGGACCCAGGACAGATCCACTGAAATGATAACACAAGGAATTTTTAAGTTCCTGACCAACTCCACCTCTGATCACTGGTTGAAGACTGACTCGCGAACCCTCAGTTTCCTCCTCAAGATGTCAATAATCAGCTCCTTGATTTAACTGACACTGAGTGAGAGGTGGTTGTTGTGGCAGCACTTGGCCAGGTTTTCAGTCTCCCTCCTAAATGCTGATTTGTCACCCCTCCTTTGATTTGACTAACAATAGTGGTGTTGTGAGCAAACTTAAATATGATATTGAAGCTGTGCTTAGCCTCACAGAAATAAATATAAAGCAAGTAGAAGTAGAGCAGGGGGCTAAGCACACAGCCTTGCACACCTGTGCTATGATGATTGTGGAGGAGATGTTGTTGCCAATCTGAACTGACTGGGATCTGCAAGCGAGGAAATCAAGGATCTATTTGTACAAGGAGGTATTGTGACCTAGGTGTTGAAGCTTGTTGATTAGTTTTGAGAGGATGATAGTATTGAATGCCAAGCTGTAATCAATGCAGAATATCCCGATGTATGCATCTTCACTGTCTAGATGTTCCGGTGTTGAGCGGAGTGCCAATGAAATGGCATTTGCTGTTGACCTGTTGTGACGGTAGGCAAATAAGCGTGACCGTAAGTCACTTCTTAGAGAAGTTGATGTGTTTCATCATCAAACTCTCAAAGCACTTCATCACAGTGGATGTAAATGCTACTGGATGATAGTCATTGAGACAGGTTACCACATTTTTCTCAGATACCGATCAACCTTCTATCAGCTTGAACCAGTCTGGCCATTCTCCTCTGACACCTCTCATTAGCAAGGCATTTTTGGCTACAGAACTGCTGCTCACTTTTTTTGTGTGTGTTTTTTTTTTTTTTGCACCATTCTCTGTAAACTCAATCGTTGCACACAGAAATCCCAGGACATCAGCAGTTTCTGACATACTTAGACAACCCATCTGGTACCAGTAATCATTCCATGGTCAAAGTCACTTTGATCACATTTCCTTCCCATTCTGATGTTTGGTCTGAACAACAACTGAACCTCTTGACCATGTCTGTGTGCTTTTATGCATTGAGTTGCTGTCATATGATTGGCTGATTAGATATGTCCTTTAACAAGCAGGTGTACCTAATAAAGTGGCAATTGAGTGTACTTAAAGTTGACCTGCCATGAAATTTTGGATGTACCAGCACTGTTTTATTTTTACTTAATTTTACTCAATGTTTATCTGGATTGCTCATGGTTAAACTGGAGAAACCTTTAATAAACTGACAAGAGGACTGTTAACATTTCTTTTAGTAGTGTTGCTGTCTTCTGGTTTTATGCAAAGTAGCCCAGTCCTTGTGGCTTAGAAATATTATTAGCAAGTATTGCAGGTTTAAATTTCTTTAAGTTGTAAATTGGTTGTAATGTTCTTATTTTGTGATCATTTATAGGTGCTGGGGAGAAAGGACAAGCAATAAAAAGATGCAGTCCTCTGGCATTTCCAAGTGATAAGATTCCACCCAAATCGCCTCGGCCACGTCGTAATATATGGCTTTCTCGCAGTCAGTCTGATTTCTTTACCCGAAAAGTTAGTCGGAAGATAAATGTCCAAGATCCATACTATACTCCTAGCAAGGGAACTTCACACAAAATTAATCCTTTCATTGCAAGGCAGGACTTGAAAGGTGGAAAAATAAAATTTGTAGACACACCAAGTAAATCGGTAATATCTCTAGCATTTGACCTGCCTTCACCTGATTCTACAGACTGCTCGTTCATTTCAACAACCCAAGCCAAACAGTACCTTACTGGGGATTTTCAGGAAACTCTTGTCCCTGAGCGACGATATCGATCCCTTCCAGTTTCACCTGATTTGCCAACAAAAGAATGTCATAGTTTTGGGCCCTTTTCATTAACATTGGGGAAATGCGACCCATTGCAATTGGGAACAGATGTGAAACAGAAAGTGTTGAACACTTCCAAATATTCTGTTTTGGAGATTCCACCATTTAAACAGAAACTTCCAATTCAGCAGTCTCCCTCATCAGAACAGGTTGATGCAATGGACTGTTCAGGAACTGAAGACCTACCGGATGGAAATGACCTATGTACAGAGCGTAGGACACAACTAAATACCTTAAAAACTAAAGAAAGCTACAGTCTTTGTGTTCCAGAGAGCTTGAATTCTAATTGTATAACAGGAGGCAATGAGCCAAATTTAAATGGTACATCTTGCGGCAACTGGAATAGCTCAATTTCCAGTGAAGAAGTGAAGGAGCGAGAAATGCAGAGGGACATGTCAAAATTAGCAATACCAGAACACAAGTCATGTTTTAGTGTCAGTATTGCACTGGAGCGAGATGAAATAGACCCAGGTAATTGTGCTGAAGCATCTGACATAGAAGGGCATTCCTCTGTGGTGCTGACTCCATGCATGAATTCAAATCCTTGCCACCTTCAGTCAAAATGCAATATTTGAAGAAACATTCATAAATTGTATTGGTTTCTTTTAACAACTTTTTTCTGCTTGGTTTAAAAAAAATCCAGTTATTTTCATTTGGTCAGGAATGATATGAAAGTCTAGAATTCCAAAGCTCTTTTCAAACTTTGAGGTGCAGGTACCATGGATCACAGTCCATTCTGATGAATCATTTGATATTTGGTGATTGGCCAGTATTATAAATTGACTTATTTGGGTAAACCTTTTGCATCTTATTTCTAATTGATTAAAATGTTTTATGGAAGTAGCTTTATAAACCAGCCAAAGGTAACTTCTACTAAATATCTACCTGCATGCAATATGTACCCCAGCGCCTTTCAGTATTTGTGAGGTATCAGTTTGATGACTAGTTTTCCTCAGCTTGTAAACAAGTAAAATATTTTCCATTTTCCTCGAATGGAAATGATTCGTTGCATCATCTATGGTCTTTAATAGCTGGACTTGCAGTTAAAATTTTCTGGGATATTTATTGGAAAAATAACCAACTTTTTATTTGTGGGCTAGTCTGAGATTGCTCTCAGAAAATTACACCTATACTTTACGAATTATTTAAAAATCTATTTCATTGTATTTTCATGTTTCTACATATACCTGTGCAAAGTAAGATTACTGTGTTATCTTTTAAGGATGGTAAGATTACTGTGTTACCTTGTAAGGATAGCCTGCAAATCCAAGGGTACCAGTACACAGTAAACCATGTTTATCAATACTTTGTGTCCACATCAATGATGTAATTTTTGACTAAATTTAAGTTGTACTCAAATTAACAAGGTGGACCATAAAGATTTCTTACTACAAGAAAAGCACTTCATCACTTTCCTATAGCTTGAAAAGATGTTACTACTGTATATTTTGTATTTCAACCTGGACTACTGTAACAGAGTTGGATGTATTGCCACAAGGTGCCATGTCTGTAATCATTTATGATGGGTCAACTCACAGGAATAGTGCAAAGATTTTCAAGTTTGCAGAAAAAATTGGTGTATTTATCTTTTACTGTGCAATCAATTCCATTATTTTGAGATTTTGTTCAAATTAGCTTTCTTTTCTTGATCTCAAAAAATGTGAACTCTTTCGTATTTCTTTGTAATGGCTGTTATGCCATGATTTAAGTGTAGATTTTGTATTTTCTGCTTCCTCTTATCGAGATGCATACTACTACTCCTTGTGGAGAATGCTTTTTATTTAATCAGTTAGTTAAGGTTTTAATAATGGATGTGAATTACAGAATTTTTATTTTTACATCTTTGTTTAACCGAAGTCTGGATTTAATCTCGATTGGAAATATTAAGGTAAATTAGACCGTATAATTTGCACCTTAACTAATGGTAAAGTTACCTCAGTTTATCTTGACCATTTTTCAAACTTATTCCGGATTTTCCTACTATGCATTTTATTGTATTGTTGATAATCTGTCAATTTGTACCCCCAATCGAATTTGATGTAGTCAACAGATGCGCAATATGTTGCTGGGTATTTAGACCCATCAAATTAAATTAATTGATTAGCATTTGCTTCAAATTTTCTTTAAATTGCATTATTTTAGTTTTACGTTTTTATGTATGTTTATTTATTTTCTTGTGATTTTGGCCAGTTTTCTTTTGAATAACATCCAGTTTGACCATCCAAGTTACAGTATTATGGTGAAGACAATTGTGTTAATCAAATTGCACCATTTTCTTAATGCTATCTAGTTTTTAATTAAAACTGAAGTGCATTTGAATCCTACATTAATTTGGCTAGCTGCGTTATTTGCATTGAGGCCTGTTTGATTTAGAAATTCCCTTAGAGTTTTCTTGTTTTTTTTCCTCTTTGAATGTGCTATTGGGATTCCTTGATGGGATGAATTGTTAAATCTTGAATTTGGTTCCTGAACTTCTTTTATATAAAAAAAAAAATAATAATAATCTTGGTGACATTTTTCTATTTTCTGTGCCAGAAGCGTGCAAGCAATGCATAATTCTATAGAGAAAATGACTTGCATTCACTTTGAGGCGTGACCCATGTAATCTAATACCAGAATAGAAAAAGTCCTTCCTGGTTTCTGCTCAGTTTATCATTTCTCCCCATGAAGATGTTAAAAATAAGTTGCACTACATAATTTTGTTCTAACTATTAAGATTGAAATCTTGGGTGAGAGTGTAAGTCCTGCATAAGTGTTTTTAGCGGAGATTATCTTGTACTGTACTTTAATGAGCTTTACTTTGAAGGTGGTAACACATTGCTTGACATCATCTTTGACCACCAATTGGCCATGGTTTGGGTTACTGTTATAATGTTAATTTGTTCAAGTGACAATCCATGTGATTTTGTATTTCTAAACTAGAATACCTCTTTCTTTTGGTTTGGTTAAACTTTGTGTTGATTCTTTCTACTTAGTTTTAGTTTCACACACTGTTTAACAGACAAATTAATTACTGATACCAAGTGGACAGAAATACAACATACTGATTTATAACCATCCAAATCAACAATGGGGGGGGGGGGGTGGTGGAAGTTGCACAGCAAAAACATAAACTGTTTTTTCTTTGGAAATGATAAATATTTTGGATCATAATATTGGATATGGTCAGCAGGTTGGGTTGGATCTGTGGAAAGAGTTGAATCACAGAGCTGATATATTAATGGTTTCTCTTTTTGCAGGTACTCCTTGACCTGCTGATTGCTTTTGGTTGGATCTTCAGCATCTACAGTTTCATTAATTTTTTTTTGGTGGAACTGAGATTGCTGTACCAATCATACTTGACCCTCTTTAACAAATGCAGCTCCCCATCTCCCTCAATCATTGGATCCCATTCTGTAGTCACTATTATATCAATTCAAGAAATTATACAGAAATTTGAGTGTAAGGAGTTCCTTATTTTGATTTGAACTGTCAAAATTTTACAACTTTCCATTTCTGAATTGAGTATTCTTGCTATTTTGCATTCTCTAAATAGAATCAGGTATTAAAGGACAGAAAACTAGTGGGATTGCATTTTAAATCCAATTCTGTTTTTCTTTAATCTATGTACAGCCAAATATAGCTTATTTAGTGCTATTTTGAGTTGCTCTTTACCAAAATTTGTCTATCACATGGCTGTAACTGAGCAGAAAACAAGTAGTTTTAGGAATAGTTTGTCGAGTAACATCCTCCAGAAAGTCTTGTTTCTGAATGTGATTTGGTTATTAAAGTAACTAGGAGCAGAATGATGTGAAAAGAAGCTGGGACTCGCCTTGCTACTTGCAGAAAATAGGGGTTATATAAGATTGCATATAATTAACGTACGTTATTTTCAAATTTCTGCCTACCAGCTATTTTCTCAGTAGCGCTATGGAGAAATCTGAGTACCCTTTTAGCGTGCAGTACTGTGATTTATCCCATGGCTGCAAGAAAATCTGCAAGCTTCTGAACTATTCAAATTAGTGGTTTTAAAAAAAGGTTTCAGAAATTATTCAACTTTTTTCTATAGATTTCATTGCTTTTCATTTAATGGTTAACTACCTTCATTTCTGAACTTATGCTAATTCTTGTACTGAGGTGTGGATTACATTTTTAATTGGGTGTTTTCGTATTTTTGAGCTGCTTTCATAACCCTGCTTTTGCTACATTTACATGGATCCTTAAAGTATAACTAGTTAGCTGTACTTGGGACCCTCCATATAGGAGATCTGGAACATGCACTGTGAAACCATATATCAACATTTCAAATGAAAATAGGAAGATGGAGGAGAATATTGACCAATAGTCTACTATGTGGCTGTGGGCTTTGCAGGCAACTTTAGATGAAGTGTAAGTTCGAATAACTAAAACACACACACAGTTTTGAGAAGCATAATGGCCTGATCTAAAATAGTCAGGTAGTCCAATGAGCTTGATGTGCCCAGAAGACTATTTTTCTTTAAGTAGAATTTCATAAATTTTCAAACTAATAAGCACCCAGCATAGTGCTGTGTCTGGAACCTCCTAAAAGATGCTGTGAAACCTGTATTTTCTGTGGGTAGAGAGGAAACTACTTTTCTCAGAAGCTTTATCCACCACTTCAAATTGACAGGCAAGTCCATCAATTTTCGACTCTAATTCAAGGTTATTTAAGTCATGATTTGAAAACCACTTATTGGAAAAGTTGTAAATGAGAAGTACTTTTGATCACAGCTACTGCTTGGATGAATGACTTGTTTTCATGCAGCAGGATTTTTGTCTATGCTGATTGAGGATAAATGGTTTTGTGGTTTGTGAACTTACCAGTTAAATGTATATATAACATGCATTGGGCATTATTTTTGGAAATGCATTCTTTTCTAAAATTGTTTGGCAAATTGGGGAAACAATTTTGGCAATAAAACTTATTGAAAAATTCAAACATTTTGAAATCAGTTTCTTAAAATTTTAAATTCTTAATTCTAGATTTTATTGTCACGGTTTAGATAGAATTGTTACTTGAACTCCATTTGAAAATGTTTGCAAAGGACTTTGATTATCAATTGGTCTTCCATTAAGGAATTTTTCACTGTGATACTTTTATTAGCAAATACATTTAAGTGGGAAAAAATTAAGTTGTACTTGATAGTTTGCTATTTGATAATTAATTACCCTCACATTTTTCAGAGTGGGGGAAATATAACGTATTTAAGCAACTAATGTTTGCATTTCCATCATTTGAATAACTTCCTGGCTGTGCTTTTATGATGAATTAATCTGGAATTTTCAGGGAAACTCCAGGCTCCAAATAGCTATTCAATGCAGCTAAAGCTATTTTATTAAATGTCTAACAAATGTGATTTCATCTGAAAATTTAAGCTTATTGTAGAACAGTAAATGGGCTCTGGGTACTTTATAGTTCGTCTTATTTGTTGAAATTGTATGAAAATGGAGAACACCACACCATACTAATGGAATTCTCATCTTTATCAGACTACAAAGCAACCATTAGTAGACGTGGAATTCGTTTGTTTATGGAGTCTTGATTTCAAAAAACTGTTGGTGTTTGGCTCAATGTACAGTAATCAGCACAGAGCCAACTAATTGCTTTTGCTGATCATTAGTTCTAGAATGACAAGCGAGGTATGTATTCAGTCAACTAAGGTTATTTGGAGTCTGTAATTTCCATCTGCTGCAGTCATCTTGGATCTTTGGGGGGGGGGAAGATTTAAAAAAAACTATTTGCTTGTTTGAAGAACAAATCAATCTGGCAACAAAATGTAACATTCTTATAAGGACATTGGATTTGGAAAATAAAAGTCTACTTTGAATCATAACAGAACCAAATTTAAATATTTTCTAGAGGCAAATCGTGCTTTGGGGAACTATGTAGGTTTTGCTGTTTTTATTAATGAGCTGTACAGGCTGTTGAAAGCCTGCTAGAGACTTGGTAAAATTATTTTTGTAATAATTATGGAAAAGATAGACTTAATTATTTGGTATATTTACCACTGCAAATGATCTAGTTGTACTGGAAGGTCTTTAAATGAAGTACTGTACAAATTGTAATTTTGTAAGAATTGCTACAAAGTAATTTTGCCCTTGTACATATTTGGATTTATTTGGTCACATGGGTTGTATTATGAAAAATGAATCCCTGTGAAGAATGGAGTATCAACTGATGCTGTGGAAATCCAACCCACAAGTGTTGACATTGAATAGCAATATTGTGAATTTGTTCATTAATCAAACTTAATTGTACATTTTCCAAAAAGTTGTTTAATTACAATGGTACATTGAATAAATGACTGGAGATCTGTGGTTGCAAAAAGAAGACACGTGGTTGTATAATGTCTGTAAGTCGGAATGTGAAATGAAGTGATCCTTTCCAATTTTTTAAGAAAAAATTCAGAAATGACTTCTAATGACTCAGCAATTATGAAACTGTTGGTTCTAAGAAATGTTAAATTGGGGAAGTCTGCGAAAAGGATGTTCTCCGATAGAAACTTGAAAGCTGTTTTGTGTCTACTTGTGGAGTCATTGATTAAATTTAGAATGTAATCTCTTGTTTCAATACATCTCATGACCATTTTTGTACAGTACTATGCAAAAGTCTTAGGCACCCTAGATTTTTTTTAATGGTTTCAGATGGTACAGCCTCCAAGAGCCCTGATTTCAACACCAGAGTCTGTCTGGAATTACCTTGATAGACAGAAGTAAGTGAAGCAGCAAAAGTCTGTGGAACCACTGTGGCAAGTTCTCCAAGATACTTGGAACAATGTAACAGCCAATTTTTCGTATAAAACTGCATGAGTGTATCAGAGATTTGATGCAGATTTGAAGGCAAAGTGTGGTCACACCAAATAGTGACTTAAATTAGTTTTTTTAAAAACTGTTTACTGCTCTTTCTTTATAATTTTGATTATTTTGTAAGTACCTAAGACTTTTGCACAGTACTGTATCATTTACTTTGAGATATGCAAGTTTAAATGTTGACCTATGATTATCCTTTTAATGGTTTCTATTAGACACTTAAATAACTAGATTGTTTGCACTTGTAATAATGCCTTTACATTGTCACTACATTTTATGCAATTTTTTGCAATGGGAAGAAAATGTTTATTGTAGATCTATTTTCATATTTATGAAAGTATTTGATGTCTTAAAATTCAGAACTCTATAATAAAAAGCTTTAAATTAAAGTGAAAAATTTGTTTCTATTATGGTTTCCAGCAATTGAGGCCATTTCTCAGTCACAAGTAGTGAAAAGGTGATGGACATGACATGCTAAATTTTTTATTTCACATTTCTTTGAATTACTACTCTTACATTAGATCTGGGCAAATTGTATACACGTTATACCAAATTATCTATAAAACAATATGCTGCTTTCATCAGAAGTGGAGGACATATCTTCAAAGTTACCCATGGTTGAGGAAATGCACATGATCCTAGATCAAATTTATGCCTCATGTTCCTAACAGTGAGCATTTTTGCACATTTGCCAAAAATATCCCCTGGCAAATGTTCAGGGGATATTTGTATGGGGTTCTGCATAGATACATTCCAATGAGACAGGGAAAGGATGGTAGTGTACAGGAACTGTGGTGTACAAAGGCTGTTGTAAATCTAGTCCAGAGGAAAAGAGCTTACGAAATGTTTAAAAAAAAAACTAGGTAATGATAGAGATCTAGAAGATTATAAGGCTAGCAGGAAGGAGCTTACAAATGAAATTAGGAGAGCCAGAAGGGGCCATGAGAAGGTCTTAGACAGGATTAAGGAAAACCCCAAGGCATTCTACAAGTATGTGAAGAGCAAGAGGATAAGGTTGAAGAGAATAGTACCAATCAAGTGTGACAGTGGAAAAGTGTGTATGGAACCGGGGGAGATAGCAGAGGTACTTAATAGTTTGCTTCAGTATTCACTATGGAAAAGGATCTTGACCATTGTAGTGATGACTTGCAGTGGACTGAAAAGCTTGAGCGTGTAGATTTTAAGAAAGAGGATGTGCTGGAGCTTTTGGAGAGCATCAAGTTGGATAAGTCACCGGGACCGGACATGAGCTACCCCAGGCTACTGTGGGAAGCGAGAGGAGATTGCTGAGCCTCTGGCGATGATCTTTGCATCAATGACAATGGGAGAGGTTCTGGAGGATTGGAGGGTTGTGGATGTTGTTCCCTTATTCAAGAAAGGGAGTAGGGATAGCCCAGGAAATTATAGGCCAGTGAGTATTACCTTAGTTGGTAAGTTGATGGAGAAGATCCTGAGGGGCAGGATTTATGAACATTTGAAAAGGCATAATATGATTAGGAATAGTCAGCATGGCTTTGTCAAAGGCAGGTTGTGCCTTATGAGCCTGATTGAATTTTTTGAAGATGTGATTAAACACATTGATGAAGGAAGAGTAGTAGATGTAGTGTATATGGATTTCAGCAAGGCATTTGATAAGCTACCACATGCAAGGCTTATTGTGAAAGTAAGGAAGCTTAGGGTCCAAGGGGACATTGCTTTGTGGATCCAGAACTGGCTTGCCCACAGAAGGCAAAGAGTGGTTGTAGGCTGGTCATATTCTGCATGGTGGCCAGTGACCAGTGGTGTGCCTCAGGGATCTGTTCTGGGACCCTTACTCTGTGATTTTTATAAATGACCTGGATGAGGAAGTGGAGGGATGGGTTAGTGAGTTTGCTGATGACACCAAGGTTGGGGGTGTTGTGGATAGTGTGGAGGGCTGTCAGAGGTTACAGCGGGACATTGATAGGATGCAAAACTGGGCTGAGAAGTAACGGATGGAGTTCAACCCAATGAGTGTGAAGTGGTTCATTTTGGTAGGTCAAATAGGATGGCAGGATATAGCATTAATGGCAAGACTCTTGGCAGTGTGTAGGATCAGGGGGATCTTGGGGTCTGAGTCCATAGGACACTCAAAGTTGCTACACATGTTGGCTCTGTGGTTAAGGCATACAGTGCATTGGCCTTCATCAATCGTGGGATTGAGTTTAAGAGCTGAGAGGTAATGTTATTTAGGTCCCTGGTCAGATCCCACTTGGAGTACTGTGCTCAATCTGGTTGCCTCACTACAGGAAGGACATGGAAACCATAGAAAGGGTGCAGAGGAATTTTACAAGGATGTTGGGAAACATGCCTTATGAGAATAGGTTGAGTGAACTTGGCCTTTTCTTCTTCAAACAACGGAGGATGAGAGGTGACCTGCCAGAGGTGCACAAGATAATGAGAGGCTTTTTCCCAGGGCTGAAATGACTAGCATGAGAGGGTATAGCTTTAAGGTGCTTGGAATTTATTGTAGAGTAGATGTCGGGTAAGTTTTTATTTTATGCAGTAAGTGGTGAGTGTGTGGATTGGGCTGCCAGTGGAAACAATAGGGTCTTTTTAGAGACTCCTGGATGAAAACATGGAGCTTAGAAAAATAGAGGGCTGTGGGTAAGCCCAGGTAGTTCTAAGTAAGGACATGTTCAGCTCAAGGGCCTGTATTGTATGTTTTCCAAGTTTCTATTTTTTTCAACGTAACCACCACTGCTTGATAATTAACAATACAATCTTGAGTTACCATTAACTAGCTTGTATGAATGTGGCTAATTATTTTGTGGCATACTTTACCTTGTGAATGAAATATTTCCACCATATAACCCACAAAGGATGATTGAATTCCCCAGCAAAGTTCATCTCTGATGTTGTGACCTTTAGAGCAGCCTACTCGAGCCACATGCCATCTACCTCCTCCACATGAGGCATAACCAATACTAAATGATACGATACCAACATACAGGCTGGATTGTCCTTGTTTAAGCTTCACAATAGCCTGATTTAGGAATAACTATTGCTTCATGTCGAGTACAAATTTGGAGTAAGGATTTGAGGAAATTACTTACTCACTTAAATTTTAAAAATACTGCTCTTTAACCTATATCAAAGAAATACAATGCGATTTTTTAATTACAGGAAAAGTGCTTTATGATCAAATGACTTCAAAAACACATACAATGCTGGAAATCCAGAGCAATACACACAAAATACTGAGGAACCCTTGGTCAAACACAACTCTATTCCTCTGCATAGACGCTGCTTGACCTGCTGAGTTTCTCCATTGTGTTTTGCTCCCAAATGCTTTCAAGGTGGATAAAGTTATTAAAAAAGCTACTCAAACAGCAAGCAATGGCCTGTGTGCAATATAAATAACTGGAAGATTAAATCTTTAAATTAATATCCAGAGTACCTCAAAGAAAAAGGCAGTCTATTGATACTTAAGCTTTATCAAATTTCAATTTGAGGCTGTACTATTCATCACTTTCCAAATAAAAGTGAAAGAATTGTGATATTTGCTTAGACCAGATATTTTAAAGTTAACTATCTCATTTTTTTTTTAGAAATTTACCATTTACTTTAAACAAGACCATAAAAGGAAACGAGTGTTTTGGAAATCATTTATTTCTAAAACTATTTGCCATAAACTTTGTGGCCCAGATCTCAATGTTTGCCCCACACCAATTCAATCTTAGCCTTGTGAGCTTTTGAAGATTTTGAAAAAGAACTTTTAGAAATCTGTAAGGGTATGGATTTCCCACTCAGATAAAGTTTATTACGGCAGTCTGGGAGCCAAGGATCTGTGGCTGTGCTATTTTCGTTATTTTTCCACATCATAATATAAGCCATTATAAATCCAGTCATGAATGCATCAAATCCAGCACGGTGCGTACCTCCATCACATTTTTCCATTTTGTTCCTTTCCACAGTTTCATTTGCTGAACACATTTGATTCCCAGGATTATTTTCCTTTTTACTGTTGCTTAAGTACTGCATATCTGTTCCTGAACAGTGATCATCTTCAGTGTTCTTTTCATGAATGGAGCCATTGGAAGCTTGTACATCACTTAAAAGCTTTGCCTGAACCTCTCCAGTGTCCATTTTTTCTGGTTGCTCATTGCTACTGCCACACAGCAACTTTTGTGGAGGGCCATCGTTAGGAGTCACATTATCTATTGACTCTGGTTCCACAGCACTATCACTCAAATCCACTGCCTGCTGCTTCCGTCGTCTTCTGGCCTTTCTCCTCTTTCTTTTAACATCCTTGATCTGTTCATCTTCGTCAATGATGAGGTCAATATTGTGTGACAGCGTGCATTTCATTCCATTACGACACCATCCATAAGCCTTTAAAAAGACATCATAAGAACATTAACAACAGAAAGTCTGCAGATGCTGGAAATCTAAACACACACAAAATGCTGGAGGAACTCATCAGGCCAGCTAGCATCTAGGAAAAGAATATAGTCTACCTTTACATCGTGTGTGTTGCTCACGAGAACATTAACATTAGTAGACTACTTGGCTCTGTTTTACCCAACTTAAGTGTCTGACTTTGTACCTCAGTGTTGCTTTCCTATACTAACCAAATTAGATCAAAAATAATCTGATCTGTCTTGACTTTACTCACTGAGCCTTCATCAGTACAGAATTCCAAACACAGTAAAGAAATTTCTCATTTTGTTTTTGCATGGCCAAGGCCTTATTCTGAGGCCTGACTTCAATGGCAGAGAGTGCAACCTTTAGAAACAATATCCCGCCATCAAACTGCATAATTTATTAAGCTTCAATGAGACCATCTTGTTCTGGAGAATTTGGTGTTGAATAGTCAAGTTCTCCTCACAAAACAACCACTTCCACCCCAGTGGTGTCACAGGAGTTGCCAGTGTTGAGCTCAATGTGGGACTGCATTAGGAACTCCAGCTTCAGTTTTTCTTGCAGTTTACTCTTGAAGCCTTCCCTAAAGGGTGGGTATATCAACAAGGCAGTTGAGGTTGAGATCAGAATTTTCCTTCTAGATGAGCTGCCAACCCCCATCTACCTGAAGCAACTGGTTTTAAGGCACCAGTAACTCATCTTTGCCCCTTCTCCTGTCAGTAGAAATGTTCTACTGTGAAGACCAGGAGCTGGATTTGGGTTGTTAGAGGCTATTTGAGACGCATGCAATTGGGAGAATTTAATAGGCAGTGGGTGCTTATCCCAACCACCCCCTAGCCATAACAACTTTAAGGAACCAATTATTAAATCAATACCCATATTGTACGCTACGAGTCATGCTGTGATATTCTGAACACATAATCCGCAATTCTTCATACCCATCAGAAAAACGTATACAAAGATATCTGGCTATTATTCCCATGGATTGATTGTTTCAGGGATTTTATTCAGAAATTTTAGAGTAAACCACTTATGGTCTAAGTCATTTCAAGGGAGGAATTTTATGGAAAAGGGTACAAATTTCACCAAAGAGGTTATACTCACAGAAAATTGTTCACATATTTCGACTTTTTTCTGTTCTGTTACATCCTGGTCCGCCTCAGGGAGGTTGCAGTAGCGATAATCAATATAATCCACAAATCCCTGTCGGTAATTGCAGAATTCAATGGAGAGATGGCTGTTATTCACATCAGTTAATTTGGTATTCTCTCTTCTGCTGTAAATTGAAGCAAATAAACCTTAATTCTTTAGGATTTCAGGCAATAATAAAAATAGGGTATACAAACAATCTACAAGCCACTAGAGGTCAATAAAGAGCTATGCAACAGAAATAAAAGGTGTTATTTCCTCAATGAATTCCGGAAAAGCACCAGGTCCAGATGGGTATACAGTTGAATTTTTCAAGTTTTTTTCTTCTACTCTTTCTCCTTGGTTATGTACGGTTTTTGAAGAAGCAATTAGATTAGGTAAATTACCACAATCATTTTATAGAGCTTCTATATCTTTAATTTTATAAAAGGATAAAGATCCTACTGATTGTGTATCCTATAGACCGATATCCCTGTTGAATGTAGATTCTAAGATCTTTTCCAAGATACTGGTGACCAGGTTGGAGAAGGTATTACCTCAAATTACCTCTGAGGACCAAACTGGATTTATTAAAAACTGTTATTCATTTTAATATTAGGAGATTAACGAATATTGTTTATACTCCTTCACGTAGCACCCCAGAATATGCCAATTCATTAGATGTTGAGAAAGCATTTGATAAGAGTTGAATGGCCATATTTATTTACTGTGCTTGAGAAATTTAACTTTAGTCCGACATTTATATCTTGGATTAAATTGATATATCACACTCCAGTAGCCTTGGTTCTTACTAATAACCAAAGATCTCCCTTTTTTTTTGTGCTTATTTCAGGGTACCAGGCAAGGTTGTCCTCTTAGTCCATTACTATTTGATATTGCCCTGGAACCTTTAGCAATTGCTATTAGAGAATCACCTAACATTTTTGGCATTACTCGTGGGATGGATATACATAAGTTATCATTATATGCAGATGACTTATTATTATACATTTCTAATCCTGAGAAATCCATTCCTGCAGTTATATCACTGTTGGCTCAGTTTAGTAATTTTTCTGGTTACAAATTGAACCTTAATAAGAGTGAACTGTTTCCCCCAAATATGCAGGTTCTAATTTATGGGAATTTACCTTTTAGATTAGTTACTGATCACTTTATATACTTAGGGGTTAAAATTACAAAAAAAATAAGGATTTATTTAAGGCTAATTTCTTACCTTTAATAGATCACGTTAAACATTTGTTTACTAAATGGTCACCACTGTCTCTGTCACTGATAGGTCAGATCAATGCTATTAAGATGATTATTTTACCTAAATTTTTATATATATTTCAAGCAATATCAATCTTTATTCCAAAATCCTTTTTTGATAATGTTGATTCAAAGATTTCTTCATATATATGGCAAAATAAAAATCTTAGGTTAGGTAAAAGATATTTACATAAGTCTAAAAAGGAAGGTGGACTGGCATTGCCGAATTTTAAATTTTATTATTGGGCAATTAATATCTGATATTTGAAATGCTGGTTATGGGATTTGGATTTATCTTTTAGTCCTCACTGGGTAAATTTGGAAAACAAATCTGTACAGGGTTTTCATTGGGTTCTATTTTAGGGACTTCTCTTCCCTTTGCTTTTTCTAAATTGCATAAACAAATTGACAATCCGATAGTTAAATACACTCTACGCAAATGGTTTCAATTTTGGAAATTCTTTGGGTTGAATCAATTTGTTTTAGCAATTCCTATTATATCTAATTTCTTTTTTCATCCCTCTGTTATGGACCAAGCCTATTTAGCTTGGAAGACTAAAGGTATACTAGGATTTTCTGATTTATTTTTGGATAATTGTTTCATGTCTTCTGAACAATTATCAAATAATTTGCCCAGATCCCATTTTTTTTATTTTTAGATATTTACAGATTAGGAACTTTTTAAACACTGTACTTCCTACCTTTTCAAATCTGGATTCTAAAGGTATTTTGGAGAAAATTTTAGAATTAAATCCTTTTCAGAAAGGTGTAATAGCAAATGTTTACAATATAATTATGAAAATACATTCAGAGGTTTCTTATAAAATTAAGAATGATTGGGAAAGGGAACTTAAGTTTACTATTCCTATTGAGAAATGGGAAAAAATTCTTCAATTAGTTAATTCATCCTCTATATGTTCCAAACATTTGTTGATACAGTTTAAAGTTGTGCACAGGGCTCATATGTCCAAGGATAAATTAGCTCGTTATTATTCCCATATAAATCCTATTTGTGACAGATGTCATTCTGAGACAGCCTCTCTAACTCATGCCACTACTGGCACCACTCTTTTGGTCATGTCCGTCTTTGGAAAAATATTGGAAAGATATCTTCAATATTATTTTTATGGTATTGAGTATTGATTCACAACCTCGCCCTATCACCGCAATTTTTGGTTTATCAATGATAGAGCCAATTCATTTATCTCCTTCAGCTTGTCGGATGATTGCATTTCTTACATTAATGGCTAAAAGATCTATTTTGTTGAATTGGAAAGAGATTAATTCCCCCTACCACATTTCATTGGTTTTCTCAAACTATGTTATGTTTAAATTTGGAAAAAATGTAGAAGCGTCATATATGATCCCTCTATTAAATCTGAAAAGACTTGGAGGCCATTTATACAATATTTTCATATGATGTAATTTGACCTTTTTCCAAACCTATTTCTTTTTGTTTCTGATTATATACATGTAGAGAGGATTGGAGTTGATGACATTTATGATTCTTTTTCTTTTCTCAGATATTATAAACAGCCCATGTTTCTTTTTCTTTTTTTTTTTAAGTTAGTGGTTAGTTTGTTAGAGTAGTTTTTTTTTGTTTTGTTTGGGGTATATAATTTTTTTTCTTTTTTCATATTGTTACACCTAGTTTTCTTGTCTTGTATACATTATATTTGTATCATGTATGATTTTGAGAGACATTTCTTTTGTACCTATTGTTTATATATTCAGCTACATTAACTTTTAATTTTGTAATCCCAATAATTATTTTTTGTTATCTTAATATGTTGATATTAATAAAAAGATTGAAAAAGGGAAAAAAAAGCTATGCAAAACTCAAAACAACTAGCATTGTACCACTCCCCTGATTTTCACTGAAACTGCGCAAGTTATTTTGTGGAAATATCTATCTTGCAGAAATGGACTCAAAAAATACTGTGTAGAATATATGAGAGCCTAGAGCAACAGCTTTTTCAAAAATACATTCCTCTGGGAGATGCTTTAATATTTTACTATCTATTGATAATAGCTCATATCATGTGTGTGGGAGTGCAACAATTTTACCACTCATTGAGAGCATCCAGACAGTAAAGACACCTACATTAGATTATTGTTTTGACTACATTCTGCCTTCAATACTACAATTCCATACAAACTGATCTCTAAACTCCTAGATCTAGGATTCCACATCTTCATTTGCAAATTAATCTTTGACTTTGTGAACAACAGACTGCAATCAGTAAGGATAGGCAGCAATACCTCCATTATGATTATGCTCAACAGTGGTGTTCCACAAGGCTGCATCCTCAGCCCCTAATCAACTCTGTACACTCATAACTGCATTTACAACTTTGCATGATACCACCCCAGTGAGCTGGTTCTCAAATAAAGATGAATCAGAGTACATAAAGGAGGTAGCGAGCCTAGTGACATGGTGTTATGACAACAATCTTTTCTGCAATGTCAGGAAAACAAAAGAGCTGGTCGTTGACTAGTGGGGCGGTGCCCATGCTGCTGTATACATAATGGTGTTGAGGTCGTAAGCCTGAGAGCTTCAAGTTCCTAAGAGTGAACATCACTAATAGTCTCTCATGGGCCAACCATACAGACAGAGCAGCCAAGAAAGCTCACCAGCGCCACTTCAACCTCGACACACTGTGGCTTATGGCAACTGCTCTGCCTGGGAGTGCAGGAAAATGCGGAGTTGTGGACACAGCACATCACAGGAACCAGCCTCCTCTCTGCTTACACTTCTTGCTGCCTCAGTAAAGCAGCCAGTATAATCAAAAACCCCACCCATTGCAGACATTCTCTCTTCTCCCTTCAGGCAGAAGATACAAAAGCTTGAAATCACATAGCACCAGGCTCAAGGACAGCTTCCACCCATTTTGTGGAATTCATCGCCATAGGCGGCCGTGGAGGACAAGTCATTGGGTATATTTAAGGCAGAGGTTGACAGATTCTTGATTAGTCAGGGCATGAAGGGGTACAGGGAGAAGGCAGGAGATTGGGGCTGAAAGAGAAATGGACCAGCCATGATGAAATGGTGAAGCAGACCTGTTGGGCCAAATGGCCTAAATTCGCTCCTATATCTTACGGTCTTCTATTGTGCTGTTATAATACTGTTGAATGGTTCCCTATTACAAGATAAACACTTAATCTTGCAATTTAACTCGATTTAACCTTGCACCTTGTCAACCTGCACTTTCTCTGTAATTGTAACATTTTATCCTGCACTTTTGTTTTGCCTTGCTTTATTGCAATGCACTGCTATAATCAATTGATCTGTATGAACAGCATTCAAGACCAGTTCTTCACTGCAACTTGGTACATGACTCTTTTGTTTGATTATTTTGCATGCTGAAAATGCATTAGCCGCAGCCATTAGCAACATGTTTTAACTCCAGCTTTTCCGCAATTTATAAAAATATTCATGCTTGTACCCCCCCCCACACAACACCCAAATAGATCAAAAATGGATTTTAAACATAAAAGATTCCCATTATTTTTCTATTGTAGCCAGCACAGTAGTGTAGTGGTTAGTGGAATATTACCGCATAGTAGGGCAGTTAAAGGATATGGGGAAAAGGCAGGTATGTGGAGATAAGTCCATGGTCAGGTCAGCCATGATCTTATTGAATTCTTATGTTCATAATACAGCACCAGCTGTAAGAGTGGGGTTCAACTCCCGCCATTGTCCATAAAGAGCTTGTATGTTCTTCCCGGACCACATGTGCTTCTTCTGAGTGCTAATATCTCATACCACATTCCAAAGACATACAAGTTCAGGTTTAATGAGCTGTGGGCATGCTGTTGCACCAGAAGCGTGGAGACACTTGTAGGCTGCTCCCTCCAGCACAATCCTCACTGATTTGATTAGATTTATTTTTTCGTACGATAAACAAAGTTAATCTTTAGATCTTTATCTTTGGTCCTTTAACTCAGGAGAACATCTCATACTACTTACCACTTTTTGTAGGCATATTCCAAGTAGGACGACATAAAGCGAGTCTCAAATTCTGAGACATACTTGGTATCATAAATCCCAGCTGGAAACATCTCAGATAGGTCAGCTGTGAAGGTCATAAGTTGGTCTGGTAGGTGAGCATAAAAACACTGGTACAGGAATGCCAAATCAATTAGTCCATTATGAAGAACTAAAGGCTTCTTTGACCGAATGATTTCTAGAAAGAGAGCTCTAATATTCTGACCACGACATTCATTAAGCTGTAATGAAATGTAAAAAGATAATCAATTGTTTAAGCAATTGAGTTAAATTATTTACATTCAAGTCTGCACACTTATTGGAATGAAGGGCTCCTTTATTTTTGTCGTCAAATGGACCCTTTATAGATATTACTTGGACAGCACCCTGGACTTAAGCTTTACGTTACAAGTCTATTTATAACTTCACAAACCTTCAAAAACTACAAATAGTCAATTGGTCTCAGACACGTACTTTGAGACCCTTCACTTCAACAATATGCCACAGCCCAAAAATGCAGAACTTTGAAAGCAAGCATGGTTTAGCTTAGTGATTGATCACATCTGACAATAGTATCTGAAGTGGGACACACTCACAGGAAGCCTGGTAAATGACAATGGGACTATATAGAGCTGCGCTGTACTACAGAATGGAGCTAATCTTCAGAACTACACGCTAGGCTTATAGTTACCCAAGCTTTGGTCAAGCTGTAGTATGTAGATGATGTTTGTATTTGTGTCAAACTCCAAATATTGTATGTTTCAGTGAAAGCATCAACAAGTGAATGGATCATATTCTCAACATCAAACACAAGTCCTATGTCAATCTGCCTCTGCAACATCACATTGCCCTTGTATAATAAAGATTGAAAGTTAAACCCTGGAAAGCAAAGGCCACTTCTTCTCATATAACAGATGAAAGCAGACATTGATGATGAAATTCACCACTGCCTTGTGACCCAGCATAGCCTTTGGTCAAGAGGAAAGGCATTTGAAGAATCAATACCACAGATTTGCCACAATATTCATGGTCTATCAAGCAGTGATATCCACCCTCCTTTATTGCTAAGATTGAGATCACTTGCAAGATGCTTAAGGAGCATATCAGCAATGCTCTCTCTACAAATATCTTCCAAGTTCATCACAAGGATAATAGAACCAAAATCAGTGCCCTCAGCCAGGACAACATCCCAGTATCGAGGCCCTGTTTATGTTATGTTCAGCAGACGTCCTCTGTTGCGTGCCCTATATAACATTTGAAACAGACACACTATTCTGAGTTCATTAAAAAGGCTTATCAGGTGGACAAAGGAAAATATCCAAGGAAATGCTCAAAACCTCGCAGAAGAAATGTAACATTGTTACCTACTCATGAGTATTTCTGGCCCATGACTACTCAAAGTGGAGAAGGGGCATTAGGAATGACATTGAGAATATAGAGGTCATGCACTGGGACAGAGTCCAGGTCACAAATTACAGACTTGCTTGCTCCAATCAACCTGCTCCATGACCTCACTGACCTCTCAGAAACCACAAAACCAGACTTGGAAGCAGGTCATCCTCGAACCCAAGGGACTGCTTAAGACTTTCATCTAACCAGCATCAAATGCAGCAATAAGTAGATTTCACAGAAGTCAGTGAAGTCTTCTCTTGCAATGTGATTGAAACAGCATGGAACGAGAAAGGTATGAGAAACAAATTCTGAAAGATTAAATTTTGCACAGATGGAAAATAAGAACTGAATGAAGTCTGCTGTTACCTTGTCATTCCCCCTCTGGTATGGAATCCCTTTAGCATACTGTTTATTGAAATCAAAGCCATGCTGGACCAGGAACTGAACAGATTGTGGCTCAATTATATATTCATCCATGCACAGCAGCGTGAGGTTGTACACCTGGCTCAAATACGTACTACCTGGCTGAAATAATTATAGTAGAAATTAGCTGATCAGTTAACATACAACATGGATTATAAATAACTATAATCACATTACAATATCCCCGGTGCAAATATTCCATTTTAAAATATGTTGTAAATTCCTGTTTACAGAAAATAATGAGAAAATGCATTATGAAAGTCCTGACACTTTGGGAATATTTGACAATACAGGCAACACTATATTGGCACACAAACAAAAGAAAATCTGCAGGTGCTGAAAATCAAAACAATACATATAAAATGCTGGAGAAACTCAGCAGGCCAAGCAGCATCTATGGAAATGATGCTGCGTGGCCTATGGAACAAACAGTCAACGTTTTGGGGTGAGACCCTTCATCAGGATGGGCCAATGAAATAAGAAGTCAGAGGAAGTACAAGGTGATAGGTGATACCTGTAACCGGGAGAAGGGAAGGGGTGAAGTAAAGAGCTGGGAAGTCGATTGGTGAAAGAGATAAAGGGCTGGAAAGGGGGAAATCTGATAGGGCAGGACAGAAGACCATGGACAAAAGGGAACACTATAGAGTGTGATTTTCAAATCCCAATAACAGCACCACCTACCTCCATAGAGTGTTAACGGTAGCTGCTTGCCCAACCATTGTGAACCTCAGTATCATAATCAGCAGCCATGGATCACTACCCCCTTTCAATTCCTGTCTCCAACACAAATTTACTTGTGCAACATAAATCTTTCACTTGATATGATCTACTGTCAAGTGACTTCAGTAGAAAACATCTGATCACTTGACCAAGGTTGCCCCAAGAATATAGTCTCATGCCACTACTGGCACCACCACCATCCCCTCCCTCCCAATCACCAGTACTGGCTCGTTCACAAACTCTTCCCCTCAACCATTCACAAACCCTTCTATCTTGACCCATATTCTCTAGTTGTCTTGTGCATATGAACAATACACAACCCTTTAGCCATTTCCAAACAACGAAACAACACTGGCAAAGGAAAATGTGAGCATCACCACAATCTGGCCAGAATGGAGAGGTACTTTTAATGAGAGCAAAATGGAAACCATAGGGGTAAAGTTTAAAACAAAAATAGTTGAGTTTGAGCTTTGGTTGCTCTTGTCATCCATCCTCTCTTCCTTGCTCTCCATTTCCTAATTGAGAAAACAGACCTAACTCAGAACTGTTACCCCCAAATGCTTGTTAAAAATATCCTCACATCATTCAGGGCAAAGGTGAAATGAAGCACAATTCTACAATGACCTAAGGTCATATGGACATCTGGGAGACCTCCCTGCATTTTCCATCTTCCTTTCCATTGCTTTCTCTTCCTGTCCAATAAAAGACCCACAAATTGACCAACTCTCACATTATAAAAATGGAGATAGATTGATATTTTAAAAGTATTTAATTTATATAATTTTTGCAGACATTGGGATCACGGCAAACTCCCAATCAATGCCAGGTCTTTTAAGGGATAAGAGATAATGAATGTGCTTTGAAACACAATAAAACCAAGCTCTAGATATGTCACAACACTGTGACCAAACACGAACAAGTGACATTTCAGGTGACCTCATCTCACGATGTGGTGAAAAGTAAAACAACTTATTTCAGGGCTTCTCTGAAGAACCAAAAGATATAAAATAAAAGGCCCTTACTTTGTCTGAAAGCTCTTTGAAACTTGCAACCCCAAGAGACAGAATGGAACGAGTTCTGGCAGCCTGACATATTGCTTTATATCGATCTTCAACTGATCTGTGAACACAAATCATTCAATCTATCATTAGAAATAGATACTTCACCCTTTACTGCAGACAAAAGAGAAAAACCAAGATAAGGGAAATTTCCCTCTCCCTTTATGCTACTGAGTGCAAGATTTGACTTTATCCTGCTTGGTGAGGGGTTAAAGCAGCAAATAATCAATGATTTGGCTTGACACTGATTGATTATGATAATTTATTTTAATATGAGGGACTTAAGATAATTAACAACCACTAAGGAACAATTTTGGTAAAAATAAGGGGTGCAACACCCAATAAAATTCCCTGGATCAGTTATGCTCCATTTTCAAGTAACCTGATGTAGAGCAAATAATTAGGAATGGCTCAATCCTCTTCTCTGCAGCCACCAACCTTCTTCATAACACTCAAGCACATCTCCAGCACAACACCACAGCTCAGAGCTATTAATTATAACACAATTTTCTACTCACTGTGCCAGTAAAGCTTTTCGTGCCCCAAGTCCACTAAGTTCCTGTGTGGAGAACATACAAATATAAATACTTTTATTTTAAATATTATCACAAAACTCTTTAAAACAAATACAGCACTCACAGTATCAAGGGCTATGAAACTCGCTGTCCTGACTGCAAGCAGCATAGACGGCCATATCTCTTTAAAATTGTCAATGTGAACATCAACGACAGGAATTTTCATTAAGGACATCTTTAGCAGATGCTCAAACAAAAATTTTATAGTTAAATGCACTTTTCCTCATGGAGTGAAACCTAGAAATTGTTAAATAAAATAAACAGTTAAGTGTTAATTTTTATGCAATTAGAATCTATTACAAGGCAATTTGTCCGTTTTAGAACTACAGCATTTTTATTTAAGAAAATCTAACTTTAATTCTATATTGTTTAATTCCACACAAAGAGCAACTATTGTCACTGTAAACTGCTTCAACTTTGTTTTCTTTACCAATTCAGGTCCCCAACAGTGTAATACATACATGGTATATTTTCTCAGGATTCAAATTTAGCAGTAGATTCTTTTTATTCTAAATAACCTCAGAATTTACGTCAATGCCACGCAAAGTAGAGTGACTAGCGTTTTAGGAAGCATCATTAATGCTCTGTATAAATGAACCAGTTCATATCAAAGTACTTTTCCTTAAATACAAGCTCAAAAATAACAAAATAAAAATAATTTCCCGCATTTGCAGCAAACCCGTTTTATTAACTTTGTTAGTAGTACAATTCTATCATTTAAACAATTACAGAAAATACAAACGTAGGCAACTGCTTTTAGCATTGAGTGTAGCTCAAGTGCACAGGTGTGTTAACGTAAAACGTAGACTAAATGCCTTCTCCTCTTGCTTCACTCCTATCTGCTTCCTCATTTCCACTCTTTCCCTATTCCCCCCTTCACTCTGGTCTTCCACCCTCCTCCCCACTTTACTCCCCCTGCCCTTCTCCTCACCTTCAACTTTCTGGTAGCAGTTGTCCTTTCTTTCTCGTTTCCACTTTTCCCAACCCTTTCCTTCCGCTGCTCCTCCTTCTCTCGTCAGTACAACTACCGAATGATGAATTCCTCAAATCTTGCACTAACAACTACCAGGTGGGAGAAAGAACGGACTCCGGCTTGACTCCAGCCCGCATGGTCGCCAGGAAACGACCAGCTCGGGTCCTTTCTCTCCGCGAGTCGCGCTCTGATGAGGAACGGCGCAGGCTCAGCTTTCGGCGCGACGGCAAGTCAACATCAACAGCTTTGTGCGAAAGATTGACGCCCTCTCCTTTCTTTTCTCCCGACAACAAGCGTAGCGGAACCCGTAAGTACTCTCTCACTGGCGTACGGATAAACTGCTCTTTGGGGTCATTCTTTAACGAATAAAGTCGGTGGTGTTACCCACGTAGCATTTCTCACTCGGTACTGCTGCAAAGGTACGGTGTCCTGCAGATGTTCAACTGGCTCTCTAGCTTCGTTATTTTCAATGGCAGCTGAGATGTAAAATAATTTGACAACTTTTAACACAAACACTTAATAATTTCACGTATCCTGTACCCTTCAATACCTGGGTTCGATTTACATATGTGGTTGTGGAGCTCATCTGCAAGCACAAAATGAAATCCTGATGTTGAGGAGTCATCACGTGTATAATAGTGGGCTCCCGAACTATTTGTTCTAGGTCCTCACAACTGGAAAAGTGAGAAAATGAACGTGAATTAAGTTGCAGAGAGGGAGGAGTTGGTGGAGGGAACAAAATGAATGAATGAAAGTATAAAGGCCAAGATTGTTCAGGTGAAATAAATGCACTTGATGTCATCCAAGATTAAATGCAAAAGAGTTATCCTGAGGAGAGTAAAGACAAGATGATGAAAGGAAGACGTAGAGAAATAACAAATGCAATTTTAGAATAATGAGATGCAGAGCACACCAGTGAATGGAAAGGTGAAATAACAGATTACTACAAGTATTCAACACTTAAGGCTACATCTGTCGGGAGAGGGAGTGGAAAGGGAGCTGTGTTAAAGTTGCACGTGAATGGGGGAAGGAAGAGGGGGTTTCTTTAATGTTGCGCATCAATGATGGTGAAGCAGATTGTTCGAAAACATAGTTATGCGGAATTATTGAATTCAGTATTGAGTCCCAAGGTCTGTAACATGAATAGATGGAAGAAGACAGATGCAGTACTACTCTCTGAACTTTATGTTGGGCTTTCTTGGAATAGCCAAAGCCATTACAGTCAGAATGGAATGGATAGAGATTTAAAGTGAGAGGTAACTGGAAGTTCAGAGTCATCCTTGCAAATGGAGATTGGTGCCCAATCTGCAAAGTGTCTCCAAAGCTTCTGTTTCTTTTAAATTTCAGATTCCTAACATTTGTTAGATTTTGCTTTAATAAGATGTTAGTTAAAATTATAAAATTTTCTGGATTAGAGAAGATCAAATTGGGAAACATATTGTGTAATTAAATAGACTTCTTTTACTCTTTTTGTTGATTTATTGCCCAATCCTGATTGCCCGTAAGAAAGTAGGAGTAAACCACCTACTTGAACAACTGTAGATACTCTCAGAACTCTGTTCAGTTGTGATTCTGGCCAAGTGAAATAAAGGAAAAGTAAGTGTATCTTTGCTATCCATGGCCTTAGTGATAGAAGTTGCAGGCTTTGGCAAGGCTGTTGGACTAACCTCACTGAGTGGCTGTGGAATATTTTATGGAATATACACAGCGGTGACTGAGCAGTAATTATTAAAGCTTTAAGTATTTTGTTGGTGGATCAGATATCAATCAAGTGGGCTGCTTTGTCTGGAATAGTGTAAAGACTCCTGAGTATTGATGAAACTACACTCATATTTCATTGTATCCTGACACGTGCCTAGTGCGAACAAGAAAGAATATTACTCAACACATTTTATCTCTGCTGATTTTCTCTTAAAGTGCTTAAAGGGCTAAAAGAAGACATGAGGTTGCACTAAAAGACAAAGTGAAGGAGAATCCTATGGACTTCTACAGATATATTAAGAGCAAAAGGGACAGAATTGGTCCTCTGGAAGACCAGAGTGATCATCTATGCATGGAGCTGAAAGAGATATGAGCAACCTTAAATTGATTTTTTGCATCTGTACTTGGGAGATGGGCAGAGTCTATAGAGTGAGATCATGGACCATATACGGATTTCAGAGGAAGAGGTGCTTGCAGTCTTAAGGCAAATTGGGTGGATAAATACCCAGGCCCTTAGCAAAGATATTTAAAACATCCTTAGCCACAGGTGAGGTGTTAGACGATTGGAGGATAGCTAATGGGATTCCGCTGTTTAAGAAAGGCTCTTAAGAATAAGGTTAGACTGATGATCCTGACATCAGTAGTAGTTAATTTATTGGAAGGTATTCTATGGGACTGGATATATAAGTATGTGAATAGTCACCATGACTTTGTGCGTGGTAGGTCATGTATAACCAATCTTATAGAGTTTTTTGAGGAAATTACCAGGAAAGTTGATGAAGGAAAGGCAGTGGATGTTGTCTACATGTACTTTAGCAAGGCATTTGACAAGGTCAAGAGTTTCAGTCACTTGGCATTCAAGGTGAGGTAGTAAGTTTGATTCGACAGTGGCTTTAGGGAGAAGCCAGAGGGTGGTAGTAGATGGTTGCTTCTCTGACTGGAGGCTGGTGACTAGTGGTGTGCCACAGGGATCGGTGCAAAATCCATGGTTGTTTGTCATCTATAACAACAATCTGGATGATAATGTGGTCAACTAGATCAGTAAATATGCAGATGACAATGGGGGAGGGGGTATTAGTGGACAGTGAGGAAGACTGTCAAAACTTGTAGTGGGATCCGGATCAGCTGGAAAAGTGGGCTGAAAAATGGCAGATGGAATTTAATGCAGACTTTGGGAAGACAAACCAGCTACGACTTGCACAATGAGTGGTAAGGTACTGAGGAGTATGGTAGAACAGAAGGATCTGGAAATACAGATCCATAATTCCTTGAAAGTGGCATCACAAGTCATAAGGAAAGCTTTTGGTGATTTGGCCATAAATCAAAATATTGAGTACAGGGGATAAGATGTTATGTTGAAGTTTTATAAGATTGGTGAACCTAATTTAGAGTATTGTGTGCAGTTTCAGTCACCTACCTACAGGAAAGATGTCAATAAGATTGAAAGAGTACTCAGAAATTTACAAGGATGTTGCCAGGACTTGGGACTTGAGTTATAGGGAAAAGTTGAATAGTTTAGGGACTTTATTTCCTAGACCGTAGAAGAATGAGGCATGATTTGATAGGTATGCAGAATTATGAGAGTTATAGATAGGGTAAATGCAAACAGGCTTTTTCCGCTAAGGTTGGGTGAGACTAGAGCTAGAGGTCATGGGTTAAGGTTGAAACATGAAATGTTTAAGGGGAACATAAGAAGGAACTCAGGTTCTATGACTTTATGACTTAAATTCTGCTACCCTCCTAACTTCCCCACAGTGATTTAAAAATTTAAATAATAAACACAAGATTCTGCAGATGCTGGAAATCCAGAGCAACACACACAAAATGCTGGAGAAACTCAACAGGTCAGGCAGCATCTCTGAAAATGAATAGATAGTCGAGATGAGTCTTCAGGACTGGACTGGAGAGAAAGGAGGACTGGCTAGAAGGTGATAAGGTGAAGCCAGATGGGTGGGAGGGTAAAAGGCTGGAGAAGAAGGAATGTGATAGGAGAGGAGAGTGGACCATGGGTGAAAGGGAAGTAGGAGGGACACCAGGGGGACATGATAGGCAAATGAGGAAGAGAAGTAAGAGTCCAGAGCGTGCAATGGAAGAGGAGGGAAGATGGAGGCAAAAAATTACTGGAAGGAGAAATCAATGTTCATCCATTAGGTTGGGGTTACCTAAAAGAAATATAAGGTGTTGTTCCTCAACCCTGAGAGTGGCCACATTGTGGCAAAAGAGGAGGCCACAGATTGTGTCTGAACAGGAATGTGAATGGCAATTAAAATGGTTGGCCACTGGGAAATTCTGCTTTTGGAGGATGGAGCAGAGCTGCTCAGCAAAGGAGTCCCCAAATTTATGTCAGGACTCACCAATATCGATTTTAAATATTTATTTGTTAATTTTTTCTTAACTGAGGAAGTTCGGTAAGGTTTGGAATGGAATGTACGGCCTGGAGCTGGGGCGCAAACCAATGATCAACTCCATTGCTTCTCTCCGATTGAGGTGTTGAGGGAGCAAGGTTGAAGTAGATGAAGACGAGAGGAGAGTGAGTGGGTGTTTGGCACCATTTGCCTGCGTTTGACCGATCTTCCTCTCCCTTTTGCAAGCTGCTTTTGGAGAAAAGTGCAGGAGCCTTGGGATACACATTGTAAGGATTGATCAGAGTGGCCGTGGACTCATTATGGTGGACTTGGGAGTTCATGTTGCGTGTGTTTCTGGTCTCTGGCAACTCTTTTATTTTGCTGTTTTTGAGTGGTTGGATCGTGGCGAAAGGGCAGTCTAGAGCGCTTTAGTGAAGAATGTTTTGCCCTGTGGCCTGCATGGGGCTAGCGGCGTTAACGAAATACTATTGGACTCCTGGTTTGATGTTTGATATTTTATGTGTTGTCCACTTGCTTGTTGTCATTTGTGTAATTTGCTCCTTTTTGCGCATTGGGTGTTTGATGTTTCCTTGAATGGGTTTCACGGTATTCCTTTGTTTCATGGCTGCAAGCAGGAGGATGAATCTAAGACTTGTACTTTGATAATAAATGTACTTTGAATCTTTGACTTGAAATAACAAAATATTCAATGATAACATTTGACCTAAAGAATAGTCAGATTCAAGCAGCTTGGCAGCTGCTGCTGAAAACACAGAAGATTCTAAAAAAATACAGAAGCAACTCTATTTGGTTGCTGGAAAATGCTTGTGTCATGGTCTGATATGGAACCACCAATGCCCAGGAACTGAAAAGGCTACAGAAAGTGTGGATATAGCTCCCTGCATCACAGGCAGAGCACTCCCCAACATAGAGTACATTTAGTAGAGCGTTATCCCGAGAAAGCAGTAACTATCATCAGGGACTCCACCATCCAGGCCATGCCCTCTTCTTGCTATTATCATTGGGCAGGAGCCTTAGATCCCACAGCACCAGGTTCAGGAACAGTTATTCCCCGTAACCATCAGGCTTCTGAACCAACATGGATAATTCATTTACCACAACTCCGAACTGACTCTACGACCTACAGACTTACTTTTAAGGAAACATTAAAAGTCATATTCTCAATATTTTTATTTGCACAGTTTGTCTTTTTGCACATTGGTTGTTTGTACGAAGCCTTTAGATTGTTGCCGTGATTATCAGCTGCCATTTTCTTTAAGCCTTATCAAGTCCAGTAGCACTTAGATCCACAGTGGTGAAGTGCTTTGAGAGGCTGGTGATTAAAAATATCAACTCCTGCCTGAGAAGCAATTTGGATCTGCTCCAATTTGCCTACTGTCACAACAGGTCCACAGCAGATGCCTTCTCATTGGCTCTTCACTCAATCCTGGAATATCGGACCGCCTGGTCCACACGTCCCTCCCCATGGATCTCCCACCTGGCACTTATCCCTGCAAGTGTAATTGCTACACCTGTCCCTACACTTCCTCTCTTACCATCATTCAGAGCCCCAAACAGTCCTTTCAGGTGAGGCAACATTTCACTTGCGAGTCTCTTGGGGTCATCTATTGCATCCAGTGCTCCTGGGCGGCCTCCTGTACATCGGCGAGACCCGACGTAGATTGGGGGACAGCTTCGTCGAGCACCTCCACTCCGTCCGCCACAACAGACAGGATCTCCCGGTTGCCACCCACTTCAACTCTACTTCACACTCCCATTCGGATATGTCCATGCATGGCTTCCTCTACTGCCGTGCTGAGGCCAAACTTGGGTTCCAGCCCCTTGGCATGAACATTGAATTCTTCAACTTCTGGTCATTCTCTCCCTCTCCCTTCACCCATCCCAGTTTCACTCTGCTTCCTCCACCAGCCTCCTATCACCTCTTTCATGATTCTGCCTTCTTCTACTACACAGTGCTTTCACCTTATACTGGTTAAAACCGGTTTATACTGGTTAAAACCGGTCAGAACCAGTTTACACTGGTTAAAACTAGTCAAAACCAGCTTATACTGGTTAAAGTCAGTCAGAACCGGTTTATAATGGTTAAAAGCGGTTTAAACCAGATTTTACCTGAATAAATCCATCCCCTCCGGTCTTCTCTTATCATTTCTCATTTCCCCCTTCCCCTCCTAATTTCAAATCTCTTAGAATCTTTCCTTTCAGTTAGTCCTGACGAAGGGTCTCGGCCCGAAACGTCGACAGCGCTTCTCCCTGTCGATGCTGCCTGGCCTGCTGTGTTCTACCAGCATTTTGTGTGTGTTGTTATACTGGTTTATGCTGGTAAAAACTGATTTATGGTGGTTTATACCGGTAAAAACTGGTTAAAACTTTAAAACCAGTCAAAACCGGTTTAAACTGATTAAAACCAGTCAGAACCGGTTTAAACTGGTTAAAACCAGAAAACTGGTTTATACTGGTTAAAACCTGTCAGAACTGGTTTATACTGGTTAAAAGCGGTTTAAACCAGATTTTACCTGTATAAATCCATCCACTCCGGTCTTCTCTTATCATTTCTCATTTCCCCCTCCCCCTCCTAATTTCAAATCTCTTAGAATCTTTCCTTTCAGTTAGTCCTGACGAAGGGTCTCGGCCCGAACCGTGGACAGCTTCTCCCTCTACCAGCATTTTGTGTGTGTTGTTATACTGGTTTATGCTGGTAAAACCCGGTTTAAACTGGTTAAAACCAGTCAAAACCAGTTTAAACCGGTTTTAAAACCGGTCAAAACCAGTTTAAAACCGGTTAAAACCGGTCAGAACCAGTTTAAACCGGTTTAAACTGGTTAAAACCTGTCAGAACCGGTTTATACTGGTTAAAACTGGTCAAAACCGGTTTAAACTGGTTAAAACCGGTCAGAACCGGTTAAAACTGGTCAAAACCGGTTTAAACTGGTTAAAACCTGTCAGAACCGGTTTATGCTGGTTAAAAGCAGTTTAAACCGGTTTACTGGTTTAAAATCTGTCAGAACCGGTTTCTGGTTAAAAGCAGTTTAAACCGGTTTAAACTGGTTAAAACCTGTCAGAACCGGTTTATACTGGTTAAAACTGGTCAAAACCGGTTTAAACTGGTTAAAACCGGTCAGAACCGGTTTAAAACTGGTTAAAACCGGTTTAAACTGGTTAAAACCTGTCAGAACTGGTTTATACTGGTTAAAAGCGGTTTAAACCGGTTTACTGGTTAAAACCTGTCAGAACCGGTTTATGCTGGTTAAAAGCGGTTTAAACCGGTTTACTGGTTTAAAATCTGTCAGAACCGGTTTATACTGGTTAAAAGCAGTTTAAACCGGTTTAAACTGGTTAAAACCTGTCAGAACCGGTTTATACTGGTTAAAGCGGTTTCGGTTTAAACGTTAAAACCTGTCAGAACCGGTTTATAGCGGTTTAAAACCGGTTTAAACTGGTTAAAACCGGTCAGAACCGGTTTAAACTGGTTAAAACTGGTCAAAACCGGTTTACTGGTTTAAACTGTCAGAACCGGTTTATACTGGTTAAAAGCAGTTTAAACCGGTTTTATAACTGGTTAAAACCTGTCAGAACCGGTTTAAACTGGTCAAAACCGGTTTAAAACTGGTTAAAACCGGTCAGAACCGGTTTAAACTGGTTAAAACTGGTCAAAACCGGTTTACTGGTTTAAACTGTCAGAACCGGTTTATACTGGTTAAAAGCAGTTTAAACCGGTTTTAAACTGGTTAAAACCTGTCAGAACCGGTTTAAAACTGGTCAAAACCGGTTTAAACTGGTTAAAACCGGTCAGAACCGGTTTAAACTGGTTAAAACTGGTCAAAACCGGTTTAAACTGGTTAAACTGTCAGAACTGGTTTATACTGGTTAAAAGCGGTTTAAACCGGTTTACTGGTTAAAACCTGTCAGAACCGGTTTATGCTGGTTAAAAGCAGTTTAAACCGGTTTAAACGTTAAAACCTGTCAGAACCGGTTTATACTGGTTTAAACTGGTCAAAACCGGTTTAAACTGGGTTAAAACCGGTCAGAACCGGTTTAAACTGGTCAAAACCGGTTTAAACTGGTTAAAACCTGTCAGAACTGGTTTATACTGGTTAAAAGCGGTTTAAACCGGTTTACTGGTTAAAACCTGTCAGAACCGGTTTATGCTGGTTAAAAGCAGTTTAAACCGGTTTACTGGTTTAAAATCTGTCAGAACCGGTTTATACTGGTTAAAACCGGTCAGAACTGGTTAAAACCGGTCAGAACCGGTTTAAACGTTAAAACCGGCCAAAACCGGTTTATACTGGTTAAAAGTGGTTTAAACCAGTTTAAACTGGTTAAAACCGGTCAGAACCGGTTTAAACTGGTTAAAACCTGTCAGAACCGGTTTGTACTGGTTAAAAGCAGTTTAAACCGGTTTAAACTGGTTAAAACTGGTCAAAACCGGTTTAAACTGGTTAAAAACCAGTCAGAACCGGTTTAAACTGGTTAAAAGCGGTTTAGAACCGGTTTATACTGGTTAAAAGCGGTTTAAACCGGTTTAAACTGGTTAAAACCGGTCAGAACCGGTTTAAAACGTTAAAACTGGCCAAAACCGGTTTATACTGGTTAAAAGTGGTTTAAACCAGTTTAAACTGGTTAAAACTGGTCAGAACCGGTTTAAACTGGTTAAAACTGGTCAAAACCGGTTTACTGGTTAAAACCTGTCAGAACCGGTTTATACTGGTTAAAAGCGGTTTAAACCGGTTAAATCTGGTCAAAACCGGTTTAAACTGGTTAAAACCTGTCAGAACCGGTTTATACTGGTTAAAAGCAGTTTGAACATTAAAACCGGTCAAAACCGGTTAAAACTGGTCAAAACCGGTTTACTGGTTAAAACCTGAGAACCGGTTTATACTGGTTAAAAGCGGTTTAAACCGGTTAAATCTGGTCAAAACCGGTTTAAACTGGTTAAAACCTGTCAGAACCGGTTTATACTGGTTAAAAGCAGTTTGAACGTTAAAAACCGGTCAAAACCGGTTAAAACTGGTCAAAACCGGTTTACTGGTTAAAACAGAACCGGTTTATACTGGTTAAAAGCGGTTTAAAACCGGTTTAAAACCGGTCAAAACCGGTTTAAACTGGTTTATACTGGTCAGAACTGGTTAAAACTGGTTAAAACCCGTCAAACCCGGTTTAAACTGGTTAAAACCTGAGAACCGGTTTAAACTGGTTAAAACCTGAGAACCGGTTTATTCTGGTTAAAAGTGGTTTAAACCGGTTTAAACTGGTTAAAACCTGTCAGAACCAGTTTATACTGGTTAAAAGCGGTTTAAACCGGTTTTTACCAGTATAAAAAAGTTTATACCAGTATATAGTGGTTTTTACCAGTATAAACCAGTTTTTACCGGTATAAACCAGTCTGTACCAGTTTTTAACAGTATAAACCAGTTTTTACTTTTTTACCGCTACAAACCAGTATAAACCAGTCTTTACCTGTATGAACCTGGTTTTTTTTTTACCAGTTGTTACCACTATTAACAGGTTTATACCAGTATAAAACAGTTTTTACCAGTATAAACCAATTTTTACCAGTATAAACCAGTTTTTATCAGTATTAACCAGTTTTTACTAGTATAAATGGTTCACCATTTAAAAATGGTTTATAATGTCAGCAAGAGTAAAGAGCTGATTATTGATATCAGGAGGAGGAAACCAGAGGTCCATGAGCCAGTCCTCATCAAAGGTGGAGAAGATCAGCACCTTTAAATTCCTTGGTGTCATTATTTCAGAGGAACTGTCCTGGGCCCAGCATGTAAATGCACTTACAAAGAAAGCAAAGCAGTGCCTTCTCTTCCTTAGGAGTTTGTGAAGATTTCCATGGCATCTAAAACATCGCCCAACTTTTATAGATGTGTAGTGGAGAGTATATTGACTGGCTATCACAGCCTGGTATGGAAACACCAATGTCCTTGAATGGAAAATCCTGCAAAAAGTAGTGGATACAGTGCAGTTCCATCATGGGTAAAGCCCTTCCCATGATTGGGCATATCTACAAGAAGTGTTGCGGGAAAGCAGTATTCATCATCATGGACCCCCACCATCCAGGACATGCTCTCTTCTTGCTGCTGCCATCAGGAAGAAGGTACTGCCTCAGGGCTCACCACTCGCTTCAGGAGCAGTTAGTAACCCTTAACCATCAGGTTCTTGAACCAAGGGGACAACTTTACTCAACTTCACTTGCCCCATCATTGAAATGTTCCCACAACCTGTGGACTCACTTTCAAGGACTCATCATCTCATGTTCTTGGTATTTATTGCTTGTTTATTATTGTTATTTCTTTCTTCTTATATTTGAAGTTTGTAGTCTTTTGCACAAGGTTGAATGCCCAGTCAGTGTGGTCTTTCATTGATTCTTAAATGATTATTATTCTATTATGGATTTATTGAGCATGCCCACAAGAAAATTAATCTCAAGGTAGTATATGGTAACATATATGCACTTTGATAATAAATTTACTTTGAATTTTGTACCTTGAACTAGTTGAGAAATTGGAGTACAAGAAAGAAGAGCTTGAAGTTGAATAGTTGATACCTTCAGGATGTTATAATATACTTAAATAATAAATCACTTTTGTGTGGTCACTATTGCAGTGGAAGCCATAAGATCATAAGACCTGGGAGCAGAATCAGGCCATTTGGCCCATTGAGTCTGCTCTGCCATTTCATCATGAGTGATTTATTATCCTCTCAACCCCATTCTCCTGTCTGTAATATAGTCAGTATAAGGAGAGACATTTGAACTACTTTCATGTTGTAAATGAGGGTGGTCCCCATAATGAGTCTTTGACATAAAAGGCCAATCCTTCATTCCCGTAGAATTGATTTTGTACTTTATTTTGAGATTGAAGGGTATGTTTTGGTACTTACGAAAAATATGCCTGCAAGTACATTGAAATGTTTTTGATTTTCTCTTCTATCCAAATAATGTTTACTTCTGGAAATAAGGAGCAAATATTTTCTCCTCATGCTGTTTCCTTCTTACCTGAACTACTTTACTCAATTCTTAATTATATTTTTTTAGAATATAATGAACAAAATGAAAACCTCAGTGAAAGGCAGGAAAGCATCACTAAAGAGAAAAGAAAATATCATAATGTCTTCTCAAAAGAAGAAACCATGCTTCAATCGGATCAAGGAAGGTAGGCAAGAAGATTAGAGAATGTTTGCTGAAAAATAATTTAATTGTCTTTGTAATCTTAATTCACTTATGGCTTTGATTGAACTCATTTTTGTAGACTTTGATTTTAAGAGTTTATTGAAGGACATTGCAATTATTATTGTCATATTACAGGGAGTTCTGTGATTTGTACTGTTCTTGCTAGCTATGTCCATTATGACCAGTATGGTAGCGTCGAGGTTAATTTATCGCTTTACAGCACCAGCTTTCACCAATCATGGTTTAATTCCCACTGTTACCTCTAAGGAGTTTGTACATTCTGCACATGACCATATGAGTTTCCTTTGGATGCTCCGGTTTCTTCTACATTCCAAAGACATATGGTTAGGGTTAGTAAATTGTGGGCATGCTATGTTGATGCCAGAAACATGGCTATAATTGTGGGCTGCCCAGCACAATCCTCACTGATTTAGTTTGACACCAAAGACCATGTCATTTTATATTTCAATATTTTGATGTGCTTCTGACAAATAAGGTAGCCTTTATCTTTAATCTTTTCATGTGCATAAAGACAACTAGGTTAGATTCATTGGCAGGTCTTGTGAATCAACTTTGTTTTTAACATAGCTGTTTCCAACTGTATTGAAGTGATATTTGTAACTATGGTATTTTCAGAATGAACCAATGAGAAGATGTTTTTTTTAACCTATATCCATTTATTGTTGTAAGGATCTTTGGTGATATTATTACAGGAGGTAATAATAATAATAAAACAGGCACCTCTCAGAGGTGCCTGTTATAGGTGGTCTGTGGTTCAGCTCCATACAGTAATGTAGGAAGGATGACTGCTCTGTAAACCAAAAGTTTTGTTTGGATCATTAGGTCTCATTCTTCAAAGACACATTTCCTTAATCTTGCAGCTCCTTGAGTCTATCAACATGATAAAGTTTATCATCCCTGGAATCATTTTGACAAATTTCTTTTACACCTTTAAAGCCTTTACAGAGTATCTTGTCCAGAGTGGACAAAAAGTTCCCATTTTGACGATTGCATTTGTAAAACAAGATTTGGAGGTGCATAATGTCGAACTTGGGTGGAGAATTATGTAGAATACCACTTAAAATATGGCCCATGTTTACTAGTCATTAAAGTTAATATGAGAGATGATAAGTTTGTGGTCTAAGGTGGAAGGAGTCAATTTTAGAAAATGTAGCACATTTATTTTTCAACATAGTCTCCTCCTACATTTACACACTTAGTCCAGCGGTCGTGCAGCAAATGGATCTTGGACCTCCAGAAAGTGTCCACAGCAGGGGTGATTGATAAGTTTGTGGCCTAAGGTATAAGGAGATGAGTTATACAGCTCTTGTTACATGCACGTGCAGTTCAACTCCTTGTGTGATTATGCAGTAAGTTTGAAGTTAATAACTCATCTCCTTCTACTTTTGGCCACAAACTTATCAATCAGCCCTGATGAGTTTTTAACTGATGAGTTATTAACTTCAAACTTTCTGCGTAATCACTCAAAGAGTTGAACTGCACGTGCATGTAACGAGAACTGTATAACTCATCTCCTACCTTGGGCCATGAACTTATCCGTCCCCCCTCGTAGCTTGTTAAAGAAATCCAACCTTAAGCTGCTTGATAAACTGGTCAAGACTTGCTTGTTTGAGAGTCATTAGCTTTACATTGGATATTAATGTACTCTGTCGACTTGTTACATATTTCTCCTCACTGGGGGAGGTGGTGGGAAGGCAGTTGTGGAATTGCCTTGCAGAAGTGTGGATGGAATTATAAGCAGTCTCCCTATGTTTGAACATGTATCTCACTCCGAATATCTCCTGACTATAAAATTATGTTTATTCATGGCATGTAATGTTGGTATTTGTAGGTTTCAACATTGTCTACTCGCTAATTTGCTTTGTTGTTGCTCTTATTTTTGCAGAGTTTCCAAAGGAAAATGATTATCATTCTTTTAAGGATCCTGGTGAGATTTACTCCATCAGGGAAAAACTACTGTCCTGGTATGACAAAAGCAAAAGGGAGTTACCATGGAGGACAGTGGTAAGATCAAAAAATCCAAATTCTCTCTCCTTACCCTCTCCACTATACTTAAATTGTTTGAAGATAGTAAAGATTTGTGATTCCATAAGTGTTTAATTTGATTAATGTATTATTTTCCTCCTAGGCTATGACAGAATCCAATTTGAACAAAAGGGCCTATGCAGGTATTGAGAAGTCTATTAATGTTTTTAGACCTTCCCTTTGCACATGTTCTTTGTTTTTAAATCACCTTTCCTTGATCAGGAAGACAGGCTGGTGACCTTTGGCGATTCATTCTCTAACAGGATCAAGAGAGAGTGGTTTATCTGTCTTCTGATCATACTCAAGTGAATGTTGATCAAATCTTTTCATGAAACTAATTCCACACTCCTATCTTGATGCAAGGTAATATTACTATGTCTAAACAAACTCATAGTCAGATGCTGAGGCAACTAATTTTTTATGGCTCCCCTCCTTGTTATCTTTATAATTTTGCCTTGTTCTTTGCCTATAAAGGTAAGAGAGGTTTGGTTAGTTATTATTCCTTGTCCATTGAATTTAACAATTAATTCTTATTTTAACCAGCAGCAAGTCCCCTTTCTGGTTTCCACTCCTGCAAATCTTCCACCATAAATACTGAAATGTTTACTTTGTAGTTCGTTATGCATTTTCTCCCTTTGCTTATGTTACCCTTCCTCAGCCTCTTTTCGAAGGCACTGCCAGAGCTATTTCGGTTGCCAAAAAAAATGTTGTAATTTCTTAATTACTTTTGATTTTTCTCTTCCATGGAAAAGGAAAGGCATACTGTCAGCACCTCTTTTAATAACGGTAACTGAGATCATATGAAATCATAGGCGCCAGTGGGTTTTCCTCTTGTCATCACCAGGTTCCAATTAACTGATTGCTGTTTTTAGTTCATCTTATGGTTGTTTGATGGAAGTACCAGGATATTAGAAGGCAAATTAGATAAAGCGTGTTATTTTCGTTATCTGACAGACCCTTTTTCCTTTAAATAAAGATGTATTTTATATTACTCTTTACCTTGTGCTTCTTCACAGTTTGGGTATCAGAGATAATGTTGCAGCAAACACAAGTTGCCACTGTGATTAACTACTATAACAAATGGATGCAGGTTAAAAAAAGCTCTTTTAATTGGCTTCATTCTGAAAATAGTGTAGTGATGGTACATTCAAATATGATTGTAGGTCAAATATGATGGCAGAAGATGGCAGAATATAGTATTAATGATAAGACTCTTGGCAGTGTGGAGGATCAGAGGGATCTTGGGGTCCGAGTCCATAGGACACTCAAAGCTGCTATGCAGGTTGACTCTGTGGTTAAGAAGGCACTATGAAGGTGCATTGGCCTTCATCAATCGTGGGATTGAGTTTAAGAGCTGAGAGGTAATGTTGCAGCTATATAGGACCCTGGTCAGACCCCACTTGGAGTACTGTGCTCAGTTCTGGTTGCCTCACTATAGGAAGGATTTGGAAGCCATAGAAAGGGTGCAGAGGAGATTTACAAGGATGTTGCCTGGATTGGGGAGCATGCCTTATGAGAATAGGTTAAGTGAACTCAGCCTTTTCTCCTTGGAGTGAAGGAGGATGAGAGGTGACTTGATAGAGGTGTGTAAGATAATGAGAGTCATTGATCGTGTGTATAGTTAGAGGCTTTTCCCCAGGGCTGAATTGGCTAGCATGAGAGGGCATAGTTTTAAGGTGCTTGGAAGTAGGTACAGAGGAGTTGTCAGGGGTAAGTTTTTTATGCAGAGTGGTGAGTATGTGGAATGGGTGCTGGCGTTGGTGGTGGAGGCGGATACAATAGGGTATTTTAGGAGACTCCTGGATAGGTACATGGAGCTTAGAAAAATAGAGGGCTATGGGTAAAGCATTGGTAGTTCTAAGGTAGGGCCATGTTTGGCACAGCTTTGTGGGCCAAAGGGCCTTTATTGTGCTGTATGTTTTCTATGTTTCTATTTATATCCTGCCACTGTTTTCAATTCCAGAGGTGGTCAAACCTGCAGGACCTTGCTAAAGCCACTCTTGAGGTAAAAGACATGTGAGTCAACACTTTGTACTAATTTCCACGAAACCTCTGAAAATCTTCAATGTTTTTGTTTTTTTTCATTATACTGTTTTATTGACCATATGCTGCAATTTGACTTGTTTAAAATGCTTCTTTAATTTGGTGAGCTTCGCTAATGTAGGTGGATGTTGTTTGTGTACCACTTAAATGCAATGAAGCCTGGACTTTTCCTGTAATGAAATGCCACAACTGTTTCGGAGTCTTCCCTCACTCCAGAAATTGAATGGAACATTTATATGTGCAATTTTCTTGCTAGATAAGCCTCACATAATATCACTTCTCATACAGAGAGAGGCCAGAAAAATTAGTCTTATCACTGGACACTTGAAGGGATGCATAAAATTTGATAATGTTACTCTGAGTTAGACTAACTAAGGTCATCCTTATTATTTACTATCTAGCCTTCTGGATTCCTCATTATCTTCACCCCCACGATCTGCAACAGTAATCCCAACATTTCAGTAACGTAAACTCGCAAGATTGTGCCTCCATTCTACCACACCCACTGCACACCCGAATTCACATATAGCAGTGATTTGCAGCCAGCTGAAATAATGCCCCCCTCCCTCCTGCCCCACTCCCCCCTCTCATACAGACTCAGCCTTGGGTGTTACTGAGGTTTCCTGTGACGGTGTCTGACTGCTGAGCATGGGGTGTGCCTTTTATAGGAGTATTCTTGGTGGGTGTTCGAAAAGGAATGTAGAATTTCAGTACTATACTGCATTTTATAGATTCTTTGTACAATACGTAACTAAGTGTTTGACACAATGAATTGCATTGCATTATTACATCAGTTACATAAGCTTCCTTGTTTACTTTTGCTTAACATGAAAGGCCAGTTCCTGAGGCTCCTGTTTCCTATAAAATTAAAGCTTCTTTAGAAAGTAATTTGGCATAGCTTGCCCAAGCTGGACAATGGATCCATTTGTTGTCTGGAATTAGGTAGAGGATTTTTTGTTTGCAACCAAGTCACCTCAGATCATTAATACCTATCACATCTGATGTCTTCATGAAGAATGTTTATTCATTTATGGTCGTTCATAGTCTTTTTCCTTCTGTGAGTAATGAACAGTGAGCTACAGGTGGCTATTAGCTTACTTTGGTTTAATATGCACCACAGTCAGCTAATAGCCACCTGTAGTGACTGGTTGACTTGGTATGCTTCATTAAAAGGTAATTTAATTAAGGCTAATGCATGGGTCTGCTTGGTAGCCATTTGTCAACAGATTGTGTATCTGGACAATCAACCCTATTAATTAACTGGTTCTTTCTGTACAGCCATACATCCATCAAGCCAGGAAACCTTTTAGCATTTAAAATAATTGGAAATTTATTATGTAACTTGGTGTTTAGTTGGGAAATAAATATGGAAAGGATAAGGTGGGTGGGGGGGAAATGTGCTGTATGTCTGAAAATAGGCTTAATGCAGAGCAAAACACTTATGCCCTTGTTTCTGAACCTTTTGGCACCATGGCTAGAAATTTGTCCCTGATCTTCCTGCAGGATTTTTGTTAATTCTGTAAATATTTTTCTGGTATAAAACATACCCTAAGTATTGCCACAAAATTCATCTCTGGGATGTTTCAACCCCTCCAGTCTTAAGTTTTCCTCTTACTCTCTCATAACTGCTTCCCTAAATTAATGCCATTCAAAGGGACAGCAGCCAAACTGAATTTTTAATCCTCACTGAAATATTAAAAGCAGGTTCACACGTGTGCCTATACTGTTTGCTCCATGGAAGTCAGGGTTACAAACTTACGGTTTATTCAAGGCAATTGCCAATGAGTTTTGCTCTCTCGAGTATGCTGCTCACTCCTGTGCATTAGCGATGCCACCCAAAGTCCAAGGGGAGAAGACTGTGTCCCAAAGCAATTTGCTTTTCAGGTTTCCACGAAGAATGAGCATTCGGTGCTTGTGTAGTATTACTTCTTACAGAGGGCCCCGGCGTCATCTGTCAGAAGTGCAATGCCCAAAGACCATAAGGTATAGGAGCAGAGTTAGGCTATTTGACCCATTGAATCTGCTCTGCCATTTCATCATGGCAGATCCATTTTTCCTCTCAGCCCCAATCTGCTGCCTTCTCCACCGCCCCCCCCCCCCCCATATCCTTTCATGTCCTGACCAATCAAGAATCTACCAACTTCTGCCTTAAATATACATAAAGACTTGGCCTCTGCAGCTGCCCGTGGCAAAGAATTCCACAGATTCACCACTCTCTGACTGGAGAAATTCCTCCTCGTCTCCATTCTAAAAGGATGTCCCTCTATTCTGAGGTTGTGTCCTTTGGTCTTAGACTCTATTACCAGCGGAAATATCCTCTCCACATCCACTCTTTCAAGGCTTTTCACCATTTGATAGGCTTCAATGAGGTCACCCCTCATTCTTCTGAATTCCAGTGAATACAGGCCCAGAGCCTTCAACTGCTCTTCATGTGACAAGCAATCCAGTCCTGGAATAATTTTTGGGAACTTCCTTTGAACACTCTCCAGTTTCAGCACATCTTTTCTAAGATGAGGGGCAATACTCTTCGTGAGGTATTACCAGTGTTTTATAAAGTCTCAATATTACATCCTTGCTTTTATATTCTAGTCCTCTTGAAATGAATGCTAATGTTGCATTTGCCTTTCTCACCACAGACTCAAACTGCAAATTAATTTCAGGGAATCCTGCACAAGGAATCCTGTCTCTTTGTGCCACTGTTTTTTGTATTTTCTCTCCATTTAGAAAATAGTCAAGCCTTTCATTTCTTCTACCAAAGTGGACCATACATATTCCAACACTATTCCATGTGCCACTTCTTTGCCCATATCTCTAATCTGTCTAAGCCCTTCTGTAGCCTTATTTCCTCAAAAGCAACTATCTTTGTATCGTCTGGAAACTTTGCAACAAAGCCATCAATTTCAGCAAACAAATCATTGACATGTAACGTAAAAAGAATTGGTCCCAACACAGACCCTGTGAAACACCACTAGTCACCAGAAGCTAACCAGTAAAAGTTCCCTTTATTCCCACTCTGCTTCCTGCCAATCAGCTACTGCTTTATCCATGCTAGAATCTTTCCTGTAATACCATGGCCTTGTAATTTGTTAAGCAGCCTCATGTGTGGCACCTTGTCAAAGACCTTTGGAAAATCTTAAGTACACAACATCTAACAGTTCTCCTTTGTCTTTCCTACTTGTTATTTCTTCAAAGAATTCCAAGAGATTTGTGAGGCAAGATTTTCCTTTGAGGAAATCATGCTGACTACAGCCTATTTTTTCATGTGCCTCCAAGTACCCTGAGACCTCATGCTTAACAATTTACTCCAACATTTTCCCAACCAGTGAGGTCAGACTAACAGGGCGAAAATCAAGGTTTGTGAAGTACTCATCAGGGACATATTGTTTACAGACAATGTGGCACTGGCAACACACTCTGAAGAGCAACTGCAACGCCTCATGGACAAGAGCCTGCCAGGACTTCAGCTTGACCATCAGCCTGAAGAAGACCAATGTGTTGGGCCAAGGTGTTGAGCACCCCTTGCCATTACCATCAACGACTATGAGCTGGAGGTAGTTCACGAGTTTACATACCTAGGCTCCACCGTCACGGACAGTCTCTCCCTAGACCCCGAGATCAACGGACAGATCAGACGAGCAGCCTCAACATTCACCAAGCTGATAAAGAGATTCTGGGAGAACAGAAAGCTGACAACGCACACCAAGGTTGCAGTCTACAGGGCCTGCGTTCTCAGCACACTGCTTTACGGCAGCAAGACGTGGAGCCTCTCCTCCAGACAAGAGCAGCGTCTCAACGCCTTCCACCTTCGCAGCCTGAGACGCATCCTGGACATCAAGTGGATTGACCAAGTCACCAACAATGAGGTCCTGGCCCACGCCCAGATACCCAGCCTCTTCACCCTGCTCCAACAACGCCGTCTCCATTGGCTGGGCCACGTACACCACATGTCAGATGGGAGGATCCCGAAAGACCAGCTGTACAGGGAACTGGCCTCAGGCAAGAGAGCACAAGGGCGGCCCCATCTTCGTTTCAAAGATGCCTGCAAGAGAGACATGAAGTCACTGAACATGAATGTTGAGAGGTGGGAGGACATTGCAAGTGATTGCTCTCGTTGGAGGCTGGAACTATGCAGAGATCTAAAAAGAGGAGAAGAGAAGCTGTGGCTTGCTGCTGAAGAAAAGCGCACTCGCTGAAAAAACAGCACCAAGACAACACTGGAGGACAGCGCCTTCAAGTGCAGTTGCTGTAGCTGAGACTCACTCCTGTGTGGGCCTCTACAGCCACAACAGCTGCTGCTCTACCAACACAGACTAAAGCAAGACTTTCCAGGCGCAGATCCATGGTCTCACAAAACTAACGGATGCCACCTACCTTGGGATCAATGGAGGAATTCATCGTATTTAAAGTGACCTGTTCTTTTGATTGACTGTAAATGAACAAAATCAGTGCAGACATCTTGTGTGGATAATGAACTGCCTTCATACAATACTTTTCACGATTGTGTCCTCCAAATCTTCATTTTCATTGTAACGTTCAAGATGATTGTCAAATTCTTCGTAGTTCCTAACATGAAGTAGTGAAATCATTTCATTTTCACTCCGTTGTTTCTGAATGCTTGAAACCGCAGAGAGCAAAACAGCACTGAATTGTTTTATTGCTTATTTCTTGCCAACTATCAGTGAGAAAAATCATTGCTTTTTGAACTCTAAACACATACAACTGACATTATTTAAAAACTGTTTGCTCTAAACATGATATAGTGTCTAACAGCCACACAACTAATGCCAATTAGAAACTGTTCAGCAACAGTCTCCTGTCCCAATTAAGCAGCATAGTGTCCCAAATAAAATGAAAGGAATCCCAGCTATTTTCTCGATTAGTTTTTGTTCTGTACAAGTTGTTCCAAATAAGCAGCTGCCCCAATTAACTGATAGTTCAATAAACTTCAATCCACTGTGTTGGATATATAAAGCGGATGCAGTGGATGTTGTATATTTGGATTTTTAGAAGGCCTTTGTCAAGGTGACACATTGGAGGCTGCTTACCAAGTTAAAAGACCAAGATATTCCAGGAAAGTTATTAGCATTGTTAGAGCATTGGCTGATTGGTAGGAGGCATTGAGTGGGAATAAGGGGATCCTTTTCTGGTTGGCTGCCAGTGTTCCATAGTGTTCAGTGTTGGGACCGCTTCTCTTTATGCTGTATATCAATGATTTAGATAATGGAATAGATGGCTTTGTTGCCAAGTTTGCAGATGATACAAAGATAGTTGAGATGGTAGTGTTGAGGAAACAGGGCTACAGAAGGACTTAGACAGATTAGGAGAATGGACACGGAAGTGGCAAATAAAATACAATGTTGGTAAATGCATGGTCATGTACTTTGGTAGAAGATATAAATGTGCAGACTATGTTCTAAATGGGGAGAAAATCCAAAAATCTGAAATGCAAGGGGACTTGGGAGACTTTGTGCAGAACACCCTGAAGGTTAACTTGAATTTGGGTTAATGGTGAGGAAGGCAAATGCAATGTTGGTATTCATTTCAAGAGGTCTAGAATATAAGCATAGGGATGTGATGCAAAGGCTTTATAATAAACCAGGATAAATAAGTATAAACCCGTATAAACCAGTTTGTACCAGTATAAACTCATCCCCTCCGGTCTTCTCCTACCATTTCTCATTTCCCCCTCCCCCCACCACTTTCAAATCTCTCAGAATCTTTCCTTTCAGTTATTCATGACGAAGGGTCTCGGCCCGAATCGTCGACAGTGCTTCTCCCTATAGATGCTGCCTGGCATTCTGTGTTCCACCAGCATTTTTTGTGTATTGTTTAAACCAGTTTTTACCAGTATAAAACAAAACAAACCAGTACAAACCAGGTTAAACCAGTTTTTACCAGTATAAACCAGTTTTTAACTGTATAAACCAGTTTTTAACTGTATAAACCAGTTTTTACCAGTATGAACCAGTTTCTTTTATCAGTTTGTACCAGTATAAACCAGTTTTTACCAGTATAAACTCATCCCCTCCGGTCTTCTCCTACCATTTCTCATTTCCCCCTCCCCCCAGCACTTTCAAATCTCTCAGAATCTTTCCTTTCAGTTAGTCCTGACGAAGGGTGTCGGTCCAAAACATCGACGGTGCTTCTTCTTATAGATGCTGCCTGGCCTGCTGTGTTCCACCAGCATTTTGTGTGTGTTGTTTAAAACAGTTTTAACCAGTATAAAACAGTACAAAGCAGGATAAACCAGTTTATACCAGTTTTTACCAGTATACACCGGCTTTTACCAGTATAAACTAGTTTTTACCAGTATAAACCAGTTTGTACCAGTTTTTACCAGTGCAAACCAGTATAAACCAGTTTTTAAGTATAAACCTGGTCCTGACGAAGGGTCTCGGCCCGAAACGTCGACAGCGCTTCTCCCTATCGATGCTTCCTGGCCTGCTGTGTTCTACCAGCATTTTGTGTGTGTTGTTATACTGGTTTATGCTGGTTTATACCAGTAAAAACTGGTTAAAACTGCTGAAAACTAAAACTAGTTAATACTGGTTAAAACCGGTTTTTACTGGTTAAAATCTGTCAGAACCGGTTTATACTGGTTAAAAGTGGTTTAAGCCAACTTTTACCTGTATAAATCCATCCCCTCCGGTCTTCTCATCATTTCTCATTTCCCCCTCCCCCTCCTAATTTCAAATCTCTTGGAATCTTTCCTTTCAGTTAGTCCTGACGAAGGGTCTCGGCCCGAAACGTCGACAGTGCTTCTCCTTATAGATGCTGCCTGGCCTGCTGTGTTCCACCAGCATTTTGTGTGTGTTGTTTAAACCAGTTTTTACCAGTATAAAACAGAACAAACCAGTACAAACCAGGTTAAACCAGTTTTTACCAGTATAAACCAGTTTATACCAGTTTTTACCAGTATACGGCGGTTTTTACCAGTATAAACCAGCATAAACCAGTTTTTACCAGTATAAACCAGTCTGTACCAGTTTTTAACAGTATAAACCAGTTTTTACCAGTATAAACCAGTTTGTAGAGTTTTTACCAGTATAAACCAGTTTTACCAGTATAAACCATTTTTTGCAAGTTTTTAACAGTATAAAACAGTATACACCAGTTTTTACCAGTATAAACCCACCCCCTCGGGTCTTCTATCATTTCTCATTTTGTGTGTGTTGTTTAAAACAGTTTTTACCAGTATAAAACAGTACAAACCAGTATAAAGCAGGATAAACCAGTTTTTACCAGTATAAACCCACCCCCTTGGGTCTTCTCCTATCATTTCTCATTTCCCCCTCCCCCTCCTACTTTCAAATCTCTTAGAATCTTTCCTTTCAGTTAGTCCTGACGAAGGGTCTCGGCCCGAAACGTCGACAGCGCTTCTCCCTATAGATGCTGCCTGGCCTGCTGTGTTCCACCAGCATTTTGTGTGTGTTGTTTAAAACAGTTTTTAACCAGTATAAAACAGTACAAAGCAGGATAAACCAGTTTATACCAGTTTTTACTAGTGTACACCGGCTTTTACCAGTATAAGCCAGTTTGTACCAGTTTTTACCAGTGCAAACCAGTATAAACCAGTTTTTAACAGTATAAACCTGGTCCTGACGAAGGGTCTCGGTCGGAAACTATCATGCTGCCTGGCCTGCTGTGTTCTACCAGCATTTTGTGTGTGTTGTTATACTGGTTTATGCTAGTAAAAACTGGTTTATGCTGGTTTATACCAGTAAAAACTGGTTCAAATGGTTTAAAACCAGTTAAAACCAGTTTATACTGGTTAAAACCTGTCAGAACCAGTTTATACTGGTTAAAAGCGGTTTAAACCAGCTTTTACCTGTATAAATCCATCCCCTCCGGTCTTTTCTTATCATTTCTCATTTTCCCCTCCCCTCCTAATTTCAAATCTCTTAGAATCTTTCCTTTCAGTTAGTCCTGACAAAGGGTCTCGGCCCGAAACGTCGACAGTGCTTCTCCCTATCGATGCTGCCTGGCCTGCTGTGTTCTACCAGTATTTTGTGTGTGTTGTTATACTGGTTTATGCTGGTAAAAACTGTTTAAAACTTTAAAACCAGTTAAAACCGGTTTATACTGGTTAAAACCAGTCAAAACCGGTTTATACTGGTTAAAACCAGTTTATACTGGTAAAAACTAGTTTATACTGGTTAAAACCTGTCAAAACCAGTTTATACTGGTTAAAACCTGTCAGAACCGGTTTATACTGGTTAAGAGCGGTTTATCATTTCTCTTAGCATTTCTCATTTCCCCCTCCCCCTCCTAATTTCAAATCTCTTAGAATCTTTTCTTTCAGTTAGTCCTGACGAAGGGTCTCGGCCCGAAACGTCGACAGTGCTTCTCCCTATAGATGCTGCCTGGCCTGCTGTGTTCCACCAGCATTTTGTGTGTGTTGTTTAAACCAGAACAAACCAGTACAAACCAGTATAAACCAGTTTTTACCAGTATAAACCAGTTTATACCAGTTTTTACCAGTATACAGCGGTTTTTACCAGTATAAACCAGCATAAACCAGTTTTTACCAGTGTAAACCAGTCTGTACCAGTTTTTAACAGTATAAACCAGTTTTTACTTTTTTACCGCTACAAACCAGTATAAACCAGTATATTAACCAGGTTTTTTTTACCAGTTGTTACCACTATTAACAGGTTTATACCAGTATAAAACAGTTTTTACCAGTATAAACAGTATAGAGCAGTTTTTATCAGTATTATCAGTGCATTATAGTAAATTGTCCCCTTAAATTGTCTTGTAGGAAGTTAATGAAATGTGGTCTGGTCTTGGATATTACTCCCGCGGAAGAAGACTGCATGAAGGAGCACAAAAGGTAACCTTGTATTATTGCTGTGCTATAGCACTGTTGATAACTTTTCATCTGTGCTTTATTTTTAGTAAAGAGTGGTGATTGACCACAAATGGATGTTATAAATGTATTAAAAAATAAGGCATTTTGCAGTCGCATGTACAGCAGAGTTCGGATGTAGGAAGTTTGTCAATAATTCTCTTTGCAGTGCGCTTCAGATCAATAGTCATCTGGTTGTAAAAACAAGGCATGTCATTGCCAGGAAGTGGTGAAAATTAGAACTGCTCTTCTCCATTTGGAGCAGCACTGACTGGACCACTTTAGTACAGGCAATTGTAGGAATATCTAAATGTTATCTAACCTATTTTTTGTAGCAATCCTTGGTACTTGTTTGCTAGAGGAAAAAAGCATTTTTGTGTATTTTTCTCAGAGCAATGGAGCCTTTAAGTGCCATCCCTTCCTCATAGGTTTTGTCAGAGTTCAAAGGTGACATGCCAAAGAGTGCAGAAGAGCTGCAAAAGCTGCTGCCTGGTGTTGGGAGATACACAGCTGCTGCTATTGCCTCAATCGCATTTGGGCAGGTAAGGAAGCTAAATGTGTTGCTAGACTCCAATGTTTATTACAGTGTATTCTTAAAATGTGCATCTCCTTGTTAATTGTTTAGTTTGTTGTATTTTAATTTAAAGATTAAATTAAATTTAGTATCAACTTTCATATCTGTACACAACCCTGAGGTTCATTTTCCTGTGGGGATACTTGGCATATTCCGAATTCTGAGATGGAGCAATATTTTGCCATGAACTCATTAGAAGTAACCAATCCCATTTTCAATAACTAGCCCTCCCAAAGCACCAAACATCCTATTTATGGAAAAACAGAACATACGTTTGGGGGACTGGAAAGATGTACTTGCTTGCTGCTGTGAGGCTACTGACATTTTTTGCTGAGTGAGAATGGGGTATGTATGTGAGCCATCCACTGAGCCATGGCAGTCAGGGGCCGGTTCGAGCTGAGTAGAGCTGAGTGCGTTGAGTAGATTTGCTTGCTCACTCATTGTGTCAGTGGCTGCCAGCTGCTCTTTCCAAGCCTGGTTGCTCTCCTGTCACAATTGTTTCATGATTTCCCCCCCACCCCCCATAGCCAGCGTTTGTTCATTTCCAATTTACAGAGAGTTCGGTTTTTGAATGGTTCTCAGGATTGGAACCCTGTTGTAATCTGGGCACAGTGTGTTGATTATGTAAAGCATTGTAGAACGTTGTGTTGATTCACACAGTATGAGAAGACAATAACCATTAAACTGTTTAGTTGTTTTATTTCCCCTAAGGGCCTCAAAATTAAAGTTGAGTATGAAACTAGAGACGGTAGAGGAAAGAAAAGAAATGAGGGTAACATTTTAGTTGGAATAATTGTTGTTTCATAGGTGCTTATTTGCTATGCTTCTAATGATTTTTTTTTCAAAGGTAAGGCCAAGAGAATAATTGTCCAGAATTTTTTTTAAGTTCTTCTCAACTGGGCGAAAGTTTAAGGTTATCTAAATATAAGAACAATGTGCACAAGAAGACCTTGAAAATGCTTGAGAAGAAACTTTATATTTTGAAGTCGCATTTTAAAGAATAGAAAACCCAGTGTTAATGATTCCAAATGGTTATATATTATGTATTCTTTTAATAGATTGAAATATAATTGTTTTAACCATGACTAGCTCTTTGCTCCTTATAGGTAACTGGTGTGGTTGATGGGAATGTAACACGAGTTCTGTGCCGTATGAGAGCAGTTGGGGCAGACTGCACCAGCCCGTCAGTGATTGAATCCCTTTGGTAAGAAGTGCACTTTTCTTTCAGCTATTCACGTAGCATACTAAGGGGGTTAAAGGGCCAAAGTCTTAAAAATTGGATTTATTTACATACATTTAGTTATGCACAGATTATGCGTAAAAGTTATTTTACTTGTGCTAAATTGCAGTAGCGATCATTTTGGGGTAAAATCATGCCCATCAGAAAACTGACCGGGACAGTTAGCATGATGAATAAGTTGTTTCAGCGTGGATCATATTTACTCCATTGCTGGCATTAAAAGGATCTTTTGAGAGGCAAGCTATAATGTTTGTTGATCTGTTACTGAAAATCTAGAAGTAGATCACACAGTGAAATAAAGGAATAATGATGTCTTGGACTCGGCCTTGAATTTTCAACAGACAGGTATTGGAATCTATATCACTGGTGCCTCCATCGGTGTTCATTATCTGTTTATAGAACTCACTGCTAAACTTTGTGCTGTAGCTTTTTTGTTCAACCTGTTCTTGGGTCCTTCAGTCCTGTAGCATGGATCTTGACGTGGCATGGTAGGTTATTTCTTCAGCAGTTTGAACGGGGCACAACCACGCAAGCACGCGGAGGTCGGCCAGTGAGAACAGCAGGAAGAGTTTAAAAGCGAGCAGAGTTTAAAAGGTGACGGTTATTTCTTCAGCAGTTTGAACGGGGCATGACTGCAGAAGTGCGTGGATGTCAGCCAGTGAGAACAGCAGGAAGAGTTTAAAAGGATGACAGATTTACAGAGCGGGCGACAGAGTAGTAAGAGACAGAATAGGAAGGCTTTGGCGAAAAGGGGTCGAGGCCAGGTAAGTTATCTGTTTAAAATAAAGACAGAAAGTATGTGTGTGAGGCTGGTTTTCTGTGCTTGGTGTCAGATGTGGGAGGTCCTGGAGACGCCTGGTCTCCACGATGACCACATCTGCACCAGGTGCATCGAGCTGTAGCTCCTTGGAGACCGCGTTAGGGAACTGGAGATGCAGCTCGATGACCTTTGTCTGGTCAGGAAGAGTGAGGAGGTGATTGAGAGAAGCTATAGGCAGTTAGTCACCCCGGGATCAGAGGAGTGGGTAACAGTCAGGGTAACAGTCAACAGTCCTTAACAATAAGTATTCCTGCTTGAGTACTGTTGGGGGGGTGGGGAACGGCTTACCTGGGGGAAGCAACAGTGGTCGCACCTCTGTCACAGAGTCTGACCCTGTGAAAGGATAGGGAAAGGAAGAGGATGGCAGCAGTGATAGGGGACTCTATGGTTAGGAGCTCATATAGGCGATTCTGTGGACACAGGACACAGGACCAGTGGATGGTAGTTTGCCTCCCAGATGTTTCAGATCGCGTCCAAGATATCCTGCAGTGGGAGGGAGAACAGTGAGAGGTCATGATACATATTGGTACCAATAGCATAAGTAGGAAAAGGGAGGAGATCCTGACAACAGACTACAGGGAGTTAGGAAAAAAGTTGAGAAGCAGGACCTCAAAGGTAGTAATCTTGGGATTACTGCCTGTGCTATGTGACAGTGAGTATAGGAATAGAATGAGGTGGAGGATAAATGTGTGGCTGAGGGATTAGAGCAGGGGGCAGGGATTCAGATTTCTGGATCTTAGGGACCTCTTCTGGAGTAGGTGTGACCTGTACAAAAAGGACGGGTTGCACTTGAATTCCAGGGAGACCAATATCCTGGTGGGGAGGTTTGTTAAGGCTATTGGGGAGAGTTTAAACTAGAATTGCTGGGGGGAGGGAACCGAACTGAAGAGATTGGGGAAGAGGAGGTTGGCTCACAAATAGAGAAAGCTCATAGACAGTGCGAGAGGGAGGATAGGCAGGTGATAGAGAAGGGACGCTCTCAGACTGATGGTTTGAGATGTGTCTATTTTAATGTGAGGAGTATTATGAATAAAGCAGATGAGCTTAGAGCGTGGATCATCACTTGGAGCTACGATGTTGTGGCCATTACAGAGACTTGGATGGTGCAGGGGCAGGAATGGCTACTTCAAGTGCCAAGCTTTAGATGTTTCAGAAAGGACAGGGAGGCAGACAAAAGAGGTGGGGGCGTGGCACTGTTGATCGGAGATAGTGTCACGGCTGTAGAAAAGGAGGAAGTCATGGAGGGGTTGTCTATGGAGTCTCTGGGTGGAACTTAGGAATAGAAAGGGGTCAATAACTGTACTGAGATTTTTATAGACCACCCAATAGTAACAGGGATGTTGAGAAGCAGATAGGGAGACGGATTCTGCAGAAGTGTAATAATAACAGGGTGGTTGTGGTGGGAGATTTTAATTTCCCAAATATTGATTGGCATCTTCTTAGAGGTTTAGATGGGGTGGAGTTTGTTAGGTGTGTTCAGGAAGGTTTCTTGACACAATATGTAGATAACCCTACAAGAGGAGAGGCTGTACTTGATCTGGTATTGGGAAATGAACCTGGTCAGGTGTCAGATCTCTCAGTTGGAGAGCATTCTGGAGATAGTGATCACAATTCTATTTCCTTTACCATAGCATTGGAGAGGGATAGGAACAAGTTAGGGAAATGTTTAATTGGAGTAAGGGGAAATATGAGGTTATCAGACAGGAACTTGGAAGTATAAATTGGAAACATATGTTCTCAGGGAAACATATGGAAGAAATGTGGCAAATGTTCAGGGGATATTTGAGTGGGGTTCTGTGTAGGTACGTTCCAATGAGACATGGAAAGGATGGTAGGGTACTTGATCTGTGGTGCACAAAGGCTGTTGTAAATCTAGTCAAGGAGAAAAGAGCTTACAAAAGGTTCAAAAAACTAGGTAATGATAGGAATCTAGAAGATTATAAGGCTAGCAGGAAGGAGCTTAAGAATGAAATTAGGAGAGCCAGAAGGTGCCATGAGAAGGCCTTGGCAGACATGATTAAGGAAAACCCCAAGGCATACTACAAATATGTGAAAAGCAAGAGGATAAGACATGAGGGAATAGGACCAATCAAGTGCGACAGTTGAAAAGTGTGTATGGAACCGGAGGAAATAGCAGAGGTACTTAATGAATACTTTGCTTCAGTATTCACTATGGAAAAGGATCTTGGCGATTGTAGGGATGATTTGCAGTGGACTGAAAAGCTTGAGCATGTAGATATTAAGGAAGAGGATGTGCTGGAGCTTTTGGAAAGCATCAAGTTGGATAAGTCACCAGGACCGGACATGATGTGCCCCAGGCTACTGTGGGAAGCGAGGGAGCAGATTGCTGACCCTCTGGCAATGATCTTTACATCACCAATGAGGACGGGTGAGGTTCCGGAGGATTGGAGGGTTGCCGATGTTGTTTCCTTATTCAAGGAAGGAAGTAGGGATAGCCCAGGAAATTATAGGCCAGTGAGTCTTTCTTCAGTGGTTGGTAAGTTGATGGAGAAGATCTTGAGAGGCAGGATTTATGAACGTTTGAAGAAGCATAATATGATTAGGAATAATCAGCATGGATTTGTCAAAGGCAGGTCGTGCCTTACGAGTCTGATTGAATTTCTTGAGGATGTGACTAAACACATTGATGAAGGTAGAGCAGTAGATGTAGTGTTTATGGATTGTAGCAAGGCATTTGATAAGGTATCCCATGCAAGGCTTATTGAGAAAGGTATCCAAGGGGACATTGCTTTGTAGATCCAGAACTGGCTTGCCCACAGAAGGCAAAGAGTGGTTGTAAACAGGTCATATTCTGCTTGGAGGCCAGTGACCAGCGGTGTGCCTCAGGGATCTGTTCTGGGTCCCCCTACTCTTTGTGATTTTATAAATGACCCGGATGAGGATGGTTGGTGAATTTGTTGATGACACAAACGTTGGGGCATTGTGGTTAGTGTGGAGGGCTGTCAGGGGTTACAACGGGACATTGATAGGATGCAAAACTGGGCTGAGAAGTGGCAGATGGAGCTCAACCCAGATAAGTGTGAGGTAGTTCATTTTGATAGGTCAAATATGATGGTAGAATATAGCATTAATGATAAGATTCTTGGCATTGTGGAGGATCAGAGGGATTTTGGGGTTTGAGTCCATAGAACACTCAAAGCTGCTACACAGGTTGACTCTGTGGTTAAGAGGGCATACGGTGCATTAGCCTTCATCAATCGTGGGATTGAGTTAGCGAGCCGAGAGGTAATGTTACAGCTGTATAGGACCGTGGTCAGACCCCACTTGGAGTATAGTGCTCAGTTCTGGTTGCCTTACTACAGGAAGGATGTGGAAACCATAGAAAGGGTGCAGAGGAGATTTACAAGGATGTTGCCTGGATTGGGGAGCATGCCTTATGAGAATAGGTTGAGTGAACTTGGCCTTTTCTCCTTGGAGTGACAGAATATGGGAGGTGACCTGATAGAGGTGTACAAGATAATGAGAGGCATTGTTCATGTGGATAGTCAGAGGCTTTTCCCCAGCGTTGAAATGGCTAGCACGAGAGAGTAGTGAGTGCGTGGAATGGGGTACCGGCGGCGGTGGTGGAGGCGGAAATGATAGGGTCTTTTAAGAGGCTCCTGTATGGCTACATTAGAAAAATAGAGGGCTATGGGTAAAGCCTAGGTAGTCCTAAGGTAGGGATATGTTCAGCACAGCTTTGTGGGCTGAAGGGCCTGTATTGTGCTGTAGGTTTTCTGTGTTTCTATGTAATGCTTCTCAGCGCCAGTGACCCGGGTTTAATTCTCGCTGCTGTCTGTAGGGAGTTTATACATTTGTCCCGTGTGAGTTTACTTTGGCTGCTCCTGTTCCAGAGATGTTTAGTTTACTTGGTTAATTGGTCACCTGGGTGTATTTGGGTGGCACGTGCTTGTGGGGCTGAGGGGCCTGTTACCGTGCTGCATCTCTAAATCAAAAATTGATGGCGGCAGGTATTAAGATGGGTGTGGAGCCTGGATAACGGAGATTCTGGCGAGGGCACGTGTCCATCCGTGTCATTTGTTCCATCTGGTACTCTGGTGTGCCATCTGTACATCTGTGAAACCTGAGATGCATTTAAATTTTTTTTTAAATTACTTTGCTCTAAAACTTTTGCCCTAAAACTTCCTCTAAGACTTAAAAGCAACCAGTGTTCCCGTTCTTGGGTGAAGGCTGAGTTTCCATATTATCTATGATTGTCATGAAATTTGGGTAGACTCTGGTAATGCAGCAGTGAAATATTTATAACAGTGGTAAATCTTAGTAATTCTCAATTCTCCATGCATAAACCAGTCAGTAGTTGCTCAGCCTGGGTTCTGCAAAGGGTATTCAGAATGCATCCCTGTTCCAGTTTTAATCCAAGCTTGCATTCTGGAAGAAGGTGGGTGTCACAGCCTTAATATCAAGAAAGCATCTGGTTGATTGCATCATGGGTAAAATATTAATTGGGATTAGAAGAAAAAAACCCAAAGCTGCTGGAGCCTAACTCATCACAATGGCTGTTGTTGCTAGAGGTCAGTTGCAGAATTTCTTTAGGGTCAACTGTTTGCAGTTATTTTCTCAACTGACTTCCCTTGAAAAGTGTCAGAATAAACTAAATTGGTTCATGAGTTTAACGGAACCAATTACGCATTTTGTATGTTTCAAATCAACTTAAGCTTGTCCTCTAGAAAGGTATTTGTTCCATTGGGCCCAAGCTGCCTCCTGTAGGAATTATCTACAGGTGTCCCCCGCTTTATGAATATTCGCTTTACACCACTTCGCTTTTACAAAAGACCTACATTAGTAACCTGTTTTCACATTACAAAGAGGATTTTCGCTTTTATGAAAATTTTTCCCATATAAGTTAATGGTTCTTCGCTTTACGCCATTTCGGCTTAAGAAAGGTTTCATAGGAACGCTCTACCTTTGTAAAGGGGGGGGGGGGGCACCTGTATTAGTCTCAGTGTTCCTCCTTTTATTTCTGCAGTTTATTCTATCTCACACATGCCCATCAACTCCCTTTTGATTCTCCTTGCCACTAAGCTCCATTAAGGAGAAATTTTCAGGAGCCAGTTTATCTCCCTGTGCATCTTTGGAACCCCAGTGCCAGGGGAATCCTGCACAGAGAGTGGGCTCTGCACAGACGGTGCCTGGAGCACTGAGCACTGAAGCAGCAGCGGCAACTGTAGTGCTGTTATATCACTTAGTTTGGAACCTGGTGGAAAAACACCTCTGCCAGTAATTCAAACTAAGATTGTACAAGTTTTAGGTGTTTGGAAAAATATTTAACTGTATTTGAAAAATTAGCCACTACGTAAAAGATTGTATCACAGTAGAGAAGGCACTATATATATATATATATATCTGAAATGCGTTCATCTTGGTATTGTTGCATTATAGGATATTGGCTAATACCTTGGTGGATTTGGTTAGACCAGGAGACTTTAACCAGGCTATGATGGAGCTGGGAGCGACTGTCTGCACTCCGAAAGCTCCCCTTTGTGCAGAGTGCCCTGTTCAGACCTACTGTAGAGCTTACCAACGGGTAAGTTTTGAGTACATGATAAAGATGGTTGGTTTGACAGTGGTAGATAAGCTGCATGTGAAGAACTATTATATATAATCAGCTGGTTGTCAACTGTAGGCACTTGTAAGCATGTGTTAATATCAACTCAATACAGCTGAAGAATCTCTGCATAATTTAAATGTTGATGCTGCCACCATATCCTTCAACCAGTTTCTCATCCAGCATTACGCAGCCCAATCTCACAGAGTTTCTTCATCTAAACTGCAGCTGTCTTTTATCTCTATCAGGCCTGATATTTCCTTCTGGATCAGCCTGTGCTTTCTAATATTCCCACATTCTGAAATAATTCCTCCCAATGCCATATGCAACCTTCAAAACCTGCCAAATCTCACAGCAGACCCAGCTTCCTATTCTTGATACAACTTGCCTTCTTGATATGTTGATGATGCATCCATCTTCCACTTTATTTTGGGTACTAAAAACTGCAAATGATACAATTATCCAAGTGGCTAAGCTAAGTGTTAATAGTTTTTCAGTCTGATGTGTTGTGTAGATGAATTGCTGAGAGTGGGATTCAGTACTTGTACAGTTGACGGACATTGGAGTTTACCTCTACAAAGTGGCAACCCTGAATTAAAATTATTTCCCCCTGTGGATAAAATTAAAATGGCCTGGGAGCAGGATTTAAATATCTCCTTATCCGAGGAGAGCTGGGACTCAGTTCTCAAATCGGTTAACGCAACCTCTCTTTGTGCTCGCCATTGTCTCTTACAGTTTAAGATTGTTCATAGAGCCCATATGTCTAAATCTAAACTATCTCGATTCTACCCTGGCATTAGTCCGCTCTGTGATAAATGCAAGAGGGGCGTGGCCTCTCTCATCCATATGTACTAGCTCTGTCCTAGCTTGGAGAAATTCTGGAAAGATGTCTTCACTACACTATCGGGTATTCTGAATCAGCACCTAGAACCTAACCCCTTAATTGCTCTGTTCGGTTTTTGGGGCGAGACAGATTTATGTCTGGGTCCGACCAAATGCCGAATACTATCCTTTGCCTCTCTCCTGGCGAGACGCTTGATCCTCCTTAGATGGAGAGATGTGGCCCCGCCCACTCATGCGCAATGGCTTAACGACATTATGGCCTGCTTGGACCTCGAAAAAATTCATTATTCAGTTCTCAATTCAGATTTAAAGTTCCATAAGATCTGGGGGCCTTTTATCGAGTACTTTCATAACCTTCCTCTTGACTAGGGTTTTTTTTTTCTTTTCAGTCCCTTGCTTTCAGCTCCCTTTTTTTTCTGGTAGTAGGCATTATTATCCTCTGTTGCTAAGTGTATTTACAGTCTGGGAGTTTGACTGTCCGGACTTATACTCTCTATATTCTGTGGTGGCTGGTCTGGAATTGTGTTTTTTTTTCTTGTGTTATGGGGTTTGGGGAGGACACTAAGCTCACTTGTCTTTAATTTAGGTGCTTTTTTGTTAAATTCTCTTCCTGTGTAGCATATTGTTATTGTATGCTTAACCTTGCTCTGTATTAATGCTCCTCATTGGGATTTGGGGTTTTTAATTTTGTAAAATGTTTTGAAAAACTAATTTAAAAAAATTTAAAAAAAAAAATTATTTCTGGACAAAAAAGTTGAAAATCTGTCCATTTCATAGCTTTGGCCAGCAGATTTGCGCAGGTTAGTGATTCATGTGAAAACAAAGTTTTAAAACTCTAAGCTGCTTAAAATCCTCAGGGAAACTTGTTTTCTAAAAATGTACAAGGAGGTAGGCAGGGAGAGATGGAAAATAACTAATAGTGAATAGGTAATGCCATGGACTGCTGCAATGTAGTTACCACTAGGTTGTAGTTTCCTGCATTACAATGGCAACCAAAGTTCAGAAGTAGTAAAATAGTTGTAAATTGCTGAAAATGTCCTAAATCTGAGAAAGTTGGTCAGTAAAGGGAAGTTGAGGGTGCATTAAGTCTCTTTATCATTGGCATATGTGCCCTTTTCAGGTTATAAAAGAACAGGAAATGGTCTCAAAGAAACTGCCAGGTATCACTGTTTCAAAGATCTCCTCCACCCCAGACATTGAAGAGTGTGGTAAGAATTCTCAGTAATTATCCAGAAATGATGTATAGTTTATTAGATTGACAATGCATTGGGGATTGTGGGAGATGAGGTTATTGCATTTCATAAATATTTTATCACCTCCACAAATATTGTAGACATAAGAAGTGTTTGTTTTGTCCTCTGATTGAAATTTCAAATATTCTTTTTCTCCACTTACTGAGAGGAAAATCCTGTGGGTTCTTGTTTTATTCAGACAGAGATCAAAAATGCAACAGTTGGAGAATTGTAAAGAAATTATCTTTGCAGATCCTTCCACGTTGATCTGTGGGGGTGAAGCATTGGCACACAACCTTCACAACTCTGGGAGCAAGGATGGCATGAATTGTTTGAATTAAACACTTTCTGAAGCAGCTTTCTGTTGCTTGGTCCAAGCCCTGACAATGTGGTTGACTTTGACCCACCCTCCCACCCCCAGTCCTACAAGTTTGTGTCAGAGGACAATAGTGCTTTTGTGAATATCAGATAAAGTAAGATGAGCATTTCTGCCTAACGTTACAGGTGGTGGAGGAAACTGCCCTCTATGTTTGCCTGACAAAGAACCCTGGGATAGCGATCTTGGAGTTATGAATTATCCAAGGAAACCTACAAAAAAGCCTCCACGAATAGAACGCACACTGACCTGTGTGGTGACACGGAAGAGGGATAATGAAGATGCAGAAGAGTATTTCCTTGTTCAGAGACCCAGCACTGGTATCTATTGTCAACTGAAAATTATTCAGCAAGATGAGGACTGGGAAAGGAGGAGAGAGAAATTGTTTGTCTAGTAATTCAACCGCAGTCAGTTACATAAAATGTTCTATATGTTAGTGTGTTTATACTGGTACACTGCTTCTAAAATACAGTTCCAGCGGGACTATTATTTAAAGCTGTTGTCTGGTGTTGCATTTCAAAGCAATAATACTTTTCCACCTCTCCTGAGCATTCTAACAATCGTATAAAAGACAGAAATTGCTTATGCACCCTGTTTCTGGGATCAATGCCCTTTCTAGTTGTGGGAAAATATTTGAGAGTCTGTTGGAGCTCCAAAAGAAATCACCAATGTTGCAATGTAGCTAGATGAACACAAGTAAATGTTTAGCAAAAAGTATAGCTCTTCAGATAAAACTTTCTAGAATAGGAAACTTACATTTATTATAAAACAGCAAATTTGTGGCTTCACTCCGAGTTAATGATAAGATTTCAGGGTACTTGGAGGTGCAAGATAAAATAGGTCGAAGTCAGCATGGTATTCTGAAGGGGGAGTCTTGCCCAACAAATATGCTGGAATTCTTTGAAGAAACAACAGGCAGGACAGATAAAGAAGAGTTAGTTTTTGTTGTTTACTTGGATTTTCAGAAGGTCTTTGACAAGGTACCGTACATGAGGCTGCTAAATAACAGCCTGTGGTATTACAGGAAATACTAGCGTGCACAGATGATTGACTGTCTCACATAAGGCCAAGAGCGGGAATAAAGGAGGCCTTTTCTGGTTGGCTGCTAGTGAGTAGTGGTGTTCTGCAGGGGTCAGTGTTGGGTGTGCTACAATGCTAATGATCTGGATGACAGAATTGGTAGTTTTGTGGCCAAGATTGTGGACAATACAGAGGTGGGTGGAGGGGCAGGTAGCAGGAAGAAGTTGGGCAGATTAGGAGAATGGGCAAAGAAGTAACAGATGGAATGCAGTGAGGAGAGTGTGTTCTCATGTACTATGGTAAAAGGAGTAAAGATATACAGGTGTGCGCCGCTTAACATCTGATTGCATATACGTACGTAGTCTCGATCAGAGAATGTGACGTAGCAGACATAACCAATCTCGTGTATTGCGCATCCCTTGAGTGTAGTAGCGTTATCTCTCTGTTTAATTTTCTTTTGAAAATATTACCGTAAAGTGCATCATGGCTTCCAAGCGCAGCAAAACCACTCCTAGTGATAGCAGCAAGAGGCAAAGTATATAATATGGTGTTCGCACAACGTCCAATTTCACAGAATGTATTGTGGACGTTAAGCGACGCATACCTGTATACTGGGGAGCAAGTTGAGAAGCTGGAGGAGCAAAGGGACTCGGGAGTCCTAAAAGTTAACTTGCGGGTTGAGTCAGTAGCAAGGAAGGCAAATACAATGCTAGTATTCATTTTGAGAGGATTAGAATATAAAAGCAAGGATGTAATGCTGAAACATTTTAAGTCATTGTTTAAACTATGTTTGGTGTATTGTGTACAGTTTTGGGCCCTATTTATAAAAAAGGTCTAGAAGAGGTTTACGACAATGATCCCAGGAATGAAGGGGTTGTTGTGGACCTGTAGTTGCTGGAGTTTAAAAGAGTGAGGGGGGGAATCTCATTGAAACTTACCAAATATTGAAGGGCTTAGAAAGAGTGGATGTGGAGAGGATGTTTCCATTAGTGAGGGGGAGTCTTGGATCAGAGGACACAGCCTCAGAATAGAAGGGCATTCCTTTAGAACAGAGGTGAGGAGGAATTTCTTTAGCTAGGTGGTGGTGCATCTGTAGAATTCATTGCCACAGGTGGCTCTGGAGGTCAAGTCATTGGATATATTTATAAGCAGAGATTGATAGGTTCTTGATTAATAAGGGCGTCAGTGGTTACAGGGAGAAGGCAGGAGAATGGGGTTGAGAGAGGAAACTAATCAACCACGATGGATTGGAGAGCAGACTCGATGGGCTGAATGGCTTAATTCTGCTCCTATGACTTATTGTCTTAAATGAGTCATTGAAATTTTACAAGGTGTTGGTGTATTATATTTTCCAGAATAACTATAACCGAGTTTTCCTTTTCTTTGCCATTTTCAAGAAACTGGTGATTTGGATACATTCATTCAGTGTCTTGTAACCTTTTGATTGTCAGGACTCTTGGCTGGAATGTGGGACTTCCCTAGTGTTTTATTGGACGCTGAAGTGAAAGAAAAAAAGCAGAAGCAAATGATTTCTGACCGGCTCACAGAATTAACAAGAAATCTAGTTGCGAGTACAGATGTACAATACATTGGGGAGGTGAGCTGTTTAATGTGATTGAATTGTGTAAGGACAACACGGTAGCACATTGGTAGTGTAATGCTATTACAGCACCAGCAACCCAGGTTCTATTCTGCCACTGTATGTTCTACCTGTGACTGCGTGGGCTTCGTCGGATGCTCTTGTTTCCTCCCACATTCCAACGGCGTACAGTTTGGTAGGACACATGGGTGTAATTGGGCGGCACAGACTCATTGGGCCTGAAGGATCTATAACTGTGCTTTATCTTTAAATACTGTGCTTTATCTTTAAATAAAGTTGAGTAGAAGTATAGCACCATTGCATTAACTGCGTTCTAGTAATATGAAATAGCCAATGTTCACTCTTTTAAATCAGGATTTTCTCTTTTTTTATATAGGTAGTACATATCTTTTCTCATATTCATCAAACCTATCTTGTGTACAGTAATTTATTTAATGACACGACTGGAGATACTGTGAAGCAAGAGGACCTGGAGCAACCTTCTTGCCGTTGGGTTACTGAGGCAGAATTTTTTCAATCAGCTGTTCCTACTTCCATGAAGAAGGTGAATATTCTGTCACTAAACTGAAGCAAGAGGTACTGGGTTTTATGGTGTTGAACAGTATTAGACTCCAGGCTAATGACTTGAGCAGCTAATTTCAAATTGAGTGACATTAGTCTTCACCATCATGATACAATACTTGTGTCAAATTAACTGCTTGGTTTAAATATATTGTTCTTTGAAAGAGTTGTTACAGATTCCATGAAGTTAAAGCTTCCTTTTGCATTATAGAATCAGTGGAAGGGTGATTATTGAGACCATGCAAGGTGGGAAGGAGAGAAAATTAATCTCGTCAGTATATGTATTGAATGTGGGGACAAACAAGGCTGTGTGGTCTTTCTTAATTTGTGCTCAGAATTGTTTTAAGTTTTGTTATTAAGATTGTGACTTTGAGCTGTTAATTTTCAATAACTGTGTGCGCAACCTCTTGGAACAAATAAAGTTCTTCATGGTATTTTTAATTTGTTAGGTGTGTCCAGGAAGGTTTTCTTGACACAATATGTAAATAGGTCAAATGGAGAAGAGACCATATTGAATCTGGTGTTTGGCAATGAATTTGTTGGTGAGCATTTTGGAGAGAGTGACTGTAATTTCCTGACCTTTACCATCACCTTGGGCAGGGATTAGAACAGACAGTATTGGAAAGTATTTAATTGGAGGAGGGCAAATTATGATGCTATTAGGCTGGAACTTGAGAGCTTAAATTGGGAATGAATGTACCAAGGCAAATGCACAACATAAACGTGGAAGTTGTTTAGGGAGCACGTGTGGGGTTCTGGATAGGTTTGTCACATTGAGACAGGGAAAGAATGGTAGGATGAAGGAAGCATGGTAGACAGAAGATGTAGGACATCTAGTCAAGAGGAAGAAAGAAGCTTACTTAACATTTAGGAAGGAAGGATCAGAAAGGGCTTGAGAGAGTTACAAGGTAGCCAGGAAGGAACTTAAGAATGGATTTAGGAGAGCTAGAAGGACACATGAGAAGACTTTGGTGAGTAGGATTAGGAAAAATCCCAAGGCGTTCTACATGTACAGGAAGAACAGAAAGGAACCAAGTGCCTGGAGAAGAGGAGATGGGGAAATCCTTAATGAATACTTTGCTTCAGGATTCACCAATGAGAGGAACTTTGACAGATGTGAGTTCAGTGTTGAACAGGCTGATACCCTAGAACAGAGAGAGCATGTGCTGGAACCTCTGAAAAACATTCGGTTAGATATGTCCCCAGATTACTGTGGGAAGTGTGGGAAGAGATTGTTGTACCTTTGGCGATTATCTTTGCATACTCACTGGTCACAGGAGTAGTACCAGAAAATTACAGGGGCAGGTCGTGCTCCTTCTGGGACACCTGCTCTCTGTGATTTTTTTTAATGACCAGGATGAGGAAATGGAAGAGTCAGTTTGCAAATGGCATAAAAATTGGTGATATTTTGCATCATGTGGGAGGTTGTTGTAGGTTAAAATGAGACATTGATAGAATGCAGAGATGGCTGAGAAGTGGCAGATGGAGTTTATTTGAAAAAAAAAGTGAAGTAATGCACTTTGGAAGGTTGAACTTGAAAACAGGGTTAATGGCAACATTCTTAACAGTGTGAAGGAAGAGAACGTTCTTTGGTGTCACATCCATCGATTCATCAAAGTTGCAGCGCAAGTTGGGTGCTTAAGAATGCTTGTGCTGTGTTGGCCATTATTCAGGAAATTAAGGTCAAGATCCATGAGGTAATGTAGCTCTATAAAAATCTGGTTTGATTACACTTGGAGTATTGGATTCCATTTTGGTTGCCTCATTAGAGGAAGGATGTGGAAGCTTTAGAGAGGGTGCAAAGGAGATTCACCAGAATGCTGCCTGAATTAGAGAGCATATCTTATGAATATATATGAGGTTGAGCAAGTTAGGGCTTTTCTCTTTGGAGCAAAGGAGGGTGAGAGGTGACTTGACAGAGGTGTACAAGATGATAAGAGGCACAGAGAGAGTGGATCACCAGTGTCTTTTTCCCAGGACAGAAATGGCTAATATGAGGGCATGTAGCTTTAAGGTGTTTGGAGGAAAATATGGCTGGGATGTCAAAGGTAGGTGTTTTACAGAGAGTGATGAGTGTGTGGAATGGTGTAATACAGGCATGTACATTGGGACACTTAAGAGACTTAGACATATGGGACATTTTTCTATGTGGGAGGGAAGGGTCGAATTAATCTTGGAGTAGGTTAAAGGGTCAGAACAACATAGTGGACTGAATGGCCTGTACTGTGCTATACTTTTCTATGTTTTACAGTACTACGCAAAAGTCTTGGGCACATATATATACATAGCTAGGGTGCGTAAGACTTTTTTCAATGTACTGTAGTTATTGTTTGTATTGCACTGTACTGCTGCCACAAAAAAAAAGATGACATGTGAATGATGATAAACCTGATTCTGCTATGGGTCTCTAGGGAATGGGAAGCACCAGAGAGACATTCTGTAATGATCAGTAAACCAATTGCTTGGAATCAGATGACTTTGCTTGGTGTGCCTGCATCTCTGGCACTCCTCCTTTGTCACCTGCCCCATACCCCTCGCCATCCCCAATATCTTTGCTCCAGCCAGATTTACAAACTCACTCTCCACCCCACGTAGACAAATACAGAGCTGTGCAAAAGACTTGGGCACTCTAGTTATCTATGTGCTTAAGATTTTTGCACAGTAATGTATATCTGAGAGGATGGACTGGAGGCCCATTGTTAGCTCTCCTGAATGGTATAAGAGCGGGGTCCAATTTTTACTCAGTATATTGGCATAACTGAGGGGAGAAGTGAGCTATTTGTACAATTATAGCCTTGGCCCAGCACAGTGGAGCATTAACACAATGTATTTCTTGTCATGAAATGATTTACATTTTTGCATTAGAACTTGGAATTCACTGTATTAACTCTCTTCAAAATACTTACAGGTCTTTCGTTTGTTTAAACACTCAAGTGTGATGGAGAAGGTAGGTGATGCAATTTATTTTGGCATTTGCTCGCTACTCTTTTGACACAAGTTCAGACAGGCAGATTCACCTGTCCATCATGGTTCATTATTTAAATTAGTTGCTATGGCTTCAAAAGGTTTTATTCTGATTGTCTGGGTTTATCATACAATAATCTGAATTATCCAATTCAGGAATATTTGTAGTTCACTGTCAGGTTTGTGGCACAGTATGTAACCTGGAGAGAAGGAAAATTATTCTGGTCTGAAGCTTCTGTGTGGATATTGAATGAATACTGGATTTGACGTCTATTTAGCCAAATGTCCAACTGTTCCTGGTAGACTTATACACACATAATGGCCACTCAGCTTGTCATCAGCAGCTGATTTAGCTAAGAGAGCAAAAAAGGATGAGCTACTGGAGGAGGCGAGTGGCTGAGGCAGCACCTGCTGAGGAAATAGACAGCTAACATTTTTGGTTGAGACTGTATGTCTGGACGGACAGGGGGTGATGAAAGGAGGAGTAGGGTGGGGAAGAGCTGGGAAGTGATCAGTGGATCCAGGTGAGGAGGGATTGACAGGCAAATAGAATCAGGTGTGGACATAGCAGTAAAGGCCAGGAGGTGATAGGTGGAGCAGTAAAGGGAAGCATTTTATAAAATCTGATTAGAAAGGAAGGTGACGAGGAACTAAACAAGGTATGGTGGGAAGTTGGTAACAGTGTGGGTTGGGGTCCCAGTCATGAAAGGAGGGGAGGAGTGGGTAGGTAAAAGGCAGGTGGTGTAGGTGGGGAAGGAGAAAAGCAGTGGGCAAGGGGCTTAGTGGATTGGATGTTTAGAAAGAAGGGTGTGTGGGAAAACTGGGGTAGATCGAAAGGAGAGAGAAGTGGACAGAAGGGGAGTGGGTTACCTGAAGTTAAAGAATTCAGTGTTTGGCCATTGGGTTGTAGACTTCTGTGGCAAAATATGAGACACTGTTATTCCGGTTTGCACTTGGCCTCAGCCTGGCAGTGGAGGAGGTGGTAGACAGACAGGTCAGTGTAGGAATGGGATGAGAAATTAAAATGAGCTCCAGATGGCCTTTGCTATTAGTTCCGCACCTGACTCCATCTATCAACCAACTGCTCCTCACCTGGATCTACCTGTCACTGGCCAGCTCTACCCCCCCGCCCCCCAACTCTTTAAACTAGCTATCACCCTATGCTCTTCCTCTTCCTTTCCAGCTGAGAGCACTTGGCCCCAAATGTCAGCTGACCACTTCCCTCTACAGTTCTGCCAGACCAGCTGAGCTTCTTCAGCAGTTTTTTTTGCTCTAGATTCCAGCACATGCAGTCTTTTGTATCTCCATCTAATTTAGAATGTCCACCTCCAGTCAAAGGTGATGTACAACTTGCACCTTAATCTCTCTGCAGGGTGACAAGTGTGGCACGGAAAAACTTGGAAAGGAACAAAATGGAAGGAAACACAGAGCACCAAAAGACTTGAGTGGACGACAGCTCTCAATGGACAGTTTTTTACGTCCTGCTCCGATTAAGCCATTGTAGTTGGCTTAATGTCAGATAATCATTCACCTTTCATTTTTTGACATCTACAGACAATTCAGATCAAGGCCAAATATTTGTTTCATCTCTAAGGATTTGGTTATGTTAAAGTCAATGTTTTGATCATATACCTTCACTGCCATTTAAAGTTCGTAACTAATTTATGCCCATTGGAGTACATTTTCTCATGGAGAACAATTGCCAAAGTTTTACATAATTTCTGTAGTTTTTTATAAATTGTTTTAATTTTATACTGCATTTCCAAAAGATCTTTTAACAGAAATTCTTAGAGGTAAGAATTAGTGTAATCATTGATCATGTTTCAGACAACTTAATAACTTAATTCTTCATTAATATATAACCTACAGACACTGTTTCACTCATGCTGTTGACTTTTGTACTGATATTTTCCATTTGTCTCAGCCTAAAGGTAGTTAAGTGTGTATAAGATCACCAGGCGATTTGAACAAGGCACCGTGCAGAAATGTTACACCATGTCCCCTTCTACAATCTGAGTAGAACTGTTAGTAAGAATTGTCAAATAAAGACCATATCCTTCCCACTCACTTTGTAGGAAGGCAGGCTTAATCACAGGCTGAATTATTTCCATCCAAATCTAATATACAGTAACTTGTGATCAACTGATGACTGTCTCCTGAGAAAATGGCCAGGCTCTTGCAGTAAGTCACCTTCTACCCTGTCCGCTTTTGGATACTGGATAACTTGGTAAAAAGAAATAAAAATAGTTATCCAAATCTGGCAATATATTTCAAGACAGTATTCATTTACCGTAGCTTATAATTTTACTTTTATGTTTCGATCAAACAGAAAATGTATTTTCATAGAGGCTCGTTAATAAATTTTATTTTTTGTGAATCCAATAAATCTATAGTGTCAATGGGAGCTCCTACCATCATATGTTGTGCTATTAGGGCAAGATAAAAGTAATGTTCAGAGAATTTTTATACTAATATTGATTTTGGAGATTTCTGCTCTATATAAAAGCCTGTGTAACCTCAAGTGCATATGTAGACTGCAATTTGTAATTGGTTGTACTGTGTAGTGCCATCTTGCTTTAATTATTGCTTCTCATAAGATGTCAATCATTGTTTCTGAGAGAAATTAAGTACCATTACTTGAGTGTGGAACATCGTTTTACCTGATGACAAACATTTTGTATCTTTTTAATGATCAGCAGTTTTCTAAATAAATGCTCTGAAGTAGATTTTTAAAGTTTGCAGTCTGAAATCTATTAATTGTCGGGCAGGATACACAGTAGGAAACAAGAAAGAAAGTGGATTTTATATTTAAATAATACCTCATCACCATCTTAAAATTCATAGTTTTGAGAAAGGAGGAGTCAAACTATTCGATGTCTTTTAGTAGTGCTACTTTAGTGGTTCTTTTGGGATTTGAACCAAGTTCCAGTTTACTCTTCAAATAATAGAGCATAGAATAGTACAAGATAGGACCTGGCCTTTCTGCCCACAAAGTCTGTGCCAAACATAATGAAACCAATCTAAGAAATTACAGCAGGAGTAGGCTCATTAGATGCTTTGAAGTTGCCTTGCTACTCCGTGAGACCCTGTGTACCAAGACCACTTGCTTGTCTAGCCACCATGTTCCCTTTTATCATCTGTTTTGTGTTCAAGAAGGCATACGGTGTATTGGCCTTCATCAACTGTGGGACTGAGTTCCAGAGCCAAGAGGTAATGTTACAGCTATATAGGACCCTGGTCAGACCCCACTTTAAGTACTGCTCAATTCTGGTCGCCTCACTACAGGAAGGACATGGAAACCATAGAAAATAGGAGATTTACAAGGATGTTGCCTGGAATGGGGAGCATGCCTTATGAAAACAGGTTGAGTGAACTCGGCCTTTTCTCCTTGGAGTGACGGAGGTTGAGAGGTGACCTGATAAAGGTGTATAAGATAATGAGAGGCATTGATCGTGTGGATAGTCAGAGGCTTTTCTCCAGGGCTGAAATGGCTAGCATGGGAGGGCATAGTTTTAAGGTGCTTGGAAGTAGGTACAGAGGAGATGTCAGGGATAAGTTTTTTATGCAGAGAGTGGTGAGTGTGTGGAATACACTGCCGGCGATGGTAGTGGAGGCGGAAACGATAGGATCTTTTAAGAGACTCCTGGATGGCTAATGGAGTTTAGAAAAATAGAGGGCTATGGGTAAAGCCCAGGCAGTTCTAAGGCAGGGACGTGTTTGGCACAGCTTTGTGGGCCGAAGGACCTGTATAGTGCTATAGGTTTTCTATGTTTCAATCAAGTTCAGTGAAGAGCACTTCATCTTCCAGCTTCCGCAACTGTTTGATTCAGACTCACTTCACTACACTTGTTTATTGTTGTCTCTTCATCCTATATATCACTTCTGTGGACCTTTTATAGATTTTCTTTTTGTTCTACCTTTATTTTCCCCTTTCCATTTTCATCACTAGTTATGATTTGCTGATTTCTAATTTTTCAGTTCTGATAAAAGGTTATTGCCATTAATAATTAACACCCATTCCTTTTTCTCAGGTGCTGCTTGACCTAAAAAATGTTAGTTACTTTCTGTTTTTATTCATATAGCAGCACTCGCGTTAATTTTCCTTTGTACAGAAGTTGGTCTCATGGGAAGCTGTAGGGACTTCGTGCACAGGTTGGAATCGGTTTGCAAAACTCAGATTAGTCAATTGGGTTGTATTAATGTATCGGTAAACTGGAAGAGATCTTGGGTAAGTTTTGCAATACGCAGAGTTCTGTGTGATTTAGTATTTTTCACGGTACAGAGGATGGTAAGAATACTCTGCAAAATATTAAATTCAGTTTCAATACTTTGCAATGCCACCAATGTTTAGTGGGACTGTATTAATTAAATTCTGTTTAGTTTTAAACTGACTGCATTATATATAATCTTTTAAGTATTTGAGGGAAACCAAATCAATTTAAACCAATAAATAAATTATTTTATTTGGGAAAAGTGGGTATTTGTTTCACTGGGCTAAATCAATTATATAGAAAGTGAATAATTGGTTGGAGGCATTTTTGTGTTGAGGGATTTTAATCCATAACTTTATGCCTCAACTTTGATTTGATTCTGACATATTTTCACTGGTTAGGCATTATATTCTGTACTACTTTATCTTGTGTGACTATAATGTTTTAATGAAACTTTGGTGACAGCTTCTTGAGATGCAATTCTCTGCACTTGCACTAGATGGTACTGTTATATAACAATCTTTATGCAACATTTATGGAGAGTTTCCAAGTTATGAAATGTTATGAAAGGATGTGTGTTGTGACCTGGAAACCAGTGAAGTTCACCACATGACTGAAGATGATCTAAGCTGAGAACTCTGCAGATTAACGACTGTGCTGTGGGAGGCATTCTACACAATGATTATTGTGAAATTGTGGTCAACTGTTTTGTTCTTTCCACTTTATTCCATCAAATAAAACAAACACATGACATGTTTCTGAAAAATGTTCTTGGATTCTGACTAAGGTTCGATCGACTTTGATAATGTCCTTTCTCCAATGCTTCGCTGCTCTCCATTGCAAATACACTGCATATTCACTTAGAGGATATTTAGTGTTAGCACTAACCCCATAACAATTCTCTAATTCTTTTAATAATTTTCAAATATCTGTGTTACCTAGTCATTGAACTGTCTGCTGGAGAAGTAGGCCCTTCCATTCTATTTTGTTTGGGCCCTTAACATTTTATATCAATTCGCTCAGCCTGCTTTGTTCCAAGGAGAAACTATTGATCTGTAGGATTGTTACACCCTTGTAAATATATTCTTTACGCAGTCTAACACCGTTCCTGTAAGTTAGTGACCAGAACTGTACACAACAGTTTATCTGTGGTCAATTTATCTTAGAATAACTAACAAACCTAAAATAAAAATCTTATCTTTGTCCCCTGTTCTCCAGTAAATAAGGATTCCCATAGGCTAGCTCCTGTCAGAGATTTGTGGATTTGCATCTTGTCAATCTTGCCATGAAATATGTTTTTTAGTCTTATTTACTTAAACAAAATGTAATTCCTTAAGCTCTTGTGCTATGAATTCTGTTTTCTGCCCTTACTGATATCTTTCTGCAGTCTATTGACTTTTTTCTCATAACCACTCTTCACTATTCTATGCTAACCACACAGTTTTTAAGTTATTTGCAAAACTTACGTGGTAGTCTAAGGCATCTGTGTGTAGCATAAAAAGGAATGGACCTAACTAGCACATGAGTCTCAAAACACTCATTGACTATAACCCTCTAGAGGGGCATAGGATCAAATCTAGCAGATATTTTACCTCATAGCTTCAGTGTCCTTGGTTCAATCCTTGCGTCGGATACGTTTGAGTGGAGTTTTCAAATTCTCCCAATGCTCCATTTCCCTCCTGCATCATATTGATGTGCTGGTTAGAAGATACAAATTGACAATTTTAAATTGTCCCTAGTGAATAGGTCAGAATTTTAATCTAGGGATTTGGAACTGATGAGAATGTGGGGCACATCTAATGGGATTAGTGTAAGTGGGTCTAGATGACAGATCAGGAGGGCCAAAGTGTTGTATCATTCTCTGACTCCAGTAATACAATCTTCCCTTGCTGAATCTCAATGATTAATCCACATCTTTCTAACTAATAACGTATATTGTTCCCCAGAAATCTGACCTCCACCAAAGCTTGCAATTATTATCTCTTTTACCCTTTTTAAACAGCAGTAAAATGGTCATAATCTTCAACTACTCTGCTGTTCTTTGTGGCCAGAAATAATTGGAAAACAAAAGCCAGAAACTGCGATTTCCTTCATCCCTTAACAGCCCAGGTTCTATTCTTGCCAAGGCTGGTGATTTACATACAACTGCAGAATCCTTTCATATTCTTTTCTACATGTGCACAATTGAACATGGAAGTACAGATAGCGTTATCAGTGATACATTGCTCCTGCACGTTTTGCTACTTCAGTCTTTGAAAACATAATTAATACATCCATTGGTTTCAAATAAACAACTTCTGCTTTTAAAACCATTAAAATGTTCAGTCTAATTGAGTAATGTGTAACTGAGTTTTTAACAGGATACCAAGTCCTTGAAAACAACTGAGAAATTAATTTTGTGAGTATGGTGTAGGTATTCCATCAGGAGAATGTTTGAAGGTTTTAAACATAAAGAAAAACTATGGCATTTCTGTTTGTTTTATTCTCTGTAATTTGGTAAATTAAATTAGTAATTTGGTTTGTTATTGGTATGTACTGAGTTACAGTGGAAAAAATTGTCTTACCATCCATACAGATCAATTCATTGCAAAAGTGCATTGAGATAGTACAAGGCAAAACAACAACAGAGCACAGGCTAAAGTGGTACAGTACAGAGAAAGCTCAGTGTCGGTAGACGGTAAGGTGCAAGGTCCCAATGAGGTAAATTTTGAGGTTCATCTCATCATACTTGAGAAACAGTCGATAGTTTTATAACTGTAGGATAGAAACTATCTTTGAATCTGGTGGTACAAACTTTCAGGCTTTTGAATTTTCTGTCCAATGGGTGAGAGAATGGGTGGCTTGGGTAGGATCTTTGATTAAGCTCATTGCTGTACTGAGCAAGAAGTGTAGACAGAGTCCAAGGAGGGGAAATTGATTTCCACAATGTGCTGAGCTGAGACCACAACTTTCTGCAGTTTTTTGTGGTCACAGGCAGAGTAGATGTCATACCAAGCCGTGATGCATCCCAATAAAATGCTTTATATAGCTTGTAATGATGTGCTACACACAGTGCTGAAATAACACACAGTCGGTAAGTCGTTTAAAGACTAGTTTATTCAAACTTCGCGGCGCTGGCATTTAAATCCCTAGCGCCCGCCCTCTCCGGGCGGAAATGACATCAGAGGTGCATTACCAAAGTCTCCCCCCGCGCGCTGGCTATTTGTGAGCTGGTTCGCCTGCACAGAAAGTGGGTCACCACATAACCGCCCCCCCCAGAACTGGCGATACACCCCCCCAATGTCCAGAGTCTGGATCAGCCTCTGTTTGGGAGGTCTGCCTCTGCACCGCGGTGCCTGAACCTCGACCGGCTGCACCAAGTCCATATGGGCTGGTTTGAGTCGGTCCACCATGAAAACCTCCTCTCTCCCCCCAATGTCCAGAACGTACGTGGATCCATTGTTGTTGATCACCTTGAATGGCCCCTCGTACGGCCGCTGTAGCGGTGCCCGGTGTCCACCCCTTTGTACAAACACAAACTTACAGTTCTGCAGGTCTTTGGGTACATGGGTCGGGGTCTGTCTGTGCTGTGAAGTTGTGCCGAGCCTTTCGTGTAGCCTGTCCAGGACTGCTGCAGGTTCTTCCTCTTGCCCCATTGGGGCTGGTATGAACACTTCCGGGATGGCCAGGGGCACGCCGTACACCAACTCAGCTGATGAGGTGTGCAGATCCTCTTTGGGTGCTGTACGAATTCCAAGCAGGACCCAGGGAAGCTCGTCCACCCAGTTAGGTCCTCTCAGGCGGGCCATGAGAGCCGACTTCAAGTGACGGTGGAAGCGTTCCACCAGTCCGTTCGACTGTGGGTGGTAGGCAGTTGTGTGGTGTAGCTGCGTTCCCAACAGGCTGGCCACAGCCGACCACAGGCTGGAGGTGAACTGGGCACCTCTGTCGGAGGTAGTGTGGGCAGGTAACCCAAAGCGTGCTACCCAGGTTGCGATCAGTGCTCGGGCGCAGGAATCGGCAGATATGTCGGTGAGCGGGACAGCCTCTGGCCACCTCGTGAACCGGTCTACCATAGTTAGGAGGTACCGCGCTCCTCGGGACACTTGTAGGGGGCCCACGATAACCACATGAATGTGGTCGAACCTCCGGTGGGTGGATTCGAACTACTGCGGCGGGGCTTTAGTGTGCTGCTGCACCTTGGCTGTTTGGCACTGTGCGCACGTTCTGGCCCATTCACTGACCTGCTTGCGAAGTCCATGCCACGCGAGCTTGCTGAAGACCAGCTAGATGGTTGTCCTGATAGATGGGTGCGCCAAACCATGTAAGGAGTCGAAAACCCGCCGCCTCCAGGCTGCCGGGACAATGGGGCAAGGTTGGCTAGTAGCCACGTCGCACAGGAGGGTCCTATCACCTGGGCCTACGAGAAAGTCCTGCAGCTGCAAACCCGAGACTGCTGTCCTGTAGCTGGGCATCTCGTCGTCTGCCTGCTGTGCCTCCGCCAGTGCTGCATAGTCCACCCCCAGGGACAGGGCCTGGACAGCTAGTCTGGAGAGTGCGTCCGCCACGACGTTGTCCTTTCCCGAGACATGCTGGATGTCCGTCGTGTACTCGGAGATGTAGGACAGATGTGGCTGCTGGCGAGCCGACCAGGGATCGGACACCTTCGTAAACGCAAAGGTGAACGGTTTGTGGTCCGTGAACGCGGTGAATGGCCTGCCTTCTAAGAAGTACCTGAAATGCCGGATTGCCAGATACAGTGCCAACAGCTCCCGGTCGAAGGCACTGTACTTGAGTTCGGGTGGCTGTAGGTGCCTGCTGAAGAACGCCAGGGGTTGCCAGCGCCCCTCGATGAGCTGCTCCAGCACCCCACTGACTGCTGTGTCAGATGCGTCCACTGTGAGGGCGGTCGGAACGTCTGTTCTGGGGTGCACCAGCATCATGGCATCTGCCAAGGCTTCCTTGGCTTTAACAAAAGCGGCCGCGGCCTCCTCGTCCCAAGTAATGTCCTTGCCTTTACCCGACATCAGGGTGTACAAAGGGCGCATGATACGGGCTGCTGAGGGGAGGAAACGGTGGTAGAAGTTCACCATACCAACGAACTCCTGCAGGCCTTTGACTGTGTTGGGCCGGGCAAAGTTGCAGATCGCGTCTACCTTGGCGGGCAGAGGTGTTGCCCCGTCTTTGGTAATCCTGTGGCCCAGGAAGTTGATGGTATCGACACCGAACTGGCATTTGGCCGGGTTGATCGTGAGGCTGAAATCACTCAGGCGGGAGTAGAGCTGGCGGAGGTGGGACAGATGCTCCTGACGACAACTGCTGGCTATAAGGATGTCGACCAAATAGAAGAACGCAAAGCCCAGGTCGCGTCCATTAGCCGCTGGAACGTCTGTGCAGCATTCTTCAGGCCGAACGGCATTCAGAGGAACTCAAACAGGCCGAACGGGGTGATGAGTGCTGTTTTGGGGATGTCTTCAGGGTGCACCAGGATTTGATGGTATCCCCGGACGAGGTCTACTTTGGAAAAGATTCTTGCTGCAAAATCCTGTATGTGCGGCACGGTGTAGTGGTCTGGAGTGGTAGCCTCATTCAGTCTGCAGTAGTCGCCGCATGGTCTCCAACCCCCGGCTGCTTTGGGCACCATGTGCAGGGGAGAGGCCCATGGGCTGTCGGACCTCCGTACAATCCCCAATTCCTCCATCCTCTTGAACTCCTTTGCCAGGCAGAGCTTTTCCGGGGGGAGCCTTCGTGTGCGGGCGTGGAGGGGTGGTTCCTGGGTCGGGATGTGGTGCTGTACCCCGTGTCTGGGCATGGCTGCCGTGAACTGCGGTGCCAGAATCAATGGAAAGTCTGCCAGGATTCTGGTGAATTCGTTGTCCGACAGCGTGATGGAGTCCAGGTGTGGGGCCGGCAACTTGGCTTCACCCAGGGAGAACGTCTGGAAAGTCTTGGCATGTACCAGTCTTTTCCCTTGCAAGTCGACCAGCAGGCTGTGAGCTTGCAAGAAGTCCGCCCCCAGGAGTGGTTGGGCCACCGCCGCCAGTGTGAAGTCCCATGTGAACCGGCTGGTGCCGAGCTGCAGCTGCACTGTGTGGGCGCCGTAGGTCCGTATTGTGCTGCCGTTTGCGGCCCTCAGGGTGGGTCCTGGCTTCCTGTTGCGGGTGTCGTACCCCGTCGGGGGCAAGACGCTGATCTCCGCTCTGGTGTCGACCAAGATGCAGCATCCCGAGTGTTTGTCCCAGACGTACAAGAGGCTGTCCTGGTGGCCAGCCGCCATCATCATTAGTGGCAGCTGGCCCTGGCCCTGGCCCTTGCAGGGCGGGCGACAACAGCGGGCTTTTGTGCTTCACCGCTGGTGGTAGAAACACCACTGTTCACTGGCCTCCTCACTCCTGCCTCTGTGTTGTGTGTGCCCCCCTGCTGGGCCTGGTCTGGTCTGCTGTTGGGCGCGTGGCCAGGTAATCTGACCGACTGATGCCACGCTCTCCCTCTTGGCTTTCTAAGCACGTCTGCCCAGGCTGCCACCTTCCGGGGGTCGCTGAAATCTGCGTCGGCCAGCAGCAGATGTATGTCCTCGGGCAGTTGCTCTAGGAACGCTTACTCGAACATGAGGCAGGGCTTGTGTCCGTCAGCCAGGGCCAGCATCTCGTTCATCAATGCTGATGGCAGTCTGTCTCCCAAACGTTCCAGGTGAAGCAGGCGGGCACCTCGCTCACACCATGAGAGGCCAAAGGTCCCAATGAGCAGCGCTTTGAATGTTTCATATTTGCCTTCTTCCGGGGGCGACTGTATGAAATCCGCAACCTGGGCGGCCGTCTCCTGGTCAAGGGTGCTCGCCACGTGGTAGTAACACGTGGAATCAGAGGATATCTGTCAAATCTGGAACTGGGCTTCTGCTTGGATAAACCACACGTATGGTCGCAGCATCCAGAAAGTCGGCAGTTTTAGCGAAACTGCGTGAACAGATGAAGAGTCGGTCATCTTTGGTCCAAATCCCATTTAGACTGTCGGGGTCACCAATGTAGTGATGTGCTATACACAGTGCTGAAATAATGACACGCAGTCGACAAGTGGTTTTGAGACTAGTTTATTCAAACTTCGCGGCGCTGGCATTTAAATCCCTAGCGCCCACCCTCTCTGGGTGGAAATGATGTCAGAGGTGCATTACCAAAGTCTCCCCCCGCGCGCTGGCTATTTGAGCCGGTTCGCCTGCGCAAAGTGGGTCGCCACAAGCTCATTGATTATAAATTGTGAGGGTCAAAGGGAACATGCCAAATTTCTTTAGCCTCCTGAGGAAGTTGACAAATTGGTGAGTTCTCTTCACTGGTGTGTCAATGTGGTTGGACCAGGACATACTATTGGTGATGTTCACTCTGAAGAGTTTGAAGCTCTCAACCCAATCAACCACAGCATCATTAATGTCTAATGGAGCATTTGTACTGCCCTCTTCCTGAATTAATGACAAGCTCTCTTGTATTGCTGACATTGTGGGAAAGGTTCTTGTCATGACACCATGTCACTAGGTACTCTGACTTGATTCAGATACAGCCTACTACCATCGACAATTTTATAATTGGAGTTATGGCAGAATCTGGTCATGTAGTTGTCTGTGTTTAGGGAGTAGAGCAAGGGGCTGAGGACACAGCCTTGTGGATATCAGTGTTGAAGATGGTCATGATGGAGGTGTTCTTTCGTACCCTTGCTCATTGTGATCTGTTGGTCAGGAAGTTAAGGGTCCAGTCACAAAGGTCTGAGAGTTTGGAGATGCATTTGTTGGAATTATAGTATTGAAGGTGGAGCTGTAGTCTAACAAACAATAGACTAACATAGGTGCCTTTAACGGCTGTATGCTCCAGAGATGAGTGTAGGGCCAGGGAGAAGTTGTCTGCCATAGACCTGTTTTGGTGGTAGGCCAATTGCATTGACTAGTCTCTTGAAGCACTTTAGTCAGAACCACTGGACAGTAGTTATAAAGGTGCATTAATTTGTTATTCATAGGTACTGGGATGATAGTAGTCTTTTTAAAGCAGATGGGAACCTCAGATTGAAACAGTGAGAGATTAAAAATGTTTGTAGATACCCCACCACTGATCTGCATGGGATCTAAGTTCATGGGCAGAGAACTGTCTGGGCCAGTTGCTTTGTGTGGGTTTACCCTCAGGAAGAATGATCTTTGTTTCAGTTTTGGTTAAGCAGCTATGAGGTGAAACAAGATCATGTATTTTACTTCCTGGTTTGCTGCCTATGCAGGTTTGGCATTCTTCACTGATTAAACTACTTGATGATTTCACGATTGCTGCTCAAAAACAAACACCTTGGATCTAGCTGCAGGTTCAAATCCACGACAAGGTAAGGGAGATTGATAGACAAGAGCCCCTTCCATCGTGGTAGGAAAACTTTGCTTTGGTTAGCAGTGCATTGCACCCTTCACCATTGACTGCAAGATCCACCTCTAAAGTTGTACCTCTGCACTGAAGACGTCACCATCCAATGACCTTGGTGTAGGTAATGAGTACCATAGGTTAGGGTTTGCGTGTAATTTTACTGTGGAAAGTGCCTTATAATAAAGAGCTGATTTGTACTAATGTTCAAAGATTGACAAGCTGATTGAGATGGTGTTCCTCTTCTACATCATCCCAAATATATACACTTTGTGTTAATGTACAGTATGAGAAGCATTTGATGGCTCTGGGCCTGCAATTCCTGGAGTTGAGAAGAATGAGTGGAGATCTCATTGAACACTACTGAATATTGAAAAGGTCTAGATAAAGTGGATGGGGAGAAGATGTTTCCTGTAGTGGAGGAGCCTAGGGCTAGAGGGCACAGCCTCAAATAAAACAATGTCCCTTTATAACAGAAACAAGGAGGAATTTCTTTAGCCATAAAGTGGTGAATCTGGAATTCATTGCCACAGATGGCTGTGGAGGCCAAGTCATTGGGGAGATTTAAAGTGGAGGTTGATAGGCTCTTGATTAGTAAGGGTGTCAAACATTAACAGGGAGAGGGCAGGAGAATGGGGTTGAGAGAAATAATAAATCAGCCATGATGGAATGGCAGAGCAGACTCAATTGGCTAAATGACCTAATTCTGCCTCTATGTCTTGTGGTCTTATCTCTCCCGTCTGTAGGGAGAGACCTTTGAATTAAATGAAAGGAAATCTTTCCTTATTACTCTTTCTCACTACACTGAGAGAATGCAACTTCTATCTCTTCCAAGTATCTCTCGATCTTAAATCTCTGGAAAGAACTTTGTTTGAATGTGCCCTGTTCTGCTGTTAATATTGTAGTAATCCATTTCAGCGAGCAACCGCAAAATGCATTTGTTTTTGTTCAACAGTTGTTAGCATCATCCAAACCCCTGTATAATATTCCTGCTTAAGTGCACCATGGAGGCTGTGATTCTGTCTCACAGGTATAAATCCTATCAAGAGTGCTTTTTGACACTCACCACCATCTGTTTTTGTTTTTTTATATATATATCATAAGAGGCTAAAGTGTCAGTTTTGTCAATGAGTTTCATTTTGGCTTATTTAGGTACTATTAGGATTTTTAAATACAACAATTTAACTACCCTCCAGTGAAATGACACCATTTTAAAAGACTAATGCAAATAGGTATGATGAATCTCCAGATTTGCTACCACTGTTTCTCATTTTAAAAACCTCCTGATGCACAGTGACAAACCTCACCAGCCTTGGAAGTGAAGCCTGGAAAATTCAGCAGCTTTTTCTCTCACGGAGGAGGGAAGCAATTCTAAAACATAGAGTAATTCTTTTTTCAACTGTTCAATGCCACTGGCAGCTCACAAGAGGCAGGATTATATTTGGCCAGAACTGATTACAATGAATAGCTTTATAACACAAAATATCAGGCCCTTCAGTCCATGTTGCCTGTGCTGACCATGCTAATCTAACTAATCCCATCTGCCTGCAAGAAATCTGTATCCCTTTATTTCCTGCCTATTCATGTCCCTGTCCAAAATCCTCTTAAACATTATTATCACATCTGCTTCTTCCACAAACCCTTGCCAGTGCATTCCAAGCACCTATTGCTCTGTGTAAAAAAAAACACTTCCCTCATAAATCTCTTTTAAATTTTCCCTCTCTCACCTTAAAGCTATGCCCTCTGGTATTTGGTATATCCACACTGAGAAAAGGACTCTGACTTTCTACACTATCTATGCCTCTCATAACTTCACATGCTTCTATCATGTCTCCCCTCAGCCTTCAACACCTGAGGGAATATAATCCATGATTGCCCATCTTCTTTTAATAGCTAGTACTCTATAATCAAGGTAAGCCTCTCCTGCACTCTCCAAAGCCACTACATATAATTCTTACAATGCAGCAAAATTCAAACTGTAGTCTAAGCAAAGTTTTATACAACTGCAACATGACTTATCCAATGTTATACTCCACACCATGATTGATCAAGGCAAATATGCCTTTGGCTGCTTTTACTACCATTTACTTGTGTGCCACCTTCAAGGAACTATGGACTTGTATTCCGAGGTTTGCCATCAGTACTCCTAAGGGTCCTGTCAATAACTGTATAATTTCCTCTTACATTTGACCATCCACAATGCCATAGCTCACATTTATCTACATTAAACTCTATAAATTTTCTGCTCACATTTCCAGCTGGTCTATATCACTATATTCTTTTGGAAACCTTCCTCACAATTCACAACTCTGCCATTTTTTTGTGTTGTCTGTAAATAAACTAATCATTGTTACAAGCATTCATGGTAATGGAAGATAAAATGCTTTTACCAAAATTCAATTCTGTCATTTTGAATATGATGTATAGAAATTTGGGCCCTAATCCTTATAAGAACATAAGAAATAGGAGCAGGAGTCGGCCATCTGGCCTATTGAGCCTGCCCTGCCATTCAATAAGATCATGGCTGATCTATCCGTAAACTTAGCTCCATCTACCTGTCTTTTCCTCATAACCCTTAATTCCCTTACTATGTAAAAACCTATCTAACTGTTTCTTAAATATATTTAGTGAGGAAGCCTCAACTGCTTCCCTGGGCAGAGAATTCCACAGATTCACCACTTTCTGGGAAAAACAGTTCCTCCTCATCTCCATCCTAAATCTTCTCCCATGAATCTTGAGGCAATGCCCCCTAGTTCTAGTCTCACCTACCAATGGAAACAACTTTCCTACTTCTATTTTATCTATCCCTTTCAAGATTTCATATGTTTCTATAAGATCCCCTCTCATTCTTCTGAACTCCAGAGAGTATAGTCCCAGGCAACTCAATCTCTCCTCATAGGTTAACCCTTTCAATCCCTGGAATCAACCTGGCAAACCTCCTCTGCACTGCCTCCAAAGCCAGTATATCCTTCCTCAAGTATGGGGACTAGAACTGCACACAGTACTCCAGGTGTGGCCTCACCAGTACCCTGTATAGTTGCAGCATGACCTCCCTGCTCTTGAATTCAATCCCTCTAGCAATGAAGGTCAACATTCTGTTTGCTTTCTTAATATCCTGTTGTACCTGCAAACCAACTTTTTGCGATTCATGAACAAGCACTGCCAAGTCCCTCTGCACAACAGCATGCTGCAATCTTTCAACATTTAAATAATAATCTGCTCTTCTATTATTCCTTCCAAAGTGGATGATCTCGCATTAACCAATGTTGTATTCCATCTGCCAGACCTTGGCCACTCACTTAACCTATCCATATCCCTCTGAAGACACTCCATCTCCTCTGTACAATTTGCTTTTCCACTCAGTTTAGTGTCATCAGCAAATTTTGCTATGCTACACTCAGTCCCCTCTTCCAAATCATCAATGTGAATAGTAAACAGCTGCGGTCCCTGCAGCACTCCACTCACCACCGACTGCCAACCAGAGAAACACCCATTTATACCAACTCTCTGCCTTCTATTGATTAACCAATCCACTATCCATGCCAATACATTTCCTCCAACTCCATGTGTCCGTATCTAATTTATAAGTCTCTTGTGTGGCACCTTATCGAACGCCTTCTGGAAATCCAAGTGTACAACACCCACCTGTTCCCCTCTATCCACTGCACTCATTATGTCCTCAAAGAACTCCAGTAAGTTTGTCAAACAGGATCTGCCCTTTCTGAATCCATGCTGCATCTGTCTAATGGAACCACTCTTTTCTAAATGTTTCGCTATTTCTTCCTTAATGACAGCGTCAAGCATTTTCCTGACTATAGATGTTAAGCTAACTGGCCTATAGTTGCCCGTCTAAAGCCTACATCCTTTTTAAAAAAGTGGCGTGACATTTGCTGTCTTCCAATCCGCCAGGACCTGCCCAGAGTGTAGATAGTTTTGGTAAGTGCTTGCCAACGTGTTTTCAATAACCTCTGCCATTTCACTCATCACCTTGGGATGCATCCCATCAGGACCAGGGGACTTACCTACCTTCAGGCCCTCTAGTTTGCTCATCACTGTCTCCTTAGTGACTGATTTTATCGAGGTCCTTGCCTCCCATTTCATCCATAACATCCTTCTTGGGCATATTAGCTATGTCCTCTACTGTGAAGACAGACACAAAATAATCGTTCAATGCCTCAGTCATTTCCTTATCACCCAGTATCAATTTCCCCTTCTCATCTTCCACTTTAACCACCCTCTTCCACTTCATAGATTTATAAAAACTTTTGCTATCTGTTTTTATATTTTGTGCTAATTTACTTTCATGCTCTATCTTCCCTTTCCTTATTTCTTGTTTAGTTGTTCTTTGTTCTTTGTTCTTTCCCAATCCTCCAGTCTCCCACTACTCTTTGCGACTTTGTACACATGAGCTTTTAATTTGATACCATCTTTTATTTCCCTAGTTATCCAAGGCTGGCTCTCCCCACACTTACTGTCCTTACTTTTGACTGGAATATACTTTTGTTGAGCACTGTGAAAAATCTCTTTGAAAGTATTCCACTGTTCCTCAACTGTCCTACCAAATAGCCTGTGCTCGCAATCCACATTAGCCAACTCCTCCCTCATCCCGTTGTAGTCTCACTTGTTCAAGCATAATACACTAGTTTTAGATCTATTTCATCCTCCATCTGAATGAATCCATCTGAATATCTATATATATATATATATATCTATAAATCTATCATTAAACTAATTGAAAGGAAAAGATGAAAGCCTGAAATGTGAGCTGAACTTCTTGTTTACTTTAAGTGAGGTGTGCAAATATTATGTGGCCATGTCATGACATATGCAATTCACTTATTTTTACATATAACCTGTAATGAATTATTTAAATGAACAAGAATGCCTAATCATACAATATATTTACAATCCTACTCAAATGCAATTGAAATATTAAATACACAATGGTGGTTGCTAAGCACAGATGAGAATCGTTTTTTCAAAGCCCTGAGCATTATCAGACAAACTGTCCCAAACATGCTGCAGTACAGATCGGATAAGACCCTGAGAAAATTTGTAGTGCTGGTGCAGAATTGAGTAAGTGACTGGTGTGTAGGAGTCTCATCATAAAGCTCAGAAGACCTACCTTTCTGGGAAGGTTTATCTCTATTTTGTGCACCTTATTTCCACCAGTTCTCTGCCCAGAAACCAGACTAATAAACGGTCTTGGTTCCCTGTCTAGCGGGTACGGTTCTCGAAAAAGCTATGGCTGCTGGAGGTCATGAAGTACCATCTGGTGTCCTGTGCTGGGAGGAGGAGGCCCAGATCTTGTGCATGTCCACACCCTAGGGAGGTGTCCAATGATAGGGTATTGGCTGATTGCAGAAAAGAAGCTCCATTGGCGGAAGGCAAGAACACCCGCTTCTCTCGGTCCACAAGCAGTCCGGTAATAGCAGATACTACAAGGCTGTCCAGTACTTGGAAAACCCACACAGTCTTTTAAGTCCTGAGTTTTCAACTTTTCCATAATGCTTTAAATTCCTGAGGTCTATGTTACATATGAATCTTTACATCCTTGGATGGGAATTTTCCAGTGTGGATGCTTTATGAAATGTATGTAAGCAACTGAGTTTGTTACTTTAGCAATATTATTCAAGTTGGATTTTCGGGGTTTTGAAAATCCAATTTATTTTTTTTTCATGGATAACTGAATCCACTGATCAAAGAAAGTCCAGCCTTTAGGACCAATGCTAAATTTGTGTTATTATATTTTGGATCAAGGCCCTTCATCAAAACAAGGACAAGTGTGTTTTTAATGGCGGGGGGGGGGAATTGGAGAGCAAAGAGGGAATGTCAGCTGTGTGCCTAATTTGACAAGGTAACAATTCCTTTAAGAACTGGCAGTTGGAGACAGAAAAGAAAAAATAAGAAACAAATTGAAGCAGAAAGTATAGCCTCATCTGTGTGTGTGTGTGTGGGGGGGGGGGGGGGGAGAGAGAAACAGAAAGGGAAAAAGAAGAAAAAAATGATGACGAAGAAGATCACCTAAGCAGCAGGTTTCTGGTCAGAGTTATGTTGTCAGAAGTGGCGTCAATACATTAAGATCTCCACTGACTTCATACATCAAGGCCAACACACATTTATTATCAAAGTACGTATGCAGTATACAACCTTGAGTTCATCTTCCCCATAGACAGCCACGAAACAAAGAAAACCATGGAACTGTTAAAAAAAAATCAACCCCCCCACCACATGTAAAAAACAAAACAAATCATGCAACGAGCAACAAAGAAAAAGTGAACGAGAAACACAATGTAAAAAACCAGAAGAGCCCAGGCATATTCAGTACAGCACTTTTGTTATCTGCAGGCCGTCCTGATTCAAAGTCATCCAAAATAGCAGTAGAAAGAGGAATGACCAGAAACCAGCAACCCATCATAACATGAATTGCAGGGTCCAATCCACAAACCACAGTGAATAAACTTTACCAAGAACTCTGGCACCATCCTCCGACAGCATTGAAAGTGAGAGAGAGAGACCATGTAGCGCAGGGGCCTTCCTCTGGGAGCAGTGAGGGCCCTCTCGCCTCCTGCACTTGCCTCTGATTTCAATCAGGGAGATCAGCGAGAAGTCAGTCAGTCGTGGGCTCGTGCCCCATCTCCGGTCTTTTTAGGCACCCCTCAGAATCCCCTTGGAGACAGCAAAGCGCCAGATCACCCAGTCGGCCCAAAAACACACCATAAGTCGTAGATCACAGGCTCCAATAGTAGTAGAACAACACTTGAAAGGAAAAGAAGACATAGATGAAGTAGTTTCATGATCTGTCTGCAGGATGACGCCCTTGGTTGCATTTTCACTGGCACCATCTTCTTACAGTACAAGATGTAGTCAAGTTCAGTGAGCATATTATCAAATTTTCACTGAGTTTCTCACGCCAATTTCTGTCAGTCTTAACTTCAGTGTGCATTGCTTCTTGGTCATGTCAACATTGGAATGGTGCCCATGGATTACTCTTGGGGGTTGGGCCTTCCTGATCAGCAGTCTTCTCCCTCCTCCTCTGAGCAATTGTTGTAAGTGAGCTTTCTGTTTAATTCCCCTCCACCAATTTCTCGTCAGGCTAAAGACCCAACAGAGACACCACTGAAACAAGCTTCCATAAGGAGATGCAGTACTTCTGTGTCACTGAGTGGAAACTTCTGGGATGAGCAGCTCCAAAATACAGATCAAAGTATACAATAAACTCTTCTCAAAGTGGGTTCTCAACAATCTGCAAATAATTGAAGATTTATTTGTATGGTTCTGGTCTTCTTCCTGCTGCCTCAAGCTGATTTCCTGTGCATGGACTACCTTACGTGTACAAGTGGGACACAGTGGCAGAGGACATAGCAAGTAAGCTTTGCACAATGATTGATGTTAATTTTGCACAGTCTGTGTACATCAGATGTGTGCAAGTACAGAATCACATGGGACATTATGACAACTTATGTGAGGCACATACGTGCAGTCAAAAGTGTGTAAACATGTAGATCTGTAGCACATTACAAAGTATAATGCACGAACATACTGTATTTATACCCCCATGCTTAAATGCATTCAACTATCTTGCACGTTTTAGAGTCTGGGAAGTCACTGATTCTGGCTACTTGTTTCCTGTCTGTCAATCCTTGTTTCTCTCCTCCAATGTCTGTGGCTTTTCTATTTTAGTTCTCTGCTTACTCTTCCTTCTTTCTGCACATTTCCCACCAATACACTCTAATCGTTGTTTTTCTTTTAGTCTCCTATTTTCTTCTTTACTATTCCTTTTCCTTTCCTACCTACAGGCTGGTGAGTTTTCCGCATGTGTGCCTGTCATGGAAAACTTAAATGTGCTGAGAATGAGACCAGAGCAAATGCTAGCATTTTTAGAAGAAAAATTAAATGCAGAATAACAATGCTTGCTATGCTGGCCCTTTGTAAATTAGATATTTTTTTACAAAACAGTGGGATTTTGTGTTTATGACACAAAAGAAATTTGATTTTTAGCATAGACTTTCTCTAATTTGGTGTCTGATCTAGTGTGCTGCCCTCTGCAATCGACCCATGGCATCTCTCATCACAACAGGGAACAGCGTTATGCTTCAACCAATTACAATGAAATAGTTTTCGCTGAGATACGCAGTTCCTAAACCTGAGATTATAAAATAGATTAAACCATGACTAGCTTCCACTTAGTTTTCGTCGATTGATGGAGTCAACTTAAACAGGGCTCCTACTACATGGATCCAAAGTTTTCATCACATTCTGAATGTTCCTTCTGCACTTTAAGCAATCATAGGTCAGAAGTTGCAAGGACTCAATGGGAAGATGTACTTCTTCAAAGAAGCCTTAAACACTTCCTTAAGTATTTTGCAGACAAATGAGTTGGTAGATGCTGAAACCTGGAGCAAAAAAAAACAAAATGCCACAAGAACTCAGCATTAAATAGCAGATGTGGAGGCTGTCCACCTGCCAAACACTCTCACTTGTCCACTTGTGATTTTTTTCTTCCTTTGTTCATCTTTGTCATCTCCTCCCACCAGTTCTGTTCACCTTCCACCTATCACTGACTAGCCACTGCTACATACTGGCAGTTTTTCCTGTTTCCTCTCAGTCCCGATGTAGGGTCTTGACCTGAAATGTTGACATCTGCCTTTTGTCTCCACAGATGTTGCTTGACCAGATGAGCTCTTCCAGAGTTTTGTTTTCTGTTCCTGGAATCTTTTCCTCTGTCTGATTGATAATGTCCTCCTGTGACAGAATATCCATGTTGGGAACCAGTTGCCGGGCGTGCGAACAATGTGTCTTGCCCAAAAGAGCTGACGAAGTAGAACTTGAAGAGTAAACGTGTCAATGTTATTATTTGATTTCCTTGCATGTGCTGGGATATCCTATCCTATCCTATCCTATCCTGACTGCTGTATTATGAAGGCATATTGGGTGTAAAAAATTCAAGCTGAAGTCAGAGTAACTAGGTCAATAAAAATAGGGGCAAGAATGGCAACCAGTAATTCAAGTGAAAAACTTATCTTTATTTCCGCAAGAGAAGTACACAGAAAGCAGGGAGAAATGAGGAAATTTAATGTGAGCTGCTGGGAATGGGTGATTATGGCAGCGATTATTACAAGCAGTAAGTAGTTACAATTTCAAGTTCATCTGCATATTTATCATTCCTCAGTTTTATATTCACTCATATGTGACAAATATTCCCCACCCATCAAGAAGGCATCTGGCCTCAGGAGCAACATGGTCACTCTAGCTGGATAGGCCAGAGCAATGACATCATCGCCCTTGCCTACCTGGCAGAGGTACACCCACCCACGAGGATTTAACTAGACTTAATCAAGATGCGCTGAGTGCAACTTGACATAAGGAAGCACGATAGCATAGCCATTAGCACAATGCTTTACAATACCAACGATCACCATTTGGAGTTCAATTCCTGCCACTGTCGATAAAGATCTTGTATATTCTCCCCTTCTCCATGACTGCATGGGTTTCCTCTGGGTGCTCCTGCTTCCTCCCACCTTGCAAAGACATAAGGGTTAGGGTTAGGGTTAGCACAGTGTGAGCATGTTATGTTGGCATTGGAGCATGGCTACACTTGTTGGCAGCCCCCCCAGCATGCCCCTGTGTTGATCTTTGACCCAAATGACACATCTCACTGCACATTTCGATGCTTCAATGTGCATGTGACAAATAAAACCAATCTAATCTTAAATCTGGTGAGGAAGAGTGAAAGGGGGAGGTGGGGGTGGTAACTATGCCTACTGCTATTTGGAGGAAAGGGGAACAGACTACCTGAAGTCCAAGGTGTCTGATCTCAGCTGCCTTTTCTGTAAGGTTTTTAAAAAAAAAGATTTAAAAAAATCTCTGTCCTGAGATGGAGATTGGTTCAAATGGTGAAGGATTGGAGGAATGTACTTCCCATTCTGGCCATGAGGACAATCCATCGATGTACAGGACTCTTGGAGAGCAAAGGAAGTCAAACCTTTAGTTGAAATGCTTAGGATTGCACCCATCTTTGGTATTATAGGTCTTGGAGATCTAATGGCTGAGGTAAGCTTGGTTTCATGTTTTGGTGTTCTGCTATGAAATGTAACTCTAAGGTTAGTGGTTTTTGAACAACCTGGCAACACCTCCTAGTGCAAAGTGAGCCAGCCAGAAGCAGGTCCCTGTGGAAGGTCAGCTTCACTGAGATAAATTGCACTCCCCCCTCTCCACCCCCTCCTCATTGCTTCTATTTATCAGCGTAAGTTCTTGCAAAACAATGACTATTATTTCACCCAACTGCAGAAGTTTAAAGACATCTGTTGCTTCTGGTTGTGCATTGAGGAACTGGCTACTCCTGAAAGGGACGCTGTCTAAAAGTTTGCGAGAACATTGTTCTTAACTCTCCAATGCAATGGCCTTACCCAGAGGGCCATAAGCTTAGCTGTTTTACATGAGTTAGCTTTATTGAAAGCAGTTGGTAATAATTTCCTAGAATCTCTCTTTAGCTGCAGGCACTTTTCTTTTGTGAAACACCTCATCTCCCTCCTGGGTAACCACATCATTATCCAGAAATCGTGGGCCTGTTCCTTCTTCCTCTTCATCATTCTGCTCTACATCTGGAAGGACTAAACCCTCCCGATTTGCATTGTAATGCAGCATACAGCTGGCCACAATTATTCTGATACCCTTGCTGCGCTGTGCGGCTGGGTTCCACCAAATCTATCAAGGCATTTTAAGCAAGGATGGTAGTTTTAACCTAATGTAGACAGAGGGAGACTGATCGGACTGGTTGCCTGTATAATTTTCTCTGCTTTTCATTTTTTATTAACTTCCCCAGAGAGTAAAAATCAGGTTGTATGAATAAAAGGTAGCAGATTTACATAGAACATTACAGCACAATTGAGGTCCTTCAGCCCATGATGTTGTGTTGACTATTCTGAGCCAATTTAACCCTTCCTTCATATTTCTCCATTCTTGTATCATCCATATGCTAAGACGTTTTAAAATGCCCCTAATGTATCTGCCTCTACCACCATCACTGACAGCGCGTTCCACGCACCCACCACCCTCTGAGTAAAGAACTTACCTATGACAACCCCCCATACTCTCCTCCAATCACTTTAAAATTGTGTCTCCTTGTATCTGCCATTTTTGCCCTGGAAATAAGTCTCTGGTTATCTGCTCAGTCTATGCATTTTATCATCTTATACACTTCAATCAAGTCACCTCTCATCCTACTTCACTCCAAAGAGAAAAGCCTTAGCCTGCTCAACCTATCCTCATAGGAATGCCCGCTAGTCCAGGCGGCATCCTGGTAAATCTGCTCTGCACCCTCTCAAAAGCTCCCACATCTTTCCTATAATGAGACAGCAGAATTGAACACAATATATATGAATTGTGGTCTAACCAGGGTTTTATGAAGCTGCAACATTATCTCACAGCTCTTGAACTTAACCCCCAACTAATAAGGGCAATACATCTTCTTAACAACCCTATCAACTTGTGTGTCAGCTTTAAAAGATCTATTGGCTTGGACCCCAAGATCCCTCTGTTCCTCCACACAGCTAGGAATCCTGCCATTAACCCTATATTCTCCCTTCAAATTTGACCTTCCAAATTAAATCATTTCACACTTTTCTGGGTGAACTCCATCCACCACTTCTCAGCCTAGTTCCATATCCTAGCTGCCCATTCCATGCACTCACCACTCTGCGTAAAAAAACGTACCCCTGACATCCCCTCTGTACCTACCTCCAAACACCTTAAAAATATGCCCTCTCGTGCTAGCCATTTCAGCCCTGGGAAAAAGCCTCTGACTATCCACATGATAAATGCCTCTCATTATCTTGTACACCTCTATCAGGTCACCACTTATTCTCTGTTGCTCCAAGAAGAAAAGGCCGAGTTCACTCAACCTGTTCTCATAAGGCATGCTCCCCAATCCAGGCAAAGTCCTTGTAAATCTCCTCTGCACCCTTTCTATGGTTTCCACATCCTTCCTGTAGTGAGACGACCAGAACTGAGCACAGTACTCCAAGTGGGGTCTGACCAAGCTCATATATAGCTGCAACATTACCTCTCAGCTCCTAAATTTAATCCCACAGTTGATGAAGGCCAATACACCATATGCCTTCTTAACAACAGAGTCAACTTGCGTAGCAGCTTTGAGTGTCCTATGGACTCGGACCCCAAGATCCCTCTGATCCTCCACACTGCCAAGAGTCTTACCATTAATGCTATATTCTTCCATCATAATGCTAATTCTTCCATCATATTTGACCTACCAAAATGAACTACCTCACAATTATCTGGATTGAACTCCATCTGCCACTTCTCAGCCCAGTTTTGCATCCAATCAATGTCCCGCTGTAACCTCTGACAGCCCTCCACACTATCCACAACACCCCCAAATATTATGTCATCAACAAATTTACTAACCCATCCCTACACTTCCTCATCAGATCATTTATAAAAATCACGGAGAGTAAGGGTCCCAGAACAGAACCCTGAGGCACACCATTGGTCACAGACCTCCATGCAGAATATGACCCATCTACAACCACTCTTTGCCTTCTGTGGGCAAGCCGGTCCTGGATCCACAAAGCAATGTCCCCTTGGATCCCATGCCTCCTTACTTTTGCAATAAGCCTTGCATAGGGTACCTTATCAAATGCCTTGCTAAAATCCAAATACGTTACATCTACAGCTCTATCTTCATCAATGTGTTTACTCACATCCTCAAAAAATTCAATCAGGCTCGCAAGGTACAATCTGCCTTTGACAAAGCCATGTTGACTATTCCTAATCATATTATGCCGTTCCAAATATTCCAAATATCCTGCCTCTCAGGATCTTCTCCATCAACTTACCAACCACTGAAGTAAGAATCACTGGTCTATAATTTCCTGGGCTATCTCTACTCCCTTTCTTGAAGAAGCGAATAACATCGGCAACTCTCAATCCTCTGGAACCTCTCCAGTCCTCACTGATGATGCAAAGATCATCGCCAGAGGCTCAGCAATCTCCTCCCTTGCCTCCCACAGTAGCCTGGGGTACATCCAGTCCAGTCCCAGTGACTTATCCAACTTGATGCTTTCCAAAAGCTCCAGCACATCCTCTTTCTTAATATCTACATACTCAAGCTTTTCAGTCTGCTGCAAATCATCCCGACAATCGCTAAGATCCTTTTCCGTAGTGAATACTGAAGCAAAGTATTCATTACGTACCTCTGCAATCTCCTCTGGTTCCATACACACTTCTTCACTGTCACACTTGATTGGTCCTATTCTCTCATGTCTTATCCTCTTGCTCTTCACATACTTGTAGAATGCCTCGGAGTTTGCCTTAATCCTGTCCGCCAAGGCCTTCTCATGGCCTCTTCTGGCTCTCCTAATTTCATTCTTAAGGTTCTTCCTGCTAGCCTTATACTCTTCTAAATCTCTATCATTACCTAGTTTTTTGAAACTTTTGTAAGCTCTTCTTTTCTTTTTGACTAGATTTACAACAGCCTTGTATACCATCCTTTCCATGTCTCATTGGAAAGTACCTATGCAGAACTCCATGCAAATATCCCCTCAACATTTACCACATTTCTTCTGTATGTTTCCCTGAGAACATTTGTTTCCAATTTATGCTTCCAAGTTCCTGCCTGATAACCTCTTATTTCCCCTTACTCCAATTAAACATTTCCCTAACTTGTCTGTTCCTATCCCTCTCCAATGCTATTGTAAAGGAGATAGAATTGTGATCACTATCTCCAAAATGCTCTCCCACTGAGAGACCTGACACCTGACCAGGTTCATTTCCCAATACCGGATCAACTACAGCCTCTCCTCTTGTAGGCTTATCTACACATTATGTCAAGAAACCTTCCTGAACATACCTAACAAACTCCACCTCATCTAAACCCCTCACTCTAGGAAGATGCCAATCAATATTTGGGAAATTAAAATCTCCCACCACAACAACCCTGTTATTATTACACTTTTGCAGAATTTGTCCCCCTATCTGCTCCTCAATGTCCCTGAGAGTAATGGGTGGTCTATAAAAAAACACTCAGCAGAGTTATTGATCCCTCCCTGTTCCTAACTTCCACACACAGAGACTCCATAGAAGACCCCTCCATAACTTCCTTCTTTTCTGCAGCCGTAACACTATCCTTGATCAACAATGCCATGCCCCCATCTTGTTTGCCTCCCTCCCTGCCCTTTCCAAAACATCTAAAGCCTGGTACTTGAAGTAGCCATTCTTGCCCCTGCACCATCCAAATCTCTCTAATGGCCACAACGTCGTAGCTCCAAGTGCTGATCCACACTCTAAGCTCATTAGCTTTGTTCATAATACTTCTCGCATTAAAATAGACACATCTCAAACCATCAGTCTGAGTGCGTCCCTTCTCTATCACCTGCCTATCCTCCCTTTTGCACTGTCTCCAAGCTTTCTCTATTTGTGAGCCAACCTCCTTTTCTTCTGTCACTTCAGTTCAGTTTCCAACCCTCAGTAATTCTAGTTTAAACTCTCCCCAATAGCCTTAGCAAACCTCCCCACCACGATATTGGTCCCCCTGGGATTCAAGTGCAACCTGTCCTTTTTGTACAGGTCACATCTGCCCCAAAAGAGGTCCCAATGATCCAGAAATCTGAATCCCTGCTCCCTGCTCCAATCCCTTAGCCACGCATTTATCCTCCACCTTGTTCTACTCCTATACCCACTATCATGTGGCACAGGCAGTAATCCCGAGATTACTACCTTTGAGGTCCTGCTTCTCAATTTCTTTCCTAATTCCCTGTAGTCTGTTTTCAGGACCCCTTCCCTTTTCCTACCTATGTCGTTGGTACCAATATGTACCACGACCTCTGGCTGTTCTCCTTCCCACTTCAAGATATCGTGGACGTGATCAGAAACATTCTGGACCCTGGCACCTAGGAGGCAAACTACCATCTGCGTTTCTTTCCTGCGTCCACAGAATCGCCTGTCTGACTCACTAACTATAGAGTCCCCTATCACTGCTGCTGTCCTCTTCCTTTCCCTACCCTTCTGAGCCCCAGGTCCAGACTCTGTGCCAGAGGCATGACCACTGTTGCTTCCTCCAGTTAGGCCATCTCCCCCAACAGTACTCAAACTGGAGTACTTATTGTTAAGGGGAACTGCCACAGGGGCACTCTCTAGCATCTGCCTCTTGCCCTTCCCTCTCTTGACTGTTACCCACTTATCTGTCTCCCCAGGCCCCGGAGTGACTACCTGCCTATAACTCCACTCTGTCATCTCCTCACTCTCCCTGACCAGACGAAGGTCATCGAGCTGCATCTCCTTGTTCCCTAACACGGTCCCTAAGGAGCTGCACCTCGACACACCTGGTGCAGATGTGATCGTCCAGAAGGCTGGGAACCTCCAGGACCTCCCACATTTGATACCGAGCAGAGAAAACCGACCTCACACACATACTTTCTGTCTGCATTCTACACAGAATGCCTTGCCTTGACCCTTTAGCTCCGAAGCCCTGTTGAGCCAAAGCCTTCCTACTCTGTCTCTCTCTACTCGGATGTCCGCTTCTCTGATGCCCTCTGTGTAAATCTGTCTTCTTTTTAAACTCTTCTCGCTGTTCTCACTGGCTGACCTCCACGTGCTTGCAATTTTTAGCTCATAGTTTTCAATAACATCTCTGAAGGAAGAAATATAAGACATTAAAATAAAAATGCTTTGATCAATGAACTAGTTTCTCTATAAGTCTGTTAGAGAAAGATGTAAAGCTTAAACATAGGAATTAAATATGTTTTCATAGGGACTTCCATTAATGCCCTAAAAAATGCTTTCTCAGCACTTACTTTGAATCTTAGCACAAAGAAGTATCAACAAAAATGTTGAATTCCTTTTTAGTCTGAAAGATCAGCTAGAAGAACGTACTCTATAATTTATAGGATGCATTTGGTTCTAGACGTAATAGCAGTGGGTGCTAGCTAATCAGAACATTTTGAGTTTAAGTTTCTCTCCAGTGATTTGAATTTGGAAAGCTATGGTGTGGGGTAGAACAAGCATTGGTGAAGCTATAGGCCAGAACATGCTGGGAGTGCCAGCACTTTCTTAGCATGAAGACCACTAAGTTTAAGATTCCACTTGAATGTGAAAGTACTAAACATATTGACTGCTATGTGCCGAGACTTAGCCGACTGTACTTTGGCATAGAACTCCACCCACTTGCCTTCTAGTTCTTCGGGGTGCATACACCTTCTGCAGTTCTCCAGCTGATACACTGCCCATTGGATCTGTGTCATGGTAGACCTGGTGCAAGGAAAGCAAGTCTATTTTTTTTTAAAGGGAGAAAAATGTCTGTAAGGTAAGGTTTGAATTAACCTGGTTTGCTTTAATGTTTTAATTATTTTTAACTGTTTTAGATATTCTATTTTGTTTTTATGTTATGTCCTTTAAATTCTTTTTACACTTTGGGCTAGAATATTCCCTAGCATATTAAACACAAGAGATTCTGCAGATGCTGGAAATCCAGAGCAACACAGACAAAATACTTGGAGGAATTCAGCAGGTCAGGCAGCATCTATGGAAGGGAATTCACTGCTGATGTTTTGGGCTGAGACACTTCATTAGGACTGTCCCTGATGAAAGGTCTCGGCCTGAAACGTCAATTGTGTTTCCCCCTCCATAGATGCTACCTGACCTGCTGAGTTCCTCCAGCATTTGTGTGTTGCGATTAATATCTATCCATTCCTTAGCTTAATTAACAAAGGTTGGGTTTGGACTGCTTTCCCTAAAAGCTTCATACACTTTTCAGTGATAACAAGTGAAAATTTTATTTTGGCAGTAATGTATAACATGTGATGCTGACCAACCGATAATTATAATCATTGTCTAAATTTCTTTTCTATGACTTCATAGATTTATTAATTCATGGAGTAATAGAGCACAGAAACAAGTTGTTCAGCCTAACTCATCCACACTGACCAAAATGTCTAAGGATTCTAACCTAATCCCATTTGCTTGCATTTCACCCAAATCCTTCTAAACCTTTCATATCCATGCACCTTCCAAATGTCTTTTAAACTTTGTCATTGTACATGCCTCTAACAGCTCCTCTGGCAGCTCATTCCATTTACTCACCTCTTTCTCTGTAAAAAAAAATGCTCCTCAGATGAGTATGTCTCCTTTCACCTTAAACCAATGTACTCCAGTTGTAGACAATCCAATCCTGGGGAAAAGACTGTGATTATCTGTCCTATCTATGCTCCTCATAATTTAATAGATCTCCACTGCTAGGCTTCCTTTGCTCCAGGAAAGAAGTCCCAGACTATTCAGTCTATCTAATACCTCTAGCCCTCTAGTTCAGGTAATATTCCTGTGATTCTTTTCTGCAACCCCTCTAACTTACCGTAATCACATATAACACCAAATTTACACTCACTATCTCTGCTGAGGAAGGAAAACACGCCAGCCTCCTTCTTCACAACTTCAGTGGAATCCAAATAGATTTTACCCATGCCGTGCCACTGAAACTTCCTGCATTGTGTGCGGTTAACATTTCTGAACGCATTTGCTTTCTTCCCTACGCCACTGGAAACATTAGATTCCAAAAAATTTATTTGTCATTCATGATGTAGTGCTAGACCTGGCTTTATTTTTGATATTTTAGCATCTTGTTTGGTTTCTCAATCTAGTAAAAACATTGACTTCCAGTGCTTTGCACAATAGCACAGTAGTCTGGATTCTCTCTGGCAAATTTTCATGTGAATTAGAAGCAGGAATATGGCACTTATCCCTTTGAATCTGCTCCAACATTTAATAAGATTATGACTCACCTGACTGTAACCTCAATTCCACATTCCTGTCTAAGTGAGATAACATTTAACCTTTGTTTTTCACCTTCCTCTGCCTTAAAAATATTCAAACATCCTGCTTCAGCTGCCTTTTACAGAAGAGACTCAGAGAACCCTGTGTCTAATATACATATATATAAAATTTCTAGCTTAAGTATATGAAAATTTAAGACCAGGCTTAAGGGGGAAATCAGGAGGTCAGAAAGAGGGGATGAGATAGATTTGGCAGGAAGGGTTAAAGATAATCCCAGGGGTTTCTTCAGTTAACAGTAAAAGGGTGACTAGGGAGAGACGAGGTCTCTTAAAGACCATCAGTGCTGCATATTGTGTTGACTTTATTACTTACATCCTTCACATACATGAGGAGTAAAAATCTTTACGTCACATCTCCGTCTAAATGTGCAATGTGCAATTTATAGTAATTTGTAATAATTAGTATGTACAACAGGACAGTCACTATAACATAGAAATACAATTGTATCAGTGTGAATTAATCAGTCTGATGACCAGTGGAAGAAGTTGTCCTGGAGCCTGTTGGTCCTGGCTTTTATGCTGTGGTACCGTTTCCTGGATGGTAGCAGCTGGAACAGTTTGTGGTTGGGGTGACTCGGTTCCCAATAATCCTTCAGGCCCTTTTTACACACTTGTCTTTTTAAATGTCATGAATAGTGGGAAGTTCACATTTACAGATGTGCTGGGCTGTCTGCACCACTCTCTCTAGAGTCCTATGATTGAAGGAAGTAGAGTTCCCATACCAGGCAGTGATGCATCTAGTCAGGATGCTCTCAATTGTGCCCCTGCAGAAAGTCCTTAGGATTTGGGGACTATACCAAACTTCTTCAACCATCTGAGGTGCAGGAGATGGCTGAGATTTTTAATGTCTATTTTTCCTTGGTGTTTATAAAGGAAATATCATGTCAAAGAAATGATGGTAATAAGCAGTGAGATCTTGGATCATAATATATTACAAGAAAAAAGGTATTTCAGAATTGAACAACATTAAAGAGAGCAAATCACCAGGACCTGATTGAGTGTACCCCTGGACTTTAAGGATGGCCAGGGATGAAATTGCAGAGGCCCTTGTAGAGGTAGTTAGAACATAGAACATCAAACATTGCAGTAGCATACAGCCCTTTGGTCCATGATACTGTGCCAAGCTTTCAACCTACTCTAAGTTGACCTATATAGACCTTCCATATAGACCTCCATTTTTCTGTCATCCATGTGCATATCCAAGAGTTTCTTAAATGTCCCAAATGTATTACCATTACCCCTGGCAGTGTGTTCCACACACCCACCACTCTTTGTGAAAAAAACTTACCTTTGACATCCCCCCTATACTTTTTCACAATCACCTTAAAAATTATGCCTTCTTGTAGAAGCCATTTCTCTTCTGGCTGTCCACTTGATCTATACTTCTTACCCCTTGCTTTGTCATTAGCCACTGGCGAAGTTCCAGAAACCTCGAGGGTGGCTAATGTTGTTCCATTATTCATAGAGTGTAGCAAGTAAGCCTGACTTCAGTTGTAGGGAAAATACTGGAGTGACAAGATCTATTATTATTTGCATAGTCAAGACCTGATCAGGAATAATTAGTGTGATTTTGCTCGTGGGAGATCAAGTCTGGTGAATCTTTTAAAATTGAAGGGGTAACCAAGGGGAAAGATGAAAGTAGGACGGTGGATGTTGTCTACATGGCTTTTGACAAGGTCCCAAAGAGCAGGCTGATCTGGAAGTTTAGGTCACATGAAAGAAAGACCATAAGATACAGGAGCTGAATTAGGCCATTTGGCCCATTGAGTCTGCTCTGCCATTTCATCATGGCTGAATACAAATTTCTCTCAACCCCAATCTCCTGCCTTTCCCTGTATCTCTTCATACCCTGACCAATCAAGAATCTATCAACCTCTGCCTTAATTACTTGGCCTCCACAGCTGCCTGTGGCAACAAATTCCACAGATTCATCACTCTATGGCTAAAGAAGTTGCTCCTCATCTCCATTCTAAAAGGAATGCCCTTTATTCTGAAACTTGTCATCTAGTCTTAGACTCTCTCACCATAGGAAACTTCCTCTCTATATCCACTCTATCAAACCTTTCATCATTCGAAAGGTTTCAATTAGGTCACCCCTCATTCTTCTGAATTCCAATGAATACAGGCCCAGAGCCATCAAGCACTCTTTATATGACAAACTATTCAATCCTAGAATCATTTTTGTGAACCTCCTTTGAACCCTGTCCAGTTTCAGCACATCCTTTCTAAGATAAGATTTACTACTTTAGATTTACTAGAATGTTACCTGGGTTTCAGCACCTAAGTTACAGGGAAAGATTGAACAAGTTAGGTCTTTATTCTTTGGAGCGTAGAAGGCTGAGGGGGGTCTTGATAGAGGTATTTAAAATTATGAGGGGGGTAGATAGAGTTGATGTGGATAGGCTTTTTCCATTGAGAGTAGGGGAGATTCAAACAAGAGGACATGAGTTGACAGTTTAGGGGGCAAAAGTTTAAGGGTAACTTGAGGGGGAATTTCTTTACTCAGAGAGTGGTGGCTGTGTGGAATGAGCTTCCAGTAGAAGTGGTAGAGGCAGGTTCGGTATTGTCATTTAAAGTAAAATTGGATAGGTATATGGACAGGAAAGGAATGGAGGGTTATTGGCTGAGTGAGGGTCAGTGGGACTAGGTGAGAGTAAGCGTTCGGCACGGACTAGAAGGGCTGAGATGGCCTGTTTCTGTGCTGTAATTGTTATATGGTTATATGGTTATATAAGGGGCCAAACACTGCTCACAACTCACCAAGTGAGGTCTCACTAGTGCTTTATAAAGTCTCAACATTACATCCTTTTATATTCTACTCCTCTTGAAATGAATGCTAACATTGCATTTGCCTTCCTCACCACAAACTCAACCTGCAAATGAGATTTTTTTCTCCTCATGTATGTGAAGGATGTAAGAAATAAAGTCAATTCGATTAACTTTTAGAGAATCCTGCACAAGGGGTCCCAGGTTCCTTTGCACCTTAGTTTTTTGGTATTTCTCTTCACTAAGAAAATAGTCAACCCTTACATTTTTTTCTATCAAAGTGTATGACCATACACTTCCCAACACTGTATTCCATATGCCATTTCTTTGTTCATTCTTCTAATCTGTCTTAGTCCTTCTGTATCCTCTCTATTTCCTCAAAACTACCTGCCCTCCACCTATCTTCATATCATCTGCAAATATTGCAAAAAAGCCATCAATTTCATTATCCAAATCATTGTCATATAATGTAAAAAGAACTGGTCCCAACGCAGACCCCTTTATTCCTAATCTTTGCCTCCTGCCAATCAGCCACTGCTTTATCCATGAATTCCTTTAATTCCATGGGCTTGTTAAGCAGCCTCACATGAGGCATCTTGTCAGAGGCCCTCTGAAAATCCAATTACACAACATCAACCGATTATTCTCCTTGTTATTTCTTTAAAGAACTCCAGCAGATTTGTCAAGCAAGATTTTCCCTTGAGGAAACTATGCTGACTCTGGCCTATTTTATCATGTGCCTCCAAATACCCCAGAACCACATCCTTAACAATCGACTCCAACATCTTCCCAACCACTGAGGTCAGACTAATTGGCCTATAATTTTCTTTCTGCTGCCTCCACCCTTCTTGAAGAGTGGAGTGATATTTGCAATTTTCAAGTTTTCCAGAACTATTCCAGAATCTAATTATTCTTGAAAGATCATTACAAATGCCTCCACAAACTCGTCAGCCACCTCTTTCAGAACACTGGGGTGTACACTATCTGGTCCGGATGACTTATCTATTTTCAGACCTTTCAATTTCCTGAGAACTTTCTCCCTAGTTATGGTAACTTCACACACTTCATACCCCTGACACCTGGAACTTCCACCATACTGCTGGTGTCTTCCACAGTGAAGACTGATGCAAAATTCTTATTCAGTTCATTTGCCATTTTGTTGTCCCCCATTACTACATCTCCAGCATTGTTTTCCAACTTTCTGACACCCACTCTCACCTCACTTTAACACTTTATGCATCTGAAGAGACTTTTGGTACCTTCTTTAAAATTATTGGCTAGCTTTCTTACATATTCCATCTTTACTTTCTTAGTGACTTTTTTTTAGTTGCCTTCCATTGGTATTTAAAAGCTTCCCAATTCTCTAATTTCCAGCTAACTTTTGCTCTATTATATGCTCACTCTTTGGCTTTTATGTGGGCATTGACTTCTCTTGTTAGCCATGACTGTGTCATCTTTCCTTGGAATACTTCTTCCTCTTTGGGATGTATCTATCCTGTGCCTTCGGAATTGCTTCGAGAAATTCCAGCCGTTACTGCTCTGCCATCATCCCTGCCAGTTTTCTTTTCCAATCAATTCTGGCCAACTCCTCTCTCATGCCTCTGTAATTTCTTTTAGTCTACTGTAATACTGATACATTGACTTATAGCTTCTCCTCATATTTCAGGGTGAGTGCGATCACATTATGATCACTTGTCCCAAAGGGTTCTTTTACTTTAAGCCCTCTAATCAATTCTGGTTCATTGCAGAACACCCAGCTGAGCCCATAGTGGGCTCAACCATGAGCTGCTGTAAAAAACCATCTCATAGGCATTCTAGAGTTCCCCTCTTTGGAATTCAGCACTAACCTGATTTTCCCAATCTACTTGTTTATTGAAATCCATGACTATGGAAACATTGCCCTTTTGGCATGCGTTTTCTATCTTCCATTGTAATCTGTAGACCACATCATTACTACTGTTTGGGGGTCTGTATATACCTTTGGTCAGAGTCTTTTTACCCATGGAATTTTTTTGGCTCTGTCCACAATGATTTGACAACTTCCGACTCTATGTCACCTCTTTCTAATGAATGGATTTCATCTTTTACCAACAAGCAACACCACCCCTCTGCCTTCCTGCGTGTCTTTTTGATACAATGTATATCCTTGAACATTAAGCTCCCAGTTATAATCTTCTTTCAGCCATGATTCAGAGATACCTACAACATCATACATGCCAATCTGTAATTGTATTACAAGTTCATCTACCTTATTCCATATACTGCTGCAATTCAAATATAACATCTCCTGATGAGGGGTTTCAGCCCGAAACGTCGTCACTACCTCCTCCCATAGATGCTGTTTGGCCTGCTGAGTTCTGCCAGCATTTTGTGTTTTGTAACACTTTCAGTCCTGTATTCACCATTATCAACCCTGTCTGCTTTTTGCATTGCAATTCATCCTGTTGACTGCAATTTGGCCCATCATCAACATCTCCTTGCTAGGAGTTTCCTTACACATTGGCTCTGTTTGTAAACCAGCTACCTCATATTCAGCACTATCACTCCAGTTCCCACCCCCCTGCCAAATTAGTTTAAACATATCCGAACAACTCTAGCCAACCTGCCTGCAAAGATATTGGACCCCTTCGGGCTCAGGTGTAATCCTTCCCTTTTGTACAGATCATACATTCCCCAGTAGAGATCCCAATGATCCAGAAATCTGAACCGCTGCCCCCTGCACCAGTTCCTTAGCCACACATTCACCCGCCAAATCATCCTAATCTTACCCTCAGTTCTTTGTGCAGGCAGTGATCCAGAGATTACTACCCTGGAGGTCCTGTTTCTAAGCTTTCTACCCAGCTTCTTAAAATCTCTTCAGGACCCTCTCATCTTGTCTACCTATGTCATTGGTGCCATTGTATATCAAGACCTCTGTCTACTCACTCTCACCTTTGAGAATGCCATGGACCCAATCCGAGACATCCTGATTGAGGCACCAGGGAGACAGTGTATCTATCATCTGGGTGTCTCTAACGCACCCACAGAACTTTGTCTCTGTTCCTCTGACTAAGGAATCTCTGATCAACACTGCAATCCTCTTCACCTCCCTGCTCTTCCGAGCCACAGCACCAGACTCAGTGCCTGAGACCTGGTCACTGTGTCTCCCCCGGTAGGTCATTCCCCTCAATAGTATCTGAAGTTGTAAACTTATTATTGAGTGGAATGGCCACAGGTGTCTCTGCACTGGCTGTGCATTTCCCCTCCTTCTCCTGAGAGTCACCCCGTTACCTGTCTACCTCCCTGTAGCTCCTGTCTATCACTTCCTCATTCTCCCGTATGAGTCGAAGGTCATCGAGCTGCAGCTCCAGTTCCTTAATACATTCTCTCAGGAGCTGCGACCTGGTGCACATCAAAATCACAGAGACCACATTTCTTCCCCATTTTGATGTTTGGTCTGAACAACAACCAAACCTCTCGACCATACATTATTTTTTGTATTGTCTTTCTGCTGCGTGATCTAGTGATTACATATTTGCAGAGTGAGCAGGTGTACAGGTGTACCTAATAAAGTTGCCACTAAGAGTAAACTGTTGGTGAGGTAACACTTAGAGTATTATGCACAGTTTTGTTCATCATGTTATAGGAAAGACTTTGAGAAGCTTGAGAGTGTGCAGAAAAGATTTACAAGGGTGCTATCTAGATTAGACGATGTGAGTTATAGGGAAAGATTGGCCGTGCTGGATCTTTATTCCTTGTAGCATAGGAGAATGAGGGGTGACCTCATAGAAGTTTATAAGATCATGGGAGGTATGGAAAAGTTGGGCAGTCATGGTCTTTTCCTCAGGGTGGTGGAGTCCAAAACTAGAGGGCACACAAGATTAGAGGGGTGTGATTTAAAAGAGATCTGAGAGGTACCTTCCTTATAAAGAGGGTGGTACGTACCTGAAATGAGGTGCCAAAGGAAGTGGTTGACACAGGTACGGTTGTAACACTTAAGAGGCATTTGGATAGATAGATGGAGGGAAGGGGCTTTGAGGGTTATGGGCTAAATGTGGGTAACTGGATCTAGCAGGGAGGATGCCATGGTCAGAATGGACCAGCTGGGCCAAAGGGCCTGATTCTATGCTGTATTACTCTATGAATATCATGTGCTTTTACATTAGACCCTCCTTCTTCCCACTATCTCATATAAGCACTTTCAATCTTTCTACTTCCCAATTATCTAACCAATCCTTTCCATGTTCATCTGTACCGCTCCTCTTTCTATGAAATCCTAGGATGAGATCTGACTTTTTCCAAGGTTGATGGCTTCTATTGTCCTAAATTGGGATTGAGGATGTGGAAGGCCCATATCAGTTAGAAGGCTAGTCTTCACAGGGATCTTGGTGTTAATTCCTCTGCCCTTTCTGACTCAAATGCCTAACAAATAGAGGACAACTACAATAAATCTGCTTTGGAGAAAATCTACACAATTAATAGTGGTGAGAATAAATACACCCATTATTCATCAGTACACATCAGATATTTCATAACATGGTGACTAGCTATTCTTACTCCTGTACTGTTTCAAAATAACCTTCAAACAATAAGTGTTTGGACTAAAATTATAGAATCCCTGACTTATAAAGTTAACTTACTTTCAATATGTCTTAAACTAAGACATCAGTTGTAAACTAATACTGATTTAATTTGATTTAATAAGAATATGAATCAATTTATTTGAATAATGGGGTGTGTTCCTTATGTTTTTATTTATTAATTATCTTAATTCATATTTATTCAGAGTAATATGACAAATTCCAGTTGAGGCTGATATTAAAGTTGATGTACAATAAAATATGTATGATTATGTGTAGCAATTAATTTGAGATCTCAGAGTTAAAGTGCATTTATACCTTTATAAATTTTATTTGTTTCTTTTAGGTAATGAGAAACCAAACATATTATGTAGGAAGTGTAATTCATGTCAACTTGCAGAAGGTGATTGGTTAAATAAATTTCAATTTCTCCTTTTTTCATTTCCCCTCAATGGACAAAAGAACATCTTTTGCTTTATTGATTGGTTCATTTCAATATATTTTTTCCTGTTGCTGTCACAGTTATTGATTAAGTAAATGTCTACTTTTACATGTTGGAAGGACTAAATCAGAGATATATTCAACATCGTAGGCAGAACATTTCGGACTGCCACTAGGCTAAGGGTAGGCAAGTCAACTTAATGCAGCGTGGCTACCACCAAACTCTTCTTAACTAAATGACACTGTAATGTTTTAAAATAATGTGCATCTTTAATAAAGGATCCTAGATTTTGATATAATTTTGATTGGTTGATCCAATGTTTCAAGCATTCTTGAGAGTGCTTTGCTATTAACTATATTAGCTAAAGTGCTATTTACTATAGACAGTGTTTCTCTGCATTAAGTTGAGTTCTTTGATGAAGTATCTCTTTTAGACCTTCCATAGAACCATAGATAATTTACTAGATAATTTACAACAGTTCTATTGTGTCTGTTGAGTTGGATTTACAGAGCCTTATCAAATCTTCCAGTAGGGAGTCACCTCTTTAACAGCATAGTGCTACTTAGATACAATGAGTGCTTCTGTCTTTCATGCAGTGAATTTCCAATCACTCTTAGTGAAAATTATTTCCTAAACCTATACCCTTCCAGGACTTTGCTGTCTGTTTTTTTGATTGCCCTGATCATCCTGCTAAGAGAAATAGGCCTCTTTAAACAAATCAGTTATATTTCTTTTTGTTCTGAAGGAGACAACACTAGCTGTTCTAATCTTTTCCTCACAACTGAAACTTTCTAGTCCTGAAACTTACTAATCTTTGTGAATCACAGTTTTGTTTTCCTATAGCTTGTATATCATTTAATTTACAAATAGGGGTTTGCTTTGTGCTCAGAATGGAGGAGAATTATTTACAAGTTCTTAGAATTTACAAAGTAATCATGGAGGTAAGGGGTTTCATAGAGAAAGGATTTTTTAAGAGAAGGGAGGAATATATCCAATGGCCTTGTCCTGTTCGGGGCCCTGGATGTGCTAATTCTCCCTCCCTTAGTTCACCAAAATGCATGTCCATTTTTCTTGGTTCTTTACAGTTGTTGATGAAATGAGCACAAACCTAATCAAAAAAATAAGTAGAAACATATTTTTGGCTTTGATCTTTTGAAAAAGAAATCTTTAAAGAGAAGCAGTTTATACCACAAAACTTTCATAAGAACAATTGTGGTTATAGTGTGCCTTTGTTTCCAAACGCTGCTTTTCAATCACCACCACCACCACCACCCTGCCCCCTTCTCAAGCTTTAGAAATTCAGAGTAGTGTGCCTGTTTTCCATTGTTCTGAGTGGGAGAGTTTCTACATTTATTTTTGGCAGTCCCTGTGAAACTCCTAATAAAAAGTATCTGTCAGTGAATTTCAGCCACACTGTTGTAAATTTTAAAAAGGCAGCATAATAAAGCATTCAGATTTAAAGAGAGTTCAACAGTGTTTTCAATTAAAAATTGCATTAGCTTTGTTGCAAAAGAAATGCACAATCCTCACAGAGGCCACAGGCATATACATTAATGGAAACATATGCTGCCTCATATCTCTTTGTTTCTATAATTATGACCCCTAGCTACAACCAATGTCTTTCTTTTTCAGAAAAGAAAACAGGTAACTTAAATGAAAGTACGTATATTTTTAAGCTTGCCAAAATTTCTTGTTAATTAGCAGAGACCTATGCTGACATATACTTTTGCCTTTTAGTACCATAGCCTCAGGTTTTCTTCAACACAGTAACCTTTTATCGAACTTTGATGAAAGACATTAAACAATATCCAGACACCAAGGCAACATTGCATTACAGCAGTTTATGGTGTTTGAGAGAACATTTTGAGAAGTTTTAGTGCTGGAATCACAATTGACGATATTATTGGACAATAGTTTCATACATTAAACTGACATTTTCTGAAGCATTAACACTTAAAAAAGTAATGTTTCCATTAAAAAACAAAAGAGGGAATGCATTTTGAACTCATTTAACAACACCTGCTTCATCTCAATAGCAGTAAATCATAACCTGATTACTGCATGCAAGGTTTCAGATTGCAAATAAAAGTGGTTAATTTGTTTCTACCTATGCTGGACTAGAGCTTGAACCTATGACCTTCTGATGGGGAGGCAAATCTGTTGCTATTAAACCAAAGCTGACAGGAAGGTGCATGTGGACAGATCCCCTGACACTATTCAAAGAGTAGATTATCTGATCAATTATCTTATTTAAAGTTTATTTGAAATGCTGTGAAATACTGTCATTGTTATATACTGTAACAAGAAAGAAGATAGAACATAAAAATAGCACATTACAGGCCCTTTGTCCCTCCCCCAATGTTATGTCAATCTTTTAACCTATTTGAAGATCAATCTAACCCTTTCCTCCTCCATAACCCTCCGCTTTTCTACCATCCATGTGCCTATCTAAAAGTCTCTTAAATGTCCCTAATGTATCTGACTCTACCATTGCCCCTGACAGCGTGTTCCACACACCCATCACTCCCTGTGTACAAATATACCTCTGGGCTCACCCCTACACCTTCCTCCATTCACTTTAAAATGATGCCCCCTCACATTTCTGCCCTGAAATAAGTCTCTGGCTGTCCACTTGATCCATGCCTCTTATTTTGTTATACACCCGTATCAGATCACCTCTTACCCTCCTTTGCCCCAAGAAGAAAGGTCCTAGCTCAGTCAACACATCATCAAAAGACATGCCCTCCAATCTAGGCAAATCTCCTCTGCACCCCCTCTAAAGTTTCCACTTCTTTCCTATAATGAGGCAACCAGGAATGAATACAATAAATATTCCAAGTGTGATGTAAGCCGGGTTTTATAAGAGCTGCAATATTACCTTGTGACTCACAACAATCCCCTGACTAATGAAAGCCAACACATTAATGGCCTATCAGTTTTGAGGGATCTATGGATATGGACCCCCAAGTTCCCTCTGCTCCTCCACAATGCCATTAACCCTGTATTCTGCCATCAAATTTGACTTTCCAAAGTGAATCACTTAGTCTCAGCTGCAGCATTCACTTTTTTCAACTCCTTGTCTCTGCTGCATCTGCTCCCTGGGTGAGGCTTTGCTTCCTAGGACATCAGAGATGTGCTCCTTCTTCAAAAAAACGGGTTTCCTTTTCTCCACCATTGACGTTGCCCTCATCTGCTTCTCCCTCATTTCACAGACGTCCGCACTCACCCCATTTCCCTGGGGTTAACATGGATAGAGTTCCTCCTGTCCTCACCTATCACCCCACAAGCTACACCGTGGCTGCAAGCTCTTTGGTATTACTGTTTGACAAGGCAGATAACATGGGTAGAGCCATTAACAGAACATCCTTTCGTTAAAGGCAATAAATTATCAGCTAAAATACAGTGTTTAGTACAAATAAAACATGTTATGTACATCTACACAGTTTACTTCTTTAGAAAGTGATGCACCATCAATAACTCACTCTGAGACGTAAGAAACGAGATATCGGCTTTTATTGACTGGAAGAATGAACAACACTACATCCTGGGGAATGAGGCCGGGCTCAGGCCTCAATCGCCTTTATACAGGGGTCTGTGGGAGGAGCCACAGGAGCAGTCCAGACAGGTATATGTAGTTCACCACAGAAAGAAAATAAATGATGTAATCCATCAGATATTTGTACATACATATTTATACAATATGTTTAATATGCAGTTCTAAATTATAAATTCTCTCCATCTGTTGACCTCATAACCTCTGAAATGTTTGCTGCTGCAAAAGTGCATTTGTTATTCATGATATATCCACTCCAGGTGACCTTAACTCTGATGATTCAGTTCCTCCTACATCCACTTGGTTTAGGTCTTTCATGCCCTGATCAATGTATAATCTTGCAATGGCTGCATTAGAGGAACCACTCCAGTACTCAAATTCCACATTTGCCTTCTGTATCCTGTTCTCGCTCAGTATTCTCTTGGGCATGATCCCATCCAAAATCTTGCCCCCTTATATTTCACAATATAATTCCTGACTGCTTAATCTGCCCTTAACTTCACCTCAACAATCCCCCTTGGCCTGGAGAGACTGACCCAATTATAACCATGCTTATGAGCAATGTCCCATCGGCATTTTGGCTGGGGAATACCCTGTGGTGAAGTGCAGATGGTCCTGTACATAATCAGAAGCAACATTAGCCATCTGAATGCCTTGCTACTATATTGTTTCCCACACTGTCTGGACTGGTCATACAGCCTTCCCAATAATGCCGGATAACATGTGGAGATTAGAATATTTGAGTGGCTCTCAACCAGGCAGAAGAAATGGTCTGTTCCTAAAGAAAACAAATGCACGCAGAAAACAAACTGGCTTCTTGCACATTTGCACCATAATTGTGGGCAGCTCTAGTCTGCAGTCCTGACTACATTACTACACCAGATATTCAGTGTCCTTACTAACCCCTGACCATTAGAGAGTGCCTGTGACCACTGTTTTTTTTTAGGATAATTCCCATATGCTGATCATGGATGTCCATTTGTTGTATGTATGGAGTTACCAAGCTATGGTGCAATTTCATGCAAGCTTGACACAATGACACGTTGTAATATCTCCTCCAGAAAAGTTTGATCCACCTCCATTCCACTCCACACTGACAAGACATGTTTTCCTCAAAGGAGCATCTTTGTAATTGGCTTCCTTCTCCTTGGCTCTCACTGGGAAATAATCATTAACGACTTGCAACCAATAAGTGGCCTATTTCAGATGTTTGATTCTTCCTCCTAACACTTGGCAAATTCAATTCCTCCATGTGCCCTAGTATTCTCATACTTATCCTTCCACTCTGAAACCAGCCATCAATGTTGGAGAGGTTAAATCCAGCAAAATCAGTGACAACAGGACTGCAGAGGTTTATTGGCTTGGAGGGTATTTCAGACACAGGGAGGGGTAAAATTATGGAGGAGACAAATTTGGGAATTTTAAAATTGAGTTATTGTTTAACTGAGTTGGTCAGCAGGGACAGAAAAAGGGGTGGAATGTGTTACAATGTGGGGAGCAGGGCCTTGGATAATTTCAAGTTGAGATAATGAAGAATGAGGGAGAACGTTTCAATGCAATGTTGCCACTTTTCTTCACACTCCTCACAAACTGTAAGATCTGGTTCACTAACGCCCTTCAAGGTGAGATTAGTGAGAGTTTTGAGAAGACCCGCACCCTTTCCAGAACTTGCACGTTCTTTCTGTAATAGGATGACCAGGACTACACATAATAATGGCAAAAGTGCTAGTTATGTTGACCAAGACAAAGGTGTAACTGTAACACCTTTAACCCACTACACTTACAATCTCCTTGAAGCAAGTAAAAGTGCAAAATATGAACACCAGAAAGTCATCAGATGCTGGAAATCCAAACTAACACACACAGAATGCTGGAGGAACTCAGCACTTCAGGCAGCATCTTTGGAAATGAATAATCAGTCAATGTTTCAATGCCAAGGTCCTTCATTGGGACTAAAAAGAAAGGGGAAGTAGTAGTTTGTAGCAGTTTGAAATCTTAACCATGTAGTCTCCACTGCTATTGGCCACTGTCTAATTTTGTAATCGGCAACAACAATTCATTGTCTTTGTCTGCTTAGTTGACTGTCCAATGGATCAGCTGGTCTTTGAATAGAAATATTTTGAGACACATCACTGTCACTGTAGACTATACCAGGTAAGGATAGCATATATCCTTACCAAAAGCATGTTGGTAAGATATCTGTGCTTTTACAATAACCCAAACCCTTGTGGTAACTATTATTGAAACCAGCTGTTAAATTCTAGATTTATTTAGTTACTTGAATTCATATTTTTCATTTGCTGCAATGGTATTTAAATTCATGTCTGCAGATGAAAGGTCCAGGCCGCTGATAAAAGCACGCCAATCTAACCACTGTATTTATTATAATGAATGAAAATCTGTTTCTATTATGTTGGCAATGGAAGAAGTGATTGCCAGGGTTCTGGAAGAACTCAACCTCTTTGAATAGTACCTATGAGTTATTATAAGACTTTACCCATTGTTGGAAAATGGAAAATGGAGCCTTGGTTTGATATTGCATTTGGAAGACATTTCCAGCACTATAGCAATTCAAATGAAAGTGTTGTCCATGTGATTATAAAGAAATAACAAAACTGAACAATGTGAGAGAACGTCTAGCAACATTCAAATAATCTGTTGCAGCTTATCTCAGCATGACTCAGAGACAAATCAAGCCATTTTGTCCTACTGGATCCTTGTGGCTAGGAGTTCTGAAAGCAGAACTAGAGCTCCAGTATGCTCTTACTTCAGCAGTGAAGTGCAGCTGAATGTTTCAAGAGCATTCATGGAATGGTTTCAATCAACTTTGAGAAAATATTTCTGAACGCCTTGCTGATAGAAGTGGGGGTCCCGATGATGACATTCTACACTCCCACTGTGTTGGAATTTCCAAGATGCTTGGTCCAGCCACAAGGAGTTCTCAAGGTTAATACCACTTCTCACTGATTCCCTTGTTGATGTTACATAAGAGTGAGAATATCAGCAATGAGTCTTGTTTGTGAGATACTACCTGATTTTGTTTATGTGGTATCAGTTTTTACATTCCAGTTACTTCCAGACAGTCATAATAGAGAAGTGAAATCTTTTTGTAGATTTTCAGCTTTTTTACAAAGTACGAGGTAAATTTATTATCAAAATTATATTCTGTATGTAACCTTTTAACCCTGAAATTAGTTTTCTTGTGGGCATACTGAGTAATTTCAAGAACCATAATACGACTAATGAAAGGCTGCACTCAACAAGGTGGACAAGCATCCAGTGCACAAAAGACAACAAACTGTGGAAATACAAAAGAAAAAAAAAGAACTAATAATAAATAAATAATAACTGTCAAGTACGTGAGATGAAGAGGCCATGAAAGTGAGTACATAGGTTATGGGAACAGTTCAGTGATGGAGCAAGAGACATTGAGTGAAGTTATCCCAGTGGTTTAGAGCCTGATGTTTGAGGGGTAATAGCTGTTATAAAAGACAATAGACAATAGACAGTAGGTGCAGGAGTAGGCCATTCGGCCCTTCTAGCCAGCACCGCCATTCACTGTGATCATAGCTGATCATACACAATCAGTACCCCGTTCCTGCCCGCTCCCCATATCCCTTGACACTGCTATCTATAAGAGCTCTATCTAACTCTCTCTTGAATGCATCCAGAGACTAGGCCTCCACTGCCTTCTGGGGCAGAGCATTCCACATATCCACCTCTCTCTGGGTGAAAAAGTTTTTCCGCACCTCTGTTCTAAATGGCCTACCCCTTATTCTTAAACTGTGGCCTCCAGTTCTGGACTCACCCATCAGCGGGAACATGCTTCCTGCCTCCAGCGTGTCCAATCCCTTAATAATCTGTTCCTGAACCTCGTGATGTGAATCCTGAAGCTTCATTACCTTCTTCCTGATGGCAGCAGTGCGAGGAGAGCACGAACTGGGTGGTGAGGAAGGGTCCCGGATGATGAATGTTGCTTTCCTGTAGCAGTGGGAAGGGCTTTACCTGTGATGGATTGGGCTACATCCACTACTTTTTGGAGGATTTTCCATTCAAGGGCATTGGTGTTTCCATACCAGGCTGTGATGCAACCAGTCAATATACTCTCTGCCACACATCTATAGAAGTTTGTCAAAATTTTAGATATCCTGAATCTTCATAAACGTCTTAGGAAGTAGAGGTGCTGCTGTGCCCTCCCCACGATTGCACATACATGCTGGGTGGAGGACAGGTCCTCTGAAATGATAACATCAAGGAATTTAAAGTTGCCGACCCTCTCCACTTCTGATCCCTCAGTGAGGACCGGCTCATGGACCTCTGGTTTCCTCCTCCTTGGTCTTGCTGACATTGAGTGAGAGTTTGTTGTTGTGGCACCACGGAGCTAGATTCTCAGTCTCCTTCTATATGCTGATTTGTCATCACCTTTGATTTGGCCAATAACAGTGTTGTCACCATCAAACTTAAATATGGCGTTGGAGCTGTGCTTAGCCATGCAGTCACAGAGATATAAATAAAATGGAGTCATAGAATTGCACACAGCAGAGGAACAGGGTTTTTGACCCACTGTGTGTATGCCAACCATCATGCCTATTTGTACTAATTCCACTTAACTGCATTAATTCTATATCCCTCAGTGCCTTGCTCATTCCAATAACATATGAAAACTGACTGTTTCAAGTTTGACACTTCCAATAATAAATAAAGTTATAAGAAAAATAAAAATGTTTCATAGTGATGGTCAGCACTTTAGTAGCACTAACTCAAATGGATTGTGGCTCGATCAGAATTGGAGAGGGTTGTGGGAAATTTTGAGCATGACAAGGCGGAAGATGAGACTATGACAGTGATGGTCAAGGAAAATCCAACCTTTAGTAAAAGGATTATTTGAAAATTTGAACAATAGGCCAATACAATGAAACTGAAGATACTTCAGATTATCAAGTTTAGTTCCTCCTTTGACAAAGAAGCTTCGTATAAAGGAAGTCTTTTCCATTTGTTTATTTGAGAATGGTATCTCTTTCAAGCTAGTCCTCATAATAATTTTAATGTTTAGCCTGTGGGACTGATCAAGTAAGTATTCACTATAACTTCTAAGTCATTGATGGCTCTATTTGCGTACAAGAACATTGAACATATTTATAATATTCTAGTAATTTGCAGCAGTAATTATTTGTTTTAGTTTAAATGTGAATCCTCTGCTGAACTAAGTGATAAGAGTATCATAAAATGTGTTATACTATTATACTTAGGTTTGCCAGGATTGCCTCTAAGTACAAGATGACATTGACTCTGAAGTTATCACTTAAATATGGGAACGAGTACTGCGACCAAAAGGGGGTTTCATACCCTTGGTGTAAAATCCTTCTGTGAGCATTTGCAGGAAGTCTCAATGACCAACACACTGCACCTAGGCTGCCCTTCTCATGAATCTGTTTGCTATGCCCTCACTAGACCAGTGGGTGGCTGTCTGGGGAAGTGTAGTATTCATTATCCAAGTTCTTCATTGAAGGGAAAGCTGAAAACAAGGGGAAATCATGTCAGCTCTTAGAATATCATTGAGAAGATTATTACTGTGCTGATACAATTGTCTACATTATACTACACTCTGGTAAGCTTCCACGGTTGCTTGCTGCATCCTCTAGTCTACAATATGATGATCAAGCCAACTTACCTTTTGCCAACAGAGGTGGAGTAAAAGGAAGAGGACGATAGTATCAAAAAACAGAGGGCATAGGTTTAGGGTAAGGGAACGAGGCAGAGGGGTTCTGAGGAGGCAGATAGTGGTTGGAATCTTGAACGCCCTGCCTGAGTTGATGATGGAAGCAGGTACTTTCACAACTTTTAGAAGGTATATAGATGAACATTTAAATTGCCAAGGCATGGAAGGCTGTGACCAAATGCGTGTGTGGGATGAGGATAGCTGCCTACTGATTGATGGTCACCATGGACAAAGCGAACTGGAAGAATCAATGACTCTGTGTGGAGAAGGGAGAAGGTTTGTAATGTAGAAGTCCCTTGCACTGGGATTTCAATGTTTGAAGTAAATTTATTATCAAAGTACATATATGTCACCACATATAACCCTGAGATTCATTTTCTTGTGGGCATACTCAAAAAATCTATAGAAAAATAACTAAAATAGAATCAATGAAAGACAGTCCAACTTGGGCATTCAACCAGAGTGCAGAAGACAACAAACTGTGTAAATACAAAAACAAATAATATTTAATAATAATAAATAAATAAACAATAAATAACTAGAGTTTGAGATTGTGAAGAGTTCTTAAAAGTGAGTCCATTGGTTGTGGGGACAGTTCAATGATGGGGCAAGTCAATTTGAGTGAAGTTATCTCTTTTGGTTCAAGAGGATGATGGTTGAGGGGTAATAACTGTTCCTGTACCTGGTGCTGTGAGTCCTGAGGCTCCTGTACCTTCTTCCTGATGGCAGCAGCGAAAGAGAGCATGGTCTGGGTGGTGGGGTCCCTGATGATGGGTGCTGCTTTCCTGTGACAATGTTTCATGGAGGTGTGCTCAATGGAGGGGTGAACTTTATCTGTGATAGACTGGGTCATATCCACTGGTATTTGTATGATTTTCCAATAAAAGGCATTGGTGTTTCCATACCAAGCTGTGATGCAACCAGTTAATATACTCTCCACTAAACATCTATAGTAGTTTGTTAAAGTTTCAGATGTCATACTGAACCTCTGCACACTCTCAGGGAAGTACAGACACTGCCATACTTTCTTCATAATTGCACTTCTGTGCTGGGACCAAATAATAACACTGAGGAATTTAAAGTTGCCGACCCTCTCCACTTCTGATCCTCTGATGAGAACTGGCTCATGGACCTCTGGTTTCCCTCTCCAGAAGTCAATAATAGGCTCTTTGGTCTTGTTGACATTGAGTAAGAGGTTGTTGTTATGGCACCACTCAGCCGGATTTTCCAATCTCCCTCATATGCTGATTCATCATCATCTTATATTTGGCCTATGACAGTGGTGTTGTCAGCAAACTTGAATATGACATTGGATCTGTGCTTAGCCAAACAGTCATAAGCGTAAGTCATAAGCTTCAACAAAGAGAAGCCCAGGTACTGCTCAGATATAAAAGGTGAGCCAGTACTGCTCATTTATAAAACAGCTAGACTAGTTACATTTCTGGTCAACCAGAGGGCACAGGTTTAGGGCAAGGGAAAAAAGACTTGGAGGGGACCTGAAAAAGCAGATGGTGGTTAGAATCTGCAATGCCCTGCTTGAATGGATATGACACGATCATCTTTTTTTTTAAACTCAACATCTGTTGGCTAAAGTTAAACTAGCTTGATCACCATGTTGCGGAGGGTGCTAGTACTGCTCAGGTACAGAACAGCCAAAACCCACATTCAACAAGACCTCAACAAGCTGAAAAATGGCAGATAACAGTCATTGCATACATACGTGAGATAATGGTTGTCTTCAACTCAAGTCTAAACATCCTGTCCTTGACATTAAATGACATTCCTTTTGCAGATTTCCTCCCACATCAGGTTATTGTTGACCAGAAATGTAATTAGGCTACCCACATAACACCAGTTTCTACAAGAGTAGATCAAAGGACTGGTATCCTGTGGTGAGTGACTCATTCCTGACTCAATAAAGCCATTCCACCAGTGGCAGGACACTAGTCAGCAATGAGATGGAGTAGTTTTCACACTCAGGTAATTGCAGCTTCAACAACACAAAGATTTATATACCATGGGGGTCAAAACAGATCCTGGACTGGCACCCCATCAACTATCCTAAACACCCATTGTCTTCACCCATGGTACATAGTAGCAGTGGTATGAATCATCAACAAAAATGCTCTACAGTTTTCCAGCATATGAAGCACCACCACCTGGAAGCTCTTCACCAAATCACAGCCTATGCTAACTGGAAAAGTACCTCTATAAATTGTGTCACCTGTGCTAACTCCCATAACTATCAAATCACAAGGGCTATAGTATTTCAATTAGGTTAATTAAACATAATTTACTTCTTACGAATCTTTACTAACTCTTACTAATTAACTCAAGCCTCTCCAATAATTTCCTTAATTAATATTTCTATAATTTATCTATTACCAATGCTGAAGTAGAAGGCCCGTGATTACAATCTTTCTTGAACATTTTTGAGTCCCATTGTATTTCTCCTTATCTTGGAAAGAATGGAAGATTATGGTAAGGTCTTCCACCAGGTCCATTCTAACTTCTTTTAGGAACATAGGATACCCATGGAATACCCATTTTAACCATAGAATTCTCCAGAATATCCTGCATACTTATTTTCACTCCAAACCATTACCTCTATCATTTATATGAATTTAAATATTTTATCAGAATAATCTTCCTTAATAAACACCAATTAAAAAAAGCAATTAAGTATTCAAGATCTGACTTGCACTTGTAAGCATACACCCTTTTTATTTTCTCTAAAATGTCCCATTGTGCCTCTTCCCACATGCTTACGTTAACATGTTGGTAGAAGAACTCGTGTTCCCCTTTATGTAGCCACTATTCTGTTTGATATTCTGTCTTTGCCTGCATTGTTTTCCTCATTTCCTCTCTCAACTTACTATACTTATTCTGGTTTTCATTTAAAGGATTTACTTGATATGCATCATGTACACTCATTTTTAGTTTTAATAGGTTCTTTATCTAAGGATCTTTGGCTTCGGTTTTCCTATTTGTGGCATTGTAACGAGCCTCCAGCTGGAACACCTCATCCTTGAAAATGTTGCTTTATTATGCTTTGGGGCTTTCTCTCATTTTTTTGGTTATTATTGGAGAATGCATCAGAGATTAAAGGAACTCTTTCATGAAAACCACACAACAGCTGTATAAAAGGCTGCCATGGAGGTGAGAGGGATTATTAGAGAAGGGAAATGAGGAGAGTCTTCTTTGAAGGCACCCTTCACGTGACTACTTGCCCTGGCACCACACTACTGCAAGGTACTGGATGAGTAATGATGTAGAGATTCCAGCAGCTAGCTCTGATGTGTGCAGTATAAAGAAATAGCAACCAGTGATTAGATTTCAATCACCCTGAAAATCAAACACTGAGGCTGACAGATGCTGTAAGTAAAACACACAAAATGCTAGAGGAACTCGGGTCTCAGCCCGAAACGTCGACTGTTTACTCTTTTCCATAGATGCTACCTGGCCTGCTGAGTTCCTCCACATTTTTGTTTGCATTACTTTGATTTCCAGCATCTGCAGATTTTCTCCTGCTTGCTGTAGGTAAACCATAGATGTGGAAATTCTTTACTTGATTTTCACTTTATTTGTCTACCTGCACTGCACTTTCTCTATAACTGCAACATGATATTCTGCATTCTGTTTTTCTGTCTGGATGGCATGAAAATGAAAACTTTTCACTGTATCTTGGTACACGTAACAATAATAAACGAATACCAACACAGCACAATGTCCTCCTAGTGTTCGTGACTTTTCAAAATTAGTCACAAGTTGCAACCAAATGCTGAAATTTATGCTTATAAATGAAGAAAAACTGTGGAGTACTCCCTACAACGTGACTTACTTTGGGAAAACACCAGGTAAATTCAAATGCTATTGCCAATTCCCTGATGGGAGCAACTTTTTCTAGATATTATCACTAGTGTGATCTACCCTTTGTTAAGTCATTTTTTTGTCATAAAAATGTGCACTATTGGATCAAATTTCCTGGCTGAGGGTACATTCTCCATTTCCCCCTAATTGCTACTCCATGCTTGTGTTAGGCAAGTCCACAATTTAATTTGTGGGTCATGAATTGACACAAAATACATCAATTTCTCCTGACATTGAAGAAAATTCCAATCTACTTCTGAAAAATGGAAAGAAGTTTGCATTTTCCCCACTATTTTATTATAAAGACACAATTTGGTATCCACAGGTATATTACAGTTCAACAGATAGAGGGCTGTATTGAGTTGGCTGTACCCACATTTCTGAAGGTAGCTGACAAGTTTCAGTGGACTTCTCTTGCAGGTTTTGGACTTGCTGAATTACAGATGCCAGTGCATTGAACACAGTGCAACATTGTTGTGAAGAACAATGATGGAACTTTGTCTTGCTGGGTATGTGGTTTTCCATTATTATGCCAGCAATAGTAGTCAGCAGTAATTTTGAACAGGAGCCTCCTGACCTAGAGATTCAGAATCTATGGGTAACTCAATGGCATATCTACAGTGGAATCTGTACATTGTTTTTGAGATGGGGTGGATTTTTCTCTAGTTGCTCCAGTTTCCTCCAATATCTTTAGGTCTTTATTCTTTGGAGCGTAGAAGGTTGAGGGGGGACTTGATAGAGATATTTAAAATTATGAGGGGGATAGATCGCGTTGATGTGGATAGGCTTTTTCCATTGAGAGTAGGGGAGATTCAAACAAGAGAACATGAGTTGAGAGTTGGGGGCAAAAGTTTAAGGGTAACACGAGGGGGAATTTCTTTACTCAGAGAGTGGTAGCTGTGTGGAACGAGCTTCCAGTAGAAGTGGTAGAGGCAGGTTCGATATTGTCATTTAAAGTAAAATTGGATAGGTATATGGACAGGAAAGGAATGGAGGGTTATGGGCTGAGTGCGGGCCAGTGGGACTAGGTGAGAGTAAGCGTTCGGCACGGACTAGAAGGGCCGAGATGGCCTGTTTCCGTGCTGTAATTGTTATATGGTTATATCCCAAAAAACATGTGCGGTGGTAGGTTAATTGGCCTTGTAAATTGCCCTGTACATTTACAGCCAATTTACAAGGCCCTAAGTTGCTCTGTAGTAAAATTGACTTACATTTTACTATTGTGTAGATGAGTGGTAGAATCTGAGGGGAGATGAAGAGAATGTACTAATAAATTTACCGGGAACGTGTTTGCACTCTGAACCACCATGGATTGAATGAGCCAAATGGCTTTTCTCCATGTCACTTGGAAACATAACATTTTTGTGTATTTACTTCAATATCCCTAATTCTTTTATGGTTTTTAGAAATAATTTGTTTCAACTCTTTTAATAGTATTTAAACATCAAAAACGTATAAAAACTGAAAATAAAGCTGAATGGCTTAGATGACATTCCAAGTGACTGAACTTTTGACAGAACTAGTCAAAGAGGACTTCAGTAGCGATAGGAAGTTCCATAGTTGGGAGAATAGAGACAAGATTTTGTGGAAGTGATAGAGACACCCTGGATGGCCCATCGAGTCTGCTCAGCCATTCCATCATGGCTGATTCTGGATCCCACTCAAACCCCATACACCTACCTTCTCGCCATATCCTTTGATGCCCTGAATGGTCAGGAAACGATCAATATACCCACAGACCTGGTCTCCACTGCAGTCTGTGGCAGAGCATTCCACAGATTTACTACTCTCTGGCTAAAAAAAATTCTCCTTACCTCTGCTCTAAAAGGTTGCCCATCAGTTTTGAGGCCCTCTCGTTCTGGATACCCCCCCCCCCCCCACTACAGGAAACATCCTCTCCACATCCAGCTTTTCTAGTCCTTTCAACATTCAGTAGATTCCAATGATATCCCTCCGCTTTCTTCTAAATTCCACTGAATACAGGCTCAAAGCTGCCAAACGCTCCTCATATGTTAACCACTTCATTCCCAGAATCATCCTCATGAACCTCCTCTAGACTCTCTTCCAATATCAACACATCCTTTCTAAGATATGAAGTCCCAAACTGTTGACAATACTCCAAGTGCAGCCTGATTCGTGCCTTAGAACGGCTCAGCATGATCTCCTTGCTCTTATATTCTACTCCCCTTGAAATAAATGCTAAAATTGCATTTGTCTTCTTTACCACAGGACCAACCTGTAAATTAACCTTCTGGGAGACTTGCTTGAGGACTTCTTAAGGCTGATTTATACTTGTGCGTCGCATCTACACTGTAGGTACCGCACCCTACACCATAGGGTGACGTGCACCTCCCCAAAAAAGTAACTCATGAGTCGTGGCAACGCAGACCGCAACAACTGTGATTGGTCTGCTTGGTGGCATCGCATTTCCTCCTGTGCATTTCCGGTTGCTTCTTCTCCGTCATGTCTGTACACCGATGTGAAACAGATAAACCAAATTGTCAAATCTACCTGCTGACATGTGAAAATGTTTGAAATGCATTTCCTCGTCCATGTCTCTCACAAAGAAGCTCAATACAGTGGCATAGAAACCCCACCGTTAACTACGTCTTGGTGCACTCCAATGTATGCTCACTATGGCATAGAGCGATGCAGAAGTGAAAATCAGGGCTATGGTGTAGCCCGTACGCACAAGTATAAATCAGCCTTAAGTCCCTCTACACCTCTGATGTTTGAACCTTCTCCCCATTTAGATAATAATCTGCATTATTGTTCCTTTTACCAAAATGCATTATCATACATTTCCCAACACTGTATTCCATCTGCCACTTTTTTTGCCCATTCTTCCAATTTGTCTGTCCTGCTGCAATTGCATTGCTTCCTCAGCACTACTTACCCCTCCACCTATCTTTGTATCATCCACAAACTTTGCCACAATGCCATCAATTCCATTATCTAAATCATTGACAAACAATGTGAAAAGCAGTGGTTCCAATACTGACCGCGAGGAACACCAATAGTCACCTGCAGCCAACCAGAAAAGGCCCCTTTTATTCCCACTCATTGCCTCCTGCCTGTTTAGTCATTCTGCTGTCCATGCCAGTATCTTTCCTGTAATACCATAGGATTTTATCTTGTTAAGCCGCCTCATGTGTGGCACCTTATCAAATGTCTTCTGAAAATCCAAGTAAATGATACCAACTGCCTCTCCTTTGTCAACCCTGTTCGTTACTTCCTCAAAGAACTGTAACAGATCTGTCAGGCAAGATTTCCCTTTGCAGAAACCATGCTGACTTTTACTTATTTTATCATTAATCTCCAAGTACCTCGACATCTTACCCTTGGTAATAGACTCCAACACTTTCTCAACCACTGAGGTTAGACTAACTGGCCTATAATTTCCTTTCTTTTGCCTTCCTCCCTTCCTAAAGAATGGAGTGACATTTCCAGTGTACTCATTGGAATTCAGAAGAATAAGCTGGGATCTAATTGGAACATTTCAGCTGTTGAAAAGCCTTGATAGAGTGAATGTGGAGTGGACATTTCTAGTGGTGAGGAAGCCTAAGACCAGGGGACACAGTCTCAGAACAGAGGGATGTCCATTTAGAATGAGATGAGGACACTTAGAATGAGATGAATTTCTTTAACCAGAGAGCAGTAAATCTGAGGAATTTGTTGCCACCAGTGGCTGTGGAGGACAAGTGATGGAGTATATTTAAGGCAGAGGTTGATAGATTCTTGATTTGTCAGAGCATGAAGGCATATGCGGAGAAGGTAGGGGATTAGGGCTGAGAGGAAAATAGTGTCAGCCATGATGAAGTGGCAGAGCAGGCTCGATGGGCCAAATAGCTCCTATACCTTATGGTCTTATGGACAGAACTGTAACAGATTTACTGACTGCATTAGACTGAAATACTAGCAACTCTGTGGCAACGCAGCCAACATTTATACAAATGGTGTCTGGAACTATAGCAAATCTGTCTGCTGAACTGGATAGACCCGCTTGGAGCTGTGAAACCTTACTTTTCCCACTGAGATCACCTCTTATGTCAGATCACTTTGGCAGCTGTATCATGGCCTACAGAAATGTAAGAATTATTTTGTATATGGTTTCTTAAAGATGAGGCATACATTTGAGGGCTTTGAATCACATGTTTATTGTCTACCTTTCAGAAAACTACTTTGGACTGATTTTACCTTGCTGGTCTAGGGCACTATTCATCACTTTACATTTGTACTCATGCCAGATGTTTTACTAAGAGGGTTGTTTTTTCTATCTTACATATCTTTCAATCACATTGTTTATTCAGGTGACCTGGAAATCTTAAAGCTATGCGACCCACAGTGCTGTTGGGTGAGTGGTTTCATTTTCTTCATGCTCTTAGGTCCAACTGAAACCATGGTCTTGAAAGATTTATTTTGAACTTCTGAGGAACTGTAAATAAAATAGCTGGTCAAAACAATAGTTTTAAGTACCCAAGGCTTCAACATTTTCATTAATCTTGAGCACTTAAAGCACTCAACCAGAATGAACGCTCCTAGTAACTGCAGACAATGGATCAGTTCGCAGTAGTATGCATGATCTTACATATTGGGTGAGGAGGAGCCTTTCTGGTTTTGCTAGTTCCACAGTCCAGAAGGAATATTTTACAACAACGCACAAAATGCTGGAGGAACCTCAGCAGGTCATGGAGGGGAATAACCAGTCAACGTATCAGGACCTGATGAAACATCTGGGCCTGAAAGATTGACTGTTTATTCTCCACCATACAGTAGATGCAGCTGACCAGCTAAGTTCCACCAGCATTTTAGATGTCGTTCTGAGTTTCCAGCATCTTTAGAATCTCTTGTGCTTAAGAGCATCTTAAATACTTACCTGGTCATAATTAATCTATTCATATTAGCCCATTTAAATCTGCTTGCTGAAGGTTCAGCCAGCTCTGGTTATCTCGAGGCAGGCCTTCCAAGGTAGCTTAACCTGCATATGATCTGATGCGTAGCGCGCCTGAAGCTAGTTATTTAATTTGTTTCAGTATGATAGGAGCACTCTTTTCTTCATACTGAGTGCCTGCACTGCACTATGGAGGCATAAGAAGTTATTTAGTACTTGTACGATGGGTGCTCTGTAATGCCCCTGTCGATCGTTGTAAGATTAGGTAAACCACATTGAAATACTGAACAATTACATTGCTGTCTCCTGCTGCCAAGTTCTGTCTAAATTTGAGCTTAAAACACAGTGTGAAATTTCTGTGATAAGCCAACCATGGACCTATCTTTGCTTGCCCAAGTATATTAACTTATGCCAAATACTGACAGCTTAATGTTGATGACATGTAGCACTGGGAGCTATTCAAAGTCTGATAAATGTACTTCACTTGGGACTCTATGAGTTGCAGCGGAAGGAAGATTTCCATCTGGACTGGATACAAAGCAAATCTGAGTTGAAGAAACAGTAACGCATCTAGCAACCTATGCAATCCTCAGTGGGACCTAGCTGGTCCTCCTAGAATTTGTTGCGTTTTGATTCTATAGTCGTATTGCATGTTGCACACTGATAAATGTCTTTTCATTCCTGAAAAAATGCCCAGGTGTAGTTAAAATCAGGTTGTGACCTTGGAAGTGGATTAAGGCTGCTTGAATGTTTTTACTTATAATCCTTGGGCTATGGGGAATAAAAGACATTTGTCCTAGATTTGAACCCAGAGGCGAAACAAATGCATTCTGGCCACTGTGTTCAATTCAGCAAAATCACTTTTCTATGGTAGTAGTGCTTTCCTTGGCCGTTGTATAAATCATTTAGGCATTGTCTTGGTTCTTTTTGTTTCTCAGCTGAGTTTAAGATATGAAGATATGAAAATGTGATAGAGAAGAGATCAATTGGAGGTTTGGATCAAAGCCCAAAGTTTGATCAGAGGGTCCAGATCAAATCTTGTAAGTCAATTGGCAGGCCGGATTGAAGCCAAAAGTTGATCAGAGGTCCAGATCAAAGCTTAAAGGTCAAAGAGAAGTCCAGAACTTGAGGCTTATTGACTGGAGCTGGGATCCATGAATCTCCATAAGACTATTAGAGAAGCTGGGGCTAAGCGTCTATGAATCCAGGAGTCCACTAGAAGCTGAAGAAGATAATTGTCTTGGAGATAGAGGAAGAGAAGAACAAGGCTTGCTTTGCTGTTGTTGCTTTGCTGCTTGGTACGTTGTGTTTTGCTGTGTTCTGTGCTGTTCTGCCAAAGATTGTGGGAGTGCAATGTTGCCCAGAATGTGTGGTGACACTTGTGGGCTGCTCCCTGCACATCCTGGTGTGTGTTGGTTGTTAATGCAATTGATACACGTCGCTGTATGTTGTGATGTACAAATACATGTGATAAATACATCTAAATCTGAATTTATAGAATGTGAACAACCTCAGAAGGCACAGTATATACTACACTTTGTAAGAATCTTGCAAGCAATAAAAGTAAGCAAGACGTAAAAAAAAAAAGCTGGATGAACTCAGCAGGTTGGGCAGCATCCGTTGAAAGGAGCATTCAATGTTTCGGGCCGAGACCCTTCACCAGGACTAAAGAAGGAGGGGGCAGGGGCCCTATAAAGAAGGTGGGGGGAGGGTGGAATGTGCCAGGTGAAAAACCAATCAGAGGAAAGGCCAAGGGCTGGGGGAGGTGAAGCAAGGAGGGGATAGGCAGGAGAGGTGAAGAAGGAATCTAAGGGGAAAGCACTATGGGTAGTAGAAGAAGGCAGAATCATGAGAGAGGTGATAGGCAGCTAGAAGAGGAGACAGAGTGAAAGTGGGATGGGGGAAGGGAGAGGGAGGGAATTACTGGAAGTTGGAGAATTTGATGTTCATGCCTCTAACTTTCACCCAGACCTCAAATTCACATGATCCATCTCGGACACTTCTCTCCCCTTTCTCGATCTCTCAGTCTCCATCTCTGGAGATAGACTGTCCACTGACATCTTCTATAAACCCACTGACTCCCATAACTACCTTGATTATACCTCTTCCCACCCTGCCAAATGCAAAGATTCTATTCCCTATTCCCAGTTCCTCTGTCTCCGCCGCATCTGCTCCAAGGATGAGGCTTTCCATTCCAGGACATCCCAAATATCCTCTTTCTTTAAGAATCGTGGTTTCCCTTCTGCCCTCACCTGTATCTCCTCCATTTCCCGCACTTCAGCCCTCACCCCATCCTCCCGTCACCACAACAGGGACCGTGTTCCCCTTGTCCTCACCTATCACCCCACCAGCCTCCGGATCCAGCATATTATCCTCCGCAACTTCCGCCATCTTCAACAGGACCCCACCACTAAACACATCTTTCCCTCTCTACCCCTCTCTGCTTTTCGCAGGGATTGTTCCCTCCATGACTGCCTGATCCACACGTCCCTCCCCACAGATCTCCCACCTGGTACTTATCCCTGCAAGCTCAAGTCCTACACCTGTCCCTACACCTCCTCTCTTACCACCGTTCAGGGCCCCAAACAGTCCTTCCAGGTGAGGCAACACTTCACTTGTGAGTCTGTTGGGGTAATCTATTGCATCCGGTGCTCCCGGTGTGGCCTCCTCTACATCGGCGAGACCCGACGCAGATTGGGGGACTGCTTCGTCAAGCACCTCCGCTCTGTCCGCCACAACAGACAAGATCTCTCGGTTGCCACTCACTTCAACTCTGCTTCACATTCCCATTCAGATATGTCCATACATGGCCTCCTCTACTGCCATGATGAGGCCAAACTTCGGTTGGAGGAACAACACCTCATAACCCGTCTGGGTAGTCTCCAGCCCCTTGGTATGAACATCGAATTCTCCAACTTCCGGTAATTCCTTCCCTCTCCCTTTCCCCTATCCCACTTTCACTCTGTCTCTTCTTCTAGCTGCTTATCACCTTTCTCATGATTCTGCCTTCTTCTACTACCCATAGTGCTTTCCCCTTAGATTCTTCCTTCACCTCTCCTGCCTATCCCCTCCCTGCTTCCCCTCCCCCACCCCTTGATCTTTCCTCTGATTGGTTTTTCACCTGGCATCTTCCACCCTCCCCCCACCTTCTTTATACGGCCCCTGCCCCCTTCTTTTTCAGTCCTGACGAAGGGTCTCGGCCCGAAACGTTGACTGCTCCTTTCAACAGATGCTGCCCGACCTGCTGAGTTCATCCAGCTTTTTTTTTTTACATCTTGATTTGACCACAGCATCTGCAGTATACTTTGTGTTTAATAAAAGTAAGCAAATAGCATTCAGAACAAAAGTGAGTCTATAGTCACGAAGCCTGGAGTGTAGGAGCAGGCCACAGTCTTAGCCTCAGTTCAGTGCAGAGCCGAGTAAATGTTGCGTAGTTTCAAGCATTAGTACTCTGAGAAAGTTTGATAGGTATAAGATGGAATAAATGAAGCTTTATGTTTTGTACTTAATGCTGAATTTTTGAACTGATATAAAATGGTGGAATGTAGCTGTAGTGCTGCTTTAATTCAAGAATAACCATTATGCATTTTTGTTGTATGCTGAAAACTCATCTTGGAAAGCAGATGCAATAGCAGACTTTTCTGGAGCTTTAGTTAATTCTATTCAGCCCAGAAGAAAACACGAAAATGTATTTGTGCATCTAAATCCACCAGATCTTCCAAGACCACAATTGTAAGCATTTTCCATTAGCTTTCTTTAATCACCTATTCCTACGATAGGGCTTTGATAGAGATAGATAGATACTTTATTGATCCCAAAGGAAGTTAGTGTTACAGTAGCATTACAAATGCATGGATATACAAATATTAGAAGAGAAGTAGAAAGAATAAAAAATAAGTTACCTCAAACAGTCTAACAGGAGAGGGTCAGCACTTCTCCGCCATAGGTTGACTCATTATAGAACCTCATGGCTGAGGATAAGAATGACCTCATATAGCGCTCTTTGGAGCAGTGCAATTGTCTACTAAGTGTGTTCTACTTCTACTTAGTGTATTACTAAAAGTGTTTCTCTGTTCAGCCAAGGTGGCATGCAGAGGGTGAGGAGCATTGCCCAGAATTGCCAGGATTTTCAGTAGGGTCCTTTGTTCTACCACAGCCTCTAGTGTGTCCAGTTTGACTCTTATAACAAAGCCAGTCTTTCTAATCAGTTTATTGAGCCTGTTGGCATCACCTGTGTTGATGCCATTGCCCCAGCACACCACTGCATAAAAGATTGTACTGGCAACAACAGGGCCTAATTCTGCTCCTATGTCCTATGGCCTTAAAGTAACAGTGAGCAGTGCAGGTTTAGTCTTCTTAAAGTCTATCACCATCTCCTTTGTCTTACTGATGTTGAGCTGCAGATGATTCATCTGATTAAACAACACTGAAGTTCAAAGTATATTTATTATCAAAGTACATATATGTCACCATATTCAACCCTGAGATTCATTTTCTTGCAGGCATGCACAGTAAATTCAAGAAACATGATAGAACCCACAATGGACCGCACCCAACAGGACAAACAAGCAACCAATGTGCAAAAGACAATGAACTGTGCAAATACAAAAAGAAAACAAAAAAAAAGCTATAAATATTGGAAACATGAGATAAAGAGTCTTTGAAGGTGAGTCCATAGGTTGTGAGAACAGTTCAGTGATGGGGCGAGTGAAGTTGATTGATGTTACTGTCTCTGGTTCAAGAGCCTGATGGTTGAGGGCACTGGGAAAAATGTAAAAACTTAATTGTTTTTGAGAATATACAGAACTTCTCAACTTTATTGCCAATTAAATTCATCTTGAACTTTTTTTTAAATCACTATTTTTTTTTGCAATACCAACAAATTACATTCAATACAACCAGTTGCCGATTACATTTTGATTGTTTAACCCAGCCACCCCCCAACCTTCATCACCATCTCCCCCTCCACCCTTTATCCTGATCCCCACCCCACTTTCCACCCCTCATCCTCATCCCCACCCCTTCTCCATCCTTCTCCCCTCCACCAACCAACTGAATAGTAGTGTATACACAAATAGAGCATTCCTATTTTAACAAAAGATCTTTTAAGTTCGATATCAAATTTGTCCACATTAAGATTGTGTTTGGTCGTGCATCATTTACTCTTGCTGATGATAATTCCAGGTAAGAAATGTCCAAAAAGCTCTGAAGCCAGTGAGTACTTGAAATATCATGAGGAGATTTCCAACGCTGGACTACAATCTTCTTAGCTGCACTCAGGCCTGCCAGCCAGATTTTGCATGCTTTTTCTGTAAGGGAAAGGTGGGAGTCATCATTTAGAAGATGTACGGTGGGGTCCATTGGTGATTGTACCCCTGTTAGTTCTGTAAGAGTACTGATAACCTTCCCCCACAAGCCAAAACACCCCTGACATTCCCATACAACATGTATAAAAGAGCCAACGGTTCCGTGGGGGCAAAATATGGGTCAGGAACCAGTCCCATTTGATGTCTAATTCTCGGTGTTAAATATACTCTGTGACAAAATTTCAAGTGTATATACTGATGATTTGGGTTTTTTGAAGAACCAGCAGCATTATCCCAAATCGCATCCCAGTCTAAGTCTTGTCCAATTCAGATAAGTCCCTATCCCAGGCTTTCATTACTGATGTGGTCATATATTTATGGGAGTTTAATTTATCATAGATATATGACACTATCTTCCGGAGCACTCTGTATCCAACTTAAAATCAGATGAAGTCTTGAACTTTTTTTGATCTTTGTAATCTTGTATATATCTGATTTTATGTTTGCCCTTTGAATTTCCTTTTTGTCTAGTAATGAAATTAAATCTCATTTCACTTTCTTCAATTTTAGCTTTTTTCCGCTAAGATCTTTTTTTTCCCTCTTGTTTTGGACACTCACGAATTGTTTGTTGCTACAGTATCAGAAGATGTGCAGCATGATCAAATATATTTTCCCTCGATTGAGCTCTTGCTAAGAATCAATAGCTTGAAGTGGAGTAGGACTCAGAAGAATATACACACTCATGTGTGTTATTACTGAAAAATCTGTACTTTGCTTGTTTAACATGACTTACTTCACCAAAAGTTGTACTTTGTGGAAACAAAGAAAATTACACTGTTTCTCTGAACACTTTCCATAAAGTACTCCAGCACAATGCAGAAGTCTATAATCGACCACATCTGTGGTTGCTTTCAATAAAATTACTTCAGTTTGGTGTACACCATGCTCCCACGTAAGTAACAGTTGTAACTGAAACATATGCTGTAAGTTGAAGACCCTTTTTAAACAACAAAATAAGTGGTTTGCATAAAGACCTATAATGTAAACTAAAGTCTAGAAACAGTTCCAAAAGTGATGTCATAATTGCCAGCACTCACTCGAAATGAACATGATTGTACAATGTGACTGTCATATGGAAAATTCAAGACATTCAAATACTTAATTCTGCTGTTGCAGGTTTCCAAAAATAAGGTCCATCTTATTGTATAATTAACATCCTCTGTCATGAATAACTAAAAGATGGTTACTTTTTCATATGTATTAGATTTATTTGTATCATGTAACAAATCTCTAGACATGGTGAGCTTATGAGAGGCTAGAGAAGGTGCTGACTCTTCACTAAGTTAAATTCAGCAATTCAGCTTTTGTACAATGACCTGTAACTCAAATCAAGTGACTGAACAGCTCTGCCAGTGAATGAGAAAATACATACAACTTTGAATCTTTCTAAACTCCAGCTGGGAACAGATGCAAGATCCAATAGGGAGAAAATATATACACTTGAAAGGTTTTCTTCAGGAAAGGGGAAGAATCTGTAATGTTAGTTTCAGTTTTGGGCAGCAAGGAAGGAACATCTGTTTTCTCATCTTGGTGGTTGTTCCAATGTTTATGTTATTGTGAGGAACTTGTATCTCCTCAACGTTCAGATAATCTGTGATCAATCACAACACATTTGGTCCTTTCTTTTAAATTTTTGATGACTTATCTGATTATACATCTCATGAAAACCTCTCGCTTCCCAGCACTAAATGCGCAGTCAGTTGTGTGGCATGATAGTTTCTCAAAATTGTTGTTTCTATGCCTTTTAATCCCACATTCACTGCCAAACTCCTCAGCAAGAGATCAAAAAGTCATCTGAAGGTAAGCTTTGCTAAATCCACTACAAAATACAGAGTTGCAACCTGAAAGTGAATCTCTGGGCTAAGTAAGGTTTGGTACGCATGAGGGTGAGAAATCTGGACTTCATAAAAATCAGTGCTCAAAGGATTGGAAAGATTACCTGTTAATATTGCGACTTTGCTCTGAACTAACAAGCAATCTCATTGGCTGTAGAGACATTAGATTGCATTTATTTTTGTATTTTGAGTCGGTATGGGTTAATGAAAAAGTAAAATTTCTTCCACATGCCCCACACTATCACATTTCCAGCTCTAGAAAAGCTAATGTATTACATCAGTTTTGACCTAAATTGTATAATTTCTGGGCGAATATGTCAGATTGAACAGAACTTCTGGCATTTTGATAAGTAAGGAATTTCACCATCGAGGAACTAGGCCAAGCATAGCTAATATCGTTGAACTCATTTTTCTTTCATAATTTGTAAACAGATTTGTAAAAATTGTAACGGATATTCTAAAAGTTCATAGAATCATAGAAATATACGACACAGAAGGTGTGTATTCACCTCTTTGGGCCCACATTGACTGAATGGACATTGGTAATCCTACTTTCCAGGTCTTGCTCTGTAGCCCTACAAGTGATGGCACTTGAAATGATAATTGAGGAACTTTAAAAATGTAATGAGTTTTTCTGCCTCCATCATCACTTTAGATAGTTCCAGACCTCACCACTTTTTGAGTCTTTGAGTGATCATTTCCTGAAGTCATGGAACCACAGAGTTGTAGAGCATAGAAATGAGCCTTTTGGTCCAACAAATCTAAACCAATGCATTTACTCCCATCTCGCAAGGATTGCATTTTTAAAATTCTCTTCATATTCTCAACAAATCCCCTCAGATTCTATAATTAACATCACAATAATCATTTAAAGTCTATGTTTCTATATGGATTTCTCTACTTAGGGAACTACATCCTTCCTATTCAGCTCATCTTTTTCTCCTCATAATTTTATCTTTCTTAACTCTTTCCTCACACTCCTGTGTTTCATGGTTAAAAAGCCTAGATGGTCTTTCCTCCTATAATTCTACATTCTCAACACTAGCACAACCCAAACAGACTGGTAGATTCACTGGCTACTGTAAGTGCCACCTGATGTTGTCATTGACGAAAGTGACAGAAAACGTCGTCAGCATGCCGAAACTGATTGGACAGAATATAATTGAAAACAATGAATGGCTAGAAGATTAATAATGAATGAAAATTTTAAGTATAAGATAATGCTAATCCAGAAATAAATATAAAAAATAAGAACTTCTGTGAACACAGGAAGTGATTTTGAGGAATTAACAATGGATAGCAAGGAGCTGGCGGATCAATTACAGAGACACAAGAGATGCTGCAGATGCTGGAAATCAGGGCAACTCACACAAAATGCTGGAGGATCTCAGCAGGTCAAGCGGCATCAATTGAGGGAAATGAACAGTCGATGTTCCAGGCCAAAATCCTTCATCAGGACTGGAAACATAGAAGTGAGAATAAAAGAGTGGGTGGAGGGGAGGGGGGAAGACACTAGTTGACATGTGGTAGGTAAATTCAGGTGAGAAAGGGAAGCAGGAGGTAGGGAAAGGAGGCTAACAGAAAGTGACATGAGATGTTGGGAGTTGGAAGAGGCAAAGGATGGATGAAGAAGAAATCTGATAGGAGAGGATAATAGACCATGGAATAAAGGGAAGAAAGTGTAGAACCTGATGAAGGAAAAGATGATGGCAGATAATATGAGGGCAGGATAGAGGAAAGAGAAGGGGCATTTATCTCTGCAACTGTGTTAAGTGTTACACCTCCTCCCTCCCGCCATTCAGGACCCTAAACAGTCCTTCCATATCAGGCGGTATTTCACATGCATCTCCATGGGTGTAATTTATTACATCCGGTGCTCTTGGTGAACCTCCTTTACATCAGTGAGACCTGACACAGCTATAGCTTCACGTTGCCAAGCATCTTTGCTCTGTTCCCCACAACAACCAGGGTCTATCCATGGCCAGCCATATTAAATCCACTTCCTATTTCCACACCGGCATGTCTGTCAATGGTTTCCTCTGCTGCCACATTGTGACCAGACACAGACTGGAGGAACTAGGATTTTCCTAATTTCTGTTTCCCATCCCTTGTTTTCCCTTATTCCTCTGGCCCCTTTACCCCTTCTCTTTCCCCTCCCTCAACCTAACAACCTGCCCAACACTTTCACCTTCCTCTCTCTGAATCCCCACCTCCTTCCCTATATTCCAATGTCCACTGTCCTCTTCTATCAAATTTCTTATTTGCCTCCTCCAGCCCTTTGCCCCTTCCACCTTTAACTCTCAGCTTCTCATATCATTCACGTTTCATTCCTCTCCACCCTCCCACCTTTCCCCATCACCTGGATTCACCTATCACCTGCCAACTTGAGCTCTTCCCCCCACTCCTGGCTTCTGCCCTTTTCCTTTCCAATCCTGATGAAGGGTCTCGGTCTGAAACATTGACTATTCATTCCCCTCCATATATACTGCCTGACCTGTTGAGTCCCCCCAGTATTTTGAGTGTGTTGACAAGTGAATTAAACAAGTATTTTGCGTCAGGCTTCACCATAGAAGATCTGGTGGTAGTGTGATCGCTTAAGTTGAGTAGGACGTTCTCCTAAGGGATTGGCTATTGGTGGGTCCTCAGATGGCTGTAGAGGTTGATCCGGGATCCACATACTCTCTTGTAGTGTGGGCAAGAGAAAGCGATGATCATAGATAGTAGTCAGGCTGATCACTACAGAAAATATAACATCCCAGCAAAGCTGTAAATCATGAATTGGAATGCAAAAAATTTATAATAATCAAGGTAGTGGTACTGAGCAATTTATTGGAGCTGTGGATTTATAAATCCATGAGTACTGTATGTTATTCCCGGTTTGTAAAAGAAGACACTAATGTTATAGGTGGTGTTGTGTTTAATTCCCCAATATTTCCTTTATTTGGGGAATATTCCATTAGATTGGAAAATAGCAAATGTAATTCCTTTTTTTTTTGTATATGTCATGATTTTGGCCTTGCATTCAAACATTAATTTGAACTTGTCATTTGACTGTTCAATCTCACAGTGGATCTAAATACATCTGTAAATAATTAGCCCTATGTGCTACTGTCATGTACTGTCATCAATAAACTCAGCAAGTTTCCTGTTGGCTTTAACATGCTGGTAATTTATATAGATCATAAACCATTGTGATTAAACAACAGAATATGTAGTGTCTCTGTACTCATCATCAGAGTCTTCAGGAAATGCTCATTGTTTTTCATTGAATTGAATTGACTTTATTTCTTACATCCTTCACATACACGAGGAGTAAAAATCTTTACGTTATGCCTCCATCTCAATGTGCAATGTGTAATCATCGTAATTTATAATAATTTATAATAAATAGAACAGTCAATGTAATATAGAGTACACTCAAAGCAGCGTGAGTTTATCAGTCTGATGGCCGGGTGGAAGAAGCTGCCCCAGAGACTGTTGGTCCTGGCTTTTATACTATGGTAACGTTTCCTGGATGGTAGCAGCTGGAATAGATTGTGGTTGGGGTGACTCGGGTCCCCAATGATCCTACGGGCCCTTTTTACATGCCTGTCTTTGTAAATGTCCTGAAGTTCATGGGAAGTTCACAACTACAGATGTGCTGGGCTGTCTGCATCACTCTCTACAGAGTCCTGTGATTAAGGGAGGTGCAGTTCCCATACCAGGCAGAGATGCAGCCAAGCAGGATGCTCTCAGTTGTACCCCTGTAGAAATTTCTTAGGGTTTGGGGCCATGCCAAATTTCCTCAACCATCTGAGGTGAAAGAGGTGCTGTGGTGCCCTTTTCACCACACCACTGGTGTGTACAGACCACGTGGAGTCCTCGGTGAAGTAGATGCCAAAGAACTTAAAGCTGTTTACCCTCTCAACCCCAGATCCATAGATGTCAATAGGGTTTAGCCTGTTTCCATTCCACAACCAACTCCTTTGTTTTTGCGACATTGAGGGAGAGGTTGTTTTCTTGACATCACTGTGTCAGAGAGATGACTTCTTCCTTGTAGGCCACCTAAATATTGTTTGAGAGAAGGCCAATCAATGTAGTGTTGTCGTCACATTTAATTACCAGATTAGAGCTGTGGGTGGCAATACAGTCATGGGTATGCAGGGAGTAAAGGAGGGAACTCAGTACGCAGCCCTGAGGGGCTCCTGTATTGAGAGTGAGAGGGTTGGAAGTGAGGGAGCCCACTCTTACCTGCTGGCAATCTGACAGGAAGTCCAGGATCCAGCTGCACAAGGCAGGGTCAAGGCCGAGATCTCTGAGCTTCTTGTCGAGCCTGGATGGAACAAAGGTGTTGAATGCAGGACTGTAGTCCAAGAACAGCTTTCTCACATAAGCATCCTTCTTCTCCAGATGGGTAAATTTGTACATAGAATGGAAGTGGTCAGTGAACTAAATCATGCTGGTGAAACAAAGGAAGAAAGCAATGATGACCTTGCACAATCAGAGTGTGTATGGTCTCAGGAATGTAGCTCTATACTATCAACAGCCACACAATCCAACCAAGTTGGAAACAATATTAATTACACCCCAAACCAACCACCAACTAGCTCAGCGATCATCATAAAATGAACAGTGCAGAACATGCAGCAATTTCCTGGATTGAAAGCATTGACTTTGTATGAGTCTTAATCACCTTTCCAAACTGATAGTTTTTAAAGCTTGTTAATATTAGCAGTCCTGTGCCTCAATAATAATTTTACAGATTAGCTTAAGTGGCTGTAATAATTTATTACAATTCCATAATGGAACATCACTGTCCAGTCCACTGTCGATACAGTCACTTCTAGTTTCAAGACTGTAATGTAAAACTCCTGTAACTTGAATTCTGAAAACCCCTGCATGACAATACAAGATAGCTGCACAGTAAAGGTATTGTGATCTTTCACAGTCCTATTTTATTCCATTGTCTGATTTTGAATGTATTTTAACAGCTTAATAAATAATTTCAAGATCTTTTCAAATCATGGTTTACTTATTATTTTCCTTTTTTCTGCTGATTGCTTGTTATTCATTTATTTGAGTAATTGTTTGTTGCTTTTTTTTGCTATGAATAAATAAATGTCTAATTGCACGCCGCTTTCTCTGTAACCAACACTTTATTCTGCACAAACACAAGAAAATCTGTAGCTGTTGGAAATCCAAAGCAATGCACACAAAATGTTGGAGGAACTCAGCAGGTCAGGCACCATCTATGGAAATGAATAAACAGTCGAAGTTTCTGGGTGAGACCTTTCATCAGGACTGGTCAGCCTTGATGAAGGCTGACTACTCATTTGAACTGATTACTCATTTCTATGGATGCTGCTTGCCCTGCCAAGTTCTTCCTGCATTTTGTGTGTGTTAATTTATTCTGCACTCTAATATTATTTTATCTTGTACTATTTTAATCCACTGTTATAATGAATTTAACTATGCAAGACAAGTTTTTCACTGTATCTCAGTACACGTGACATTAATAAACCCATTTACCAATATATTAGAAAAGAATAGCCTTCATGCATAAATACTCTTCTTTTTCTTCGAAGCTTGCTTCTTTATTTTGGGAAATAGTTTGGTTCAGATTTACAAATAATATTTCAAAGAACATTTTCATTTAATAAAGGACAATATATATTTCTCAAGTCTTGTCTGCTGCTGGTGATATCTATTGAAATGTGAACTAAGACACTGTAGATATGAGTCTATATTAGTGCCATGTTGTTTCATAATTTTTCAAAGCTATATAAACTCAGATGTCTCTTGTCAAAATATGATGCAAGGCATTAGTGAGCTATCAACTCCTCCTCAAGTTCATGGAACAAATACATTGAGATAATCTATCACTGTAAGTACCAGTACTGATATATCAATGTTCCATTCATTTGGGAGCATGCGGTGTACCTTGGTAACTCATTTCAGGGTAACTTGTGAAGCCAGATGGAATCCACATGATACTTCTCATTTAAAATTACATTTTTGACTTTATTGAATAAGACTGAAATTTAAACAAAAATGAAATAATTACTCTGAGCATAGAGCATACAGGCCCTTTGGCCCACTATGACTGCAGCAATCCTTATTCCAAGTTAAACAAAATCCATCTGTCTGCACATGGTCTGTATTCCTCTTTTCCTGCTTGTTCGTGCATCTGTCTCTAAAAGTTGATATCATGTCTGCAGTGTGTTCCTGGCCTCTGTCACTCCGTAGAGGAAAAAAAAACTGCCTCGCAAATTTCCTTTAAGCATTAACTCTCTTACCTTAAACTTGTGCCCTCTTATTTTTGACATTTCCACTCTGTAGGGGAAAAAAGACTCAGTCTCTCTACTCTGTCTATGCCTTCAATCTGACGCTCCAGAGTAAACGACTCCCTTACAGACTATCCACCTTTCGTACTCAACAACTTAAACTGATGAAGACAGGCATGGCATATACATCCTTTACTTTCAATTCCGCATGTGTTACCACATTAGTGATGAACATGCACATCAAGTATCAATGTTCCTATGTCCTGCAATTTATTGTATTCCTCCTTCTTGCATTGACTTCACAAGATGCAACAGTTCACACCTGTCCAGATTAAACTCCCCATGTCATTTGTCTACCCAAATTCCCAAATGATTTGTATTCTGCTGTATTCTTTCACAATCTTCCTCATTATTCACAGTTCCAATAATTTTTGTGTCATTGCAAACTTACCAATCAAGTCACTTACATTTTCATCCAAATCCTTAACATATATTATAACGGCATTGATTTTTGTGGAACAATATTGGTTACAGATCTCCTGTTACAAAATCACTCCTCTACGACCATCCTCTATCTCTGATGACCAAGCCAATTTTGTAACCAATTTACTAATTCACATTAGTCTTAATCTTCTGTATTAGTCTATTTTGAGGGACCATATCAAACACCTGTTTAAAACATTCACTGCTTTACCTTCATCAAAAAGGTAAAAATTTCAGTCCAATTGGTTGAGATATGATCTGCCCTTTAACAAATGAACTCATATCCATAGTGCATATCCCACATGTTTCAGTATCATTAACTTCCAGAATGTAACAAATTGGAAATTAGACAAAGAAGTTGGCTTTACCAGCTTTCTTGTCGCTCAAATTTCTTGGCTTTAGTGATGGTGCTAAGGAAGATCGCTACCAGAACTTGCTGCTATTAATATGGCATGAAATAGTGATCATGACCATACATCAGTTTCTCTTCAAAACTTATCAAATCTAGCTTCTCTTTTGCCTATTATCTCACCAAAGCTGCCTCTTCCAAGTTAAAAGGTACTGATTTTGCTGGTCTATTTAATGTTTTGATACTAAGAAAAAAAGGAGACACTTATTTTGATAGCACTAAAGAGAATCAGGTCAAAGTTATTGTTTGTAATAAGACTATTGTAAAAAAAAAGTACAGAAATTTGAGCACCAGTAGAAATAATGTAGAAGGCAGGGAACCAAGATATTCATATGTAACTGAATAAACATGTTTGGAAAAGATAGACCGACTGCTAATTGATAATTGGTTCAGTATTGTCACATGGATGGGCATACAGTGAAAAACTTTGTTTTGCAAGCTATCCATACAGAAATTCCAACCACAAGTAATACAAAGATAAAAGTAAAAACAGAATATAGAATGTAATGTTACAATTAGTTACACGTAAAATGCCGTGCAGGTAGATAAATAGAGTGTAAGAACCACGATGAGCTGGACTGAGATCAGGAATTCATCCTTAGTGCACTTCTTACCTTGGAGTGAATGAGATTGAGATGATCTTATAGAGGTATATAAAATCAGGAGAGGCACAGATGGGTGAACACACTCAGTGGGGAGTTGCGGAATCAAGAACTAGAAACCATAGGTTTCAGATGAGTGGGGGAAATTTTAATTGGAGCTTGAGGGACAAACATTTTTCTGAGAAGATGTTATGGAATGAGCTGCCCAAGGGAATGGTTGAGAAGGGTATACTAACAACTTTTAAAAGACAGTTGGGATTGTACATGTGGATAGGACATGTTTAGGATGCAGGCCAAGTGTGGACCAACAGGACTGGCATGGATGGGCACTAGGTTGGTAAGAAGTAATTAGGGTGAAAGTTTTGTCTCTGAACAGTATGCCTTTATGACTCTAACATGGCGCTGTCATAAACTTGTGGCTATAGTGCATTGTTCTATGTATTTCAACAGCAGCAGGCAAGGGTTAAGAAATATGTTTGTGGTTCATTAAGTGAATATTCTCAGCTCTTTCTGAGAAGTTAAGGTCTGAATTAGTTGTGAGAAGAAAATAGATTTGACAATAGAAGACGTGGAAGTATGTGAAAATTGCAATTTTGATGAATTGGCTGATGATTATTGCTTAGGCACATCACATTAGATCCTTCAGTTCACAGCTTCAGGAAACAAGGATGTTCCTTTACAGACAGACAGACAGACATACTTCACTGATCCCGAGGGAAATTGGGTTTTGTTACAGCGATAAGGAGGAATTTCTTTACCCAAAGGGTGGTGAATTTGTGGAATTCATTGCCACAGATGGTTGTGGAGACCAAGTCATTGGTTAATAGGTTCTAGGTTAGCAAGGTTATAGGGAGAAGGCAGAAGAATGGGGTTGAGAGGGATAATAAATCATCCATGATGGAACGACAGAGCTGACTCGATGGGCCAAATGGCCTAATTCTGCTCCTATGTCTTATGGTATTATGGTCAATTCATTTAAGTGTCAGCAATGTGCAATGCTTCTTACCTGATGTTCAATTTTTTGTGCCATGCTCGGGTGATACTCTGCCTAAGAAACAAAGATAAGCATTTACCTTATAGTCTGTGTAGACTTATTGAAATAGATTTTAACTTCCCTCGGCAGTCAGAATTGGGGGCGGGAGGATTGACTGTGGGTCCTATACCCCGCATGATTTTCATTAATGTAGAAAGTTACTGGTCGTGATTGTGCAGGGAAATGTCTGCACTTCTCTGGGTAACTGCCAACATTTCCTCTACATAACTGTCAGCATCTTTGGGATTTCTCTGTGAATGCTGAAGTCCAGAAGTTGTGGGCAACTGCTCATGTTTATTTTCCAAGTGTATTCCATTGCTGAAAGCCTTGTGGAGTTCTGCAAAAGAACCCAAATGTCCCACCACTTACAGCAGGAATTTCATTCAAACAATCTGCAGGGACAGGTTCTCCTTTTATTTCAGTGGAGAGGAACGGCTTTGTGAAACTAAGTTTACAGTTAGTTATTTTGAAATTATTTGAAAGTTTTAGTCTTCATAGTTATTTAATTTAAAAAGTTAAAATGTAATTGCTTGGATGGTTTTTGAATACATTGGGAGTCAAGAACATTCACAGCTTTCTTTTAGCTTTGGCAGGTGGCTCAGTCAGGAACTGTGGTGAAGTTGATAGTTAATGTTTTTATCATTGCTTTGTGAGTGAGCCTATTCAGGCTCAAACTCAGGTTTATTACAACACAGATGGCCATTACAGTATACAGAATTACTCTAAGATGGAAGAAGCAGGCTACAGGGTATAAAATTATTTTGGGAACAAAAACTTTCTTTGGAGGTCAGCATTAAGTTTGGGGGCTCTCTATCGGCTGTAAATTTTTGAATAATTATTTACAATGCCCTTGGGCTGGAACCATGTAGACAAATAACACTGACAAAGGAGAATGGGTTTGAATACTGTTATTGCTGTTTTATTCTTTTCCTGCTGTGACCTTTAGAAGGAACTGCTTGCTGAGATATTCATGTCTGTTGATGCAGCATTTTAAATATCACTCTCTTTCACCATGTGAACTATTGAGTTACACGGAAGTTTTGAAAAAGACAGATCAGTTTTACTCTTCAGCAGAAAGCTGGGAGACAAACAAACAAAAGGGGAACATTGTGTTTTTCATTCATGCTTATGTCAATTAAGTTCACACCATAGCTTATATATTATCATATATGCTCACAAAGGTTACATGACGTTGACTAGTTAGGCATTACCTGAAGGTGAAAGCCAGCTCTGGAAAGCACTACTGAAAAAGAATGAAGGGCTTCCTTGACTCAAGTGTGGGAAAGTATAGAATCTTATGTCTGAATACTGCATCATTATAGTGGCTTTCTTGAGCTAGCTGGTTCGACATATGGATTCTGGGCAATGGTTAATCTTGGCAAGATCTATTTCCCAAATGTGACTCTGTATCCTCAGTCAAGATATGAATTGTTACACTAAGTTCATTTTTGAGTGACATAGGAGCATGAATAGGCAACTCAACCCCTCAAGTCCATCCCAACGTTCCATATGGTCATGTGTGCTCTGCTCCTGGCTATAAGCTATTAAATGTTTCACTATTAAACTTAAATGTTTATTAATTGCAAGAAAATATGCCATATTTTATATTTCTGTCTCTGAGAGATACATGTGTTATTTTGGAACAGCACAATTTTATTCTAATATTATAAAGTACTGAAGAAGAATTCTTCAAAGAAATAGAAGCCAAAAAATTCCATTCCTTTTGGAAGAGAATGGTGAATTGATGGACGTCACTCCCTGAGAGGGTTGTGGAGGAGAGTATTGGGGGTATTTAAGGAGGAAGTAGATATTTTTCTTAAGGTCTAGGAATTGAGAGCATTGAGGAACTGGTGTAGAAGAGGAGGTGACACCTGGGGCAGAACAGCCATGATCATATGGGTTGGTGGGACAAGCTTAAGGGGCTGAGAGGCCTATTCCCACATCTATTTTCATATATTCTTATATTCTAAGCCATCCAAAGTGCAACTAGAAGGCTGTTTTACCTCTTGTTTCTCATTCTTATCACTCCAGATCAATGGTACTAAAAGCTTAATTGCTTGTCCAACGCTGCTATAAGCCAATTTCACTTTTTAACCATGAGCACCATCTTCTCTTCATTCTTTTGAGGCTATATTTTTATGTTGGTCACTTTATACTTTCTGGCACTGGGATTAAATAGCAGATAAGGTTCTCATTGCAAATTGGACTGATATTACAGGTGATTCTTGAACAGATTGTACAGATCATGTATCTTGTCTGCCCAGTGAAGCAGTGGAGGCTACCTCTGTAAATATATTTAAGACAAGATTGGATAGATTTTTGCACAGTAGGGAATTGAGGGTTATGGGGAAAAGGCAGGCAGGTGGAGATGAGTCAATGGCCAGATCAGCCATGATCTTATTGAATGGCGGGGCAGGCTCAACAGGCCAGATGGCCGACTCCTGCTCCTATTTCTTATGTTTCTTGTGAATGAGTCAAACAGTTCAAGACATTAATAAAATTACAAGAGGACTAGCCAATGATTCATAACAGTTTAAAACAAATAAACATGCACTTGGTAAATTAAAATGTTATAATTCTGCATTATAAAGAAAATGAAAAAATTAAATAAGAAACATTCAAGGCAAATACCTTCCTATTTTATCCTTTAGAATGACAGTTACAATTCTCAAACAACATGCTTGGTAGTAATTACTGCTAATTACTTCTCTAATTTTCTGCTTCTTTTCTGGTTTCTTGAAATAGAGTAAATAAATGTAACTTTGTTTTAATATTTGCTTCATTTTAAAATTATTTACTCATTCAGTTGGGTTATTTATTTGCTGCAACTATTGCATTTGGCCATCAATTTACATGATTCTTTCCATTTTGCCTTTGCTTTGAATGGTTCTACAGTTAGAAGTTCCAATGTTTTGGGGTTAATATCATTTCCACAAAAATTCCAAACCTTATTCTGAACACGATTGTCATTAGTCATCTTTCTGATCAGCAGTTATTCTGGATTATGCAGTTTGTTTTACAGGTGTCAAGGAATCACGAATGATATAATTTCTGCCTAATAGAGATAAATTAGTGTGATTATTAGTACAATGATGTAATCGGGTGTTTTAACTTTCTTCTGTCACAATTCTCCCTGCACTTAATTTGGGAAATTTGGGAGGAATGTTTGCAAACTTTTCCATTCTGTCTTAATTTACTCAAAATGCCATTTTTTCTCTGGAGTGTTATCAACTTTATGCCATTTGAAATAAATCTCCTGAAGGTTCCAGCAAAAGCTGACTTCAACAACCAGAATAAACAGGGTAAATCTGTTTATTGACAAAAAAACTGAACAATGAAAGGTGTTAAAAAAGGAGAATTTAATGTGATACAGAACCAGTTATACCCCTGTGGAGCAAGAACTCAATTAGTGAAAAATAATCAGAACCACTGATGGCTATAGAATAAAGGACAACATAAAACTAAAAAGAAATGCATATAAAGATGTAAAACCAGGTCTTGCCAACTTAGAAACAAAAAAAACACAAGATTACAAAATATATAACAATGAGTTACAGAGAATATGAAAGAAAACTTGTAAATGACATTTCAATAAACACATTTTTCAACAATTATATAACTGAAAGATATATTAGGGCCAATTGAAAGCCAACAATGGTAGTATTGTAAATGAAAATAATGACTTTGTGGATATATTGAATGGTTACGTTGCACTACAGATTACATAAAGAAGAAGGACTGAATGTCAATACAACCCAAGGATTATTTAATGTTGGATTAGGAGGTGAAAACCACTGAAATTACTGTAGATAAACTTAAATTTGAACTTTAATTAATTTGTGAAAAAATTAATGGAAAAAATAATAGTAAAGTGTGACAAATCCTCAGGCTTTGAATTCTTCCATTCAGTTTAGTGTTTTTTTTCCCTTCTCAATAATAGAAATTTTGAGTCTTTTTTATGAATTGTTAAGAGGAGTTGTGGTTCCTTTTATATATTAGCTCAATATTATATTATACATGATTTTGACAGTGTATATTCCTTTCTTTGTTTGTACTTTTATTGAAATATGTATTTGATATAACCTCTCCTCTGATTTGTATTTATCCTTATTTTTTTAAATCAATAAAAAAAGATTGAAAATGAATTCTTCCATTCAAGGATTTGAATGAAGGAAAGGCCATCACTTTCAACTATTGAAGTTTTCTCAGTTAAGGAACCAGTTCCCTTAGACTGAGAAATTATATACACGATGCCATTTAAGAAAACTGAGGAGTCAATCACTGGCTTCTAGTCCTAATAGTTAACATCTGTCATGGGGAAATTATTAGACCCTGTAATTAAGGATAGAGTGAGTGAATGCTTCCACCTAATCAGAATGAGTCATGATAGATTTATGAAAGGTAGTTGATCAGTTACAAAGCTGATTCAATATTATGGAGTTACTGACTCAAATATGGTTATTATGGTTTATATAATATTATTATATTAGAATTGATATTAACCACTATGGTTATTTGTATAGGATTCAATAAAACATTTATAAAGTTCCTAATAGGAGGGTGTTGGCTCATTGAATTGGAGGAAACAATTTTTTCTTTTGCTCCTCCCACATTCTCCAGACTCGAAGGGTAGTCATGGGCATCCACATAAGCCCCAGTTATGCCTGCCTCCTTCTTGGCTAAATAGAACAGTTTATGTTTGAAGCCTTCCCCGGTAATACTTCTCAACTCTTCCTCCACTACATGGACGACTGTATTGGTACTGCTTCATGCACCCATGCTTAGCACGTCAATTTCATCAACTTTGCCTCTATCTTCCACTCTGTCCTTAAATTCTCTTGGTCTACTTCTGACATCGCCCTCCCTTTTCTCAATCTCTCTGTCTCCATCTCTGGAGACAAACTGTTAACCAACATCTTTTATAAAACTACTGGTTACTATGATTTTCTTGACTATAGTTCTTCCCACCCTGTCTCCAGTAAAAATGCTATTCCCTTTTCTCAGTTTCTTTGCCTCCACTGTAACTGTTCCCAGGATGCAGGCTTCCTTTCCAGGACATCAGAGGTGTCCTTCTTCAAAGAACAGGATTTCCCTTCCACCGCTATTGATACTGCCCTTACCTGCATCTCCTCCATTTCCCAAACATCCTTCCCCCATCTTCTCGCCACCTAAACAGTGAGAGTTCCCTTTTTCCTTACCTACCACCCGTTTGGCTTCTGCATAGAACACATCATCCTTTGCAACTTCTGCAATCTCCAAAGGGATTCTACCACCAAGTATATCTTTACCTTTCCCACAGCCCCCCCCCCACTGCTTTCCGCGGGGATCACTCCCACTGTGACTTCACTGTCCATTCGTCTCTTCCAGCTACTCTGCCTCCTGACACTAATTCCTGCAAGCAGCAGAAATACTACCCCTACCCGTTCACCCACTCCCTCACCTCCATTCACGGTCCCAAGCAGCCCTTCCAGGTGAGGCAACACTTCACTTGTGAATCTGCCGGGGTCATCTGTTGTGTCCAGTGCTCCCGATGTGGCATCCTCCACATTGGTGAGACCCTTCGGAAACTGGGGGAAATTACTGAGCACCTCTGCTTCATCTACCAAAAGCCAAAAGTGGGATTTCCCAGTGGTCGAACATTTTCCGATTCCCATTCCTGTTCAGACTCCTCTTGTGCCGAGCTGAGGCCAAAACCTTAAATTCCATCTGGGTAGACTTCAGCCTGATGACATGAATATCGACTTTTTCTTCCGGTAAAAAAAATTTCCCTCCTTTTCCCCTCTTCTTCTATTTCCCACTCTGGACTTTTACCTCCTCTCAGCTGCCTATCACTTCCCTCGGGTCCCCTCCTCCTTCCCTTTCTCCTATAGTGCGCTCTCCTCTCCTATCAGATTCCTTCTTCTCCAGTCCTTTACCTTTTCACCCACCTGGCTTCACCTATCACCTTCTAGCTAGTGTCCTTCCTCTCCCCACTTTTTTATTCTGGTGTTTTCCCCTTCCGTTTCAATCCTGAAGAAGGGCGTCAGCCTGAAACGTCAACTGCTTGTTCATTTCCATACCCTGACCTGCTGAGTTCTGCCAGCATTTTGTGTGTTTTGGTTAGAAAATTGACTGGTTGATTCAGCAACTATAAGACCAAGAAATTGATTGTGAAGTTCAGGAAGGGGAACTCTGAAGAACGCACACTAGCTCTCATTGAGGGGTCCGGAGTGGAAAGGGTGAGCAGCTTCAAGTTCCTGGGCTTCAACATCTCAGAAGATCTGCCCTGGGCCCAATATATTGTTACAATCATGAAGAAGGCACACCAGCAGCTCTACTTCATTAAGAGTGTGAGGAGATTTGATATGTAATGGAAGATTCTAGTAAGTTTCTACTGGTGTACTATGGAGATGATTCTGACTGGTTGCATGGAGGTTCCAATGCCAATGATTGTTACAGGCTGCAGCGGGTTGTAGACTCAAAACATGGGACAAGTCCCTCCCCTCTCCCCCTACCACCGAGGATATCTTTAAAAGGCATTAAGCACCATAATCACCCAGGACATGCCTTCTCATTACTCTCATCAGGGAGGAAGTACAAGAGCCTAAAGATGCACACTCAATGTTTTAGAATCAGCTTTCCTCCCTCTGCTATCAGGATTCTGAACAGTCCATGAACTATTCCTCTTCTGTGGTTCTAATGCAATTTTTGATCTGTTTAATAAACCAGTGATCTTGAAATTATAAAGGTTTAAAATAAAAGATTCAAGAACTTTCCTATACTGCAATAGTCTCTATTTAAAATAATGTGATATGATAAACAATTTAATTGCAAGTTTTGTTGAGGCTTTCATGCTATTACCTAAGTTTAACATGAATAAAACTAAATCACTTTAAGGGAGCTAAATAGGTGGGATTTGTATCTGTTCTCAGTCTATACAGACCTACCACCAAGAACTTGGCTCAAATTAGTGTTAAGATGGCAATGAGCTGATATCATAACATCTTTCATTAAAACTGCCTTTGGATATAAACATGAGAGATTCTGCAGATGCTGGAAATCCAAAGCAACGTGCGTAAACTGCAGAAGGAACTCAGCAGGTCAGGCAACAGCCTTAAAAATGAACAAACAGCCAACATTTTGTGCTGAGACCCTTCTTCAGAGCATAAGCTGTAAGATATCTTTGGATGTAAGCATTATTAATCATCTTAACACTTGCACTTTAAACCTTGCTGGCAGCTTTTGGGCAAACTAAACACTGGTGGCTGACTTGTGTTTAGAGAAGAGGTAAGATTCTAATTAATTTACACAGAACTTTAAATACATAGGAACACATCACTAATTTCAGAATTGTACACCTGTTCTTGTGATTGTCAGTTAAAGCAGGGAGGTCGCATGTTGTTTGCTAAGGGCCACCAATGGTACTGGCTCCTCCCGCTGTCCAAATATTAAATGCAAGCAATACAGTGTAAATGTTTAATAGGTTAAAGTGCACTTGCAAAACTAGTCACATTTAAATGTGCACACTTCTGCCTCATGGTTTGCATTCTCAGAGGCTGCTCTCTCTAGTTTGCCAAACGGACACATTGTATTGACCTACCTTGGAGAGTGATAGTCTCTTGTCTTAATTTTTATTGAACTCTCATTCAATTTTACTGGAGAGAGTGGGAAGTTAGAAATAATAAGTGTTCCATTTCAAGTTGATCCATGAGACAAATGTTGCTATTTGCTGAGAAACAGATGTTACCGCTTTTGTAATTACAAATAAATTTGGAAATGGTTCCTAGTAACAAATGGATTTGTTATCTGTGTTTGACAGGACTGTTGAAGAGTCTGGATTGTCCATGAAACCACTGGCTGCCCTTTATAAAGGAATAGGACGGCTGATAGATGTCTGCAGGAGGATAACTGCTCTGCTTACTGTTTCCTTCCTGACAAATTGACAGGGGCCAAGTGAAGGGGCCCAATAACGTACATTTTATACTCTTATGTTCAACTGTTCTACTCTGTGAAGTGGTGATGGTACAGGCAGCTTCATATTTAGAACTTGGGCCAATTGCTTTCTGTCAAGAACTCATAAAACATTCAGATTTTTGAGCTTATATTTATGTTTGTGCATGGGTAGATGTGTGAATTTCTCTATAATAAAGAAACTATATTGCTTGAACTACTTAAGTTGTAGAGCTTACTACTTAAGATGTAGTGCTGTTTATAGATTTAATTCACTTGAGTGTGTGCACAGGGTTCTGAAGTTTCTGAAGGTTCTGAATGTTCTTACAACATCTACTTGTCACCAATGTGCAAATGACAAGGTAGATGTTGTAAGGATGCTCCTTCCAAACGGATGCCCTAATCCAAAAGAAAGAGATTTTCCATTTTAGTCTGAAATGAGAAATTTCTTTCTCAGACTGTTGGGAATCTTATGAATTTTCATCCCAAGGGTGTGGATGGTCAGTCACTGAGTTTACTCAAGGCTGAAAAGTTTTTGAATCAAGAGAGTTAGTGATCAAGAACTTTTGAGATTGGGACAAAAATAAAGATTTGATGTAAAGTGGCCAACATTACATTGATGTGATTTTTGTGTACAATGGGCAGTTTGGCCCACTGCTGCTCTTTCTTGCTTGGTTATGATGTTCCTGTGCAGAAAGACGTACTAAATAAATGTTAAATGTTGGTAAGAGGAAAGAAGGGTTTCACTTTCATTCTCCATAAAATGGAAATACTTACAACAAGATCTTTTAACATTATGATATTGTCAGCATATCAGTCTTGACAATTCAGTATCACTTTGGCTTAATCGTTTTGAAATCAGTAGGGCAAAAAGAAAAAAACTTAAAAAAACATTGAAATGAAGAATCTTGTCTTTTGGGTGTTCAAAACAATTTTATATTAAAGATCTGGCTTGAGATAAGTCTCAAAGCAATTTTAAAGAGAAGGATCAAAGTGCAGGTTTCAAGGGTAAAAAAACAGCTTGTTTCTTGGGGCTGAGGCAATCCTGAATGGGGCCTTGGGTTTTAAATACATGAGGCCTTAACTACAAGGTCCCTGCAGAAGCAGCTGATGTCCACATATGTTTCAGATACGAGGTCAATTCTCATGTGCAGATCTAATAAGAAGTTTGTTGCAGTTTGAAGTAGGAAGGGATGGAGTTGCACTTGACACTGTCTACTCACTTCTACTGCCAAACAGGACAAATGGAGAATTAATCAAAGAACTAATTACCTGCTTTAGAGTGCTGAAGAACCTCAAATATAATCAATTTGTTTTTGATACACCTACCATAGGATAAGATTCTGACTTTCTGCCATATGCAGTATATGCTTCTTGCAACTGATCAAATTCTTCTGCCTCCTTCACTTCATGGAAAACAATCCCAGCCTATCCAAACTCTCTGCAAAACTAAACTGTCCAATCCAGACAACAACATGACAAACCTCCTCTGCAATCTGCAGTGCAACCACATCCTTCAAATAGTGTGGTAAGCAGAACTGGACTCAATGCTCCAACGCCTGACCTTTATATTTTATGCCTCAACCTATGAAGTATATGCTTCTTTCACTTTCAGAGAGAAATGTACTTGGACCCCAAGGTCCCTTTGTTTACCAAAATCCCTAATGTCGTACCATTTGCAATATGTGTCTGTCACTATCTGACTGGCAAAAAATGCACTCCCTTTTACTTTTGAGGTTAAATTTCATCTGACAGTAATCTGTCCAACTTTCCATCTGGTTTATCTCCTGCAGTCGCCTTGGGCAACTTCTGTTGCTGTCCATAACACCACCAACTTTTGTGGCATCCATAAACTTACTATACTAATGTAGCTGGGTTGATTTCTGGGCTTTGTCAGATATGCTAAAGAATAGAAAGAGTAAACGCGCGAGAGTTAGAAACTTATGTTTCAACGAGCTAAAACAATTCAAATTCAGTTTGCGGCTGGTTTAGAAATATCCCTCAGATTCCAAAACTGGATTGCAACATGGAACTTCCTCCTACGATCTAATTTTAAAAAATTGTATTTTCAGTCTGTTTTTGCAACTTACAGCTCCTTCCTTGTTACTTGACATCTCCTGACTAAATGTTTGGGAGAGCAACCTGAGTTGACTTGCACTCTCCTTGAACCTTTAAATTATTGGCAGTTTCAGGAACATCTGCCTCCCAGGGCAGACCTTCTTTCATGTTTTCCCCACCGTAAATCTGAAACCAGCTCTAAAATTCGTGTAATAAAGCACCTCAAATGTCAAGAGCAGCCTTATTATTTTAATCTTAACTCTATACTGAAAAAACATTAAAATTCAATTTGATATAAAACACAACACAGTTTTTTCTTGTAATCTTCCCTTTTTAAGCACGTTAACGCGACTGTTTCTATTATTGTTAAATATACAGTATCTATTCTGTACCTCAAGGCATAATTCTGCTTTCAACCAGATTTAGAGGAACCACTTCTTCACCTCATATTTAACAGGAGGAAAAGTCAGAAGGAGATTCTTGCATGGCTTTTTCAATGGTAAGGAAAAGTCTCCTAGTTCTGTCAGTAAGTGTGTGCATTCTTAGGACTAGGGTCTAAAATTGAAAATAAAATAAGGTGAGAGGTGAACTAGATTTCTAATAGATGTTTCAACTTTCTTTCATTTGATAGTCCTTCAGGATTGATGAATTGTTCCCACTCCAACTATAAGAAGATGAAGTTGCCTGTGGATGAATTCTTTGTTGTACAGCAGTTACATCATGGACTGAACAGAGCATGACCTTGGTCCAAAGGCAAGGCGGTCCAAGATGCTTGGAATGTATATGTTTAAGTGTGAGGATCTGCAAATATGCATGTACTGGAATATGTGTACAAACATCTACACACATGCACACACACATATGGGAGCAGACAGATATGGGGGCAGATATGCATGCAGGGACACATGCACAAGCACACTCACATGTTCATGTTCATAGGCAGATATGAATATACATGGTTATAAATGCACAAATCTTCTTCCTTAGCTGCCTTCCCTTGCACATCCTTCATTCAGATCCCATAACTATCTTCCTTATTCACCATGCATCCCTCAAATATAATACATCTCACTTTCTCTGAATCTATTCTGCTCCCCCTTCCTTCCCATGACCTCCCACTCAGTATCTGCTTCATTCTCCTCCCCTCCTTCATGCATTCTCCTTCTCGGCATCTCCCACTTCATTCATTTCCTCCTTCACTCAGCCCTCTGCTCTCCCTTCCCAAGTACGTCCCCCCTGTACATACATCACACTGCTGAGGAACTACCTTTTCACTCCTTCTTACCTCCCTCTTCTTCACACCACCCTACCTCAGCTAGCTTTCCTTTGTCAAAGCTATAACCATAGCTGCTCCCCCCCCCCATTCCTGCCCCTGCTCCTTCCTCTGAGGAGAGAGCACAAAGAGGTGGTGGAGATGGAAAGGAACCAAATAGGAATGGCTGAGTGAAGGAAGTGGAACTGAGAGTAGGCTGTGAAGGAAAAGGTTGTGAGTGGAGGAGAAAGCTAAAGAGGAGGCTGAGAGGGATGATAAATGATAGGGAAGGGAGATAAAGGATTGGAGGTGAGTGTTGTGGATCGGAAGGTAAGTTTATTTTTATGTTGTTGTCCGAAGAAGAAAAGAAAGGATATATGATTAAAGAGGTAGAACTTCCCACATTCTTGAGGAGAGGTTGATGGAAAGTGAGAAATTTGTCTTTAGTTACTAGCACTAAACATGTGTACTTACCACTGGTTGTCATTACCATCACAGATTTAGCTCTTACCCCCAAGGAACTGAAGGTGCTGGGGCGAGTACAACTAGCAGAGTTTCACAGTTGCAATAAAAGACAAATTTCTCTCCTGGGGTATTTTAAGTGGTTAGGAATTACTGATCAAAGTGGTGGGTTTAATCTTCACAATTAGTTTTTAGAAATGAAATGCAGGTTGATGGAAATAACTGTTGAACAGGACTTGGAGTGCGGGTTTGCAATGAAGTTGACCTTCAAGCTGTCTTGAGATAAACTTTTTTTTATTTATTTTACCAATTGATCCATTATGTATTACATTTTATTTAACTCTAAGGCACACAGTTTAGCAAGCTGGGGTCAGGAGCTTTAAAAATTATGTGGGTTTGTCCTTCAGTAGTCACATGCAGTACTAACCATAACCAGCTGTGAGCATTATGACAGTCCTGGATTTAATTCTTCAATTCCTAATAGACAATGCCTACAATTATAGTTGAAAACAGATAGTGCCAACAGTGAACAGCAGTTACAAATCAGCAAAAATAAAACTATTCACAAAATTATGAACACTACTTTATGTGTAGGTGACAAGAGAACCCAGTTTATTTTAATAGATTTTTTTCTTAAAGTCAACCATTGTAAATCCGATAACAAATATGATCAGGCATTTAACATCTGATGGTTAAATATTTAAAAAAAAAACACATTTAAAAACTAACATGAACATTCAGAGATTAGTTTCCATCTGGGTAAAGCTGTCTATGTCATGATATGGGAAGGTCTGGTGATATGGTTACACATATTTAGTACTGGCTCTCACAACAATAGATGCCTTTGTTGTACATCATGTTTGATGTTTTATTTTGGTAACAGAACAGCCATGTTATATTTTAATTTTGTCCAGATTCAGTTACATTAGGGCTAAACATGAGTTTCAGAACTTTTGCATTTCCTATTTCATCTACCATTTTTGACAGCAGGTTAGATACACAACGAAAATGGGAAAAATTGGAAAGAACAGCATCCAAACATATGGAACTGGTAACACTGTACAACAGGAGTAAAAATCACTGTGAATGGTCTGCCTGTCTGTCAACTTTTCTTTAACAGTAAATGTATCAAACGGAAATAAGTGTCAAATAAGTATCTATGGAGCAGCCAAAGTAAATGTACCTGATACCTGGCATGGCAAACACCAGAAACACAAGAGACCTTGCAGATGCTGGAAATCCAGAGCAATAGTAGAAAGTTAGGAATGTTCTTACTAAGTTTAATTTAATTTGGCCCATTGGAACTTGCAGGTAACTGAGACAGATCATGAAATTCACCTTCAACCAATGTATAAGAAGTGATCCAACAGAAGTTGTTCAATGTTTTGTCCTGTGTTTGTTGAGTTGCACTTCCATGGAGTAAATTGAATTTTTTTCCTTTGTTTCACGGGTGATTTCAATAGAAATGACTGTATGAAGTGCAGACTTCTGCTATTCCATGTCATAACCTTGCCTCAACATGTTTCGAATTTATTTACTTTCAACAGAGAACAGGTTAGAAACAAGGTGATGCATTGTTTCCTCTTAACCAATAACTGGAAAACTTTTAAAGGAGACTAACCATTTGTTCTGCTACATTACAATGCAGCCAGGAATGACCTATTTGATATGGTAAATGGCTCTGCACAGCTAACAAACAAATGGAAACAGCATTTTGGAATAAAGTTACATCTGCTGATTTCCTTCAAAATCATCTTCAAAAATGATGGATGATTAAACTTGTCCCTCATTTGTCAGGTAAAATTTATCTCCTTTGATACCTCAGCAAACCTCTGCCCTCACTTCTCTGTATTATGATGCATGCTATCACATTATGACTTCCTATATATAGAATATGGTGATCGGGAATTTTTGGCAAGCAATGTCAGGTGCTGCAAATCATGTCTGAAAGTGATGACAGACAGTCTCCAGACAGTGTACAGAGGGATGACATCAGTGGCGCCAGAAATACAATTTATGGCGTGCAATTGTCTATGTTCATTTGTATCTTTTTAAAAGAAAATTTGTGCTTTTAATGATTTATTTTGTTGCTTGTTATAGTGTGTGCACAGAAAATATATCTCAGCCACAGGGTAGTAATGAACTAACCTGTCAGCAAAATAATTAATTGTGTAAACTCCCTGAGAAACCAAAAAGATGCAATCTAAACCAAACGTTCATTTGGGAATAAGAAGGAAGCTGTTCCCCAGGGTGCCATTATACTACAAGTACCTGTTGGATGCTGAGATCTACTTTGAATTGTGTAACTTACAGGTTTGAGTTCCACTTCCAGCTCATTCTTTGGCCACCAACTAAATTTAAGTGCAGGTGAAACCTTGAAAGGAATCAGGAGTAGATGAAGGAGTTGACTCTGTTAGCAATACAGAAATAAAAGAGAACAAATAACTTGAATTAACTGCAGGTTTTGTGCAGATGGTGTGAAGCCAATGCGGAGCTAGCTTACCACCTTGATGTAATTGCTCAATGATTGCCTTCATGTTTGAAATGGAATTGCAAAAAAAAAATCCCAAAATCAATCAAGATGAAACGGCCTCGGTAGCAAATTGATACCATGTTTGCAGTATCCTTTGGAAAATTTTAATTGGAGTTAATATAATGAACATATTAATTCATTAATAAACCTCCTTTCAACAACGTGAAGATTGGAATTGGCCTACTTAAAATAACTATTCTGTTGTGATTTCACAAATGCTGCATAATTCGAGATTCAGTCAGTCCCACTGTGTCCTGAGTGCATAAAGAATTCTACCGCTTTGTTCGACAGATAACGTTATGAATAACCGACCAGCAAAGTCCCAACATTTCACTGAAGGAATTACTTTGGAAATGGTAATGATGGAAATTAAAATATAACTATTGAAGAAATCCAAGTCTTTCAGTTTGCTACTGCCTAAGGTGTCTGTAGTGTAATGAGTAGTAAGTAAGATAGCAGAGAAGAAAATCTTTTAGAAATATAAATAATAATAATGACTGTCAAAGGAAGCTGGGTGGGGGAGAGGAGAGGGTAAACTAAGATACTAAATAAGTTCTTGATTTCACAGGGTGCTGTTCATATGGCAGACCAAGCTAAATACTTGAAGGGGAAAAAGACCTTGGGAAGATGCCTGTAGGTAAAGATGGGGACAGAGTGGGGCTGGGGGTTGAAGTGATTAATGTATATTGAGTTTATTCTATTCAGTCTTGTATTGTTCTGTCTTTCCATGATTCTTTGGTAATTATCTATAAATGGCACAAACTGTATCTGGTCTGAACCTAGTTGTCAATCTCAGTTAGAGAAGACACAGAATGAATACTATGGGAATTGAGAAAGTGGTAGAGTAGAATGTATGGCGGTTCCCTACTGAAGCAAGCACTGAGAAAGTTTTGTTTGAACAACACAGAGCTTGATCTGAGAATTAAAATGTCAGTTTCTGCATCATTATCTCCACTTCACTTCCTGCAATCCTAAATTACCAACAGACTCCAATAATAATGGTCATCGCTATTCTTTCATAAAGGGAATTTTTTGTTATGACTTACATTTTCCCTGCTCAAATTGGACAGCTTCATGCAGTGTTTATTGAACGCCTGGCCTAACATGGTTTTAAAAATAAGGGTTCAGTGAGCCCACAGGGGCAATTCAGTTCAAATAAATGAGGGTCAATGAAAAGGTCAACACCACTAGCATCAGGATACTCACGCTAATTAAACAAAACACAGTGCAGAATGAAATTTGCAATTAGTAATAGTGATTTTTCTTTAACTTAAGTTTGTTACAACAGTATTTAACAATTAGAGGAAGGATTAGAAACTTACTGGAAAAGATAATTTGTGAATAAAACGGTATGTTCTTTTATCTCCTTAAAGAGCGCTTATTTCATATAGCTATGCCTTTTGTGGCCTTATTTTCCATTTGTAATCTTTGGGAAGTTTATGCATTGCTTAATCTAATTTATTACTCCTTAATAACATCAGTTTTCCTACATTATAGCTGGAATTTGGAGCTCATTGTGTGGAGATTTATAAAGAAGAACAATTTTGGTTTATGATGCTGGTGCATTTCTGAAGACTTTTCCAATTTCCCCAACCAATCAGGTTTCCGCTGTTGATTGTAAACAAAGTGCAGCAGTGGAAACCTGATTGGTTGAGGGGTAACCAATCAGAAAGTATGAACAACGGAGTTATTTATACCACTGAACTAGATGTGCCTAAGCATCATCCCTGATGAAGGTGGTGAAGTTTGTCATCAAAACATCCGTTAAAATCTATACGTATACTTCGCTGGAAGCCCAAGAGAAGTTTATTTGTCAGAAATGCCAGGAAAGCACGAGATCCTTTTTCTAATTAATTCCAATTACATTGTTTCAAAAATAGGAGAATTAGCCTGTAGTGCTGGCATATGCTTAACCTACAGTCAACATCACTATAGCAGATTATCAATATTATGCTATCACTTTGTACCAAACCCGTATCATATGACTACATTTCAAAAGCACTTTATATCCAAAAGGCACTTGATGAAGTTACACAAAAGTAATTACTAGAAAAGCCTGTGGGTATGGTTAGAGCCATATAGTAATAAGGACAGAGAAATCACTAACTAACAGAAATCAGAGATTTGGGACGAGTAATTAATTTTCAGGCTGGCAAGTTGCCAAAGTGATTGGATCAGGTGCTTCAGCTCTTTACAATTTGTATTAATGTCTTCATTTAAAAGGCCAGGTGTAATGTTCCACATTTTGCTGAAGCTCAAAGCTAGATGGGAAATGTAGTTGTGAGGAAGACACAGAATCTGTAAAATGATATATGTTAAGTAAGTGGGGGAAAAACTGTGGGGTATAATGTTGAGAAATACGAGGGGATTCACTTCAGTAGGAAGACTAGTAAAACAAAAGCAATAGTTTTTAAATGGAGAGAGACTCGAATATGCTGCTATATAGAGACAACTGATTGTCATCATTATGAAATACTGATAGTTAACATGCAGTTACTGCAAACAATTGGGAACATAGCTAGACTGCTGACATTTATTGCAGAGGCAATGGAATATTGCCTTTGAGAAATTTTGCACTCTACACTGAGTATTTGTGAGCCCACACTCGGAGCATTGCATAAACTTGGTTTAAGAAGAATATACTTGCATTGAAGACAGTTCTGAGGAGGCTCATTACTTGCATCCTTGGGTTTGGGGATTATTTTCAGAGGTATAATTAAGCTGATCAGTATTTATAAGTATGAGGGATGATCTTATTGAAACATATGATTCTATCAGACTTGATGGTGTGAGGGCGTTTCCACTGAAGAAGATATCTAGAATCAGGAGGCAGGTTTTTCAAATAATTGGAGAGGGAGTTTCATCTCTGAGAGAACCATGTGTCTTTGGAATTTTTTACTCCACCAGCCTGTAGATCCTGAGTCATGAGTATATTCAGGACCAAGAAAGACAGATTTTTGCAAGTTAGTGGAGTCAAGGTTTATGGGACTATACACAAAATTGGAATTGAGACCAAAATTAGATAAGTAATGATTCCATTGAATGGTGCGGCAGGCTTGAGGATGCTGCTTGTACTTTCTCCTCCCCCCCCCCGATGTATTTATGTTAATTGTCAATAAAGTACATCGAGTATCCTGGAACTGCAGAACCATAGAACATTCTGTTACATTCCCCAGTAACTGGGTGACTTACCAGCAAAGATAGAGAGGTCCGCTGAAGCCTGATGATACTATTTTCAAAAGTTTTATTTATAAAGGGGCACAAACGTATGGTTAATACAAAACATTCAGATCATATACATCGTCAAAACTCAATCTAAAGCACAGGTATAGTAATAATCAATCAAAAATAAGCTCTATCGTTGTCTAGGGGATACTGAGTCCAATGAAATATAAGAGTCACTCAAAGTCTGCAGGCTTCCCCGTTTCGGGAACCGCTGGCATTTCACGTGTTGGAGAGAGAGAGAAGAAACACTTGCCCGTCGTCCTTGCGAAGCAAATCCCTGTTGTTAGTTAAAGCGGTTTTTCCTTTTGGTTCCAGCCACAGACTCCCGATCCGGAATCTAACGCACGTGGCTTCCTTCAGAATGGCTTCCCGCTCCGACGGGAAGCGCTATCGTGTCTTCTTCGTGTGTCTCCTTGGTGTGTCTGAGGCCCCGCCTCGGCAGCCCACCTTTTATCTGGACTGGCAGGGTTGTAGATGTCAATCAGGGTGGGGGTGAGGCAATCTTTCCCCCATCACCCATCTCACATTGCCCTGAGGGTTTGCACGTAGTCCAGTTCCTTATTCCACAAAGGTGTCTCCCAAGACAATGGCTATGTCCAAGGCTTTTGTCTTGCTGAGCGGCCAGCCCACATTCCAAACCGTAAGGCTCTCTCTCTCTCTCTTGCGATTCTCACAAAGGAGGGGGCTGGGGTTATAACAATTCCAGCACAGAAACAGGCCTTTTGGCCCTCCTTGGCTGTGCCAAATCATGTTTCTGCCTAGTCCCACTGACCTGCACCTGGCCCATATCCCTCCATACACCTCTCATCCATGTACCTGTCCAAGTTTTTCTTAAATGTTAAAAGTGAGCCCACATTTACCACTTCATCTGGCAGCTCATTCCACACTCCCACCACTCTCTGTGTGAAGAAGCCACCCCTCATGTTCCCTTTAAAATTTTCCCCCTTCACCCTTAACCCATGTCCTCTGGTTTTTTCTCCCCTAGCCTCATTGGAAAAAGCCTGCTTGCATTCACTCTATCTATCCCCATCATAATTTTATATACCTCTACCAAATCTCCCCTCAACCTTCTACACTCCAGGGAATAAAGTCCTAATCTATTCAACCTTTCTCTGTAACTCAGTTTCTCAAGTCCCGGCAACATCCTTGTAAACCTTCTCCGCACTATTTCAACCTTATTAATATCCTTCCTGTAATTCGGTGACCAAAACTGCTCACAATACTCCAAATTTGGCTTCACCAATGCCTTTTACAACCTCACCATAACATTCCAACTCTTATACTCAATACTTTGATTTATAAAGGCCAATGTACCAAACCTCGCTTTACTACCCTATCTACCTGTGATGCCACTTTTAGGGAATTTTGTATCTGTATTCCTAGATCCCTCTGTTCTACTCCACTCCTCAGTGCCCTACCATTTACCTTTTATGTTCTACCTTGGTGTTTCCTTCCAAAATGCAACACCTCACACTTGTCTGTATTAAACTCCATCTGCCATTCTGTAAACCTTCCTCACTGTCTACTACATCTCCAGTCTTTGTATCATCAGCAAATTTGCTGATTCAATTTACCACATTATCATTCACATCATTGCTATAGATGACAAATAACAATGGACCCAGCACTGATCCCTGTGGCACACCACTAGTCACAGGCCTCCACTCAGAGAAGCAGTCCCCCACTACCACTCTCTGGCTTCTCCAATGAGCCAATGTCTAATCCAATTTACTACCTCACCATGTATACCTAGCGACTCAATCTTCCTAGCTAACCTCCCATGTGGGACCTTGTCAAAGACCTACCATGCACAAAGTCGTGTTGACTCTCCCTAATAAGTCCCCGTCTATCTAAATACTTGTAGATCCTATCTCTTAGTACTCCTTCCAATAATTTACCTACTACCGACATCAAACTTACTGGCCTATAATTTTCCGGATTACTTTTAGAGCCTTTTTTAAACAATGGAACTACATGAGCTATCCTCCAATCCTCTGGCACCTCACCCATAGATGTCGACATTTTAAATATATCTGCCATGGCTCCTGCAATTTCAACACTAGTCTCCTTCAAGTTCCAAGGGAATACTCTGTCAGGTCCTGGGGATTTATCAACTCTGATTTGCCTCAAGATAGCAAGCATCTCCTCCTCTTCAATCTATATAGGTTCCATGACCTCACTACTTGTTTGCCTTATTTCCATTGCCAGTTTCCTTAGTAAATACAGATGCAAAAAACCCATTTAAGATCTCCCCCATTTCTTTTGGTTCCATACATAGCTGACCACTCTGATTTTCAAGAGGACCAATTTTATCCCTTACTATCTGTTTGCTCTTAGTATATCTGTAGAAGCTCTTTGGATTATCCTTCACCTTGACTGCCAAAGCTACCTCATGTCTTCTTTTAGCCCTCCTGATTTCTTTCTTAAGTTTTTTTTTGCACTTTTTATACTCCTCAAGTACCTTATTTGCTCCCTGTTTCCTATACATGTCATACATCTTTCTCTTCTTCTTTATCAGAGTTCCAATATCCCTAGAGAACCAAGGTTCCTTGTTCTTATTCACTTTGCCTTTAATCCTGACAAGAACATACAAATTCTACACTCTCAAAATTTCTCCTTTGAAGGGTTCCCACTTACCAACGACATCCTTACCAGAGAACAACCTGTCCCAATCCACGCTTTTTAGATTCTTTCTTATTTCTTCAAATTTGGCCTTTTTCCAATTTAGAACCTCAACCCAAGGACCAGATCTATCAGTATCTATGATCAAGTTGAAACTAATGGTGTTATGATCACTGGAACCAAAGTGTTCCCCTACACACACTTCCGTCACCTGTCCTAACTTGTTTCCTAATAGGAGATCTAATATTGCATCCTCTCTAGTTGGTACCTCTATATATTGATTTTGAAAACTTTCCTGAACACATTTTACAAACTCTAACCCGTTTAGACCTTTAACAGTATGGGAGACCCAATCAATACGTGGAAAGTTAAAATCTCCTACTATCACAACTTTATGTTTCCTGCAGTTATGGAATTATGGAAGTCCCAGTATGACTATTTACTCTATTTACCTCCTCATTGTTTTATAAACCTAATAACCTTTTCACCTTTTCTTCAGGGAAAACAAGCCTGGCTTATCCAATTTGTCCCCATGACTGAAGTTCTCTAATCCAATGAACATCCTGGTGGATCTCCTGTGCAGTCTTTCCAGTGTAATCATAACTTCCCGATGGAAAATGGGTAAAGAATTACTCATGGTACTCAGAGTTTGCTGAAACCAATATTTTATAAAGCTGCAATATGACAGCCCTTCTCTCCATATTCTACGCCCCAGCTAATAAAAACAAGAATTCTATATCACTTAATCACCACCTTAGCCCCCATGCTGTCACTTTCAGGGACCTACGGACTTATGACACCTTGTACACTCACATGCAAGATCACTGGACTCAATAACTGCAGGCTAGTTGCACTCACATCAGTCAAAATGAAGACTTTTGAAAGGTTGGTCATGACATTTCTCAAATGCATAACTCAAGAATTTCTATATCTGCTGCAGTTTGCCTACAGAGGTGACAGATCTGCTGGTGATGCAGTTAACATCAGTTAACAAATTACAGCACATCAATCCCTCGGTACGTATGTCAAGATTCTCTTTGTTGATTTCAATTCAGCCTTCAATGCCTTCATCCCCTGAGCTTCTGCAAGAGAAACTCTCCAGACTTAACATACTAGGTACGACAGTTGGATCGCAAACTTCTCCTCTGACATGAGGCAGTATGCGAGACCAGACAAGCACATTTCTACATCCCCCACACTCAGCACTGGTACGTCATCTGGGTGTGTTCTCTCCCCTTTCCTTTTTGGTAAAAAGACGCAAGGGCTTCCAAGTCCCTTTGCACCTCAAGTTTTTGTAATTTCTTTCTATTTAGAAAATAGTCAACCCTTTCGTTTCCTCTTCCAAAGTCCATGACCATACACTTGCCAACATTGTATTCCATCTGCCACCTCTTTGCTGCTTCTTCCAGTCTGTCTAATTCCTTCAGTAGCCTCTCTACTTCCTCAAAACTACCTGCCCCTCCACCTATTTTCATGAAGGCTATTCACTTTCCAGGGCTGGGGGTTGGAAGTTAAAGGTAGCTTTTTGCCAAGCTCAGCTTTCTAACAGAGTAACTGACACATCTATAGATCAGAGTTGTTTTTGAGAAAGTTAGACTTCCAACCAATATTCTTTGTTCAGCTTCTTCTCGTAAATGGGAAACGCCCCCCAATTCTTAATGCAAATTGCAAGCAGTAAACTGTCTGCAGTTAAAAGGACAGCTTTGTAAAAAAACTGCACTGTTTATAAAACACAAGCTGCTGGCGCTCAACGTGGTGTTGATTGTTCGAGAGATGTAGTGTAAGGCAACAATGTTATGTCAATTGGCCTGTAACAAACCAGCCAACACTGGCTGAGTTATTTAGTTCAAGGAAGCTTGCAGATGAATACCATCACTTGGCACACCAGAAAGCTGCTCTACCAATAGTTGGAAGATTTGTGTACTCAGAGAGTCAGCATTCACAGCATTAATTGAGGGTGTTTGGAAATCTATCCCCTGAAGCTTTTAGACCATCTTTGTAAAAATGTATTTGAAAAAATACCATGTGTGGGAAGTCACCCAAGTGGTATAAGCAGAATAAATGTAAGAGAGCGGTTAGACTTGTAAGGGATGCTCAAGGAACATTGAGAAAATTACAGCATGATGGAGGGGGGTGGGGTGATGTTGAACTACTCATTCCTCTGCATTTGCTTTGTTTACCTGCAGCTGCTTGGTAAGTCTTTTTAGCTTATAAAGATTGTACCTGCGTTTTGGGAATCCGTTGTGTTTTAGAAATTGTTTGTAATTTGGAAATCTTTTATAAGATAGAAAACCTATGTGACTTTTAAATGCGTTTTAAGAATTTTATCTGAATTTAAATGTGTATCACAAAAGGTCAATGAACTGTGTTAAAACCACTTTGTTGGCTGGGTAGTATCTCCTCTTTGGGTGGGGGACTAATTCAAATAGTGGTTATTTGCAGCTAAGCTCATCATGGAGGATAAATGGGGAAGTGAACTAGTCTTTGAAGAGTAGGTCCAAACAGTATAACCACCTTTTAGTGAAGGCACTTATAGCTATCTATATTGGATAGGCTTAAGATCTTGGTTTGAGCTTAGAACTTTGTGGTCAGCAAAGCCAATACCATCACAACTTCTAATATCCCTCCCTTGGAAGTACATGTTTGTGTATACTGCTCCATCAAATGCACAGAACTATGAGCTCCTGGTTGTCAATGTAAGTCACAAACCATATCTTACTCAAATTGGGCTGTTTACAGGCATAGATTTCTCAGAGTCTAATCAGGCTAAAGGATCTTGGACTAAAAAATCAAACAAGAGGTAGCAAGGCCACTTACAAAAGTCATTAGGAAAGAATATCAAGCTTAAGGTTAGCATTTATTTCTAAATGATAGGGTGGAAAGTTATGCAAAATACAAAACTCAGATGAGATTTAGGAGAATTAACATTGCTCTGGCCCTCATATTGTAATGAGAATACAGAGCAAAGGAGATCACTCAGAAATGCAAGGAGTTGCATATCATGAAAGAATGAACAGATTGGATCTTTTTACTCTTGAGAACAGTTGGGTGAGACACTAGAGATCTTTAAGATTATGCACAAGCCTGTTGGAGTGTGAAAGAATATAACTAGAACATGATAAATGAGAGGAATTGTGAAATCCAAAATGACATTTGGAAGAAATTTCTTCACTTGCAAAAGTACTGAGAAGTCGAACTTGTTATTAGAGTGGGGGGGGGGCAGGTGTGTGGCTGTTATAAATACTACAGATGTATTTAAAGAGGCTGGACAAATATTAGATGGAGAAGTGAATGGAAGGATACACTGAAAAAATTACATGAGGAAAGAAAGGAGAGACTCATTGGAGCACAGAGTTTTTGGTGTAAAATGCACCATAAAACCCAATGTACGGTTGGCATATAATTTTAAGGAAAAAATACATAAAATATGATAAAGCACTGCATTATTAAATATGTTGAAATTATGAAATGTAAAACAGCTGTTCTTGAAATAGAGACATCTAAGATGCACATGGTTATTATGATCGTCTTTGGAAACTAAATTCCTTTAAACCCAAACATTTACTTTAGAACTCCACCCCTAATGCCAAGTGATAAACATTTCTTCCTTTATGTTTATCAGCATTTAATTATTGCTGGCAGTTCAGAGTGGGCTTTGGGTTTTATACAAAATGTTTTCTGGGTTAATTCTTCCAGGCGAAAAGGCACTGTAAGAAAAAAAAATGCTTGCAGCTTGTCATGCATCAGAACTGAATGTTGGGGCATATGTTGCCAAGATTCCTGTCTACAGAAAGATGGATAAACAAAGTTTTCTTATTTTGTAATATAGCAATTTTAGTTGTGAGGACGGTAAAAGAAGGATCAGATGTGTTGCCAACAATTAAAGTAATCAGAATGTCACCTGAATCATGTAATTGATCCATGCTAAATTGGTAGCCAGAGTTTTTGCTTGATTGTGGTATGTGTATGGAAATATATATATTTTGTGTGTGCTTCCTGTGGAGTTGCACAGAATGACGAAGTTTCTCAGTGAGTAAGCAGACCTCGCGCTCACTAGCTGTTAGGAGGATGGAAAGAGAAATATTAGTTTTGGTGCCCAGCTGTTCAAATTGACTAGCATTGTATTCCTTGTAAGATCTGAAGGCCAAGAATGTGGAAAAGTCTGTAGTAGATCAATGTGAGAAGGAACAACACTGACTATGAAATTACTGGTGCTGGAACACTTATATCCTTTAGAGAAAGGTATCTACCACACTTGTTTGGTCTGACTTTCAGACTCAGCAGTATAATTGAATCTCAGTTGCTTTTAGACAAGATATTCATTTCCGGGGTGACCAGCGATGGGCGGTAAATGCTCATCTTTGCGGTATTGTCTCATCCATCGAATGAATAAAATGACCTGATTGCAGAGACGACCAGACAAATCAAACTACTGGATGTGGACAGATGTCTCCAAGCTGATACAGCTGGGACTAATACAAAGCCAGTGGTTCCAAACTGGAATTCAGGTGCGAGCCACTAGAGTTGAGAGTCGACCTCGGTAGAAGGGGTAGAATCAGTGCTGGTTGGAGGATGGATAGAATTGTGACCAAATTGATTAACATAATAAATATTTTAAAAATAGAGGTAATTTCTGCACAGCATTTTAATTTTTCAAACAAGAACAATAAATAACTGCAGAAATGTTTAAAAAAATCATTCATCACAATCAGCAACCCTGATGTGCTGATGGTGAGACTGAAGAGATGGATTTTCAATGAAGCATCTCAACCCATTGTATAACAGACATTTATGGAGATGGACACCTTTTAGTTATTTAATATATTTAATAGGAAATGAGCCTGGAAATAAAGCCCAGAGAATACTTATCTTACCTTCCTGATTAATTCAATCAGTTTCTTCCTGAGGTATTCTTCAACTTATTTGAGAGTGCATGCACTTCCTTGTTCTTCTAAATCTGATGACCTCATTCTCTGATCCTTTTGAAATGTTTCTATGGAATAATTAATTTTTAGTCACAAACATTACCTCCTGCAGTGTTAACATTTTTAAAAAGATAAAACTGGTTTTTAAGATCTAATGTTGTTGCTTGTCTCCTAGTATCATACCCCAAAATGAATTCTGCTATCTGTGCTCATCTGCTTAAGAGCAATGTGTTTAGTGAATGGAGGAAAGTCATCCATAAGAGCTTATTTTATTTCTTATCTTATGAGGCAATTAAATGGTCAAAAACTTAGCAATCTGCAGCATTATCCCTCTGCAACTGGATCCTAGACTTCCTGACTGGGAGACCTCAGTCAGTCCGGATCGGGAGCAGCATCTCCAACACCATCACACTGAGCACGGGGGCTCCCCAGGGCTGTGTGCTCAGTCCAGTGCTGTTCACTCTGCTGACCCATGACTGTGCTGCAACACACAGCTCGAACCATATCATCAAGTTCGCATATGACACAACTGTGGTGGGTCTCATCAGCAAGAACAACGAGTCAGCTTACAGAGAGGAGGTGCAGCAGCTAACGGACTGGTGCAGAGCCAACAACCTGTCTCTTAATGTGAGCAGAAGAAAAGAGATGGTTGTTGACTTCAGGAGGGCATGGAGCGACCACTCCCCACTGAACATCGATGGCTCCTCGGTAGTGATTGCAAAGAGCACCAAATTTCTTGGTGTTCACCTGATGGAGAATCTCCCCTGGTGCCTCAACACCAGCTCCATAGCAAAGAAAGCCCAGCAGCGTCTCTACTTTTTGCGAAGGCTGAGGAAAGTCCATCTCCCACCCCCCATCCTCATCACATTCTACAGGGGTTGTATTGAGAGCATCCTGAGCATCTGCATCACTGCCTAGTTCTGAAATTGCACCATCTCGGATTGCAAGACCCTGCAGTGGATAGTGAGGTCAGCTGAGAATATCATCGGGGTCTCTCTTCCTGCCATCACCGACATTTACACTACATGCTGCATCCGCAAAGGAAACAGCATTATGAAGGACCCCATGCACCCCTCATACAATCTCTTCTCCCTCCTGCCGTCTGGGAAAAGGCTCCGAAGCATTTGGGCTCTCACGACCAGACTATGTAACAGTTACTTCCCCCAAGCTATCAGACTCCTCAATACCCGAAGCCTGGACTGACACCTTGCCCTACTGTCCTGTTTATTATTTATTGTAATGCCTGCACTGTTTTTGTGCACTTTATGCAGTCCAGTGTAGGTCTGTAGTCTAGTGTAGCTTTCTCTGATTTTTTTTATTACGTAGTTCAGTCTAGTTTTTTGTGCTGTGTCATGTAACACCATGGTCCTGAAAAACGTTGTCTCATTTTTACTATGCACTGTACCAGCAGTTATGGTCGAAATGACAATAAAAGTTGACTTGACTTGACTTGACATAAATATATTGTTAGTGAGCCAAGGACTTGTTCTGTTGGCATGACATAGAATTGGACCTTTTAAAATCCTTCCAAATAATTAATACTTCTAATAATGTTAGACTCCATGCTGCTGCATTATGTTATCAACATGGTTGAGGTATTTGGGCATGATTCTGGAGTTCAGGGTTTTGTCTTTAACAGTAACCGAGTGAGGATATCCCAATTTAATTCACAATACCTAAAATATCCCTTTTCTCAGGCCAATCAGAGCCCAATGAAACTGTTTCTGTTTTTAAATTTGTGGAATGATTCCATTTTAACATAAGAAATTATTCCATTTAATATCAAAACACAACAAAACTATTCCAATGTCAGTTTGACTACATTAAAGTTTGATGATGAGCTTGTCCTGAGAAAGTGACTCAAAATTGCCCAAAAATATCTGTAAGAAAAGTCAGATAATTTATTTTGAAATCAATCTTAAAAAGCATTTGTTTTAAAAAGATAACCAATGATTTACTTCGCAAGGGTTCATAGAAACAATTTAAAATGAGAACCTTAAAATTACAGCTGGCAAGATATCTATACAGTCAGCCTGGTCTTTACAAAAAAAATAAAAAACTAATAATTTTTGAAAATACAGTGCGTCTTTTTGGCATTGCTTTATTCACCCTTTCACTTACATTCTATAAAGCATATTGATTGTTGAATCAATATGCTAAAGCCTCACAGAGAGAGAAATGCAATTATAGAAAAGGATTAACTACTAAATTTTTGCTCAATTTATTCATAATTAACAAGTTAAACCATGTTTATCTTCTTTGTTATCTATTTTGGGAGCAATTATACACTGATCAAACTCTAGTAAACAGTACATGTATTGAACAAATAAAAGCCTTTCATTTTTCCCAAATTGGGCCTTTCCCTTCTTAGTTTGAAGTCTATATTTTTTAAGTGATTAAGCACTCAACCATTTTAATGACAACAGAGATGCTGAATGCCAAACAGATCAAAGGAGAGATCAGTAGCTATCTTAGGCAGTTTCCTTCAATGTCAACACCAAGCTCCTTTAAATTGGCACATATCATTCCAAGTGCCTTTGCTTTGGAATGACTGCAAAATCTCAGGTTATATACTGTATTCTAAAGGTTTTATTTTGAAAATTGGTCTTATTTATACTTAAATTTTTATTTTACTGAAGACAGCATTCTAATCTGGGTGACATTGGAGGAACTTTGGGATTAAACTGTCTTCTGACAGCTGGCAGAATTACTTTGCTTACAGTCCTGGAAGCTGGCAGTGAGACAGACACCAAACTCCCATGAGGTTGGATTGAAATCTGTAAAGAGCTCACACGAAAGGAACAAATGATTTTCAGAGTAGGCACTGGGACATTTCTGTAATATATGATTCCCAGAATTGATATGTAAATTGTGGTTTCCTTTTGGAAGTCAAAAAAGGAATCCAGAATTTGAGCCATCATTGTGTAATAGTTATTGACCGTAAAACTGGAATAGAGTTTTGCTGGTCAGAATAATAAGTTGCCAAATACATTGATTCAGAGACTAATTTGATGTAAAGAGTAGCATGCTACTAATAGTAACAGAAGTTTAGTTTAATAAAATTATATTATTGGATCCACCAATAGAATGAAAATTATTTTCATTACCTGATGCAGTTCCAGAATTTTTTTTCTGAAAAGAGTGTTTTGACAAAGTTTCCTGGATCTGAAATGTTAACCGTTTCTCTTTGCACAGATGCTGTTTGACATTCCGAATGCATACAGCATTTTCTGTTTTTGTTTCAGATTTCCAGCATCTGCGTTTTTTTTTTATTTCTTTAATTTTTTTGATTGTTGAACAATTCTTTGCTCAGATAAAAGCTCCCTGCTTGTCAGGAAGCTGGCAATGCTGGGATCAACTGCATTTACACCACTCCTGCTTTTTCTAGCCAATGGAGAGTAATAGCAGGCAGAACTGAAACACATAGACTGGGGAGAAATTCTGGTTTTCTGACTGTTAAGTTGATATTGAGCCCCACAGAGCCTATAAATAAAAGAGATACAGTACTTACATAAAAGTTCTGCAGTGTTTCTTTTTTTCTTGGATATATACCTTCTACTGTAAATGCTATAAATATGCTGGCACCAGCTAGGTAAACCTTAGGCAAAGCAAAATATGACCTTGCAGACTAACTCTGAAATAAAGAGGTTTCTGTACTTCTCATTAGGAGAGGCTGTGCTTAGAGTCAATCTCAAGATGACTGAAAAAAAAACCGGTACAATAGCTTGCTATTTTTTAGAGAACTTTTCCCCTCTTTTGGAAAGTGCAATCATATTTGTTTTAAATGGAATGAAAGCATTTGTTCTTTTCCCATGTTGGACAATTAATAACATAATAATTTTATTGTTTCAATACGTGCATGAAAAAGCTACTTGGCAATACACTTACCCTAAGATATTTTCTCCTCACGACTAAAGTAGGTTAAAGCAACATTCTGAATATTTTAACTCTTTCTACATGAACACATGAATACCAGGCAAAGGGAATAATAATCAGAGGAGAATATGGCTGTAGCCATCAGGTAGCAATAAATATTCTGTTTTAAAAAGACTTATGGAATATTTGTTTTACTGACTGTTATTGGGATTCATTGTCCAGCCCTGGAGACCCTTGTTGTGAAGGTTTTTTCTTTTTGAACTGCTGCAGTTAATATTATGAGAGCATTCACACAATCCTATTAAGTAACGATTCACAGAATTTTGAAAATGATAGCTCTCAATACCAGGAGGAGAACTTGATGGAGATATTTTATAATGTTCTGCAAGGTAGTGGTTGCCATGGCTCCTGATAATGGGTCTGACTGGAAATGTTGATTCTCTAATACTCTCCAGAGATGCTGCCCGACCTACTGAACCCCTCCAGCATTTTGTATAAGAACATAAGAAATAGGAGCAGGAGTAGGCCATCCGGCCCATCAAGCCTGCCCCGCCATTCAATAAGATCATGGCTGATCTGTCCGTAAACTCAGCTCTATTAATCTGCCTTTTCCCCAAAACCTTTAATTCCCTTACTATGTAAAAACTTTTCTAACTGTTTCTTAAATAAATTTAGTGAAGAAGCCTCAACTGTTTCCCTGGGCAGGGAATTCCACAGACTCTCTTGGTGAAACAGTTTCTCTTCATCTCCATCCTAAATCTTCTCCCCTGAATCTTGAGGCAATGTCCCCTAGTTCTAGTCTCACCTACCAATGGAAACAACTTTACTACTTCTATCTTATCTATACCTTTCAAAATTTAGTATGCTCTATAAGATCCCCTCTCATTCTTCTGTTTTCCAGAGAGTATAGTCACAGGCGACTCAATCTCTCTTCATAGGTTAACCCCGTCATCTCTGGAATCAACCTGGTGAACCTCCTCTGCACTGCCTCCAAAGCCAGTATATCCTTCCTCAAGTATGGAGCTCAGAACTGGACACAGTACTCCAGGTGTGGCTTCACCAGTACCCTGTATAGTTGCAGCATGATCTCCCTGCTCTTGAATTCGATCCCTCTAGCAATGAAGGCCAACATTCCATTTGCCTTCTTAATAGCCTGTTGTACCTGCAAGCCAACTTTTTGCGATTCATGAACAAGCACTCCCAAGTCCCTCTGCACAACAGCATGCTGCAATCTTTCACCGTTTAAATAATAATCTGCTCTTCCATTATTCCTTCCAAAGTGGATGATCTCGCATTTACCAACTTTGTATTCCATCTGCCAGACCGTGGCCCACTCACTTGACCTATCTATATCCCTCTGCAGACTCTCACATCCTCTGTACAATTTGCTTTTCTACTCAGATTAGTGTCATCAACAAATTTTGCAAACACTACACTCAGTCCCCTCTTCCAAATCATCAATGTAAATGGTGAACAGTTGCAGGCCCAGCACTGATCCCTGCGGTACCCCACTCACCACTGACTGCCAGCCAGAGAAACACCCATTTATACCAACTCTCTGCCTTCTATCGGTTAACCAATCCACTATCCATGCCAATACACTTCCTCCGACTCCATGTATCCGTATCTTATTTATAAGTCTCTTGTGCGGCACCTTATCGAACACCTTCTGGAAATCCAAGTGTACAACATCTACCTGTTCCCCTCTATCCACTGCACTCATTATGTCCTCAAAGAACTCCAGTAAGTTTGTCAAACAGGACCTGCCCCTTCTGAATCCATGCTGCATCTGTCTAATGGAACCCCTCCTTTCTAAATGTTTCGCTATTTCTTCCTTAATGGCAGCTTGAAGCATTTTCCCAACTAAAGATGTCAAGCTAACTGGCCTACAGTTTGCCTCCATCCCTTTTTAAAAAGTGGCGTGACACTTTCTCTGGATTTCCAGAGACAAATGTGTGTGTTGCTCTGGATTTCCGGTGTCTGCAGAATCTCTTGCGTTCATTAGTGGCTGCCATAAGTTTGGGAATGGTTGCTGAAGAAGCAGCCCATAGGTTTGGGAGTGTGTTGCTGCTGAGCGCTTGAAGACTGTATACAATGGGCCACTGGTGGAGATTGCAAGTGGGGATTGGGTAGGTTCTGTTAGTCAATGCTGTGTGTTCATTGGCCAGGCTCTCAGTCTTTCTGGCTCCTGGGTGGCGGATTACAGCATGTTATTCAAAAGAGACCCTACTGTTAAAAATGACAAGTCTAAAAAATTTCCAGTATTACCGGGATTTCCTTGCATATTTTTGCTTCCCTCAGCAACCTCCCTGATTCCCCATTAATAATCAGACAAGTAATTATTGTAATGACTTTTAATGGAGGCAATTGTCAAAGGATTATTGCCAGTAAAAGGATATTTAGAACTTAGCCAGTGACTCAGGAAAGTTACAGTTTGAGAATTCGCTGCTCGCTTCAAACACTGTTGCATTGCTGCAGTAGTAATAAACTGCTTCAGGTATGTTTCAATGGAGAGTGGTGCTAATGGTGAAGCAAATTAGGAGATAGTGGAGATTGGGTAAGATTCCATTTTACTGTTTTAGTTCTTACAGGCTGGTCAGGTCATTTTTTTAAAATGAAGGACACTAATATGCAGCTGGGTTTAGCTCTCTTGAGGCAAGATCTCTGAAGATCTATTTTGCATGTCTATTTCTGCTCCTTTTGCAAGGAGTGGGGATTATTCTTTCTTTGACATGATTTCATCCCTTGGATTCATTCTGACTGCCACAGGAGAAAGGAGAGAATTCTACGGAGCATTTTGTTTGCTAGATAATACCTATGCTTCTCTGGAGATTTTGTGGCTCTGTGAGACGGGGTATGGTGCGTGTGGTTAGGAGGATGGAGGTTGGGGCAGTGCTGGAGGATGTTGTGTCATGCTCCATCCTGTGAACTTTGTTTATTTGTATATTTGCCTCTGCAATATTGACTGCTTCTTCCAAACTCATCTCGCAAGGCAGAGAAACTTCATGAACTGTCAAACAATATCTGGGTCTGGAATGACATCACTGTTTCTTTATTGTCACTGATACTTAATCCTGGTCATCTAACTGTGGATGCCCCTTTGCTAGAAAGAAGGCAGCAGTTCATAAAGGTGACTTTATGTCCATGGCTTTCTCTACAGCCATGATGAGACAACACTCATGTTGGGGGAGCAACAGCTTATATTCCATCTGGGTAGCCTCCAACCTGATGGCATGAACATTGATCTCTCGAAATTTCTCAGTAATTCCTCCCTTCAAAATGCCTCCATTCCAGAATCTATCTCTCACCTTATCTCTTTACCTGCTCATCACTTCCTTCTGGTGTTCCTCTCCCTTCCCTTTCTTCCACGGTCTTCTACACTCTCCGATCAGGTTCCCCCTTCTCCAGCCCTTTATGTCTTTCACCAATCAAAATCTCAGTTCTTTACTTCACCCATCCCTCTCTCCTGGTTTCACCTATCGCATTGTATTTCTTCCTCCCATTCCCCGCCTTCCTGCTCTAACTTCTCATCTTTTTTTCCCCAGTCCCGGTGAAGGGTCTCATCCCAAAACATTGAGATTACTCTTTTCCATAGATGCTGCCTGGCCTTCTGAGTTCCTCCAGCATTTTGTGAGTGTTGCTTGGATTTCCAGCATCTGCAGATTTTCTCAAACTCACGGGATATGGGTCCTTCTCAGGTTGAATGGGGCACAGTATCAGTTAAACTGTTAACATTTGCAGATGACACCACTGCCATTGGACTCATCACCAGAGGTGATGAATCCAAAAGCCACCACAAGTTAGTGTCCTGGTGCATTTACAACTTGGAGCTGAAAAACGTGGAGATACATATTGATTTCCTCTCCACCTATTCATCATCAACAACTCTGTAGTTAGCACCATTTCAACATCCACGTTCCTAGCCATCATTACTTCACAGGACCTCATGTGGGAGAACAGTATTTGACTCATTTGCAAAAAGATTGGCAGAGGATGTACGTCTTGTGGCGGGTGGTAAAATTCTGCCTTCCCCAGAACATACTGGTGTTCCAAAATTGGGAGCATCCTCACAGAAGCCCTCGCTGTCTGGTTTGTGCAGCATCCTCTCCAAGATACAAAAACTACAGTGAACGGTCAGGTCAGCTGAAAAGGACTTTGGCTGCAGTCTACCATCACTAGGACAGAAAACGGGCAGGAAAAATTGCAGACACCACTCAGCCTGCAAACAGCCTTTTCCTAAAGCTCCCATCTAGAAAGCACTACAGGGGTATTAAAGCAAAAACTTCACACCGTTTTAAACGTTTCTTCCCCAGGCAGTTAATCTGTTCAGCCATTGTAGTTACAAACAAGAGAAAATCTGCAGGTGCTGGAAATCCAAGCAACACATCCAAACTGCTGGAGGAACTCAGCAGGCCAGGCAGCATCTATGGAAAAGAATAAACAGTCGATGTTTCCTGATGAAGGGTCTTGGCCCAAAACGTCGACCTTTCTAGTTACCTCCAACCCCCATCTGTTACCTCGATCACAGCACCACACTGTAAGTACTTTGGACCACTTTTTATAATATTGTTTGTATGGGAAATACATGGTGGTATATATGTACTTATGCACATTTTACTCCATCTCTGTACTTTAATCTCTAACTTTATTTTTATTTAATTCTTTATGCTTTATAATTGTTGAATGTTGTTGCCAGCCACACCCTGACCAACACACCACAGTAAATTCCTAATACATGTAAATTTTATGGCAAAGTTGATCCTTGATCCCTGAAGGGTTAATGCTTGGGCCTCAGCTATTTATGATTTAGGTCACCATTCTGCCTGAGAGAACCAGATACAACATTTCCATGTTTGCTGATAATACAGAATGGTGTGGGATTGTTTGTCCGGAAGAGTGTAAAGAGGCTTCAAGGGAGATCATATACACTGCGGATGGGTGAGACAGAGCAGATGGAATATGATGTGGAAATAAGACGTCATCCACTTTGTTGCACAAAACAAAACTTCTCAAGTGATGACAAACTGGGAACTGTTGCTGTTCAATGGTGTCCTTTTATACAACCTAACTAACATTAGATGTGGCAACAAGTTAAATACACTGACTCTGCTGCGTCGCTTTTAACTATCTTGAACACTATCCAATGCAGCAAACTTGATGGACTGTGATGCACTTGCGGGTTGTGCTGGTGCTGGTGCAGTGGACCCTGGCCCTCCCGTGCGGGCTGTTTGGGAAAGTGTGAGAGTGTGGTCTGGTCTGTTCTGTTTCAATTGTCCTGCTTTAAGTTTTGGAAGTGGCTGCATTTATAACTCGTGTTTGGTTGCCTTACAGGAGCCACAAGGTAACTTTTCCTGACCTATTCTAAAGGGAGGCCTGTCTAGATTTGATATTCTGTAACAATCAGGATAGAATTCTGAGTACTGAAATTGTTGAGTCTTTAGGAACATGTTTGCCTCCAGTTTATTTTGGGAGACTTTATCAGTAAAAACCAAAGCCATTAAAGTGAATTTCAAAAAGGCAAAATCTGTGCAGAGATTTTTTTCCATAGGCGTAAAAGAAAAGTCAAGGAGGATGTTAAGTGTATTAGGAATAATAGTGAGGTGATAAATTAAGCAGAGAAGGGCATAGCATGATACTCTTAACTCATATTTTGCTACAGTACTCACCTGTGAAGATGTTAGGGATATGTTAGCGATAGTGTAAAGAAAAATAAGGTTGTTTTAAGTGACCTAGAGATCTTAGAATGTGAGGTCCTGCTTCAGCTGAAAAGGCAGAAACTAAATAAATCTCTAGGGCCAGACACATTTATCCAAGGGTACTTAGAAAGGTCTGTGATTATATATACAAACTCCTAACACGTATTTTTCAAAAGTCAGTGAAGACTGGTGAAATCCCTAAGGACTGGAAATAGGCTAATGTTGGCCTGGTATACACGAAGGGTGACCACACTGACCCTAGTAACTATAGATCAGTAAACTTAAAGTGTATCATGGGTAAGATAATGGAAACATTACTGAAGAATGAGATGGAAAAGCAGTTGATAAAGACAGTCATGTTAGCAGAGAGCCAGCATGGGTTCAGAAAGGGGAAGGCATGTTTTACTGATATGTTGGAGTCCTATGAAGAGGCAACTAAAGTTTGTGATAACAATATCATTTACCTGGACTTTTAGACGATTTTAACAAGGTACCCCACAAGAGGTTTCAGGGTAATGTGTACGAATGGGTGCAGAATTGGCTCAAAAACAGAAAACTATGGTGAGAGAGTCATTTTCACACCTAGAAGATGTTAAAAGTGGTGTTCTGCAGGGATCAGGTTTGGGGTTGCTGCTGTTTTTAGTTTACATTAATTATTTGGATAAGCACATAAATAAACTAGTAAAGTTTGCAGATGACAAAATTAGTGGGACAGGCTGATAACATTAAGGCAGCAGAATCAATACAGTTAGATCTAAACAAAATCCAGATGTGGGCAGATAAATGACAGAGGGAATTTAATGTAAGTAAATGTAAAATATTTCATATCAGAAGTAGAAATATTAGATATACTGTAATTATACAAGGAGAGGTGTCTTGAGTTAGAAAGTGCACTGTATGAGAAGGATTTGGGTGTCCTGGTAGACTCATCACTATCAACAACTAGACAATACACAGAAGTGATTAGGAAGGCTAATAGAAGGTTGGGCTATATAATACCCTCAGCGGAGTTCAAGTTTAGAGACATTCTCCTTAAACTGTATAATGCACTTGTGAGGCCTCACCTTGAGTACTGTGTACAATTTTGGTTTCCATATTGTGTGAGGGACGTGGAGGCACTGGAGAGAGTTCAGAGAAGGTTGACGAGACTCATTCCAGGTCTGCAGGGTATGAGCTATGAAGAAAGATTGGAAGAATTAAATGTTTTTAGCCTAAGTAGACATAGAATGAGAGGAGACATGATAGAAGTGTTCAAAATCATAAGGGTATAAGTAAGGTGGATGCCAGCAGCTGCTTCAAAATTAATCCATCAATGAGGACATGGGGCCATAGGTGGAGACTGGTTAAAGGGAAATTTCTGACTAACATCAGGAAGCATTTTTTTGCACAGTGAATTGTGGACATATGGAACAAACTAACCAGCTGTGTAGTTGAGAGTTGTGCCTTAGGGACTTTCAAATTTAAACTTGATAGTTATTTCAACAAACTATGTGAATGGGAATTTTGCAAGCTTTGTTGGGCCAAATGGCCTGTTCTAGACAAAAACTTTTAATTTTCTAATGTTATTAGGATATCATTGTACTTTCAGCATTGTGTAGGGATTCTCATTCCTGGAGAAGACATTGGAAATGTGCCCTGCCAGGTCCTGGAAGGTTTTTCTTTTTGCTCTTCTGGTGCACACTACCTTTCTTTGATCAATGAAACTTGGTGTCCCTTCAAAGGCATGTGAGAGCTGTCTCCATCTCTCCCGTAGCCCTTCTCCTCAATGGCAACATAACTTTATGGAGCGTACATTTTCAAGGACTGATGTTTTTCTCTGATTGCTGTACATCAAAGAAGATTATTGATGCTCTTCTTGCTAAATTGAGTATCCTGTTGGGCATTCTACATCCTATTTTAGTACTTGTTCCTGAACGCAATCCACCCTCATATGTTTGCAGACTAAGTTTTGGCTAATTTGTGAATTTTTTTTGTGTAAGGGTTCTAAATGTTTTGTTCCATCAAATTAGACTCAATTTCAATTTTAATGATATCTTTGTAGATTTGTTTTAAAAAGAATATTATACAAGGCTGTGTCCTGTGAAATCACAGCTGTGGAATCATAAAGGAAATACTGTCAACATGAAATAGACACCTAGATTGTACGTTGCCTCCTAGGTGCCAGGATCAGGGATAGATTGGTCAGATCAGGTCTAGAGCATTCTAAAAGAGGAGGGTGAGCAGCCAGGAGTTGTGGTACATATTGGTACCAACGACATACATAGGAAAAGAAAAGAGGTCTTGAAAAGAGAATACAGGAAGTTAGATAAAAAGCTGAAAAACAGGATCTCCAGGGCAGTAATCTCTGGATTGCTGCCTGTGCCATGCACCAGTGAGGTAAGAATAGGATGATTTGGCAGATGACTGCATGGCTAAGAAGTTGGTGCAGGGAGCAGGATTTCAGATTTCTGGATCATTGGGATCTGTTCTGGAGGTGGTATGATCTACACAACTGGAGATAGAAATGGCAATGTTGCAGTTGTAGAGGATTTCAATATGCAGGGATATTGGAAAAAACTGGTTGCTGCTGGATCCCAAGAGAGAGGATTTGTAGAATGTTTTTGAAATGGCTTTTTAGAGCAGTTTGAATTTGTGTCCACTAGGGGAAAGGCTATTCTAGATTGGGTGATGAACCAGATTTGATTAGGGAGTTTAAGATAAAGGAATGCTTAGTATGCAGTGATCAGTATATGTATCAGTATTACTGTGGAGTAAATGGAATTACACAGGCATGAGAGAGGAGCTGGACAAAACTGATTGGAAGGGGATACTGTCAGAGATGATGGCAGAATAGCAATGGCTGGAGTTTCTGGGACCAGTGTGGAAGGCAATTCATCCCAAAAAAGAATAAGTATTCTAAAGGGAGACTGATGAAACTGTGGCTGTTCAGGGAAGTTAGACAACATAAAAGCAAAAAAGAGGGCATATATTATAGCAAAAATTAGAGGGAAGTTAGAGGAGTTAAAAGCCAACAGGAGAGAAAAGATGAAACATGAGGACACTATAAGGTTTTTAAGATACATAAAAAGTAAAAGAGAGGTGAGATTGGACTTCGGACTGCTGGAAAAAGAAGCTGGAGAAGTAGTGTTAGGGGCTGAGAAATGGCAGACTAACTTAGTAAGTATTTTGCGCCAGTCTTCACTGTGGAAGACACTAGAAGTATGCCACAAATTCATGAATTGGGAGTCAGAAGTGAACTTAGTTCCTATTCCTAAGGAGAGGATACTTGGGAAACCAAAAAGTCTTACAATAGTTAACTCATCTGGACCAGATGGTGTATACCCCAGGGTTCTGAAGAGGTAGCTGATGAGATTGTGGAAGTATTAGAGATGTTCATTCTAGAATAACTCAATTCTGGAATGGTTCCAGATAACTGGGAATTGTATATGACACTCCACTCTTTAAGAAGCGAAGAAGGTAGAAGAGAGGAAATTATAGACTGGATAGTCTGACCTCAATGGCTGGGAAGTTGTTGAAGTCCATTAAGAAGGATGAGATTCTGGGTTACTTGGAAGCACATGATAAAATAGGCCAAAGTCAGCATGGTTTCCTTAAGGGATATCTTGCCTGACAAATCTCTTGGGATTCTTTGAATAAGTAACAGGCAGGATGAACAAAGGGGAGTCAGTGATGTTGTTTTTTTGATTTCAAAAGGCCTTTGACAAGGTGCCACTCATTAGGCTGTTTAATAAGATAAGAGCCCATGGTACTTCAGTAAAGATATTAGCATGGATAGAAAATTGGCTGCCTGGCAGGAGGCAAATATGGGAATAAAGTGGCATTTTCTGATTGGCTGCTGGTTACTAGTGGTATTTCACAGGTTTGGCTGTTGGGATCGCTACTTTTCACATTGATTTAGATGATGGAATTGATGGCTTTTTGGCTAAGTTTGCAGATGATATGAAGATAGGTGGAGTGGCAGATAGTGCTGAGGAAGCTGCGAGTATACAGAAGGACTTAGACAGATAGGGAGAATTGGCAAAGAAGCAGCAAATGGAATATATTGTAGGGAAGTATATAGTCATGCACTTTGCTAGATGGATTAAAAGTGTAGACTATTTTCTAAATGGGGAGAAAATTCAAAAATCAGAGGTGCAAAGGGACTTGAGAGTCCTCATGCAGGACTTCTTAAAGGTTTACTTGCAGGTTGTAAGGAAGGCAAATTCAATGCTTAGATTCATCTGAAGAGAACCAGGATATAAAAGCAAGGATGTAATGTTGAGGCTTAATAAAGCATTGCTCAGACCACAATTGGAGCATTGTGAGCAGTTTTGGGCCCCTTCTCTAAGGAAAGATGTGTTGGCATAGGATAGCTTCCACAGGATGTTCACAAGAGTGATTCCAGGAATGAACAGTTTAATGTATTAGGAGTGTTTGAAGGCTCTGGGCCTGTACTTGCTGGAATTTAGAAGAATGAGGGGGTGGGGGTTCTCATTTAAACCTATTGAATATTGAAAGACTTAGATAGAGTGGATGTGGACAGGATCAGTCTAGATGTGTGCATCTAGGACCAGAGGGCACAGCCTCAGAATAGCGGGACATTCATTTAGAACAGGGATGAGGAGGAATTTCTTTAGCCAGAGGGCAATCAGTCTGTGGAATTCAATGCCACAGACGGCTTGTTGCCATGTCATTGGGTGTATTTAACGTGGAGGTTGATATGTTCTTGATTAGTCAAGGCGTCAGAGGTTACAGGGAGAAGGCAAGGGAATGTGGTTGAGCAGTCTGAAATCTGCCTCCTGAGAATGCTATGCGTTTGGAGGTATTGAATAATTGCAGCCAATTATGACTTAATTGAAAAAAATGCTTCCTTAATTCTTCTTAGCAAGTTGCTTAAACACTGAAACTGTTAAAATTTCAGTAATTCATCTAGCAGGTGGGCAATTTCTCTGGGAAATTATTCAACAACAATTTGGAAAGCTCTACAGAGAAGACACTGCATTTTGTCATCAGCACTGCGTTGACATCTTTAAGCTGGTTACATTGGACTTAACACCAGGCAAAGTATTTGCTTCTCTCTTTGAATCTGCAGCTGAAGCTACTGTATTTGCTTGTCTCTCTTACACAGCAATAAGATAATGATCTTCTTTCTCATTTTGTACAGATTTCTGATAAGCCATTTTGATTTTGAGGATAAAGATGATTAAAACAGCATGGGCTAATAACCTCCTGTTACTTTCCACTGAAATGGCAGTGCTTTTCTCTTGTGGTTGTTCTTCCCCTGAGATATATATCCATGAGAAAACTGAACATGTGCATCTTCAGCCATTTTACCTGCATACTCTTTTACATGCGTCCTCTAGTGAGAATTCATGATGAAAACAATAATGGGTCAACAGTAGTTTAATATTATATTCATATTAACTGAACTGAGAATTCTTCTGACAAAATCCCATAAGGGCATTGCATTGTAGATGTAGACCATATTTTTTGATATACACTTTGGTTATCTCTTGAGACTGAATGGAATGATGAGTTTGAATAAACCCAGGGCTTACTTCTAGGTTCACTTGCACATTTACCTCTTGCTGTCTCCTGGAAGGAGGTATAAAGCCTTAACAAGCCGTTTTGCTTGACTCCTAATTGCAGTTTCATGCCTCATGCATCCCCCCCTCTCTTTTTCTCTCTGCCTTACTCATGTTAAACTTAGCACTTTGGGACATTGGTGAACTGCTAGTCTTCAGAGTCAATTGACTCGACAAACCAATTTCCCAGGCAAGGTGGAATGCAAACAGGCAGCGAAGCATTGCTGTGTCCAAGTCTCGACAAATACTATGACGGAACGAGTGGAGTTAAAATATTATCACAATGGAATAATAATTAGCTGACACCTGCAAATTCACGAGCGCAATTGCCGTATCTGCTGCACTGCTGAATCCGTGGTTGTGAATGGAGTGTAGAGGTCATGGCATCATCAGTGGACTGAACTGAACAATAGGTGAACTGGAAAGAATCCAACGTGGCAGGAAGATGTGATTTACTGTGATCCATAGTCAATCACTCAGAGCATTTCACTATTGTCGAGCTCAGTGCCACTGGATGACGCTCGTTAAGGGCACCAGGATATAGGCTACTTTCCTTCATTGTTTATTTCAGTTTATTTATTGTTTCCTCCTTTATTATAGCACAGTTAGAGCAGTAGGGATGCAGTAGTGGAATGCTCCTCTTGCAGGGAGACCTCCAGAGGCCCTGATGACTTCACCTGTAAGAAGTGCATCCAGCTGCAGCTTCTAACACTCCGCGTTAAGGAGTTGGAACTGGAAGTGGATGAACTCCAGATCATTCAGGAGGTTGAGGGGTAAAGAGGGGTAGTTACTCCCAAGGTGCAGGACCCAGGAAACTGGGTGACAGTCAGGAGAGGTAAAGGGGTTAAAAAGCCACTGCAGAATACACTGTGGCTATCCCCTTAACAACAGGTATACCACTTTGCATATTGTTGTGGAGAGGATGACATAGCAGAGGAAAGTCACAGCGGTCAGATCCCTGGTACTTGAGTCTGGCTCTGTGACTCAAAAGGGAAAGGGGGAGAAGAGGCAAACAGTTGGTATAGGGGATTCGTTAGTTAGCGGAACTGAAAGGAGATTCTGTAGATGAGAACCAGATTCCTGGATGGTATGTTGCTTCCCGGGTGCCAGGGTCTGGGACACCTCATACTGAGTCTTCAGTATTCTTAATTGGGAGGGTGAGCAGCCAGAGGTCATGGTCCATATAGGTACCAATGACCTAGATAGGAAGAGTGATGAGGATCTGCAAAGTGATTTCAGGGTGTTAAGTGCTAAGTTAAAGGACAGGACCTCCGGGGTTGTGATCTCAGGATTGCTATCTGTGCCATGAGCTACTGAGGCCAGAAAAAGGATGATTATACACTTTAGCACATGGCTAATGACTTGGTGTAAGAGGAAGGGCTTCAGATTTTTGGATCATTGGGTTCTTCCTGTTGACCTGCACAGAAGGGACAGTTTGCATCTAAACCCGAGGGGGATGAATATCATAGTGGGACGGTTTGCTAATACTGCTCAAGGGGGTGGGGTTTAAATTAGAGTTGCACGGGAATCTGAACTCAAGTGACAGAACAGATAGTGGAGAGGTTGTGGAGTCAGATGTTGCTAAGTCCTCAGACAAAGTCAGGAATCAAAAGGTTAAGCATGAAAAGAGACTAATGTTCCAAGTTGTGTATATTTCAATGTAAGAAGTATTGCAGGAATGGCAGCTGAGCTCAGGGCATGAATCAACACATGGAATCATGATATTGTAACCATTAGTGAGACTTTATTGAAGGAGGAGCAGGACTGGCAGCTCAGTATTCTGAGGTTCCATTGTTTTAGCTGTGATAGAGCTGGAGGGATTAAAGGGAGAGGGGTGGCATTACTAGTCACGGAAAATATCATGACAGTGCTCAGTCAGGACAGACTGGAGAACTTGTCTAGTGAGGCAATGTGGGTGGAACTGAGAAATAAGAAAGGTATGACTGCGTTAATGGGGCCATATTACAGACCACAGTCTGAGGGATATAGAGGAACAAATTTGTAGAAAGATTGCAGACTGTTGAAAGAAACATAAGGATGTGATATAAGATTATTTTAACTTTTCACATATTGACTGGGACTCCCATACTGTAAAAGGACTAGATGGGACAGAGTTTGTCAAATGTGTTCAGGAAGGTTTCGTTAATCAATACATAGAAATCCCAATGAGAGAGTGTGTAATACTTGATTTCCTATTAGGGAATGAGACAGGGCAGGTGACAGAAGTTTGTGTAGGGGAACACTTTTCATCTCGTGATCATAATGCCATTAGTTTCAAGGTAATTATGGTGGAGGATAGCTCTGGTCCTCCGGATGAGATTCTAAATTGGTGAAAGGCCAATTTTGATGGTATCAAAAATGATCTGGTAAGTGTGGATTGGGGCAGGCTATTTTCTGGCAAAGGGTACTTGGTAAGTGGGAGGCCATCAAAAGTGAAATATTGGGAATACAAAGCTTGTATGTGCCTGTCAGATAAAAAAAAATCATAGATAAAAAACATAGATAAACATAGAAAAAACTACAGCACAATACAGGCCCTTCGGCCCACAAAGATGTGTCGAACATGTCCTTACCTTAGAAATTACCCTGGGTTACCCATAGCCCTCTATTTTTCTAAGCTCCATGTATCTATCCAGGAGTCTCTTAAAAGACCTTATCGTACTGGCCTCTACCGCCGTTGCCAGCAGCCCATTCCATGCACTCACTACTCGCTGAGTAAAAAAACTTACCCCTGACATCTCCTCTGTTCCTACTTCCAAGCATCTTAAAACTGTGCCCTCTCGTGCTAGCCATCTCAGCCCTGGGGAAAAGCCCCTGACTATCCACACGATCAATGCCTCTTGATAAAGGCAAGGATAACAGGTTTAGAGAACCTTGGTTTTCAAGAAATGTTGAGACCCTGGTTAAGAAACAAGGGCGGAGCGTAGCAGCTATAGGCAGGTAGGAACAAATGAGGTACTTATGGAGTGTAAAAAATTTTGTAAGAAATGCAAAAGAACACTTCAAAAATAAACCAAGAGGGCTAAAAGAAGACATGAGATTGCTCTAGCGGACAAGGTGAAGGAGAATCCTAAGGGCTTCTACAGATATGTTAAGAGGAAAAGGATTGCAAGAGACAAACTTTGTCCTCTGGAAGATCAGAATGGTCATCTGTGCATGGAGCCAAAGGAGATGGGGGGAGATATTAAATGGATTTTTTCATCTGTAATTACTCAGAAGATGGATACAGTCTTTGAAGTGGGCAAAGCAGCAGCGCAGTCAAGGAACTTATACAGATTACAGAGGAAGAGGTGTTTGCTGCTTTGAGGCAAATTAGGGCGGACAAATTCCAAGGGCAAGACAAGGTGTTCCTACGGATCCTGTGGGAGGCAAGTGCAGAAATTGCAGTGGCCCTAGCAGAGATATATAAATTACCCTTAGCAACAGGTGAGGTATCAGACAATTGGAGAATAGCTTATGTTGTTCTGCTGTTTAAGAAAAGCTCTAAGAATAAACCAGGAGATTATAGGCTGGTGAACTTGACATCAGTTATTGGAAGGTATTGTAAGGGGCCTGACATACGAGTATTTGGATAGACCCGGACTAATTAGGAGTAGTTAGCACAGCTTTGTGCACGGTAGGTCATGTCTAACCAAACTTATAGAGTTATTTTGAAGAAGCTACCAGGAAAATTGATGAAGGCAATGCAGTCGATGTTGTCTACATGGCCTTTTGCAAGGCATTTGACAAGGAGGTTGGTCAAGAAGGTTCAGTTGCTTGGCAGTCAAGATGACTTAGTAAATTCAATTAGACGTTGGCTTTGTGGGAGAAACCAGAGAGTGGTAGTAGATGGTTGCCTCTCTGACTGGAGGCCTGTGACTAGTGGAGTGCCACAGGGTGCTGCGTCCGTTGTTGTTTGTCATCTATATCAACAATCTGAATGATAATGTGGTTAGTTGGATCAGCAATTCTGTAGATAACTCTAAGATTGGGGATGCAGTGGACAGTGAGGAAGTTTGCAGCGGGATCTGGACCAGCTGGAAAAGTGTGCTGAAAATATCAGATGCAATTTAATGCAAACAATTCTGAAGTTTTGCACTTTGGGAGGACTAACCGAGGTCGGTCCTACACTGTGAGTGGTAGGACACTGAGGAATGTGATAGACAAAGGGATTTGGGATTATAAGTCCACAATTCATTGAAAGTAGCGTCACAGGTAGACAGGGTCAAAAAGAAAGCTTTTGGTGCATTGACTTTCATAAATATAAGTATTGAGTACAGGAGTTGGGGTGTTATGTTGAAATTGGATAAGATGTTGGTGAGACTTAATTTGGAATATTGTGAGCAGTTTTGGTCACCTACCTACAGGAAAGATGTAAATAAGATTGAAAGTTTATAAGAAAATTTACAAGGATGTTGCTGGGACTGGAGGACGTGAGCTATAAGGAAAGATTAAATAGGTTAGAACTTTATTCCCTAGAATATAGAAGATTGAGGGGAGATTTGATAGAGGTATACAAAATACCAGGGGTATAGACAAGGCAAGCAGATTGTTGGGTGAGACTACAACTAGAGGTCATGGGTTAAAGGTGAAAGATGAAATGTTTAACGGGAACATGAGGGGAAACTTCTTCACTCAGAGGGTTGTAAGAGTGTGGAACAAGCTGCCAGTGCAGGTGGTGGATGTGATTTTGATTTCAACAGATAAGAGAAGCTTGGATAGGTAGATGGATGGGAGAGGTATGGAGGGCTGTGGTTCAGGTGCAGGTCGATGGGACTAGGCAGCTTAAATGGTTTGGCATGGACTAGATAGGCCAAAACACCTGCTTCTGTGCTAAACAAAGAATATTGGTTGGAAGTTCATCTTACTCAAAAACAACTCTCAGTTGTGAGAGTAGAAGTATCACCTACTGTGTTTAGAAAGCTGAGTTTGACAAAAGGGAAGACTGGACAGGGAACATCTATCACAATAGAAGACTATGGACTAAATGCTGATAAATAGGATTAATAATGATGGGTTGGCATGGCCATGGCATGAACTGTCTGTTTCTCTGCTGTATGACTCTGTGCCTCAAAGACTTTCTAATTCCTTAGAGTGATACATTTGATTGAAGATAACAGTCTTGCTACTTCTGCCTTTAGTGTTGTGTTCCGTGAAGTATATCAATTCGTGATCCTGATCCAGTTTCCTCACCCCAATAGATTGTTGCATCCCGACTCTGATGCTTTTAATCACGTAAATTCTACCTGGAAGAAGTGGAGAGGAAATTCTGATACCTGGCAGCAGGAAGCCGATCATTATCAGTAACAGTGCATCAGCTCCGGCCATGAAACAGCCAAATCTCTGGGTGATTTTTAAGCTCAGCTTTCAATTCTGAAGAACCATGCATGTGTTAAGACTTGTTTCCTTCAATTTAAGTCAGAGCAGTTTTGAATGCAATTTGCATGACTTTAGCATTTCTCGTGAGAGGAAGTATGTGTTTTTCATACAAATGCACTCAAAACATTTGTTAGAAACTAGCAAAGTTGGCACTGCAGCATATCTACAGCCTGATGCTTATGTGTTATTTGGTCAGGATCCAGAACATGTGTCTTCATTTATCACTTGGTTTTAGTGGGGAATATATAGTGGTCAGAAATGCAAGGCAATGGGTTAATGAGCATGATTCTGATCCTTCAATAGGTACCAACAATGAAAAACCTGCAATTACAAAGTCTCTCTCATGATTTCACACTGTCTTTCTAGTCTCTGAAGTACCTGATAATCATAGATGTATGGTTGTCACTTAGACGATGGAACATTTTAAGACCAGCATTTTCCAGAAGTCTTAATGCTATACACTGTAGACTTATGAGCTTCCTGTGCATAACATAGGTCTGGAAAGTACAGCCAAAGAAAAGATCTCCGATGGTGCAATATTTTTGTGGCATTGAATTGGGCTTAAGATCTGACAGACTCATGCTTTTGGGAAATAAGTATCTCTTGATTACACACAAATGACATCAAATAGTTTTAAGGAAAATAGAAAATGTTCAAATTTTTGCTGCAGCTGTGCATTTTTAAGCATGACTGCAAATGTTAAATTTTATCGTAAATGATTTTCAAAAGTGGTAATATTTTTACTCTGACAACACACACAAAATACTGGAGGAACTCAGCAGGCCAGGCAGCATCTGTGGAAAAGAGTCGGCATTTTGGGCCGAGACCCTTCATCAGGACCCTGCTGAGATCCTCCAGCATTTTGTGCGTGTTGCATGGATTTCCAGCATCTTCAGATTTTCTTGCCTTAGTGCTTTTACTCTACTTTGCTTGACATATTGTGCCACTGTTTAAAGGGAACATATTTAAATTGGTTTTTGGTGAAGCTAGATTTCATAGCCCATGGTAAATCCCTTTAAGAAGGGTTTAACATTATTTTGGGCTGTTTATTGGACATGTGCAGATCTGAGACATATAGTTATACAGGCTTATATTTCACATACTTGCCTAACACATGAATAGTGATGGATACCTTTTGAATTAAGGGAAGAAGAGGAAAGTAAAACCAGACCGGATCCGAGGGAAGGTGTACATTTGATGATGTCTTTTATTTCAAAGCTGCTGATGAACATGGAAACAACATAAAATTAAACTGACAAAAAGAACCCATACCATCGGTTATTGATTATATGAGAGGAAAGTGAAGTCCAACCTTGTTTGTTTCTTGGCTTTGGCTAGATTATGATTGTTTGTGTATTTTGTTTCTTTCAGAATGGACAGGATGGATCAAATAGCCATCTCCAAAGTTCTAATTTTCTATCATTATTATGATATTCTTTCCAGATTTGTACAACATTTTCCTTTTTCAGCTTGACATAATGAAAGTAGATTGTTTTTGTTAGGGAAGACAATGGAATATCAAACTCTGAAAGGCTATTCAGCCCCTTGAGTCTATTCTGCCATTCAGTTAGATAATGGCTGAGCTGAATGCTACTCCATTCACCAACCCTTAAGGATATCAAATGATATTGTGATCAGGTTCCATAATACTTTTTTGAAGATCAGAAGAATTCTTCCTGTGACTTGTGCAAGGAGCCTTAGTATGCATAAAAATAGTTGCTGTTATCTCTACATTTCAAGTGACTGCACTTCAAAAGTAAAAATGGAAAACGCTGGAAATATTCAACCACTTAGGCAGCACGTGAAAAGAGAAACAAAGCAGATGGCTCATAGAGTCAGACAGCACAGAAGCAAGTCCTTCTGCCCAATCTGTCCATGCTGACCAAAGTGTCCATTTAATCTAGTTCCATTTGCCCATGTATAACACATATCCATCTAAATCTTTCCTATCCACATATCTGCCTGTATGTCCTTGAAATGCTATCATTGTAGCTTCCTCAACCACTTTTACCAGCAGCTCATTCTATATACATACCACACTCTATGAAAAAAATCGCCCCCAGGTTTGGTTTGATGTCCTTTCATGAAAAGTAGATTGTTGGCTCTGAAGACCTTTGTGGTGTCCTGAGTTTTTTTAAAAAGGTGCTATGTAGATGCACCACACTTAAAAAAAAATGTCAGTATCAATCTTAGAGGTTTCAGTTCATCCAGCATCCACATCCTTTCATGAAAATAATTCCAGATTTCAACTAAGCTTTGTGAGAAGAAAGCCTTCATCGTGGGTGAGGTCGCTCTGCTATGGAGAGGGGAATCCGCCTTTTTATCACTGGTGAGATCGCTCTGCTATGGAGAGGGGAGACTGTCTTTATCACTGGTGAGGTCGCTCTGCTATGGAGAGGGGAGACTGTCTGTATCACTGGTGAGATTGCTCTGCCATGGAGAGGGGAGACAGCATTTTTATCACTGGTGAGATCACTGCTATGGAGAGGGGAGACTGCCTTTATCACTGGTGAGATCGCTCTGCTATGGAGAGGGGAGACTGTCTTTATCACTGGTGAGATCACTGCTATGGAGAGGGGAGACTGCCTTTATCACTGGTGAGATCACTGCTATGGAGAGGGGAGACTGCCTTATCTGCTATGGAGAGGAGAGACTGTCTTTATCACTGGTGAGATCACTCTGCTACAGAGAGGGGAGACAGCCTTTTTATCACTGGTGAGATCGCTCTGCTATGGAGAGGGGAGACTGTCTTTATCACTGGTGAGATCGCTCTGCTATGGAGAGGGGAGACTGTCTTTATCGCTGGTGAGATCGCTCTGCTATGGAGAGGGGAGACTGTCTTTATCACTGGTGAGATTGCTCTGCTATGGAGAGGGGAGACAGCCTTTTTATCACTGGTGAGATCGCTCTGCTATGGAGAGGGGAGACTGTCTTTATCACTGGTGAGATCGCTCTGCTACGGAGAGGGGAGACTGTCTTTATCACTGGTGAGATCGCTCTGCTATGGAGAGGGGAGACTGTCTTTATCACTGGTGAGATCGCTCTGCTACGGAGAGGGGAGACTGTCTTTATCACTGGTGAGATCGCTCTGCCATGGAGAGGGGAGACAGCATTTTTATCACTGGTGAGATCGCTCTGCTATGGAGAGGGGAGACTGCCTTTATCACTGGTGAGATCGCTCTGCTATGGAGAGGGGAGACTGTCTTTATCACTGGTGAGATCACTGCTATGGAGAGGGGAGACTGTCTTTTGATCACTGGTGAGATCGCTCTGCTACGGAGAGGGGAGACTGTCTTTATCACTGGTGAGATCACTTTGTAATGGAGAGGGGAGACTGTCTTTATCACTGGTGAGATCGCTCTGCTATGGAGAGGGGAGACTGTCTTTATCACTGGTGAGATCGCTCTGCTATGGAGAGGGGAGACTGTCTTTATCACTGGTGAGATCGCTCTGCTACGGAGAGGGGAGACAGCCTTTTTATCACTGGTGAGATCGCTCTGCTACGGAGAGGGGAGACTGTCTTTATCACTGGTGAGATTGCTCTGCTACAGAGAGGGGAGACTGTCTTTATCACTGGTGAGATTGCTCTGCTATGGAGAGGGGAGACTGTCTTTATCACTGGTGAGATCGCTCTGCTACGGAGAGGGGAGACAGCCTTTTTATCACTGGTGAGATCGCTCTACTACGGAGAGGGGAGAGTGTCTTTATCACTGGTGAGATTGCTCTGCTATGGAGAGGGGAGACTGTCTTTATCACTGGTGAGATCACTCTGCTATGGAGAGGGGAGACTGTCTTTATCACTGGTGAGATTGCTCTGCTATGGAGAGGGGAGACTGTCTTTATCACTGGTGAGATCGCTCTGCTATGGAGAGGGGAGACTGTCTTTATCACTGGTGAGATCGCTCTGCTACGGAGAGGGGAGACTGTCTTTATCACTGGTGAGATCGCTCTGCTACGGAGAGGGGAGACTGTCTTTATCGCTGGTGAGATCGCTCTGCTACGGAGAGAGGAGACTGTCTTTATCACTGGTGAGATCGCTCTGCTACGGAGAGGGGAGACTGTCTTTATCACTGGTGAGATCGCTCTGCTACGGAGAGGGGAGACTGTCTTTATCGCTGGTGAGATCGCTCTGCTATGGAGAGGGGAGACTGCCTTTATCACTGGTGAGATCACTGCTATGGAGAGGGGAGACTGTCTTTATCGCTGGTGAGATCGCTCTGCTATGGAGAGGGGAGACTGTCTTTTGATCACTGGTGAGATCGCTCTGCTACGGAGAGGGGAGACTGTCTTTATCACTGGTGAGATCGCTCTGCTATGGAGAGGGGAGACTGTCTTTATCACTGGTGAGATCGCTCTGCTATGGAGAGGGGAGACTGTCTTTATCACTGGTGAGATCGCTCTGCTACGGAGAGGGGAGACAGCCTTTTTATCACTGGTGAGATCGCTCTGCTATGGAGAGGGGAGACTGTCTTTATCACTGGTGAGATCACTCTGCTACAGAGAGGGGAGACAGCCTTTTTATCGCTGGTGAGATCGCTCTGCTATGGAGAGGGGAGACTGTCTTTATCACTGGTGAGGTCGCTCTGCTATGGAGAGGGGAGACTGTCTGTATCACTGGTGAGATCGCTCTGCTACGGAGAGGGGAGACTGTCTTTATCACTGGTGAGATCGCTCTGCTACGGAGAGGGGAGATTGTCTTTATCACTGGTGAGATCGCTCTGCTACGGAGAGGGGAGATTGTCTTTATCACTGGTGAGATCGCTCTGCTACGGAGAGGGGAGACTGTCTTTATCACTGGTGAGATCGCTCTGCTATGGAGAGGGGAGACTGTCTTTATCACTGGTGAGATCGCTCTGCTATGGAGAGGGGAGACTGTCTTTATCACTGGTGAGATCACTCTGCTATGGAGAGGGGAGACTGTCTTTATCGCTGGTGAGATCGCTCTGCTACGGAGAGGGGAGACTGTCTTTATCACTGGTGAGATCACTGCTATGGAGAGGGGAGACTGTCTTTATCGCTGGTGAGATCGCTCTGCTATGGAGAGGGGAGACTGTCTTTATCACTGGTGAGATCGCTCTGCTATGGAGAGGGGAGACTGTCTTTATCACTGGTGAGATCGCTCTGCTATGGAGAGGGGAGACTGTCTTTATCACTGGTGAGATCACTCTGCTATGGAGAGGGGAGACTGTCTTTATCGCTGGTGAGATCGCTCTGCTACGGAGAGGGGAGACTGTCTTTATCACTGGTGAGATCACTGCTATGGAGAGGGGAGACTGTCTTTATCACTGGTGAGATCGCTCTGCTACGGAGAGGGGAGACTGCCTTTATCACTGGTGAGATCGCTCTGCTATGGAGAGGGGAGACTGTCTTTATCACTGGTGAGATCGCTCTGCTACGGAGAGGGGAGACTGTCTTTATCGCTGGTGAGATCGCTCTGCTACGGAGAGGGGAGACTGTCTTTATCACTGGTGAGATCGCTCTGCTATGGAGAGTGGAGACTGTCTTTATCACTGGTGAGATCGCTCTGCTATGGAGAGGGGAGACTGTCTTTATCACTGGTGAGATCACTCTGCTATGGAGAGGGGAGACTGTCTTTATCGCTGGTGAGATCGCTCTGCTACGGAGAGGGGAGACTGTCTTTATCACTGGTGAGATCACTGCTATGGAGAGGGGAGACTGTCTTTATCGCTGGTGAGATCGCTCTGCTATGGAGAGGGGAGACTGTCTGTATCACTGGTGAGATCACTGCTATGGAGAGGGGAGACTGTCTTTATCACTGGTGAGATCGCTCTGCTACGGAGAGGGGAGACTGTCTTTATCACTGGTGAGATCACTCTGCTATGGAGAGGGGAGACGGTCTTTATCGCTGGTGAGATCGCTCTGCTACGGAGAGGGGAGACTGTCTTTATCACTGGTGAGATCGCTCTGCTACGGAGAGGGGAGACTGCCTTTATCACTGGTGAGATCACTCTGCTATGGAGAGGGGAGACTGTCTTTATCGCTGGTGAGATCGCTCTGCTACGGAGAGGGGAGACTGTCTTTATCACTGGTGAGATCACTGCTATGGAGAGGGGAGACTGTCTTTATCGCTGGTGAGATCGCTCTGCTATGGAGAGGGGAGACTGTCTTTATCACTGGTGAGATCGCTCTGCTACGGAGAGGGGAGACTGCCTTTATCACTGGTGAGATCGCTCTGCTATGGAGAGGGGAGACTGTCTTTATCGCTGGTGAGATCGCTCTGCTATGGAGAGGGGAGACTGTCTTTATCACTGGTGAGATCGCTCTGCTACGGAGAGGGGAGACTGTCTTTATCGCTGGTGAGATCGCTCTGCTATGGAGAGGGGAGACTGTCTTTATCACTGGTGAGATCGCTCTGCTATGGAGAGGGGAGACTGTCTTTATCGCTGGTGAGATCGCTTTGTAATGGAGAGGAAAAGGCCTGCCGCTGTGCCTAGAGAATGTTACCCAGGTTTTCTGCATTTTGGATTTGGATTTGAACTATAGGCTTTTTTTCAGTCTTATATTTTTTATATTCTGTGTTTTTCACCTGATCTTTCCTGTTTTAGACTGTGTGGGGGGGAGGGGGATTTGGGCTTCAATGTGCCTGTTCCGTTTTTGTTTGTTTTTTGGGTTGATGGTCATGCTGCCATTCTTTTCTTGGTTTTGCGGCTGTCCGGAGAAGAATTTCAGAGTTGTATATTCTGATAATAATTGAACTTTTGATGAACCTCTCAACCTGTTACCCCCTAATGGCAGATTTAATGTTAATTTAATGCCCCTTTTCTCTGCTTTTTCTGACTATATGAAATAACTCCTATTTAGTCATGAAAAGTAGATTGTTGGCTGTAAAGAGCTTTGAGGTGTCCTGAGCGTTTTAAAAGCTGCTGTATCGACGCATCATACCTAAAAAAATGTCAATATCAATATCATAACATCGGGCTATTACAATCCTTTCGAAAATGCCATTCAATTCCTACTGCCTTGGCTCTTCAGCATTGGAGATATGTTAGGAGTTTGAACAAATAGACTTCAGCGTAATGAAAGAAAGCAAAATCCATTATTCCATCCTCATTTAAAGGCACTGGCCCAATGATTGTAAGATGCTCTGTAACGTGGTAGAAGTTGAACTGAAATGGAAGTTGGACAGCAGTTATAATGACGTAAAATGTAAATGCAAAATGCTGCAAGTACTGAGCAGACCTGGCTGCATCTACAGAAAGAGAAACAAACACTAAAATCATCATGTCTCACATACATTTTAAGAAAGAAAGGGGATGGCAACTTCCTTTATTTAACAAAATGTAAATAAAGAAAATGTAAACCAGGTTATGACAGGCCAGTGAGCCAGGAAATTACTGAGAAAATCCCAAGGATTGGAATCAGGGATAGTCAGCATAGCTTTTCACTGCCTCTCTAATTTGATTACATTTTTTGAGGAGGTAACTAAGAAGATTGATGAAGGAAGTGGGGTAGATGTTGTCCATAAGAATTTAATTGTCAATAAGAACTGGCTTTTGAGGTAGAAAGCAAAGGGTACTTTATCCTTTGCTTTAGGATATATACAGTAAATGGCAGGGCACTAACAAATGTTAATGAACAGACAGATGTTGGGCTTCAAATCCAACATTTCCACTAGTTGTGAAGTTCTAAGCTCAAACCAAGATCTTAAGCCCTATCCGATATTGATAGCTTTGGGTACCCTCACTAAAGTGAGCATATGCCATAGCTATCTACTCTTCAAAGACAAGATCACTTTCCTGTTTATCCTCCAGGGTGAATTTATCTGCCAGTACCCACTATTTGAGCAGCTAATAATTTAAACTCATTTTATTTATTTTTAGTGATACATGTTTAAATCCGGGTAGAATTCTTCAAACACATTCTAATCCTCACTGGGGTTTTCTATCTTATAAAAATTTCCAAATTACAAGCAATTTCAAAACACAAAGGATTTTCAAAATACAGGCACAATTCCTATAAGCTAAAAATGCATACCTATGAATTGCAGATGAACAATCAACCCTTGCAGAAATCAAAGCTAGAGGAATAGATTCTAGTTCACTGTGTCTTTCTGTCATTTTTCTTGATGTTCCTTGACCATTCCTAATGAGCGCACTACTCTCTTACATTTATACTTTTTTTTGCTGCGATAGTTTTTCAGACACCTTTTCGTAAAGGTGTTCTAAATGTTTCAGGAGACAGAATTCCCAGTAGCCACAACTAAAGCTGTGAACACTAACACTCTGAGTACACAAATCTTCCAACTATTGATAAATCAGCTATTTGATATGCTAAATGACAGCATTAATCAATAAGCTTCCTTGAACAAAATAACTTAGCTAGTGTTGTCTGGTTTAATGTCAGCCCAATTAACACAACCCCATTGTCTTACCTTACATCTCTTAGCAATCAGTGTCATGCTGTGGGCCATCAGTCTCTATAGACAGAGCTGTTTGTTTTCAAAGCTGTCCTTTTTATTGCTTTCTATTTACATTAAGAACTGAAGACTGGCTCCCTTTTACAAAAAGGAGCTGAACAAAAAATATTGGTTGAATGTTTAACTTACTCACAAATAACTCTTTGATCTCTAGAAGTATTTGCTATGTTAGAAAGTTGAATTTGGCAGATTCAGAATCAGAATCAGGTTTACTATGTCTGGCATATGTTGTGATTTATTTTGCTTCATGGCAGTAGTACAATGCTATACATAATTTTAAAAATGATAAATTACAATAAGAAATACATGTACAGGTTGAACAACCCTTATTCGAAAGGCTTGGGCCAGAAGTGTTTCAGACTTACTGTATATTCCCAAACCAAAAGGAGGTACGTTGTCTGCTGAAGGCTAGATCTGTGGTATTTTTTTTACACTTTATTTGGTCTTGTTTTAAAATTCAACCTTTTTGGATAAATGTAAGAGTTTTATTGGAACAAGTTATTGGAACACAACTTCCACATAACCCAATATTATTTTTACCAGGTGATATTGAAGGGATAAAACCGAAACCTAAATTGAACAAATATCAGAAAGAATTCATAAAAATTGCATTGGCAGTAGCCAAAAAGACTATCGCAGTTACTTGGAAATTGGATTCATACTTAAGTATGGATCGTTGGAATAATGAAACTTTTAGCTGCATTCCACTTGAAAAAATTACTTATAATTTAAGAAATAAATATGACATAATTCTGAAAATTTGGCGCCCTTACTTACAAAAGATAGGATTAAATATATAGGTGCTCCGAAGATAAAGTTATTAATCATCTGGGGAAAGAAATAAATATATATATTAAAGCTATTTTGAATTCCATGGAGCATGTGGGGATCTTCCGATATCCAGGCATTCTTTCTTTCTTCTTTCTTTCTTTCTTTTTTTTCAGACAGTGATGTTAAGGGGGAAGGGTTAAGGGGAGGGGGGAGGGCTGATATCACATCATTATTCTATTATTCTATTCATTCTATGTAATTATCTAAAAAATTGAATTAAAAAAAAGACTTACTGTACATTCCCAAACCAAAAGGAGGTACCTTGTCTGCTGAAAGCTAGATTTGTGGCATTCAAGTCTGGCAACCCAGGCCTGTACCAGAAGACCAGGTATAATTTGCAGAGGGCTATTTCAAGGGCGAAGAGACAATTTCGAATGAGGTTGGAGGTGATATCAGATGCACGGTAATTCTGGCAGGGTCTGCAAGACATTACTTCCTACAAAGTGAAACCCAATAGTATGAATGGCAGTGATGTTTCACTACCAGATGAACTCAATAACTTTTATGCCCACTTTGAAAGAGAGAACACAACTACAGCTGTGAAGATCCCTGCTGCACCTGATGAGTCTGTGATCTTCAGCTCAGAAGCTGATGTTAGACGGTCTTTAAAGAGAGTGAACCCTCGCAAGGCAGAAAGTCCCGATGGAGTACCTGGTAAGGCTCTGAAAATCTGTGCCAACCAACTAGCGGGGGTATTCAAGGACATTTTCAACTTCTCACTGCTATGGGCAGAAGTTCCCACTTGCTTCAAAAAGGCAACAATTATACCAGTGCCTAAGAAGAATAATGTGGGCTACCTGAATGACTATCACCTGGTAACACTCACATCGACAGTGATGAAGTGCTTTGAGAGGTTGGTCATGACTAGGCTGAACTCCTGCCTCAGCAAGGACCTGGACCCGTTGCAATTTGCCTATCGTCACAATAGTTCATTGAACCATCAGAAAGGTAAGCTATTGATACCTCGGCCACCCAGTGGTTGTTTAGCTTCGTCATCATTCTCGACTCTGAACTTATGTGCTCCTGGTAAGCAGTCTTTTGTCCTACACTTGTTCATCACATGCTGATACAGCCATTCAGCATGTTAGATTTTCATCAGCAACGATCTTGGCAAACTCATCAATGAATCTCTCTGTAGCTTCATGATCAGCAAAAACTTTATCACCACAAATCTTAAAAAAAATTAATGCTGTGTTTTTTCTTAAATTTCTAGAACAAGCCAGCTGAATATTCACAATACCTTCAATTTTCAGTTTGTCATGATAGCTCTTTGCTTGTTTTATGAGCAGCACTATTAAGTGGCATACGTTTTCACTCTGACACTGACAAACCCATTCATGCAATACACGATCAAGATCTTCATTTTTTGCTTTATGTAGTGTTTTTCTATTTTTCATTAACTTTTGTTCATTACATATATAGGGTCACTTCTCAGAACTATCTATGGTGCACAGCGATCTGCATATTGCCTGGGAACCTTCTCAACGCCTGGTGGAGCTTTCAGTTTCTGATATCATAACAGTGCTCAGAACATTTTCAGATTTCAGTGTTTTTCAGATTTTGGAATTTCAGATAGAGGGTGCTCAACCTGTATATACGTATATACATATATTTAAATAAGTAATACAAAAAGTGAGCAAAAAGAAAAGAAAATAATTATTGACACAGTGTACATGGATTCATTGCTCATTCAGAAATCTAATGGCAGAGAGGATTTAACTATTTCTAAAACTTTGAATTTGTGTCTTCCAACTCCTGTATCTCATCCTTTTTAGAAGCAATGAGAAAAGGGCATGTCCTGGGTGATGGTTATCCTTAATAATGGCTGCTGCCTTTTTGAGGCATTGCCTTTTGAACTTGATCTCAACACTGGGAATGCTACTGTCCATGTTGGAGCTGGCTGAGTTTACAACTTCCTGTAGCTTTTTCCAATCCTGTGCAGTGCGCCCCACTTCCATACCAGGTGGTGATGCAACCAGTTAGATTGCTCTGCACAATACATCTGTAGAAATTTGCGCATCATTGGTGACATAAGTCTCCTCAAACTCCTAGTGAAATAAAAACAAGAGAAAGTCTACAGATGCTGGAAATCCAAGCAACACACACAAAATGCTGGAGAAACTCAGCAGGCCAGGCAGCATCTATAGGAAAGTAAACAGCTGAAGTTTCAGGCCGAGACCATTCATCAGGACAGATGAACTATAGCCGCTATTGAGCCTTCTTTGCAATTACATCAATATGTTGGGTTCAGGATAAACCTTCAGGTATGAGAACTTGAAACTACTCACACTTTCCATTGCTGATCCCTCGATGAGGACTGGTGTGCATTCCTTCGACTTCCCCTCCCTGAAGTCTACAATCAATTCCTTGGTCTTACTGATGTTGAGTACAAGGTTGTTGTTTTGGCACCACTCAACCAGCTCATCTATCTCACTCCTGTATGCCTCCTCATCACCATCTGAAATTTTGCCAATAATAGTTGTGTCATCAGCAAACTAATAGATGGTTTTTGAGCAGTGCCTAGCCGTATAGTAGTGGGAGGGTAGAACAATTGGCTTGAGGTGTCATTCATGACATTAGGTTTCATCTTGTAGGAAGTAATGGCCTGCAAACCCTGCCAGAGCTGATGTGCATCTGATTCCATCTCTAACTTCTGTTATGCCTGTGCCCAACTCTGAGGGGCCGAGGGGTGCAGAGTAGCCCCCTCCTTTTTGAGAATCGCAAGATCGCTATTAATTCAGGTCAGGAGACCCAGGAAATGAGAGAGAGACGTTTGGAATGTCTTGGCCCCTCGGCGATACAAAGCTACGGGAAACGGCCATTGTCTCTTGGAGACAGAATTGTGTATTGAGTACTGTGCTTCGTGGAGGCCCTCAGGCAATGTGGGCTGGTTGGAGGATGGCATCATTCCACCCTGATTGACATCTGAGACCTCGTGAGTGGGGATAAAAGAGGGTCTGTGGGAACAGCCCCTCAGACACACCAGGAGAAACGTATGAGACCGGTGGGGACTTGTGTGTGTGTGTCCATCCTTGCCTGGATGACAGGTCCTCCACAGAACGGCCTCGCTAAAGGATGAATACGGATCAAGATCGGATCAAGGAAAGCCGGCAAGTTTCTTTTCTCAAAATCTCTCTCTCTCCAACAATTGCAAACCCAGCGGTCCCCAAAGGCTGAAGCCTGCATGAACTGAGTGACTTTTATATTTCCATCGGACAATACATTATCCCCTAGACAATGATAGAGCTTATTTCTTATTAATTATTATTATACCCACGCTTTTAGATTTAGTATTGACGACGTATATTATCTGTATGTTTGCATTGATATTATTTTTGTGTCTTTTTATTAATAAATACTGTTAAAAATAGTATCATCAGACTTCAACGGACCTCTCCATCTTTGCTGGTAAGTGACCCAGTTACGGGGTTCGTAACAAAGTGGGGGCTCGTCCGGGATTTGATACCAAATTGGAGGGCCAGTGAATCGGGCTTAAGTCCAAACGTGGTCTGGTTGCTCGGGTAGCCAGACGGGAAACCAGCAAAGATGGACGTGGATGAATTTATAGAAAACCCGACTCTGGAGGCGCTAGAGGTGGCCACAAAGTCGGACTTGATAAATATTGCGAAAGGACTAAACCTCGCAGAGGTGAGGTTGTCGATAAAAAAGCGGGAGGTGCGGAGGGCCATAACTCAGTACTATATTGTGAAGAATGTGTTTTCAGCTGAGATATTGGAAAATATCCCTGAAAAGGCACCAGCTAGTGGGACGGCTCAGTTAGAGTTGGAGAAATTAAGGTTGGGAGCATGAAATTAGGTTAAAAGAGCTGGAAGCAGAGGAAAGGGAGAAGGAGAAACAGAGACAGCATGAGCTGGATATGGAGAAGTTAAGGCAAGAGCGAAGAGCTCAAGGGTCAGACCAAGAGGAGCGGTTTTATGTTAGTAGGGAGTTTAGGTTAGTACCTCCGTTCGAGGAGACGGATGTTGATAGTTATTTCTTGCATTTTGAAAAGGTGGCAGTGAATCAGAAGTGGCCCAGAGATCAGTGGGTGGCGTTGTTACAAAGTGTGTTAAAAGGGAAGGCAAAACAGGTATATGTGGCGTTGTCCATGGAGGAGTCTGAGAATTATGAGAAAGTAAAGGAGGCCATTCTTCGGACCTACGAATTGGTACCGGAGGTCTATAGACAAAAGTTCAGAAATTTAAAGAAAGGGTGGAATCTGATGTATACAGAGTTTGCCTATGAGAAGGGTGTGCTCTTGGATCGCTGGTGTGCAGCAGAAATGGTGGAAGAGGATTTTTGGCATCTCAGGGAGCTAATTCTGATTGAGGAATTTAAAGGTTGTGTTTCGGATGATAACCGGATGTATTTCAATGAGAAGCCGAATAAGTCCATATCCGAATTTGCTAGGTTCGCAGATGAATATGCCCTAACCCACAAGACAAAGTTTTCCTCAAATAAAAGTTACCAGAGAGACCGTGGGAATGGTAGAGAAAGCCCACCGGCTGAGGCAGAGATCCCGCTGGGAGCTTGGGGTAAAATTAAGGAGGAGGAGAGGTCCTGGCTTGACCTGTTTTAATTGTGGAAAGGTGGGTCATATTGCATCTAAGTGCCTTGCTCCAAGGAAGGAGACAGGAAAATGGAAAGCAGCAGTCCCTATAGGATGTGCTGTGGTGATCGGTAAATCGATGAGAGAGCCCCAGGTAGACAGAGTACGAGAAGGGTCTGAGAAATGTATTTCAGAAGGAACTGTGTCTGTGAGAGAGGAAGACACACCAGTTCCAGTGCGGATCTGGAGAGACACGGGAGCTGAACTGTCATTGATTAGCAGTAAGGTACTGGATTTTGGTCGCAAGACTAGAATGGTAGCTTTGAGATGCATAGGAAAAGGGACAGAAGTGGTGCCCTTGCATAGGATCATTATAAATTGTGAGCTGGTATCTGGACCAGTTGAAATAGGGGTGCGATCAGAATTCCCGAGAACTGACGTGGACGTCCTTCTTGGTAACGATTTAGCTGGTGGTCAGGTTTGGTCAGCAATGAAGCTGACGAGCCAGCCTGTAAGTGTTGAGGTCCCGCCCCTAGATACCAAGATCTATCCCGCATGCGCGACCACTCGCAGCATGTCGAGAAAGGCAGCTGAGAACGAGACCACTTTAAATCAGGCCGGTATCGATTTGGCCGAGACATTTTTACTGACCCTGTACCAAGAGGGTTTAGAGGGTGATAAAATGGAGAATAGGAAAGTGAAAGAGAGTAAGGGAGAGGAGGTAGACCTGCCCTTAGCGAGGAGGAAATTTTTAGAGGCACGGAGTAAAGATGAGAAACAGATAAGGCTGTTAAAAGGTCCAGGGTTGGACATGGATGATCTCTCTGGTTTGGCAGAACTGTTTGAAGAAGTTGAAAATTCTAAAGGTGTTCCCGATAATGAAATGAGGGCAGTCCTAGATGAAAAGGATGCCATTACCTTGAAGAAGTCTGCTGGGTTGGCAGATGAGGTTGTTACAGCCCGCGGGGTTGAGTTTACTCCGGAAGTGAGTTGCCCAGAGAGTAACTGGGAGGATCAGGGGAATTTAGAATTTGAAAAGGGTACGGGTATTGAAAGCCTGGAAGAGGCAAATGTCCCGCTTGAGTGTGTTCAAGATGTGGATGCACGTGGTACTGAACCTAGTAATGGAGCTCAGAAAAAGTCTGAGGTATTTGATTCAGTTGAAAAGGAATGCAGTCCTTGTGGGTCAGATGGACTTGGTTCAGTGAAGAAAGGGTTAACCTTGGTAATAGTGGGAAGTGAGAAATCCCAGTTGTTTGTGTTCGAAGGTGTTTTAAAAGTTAGTGAAGAGATAAAAGGTGGTGAGGTGAATATTATTATTGAAGGAAAAGGGAAAAGTGTAGTTCCTAAATTGAATGAAGAAAATTTAAAGTCTGGATTGATGTCAGAAGCAGCAACCAGGCTGCAGAGACAATGGCTTGGTAACACAGTGCCTGTGAATCAATTACAGGTTGATTTGGAATGTAAAGGTGCCCCACACGCTATTGTTATTCAAGAGAGTGCTGTGAAGAGGCAGAATTCGAAATGCTGTTTGGACCAAGAGATTAAACTGAAAACTAATAACATGAAGGGTCCTGAAGATAAAACCAACAACTTGCTTAAAATTAAAGAATTGTGTGGAAATTCAGAAAATGGTCTAAGTTTGGAACACATTGTTGATAAAATAACTCCTATGAAAGGAGCAGGCGAAAGCCTATTCCACACTGGTGCACAAGCTTAACTGGAAACGGGGCGAGGGTTGACGGGATGCCATTTTAAATAACAGGATCCGGTTTTAAGGGATTTCGACAAAGCATGTGAATAATAAAGACAACCCCATGGAAGATTGACTGTTAAGTTTGAAAGTAACATAAAGATTAGTATTTGCATGAACTTTTGTAGTATACACGTAAGCTAAGATCACAACTCTTTAGTTTTTGTTTGCTGAAGAAAAGGAATAAAAATAGGTAGTTATTAAATTGGAGTCTGATGCTACAAGAATTTATTAAGGTACAAGATGTTAAGATATTAAAGGAAGTGACAATGTAATCATTAGCTGTCTAGATGCGGAATTGAATGTATAACTGTATTACTCTGTAGAAAAAAAAAACTTTTGTATTGTGTTGGATTCTAAAATCCTGTAAGACTCTGTATTACTTCATTTTTACCGATGGTAAAAACGCTTTGAAGAAAGGGGGTGTTACGCCTGTGCCCAACTCTGAGGGGCCGAGGGGTGCAGAGTAGCCCCCTCCTTTTTGAGAATTGCAAGATCGCTATTAATTCAGGTCAGGAGACCCAGGAAATGAGAGAGAGACGTTTGGAATGTCTTGGCCCCTCGGTGATACAAAGCTACGGGAAACGGCCATTGTCTCTTGGAGACAGAATTGTGTATTGAGTACTGTGCTTTGTGGAGGCCCTCAGGCAACGTGGGCTGGTTGGGGGATGGCATCATTCCACCCTGATTGACATCTGAGACCTCGTGAGTAAGGATAAAAGAGGGTCTGTGGGAACAGCCCCTCAGACACACCAGGAGAAACGTATGAGACCGGTGGGGACTTGTGTGTGTGTGTCCATCCTTGCCTGGATGACAAGTCCTCCACGGAACGGCCTCGCTAAAGGACGAATACGGATCAAGATCAGATCAAGGAAAGCCGGCAAGTTTCTTTTCTCAAAATCTCTCTCTCTCCAACAATTGCAAACCCAGCAGTCCCCAAAGGCTGAAGCCTGCATGAACTGAGTGACTTTTGTATTTCCATCGGACAATACATTATCCCCTAGACAACGATAGAGCTTATTTCTCATTGATTATTATTATACCCGCACTTTCAGATTTAGTATTGATGACGTATATTATCTGTATGTTTGCATTGATATTATTTTTGTGTCTTTTTACTAATAAATACTGTTAAAAATAGTATCATCAGACTTCAGTGGACCTCTCCATCTTTGCTGGTAAGTGACCCAGTTACGGGGTTTATAACACTTCAATCCAAGTTATTTTGTTGCTCTCAAAATAGCCTTCTATTGGTTGTCCCTGGACATTTTGTACAGTTCTGGGCCTCTGGTCTTGAATGCCACAGATCTAACCCTCAGCAGACTACAAATCTCCTGGTTCATTCATGGCTTTTGGTTTGGGTATGTCCAGTCTGTTCTTGAAGGCGCACACTCAACTACACAGGTCTTGATGAAGTCAATGGCAACTGTGGTGAATTCATTCAGATCGAAGATGAGTCCTGAATATTGTCCAGCAGTGCTGTAAGTGCTCCCCTGCCTCCCTTGACCATTCCTTCTTAGTCCTCACTACTAGTGCTGTGATTTTAGTCTCTGCCCAGACACTGGGAGTAGAAGTACAGCCAGGTGATTGGACTTTTCAAAGTGCAGGTGTGGGATGGCACGGTGATGCACCATCAATAACTCTCAGAGACGTGAGGCGAGATATAGGCTTTTATTGGCTGGAAGAAAGAACAAGCAGCAATTGACCACCACACTGCATCCTGGAGACTGAGGCCGGGGTGGTGTCTCCAATCGCCTTTATACCAGGGTCCGTGGGAGGAGCCACTGTCAGTGGGAGGAGCCACAGGAGCAGTCAGCAGGGGGGGGGGGGCGTGTCCAGACAGGTAGATGTAGTTCACCACACACGGTAAGCATTCTTGATGGTGGTATAACAGTGGTCAAGTGTGTTGGCTCCTCTGGTTCCACAGGTGATATATTGGTGTTAGATTTCAGAGACTTCTTCAAGCTGGCCTGGTTGAAATCCCCCACAATGATCAGGAAGGCATCAGGGTGTTTTGTTTTGTGACTGCTGCTCACAGTGCTCAGCTCTTCCAGTGCTTTCCTGATGTTGGCTGGAGTGTAATCTGCACAATGACCAGGACAACCCTCGGCAGATAAAATGAATGACACGACATCTAAATGCTCCAGGTTGGGTGATCAGGACTGAGCACAGCTGTCCACCATGATGAGTTAATCATGAAGCATAGACCCCCACTCTACCTTTAAAACACTCAACTGACCTGTCTTTGTAGAGAATGGTGAAGCCATAGGATTGTAGTTCTGGGTCCAAAATGGTGGGGGTGAGCCAATAAAACTAAGTACACAGCAGTCCCTGGTGTCCCTCTGCTCCTAAAATTTTGTTCTGAGGTCTTCAATTTTATTTTCTAGAGACTGTAGATTTGCCAGCAGGATTGTTGGGAGTCTGTTTTCTTAAAGGGGACCTGCACTTGTGACCTGAGTCTGCTGTCTAGGGTCCATCAATTTTAGGTTTTAGATTTTTTAAAACACCTCAAAAGAATGTTGTCTACTGAAACACTCATGGTTGTGACTGTGGATTGTTTTGTTTATAAAGATCAGAAAGTTAGAGCCCTGGTGTATGCATTGAAGGAGCCTCTCCTTTGTGTAAGATTTGTAGAGGCCTTCATCCACATGCAGCCCAGAATCATTTTGAACCGGCAGCATTTTTGAGGCAGCCAAATGTTAGAATCTCATTTTTAAATTGCCAGGGGCTTGTTGGTTAGACAAGCCTTCACAAGACAGTATCTGGTAATTCTCCACAAAGTTTTTCTTTTGGGATACTGCTTGGAATTGGTTGACTTTTCCCAGAATTCTAGAGTGATTAATCAAATGTTCACTTGATTACTCTGTTAAAAGCACACAAGATGTACAACCCATGTTTCTTCCATGAGTTCCAGTTACATGTACGTATATAGTCATTTCCTTATAAAGAACCGTTTATTTTAAAAATGAGGCACTGCTTTGTATGCAGTATCTCCAGAATTTGTCATTCTTCTGTTGCTTAACACTTTGTTTAGAGATTTAGGAACTTGAACAGACCTAAAAGGTTTGAGAAAAATCAAAGAAGGCTCACTTCGCAGCATATCTACACTAATGCAAGATTAATAAGTATAATGTAACATCACTTTTCTTTAGAAGCAGTGACAATTTGTGACATTAGGAATATATTAATCATATAAATGGCAAATGAGAATGATTTCTAATTCATGACATTGCTGACCAAGATCAGCCAAATGAAAAAAACTGCCCTGAAAATTAAACAGATACTTATCAGACCAAATAACAATACATGATTCATTGGAAGATTCAAATGGTGTTAATAGAATTCTCTCCAGGTAGCAAAGAACTTATTGGTATGCAAAAATTCCTGTCATGGAAGGTACAGTGTAGTGCATTTAATATTTCAGTAATATTGTAAATATATTGTTTGATTAAACATTCTTGCTTGTTTACCTTATTCATTATGGGTTATATATAAATGTATGTGAATGGCATATGTCATTACGCCACCAGGTCATATGTACATGCCTCACTGAAAAAAAAGTATGTAAAAAAGTAACTCCCATGTTTTTCTTTCAATTAGTTTTTGGAGTTACAAAAAATAATATACAGTAAACCCTTAACTTGTGTGGGAGAATACAGCTGCTGTGGATAATGAGAAGTCCGAAGCTATTCATTTCCACTTTGTAAGGATGCCCTAAGTCAAAAAGAGCATACTTTGACATACTAAGTGGAAGAGTGCAGGTTCTTGAGAGTTTTTTCTTATTTCAATTTTCTAGTTTATTTGGTAGACTTCTTCCTATTGACCCGTCCAAGAAGACTGCTATACGACACAGTCTGTGTTTCAAAGGCAATCACCAAACGTGTTCTCCTCCTTTCCTGTAATGAACTGAACCTCACTAAAGAAAAGTAAAAAGGTAAGTAACAATGATTTAAATTAAGCAAAATGCATCATTGTAGTGAAGGTTAATTAAATTAGGTTTGCTAACAAGGGGAAAACTCTATAAAAAATACTTTGCAGCTGATCACAACTTAGACCAGCACAACTTTTATTCGGGCACAATCCATGGTATCAATAATACCAAGGGAGCAACATCATGAACAGCTGGATGTTGAAGGAGCTGTACAAATCTTTGCTTGTCCTGACCTCTAACACCAGTTAAGGAACTATCATTAAATAACTTCTTTACTGCTTGTTACGTGCTGGCATTTAGGCAGCAAAGAAGGCCCTCCATCATTGCCTGAGTGGGTCAGTGTTAGAGTGGGGAGGTCAGGTTTTGGCTCATAGAGGCTTCGATGAGGATAGGCAGAGGCTGTAGATAGAATTTTTAGTTTAATTTTTCTTTCTTTCTTGCACAGTTAGGGTGCCAGCCAGGAATGTGGACTGTTCCTTTTGCGGGATGTGGGAAGGCAGGGAGTCCAGTGTCCCTGACGGCTACAACTGCAAGAAGTACACCCAGCTGCAGATTCTTATAGACCGCGTTAAGGAAATTGTGCTGGAACTGAATGAACTCTGGATCATTTGGCAGGCTGAAGGATTGATCGACAGAACATACAGGAAGGTAATTACACACAAGATGCAGGTCACAGTAACTGGGTGACCATCGGGAGTGTAAAGTAGATAGGCAGCCAATGCCTATCCACCTTAGGGCAGGGATAAAATTGCTCATCTTGAAGATCAGAGTTGTCACTTGTGCATGTAGCCAAAAGAAATGGGGGAGATCTGACATGGATTTTTTGCATCTGTATTTACTTGAGAGACAGACACAGAGTTTACAGAAGTGAGGCAAAACATCAGTGAGGTCATGGACTGCACAGATTATAGTAAAGGAGGTTTTTGCTATCTTGAGGCAAATTATGGTATATAAATCCCCAGGGCCTGACAAGGTCCAATCCCTCAGACCTTGTGGGACACTAATGCAGAAATTGCAGGGTCCCTAGCAATGGCTGAGGTGCTGGAATATTGGAGGATAGCTAATGTTGTTCCATTGTTTAAGAAAGGCTTTAAGAATAAACTGGGAAGTTATAAGCTGGTGAACCTGACATCAGTAGTACAAAGGTTACTGAAAGGTATTCTAAGGGAATGTATGTAGAAGTATTTGGATAGACAGGGACTGATTAGGGACGGTCAACATGGCTTTGTGCTTGGTAGGTTGAGTCTAACCAAATTTATAGAATTTTTTTGTGTAAGTTACTCGGGAAGTTGATGAAGTCAAGGTAGTGGATGTTGTCTATGTGAACTTTGACAAGGTCCCACATGTGAGGTTGGCTGTGAAGGCATTCAGGATGGGGTAGTAAATTGGATTGGACATTGGCTTTGTGAAGGAAGCTAGAGGATGATAGTAGATGGTTGCCTCTCTGACTGGAGGCCTTTAACGAGTGTGTTGCAGGGATTAGTGCTGGGTCTGTTGTTGTTTGTTATTTATAGCAAAGATCTGGAAGATAATGTGGTTAACTGGATCAGCAAATTTAGTGAACAGTGAGGAAGGTTGTCAAAACTTGCAGTGGGATCTGGATCAGCTGGGGAAATGGGCTGAAAATTGGCAGATGGAATTTGATGCAGACAAGTGTGAGGTATTACTCTTTGGAAGGACATGCTAGGGTAGGATTTACACAGTGAGTAGTAGGTCATTGAGGAGTGTGGTAGAACAGAGGGATCTGGGAACACAGATCCATAATTCCTTGGAAGTGGCATCACAAGTAGTTAGGGTCATAAAAAGAGCTTTTGGCACATTGGCCTTCACGAATCAAAGTATTGATTACAAGAGTTGAGATGTTATGTTGAAGTATAATACATTGATAAGGCCTAATTTGGAATATTGTGTGCAGTTTCGGAAAGGTATCAATAAGATTGAAAGTTTGAAGGTAGAATTTGCAAGGATGTGGCCAGGACTTGAGGACCTGAATTATGGAGAATGGTTGAATAGGTTATGACTTTATTCTCTGGAGCATTAGGAGAATGATGGGAAATTTGATAGAGGTATGCAAAATTGTGAAGGGCAGGTATAGATAGGGTAAATGCCAGCAGTCACTTGTTGCACGTAAAAATGGGATTTAAAAAAATTAAGCCGTACTGCATGCGTTGTACGTTTTGTATGGACTGGAGGAGCACCTCAATCTTGTCTTCAGCAATGACAATAAAGTTTTATTCTATCCTTTTCTTTGTTGTGAGTTTAAGATTCTGGTATTCAAAGATTTCTTTCTTCAGGTAGCCAAAGTCTGTGCAAACACACTGAAGGAGATGGCAAATTTCATCAATAAATTCTGCCTTGACCACAGTCTTTTATATAATCATGACCGAATGCTTACAAGTCAAAGCAGTAAACAATTTGGGAAGTTCTTGACCGCTGAATATTTTTCCTGGATAGACTTAACATATAACACGGAACACAATGTTGTCCTGACCTTTTAACCTACTCCACAATCAATCAAACCTTTCCCTCCTACCTAGCCCATAACCCTCATTTTTACTTTCATCCACGTGTCTATCTAAGAATGCCTTAATTGTTCCTATTTTATCAGCTTCCATTGCCACCCCAGCAGTGTCTACCAACATCCAGACACTTATCAATCGGTGTAAAAAAAAATCTACGTCTGACATCGGAGTTGCATGGTTGTGTAGAGTTTAGCACAATGCTTTACAGCACAGGTGACCCGGGTCGAATTCCTGCTGCTGCCTGTAAGGAGTTTGTACGTTCTCCTCATGACTGCGTGAGTTTCCTCTGCGTGCTCAGGTTTCCTCCCACAGTCCAATTATAGGTATTGTGAATTGTTCCATGATTAGGCTAGGATTAATGGTGGGATTGCTGGGCGGCATAGCTCAATGGGCCAAAAGGGCCTATTCTGCACGGTATCTCAATAAATAAATAAATAAATAAAAGAAATCTCCCCTAGACTTTCCTCCACTTAAAAGGTTGTCCTCTGATATTTGTCATTGCTACTCTGAAAAAAAGAGGTGCTGGCTATCCACTCTGTCTACTTATAATCTTATCACACCACTGCATCTCTCCACCCAGACATAGTACTTTGGTCCATGGCCACCAACACAGTCCTCATTGAGTTAACCATCCCATGGGAGGAAAGAGTGGAGGCTGCCCACGAGCCCAAGAGGCTGAAGTACTCAGACCTGGCAGCTGAGTGTAAGGAAGCTGGCTGGAGGACTGTCATCTGCCCTGTGAAAGTAGTATGCTGGGGCTTTGTCGGCACATCGATGACAAGGTTACTCTGGGATATGACAGTGAAGAGGCAGAAAAGGGCTGAGGAGAAAAGACAGAAATTGGGGGCTGACTAACACCATCCCTGTCACTGCTCCACAATCAGGAAATGTACAAGGGCTAAGGGAGTGAAGCATCAATGAATGGTGGCCCCTGGCTGAAGGGTCTGCCGATGACCTAAGGCTACTGTTGGGGGTGCAGCAGGCAGCAATGCCAAGCAGGAAACATTTTCCTCTACATCTCATCATCTATCAAGTCGCCCCTTAAATGGATGCAAATGCCTCCTAACCAACTGATTACCTAATGAAAAAGAAGCAAATAAAACTTCTCATAATTAGAAGTATAGTGTTTTTATAAGTCTCTTTATATTCATTTTCTTATTTAATATAACCCCCAGCAACCCATTTTACATGAATGAGTTTATGACTGTTCTGGTATTGAATTCAGAAGATTGAATGAATGAGAAAATAAAGTACATAATTGTAGATCATAAGTCAGTTAACATCTGTGAAACTGCAAGTGCCTCTGGCAGTACTTGATAAGTATACTGTTGTCTAAATAGCAAAAAGTTCAGTGGTAGTCCCTAACAATTCACGGTGCGAGGCATTTAATGACTCGATGAAAATCCATTATCTATACTTTAGAATTATAAGCTTGTAGAGTACATTTTTCATCTGTGGAAAAGAAGCATAGGACTTTAAAGCATATTGGTAAATGTTGAACTAACAAAATAACTTTATAAACACATTGAAATACTTCAGATGCTGGAAATCCAAAGCAACATACACAAAAGTGCTGGAGGAACTCAGGAGGTCAGGAAGCATCCATGGAAATGAACAAACAGTCGATGTTTTGGGCTCAGACCTTTCTTCGTCAGAAGAAGAACTTTATAAGACATTTTGATATATCACAGGAATTCAGGATTGCTTGTCCAATTATAACTTCCAAGCTCCAATAAATTTCTAAAAATTAAAAATAAACTGTGGATACCCATAAATACACTACAGAAAGAGAAAATGCTAGGAACACTCAGGAGGTCAGCTGCATTGGTGGGAAAGCAAACAGAGTAGATGTTTCAAGTCCATCAGAAATGAAAGGGTGACAGAAGAAGCTTGTAAATGGTAGGAGAAGTAGGATGGTAGGAGAAGGGACATCTCTGATAGGGCAAAGCCAGGGTAACCATGGAGATGAACTGTAAACATGTTTATTTGGTCTTTGAATGAATGGAAATAGTTAGAAAGTGAGACAATAGGCAAAATAATCTAGACAGCACAAACTACCGTTATTTTCAGAGTATCATAGAATATGGAGATGTTGTTTCTGAATCAATCAAAGCTACAGGAAGGAGGGAGTGTGCCTAAGTCAATGGCCATTGAACCATCCAAAGTCTGATGGAAATACCCCTTGAGCATGGAAAATGGAGGTGTAGGGGACTTATGGATGTGATTGTTTGCCCTCAAGCCAAACTGCTGGATGTGTGCCTGAAAACTAGGAGAAACCACTGACACCAATGTGTTTTTAATCATAACACTGAACCTTGGCCTGTGAATGATACCAATAAGAAGCTTTAATGTGGTAATATTCCTATTGATTCATAGGAGTAAAATTGAGGCACTAAGATATGCAGATGCATTTCCTAAGACATTTTAATACCTTCTCTTAGAACAAAGAGAAAAATATTTTGTATCATTTATCCTACAGCAAAATGCTGTGGATAACCATCTTGAAGCAAGATGATCTCAGCTCTGTGTTGTTTCATGTGAATTTAACTAGAACTCATATAGTGCATGTGAATCTGTGGTGGGAATAACAGATTTTTTACATGTGTTTCGCAAACAAACTATCTGTGGGAAAACATAGGATCTTATGTTGTGTTGTCAGAACATTAGGTAATTTTTGAGTGTAAACATAAATATATTCTTAATTGTTTGCACTTATTCTAATATCCATCCTGTACCTCAAGTTCTGTTTATCCTCACCTATCAGATTATAAGAGAAATAGCAGGCACACAATAACTTTCAGAAGACAGCTAAAAGTCATGTGATGATGTACATTGATGATATCCAGGTCTCTCCCAATTTCTCTGTACCCTATGATTCTTTCATATTATCAAAATGGCTGTCCAACAAAATGGAGGAGCCCTTATTTCCTGTAGACAAGTGTAGGGAAGACCACAGCCTACTGATATAATTTGACTGGGCACTACATTGGAGACTCTGTCAAGCTGAACCTAACTGTTTATCACTTTGAAAACCTGATGAATCTTGTCCTGAAATTTTACTTTTTATCATGAAGACTATCTCCTGATATTTCGTACTTCAGTCCATCTTCTGCTGAACTATTACTCCACATCTTTAAGACCTCCATTGTTGATTATACAAAATGTCCCAATCCACTAAGTTCCAAAAAGTACTGCCAAATCCCACATCCAAAACTTTGTTAGCTTTATTCTACCCACGCCAAGTTTCACTCACTACTCATCTCCATTCTTTTTTTTTAACCATCGTTGGTTTTCAGTTTTCTTTATCCTCATGCTTCTTGTCATGTCCTGAATTCTTTTGTGGACCCATTTTTCTCTTTTATTTTTAATCTTTACCAGTCCTTGAAATCATTATGAGTTATTGTTGTATGTGCTTTTGTCTTCTTGTCCTCCCTCACAGAGCCCCTCCAATGGCAATTTTGCCTGGGCTTGCTTCATCAAATGCAAAAAGTGAGCATATAAGTACAAACAACAATTAAAAAAGCAACACACACAAAATGCAGGAGGAACTCAGCAGGCCAGGCAGCATCTATGAAAAAGAGTACAGTTGACGTTTTGGGCCGAGACCCTTCAGCAGGACTGGAGAAAAAAAAAAGATGCGGAGTAGATTTGAAAGGTGAGGGGTGGTGAAAATTGTTCATTGGCCCATATTGCAAGGGAGCTTGAGCATTAAAGTAAGGAGGTCTTGCTGGGAGTATGTAGAACTTGGAAGATCTCATCTGAAGCTGAATGTTTTATCTTGGACCATGTATAAAAGAACAATAAAATTACTGAGGACTATTAATAGATTCATTATATTGATTTGTGGGATGACAGGTTCTTGTATGAAAAGAGAATGAATAAGATGGCCCTATACTCGTGAGAGTTCAGAAGAATCAGAGTTTATCCCATATTAAAGCTTCTGAAGAAGGACTGACAGGTGGTTTCCTGTTACCAGAGCATTTACAACTAGAGGGCTGGCAAATTAGATTGTGATGAGAAGAAATTGCTTGGGGTACTGAGGAGAATGAGATTGTAAATACTTGGAATTCTTTATCTCAAAGGGTCATGGATGTTCAATCACTGAACATATTTAAGAGATTAATAGTTTTTGGACACTAAGTGAATCAAGGGATATGGTGAATGAGAGGAAAGTGGATGAGACACAGTGAGAGCCATGATCGGAATGAATGCTAGAGAGCGCTTTCATTCAACAGCTTGCTTCATTTTCTGTGAACGACTACAAGAAAATGTATCTGAAGGTATGATAGAGTGACATATGCATACTTTACATACTTTGACAATAAAATGGCTTTGACTTGGATTCTGTGTATTTCGCTCACTTTTTTAAAATTGCCATTTGCTCGAATTGTTTTTTTCGTGTGTGTGTGTGTGTGTGTGGGTGTGTGCGTGTGCGTGTGCGTGTGCGTGTGCGTGTGTGTGTGTGTGTGTGTGTGTGTGTGTGTGTGGGTGTGTGTGTGTGTGGGGTGGGGGGTGGTGGTGTTGATGTCTTTTCGTTGAATAGGTCCCATAGTTCTGCTTTGTTTCATGGCTGTCTGTGGGGGAGACAAATCTCTGGGTTGTATACAGCATATGTACTTTGATAATAAATGTACTTTGAATCCTTTGACTTCAGCATCAGTTTCTCATATTCTAATGTAAGTATGATTGGATTCCCCCTCATTTACTTCACCGATATCTCTACCTTTCTTCTATTCCTTTAAAATAATCCTAGAAAACCATTTGATTAACTAGAAATTAGCTACTAATCTTTACTCCTCTGGCCTGATAGCTTTTATCCTTACACTTTGGTGGAGCCCTTGAGGCGCTTTTCTGTAAATGCAAATTGTTCTTGCATGCTTCAGAAATATATTGCTCCATTTCACAAATCCAACATGGCAAATAGTTCTGACATGAGATTTCACAGGGTAGTGGGCCATTTTGATTGGTGAACTAGGTGCGATTCACAATTTTCTTTCAACTATGAAGTTCACCAGTGGAGGATAAATGAGTCATTTATAGGAGAGAAACAATTTGAATGTTACAATTTGTAGTTAGCGATCAAACATTTATGAAATTAAAAACCTGTGCATAATTCATTGTAAATGTAAACTGTACCGTAGTAATTGCAAGATGAGTTAAAGAGTGATGCAACAGTTAGTGTTGTGGCTTCACAGCTCCAGGGCCCTGGGTCTGGTCCTGACCTGTTTTTCAGAAGTTAGCACTTTCTTCCTGTAACTGTGAGTTTCCCATTAAGTGCCCCAGTCTCTTTTCAAAATGTGAAGATTTGCTTGTTGGTAGGCTTCTGTAAATATAAAATACCCTGTAAATTACCCCTAGTGTATGTAAATAGGTGGTAGGAGGACTCAGATGGAACTGTTGGGTTTGTGAGATAAAGTAGATAAAGGGGTGGGGATTTAGAAGTAAAAGTTGTCAAAGACATGATTTGCTGATTGGCCTCTTTCTATGTTGCAAGGTGTATGAAAATTAACAATCTATTAATTTCTACCACATAATAGCCTTTGCCCAGCTCTGAGCAGAAGATTATTGAGGGCTATCAAGCGGACATATGCTTGAAAGGCTGGAAAGATGATCCATTGAAATCTAATATTGTACAGTTCAACTGATACTTCTCAAAAATTCTCCCGAGGAGAAAACTGAACCTGATATTCAGGCAGCAAATCTGTTTGTAACATAGTCCTGAATTTTAACTTTATAATTAGTGATTCTGATTGCTCTTGAATGCTCAGTTCATACCATGAAAACAGGGTTGCCTGTATCATGGCAATAGTCTTCAAATGAAGTTATTTCAATGCTTATCATTGGTAGAGCTCTGTAACAGAATCACTGTAGCATATACAATTGCAGCCAAGAACTGTTGGGCAGATAGTTCAGATAGTTGTTGCAGAAGCTGTCACGAATTCCTTTTAACAGAGGAAAAAGGAATTCTGATTACATGATTTTGTACGGAAATTATTGAATATGATACATCCCCATAGTGAAGGAATTATGTTGTTTATTTATTAGCAATGCTGTTTAGGTATTCTAAGGCATGGCTATTATTTCTCATGGTTTGTTAAAGGCGATTTTTGATAGAGTTAAAGATATGTATTTCTTTAAAGATATTTATGGGAAAATATGTAGATTTACTCAGGATAATAAGAATAATCTTGATATCATATGAAATCTGTCAAACGGAAGAAAATATACTTATAATTGTACACTTTTACTGTATATGAGTTCATTTAACATCGTTTTTGTACAAGCATAAGTTTGTAGCTCTAACCTGAGCTTCTTAAATTTGAAACAAAAAAAATAGGAGGTGCAGTACACAAAATACTGGAGGAATACAATGAGTCAGGCAGCATCTATGGAATGAAATGGATCGTTGAAGTTTCAGGTGGAGATCCTTCATCAGGAACAGTTGTTGTAATCTGGCACACTGCCTTTTATCCTGCAGCGGGCAAATGAGAGATCTCAGACAGTTCCTCTTATTTATGCCTGAACCAGGACCCCACTGAGAAGTGTCAGACCTTTGGTTCCTGCACTAAAACCAACCTCTTCATCCCTGAAGATTTCCCCCTTATAGCTTCCAATCTCATTGCTTCCCAATAGGACACTGTCCATTTCTACCCCCTATCCAAGATTCACAAACCAAACTGCCAATGTAATCCTACACCTGCTGTACTGAACTTGTAGCTTCATAACTCAACTCCATTTTGACCTCCTTGGTTCAGTCCCCTCCCACCTAGATCACCGCACTTTGCATGCTCTCCAAAACATCAACAACTTTAAGTTCCCTAGCTCTGACGTCTTAAAGAATCCCATCTTGATGAAGGGTCTCAACCATTCCCCTCTAGGTGCTGCCTGACCTGTTGAATTCCTCCACCATTTTGTGTGCTGCCAAATTTAAACACCAGGTAATGAACAACAAATTTAATGACATGTACCAGTGATATTAAACCTGTTTCTGATTCTGAACTATCTCTTCAAATTACACTAGATAATAATTTCCCCATGCTGATTCCATTTTTTTTTCTGGGGGCTAATGAGCAGCTGATTCATAGAGTGATGAAAGAGGTTGAACTTGTCATCTACTTGTTTGACAACATTAGCAGCAATGCAATTGTTTTTGAAATCAAATTTCCAATTGAAATATAATAAACTTGTAAAATAGACAATAAGAGTGATAAAACACACTTTGAAGCACCTTGCCTTTGGCGCAGGTACACTGGAAGATAACTTGAATGATGAAAATTTATAATACATGAAGTGACATCTCAGCTCAGTATGTCTGCACTGACTAAAAGTTATAGCTTCCAGCTCTTCTTCCAGCTCTTAGGTCTGTAGGCCTGTAGGTAAAACTTCTTCTTTGTCCTCTTTGATTTATAGGATTCCATTAACTTCAACACACACACAGTGCTAGAGGAGCTCAGCAGGCCAGGCAGCGTCTATGGTAAGGAACAAACAGTTGACATTTCAGGCCGAGACTCTTCATCAGGACTGGAAAAAAAGATGGGTAAGAAGGTTGGGGGAGGAAAGGAAGAGGTGCAAGGTGGTAGGTGATAGGTGAAACCTAACAATTATCATCAATTATCTTAGTTGAAGACTATAGTTCACAGATATAAAGTAAATGGGGATGATAATTAAGAGCACCATGAGGTAAAATTTTACCCAGAGTGTAGTTAGAACCTAGAATGCACTGCCTGTAGGTGTGTAGGGGACAGGTTCATAGTGGTCTTGAAGCTGGAATTAGATAAACGCATGGTGGAGAGCAGCTGATGGATAGAAATAGCGCACTGATAGAAATAGGGGCAGTTGCAGTAATGTTTTACAGTGTCATCTGTAAGATCAAAGTTCAGCTCCTTCTGTTTCTAGGTTCTGTTCACTACAATGTGGGTTTCCTCCAGGTATTCCAGTCTTCTACCTCATTCTACAGATGTTTAAATTGAGTTAGTAAGTTGTTGAACATACTACGTTGGCGTTGGAAGCATGGTGACTCACATACATCTGACGCATTTCATTGTTTGGATATTTTGATGTGCATGTGACAAATAAAGCTGATCTTTAAAATCTTTATCTTTAGATGGCTTTTCTGGTAGTGAACCATCATGGACATAATGAGGACGAGAGTCTTGTTTCTGTGCTATGGCCATTCTTTCATTAGTTACTGGCTTATGATCTGTGATCTATAATCTGATGGTGTGTTTTTGGGCTGATTGAGTAATCTGGCACTTTGCTGTCTACGAGTGGGTTCATTGAGATTCTGAGCGAAGGGTGTGGTCTAGAGCTCAAGAAGGTTGCAGACAGGGAGAAGGTTAAAACATCAGAGGAGCAGAGGGACTTAGGAGTCGTCATGAAAGTGAAACACTCTAGCTGTGTCGGCTATGTAAAAAAATATGAACCAGGGTATTACACAAGACTCTCAGAAAGATAATTTACAGGTTGAGTTTGTGGTAAAGAAGGCAAATGCAATGTCGGCATTTATTTCAAGGGGAATAGGAATTAAAAGCAAGGAGATAATGCTGAGGCTTTATAAGACACTAGTCAGACTGTACTTGGAGAATTGTCAACAGTTCTGGGCCCCTTATCTCAGAAAAGATGTGTTATCATTGGAGAGAATCCAGAGGAGGTTCACAAGGATGGTTCCAGGAATGAAGGGGTTAAAATATGAGCAGCATTTGGCAGCTTTGGGCCTGTACTCACTGGAATTTAGAAGAATGCAAGAGGATCTCTTTGAAACCTACTGAATGTTGAAAGGACTAGATAGGGTGGATGTGGAGAGGATGTTTCCTATGTTTGGGGTATTTAGAACTAGAGGACACAGCCTCAGACTTGAGGGGTGACTTTTTAGAACAGAGGTAAGGAGGAATTTTTTAGCCAGAGGGAGTAGTGGATCTGTGGAATACTCTGCTATAGACTGCGGCGGAGGCCAATTTTGTGGGTATATTTAAGACAGAAGTTGATAGTTTCCTGATCAGTCAGGACATATAGTGAGAAGGCAGGTGTATGGGGTTGACTAGGATCCACGATGGAATGGTGGAGCAGACTCGATGGGCTGCATGGCCTAATTCTGCTCCGTCTTATGATCTTATGGTCTTATGGGATGCAAACTTGTGATCGACTCCATTTCTTGCTGATCTCACCGACCAAAGCATCAAGGAAGATTGAAATCATTGAGGACGAGAGCAAAAGGTGAGCGGATGTTCAACGCCATCTGCCTGCAGGTGACTGGCCTCTCTCTCTCTCCCTATTGCTCGCTGCTCCCGGGGGGAGGTCCTTGCGTTCAAATGGTCTCCCTCTTCCTCTCGCTTGATGCTTCTGGAGTTCTGGGTCTTTGGCAACGTTTAATTGATGCAGTTTGTGGATTGGACTCAATAGTTCAAATTAGGATGTGTTTCCGGTTTCTGTGTTTTGTGTTTTTCTCCTTTTTTTGTTGCTATTTTGTGTATTTTGATCAGGGCGGATTGGCTCTGCGGCCTGAAGTTAATGAACGACGCAGTGCCAGTTTGAACTGGACTGAACTGACCTGAATCTGTCTGGACTGGTTTGATGATCTAAGGTTTTATATTCTGTTTTTTGCCTGTTTTTTTTTTGCTGTTTGCATGACTTGTTCTTTTGTTTGTGCATTGGGTGTTTGATGTTTCTCTTTGACCAGGTTCCATGGTTTGCTTTCTTCGTTTTGTGGCTGCCTGTGGGAAGATGAATCTCAGGGTTGTATACTACATATATACTTTATAATAAAGGTACTTCGAATCTTTATGCCTAATAAGAATCTAGAAATCCAACTGAAGATCTTAGGCACAGATCAGTGTATTTTAGGATAAATCACATTGTGGGATTTATAAATGGCATACAATTTTAAAGTAATGAAGTAATAATATTTTAGAAAAGGGATATTACATATACAGTATTAGATATGAAATCCTAGAAACAGAACTTTTGGCCTATTCTTGTATGCTTCTGAATATTTGTGATGTATCTTTAAACCTGTGTATGAAACCAAACCCAAAGAGTAAATTTTTTGTGGTTTTCTGAAAATGACAATACAAGACTGAAAAGGGCATAACATTTCTACAATTGCAAATGCAGTACGAAATATTTACTCTTTTCCTTGTGAAACTTACCTCAAAGTAAAATTTATATGGCACAGCACAGGCCTAAACTCATGCTGACATTATTGTGAAATTCTGGTTACTTTCTGTTCTGTTTTGGGAAGTTCATTCAAACAATTCAAAGGGTTCAAATTGCATTTATTACCAAAGTATGTATGTAGTGCACATCCCTGAGATCTGTCTTCCCCTCAGACAGCCATGAACTAAAGAAAGCCATGGAACCCATTCAAAGAGAAACATCACACCTCCCCCCACCCATGTGCAAAAGAACAAATTGCACAAAAGTAACAGAAAAGAATGAGCAAAAACACAGAATACAAGACACAAAAATGAAAGAGTCCATATTCAGTTCAGCTCAGTGTTCATTATCTGCAGGCCTCCCTGATTCAAAGTTGCCCGAAAATAGCAAAAGTAAAATGAGGGACCGGGAACCAGGAAATAAATTATAATGTCAACTACAGTCTTATCCACAAACCGCGTCGATTAAACCTTGTTCTGGTACCATCCTCCAACAGCATCGCGGGAGAGAAAGAGCATTGGAATGCAGCAACCTTCCTTCAGGAGCAGCGAGCAAGAGGGAAAGGGCGAGACACCTTCTCCGGGAGCAGTGGGTGAGAGGCTGGCAGATGACGCTGAAATCTTGCCCACCTTCCACACTCACCTCAATGTTTTCAATCTTCCTCGACACATTAATCAGCGAGATTGGTAAGAAATGGAGTCGATCATGGGCTCGCACCCTTTCTCCAAGCTTCTTGGCCTTAAAGAGGCTGCTCGCCTCCTGAAACCCTCTTGGAGACAGCAAAGTGCTGCATCACTCAATCAAACCAGGCTGATGGGGTGAAAACACACCATCAAACTGTAGTACCACATCTAAGCAAAAAGAAGACAAAAGGAAGCGAAGGAAGCAGTTTTTGTGGCCCATCATGAGGATGCTGCCCGTGGAGGTGTTATTCGCTGACACCATCTTCTTCAGATCATTAATTGTGCAATGGTCAAAATATTTTACCAAACAGCAGCATATATTTTTATCTCAAGTACAATTCCAAGAAATGCTTAATAATACCCAGCTTGTCAGGTTTAATGAAGTACATGTGATTTCATGATATATACAGTTTGTACCTCTGGATTGAAATCTCACATTTCAAATTATATCTGTTACCAGCATCTGGGGTGTCACATTGTATCTTGGCTGGGCTTGAGAAGTGGAGTCAATTTCAGAAAAATGTGAGCAGTATAAAATTAGCACTAAATACAACATTATTGAATTCATCATAAAATCCATAAATGATTGCAAAAAGAAAGATGGTAGATAAGTGCACATTGCAGGTAAATCATGAAATGTGGTTCTTTAATTACAAAGTGGGGGGATTTTTTTTCACTAATTGCTTCCTGGATCAGTTGCTCGGTTAAATGCTAGCAGCTGAGAATATGACTCTTGCTATTAGCCTAGAGGTTGGAATCTATTGTGTTTGAAAGCCATGTTCAGTGTACATTGGAGGCTGGAACAAGGTCTCACATCAATCAACCATAGTATAGATCTCAACAAGGTCTGTAAAAGTACCCTTTTAACATTAAAATGAATAAAATAGATTAAGTAATTACTTTATTTATTACCTTATTCCTTTAACAAAGCAGGTTTCATGTAATATTGTGCCTTGTATCTCAAAAAGATATTCTGAGGGTAAAATTGATTTTGGCAGACAATGCAAAATAGGCAACATTGAAATTACAGATTATTTAATGAACAACCTAATTTCTTTTCCATTGAACTTGACAGAATGCAGAAAGAGCTGTGGCCATTGTCCATTACATCCAGGGTAGATTTTATTCTTAAACCATGATTACAGAACCAATTAGTCAGATCATCAAAAGAACCTTCTTCTGTAGAAAGCATTGTCTGTATCCTGATAAAAGGAGATTCCTTCTTTTCCATATTCCATAATCAGCACTCAAAGGAATGTCTCCTTCTTGTGTCTTTTTCTTGCAAATCCTAACAATAGAACCTTTGTTTCTAGATAAAACATCAACAATAATTTCCATTTATATGTCAGCATTAATATAGCAGAACAGTTTAAAGACACTTAATGGAGCATCATCAATAAAAATAGCTTCCTTTTTCTCTCAAACACTTAAGTAACTTCTGTCTTTCACGATTCCCCAGATGATCTCTCCCTTACTACTTCTCATCATAAATGGATCTCTTTGGATAAATATATATAGTTTAATTTCCGGCAGTTTTGCGTAGGTGAGAGCAGCAATGATTTCCGCAAAGAAGTACTTTGCCCACAGAAATCCTCCTGCAGAACTTGACTATCCCATTGTGAACAACAGGCTCTTGTTTTTCTAAGACCATCGCCACTGAACAAATTTTCCCTGAGGTTACAAAAGAACAAAAGCCCTAGGAAATGAATCAAACTCAATCCCACGTATTTGGAGAGGAACTTGACCTCTGAAAATGATGCTCTTTTTATACATGTCTTGCTCTGCAGTCTTATTTTCTGTTTTCTTTCCTTCTGCTGTCTTTCAAAGTTCAAAGTAAATTTATTCTCAAAGTACATATATATCACCATATACAATTCATTTTCTTGCGGGCTTGTTCAATAATTCCAATAACCATAATAGAATCAACCAAAGATCACACCAACAGGACGGACAACCAGTGTGAAAAAGACAACAAACTGCAAATACAAAAATAAATAATAATAATAATAAATAAGTAATGAATATCGAGACCATGAGATGAAGAATCATTGAAAATGAGGCCACAGGTTGTGGGAACAGTTCAGTGATGGGTCGAGTTATCTCCTCTAGTTCAGGAGCCTGGTGGTTGAGTGGTAATAACTGCTCCTCAGCAACACGTGCAAAACACTGGAGGAACTCAGCACACCAGAAGCATATCTGGAAAAGAGTAAACAGCCAATGTTTTGGGCCAAGACCCTTCATCAGGACTGGGAAAAAAAAGATGAGAAGTCAGAGCACTAAACTGGGGGTGGGGGAGGAAAAAGTACAAGGTGGTAGGTGATTGGTGACACCAGGAGAGGGGGAGGAGTGAAGTAAGGAGATGGGAAGTTGATTGGTGAAAGAGATAAAGGGCTGGAGAAGGAGGAATCTGACAGGAGAGGGTTGAAGATCATGAAAGAAAGGGAAGGGGAGGAGCACCAGAGGGAGATGATGGGCAGGTAAGGAGATAAGGTGAAAGAGGGAAATGTGAATGGGTGGGAGGGGCAATTACGAGAAGTTCGAGAAATTGATGTTCATGCCATCAGGTTGGAGCCTACTTGGACGGAATATAAGGTGTTGCTCCTCCAAGCTGAGTGTGACCTCATCACGGCAGTAGGTGAGGCCATGGACTGACATGCCGGAGTGGAAATGGGAAGTAGGATTGAAATGGGTGGCCACTGGGAGATCCTGCCTGAAGCTGCTGGTATGAGTCCTCAGGCTCCTTTACCTTCCTCTTGATGGCAGCTGCATGACCTGGATGGTGAGTGTCCCTGATGATGGATGCGACAGTGCTCCATGTAGATGTGCTCAGTGGTTGGGAGGGTTTACCCGAGATAGACTGGGCTGTATCCACTACTTTTTGTAGGATTTTCCGTCCAAGGGCATTGGTGTTTCCATACCAAGCTAAGTCACAATCTCTGCTTTTGGATTGTGGAAGACTATTTGCTTTTTTAATGCATAATGTATTTTCTCATTTCTAAATGTTCTCTATAGAAGCTGATATTTTCCTGTAAGGGTGCAAATTCTAACTACTATGAATCCCAAGATACCTTCATGAGGGAAATTTGCTAATTGGCCAAAGCTTGTAAATCTCCAGCTGCTGGTCAACTGAAACCAGCAGGAAATGTTTGGTGCCGTTTTGTTTTCTTATGCTTGTTTCTACACTTCGAAGTGAGCATCTGAAAGGTGTCAGGCACAGACTCCGTAGACCGATGTCGCGTTCAGTTGGCAGCACTGTGTCTGTGAGCTAGAGGCTGCAAATCCATGTTCTGTATTTCTTTGTTGCCTAGATCAGAGCTTGCCGTGACCAGTGGTGGAGTACAGCAAAATGGGAACTGCCAGCTTAATGAGCTTGTTCTGATGGTGGAAACTCTCGGTTGCTAAAAGCACACAATAAAATATTAAAACACTCAGTACTGTTTCTGCATTTTCTATTAAACACGTTAGCATTTTATTTGGTATCTGACAAATTTTGCTCTGGTGAATGTGCTGCCAGGTGACATATCAGAAGTAGAAATGAGATCCCATCTTGGGGTTCAAATAAAAACTGGACAAGCTGGTTATTTGAAATTCTTGAATTTCATATTGATTCCTTTGGAATGTAATGTGCCCACTCAGAAGATGTGATGCTGAACCTTGAGTTAATTCAACTTCTAAGTAGAGGTCATCAACTTGTAATGTTAGATTAGAGTTCCTCTTGCAACAGATGTTGCCTGACTTGCCTTGAAGCATTCTCTTTCTTCAGAGTTCCAGGTTGGCATTAATCTTATTGAACGCTTCTGAAACTGCACTCTTCTAGTAAAAGGAGAATTTTCCATCACAGTCCAAATTTAAAGCTTGCAGATGGGTAAAGAAATTATGGAATCAGTATGTTATTTGTTGTAGCATGCACAGTGGCTCTTGTGGCCACATGTTGTTGTTCAAAGTTCAAAGTAAATTTACTTTCAAAGAACATATTTGTCACTATATTCTCCCCTGAGATGCATTTTCTTGCAAGCAAACACTGTAGGTACAAAGAAACACAATAGAATCATGAAAAACTACACACAAACAAGGATGAAGAAGCAACACATGTCCAAAAAGGCAAGGAACTGGGCAAATACAAAAAGAAAAACAGAATAATAGTTATAGATAAATATGTTATAAATAATATTGAGAACTTGAGTGCAGATTTCTTGAAAGTGAGGCCATAGGTAGTGGAATCAATTCAATGCTGGGTTGAGTGAAGTTATCCACTCTGGTTCTGGAAGGGTCTCAGCCCAAAACATTGACCGTTATTCTTTTCCATAGATGGGGCCTGGCCTGTTGAGTTCCTCCAGCATTTTGTGCGTGTTGCTTGGACTTCCAGCATCTGCAGATTTTATCTTTTTTGTGGTTCAGGAGCCTGATGTTTGAGGAGTAATAATTGCTCCTGAACTGGGTAGTATAGGGTCCAAGGCTCCTGCAGCTCCTTCCTGATTGCAACTTCGAGAAAAAGGCACGGGGTGGATGGTGGGCGTCCTTGATGATGGAGGCTGCTTCCTTGTGGCAGCGTTCCTTGGAGAAGTGCTCAGGGGTAGGGAACATTTCACCTGTGACAGACTGCGCAGCAGCTAACTTTCTAGTCAATGTAGGCTATTACCCATTGCTCACTGAATCCTAAAGGTTATTTTGAGTTTGCTGTTTGAAGCAAGAACTGTTACAATTTTTTAAGGAACACCAACAAAGATCTTCACCATTGACCTTTCTACAGAAGGTATTGCTGACTATATCTGGGCCTAGTGTCCTGCCTGAGGAACTCCCCCAGTGACATCATAGTGTTAGAAATCATTGTCTTCAGTAGCCATCATCATCTACCTATGTATGAGATTTGATTCCAGCCAGTCTAGAATTTTCCCTTTGATACCCTTTACATGGGCTCCTTGATACCATCTCAGTCAAGTATTTCCTTAAAATCAAAGAAATCAACTTTAGATTTTGTCTCTGGAATTTGTTTTTCTCATGAATAGATTGAGAAATTTGTCCAGATAAGCTGGATATTGTATTTGTGTATAGGTCCAATTTGTACACACTTAAAGGCAGATGTAATGATTACAAACAAAATGCTGGATAGATGCGGATGAAGAGTCCCAACCCAACGTGTTCTTTCTGCCAGTGCTGAGTTTCTCCAGCGTTTTGTTTGTTGCTCCAGATTCCAGCATCTACAGGCTCATTTGATTCCAGATGTAATACATCGTTGGTCTCATGATATTGTTGTAATCTGTTATATGCTCTGTGAGCAAACCTGTTGAGACAAGCTGATACCAAACTGGAATTGGATTGAGTTCTCCAGATAATTCATTGTACCGTTGACTGAAAATCAGTAAAACTCTGGAGAACTGACTTCAATACTTCTCTAGAATTCTTGGAGATGTTATAGATCAATAGGATAATGAAGAGAACAACTCCTTTGTGAAAATTTATGTTTTAAAAACTGGTTAATAAAAATTAATTGATTCTTTTCACATTTTAATTTGGCTAATTCATCAATTTTACAATGGTTAGGCATGCCACGATTATCAGCAGTTTTACAAAAGTGATTGTGTTATCTGCCCGAACTAACAGCACTGGGTGGCCTTTCTAAATACTGCCAAGTTCAATCATGTAATGTGTGCCTATTATTATTTGTTTTACTCTAGGAATTTCCTTTTTCATCTTATCACTCTCCATCTATATACCTGAAGCACGAATACACTGTGCAGCTAGCAGCAGTAGAATGCCATTGCTGTAAGCAAAGCATTTCTGTGTAATGGAGAAGGTCTGGCTTGTGTAGCAGATTCTCAAGGGGGCTCATTAAAAATCTAGCATTACTTTTTATTTGCATGCAAAATCCCTTATTTTTGAAATCATTAAAAATTCCATCACATTCTAACATGTACCAGCTTTCTTAAGTCATATGTATGGACGATAGAACAAACTATCTTTTGCAGAACAGTTCATGGAAAAATAACGTTTAGGGCTGAAATATAGGACAAACTTTGTAACAAAATCAAAGAATGGGCTGTGTGTTGCTTTTGGTTGAAGATTAGCTTTGTCATGTTAATGTTGCTTCTTAATGCAAACAGCATTTTGATATTCAGTCATTCGATGCTTGCCAAATAACTGTTCTATTTATATTTATTTTCTTTCTTTACTTGCTTGTCCAGGTTTAAATCATCTGCTTTGAAAATGTAACCCTTGTTACAGATGCATAGCTGGTGAGCAAGCAGCATGCGAGGTAGGCAGATTAATGAATGCTTCTGTGTGGCTCCATGGTACAGACATAAGTAATTCACAAAGATGAAAGGAAAGGTTTGCTGCCTGTTGGTGTAGAGTGTATTAACCACTCCGTAACCTAAAACCTTGGCACAATGATCAACCTGAAAACTTTCATTTCATGAAAATACTCTGGCAGGTTTGGCATGCTCTTTATGCACCATGACTTTATTCCATTTCCCTACATATTATTGTTTTATGTTGGATACAACACTAAATAATACAACTGATGTGATTTCCATTTCTATCCCATGGATTATAAATTATTCATTAATATTAATTTTTATTTTTACTGGTAATGCTCCATTAGTTGGCAATTAAAATTTGGTATTGTTTTTATATTACATTAAAAATAATCTTATCTTTAAACATTTCTGTTATAAAGGACACGTCATAATCAGAATCAGGTTTAATATCAGTGGCAAATGTCATGAACTCTGTTAACAGCAGCAGCAATACAATCCATTACAGTAAGTATGTATATGTATATTAAATAGCTAAGTTAAAATAGCACAAAAACAAATAATAAAAAAACGAGGTAGTGTTCATGGGTTCAATGTCATCTAGGAATCAGAAGGCAGAGGGGAAGAAGCTGTTCCTGAATCACTGAGTGTGTGCCTTCAGGCTTCTGTACCTCCTTCCTGACAGTAACAGTGAGAAAAGGGCATGTCCTGGGTGGTGGGGGTCCTTAATAATGGACACTGCCTTTTTGAGACACTGCTCCTTGAAGATTTCTTGGATACTATGGAGGCGAGTACCTAAGATGGAGCTGACTGATTTTATAACTTTTTGTAGCTTCTTTTGACTCTGTGCAGTAGCACCTCCCCCACTCCCATACCAGATGGTGATGCACCTACTTAAAGTACTCTCCACGGTACATCTGTAGAAGTTTTCAAGTGTTTTAGGTGACAAGCCAAATCTCCTCAAATTCCTAATGAAATATAGCAGTTGTATTGCGTTCTATATAGCTGCATCGATATGTTAGGACCAGGTTAGATCCTCAGAGATCTTGACACCCAGGAACATGAAATTGCTCACTCTCTCCACTTTTGATCCCACTATGAGGGTAGGTCGGTGTTCCATTGTCTTACCGTTTCTGAAGTCCCCAATCAACAAGTGGAGAAACATATTAAATACATCATTCATTATGAATTCAGAACAATCTGAGCATAAAGCAGGGCTCTCTACATGAAGGGTCTCAGCCCAAAACATTGACTGTTCATTCCTTTCCATAGATGCTGCCTGACATGCTGAGTTCCTCCAGAATTTTCATGGGTGCGGTTGTGAAAAGAAGCAGACTTTCAATATTTTGCATTTGTAAGAAGTAAGTGATAAATGATGGCAATGAGGAATAAAAGTGAAAATGCTGGAGGTGTCCAAAAGGTCACATGGAGTCTGAAAGATAAAAATAGGTTAATGCCTCAGCTGGTATTCTTTATCAGAGCTGAATCTATTCCTAAATGTGCTTTTTCAGAAGTTGTTTGGCTTACTGTGCATTTTCCGGCATTTCTGTTTTTATTTCTGATTTCCAACATTTGTGGTTTTTTCTTCTATCAATGCAGGTTTGTTCTTCTTCCCTTCCTGTTGGCTCATTTGCTGTTCCCTGTTTATTTTAATATTTTATTGAAGAATTTCAGTTACTGTTGGGGGAGAAATTTGAACCCTTGGTCACACCAGATGTGATTGACTTTTCATTTTGAGCAATGAGATCTATTTTATTGGGAAAGGAATTTCCAAGAAGGAGCCATAAGTGTTGTTTATGCAGTAAAATAATACGGTATGTTCTTATTGCAAGATGTTCATTGTTTATGAAATCCTTCAAACACAGTTTATTGTTCAGCAAAGATCAATGATTAGCGAACAATGAATTTTCACGCATGAATTCCAGCTCTGGAGATAAAATATTCCAGCCCATGGTCAATTGTATATCTTCTCCTGGGTATCTACATCAGAGTAGTCCTGAATATGACCAGAGGCCCAAAATGAAAAGGCAGGAAAAAAATACAGGTGTCCCCACAGCCCACTATTCATCTATGTCATGGCACTTATTTTCTTTTACAGCTGGAGCTTAATGAGTCATAAATCAACATGGTTGATAATAATTTTATAGCACAGAAAAGTTGATAGAAAGGAAAGTATGAGGAATAACTCAGGTTTTAGAGTTGATTATCCCTGCTACATCCGTAACAAATGCCTTTGCTGTGGTACAAAAGTACACGGAAAGATACACTCTTGAGTCCTTTATCAATAGAAAGGTAAACATGCATTATCTAATTTTTTAATATAAAAGTCTGGACAGAATGGAAACATCATAGCTTTGGAGGAAAAGTTCATTTGGGGAGAAAAATGACAACTTCAGATTGATTGACGGGTTTTAGTCCCATAAGAGGAGAGGTACTTGTTGGGGAGCAAAGAGGCAGATTCCCACCAGCAAACTTTATAGGTTTTGATAATGGCACAGAGTTAGAACCTGTCAGTTTTCTGACATGGTCACAAAGTACCACAGAGCATGTTATTATTGCAAAATTAATGCAGTAAAACAAACACACATTCCATTTTTGGAAAATGGAACAAGTGGAAACATGGAATGGAATTCAATATTCAAATTCATTGCTCTTACATTAAAGGCAGCTCCACCAGAAAGCAGGAGAGATGTGAAGTGCCTGATTTCTTCATTCTGTACCACCAGTACCTGCTGATTTCTCCTTCCTTGTACTAGATTTTTTACTTCCAACTTTGGAAAATTTAATAGGAAATTAGAATGGACATTGAACACATGAACATTGTTTCACTACTTTTTTTTGCACTACTTATTTAATTTAACTATTATATCTACTTCCTGTAACTCAAAGTTTATTTCTCTCTATTATTACATATTGCATTGTACTGCTGCCGCAAAGTTAACAAATTTCACAATGCTTATTGGTGATATTAAACCTGATTCTGATTGTGCAGTGGATAGGTAGATGCTTATTTTTCTGAATGAGTCTGTAGAAGTCATTGCAACCTTAATTGCCATGTACTTGAATCTATAATAAGGTGGTGCTTAATCGTTTGCATTCAATGAAAGTAAACAGATTATGTCAATAAATATGACTTGGATCACTGAGTCAGAAACTTCCGGTTATAAATTATGTTAGCAGTCAGACTATGCTAACAATAGGCTAGTCTGACTGGAAATTATAAATAAGAAAATGTTACAGTTACTTCCATTCTACCAACCTGCCAACAAGGGTCACATAGGAATAATTGTCATGGGTTTATTGAGTGTTGCATGCTATTAAGTTATATGAACAACATATTAAATTGGCAAATAAAAACATTGCTAAGTGATGGGAATTCCCTTAAATGTATTGAAATATGTGCCCAAGACTTTTAATGTCCAAGTATAAATATTCCATGCAAAAGTTGAACTCCACTTACACACTTGAAAAAGTTCTGACAACAATAAACTTTACAAAACTTTGAGAAGCTTATAATTTATTTATAAACAGCATTTTATAGCAGTGATAACCTTTTTAAGAATGTGGGCATCTCTTTGCACTGAAAAACCTTTTTGAAACACAATAATATTGGGAACCTTGGAAAACGCTCATTTAATTTTATATAAACATAGTAAAATGTTACAATTTTGGCAAACTTTGAAAAAATTTAAATAGAAATCTAATCTGCTTCTATCAAAGTTTAGACTTGGAAGCAGAAACAATACATATTTATAGAGCATACTTTGAGCTCTACACTACTCCTTCCACCCTCAGTAAAAGTCAGCTGATGGCTGTATCCCTAGAGGGATGTCCTGAGCAGTCTAATGTTTAAAGTTGGTTTAGTATTGCCATATTGTTACTGTTATGCCATGTTAGTGCATTTTTTAAAATAATACTGTACTATGTGCCTTCCAGTAAAATGGCGGTGCATTCAGATGCAGCGGCCTCTCAGAGGCCAACCAAAAGTGTTTTAGTCTTCTTAAAATGTTTTTCTTTACAATTGCAAAATAATGCTGGACATTGAGAACTTTAAGTACTGAAGGTCTACACTTTCGGCGGGTTCTTCATTGGTGGAGGAGCTAGATTTGGTACGGACTGTCTTACTGCCTGCTACAGGAAGTCATCGGAGTTGGTGCAGGCAAACATTGTGCAGTCCAACAGCAAGTGATTGCCTCGGAAGTTTCTCTTGTGAGCGCAAGACTCCGTTGGACATTAGTAATGTAAAATGCTGCATGTCCCTTTCCCTTGCTTATTGATGAGACAGACAGCAGGGGAGATGTGTAGCCGGAGACAGTGTAGTGTGGCCATCTATGCTGGGTTGGAGGTAGGTCCCTCCTGCCAGTGCTGCCATCCAGTGTTCAATTGGTGGAATGACAAGCTGTATGGCAAATGTGGATGCGTATGTTCATCTGTGGACTGCTTGTTCTTGCCCGTAACACCCATGCACCATTAGTTTACAGGACTAATGACTGTTGGCACTATGCTTTGTACCTTGGCCATGGAAGAACACTGTTTCATTTGGCTGTATTCATGGGTATTCATGTTGAATGATAATTATACTTGAACTTCAGCTTTCCAGAAGGTTGTATAAAATTGAAGATGTCTAGCATGCAGTTAATTACAAACATAAGGGTTAAAGCAGATGGCATTTCACCTATTTCTGGAAGACTACATCCCAGGCTGGGCTCCTGGAGTGTTGACTGCACCAAGCTCTTAAAGTGTATCCATAAGTGTATCCATAAAGTGTATCCACTGTGGATGGATCTACTATGCTGGTCATGAGCTTATTGACAGGGATAATGGCAACCACTACATTATTTGCTCAGCTCAGAGTACTACAGAACATTTATGAAACTGTATCCTGATATAAATTGAATAGAAAAGGAGAGGGAGGGGTGTAGGAAATAAGTTTTGTTTGCATCTTAAGTATCACAGACTGCTGGAGCAAAATGGGTCTCCTTATCCCTCATGCCATAAATGTGATTGCCTGCCACTCTTCTATATACCCTATACATAACATTTTTATATATATACATACAGGAGCAGAATTAGTCATTTTGGCCTATCAAGTCTGCATCACATCATGATTACATCATAGCCGCATCATTTTCCCTCTCAGCCCAAATTGTTTGCCTTCTTCTTCCATGCCCTAACTAATCAAGAAACTATCAACCTCTGCCTTAAATATACCCAAAGACTTGGCCTCCACATCCGCCTGTGGCAACAAATTCCACAGTTTCACCACTCCTTGACTAAAGAAATTCTTCCTCATCGCCTTTCTAAATGGACATCCCTCTATTCTAAACCTGTGTCCTCTGGTCTTGGAGTCCCCCACTATTGGAAACATCCTCTCCATATCCACTCTATCGGGGACTTTCAACACTTAGTAGGTTTCAATGAAATGGACACAAATTATGCAATGTGTTATGTTAATTCTGCCATGGATAGTCCAAAGCCCAGCTGTAAAAGGAGGGTTGGGCATGGGCCTAGCAATCTCATCCCTTAAAAACCTAGCGCTACAGAAATGACAACAGAAGCTTCAAAGGCCTCATCCTTGGGAGAGGAAGGATCTTTGATGGTCCTGACCTTGAAAGACTGAACAGCTGGCACAAGACAGAGGACTTTGATGAGCTGCTGTTGGCAGTCTATGCCCCAGTAGGGGTGATGGGCTTAAGAAGAAGAAGAAGAATGTTTTAAGTTTCTGACAGTAGTTGAAAAATGAGGTAAAATCTAGTTTTTTAAGGGATGAGGTTAATAGCCCCAAGCCCAACCCTCCTTCTTTTACATCCGAGCTTGGGACTGTCCATGGGCGGAAGTAGAAGGTGGAATACAATGTTGGGACGTGCATGGTCATGCACTTTAGTAGAAGAAATAAAAGCGTAGACTATTTTTGAAATGCGGAGCAATTCAAAGATCTGAGGTGCACAGGGACTTGAGAGGAGTCTTCGTGCAGAATTCTTTAAAGGTTAATTTGCAGGTTGGTTCAGTGGTGAGGAAGACAAATGCGATATTAGCATTAATTTTGAGAGGACTAAAGTATAAAGCCAAGAATGTAATATCGAGGATTTATAAAGCACTGATGAGGCCTCACGGAGTTGTTACGGATTCAGCAACAATAAATATATATGTGAGGCAGGGTTTTTTATAACAAACAAAACATTTATTAAACACTGAAAAACAAACCCCAAAAGTAAACAAACAACTAACGCAACCGGAAATCAGCTGCTGTGCAGCAGCTTAAACAGTTTTTAAAAGGATAAAGCGAAAACAGTTCTTAAAGCGATGTTGCAGAAACAGTTCTTCAAAGTAGTACTGCGAAAGTTCAAAATGCTTACAGTCCATTAAAGGAGAGACATTTTTAGACAATTTAAATTCTCTTCCATGTCGTGTTGTTGCGGTTCCCAGTTGAACTATACTTTTCTTGGAGAATTTACGAAGATGAAAATGAAACGGCTTAAAGGCACTGACCTTTCCTTTACAAAACTGTACTCAATCCTTTCTGCTCTTATCGCAGGGACTAACACAGGCACAGCCAATGAATTCCTTCTGAATGAGGATCAAACAAGGTCGAACCTGTTTCACCGTCGAAATCGACTTTCCTCAATCTTTTAGCTCCCGAACTCCGATCTTCACTCTCCACTGATTTTTAACCGGCAGTATTATAAAGAAACTGCCGGCAATGACCTTTTAAACTTTAGGCATTAAATAAAACTCCACCTTTCAACGGAACTGCATCATAATATTGGACCACGCAGTAGCATGGAGTCAAAATGGCAAATCCAGCCACGAATTGCCCCTCCTCACAGGGAGGGGTCCTCCTTTTATACCCTGTTGGGAAAAACTGTCACATGACCTCTACTGGTGGGAAAATGACGTCACTCCACCATCACAAGACCATTACCTTAGGTCCAGCATAGCTTCAACACCACTGTCACGTGACAAGTACAAGATATCCACGGGTACGTAACGGAGTACAGTAAGCAGTTTTGCACATCTTATCTAAGAAAAGATGTGTTGACATTGGAAAAGGTTCCAAGGAGATTCATGAAAGTTATTCCAGGATTGAATGGTTTGATATATGAGGAGTGTTTGATGACACTGAGCCTCTACTCACTGGAATTCAGAAGAGTGAGGGGTGACTTCATTGAAACCTATCAAATGTTGAAAGGCCTCGATAGAGTGGATGTGGAGAGGATGTTCCTTATGGTGGGGGAGTCTAAGATCAGAGGACACCAGCCTCAGAATGGAGGTGGGGTGGAATTTCTTTAGCCAGAGAGTGTTGAATGAGTGGAATTTTTGCTACAGGCGGCTGTGGAGGACAAGTCACTGGGTATATTTAAGGCAGAGGTTGATAGATTCTTGATTAGTCAGTGCATAAAAGGATACAGGTAGAAGGCAGGAGATTGGGGCTGAGAGGGAAAATGGATCAGCCATGATGAAATGCCAGAGCCGACTCGACGGGCCAAAAGGCCAGTTTTGTTCCCATATATCTTATGGTCTTATGGCAGATTTAACTTAACACATTGCATAATGTAATTTTTAGAATATATAGAAGTGTGGCAAATAATCACATCTATGGTGTGAGGGATATGGAGACCCATTTTGCTCCAGCAATCTGTGATACTTTTGATGAAATCCAAAGGGAATTACCATTAACTATTCTTTTAACAATAGAGCCTAGACCTGTTTGTACCATCATCACTTTTAAAGAATCTGAAGTACATTGGTTCTTTGAATACACAACTGAAATGCATTAAAATGCTGTAGAATTTTAATAAGACTTTGGACACTTATGTACTTGGTTGATGGTTTCTGAAATACAATTTAAATGTCAGCAGTGGGATACTATTTTATGACAAAGATCTACTGTTTCCTTTAATTGTTTTTATCATCTGAACAACACCATCCATAATTGGGTCACTTGAAAGTTCACCGAAACTTTTAGTAGTTTTCCCAGTTGAATACATAGAGACATTTAATTTTAGATCATAAACAGGAACGAGCTCGTGTGCAGTGCCTAGTTGTTATTTGACTGCTTCTGACCAAACATTTATGACAAATAATTCTAAAAACAGAATTGACTGATTAGGAAACTGTTTGCGCAGTGCCTACATATGGCTGTTAAATCAGACACACGTTGAGCATCACAGCTGAATTTGCATAGACCACTTACTGGCCAGTCAGACATATAGTTAAAATAGGCTTAGTGGCTAATAAGTTTTAAAGAGTGAGTGCTAAAAGGATGCCAGCAGAAATTAGTCCTTGATTAGCAGGGCAAGTGTCAGTAGCCTTGAAGCTGGCAATAAAAGGGAAGTTAACTCACCTCTCCCAGCAGCCCCTGAGGACCACTATCAGGTAGACTGGCATTTATGTCTTTCCTCAGTTGAGGTACCAAATAAGTATTTTTGTCTATATTTGGAGATAGGCTTTTGTGGTGCATGGAGTTAAATGTTTCTGCTGAATTTTTACTTCAGTATATCCAATCTTCACTTGTTCAGTGTTCAGTTTAACTATGAGGATCACTGATTTGAGTTGTAAAATAATTCAACCATCATCTAGTAGGTGCCACAGTGGCCAGCAAGTAGAGTTGTGGCCTGACAGCTCCAGTGATTTCAGGCTCAGTTCAGATCTTCGATGCTGCCCATGCGGAGTTTGCACGTTCTCCATATGACCATGTGGGTTTCTGCTGGAATCTCCAGTTTCTTCCCCCTTCCCAAAGACCTATGGGGTGGTAGATTAATTGGCCACAGTAAATTATCCCTTGTGTGCAAGTGAATGGTAGAATCTGATGAGAAGGGAAGAAGAATAAATATCCTGACCTTACGCACCTTAATTTAGTCACTCTTTGGCTTTCTATGCTCCAAAGAGAATGATCTAAGTCTATATTTTTCCCTCCTAACTAAAATGGGAAGGCACATATTATGTATTAAATATAATTGAGAGGTACCTGTGAGCCTAGTAGCATTGATTAAAAACAAAAAATTGAGCTGGGAGTTTTTAGTTTGACTAAGCTTTACAACTAAAATAGGCCTGGAAACACCAAGGAAAAGAGAATTGCACAAGTAGTTAGGGATAGGGTGAATATTTGAATTCTATTCTATATCTTTCTGCTTCAGATAACTTCCATCAAAACTGAATTGTAAAGGCTGAACATCCTGCCAAATGTTTTTGAGGGTTTTATCAGGATAGCATTAGTGATATCTCTCAATGTTTTATATATAGTTCATGCATCAGAAATGTACGGGAATGCAGGGAGCATTGCTGCCCAGTTAACTGTGAGCCTTCTGCCATGTTTGGAGTCTTAATTTTCAACCATGGTCATCTTATCCAGTCTATTCACTGACGTATAATCGCCCATCCACTTTTAGTAAATCTATGTGTTGGAAATCTCACTGATGTCTCTCTAAATCTTTGAAATTTATCTAAATCTTCACATCTTTCATGAAGTCTGGTGCCCAGATATGACTAGAATTCTCCAGTTGGAGCAGAAATGGTATTTCTTAATTCTTTTTCTTATCTTTTGTAGTCAATACTTTTACTTGTAAAGCTCAAAGTCTATGCGCTTTGTTGGATTATTCTGTCACCTTATATGGACACATCCTCAGATCTCTCTTACTTTATGAAAGTTGAACCATTTATTATATTCCCTTATTATTTATCCCTACTAAAATGTAAAATACACCTCTGCATGGTATTTCTTTAACATATTCTACCAAACCATCGTCTTTATGATGTCCTTTCAAAACCTATTACAATCTTCCTCATTCTTTACTACACTTCAGAATTTCATGCCATTGGCAAATTTTAAACTTTTCCCCTGTATCCCCATGTCCAGGTCTCCAGATGATTAATAATGTCCTACAACTAAAATTTAGGGAACATTTTATCTCATCTGTTCTACTCCTCAGCTAACTTTGAGTTGATACTGCAGAGTTCCATTCATCCCATAGCCTATTATGTGAAAATGTTGGAAATAACGAGCAGGTCAGACATCAGCTCTGAAGGGAGAGGTGGAGTTAATGTTTTAGGCTTATTATCTGTCTCTGTCTTTATAGATGATACCTGACTTGATGAGATTTTCCAGCTTTAATTTTAGATTTTCAACATCTGCAGTTTTTTGCTTTTCGGGACTTACTGTGTGATTACTGTAACATATTATCCTGCATTATTATTGTTTTCCTTTGAACTAAATGCACTATTGTAATGAAATGATCTGTATGGATTGCACACAAAATAAAACGTTTCACTCTACCCCAGTACATGTGAAAATAATAAACCAACTTACCAGTTTATCGCAGCTTGGAATGGCAACCGCTCTGCTACTAATCATAAGAAATTGTAGAGAGCTGTGGTTGCTGCTTAGTCCATCACAAAAACTAACCTCCCCTCCCCTCAGCTTCTCAAAAGCAGCCACATAATCCAAGACCCCTCCCACACAATAAATTCTCCCTTTTTCCTCCGTCCAATGGGCAAAGATACGAAAACTTGGAAACACACGCCACCAAGCACAAGGTCAGCTTGTGCTCTACTTAGTCAGAAGTTTGAGGAGATTTGGTATGTGACCCAGGACTCTTAACATTTCTATAAATGTACAGTGGGGAGCATTCTGATTGGTTACATCGCAGGCTGGTATGGAGGCATTCTGTACCCTTTTCTTGTTAGCACCATTAAGGAGGAAGTAAAGGAGCCTGAAGACCCTCACTCAGGAACAGCTTCTTCCCCTCCACCATCAGATTTCTGAACATACATGGAGCACACGAACACTACCTCATTATCTGTGTTTTGCACCAATTATTTATTTTGTAACCTGTCTTAATGTTCATGTCTTGCACTGTACTGTTGCCACAAAACAAAAGAATTCACATCATATGTCAGTGATAATAAATCTGATTCTGATTTCTGAAATCTAGTCTTCATTTATGTATTCAGTATACCCATCCATGTTTTATATTATCGAAGAAGACTGTGTGATGTCATGATTTTGTTTTGTTATTATAAACCGAAAGAAATTAATTAGAAATTCAGTAATTAAATTAAATCTGCAACAGTGACCATATGCTAAGATTTAAACTTTGTTTTTAATAAGTTTGATTCATAGTTTACAAATTAAATAAAAGGGTCACCAGAAAGAGGACACTATAGATGTACACAATACATAATTACACAGAATTTTATGAGCAGCAAACTTAAGGATATGACCTTAGCCACACTGGCTGTAAAATGTTCTTTTAAACTTCTGTCTTCAACATATCATATCACTGTTTACTTTAGCTGAATACATTTTCATATACATTCTTGCAATTTTACCATTATGAATGCATTACTTAATGCAAAGATTACTTGAGATGGTTTGATTCAGCTAAATGCCCATCAAATTTAATTAGAATGGTCTGCAGAATACCCTATATGTGGAAATAAATTATGGAGAGAGGGGCCCCGACATTGAGTTATACAGTTTGCTGAATATAAATGTGTGTATAACGGGGAGAACAAGAGATCTGAGGAGAAATATTTTACCAGAGGGTATTATATCCCTGTTTTAACTATAATGATGCTAGTCTTACAAGTTTATAGAAGAGAGAAAATAAAACAAGAATTGTAATTAAGTCTGTATGTATAAATGAATCAGACTCAGGACTAGAAACAGGTTTAATATCAATGGCATATATCATGAAATTTGTAGTTTTGCAGCAGGGGTACATTGCAATTCATAATATAAAACAATATAAGTTATAATAAATGGTGTATATATATATAAATTTATTTAAAAAGTGAAGTAAGTGCACAAAGAGAGAAAAAGATTGTGAGGTAGTGTACATGGGTTCATTGTCCTTTCAGAAATCTGATAGTGGAGGGGAAGTGAATGAGTGTGGCCTCAATCGGTCAGGGTCGACCATGGAGGTTGTAAACCTTGGAGGTACGATAAGGAGAGATCAGGGTTTTCCTTCTCCTGATGAGCTGCTATTCACGGCTGATGAGCCCCGTCTGCCGGAAGTGACTGGCCTTAAGGCACCAGTAACCTGCCTTTGCCCCTGCTCCTGTCAGTAGAAATGGTTCCACTGGGCTTAGCAGCTAAGCCACACGTGAAGGCCAGGAGCTGGACTTGGTCGTCAGAGGCTATTTGAGGTGCACACCATTGGGAGCATTTAATAGGTAGTAGGAATTTGTCCCTATTACCACCCCTGGCCATAGCAACCTTAAAGAACTGGAGGGGAAGAAGCTGTTTCTAAAGTGCTGAGTGTGTGCTTTCAGGCTGCTGTACCTTTTCCTTGATGGAGAAATGAGAAGAGGGATCTCCTGGGATGATGGGGGTCCTTAATGATGGATGCTGCCTTTTGGAGGCATCATCTTTTGAAGCTGTCCTCGATGCTGGAGAGACTAGTGAGCATGATGAAGCTAGCTGGGTCTGTAACTTACTGCAGCTTTACCGATCCTGTGCTATGGTTGCTCCACACCAGATAGAGATCCCACCAGTTAGAATGTTCTCCATGTTGAAATTTGCTAGAGTCTTTGGTGACATACCAAATTTCCTCAGACTTGTAATGAAATATAGCCACTGTCATGCCTTCTTTGTAATTTCATCAATATGCTGGGGCTGGGATAGATCTTCAGAGATATAGACGCCCAGGTATTGAAGCTGCTCTCCTTTCTGCTGATCCCTGGATGACTTCCTCTTCCTCAAGTTCACAATCAATTTCTTGCTCTTACTGATATTGAGAGCAAGGCTGTTGTATGTGAAAACACTCAATCAGCTGATCTACCTCATTCCTATATGCCTCCTATCTGAAATTCTTCCAGTGATAGTATATCATCAGCAAATTTATAGATGACGTTTGAGCTGTGCCCAGTGACACAGTCACTGTTGTGGAGAGTAGAGGAGTGGGCTCAGCACAAATCCTTGGGAAGCACCAGTGTGGATGGTCAGCGAGGAGGAGATGGTATTTCCGATCTAGTCTGACTGTGGTCTCTTGGTGAGGAAGTCAAAGACCCAGTTGCAGAGGAAGGTAGCTCAGGTTTCGGAGCACGTTGATTAGAACTGAGGGTCCGATTGTGTTGAATGTAGAGCAGTAATCAATAAACAGCAGCCTGACGTAGCTATTGCCATTGTTCAGGTGACCCAAAGGTGAGTGAGGAGGCCATGAGATTGCGTCTGCTGTAGACCTATTGTGGCGAGAGGCGAATTGCAGTTGCCCCAGGTTCTTGCTTAAGCAGGTGGCCACGACCAAACTCTCAAAGCACTTCATTGCTGTAGATGTGAGAGCACCTGAGCAATAGTTGTTGAGGCAGCTCACTCTGCTCTTCTTGGTCAGTCGTCCTTTTGAAGAAGGTGGCTGCCTCTGACTGCAGCAGTGAGGGACAAGAGGTGTCCTTGAGCGCTGGTTTTCAGTGCCCTACCTTGTACACCACCGGGGTTCACTCTCTTGCCACAAATGGCCACAATTGTCAGAGCATGTTGTGCTATCATACGAACCTTTACCAATTTCTTCCCAAGTAGAAAAGCAAAAAGCTGCTTGTTTTGGAAATTTGAAATTAAAACTAAAAATGCAGCAGATTTTTGCATCATTTGTGGAGAAAGAAATAAAGGGAATATTTTAGATTTAAAGATCTTTTTTGATTAAAAAAGTAAGGTAATTGATCTAAATTATGTCAGGTTAATGAGATCTTTTTGACCCGTTTCTTGCCACAGATGCGGCTAATCTGCTGAGGACTTCCAGCACTTTCTGTTTAGTTTCTTCCCTTACGTGTTGAGAGTATGCCCAAAAAATGTCACAGACCTCAGTTGTGAGAGATCAGGAGGTATGTCAAAAGAATCAATGGTGTCTAGCGCTATATTCATTCTTTCTAACTCAGGGGCAAGCCTTACATAGTGAACAAGAACTATTTTCTGCACTGTTAAAGTCAGGGTCACCCTCATTCGTGGAAACCGTGCCTCTGGATCCTTGCAATGTTACATTGGCTGAAGTATGCCAGAAATTATGCTTCACTCCTCCCCTTGCATTGCAGAAACATCAGAAGTCTTTGCCAGAAAAGTGGAGAATCTTCCATATTTGATAAATACAACTTTTGCATCCAATCTTTCAAGGAGTATTGGGCTGCAGTGCAGGGCTCCCTACTTCCTGACATGTGTCCTTCAGACAATATATCTGCTTCCTTGGGGCAATTACTTTCAACAGCCTTTATTTTATTTTTTTTCTCTATTTATTTCTTGCATCCCCACCAACTCCCCTTTGGTTCCTTTCTGCACCACGGGTTAATTCACAGTAGCTAATTAACTAACATGTTTTGGGATGTGTGGGGGAACCTGGGAATTTAGTGGAAATTTAGGGGGAAGATCAGTCCAAATGAATGGGGAAAATCTGCTAGCTAATGATGCAAATGAGGGAGCAAAACAGCTTAGCTTGTGTGTGTCGGGACCAGTGTGACGGGGGTGGGTGGGGAGACGGTGCAGCACATCAATCATTACCTCTGCATTTGCTTAACCACGCACAAACGACTATTAACACACTGCAGGACGTCTCGCTGAGACCCGCTCCACGTCCACCCTCAAATCACAAATTGCTGATTGGGTGGGACCAGCCAGCGGGTATGCAGCAGGACGCTGGTTCTATTTGCCTTCCACTGACCCACGCATGCTATAATACTCGTAAAATGTGCCATAAAGGCTGCAGCTGCTGCAGTGAAGTCCTCTGCCAGAAGTGGCTAAACTGCAGCGAGGTGAGGACGCGTGCAATCTCCATCGACCACTACAACTTCCATTAAATCCCTGTTACCGATCATATCTTGAAAGGAAGTTCAATGTGCTTTTCTAAGTGGAACGCAGCTTGGAGAATAAATTGTCACTGCTAAGTCGAACATATTTTACCTGTCAGATACATTTGAAACACTGGATTTATTAAACCAACGAAAAGCTGCAATCAGATCAGGATCAGGATCAGGTTCAGTATCTCTGGCATTTGTCATGAAATTTGTTGTTATACAGCAGCAGTACATTGCAGTACGTAATAAAAACTATAAATTACAATAAGTATATGTCGCTTCTAAAAGTTAAATTAAGTGAGAAGTGCAAAAGAAAAGTAATGAGGTAGTGTTCATTTCAATGAGCATTCAGAAATCTGATGGCCGAGGGGACTAGGCTGTTCCTGAATCGTTGAGTGTGTGCCTTCAGGCTTCTGTACCTCCTTCCTGATGGTAACAATGAGAACATGACATGTCCTGGGCATCCTTAATGATGGATGCCACCTTTTTAAGGTATTGCTCCTTGAATATGTCCTGGATACTGGGGAGGCTAGTGCACATGATGGAGTTGACTGAGATGACAAATTTCTGCAGCTTATTTTGGTCCTGTGTAGTGCCATAGAAATATGCGAGTGTCTTTGGGGAGATACCAAACCTCCTCGAACTCTATATAGCCATTGTTGTGCCTGCTTTGTAACTGTATCGATATGTTGGGCCCAGGATAGATCCTCAGAGATGTTGACACCCAGGAACTTGAAATTGCTCACTTTTCCCACTTCTGATCCCTCTATGAAGACTGGTGTGTGTTACCTTGCTTACCCTTTCTGAAGTCCACAATCAATTTTTTTGGTCTTACTGGTCTTCTGTTCACCATCTGAAATTCTGCCAACAATAGTTGTGTTATCAGCAAATTTATTGATGACACGTGAGCTGTGCCTTGCCTCACAGTCATAGGTGCAGAGAGAGTGGAGCAGTGGGCTAAGCTCACATCCTTGATGCGCGTCGGTGTTGATTATCAATGAGTGGAGATGTTATTTCTGATCCGCACAGGCTATGGTCTTCTGGTGAGAAAGTTTAGAAAGAGGGAGGTGCAGAGGCCTAGGTTTTGGAGTTTTGTTGATCAGAACTGTGGGAATGATTGTGTTAAATGCTGAGCTGTAGTCAATAAGTAGCAATCTGACATAAATATTAATATACTCCAGGTGATCTGAAGCCACATGAAGAACCAAAGAGGTCGCATCTGCTGTAGACTTATTGTGGCAATAGGCGAATTGCAGTGGATCCAGGTCCTTGCTTAGGCAGGAAATGATTCTAGCCATAACCAACTTCTCAAAGAACTTCATCACTGTAGATGTGAGTGCTATGGGACAATCGTTGCTAAGGTAGCTCATCCTGTTCTTCTTGGGCATGGGTATGATTGTTGCCTTTTTGAAGCAGGTGAGAACTTTCGACTGTGGCAGAGAGAGTCTGAACATGTTCCTGAACACACCCTCATTTGGTTCGCACAGGTTTGCAGAGCCCTACCAGGTACATCACTGGGGCTTGTCACATTGCAAGGGTTCTCCCTCTTGGAAGGTGCTCTGTCATTGATCTCATATCATGGAAAGACGCTATTACCTCTTTCCTTGGAAGACTTACACTTTTCAGCAGCAATATTGGACGTTGCAAGTTTATGCAATTTCCTTCACTGGCCACTCTTAAAATAGAATTGCAAGATGATGATCTGATTGTACATCTTGATCATCTGGAACAACTGCACACCGATAAGGACTTTCAGTCCATGGAACTGCTGGAGATGCATAATCCAGACTGCGTGGTGAACCCATTTGGGGGTGAATGTAAATGATATTGATCTCACATTGCAAGAAGTTCTCATTGAGCTGCAGGGTGATATAACAGCTTAAGCAAAATTCAAACATAACAAGCAAAATTTCTGGTGTTTTAATTGGATTCCCTACCTCTTATCTTGTTGAATGTGGTTATAGTCAAGTTCTTCACCTTCTATCAAAAGCTCGCAACCATTTTGATGTTGTGATAATCTTCGATTTTCCTTAATCAAGTTGCAACCAGATAGTCAAAAGCTTATTAAGTGCTTTTTCATTGCTGGTTGGAAGAATATTATATATATTATAAATAAAGTATCCTGTTCAGAGCTTTGAAATACTTTATTTTTCATGTACACATGTAAGATAACCTGTTAAAACATATATATATATTAGAACAATTAGTACAGTTGACCAATAGAAACTTTAGCAAATAATGGAGACTATGGAGGGTGGGAGCCATGGAGGTAAACACAAAAACAAGGATGCAATATTTTATAAGGCACTGGTGAGGTCTCACTTGGAGAATTGTGAGCAGTTTTGAGACCCTTATCTAAGAAAGGATGTGCTGATGTTGGAGAGCGTTCAAAGGAGGTTCATGAAAATTATTCCGGGAATGAAATGCTTGCCATATGATGGCTCTGGGCCTGTATTCGCTGAAATTTAGAAGAATGAGGGTGGATCTCATTGAGATCCATCAAATGTTGAAAAGCCTAGACAGAGTGGATGTTGAGAGGATCTGGGGGGGTGGTGGGGTGGTCTAGGACCAGCAGGCACAATATCAGAACAGAGCAATGTCCAATTAGAATGGAGATGAGGAGGACTTTCTTTAGCCAGAGGGTGGTAAATCCGTGGAATTCATTGCCGTAAGTAGCTGTTGTGGTTAGGTCATTGGGTGTATTCAAGGTAGAGGTTGATAGGTTCTTGAGTAGTCAGGGCAAGAAAGGTTACAGAGAGAAAGCAGGAGAACGGGGGTTGAGAGGGATAATAATTCAGTCACGATGGAATGGCGAAGCAGACTCGATGGGCCAAAAAACCTAATTCTGCTCCTGTATTTTATGGTCTAAGTGAAAGTCACAAGTGGCCCACAGGCAGAAAAAGGTTGGGAATCACTGCACTAGAAAACAAAATGTAGAACTATCATGACACTAAGCATACCATAGGTATGGAACAATGCTGAAGTGTCCTTTGGAAAAAACACCAATAAATTCTCAAATAGAGAAAGATAGGAGACAGCGTGTGAGGGAGGATAGGCAGGTAATAGAGAAGGGACGCGCTCAGACCGAAGGTTTGAGATGTATCTATTTTAACGCAGGGAGTGTTGTGAACAAAGGGGATGAGCTTAGAGTGTGGATCAGTACTTGGAGATATGATGTGGTGGCCATTACAGAGACTTGGATCTCTCAGTGGGAAAGCATTTTGGAGATAGTGATCATAATTCCATCTCCTTTACCATAGCATTGGAGAGAGATAGGAACAGACAAGTTAGAAAAGTGTTTAATTGGAGTAAGGGGAATTATGAGGCTATCAGGCAGGAAACTGGAAGCTTAAATTGTAAACAGATGTTCTCAGGGAAAAATATGGGAGAAATGTGGCAAATATTCAGGGAATATTTGTGTGAAGTTCTCCACAGGTACGTTCCCGTGAGACAGGAAAGTTATGGTAGGGTGCAGGAACCGTTGTGTACAAAGGCTGTAATAAATCTGGTCAAGAAGAAAAGAAAAGCTTACAAAAGGTTCAGAGAGCTACTGTAGGTAATGTCGAGATCTAGAAGATTATAAGGCTAACAGGAAGGAGCTTAAGAAGGAAATTAGAGCCAAAAGGGGCCATGAGAAGGCCTTAGCGGGCAGGATTAAGGACAACTCCAAGGCATTCTACAAGTATGTGAAGAGCAGGAGGATAAGACGTGAAAGAATAGGACCTATCAAATGTGACAGTGGAAAAGTGTGTATGGAACTGAAGGAAATAGCAGAGGTATTTAATGAATACTTTACTTCAGTATTCACTATGGAAAAGGCTCTTGGTGATAATAGTGACGACTTGCAGCAGACTGAAAAGCTTGAGCATGTAGATATTAAGAAAGAGGATGTGCTGGAGCTTTTGGAAAGCATCAAGTTGGATAAGTTGCTGGGCCCACATGAGATGTACCCCAGGCTACTGTGGGAGGTGAGGGAGGAGATTGCTGAGCCTCTGGCGATGATCTTTGCATCATCAATAGGGACAGGAGAGGTTCCAGAGGATTGGAGGGTTGCGAATGTTGTTCCTTTATTCAAGAAAGGGAGTAGAGATAGACCAGGAAATTATAGACCAGTGAGTCTTACCTCAGTGGTTAGTAAGTTGATGGAGAAGATCCTGAGAGGCAGGATTTATGAATATTAGGTATAATATGATTAGCAGTAGTCAGCATAGCTTTGTCAAGGGCAGGTCGTGCCTTACAAGCCTGATTGAATTTTTTGAGGATGTGACTAAACACATTGATGAAGGAAGAGCAGTAGATGTAGTGTATTTGGATTTCAGCAAAACATTTGATAAGGTACCCCCATGCAAGGCTTATTGAGAAAGTAAGGAGGCATGGGATCCAAGGCGACATTGCTTTGTGGATCCAGAACTGGTTTGCCCACAGAAGGTAAAGAGTGGTTGTAGACGGATCATATTCTGCATGGAGGTCGGTCACCAGTGGAGTGCCTCAGGGATCTGTTCTGGGACCCTTACTCTTTGTGATTTTTATAAATGACCTGGATGAGGAAGTGGAGGTATGGTTTAGTAAGTTTGCTGATGACCCTAAGGTTGGGGGTGTTGTGGATAGTGTGGAGGGCTGTCAGAGGTTACAGCAGGACATTAATAGGATGCAAAACTGGGCTGAGAAGTGGCAGATGGAGTTCAACCCAGATAAGTGGTTCATTTTGGTAGGTCAAATATGATGGCAGTGTGGAGGATCAAAGGGATCTTGGGTTCCATAGGACGCTCAAAGCAGCTGTGCAGGTTGACTCTGTGGTTAAGAAAGCGTATGGTGTATTAGCCTTCATCAATCATGGAATTGAATTTAGGAGCCAAGAGGTAATGTTGCAGCTATATAGGACCCTATTCAGACCCCACTTGGAGTACTGTGCTCAGTTTTGGTCGCCTCACTACAGGAAGGATGTGGAAGCCATAGAAAGGGTGCAGAGGAGATTTACAAGGATGTTGCCTTGAATGGGGAGCATGTCTTATGAGGACAGGTCGAGTAAACTTGGCCTTTTCTCCTTGGAGCGATGGAGGATGAGAGGTGACTTGATAGAGATGTGTAAGATGATGAGAGGCGTTGATCATGTGGATAGTCAGAGGCTTTTTCCCAGGGCTGAAATGGTTGCCACAAGAGGACACAGGCTTAAGGTGCTGGGAAGTAGGTACAGAGGAGATGTCAGGGGTAAGTTTTTTACTCAGAGAGTGGTGAGTGCGTGGAATGGGCTGCTGGCAACGGTGGTGGAGGCAGATACGATAGGGTCTTTTAAGAGACTATTGGATAGGTACATGGAGCTATAAAAATAGAGGGCTATGGGTAAGCCTAGTAATTTCTGGGGTAGGGACATGTTCAGCACAACTTTGTGGGCCAAAGGGCCTGTATTGTGCTATAGGATTTCTATGTTTTCTAAATCTAACTGTAAGTACAAAAGTTGTTTTAAGTTCTCCTGCATATGAATTTTTTTTAAAAATTCCCATAAAATACTTCAGCTGGAATGAATCAAAAGGTGTAAAACCTATTCAAATCTTCAAATGACATCTGTTCCAATGGATTTGAAAGTAAAAATCTAATCTGAATCTTCAGTTTGACCAATTTCCCTTTGCTCTGCATTGAAATCACTTCCCACAGTCTCATTCTTGCTTTCCCTGGCCTAGATTCGATTTTTATTGGGAAAAAACCTCCATTACTTCCATTGTCTTCTGAAAGTTCACTGATTTATCCTGATGAAACATAAAAGCAATAGAAATGTGCTCTGTTGAACCTCTGTCATTTAGTTTCAGGGGATGTACAATCAGCCAAGACCTTATTTGGTCTTCTGATTTTAATCACCCCCCACACACATTTCTGCAGTGAAAGGAATCAGTTGTGGCATATTGCACTCCAATTTCACCTGGATGGCTATTTGCTCTGCTTCACCAGATATCAAAGCAGTATTGTGCAATTATGTTTTACATAGCAAGAGGAGTATTTTTCTTTCAAATTCTATAGATAAGTCACCTGAACTAGTTGAACTGCACCCCAGGATTCTGAAAGAGGTAGCTAAAGAAATTGTGGAGGTATTAGTAATGATCTTTCAAGAATCACTAGATTTTGGAATGGTTCCATAGGACTGGAAAATCACAAATGTCACTTCACTCTTTAAGAAGGGAGTGAAGCAAAAGACAGGAGATTATAACCAGTCAGTCATGATTGAATGGTAAAGCATTCTCGATGGGCTGAATGGCCAAATTCTGCTCCTACAGCTCATGATCTTATAAATGTTTTTATGGCATTAAAAGGCAGACAATAATGCAGCGTATCCGACACTCAGAGCTGTGTGAGACATGCTGCAAATAGAGTGGTGGGCTTGGACAAGTTATTTTTATTTAGAGAAGAGCCACTTCATGGTAACAGGCCCTTCCAGCCTAATGAACCCGTGCTGCCCAATTACACTCATGTGACTAATTAATCGACTAACCCGTACATCTTTGGAAAATGGGAAGAAACCCGAGCACCCAGAGGAAACACACACAGTCATGGGAAGAACATACAAACTCTGGAGAAAAGGCAGCAGAACTGAACATGGGCTGATGGTGCTGTAATAGCTTTGCCATAAGAGCAGAATTAAGCCATCTGGTCCATTGAGTCTGCTCTACCATTCCATCATGGCCAATTCATTCTCTCTCTCACTCTCGGCCTTCTTCCTGTAACCTTTGATGCCCTGACATTTGCCTATCTAAATGCTCCTTTGTTAATGAATCTGCTCCTACCGGCAGCATGTTCCAGTCAACTACTACTCTCCCTAGTTGACTGGAATACGCTGCCAGATTGCCTCAGAAATCTCCTTAAAATGTTCCTCCTCTCACCTTAAACCTACTGTATGTCCTCTTGCATTTGACCTTTCCACCCTTGGGGGAAAAAAAAGACTCACAACTGTCTACTCGTCTATGCCTCTCATCACTTATATCAGATTTTCTCTCAAGCTCTGACACTATGCAGAAAATGATCCAAATTTGCCACCAGGCTCCTTATAGGTAGACTCTTGATGAACCTCTTCTATACACATGCCAAGGACTCCATATCCTTTCTGTAAGGTGGTGACTACAACCACTCACAGTACTCCAATAGTGGCCTAACCAACACCTTGTATAGCTGCAACATGATGTTCTGTGTCTTACACTCAACTGATGAAGGCAAGTCTAATCTCTTTCACTGTTGTCCCCATATGGATATGTTCCCACTGCCTCTGATATTTTCAGCAGTGAGGATTTCTGTAGAAAAAAAATACACCATTTAGCCAAATTTCAGTCCTGGCAGCCATCAAACCCATGACTGTACCACCCAAAGGTTAAATGGCAGAGGATAGGAACACCACCTCCTTCAAGTTACTTTTTAAAAGTGTTCTTGCAATGGATAGAGTATAACAAAGTTTTCCTAGGCTAATCATGGATAATAGGACTAATGTATGAGAGATTTGGATATTTAGTAATTGGTTCATTGAATGAAAGGGGATCCCATAGAAACTAGTAACATTATACCAGGAAGAGACAGACTAAATGAAGGGATGAAGTTCCCAATGGCAATACAATCTAGAGCAAAATGGCACAGCCTCAAGATGCAATTTGGGAGCCAGATGAGAACAACTTCCTTTAACCTATGGCTGGTGAACCTGTGGAATTCTCTATCCCAGAAGGCAGTGAACATTAAACATTTAGGGTGGTGTGGTAGCATAGCAGTTAGGGCTCAGCATGAGCGACCCAGGTTCAGTTCTGCCGCAGTCTGTATGGGGTTTGGACTTCTACCTGTGGCTATGTGGGTTTCCTCCAGGTGCTCTGGTTTCTGCATATTTGTTCATAGGTTAATTAGTCACATGGATGTAATTGGGCAGCATGGGCTCATTGGACCAGGCTGCATTTCTAAATGAAAATAATTTTAAAAATTCAGGGGGAGGTTAAATGCATTTCAAGGGATCAGTGGAGAAGGCAGGAACAGATTACAAAACAGATCATATTGAATGATGGAGGAAGGCTGTAATATCTAATGATCTCTAACCCTACCAATTATGTTCCTCAGCAACAACTTAAATTAGAAAAGATAATGTTGGCGATAGTCAGCAGGCCAGGCGGGTTCTGTAGAGAGAGTCAGATTGATGTTCCTTTTTTAGAATTGGACATGTGAGAAAGCAAACATGATTTTAAGTTGCAGAGAGGTGGAGCTGGAGAGAACAAAGAGAATGTCTGTGTTACAGTGAAGGGATATTCTTTCACCTGTGTATAATCTGGCAGGTGATAGGTGAGACCAAGTGAAGGGGGCTTTGGGTGTTTGGGGGAGGGCGGGTGAAGTAAGAAGCTGGGAAGTGACAGTTGGAAGAGGCAAAGATATCCTTGTTCAAGCACTTACTGAATTTGTGTGTCTGGCTAAGAGGGTCAAAATCTACATGAAACAAAAGTAATTATGGCAATTTGTTAATCCACTACAATTATCCCAATATAGTCCAGAAATTACTTTTCAAATTAATTTTCATTTACACATAGGTATCAGTTGCATCAACATTTCCAGTTTTATATTGTCTAGAAAGGACAGATTGAGATCTATTTCATCTGTGGTTTTGATTTTTCCCAAATATTTGGTATGATCCAAATACTCAACGAGGCATGTTTATATTAACAATGGATTTAAACTGCCAAAAGTCATTACATTGAAAATGGTCAGCATTAATAAGTCCAGGTGCAACCTGTTCAGTGTAGCACAACAACATTATTGAAATTAAATATTAGAAACAAGCTAAATACACTTTAAGGGATTTTGTTCAGCCGAATAGGCAGACTGAGGGGCAGAGGACAGCCTGGATGGGTGACTGAGGCCACCCTGTATTAGTAATACATTCCTGTTCTGCACACATAGATTTCATCATGAGCAGTTGGCTGTTTACTAAAAAAAATGCTAAATCTTTCAGTATGATTTGATTTGAAAATAAAAGTCCCAACCAACAAAACTTCAAAATATCCATTCATAATGAGATTTTATAGACTTGAAATCCAGAGGTCTAATTCGATTGTGGTATTTTGTGAACATGATTGCATGAAGTCCAGTAATTTGCGAGCTGGCATCTAGACAAAGACAATACTGCCTGCTCCAGAAATAACAAGGCCACATTGAGTAGTACATTTAAATGTCTTCTGAATTAGCAAGATGTTCCTTTCAATCACCTTGGGATAATTGGCATTAAGATATAACATTACCTTCCCAGCACTACCCAAATCTTGCAAAAGAGATTTAGTGTCTGTCCATTTTAACAGCATTGGCTAGTAACAAGCACAACACGCTGGAGGAACTCAACAGGTTGGGCAGCATCCGTGGAAACGAACAGTCAACGTTTTCGGCCGAGACCCTTCGTCAGGACTTGTCAAGTCCCATGTGGCTTCATTTCCAGAATAAATAATGATAATTGTCAGGAAAGAACTTTACATGAAGCAGGAAGTGCTGCAAGTATTCAGTGGGTCAGGTATCATCTATGGGGAAAGAAACAGACTTCATGTTTCAGATTATGATGGAAGCGCCATTCGGTGTATGAATGACACAAACATCACTTACAATTCAGCAGCATTCACCATGTTCTTCTCCACAAGTGTGAATGATTCGCAATGTGCCTGTGTTCATTTAGTAATGGTGACCACGGACTGTCAGTCACTATAATTACCCAGCCCACTCCCACCCTAACCAATCTGTCTGCTGCCTCCTACAAACTACCGTTGTTGTTTGCAAAATACCACCAAATCAGAGGGCATGCATTGAAGTTGAGAGGAGGTAATTTTAAAGGAGATGTGAGGGACAATTATTTTACACAGGGAGTGGTAGTGCCAGGAATGTGCTGCTTGGAGAGGTGGTTGAGGCAGATACATTAGGGACTTTTAAGGAATGTTTAGATAGGCACATGGATGTGGGGAAGATGGAATGATGTGGACGTTGTGTAGGCAGGAGAGATTAGTTTAATTGGCCACTTGATACTAATGTCATTGGTTCAGCACAACTTTGTGGGCCGAAGGGCCTGTTACTGTGCTGTACTGTTCTATGTTCAGTGAACTTGTGGCACAAATCAGTGCAAAGAGGTATGATTTAGTGGCCATTACAGAGACATGGTTGCAGGGTGGAGAGAATTGGGAATTAAATATCCAAGGATATCAAGTATTATGGAAGGATAGGCCGGAAGGTAAGGGAGGCGGGGTAGCACGATAGTGAGAGACGATATAAGATCTAAGGAGCAGAATGTTGAATCCCTCTAGGTAGAGATTAGGAATAGTAAAGGGAAATAATCACTTGTAGGAGTTGTCTATTGGCCACTGAATAATAACATGACAGTGGCACAGGCAGTAAACAGAGAAACATCTGAGGCATGTGAGAATGGAACAGCAGTTGTCATGACTTGCACATAGACTGAGTGAATCAAGTCAAGGTAGTCTTGAGGAGGACTTCATAGAATGCATCCGTGATAGCTTTCTTGAACAGCACGTCACTGAACTTACAAGGGAGTGCGCTATCTTAGATCTGGTCCTGTCCAAAGAGCCAGGTAAAATCAGTGATCTTGTAGTTAGGGATCCTCATGAAAAGAGTGATCACAGTGATCGAGTTTTTCATACAAATGGTGGGTGCAATAGTTTGATATAAAATCAAACAGATCTTATAAACAATGGAGGCTACAAGGGGATGAGGAGGATTTGGCCAGTGTTGACTGGGAACACGGGCTATATGGTGGGACGATTGAGGAACAGTGGAAGACTTTCAAGAAGGTTTTTCATGGCGCTCAAGAAACAAATATTCCAGTTAAAAACAAGGGCAGTAAGGGTGGGGAGAGTCAGCCTTGGATAACTAAGGAAATAAAAGAAGGCATCAAACTAAAAGCTTGTGCATACAAAGTCGCCAAGAGTAGTGGGAAACTGGAAGTTGGGAAAACTTTAAAAAGTGACAAAGAACCACTAGGCGAACAATAAAGAAAGGGAAGCTAGATTTTGAAAATAAATAGCACAAAATATAAAGATGAATAGTAAATGTTTTTATAATTATATAAAGCGGAAAAGCATGGCCAAAGTGAACGTAGGCCCCTTGGATGATGAGAAGGGGGAATTGATATTGGGTAATGAGGGAATGACAGAGGCTTTGAATGACTAGTTTGTGTCAGTCTCACAGTGGAGGACATGTCTAACATGCCAAAAAGAGATGCTATGGATGTGATGGGAAGTGAGGACCTCAATACAATAGCTAAAGAAGTAGTGCTGAGCAAACTTGTAGGCCTGAACATAGATAAGTCCCCTGGTCCTGATGGAATGCATCCCAGGGCACTGAAAGAAATGGCAGAAGTTATAGTAGAGGCTTTGGTGATGATTTACCAGAATTCTCTGGACTCTGGGCAATCCTGGCAGATTGGAAGACGGTGAAAGTCATGTTACTGTTCAAAAAAAGGATGAAGGAAAAAGGCAGGTAACTATAGGCCAGTTTGGTTAACAACTGTAGTTGGGAAAATACATAAGCTATCATTAATGAAGAAATAGAGAAGGATCTAGAAAGAAATGGATCCATCAGGCAGATGCAGCATGGGTTCAGTAAAGGCAGGTCCTGTTTGACAAACTTATTGGAGTTCTTTGAGGATATAATGAGCGCAGTGGATAGAGGGTAACAGATGGATGTTATTTACTTGGATTGCCAGAGGGCATTCGATAGGGTGCTGCATAAAAGACTTATCCATAAGATAAGGATGCAGAGAGTTGGGGTGATGTATTAGCATGGATGGAGGTTTGCTTACCTAACAGAAAGCAGAGAGTTGGGATACATGGGTGTACTCTGGTTGGTAATCAGTGGTGAGCGGTGTGTCGCAGGGGTCGGTGCTGGGCCCACAACTGTTCACGATATACACTAACGATCTGGAAGAGGGGACCGAGTGTAGTGTATCGAAGTTTTCTGATGATACTGAGTGGAAAAGTAAATTGTGCAGAAAATACAGAGAGTCTGCAGAGAGATATAGTAGTTTAAATGAGTGGGCAAGGATCTGGCAGATGGAGTACAATGTTGGTAAATGCGAGGTCATCCACTTTGGAAGGAAAAATAGAAGATCAGATTATTATTGAAATGGTAAAAAATTGCAGCATGCTGCTGTGCAGAGGGGCTTGGGAGTGCTTGTTCATGACTCACAAAAGGTCGGTTTGAAGTTGCAGCAGGGCTATCGAGAAGGCAAATGGAATGTTGTCCTTCATTGCTAGAGGGATTGAATTTAAGAGTAGAGAGGTTATGCTGCAGCTGTACAGGAAACTGGTGAGGCCGCACCTGGAGTACTATGTGCAATTCTGGTCTCCTTACTTGATGAAGGATATACTGGCTTTGGAGGTGGTGCAGAGGAGGTTCACCAGGCTGATTCCAGAGATGAGGGGGTTAGACTGTGAGGAGAGATTGAGTCGCCTGGGACTGTACTTGCTGGAAATCAGAAGAATGAGAGGAGATCTTATAGAAACATATAAAGTCATGAAAGGAATAGATAAGATAGAAGCAGAAAGGTTGTTTCCACTGGTAGGTGAGACTAGAACTAAGGGACGTAGTCTCTAGATTCAGGGGAGTAGATTTTAGACAGAGGTGAGGAGGAGCTGCTTTTCTCAGTGAGTGGTGAATCTGTGGAATTCTTTTCCCAATGAAGCAGTGGCGGCTACCTCAGTAAATATATTTAAGACTAGCTTGGATAGATTTTTGTATAGTAGGGGAATTAAGGGTTTTGGGGGAAAGGCAGGTAGCTGGAGATGAGTCCACGGCCAGATCAGCCATGATCTTATTGAATGGCGGAGCAGGCTCGACAGGCCAGATGGCCGACTCCTGTTCCTGCTTCTTATGTTCTTTGATCTAAGCTACAGGAAAAGCAATTGATCTTCCATCTGGGTATGTTGTAGCCTTCTGGATTCAGTATTGATTTCACCAACTTCGGGTAACTTTTTTCAGTTTTCCAGCACCTGCAGCTTTCTGTTTATTTTTCAGGTTACTTGCTTTCACTATCTTTATCATAACTGGTCCTTGCTGCAATTCGTCATCCATTTGTGATCTTGGCCCAGTTTTTTCTCTCGTCATTAGCACAGCCTGATCTGCAAGGGACACCCTATAGCCATGTTATTTGTATTATATGCTTTTTGTTTGTATTACTACCGTCTTAACTGTCCCCTGCTCACCCACTCGACCAGAGCCCCACCAAATTTATTCTCAATGGCAGCCCTGGAAGCTTCCTTTCAAAGACAGCACTTTTGTCTTATTTGTCCCTCCCTGCAAGTTGAAAGCAGATTCTTTTCTCTCTTTCCCAGCTTTGACAGATTATCTTCAATCTGAAACCTTACACAATAACTTTGTATGTCTTTGATGCACCATCAATAACTCACGCTGAGACGTAGGAAGCGAGATATCAGCTTTTATTGACTGGAAGAATAAACAACACTACATCCTGGGGAAAATGAGGGAGAGCAGCAGCCCACAGTCGCCTTTATACAGGGGTCTGTGGGAGGAGCCACAGGAGCAGTCAGCAGGGTCTGTGGGAGGAGCCACAGGAGCAGTCAGCAGGGGGTCTGTGGGAGGAGCCACAGGAGCAGTCAGCAGGGTCTGTGGGAGGAGCCACAGGAGCAGTCAGCAGGGTCTATGGGAGGAGCCACAGGAGCAGTCAGACAGGTATATCTAGTTCACCACATTCACCCCCCCCTTTGTTTTAAAAGAGTCCCCAAGTATATTTACAGGTTAAGTCTATCAGGTGGTCGAATCGTTCGCTGCGATCTACGTAGCTCCGGCTGCAATTGCACAGGTGCCGGAGGTGGTGTTTGCACCGGAGGCGGAGAGTGGGTTGGTTCTGTCCCAACTGGAGGTGTCAGGGATCCCTCGCGTGTGTGCGAGGCCCCCAGAATAGACGCGTACGAGATGCCCAGTACATGAGCGTCGTGAGGAGTCTGGGTGTGGCACGGTGTGTGCGGTGTCACCTCGGGTACAGGGTTCATAGTTACCGTGGAGTGTACGGGGTAGTGGTCTGCTGCTCCGGCGGGCGCCAGGTCCTCCCGCCCATCAGGCAAGACCACGTAGGCATACTGGGGATTAGCATGCAGGAGGTGAACCCTCTCGACCAGCGGGGAGTACTTATTACTCCTCGCATGTTTACGTAGCAGCACTGGCCCCGGGGACGTCAGCCAAACTGGCAGGGTGGTCCCAGTGACAGACTTCCTGGGAAAAGAGAATAGGCATTCGTGAGGGGTGGCATTAGTGGACGTACACAACAGGGAGCGGATAGAGTGGAGTGCCTCAGGGAGGACCTCCTTCCATCGGGAGACCGGCAACCCTTTTGACTTAAGGGCTAAAAGTGTGGCCTTCCACACTGTGGCATTCTCCCTCTCCACCTGGCCATTCCCCCGGGGATTATAACTCGTGGTTCGACTAGTAGCAATGCCCCTAGCTAGCAGGAACCGGCGCAACTCGTCACTCATAAAGGAGGACCCTCTATCACTGTGGATATAGCAGGGATATCCGAACAGAGTGAAGAGCTGGCACAGGGCTTTTATGATGGACGTGGTAGTAGTGTCGGGGCAGGGAATGGCAAAGGGGAATCGCGAGTACTCGTCAATAATACTGAGAAAATAGACATTGCGGTCGGTGGAGGGAAGGGGGCCCTTAAAGTCAACACTCAGTTGCTCAAAAGGGCGGGTGGCCTTGACAAGCTGCGCAGTGTCAGGACGGTAGAAGTGCGGTTTGCACTCAGCGCAGATCTGGCAGTCCCTGGTCATCGCCCTGATGTCCTCCAGGGAGTACGGCAGGTTCTGGGCTTTAATGAAATGGTAAAATCGGGTGACCCCCGGATGGCAAAGATGGGCATGAAGGGCATACAGTTGGTCGAGCTGTGCGCTAGCACACGTTCCCCGGGATAGGGCATCAGAGGGTTCATTGAGTCTGCCAGGCCGGTACAGGATATCATAATTGTAGGTGGAGAGTTCTATTCTCCACCGCAAAATTTTATCATTTTTGATTTTGCCCCGCTGTTGGTTGCTGAACATGAACGCAACCGAGCGCTGGTCGGTCAGCAAGGTGAACCTTTTGCCGGCGAGATAGTGCCTCCAGTGCCTAATAGCTTCCACTATGGCCTGGGCTTCTTTCTCCACCGCGGAGTGCCGAAGTTCAGAGTCTTGAAGGGTACGAGAAAAAAATGCCACTGGTCTGCCTTCCTGATTGAGGGTAGCAGCCAGCGTGAAGTCGGAGGCGTCACTCTCTACTTGGAAGGGAATGGTCTCGTCCACCGCATGTATCGTTGCTTTGGCAATGTCCCCTTTAATGCAGCTGAAGGCCGCGCAGGCCTCGGCAGAGAGGGGAAAAGTGGTAGACTTGACCAGGGGGCGGGCCTTGTCTGTGTAATGGGGGACCCATTGGGCGTAATAGGAAAAAAAACCCAGGCACCGCCGGAGGGCCTTGAGAGTGGTGGGAAGAGGGAGTTCTAACAGGGGGCGCATACGGTCGGAGTCAGGGCCAATGACCCCGTTCTCCACGACATACCTAAGGATAGCGAGTCGTGTGGTTCTGAACACACACTTGTCCCTGTTATAAGTGAGGTTCAAAGCTTCGGCCACTTGGAAAAATCGTTGGAGGTTGGCGTCGTGATCCGACCAGTCGCGACCACAGATGGTGATGGTATCTAGATAGGGAAATGTGGCCTTCAGTTTGTACTGGTCCACCATCCGGTCCATCTCCCTCTGGAAGACTGAGACCCCATTTGTGACACCAAATGGGACGCGCAGGAAGTGATAGAGCCTGCCACCCGCCTCAAAGGCAGTGTAGGGGCGGTCCTCTGGACGGATGGGGAGCTGGTGATAAGCGGATTTCAGATCTATTGTCGAGTACACCTTGTACTGAGCTATCTGGTTGACCATATCCGCGATGCGGGGTAGGGGGTACGCGTCAAGCTGCGTGAATCTATTGATGGTTTGACTATAGTCCACAACCATCCTATTTTTCTGCCCAGTCCAAACAACAACCACCTGGGACCGCCATGGGCTTGTGCTCGGCTCAATGATCCCCTCCCCGAGCAGCCGCTGCACCTCTGAATGAATAAAGGCCCTGTCCCCTGCACTGTACCTCCTGCTTTTAGTTGTCACCAGTTTACAGTCGGGGGTCAGGTTGGTGAACAGCGATGGGGGAGGGATCTTGAGGGTGGAGAGGCTGCAAGTAGTGTCAGTAGCACAGCTATTGGCATGGTGCTGGGCGGGATGTGTGGTTCGGTGTGTATGTGCGTGTGGTAACGGAGTATATGGCGAAGTCCCACCAAACTGAGGATTCCTGACAGTGAGTGGTGGGAGGGGCCTGTCATATGCCATAGTCACACTTTTGAGATGGCTCTGGAAGTCGAGCCCCAACAGCACAGGTGCGCACAGTCAAGGCATGACCAGGAACGCAAAGTTCCGATATTCTGTGCCCTGCACCACCAATGTCGCTACACAACCCACCCGGATGTCTGTGGAATGCGACCCAGAAGCCAAGGTGATCTTCTGACGTACCGGCCGCGTCACGAGTCCACAGCGTTGCACTGTGGCCGGGTCAATAAAACTCTCAGTGCTGCCTCCCCTTCGTAGGTCGAGAGGTCCCTGATGAATGAATAAACTTTTGGGGCGACCCTCGAGAGGAGAAGTCTGTGCCTAACAGCTGGGTCGGTTGCACGAACCTCCTCCAAGTATGAGTGGAAGCATACAAGCCAGTGTTCAAAGGCAAGAGCTGCGTCAGGGTCCTGGGGGTCCAAATCTAAACGTTCTGGGCGTAAAAAGGTTTCCATGTTTTAACTTCCAGTCAATAAAATTGATGCACCATCAATAACTCACGCTGAGACGTAGGAAGCGAGATATCGGCTTTTATTGACTGGAAGAATAAACAACACTACATCCTGGGGAAAATGAGGGAGAGCAGCAGCCCACAGTCGCCTTTATACAGGGGTCTATGGGAGGAGCCACAGGAGCAGTCAGCAGGGTCTGTGGGAGGAGCCACAGGAGCAGTCAGACAGGTATATCTAGTTCACCACAGTCTTCCCACAGACGCTGTGTGTTTCTAGCAATTTTTTTTGCTTTTTTTTCAGATTTTCTACATTAGTAGCTTTTCAATCCTCATGGATCAAGGATGGCCACCTTTCTTTCTAACTGTGACAGTGCAGTAGTGTAGTATTCAGTGTAATGCTATTACAGTACCCGAGACCCAGCTTCAATTCCCACCCTGTTTATACATTCTCCCTGTGACTATGTGGGTTTCCTCCCACATTCTAAAGATCAATGGTTTAGCAGGGTAATTGATCACACAGCTGCAGTGCGTGCTCATTGGATCAGAACGGCCTGTTACTGTGTTGTGTCATTAAATAAAATAAAAAATAAATTAAAATGAGCAAAGCATATAGAATCAATAAAATCCAAAACTACAACAAAAATATATACAACTAGCATTTCTATTTTAACAAATTCCATCTATTTGGTGGTTTCCTCATTCAATATGAACGAGTTAGTTTGCTCTGTACCATCATTAATTGATGTAAATTTCCATTTTGAGATTTGTACTCTGTCCTAATAATAGTTTCATAGCAAGTGAGGAAACCTCTAATTTCAGCAAATTCTCATCTTGTACATTTGAAATCTTATGGGGTCGTGATCATGCTTGGCCTAACAAACTCATCATAAATTAACCTACTCTAGTGCAACCAATAATATGTGCCTATAATTATGTGATATCCTGTATAAGTACTGTACAAATGAGCATGAGGGGAAAACGTTTTGCTGAAATCCTCAACGGTGAACAACTACCAGCATCAGTGAGATAACATGGTCACAAACATGCTGTGATTGTGATGGTACCTACCCACACAAAATGCTACGTGAAGATTTTGTAAATCATGTGAAAAGCTCAACTGTTCATCATTCAGGATACCCAAATCTTCAGAAATTATCAAAGCACTTTGAAGATTTTATGCAATACAGAGATTATTTGCATTGGTCATGAGTTTTGGGCCAGATTAGTCTGAACATTTAAGATAAGGGCAGAGAAGAACAAGCTGTCCATTCAGTTGACCAGATCACCAATTAACACAGGGACCTATGTTAACTTCTATATTTTTTACCATGGTCTTACTCTAACTATTGGAGAGTAGGAAATTTGAATGTTTTCATTGTGGGTCATGACATTATAGTCAATAATGGAATGCCTGAGAGATACTGTTCATGAAGATCAAGGAATCACGAAAACAAAACAAATGTTAAGGGGAAAGGTATGGCTCCCAGGAACTGATTGTTTGGTTGAAGACAAATGTCTGGCATATCAATAATCACAATGCCAATTTCTTTGATGTCAGAATTGATGCAAAGGTTTATGGGTTAACCTTCACACTCAAGATGCAAGATTCAAGATTGTTCATTGTCATTCTTCGGTACGAGCGTAAAGGAGAACAAAACGATTGTTACTCCTGATCTGATGCAGCATAAAAAACACGATAAGCTTAAAAGTGCAATAAATATAAATATAAATATAAAAGCAATCATATAAAGCACAATGTACGGGGGGGGGGGTGGTGTGAGTTAACGTGTGGAGGTGTTGGATGGACAACAGCTCGGGTGAAGTAACTGCATTTGAATCACATTGACCTGTTGTGGGTGCTGCATATCCTCTTCCCTGATGGGAGTGGGACAAACAGCCCATGAGCAGTGTGGGTGAGCTTCTTTATGATTTTGCTGGTCTTTTTCTGTCACCTTTCTGTACATATGTATGTCCTTGCTGGTGGGTCGGCTGATGCCAGTGATGGGTTGGGCAGTTTTAACTGCCTGTTGTACAGCCCTCCTATCTTCTGCACTGTAGCTTCCATGCCACACACTGAGGCAACATGTTGGGATGCTCTCAGCTGTGCATCTGTAGAAGGTCATGAATATTGATGCGAGTATTAATTTTGTTGCTTTTGCACTATACATTGACCTCTTGTTTGTAATTGTCAATTGTAGTAGATCTCCCCTTTATTAAAATTCAGTTAGTTTTATATCCATGAAAGCAATTGTTCACAACTTCATACCACTTCATATTCCTTTCAGAAAGGATGATATCAGACTACTGTTCAACAGTAATGACTTCAGGAAGTTTGCAACCTACTTTAGTTTTACACATCAAAAAAACAAAACTTTGCTGGTCATGCATCAATGGTAATGTGGAGGGAATTATACAGACAACAAAGAAAGTCATCCATATTATTTATGTCTAAGAAAAGTCATGGAAGCAAGAACTTCTACCTTTTTATTTGAGATTTCAATGTCTACAATTAAAAAAAATTACTGTTGAATTCACTGCCACTTCTCTTTCAGGGGTGCCAAACTTAAACAGATTTTGCTTCTCACTCGGACAATATTTCCATTTGTATCTCTTACATTGTTCACCTTCACAATTCCCCTTCTCGTTTTTAATAAAGTATTGATTCAATGTAAAACTAATTCCTTTTTAATCACTTTCCCAGTTCCAAAGGGTCCTTGACCTGAAACTTTAACCACGTTTCTCTTTCCATGGCTGCTGCCTGACCTGCTAACCGGTTCCAGCATTTTCTGCTTTTATTACAGTTTTCCACCAGTTTGTTTTTATTTTTAATTAGAGCCCGAAGCAGAAGCAGAGAAGCAAAAATAAAATTCGGATTAGCACCAATAGAACCTGTGATGCAATTCCTGTGAAATTCAAAAACCGTGGTAAGCAAGCAACTCGATATGACAGGCAACCATTGAAAGTGATCACCACAAAATGATCTATCGCAGTATTATGTGGTTTCCAAATCATCACACAACATGTCATGGTTCAAGGTACTAAAACGCTCAGTGAGTTTGAAATCGAAAATGTCAAGATTAGAGAAGAAACTGAACAGTTCTGATTGAGACACTGCCTGAGCTGTCATACTTGGAAATGTCGGACAACTTTCACTGTGCAAATGGAAGCCTCCTTCATATCTGTAAGGTTTTAAAAATCAAAGGTGTGTTTTTTTTCCCAATTAACAATTTGCAAGTTAACCTTTAGGGAATCCTGCACTAGGACTCTCAAGTGACTTTGCAGCTCTGATTTCTGAATTCGCTCCCTGTTTAGAAAATAGTCTACGCCTTTATTCTTTCTATCAAAGTGCATGACCATACACTTCCCTACGGTATATTCCATGGGCAACTTTGAAGAAATGCAGAATTGTTATGTTCTCAAAATATTATATTAGTACATTTCCTTATTCTGAGGATTGTGAGAATTCCTGTTTGAGTGTCTGTATAACTCTGAGCATGCTCAGTACTTGAAAGGCAGCCATTGTACTATGTTGTATAATTATGGCTGCAATGATCAAACCATCACAGTTAATGCCTAGTCTGTGTGAAAAACAGGTGTTGCTTGGATTGTCTTAATTGAGTACCCCTCCCCAGGTAATTAGCCCACCCATAGTGCTTAGGATCACATGGAGATTGGTAATTTGAGTGGGATTGAGACTGGGAATCTAAACCCCATCAAGAATCAACTCCTCAAGGAGAGAGTAAAAACATTAGGTTGAGGGAAATATTATGTTCCCTTAGATTAGCACCAACAGAATAGCATAACTTGTCACACGTGACTGTCCTGTTCCTAAATAGTCCATTTATAATTAATATCTTTAAATAGTTATGACAACCTAGTTTGAAGTATTGATTGAATTACCAGCTGTTGGGTAAACTTGCTAATTCTTTGCTTCCAGTTTTACACTCTACCTTTTGAACTGTGTTTCATTTGATTGCAGCTCTCTGCTTCATTAGGAAGGAATTAAATATTTGTAAGAATCCATTGGTTACAATAATCCATAGGCACTCAATTATCATTGTGTCACTTGTATTAAGGATCACCAGAGCATTAAAAAGAAGTTAACATTTGTTAGATCAATTAAGAAACATCTGTGTTGTTTGAAAAATTTGAAACATCATAGATTGGTTTGAATTGGATGCACAATGGATATAGTGCAGATTTTATTCAATTCCCTGAAATTCCTGGATCTTAACATGTAAACTGCTTTTTATTTGAGGGAAAATGATTCAGTATTTGTTATCTGAAATACACAACAAAAACTTAATACCAGAATATGGAATTGATAGGTCTGAGGAGAAGCATTGCTAATTAATGGGCATTATCTGGAATTGCTATAAAATCTAGAGACAGGATTTTTCTCAGTATTGGTCTATTTATCTTAATCATCTCGTTTTATCCTAACCCAGTTCTCTTCTAGTAGTTAAAGAATGCATCGATAATGGATGCTCTTTTGTCATGGACCTGAATGGTTGAGGAACCTATGCTTACAATGAATGATAGTAATGGCATAGAAATGGAGTGATTGAAATAATGAGTAATTGTGTCATGGCTGACAAAACACAAAAATGTTTTGTTCAAAATTTGTATTAAAGGCACATTCCATGTTTTCTTGTTCCATGCTTTCTTATGGTCTTAAGTTACGATCATAATTAATTACAACTGCGGTCCCTCGTTCCCTTCAGTACTGACACTGTGAATTGAAAGTTGTTTAAATTTCTGATGTTAGTAATGGCAGAACCTGGCCTGCAACATATCACTGTGCAGTTTTCATCAGATGCATGGTTAAACATAATAAATACAGCTCAAATTTCACTCAGTATCACAGCATACTTGAGAAGTCTGCATCACATTATGAACAAAATAGCTATAAATTTATTTTAAATTTATCATAATTACAAAGAACAACTCAATTTATCAGAATTATTTGGCACTATATTGTAACCTATTTGTCTTTCTTTCAAATCCTTTGAGATTGTCTACATAGTGCTATAAAGAGTTTTTAATATAAACATTTTTATTTTGTACAGATCAGCTTTTAATAACAACATTTTTATTCTTTTAGTTCAGAGACTGACTTCCATTAAAATTACCAAATGAAATGGCACCATAAAATCTACCTTTCCTGCTTAGATTTTTCTAAAAGTAATACTTTTTCTCACCATTTTGCAATTCCTTTTAAGTTACATTGAAGGTAACAAATCATTTTAGATCCCTTCACTTTGTTATTTGACCTCATTCTAAAATATACTTTCTTATTTGGCGATAAAATTAAGACAAGATTTTAAAGTAAACCATTTAATTTGACAGATTCAACATACATATTTTTAGACATGGCTTAACAATGTCAGTGTTTATGTTACTTTCCTTATAATCATAATCTAATCCATGTAACAATGTTGCATGTGAGATTGCATTCTAGATTGTTGGCAAGAGCTTGAAGAGGCTATGTGTCAGCTGAAGTAAATATTTAAAATTACAGTTTATAAAAGACACAATTCAATAATGGTGATGTGCTTATACAAATCCAAATTTATTTGTTCTGCACTTTTATTTTATTGCTTCTTTATTTCTAAGTTTTAATTTACAAATGTAATTAATTACAACTGTATGCAGTTTATTGGAATTGATTTGTTATTATTAAACGTACACTGAAAAGTTTGTCTTGCATACCTATCATACAGATCAATTCATTACACAGTGTATTGAGGTAGGACAAGCTAAAGCAATAACAATGTGGAATAATGTGCAGCAGCTACAGATAAAGTGTAGTGCAGGTAGAAAATGATAGGTGCATGATCATATTCATTCAACCCCTCCAGCATTCAGACTTAGTAAAGTGAAATTAGCTTATATTAATGATGCTAATAATAATATCAAGATTGTAATATCCATGAACATTATTGTTTGCTGATTTTGTAGAAAATATGATACCATCAATCTTCATGCTTAACTTTTTGACAGGTAAGGAAAACACTCAATCTTCCATTGGCTTTATTGCTGTAGTTTCTCCTCAGATCAACTTTCCTCATTTCTCTTGTAGGGGACATTTGTCCTCTGAATGTTTTTAGTTTCCTGGTCCTCCTCCAAACATATTATCCAAAACATTTTTGGAGCTCCTATTGCATTAGACCCAAAAGTCAGTAAAATGTCACATGATTTACTTTTTCCAGAGCCTCAAATCTGCTGGCCTCCCTCAGTCTTCTCACTAGAATTTACAAGCTTTTAAACTTCAATTATTGTTCCTTAAGCTGTTATATTTTGATTTAACTATTATTCTTTTCAACTCCAAATCTCTGAAACATTTTTCAGATAGCCAAAGGCTATCACTGGTATATTTCTTCAGTGAGAGCTGGCTCCCAAGGTATGGGAAATAGGTCATATTTTCCAGGGTTCTGCTGTGGACGATTACTGTTGAAAGGATGGTGTTGTACAATGAGATTGGTTTGTAAAGGAGTTATGTTTTACAGGTTCCAAGCCTATACGGGTATCCGTCCCCCTCTTTTCCTTCGCTACATCGACGACTGCATTGGCGCTGCCTCCTGCATGCATGCTGAGCTCGTTGACTTCATTAACTTTGCCTCCAACTTTCACCCTGCCCTCAAATTTACCTGATCCATTTCCGACACCTCCCTCCCCTTTCTTGATCTTTCTGTCTCCATCTCTGGAGACGGCCTATCTACTGATATCTACTATAAGCCTACAGACTCTCACAGCTACCTGGACTATTTCTCTTCCCACCCTGTCTCTTGCAAAAATGCTATCCCCTTCTCACAATTCCTCCGTCTCCGCCGCATCTGCTCTCAGGATGAGGCTTTTCATTCCAGAATGAAGGGAGATGTCTTCCTTTTTTAAACAAAGGGGCTTCCCTTCTTCCACCATCAACTCTGCTCTCAAATGCATCTCTCCCATTTCCCGCACATCTGCCCTCACCCCATCCACCCACTGTGGTGAACTAGATATACCTGTCTGACTGCTCCTGTGGCTCCTCCCACAGACCCTGCTGACTGCTCCTGTGGCTCCTCCCACAGACCCCTGTATAAAGGCGACTGTGGGCTGCTGCTCTCCCTCATTTTCCCCAGGATGTAGTGCTGTTTATTCTTCCAGTCAATAAAAGCCGATATCTCACTTCCTAAGTCTCAGCGTGAGTTATTGATGGTGCATCAATACCCACCACCTCACTCGGGATAGGGTTCCCCTTGTCCTCACCTACCACCCCACCAGCCTCCGGGTCCAATGTATAATTCTCCGTAACTTCCGCCACCTCCAATGGGATCCCACTACCAAACGCATCTTTCCCTCCCCCCCCTTTCTGCTTTCCGCAGGGATCGCTCCCTACGCGACACCCTTGTCCACTCGTTTCCCTCCCCCATCCCTTCCCACCGATCTCCCTCCTGGCACTTATCCTTGTAAGCAGAACAAGTGCTACACCTGCCCTTACACTTCCTCCCTCACCGCCATTCAGGGCCCCAGACAGTCCTTCCAGGTGAGATGACACTTCACCTGTGAGTCGGCTGGTGTGGTATACTGCATCCGGTGCTCCCGGTGTGGCCTTTTATATATTTGTGAGACCCGACGCAGACTGGGTTACCGTTTCACTGAACACCTATGCTCTGAGAAAGCAGGATCTCCCAGTGGCCACACATTTTAATTCCACATCCCATTCCCATTCTGATATGTCTATCCATGGCCTCCTCTACTGTCAAGATGAAGCCACACTCAGGTTGGAGGAACAACACCTTATATACTGGCTGGGTAGCCTCCAACCTGATGGCATGAACATTGACTTCTCTAACTTCCGTTAATGCCCCTCCTCCCCTCTTTACCCGATCCCTGATATATTTAGATTTTCCCCCCTCCTTTTTTTTCTCTCTTTCTGCCCATCACTCTGCCTGTTCTCCATCTCCCTCTGGTGCTCCCCTCCCCCTTTCTTCCTCCCTAGGCCTCCCGTCCCATGATCCTTTCCCGTCTCCAGTTCTGTATCCCTTTTGCCAATCACCTTTCCGGCTCTCAGCTTCATCCCACCCCCTCCGGTCTTCTCCTATTGTTTCGTATTTTCCCCTCCCCCTCCTACTTTCAAATCTATTACTATCTTTCCTTTCAGTTAGTCCTGACGAAGGGTCTCAGCCCGAAACGTCGACAGCGCTTCTCCCTATACATGTTGCCTGGCCTGCTGTGTTCCGCCAGCATTTTGTGTGTGTTGCTTGATGTTTTACAGGTGTCAAGTTTCATAGCTAACTTTTATCAAGATTTTTTTTTTTCCATGCTGAAAAATAGAATGAAATGTGAATAGAGGAGACTTTATCTACACTGGATATATGACAGAAGAATAGACGACTATTGACAAGTGTGCTGAAAATGAAATATTTGCTGTGATTAATGTCTAGCTACATCAGTTGGTGCAGGTATTTTAATCAACTAGACTAATCAGATATTGGAATATATCTAAAAGATATTTAAAATGTCAGCTCATTATAAGCCCTTGTAGATCACATTTGCTTTTGTACTATGTAATCTGGATATTTGATTTTCAATATATTTGTAGCATAGAAACAAATTCTTTAATATCTTTTGAAGACTTTTGGTGTAATAGAACTGCAGAAGGCTTATAGTAAGCTGACATTTTAACTTGCTTTTGGATGTTTTTCAGAATCTGATTAGGTTAGTTGATCAGGAGACCTGCGTTAACTAATGTAGCTAGACCTTTGCATTGCAGTGCACATCACAGTGGAACAAAAAGACTGACATTTATTAACATATCCTCTTCTTTAGCAGTCACTTGGAATTGAGAATGACCCACTTTCACTCCAGTTTTAAGGGTTCTGAGGTGGCTATAATATGGGAAATGCAGATTTTGCCACGGATGGGGCGAGAGATGTAAAATGGGGCAGATGGCTTGGTACTTGGGAGCTGTTTACTCTGAATTTCTATGCCTCAGAGTTGTAGAGCCATACAACATGGAAATAGGCTATTCAGTCCACCAAATCCATGCTGACTAGTGTGCACCCATCTGTATTAATCCCATCTTCCAGCAGCTGGCCCAAAGCCCTTTACACTGAGGTAGTTCAAGTGCTCTCAATGAATGGACTCGTGGTTCTCAGTTATATTTCAAATGCTCCTCTTCACTTTGAGCAGCACAGGCCAGGGAGCCCATGAGTCTTGTCTTGTCTTGTCCATACTGCACCAACCACCGCCGCTGGGCTATAAATGTGCAGTCCCCCATGCATGCAGTTGTACTTTAAATTTCGGTGTTTAAGAGCAGCGACTTGAAAGTTTTACTATCAGCAGCAGATTCAGCTGAAGCTGTTACACTTTTTCAAGGAACTGTTAAGAACATTCTTCACTCTTTTCCCCTGTGAGACAAGTAACCTCTTGTTGTGACATCAGGAGTCTAGTGACAGCCATATGAATGATGTAGCTTGTTCAGTCGAACCAACTGAGATCATACTCTTAGATCATGCACATTAGTTTCTAGTTGTGTCGTCTACTTATCTAGCTTGTTACAAATGCTATGTGCAATCAGTTAAAGAGCCTTGTTTTGACTTCTTAGTTCCTCTTTATCTCATACTCTCGGTTTACTTTCTGTTGCACACCTCCGTTTGTATTTTCTGCCCCTTCCCTGTTATGTTTTCATTCTTCCCCTGATATCCTGTACCACTACTCCCTCACTTTTTTAATTAATTAAACTTCTTATCAATGAGAACACCTGGGTAAAGTTCCTTTGTCTTGTGGATGTTGAATTTAAGGCTTGTACTTAAGTATACCTTAGTGAATGAAGGAAGGATAATCCAGCCTTGCTTGATATCAACCTGCACTGCGGTTGAGCCCATTGTAGACTCATTGGTTCAGATCATGTAGCAGACATGATGTGGACACAAAGTACACTGCAGATGCTGGGGTCTTTGAACACTGAATTCTCCAACTTCTGGTAATTCCCTCCCCCTCCCTTCCCCCATCCCAGTTTCACTTTGCCTCCTCCTCCAGCTGCCTATCACCTCCCTCATGATTCCGCCTTCTTCTACTACCCATAGTGCTTTCCCCTTACATTCCTTCTTCACCTTTCCTGCCTATCCCCTCCCTGCTCCCCCTCCCCTACCCCTTGATCTTTCCTCTTACTGGTTTTTCACCTGGCACCTACCAGCCTTCTCCTTCCCACCCTCCCCCCACCTTCTTTATAGGACTCCTGCCCCCTCCCTCTCAGTCCTGATGAAGGGTCTCGGCCCAAAATGTTGACTGCTCATTTCCACGGATGCTGCCCGACTTGCTGAGTTCCTCCAGCTTGTTAGACATGATGTGGAGATGGATTTCTGTGAGCAGCTACATTTGTACAAATCCTTTGATCCAAAAACTGAGAGGAACTTTGGAGGATCCTTCTCAACTGTAGCCTGTAGAAATTCTTCTCTACCTTACATTGATAGATCACTGTCCTGAATTGCAGAACATTCCACAGTACTTTACATGCAATAATGCAGTTTTGAAGTGTAATTGCATCGATTAATCAGTGTAACTGCATTGATTATAGTCAATGTGCAAACTATGGATGCCAAACAGTAAGAAAATACTAGGTTTAGTCAAAGAAGTGAATCTTAAGAAAGTTAAAGATTCTGCATATATTGACTGCATATTTTAAGTGGTATTTGATTGATTGAATGTGCGAAGTATGCAGTGAATCCTGAACGGCAATTACAGCACGCAATATACATAGTGCATTTTGAGGGCTTTATTCTGGCTCCTATCTATGAGTGGGAACGTAGATCAGCTTAACAACACTGTTGGGTACTGCATTTAAAATTGATATACAGGGGTATAAGTGAGCATGTATAGGTCTTAATGGCAGGGAGATGCATTGTTCAATGGGTTCATTAACTACTTGCTAGTTTGTTGGGCATCAGCTGCCGCCCGGCATACAGATCTGAAGAGTGGGGCGGTATGCAAATCCGAAGGGAGCACAGAGCTCAGATTTGGAAACCTAACCACTGAGATTGGGTGCCGTGGTAGCATAGCAGTTAGTGTGACACCATTACAGCTCGGGACATCAGAGTTCGGAGTTCAATTCTGGTGCCACCCGTAAGGCACGGAACACTGCATGTTCTCCCTGTGACCACGTAGATTTCCTCCAGGTGCTCCAGTTTCCTCCCACAGTCAAAAGATGTTCCAGTTAGTGGGTTATTTGGTCATTGTAGATTTTCCTGTGGTTAGGCTGATGTTAAATAGGTAAGTTGTTGGGTGGTGTGGCTTGCTAGGCCGGAAGGTCCTGTTCCATACTATAATCTCCAAATAAATAAATGAATTTGGAACTAAATTTATTATCAAAATATATATATGCCACCATATAAAACCCTGATGGGCATTTTCTTATGGGCAATCGCAGTAGATGCAGGAAATACAATTGAACCAATGAAACACCGCACCAAACAGATGGACAACTAATGTGCAAAAGAAGAGAACAACAAACTGTATAAATATAAAAAAAAGTGGTAACAAAGAAATAACAACAATATTAAGTAAATATCAATAAATATTGAGAACATGAAATGAAGAGTCCTTGGAAGTGAGTCCATAGGTTGTGGGAACGGGTAAGTGAAATGGAGTGAATTTATAAATGGTTGCTGTTTTAGCACTGCAAAACAGCAGCAGTACTGAGACCAAGAGAGTGGAGTCTCTCTTGGAAGATGACTTGTGAAAGGAAGAGGGGAAGGGTTCTGGCTAAGACTGCTTTTCTCTTCAGTTTCCCTCAGGAATCCTCCTGTCATTCCCAGCCACCTCAGCAGGAATGCACCCGGAGCCAAAGATTTTCTAAGACATCAAGGAGGAAGTACAGGAGCCTGAAGACACTCACTCAGCATTTCAAGAACAGGCTCCTCCCCCAGCCATCAGATTCCTGAACGGACAATGAATGCGTGAACACTAACTCGTTCTTTTTTCCTCTCTTTTTGTACTAGTTTAGTTTAATTTTCTTTTTTTATATATACTTACTGCTGCCACAAAACAACACATTTCATGAGATATGCCAGAGATATTAAAGCTGGTTCTGATTCTGAGAGAGACATTTGCCCTCTTCAGAGCTGTAACTAGGTACCCATTTGTGGACTCCTATGACTTTGGAGGTGAAGCTTCCTTTCATTAACTCAATACCAGGCAGTTGTGCCTACTGTTTGTCATATTTGCTAGTCTACAGCCAACCATCTGGAATGTCACTGTTGCTCTCCAGCAAAAGGAATATGTCTCCCTTTTTCTTATGCTAGCATCATGAACAGTATCACATTAGACTGGGGCATTCTGGTATCTGAATGTAATAGCGTTTATTGGCTGCCTTCACTGACCTTGACCAGTTGAATAAGGTTATTAATAATCCACTGTAGTGGTCAGATCTCAAATGACAACAAGATGGAGTACAACAACGAGATTGAATGCCTAGTGGCATGGTGTCAAGACAAAAACCTTTCCCTCAGTAGCAACAAAATCAAAGAGCTTTCAACCATCTCCACCTCAGTGATTGGCATGTACTCTGCCCCACATTCTGAAGTGCACATCCAACTCTTGTTTTTTTCATGATAACTGTAACACTATGTTTGTGGTCTTCTGCTGCTGTGGCCCATCCATTTCAGGTTTGACATGTTGTACATTCAGAGATGCTCTCCTGCAGACCACTGTTGTAATGCATCGATAGTTGAGTTACTGTCACCTTCCTGTCAGTTTGAACCAGTCTGGCCATTCTCCTCTGACCTCTCCCATTAGCAAGGCATTTTCACTCACTGATGTGTCACTCATGGATTTTGTTTTTTTGTTTTATACAACGTTCTCTGTAAACTCTAGAGAACATTACGTGTGAAAACCCAAGGAGATCAGCATTTTCCAAAATGCTGCAACGACCCCATCTGACATCACCAATAATCACATGGTCAGAGTTACATAAATCACATTTCTTTCTTATTTTGATGGTTGCCCTGAACAACTGAATGTTTTGTTCATGTCTGCATGCTTTTATGCATTGAGTTGCTGCCACATGATTGGCTGATAGATATTTACATTAACGAGCAGGTGTACCTAATAAAGTGGCCACTGAGTGTATGTTCTGCATTGTGTTGCTGGTTTCCGTTGGTTCTACCTTGCTATACCTATGATTTGAAATTATCTCTATGGATGGCATGGAAAGCAAAATTTTTTGCTGTTTCTTGGTACATCTGACAATAGTAAACCAAATACCAACAATCAACAACAATGTGAATTAGTTTACATGGTCTGACCCTCTCCACATCCTCTCACAACAGGAGTACTGCAACTTTATAGAACAATAGTGAAGCCCCTCCTAGACTATTGAGTGTAACTCTGGTCTCTACATCACAGGAAGTGTGTTATTGTGCTAGAAGGTGTGCATAGGAGCTTCACCATGATATTGCCTGGATTTCAGTTCAGTTCATTTCAGTTATGAAGAGATTTTGGACAGGCTGTGTTTATTTTCCCTGGAGGAGGGAAGGCTGAGGGGTGATCTGGGACAGATACTTATAATTATGAGTGGAATAGATAGGGTGGACAGTAAAAATATTTTTCATCTAATAGAGATGCTTAAGACAAGGATTTAAGGTTTAAGTTGAGAGCTAGGAGAGTTAGACAGGATCTGAACGGAATTTTTTTTCACCTGAAGTCTGAAGAGGTGGCAGAGGCAGATACACCTGTGATATTTAGCAAACAATCAGGCAAGTACTTGAATTGCCAAGGCATAGTACACTATGGACATAATGTGGGTAAACAGGATTAGTGTAGATAGGTACACTGGGATGGTGTGAACATGCGAGGGTGAAGGGTCTACTTCTGTGTGAGCCAGCTCTGTCATTCCAGAAATGTGTCTTTTCCAAGCCCAAGGACGGCTCCACAGGGCTTGCAGATTCCCTTTGCTTCTGTCAGTCTCTTAAACACAGGTATCAACAATACTGTTAGAGAACCCAAGTGCCCAATACTGACCCCAGGCCTGATTCAGTTTTGACGTGACCTTCCACAGCAGCTGAGATATAATGCAACGATGTCCAGTCGTGTCTAGATTCAGTAATCAGCATGACACCAGCCGGTATTGGCTGACAACAATGGGCGATGGAAATCATAGAGGTGTTCATGTTTCCCAAGTTTTATGGGGAAATCAAAGTTTTCCACAAATCCAGTGCAGACACACAGTTGCTGAACATGCAGACGTGGAAACCACTCACTAGCGGCAAATTGACATGGGTTCCAATGTGCTACCTCTTTTATGCTTGGTTCGAAGGGGAGTATTTCTAGCCCGGCATCACCAAAGGAGCAAGTTTAATGCCACTTCATTAGAGATTATGAACATATTGCTGCAATTAACTTCTGTTGGCAGTGTGCATAGCAATCACAATTTTCCAGAATTATGGATGACATTAGAAAAGTTTTCCCATGTCAGCAGTCTATCCAATGGCAACATAAGCAGGCACACGCACGTATCAGAAAACTAAGGTTGTGTGACTATTTTGTGTGTAAAACTGCAGATGGTTAACACTAACTTATTGCTGGCTTTCATCCTAAAACCATATACAAATTTTACATGAATAATGGTACACTTACTTTGGCAACCTTCCTGAATCCATAATGTTCCTTTTCAATCTGCTTCTATGACCTATGGTCGGTGAAATACTTATGATTTCTCCATGTTCCTAGCTCATATGTCTTTGATGAATGTGCCCAGAGAGAACACCTCAGTTTTAAAATGGATCATTCCTCATCAGTAGAACTTCAGGAACCATGCCCAAGACTAAATGACTGCTCTTCTTCCTTCTTTTGTATTCAACTGATAACAGCAGCCTTTTTTTTTACACTCCTTGTGTGCACAGTTGTACTTTGATGGTGATTCATAGCATTCTGATTTTCTGTGTAACCTGTCACCTTATACAATGTGATCTCTGTGCGTTATCCAAAAGGTGCAGGAAACACACAACCATAATTTAAATCAACAAACTCGGTCAATCCATGGTGGATCAGCTCTTTGGGCTATTTGAATGCTTTGTCCTTTGACCTGAGGACACCATACTTAACCAAATGGAATGATTTCCAATTTAAGTAAGCATTATTTTCACAAGCTTGATGAGAATTCTAAACTAAGGAAGTACAGTATTTTATAGACTAAAAGCAAGATCCCTGACAGTCAATTGATACAAACTATTTAGTGGTTTCTTGGAAATATGTGAGTTACCTTAAATTCAGAAACAAGAGAAAATCTGCAGATGTTGGAAATCTGAGCAACACACACAAAATGCTGGAGGGACTCAGCAGGTCAGGCGGCATCTATGCAACAAAGTACAGTTGACGTTTTGGGCCAAAACCCTTCGGCAGGAGTTAAGTTTATAAATGGAGTCTATCTTATAAATAAGTCTATCTTACTTATTCCACTCATATAATTTTACTTACCTCTGTCAGGTCATCCCACAAGTCCCTCTGTTCCAGGGTAAACAAATCCAGCCTCTCCAAAAATCTCCTTATAACTAAAATGCTCCAATCCAGGCAATATTGTGGTGAATCTCCTTTGCCCAAATTGTGATCTGCTGAGATCAAACTCACCTAGTCAATAAGCAACCTCAGCATTGCTTTGTGGATATAATGAAGTGACTATTGATTTATGCCACAGAGTTCTTCAGAAATGAAGCAGGAGCTGTTACAATTTGCCAGTTTATCATTGCATTGCAGAGGTTACAGATCGCATGAACTTATGCTGAAAGTGGTTATAGCCTTGTGGCCTCGAATTCACCTTGGAGCCAAGTTCTGTAAGTGGAAGTAGTTGGGGAAAATAGAGCTGAATGACTGGAAGCCTGGAATATTCTCGATTATTCTGCACAATTTAAAAGCATGGCTCCTTTAAGAGGTGTTCCCAGCCCAGGGATCCTGATTGGCAGGTAGGAAGCTTCGGGAACAGGAAGTTTGCTTCACAAGGCCAGAGCCTATAAGAGTTGGTAGGTGTTCTGAATAATGGGGAAAGTCCAGATGTTCTTTCTAGACAAAAAGGACAACATCTGCTTGTAGGGTCTTGGCCTATGTATCCATTTCTTATGGGTCTCTGTCCATGTTGGGATTGAAGGAAACAAGGTGACAGACATTCCAGCCAAGCAATCACTTAAAATTAAGGATGTAAATGCAGTGGTGCCTTTGCATAAGGAGGAGATGAAAGCCAGAAGTAAGAAGTCTATTTGATCACCATGGCAACAAAGTTGGGATAAGAGAAAGAAAGAAATCTATATAAAATTTTGAGGATGGTGGGAGCTCAACTGGGAGATGGGTATAACAAGAGGGAAGAAGTTATACTTACATATTGGACATACTAGGCTGAATAATTCCTTATTCAGAACTAATTTGCATAATGCAGCATTTTTTTTTAGGGAGTGCACTTGTCAAGAAATGGTGCAGCATATATTGTCCGAATGCAGATCCTAGACAGATAAACGTGGATAGATGGTTCGGATGACATCATGATGTATGTAAGTGCGTAATTGACTTTCTGAAAAGCATAAAATGTCCTGATATTATTTCAGTTTTTTTTGATGGGGGGGAAGAAATTAAAGTGGGTATATTTCCTGTCTCTTTGCTCCACGTTCTACCTCAGCAGTTGGTGGTAATGCACCTTAAGTTGGTCGGCCAACCATCGTTAAACTTTACGAGAAGAAGAATGATGGGGAAAATTGTTGGGAATATGGGAGGATCTGAAGTGAGTTACTACAGACTTTAATTGGGAAGTGGGATCACCTTGTGCTGGTGAGCAGTATAACAAATTCTAAAGGAGGAGATGTTTGTTGATGTAGAAGGAATATCCAATTTAAAGGCTGTAGCTGGGAGGTGGTTCCAGAATGGGGGGCTCATGATGAAGTAGAATTTGGCTGACTCTACATCTGCTCCTTGTCCTGCTTCCATTAAAACCAAATGTTTGAGGTTTATTTTGTTCCTGTTACTCATTACTTGCATGTTGACCTCTGAAATGGCCATGGTCCACTTGTTTCTGAAAATTATACTGTATATTAGACTTGTATTTTATTAATCACAATGGTATCAAATGGACAGTAGGAATGTCTTTTATGGAAAATGAACTGTGGCCATACAGACACTTGTATAGATTTGCAAGGCATTTACTCATTGTGAAGAATGCTATTCTGTTAATGTTCAAATTGATTACAAGCAGAGGCAGGTATAATGCAAACATCTGTAAATATACTTGTGAACATCCATAATCTAGATGAGAGGAGCTGAGATCTACAGTCTACCTGGACACAGCTATCAAAGTAAGTTGATCAGCAAGATTTGTCAATTTGTGCTACTGGTATATACGACTCCTTAGTGGGCCCCTATATTAATTGAATTGACCATCTTAATTTGTGATTTTGCATAATACTGCTGTGGTGAACTAGATATACCTGTCTGACTGCTCCTGTGGCTCCTCCCACAGACCCTGCTGACTGCTCCTGTGGCTCCTCCCACAGACCCCTGTATAAAGGCGACTGTGGGCTGCTGCTCTCCCTCATTTTCCCCAGGATGTAGTGTTGTTTATTCTTCCAGTCAATAAAAGCCGATATCTCACTTCCTAAGTCTCAGCGTGAGTTATTGATGGTGCATCAATTTTATTGACTGGAAGTTAAAACATGGAAACCGTTTTACGCCCAGAACGCTTAGATTTGGACCCCCAAGACCCTGAAGCAGCTCTTGCCTTTGAACACTGGCTTGTGTGCTTCCAATCGTACTTGGAGGAGGTTCGTGCCACCGACTCAGCTGTTAGACTCAGACTTCTCCTCTCGAGGGTCGCCCCAAAAGTTTATTCATTCATCAGGGACCTCTCGACCTATGAGGGGGCGCTTGCCGCCCTCAAAAGACAGTACCTGCGGCCGGTAAACGCAGTTTATGCCCGGCACCGCTTGGCAACACGAAAACAGCGGCCTACGGAGTTGACTGCTGAATTTCTCCGAGCTCTACAGGCACTCGTGCGGACTTGTGACTGCCAAACGCTCACAGCGGAACAGCATACGGAACTCTTGGTCCGAGACGCTTTTGTAACTGGAGTCCGGTCAGTGTATTTGCGCCAGCGGCTGCTGGAAAAAGCTGATCTTACCTTACGCTCGGCGATAGAGACGGCCGATACGTTGGAGGCTGCGCAGCTGTATGCCGAAGCGGTCCAGCCGCGCGATTCCCCGGTTCCGAGCAAATTCACCAACGCCGCTGCCAGTCGCGGTATCACGAACTCCTCGAATTCGCCGAGTATAAAACTCTGTTACTTTTGTGGGCTTCAGAAACATCCCAGAAACAGCTGCCCGGCTCGCGAAGCGACTTGTTCCAGCTGCGGGAAGAAGGGCCATTTCGCCAAGGTCTGTAAATCTAAACCGCGCCCGGGGTCGAGCAGCGCTGCGTCTGAGACCTGGGGGCCGCCATTTTGCATGCCCGGATGTGAGCGGCCATCTTTGCCGGCGTCACCAGGCCCCGCCCCCGACTCGCCCCGTTCAATGCTGGCTACCGTGACCCTCGATCAAAGCGCTCCGCACCAGCTCGCAAGGTCGATGAAGGACATCCTGGTGGAGGGGCACAGGACTAGCTGCCTGTTTGACACGGGCAGCACTGAGAGTTTTATTGACCCGGCCACAGTGAAACGCTGTGGACTCGTGACACGGCCGGCACGTCAGAAGATCAGCTTGGCTTCTGGGTCACATTCCACAGACATCCGGGTGGGTTGTGTAGTGACATTGGTGGTGCAGGGCACAGAGTATCGGAACTTTGCGTTCCTGGTCATGCCTCGACTGTGCGCACCTGTGCTGTTGGGGCTCGACTTCCAGAGCCATCTCAAAAGTGTGACTATGGCATATGACGGGCCCCTCCCACCTCTCACTGTCAGGAATCCTCAGTTTGGTGGGACTTCGCCATATACTCCGTTACCACACGCACATACACACCGAACCACACATCCCGCCCAGCACCATGCCGATAGCTGTGCTACTGACACTACTTGCAGCCTCTCCACCCTCAAGATCCCTCCCCCATCGTTGTTCACCAACCTGACCCCCGACTGTAAACCGGTGGCGACTAAAAGCAGGAGGTACAGCGCAGGGGACAGGGCCTTTATTCATTCAGAGGTGCAGCGGCTGCTCGGGGAGGGGATCATTGAGCCGAGCACAAGCCCATGGCGGTCCCAGGTGGTTGTTGTTCGGACTGGGCAGAAAAATAGGATGGTTGTGGACTATAGCCAGACCATCAATAGATTCACGCAGCTTGACGCGTACCCCCTACCCCGCATCGCGGATATGGTCAACCAGATAGCTCAGTACAAGGTGTACTCGACAATAGATCTGAAATCCGCTTATCACCAGCTCCCCATCCGCCCAGAGGACCGCCCCTACACCGCCTTCGAGGCGGGTGGCAGGCTCTATAACTTCCTGCGTGTCCCATTTGGTGTCACAAATGGGGTCTCAGTCTTCCAGAGGGAGATGGACCGGATGGTGGACCAGTACAAACTGAAGGCCACATTTCCCTATCTAGATACCATCACCATCTGTGGTCGCGACTGGTCGGATCACGACGCCAACCTCCAACGATTTTTCCAAGTGGCCGAAGCTTTGAACCTCACTTATAACAAGGACAAGTGTGTGTTCAGAACCACACGACTCGCTATCCTTGGGTATGTCGTGGAGAACGGGGTCATTGGCCCTGACCCCGACCGTATGCGCCCCCTGTTAGAACTCCCTCTTCCCACCACTCTCAAGGCCCTCCGGCGGTGCCTGGTTTTTTTTTCCTATTACGCCCAATGGGTCCCCCATTACGCATACAAGGCCCGCCCCCTGGTCAAGTCTACCACTTTTCCCCTCTCTGCCGAGGCCCGCGCGGCCTTCAGCTGCATTAAAGGGGACATTGCCAAAGCAACGATGCATGCGGTGGACGAGACCATTCCCTTCCAAGTAGAGAGTGACGCCTCTGACGTCGCGCTGGCTGCTACCCTCAATCAGGAAGGCAGACCAGTGGCGTTTTTTTCTCGTACCCTTCAAGGCTCTGAACTTCGGCACTCCGCGGTGGAGAAAGAAGCCCAGGCCATAGTGGAAGCTATTAGGCACTGGAGGCACTATCTCGCCGGCAAAAGGTTCACCTTGCTGACCGACCAGCGCTCGGTTGCGTTCATGTTCAGCAACCAACAGCGGGGCAAAATCAAAAATGATAAAATTTTGCGGTGGAGAATAGAACTCTCCACCTACAACTATGATATCCTGTACCGGCCTGGCAGTCTCAATGAGCCCCCTGATGCCCTATCCCGGGGAACCTGTGCTAGTGCACAGCTCGACCAGCTATACGCCCTTCATGCACAACTTTGCCATCCGGGTGTCACCCGATTTTACCATTTCGTGAAAGCCCGGAACCTGCCGTACTCCCTGGAGGACATCAGGACGATGACCAGGGACTGCCAAATCTGCGCTGAGTGCAAACCGCACTTCTACCGTCCTGAAACTGCGCAACTTGTCAAGGCCACCCGCCCTTTTGAGCGACTGAGTGTTGACTTTAAGGGCCCCCTTCCCTCCACCGACCGCAATGTCTATTTTCTCAGTATTATTGACGAGTACTCGCGATTCCCCTTTGCCATTCCCTGCCCCGACACTACTACCACGTCCATCATAAAAGCCCTGCGACAGCTCTTCACTCTGTTCGGATATCCCTGCTATGTCCACAGTGATAGAGGGTCCTCCTTTATGAGTGACGAGTTGCGCCGGTTCCTGCTAGCTAGGGGCATTGCTACTAGTCGAACCACGAGTTATAATCCCCGGGGGAATGGCCAGGTGGAGAGGGAGAATGCCACAGTGTGGAAGGCCACACTTTTAGCCCTTAAGTCAAAAGGGTTGCCGGTCTCCCGATGGAAGGAGGTCCTCCCTGAGGCACTCCACTCTATCCGCTCCCTGTTGTGTACGTCCACTAATGCCACCCCTCACGAATGCCTATTCTCTTTTCCCAGGAAGTCTGTCACTGGGACCACCCTGCCAGTTTGGCTGACGTCCCCGGGGCCAGTGCTGCTACGTAAACATGCGAGGAGTAATAAGTACTCCCCGCTGGTCGAGAGGGTTCACCTCCTGCATGCTAATCCCCAGTATGCCTACGTGGTCTTGCCTGATGGGCGGGAGGACCTGGCGCCCGCCGGAGCAGCAGACCACTACCCCGTACACTCCACGGTAACTATGCACCCTGTACCCGAGGTGACACCGCACACACCGTGCCACACCCAGACTCCTCACGACGCTCATGTACCGGGCATCTCGTACGCGTCTATTCCGGGGACCTCGCACACACGCGAGGGATCCCTGACACCTCCATTTGGGACAGAACCAACCCACTCTCCGCCTCCTGTGCAAACACCACCTCCGGCACCTGTGCAATTGCAGCCGGAGCTACGTAGATCGCAGCGAATGATTCGACCACCTGATAGACTTAACCTGTAAATATACTTGGGGACTTTTTTTTAAACAAAGGGGGGGTGAATGTGGTGAACTAGATATACCTGTCTGACTGCTCCTGTGGCTCCTCCCACAGACCCTGCTGACTGCCCCTGTGGCTCCTCCCACAGACCCTGCTGACTGCTCCTGTGGCTCCTCCCACAGACCCTGCTGACTGCTCCTGTGGCTCCTCCCACAGACCCTGCTGACTGCCCCTGTGGCTCCTCCCACAGACCCTGCTGACTGCTCCTGTGGCTCCTCCCACAGACCCCTGTATAAAGGCGACTGTGGGCTGCTGCTCTCCCTCATTTTCCCCAGGATGTAGTGCTGTTTATTCTTCCAGTCAATAAAAGCCGATATCTCGTTTCCTAAGTCTCAGCGTGAGTTATTGATGGTGCATCAATTGCTAATACTCTCCTTCCTGTTTTGTGAGGTAGAGCCTAACTTGGGTTAAGTTAGATGAAAGAGGGCAAAAGAGGGAGAGTGAAGTCAACTTTCTCCCCAAACTGACCTGCTCTCTCTAATGTTAGTGGATCTGCTACATCCCAATTCCAAGTCGATTGTGATTGTTGTGCTGTCTATGTGAAGTTTGCGAGTTCTTTCTGTAATGGCATGGGTTCTCCCCTCCCTGTATAAGTTGGACTCTTAACATCACAACCTACTTTGGAATGGCCTTGCACCCATTGTGTACCTGCACTGCACTTTCTCTCTAATGGTAATTGATTATTCTGCATTCTGTTATTGATTACCCTTGCACGACCTGAATGCACTATTGTAATGAAATGATGTGTATGGATGCCATGTAAAACAAAGGATTTCTTAGTGCAGGTGACAATAATATTAATATAATTAATTTGCTAGGTCCCAATGACAAGTTGCCTGTAGTGTGTAGGCGAGTGATAGAATATGGTGGCAGTTTCACTGGGAATATGAGGAAAATAAAATAGGCTGACTGTAAAATAGTGTGAATGGGTGCTGACGGGTGACATGGACCATGTCTGTGGTGTTTGGCTCTATAACTACCCGAAATGGTCACAGGTGAAAAGTCAATAACCTCCAAAAAAGATTTGAATACAACCTTGAAGGGACAACACTTCTAGTACTGTTGTGAAAGAACTGGGTGACGGAACTTATTGAATATTCCAGAGATGAAGCACAGGTAATATGATTCAATTATCTTTTAATTGTTGCATCATTTTGCAATTCAAAGATGATACCAGAAAAATTGAATTGAATCAATCTCTGGTGGATTCAGTTGTCCAAGATGTTGCAGATCACTGTATATAACTGATTTTTTTTCAAAGTTCAAAGTTCCAAGTAAAATTTATTATCGGAGTACATGTCACTGCACACAACCTTGAGATTCTTTTTCTGTGGGCATACTTAACGGATCTATAGGACAGTAACAGTAAACAATGAATAACAAACTGTACAGATAAAATTAAATAGCAATAAATAACAAGCATGAAGTAATAAGATAAAAGAGTTCTTAAATGAGTCCTTTCGTTCATGACCCTGATGGCTGAGGGGTAGTAACAGTTCTTGAACCTGGTGGTGCGAGTCCTGAGGCAGTTATACCTTCTACCCGATGGCAGCAGTGAGAAAAGAGCATGGCCCGGGTGACGAGGATCTTTGATGATAGATGCTGCATTTCTGTGGCAACTTTTCATGTAGTACATTGGTTCTCCAAATATAAACCATCCACCAAAATCTTCCAACTAAGCTGCAAATGATTTACAGCCTTTTTTATTTTTTGGATTTGACCTGTTAATAAATGCTGCTGGCTAGTTGCAGTTTTAAAATAACATAGTTGGCCCAAACATTGATGTCGTTGCCTGGTCAGATTTTCTGGCTGGAAAAATGAGGGCTTCAGAAAATTCCGCATGTTTCAATGGGTCAATTATAATGCTTTTAATGCAATAAAATGGTCCAAAGCACTTCCTACAAGTGCTTGTGGCAAGTGTTCATTAAAATTGGAAAGCGAACAAGAGAATAGCCAGAGGAGTCCAGGGTGGCCATTCCAATGTAGTGGCTATCAATGGTGGAATGGAGAAACTAACATTAAAATATTTGAAGATTCAAGATGATTTCAAGATTCATTTATTATTATCAAAGAATGTATAAATTATACAACCTTGAGACTTGCTTGCTCACAGTTAGCCATGAAGCAAGAAACCCGAAAAAACCCAGTTAAAGAAAAGAAATAAAAATAAAAGATCAACACTCAATATGCAAGAGAAAGAAATAAAATCACGCAAACAATTGAAGCAAAGAGTAACAGGATTCCAAACCAATACTGAGTCCTCAGATCCGAACCCCAGAGCAGCCCGGATAGGCCCAAAGCCTCACTTATCAGTTCATCATATTAGTGAGTATGGAGCACAGCAGCTGGGGCAGTCTCAGTGCCGTGGAGAAGACCACTGCGGAAAATGAGTGAAATTGGCTTTCGTCCTGACTGACAGACTATCTTTTCAGTGTATCTGGGCTGGTGTTTAAATTGACTCAACAGTGGAGTAGTGAAAGGCTCCGGCACCCTGGAGAGAGGACTGAACATCTTAGAAAGCTAGTGAAATCTGCTCTCACCTCCAATCTGAGCCAGTGTTTAAATTGTCTAAACAATGCATTGTACTTCGCACTATGACCCAGCCATCACTGCTGTGAAAATCCCTGGGCCTAGACCATAAGACCATCAGACATAGGAGCAGAATCAGGCCATCTGGCCCATCAAGTCTGCTCCACCATTCAATCATGGCTAATCCTTTTTTTCTTTTCTCCTCAGCCCCAGTTCTCGGCCTTCTCGCCATAACCATTCATGCCACGTCCAATCAAGAACCTACCAATCTTTGCCTTAAATACCCCAACAATTTGGCCTCCACAGCTGCATGGACCAACAAATTCCACAAATTCACCACCCTTTGGCTAAAGAAATTTCTCTGTATCTCTGATTGGAAAGGCTGCCCCTCTATCCTGAGGTTATGCCCTCTTGTCCTAGACTCTTCTACCATTGGAAACATCCTTTCCCTAAATACTCTGTTTAGGCCTTTCAAAATTCGAAAGGGTTCAATGAGATCCCCCCACATCCTTCTGAATTCCAGTGAGTACAGACCCAGAGCCATCAAACTTTCCTCATATGATAACCCTTTCATTCCTGGAATCATCCTTGTGAACCTCCTCTGGACCTTTTCCAATGCCAGCACATCTTTTCTCAGATGAAGGGCCCAAAATTGTTCCCAATAATCAAGGTGAGGCCTCACCAGTGCCTTATAAAGCCTCAGCATCACATCCTTGCTCTTGTGTTCTAGATCTCTTGAAACGAATGCTAACATGGCATTTGCCTTCCTCATCATCAACTCAATCTGCATGCTAACCTGCAGAGTGTTCTGCACAAGGACTCTCAAGTCCCTCTGCATTTCAGATTCCTGGATTTTCTCCCCATTTAGAAAATAGTCTGCACATTTATTTCTATTACCAACGTACATGACCATGCATTTTCCAACATTAAGTTATGTACCAGCCCGCACCCGGAAAGCCCTACCAGGAACCACACATCACAGTAAAGGGGCAGAAGCTACTGGCAGTCGACAGCTTTACTTATCTGGGCAGTACTCTATCACGAGCGGTGAACATAGATGCAGAGATCAGCAACAGAATTGCCAAAGCCAGTGCCGCCTTTGGGAGACTCCGTGAGAATGTATGGGAGCGGAGAGGACTCAGCCTTACCACCAAGCTGAGGGTCTACCGAGCAGTGGTTCTCACCACCCTCCTCTATGCAAGTGAGACCTGGACTATCTACAGCAGACACGCTAAACAGCTCGACCACTTCCATTTGAGCTGCCTCCGCAGACTTCTCCACGTACAATGGCAGGACAAAGTCCCAGACACAGAGGTCCTGGAGCGGGCTAACACCCACAGCGTCTACACCGTCCTACAGAAAGCCCAAGCCAGATGGGCTGACCATGTCGTCAGGATGTCTGACAGCCGACTACCAAAACAGCTGCTGTATGGAGAGCTGAGCCAGGGCAAGCGCTCAGTTGGAGGGCAGGAGAAACGTTTCAAAGACTGCCTCAAAGTGTCCCTCAAAGACCTCAACATCAATCCCAGTAGCTGGGAATCGCTTGCTCTGGACCGCCCAACCTGGTGGAGCAGGACCACTGAAGGAGCGTATGCAGCAGAATTCAGATGCACCGCAGAGGCTCAGAGGAAACACGCCGCCTACAAGGCTCGAGCTACCTCCACTTCCACTGCAGCACCTACCCTCATGTGTCCCACATGTGGGCGAGCTTTCAGGACCCCGGATTGGCCTCACCAGTCACCTCCGGACCCACAGTCACAAACCCTCCACCTGACAGAAGTCGTGGTCGCCTTTGACTCTGAAGGACGAACAACATTTCATTTGCCACTTTCTTGCCCATTCTCCTAATCTGTCTGGGTCCTTCTGCATCTTGCCTGTTTCCTTAACACTACCTGCCTACCCCCACCAATCTTCGTATCATCTGCAAACTTAGCAACAAAGCCATCTATTCCATCATCTAAATGATGACCACACCACCCGACAAGTCACTCCAGGCCCAGGTTCTCGCAAGCTCTTCAGATCAGCTTGGTGCCCAGATCAATTCAACCTTACTCTCGGGCCAATTGAATGAGCACCGAATGTTCTCCGCCTGGGCCTTGGCTTCTCCTTTCAGCACTCAGAGTAATCCAACCTAATTCCGGGGCCAGTCGAACAGGCTTTGGACCTCCATCTGCAACACACCATCTCGGCTCATCCTCCAACCTTGCCTTGCCATTTCATACCCCTTCACTGTTTGCATTGATAATTTAACACAATTTACCTCAGAAAAAGTATTTTTAGTGGTGATTTTAGTCAGATTTCTTAGCTTTTTGACTCCCAGAAGCTGTTGCATATGTTCGTTAGCACCATCTTAACTGGAAGATCAAAATATACTAGAATATGAGGTATTACTAGATCATTGGAGGTTGTTGAACTGGGTCGGGTTATACAAGTGGGAATGGTCGTCACTGAAAATAAGCATTCGAATCTTAACTTTAAATATTTCCAGACTTATGAAGGTCAGCAAAATTTGCTGATAGTAAAGGATGATGTAAATTGGATTATGAACTGTATATGTTTTACATGAGCTTAATTTGAGTGACAAAGTGGGCAGCTGTCCAGGAGAGTATTATGACAGTTGTGTTTTGTGAAGTCATGAGTGAGGATAGCAACAGTTGCTGGAGGGAGGTGTGGACATAGGTGATGGTCCAGAGGTGAAAGTAGGTATAATACAAGAGAAGATGCAGGTTTGCAAGTTTGGTCCAGGATTAAACAGAATTCTCCTTTACGTGTGCACTGAAGACTGACAATAAACAATCTTGAATACCAATGTTGTAAATGACCTGGCTCAGCATCAGATAGTTGCTGGGTAATGTGCAGAATTATTGCAGTATAATGGAGTTTGTGGGAGGGTTTGTAGGCTTTCAACTCTTTGGTGTTAGAGGAAATTTATGTTCATTTACCATTGGATGTTGAAAAGCAAAATGCAGCTTGAAGGTCTCAAGAATGGTGAAGATGAAATAAAACCAGGTGCCCTTGATGAGTATGTAATGATGCCAATGAGGGAGCCTATGGGTGAGATATAGGGCAGATGTATGGGCATCGATAGTCACAGGTGATTCTCAGTGATGGGATTAGGAGGGCGGGAGCTAGGCAAGGGCAAACTCATCTGACTGATATCAGAGGAATGGTAATAGGAAAGGGTGGTGTGATCAACTAGATCAAAGGCTAGAGACAGGTATGTAAAAGGACAGAGGTCAATAGAGACAAGGAAGGATAGTTTATCATGCAGCTGTAATTTTGATGAGAGGAGGGAGACATGTAGCTGCAGCCACAAGAAGAAAAAAATACAATTTTCCTCAACTTTTCTTAATTACCCTAATACTCAATCAAAGAACCACAGAGAAGTGCATTCATTCTCGTGCACAACAAACCATAAGACCAATAGACATAGGAGCAGTATTAGGCCATTCAGTCCATCAAGTCTGCTCCACCATTCCATCATGGCAGATTTGTTATCCCTCTCAACCCCACTCTCCTGCCGTCTCCCCATAACCTGTGATGCCCTGATTAATCAAGAACCTATCAGCCTCTGCCTTAAATATACCCAGTGACTTGGCCTGCACTGCTGTCTGTTGCAATGAATTCCACAGATTCACCACCCACTGGCTGAAGAAACTTTTTTTCCCCTCTGTTCTGAATGGATGTCCCTCTATTCTGAGGCTGTGCCCTTTGGTCCAAGACTCCCACACTATAGGAAGTTCTTCTTCATATTCACTCTATCTAGGCCTCTCAATATTCCACAGGTTGCAATGACTTCCCCCTCATTCTTCTTAACTCTAGCAACAACAGGCCCAGAGGCATCAAATGCTCCTCATATGTTAACTCTTTCATTCCTGGGACCATTCTCATGAGCCTCCTCTGGACTTTCTGCAATGCCAGCACATTTTCTCTTAAATAAGAGGGGGGAAACTGCTCATAATACTCCAAGTGCAGTCTGACCAGTGCTTTATAAAGCCTCAGCATTACAACTTTGCTTTTGTATTCTAATTCTCTTGAAATGAATGCTCACATTGCATTTGCTTTCCATAATATCGACTCAACCTGCAAGTTAAACTTTAAGGAGTCCTGCACTCCCAAGTCCATTTGTACCTCTGATTTTTGAATTTTCTCCCCATTTAGAAAATCATCCACGCCTTTATTCCTTCTACCAAAATGCATGACCATTCACTTCCCTACACTATGCTCCACCTTCCTCTTCTTTTCCCACTCTCCCAATCTGTCTAAGTCCTTCTGCAGACTCCCTGCTTCCTCAACACTATCTGCCCCTCCACTATCTTTATATTGTCTGCGAACCTGGCTACAAAACCATCAATTCCATCATTCTAATCATTGACATATAATGTGAAAAGAAGCAGTCCCAATACCAACCCCTGTGGAAAATCACGTCGCCAGCAGCCAACCAGAAGAGGCCTCCTCATTCAGACTCTTTGCTTCCTGCCAATCAGCCAATCTTTTATCCAAGCAGGTATCTTTTCTGTAATACCATGGACTCTTATCTTGTTAAACAGCCTCATGTGTGGCACCTTGTCAAAGGCCTTTTTGAAAATCCAAGTAAACAACATCCATTGACTCTCCTTTGTCTATCTTACCTGTTATTTCCTCAAAGAATTCCAACAGATTTGTCAGGCAAGGTTTCCCCTCAAGGAACCATGCTGACTTTGGCCTATTTTATCATGTGACTCCAAGTGCCCCAAAATCTTATCCTTAGAAATGAACTCCAACATCTTCCTAACCACTGAAGTCGGGCTAACTGGCCTATAATTTCTTTTCTTGGAACATAGAACTCTACAGCACATTACAGATCCTTCGGCCCATAAAGTTGTGCTGACCAGGTAACCTCCTGCCTGGAATTACCCCACAGCATGGCCCTTTATTTTTCTTCTGCTGCCCTCTCTTCATAAAGAGCGGAGTGATATTTGCCATTTTCCAGTCTACCGGAACCATTTCAGAATCTAGAGACTCTTTAAAGATCAGTACTCATGACTCCAACAATCTCCTCAGCTACCTCGTTCAGAACCCATGGGTGTAGTCCATCTGGCCCAGGTGAACTATCTATCTACAGATTTTTCAGCTTCCCAGATCAGGCACACTACACAATCTATCTGAAGTTTGCAAGACGCTTCCCACAGATGGCATGGGTTTATTCAGTCTTACAATTGCTTCATAAAGTCACAGAGATTTAGATGGAGACGTAATGTAAAGATTTTTACTCCTCACGTATGCGAAGGATGCAAGAAATAAAGTCAATTCAATTCAATTTGAGTTGTACAGCACAGACACAGGTCATGATGAATCCCTTGCACCTGTACTCCATCACATTTACTCACATTACATCCATATTTTTTTCTGCCTTGCCTATTCAAAGATAGTAATTGAATCTGATTCCACCATCTCCTCTGGCAGTGAGTTCAGGTATCAACCACTTTGTTCTTTAGGGGAAAAAATGCCCTCAGACTCTTCCTCTTCAATTTACCATGGTAAGAAGATTCTACTTAACCAAGCTATGCTTTTTATAATTATATATGCCTCTGTCAGGTCACTCCTCTGCCTTCTTTGCTCCAGGGGAAGTAAAGCCAGCCTATCCAAATTATTCACATAGCTAAAGTCCGCCAATCTAGGCAACATCCAGGGGAATCTCCTCTGCATCCTCTCCAGCCTCATTAGAAATACAAGTGACTCTGCAGATGCTGAAATCCAGAGCAACACACACAAAATGCTGAAGGAACTCAGTAGGTTAGGTAGCATCTATCGATGGGGAGAAACAGTCGACAGTTCAGATTGAGAACCTTCGTCAGGGTAATTAGATCCTTCCTATTGTGTGGTCAGTAGAATGCACACAGTTTCACATATGTGGTCTAACTAATGTTTTGTTTAATTGCCACATGACATCACAGCTCATATATTTCATGAGCTGACCTCCGGAGGCATAGGACTTCTTCACCATCCAGTCTACCTGCGCTGTCACTTTACAGGGAGCTATGGATTATTAAACATGTGGCAAGCAGCTCAATGATGTAAATGTCCATTGGAACACAGAATCAGAGGGGTTTTAAATATCAAAGAGAAGTCTAACGTACCTGTCTCATCAAACCAACCCAGCATTGCCTCCACAATTTTCCACAGACTGTCTTTTGTGGGCAGTTTCTCACCCACTGTGCCACACTCTCAGCAGGACTCTGGATAGGCTCAAACGGACTGCACTATTTGAGCCATGGCATCTATAATAAGCATGTTTGTTTGTTATAGGACAGACACACAGATTAATAGCGTTGATCCTCTTTGATCACCTTTGCACTTTTCTTCTTGTCCATCACTTTCTTGTAAACTGCTGTCTCTCTGCTTTAAGTGGAACTACGCATTTACTGGCCACACCTTTCTTCTCAGGCAGCTGCTTTTATATCCCGAGGAGACTAGTTTGCTGACTTAGCAAACAATTCATCTTCCAGACACCAGGGATTCTTTTGCACTTGTGTTCTCCCTCTATTTATATTCAGTATTTCACAGTTGCATTTCCTTGCTCTACATTTTCATAGCAGTTAACTGGTTGTTGACTTGATTATAGAATAATATTGCACCTTTGTTGCCAAACTATCAGTCACCCAGTGCAATATCTCCTTGAATGATTGAGTGGTAATTCTTGTCTGATTATATTAATATGAAATATCTTGGGGTAATTTTGCACATTAGTTTAAATTGTTAAGATGGAATTTCTATTGCACAAGAGTTAAGAACAATATATGATAAAATATTATTGCAAGCCAGCTGCAAAGTAGTTACTGTATACTTCCTGAAGTCTTCAGTTTTTCATTTTATGACCATGTCAAGAGGTTTAATTGTTGTTCAGACTAAGCATCAGAATGGGGAAGAAATGTGATCTAAGCGACTCTGACCATGGGATGATTGTTCATGTCAGACATGTGGTTTGAGTATCTCTTAAACTGCTGATCTCCTGGGGCTTTCACGCGCGACTGTTCAGAGTTTTCAGAGAATGGCATGAGAAACAAGAACCATCCAGTGAGCGGCAGTTTTGTGGGTGAAAATGTCTTGTTAATAAGAGGGGTCAGAGGAGAGTGGCTTGACTGGTTCAAGCCGACAGGAAGGGAACAGTAACTCAAATAACCATGCATTGCAACAGTGGTTTACAGAAGAGCGTCTCTGAATGTACAGTATGTTGGACATTGAAGTAGATGGGCTACAGCAGCAGAAGACTACAGCGGGTTCCACTCCTGTATATAATAAAGTGGCTGCTGAGTGTGTGATGCATTGTTGCACAGAGGTACCTGGATGCCAATAGTGGCATCCAAAGGTACGGTTCCGAAATAAGGATGCCAATGCTACATAGAAAACGTCGTTTGTATCAGCCTGGTGCCGGGACAACGATTGCTATTCATCCAGAAGCAAGCTTTTATTAAGAAACCTGCCCGATCAGGTTGCAAGCTGTGGAATTCTGGGAGATGGCTAAAAGAAGTTGCCCTTTGTTCAAAACTTACCCGCTTCTGCAGTCGTTGCACAACACACCACACAGCAGCCAATCACGAATCTCTGAAGCTCAAATGATTCCCCCTACCCCCCAATCTTCCCTCTCCCCGATTTCTCTATGTGTCCCTTGCCCTCATTAACTGTCTTGTAGCTAACCAGATTTCCTCTGTCCTCTGTAAAATAGGACGAAAACACCTCTGAGCACAGTAATTGTGCTATTGAATGCGATGTCTAAGCTTCTTGTGTAGTAGAAATTTACAAAGTCACTCTTTGATCTGATTTGCATTGTATGCTGTGCTCTGTGTTAGAGTAATAGAACTCTACAGCACAGAATCAGGCCATTCAGCCCATTTAGTCTGTGCCAAACCATTAGTTTGCCTAGTCCCATTGACCTGCACCTAGGCCACACCCTCCATACCCCTCCCATCCATGTACATACCCAAATATCTCTTAAATGTCAAAATCAATCCTGCATCCACCATTTGTACTGGCAGCTCGTCCACACTCTCACCTAAATTGTTTCACTCTTCACCCTTAACTCATGACTTCAAGTTGTAGTCTCACCCAACCTCAATGGAAAAGCCAGCTTGCGTTTACCCTATCTATACTCTTCATAATTTTGTATAATTCTATCAAATGTCCTCTCAGTCTTCGACGTTCTAAGGAATAAAGTCCTAACTCATTCAACCTTTCCCATAACTCAGATCCTCAGGTCTTGACAAAGTCCTTGTAATTTTTTATGACTCTTTCAGCCTTACTTGCATCTTTCCTGCAGGTAGGTGACCAAAACTGCACACAACACTCCAAATTCAGCCTCACCAATGTCTTATACCACTTCAACATAACATCCCAACTCCTGTACTAAATACATTGATTTATGAAGGCTAATGTGCCAAAAGCTCGTTTTACAGCCCTATCTACCTGTGACACTACTTTCAAGGAATTATGTATCTTTATTTCCAGATCCCTTAGTTCTTTAGTGTCCTACTGCTCACCGGTAAATCCTACCTTGGTTGGTCCTTCCAAAGAGCAACATTTCACGCTTGTCTGCATTACAATCCATCTGCCATTTTTCTGCCATTTTTCCAGCTGGTCTAGATCCCACTGCAATCCACGATGGCCTTCCTTACTGTCCACTACACCCACTATCTTGGTGTCACCCACGAATTTGCTGATCCACTTTAACAGATTATCATCCAGATTGTTGATATAGATGACAAATAACAATGGACACAGCACTGATCTCTGCAGCACACAACTAGTCACAGGCCTCCAGTCAGAAAGAAAACCATCTATAACCACTCTCTGGCTTCTCCTGTGAAGCCAATGACTAATCAAATTTACTACCTAATCTTGAATGACAAGCGAATGAATCTTCTTGCCCAACCTCCCATGCGGGTCCTTGTCAAAGACCTTGCTAAAGTCCATGTAGACAACATCCGCTGCTTTACTTTCATCAACATTCACGGTAACTTCCTCAAAAAACTCTACAAGGTTGATTAGACGTGACTTACCATGCACAAAACAATGTTGATTATCCCTAATCAGTCCCTGTCTATTCAAATACTTATATATCTGGTCCCTTAGAATACCTTCCAATAACTTGCATACTAATGCTATAAGGGTCAATCATTTCCTAGCTTATGTTGAGCCTTTTCTAAACAGCAGAACAACATTGCCTATCCTCCAATCTTCTGGTACCTTTCCTGTCACTAAGGTTGATTTAAATATCTCTGCTAGGGCCCCGGCAATTTCTGCACTTGCCTCTCACAGGGTCTGAAGGAGCATATTGTCAGCCCATGGGATTTATCCAACCTAATTTGCCTCAAGACAGCAAACAGCTCCTCCTCTGTAATCTGTATAGGGTCCTTGACCTTGCTGCTGTATTGTCTGACACCCATAGACTTTGCGTCCATCTCCCAAGTAAGTACAGATGCGAAGGTGCCATTAAAGATCACCCCCAACTTTTTTGGCTCTAAGCATGTATTACCAATCTGATTTTCCAGAGGACCAATTTTGTCCTTTGCTATCCGTTTGCTCTTAATGTATCTGTAGAAGTCCTTAGGATTCTCTTTCACATTATCTACTACAGCAACCTCGTGTCTTCTTTTATCCCTCCTGATTTCCTTCTTAAGTGTTTGCTGGCATTTCTTATTCAAAGAGTCAAAGTTTCAAAGCACATTTATTATCAGAGTATGTGTGCAGTAAACAGCCCTGAGATTTGTCTTCCCCTAGACAGCCACAAAACAGAGAAAACCATGGAACCCGTTCAAAGAAAAACATCAAACCCCACCCACGTGCAAAAAAAATCCTGCAAACAGCTAAAAAAAAAGAGAAAAAAAACACAGAATTTAAAACACAAAATTGAGAGAGTCGAGCCATATTCACTTCAATCTAGTGCTTTGTCATTCTTTATCAACAGGCCGCCCTGATCAAAGTTGCCTAACATAGCAACAAAAAAAAGGAGATATCAGAAACGCAAAACACTTTATTACATGACCTACGGAGTCCTGTCCACAAATTGCATCAATTAAACCTTGCCCAAATCCCAGGACTCTGGCACCATTCTCTGACAACATCAAAGGAGAGGGAGAGGCCATTCGAATGCAAGCATTTTCCTTGAGTAGCAGCGAGTGAGAGGCTGCAAGATGGTGCTAGTTTTCTGCTCTTGCCTCGATGATTTCAATCTTCCTTTATGCTTTAATTGGCAAGAACTGGAGTCAATTGTGGACTTGGGCCCCATCTTCAGGCTTCTTGGTCTTGAGGCCACACACGTTGCTTGAAACCTCACGGAACCCTCTTGGAAACAGCAAAGCACCAGATTACTCAATTGGCATGAAAACACACCATCAACATGTAGATCACAGGCTCCAACAGTAGCAGAACTATATTTGAAAGAAAAAGAAGAGGTGAAAAAAGTAGTTTTGTGAACCATCTGGAGGATATTGTCCTTGGTCGCATTGTTCGCTAGCGCCATCTTCTTTCAATCCTCCTCACGTACCTCACTTGTTTCTACCTGCCAATGCCTTCTATGCACCTCCTTCTTAACCAGGGCCTAAATATCGCTCGAAAAGTAAGCTTCCCTAAACCTGTTACCTTTGCCTTTCTTTCCGACATGAACATACAAACTCTGTACTTTCAAAATTTCACTTTTGAAAGCCTCCCAATGTCCAAGTACACCTTTGCCAGAAAACTAACTGTCCCTATCCACATCTGCCAGATTCTTCCTGATACCATCAAAATTAGCCTTTCTGCAATTTAGAATCTCATCTCAAGGACCAGATCTATCCTTTTCCACAATTACTTTGAAACTAATGACATTATGATCACTAGATGCAAAGTATTCCCCTACACAAACTTCTGTCACCTGCTCTGTCTCATTCCCTAACAGGAAATCTAGTATTGCACTCTCTCTAGTTGAGACTGATTACTGATTAAGGAAACTTAGCTGAACACATTTGAGAAACTCTATCCCATCCAGCCCTCTTGCAGTTTGGGAGTCCCAGTCAATATGTAGAAAGTTAAAATCACCTACTCTCACAGCCCTATGTTTCTTGTAACAATCTGTGATTTCTCCATTAATTTGCTCCTCTAAATCCCATGGTCTGTTGGGTGGTCCATAATATAATCCCATTAACGTGGTCATACATTTCTTCTTCCTTAGTTCTACCCATAAAGCCCCACAAGACAAGCTTTCCAGTCTGTGCAGACTAGACACTGCTGTGACATTTTCCCTGAATAGTAATGTATTTAATATACCTTTCTAGGTGTCAAAGAATTCTTCAACAAAAAATTGGTTACTTAGCCATTACCTGTAGCATAAGTCTGAGTGGTACTTCTATAGTATACAGGTAAACGCTTCTTAAATAGCTTGAAAATAAATTAGTAAATAGATTGTTAGGCATACTTAGATGTGAAGGACAAGTTACCCGTCAACAATTTTTGAATCATTTCAAAGTGTCTCTCAAGCCACAAGTGCTAACTTCCAGCCAAATTCACTTGCAGATTATGATAATATAACCTTGAAATTCAGTTCATTATTATTATATTTTTGTAACTGAAGTGTTATTGTTACAGATTCAAAGTTAAACCTTCCAAGGCAGTGTTGCTTATTCCATCCCATCATTGGAAATACAGTGCACGTTAAGATAGACCAGATGCTGAATTGAATTCCGTCCCGTCCACATCCCCTGTCAGGAAGGAAATCTTGAAAGTAGAGGATTGTTTATCTATCAGAAAAGAATAGTATTTAGTGAATTAGAAACTGCAATTCGTGGAGTGAAGATTTGCATCAAATAATGCTTGTGATCGTTATTTGGTATTTGTATGACAGAAAAAGATCACGAAGTATGTTTGCCTGTAATATTTTGTCTTAATTGTGAAACTTGGGTAACAGCAATTTTGCCACTTTCTTAATCCTTTGAGATAAAATTTTGCAGTTTTACTGTAATTCATTTTATTAGTTGGATTATGTGTTGGCGCGTGGCCTAGTGGGCAAGGCATCAGACTAGTAACCTGAAGGTCACTGGTTCGAGCCTCAGCTGAGGCAGCGTGTTTGTGTCCTTGAGCAAGGCACTTAACAACACATTGCTCTGCGACGTCACCGGTGCCAAGCTGCATGGGTCCTAGTGCCCTTCCCTTGGACAACATCGATGGCGTGGAGAGGGGAACGCCTGCAGCTTGGGTAACTGCCGGTCTTCCATACAAACCTGCCCAGGCCTGCACCCTGGAAACTCCAGGCGCAGATCCATGGTCTCTCAAGACCGACGGATGCCACACACAGTTGGATTATGACTCTAATTATTTTTCAAAGGTTCTGAGGTTTATGCTGAGGTTTGATGGTAACATACAGTAAGTGTTGGGCTATTTAGGAGTCATTGTGAATACAAGATTAAAAGGGCAAAAGCAAGATTTCCCCCCTAAATATTAACACGTTGAAACTTCTAAAATGATTTAATTAACTTTTGTGTTTTTTTTTAAAGTGTACTGTTAATTTCATATGTGGTCTTTCTGTGAACACTTTTGAAATCATTAAATCTCTGATTTTTTTTCCTTTTTTGATCTTCTGTGATAACTGATTGAGGTCTTTCTTGACACAGACTAGCTAAGGTGTACTGCACTGACATCAGTATAAGTTCACTGCAGAATCCCTTGCCCTATCTTTGGACTTTTGACTGATCTTCACAATGCATTGCAGACTTCTAAAGTACCTAGCTCAATCTGTGCGTGATTCTGTCCATTTAACAACTCTGTAAGTACTAAGAGCCTTATAGACACTGAGCTCTTCTCCAGAACTTGTAAATTTCATTCTGTCCATCTGTGTTGTCTATTCTAGACTTTATTAAAATCACATTGAGCTTGTAGTTGATGATTTTCACATTATCTAAGTAAACTTGTAATATCAAAGCTATTGTGCGGACACTCCACTAAACTGGCTCTCCCACACTGTCCAAACAGATTAGATCATTCCTCTGAATCTCTTGCTATCGAGGATTGTAAGAACTCCCATTGTTTTGAAAATACTAAATCACTGTAAAAACATTGCTCAGAACATGGGCTGCTTATAGTGAACAATCTTTCACAATGGAATTTCTTCCACTGGTTTTAATATCTGGCCAGTTTGTTACTTCTCTCTTGAAGTTTGTTTTCCAACCTTGTGGACATACACATATGCTTCTGTAATGGACACTGGTACCTCACTACTATCATAATGCATTAAATATTTCAGCTGCCTACCAGCTACAAAATAAATATGTGCCCATACAATACCATGCAAATCCATGTCTTTCAAAAAGTTGTCTCCATATTCTCATCCCATGGAAGGTACTGTATACCTCTGTGACGTGGCCAATTTGCCTTCCAGCTACACTTCTGGAATTTCATCTTCTTATTTACTTCCTCACAATTTCACTGAAGCCATTGACTCGTTTTTGCTTGATCTCCATAGCATTCCTTGCATGCTTTGACCATACACCTAGCTTACCTTTTCTCTTCAGTCTTCTTATAAAATTCCATTTGCAACACTGTCACTACAGCTAATGCAATGGATATTCACTACCCAGGAGGTCGCCAAGCCCAGCTTTCTAAACATTGCAGCTGACACTTCTAAAGATCAAAGCAATGATTTTGAGTAAGTAAAACCAATATACTTTGTTTAGCTTCTGGTCGTAAACAGGAGTCAGTTTTCAGTTCGTAATGTAAATGGTAAGCAATAATCAGTTTGAAGTTAAGACAGCTTTGCAAACAAGCACTGTAGAAAGCGCAGACTTGCTGGCCCCACACTTACTCGACTTACTGCTCAAGCAGTGCAGTTTAAGACAATATTGAATTGAATTTACTTTATTTCTTACATCCTTCACATACATGAGGAGTAAAAATCTTTATGTTATGTCTCCCTCTAAACGTGCAATGTGCAATCATAGTAATTTATAATAATTTATAATAAATAGAACAGTCAATGTAATATAGAGTATACTCAGATCAGTGTGAGTTAACCAGTCTGATGGCCTGGTGGAAGAAGCTAGCCTGGAGCCTGTTGGTCCTGGCTTTTATACTGTGGTAACGTTTCCTGGATGGTAGCAGCTGGAATAGATTGTGTTTGGGGTGACTCAGGTCCCCAATGATTCTACGGGCCCTTTTTACACAACTGTAATTTGGCTTGTTTCAAACTAGACAATAATGACTAAATTTTTTAGTTCATGGAAGCTTGGGCACCAGATTTATATTATTATTTCGCACATCAATAGCTGATCTGTTAATAGTTGTAAAGTTTGTATACACAAGAGTCAGCTTCACAGCATTAATTATGGGTATCTGGGAACTGTCTTCAGAAGTTTTTAGACCACTTGTATTAAAAGGTATCTGAAAAAAAAATCGCGTGTGAAGTTCAAAGTAAATCTTATTGTCAGACTACACACATGTCACCACATACAACCCTGAGATTCCTTTTCCTGCAGATATACTCAGCAAATCTATAGATCAAGTAGAGTGCAGATGACAACAAACTGTGCAAACACAAATATAAATAAATAACGAGAACATGAAATAACAAGTTAAAGGGTCCTTAAAGTGAAATCATCAGTCATTGGAACATCTCAAAGGATGAGCAAGTGAATGTAGTTACTGCATCCCCTTTTGTTCAAGAGCCTGACAGATGAGGGTTAGTAACTGTTCCTGAACCTGATGGTGCAAGTCCTGAAGCTCTTCTACCTTCTACCTGATGACAGCAGCAAGAAAACAGCATGGCCTGGGTAGTGAGGATCTCGGATGATAGATGCTGCTTTCCTACGACAGTGTTTCATGTACAAACGTAGATGTGCTCAATGGTTGGGACAGCTTTACCTGTGATGTACTGGGCTGAATCCACTACTTTTAGTAGGACTTTCCATTTAAGGGCATTGGTGTTTCCGTACCAAGCCGTGATGCAGCCAGTCAATATATTCTCTACTACACATCTATAGAGGTTTGCCAAAGTTTTTGATGCCATGCCAAATCTCCGCAGACTCATAAGGAAGAAGAGGTGCTGCCGTGCTTTCTTTGTAATTGAATTTATGTGCTGGATCCAGGACAGGTCCTCTGAAATAGTAACACCCAGGAATTTAAAGTTGCTAACCTTCTCTACCTCTGATCTTCCGATGAGGGCTGACTCATGGACTTCTAGGTTTCCTTTCCTGAAGTCTATAATCAGTTCCTTGGTCTTGCCGACATTGAGTGAGAGGTCATTGTTATGGCACCACTCAGCTAGATTTTTAATCTCCCTCCTGTATGCTGATTCATCACCATCTTTGATGTAGTCTGCAACAGTGGTGTTATCAGCAAACTTGCATATGACATTAGAGCTGTGCTTAGCCACGCAGTCATAGGTATAAAGGGAATAGAGCAGGGGACTAGCCACACAGCCCTGTGGTGCACCTGTGCTGATGGAGATCATCGAGGAGATGTTTTTACCAATCTGAACTGACTGGGGTCTGCAAGTGAGGAAATCCAGGATCTAATTGCACAAGACATATCAAGGCCAAGGTCTTGGAGCTTATTGATTAGTTCTGAGGGGATGATAGTATTAAATGCTAAGTGGTAATCAATAAAGAGCATCCTGATCTATCCATCTTTGCTGTACAGATGTTCAGATGCCAGGGATGGCATCTGCTGTGGACCTGTTGCTGCGGTAGGCAAATTGGAGTGGATCTAAGTCAGCTCTCAGGCAGGAACTGATATGTTTCATCACCAGCCTCTCAAAACATTTGATCACTGTGGATGTACGTGCAACTGGGTGATAGTCATTGAGGCAGGTTACCACGCTCTTCTTGGGCACTGGTATAATTGAAGCCTGCTTAAAGCAGGTGGGTACCACACTCTGCCGAAGAGAGAGGGTAAAGATCTCAGTGAACACACTGGCTAGTTGGTCAGCACAGGCCTTTAGTACATGGCCAGGTACCCCATCCAGTCTAGATGCTTCCCATGATTCATCTTCCTGAAGGCAGCCCGCACATCAGCTTCATATATTGTATCAAGGGATCATCAGGAGGTGTTGGGGTTTGTGATGGTTCCTCCATGTTCTGATGGTCAAAGCCAGCATAAAAGGCATTGAGCTCATCTGGAAGTGAAGCTCTGCTGTCCCCCATGTCACTTGAGTTAACTTTGTATTAGGTTATAGCATTCAAACCCTGCCACAGCTACCTGGCATCCCTCGTCAATTCCAGTTTGGTTCGGAATCTCCTTCCCCTGTGAGATTGCTTTCCAGAGATCCTACCTGCACCTCTTGAATGCCTCTGATTTGGCCCTCAGCCAATTTCGGATCTCATAGATCATCCAGGGCTTCTGACTGGAGAAGACTCTCACTGATTTAGTGGGGGCACACTCATCTACAACTGTTTTAATAAAGTCCGTACAACCCTGGCGTCTTCATTCAAAACTCTGGATGAGTACCTGAACACAGCCCAGACCACTGACTCAAAGCAATCCTGAATCCTGCGACCTGCCCTGATCTTTGGAGCCCAGCTTTTTAGGCTCTGCCTGTATGCAGCTAGGGGGAGGATAACCAAGTGATCTGAATGACCAAAATGAATTTTGGGCAAGGAACGGCCAGCGTTCCTTATCTTAGTGTAGCAGTGGTCTAGTGTGTTGGGACCTCGGGTGCAGAAGGTTATATGCCGGCACTTTCTTCATACAGGCCTCCGACTATAATTTGAAATGCATCAGGATGGGCTGTTTCTTGTCAGCAGATAACATTATGCAGTGTTGCGAGTGCTTGCTTATAGTCGGTCACTGGTGGTATATAAACTGCAATCAGCATCACAAATGAGAACTCTCAAGGCAAATAGAATGGTCCACATTTGACCATTAGGTATTCCAAATCGGAGGACCATGAGTTCGACATAACTGCCACATGGCTCACCAAGGAGAATTGACCACAAATCACACACCGCCTCCTTTTGACTTACCACAGTCAGCAGTTCGGTCCATTCTGATAATCGTAAATTCTTCCGGTCTGACTGCGGCTTTCGGCGTGTCCACAGATAACCAAGTCTCGGTGCTGCAAACAGTTGAGATTTGCCTCTGGTACAGCAGTCTTGTCCTCAGATTGTCAATTTTATTCTCCTGCAACTGCACATTCACTAAAGATGCTGGGCAGAGGAGGTCTCATCCCTCTGTATTTCATCCTGGCTTGGATTCCCCCTCTCCAGCCATGGCAAAGGCTGCTGTGCGTGACTGATACGGTTTCTTTAGTCGATCAGGTGATCTGAGCGTCATTGCTGTGATTTAGGAGTCCATTGTTAAGGGAAAATTTACATGCTGCAGACTGCAGCAAAAGTAATTCAAAAGATGTATATTTAAGAGGAAATCTGGAACAATTTTCTTTAGCCCACCAACGATCGCTGGTGCTATGAACAAGTTACCCAAGTGACAAAGAAATGGTGTAAATGTAAGAGAGCCGTCAGGCTTTTTCCGTATGGTTGAAGAACATCAAGAAGAATGACAGAAACAGGACGAATTAGAATCTATTCCTCTGTTTCAATTTCTGCAATGGATGACTGATTCATCTATGGCTCGTGGGTGTGTCTTTTTAGCTGAAAGGAGTTGTACCTGTGTTTTGGAAATTCTAAAATTATAGCAAAGTGTGGAACATCTCATACAATTGGTGAAAGATTAATAATGCTTGCTGTGCCAGAAGTGCTCACCACTGTTCTCAAAATGGATACCAGTATTTAATGATCAATTCCTTTGAGTAATAACGCTGTAGCCCCTCATATTGACACAATGAGTGAAGACATTGAGTATCAACTAGGCATAGAGCTCCAAAAAACAGAACTTGGGATACAACTGGATGAGTCGACTGTGTGAGACAATGAGGCATTGCTAATGGCATGTATATATATATATGGTTGATCAAAAATGGAAAAGTTTATGAAGAGATACTCTTTTGTAAAAAGTTTAAAACAATTATCAACGGAAAATCAATCTAAGACGACCTCAAGATGTATATTGAGGATAAAAGTATTCTGATTAGGAACATGATTTCTTGTGCAACAGTGAAGCACCATATATGACAGGTTGCCATGAAGGTTTAGTGGCATTTATGAAAAAAGAAATTCCAAGTCTGTTTTCAATACATTGTGTACTCTGTTGTTAACATCTCACAGCCAAAAACCTCAGCCAGTGACTTTTGTCAAGCATGACTCTTGTAATATCTGCTATCAAAAAATTAAAGCTCATCTATTAAAAGCAGAATATTTTGCCAGTTATGCTAAGATGACGATGAGGAGTCTGAACACTTGCTTCTTCACACTGAAGTGTGATGCCTGTCAAAAGGCCGCTGCTTAAAATGCATTTTGATCTTTTTGACACTGTGGTTGAATTTTTGCTCACAGTTCACAAGAGCTTGGGAAACAAGAATGAATTTCTATGTGGAGATGACAAAATGTGTATGACAAAATGAACATTCTAAACATGAAACTGCAGGGTGAAAATTTCAAGTTAATCCAGGCAAGAAGTGCAGTGTCCACTTTTATCAGAAAATTGGAAATATATAAGCAAAACATAGAAGAAGAATGTTCTCACAGTTTCTCTGCATGGTAAGTATGGCACTCTCTTTCACAGATGGTGATTTGCAAGAGTACTGCTTACACCTGCAATCACTGAAGAAGGATTTTCAGAATCAATTCAATGATTTGAATGAACTGGAGATTCTGGACTGGGTAATTAACCCATTTCTTTGCAAGGTGGAAGAACAGGAAGAGAGCTTGCAAAAAGAAATTACCGAAATTCAGAATGATGAAAAAGCAAAAATGCTTTTCAAAAATGTTGGCTTTTGTGGTATGTGGCTACACAGTCATACAAAGTTCCCTGGTCTTTGGAGAAGAGCCAAACTGCTCCATTGCATTTGCATCTTCCTACCTTGTTGAACGAAGCTTCAGTGCAGCGAACCATATACTCACAAAAAACAGAAACTGCTTAGACATTGCTACACATGGGGACTTGAGGCTTTTGCAGTCACAACTTGAACCAGATATTTCAACTCTTGCTAAAAACCATCAAGCTCAAAGATCACATTGATATTGAAGCTGCTGTACAGCAGACAAGTACTGTGTAAGCTAGGTTTAAAGATAAATAAAAATTTAAAACAGAATCATTTTTCTAATGTGAGCATATGGTAGACATGTTTTTACACTATGGGGGCACTGGAAAGTATACTGTGCCTAAAAAGGGTGCTGGAAAGTATAAAGGTGCTTTAGGGGGATATTGGGCAAAAAAAAGTTGGGAAACACTGGTTCAGAACAACTCGGTCAGTATACCCAATACCATCGTACTACTTACAGCATCTGTCCTCTTTAGGATGGCAGCTTACATTCATTCTACTGTTTGAGCAAGTCATACGATAACTGGAATCAAATTATGAAAACTTTCTATGATCATTCTTTATTGTAAATTATACCATGGGTATGGTCAGTTCCTAAATCTATATAATCACTCATAATCTACACTGTTAATCATTAATAGTTACTCAATAACTTACACTTCATCTGAATTTGATGGCATAGTGAAACACTTTGAAATGGTTCTGAGATGCAGGACACCGGCTGGATGAGAAATGTTTTTAGCTTTGTGTGATCTATACCAGTTGTGGTTTGGTATCTATCAATCTTTGGTTACCATGGTTTCTAGTAACTCAGATCCATCAGTATTTGTGATCTATATATTGTAAACTCCTCCCAGCCCACGTGGCTGGTATTCTACCTCCCACATAATCTGGCGAATCTCTTTTCCAAATATGCCCATATCACTTTGGTCTGCTTCAACAGGAATTGATTGAGGTAGTTCTAACACACGTCACGGTCCACATCAGACCAACATGCAGCAGTATCAATATGCATCTTTAAGGTGGATTGTCTTTCTGAAGTAATATAGAGTCCTTAAATATATTTTCTTTATCATCTTTCAGTCTGCAATAGATGAGTATTTGCATTTTTATTTTTTGTGTGGTACTCCATTAATAATTATTCCTTACCTCTGCCCTCTTGCAGCCATGACAAACCTGACTGATGTCACAATTACTTTCTTCAGGAACATGTGGTCCCATGGAATATCTAAGTCCTGTTACCATTATAGCCCAAGCTGTCTAGAACAGATTAAGCTCAGGTTGGAAGAGTAACACCTCATATTCCATATGGATAGCCTCCAATCTGATAGCATGAACATTGATTTCTATGACTTCTGGTAACTACTAAACCTCCTCTCTCATTTTCCATTTCCCATTCATCCCTTTTCTTCTCCTTACCTTCCCATCACCTCCCTCTGGCTCCCCTCCTCTATCCATTACTTCTGTTGTTCACTGTCTTCTCCTATTAGATTCTTACTTTTTAACCCTTTACTGCTTCTGCCTATCACTTCCCCTCAGCTGGTCTCACCTATCACCTGAAAGGTGGTACTTCTTAGACCATAAGATTTAGAAGCAGAATTTGGCCACATTGCCCATTGAGTCTGGTTGATCTGGATCTTTCCATATTCGGTAAGTTTCAATGAGATCCCACATCATTTCTCTAACCTCCACTGAGTAATGGCCTAGAGCCATCAAATGCTCCACTTATGTTATCCCTTCTATTCCTGGGATCAATTTTGTGAACTTCCTCTGGACCATCTCCAATAAGGGGCCTAAAATTGCTCACAATACTCTAAATGTTGTCTGACCAATGCTTTATATCCAAGTATTACATCTCTGATTTTATATTGTAGTCCTCTTAAAATGACTGCTAATATTACATTTGTCTTCCTTATTACCAACTCAACCTGCAAGTTAACATTTAGGGATCCTGCCCTAGGACCCACTCGTACGGCCAGATTTGGGAACAGCTTCTTTCCAACTGTGATAAGACTGCTGAATGGATCCTGACCCATATCTGGGCCGTATCTTCCAAATATCTGGACCTGTCTCTCGGTTTTTTTTTTGCACTACCTTACTTTCCCTTGTCTGTCTTTTGATTTATAATTTAAATTTTTATTATATTTACTATCGATTTGTACTCCAGGGAGTGTGAATCGAATATCACTGTGATGATTGTACACTCTAGCATCAATTGTTTGGTGACAATAAAGCTATTATTATTCTGGATTCTGCTCCCTTCCTTTCCAGTCCTGATGAAGGGTCTCAGCTTGAAATGTCGACTGTTTATTCCCCTTCATAGATGCTGCCTGTCTTGCTAAGTTCCTCCAGAATTTTGTGTGTTTTGGTAAAGATTTACAGCTGAAACACTCTGGTTCCATTGGCTGCATAATCTCCAGCCCCACCAAACGTGTGAAATTCAGGCGGGAACCCACCCCAGACCCACTATTTGTGTGGAGGCTGCCTGATTCGTTATCCTGCCACAAAATCACAGACTGTACTCTGCTTACAATTAAAAGATTTAGCTTTATAATTCTTAATTTGACTAAAGGGTTAGTAAAGAAACAAATAAAAGGCTAACTTTAATGAAACAGTCTAACGTGCACAAGTTGGAGCTCATGGTTTCCCCTTTGTCGATCGTCCTTCGATCTTATCCCGGGCTTCGTTGAATCACGGCCCTGCTCCGGGTCGAATCCTACGACTTCTTCTCTCCAGCGTTTCTCTCTTCACCTCCTTAACAAAAGATCCCAAGCCCAATTTTAGTGTCCCTCACCAGAGAAACTTCCCCTTAATCTGGCCATCCTAATTGGATAGCACACAATTCTCCTATCTCTTATCTCAACAGTAACCCAAACAAGCAGCTTGCAGAGAACAGCACAAAAATCAAATACAGAACAGCATATCAGTAACAAGTATGAACCAGGGCATTACACAGCATCTACAGAATCACTTGAGTTTATCCTTTATTGAAGCTAGTCAACACTCCACTAACAATACTGTTGAGTAGACCAATGTATTAAGCAATCTCAATGCACGGAACACTTTGGCTTTGATTGTTGGTCTGCTGTTGCTTTGCGTGGGCGGGGGGGGTGGTGGTAGGGGGCCTTGGGGTTCTAATGAATTTACTGTCATTCATTCATTGGGTCACTCTTCTACTTTCGTGGATGTCTGCGAAGGACAGGAGTTTTCAGTTGTATATTGTATACAATTTTTAGTACCCCTGAAAAAGGGAGACAAACAAAGCATAAACTCTGTAATGTTCATGCATCAGTAACTTTGGTGAAGGAGTCTAATGTGTACTACCCCTTCCGGGCATTCTCGTAGGTATGATCAATCTATCGCTCGCTGAAGATAGAACGCAAGCCCTTACAAGTCAATGGCAGATTCAGTGCTCAATACTTTAAAAGTATACCTTGCACACAGATTCTCAGAATTTTCAACTAAACACTTTTCAATGTTTTTCAAGTAATATCCCCCTTTTTTCCAATATGAAATGATATTCTCATTAAATAAGTTGTTTTAAGTTTTAAAAAAAATATTTGAACAATTATTTAACAGATTGCGACCTTGTTACACACTTCCCCTCAAAAGTAGATCTCATCCCGACATCTCCTCCTAGTGTTAGACTTGCAATCACTACTTTCCTTGTATGAAACATTCCTTTGGTTTCTAGTAGGTACATGGTAATTGATGTAGGAACTGAGGCACAGGTAGCCATGAAGTCATTGACATTACACGGCAAGGTCTGATACTGATGAGGCTTCCAGTCTACAGTCTGTAAGTTGTGACATGCGGGGGTCCCAGCTCTATCGTAAGTAAAGTGTTTTGGTGGTCATCATTCTCCCTGAGGAAACTTTGAGCTCCCTTGTCTTTGCTCCATCAGGTTATCGGGCTCATCATTCACTGGAGTAAATACAGAAATTGGTATTGGTTCACATGCAGAAAAATCACTTGGGTCACTTGGTTTGGATGAAGGTACAGGGACTGGTAATGATTCACAGTCGGGTAAGTCATCTAGGTTTCTTGGTACAGATGAAGATACAGGGACTGATACTGGTTCACATGCAGGTAAACTTAACAACTGTTCATCTCAGGCATTTGTCGCTGGAAATATTGTGAATCCTCAATCCTCATTTGCTGCTCAGCAAGTTGTATAGTCTCTACTTCAAAACTATTGCTGTCTTGCTATTGTGAGGTTGGAGACATTTGACTTGGTAGTAACATTCATCCTCGCTGCTGCTGGCTGGTTCACTCTCTTCCCTTTCTTTAGGAGGATGAGCCCTTGTGCTTTATTTTAGCAGACACCCTTGCTTTGTTGCGGTATCTATTTGTGGGTCAGCATCCCAAGGCAGGTGTTCACATGGAATGAGAAGATTGTGATGTTGTACTCTGGATTTTCCCTTTCCTTGTTCAGCTTTTATTTCATGGATTGGCACATGCTTCCCAACTTTTCATAAAACAATATGGATACAGTCCTCCCAATAGGTTTGAAACTTTCCCAGACCTCTGTGGGGCATCAGATTCTTTACTAGGACATGATTCCCATGTTGCTACTTTGTAAATCTCACTCTGCTGTCATAACTTCTCTTATTTCTCCCCAAGACCTTTTGCATATACTCCTTGGCAATCTGATGGGCTTCTTGCACGCCTCTTTCTCATCATTCCAAGTATTCACTCTGAGTTGCAGGACTATTGTCAGTGTTCAGGCCAAAGAATATTTCTATGGGCAATCTTGGCGATCTACCGAAGAGAAGGTAGAACGGAGAGAATCCTGTTACTTCCAACCTTGTAGAATTGTAAGCATAGACCATTTTATTCAATTTTCTTTTTGTCGTTCTGTTAGAGTTTTCAACATTTGCAGAAGGATCCGGTTGAACATCTCAACTTGTCCATTTCCCTGGGGGTGGTACAGTGTAGTTCTTGATCCAGCCTCACCGCTGTGTTTTCTCAGTTGTCTGAAGAGTTGGTTCTCATATTCAGCTCCTTGTTCATGGTGTATTCCTGATGGGAACCCAAACTTCAGGGCAAAGTCATTGAAAAGATGCATAGCAACAGTTTTTCCTGACTTTGAGGTTGTGGTATAAATTGTGTAAAATGGTCAGTAATCACTAGAACGTACTCATTGTACTCATGTCGACCCTTGTACTTGTCTAAGTGAAGAGAGTCAGCTGACACAAGTTCAAATGGCTGCATCGTCACGATGCTCGAGTGATGCCCTTGTTTCCCAACATGGCTTCTTTTGCTTGAGACAGGTACAGACTCTTAGCACATGGTGCTCAATGTCCTTATGCATCTTAGGCCAGAAAAATCTCTCTCTCACCAGATCTGTTGTGTGATCAATGTCTTAGTGCCCCATTTTATCATGTAGCTCTTTCAGGAATGTAGACTTGAACTTCTCAGGTAGCACTAGTTGTGATTGTTTGTAGTTTTCTGATGAAAGATACCATCCTCATCCAATACTAATTTATCCTACTTTCACAGAAAGCACCTGGCTAACTTGCTCAATGTCTGTATTTGTTGAGAAGTATGCTTCGAATCTGAGCATATAAAGTTGATGACTTTTATGATGTTACCATCCTCTTCCTGTGCTTGCCAAATCTCTCTCCTGGACAGTGGTGGAATTGATGTGTTCGCCAAGTTGACGCTTATTGTGTCTAACTGTATAGATACTGCCATGGACCAGGGTATGTCTGCACTTTGCTGCACTTCAATAGCCTGAACTGTGGCTCCCACTGAAACAGACGAGATTTCTTCTGTACACTCGTTCCTGTTCATTTCCATGGCTACTAACATTTGGGGCAAAGAGTCAGCATCGACACTTTTTTAAAAAACTTTTTTTATTGTTCATCATCCAACAAACATTTCCATAAGGTGTATTTCAGACATTGTACATATATATCATATAATCATATATATCAGTCGATAATAGATAGTTAAGTAGAAATCGGCCAGTTCAGCAACCCATCTATATGTGGTTGCATTCCACTTTGCAGAAGACAGAACATATGTGAGGGGATTGTTACTGTAAACTGCGAATGTTGGGGCATAGTACAGATAATCTTTAAATATTTCAGTAATTGCCCACTTCAGGTGTAGGTGGTAGTTTTTCACTGCATTTGTCAAAGTTTCTTGATGCTTTTCTGTCCAAATGACCAGTTTGCAAGAGGGCACACAGTTCCTCTTCTTATTTTCTTTCTAATGCTACCCCTGCTGAGCTGACTTTGCTCACTGTCATCTCTGCTTTTTAACAGGTCATGGCCGGGGTGTTGTGATTTGAGAGAAATCTTTAATGTGCTGCTGGTGGTTGCTTAATAGGCCCAGAATCTTTCTCAGTTCTCCCACTGTGCCTGGCCTCTTCTCTTTCAGTGCTGTTACTGCCACTGTGTCTGCAGGATTCATCCGATTTCCCTCTGCCAGCACAATTCTCCCCAGGTAGTGAACCTCTGCTTAAAGAACTCACACTTGCTGGGTTTAGGTTTCACTCCATGCACCTGCATTCACTGTATCGCTCTGCTCACCACATCAACATGTTCATCGAAGGTCTTAGTGAACACCAGCCTGTCATCCAGGTATGGTGCACAGACTTCGTCTCTTAATCCTTCAAGGTGCTCCTCCATGAAACGTCGGTAGGCTGCGAGCACATTCTTGAGTTCAAAGGGGATTCGAATCCACTCATACAAACCCCACAGGTTATGAAGGCTGTTAGTGACCTGCTTTCCTTCATCATGAATCCTTGATGGTATGCTTTCCCCAGTCAATTAGCGAGAACCAAGCATGCCCCGTAAGCTGTCCATGATGTCTTGCACTCTTGGGATGGGCTGGCAGTCAGGAATAGTTTTCCTATTCAGGTCCCTATAATCAATACAGAGACAAAGGCTTCCATCTTTCTTTCAGACACACACAATTGGTGAGTTAGATTTCTTGATCCACCCGTGGACGATTAGGTCATGTAAATGTGGTGAACTACATATACCTGTCTGGACACGCCCCCTGATGACTGCTCCTGTGGCTCCTCCCACTGACCCCTGTATAAAGGCGATTGAGGTCTGAGCCTGGCCTCTCAGTCTCCAGGATGTAGTATGGTGGTCAACCACTGCTTGTTCCTTCTTCCAGTCAATAAAAGCCGATACCTCGCTTTTACGTCTCAGAGTGAGTTATTGATGGTGCATCAGTAAGTAATCCTTCATTTAGCTGTAGAGGGGTTTTGGAACTGAAATATCAGAGCGGGCAATCCGTTCAACATCTTTGAGAGAGATGCTCAGCTGCAAAGCTTTGATACATCGAATGTCATTGTCTGATTTTTAAAAAGAGTGGCATTCTTCTTGTAGGATCTGCTTCACAATCTGCTGCTGTTGTGTATTTAGCTGGCTCACATCGACTGGAGATCCCAAAAGTCAGAGTCAAGTTCACCCACATCATCCTCTATTTGGTTTTGAGTGGCTGGGTCGAATATGGGACATTCTTGCGCATTGACAGGGAATACGGACTTCACTGGTTGCATTGTCCAGAGCACTGTCTTCTCAGGGAGCACGGTGTCGTGGTCTGTTCTATTGTGCACATCAATACAATGTATGACAGGCACTCCTCTGGACTGTTATAAGTGCTTCACGCAGTTCAAGGCTTTCTGCCCACTGTGGGTTCACTTGTGGTTCAAAGAGCATTATTTTGTCTTCTCTCACAAATGGAACCTCTACATAGCACTGAACTTGTATTGTTGTATGTTCTGGTATGTTAATTCTCTCCTTTATTGTCTTTACGCGATACAAGGATTCTCAATGCTAATCGGATTGACGAATGCCTTAATTTTGCTGCTCTTCAGGCTTGGGAATGCAGATCTTATTGTTTCATACAAAGGCTCACCCTCCCCGTGGTTAAGTTTTCTTTCTCACTCTCCTTTATAATCAGTTCAATCACGTTGAATCCGATGAAGGGATGGTGTAGAGGTCTGCCTTTCAGAACCAGAACTGGTATGATTAATTCTTTTGCAATTTGCTAATTTGAAAGTGATTTCAACCCATTCTACATATGGCATGCTTGCACCATTGGCTGCCACCAGCTGTAATGCCTCAGGTGCCTCTACGACCTCTGAAACATCCCTCAGTGCGATTGACATCGCTTCGCTTCCCACTGCTCATTTATGATGCACACCTGTGAACCTGTGTCCATATCAGTTCACTTCAACGTCCATGTAAGTAGCATTCGACGAGCCACTGTCTGCCCACCAGTGAAGTTATGGATGAACGTTGATTGACTTGGCACTGTGCAACTAAAACACTGGTGGCTGTCCATCTTATTCCTCGTGCTTTACATCCCGCTAAGTAGTGCGCACTGCTAGCACGGTTGTAACAGTGGGTGCAAAGTTCCTCACGCCCTCTCCGCTGACAGTAGAAACACTTTCTAGTTCATAGTCACCAAGGTCGCTGAGGCAGGCCAGGACACGGACGTATTGGGACTGGATACTCATACAACTCCATGCTGCTGTGGTAAAAGTGAATCATTCAGTGGAGCTATTTGACACGGCTGCCGAGCTTCAGATGGCAGTGCATGTGATACCATTGCACACTGCTGAAATGGGGGAACATCTTGTTGCTGTGGGGCTGGGTATGATTGAGGCAGAGCCAGTTCAATTAATTGATTTTGCTTTTTCCACCGCTATTTTTGTTCAATGCTTGGCCCTCTCTGGAGTTCAGACCTGACAAGATTTTGCCCCACGGACTGCTCTTTGTAGCCCATCCTGACAGCATCTGGTCACTCTGTGCTGGGTCTTGAGGCTGAGAAGGAGTTGCTCTCACCTCCTGCTTTTTATTTGAAACTGAGAACATTGTTGACACACAGGTAGGGGCTGTTGAAGTTGCTCCTTGACTTGTGCAATGTCTTCACTAAGAGTTTTCAACGGTGACACTGGGTCTATATGACATCTGACATTTACATCAACAGGATGTTCCTCTGACTGTGCAGAGTTAACAGTGGCAGAGCCAGCTGACCCAGCTGCCTTCCGTTTATTCTTTTTCTGTTTATTTGCACATGCAATGTTTAGCTTTTCTAATAGTACTTCATCTGAGGCTTTGGGATCTAAAAGGTATGGCTGGAGGTAATTTTGAATACAATCACTTTGTAAACTGGTGAGTACTGTATGTAAAAACATACCCTGCACTAAGTAAGGCCGGATCGTATTTCAGACCAGGCACCCCTTCCTGTGAGGCAAACGGTACTTTCTGCTTCAGATCAAGAACACGTATTAAGAAACTTTGTGGCGTCTCTGTACTGCGTTGGGCTTCAGCTGTCAGCAGCTTATACTGTTCAGTTGCCCCTTTTTCTTGATAATGTGAGCAAAGGATCTGCCTAAGGGTAGGTAAGTTCAAGTCTGATATGCCCTCAAGATAACCGAGCAACTGGAGCCCAGACAGAATCGATCTGATCACTGCATTGATGATCTCCTCGTCTGGATAGCCTCTATTTAGGGTGCTTTCTCTCTGGCAAATAAGGTTAGAAAATGACGACTTGTCTTTCTGACTGGGCTTGCCAACCTGACAAGTCTTTGCATCATGCTGGTGGGACAATTTCCCTCCGAACTAACTGCTGCAGATCGCTCAAGGTCATCCTGTTAGGAGCTGACCTTTGTATTGAACTGCGGGTTACTGGAATTTCCCTGTTTTCTTCCTCCATTTCATCAGCCACAGCAGTTGTTGTAATCACTAACTCATATAACTTGTCTCTAAACAGCAGAAGTTCAGACATATCACTATCATCCAGATGTTCCAGCTTCTCTCTTCCTGGATGGTGACTTTGGGGATACAAGAGACAAACGCATTTTCTTAGTGACCTCCTCTCCTGGGAACAAAAGACAGCTACTGGGTTCTACCAGCTTCTCTTTAGGTAATTCGCACACTTTCTCACTTGTTTCTTCTTGGAGATTCCTAAGCACATCCATTTTATTTTCCCCTTGGCAGTGGTGCAAGTTATTGTGGTGGCTGTAAGATTACCGGCCGTAAGATTACCTGCTGCTGACTAGATGCTGCAGCCTCCAGCATTCACTGTGCCTCGTGCATCAGCCCTCAGCCTCACCTACCTCAATCAACTAACTGCCTCACTCTGCTGCTGCTTGAGGTGATTAAGAAAAGGCTGGGTGTGGCTTGGATGAACTCAATCTGGCAAGAAGTTGGTCCACCTGCACACCCAATCCCAGTGGTGCCTCCAGAATTTTGTAGTACCCCTGAAAAGGGGAGAGAAATGAAACATAAACTCTGCAATGTTCATGCATCAGTAACTTTGGTAAACCAGTACAATGTGTGCTGTTCTCCCAGGCATTCTGCTAGGCATGCACAATCAATCTCGTGCTGAAGATTGAATGCGAGCCCTTGTAAGTCAATGGCAGATTGTGCTCAGTACTATAGAAGTGTACCTTTCACACAGATTCTCAGAATGTTCCACAAAACACTTTTGCATATTTTTGAAGTAATATCCACTTTTTTTCCTCAATATGAAATGATATTCACAATAAATAAATTATTTTATCTCCTTTTGAAAATTATTTGAACAATTACTTATAACTAAGTTGAACCAGATTTCAAACTTGTCACACATTCTCTGATATTAAATGGAACTATTGTAATATTATATAGACGTAGGTATAAAGGTATTCATGTAGTGTGTTTAAGTAACTACAATCCCTCCAGTTGAGATTAAATTCGTGGTGTACTGAAATACTTAGATCTCATTTTATTATCCTGCCACAGTAATATTGCATAGACTGCTTGATGAGAAATACTAAGGTCTGACCAGTATTGATTAAGTCAGCACCGGCCAATCTATTCCATTGATCAGCTTTGGAAAGTGTAACTTTTATCTGGGTTAGATTCATAGCCAAGTTTTAGCTCAAATTCTTTTCCATTGGTAACTCAGAAGGGAATAAGGTCAGAGACCGAGTTGTGATTAGTCAAAAAAAAAATCAAAATTTGAACAGTAAATTTAGCCCAACAAGAAACCCTAGATTTACATAATCCCTTTAATAGGGACTCTGCTTTTTAATGTTGCAATGCTTAGCAATTCTTTGTAATTATTTATATTAAAAGTAATTTTGTTTGTGAATATGACAACATGAATGATCATTGTTATGACTGGATGAGCTTTTATAATGAAAGAGTGATTACTGAAAGTTTTCATAATCCGATTCCAGTTATCAGATGACTTGTTCAAAGTATTTTCTTTTTGGTTTTATCTTTCCTATTTTCTTCTCTATCTACAGTATTTATTTGGACTGTAAAGTGATTTCCAGATAATTTACCGCTGAAGCAGTAATGTGATCCATATATTTTCAGATGCCTCATCAGTAATATCTTTCAACTATGACTCTCAAACTCTATAGACTTAGCATGTTAAAGAGTGATTTTAAAACTAAAATAAACTTTAGATCTTGTGGTATAAAGAAAATAAGTACCTGAGAGTGAGATTAACATGGTTTTCAATTTCATTATTCTGCTGACATTCTTAAATGGTTGTTCAAGTTTGACACAATTGGAGCTGGCCAGTTGAATTACTGCTTTGTGACTCACTGCCAAGCATCTATATTCTTTATCCGGCTGGTTCTCTGCACCTTTCTCTAACTCACAGTTTTCTATTTCCCTTTATGACTTCTCTCTTCTCAGTGTAGACCTTAAGTTATTTTCAAAAATAAACAGAGAAAATCTGAATGATGTAATCAGAATAGCAATTTGTCACGAAGGATCAAATATTGGAGCAAAAGCTTCTGTCTTTCCTCTGTCTGTAGAGTCTGGCTGTTATCAGTTGCTGCAGTCATATGGTCTGTATTAAGTGGTAATTTTACAATGCAGAGGAATCTGGGTAAATCCATCCCCAATTGAACATAATTCTGAAGCAAATAGGAAGATTTCTGGACTACGTCTGCTAGGACTTTATTAAGATTCAATTCCATACTTCAATCTTAACTAAGAACATAAGGAAATCATGGGATGCAAAAAGGCCATTGGCTTATATTCTATTTCATTACAGCCTTGCACTTCAAGCAGGAATGAAGTCCAGGGCCTGAGACACAGACGTTTACCATTAATCCTCTCTGGTGTGTTCTACCATGCAGTCAGGTTAAAACTCAGTTCCATTTTCCTGTCTGTCCTTGAATAACATTACCTGACAAAATCTACTTCGCCTTTAGATACTTCAGTTGATGTAGAGCTAGCAGCCTGTCAAGGGAACACCCTCTGCAATACTTTTATTCTTGTATACTTCCTGTCATTAGTCCTAAATGACTCAGCTTGAAATTTTGGTTTTGTCTCCTTGTTCTTGATTTCTCCTAAACCAGAGAATGTACCTTCTCCCTCTCTACACTGTCAAATCTTTTAATCATTTCAAGGACACCATTTAGATCATTCTTTAGTCTTCTCAATTTGAGGTACTGTAATTCTGGTCCTTGTATCAGATCCTTGCACCGTAATCTGTTTAACCCTCATTTCATCCTCATGAGTCTGAACTATACCTTCTCTAAAGTCAATACATCTTCCCTGAGTTCCTGTGTCCAGACTAAGCACAGTACTGTGAATCTCACTAACCTTAATTTGACAGTGCAGCTTCCTTCACTGTGTCTTACAACCTCTTGGGACAGATGCTAACATTCCATATGAGTTTAAAAAGTTTTTAAAAAATTTACTTTTAGCAGTTTTTGCACACGGGTCATTAATCTTTCTGCTCCCCCACACTTCATAGCTTCTTGTCATTTGGAAAATACATTTATCTATTTTCTTAGGTCCAAAGTAGATGACCCCACAGTTCACTACACTGACCTCCATATGTCACAGTCTTAACCAACCAATGTATCATGTCACTCACCAACTTCCTAACGAATTACTAATTTTATCACCTCTTCACCTCAGGTACTGATATTTGCAAGAGTATGAATCAGTACAGTTATCTTTTGATATTTAATCCAAGATTCTATTCTTCATATGCAAACATAGATAATGAGTTTCCTCTTTGCCCATGCTATGCCAATATGCAGTGGCTATGGTTCCTGTATAGTGAGAGGCAGCTGAATCATATCTTTTAATTTAAAACAACACACACAAAATGCTGGAGGAACTCAGCAGATCAGGTAGCGTCAAGGAAAAGGAATAAACAGTTGATGTTTCTGACCTGCTCTGTTCCTCCAGCATTTTGAGCGTGTTGCTTTGGATTTCCAGCATCTGCAGACGTTCTCATGTTTTTAATGTAAAAGCTTCATCTTTGGCTGCTGAGAACGACTGCAGCTTTGAAGCTGTTGTTATTAGCTATTCTCCTTCCCCTCCACCCACCTTTTTATTCTGGTGTCTTGCCCCTCCCTTTCCAGACCTAAGGAAAGGTGAGAAGAAATCATTTCAGAGGGACATGGACAGCGAATTGGACTATCTTAGATGGGTATTTTAGTTGCATGGATCAGTGATCTCTCAGGCAAAATGGGAACTCAGCAGCAAGAGTCTCCATATAGTTCTGGCAGCCAGGGTTTAGTCTAACCTTCAGTGTATGCCTGTGTGGAAGGTGCATGTTACTTCTGTGTCAATAGGGGTTTCCGCCGGTCGCCTCTTTCCATCCCCAAAGATCTGTGGCTAATTGGTTACGAAATTGCCTCTAGTGATGAATTAGTTATTATCAGGAGTCTTCAAGTTATTCCAATTGTAGTTTTTACAAATGCTAATCAGTTTTGAAATTACGACAACACCAGTGCTCCTGAAGAAGCCAAGTTACCAAGTCACAGATACTTTTTCGAAACTGAGATGACCATAACACATTCTCAATACATTGGTCAAATGTAAAGATAAATGGTTGTGTTAAGAGAACTACATTGAAACCCTCCAAAAAGATCAGAAAAAAATCCAGACAGGCTATTTTCCCACTTAGCATACCAAACATAGTTATAAACATATTATTCTGAAAACTCAAGAGAGTCCAGATGCTGGAATCAGGAGCAACACACAAAGTGCTGGAGGAACTCAGTGGGTCAGATAGCATCTATGGAGGGAAATTGACATTTGACATTTGGGGAAAAAAGGAAATATAAGGAAAAAGGAGAGAGGAGAAGCAGTGACTAGAGGTTTGAGAATATGATGCTCATGTTGCCAAGTTGGGGACAGCTCATATGGAATGTAAAGTGTAGTTCCTCTAATTTTCATTTGGCCAAGATCTGGCAGTGAAGGAGGCTGTGGATGGACATGTCCACTTGGGAATGTGAAGTGAAATTGAAATAGCTGGCCACCAGAACATACAAATTGGCCCAGTGGATACAGCAGAGGTGCATGATAAAGTGGTCATCCAAGTTGCGTATGTGGTCTTATGGACGTAGAGGAGGCTGCTTCGGGAGCACTGGATACAATAAATAAGTCTGAGACACCTCTTCTTATTTAACCCTTGAACAGGACCCCACTAAGGAGCACCAGGCCCAACCTTATCAACTTTAGGGGAATCTCCCATTCACTGCCAACAGCCTCATTGTTCCCTTACTCTGCACCTCCTGATTCTATCTCCTATCCAAGATCCATAAACCTGTCTGTCCAGGTAGATCCATTGTGTCTGTGCTCCACCGAACTTATAGCTATATACCTTGACTCTGTTTTATCTCCCTTTGGTTCAGTCCCTTCTTACCTATATGTGTGATACTCCACATACTCTTGATCTTTTTAATAACTTCAAGTTTCCTGGCCTCAATCGCCTCATTTTCACGATGGATGTCCAGAACCTATACACCTCCATCCCCCATCAGGAGGGCCTTCAATCTCTCTGCTTCTTTCTGGACAACAGAGCTAACCAGTTCCCCTCACCACCACTCTCCTCCATCTGGCAGAACTGGTCCTCAGCATCGATAAGTTCTCTTTTGGCTCCTCCCACTTCCTTCAAACCAAAGGTCTAGTCGTGGGCACTCGCATAGGTCTTTGCTATGCCTGCCTTTATGTCAGCTACGTGGAACAGTCTATGCTCCAAGCCTAGATCAACATGACTCCCCAACTCTTCATAAGCTATCTTGATGACTGTAATGGTGTGGCTTCCTGCAGCTTCATCAACTTTGCCACCAGCTTCCACTCTGCCCTCAAATTTACCTGGCCCATTTCCCGCACCTCCATCCCCTTTCTCAATCTCTCTGTCTCCATCTCTGAAGACAGTCTATCTACTGATGTCTTTTATAAACTCACTGACTCTCACAGCTGCCTGGACTGTACCACTTCCCACCCTGTCACTTGTAAAGATGCCATCCCCTTCTCTCAGTTCCTCCATCTCCACCGCATCTGCTCTCAGGACGAGGCTTTTCATTCCTGAACTACTGAGATGTCCTCCTTCTTCAAAGAAAGGGGCTTCCCTTCCTCCACCATCAGTGCTGCATCTCTTCCATTTCATGTACAGCTGCCCTCACCCCATCCTCCCACCGTCACACCAGGGATAAGGTTCCTCTTGTCTTCACCTACCACCCCACTAGCCTCCACATCAAGCACATAATTATCTGTAACCTGTTATCTCCAATGGGATCCCACCACCAAACACAACTTGCCTCCCCCCCCCCCCCCCATTTTCTGCTTTCCACAGGGATCGTTCTCTATGTGACTCCCTTGTCCACTCATCCTTTCTCACTGATCTCCTTCCTGGTACTTATCCTTGCAAGCAGAACAAGTGCCACACCTGACCCTATACCTCCTCTCTCCCTACCATTCAGGGCTCCAAACTGTCCTTCCAGGTGAGGTGACACTTGTGAGTCTGTTGGGGTCATCTACTGTATCTGGTGCTCCTGGTATGACTTCTGTATATCGGTGAGACCTGACATAGGTTGGGAGATTGCTTCCCCGAGCACCTTCACCCGCCAGAAAAGCAGGACCTCCTGCTGGCCACCCGTTCTAATTCCCACCAGCTTGTTTGTACGTCCCATTCTGACATGTCAGTCCCTGGCCTCCTCTTCTGCTGCAATGGGGCCACACTCAGGTCGGAGGTACAACACCTTGTATTCCTTCTGGGTAGCCTCCAACCTGATAGCGTGAACATTGATTCCTCAAATTTTCAGTAATTGCACACCCCTCTCCCCATTCTCCATTCCCTCTAACCTCTCTAATCTTATATCCTTAACTGCCCATCGCTTCTATCTTGTGCTCTTCCCCTTTCCTTTTCTTCCATGGTCTTCTGTCCTCTCCTATCAGGTCCCCCCTTCTCCAGCCCTTTATCTCTTTCACAAATCAACTTCTTAGCTCCTTAATTCAAATCTTCCTCCCCCTTTATTTTCACCTATCACCTGCCACTTCCTACATCTTCTTCCCCTGCCCCCCACCTTCCTATTCTGACTCCCCTCTTCCTTTCCAGTTCAGGAAGGATATTAATAAGGTTGAAAGGATGCAGAGAAGGTTTACAAGGATGTTGCTGGGACTTGAGAAACTGAGTTACAGAGAAAGGTTGAATATGTTAGGACTTTATTCCCTAGAGCGTAGAAGAATGAGAGGAGATTTGATAGAGGTATATAAAATTATGATGGGTATAGATGGAGTGAATGCAAGCAGGCTTTTTCTACTGAAGCTAGGGGAGAAAAAAACCAGAGGACATGGGTTAAGGGTGAAGGGGGAAAATTTAAAGGGAATGTGAGGGGTGGCTTCTTCACACAGAGAGTGGTGGGAGTGTGGAATGAGCTGCCAGATGAAATGGTAAATGTGGGCTCACTTTTAACATTTAAGAAAAACTTGGACAGGTACATGGATAAGAGGTGTATGGAGGGATATGGGCCAGGTGCAGGTCAGTGGGACTAGGCAGAAAAATGGTTCAGCACAGCCAAGAAGGGCCAAAAGGCCTGTTTCTGTGCTGTAATGTTCTATGGTTCTGGTAAAGGTCTTTGCCTGAAATGTCAACTGTTTAATCTTTTCAATAGATGCTGCCTGGCCTTGAGATCCTCCAGCATTTTGTGAGTGTTGCTTTACATTTCCAGCATCTGCAGATTTTCTTGTGTTTGTGACAATAAAAATCACCAAGGGATTGACATGTAGAGGACTGCCTCACTTAGAAGGACTGCTTAGGGTGCTGGATGGAGCTGAGAGAGGAGATTAGGGGCTGGTGGAATGGTTTCTGTGAGTTACAGAGGTGAGTACCTGGAGAGAAAAGAGGGTCAGTGGGAAAGGATGAGTAGACAAGAGAGACACAGAGGGACACAGAGAGACTGCAGAAAGTGGAGAGGGCAGTGGAGACCCCACTTATTGCCTTTAAAATTGTCCTCTCTAACCCTAAAAGCACGTTCTCTGGATTTTGACACTTCTACCCCAGGGAAAGGTTTATTACATTCCATTTACATATCTCTATCAGATCCTTGTTCAGCATCTGATGCTCTAGGGGGAGTAATGCAAATTTCTCTAACCTTCCCTTATAGCTCATACCCTTTAATCCAGGCAACTTCTGGATAAACGGCTTCTGCACCCCCTCCACATCCTTCCAAATGAAATCAGAGGAACTGCACTTAATATTCCATGTGAGCAGTCACCATCCTGGCAACGAGTGCCAAATTCTCAAACTTCCAATAACTGCTTCCACTTTGTCCCTTTCCCCTTGTATTCCCTTTATTCACCAAATATCAAATGTCTATTTCACTCCATAGAACAGCATGCAGTAATTCAAATGCTGTCTGACTGACGTTTTATATAGTTGCAGGATGACTTCCTTTCTCTTATTTACTAAACACCCTCACCAATGAAGAGCCATGCCATATGCCTCTTATCTTCTGTAGCCAATAAGGTACACAATCTACCTTGTTGTGATCTTAGCAACACACTCAAAATGCTGGAGGAACTCAGCAGACCTATGGAAAAGAGTAAACAGTTAAGGTTTTGGGCCAAGGCCCTTCATCAGGAAGGGGAAGGAAGGGAAAAAGTCAAAGTCAGGCGCTGGGGGGAGGGGAGGAAGACATATGAGGCGGCAGGTGATAGGTGAAACCAGGGGAGGCAGAAGGGATGAAGTAAAGAGCTCGGAAATTGGTGAAAGAGATTGCTGGGGGGGGGGGGGTCTCTGATAGGAGATGACAGAAGGGAAGGGGGGAGAGCACTTGAGGGAGGTGATGGGTAGGTAAGGAGATTAGGTGAGAGAGGGAAACCGGAATGGAGAATGGTGAAAGAGAGGAGGGGAGGAGGGATAGGGCACAATTACTGTAAATTTGAGAAATTGATGTTCATGCCATCAGGCTGGAGGCTACCCATACGGAATATAAGGTCTTGCTGCTCCTTCCTGAGTGTGGCCTCATCACAGTAGTGGAGGAGGTCATGGTCTGACATGTTGGAATGGAAATGGGAAATGGGCGGCCAATGGAAGATCTTGCTTTTTCTGGCAGATTGTGCAAAGGTGCTCGGCGAAGCGGCCTTCCAATTTACGTCGGGCGTCATCGATCTACAGGAAGCCACACCAGGAACAGGAGATACAGTATGTTTTCTCCTGTAGTTGAAATCTTCATATGCTGTTTCAAAAATCCCTCTTGGATTCACTAAAGAAATCCTGCCCCTTCGAAGTCTCTTGTATAAAGGAATTTCCAATCAATAATGGGGAAGTCAAAGTCTCCCACTATGATATCCCTGCTGTTTGTGCATCTTTCAATAATTTGTCTATATATCAGATCCTCCATTTCTTGGTATCTCCATACCTGTAGTTCAACCCCACTGCCTCTTTCACACCTTCCTCCACTATTTATAACAACGAATCTCAAGTACGTTGTCACCATCATGCATTTAGGTCACTATCATTCTTCCAGAGATAAAAATATGGCACTGTAACAGGATCTTCTGGCCTAATCAGATTGTGCAAACTCTTTAAAGAGAGCAGCAGAATAGCAAAAATTTGAAAATCATGCATTGATCCAGGCTCTTTACTGATATTAACATTGAAATAAACACACTTCAGCCCATTTGACCCACTATGTTATTAGTCTACCTTGCTGACCTTTCTTTCAGTCTTAGTTATCATGGCATCTTTCTTGCCCTCACCTGTTGCCCTGCTGACGTGGCTACCATCCTGCTGATACTCTAGCTTAACGCTTCCCAGACAGCATGAGCAAATCTCTCAGTTCAGATGCAAACTATCTTGTTTATACTGGTCCGACTTCCCTGGAGAAGAGCCCAATGATCCATAAATCTGAAGCCCTCCCTCCTGCACCAACTCTTGAGCTACATATTGAACTGCACTATGTACCTACAGTACTTCTCACCGCACTAGTACATGGATGGATTAACTGGATGCTTTCTTATTTTTGAACTGTGACATCTAGTGTAGTTCTAGATTCTTCCACAAGAAGAAAAATCTTCTCCGTACTAATCAGTCCTCGTGCAGGATCTCAGCCTGAAATGTCTATTTTCTCTCTGCATCCAAAGATTCTGCTAGTCACGCTGAATTCTGAAAGTTGCTTGGTTTTTCTTTTCTTTGCTCTGCACAACTCCCCTGTCTAGACCTCTTGGATCTTAAATGTTTCAATCAAGACACTTCTCACTCTTCCAAGCTCTAGACAATAGTTTAGTCAACACCACCTTTCCTCATAAGGCATCCTATTAATTCCAGTTTATTAACCCTCCCTAACTTACTTCCTAGACACTTAAATCCTTTCTGCAAAACTGTATATGCAAGTCTTTTGTAGATCATGCACTAAGGCACCAAATTTCACTAAAATTCAATGCTCTCCAATCTCTCACGGTTTTAACTCCCCTGCTAAAATAGACAATTTCCAGATGGTTTACTTATCAGATTGTTTCCCACTCATTATATGATCGACATCCTTTTGTGGTCCACTATGCAGACTCCATTTTACAGAATCCTTGATTAAATAAACCTTTCAAAGCCTTTCTCTGTCTACATTTAAATATAATTCATCCCAAACATCACGCCTTATCAATTAATTTTAAATATGCTAATGAAAATTTAATTTCCACCCCAAGAAAACCACAGTACCACAGCTTAATGTTGTTATCCCATACATTAGCATGGAGAAGATTGTGAAACTTTGTGTGAAAGGAAATGCAATAGGTCAGTGAGTTTGACATCAGTTGTGGGAAAGTTATTGGAAGGTATTCTAAGGGTAGATGTGGACTGATTAAGGCTAGTCAGCATGACTTCATGCATGGTAGACCATGTCTAACCAATCTTATAGAGTTTTTCAAGGAAATTACCAGGAAAGTGGATGAATGCAAGGTAGTAGAAGTTGACCACATGGATGTCAGCAAGGTACTTGACAAGGACCCACATGGGAGGCTGGTCAAGAAGGTTGTCATTCATCATTCAAGATGAGGTAGTACATTGGATTAAACATTGGCTTTGTGGGAGAAGCCAGAGAGTGGTAGTAGATACATGTCTCTCTGACTGGAGGCCTGTGACTAGTGGTGTGCCACAGGGATCAGTGCTGGGTCTGCTGTTGTTTGTCATCTATATCAATGATCTGGATAATAATGTGGTTAACTGGATCAACAAATTTGTGGATGACACCAAGATTGGGAGTGTAGTGGACTGCAAGGAAGGCCATCAGGGTTGCTGAGGGATCTACGTTAGCTGGAAAACTGGGCTGAAAAATGGGTGATGGAATTTAATGCAGACAAGAACGAGGTTTTACATTTCAGTAGGACCAACCAAGGTAGGTCTTACACTGTGAATGGTGGGGTACTGAGAAATGTGGCAGAAGAAAGGGATCTGGGAATACAGGTCCATAATTCATTTAAAGTGGTGTCTTGTGTAGATAGGGTTGTAAAGAAAGTTTATTGACCTTCATAAATCAATGTAATGAGTTCAGGAGATGGGATATTATGTGGAAGTTGTAAAATACATTTCTGAGGCCTAATTAGGAGTATTGTGTGCAGTTTTGGTCACCTACCCACAGGAATGATGTAAAGAAGGTTGAATGAGTACAGAGAAAATTTACAAGGATATTGCCAGGTTTGGAGGACCTGAGTTATAAGGAAAGATTGAATTGATTAGGCCTGTATTCCTTAGAATATAGAAGACTGAGAGGAGATTTGATAGAGGTATACAATATTATGAGGGGTATGGATAGGATAAATGCAAGCAGGATTTTTTCACTGAGGTTTGGTGGGACTACAACCATAGGTCATGGGTTAAGAGTGGAAGGTGAAATGCTTAAGTGGAACACGAGGGGAAACCTCTTCACTCAGAAGGCTGTGAGAGTGTGGATGGAGCTACTAGCACAAGTGGTGCATGCAAGCTCGATTTCAACGTGTAAGTGAAATTTGGATAGGCACGTGGATGGTAGGGGTATGGAGGACTATGGTCCCTCTGCAGGTTGATGGGACTAGGCAGTTTAAATGGTTTTGGCATGGACTAGATAGACTGAAGGGCCTGCTTCTGTGTTGTACTTCTCTATGACTCCATCAATATATTGGAAGGTTGCTTTAAAAAGATGAAAGTTTGGAGGTTGACTAACTGAATACATAACTCTTGCACCATAATTTAGCTACAAGCAAAGTTCACTTGAATGTATTTTGATGATGAACACTAAAAACTGTTTTTGAAATTCCTTCTAGATTTATTGAGTGGATAAATGCTATTTGCTGATAACTTAATAACTGTGAGAGATCTAGGCAATGATTTATAGTATACACTGTTTAGTTTTAAATTGGTGCAGGGACAAGTCAATTTATGAAGGTACAAATATGCAGAATTCATTGAAATCGGGGAAGCTCACTGCTGTCCCTTTTGAGTTTGTTGGAGTGGAATTCTGTGTAGTGGAAATTTTCAAGGTTCCTTGCCAGGGGCAATGTCCCACCAGGTGATGCTGTAGATTGGAGACACCACACACGATTCCATGACTTACTTTCCCCTTGCAGTGAAAGGTGCCAGAAAAAGGCCAGCAATATCCCGAACGATCCCAATTCTGAACTGTTTGTCTCACCGCTATCAGGGAAATGACTACACAGCATCTATGTCAGCACCACTAGACACAAAAACAGTTACTTCCCCCAAGCCATTAGGCTGATTAACACCTCCACCTATAAATCACGTCACCACCGCATCACTATGACATACACATCACCTAGTGTCTCTTTATGTATATAACAGTTGCTTGCACATTGTGTTTCAAGGATTGTTTTATATTTATATTCATTGTGTTTTTATTGTGTTCTTTATGCTTTTAGTATTTTTTAAACTGCTTCAGATGCAGAGTAAGAATCATTTTATTCACCCTTACAATCATGTACTGAAGAATGACAATGAACAATCCTGAAGGCTGAATCTTGATGTGGATGAACAGCACCATACTGCTGGGAGCATCCTCGAACCTCTAATGAACTTGAATACTTCCTTATGATGTGGAAGGAGACCATCCATCCCAAATCCGTCCCATTACGTTGTCCTGATTCAGACTGTTTGCTACCTTTTAATTAGATGTGACTTCAGCTTCCTTTGGAGATAAGATAGAACTTTTGTCAGCCTAGAGCAATCCCAACGGTTTCATTTCCTATTGCATCTCTCTGCCCACCTTATTTCCTTGTCTGTCATCTTCTTCAGCTCTTCATCCACTTATACTAAGATCAATTTACAGTAGACTATAAATGCATCTGGATATCTTTGGGAGGTGGAAGAAAACCAGACTATGGAGAGGAAAGGTATGGAGAGCAGTGTAAAGTCTACACAGAGAGCCTGGGAGGTCAGAATCAGATCAGATGTCTGGAGCTTGGAGGTAACAGCTCTGACTGTTGTTGCTCTGACAGCTCCATCTTACTGATTCACGCTGAGTGCTACCCCTTCATTTGATGTAACCATCTTTCTTTGGGAATGGGCTGGAACATAAGCAATTCAGTGACTGTTTCCAAGAACTAAATCTTAATGGTCAGCCTTTTTGCCCACAGAATTACTGTTGACTGGATGTTTTTTTTTGTATTTCACGCCATTCTTTGTAAACTCTAGAGACTGTTGTACGTGAATATCCCTGGAGATCAGCAGTTTCTGAGATACTCAAAGCACCCTGTTTGTTCCAAGCCAACAATCACCCATTAGATAACATTTCATCCCCATTTTGATGTTTAGTCTGAACAATAACTGAACCTTTTGCCCATGTCTACATGCTTTTATGCATTGAGTTGCTGGCATGTGATTGGCTGATTAGATAATTGTATTAACGAGCAGGTGTACCTAATATAGTGGCCACTGAGTGTATGCTATTGATGGCAAATCTGATTCTGATTCTTCTTCCACACCAGTTCTGTGAAATGGATGATGTTTGTGCAGGAATTCTTCTAACTTGGGGTGGCCATTGCTCACCAGGACATTGAGACAGCAAAGTCTTTGATCAGAGACAAGATTATCCAATAAGAAAGGACTACACTTCCTCTCAGCATACTTCCTTCCACAGCTCTCCCACTCCTTCTCTTTCATTCACCCCTACATCCTCCCATTTACAGCTCCCCTTCCCAGATCCCATTTCTTCCTCACACTCTCCTCAAATCACTCCTCTTCATGCACACCCCTCGACTGCCTCTTCACGTTATCCCCCACAACTCACATGAAACCTCTTCATTTGCCTCCCCTTCACGTTAATTTGAGAGCATGTCACTTTAGTATTGTTTAGCCATTGTACAATTAACCAGATGATAACAGAATTTCACACGTAACTTGAACCACATGATAATCAATTGGCAATACGTTCCAGATAACAACTCACATCAAAAATTATTTTTTTCTTACATCAGTTCTGATTCTTCTAGTAATTTCTGTGTCCTTCTGTTACCCACAGCTCTACCTCTGGAAATATTCACTCCTTATTTAATTTACCAAAATTCTACAGCTGTCAATATGCAAACATACACAGCTGTGAAGTGAGTTGAACAACTTCGCAAAAATCACCCAAGACGGAAGCTTTCTTCTGGGTTTTTAATGAGGTCTCTTTACTTTGACGGCAGCATCAGGCTCAAGCCTTGGCATGGTTAGATCTGGTTTGAGAGCAAGCCAGGATTAATCCAACTTGGCTATATCTAGCAGTATCTGTAACCTTCAGGTATGCAACAGCAGCAACAGCTTTAGTTGGTGCATCACAAAAGATGCAGATATCTTCCTTTTGAGCTGTGGAAGTGTGTCAGTCGTTGGAATTTTCAAGCCACTGCTGCCACTGCTCGTGTTTCTCTTCAGGAAGTGGGACATCCATCCACAAATGTCTGAGGTCAACACTCTAAATATGAATCATCTCTGGATACTGACTGGAGCAGCAAATCCATGAGGGTCAAGTAGGCTGCTGATAGTTGACACTACGCCATGGCATGTAGGAGTCTTTCAATATTAGCAGCCTGGAAAGTAAAGGTGTTGGTAACAAGATCCCATCCAAGGCCCAGGCTGTACTGCATAGGAGGGAGATCCTCTCTAAGATCAAGCTTCTATAGACCTTTGGCCAGATCTTCAAATGGGAAACTTTGCATGACTTCAGCACTGTTGGATGTGATCTTATACAGTCTGTGATTAGACTGTGTGAATATATCTTGCACTGCTTTCAGCTAGCAGATTGCTTCTTCTGCAGAAGAAAATGATTTAAGACGGTCATCAACATAGATATGTCTTTCTAATTACCTCCATGCTTCAGTCCAATTCTTTCTCTCCCTCGATAGCTGTCCTCGAGGCTATAGATTGCTGCAGCGAGTGAGGGACAGTTGCCAAGTACTCTCATGCAAAGTTTTGTTGTTCAGTTGGTAGTCACGAGTCACAACAATCTGAGATAGTCTCGATGATCCTCTCTCATTAGAAAGCTGTGGACCAATTGTTTGATGCGTGCCATCACTGTGACGGAGTCATTTCTGAAGTGCATGGGGACCACGAGCAGACTTACTGTTGTCTGGACTCCACAAGAGCACATTGTTCAGTGATATGCCTTTGAACTGTGCACTTGAAACAAAGGCAACCCATATTTGTGCAGCTTTCCAGGGATGGTAAACACTGAAGCTGGGCAAATACCAGCTTACTTTGTCGTGATCTACTGAGGGCGCTAAGTCAGCATGGTTGTTCCTGAAGAGTCTCTCCATGAACTCCATATAATGATCTTTCATTTCTGGTTTCCTTCTCAGTGTGGGACTGAGTGACATGAGTTAATTAAGGGTCTGTGCTCTATAGTTTGGGAGGAATTGTCACAGAGAGCAGAAAGGAAGGGAATCTACACAACTGTTCGACTTCAAACAAGAAAAAATCTGCAGTTGCTGGAATTCCTGCTGAGTCTTGCTGAAGGGTCTTAGCCCAGAATGTTGACTGTACTCTTTTCCATAGATGCTGCCTGGCCTGCTGAGTTCCTCCAGCATTTTGTGAGTGTTGCAACGGTTTGACTTGTCTTTGCTAAGTTCTTTGTTCGTGATTTGAAGGAACACTTCATCTTCTATGGAAGGTGCCAGTATATAACCATCTTCTGAGTGACAGAAAACCAGAATGTCTAAATCTGGTTGAGCAAATTTTGTACAAATTCTACTCTTACAGGGTCTGAAATGACTTGGGCATCTGTTTTCCAGGACTTTAGTTTTAAATGTGCTGACAGTAGGCTGATGAGCAACGTTGAGGCAGAATTCACCCACTCTGACCCAACCTAGGTCCACTCGTTGGGCATAAGGCACATTCTGCCGATAATAGTGCTGTTCATGTACTTTATGGGACTTCAATATGCAAGGGGATTGGGAAAGTCAGGTTGGTATCGAATTGCAAGAGAGGGAATTTGGCGAATGCCCATGAGATGCTTTTTAGAGTAGCTTGTGCTTGATCCTACTCGGGGAAAGGCTATCTTAGATTGGGTGTTGTGTAATAACCCAGATCTTATTAGGAATCTTGATGTAAAGGAACCTATAGGAGGCAGTGATCATAATATGATTGAATTCATACTGCAATTTGAGAGGGGGAAGCATAACTTGCGCGTACCAGCATCACAATGGAAGAAAGGGAATTACAGAGGCATGAGAGAGGAGCTTGCCCAGGTGGATTGGAGGAGGATACTGGCAGGAATGATGGCAGAACAGAGGTGGCTGGTTTCTGTGAATAGTTCACAAGGTGCAGGGTAGATTTGTCCCACAGAGGAAGAAGTACTAAAATGGCAGGGGTAGGCATCATGGCTGACAAGGGAAGTTAAGGACTGCATAAAAGCCAAGGAAAGGGCATATAAGATTGCAAAAGTGAGTGGGAAATTGGATGATTGGAAAGCTTTTAAAATCCAACAAAAAGCAACTAATAAAACTGCAGTACAAGGGAAAAGATGAAATATGAGGGCTGACTAGCCAGTAATATAAAGCAGGATACCAAAAGTTTTTTCAGTTATATAGAGAGTAAAAGGGAAGTGAGAGTTAATATTGGGCCACTGGAAAAAGAAGCTGGTGAGGTAGTGATGGGGTACAATGAAATGAATGGGTACTTTGCATCTGTCTTCACTGTGGAAGACACTAGCAGTGTCCCAGAGGTCCGTGTGTGTCAGGGAGCAGAAGCGAGTGCTATTGCTATTATAAAGTGAGTACCATTGCTATTATAAAGGAAAACGTGCAAGGCAAACTCAAAGGTCTTAAGGTCATGGACTAAATCCCAGAGTCCTGAGAGAGATTGCTGAAGAGATAACGAATGCATTGGTCATGATCTTTCAAGAATCACTTGATTCTGGCAAGGTCCCAGAGAACTGGAAGATTACAAATGCCACTCCAGTCTTTAACAAGGGTGGAAGGCAAAAGAAAGGAAATTATAGGTCCATTAGCCTAACCTCAGTGGCTGGGAAAGTGTAGGAGTCTATTATTAAGTTTGAGGTTTCAAGGTACTTGGAGACTAATGATAAAATAAGTCCGTCCACATGGTTTCTGAAAAGGGAAATCTTGCCTGACAAATCTGTTAGAGTTCTTCGACGAAGTAACAAGCAGGGCGGACAAAGGAGAGGCAGTGGATGTCATTTACTTGGACTTTCAGAAGGTGCTTGATAAGGTGCCACACATGGAGCTGTTTAACAAGATAAAATCCTATGACGTTACAGGAAAGATACTGGCATGGATAGTGGAATGGCTGACAGGCAGGAGGCAATGAGTGAGAATAAAAGGGGCCTTTTCTGGTTGGTTGCCAGTGATTTGTGGTGCGCCTCAGGGATCAGTATTGGAATCGCTACTTTTCACATTGTTTGTCAATGATTTAGATAATGGAATTGATGGCTTTATGGCAAAGTTTATGGATAATGCAAAGATAGGTGAAGGGGTAGGAGTACTGAGGAAGCAATGTGATTGCGGCAGGACTTAGACAAATTGGAAGAATGAGTAAAAAGTGGCAGATGGAATACAGTGTTGGGAAATGTATGATAATGCATTTTGGTAAAAGGAACAATAGTCTAAATGTCTATTGTCTAAATGGGGAAAAGGTTCAAATATCTAAGGTGCAAAGGGACTTATGAGTCCTTGTGCAAGACTCCCAGAAGGTTAATTTACAGGTTGAGTCCATGGTAAAGAAGACAAGTGCAATGTTGGCATTTATTTAAAGGGGAATAGAATATAAAAGTAAGGAGATAATGCTGAAGCTTTATAAGACACTAGTCAGGCCGCACTTGGAGTACAGTTTTGGGCCCCATATCTCAGAAAGGATTTGTTGTCATTGTAGAGAGTCCAGAGGAGGTTCACGAGGATGATTCTGGGAATGAAGAGGTTAACATATAAAGAGAATTTGGCAGCTTTAGACCTATGCTCACTAGTATTTAGAAGAAGGCAGGGGGATCTCATCGAATCTTACCGAATGTTGAAAGGACTGGAAAGGGTGGATCTGGAGAGATGTTTCCTGTGGTGGGGGTATCCAGAACTAGACAGCACAGCCTCCAAATTGAAGGGCGACCTTTAGAACAGAGGGAAGGAGGATTTTTTTTAGCCAGAGTGTAGTACATCTGTGGAATGCTCTGCCACAGACTGCGGTGGAGGCCAAGTCCGTGGGTATATTTAAGGCGGAAGTTGATAGTTTCCTGATCAGTCAGGGCATCAAAGGATATGGTGAGAAAGCAGGTGTATGGGGTTGAGTAGATCTGGGATCAGCGATGATGAAATGGTGGAGCTAACTTGATGGGCTGAATGGCTTAATTCTGCTCCTATGTCTTGTGGTCTTATGTACATGGGTAGTGTATCTGCCAAGAAACTGGTGAAACTCAGCAGAAGAATCAAGTGGGGTGTCTTGTTAGCTTTCACCTTAAGATGTGAAATTGAGCAGCTTCAGGAATTGAGATTTTATCCACGCTGTTGGGACTGTGGTTGTACTCAATGAGGGTTGGCAAGGGTAAGTGGAGCTAGCCCTTTGGTTTTTCCTCTTATCATCTTCCAACTTCTTACTCCAACTCCCCTCGCCCATCCACCTGCTTCATCTATTACCTTCTAGCTTGTCCTTCTTCCCACACCAACCTTCTTATTCTAGCATCTTCCCCCTTCCTTTCCAGTCCTGAAGAAGAGTCTTGGCCTGAAACATTGACTGTTTATTCATTGTTGAGTTCCTGTAGAGTTCATTGTTTATTCTGTTGAGTTTCTCCAGAATTTTGTGTGAAGTACAAAGGCTATTTTAAAAATTGAAGGTCACATAAAACCAAGTCAATTTTCTGACAGTGTAAGTCAATATTTGACCATGAAGGTAGGACAAGAAGAATAACAGAAAAATGTTAAACTTAGGTGATTGTTTATTGTTCCTGTTAAAGTTGGTTTTCTTAAAGGAATTGATTTCACTCTTAAAATGGGAAATTATTTTCTTGCCAGCTGTCCAGATAACTATGCTTTCTGCCAAAAAAATACCCTTAAATAAGTTAATCAGGATATTCTCCCTACACTTCTGCTGCAGGCTGGAACATTTCAAACTATGTTGTCCTCATATATTGGAGAAAGTTAAAGATAGTCCTATATGAACATCAGCCTTTGGATAGCTGACAGGTTTACAGTTTTACATTCTAATCTCTGAGGATAATGGGCCTTTACTATAAAGGAATCAGCAGCAAAGAGGATATTAAATGTTGCTCTCTAAAAACAGATAGTGGATTGGCATTTGTTGTGATGTGCCAAGTCATGCAAAATAAGTTTGCAGTTCTCTGTGTGACAAGGTTTCTAATTTGGCTGCACTGTCGGAGGGAAGCCATAGAACGCAGTCACAAAACAAAACATTTTACAAATTATTTCTAATAATGGCAAGCAGAGGCCAAGAGACGGTTTGTTTGAGAAGATATATTTTAAAAGATAAGTTAGAATAAAACCTTTTTTTTATTAAACACTATCCTCTGAGAGGTAATTTTTTCCACTTTCTCTTCATTGTATTAGTCCTTGGACCATCTATTCATATAATAAAACCTTGCATCCAAGAAAAACGGCTTTTTATGTAAATGCACAAAATAAATATAATTCATTGTCAGTGCTAATCAAAGATAAAGCACCCTGTTCATAATAGCAACAGCTGATTTAAAGTATAGTAGCCAGAAATTTTAGTCATCAATTTTGAACTTAAGGAAAAGTTATTAAAAGAGCTATTTTGTGCAGTTAATTCATCCTATCAATTAGATCCATGTTTAGAATATCTTGACCTCTTCCAATTGTTTTATTTTTAACTCTGAATCTTTCTAACCTAAAGTTTTAGTTTTGCTCTAGTGTGTTTTAATAACCAGTTTAGAAATGTCATCAATACTATCCTACTTTCCAACTTAACAATGATCTTGTATAACATACAGTATGTACTGAATTGTATATGCTATAAACTCCAAAGGTCTAAGAAGTAATAAAAGTACATTGAATATCATCACAAATACATTTCGTTATGGACTCATGCTCTTCTTATCAAAACTTGAACTCAATGAGATGTTATTTCATTGAAGCCTCAGGCCCTCTTCTGGTTTTAGTACTTCATCTTCTGGGATCAAAACAAAAAAAATTGATATATTTTATTACGCCTTTTTTTTGGTTAAAAAAAGTGGATATGATAGACTTGAAGTGGATAGACAGAAATCAGATAAAATATAATGCCAAAAACGAGAAAGTATTACATCTTGTGATAAAGAATAATAAGTCTGGAAGTCCTCGTGCATGATTCTCTAAGGATTAAGCTGCAAGTTGAGCTGTGGCAAGGAAGGCAAATGCAATGTTAGCATTCATTTCCAAAGGATTTGAATATAGAAGCAAGGATGTAATGCTGAGGCTTTACAAGGCACTGGTCAGACCGCACTTGGAGTATTGTGAGCAGTTCTGAGCTCCATATCTAAGAAAAGATGTGCTGGCATTGGAGAGCGTCCAGGCGAAATCCATGAGAATGATTCCGGAAATGAAAGGGTTAACATATGAGGAATGTTTGATGGCTCTGGGCCTGTACTTGCTGGAATTTAGAAGAATGAGGGGGATCTCATTGAAACATATTGAACATTGAAAGGCCTAGATAGATGTGAATAGAATATTTCCTATAGTGGGTGCATGTAGATTAGAGAGTAAATCCTCAATTGAGGGAAGTTCCTTTTAGAACAGAGATGAAGAGGAATTTCTTTAGCTAGAGGGTGGAGAACCTGTGGAAATTCATTACCACAGATGGCTGTGGAAGCCAATTCATTGGATATATTTAGCATAAAGGTTGTTAGGTTCTTGATTAGAAAGGGCATCATAGGTTATGCGGAGAAGGCAGAAGAATGGGGTTGGGGAGGATAATACATTAGCCATGATGGAATGGTGGAGCAGACTCGATGGGCTGAATGGCCCAATAATGCTCCAAGTGTCAAATGGTCTTATGGTTATGGTCTAAATGTGGTGTACCATTATCTGTGTCAACATGGTTGTTCAGAATGCCCCACAAGTTGGACATAATTCCCAGCAGTAGGAGCATGCAGTAAGCATTTCCTCTTAAACACTTGTGTTGAGGACTTCAGTCGATAACTATTACATTCGACTAGAGCAGGCGTTGCAAACCCTTTTTATGCCATGGACCCTTACCTTTAATCAAGGGGTCTGCGGACCCTAGGTTGCGAACCCCAGAACGAGAGTATAGGACTCTTAAAAAATACTCTGCTATTGTGTCTTAATGTGAAAAATGTTTGAATGCTATTAATTTACTTATCAAAAATCTTTATAAAGGATACCTACAAATTTTTTACATAAACTTCATTGGACAATCAAAAGCAGACTGCACAGGTATTGACATTTTAGTGCGTGCTTTGCAACATGAACACATTTCTATCCTATTGAGTTTTCTACTTGTATAAGTGCCCGAACTATGACTCCTGACTAAGTTTCAAATAGTCATTTGAAAACAAAGCACTACAGAGATGTATTGCCAATGTTTGCCCTGCAGCACACAAAGGCACTATTACAGTTTTTACCACCTGTTAATACTCAGCAAAATAGACCAAAGCAGAATTACAAAGTTATCTAAATTACTGCAGACTATGCACATTTATACATTGTGCCCCAAATTAAACTATTTTTAGGTATTAATTATTTTACCAAGTACTGTGTTGGTGAAGTTTTCACCCAAAATATAAATTGATAGCAGATCCCTTATTAATAATCTTGCTCTGATCTATTTGTCTAAAAGTATTTTGTTCAAATGTGAGTCCTTCTATCTCTTCTCCTTAATAGAAAGTCTACATCTTTGTGAGGAGGCTGAAGGAGACTTGCAACATGGCGTCACATCCCTGCCGTGATGTCTGGGACAGTTTCTATTGACATGTTCGGGTAGCCTTGATTACTCAGACTATTCCTCATAAAACTAAACCAGGTGTCAGGGCCTGCTCAATAAAATTTAAAACCAGTCAGAAAGGCAAAGGGTAGAATTAATCTGTCATGACAGCTGCTGTTTTGCTCAGGCAGCAAGGGAAAAGGGGCCTCCCCTCCAGGACATCCAAAGGGTCAGAAGGGGTCAAACAGAGCACCCCAACTTGGCTGTGACCTTGCTGGAGTGATCACAGCACACATCTGGAATGGATTTCCATTTCAGAAGTAATAAAGAAAACACAGAACGAAACAGTAATCAAGCAGAGAATTTGAGAGATATGGGCTCTGACCCTTTCTAGACCGTGTTAGCCAGTGAATGTCAGTTAAGTTTGGCTCAGCCAGAAGTTTTAGTTGCTATTATTGCACACAGATAACTTACATTTCTTGGTCTAACTGTACAGTCTCAAATTAAAATGTTATCCTGATGAAGAGAGACATATTCCCATGTAAAAATGCAGCGCTCTTTGACAGAATGAATGTGCGTGCTGAATTTGAGGAAAATTACCAACTGCTTTGCATTGGCTGCATAATGAACTCTCATGTGCTTTGGATGAGTATATATGAGACCAGATGGTAACAGGTCAGAAGAGTATCGCAATGCATAGAGCCAACCACGGAGAGAAATAAGCTCTCAAGTTACAATTTTCTATCTCTAGTCAAACAATACCTGTGAGTGAAACCATTTAGGCTGAAATTATTTCCAGGTTTTAGAAGCTCAGTGTTTCCATGTTAAATAAATAAACAGAAAGCCCATATTATGTTCATCCTCACATGGTACCTTAGTGGCAGTAAGTGAAACCACCATGTCAGTACATCTTACAATGATTAGTTTAACTTAGTTAACAATACAGTAATAAGGCACTCCTTTTCAACGATGGCTTAGGTAGAATTCATGGGTGCTATAGTTTGGAATACATTGAGATTAATTATTGTTTCATTTACCCCGATGCTTCAGCCTCTGTCATCATGGACAGGATTCTGAGGTGGACATGTATTTTTCACAGACTCCTGTAGAACTGCAACGCAAGTATCCAACCACCAAAGCAAAATATCTCCAGATTTCTTGTCATCCACAAGTTCAATCTAACCAAATTATCATACAAACAATAAATGAAAAGGAATAAAATAAACTGCAGAAATCTTCCAGTCAGATGGTTGCACAGTTGGTTGCAGTGGCCTCTCTGGATCCAACAAATGGTGTAACTGTGTATCTTAAACGTATTATTGTGACTCAAAGTGCTGGTGTACATTGGTAATAGAAAATACTACAAGCCTGGTTCATCAGATCATTAGCCAATGAGCCAGTGGTGTGGGGCATATGTGGCCTCATTTGTTGTGTGGACCAGGCCCTCATTCAACCGGGGAGGAGGCACTGGAGGTGGTATGGGAGTGAACAAAGGCTTGGTGGGCATACTGGCATCTGGGCTGCCACCCTCCCCTACCAGTGCTGCTCTCCAGTTTTCACTCCCTGGAAGACAAGCTGAATTGCCTTCATCTGCGGCTGACCCAGAGCGAGGTGAAGAACTGCTATGTGCTTATTCTTGCAGAAACATGGCTTCAGGACAACATCCCATATGCCATTAATCTTCAGACATTGCCACTCAGGGACTTGTCCTAATATTAGTTTTGTAATTCTATGTGCTATTGTAACTACATGTGCGGTGTGTGACTCTATGGACTTTGATTTGCACCTTGGCCCAAGAAGAATGTAGTTTTGTTGAGCAGTATGGTTGAATGACCATTAAACTTGAACTTGATTCTGCAATAGAAACAGAAAGTACTGGAAATACTTAGCAAGTCAGGCATTATCTGTGGAGAAAGAAACAAGAATGAACATCATAAATCAAAGACCTTTCATCTACCTGCAACTTTAATATTATTTTACTATTCACAGTGCTGGATGATCTGCTGAGTATGTCCAACATTCTCTTTTATTTCACCCTAATTGTATTAGGGCCAAGGTATCTAAGATGTCAGGCTGAAAGTAGACACCTATGTGACGGGACCACATCACGTGACTCAAGAAAATTGTGGCTGGACAGAAGCAGAGGGTATGTTCGGTGTTGTGAGCCATATGGTGAGGGCTCTGTTATTTGTTGAAATGCAATCATTTAACAATTTTGGGGACTCATATCTAGTGACGATTCTTCAGGTACTCAATCTTCTTGTACAATTTATTTTGTTTCTTTTTTGATTAAGTCTTTCAGAATATAATATTCTGAATAAATGTGGAATCTGATGCACATAATCACAGCATTTCCTCTTTGACTTACAATCTTCAGTCAAGCTGGAATCAATAAAGCTAAATCATGAAACACGTCAAAAGAATCACATTGAAATTTTTGCGATTGCTATGTACAAACTCCTAGGTTTTTGTGTATAGTTTGAATTTTTTTACTAATTGTGAACTGGTTTGTTATGAGGAGCGTTTGATGGCTCTGGACCTGTACTTGAGTTCAGGAGAATGAGGGGGGAATCTCATTGAAGCTTATCAAATATTGAAAGGCCTAGATAGAGTGGATGTGGAGAGAATGTTTCCAATAGTGGGTATGTCTAGGACCAGAGCGCACAGCTTCAGAATAGAGGGACATCCATTTAGAACAGAGATGAGGAGAAATTTCTTTAGCCAGTGGCTAGTGAATCTGTGGAATTCATGGCCACAGTCAACTGAGGAGGCCAAGTCATTGGGTATATTTAAAGCAAAGGTTGATATGTTCTTGATTAGTTAGGGTGTCAAAGGTTACGGGGAGAAAGTAGGAGAATGGATTTAAGAGGGATAATAAATCAGCAGACTCCAAATGGGCTGAATGACCTAATTCTGCTCCTATGTCTTGTAGTGTTATGGGTTATGCATATAATGCACATTTGCATGGAGGCCTTGATGAGAAATTAAACATTCAAGCACCACTTGCATAATATTTATTTGAACATTTGTGGCACTCAAGATGATGAATGCAGTTTGTTCTAAAGCAGGCTTCATAATCCCATCTCAAAGTCTAACTGTCCTTGTACCTACCTCATACTCCACGGGCATTTGTCATCAGCCTCTACGCACTCTGCAACCAGGCTGCATTCCTCCTCGGATGCCACCACAGTGGAGAGAAAACTTTCTTGTGTGTTTGCACATTTGGATCGTACACGATGGCTTGTCCTTCACATGCTTAAATATTGTTCCTGCGAGTCAGGCAGAAGCAGAGGTAGGACATTTATTGTTTCACCAGTTCAATACACCTTTTGAGAGGAAAAGGAATTTCTGGGCCTGTGCCACAAGTAACACCTCAATAAAAGACCCACTTCTTTAACCAAATGCTGAATCCTAGAAAATTCTATCTCAATTTCTTTTCAAATGCCCCTTGCACTTATGTCTTTGCCCAAGCTTTGGTCAGATATCCCATTACCTTCTGACTTATATTAGTGTCAAACACTTTGAGGCATTTTCCCATAAGAGCATCAATTGATTGCTGAAATAAGACAAGCCAAATTCACCAGAAGGACAGAAACCCCATGTAAGATTCAGGCTTTACTTTAACAAGAATCAACCTTTTTTTGATCTATACAGAGATTCCTGGGTCAGAACTCTGACATGTTAAGTCTTTTGAAAATGGCAGGAGGACATTCTTTGAATAAACCATGTCTTCTAGACTAATTACTCCTTTCAACAACTTGGTGGTGCAAGTGGCTGATAGGTTAGTGTTATAGCAAGTGGTTTAGGAAATAAGCAGATAACGTAGCTACAGTAGATTTATATTTTCCAAATTTTAGTTGATCTCAATATGAGATTAATGAAAGCACTGCAATTCGAACAATCTGAGAGATAACAAGTACCACATTTTTTCTGACAATGTTGTTGTGATCGATGAGGTAAGTGTGATGCACATTTATCCCACCAGGGAAATGTCTTTGAAAAGGGATTACCCATGACATGTTACTTATATTGTAGTTTTACCTCCATGATATTGCACAGTGCAACTACAGAAAATTCACCCACTGTGTCCTGTCAAAGACTTTGACAAAAACGGTCTGGATCGGAGCTCCATAAATTAGAGAAGACACAGCACAGCAAAGCAATAATACACACGAAGGCATGCAGTTTAGTGGAAGAGAGATAAATTAGAACAGAGAACCAAGCACCAAAAGGATCCAAAATGTTGCCAGCTTGTTCAAATAAAATAATATACAAGCTCTGCTGGCTTTGTTTGAATGAGGTTTAAGTGTGGTCTGTGTGTTATGTGACAGATAAGCATTCCTGTTGACATAAAGATTTTCAACTTTTCTTGTTAACGCAAAAGCTTTGTTAGATTTACTCAAGAGCTGCTGAGAGATTCGAGCCACTTAATAACATTCTTGGGATGGATTTTTAAAATGTTCTTCATAATCAGTCTTCTAAACAAGTGGATTTCAGGACATGGCAACAGGTATGGAAACGACCTCCTGTGTGTAGTATACATAAACAGGCGTGACTTTACTGTCTGACATATTTTATCACGTGGGTATCATCATGCACAGTCTGAGAGAGACACTGAATAAACCAGACTTGTTATTTAAAATTCTTTGTGCTTCCTGCTATTACTTTGCACATTTTACATTTTACTTCAGTGCAGACTGGGAACGCACAAGGACCCATATTGACTTGCACTGGCAATGAGGATAAGATGGAGAAACATTGCCTGAAGTAACAACATCATTATATACATCAAGGGAGTATTATATATACTCCTAGTAGCAGATAGAGTCTGAAAATTCAGATAAGTCACAGTAGCTTCATCAAGTGGAATTGAATTAATGAATCTTGAGTTTAGATCTCCGAGTACAAATCTTGAAAGATGACGATCATCTGATCCTGCTTTGTAAGAAGCTTTGGTGAATGCTGTGGTCCACAAGTTCAACTGTAGAAAGTGCACAAAATAACCACACTGATGGAGCTGGCTTTTGAAGATATTGAGGAACTTTAGATGTTGCACACTGCTGTATCAGGACAAACAGCAGTATATAGCAAAGGCATGAGCTGTAATAGTAAGTCTGAATGTCTTAAGTTAGTCAGACAGAGAGGGTGGAAAGTAGTAGGAAAAATGCTAGCAAAATGCTGTAACAAAGGTCAACTATCACAAGTATGCTAGTTCAGAGTAATGAAATACATGCGGTGGCCACTTCATTAGGACCCTCCTTACTTAGTAAAGTGGCCACTGAGTGCATGTTCATAGTCTTGTGTCGCTGTAGCCCATCCACATCAAGGTAGTGAAAAACACCTGTATATTCAGAGATGTTCTTCTGCACACCACTGTTGTAAGGTGTGGTTATTTGAGTTACAGTTGCCTTCCTGTCAGCTTGAACCAAGTCTGGCCATTCTCCTCTGAATTCGCTCATTAACAAGGTGTTTCCACCCACAGAACTGCCACTCGCAGGATTTTTTTTTGTTATTTTGCATAATTCTCTGTAACCTCTAGAGACTATTGTGTGTAAAAGTCCCAGGAGATCTGCAGTTTCTGAGATACTCAAACCACCCCATCTTGCATCAACAAGCATTCCACGGTCAGTCACTTAGATCACATTTCTTTCCTGTTCTGATGTTTGTTATGAACAACAACTGAAGCTCTTGACCATGCCTGCATGCTTCAATGCATTGAATTGCTGCCATATGATTGGCTGATTAGAAATTTGCATTAATGAGTGTACCTAATAAAGTGGCCCCTGAGTATAATTCATCTGGAGAAAGACCGTATCATTTCAGAGTATTAAGCTGAGTTGCATGAAAGGTGAAGTGTAAACACTATATATATTGCTAGTGGCAATAATGGAAAATCTCAGCTGATAAGAATATAAGTCTTTTCTATCACAGAGGTTACAGGCTGCCCACTAATCCAGGTTGGTCTAATGGGGATCATCAAGCAGATATATCCAAAAAACCATAAAGCAGAGTAACTTCAGTCGGAGGATTTTGATATAGTTAGGATGAAATCAGAAGCACAGAACCTTGCCAGCATCCTCACAGAGTGAAATGACCAACAAAGTGGATTGAGATAAAGTATTTGAAACCATGCACCACCACTCAGTGCACAATGGGGAACTCAGATCCATTTGTCTGATACATCACCTTTTCCAGGCATGTTAACAGTTTTCAGTTTCTGCACATTTTGTTTAAAGAACTTAAAACCTCATTATAATCCAACCTCAGGTACAGAATTTGGGAGATCAGTGGGTACCATAAAAGAGACATGGAAGAAACAAACATACAGGGGAGATTACATCTTACTATTAAGAATGGGCTTGCAGATTTTCTGTGGGACACTTGTCTCAGAAATCTCTCCCAATTTACTCCCTTCTCTCTTCCTGTTCATTCACCCCTTTCTCCTACCCTCTGTCATCCAACTATGATATTTATTTTCATTTTTACTCTTGCCAGTGGTACAGCCAGACCTGCTGAACATTTCCCACAGCCCTACTATCAACAGCCCCTTACACTTCTTAGTTTGTGTCAATTCCCATCTGACTGCCGCTGTTGACCTATTTGACCAGATGATCCTTACAGTTCATTTCCATGACAACCTTTTTTGCAGATTCCCTTTATCCGAACCATTACCCCTGCCTCCTTTTCTGTAAAGGAAATCTACCTTTTTAAAATTACCCTTTCCCAACTCCAATAGAGGTTTTTTTCTCCTGAAATGGTAATTCTGTTTCTTTTTCAATGGATGCCCCCTCAGTTACTGAGTGTTTCCAGTATTTTCTGTTTGTAGTTCAGATTTCCGATGTCTTAACTAGAGTCGGGAAGAGGTACCTTCAAGGAGTCCAGGATGGAGGATACATTAACTTCTGGTGCATCTCCAGGAACAGTAGAAGTGAGTTAATAAGGTCACGGAGGATATAAAACCCAGTTAATCAGTAAAACTACAAATTTGTAAGTGTTGTTAAAGCAGCTTCACTAAATTTCTTTTAAAGGAAAAATGCAGTGTGATCTGCAAAGATAATTGTCACTCCACTTAAGGGCGTATAGATCATCTGTAATTTTATGGTCACATGCACAATCTGTGAAGATCTCTGAATAAAATAACGGTTCCTTTAAGGTTCCTTTAGCCTGATAACTTATCTCAGCTTTGCTCCCTCTACAGATGCTGCCTGAAGTTGCTGGTACTTCAGATGGTTTCTGTGCTCATTTTGCATTTTCAACATCAGCAGTAATTTGCTCTTGGATCACTTGCATCTGGGATGGGTACCATTTATACCTTATCTCTTCATGCAACATTCTAAATTATTTTCATGCATATTTTTTAAATCTTGAAAAGGCAGCACAGTATATTCACTGCTTTTTAGCAGGATGGTCCTAAAGCTGATTGCTTTGTCTGGATCTTGGGATTCCATTACAATTTCTATATGACAATTTCTATATCTCAGTACTGTCCTGCACTTGTGATACTTGTGGCTTTTGCTTCAGTAGTAAATACTTGACAAAAGATTTTCAAAAAATAATCACTTCTAAAATTCAACATATCTCTGCAAGTCAATGAGAATTGAAGAGGTACATTCTGTCCTGAGCTACACTGAAATAATATCATTGCACAGACACTGAATCACATCTTGTTTCACTTATTTTACTTAATGAGGTCAGTTGATAAATACAGGAGAAATTGAATCATAAAGATCTGTTTGAGTTATGATCTTTTACCTTCTTGTTGAAAGTTTAAAACCCCAAATCATCAGTAAAGAACAAAGTTTGCAGATATATCATTTTTTTCATGTTAAATGTAACAACCGAAAGTGTTGAGAAATCTGGTTTAATGAAGAAGACAATTTGTTTCCTAAATGAAATGACAGTTGTAGATTTGGTCTTTGTTATATCAAACATTTGTTGGCTCTTTGATAAGTGAAATCTTATTTGTTTTACAATTGGCAGTCGGCAATTTACCCAAGGAAGAAAACTTAAAGGATTCAGCTGTAGAAAGTTTACAATGATTAAGATTAGGTAAACAAATGAAATCCATTTACAAAATTTGTTTTGGAGAGATTAATCTGTAGTCAAAAGATTCTGTATATTTTTGCTTCTCTCAAATAAATACAAAAAAATTGGAATTGAACTTTGTGAGCAGTTTAGCTCATTTTATGGAAGGATTCAGGATATTTTATCATTGTTTTCATTAAATATAAATAATGTTGACTTTATCAACTTGCTGTCAAGAAAAATAAAGGGAGAGTTTCTATCTGCAACTTTCTACCTTGCACCCCATCATCTCCTCAAACCTACCACACAACATCCACCAATTAGCTGACCCACTTTTCATTTCCCCCACAAGACCATAAGACATAGGAGTAGAATTAGGCCATTTGGCCCATTGAGTCGGCCAGCCATTACCATTGTGGCTGATTTATTATCCCTCTCAACCTCATTTCCTGCATTCTCCCTGTAACCTTTGACATCCTTACTAATCAAGTACCTGTCGATCTCCAGTTTAAATATACCAATGACAAAGCCTCTACAGCTGTCTCTTCACCACCTTCTGACTAAAGAAATTCCTCCTCATCTCTGATCTAATGGGACATCCTTCTATTCTGAGGCTGTCCCATCTGGTCGTAGACTCCTTCACTATAGGAAACAAGCTCACCATGCCCATTCTAACTAGGGCTTTCAATATTCAAAATCCCTCCCCACCCATCTCCTGGACTGACCATCTCGGTTACTAACTCCTCAGACCTCTCCTCATTGTATTTGCTCTGTGATCTCTGTTCTCTATAATGGTGAAATATCGCTGAAGAAAGTCTTTTGTGTATCTTTGCATGTAGACAGTCTTTTCTATGACACGCAACAACATTAACCCCAGGTGCAGCAGAATCATGGCTTTTTTTAACGTGGGATGGAACTGACTTGTTGGATTATTGACTGATACATTGCAGAGTACTTTGTAGATAAAGATCATAGCAGATTATAAATAACTACAATCTGGTTATCATTCTCCTGGAAAAATGTTTTTCATTATAACATTGACCATGTGAAGAGAACTACCTACAACAAACTGGAAGGCTGCAAAAGCAAAGGAAACAGAGAGAAAAAAATTAGAGTGCTGAGAAGATTTACAAAGATATTGCCTGGATTGGAGAGTGTGCCTTAGGTCCTTGGAGTGATGGAGGATGAGAGGTGACCTGATGAGAGGCATTGATCGTGTGGATAACCGGATGCTTTTTCCCAGAGCTGAAATGGCTAACATGAGGAGGCATAGTTTTAAGGTGCTTGGAAGTAGGTACAAGGGGGAAGTCAGAGGTAAGTTTTTCACACAGAGAGTGGTGGGTGCATGGAATGCACTGTAGCGACAGTGGTAGAGGCAGATACAATAGGGTCTTTTAAGAGACTCTTAGATAGCTACATGGAGCTTAGAAGAATAGATGGCTCTGCAGTGGGGAAATTCTAGGCAGTTTCTAGAGTAGGTTACATGGTTGGCACAACATTGTGGGCCGAAGGGCCTGTAATGCATTGTAGATTTCTACGTTCTATGTTAGTTGATGTTTCATTTGGCTATGATATCTGGAACCAGGGGTCACCATCTCAAAACTAAGGGGTTAGCCATTCAGAATAGAGACCAGGAGAAATTTCTTCACTTGGAGGTTAATCCACAATAACAACTTTTAATCATGATACGAAAACCTATTTTTGCTTGCCTAAATTTATTTTTCATGTAATCTTATACCCTCCAAGAAAAACAAAAAGCAATATTTTCACCAGTTGGATTCTGCCTTTGTCAATTTTCATCATATACTTCAAATAGTAGATGGCATTTCCTGCATAATAATCACAATGGCAAATCAGACTGCAATGTGTTGCTTCTTTCATTAAGTTGCCTAATAGAAGCATTTAGCTAAAGAGTTTGAGTGAAAGGAGAAAGCTCTACCAGCTGTGGTAACATCCAACCAGAGGCCAGACATCCTTCAGGTGTCCCAATTACATGTATACTCTGCTGATTCATGGTGCTTAGGTATAACCGGCTCTCTGACAATAACCTCAGGAGATACCTAATAAAGTGGGCACTGAGTGAATGTTGTGAAATTTACTGTTTTTGTGGCAGTCGTGCAGTGCAAGACATAAAACAAATTACTATAATTTACAATAAAAAATTAAATAAATGATTGTGCAAAAGAGGAACAGTGGAGGTCATGTTTGTAGGCTCGTGGCTCATTCAGAAATCTGATGATGGAGGAGAATAAGCTGTCCCTAAAACTTTGAGTGTGTGCTTCAGGCGCCTATACCTCTGCCATGATGGTAGTCATAGGAATAGGGCTTGCCCCAGGGGCTACCAGGACGTACAGGGCATGTCCTGGATGGTGAGGGCCCTCAAAGGTTCCAAGGGACTACCAGAAAGGAAAGATCATTAATGAAGATTCAAAGCATCAAGCAAAATAATGATTGTTGCTGTGTTTATCTTGGTGAGCATGGAGAATGACAGAGTTGCTGAGTTCACAGGCTTACTGGAAAAATCACAATGGAAAGTAATTTGTGCGTAAAGTACAGAGGTGAGGGCATTATGTTTACCAATGGACATGTTCGTGCATTTAGGCAAACAGAAAGGTAGAGAAGGAGTTGGTACCAATTGTCTTATTTTCAAATGTGGAGTTATATTAGAACCATTGCAAAATATGACACAGATCCTTATCGACCTCTGCCTGAAAATGATTTTTCTCATCTCCCTTCTAATCCACCTGCCAGTCCTTTAGCTCTTGCTTATTGACCTGTCACTCCTGAGAAGTAGGCCCTTCTATACACTTTTAATCAAGACTTTGTCAGCCTCCTCAGTTCAATGAAAACAACACGAAATTTATCCAACGCTTCCTAAAACAAGTTTTCCATGCCTGGCAACAATCTCCGAAAGTCTTCTTTCCCTCTGCAGTGAAACATATCTTACTTGTAATGTGGTGACCAGAACTGTAAACTGTACTCAGACTCAGATTTTAATATTCCTCTCATGTGTGTTTGTTTTTCTGTACTTATGTTGTCTCTCTTGGCCTCTCTTTGCCTTTCTAACTACCTTATTGCCTTGAACTAGCTCTAGAAGTATTGATGGATGTTGACTACACTACTACTTAGTAATCTCCTATTTATTCGATTTTCCCTTCCTCTACCTTCCCAAATGTATTACTTCATACTTTCCTGGATTAAATTCTATTTTCTGCCATACTGACTATACTTTCTTGCAGTCTATAAGTTTTCCTCTGACAGCAGGGAAATGAAGGACTGAGGAAGGAAATGAGAACAATTTTCACAAAGATGATTATAATTTTATATGGATAAAATTTAACACATCCACAGAAACATATTTAATTTATATATGTAGCTAGTAAATACTCACGCCTATCAAAACATGAACAGCTGCAGATGCTGGATTTCAAGTTCAAGTTGAAGTTTATTGTCATCTGACTACTTATAGACAGCCAAATAAAACAATAATCCTTCAGACCAAAGTGCAGCCGTGAAACATATATCACATATAGCACAGAAAACTAACTATTCTGACAAATAAGTAAATAACATATCATTCAAAGTGCATTAAGTGTGCAGTACAGGTAAACAGTAAACAGTACAGTGAACTGTAAACAGCTCGCTAACCTAATGATGTGACCTCAGCAGGGTATTCATTAGTCTCAAAGCCTGAGGGAAAAGCCAGTCTGGAAATCCTGGTCCTGAAGCTTCTGTACCTCCTTCCTGATGGTAGTGGGTCATAGAGATTGTGGGATGTGTGGTAGGGATTTTCAACAGTGCTTTGGGCCCTTTGTATACATTCCGTTAAATGTCACAAATAGGAGGGAGGGAGACCCCAGTGATTTGCTCAACAGTGTTTACTATCCTCTGTAGGGTCTTGCAATAGGATGCCCGCAACATCTGTACAACAGGATGATGCAGCCAGACAAGACACTCTTGATGAGGACTTTGCATGCCTCAGTCTCCTCAGAAAGTGTAGATTCTGCTGTGCCTTCTTGATTAATGAGGTGGTGCTGCGGTTCCAGGTGAAATCATCCGTTATGTGCATGCCAAGGAAATTTGTGCTTTCCACCTTCTCCATGGCAGAGCCACTGATGTATAATGGAGATCGGGTGACCTGCACCTTCCTGAAGTCCACAATCATCTCTTTTGTATTGTCCACATTGAGACTCAGGCTAATGTTCTCACACCCTCTACCTCCTCTCCACATGCCTACTGTCACAACCACAGATTTGGCAGCGCAGCCGATAGGGCAATTGCGCTTGTGAATATACACATGTTAGCTAATTATTATTTCATTGTGATGGTATTTAACTCCATTCTTTTCATCATAGTGCTTGTTGAGACTTGAGCAAAGCACAGCAATGTTTTGCTGCCTGCTTGCATTTGGCCTTGCCTGAGAAATTGGACTGTCAAGTTAACTGACTCTGAAAATAAGCGGTATTTGTTTTATATTTGCCTATTCCTTTCAGCCCCCGTGTAGGCTTCATTTTCCATTTGAGACTTTTAGTTTTAGGCCCTGTTTGACCTAATGTTTGTTGTTTTCTTTTTCCCTCTAACTCTGTTCGCGTTACAGTCTGTGAACTATCGACCTGCTCCAGCGGCTTGCTCTGCATACGCGAACGTGGTGACACCTACTCATCAATGTTGCTGGTGAGGCCAACCACTGCAGCATCATCAGCAAATTTGATGATGCAGTTTGAGTGGGATCTAGCAGTGCAGTTCTGAGTCAGCAGCAGGATGAGCACATAGAGCTGGGTAGCACCAGTGCTCAGCGTGTTGGAGCTTGAGATGTTGCTGCCAACTCAGACTGACTGGGGTCTCCCCATCAAGAAATTCCACTTACAGAAAGGGGTGTTGAGTCCCAATGAGGATAGTTTACTTACAAGCCTCTGAGGGAAGATCATGTTAAACGCTGAGCTGCAGTCAGTAAACAATATCCTGGCATACGGAACATTATTTTCTAGGTGGGACAGGGCGGAGTGGAGGGCCGAGGTTATGGCATCATTAGTGCACTAGCTTGAGCGGTAGGTGAACTTGAAAGGGCCCATTGTAGCTGGAACACAAACAAGAGAAAAGATGCTGGAAACCCAAGTGACACACACAAAATGCTGGAGGAACTCAAGCAGGCCAGGCAGCCTCTATGGAAAAGAGTACAGTCGACGTCTTGGGCCAAGACCCTTCGGTAGGAGTGGAGGAAAGAAAGATGCGGAGTAGATTTAAAAGGTGGGGGGAGGGGAAGGAGAAACATAAGGTGAAAAGTGAAACCAGGAGGGGGAGGGGTGATAAAAAGAGCTGGGAAGTTGATTGGTGAAAAAGATTCAGGGCTGGAGAAGGGAAAATCTAATAGGAAAGGGCAGAAAGCCATGTAAGAAAGAAAAGGGAAGAGCCGCACCAGAGGGAGGCGATCGTCAGACAAAGGGATAAGGTGAGAGAGGGAAAAGGGGATGGAGAACGGTGAAGTGGGGAGGGAGGAAATTACTAGAAGTTTGAGAAATTGACATCCATGCCATCAGGTTGGAGGCTACCCTGTGTTCCTCCAATCTGAGTGTGGACTCAGCGTGACAGCAGAGGAGGCCACGGACTGACATATTGGAATGGAACTGAGAAGTGTAGCTGGCAGGTGGGATCCTGATAATATCCATTACCAGACACTCAAAGCACTTCATAATTGTTGGAGTCAGTGCCACTGGGCAGTAATTGTTTAGGCCAATTACCATGGCACTCTTGGGCACCAGAATGATGGTGGCTGCCTTGAAGCCTGCAGGGACAGGGACAGTGGACTGTTATAAAGTGATATGAAGACCTCTTCTAGCTGGGCCACACAGTTTCTCTGCACCTGACCAGGTATGTCGTCCACCCTACTGCTTTGCGTGGGTTTACCGTGGCTCAAATCCTCCACACCTCGGCTGCAGCTAGACAGAGTGCCTGTTCCTCATGGGGAGAAGGGACTTTTCTCGATGTCCCATCATCCATTGCATCAAATTGTGTATAGATGTCATTCAGCCAATCAGGGAGGGAGGTGTCACTCTCATTGAGGTGCAGAGTGGGCTTGCAATCTATTATAGTTTGTCTACCTTACCACATGTGCTGTGTGTCCCTGATACCACAGAGGTGTCTGTTAATGTTCTGTGAGGACTCTTGCTTTGAATTTATGATGGCAAGAGAGAGCGCAGCTCTGACCTTAGAGTCATCCTGTCACCCAATTTGAAGGCAGTTTCTCAGTTCTTAAACAGTGCATGAACATCTGCAGTCAACCATGGTTTCTAGTTCACCTGGCAGTGTAACATCCTCAGTATTTCCTATGCAGCCAGTCACTGATCCCGGACATTCATCAATATTGACGTGATGATCATAGGTAGCTATAACACAATTCCAAAGCTAAAACACAAAACATGGGAAACACTTAGCGGGTCAGGCACCATCTGTGGAAAGAGAAACAAAATAATTGCCTTGACCTGGGGCATTGCCTTAGTTTCTCTCCTCACAGACACTCCCTGTTCTATCTCTTAAACACTTGTCGCCAGTTAACTTCAAAAGCTCATGAGGATTACAGTACTCATAACTGATGAAATTTACTTTTATGCCCAACCAATATTTCCAGTCACAAGCAGTAGGTAGAAATCTGGAATTCCAGAACCCACAGATGAACATGCTTTTGACACGAAACCACAGAGTTAACCAGTTGAAGGTTTTCGCAAGGTACGGGCCCCTGAATTCTGAGAGTTCAAATGGCACCATGTCTTGCAAAGATATTTTACAGCACAGCAGCTTTCATTTTATTCATGCTACATTAAGATAGTCAATTGTGCATTGGAATTAAATTTCCAAAAGAGTAGTCGCTGCATAAAATTTATGCCAATGGTAATTAAGCTCAACCTTTAGATCAATGAATTAAAGCAAGCCTTATTTGGGTTTTATTATTCAAAATGGACTGCCTAATGAGGAACTTGCACCTTAACTGTCTCATTAATTTAAAATATAACCTATAGTCCTTTTCCTCATAGTTTTCATTGCATAAATTATGGGCCTTACTTAGTCTTAGTTTCTGTATGATGCAGAAATGCTATACTTAGGTCACAGCGACTCTTGGGTTCATAAATGAAACACAGATGTCCAGACTGTCAGGTTGGAACTTTAATTTGTGAATTAACTCTTTGCCAAAACTGATATCATGTTTTGGGGCAAACGTAATTCACTTACAGCCATGAATTCTGACTGCTTGCCAATTTTGACAATTTACTTCAAAGAGAGACCCCATATTAAGCCTACATGAGCTTACCAAAGGAAGGGGGGAAAGTCATACTGATGACTGAGAATAACCAAGCAAAAGATTTGTACATATGCAATACATAAACACAAAAGATTCTGTGGATGCTGGAAATCTAGAGCAATGCACACAAAATGCTGGAGGAGCTCAGCAAGTCAGGCAGCGACCATGGAGGGGAATAAACAGTCGACATTTCAGGCCGAGACCTGCATCAGGACTGGAAAGGAAGAAAGGAAGAGGGAAGAAGCCAGACAAAGAAGGTGGGGGGAGGGGGAAGAAGGGGAAGGAACATGAGCTGATAGGTGAAGCCAGGAGGGTAGGGTGGGGTATGAAGTAGGCATCTAGGGGATGATCTGTGAAAAGGGTGAAGGGCTGGAGAAGAAGGAATCTGGAAAGGAGAGGATAGTGGATCATTAGAGAAAGGAAAGAAGGCAATGTGATAAACCGGTGAGGAGAAGAGTAGGGTATGAGGGAAGACAGAATGGTGATTGGAAAAGAAAGAAGAAAATAAGTGGGAGAAATTACCAGAAATGGCCAAAAGTAGAGAAATGGCATGCTGACCATGCCTTTTAGAGAAATGTACCTGGACATCGATTTTGATGATGGGAGAGATGGCAGAAGGCAGGGAGAAGCACAGAGGCAGTAGGAATGTCCAAAGGAGTTCTGGCTAACTGGGTGCTGGCCTGGCATGGTGATGCTCAAGTGAACCTGGAATGGAGAAGTCAGAGATGGTTCAGGCTAACCTGAATGGGAAACATTTGCAAGGAGTGTGTTCTACCGGAAAGGGAAACATCAATGTGGAGACGGACCTGAAAGGGAGATAGTCCAGCAGCCCATGCAGAGTGTACATTAGAATGAAACAGGTACAAGCCATGGAATGTGCAACAGTAAATGGCTGTGGGGCAGAATTCAAGTAGACCTGAAAGGAAGACGTCAGGATGGGTGTGGACCTGAAAGGTCATTGGTCTAGTGGACAGTGTAGGATGAACCAGGAACAGGGATGGATGGAACAAAGGAGTAACTAATCAAGGAAAGCACAGCAGTTTGAAGCAAGGAGAGTGGCATGGTGATACAGAAAACAATGCAGGTAAATTGAATTAGTTTAGATGGGTACAAGAGTGGCAAAGAAACGATGGGCCGAAGGGCCTTTTTCTATGCTGTACGGATTGTGACACCATGACTGTAACTCTACTTCCGTTTTCTCTTCAACTTTTAACATATAAAATAACAAATAATGTTTATCATGCTCTCCTCACATGGACAAATGTGCAGGTTTTCTTCCACTAGTTCAGTGTTCATTTGTTAAAATTGGATGAGATTAGACATAAAGAGGGGCCCAAGAGCCCCAACTTCCTTGTTAACTTCCACATTTGTCCTGCTGCCAACTTGAAGGGGGCCTTTTGCTGAACATTCTAAATGTCTACCCTCATTCAGCTAGTAAACTTCTTTTAACATGACAATTGAGGTGCTGTGATATAGACACATCATGACAGAGCTGATTACAGTCTGAACAGTGCAATCTTCATCACCTGTACAGACTACAGAAGTGTAGAAAAGGTAAGCTGGAGAATAATTTTGTGGGAGTGAGATTTCTCTACTAGAAGAAAGGTTATGGATCTATGCATCTATGCCAGCCTCTTACAAACCCCAATCCCCCCACCCCAGAAGACTGTCAAACCAGCAGACCTTTTTCTGGGTAATGCTCACCAAGCTACCTTCCATTTCCTTTTTCAACCGGCTGCTCACCTAATCAGATCGAGGCTTGAGACATCTTGGGCTTATTTGTGACCGGTGGAGAATCAGCTGGTGCTTTCTCAGTTGAAAATTTTAATGTGGTGAAAGCTAGTAGAAATATTGGTGGAGTAGTCAAATAGTGTTTGCAGGAGTACTAAAATGAGTGTGAAAAATGCAAAAGCATAAATTCAGGTGTACTTGTGAGATCAGGTAAAGAAATGGTTAGCAGGCAATGGAATTTTCTTACGGCCAGTTATCCGTGGCACAAAAGTGGCTAAAATGCATTAATGTAAATTTCTGGCTGGGGCAGTGATAATCCCACACTGTCCTTGGCAAAATATCATTCTTGCCCTGGCATTTATATTCTTTACTTCTTGAAATATAAACCCAATGTTGATGTGTTATTTACAGCAGACTGCACCTTTCAAAACAGCTGTGATATGCATTGCATTTGAAATTTGAATTTATTTAAATCTTACATCCATCCTACAACATGAGGCAGTAAAAATATTTGTGTTTTGGCTCTGTTGCAATGTACAGACATATGAATTTATAAATCTAATGGTTTGTAGAAAGTAGTAAAGAGAATTTAAGCTAGATAACTTGCTGCAATGTTATTAAAAACAGTGTTGACTCTTCCTTATTACTTTAATTTTTATTATTAACATTATATTAATAATACTATGAATAATATTAAATATTAAGTTAAAGGACTTCCAAAAATAGATTTTGTGTTAGAAGCTTTCTCCTAAGTTACATATTTTCTGAATTACTGCCACAGGGACATAATCAAACCACACCCTTATATCCTTATTATTAGTACCTTTCAGAGATTTCCTAATGTTCTGAGGTTGGGAGAATGTGAAATAAATGCATGGTAATGGTTCCAAGTCTTGAGTATAAATGATATGGCACACTTAGATAATGAACACTAAGCACACATTGTAGGAGTAAGTCAAACGAATGATGGTAATGGGCTAGGGCTGTTGAGTTATGAATGTTTCTAATATTCATCAGCAAGCTCAATGCAAGCTGAGAAAATTAGAAGGGGCATTTGGTTCAAATTTAATGTGAGTAGGTTTAATATGCTTGTGCACATGGAGCAAGACCAGAAAGGCAGCTGTTGCATGTTGAGGAAACAGTTTGCCAGAGATGTTTAGAACAGAAGCAGAGTAATTGTAACCTGAAGCTTGAGAAATGGCAAATGTAGAAACAATGAAATTGATTTGATACTTGCTAAAAACTGATACCACAGGCTTTTTTTTTTAACACTAGTCATCACTAAGATTGGTCCTGCTGTTGATGCATTGGTTAGTATTGTGGCTTGTATGCTGTCCTGGAGCATTTGTAAAATGGAGATGAATTTCTGCGAGCAGCTAACTTAGAGCGGGGTGTTTCACAGTCCTTGCTTAATGAATCATGGGCTTCATTCAGTTTAAAACAAGCTGGTACTGTTTCTGCACTGTTTATGGTAACAATCATACTAACTGTGTCATTAGATAAATGGAATCCACTCTGTGATCTGGGCAGCAGTTCTTAGCCGCTGGGAGGAGCCCATCAAGAAGGGCCCTGGCAATGGATTTCCAATGGCAGATAACAGTTCGACATTAAGATGAGCACAACTATGACACATCTGCAGTCTCTTAGTACTTCCTCCACTTCCCATGTGGGCTCCGGAGCCGAACCACCATCAAATACATACCTTCTATTCAATCTTTTTTTTTGTGATTTGGATTAATGCAGCAAAATCTAAAAATCCAAAGCAAATTAAACCCCCTGGCTGTCTCCTACATTCTAAGTGACTGCGTGGGTTTCCTATGGTGTTCCACTTCCCTCCCACATTCCAAAGACTTATGATTAGGTTTAGAGAGTTGTGGGCATGCTATTATTGGCTCTGGAAGTGTGGCAGCACTTATAGGCTGCCAAGCACAATGCCTGCTGATGTGATTTGAGACAAACAATGCATTTCACTGTGTATTTTAATATTAATGGGACAAAGCAAGCTGATCTTTTCAATCTTTTTAAAAAGTTAATACATTGGGATGAGGTCCTACAAGGTGAATTTAGGAGTTAGGAGATAAACTAAAAAGTAGGACCACAAAGGTAATAATCTCTGGATTACTACCAGTGTCACGTGCTAGTCAGAGTAGAAATAGGAGGATATTTCAGATGAATACATGGCTTGAAAAATGGAGCAAGGGGGAGGGATTTAAATTTCTGGGGCATTGGAACCAGTTCTGGGGGAGGTGGGACCGGTATAAACAGGACGGTCTGCACCTGGGCTGGACTGGAACCAATGTCCTAGGGGGAGCATTTGCTACTGCTGTTCAGGAGGCTTTAAACTAATGTGGCAGGGGGATGGGAACAAGTGCAGAGAGACAGAGGGGTGTAAAATGAGGGTAGAAGCAAAATGTAGTAAGGTGAAAAGTAAAAGTGGCAGGCAGGCAAATCCAGGGCAAAAAGAAAAAAGAGCCACTTTCTCAACATAATTGTATAAGGGCTAACAGTGTTGTAAAAACAAGCCTGAAGGCTTTGTGTGTCAATGCGAGGAGCATTCATAACAAGGTGGATGAACTGAATGTGCAGATAGTTATTAATGAATATGATATAGTTGGGATCACAGAGACATGGCTCCAGGGTGACCAAGGATGGGAGCTCAACATCCAGGGATATTCAATATTCAGGAGGGATAGACAGGAAAGAAAAGGAGGTGGGGTACCATTGCTGGTTAGAGAGGAGATTAATGCAATAGAAAGGAAGGACATTAGCCTGGAGGATGTGGAATCGCTATGGGTAGAGCTGCATAACACTAAGGGGCAGAAAACGCTGGTGGGAGTTGTGTACAGGCCACCTAACAGTAGTAGTGAGGATGGGGATGGCATTAAACAGGAAATTAGAAATGCGTGCAATAAAGGAACCGTGGTTATAATGGGTGACTTCAATCTACATATCAATTGGGTGAACCAAATTGGTAAGGGTGCTGAGGAAGAGGATTTCTTGGAATGTATGTGGGATGGTTTTCTGAACCAACATGTCAAGGAACCAACTAGAGAGCAGGCCATTCTAGATTGAGTATTGAGCAATGAGGAAGGGTTAGTTAGCAATCTTGTCATGCGAGGCCCCTTGGGTAAGAGTGACCATAATATGGTGGAATTCTTCATTAAGATGGAGAGTGACATAATTAATTCAGAAACAAAGGTTCTGAACTTAAAGAAGGGTAACTTTGAAGGTATGAGACATGAATTAGCTAAGATAGACTGGCAAATGATACTTAAAGGGTTGACGGTGGATATGCAATGGCAAGCATTTAAAGATCACATGGATGAACTACAACAATTGTTCATCCCAGATTGGCAAAAGAATAAACCAGGGAAGGTAGTGCACCCGTGGCTGACAAGGGAAATTAGGGATAGTATCAAGTCCAAAGAAGAAACATATAAATTAGCAAAAAAAAGCAGCACACCTGAGGACTGGGAGAAATTCAGAAACCAGCAGAGGAGGACAAAGGGCTTAATTAGGAAAGGGGGAAAAGATTATGAGAGAAAGCTGGCGGGGAACATAAAAACTGACTGTAAAAGCTTTTATAGATATGTGAAAAGAAAAAGATTGGTCAAGACAAATGTAGGTCCTTTACAGTCAGAAACAGGTGAATTGATCATAGGGAACAAAGACATGGCAGACCAATTGAATAACTACTTTGGTTCTGTCTTCACTAAGGGGGACATAAATAATCTTCTGGAAATAGTAAGGGACCAAGGGTCTAGTGAGATGGAGGAACTGAGGGAAATACATGTTAGCAGGGAAGTGGTGTTAGGTAAATTGAAGGGATTAAAGGTAGATAAATTCCCAGGGCCAGATGGTCTGCATCCCAGAGTGCTTAAGGAAGTAGCCCAAGAAATAGTGGATGCATTAGTGATAATTTTTCAAAACTCCTTAGATTCTGGATTAGTTCATGAGGATTGGAGGGTGGCTAATGTAACCCCACTTTTTAAAAAAGGAGGGAGAGAGAAACCGGGGAATTATAGACCAGTTAGCCTGACATCGGTGGTGGGGAAAATGCTAGAGTCGCTTATCAAAGATGTGATAACAGCACATTTGGAAAGAAGTGAAATCATCGGACAAAGTCAGCATGGATTTGTGAAAGGAAAATCATGTCTGACGAATCTTACAGAATTTTTTGAAGATGTAACTAGTCGAGTGGATAGGGGAGAGCCAGTGGATGTGGTATATTTAGATTTTCAAAAGACTTTTGACAAGGTCCCACACAGGAGGTTAGTGTGCAAACTTAAAGCACATGGTATTGGGGGTATGGTATTGATGTGGATAGAGAATTGGTTGGCAGACAGGAAGCAAAGAGTGGGAGTAAATGGGACCTTTTCAGAATGGCAGGCAATGACTAGTGGGGTACCGCAAGGCTCAGTGCTGGGACCCCAGTTGTTTACAATATATATTATTGATTTAGACGAGGGAATTAAATGCAGCATCTCCAAGTTTGTGGATGACATGAAGCTGGGCGGCGGTGTTAGCTGTGAGGAGGATGCTAAGAGGATGCAGGATGACTTGGATAGGTTAGGTGAGTGGGCAAATTCATGGCAGATGCAATTTAATGTGGATAAATGTGAGGTTATCCACTTTGGTTGCAAGAACAGGAAAACAGATTATTATCTGAACGGTGGCTGATTAGGAAAAGGGGAGATACAACGAGACCTAGGTGTCATTGTACACCAGTCATTGAAGGTGGGCATGCAGGTACAGCAGACGGTGAAAAGGGCAAATGGTATGTTGGCATTCATAGCAAAAGGTTTGAGTACAGGAGCAGGGAGGTTCTACTGCAGTTGTACAAGGCCTTGGTGAGACCACACCTAGAGTATTGTGTGCAGTTTTGGTCCCGTAATCTGAGGAAAGACATTCTTGCCATAGAGGGAGTACAGAGAAGGTTCACCAGATTGATTCCTGGGATGGCAGGACTTTCATATGAAGAAATACTGGATCATCTAGGCTTAAACTCACTGGAATTTAGAAGATTGAGGGGGGATCTTATTGAAACGTATAAAATTCTAAAGGGATTGGACAGGCTAGATGCAGGAACATTGTTTCTGATGTTGGGGAAGTCCAGAAGGAGGGGTCACAGTTTAAGGATAAAGGGGAAGCCTTTTAGGACTGAGATGAGGAAAAACTTCTTCACACAGAGAGTGGTGAATCTGTGGAATTCTCTGCCACAGGAAACAGTTGAGGCCGGTCCATTGGCTATATTTAAGAGGAAGTTAAATATGGCCTTGTAGCTAAAGGGATCAGGGGGTATGGAGAGAAAGCAGGTACAGGGTTCTGAGTTGGATGATCAGCCATGATCATACTGAATGGCGGTGCAGGCTCGAAGGGCCGAATGGCCTACTCCTGCACCTATTTGCTATGTTTCTATGTTTCTATTATGGAGACCCTGAGGAGAAAATGTTGGAATGATTGACTACATCCACCAATAGCCTATGATAATATATTGTCTGCCAATGACCACATTATTTGAAATAATCCTATTTCCTACTCAAAGCATCAGCTATTCTGCTAGGACTTTATTTTATGTGGTTTTACTAGTTGTTAATTAAATTTACACTCTGAGTTTTACTTCAGCTCTCTGAAATGTTAGGTGTCCCTGGGCAAGAGGTTCACCTTGTCAGCTTCTTTAGTGGAAACATTTATCTTCCTGCACTGTCAGATCTCACAGTCTTCAAAGTACAAAGTACACTTATTATCAATGTACAGTATGCCATATACAATCTTGATATTCATCTCTTGCAGGCAGCCATAAAGCAAAGAAATACAAATCCTCGAACCACAATGACAGTCAAACATCAAGTTTGTGAAGAAGAAAGAACAGACCATGCAAACAATAATTTAAAAAAAACAAATAAACAATCCCCAGAGCATGAACTGCACAGTCCCTGAACGTAAGTCCACAGCCATGGAGTCAGTTCAGCACTGTAACCGTTCCAGGGGCCTGATGGTTTCAGCCCACAGTCACGGAGTCAGTTCAGTGGTTGTAACCAGCCCAGGGGCCCGATGGCTGCAGCCCACAGCCATGGAGCCAGGTTCAGTGGTTGTAACCAGCCCAGGGGCCCGATGGCTGCAGTCCACAGCCATGGAGCCAGGTTCAGTGGTTGTAACCAGCCCAGGGGCCCGATGGCTGCAGTCCACAGCCATGGAGCCAGGTTCAGTGGTTGTAACCAGCCCAGGGGCCCGATGGCTGCAGTCCACAGTCACGGAGCCAGGTTCAGTGGTTGTAACCAGCCCAGGGGCCCGATGGCTGCAGTCCACAGTCACGGAGCCAGGTTCAGTGGTTGTAACCAGCCCAGGGGCCCGATGGCTGCAGTCCACAGCCATGGAGCCAGGTTCAGCACTGAGGTGAATAAAACCTCACAGAGTAGTGAGCTGAACACCAGTTAGCCCTTTGCCCTCGGCCTTAATCTTTTAAATCTAGCTGAGTGCTTAAATCAGCCAAACATTGGTTTATTATCTGTTCTTGGGCACAGGCCCCAACACCTCCATTTGCTCCAGCAAAGGCTGCCATGGCCACACATGCATTCTCAGTGTTCAGAAGACTACAAAAATGCCAGGTTCAAAAACAGGAAATTGCAGGCTGTGGACTGCAGTGATCATCGTCCAGAAAAAGTATATTTAGTAAAATCGCTAGCTGCCTCAAAGCATTGCCATGTTTCATCAGCACCATTTTACTGTTCATGAAATGGGTGATGTTTGCCTCTCCTTTTGTCTGGACAAATGCAGTGTGTTTGTTTTGGGAATGCAGCAGGAAGGAAAATATATTCTTTGGAACATTTTAAAGTCACTTTCCAAAGTGAGAAAAGACAAAATTAGTGTGAACATTACAGAATGAAAGATGCAAAGTTTTTAACTCTCTTGGACTGATTGAAGGGATGGATTGTGAACATATAGATTTGACCCTGAAAGGAAAGACTCTCTGATCACACAGAGTAAACAAATAGGAAAACAATGAAATTATGGTTTGGTAAAGCAACGCATGAGTCCAATTAGCACAAGGACAAGAAGACTTGACATATCTTTATTACATTGACATTAGGGAGTTACTTCATTTTGCACATTAATTTTCTAACAGGCATGTCAAAAGTAGGAACATTATCATCTCAGTACAGTATTAGATTCCTTTATTCGATTAAAACTATTTCTCAATTATTACTGGCCATATAAAAATTCTGTGGAGCAACATAGTTTTTTGGATATGAAAAATTCAGTATGTCAACTGACATTGTCTATTTTAACTCGAATCACCTAAATTGAAGGCAACAGTGCCTCATGAATTACTTTTAATCATTTGCCATCATTTCCTATCTCCCTGGCCACCACAACTATGGAACTGATTTCCTAGCAGTTAGTCAACGTGCCTGTCTGTTTGTAATGGAAGTCTGTTTTAATATGACATACAAAGGGTGCAGATGGTTGTGTTTTTTTGGGGGGTGGAGGTGTTGGGTCAGTGTCCTTCATCATTTGTCCTAAACAGTTATTTAGAAATGGGTAAAACAATGTTATTGACATCATTTCTGTGGAGCCAGGAGGGACAGTAGTCGTTCCATGGCATCCGCAAGAACATTGTAGCATGCTGTGAACATGGAACCAGTCATTTTCGACAAAGCTCTTTGCTTGTCTGCTGGCATTCTGTATGAGTTCAATGACATGCACTAATTCGCCACACAGCCAGTCAAAATGGGAAGTGCCAATAGTGGGGGAAAACAACCTCTTGCAGCAAATGGGCAGTTGACTGCTCGAAGCTCAAAATCTATCCTTGTAGCACCTTAAAAAAAGGCTATATTGATTTCTCCATTGACTTATATGTATTGAAATTTTGTTTTAAGCATTTGCTGCTTTACTTTGACTCAGCTCTGTATCAGCTTCATTAATTTTAGCACCATCTGCAGATAAGGCATTGAGCCAAGATCACATCTACTTTTTGAATGATAGTAACGATTATTCATCCAGTTGGTCTTTTGCAAAGCAACAATTGCATCATCTGGGATGAATGTAACAGAGGGAATCAACAGCTGCAGAGCAGTGCATGACTGGCAGATGTGGGATAAGATGCCAAATACTGTGCTAACTAAATCTGAAAGAGAAAATTGAAATGTTTTGTCAGGTCAGACTTTCTGAATAAAGGAATAGTTAGTGAACAATAGCCAGGATTTTGTGAGGCAGTGCTGGCAGTCCTACATGAAACTGAAGGCATTTACTTGTAAAAGTGCCAGCAAGTTGTGCATTTCAGCATAAACGCACACAGATGAGCGAGCCCTGAACCTCTTGCCAGCTGTTCTTGATAGAATCTTGTGGTAACAGGTCCAGCAGCAGTATGTGGCAACTGGGAAGCCTGTTCAAGAAACCTGGTACAGAGACTTTTATCTCAATGATTTCAATAATAGAGAATGGCAAGGAGAGATTAAATGTCAACAATTATAGATGTTTTTTTAAAAAATTTCACTATTACTCGAGGTTTTAAGTAATGTGAATGTTTTGATTTCCTGTTTTTGTCAAATTTTAATGGTTCATTTACATAGTAATTATTTTGGAATGTTATTGAATATTTCTGGAATACCACATACGTACAAAAATATTGAGATTTTGATACATTTGACAGTGGGCTAAACCAAGCTATGTTCTCTAAGCTGGGTCAGAAGGTTTCTCTGCTGTATTTTGCTCCTTTCCCTCTTCACGGGACAGAACTTGTGCTCGGCAGCTATGCTGAGGGAATTGAATTTAAAAATGGTTAAGTCAGGAACTGTTCGATGGAGATTGTGAAAAATATAAATGAAATCATATGCTAGAGATCAGCTGTGAGCTGCCCATGTCTCCTGCAAAGTTTGCTTAGAAGTTCTAGCACAAGCCACAATACTTATGTGCACTACATACTACATCCTTTATAATCAGTTATGTTATTCCTCTCTGTGCCTTGTGGTACATTGGGCAGCTACCTTGCCGTTTCTTTAACATTTTGTCTTTCTTTTTATGAGGCCGAGTTGCTAGCTCAACATTCAACTCAACATGGATGGAAAGTTTGCCAAATGTTACTCACCTCGAAGTCTGGTGCTGATGCCACTGCAAGACCGGCCAACTATTTATAATAAGTAAGTGCTTATTTATTGAGCAAATCCAGAATTATCAATGAATCTAGTGCAGCAACATGCCTGTTGTGTGCAGAGATACCCCTTGTCTCTCAATGCCATTTTCTGTGATTTTCTGTCATTTCAAAATAATTATAATTTAATTAAACAATTTGAAAGTTGAATACAAGAGTCAAGGATTGGGAACTAGCTTCAGACTATCTCTTTAAGTTATAACCTAACCACATATTATAGCTTTCTTTTTGATTTCCGAAGCCACTCTGCCCAAGGGCTAGCCTGGCTCTTATTATCTTATTATCTCACTCCCCCGGGTTTAAGCCCAACCTTCAGTTCCACAGTCAATCCTGGCCAATGTAATCCTTGGCCGAACAGTTAATTGCCATTTTGCCCCACTACTTGAGGTCCTGTTCCCTCCCTTCCCAAAGATTCAGTCATTGATCCCAACCTCTGAATCCTTTATCTTCATGATTCCATGCTCCCCATGTTCCATGTTCTACATCCGATTTATTTAGTTTAATATACTTCCCTTTTGCGGAGTGCTTAAAGAAAGGCCTAGTCCCCATCAGGGCTTGGGTCTTGCACACAATGGAAATATGCGGTGGTATTGAACACTTTTACCAGCATCAATCCTCTCATATGATTGCAGATAATACAGTATATTGATTATCTTACTCTTTTGCTTGATGTCCAGCCGCTTTTTTTTGAAAAAAAATTGGCTAACACTACACTTCACAATGAAGAAAACCCTCCACAAATCAACTTGGCAAATCCAACTGATGCTTGGAAATTACAGTTACATTGACATCTTTCACTTTCCGGTTCTCAAAATGTCCCACTGTTCGGTTGAATTAATAAATTAATGTGTAGTGTTTTAATGTGGGAAGTGCAGCAACTAACTTGGCTAGAACAAAATCCCACGACAGCAATGAAATAAATGTATCGTAAATCTGTTCTTGCTTGTGATGATACTCTTTATACAGTCCTCTTACTTACCCCATTAAGCTGTGAACATCCATGAGAAATTTGAAGAGTGGTGTTAATAATAATTGAAAAATGGTCTCCATACTGGATTCATTTGACCTATCTTTGCAGTTCCTATACATGACATTATTAAGCATTGTGCATTATGCTTGCAATGTGGAAAGGTATTTATTTTTAGCACAAGAAAAGAATTCTTCCTATTAGGCACAAATGGGTAACAAAGCCCAAAAAATGATAATAACAGATGAATGATCTAACATGTTCGTATGATTTTCTTTTTCTACTCTATTAATGGAAGACCTTTACTTGCTTATCTTGGTTCTGTTCAATAGCGGTTTGCAGAATGACTTAATATGTAGAGCACTAACCTTTTTTTTCTAGTTTCACATGGTGAGAAATTTTTGAAATACAAGGTGGGTTATTCAGCACAATCAGGAAAAGTGCCAACATCTTGGATGTAACCCCACTAGAGCTCAATGCCAAAGATCTTGAAATAGTGTTTTCTCATTTTTCTGAAGCAATTCAAAATAAATATTGTTTATTTAAACAGATAAGTTGGTGTACCAAATGTTAATATAATGCTTTCCTTCTGGGCTGCAATACAATTAGGGAAAGGGGCAGATGACATTGTTGAGGTGGATTTGTGCCACAAAAGGTTTTAATGTTATCAAACTCTGGAAGGCCATTTCAAAGTCCATACAGCTACTACTGTTTCCATATTTGACAATATTTACTCACTTAATTTGGTCTAAAAGTAATGTTGCAATAAGCTTCAAAATGTACCACATTAGGCATCAAGATCAATCATCTCTGGGAATGCCTGAAATACCCCTCAGTCTCTGTCTCTCCAAGGAAAATAAATTTTACGCCATAGCCTCACATTTCTTTTCAGTAAGTTTACTGTCCTTGCAGTGTGTATGTACTGTAGAAAGTGTGTTAAGCACTTTCTCAAAATTTACCTGAGACAGAAGCTTCTTCAGACTTTTATTAAGAATTCCTACTTGTGAAACTGCAGAAAGTTAAGCAAAATATGAATTAAATTCAATACAGAATTATCATGCGCCTGTCAATTATTCTAACAACTGGTGTTAACCAATGAAATACACATCAGAATCAGAATCAGGTTTAATATCACTGGCATATGTTGTGACATTTGCCAAATTAGTGGCAGCAGTACTATGCAATACATGATAATATAGAAAAAATAGATACATGTATTACAGTATATATATAAAATAGTTTATAAAATAGTTAAATTTAAAAATTTAGACACAGAAATAATAAAAAGGTGAGGTAGTGTTCATGGGTTCAATGTCCATTTAGAATTCAAATCGCAGAGGTGAAGATGTTCCTGAACCACTCCATACTCCATAACAATGCTGTGTAAACACGAGTAAACCCATGGCGCAATGATAACTATAACAATAAATGATAAGCATAATACTTCCTTCAAAATATATCTACTAAACATTTACCAATACTAACAAAAAGCTTAGGGCTCCCAGATATTGCTGTTCCAAGGACAAATAAAGAGAGGATAGAGGATAAGTGTCTTTTCACCATGTGCTTCAAATTGAATCAAAAACTAACCTGTGCATGAAATGACATAAAAGCATATTGTGTATTGAAAGTGATGTTCATTCAAAATGAACTGCACCTCTGGAGGCCAGAACACACTGGTGTCCATAGGATGTCAACTTAACTGCTGAAACTGAAAGTGAAATGATCATTTCACTGTCTTTGGCAAAAGAAGGATAGTCTGAGAGACTGGCCTTGAAAATATTCTTACTACATAGTCTCTATCCATTCTCACGTCAAAAATACTGGCCTTGATGAAGTTCCAGGTGGGGATCAACAAGAAATGCTGGGGCAGTAACCATGAGGAGAGGGTGAGCTGATTTGCTTGGAGCCTTCTTGTGGTATGATCAGCCGGGTTGAGATCAGTAGGAACATTGTTCCATTGACTCTTCTGAGTTGGTTGCTTGATATGTTGGATCCTTTCATGTACACCAACTAGAATCTTCTTGTTTCATTTATATATAACCAAGCACAACCTTGATGTTGGTTAAAAAAAACTTAATGTCATCTAGTTCTGTGCCCATTTCTTTGGTTATCATCTCTGTCATCTCAGCTGCTAGGAAAGCAGAACCAAGTTCAAGCCTTGGTATGGTGACATCTGGTTTGGGAGCAAGCTTTGCCTTGCCCACAATGAATCCAACTTCACTGTCTCTGAACTACAGGTATGCAACAACAGCAATTGCTTCAGTTGACGCATCGCAGAAGATGTAAGCCACTTTCTTTTGTGCTGTAGATAGTGGAATTGTTATTGAATTTTCAAGATCCTGAGGGGAAGACCATCACTGCTGCCACTGCTCATGTTTCTCTTTAGGGAATGCAACATCCCATCCACAGATGTCCAAGGTCAACTCTCTTAACATGAAGTGTTCCTAGATACTGACTGGAGCAGCAAATCCAAGAGGGTCAAGTAGATAGTTGCAAGTTGTTAGCATGCTACAACACGTGAAGAGTCTTTCAATATCAGAGACCTGGAAAGCAAGGGTGTCAGTAACAAGGTCCCATCCAAGGCCCTGACTGCACTGAATAGGATGGAGTTCCTGTCCAAGATCAAGATTCTGTAAACCTTAGGCCATTGAGCTGTTTGTGTACCTTATGTGCATGGATAGTGTCTCTGCCTAGCAACAGAAGAATCTCAGCAGAAGAGTCAAGTGGAGGAATCTTTTTAGCTATGGCCTTAAGCTGTGAATGACCATGTGCAGCTTCATGAGTAAGGATTTCATCCCAGCGGTTGGAAATATGATTGAACTCAATAAGAGTTGGCAAGGGTAAGCAGCCCTCCCATCCTATTGACTCCATGACAAATCGATTGGCTCTTCTTCTGACAACTTCTGATTTGCCAGAACATGTATTTGAAGTGTATGGGGAAACAAAACTTTGAATACTGAATGTGTCAAAGAGTGTTGATTTTTCCAATGACACATTGCTCAGATCATCCAATATCACATATGCCTTTAATTTTTGTTCAGAATGTCATTTTGAGTAGATGCTGGCTAGACATATTTTGGAGCAGGGTTTGCCTTGGAAGCCTTTCTTGCATACCTCTGTGCATGAGCAAGTAGCTACACCCTGATGGGTGTGCAGCTGGTTCCCTGCCATACTCTGCTGTAGGTGTGCTGTAACGAGTAGAAGCCCAAGGTGTTGGCCCAGAATGAAGTATTGAAATGTGCCGGTCGCTGTTGCACTCAGTGCAGTGTATGATAGCTTCACAGCTTGCTGTACTGTTGAAGCACAAAATTTGGAATATATTGAGTGGTCTTTTAGAATGTGTTAATGATCATAAAGCAGTTTTTCTCTGAATCCTCTGTATTTTCTTAAAGGCTGAGGATTCTTATGGACAGGGCATTGTCTATCGGGGTTCATGACAGAGGCTTCTACTTCAGTTTTGTTAATTGTGATAGGGGTTTTGTTTTTCCATGATCTTGGTGGAGGTCTCTCTTTGAATGATATGTTTACCGGAAGTTGAGAATGTAAAACCAGGGTAATTTTGCATTTCTGTGAGATGGCAGATAAATTCCCCAAAGAATAAAAGTGGCAGATTGGAAGCATGATGCTTTGTTTTATACTTTGCCCACAGAAGGTAAAGAGCGGTTGTAGACGGGTCATATTCTACATGGAGGTCGGTGACCAGTGGAGTGCCTCACGGATCTGTTCTGGGACCCTTACGCTTCATGATTTTTATAAATGACCTGGATGAGGAACTGGAGGGATGGATTAGTAAGTTTGTTGATGACACAAAGTTTGGGGGTGTTGTGGATAGTGTGGAGGGCTGTCAGTGGTTACAGCGGGACATTGATAGGATCCAAAACTGGGCTGAGAAGTGGCAGATGGAGCTCAACCCAGATAAGTGTGAAGTGGTTCATTGTGGTAGGTCAAATATGATGACAGAATATAGCATTAATGGTAAGACTCTTGGCTGTGTGGAGGATCAGAGGGATCTTGGGGTCCAAGTCCATAGGACAATCAAAACTGCTGCACAGATTGACTCTGTGGTTAAGAAGGCATACGGTGCATTGGCCTTCATCAACTGTGGGATTGTGTATAGAGCTGAGAGGTAATGTTGCAGCTATATAGGACCCTGGTCAGACCCCACTTGGAGTACTGTGCTCAGTTTTGGTCACCTCACTACAGGAAGGATGTGGAAACCATAGAAAGGGTGCAGAGGAGATTTACAAGGATGTTGCCTGGATTGGGGCGCATGTCTTATGACAATAGGTTGAGTGAACTCAGCCTTTTTTCCTTGGAGCGACAGAGAATGAGAGGTGACCTGACAGAGGTGTATAAGATGATGAGAGGCATTGATCATGTGGACTGACAGGGACTTTTTCCCAAGGCTGAAATGGCTAGCACGAGAGGGCACAGTTTTAAGGTGCTTAGAAGTAGGTACAGAGGAGATGTCAGGGGTAAGTTTTTTACTCAGAGAGTGGTGAGTGCGTGGAATGGGCTACCGGCAACAGTGGTGGAGGCGGATATGGTAGGGTCTTTTAAGATACTCCTGGATAGGTACATGGAGCTCAGAAAAATAGAGGGCTCTGGGTAACCCTAGGTAATTTCTAAGGTATGGACATGTTCGGCACAACTTTGTGGGCTGAAAGGCCTGTTTTGTGCTGCAGGGTTTCTATGTTTCTATGTTTCTACTTGAACCGTTCCATTATCAAATGTTCTTGCATATTGCTTGGCACTTCATCCACTATAGAACTTATTCCTCCTGTTGTGTCCAAGAAACTGAGTTCTAGTAGATAACCCTCACTTTTTGCAGCCAGCAGTTCTGACCACAGATCTGCAAGCTTAAGTAGCTTCCGTGGTTCTTTGTGTGAGAACTTTGGAAAATTATTGAGTCTGCTGAAGGAAGATTCTTCAGTTGCCTCCAGAGAGCCACAGCATTTGTCCAGCCTCGGCCACAGTGTTTGCAAACTGGATTATTAATGTTAACTGCTCTAACCCTTCGATATCAGAATCAGGTTTAATATCACTGACATATGTTGTGAGATTTGTTAACTTTGTGGCAGCAGTACAATGCAATACATGATAAATATAGAGAAAATGTGAATTACAGTAAGTATAAATATGTTCAAAGTTCAAAGTAAAATTTATTATCAGAGTACATAGATGTCACCACAAACAACTCTGAGGTTCTTCCTCTCTGGCCATACTTTGCAAATCTACAGAACAGTAATTGTAAACAGCATCTGTAAACTGTAAACATCAGGAACTGTAAACTGTAAACAAAACTCTGCAAATGCAGATAATAAATAAATAGCAATAAATAATGAGCAGGAAATAACAAGAGAAAAGAGTCCTTAAATGAGTGTAGTTAACCCCTTTTGTTCAAGAGCCTGTTTGTTGAGGGGTAGTAACTTTTTTGAACCTAGTGATGCGAGTCCTGAGGCTCTTGTACCTTTTGCCTGATGGCAGCAGTGAGAAAAGAGCATGGCCTGGGTGGAGAGGATCTGTGATGATGGATGCTGCTTTTCTACTAATACGTTATATAACCATATAACAATTACAGCATGGAAACAGGCCATCTCGGCCCTTTTAGTCCGTGCCGAAAGCTTACTCTCACCTAGTCTCACTGACCTGCACTCAGCCCATAACCCTCCATTCCTTTCCTGTCCATATACCTATCCAATTTTACTTTAAATGACAATTCCAAACCTGCCTCTACCACTTCTACTGGAAGCTCATTCCACACAGCTACCACTCTCTGAGTAAAGAAATTCCCCCTCGTGTTACCCTTAAACTTTTGCCCCCTAACTCTCAAATCATGTCCTCTTGTTTGAATCTCCCCTACTCTCAATGGAAAAAGCCTATCCATGTCAACTCGATCTATCCCCCTCATTATTTTAAATAACTCTATCAAGTCCCCCCTCAACCTTCTACGCTCCAAAGAATAAAGACCTAACTTGTTCAGCCTTTCCCTGTAACTTAGGTGCTGAAACCCAGGTAAGATTCTAGTAAATCTTCTCTGTACTCTCTCTATTTTGTTGACATCTTTCCTATAATTCGGTGACCAGAACTGTACACAATACTCCAAGTTTGGCCTTACCAATGCCTTGTACAATTTTAACATTACATCTCAACTCCTATACTCAATGCTCTGATTTATAAAGGCCAACATACCAAAAGCTTTCTTCACCACCCTATCCACATGAGATTCCACCTTCAGGGAACTATGCACCATTATTCCTAGATCACTCGGTTCTACTGCATTCTTCAATGCCCTATCATTTACCATGTATATCCTATTTGGATTATTCCTACCAAAATGTAGCACCTCACACTTATCAGCATTAAACTCCATCTGCCATCGTTCAGCCCACTCTTCTAACTGGCCTAAATCTCTCTGCAAGCTTTGAAAACCTACTTCATTATCCACAACGCCACCTACCTTAGTATCATCTGCATACTTACTAATCCAATTTACCACCCCATCATCCAGATCATTAATGTATATGACAAACAACATTGGACCCAGTACAGATCCCTGAGGCACACCACTAGTCACCGGCCTCCAACCTGACAAACAGTTATCCACCACTATTCTCTGGCATCTCCCATCCAGCCACTGTTGAATCCATTTTACTACTTCAATATTAATATCTATTGATTGAACCTTCCTGACTAACCTTCCGTGCGGAACCTTGTCAAAGGCCTTACTGAAGTCCATATAGCCAACATCCACTGCATTACCCTCGTCAACTTTCCTCATAACCTCCAAAGAATTCAATAAGATTTGTCAAACATGACCTTCCATGCACATATCTATGTTGACTGTTCCTAATCAGACACTGTCTATCCAGATAATTATATATACCATCTCTAAGAATACTTTCCATTAATTTACCCACCACTGACGTCAAACTGACAGGCCTATAATTGCTAGGTTTACTCTTAGAACCCTTTTTAAACAATGGAACCACATGAGCAATATGCCAATCCTCTGGCACCATCCCAGTTTCTAATGACATTTGAAATATTTCTGTCAGAGCCCTTGCTATTTCTACACTAACCTCCCTCAAGGTCCTAGGGAATATCCTGTCAGGATCCGGAGATTTATCCACTTTTATATTCCTTAAAGCACCAGTACTTCCTCCTCTTTAATCGTCATATTTCCCATAACTTCCCTACTTGTTTCCCTTACCTTACACAATTCAATATCCTTCTCCTTAGTGAATACCGAAGAAAAGAAATTGTTTAAAATGTCCCCCATCTCTTTCGGCTCCACACATAGCTGTCCACTCTGATTCTCTAAGGGACCAACTTTATCCCTCACTATCCTTTTGCTATTAATATAACTGTAGAAAACCTTCGGATTTATTTTCACCTTACTTGCCAAAGCAACCTCATATCTTCTTTTAGCTTTTCTAATTTCTTTCTTAAGATTCTTCTTACATTCTTTATATTCCTCGAGCACCTCATTTACTCCATACTGCCTATATTTATTGTAGATATCTCTCTTTTTCCTAACCAAGTTTCCAATATCCCTTGAAAACCATGGCTCTCTCAAACTTTTAACCTTTCCTTTCAACCTAACAGGAACATAAAGATTCTGTACCCTCAAACTTTCACCTTTAAATGACATCCATTTCTCTATTACATCCTTCCCATAAAACAAGTTGTCCCAATCCTCTCCTTCTAAGTCCTTTCGCATCTCCTCAAAGTTAGCCTTTCTCCAATCAAAAATCTCAACCCTGGGTCCAGTCCTATCCTTCTCCATAATTATATTGAAACTAATGGCATTGTGATCACTGGACCCGAAGTGCTCCCCAACACATACCTCCGTCACCTGACCTATTTCATTCCCTAACAGAAGATCCAACACTGCCCCTTCTCTAGTTGGTACCTCTATGTACTGCCGCAAAAAACTATCCTGCACACATTTTACAAACTCCAACCCATCCAGCCCTTTTACAGTATGGGCTTCCCAATCTATGTGTGGAAAATTAAAATCTCCCACAATCACAACCCTGTGCTTACTACAAATATCTGCTATTTCCTTGCAAATTTGCTCCTCTATATGTCATATAGTTAAATTAAATAAGTAGTGCAAAAATGTTTTTAAAAATGGTGAGGTATTGTTCATGGTTTCAATGTCCATTCAGAAATCAGAAGGCAGTGGGGAAGAAACTGTTCCTGAGTCACTGAGGGTGTTCATTCAGTCTCCTGTACCCTCTTCCTGATGGTAACAGTGAGAAGGGGGCATGTCCTGGGAGGTGGGGGTCTTTAATCTTGGACGCCGTGTTTCTGAGTCACTGCTCCTTGAAGATGTCTTTGATGCTATGGAGGCATGATGGAGCAGACTAATTTTACCACTCTCTGCAGCTTAATTCCACCCTGTGCAGTAACCCCTCTCCCCCATTCCAGACAGTGACGCAGCCACTCTGAATGCTCTCCATGGTACATCTGTAGATATTTTTGAATGTTTTAGCTGACAGTCCAAATTTCCTTAAACTTCTAATGAAATATAGCCACTCTCTTGCCTTCCTTATAGCTGCATCGATAATGTTGGGACCAAGTTAGGTCCTCAGAGATATTAACACCCAGGAACTTGAAACTGCTCACTCTCTCCACTTCTGCTCCCTCTAAAAGGATTGGAGTGTGTTCCATCCTCTTATGCTTTCTGAAATCCACAATCAGCTCTTTGGTGTTACTGATGTCGAGTATGTTGCATGTTGCAGTAACTCCCCACCAAGCCACTTACAGAGAAGGTCTAGATCTTCACAAGGTTTGAGACGTAGTCCTTCCACACCATTGCAAAAGATTGATCTCCTGAACAGATAGCTGGCAGATTGGTAGTTGAACACTTTTAGTCCTGATTTGAATAGGTCCCAATGAGCCAGACACCAAGCCAAGTCTAATGCAGCTGCAGCTCCTGAATGAGAGCATTATGAAGACTGGTTTGCCAAAGATGTGCAGTGGGATGGATGGAAGTTCTGTCTGTGAGGTGGGAATGGCCTCAACAGCAACTATTGACTGAGGTCTTTGCTGTGATAGAACTGCAGACAGGAGTGTTTTGGGCTTTTGCTACTGTAAACCTTTACTATCGATACCTGGACTCTGTGAAAGGCATGCTGCCTACGTGGTATGGACAGCTTCTCCTTGTAAAGCTGGAATGCTGTCTTTTTCATAGCCAAAATGTGTTTTGACATATTTGTTAGAAAGGTGCTTTGGCTGTTGTGATGGCAAAGCATGACTAATTCCAGTTATAGACTCCCCACTGTCTAAGTCAGCTGCTGGCTCATACACCTTTGCCTCAGCTTCATGCTCCTCTTTGAGCAAACTTAATACAGCCTCTACACGAGCTTTCTCGCGCTTACCATAAGCTGCTCTCGTTCTTGCTGCTTCACTTCTGGCGTGAGCTCATCCTGCGGCTGTGCTAATTATGGTTTCGCTCGAGTGCCGTGAAGATCTGATCGATGAGCCTCATTTCCATTTCTTGGCGATTGATGTTGCTTGGGACAGAATCCAACATTGCTATCTATGGCATTCAGATGCATCTTCAGTCCCCAGGCGATGCCTTTTGAGATGAGTTTTCTTTTCATTCCACTGCCCTCACAGCATGTATGTACAAAGCTATGCAGTGTTACGAAAACCCCATAACCAGGTAACTTACCAGCAAAGATAGATGGATCAGCTGAGTCGGATGCTACTATTTTCAAACGTTTTATTCAACAAGGGCACAAACGTATGGTTAATACAAAACATTCAGATCATACACGTCGTCAAAACTCAATCTAAAACACCGGTGTAACCATAATCAATCAGAAATAAGCTCTACAGTTGTCTAGGGGTTAATACTGAGTCCAACGGAAATATAAAGAGTCACTCAGAAGTTTGCCGGCTTTTCCTTTTGGGAACCGCTGGGATTTTCACGTTGTAGAGAGAGAGAGAGAGAGACGACTTAGAAAGGATACACACTTGCCCGTCGTCTTGGCAGAGCAAATCCTTGGAACCAGGGGAGCAGACTTCCCCATTGTTGTTTAAAAGCAGTCTTTCGTTGGTTTTAGCTACAGATTCAAATTCGGAATCTAACGCACGTGGCTTCCTTCAAAAATGGCGTCCCGCTCCCACGGGAATCGATCTCGTGTCTACTGGGTGCGTCTGGGTGCATCTGAGGGTCCTCCCCTCAGACCTGCCTTTATACTTCTTCACGGGATCGCAGGTGTCAATCAAGTTGCAGGTAATGCGACCTCTCTCTCAACCAGCCCACTTTGCCCGAGGGCTTTTCACGTGGTCTCCATGAGACAATAGTCAAAGTCACCTTTATTCTGCTTCTTGGGAGAACGTGGTCTTCCGCACGTCTCTCTCTCTTGGGTCAGTTGACCCCCCCTTAACTAGAGTTCTTGCGATTTTCACAAAGGAGGGGGCCAACGGCATAACAGCAGCGAATTACACACTTCCTCAAAAATCACCTGGAGGAATTTCTTTAGGGTTTTAATGAGAATTCTTACTTGTGAAACTGCAGAAAGTTATGTAAAATATGTATTAAATTCAGTACAGAATCATCACGTACCTGAATATACTAATACTATATTATTCAAGTAACTGGTATTAACTGAGGTAATACACATACACTATAATCCATAACTTTGCCAAATAAATAAGAGTAAACTCATGGCACAACGATATCCCAATAATGATAAATTATAAACATACTTCCTTCAAAATGTACCTACTAAATGTTTACCGATATTAACATAAGACACACAGATATTGCTGTTTCAAGGGCAAATAAAGAGAGGATGGAGATGAATATCTTTCCACCATGTGCTTCAAATTGAATCAAAAACTAAGCATGAAAACTAACCAGCACAGGAAATTATATAAAAAACAGATCACGTACGGAAGGTAATATTCATAAAAAATGAACTATGCCTCTAGAGGCCAGAAGAGTAAGTTTTAAACCTTCCTCTGTTACATAATTCATTGACAGTGATAGAAATGTTGGGTATATTTGCCATCTAAGTTTCAAAATTCTGCTCTTTCTGTCAGAGGCATGAAAATCCTTTGACTTTGCTCTTGCACTACAGTGGTTCATGAGGTGGTATCTCCGGTATCTTCTCAGGGGAATGCAATGACAGGTAAATAAGTAACAAGAAAAATAAAACTACATTTTGATTTACTTGCATTTCCAATATTGTGCTGCTCTGTGTTTGGAACACAGCATTCATTAAGGTTAGTTTAATTCAGATATATCAATGTGATCTCCAAACATGGTAACATCATCAGAGACACATTTTTCTTCAGATTGCTTTAAAATAGTTTCTAGATGTTTACCTCCCTAACATAATATCTAAGGTTACATCAAATCTTACTTTATATGATTGGGAGTGGTGAGCTTTAGACAAATAATCTTAAAGGATACAAAGGGAAATATCCATTAGATTTCTGTAGGGCCAGAAGTTAAATGCATGTGATATGGTTTCAACAGAGTTACCCAATGGAAGAGTACTAACCTTGAGCCTCTGCAACACACACAGAATGCTGGAGGAACTCAACAGGTTAGGCAGCATCTATGGAAAAGAGTACAGTCGATGTTTTGGGCTGAGACCCTTCAGCAGGACAGGAGATTAAAGGAGATGAGGAATCAGAATTAGAAAGTTGGAGGAGGAGAGGAAGAACACAAGGTGATAGGTGAAACTGGAAGGGGGAGAGGTGAAGTAAAGAGCAGGGAAGTTGATTGGTGAAAGAGATGCAGGGCTGGAGAAGGGGGAATCGAATGGAAGAAGACAGAGGGCCATGGAAGAAAGAAAAAGAGAGAGGAACACCAGAGGGAGGTGATGGGCAGGCAAGGAGATAAGGTGAGAGGGAAAAGGGGATGGGGAATGGTGAAGGAGGCAGGGGGACCACTACTGGAAGTTCGAGAAATCGTTGTTCATGTCATTATGTTGGAGGCTACCCAGACGGAATACAAGGTGCTCCTCCTCCAACCTGAGTTCCAGCATCTGCAAATTTTCTCTTGAGTCTCTGCAATTTTAAAAGGTATAATTTAAAGATGGAGTGCCATCTTCTGCAACGTGGTGGTAGTACAATAATAGCAAGCATCAGGTGTTAAGGTCAGAGCATGCCATCAAGATCATGTCACAAGTTTTTACGTAATGCAGGGATATATAATTTCTCACTGACAGTCCACTGAATGTAACAAGAAGTACTTCATTGAAAGGTTCATTTGTGATGATAAACACACAATGGTGTCAGAAACTGGTACGTGCATCTTATGTAGAGCTTAGGTAAGGTTGTGTTTGGAGCAGTCTTTTGCTTGTGAGGAACCATGGGAGGTAAAGAATCAATGATAAAGCTTGAAAGAGATTTTAGATTCATCTACGAGAATGGGGTGCTTGTTACTGGCCATAAGACTGGATTTTACATAGTTGTAAGTCCATTGAGAAAGCCCACACATGATGAGTACCCAAATGACTGTAAACACCAGGGTTGAAAACATTGAGTTGTCTTTCATAGGATAGCACACCATTGATCTGCTTGTCAGAGAATAGGCAAGATAAAATCATTTCAGCAGCTGAACTGTGAGATAAGTAACAATGGAAGGAGAAATTTTCTTTGTACACCACTTGGCGAAGTTGAATGAAGAGGAAAGAATTTTAAGATGCTGCTGTTTCTGGGCTGATCTCCATGACAGAGGGCTGTACCAAATAAACATTACCTACCTGATTCTAGTAAGCTTCAGCGAGTCAGAAATACAGCACAGAAATACATCCTTTGGCACAGGTTGTTCATATCAATGAATGTGTCTTCCTGTTCTAATCCTATTTGCTGAATTTGGTTTACCTGCTTTGAGCCTTTCCTATCAGTGAACCTGTCCAAATGTGTTTTAAATAATGTAATTGTACCCTCTTCTACCACTTCCTTTTGCAGGTCGATCCATGTATCCATTGCCCTTTGTATGGAAAAACGTGCATCTCAATTTCCCTTTAAATCTTACCATTTTCACCTTAGTGTATGCTTCCTGGCTTCAGAATCCCTGACCCTCAGAGAAAACTGTGACCATCCACCTTAACTATGCCCCTTAAAATCATATAATCTCTATCAAGTCACCCCCTGGCTCCTCCTTTCCAGGTAAAATTGCCCCACCTATCCAGTCTACTTATAACTCAAGTTCTCTAGGTCAAGTAAAATTGCTTGCTGCCCCCTCTCTGGTTTAATCAAATCCATCCTATAGTGTGGCAAGAATTGCACACAATTTTCTAAGTGTGATCTCACCTACAACCTAACCACTGAAGCATGATGTTCCAACTCTTGTACTCAATCCCATGTCCAAGCATGCCAATATGTCTTCTTCATCACCTTGCTCACACGTGTCAGCACACTCTGGGAACTATGTACTGTACCCAGATATCTTTGTTATATGACATATCCCGTGATCCTATCATTTGCAATGTAAATCCCTCACTGATCTAGCTTCCCCAAATGCAACACTTTGAACTTATAAAATTAAATTTCATCTGCTATTCCCATGCTCATTTTTCCAGTTGATCTGGATCCTGTTGTAACCTTGTCAAACTTTTTCACTGTCCATCACAGTACCAATTTTGGTGCGATCTGCAAACTTACATGCCTCCTATATTCTTATGCAAATAATACACACACACACACACACACACACACACACACACACACACACACACACACACACACACACACACACACACACACACACACACACACACACACACATATATAGTGTGTGTGTGCATGTATGTACACAAACAATAGTGGACTCCACCTTGATCCCTGCGCACACCAGTCATCTCAGAGCTGTGTTCTGGGAAACTCCTGCCATCAACACGTCAATTCTGTATTCATTTGGCTATGTGATGTAATTTTCAGAATCAGCCTGTCACATTGGGTCTTGTCAAAAGCTTTGTTAAAGTTCATGTCGATGGATGGCATCCACTGTCTTGCCCTCATCAGTCCTGTTGGTCACTTCTTCAAAGAACTCAAGTAAGTTTGTGAGGAATGATTTTCCATACACACTAGCTTTCCGTGACCAGTCAAAGTCCTTGCCTTTCCAAATGCAGATGGATCCTGTCTCTCAGAATCCCTTCCAGTATCTTGCCCACCATTGATGTTGGGCTCACAGGCCTTTAGTTCCCTGGTTTATTGTTTCATCCCTTCTTAAATAAAGGCACAACATTATTCACCCACAAGTCTTCTGGTACCCTCATCGATGATGAAAGAAGATACAAATATCACTGACCAAGCCCCAGCAATTTCTTTCTTTGCATTTTGCAATGCTCTAGAATACATTTAGTCAGGCCCCGATGATCTATGTGCCCCAGGACGTAGATGACTTCATTCTCATTATATCTATAAATTTCAGAACATTTCTGTTCCCTTCCATGATTTTTTCCTACAATAAATACAGAGCCTGTTTCCTAGATCAACACACAGATGGTACTTCAGAGTGGTCAGACACAGCTTATTGTGAAGAGTTCAGTGAATGAAAAGTCCAAGAAAGTGATTGAATTTCAAACTGGTCAAAGGAACTACTATTTATTTATTATAATAACCACATGAACTCTTAAGGGGACCTGTCCTCTCCTTAGTTACCCGTTTACTCTTAAGGTACTTCTATAATCTCTTCGTAATCACCTTTACCTCATCTCATGTCCTCTTCTTGTCCTGCTGTTTGATCCCAGCTGCTTATACATGACAAATACTACTTTTTTTCCCTCTCTGGCTCAATATCCCTTTCTGGCTTGGGCTCCCTAACCTGCTAGCCTTGCCCTTCACTCTTACAGGACCATGATGACCCTGAACTCCCTGAAAGCCTCCCACTTGCCATATGTCTCTTCACCTGCGTACAGCCTCCCCCAAACAACCATTGCATATTCCTATCTAATGACCTCAAAATTAGCCCTGCCCCAATTTATTATTTTAACAGATAGACCAGCCCTACCTCTCTCCATAACTATTTAAAAACTAATAGAATGATTGTAATTGTTCCCAAAGTGACACTATTCCCTTACCAAAACTTCAGCCACTTCACATCTTTGAAAAATGAGGTTGGATCCTCTGTACAGAAATGTCATTTATATATTGATTGAGAAAACGTTCTGAGAATCAATTAACAAATTCTCAGAACCAGTTAATATTAGAGAAGTTAAAATCATCTGTTACTACAATCCTATTAATTCACCAGGCATCTGCAGTCTTTCTACATATTTCTCCTTTAGTTCTCACTGACCTTTGCAAGCCCTATACAACAATCTCATCAAAATGATCTCCCCCTACTTATTCCCAAATTTTACCGATATAATCTCACCAGATGTTCCTGCAAGATTATTCTCTCTAATTACTGTCGTAATGTTCTCCCTAATCAAAACACAACTCCCTCTCCTCTGTTATCTTCACTTACATCATATCTCTAGCATCTGTACCCAAAAGAACATTGAGTTCCAGCTCTGCTCATCCCTCAACCTTGTTTCTGTTACAGCTATCAAATTACAATCCCATTTTCTTATGCATGCCCTGACCTCATCTGCCTTACCTGTCAAATGTCATGACTTTAATCTTATCCTACTCTTAGGCTGATGTGCAAATTAGCCTATCAGATCTACCTTGCCTCCCGCCTGTCGTTCCTGTTCAACATGCAAACTTTAACTTCAATATTTTCTTCAAATTTCTCTTCAGACCCACTACTTATTTGGCTTACTTTAGGGATACTTTACCAGACCAGTTTAAACTCTTTAATGTAGTTGTAAATCCTCCATTGACTAAGATGGTGGGCAGATCAAAATTTTCAGATGTCCGCAGAATCGAAGACACTTGAGACATGCTTGATTATGTCGAAGTTGCAGGCTGGAAATTGTAAATTGTGAAATCTGGAGAACATTAATCTGCAATATTATTGTATGTAGGATTCTAGAAAGGAGGGGCACTGGGGAGTGTGATAGGCAGGTGAGGAGAAGAAGTAGTAGGTAGAGAGAGGAATAGAAGAAGAGGGAAGGTAGAGGGGAAAAGAAAAAAAATTACCGGAAAGAGAAATAGATGTTCGTGTAATCAAACTGGAGGCTACTTAGACGGAATATGAAGTGTTGCTCCTCCACCCTGAGAGTGACCTCATTGTGGCAAAAGAGGAGGCAATGGAAATGGGGATAGGAATTAAATGGTTGGCCATCGGGAAATCCCACTCTTGACAGATGGAGCAGAGGTGCTTGACAAAGCGGTCTCCCAATCAGGTCTCACCAATGTAGAGGAGGTCGCATCAGGAGCACCAGATACAATAGATGACCCTAACAGATTCACAAATGAAGTGTTGCTTCATCTGGAAGAACTGTTTGGGGCCCTGAATGGAGATGAGGGAGGAAGTGAATGGGTGAGTGTAGCATTTCTGTCGCTTGTAGGGATATGTGTCAGGAGGGGGATTAGTGTGGGTGGATAAATGGACAAGGGGATCATTGATCTTTGTAGGAAGTGGAGAGTGGGAAGGAGGGTGTGTGAATGGGAGTTGGAAGTAAAGATGTGTCTGCTGGTAGAATCCCATTGATGATGGTGCAGGTTACGGAGAAGGGAAACCACATTCTTTGAAGAAAGAGGACAACTTTGATGTCCTGGAAAGGAAAACCTCATGCTGGGACCAGATGTGGCAGAGATGAAGGAACTGAGAAAAGGGAATAGCATTTTTACAGGAGACAATGTGGGAAGAGGTGTGGTCAAGATAGACATTGGAATTGGTATGTTTATAAAAGATGTCTGCAAACAGATTGAGAAATGGGAGGGAGGTGTCAGAAATTGACCAAGAGAATTTAAGGGAACTTGAAGCTAAAGTTGATGAAATTGACAAGCTCAGCATGGGTGCATGAAACAACACAAATGCAGTTGTTAATGTATTGCAAGAAGAGTTCGGGAGCATCACCAGGGAAGGCTTGGAACGTGAACTGTTCCATGTGGCCAACAATGAGGCAGGCATAACTGAGCCCATGTAGGTGCCCAGGGCTACTCCTTGAGTTTGGAGAAAGTGAGAGGAGCCAAAGGAGAAATTGTTGAGGAGGAAGACCAGTTCTGCCAGACAAAGGAGGGTAGTGGTGGAGGGGAGCTGGTTGGGTCTATTGTTGAGAAAGAAGCGAGGATCTTTAAAGCCTTCTTGATGGGGGATAGAAGTGTAGAGGGACTGGACATGCAAGGTGAAAATGAAGCAATCAGGCCCAGGGAATTGAAGGTTGTTGAGGACATCGAGAGCATGTGAAATGTGTGGATGTAGTTGAGAAGGGATTGAACCAAGGGGGACCGAATGAAGTCAAGGTATACGGACTCGAGTTCAGTGGGGCAGGAGCAGGCAGGAGCAGAGGCAATGGACCTACTTGGACAGTCAGGTTTGTGGATCTTGGGTATGGGGGTAGAAACAAGCAGTACAGGGTAAGGGAACTATGTTTGGTGACAGTAGATGGGAGCTCTCCAGAGTTGATGAGGTTAGTGATGGTGTGGAAGACGGTGATGGTGTGGGAGTTAGAGGTGGTGTGGGATAGTCCAGAGTGGGGTCCTTTTCAAGGAATAAGTAAGCGGAGGTGTCTGACAGTTTCCGCCTGGCCTCAGCAAGGTAGAGGTCAGTCCACCACACAACAACACACCCTTTCTCTGTGGGTTTGATGGTAAGGTTGAGATTGGTGCAGAGAGAGTGGAGGGCAGTACATTCAGAGGGTAAAGGCTCCTCCCATGCTTACAGCTGACTATCTTGTCAGTTGGAAGCATAGGAGGAAGAAAGAGCAGCAATGTACACAATGCAAAATTGTGGCAAGCAGCATTAATGGCTGAAGTAGAATTTGCCAGCTTACTGAAAGGAGAGCCATATCTGGTGAGTCACTTATCATCCAACTGCAGTGGCAGGAAGAGTAACAGAAAGGGAGAGCAGGTTGAATTTTCTGGCGTCAACAGCTCTGAAGATCTATCCTAGGTCCTGCATATTTATGCAATTATGAAGATGGCATGCCTATGGGTATATTTCATTAGGAGTTTGCCGAGATTTGGTATGTCACCAAAGACTACTTCTGCAGATGTACCATGGAGACTATTCTAACTGGTTGCATCACCATCTGGTATGCAATTTACAGGATCAGAAAAAGCTTCAAAGGGTTGGAAACTCCGCCAGCTTCATGCGACCGATTCTTTTTACGCTATACGTTAACGATTTGCAAGTTGGAATTGATGGCTTTGTTGCAAAGTTTGCAGATAATACAAAGACAGGTGTAGGGCAAGTGGTTTTGAGGAAGCAGAGAAGCCACAGAAGGGCTTAGACAGATTAGGAGAATGGGCAAATAAGTGGCAGACGGAATACAGTGTTGGGAAGAGTATGGTCATACACTTTAGCAGAAGAAATGAAAAGGTTGACTATTTTCTAAATGGAGAGAAAATACAAAAAACTGAGGCACAAAAGGACTTGGGAATGCTTCTGCAGGATTTCCTAAAGGTTAATTTGTAGGTTGAGTCTATGGTGAGGAAGGCAAATGTGATGTTAGCATTCATTTCATGAGTACTAGAATATAAAAGCAAGGATGTAAATGTTGAGACTTTATAAGGCACTGGTGAGGCCTCACTTGGAGTATCATGAGCAGTTTTGGGCCCCTTATCTAAGAAAGGATCTGTTGAAATTGGAGAGGTTTCAAAGGAGGTTCTTAAAAATGATTCCAGGTTTGAATAGCTTGCATTATGAAGAGCGTTTGATGGCTCTGGGCCTGTATTCACTGGAATTCAGAAGTGTGAGAGGTGACCTCTTTGAAACCTATTGAATGGTGAAAGGCTTGATAGAGTGGATGTGGAGAGGATGTTTCCTATGGTGGGAGAGTCTAAAACTCAGAATAGAGGGGCATTCTTTTAGAACAGAGAGGAGTAGGAATTTCTTTAGTCAGGGATGATGAATCTATGGAATTCTTTGCCGCTGCCAGCTGTGGAGGCCAAGCCTTCATGTATATTTAAGGGAAAGATTGATAGATTCTTGATGGTCAGGGCATGAAGGGGTAAGGGGGCAACTCAGGAGACTTCAGCTGGGAGGAAAACTGGATCAGCCATGATGAAATGTTGGAGCAGACTTGATGGGCTAAATGGCGTAATTCTGTTCCTATGTCTTATGGTCTTATCATGGGAACTAAGCTCACCACCATAGAGGGCATCTTCAGAAGCTAATGCCTCAAGAAGGCAGCATATAATTAAGCCCCCTCACCAACCAGGACATGCCCTCTTCTCATTACTAGCATTAGGAAGGAGGTGCAGGAGCTTGAAAATACACACTCAATGTTTTAGGAACAGCTTCTCTCCCTCAGCCATCAGATTTCTGAACCCATGGACACTACCTCACATTTTGCTCTCTGCAGGATTTATTTACTTTTTTTATATTTCTTATTGTAACTCTTAGTAATTGTTTTATGTATTGCACTGTACTGCTGTCACAAAACAACAGATATCAATGATAATATACCTGAATTTGATTCTGATTCGGAAGCAATATGGTTTTACTGAAGGGTCACGGTTGGTTCACTGCAGTTCCTGTGAGAAACCTGTGAGCAGAATAAGATCAGAGTCAAGACATCGTATTCAGATAGGGAGGAAATGGAATGAGCAAACAGAGTAGAGGAGGTTAAGTTCCAAATAGGACCATTGGTACAGTAGCAGAGGTACTGTTTCAGGGAGACCAAATTGCAACTATAGATTTGTTTCTAAAAAGTCTGAAAGGAAACCTGAAGAGTCAAAACAAATCTGAACAATATGCCACCATAGTTTCTCTGGGTAAATCCACAGTGTAAATGAACAATCCAAAGAATTTAAAAAAACAAAACTAAGTGAAGAAAACTATGTGCCATTGCCTGGTGGTTGTGCAGCCCACCAAACATAAGTGATAACAGTCCAGATGGACAGCCTGCTGTGAGTACAGCCTACTGCAAATTCAAGTTTTACACTCAACAAGCAGCCACTGAGATTAGTGTTCACATCTGCTTGAAGGAAACGGAAAGCTGGAGGGAAAATACCACCTTGAGCTAGATGAGATTCAGCAGTTGATGGTACATCCCCCAAGATATGTTCCAGTAGCTGTCAAAGACAAAATGAATGCCGGGTTTGATAGACAGAGGTTATCCTACTCTCCTACTCCTTGTTGCATGTGGATAAGCAAAGCAAGCTGAGGAACTGTTTGATTCCACATAATCTGAATAAAGCACTGGAGGAGAATCACAATCCAATGAAGAAAATTGAATATTTCCTGCCATAGCTACAAGGAACAAAAACCGTCAATGTGCAGGATGCAAACCATTGAATTTGACACATAGAGCTTGGCAGTGGAAGTTTGTTTCTAATTATCCCAACACATCCTTTGGGAGATCTGTTGTCTAAGGAAACCTTTTTTTTTGGATCAGAATAGCACCAAAAGAATTTCAACAAAGCTGGCTAAAGAGCTTGAAGGAACTGCTGGTGTTATGGCCTCGAAGGATTATAGAAGAAGACAGATGTTGCAGAGGCAGTGACAGAGCGTGACTGATAGATAATGACCACGTAGCGAGAGGCTGCTAAGTGAAATATATAGAAACCAATGTTTAAGCTACAAGTTCCCTTCATGCATTATGTGATTACCATATCCAAATCAATCCAAATCTAGCAAAGGTGAAGGCAAGGATCAAGATTCAAGATAGCTGGCCTCCAGTAATTGCTAGGATTTGTCAACTACTTATGCACATTCCTCTCCCATCTGAAAATGAACCATTGGCAAGGAAAGAGTTTGAAAGATGTTGGATGGACTTCTATGAGTAAATAGGCTAATGACACAAAGAGGTGGTCAAAATTAACCACTGAAATACTACTTCTCACTAACAAGAAAGAGTTGGCCCTGCTAGCAGATGCTCAGAAAATGGCCTATCATGCAAATTGGCCAGTTGATACTGCTTGTAAGCAGAGCTCTGGCAGATGCTGAGACTCTAGGAGGTATTGGCTGTGATATTCGAGAGGTTCCACCAGTACACATATGGAAGACTAATCACAAAATAGTTGAAGCAATTATGGTGAAGAATCTCCAAGCTCCAAAGGGAGTCTTTGCTTGCAGATGTATGAAATACAGATTGTCTACCATTCTACCATCCACGCAGTATATGTGTATATACTGAAGAGAAGCAGATTGCAGCCATAAAGAATTTAAGAAAGTGAATATACTGCTGGATTAGCCTACAGCAAGGCCACTAATGAGAAGATAATATCGCTTGATACAACTTCTTAAGAATTGTTTTTGTGAGAGGAATGATAGAGAAGCAATTGGAATTTCTCATAAAATTCATTCTATAATGTACTTCCACGTTCAGGATGAGCTCAGAGCTTCTTTGCAGAATCGGAATTTGTTTATACCAAAAGCTTTGAGGAGATAAATACTGGAGTGTGTTCAGTTATTCCATCTGGTAGAGAACAGGGCCAACACACTGGAATGGTGAGCACTTTTGCTTTGCAGTACTGAGATCCAACTCCAATCCTGACTTTCATCATCGTCTATGTGGTATCGCTAGTTCCTGTTGTCATCACGTTATTCCATCCAGGTACACCTCTTTGTTCCCACATACCAATGATGTATTGCTTTATAGGTTAATTTGTTACTGTAAATTGCTCCAAATGGAGGTAAATTAAGTGGCATTGTGAGAATATGAGAATAATAATGTGGCATTATTTTAAATGGGTGTTTAATAGTTAGTGTGGATATGGTTAGAGTTCCCGTTAAGACTGTGATTCAAAGGGGGAAAGTTATTTGAGTGGAGCTCTGGAACCACTAGATTGGCTAGGAATGAACACAAACAAGAAAATATCTGCAGGTGCTGGAAATCCAAACAACACACACACAATGCTGGAGGAACTCAGCAGGTCAGGTAGCATCTATGGAGAAGAGTAAACAATCGACATTTCGGGCTGAGACCCTTCATCAGGAAGGAAGACCATTTTCAGTTGCTAGGAATGAACACAGATGTGTGGCGTTTGGCGTGAAAATGTAATATGTGCAGTTCAATGGATGCAGGACAACAAAAAGGGGTCTATGCTTGAATATGAGGTGCTAGATAGACCTTGAGTGAAGGTCATGCAGATCTTGGCCAAAAATTATCTGGTGGCAGCTACTTATTTTTCCTACATCCTGGAAATAGGATGTTTTGATTCATCCATGCCTTCAGCTGTCATTAACAAGCTGAATATTTGGTTTGCTAGATATATTGTAGTATTCCAGGCAAAACTGTAAAAGACAACAACCATAATTCATTACAGATGAATTTGCAAAGTTTGTGACAATATGAAAATCTTTTCATACTACGCATTAATTAAACTCACAAACAAGAGAAAATCTGTAGATCCTGGAAATTCAAGCAATACACACAAAATGCTGGAGGAACTGGGCAGGCAGGCATCCCACCATCAAGTACATCTTTCTCTCCCCAGCCCCCCATTTTCAGCTTGCCGCAGGGATCGTTCTCTACGTGACTCTCTTGTCCATTCATTCCTGCACACTGATCTCCCTCCTGGCTCTTATCTTTCCAAGCAGAACAGGTGCTACACCTGCCCCTACACCTCCTCTCTCACTGCCATTCAGGGCCACAAACAGTCCTTCCCGGTAAGGCGACACTTCATCTGTGAATCTGTTGGGGTTATCTGCTGTATCCGGTGCTCCCCTTGTGGCCTCCTGTATATCAGACCTAGATTGGGAGACTAATTTGTCGAGCACTGAATCTGCCAGGAAAAACGGGATCTTCCAGTAGACACCCATTTGAATTCCACTTCCAATTCCCATCTGATGTGACAGTCCATGGCCTCCTCTGCTGTCGCAATGAGGCCACACCCAGATTGGAGGAGCAACACCTCATGTTCCATCTGGGTAGCCTCCAACCTGATAGCATGGACATTAATTTCTCGAACTTCCGGTAATGCCCCCCACCAACCACCATCCTTCACCATACCTCTTTCCCATTTTTCATCTCTCACCTTATCTTTAGTCCTGATAAGGGGTCTTGGCCTGATACATCGAATGTACTTCTTTCCATAGATGCTGCTTGGCCTCCTGAGTTCCTCCAGCATTTTGTGTGTGTTGATTATAATTAAACGCTCCACGTTCCAATGGAAAGGAAGAGAATGTTATGTGATTAGCCAAATCATTTTTGAAAAAATCAGAAGAAACATTGGTTAGGTGGACCGCCACCACTTGACATGTAGAAATAAAATAAAATTATGGTTCAATGCTAGTGCAATCCAGAGATTGAAGTACCTTTGACTCAGAAGAATTTTGTAAACAAATGTGAGGTTGCCGGACCACCTAATCCAGCAATAACTCGAGAATTCAACCACAGTGTGAGCAGGAATCTAAATCCTTTGAAATAAGCACTGAGAAAGCTAACTCAGGAATAGACATCTTCTGATGAAGACTGTAGAAAGGAGACTGATGTCACCATTGAGCCAACAGAAGACCCATCCCAACCTCTAGCACAGAATATGATCATCACAGCTCAGTCATTCCAAAATAAAGAGCAATAACTAGATCTGGGAGAACAAATATTTCTCAGATGCTGTGCAGCTGTTGATATAGTTATATGCTTAGAATTGGAAACTTGTCTTGCTATTTTATGCGGAAAGCACTATAGCTTATTTTGTGTGGACACTAATGTATGTTAATTTAAGCTTTTGGAACAGTAGAAGTGCAATTTTCTGTCATATTAAATGTTGAACTCAGCAAGTTTATAAGCAAGTGAAAGGAAGAATTTAAGAAATTCAGAGCGATCCATCACTGTCGAATTTAATAGAACAATTATAAGCATCAAACTTTAAGATCAAAGATCAAAATGTGTCACAAGCTTGAAGGATGGAATTATTGCAAGCTTGTAAATAACTCCAAGCCATTTTCCAACATGACTAACTGAGACTCTACAGAATATAACAAGGAATGCTTCATAAAGAGGAATATCTAACTGTAAGTGACAGAGTAACACTTGACTTTTAATGACCTCTGTGAATAATTCCTTTGCTTCCACAGAGTTGGAAGAGTTTCAGGAAGAATACAGTATACATATGAAGCTTAAATCCTACTCAAAAGCAATTCCAGCAAATATTATACGGTACAATCAGTGGCCACTTTATTAGGTACAGGAGGTACCTAATAAAGTGGCCACTGAGTGTATGACTTACGATGCTGTAGCCTGTCCACTTCAAGGTTTGACATGTTGTGCATTCAAAGAGGCTCTTCGGTACACCATTGTTGCAACAAATGGTTATTTGAGTTACTGTTGCCTTCCTGTTAGCTTGAGCCAGTCGGGCCATTCTCTGAACTCTCTCAGTAACAAGGCATTTTCACCCACAGAGCTGACACTCCCTGGATGTCCTTGTTTTTTGCACCATTCTCGGTAAATGCTAGACTGTGTGAAAATTCCAGGAGTTGGGCAGTTTCCAAGGTTCTCAGACCACTCCGTCTGGCACCAACAATCATTCCGTGGTCAGTGTTGCGTAGATCGCATTGCCTCACCACTCTGAGGTTTTGTCTGAACAACAATTGAACCCCTTGACCACGTCTGCATGCTTTTATGCATTGAGTTGCTGCCACATGATTGGCTGATTAGATATTTGGATTAATGAGCAGGTGTATAGGTGTACCCAATAACGTGGCCACTGACTGCATAAACAAAAACAACCTGCATTTGTGGAAGGGGCAATGCGCGTACACCTCAGAGCCGAGAGGCCAGTATGTTGTCCACAAGGCACATTGATGGGTTTGCTCATTTTAATTACTCTTCCAATGCAAACCAATATTTTTAAATCTATGATTAACTGAGTTATATAATTGCTGTTGTGTTGAGGGAATTAAAATTATGCAGTAGTGAAACATGGTAGAAATGAAATAAAGTAACATTTTAACTAAAATTGAAGTGTTTTACAACCCTAATCAACTCCTAAGATGTTTATTTATTAGGAAAAATATTGCCCAAAACTGAAGGACAAGACTGCTGTAGAAATGAGCTATATAAAATTACACTAAATATCTCGGTCCTCATCTGTAATTTAAGATGAGTTCTGCCAAGGAAGTTGCTGGGATTTTGACAGGTGGGTGAGACAGACAATGCTCATTCCCTTTGGATCTTGGATTGAATCCAGAAAATAACTTTCTTAATGGCTAGCGTAAATGCTCGAAATGAAATGATTTCTTGTCATTTTCATTCAGTTTTTAAGATGCACAATTAACCATACCAATCAGCACATAAAACAATGACAATTAATATTACATTTCCATCTAAAAGTTCTACATAAAAGGAATGGAAAACTGAAAAACAATGAAAGGGATGACCAAGTGGTGTATTGGGAGTACTACTTATGATGCTATGTGTTCAGCACATGGTATAGAGGAACATAGTCTTCTACACCCTGTATCAGTGATAGCAAAGGTGAAAGTTAGAAATGCCCTCTGCTCCAGAAGTAATCTATTTTAACACTTGGGATATACTTAATCACAGGGTGAATGCTTGGCCACCTTGATGGATTCTGCCAGTTTTGGGACATGGGACACCTGTGGTATGTATGAGAAAGAACACTGCCAGCGTTGGTTGTGCTTGCAGAAATAATTGCAGTGGTGCACCAGCTGTAAACTCAGTTTATGAATCTATAGGACATTGAAAGATCAGGGATAATTCCCTAATGATGGGTCGCTGCAGTACTAAGGCAACACCAATGTCACTCAACTCAGACCTCCATTGATGTCTGACAGTCTGGGCAGAGATTAAGCCACGTTCCCTCAACTAGTTAACTCTATCGCCTTCTTTTTTAAAATGTATTTTCTTCTGGATTCTAGCTATTTAACTAGTTAGATATCCACTGCAGACATCCCTCCTGCTGGCTAATATTATGTTCTACAGTACCTCATTTATCCATGTGTCGTCAATTACTCCATGCTGCAACTTCTCATCGAACAGGGAATACAGAGACTACAAATATAAGGAACCTCTGCACAATCATCCTCTGCCAAACAGAAAATTCTGTGCAAGGCATTCAGGTTTGCACAAGGAAACTGATTCCTTCACCAGACAAGAGAGTTGCTTCGAAGGAACATACTCAGATCACTGCAGATCTTAAGAGTCCAAATAAGAGTCCTCTGTTGAAACTTAAATGCTTTTAAAATTGATTATAATAACAAGAAATTATTGAAATCACAGCAAATTTTTCCTGTGTGTGCACATGAAACCAAATGTCCAAATGAATAGTATAAGGACAACCTGTTAGTGTTCAAATACCAACTGAGATTTAGTTACAAGTTTCTACTTTAGCATCTGTCTTGTCAAATATAGACAAGGACAAATAATAAAGTGAAATAATCTTTCAAAGTATAGCTTGTTGTGTTTTAATATTTCAGTAATATTTAAATAATATTGTAAATATGTTGTTTGATCAAGCATTTGTTTATGTTTGCATAATTCATTACAGGTTATATGTAGAAGTATGTGAATGCATATGTCATGATGCCACCACGTCATGTGTGCATGCTTCACTACAATAAAACGAAGTAACTACACAAGCATCCTTTTGATTAATTTCTGGAGTTACAAAACATAACAAACAGTGTTGAGAAAGTTTTAAATCAAATCCAAAATGAGCATCTACCTGCTGAAGCACAGTGAGACTTTCTAGTTAAAAAAGGCAAAAAACATGAAATTCACGTGTTCATAAACAATGAGTAATAGATAGTAATAACAGTTAAAAAAGCAGAAATGGCTGGCAATGTCAGAACGATAGAAGCATTTAACTGCATAACAGATAACTGGATATTATATACTGAATAAATTGAGCAGTGTTTTAAAGCAAGCGGAATAGCCGAGGAGAATGAATGCCAGTTTCCCTGAGTGTAAAAGGTGGAAGTGCATAGAGTTTGCTTAGAAGTTTGATTGCTCCAAACAAACCAGCCAAAATGAGCTTTGCTGATATTGTGAATGTAATGCAGGAACATTTAGAACTGAAACCATTCTTGATTGCAGAGCACTTCATACGAGAAATCAAATGAAAGGGGAGTCTATTTCAGCTTAAATGGTTGAAGTGAAGAAATCATCTGAGCATTCTGATGTGAGTGATGGACTTAATAATGCACTGAGTGATTGTTTAGTTTGTGGAATCTTACAAGAAAGCATTCTATAATGGCTCCTAGATGAAGCAAAACTTGCATTTGAAAGAGCAGTTGAAATCGCTTTGTCCATGGAATAGGTAGTCAGAGAGTTGCAGTCAGGAATGAAAAGTGAGTGTTGTTAAAATTGCAACATTTAAACAGAAAGCTGCCCAGCAGAACAAATTGTATTACTGCTGGGGCACACATAGACCAGAATTATGCAGCCTTAAAGGCAAAACGTGCAGAAAATGACAAAAAGTAGGACATATACAAAGTGCATGTCAGGCAAACAAAAATAAATAAATGGAACAGGGAAGAGAAAAAGGTATAAAAAGTCAAGTTGCAGTTTCAAAAGGAGCACTAGTCTGCATGCTGTTGATGAAAATTCCGATAATGTGAGAGTGACACAGGAATGGGTAGCTTTAAGATCTACAATATGAAAACTAACAAGGGACAAGCAATATGGGTTACACCAAATGTGAATGGCAAATTAATTAAAATGGAATTGGACACTGGCTCAGCTGTTTCAGTCATTACACAAAATGAGTTTGAACTGCATCTTAAACATACGGAAATAAAGCCTAAAGGTATCCAATTAAGAAATTATAATGGAGGGAAAAGATAACTCCTGTTGGAATAATACTCAAACAGTAAAATACAACAAGCAAAAAGCATATTGGGCCCTGCAGGAGGCAAGTGAATGAATTACTGGGGCCCTAGCAGAGATATTTAAATCATCCTTAGTGACAGGTGAGGTGCCAGCCTATTGGAGGATAACTAGTGTTGTTCAACTGTTTAGGAAAGGCTCTAAAAATAAAGCAGGAAATTATAGGCCGGTGAGCCTGACATCAGTAGTGGGAAAGTTATTGGAAGCTGTTAGGGCATTTTTAGAGTTAGGACATATAGCAAATAACTTCAACAACTAACTACAGCCACCAATCTTCAGATCTAAACATGGACTGCAGATTAAATTTAAATCAACATTGTCTGGCCATCCAATTAACTATGGTTCACAGCTCTTAGGAATGCATTGTTCAGAGCTGCATTTTAAATTTAATCCATGGTTCATATTCGGATCTGAAGATTGGTAACTGAAGTTAGTTGTTGAAGTTACTTGCTATATGTCCTAACCCTCAAAAGACTCTAACAGTCTCTCCTCTTGGTCCTCCTAGGCAAAAAAAAATTTGTACCAGGAAAGGCCACCCTTAAGGAGGATCTACTCAAATAGGGCAACAGAAATGCCCCGCCTTGGAATCCCCCCCAATTACTTTATGTGCATCTACATCAATCCCATCATCCCTAATGGCTACCTACAAAATGCTATATCAGTGATCTGGATGATAATGTGGTAAACTGGATCAACAAATTTGCAGATGGCACCAAGACTGTGGGTATAGTGGACAGCGAGGAGGCTATCGTGGCTTGCAAAGGGATCTGCAATCATCTGAAAAAATGAGCTGAAGAATGGTAGGTAGAATTTAATGCAGACAAGTGAGAGGTGCTGCCCTTCGACCAAGGTAGGTCTTACACAGTGAACGGCAGGTGAGTAGGAGTGGGGTAGAACAACGGGATCTGGGAATACAGATCCATAATTCATTGAACATGGTGTCACAGGCAGATAGGGTCATAAAGAAAGCTTTTGGCACATCCCCTTCATAAATCAGAGTATTAAGTACAGGAGATGGGATGTTATGTTGAAGTTGTGTAAGACATTGGTGAGGCCTAGTTTGAAGTATTGTGTGCAGTTTTGGTCACCTACCTGCAGGAAAGGTGTCAATAATGTTGAAAGGGTACAAAGAAAATCTACAAAGCTGTGGCTGTGTCTGGAGGACTAGAGTTATATGGAAAGATTGAATAGGTTAGGACTTTAGTCCCTGGAACATCCAAGAATGAAAGAAGGTTTGATAGAAGTAAACAAAATTATGAGAGGTATAGATAGGGTAAATGCAAGCAGGCTCTTTCCACTGAGGTTGTCTGGGACTACAAATAGAGGTCATGGGTTAAGGGTGAAAGGTGAAAAGTTTAAGGGGCACATGAAGGGAATTTTCTTCACTCAGAGGGTCATGAGATGTGGAATGAGCTGCCAGCACAAGTGGTGCCTGTGAGATTGATTTCATCATTTAAGACAAGTTTGGATAGATACATGGAGGGTAGAAGTATGGACAGCTATAGTCCCAGTGCAGATTGATGGGAGTAGGCAGTTTAAATGGCTTGGCATGGACTAGATGGGCCAAAGGGCCTGTTTCTGTGCTGTACTTTTCCATGATTCTGAATTACATACTGCGAGCAATGCCAGCAGAATAGACTACACTAGCACTTGCCAATTTCCTCCTTGCATTTTGCAATGCAGCACCCTCCACAACCAACAACTCACCAGCTCTGCTGTTTCTGGGTTGTCCTTTGTGCTCATGCTTGGATCTCCTCAAACCAAAAGTCCGAAGGAGTATGCCGGACAAACAGCTGAGACAAATTGAGGGTTTCCTCAAACATGGAAGTTTGATGTTTCACTCCTGGACAAGCAGTCCTGGCGAGGGACGACAGAGGTGATCAAAAGCGGGTACTTGGAAAGATTAATGATAGAACCATACCACTGTCCTACACAGTGGAGATTGTATCTAATGCCATCTGGAGATGATGCATCAGTTTGTTGAGGACAGCAGAGTCAATTGTTAGAGAAGAAAGGAGGCCAAAGATGTCAGAACCACTTCCTGCAGTCCCAAAGTCAACGCCTGCAACCACCACAGAGGAGGCTCCAGAACCTGAGATTGTTTCATCGCCACAATGCTTATCTCTTGAGTACAGTGACACCCCTTGTCAGGAAAGACATTATTATATATATGTGATAATATATATGTTGTGTATTTAATATTTCAGTAATACTTGAGTAATATGTTAAATATATTGTTTGATTAAGCATTCTTTGTTATCTACATCATTCATAAAACATAGAACATTACAGCACAGAAACAGGCCTTTTGGCCCTTCTTAGCTGTGCCAAACCATTTTTCTGCCTAGTCCCACTGACTTGCACCTAGACCATATCCCTCCATACCCCTGTCATCCACGTACCTGTCCAAGTTTTTCTTAAATGTTAAAAGTGAGCCTGCATTCACCACTTCAACTGGCAGCTCATTCCACACTCCCACTACTCTCTGTGTGATGAAGACCCCCCCCATGTTCCCTTTAAACTTTTCCCTTTTCACCCTTAACCCATGTCCTCTGGTTTTTTTCTCCCCTAGCATGATGAGTTAGTGTAAAAGTATGCGAATGGCATATGTCATTACACTATCACGTCATATGTGCATATTTCACTACAGTAAAACAAAGTAAGTACACGAGTGCCTCAGGCTCCTGTGTTTTCTTTTCAATTAATTTCTGGAGTTGCAAAACATAACGTAGCTAAGTCATATTTCAGTATTGTTCAACGTTTACCATGTTTAACGTTGTTGAGGTTGGCTGAAATGCAGGGTCCAGCTGCACAATCAACACAGTTTCTTCAAAATGCAAGCACAAGTTATTCACTTAGTTTTATAAAACAGAGCTGATGCAGTTAACCAGCGATAGATATGCAGTGTTCTGAATCATTTAACACTGCACATTCAAGCTTGTCTCATAGGGATTGAGTTTGATGCATCTGGTTTCAGATAGCACAAGTGGGTAACTGTTTTCCTATTTCATTGCCAACAATTCATGACATATAATACAGCTGAAAACAAAATGCAATTTGGACCTGTTTACATGACTCCACATATGGTTTAACTTTATCGTGTAAGCAGGTACATCATTGACTTAACTCAGCATGTTACACATAATTCAAACAATCTACTCACATATGTTCAGTCATAGCTTAGGGTAATAGCAATCTAAATAAATTCTTAAGCTGAGCTCCACTTTTTAGTCCCTGGACCTCAGGGAGCTGGCAGGGATATGGGTTTAACCATGCTTTGTATTTGAGAAAAGAAAAATTGGAGCTGTCGATTTCTGTTTACACCCAGAAGGCTCTGCATGAATACATAGAACATCCCTTTTGCTATGCTTGTCAGTCATAATTGTCCGAGGGCAATCCTGTGTTTTGATCTTTTGCACTTTTGAAGTGGAAAAACAATAAAAATACATTTTTTTCCTCCTAATTGTGAGCTTTGACAGCCTATCAATAATAAATGGTACTTCCCTTTAACTAAGTCCTTCAATTCCTATATTTAGTCAGAATGAGGGATGCCAGTGATGATAAATGATACTCTTGGGAAATTGCTTTATACAGAGGATTGCTGGAGCCTTGCCATTAGCAGTTCAGAGAGAGACCATTGTACCTTTGGATAAATAAAAAAAAACATAATTATATGAGGCAGAAAGAGTGGTAAAGTTGGATGAGTTTTTGGTTTACTTTAGCAAGCATTGGATGCACATATGCTGCATCAAATGATCTATTCTGTCTTGTAAAGGCTCAGTGCTGGGACCCCAGTTGTTTACAATATACATTAATGATTTAGACGAGGGAATTAAATGCAGCATCTCCAAGTTTGTGGATGACATGAAGCTGGGCGGCAGTGTTACTGTGAGGAGGATGCTAAGAGGATGCAGGGTGACTTGGATAGGTTAGGTGAGTGGGCAAATTCATGGCAGATGCAATTTAATGTGGATAAATGTGAGGTTATCCACTTTGGTTGCAAGAACAGGAAAACAGATTATTATCTGAATGGTGGCCGATTAGGAAAAGGGGAGATGCAACGAGACCTGGCTGTCATTGTACACCAGTCATTGAAGGTGGGCATGCAGGTACAGCAGGCGGTGAAAAAGGCAAATGGTATGTTGGCATTCATAGCAAAAGGATTTGAGTACAGGAGCAGGGAGGTTCTACTGCAGTTGTACAAGGCCTTGGTGAGACTGCACCTAGAATACTGTGTGCAGTTTTCAGAATCAGAATCAGAATCAGACTTTAATCGCCAAGTACCTATGCACATACAAGGAATTTACTTCCGGCAGATGTTGTCTCTCTGCTCATAACAATAATAATGATAAATATAAATGAAAATATTGATTATACATACAGGTAGTGCAATCCAAGTAATAGTTAGCCGACAGTTAACCGGCAGTTAACTGTTCAGCAAAGTGACCGCAGTAAGGAAAAAACTTCTCCAGTGCCTATTAGTCTTAGTCTGGAGGATCTGAAGCACCTACCAGACGGAAGCAGATCAAACAGTCCATGTGTCCCCTAATCTGAGGAAAGACATTCTTGCCATAGAGGGAGTACAGGGAAGGTTCACCAGATTGATTCCTGGGATGGCAGGACTTTCATATAAAGAAAGACTGGATCAGCTAGGCTTATACTCACTGGAATTTAGAAGATTGAGGGGGGATCTTATTGAAACGTATAAAATTCTAAAGGGATTGGACAGGCTAGATGCAGGAAGATTGTTTCCGATGTTGGGGAAGTCCAGAAGGAGGGGTCACAGTTTAAGGATAAAGGGGAAGTCTTTTAGGACTGAGATGAGGAAAAACTTCTTCACACAGAGAGTGGTGAATCTGTGGAATTCTCTGCCACAGGAAACAGTTAAGGGCGGTTCATTGGCTATATTTAAGAGGAAGTTAGATATGGCCCTTGTGGCTAAAGGGATCAGGGGGTGTGGAGAGAAAGCAGGTACAGGGTTCTGAGTTGATCAGCCATGATCATACTGAATGGCGGTGCAGGCTCGAAGGGCCGAATGGCCTACTCCTGCACCTATATTCTATGTAAACTATATGGGAGTGATTCTTTTATGGCTTTTCTGTTTGTTGTTGTCTTACCTGGAGATTCAGGGAAGTGTGGTGGAGACTACAGCAATGGTGGCAGTGATGTGATCATGCTCAGGACCCACCCCAGAGATATAAGCATATCTATCATGATGTTCATATGTTATGCTGAGGAAATGCTGCAGGAGATAGCTTCTTATTGGTGTGATATTAAACAAAAGCTGTTTATCCTCCATTGATGAATGTGGAAGATCCTGTGGTGCTATGAAAAGGAGTTATTGCTGCAGTTCTGGAAGATATTTGCCTTTCAATATGCTTTCATAAAGAGCCAAGTAACAGATTATAATCACATTGTTGTTTGTGGGAGCTTGTGGGAAAAATATCCACATTAACGAGACATCCTACTTCACAAAGCATGTAATTGGATGAAAGCTCTTTGGAAATATTCTGAGCATCACTCTATAAATGCAAGCCTTTCTTCACATTATACTTTGTTGCACCATTTTACATGTCTGCCAGGTTTTATTGGTGCAACAGGCTTGTGCGACAGAATGGTCTTACCTGTTACGTTTTTAAGTTAATTCTTTTTTATTGCAGAAAAATGCATTAATATTTTCAATTTTAATTCTCATCTCCCAGTGTGATAGTTTGTCTCAGAAGCTTTTGTTTTTGAATGGTTGAAAGAAATTTCTTCGGTTTATTTAAATTGAAGCAATATCCAATTGTAGTTAAATTAGAACCTTACAAGCTAGTGGAAACTTCCTGTGAATATATATTTCTCACCTTATACAATCAGTATAAGTAGCATGTTGTCTGTCCTAATCTACTGCATTGAAAGGGTTATGCATTTTGGAACACACAAAGAAAACATTTTCTCATACAAATTATGAGCTTTGGCTGAACTTGCATCCTGTAAGCTTGTCAAAAAGCTGCATGCTATTATGGACAAACAATCACAGAGCTGTCCAAAAATAATGAGTATTTCTTTTGTCCTCTTGCAGATAATGGAGGAACACCAGCATTTATTTATTTTTTCAATTTATAGAGCAGCTTGTTCACCTGATTTAACCTTTGCTTCACTGGAATTAATTGGGGTGGGGGGTGGTGATGTTTCAATAAAGTAGTTTTCAAATTTTTATTTAAACCCAGCAATGGAGCCAACATGTAAGCTCAAAATACTTGCATGGACACTGCTACGCAACATAGTTTACAGGTTTAGTAAATCCAGAGTTGTTTTGGGATAAAGTTGAGATGGAATTTCAACAGGCATTCTCTGATCTCCTAAACACAAGAGATTGTGCAGATGTGGAAATCAGTTCTTCGATCTCCACTACATCTGTTCTCAGAATGAGATTTCCATTCCTAAAGAATGATGTTTCTCCTCCCCTATTATTGGTGCTGGCTATTTTCTGCATATCCACCCCCACTCCATCTTCATGCTTCCAGTAACAATGTAAAGTTCCCCTTGTCCTTACCTGCATCCCTACTACCTCCATATCCAGCACACCATTCTCCATAACTTCTGCCTTCTTCAATGGGATCCTACCACTAAACATACCTTTCGCTCGCTCCACCACCCTCCACTTCCTGCTTTCTGCAGGGATTACCCTTAATGTGACCCCCTTGTCCACTCGTCCTTCCCCTTGCAAGTGGAACAAATGCACACCTGCTCTTTCACCTTCTCCTTCACCAGCATTCAAAGCTAAGCAGTTCTTCCAGGTGAGGCAACTCTCCAGCTGCAAGTCATCTCCTGTATCTGGTGCTGCTTCTACAATATCAGTGAGACCTGGGGTAAACTGGGGAACTGCTTCATCAAGCACCTTTGCTCAGTCCATCACAAAGGTGGGATTTCCTGGTGGCAACCCATTTCAATTTGACTTCCCATTTTAATTCTGACATGTCAGTTCATGGCCTCCTCCTCCGTCACAATGAGGTCACTTACCGGTTGGAGAGCCTGAGAGTGACCCCATTGCGTAGCTTTCGACCTGATGATTAAACATCAATTACTCTAACTTCTGGTAATTTCTCACCCATACCCCTTTTCTTTCCATTCCCCATTCTGGCTCCCCTCCTACCACTTCCCTTCCCCTCATCTGCCATCACCTCGCTCTGAATCTATTCCACCTTCCCTTTCTCCCATGAGGCACTGTCTTCACCTATCATATTCCTTTTTATTCAGCCCTTTACCTCTTCCACCTATCGCCTCCCAGTTTCTAACTTCATCCACTTCCCCCTCACCTGGCTTCACCCATCAACTGCCAGCTTGTAACACACACAAAATGCTGGAGGAACTCAGCAGGCCAGGCAACATCTCTCGAAAAAAGTACAGTCAACGTTTTCTCAGACCCAAAGACTGAGACCCTTCGGCAGGACTGAAGAAAAAAAGATGAGTAGATTTAAAAGGTGGGGAGGGGAGAGAGAAACACAAGGTGATAGGTGAAACCTGAAGGGGGAGGGATGATGTAAAGAGCTGGGAAATTGATTGGTGAAAGGTACACAGGGCTAAAGAAGTGGGGGGAGGGGGTCCGATCGGAGAGGACAGAAGGCCTTGGACGAAAGAAAAAGGGGGAGAAGCACCAGAGGAAGGCAATGGGAGGGAAAGAAGATGAGGTGAGAGAGAGAAAAGGGGATGGGAAATGTTGAAAGGGAGGAGCAGTGGGAGGCATTACCAGAAGTTTGAGAAATTGATGTTCATACCATCAGGTTGGAGGCTACCCAAATGGAATATACGGTGTTGTTCCTCACACCTAAGGGTGGCCTCACCACGACAGTGGAGGAGGCCATGGATAAACATATCGTAATGGGAATGGGAAGTGGGATTAAAATGGACCACTGGGAGATCCTGCTTCTTCTGGCGGACTGAGCGTAGATACTCAGCGAAGCGGTCTCCCAATCTATGACAGGTCTCACTGATATACAGGTGGCCACACCAGAAGCACCACACACAGTATATGAATCCAACAGACTTACAGGTGAAGTGTCGCCTCACGTGGAAAGACTGCCCGAAACGTTGACTGTACTTTTTTTGCATAGATGCTGCCTGGCCTGCTGAGTTCCTCCAGCATTTTGTGTGTATTGGTTGGATCTCCAGCATCTGCAGATTTTCTCTTGTTTGTAACTATTAGCTTGTACTGCTTCCCCTCCTCCACCTTCCTATTCTGGGTTCTTCCCCATTCCTTTCCAGTTCTGATGAAAGGGTCTCAGTCTGAAACATTTTTGATTGTTTATTCCCTGCCATAGATGCTGCCTGATCTAATATGCAATTCTCAGAAACCCTGAAGAAATGTCATAAGTGACCTTTTGTAATGCCACTGTGACACTGCAATTTCCTTCGGGATTAATAAAGTATCTATCTATCTATCTATCTATCTTCTATTCTCTCTTGGGTTTCCACCATTTAGAATGGATGACAGAAAATCATATGGAAGTTACAGGCATTAACTTGTAAAGAAAACACAATATAATAAAAAGAACTGCCACAGGCAGTCCTTTCCCTAAGTACCTGTAATCACCTACTGTTGGCTACATAGATTCTATGTAGGTGACTCTAAGTAAGTGATTACTTGGGAAAAGGACAACCTCGTAAATATGCCTTTACGTACCACAAGGTTCAATAACAGAACTTATTACAACAAAATAAGGAACTCCAAATAAAAAAACTAACAAAAATGGCAATATTTTTGTTGTTCATATTTTAAAATCGGTACCGTCGCAAAGTAAAGGTTTTTTGTTCAGCTTTGACCTAGTGCTTGTTTCATTCAATATAGTTACCGAGCAAAATAGTTTTATTCAATAAAATACAACTCTTGTGTATGTCTTCTTCCAAGCCACAATGGCACAATACCTAAATGTTGTAAGTAGCACATATATTTTAAAAAATGAAACTTGAACAATGCTTCATCAATTGCTGCAGTTTGCATAAATTTGAATGGCCATATATTCAAAATTGAGAATTCCTTGGATATTCTTTTCTGGAATGTCGAAGCTGGATATTTTCTTAACATCATGAACAATTGAGAAATTCTTTGAAAGGAGGAAGTAACTAATTTTGGGCATAAGGGTATAAGAACATGAGAAGCTAGTGCAGGCCAAAAAGCCCCTTGAGACTGCTCTTCCATTCCATAAGATCTTGGCTGATCCACAATCCCACCCTCTCCCCATACCACTTGACTTTCTTGTAGTTTACAAATATTTGTCAATCTTTGCCTCGAATATATTCAGTGACTTCATCACCACAGCTCTCCCAGTGGAGTTTCCAAGTAATAGAGACTCACAGCTAGGTCAGAATTTTGCTCCATTAGTATAATGTCAGTATTTGTGTACTGGTTACTTGAAAACAAACCAAAACCGCTGAGAGACTGGGTATGGGAGTTGACACCAACTGACGTGCTTCCAGATAACTGAGTTCCAAGTAAAAAAATACATTCGATCCTTTATTGCGAACTAACAAAGACAAACAAACATGACGAAATCTGCAGATGCTGGAAATTCAAGCAACACACACAAAATGCTGGTGGAACACAGCAGGCCAGGCAGCATCTATAGGAAGAAGCACTGTCGATGTTTCGGGCCGAGACCCTTTGTCAGGACTAACTGAAAGGAAAGATAGTAAGAGATTTGAAAGTAGGAGGGGGAGGGGAAAATGCGAAATGATAGGAGAAGATTGGAAGGGGTGGGGTGAAGCTGAGAGCCGGAAAGGTGATTGGCAAAAGGGATACAGAACTGGAGAAGGGAAAGGATCATGGGACGGGAGGCCTAGGGAGAAAGAAAGGGGGAGGGGAGCACCAGAGGGAGATGGAGAACAGGCAGAGTGATGGGCAGAGAGTGAGAAAAAAAAGGGAGGAGGGGGAAAAAAACTAAATATATCAGGGATGGGGTAAGAAGTGGAGGAGGGGCATTAACAGAAGTTAGAGAAGTCAATGTTCATGCCATCAGGTTGGAGGCTACCCAGCCAGTATATAAGGTGTTGTTCCTCCAACCTGAGTGTGGCTTCATCTTGACAGTAGAGGAGGCCATGGATAGACAAACAAACAATATTATTGCATTAAAAAACTAATGAAGCTAAATTAATGATATAACAAAATAAGAGTAATTAGCATTCAAATTAGCACAATTAAGTGAAGATCATACATAAGAGTTTCAATTAGCATAACTAGTGAAACAAGCAGTCAACAAAAAAAATCACCCCCCACCGGCTCACTCCCTTTCAACTAGACTAACTAAGACAAAGCATGAATAAGTAACTATACTCATTTGCTTTTGCTACATTCCAACACATGTGACAAATTACCCACAATAAAGGCGCAACACAAAATACAATACAGACAGAAAGATAATAGATACATTTTCCTACACGTTGCTTTATCAGTATTGTATAATTGTCCTACAGCAAGGAGAATGGTGTTACTGCAGAAGATTGGAATACTCTCCATTTCAGGCAACTTGTCTCATATTAGATAAATAATGACTAGAGACAGATACAGTTTGCCCCACTCTACCAATCCCTCACCAACAATCTCAATTTAGAGTTCTTACTACACCTGAGCAATATTCTATTTGATATTCTAGATATTCTGTCACCTGGGGTACTTGAGGGGTAGCCATGGCAACCTCATGGGCCCAAGATATGCCTGCCTCTTTGTTGGCTAAGTTCCAAGCCTTCCCTGGTAATGATGCTCAACTCTTCTTCTTCTACAATGACCACTACAGTGATGCTGCTTCATGCATCCAAGCTGAGCTCGCCAGTTTCATTCACTTTGCTTCTGACTTCCACCCTGATCTTAAATTCAATTGGTCCAGTTCTGACACCTGCCTTCCCTCTCTGAATTTCTCTGCCTCGACCAACATATTTTATAAACCTACCAATTCCTACAGTTACAATGCCTATAAAAAATATTCACCAGCACCCCCCCCCCCCGTAAGTTTTCATGTGTTATTGTTTTACAAGTTTGAATCACAATGGACTTAATTTGGCTTTTTTTTGACACTGATCAGCAGAAAAGAACTCTTTTGTGTCAGTGAAAACAGATCCCTACAAAGTGATCTAAATTAATTACAAACATAAAACACTAAATAATTATTGCATAAATATTCAATCTCCCCTGATTTAATATGACACAGGAAATCATCACTGGTGCAGCCAATTGGTTTTAAAAGTCACATAATTAGTTAAGTGGAGATCTGTTTTTAGAGACCTGTGTACAGTAAATGTATTTCAATTGATTGTAGTAACAATACACCTGTATCTGGAAGCTGTAACTGCTGGTTGGTCAGTATCCTGGTAAAAACTACACCATGAAGACAAAAGGACATTCCAAATAACTCCGTGAAAAGGTTATTGGAAAGCCCAAGTCAGGAGATGGATACAAAAAATTTCCAAGTCACTTAATGTCCCTTGGAGTACAGTTAAGACAATCATCAAGAAATGGAAAGAATATGGCACAGCTTTAAAACTGCATAGAGCAGGCCATCTTCAAAAACTGATTGAACATGCAAGAAGGGGACTAGTGAGGGAGGCCACCAAGAGACCTATGACAACTCTGGAGGAGTTACAAGCTTCAGTGGCTGAGATGGGACAGACGGCACACACAACTGTTGCACAGGTACTTCAGCAGTTGCAGCTTTATGGGAAAGTGGCAAAGAGAAAGCCACTGTTGAAAAAAAATACTCATGAAATCTCAGCTAGAGTTTGCTAGAAGGCATGTGGAAGCTCTGAAATCAGCTGGAAGAAAGTTCTATGGTTTGATGAAACGAAAATTGATCTTTTTGGCCATCAGACTAAACACCGCACATCATCAAAAACACACCATTCCTACCATGAAGCATGGTAATGCTTGCATCATACCATATCAGTGGGGATGCTTCACTGCAGCAGGCCCTGGAAAGCTTAAAATGAATATAGAAAATACAGGGAAATCCTGGAGGAAAACCTGATGCAATCTGCAAGAGAACTGCGACTTGGGAGAAGTTTTGTTTTCCAGCAAGACAATAACCATATAACCTTATAACAATTACAGCATGGAAACAGGCCATCTCGGCCCTTCTAGTCCGTGCCGACGCTTACACTCACCTAGTCCCACTGGCCCGCACTCAGCCCATAACCCTCCATTCCTTTCCTGTCCATATACCTTTCCAATTTTACTTTAAATGACAATTCCAAACCTGCCTCTACCACTTCTACTGGAAGCTCATTCCACACAGCTACCACTCTCTGAGTAAAGAAATTCCCCCTCGTGTTACCCTTAAACTTTTGCCCCCAACTCTCAAATCATGTCCTCTTGTTTGAATCTCCCCTACTCTCAATGGAAAAAGCCTATCCACGTCAACTCGATCTATCCCCCTCATTATTTTAAATACCTCTATCAAGTCCCCCCTCAACCTTCTACGCTCCAAAGAATAAAGACCTAACTTGTTCAGCCTTTCCCTGTAACTTAGGTGCTGAAACCCAGGTAACATTCTAGTAAATCTTCTCTGTACTCTCTCTATTTTGTTGATATCTTTCCTATAATTCGGTGACCAGAACCGTACACAATACTCCAAGTTTGGCCTTACCAATGCCTTGTACAATTTTGACATTACATCCCAACTCCTATAGTCAATGCTCTGATTTATAAAGGCCAGCATACGAAAAGCTTTCTTCACCACCCTATCCACATGAGATTCTACCTTCAGGGAGCTAAGCACCATTATTCCTAGATCACTCTGTTCTACTGCATTCTTCAATGCCCTACCATTTACGATGTATGTCCTATTTGGATTATTCCTACCAAAATGTAGCACCTCACACTTATCAGCATTAAACTCCATCTGCCATCGTTCAGCCCACCCTTCTAACTGGCCTAAATCTCTCTGCAAGCTTTGAAAACCTACTTCATTATCCACAACGCCACTTATCTTGGTATCATCTGCATACTTACTAATCCAATTTACCGCCCCATCATCCAGATCATTAATGTAAATCCAGATCATTAACCCCAAGCATAAAGCCAAAACTACATATGAATGGCTTAAAAACAACAAAGTTATTGTCCTGGAGTGGCCCAGTCAGAGTCCAGACTTCAATCCAATTGAGAATTTGTGACTGGACTTGAAAAGGGCTGTTCAGTCATGATCCCCAAGCAATCTAACAGAGGTTGAGCAGTTTTGTAAAGAAGAATGGGGAAAATCTGTAGTGTCCAGATATGCAAAGCTGATAGAGACCTATCCACACAGACTCAAGGCTGTGATTGCCTAATGAGTATCTACTAAATACTGACTTGAAGGGAGAGAATACTTATGCGATCAATTATTTTATCATTTATATTTGTAATTAATTTAGATCACTTTGTAGAGATTTGTTTTCAGTTTGACATGAAAGAGTCTTTTTCTGTTGATCAGTGTCAAAAAAAGCCAAATTAACTCCAATGTGATTCAATGTTGTAAAACAATAAAACATGAAAACTTCCAAGGGGAGTGAATACTTTTTACAGGCACTGTATCATGACTATACCTCTTCCTACTCTGTCTCCTGTAATAATGCTATTCCCTTTCCAGCCTTGAAGAAGGGTCTCGGCCTGAAATGTCGACTGTTTATTCATTTCTATTGATGCTGCCTGACTTGCTGAGTTCCTCCAGCATTTTGTGTGTGTCACAATTCATAATTCATTTGCAATTATTTTTAAATTAGGCACCTTATTTCTAAGGCAATAGCACTTTGACACAGGGATCTAATGATTCCATTCCCAGTCTGGGGGATTTTGAGGCCTGAATTATTACACAAGAAGCGTGAATTAGAGTCACAGCATGGCAGCAACCACATTCAGATTTGATTAAATAAATGTGGAAATTAAAACAAGTCTGTCTCAGTTTTAGTGTTCATGAAGCTGCTAAACTATGAATTAAAAAAAACTGTTTCAGTTAAATTTATCAGACAGCGAAGTTCTTTCCTGAAAAAAAAGAAATTCATTTCAGTATGGTCTACTTGTAACTCCTACTGCACAGTGAAGTGGTTGACTCACAGCTGCCCATAACAAACAAGAAAGGTGCCTGTTTGGACTAATAAGGGAATAGGCAATAAATGTTGGCCTATCCACCATAAATCATATCCTGTGAATGAAAAACCATTTAAATAAATGATCTTATGTTGCCCAACTGGTGAAGGTTTAAACTTATTACAGTGTTAAACTTATCAAATTGTGGAGGGTGTGTAAAATGTCAATATGCAGATAATGCTGCCAAAATTCATTGCAGAAAAAGACATGCTTTGGAAGGAGCTAAGAGTGCAGCTAAAAGATGAAGGAAAGATGTTGCACTATTAATTAATTACTTGTTGCAATGGGGTGCCACGGTAGCGTAGTGGTTAGCATGACATTATTACAGATGTGATGTCAGAGTTTGATTCCGGCATCCTCTGTAAGGATGTTTGTATCCTTTCCCCATGCGCACATGGGTTTACTACAGCTGCTCCAGTTGCCTCCCACAGTCTAAAGACTTACCGATTAGTAGGTTAATTGTTCATTGTAAATTGTCCTGTGATTAGGCTAGGATTAGATTATTGGTTTGTTGGGCAGTGAGGCTCAGAAGGCTGGAAGGCCCGGTTTCTGTAAATAAATAAATAGATAGATAAATGAATAAATAAATAAATGTAACTCATCTTTTTAATAAATTATATTTGTAAGCTGGTGGTGAAGCCACCTAAAGTAATTCATACTATACATGGTACTATCTAAGTTTATCAGTTTCTCTACTAGACTAAGGATTTGTTTAAATCTGAAGAGGGTTTAGACGGTAAATGGAATACTGAACAATAAAATATAATCATTTTTATTATTTGATAAAGTCATAAAATATTGTGGCAATCAAACTTCAGCGGAGTAATTGAATGATATTTGTACCCTTGTGTAACAGTTCACATCTGGCAGAGGATAAAAGATATATAATCACTTGCAGGAATTTCTTCATCATCCTCATTACCCACATTCCACTGCATTCTATTAGTTCAGGACAGATGGCATAAAATTTTAATTTTTATAGATGATGATTATTTCCCACATAAAGTGTGTTCTTGTTCAGAACTGGCATATTTATTGTCCTCCACAGGAACCTATAAAACAGTCTTTAAGGCATATGGTTGCATGCATCAAAGCCAGCAAAATGTACAATCTGTCAAAGGTTTATAAGAAGTTACCATAACTAAACACACTTATAGAACTCATATTCTCAGCATTATTTATTTATTTGTGTTTGCACAGGCTATCTTCTTTTGCACATTGGTTGCTTATCAGGTTTTGTTTATGTATAGTTTTTCTTTGATTCTATTGTACTGTACGTCTCTATTCTACTGGGAGTGACTGCATGGAAATGAATCCCAGGGTCATATATGGTGATATACAGTATATGTACTTTGATAATAAATTTACTTTCAGGAACAGAATCACAATCAGGTTTAATATCATTGGCATATGTTGTGAAATTTGTTACAGAAATCGGTTACTTTTGTAATATCCAGGTTAAGATTTCTACTGCTATGCTGTGAGATATTTTTATTTTAGCAGATTTTTACAAAAGCAGTGTGTTCCGTTAGTAAGAGGTTTTGGCTTCGGCTAAAGATAATGAGCCACGTTGTCCAATTTAGGAATGTTGTGTCAGCTAATCCGGGTTGCCTTGGTATGTTTTGTAACTTCCTGCCCAGTGGGATGCCATGGGACTCTTGAAAGGGCTGGGTGGGATTAGTAATCTGGTTTGGGGTCTTTTGGCAGAAGGTGTGGAGAGAAGTGCCCCAGCGAAGACGCTCAGAGGATCTCATCCGAAGGAGGTGACCCAAATGCAAGGAGTGTTTTGCAAGATGAAAGATTCCAAGAGGGAAGTTCTACCTATGGTTGTTGATGGGAATTCAGCACTGTGAGTAATACACACAGCTACTACAGAAACAAGCTCCAACATTTAAATGCACATTTAGACTGGTTAACTGTAATGGGCCCATTTATTTTTTTCTTTCTTTTCCTATTAGTTGTATGATAAATTTGAAAATTGGTAAATATACTTACTTTGTAATTTTATACTGGTGTACGATCTGTCATTTCTTGTCAACGGATAATTGTGTATGAGCAGTATTTACACAGCTTTCACTACAATCAATGTTCCTTAATCGAAACATCCCAATGTTCCGGTTTGGTTGCACCCCCAAGTCATACCGACCCTAGAAGCATTTTGCTTATGTAAGGTGGCCTTCTCACCGCTGAGTTAGGAGGCTGTTAGCAGAGGTAGCTAACAAGCCAAGTTTGTATACGAGCCCCCTTTCAAAAATCTAACTGCTTCCACTCGCTGTGAAGTTACTGTGACCAGGCAACGGAGAAGAGAAGGTGGAGTAGAGTTGCTGAAGGTGTGATAGCATGATTTCATAGTACAAAGCTGCTCATATTTCAGAGCAGGGATCTGAGCAGGCTGTGCAAATGCATTGTGCAAAAGCATGAGGAAGCATAAAGTTACTATAATTAACTATAAACAGGAGAAAATCTACAGATGCTGGAAATCAAAGCAACACACATACACAATGCTGGAGGAACTCAGCAGGCCAGGCCAGGCCAGGGAAAAGTCGACATTTTGGGTCGAAACCCTTTGTCAGCACTGAATTATAATTAACTATAATGACTATAAGGGTTTTTACATAATTACTGATAAAATATTGAGTTGTAAGTTTCCTTCTTATATTAGTACCACTTTGACTGTTGTTATATTCAAATAGCCCATTTCTTTTCAACCACAGGATGATACAAGACAGGCAAACCACATAATCTTCCGAGTCCCTTTTATGAAGAAATTCAGTTCATTCCTCTTCCATTGAGCTCATCAGAAATTTTTACCCTTCAACTTTTTATCCTGTTTTCATATTTCTTAATGAGTTTTAACTTTGTTGGATTTATTTCAAAATGTTTGGAGAACAACAAGATTGGTGAAAATATTAGGTTTATTTGATATTCACGCCTGGTTAAACCCGGGTGGTGGCATAGTGGCATCAGCGCTGGACTTCGGGGCGAGAGGTCCCGAGGTCGAATCCGGCTGGCTCCCTTGCACACTCTCCATCCGTGCCTGGGTTGAGTGTCGAGCTAGCAACTTGACCTCGTAAAAAAAAACTTGGAGAGGGACGGGCTCCGCCAGGTTTCAGATGCCCAAGATACGCCATATGATGAGCAATCACCAAAAAGATCAGTGCAAAAAGCTTGTCATAACGGTGCCCTGACTCCTCCAGGAGTTAAGCACACACACACACACACACACACACACACACACACACACACACACACACACACACACACACACACACACACACACACACACACACACACACACACACACACACACACAACATCATGGATTCTTCTAGCATTTCTCTGGAGAGAAGGTTCCCTTCACACCAGAATATTCCAGGGAAGCCTCCTTCTAAGGCTCCTCATCTTCAGCAATTTCAATGTTTCCTCCTTTCTAATTGTACTGATTGAAGATTAATGTCTATTTAAATACAGTTTTGCTTGTTATTTATCAGACAAAAGTATCTGAGCATTTGTTATTTATCAACTGCAACTTCCATCACTAGTAGCTCAGCAGACCTCAAACATGGACTTCAGCCTGGATGACATCTCTCGTTGATTGATTTTAGCTACAAGAAGGGAAACGTGAGCAAAATTCCTCAGTTATCATTTCAGAGGACCTGTTCTGGGCCCAGCAAGAAAGTGCAATTACAAAGAAAGCACAGCAGCATTTTTACCTACTTAGAAGTTTGCAAAGATTCGACAAGACACCTAAAACTTTGACAAACTTCTATAGATGGAGTGTATATTGACTGGCTGCATTACAGCTTGGTATGGAAGTACCAATGTCCTTGAGCAGAAAATCCTACAGGTCATGTTCCCTTCTCGCTGTTGCCATCAGGAAGAAGGTCCAGGAGCCTCAGGACACACACCACCAGATTCAAGAACAGTTATTACCCCTCAACCATCAGGTTCCTGAACCAGAGTGGTTCACTCAAGTTCACTTGCCTCATCGCTGAACCGTTTTCACAACCAGTTGACTCACTTTCAAGGACTCTTCATCTCATGATCTTTGTATTTATTGCTTATTTCTATTGTTTTCTTTTTGTATTTGCACAGTTGTTGTATTTTAGACACTGGTTGCCCACCCTGTTGGTGTAGTCTTTCACTGATTCTATAATGGTTATTGGCTTCATTGAGTATGCCTGCAATAAAATGAATCTCAGGATTGTATATGATGACATATATGTACTTCAATAATAAATTTACTTTGAACTTTGGTCCCTCTCATTCTGCAGCTGCCTTGTAGTTAGAAGACCATTAGTTACTTCTTGATCAGCTGGTTAAGCATCACCATCCAGTTAATTCCATCAGTTCTGTAGTGCCTGCTAGCAGAATGCACATACATTATCAGGTTTATTCTGCAGTTCCTGCTAATATCCTAGTAGTTTTTGTTATTTGTGTTGAAACAGTAACACAAAACATAAGTAATAAATATATTTATCCAGTGCATTTATAAACTCTTTAATTGTTTGAAGGGCTGTAGGGAAGAGGAGTGAACTGATTACTCCACTAAAACAGTGGTTAATTATTGGCAATAATAAGTAATAATTCCTTCAACCAGTTTGAAATTCATTCACTTTCTTAGACTTTTCATTCACTGAACTCTTCACAATAAGTTGTGTGTGACTATTCTGAAGTATCCTCTCCAGGCACAAGTAATTTCATTGGATCATTTCCCCAGCTAGGCCCCATGCAACATCTGGTCTCACATCCTGTTCTGCAATTGTGCTTCACCATAATTATCTTCATTACTTTAAATATATTGTATTATGTATTTTGGATTACCATCATCGTAGTCTTGTCTGTATACACTGAACTGTTCACATATCACAAGGTTTATCATTAATGGTTACCTCAAAATCAGTTGCAGGAATCTTTGCTTTGTTGATATATTAACATTTTCCATCTTTCTGCCATTGCTTCCAAACCTTGCATCCTGACTCCCACTACGTCTCCCTGTAGATACTGATATCTCCCCTTTCCTGCCATCACTTTGATGTCACAATGGCTGTTCCACTAACTTTGCCTTTCTGGATTGTCTCCAAGACTTTCAACTCAAATGTGGCTGTTTTCAATGTGCTCCATTACACTTTGCTATTTTGTATTGTTCTGACCTTATTAATTCCCTGCCTGCTGTAATTTCATTCTTTGGAGCTACGGAGCTTCCTTCATACTGCAGTGAAGTCTTTTCTCAAAGTATCCCAACTCAGTCTACATCGATTCACTTAGGTTCTTGTAGACGTTGAGCTTTTTCCCAGGACTTGCATGGTTTTGTCTTTTCTGCTGGTATTATCTTTGCTAGACCTCCCTGCAGCATGTTGTATTGAACCTGCTGTTTCTCTCCTTGCTTGTGAACTCTTGTGGTGAAGCAGCTGTTTTGTAAATAGCATCAAATAGCCACTTCATGCTGTTCAAATCAATTACAGATATTTCTCAGCACTATTTGGTTTCTACTGTCCCATTGTTTTGTAACTATTAAGTCACTGTGGACTTGGACTGCTTTCCATTGGCCTTGGACTCGGAACATTTTCTCCCCTGAGATGCCTCACCCAAATGCATCACCCTAAGCAGCTTGTAACTTTGTTTTGCAGGTTCGTCTGAATCAACAATTTTGTTCTAGTTTCCTGCTGCTATCATAATGTAACACCTACTTCACTTGCGGACAATAGCAAAATATTCCTTTCCTGCCTAACACTGGAGCAGCCAACAGAGTGAATCCATTATTCCCAAAGTACAATTTTAAACAAAGTAAATATCTTTATGTCTCTGAAATTTTACTCTTTGTTGCTTTTAATCACAATTCCATTCAGTTCCATACTGGTTCACAACAACCCTTGGCAAAATAACTTTTCTTTGGTTATTTTTGTACATTGCACATGCACACGTTTCTGCCAGACCAGTACTTTCCCTCCTCTAAGAAGTATTTAGCCATCTTTTGAGCCACAGGATCACGCTTTTGTTGGAATCTCTGATCTCAGAGTTAGTTTCTGCTAGTGTTGTATTACCATCCGTAAATTGGGTGCTACACCAGCCCTCAATGTTTGTATCCCATGCCCTCTCACCTCTGGATGAAACATTCTCTCAATGTTTGAGGTAGTTTTCCAGCTACAATCTGCAACTTTCTTGAGGGAACAGTAATGAATTTGTAAACAGCATAAGCCAAGATGTAGTCATGGAGCTTTGGACTGAATCGTCTTTAGTGTCAAGGAGGAATTTCCAAGACATTTTGTTTGGTGGAATGTTCACTGCAACTGCTTCCAACTTACATCCCCAATTTCAAATTAATTAGGACGTTGGCCAGATTTGCAGCTGTTAATCAGACAATAAAATTGTTAAACACCAATTTCAAATCCAGCTACAAAAATCAAAATTGTAAAATCTAGTGATTTGTGGTGGGGTACCAGTGAAGTAATCATAAAACTTCTAGATTGACATAAAGCGAACAGCTTCAATTGCAGCTTTCTGAGAAGGAGATTGACTGCTCCCACTGGGTATAGCTTGTATGTGATTCTAGTCCCAAAGCACATGCGTGATTATTAATGACTTGGCAAGCCACTTGGTTGTAAACAATAGGTACTATATTTAAAGATAAAGAAACAAATCTCAAGAACTCAGCAACAGTGTGAGCTTCGAGCCAAGACAATACAATTTCACCATGTGAACCTTTGGTAGTTTACATAGTTGAATGATCCAACATTTGTAACTTGAGCTGAAATCAAGAGAGTTTGCCCAGTAAGGCGGTGTTGTACATGAACCTATCCCATATTCTTTCATCCAATGTTCCTAATAAGTGTCAATCAAGATGGGAGGACCAGCACAGCATTCCTTGATCCTTTTCAGGGAACAATTAAAAATGAATGGGTAGGACTTTATTCCCTACTGTGTAGGAGAATGGGGAGAGATTTGATATAGGTATACAAATTATTTTTAGATCAGTGTATAGATAAGGTGAACGCAAGCTGGCTTTTTCCACTTAGGTTGGGTGAGATTAGAAATAGAGGTCATGGGTTAAGAATGAAGGGTAAAATGTTTAGGGGGAACATGAGGGGGAGCTTCTTCACTCCAAGGGTGGTGAGAGTGTGGAACGAGCTGCCAGTGGATGCAGATTCAATTTCAATATTTAAGAGAAATTTGGATAGGCTCAGAGGCATACTTATACACACAGTCACACCCAAATGGAATTCATATTTGTAAGTAAGCACATGTTATAAATATCTCAGAACTGTTTCACATTCAAGTTCTGTTTGCTAAGAGAAGGAAAAGACGCTAGCATACATTAGGAGGTGACTTTCAAGATGGGAGAAGTTATGAACAGTTTTTCCTGATGGGTTTCCCTGATCTTCTAATACTTTTGGCTCTTCGATGTATTTGAGTTATTCAGGTTCCAGGCCTCAGAGAAACATAAGAAAATGCTGTAAAATTAATACATGTCAGGCAGCATCTGTGGGGAATAAAAAACAGGACCTGCAACATTTCTGAGCTGAATTTTTCCAGAATCTTCTGTTTTTTACTTCAGATTTACAGCATTTGCAGTTTACTTTTTCCCTATTTTTAGGGCCTGACAGTCAGATTTACAGCATTTGTAGTTTCTCCCCCCCCTATCTTTCGGGCCAGACTGTAAATAGAACAAAGAACACAGAACAGTACAGCAGGGTATGTGCCCAGAATGTTGGGTCAGGCTTTTAACCCTTCCATCCTATGTAGTCCACGACATTCAACTTTTCTTTTGTCCACGCACCTTTGTGTTTGAAGATCTGACTGCTTTCTCAGTGGGAAAAGCAGTGGTGGTAAGGGGGAAGAAATTGTGATGGGTGAATACTAGGTGGGTTTGGGATGTTGGGGTGTGCTCTCGTGACTGAGGGAGAGTGATGTGATTAGATTATGATCAGAGGTCATCATGTGACAGAAGGAATGGTCAGCAATCATGAGTCAGAGTCAGAATTGGAATCAGTGAATGGGTCAGAGTGAGTCTGGCGTTGTGAGGCACAACAATTGAAAAAATAATCAAAGAGTTTGTGAATGGAATAATTGCATTGGGTAACAAGTTTTACTGGTAAGCTCAATGGGTCTTTCAGGAAAGCCTTTGGTCTCTCCAGGCCAACGAGCTCTCTGTGGCGTCAGTAATCATACTGATCTAGCCCTTTCCATCTCCTTTTATTAAAGTATGAAAAACACAGGTGATATCAGATAAAATAGACATCTGAGTTAAACTGAAGGCTCACAGCTTCAGTTTTACCCAAATTCTCTTCCCACTTTTGCCAAAAGTGAACATGGGTGCACTTGAGGGAGCTGGGCTCTTGTTTGAATGTTTTAGAAATTTTTATTTCTTACTTGACCTGAACCCAACTGCTTTTGTTGAGTTTCTTTTTGTTTGATAACTAACATGTGAATTTCCCTGTGACTTTACACTATAAAAGCTGCTATACAAATGCAAGTCATAGTTGTAAATAATGAATGTTTTTGATCTTATTACTGTAACTATCTGGGGCATGTTACTGAGCCTGGTAGCATGCAGAGGATGAAAGACCATACACAGTTGAAACAATATATATTCCAGAAACAAATCTTGGTAATGATCCTTCTACAAAGTTGTGCTTATTACCAACACACACTCTTTTAACTGATGTTAATGGTGTTCTATTAAATGTACTGTAAAAATCAAGAGGAACAGAGAGACCTTTGAGGTAATAATTGACCGTAACTGATATATTTTTAAGAGGATAAAAAGCTCTGTTTAACTTACCAACACTGCCAGAAGACACAGTCAGGCTAACCACAACAAGAAACAAACACCTTTCATTTGTAGCCTGTAAATTATCCAGGAATCTAAACATTTAACCCAGTTTGTGTTTAAGAAGTCATTATTTTAATAAAAATCTAATAATCCATGAAACAAGGGATAGACTGAGCTATATTCCTTGTAGTTTAATGAAAGTAGTACTGAAAGTAGAGAATACAGTACTTATGAACAAAATGGTGATTATATTTCCCTTTCATTACTACTTTTAATCAGCTGATTTGGTGATTTGACCGTTCCTTTGTTGATTGATACTTTTCGGGTCACAAGTTTCAGATGGTAAACAGATGACTAAATAATACTTCAGATGTTAAAGAGTTGGTGGAATAATATTACAGGTTACAGCATCAATGAATTGTTTTCTGCCCTATTTTAAAAAAAGCTTTTTTTCCCTTTGTTAGACTTACAGAATGATAGAGTAATGCAGCATAGCAACAAACATCCGTACTGACCATGTTGCCTGCCTGAACTCACTCCATTTCCTTGCATTTGGCCCTCTCTCTAAACCCCTTTAATCTATTTTCTAAGAAGAATGTGGTAACTTGCCTCAATGACTATTGTCCTGTCGCACTTACATCCACTGTGACGAAGTGCTTTGAGAGTTTGATGAAACATATCAACACCTGTCAGATCTGCTCCATTTTGCCTCCCATTAAAACAGGTCAACAGTAGATGTCATGTCATTGGCTCTTCACTCAACCCTGGAACCATGGACAGTGAGGACGTTTTTCATAGACTATACAGTTTGGTATTCAATACTATCATCCTCTCAAAACTAATCAATAAGCTTTAAGACCTAGGCCTCCTTGTACAATTGGGTCCTCAGCTTCCACACCAGCAGACCTCAGTCAGTTTGGATTGGCAACAACATCACCTCCACAATCACCATCGGCACAGGTGCACCACAAGGCTGTGTGCTTCGCCCCCTGCTCTACTTGCTTTATACTCATGACTGTGAGACTAAGCACAGCTCCAAAGCCATATTTAAGTTTGCTGATGACGCCCCTATCATTGGCTGAATCAAAGGTGGTGATGAATCAGCATAGAGGAGAAAAAATTGAAAATCTGACTGAGTGGTGCCACAGTAACAACCTCTCACTCAATGTCAGTTAGACAAAGGAGCTGATTATTGACTACAGGAGGAGGAAACTGGAGGTTCATCAGCCAGTCCTTATCAGGGGATCAGAGGTGGAGAGGGTCAGAATCTTTAAATTCCTTGCTTCTATAATTTCCAAGGATCTGTCCTGGGTCCCACATATAAGTGCCGTTACAAAAAAGGAACAGCAACATTTCTTATTTCCTAGATGTTTGCGAAGAATTGATATTTCTTTTAAAAATCTGAAAAACTTCAGTATATTAGAGATGGAGAGTATATTAACTGGTTGCATCAAGGCCTGGTATGAAAACACCAATCCCTTTGAATGGAAAGGTCTACAAAAAGTAATGGATACAACCTAGTCCATCAAGGATAAAGCCCTCCCCACCGCTGAGCACATCTCTATGGAGCGCTGTTGTAGGAAAGCAGCATCCATCGCTATGAAGTTGACCTCCACCATACAGGCAATGCTTTCTTCTTACTGCTACCATCAGGAAGGAGGTGCAGGAGCCTCAGGACCTACACCACCAGGTTCGGGAACAATTATTACCCTTCAACCATCAGGCTGTTGAACCAGAGAGGAAAACCTCACTTTACTTCACTCACCCCATCTCTGAACTGTTCCCGCTACCTATAGATTAACTTTCAAGGACTCTTCATCTCATGTTATCAATACTTATTGCTTATTTATTATTATTATTTCTTTCTTTTGTATTTGCAATTTATTGTATTTTGCACATTGGTGTTGTCAGTCTTGTTGGGCTGAAAGTTCAAAGTTGAAGGTAAAATTTATTATCAGAATACATGCATGTTACCACATACAACCCTGAGATTCTTATTCCTGCAGGAATACTTAGCAAATCTATAGAACAACAACTGTGAACAGGATCATTGAGCAATAAACTGTGAAAATGCAGATAAAAATAAATAGAAAAAACAACGAGAGCATAATATAATAAGATAGTCCTTAAAGTGAGAGCATCGGTTGTGGGAACTCAAGAAATAGAATGGGTGTAGTTATCCCCTTGTGGTGAACTACATATACCTGTCTGGACTGCTCCTGTGGCTCCTCCCACAGACCCCTGATGACTGCTCCTGTGGCTCCTCCCACAGACCCCTGCTGACTGCTCCTGTGGCTCCTCCCACAGACCCCTGCTGACTGCTCCTGTGGCTCCTCCCACAGACCCCTGCTGACTGCTCCTGTGGCTCCTCCCACAGACCCCTGCTGACTCCTCCTGTGGCTCCTCCCACAGACCCCTGCTGACTCCTCCTGTGGCTCCTCCCACAGACCCCCCGCTGACTGCTCCTGTGGCTCCTCCCACAGACCCCCCGCTGACTGCTCCTGTGACTCCTCCCACAGACCCCTGCTGTGGCTCCTCCCACAGACCCCTGCTGACTGCTCCTGTGGCTCCTCCCACAGACCCCTGTGGCTCCTCCCACAGACCCCCTGCTGACTGCTCCTGTGGCTCCTCCCACAGACCCCCTGCTGACTGCTCCTGTGGCTCCTCCCACAGACCCCCTGCTGACTGCTCCTGTGACTCCTCCCACAGACCCCTGCTGTGGCTCCTCCCACAGACCCCTGCTGACTGCTCCTGTGGCTCCTCCCACAGACCCCTGCTGTGGCTCCTCCCACAGACCCCTGCTGACTGCTCCTGTAGCTCCTCCCACAGACCCCTGCTGACTGCTCCTGTGGCTCCTCCCACAGACCCCTGCTGACTGCTCCTGTGACTCCTCCCACAGACCCTGCTGACTGCTCCTGTGGCTCCTCCCACAGACCCTGCTGACTGCTCCTGTGGCTCCTCCCACAGACCCCTGTATAAAGGCGATTGAGGCCTGAGCCCGGCCTCTTTCTCCAGGATGTAGTGTTGTTCATTCTTCCAGTCAATAAAAGCCGATATCTCGTTTCTTACGTCTCAGAGTGAGTTATTGATGGTGCATCACCCCTTTTGTTCAAGAGCTTGATGGTTGAAGGATAGGAACTGTTCTTGAACCTGGTGGTGCAAGTCCTGAGGCTCTTGTACCTTCTACCTGAGGGCAGCAGCGAGAAAAGACCCTGGCCTGGGTGGTGAGGATGCTGTTTTTCTACGGTAATATTTCATGTAGATGTGCTCAGTGGTTGGGAGGGTGATGTACTGGACTGAATCCACTAACTTTTGAAGGATTTTCCACTCCAAGGCATTGACGTTCCCATAGCAGGCTGTAATGTAGCCAGTCAATACACTTTCTACCACACATCTATATAAGGTGGCCAAGGTTTTTGATGACATGCCAAATCTCCACATACTCCTGAGGAAGTGGAGGCCCTGTTGTGCTTTCTTTGCAATTATATTTATATGATGGGTCTAGTCCTCTGAGATTTATGCACTCTTGTGGTCTTTCAATGATTCTGTTGTGCTTCTTTGTATTTGCTGTGAATGCCTACCAGAAAATGAATCTTAGGGTCTCATATGGTGACATACAGCATATGCACTTTGATAATGAATTTACTTTGAACTTTTGAAATATCTTTTAAATGTTAATAATGCATCTTGGCAGGCAATGAGCAATTTCCTTCCATTACTGCTCAAGGCATGGTATGATTGTCCATCAGAAAATGTCAATGAAACTCTGAGCAGATCTCTCTTACTTGTTTCTCTTTCCAGCCTTTGGCCTATAATCCTCTCACATCTCTCATGAGATGCTGTAGCTGTCACTGTCATGTAGCCAATTTGGGCAGAGATAATAGAGCAGATTAAATGTTGGCCAATCCAATAGTCAATGATAACTTATCATGGTGCAATCTATGTGGACATGCTTCTGGTTTCTTCTTGGAAAACGATATTCTCAAAGAGACTGGATTGTGGTTGTTGCCATGAAGACCGATGCTGGTCTCTCACGTTCAACTTGGTGGTCACAGGACTCCATGCATTATGTCAGAAGAAAGATTCTGTTGGAGTTAGCTTTCCCTACTGTCACCTTATCTATTGTGCCTTTCCAGACATTTGTATCTTTCACAACCCTGAGATTGAATGCAAACCTTAGATTTGGTATAGAAATCCTCCTTGTCCTTATCTCTAGTTTTCAGTTTGGGCTAAATGTATTGATAACTGCAGCATGACTTTTTTATATTGGAATGGACCAGTCATGAAATCTTCACCTCTGACAGGGGGAATTGATGAAGTACAGGATTAACTTATTTTGGGCAAACCCATCCCCTACTGATGACTTTCCTTTTTTTGGTCTGTTGTATCTACCATTTTGTCCTTTGAAGTGACCAGGTTACTTTAGCACCTCTCCAGCTTCTTTGACCCACCACCTCACCAGCAACCTTCCTCCAAATCCTCTGACACGCTGCCTTGCTTTCCAGCCAAAAGATATCTGGCCACTGTTGAGAGGTGCAACTAATCGTCCAGTACTCGGTCTGTTAAGGACTACTCCTTATAACATAAAAAGTGAGGTCAGTGATAATTATGAGCATGAAGACTGGAATTCCAGCTTGTGATCCTATTATATCACCCTGCTTAGCTTAACAACAAAATATTTACAGGCTCTGTAAATTTACACAGTTAAGAAAAACGTGTGTTTATGAAAATGTGAATATTTAAAGCAATATCCATTGTATTTAAAAATACATTGAATTGACCTAGAACTTTTCTCTTGTATTTTGTTGTGCTTTCAGGTGCACAGTGGATGTATTTAAGTTTAATAAGGCCATACTGAACTCTTAACCCTATACAGGCCTGTAAAGGTCCTCTGCATAACTTAGGGCTTGGTCTGAGGGCTTTGATTTCATTGTGGAACCAGTGGGTAATGTCACTGACTGTCCTCTGCAAGAACTTCTATGTTTTTGTTTTGCCTCCCTCCATTACAATGCATGCCTCAGCACCTCAAAGGCTTCGTGAGCAGAGACCTGCTTCCATCCGTTAGGTCAGTAGCACTTCCTTCACGCCCTGGGTTAAGATACTCTGGGGGATATCTGGGAGGCCCCATACATTCAGACAGAACAGAAGACTATGCAACAACTTTGCTCCATTCCAAAGTACTGCACACAACAGGAAACAGCATAAAGCATGAGCTGTATAATTTATTTTCTTTATTAAGTATAAACATATCTCCTTTATTTATTAACATTATTTGGCAGGATCCAAATAAGCAAGGAATCAGATGACTTTAATCCCATTAAATGTGCTGCTGAGCTCTGTGTAGAATCAACAAATAATGGTAATATTTTAATTTAAATTAGACTCAACACACTAATGATTCAGGAACAGCATTTTCCCCTCTGCCATCAGATTTCTGAATGGACATTGAACCGATGAACACTACCTCACTACTTTTTCGCATTACTTACTTAATTTAACTATTTAATACACAGTATATATTTACTGTAATTCAGTTTTTATTATGTACTGCAATGTACTCCTATCACATAATATCACAGTATATGCTGATGATATTAAGCTGGATTTTGAGTCTTAAACAGCACATACAAAATGCTGGAGGAATTCGGCAGGCCAGGCAACATCTATGCAAAAGAGTACAGTTGATGTTTTGGGTCCTTATGAAGGGGCTCGGTCCACAGTGTCGACTGTTAACTCTTTCCTATAGATGCTGCCCGACCTGTTGACTTCCTCCAGCATTTTGTGTGTGTTGCTTGGATTTCCAGCATCTGCAGATCTTCTTGTTGCTGAGTCTTAGAGGAGTGTTACCTTTAAAAGACAGTCTATGCCAATCACAATGGGAAGTGAGAGAGAAGAATAATCTTAACTCCAGTATATTCCTGACAGAAATCAAGTGACTGAGCAAATCTTTTCAGTCAAAGACTGGAAGCTACCCTGTGGGGTATTTTTGGGTACAAATAAATTAAAATCACAACACTCTATCATGAGAATAAGGCTGCTAGTGTCATGAGGGAGTTAAAATAAGACTATAAATCTGGTTAGTTCTGCTGGATGTCCTTGAATTGTGATTTACATCATTTACCATTCTGATCTTTGTGTACTCTGACCCTGCCATGATTAATGATCTTTGTTCAACAAAGAGTGGGAAGATGAACAAATAAGAAGAAACAACTCAAACTACTAAAAACTAAAAAAAAAACAAACAGCTCTGAAAATAGGTATTAGACCAGTTAGGTTTTATAAAGAGAAAGAACGGGTTCCCTCTATCCGAGCAGAAGCATGAAAGGTAACAAATATACAAGCAAATAGAGAAAATCTGCAGATGCTGGAAATCCAAGCAACACACACAAAATGCTGGAGGAACTCAGCAGGCCAGGCAGCATCAATGGAGAAGAGTACAGTCGATTTTTCTGGCTGAAACCCTTCAGCAGGAATCAAGGACTCAATATACAAGCAAGTTAAATATTCTGAGGAAAAGAGGCAAAAAAAGCAATGGGTAAACAACAGATACATCAGCCATTGACTGGGCCTTCGGACTGCATGATAAAAAGGTATCACGCCAATTGTTCCTGAAGTGATACTGAAGTATAAAGGCAATTAAAGAAAAACTCTCAATGGCCTACAGATAGTGGCCTTGGTACTTGCCTAAATGTGCCCTATTGTTTAGGATTATCACATAAAAATTCATATTATTGTGAATAAAATGCAGAGCTTATCAAAAGTGTAAGTCATTAAAGGGAATGTTCAGACTTGACATCAAACAACCAATTGGAAGAGCTGCTAATTCCTTTGAAGTCAGTATTAGCAGCCTTAGTATAGAATAAGGGACTCAGAGATAGAGATGTCAAATTGGAATTGGAGAGCGATCACACTGGTGAAGATGATGAAGAAAATGACTGGCGAGTCTAAAGACATGCTTTGGTCACAAATGCCATTTAAGGGAATTGAGACATTCCCACTTAGGGCAACTACTGTTAGCACAAAGAAATCTAGAACTATATGTAATTAAGATCATAGGTAAAATAATTATTGCTCACTTCATATACCATAGCCATATGGTATAAAATAATTAAGCTCTTATATGGAGAAGTGTAGGAATGAGAAATGAAGGAAACTGGGATGTCCTTAGGCTGATAGAACATGACATGGTCAGGTCCAACTGTCACACATACACTCATTGGCTACTTTTTTAGGTACAGTAGTGGAGCCCAGTGTGGTCTGCTGCTTCTGTAACCTATCCACTTCAAGATTTGACGTGCTGTGCATTCAGAGGTGCTCTTCTGCACACCACTCTTGTAATGTGTGGTTATTTTGAGTTACTGTTGCCTTCTTGTCAGCTTGAAGCAGTCTGGCCATTCTCAAGACAGGGTATTTCACCCACAGAACTGCTGCCACTGTTTTGATTTTTGTGTTTTTTTGCATCATTCTCTAGAGATTCCAGAGACTGTTGTCCATGAAAATCTCAGGAGATCTGCTCTTTCTGGGGTACAAACCAACCCATCCAGCATCAACAATCGTTCCATGATCAAAGTCACTTATTTCTTCCCAATTCTGATACTTGGTCTGAGAACAACCTCTTGACTGTATCTGCATGCTTTTATGCATAGAGTTGATTCCACATAACTGACTGATTGGATATTTGCATTGATGAGCAGGAGCACAGGTGTACCTAATAAAGTGGCCACAATATCCAATGTAATATTTTAACTCCATACCCATATTTGCAAAATACACTTTATTATTGCCTATTTTAATGTTATACCATCTTAAAACCTATTGATGTATTTTCATGGATGTGTTACAATGCTTATTCACAATGGAAATTTCCCAGCCCAGACAGAATACAGTGTAGGGAAGATTCAAGTTTCATTTATTGTCAAAGAATGTATAAATTCTATAATCTTGAGATTTGCTTGCTCATGGGTGCCCACAAAGCAAGAAACCTGAAAGAACCCATTTAAAGAAAAAAAAATAGAAAAAGATAAAAGACCAACCCTTGATGAGCAAGAACAAAAAAACATGCAAACCATTGAAACGAACAATAGCAAACCAAATCAGTATTGAGTCCTCAGATATGAACCCCAAAGCAGCCCGGAGTAGGCCCAAAGCCTTGCTTATCAGTTCATAATTTTAGCAGGGATGGAGCACAGCAGCTGGGACAGTCTTCATAGCCTTAGTGCCATGGAGGTGACAATCGCAGAGAACCAGTGAAATCTGCTCTCGCCTCCAATCTGGGCCGGCTGTTAAATTGTCTCAACAGCAGATTGTACCTCACACTAGGACCCAGGTACCGCTACTACGAAAGGCTCTGGGCCTAAACCTATGCCTTCTAGTGACTTGCTCTGGTCCCAATTTCGCTGCCCAACCTAAAGCAAAGCTCTTCAAATGAGCTCGGCACCCAGAGCAATCTAACCTCACACCTGGACCAAGTGAATGAACATCAGAACTTCACTGCCCAGACCCTGGCTTCTTTGGGCGCCCAGAGTGATCCAACCTCACTCTTGGGCCAGTTAAATGTGTCTCAGAACTTCTCTACCTGGTGTTCTGCTACACACTATCTTGACTCTTTCCCCCGATCTTGCCTCGCCGTCATTCGCCCTTTCACTGTTTGCAGTGATAATTTAGCACAATTTACCTCAGAAAAGGTATTCTTAGTAATGTTTTTAGTCAGATTTCCTAGCTTTTTGACTACCAGAAGCTGTTGCACATGTTTGAAGGCACCATCTTAACTGGAAGTGTATGGTCATACACTTTGGTAGAAGGAATAAAAGCATAGAAAATTCAAAAATCAGAGGTGCAAAGGGATGTGCAAGATACCTTGAAGGCTAACTTGCAGTCAACATTTCAGGCTGAAATCCTTCAGCAGGACAGGAGAAAAAAAGCTGAGGAGTAAATTTAAAAAGTGGAGGGAGGGGAGAGAGAGCCACCAGGTGATAGGTGGAGGGGGAGGGATGAAGTTAAGAGCTGGGAAGTTTGGTGAGATGAGGTGAGAAATGGAAAAGGGGATGGGAAATGGAGATGGGGGGGATGTTTGGGGCATTATCAGAAGTTAGAGAAATTAATGTTGATTGCTCTGGTCCTGTACTTGCTGGAGTTTAAAAGAATGATGGGGAATCTCATTGAATCCTAAAGAATATTGAAAGGTCTGGATAGAGTGAATGTAGGGAGGATATTTCCTACACTGGGTGAGTCTAGGACCAGAGGCACAGCCTCAGACAAGTGGGATGTCCATTTAGAACAAAGATAAGGAGGAATTTCTTTAGTCAGAGGGGTAGTGAACCTATGGAATTCATTGCCACAGGCAGCTATGGAGGCTAAGTTATTGAGTATATTTAAAACAGGGGTTGATTGGTTCTTGATTAGTTAGAGTGTCAAAGGTTACGGGGAGAAGACAGAAGAATGGGTTTGAGAGGGATAAGAAATCAGCCATAATAGAATAGCAGAGCAGACTTGAAGAGTCAAATGGTCTAATTATGCTCCCATATCTTATGGTCAGATGGTCTTAAATAAGCTGCATTTACTCACCAAGGTCATTCTGACAACACTACCCAAACTTGAAAACTATATCATCAAAAAAAAGAGAAGAAAAGAAGGAACTCCGGAAATTGCAGGATGCTCTCCAAGTTGGGTACTACCCTGACTTGACAATGTATCAAGTTCATTATCACTTCATTATCATGGCCCATATTCATCTTCTCAGGGGCAATTACGGATGGACAATAAATATTTTAAATTTTAAAAAATCCTTACTGACTGTGTAGAGTGAAGTGTGCCAATGGACAACCCTGCCCACTTATACTAGATGAAACAACTATTTTCCCTCCTGGTAGCAAGACATCTGAACCAGCTTCAGTAATGGAATCTTTCCCACCCTTCTTGACATTCTTTTCATAAAGTTCCGTCACTGTCCCTTGCATGTACAGGGAACCCTTGTGTTATGGCATCCAGGTTATAGAAATTTGCCCTTATAGAATTCACAGATCATTGCCTAAAAAATTGAGATATGAAATAAAATTCACTCTCACCGAATTAGTGTGAAAAAAGTAAATGATTCAACACTGTTGTTTTCAACTTGCGTTTCTTGATGACTGTGCAGATTTGTGATGTGATGCTACCTATTGTCTAGGAATGCAACCTGCACTGAAAATGTAGGGATCACCTATATTCTTTGTACCTTCAGTGGAATCACCATTTTGACCAAAGTAAAATAACTTCCGATGCATTAAGAATAAACCGAACCTTCACAAATCTGTAACCTCACTGGATTAAGTTCTACCATTTACTATACCTCCAGAACCCATAAGGCTCCAGTTGTCCTCTGTTTCCCCTGCTTAACTGTACTGCTGGATAAGCATCCTCTCTTCATTTTCCATGCAGAGGTCAATCCATTTCAGAGGTACATTTAGCCTAGTAAAACTTGGCAAGGGCAACCTCTTTAATTCCAACACATACCTACTTGTGTCACTAATGGGCTAGGGCCCAAGTTTGCTTTGATCATAATTTTTCTTTGATTAAAAGGCTTAAATCAAATAGCTTTTCAAAAGCTTTTAAATTATTCTGGGCACAATTCCCATTCTAGGAAGGATATATGTTTCTAAAGTATCTGGAGTAAGATTTTGCCTTAGGAGTACTACCTAGTAAACCTTCTACTTAATTTTACACTTGCTGAGCTCCATTTAGCCTAAACATTCATGACTAGTAAGATCAAAGAAGATATCTTGGCACTTGTAAAAGATGACTGAGAGGTGCTGTTTTTGGAGTGTGTCTGTGATGCAAACTGAAGTCATTTTCCCACTAAATACAGGATGTGGTGTATCCTGTTCAAAAGAAACCTTTTTTTTGTAGCATGTTTACTTTGGCTTTGCACAGGCAGTGCACACTGGGACATAGTTAGAGTAAAGGTGAAAACATTCTATTCAATCTCAGGTTATGTTTACAAGGATGTGACTTCTTGATATGTGGTTCACTCAGTCACATGAATATGTAATGGCACTGTGTGTGACTAATTAAATTTAGGATACTAAAGCCAATCAAAAGTATTTCCTGTTCACATGTATTCATGGCAGCCATGTGGGCCTCATGCTGTTCAACTTCTCATTTTTGACAAGTTCATTTTTCTCAAGCTATACTTTACTCAGTTAGATATTTTTAAACTACTTCACCATCAGCACAGCCATGTGCTATTTCATCTCATTTCTGAAGGAACTGCATTGCTTGGTAACCTCCTGCCTAAAATTCATATCATTAATGTAGATTTTCAAGAGCAGTGCCTTGCCTGCCTTCCAGTACACAGTTTTAACTGGTTTTGTCAATTTTAATTTCTTCATATGTGAGTTAACGAATCATTCCTCTCCCATGCACACAAATGCTTTGGTATTCCAGCAATTTAGTAATCCATTGCAAAGTTTTGTTAGGCTCCAAGTGCAAACTTGCACATTTGAACAGATGTAGCTTATATAGTCCCTCGAGCAGATCATGATGTGTTTGCACTGCAGCTCCAATTTCCTGCCATTTTCTGTATTACTTGGTACGCTTAATTATAATCTGTTGACCTTGACCTTCAAAGGTTCTGTTGACACATCACCTGCTCCTGAATAGATGTCAATGAATTGGTAACTGCACGCTCTTGTTCTAAATTCTGAATTCAGAGGAAATAGCTTTTCTGTATCTGCCTTATGAAATCCATTTATTATCTTGGATAGCCCAATCTTCTCAATCCATAAATTTAAAGGACCTCAATCTGTGTTTATTCAGTTTACCCTGGTGAAATGTGTGCTATAACACCTCCAAATGTAGCATGTCTTTCCTGCCCTCAAAAAAAAACAATGCATTGGTTCAAATACTATCTGCCAAGACCCTGTGCAAGTGAAGTACATCTTCCACACTTTTGTATTCCAGCTTCCTTGAGATAATGGGCAAAGAACCATAATTCAAACAGATTGGCAATTGCAGGGTCTTGCCTACCTAAATTAGAAAACATTGGTAGATTCATGATATGAAAGTCATGTATTGCAGACTGCTTCAATAACATCAGTAAATCTCCATCATAAACCAGTAACACTCCATTATCTGGCATTCATTAGACATTGATGGTGTTGCAGTGGATGTGAAGATGTTATTTCCTTTAACAAGAGAGTTCAGGATCTGAGGGCACAGTCTCAGAATACAGGTACATCCCTTTAGAACCAAATCAAGGAGGATTTATTTATTTATTTTGAGATACCGTACACTTAATCCTTTCGGCCCTTTGAGCCACACTGCCCAGCAACCACCAACACCTCAATTTAACCCTAATCTAATCATGGGATCATTTATAATGACAAACTAACCTTGGCAGTATGTCTTTGGCCAGAGGACCCAGAGAAAACCCATGCATTCCATGGAGAAGATGTACAGAATCCTTACAGAGGACTCTGGGTTTGAACTCTGAACTCAAATGTCCTAAGCTGTAATAGTATTGCACTAACCGCTATGCTACTGTGGCGCCCAAACCAGAGGATGGTGAATCTGTGGAATTCGTTGCCACAGAGGGCTGGGGAGGCCAAGTCATTCAAAGGTTCAAGGGTTCATTTTGTTACCAAAGTGTACAACTCTAAATTCTTCTTCTCCAGATAGCCACAAAACCAAGAAAGAAAAGAATGATAGCATGATCATCAATCCCCAAATCCCCCTTTCTCTGCACACAAAAAAACAAGAAAGTTCGGGTGAAAAACACATATTTTAAAAAAACTATAAGACTGAAAAAAGGTCTATACTCCAAGTCCATATCCAAGATGCAGAAAACCTGGGTAACGTTCTCCAGTCCTTTCCCTCTCCTTAGCAGAGTGAACTCACCAGCGATCAAAGGACAGTCTCCTCTCTGCAGTAGCAGAGCGATCCCACCAGCAGACAGTCGGCGCTCACCTTCTGCACTTGCCTCAACGTTTCAATCTCCCTTGTCACTTTAATCAGTGAGCAATGGAAGCTTTAATTGCTGAAATGGAGTCAAACATCAGCTCACGCTGCCTCTGCCTCCTGGAATCCTCTCGGAGATGCAGAGCACTGAAGCACTCAAACAATCTGCAAACGGCAAATCCCAGGCTCCAGCAGTTCCAGAATGACATTCAAGATGAAAAACAAATGTAAAAGACATTAAAGAAGTGAAGTATATGGTTTCATGGTCTATCCAGAAGATATTGACTGAAGGAGCACTGTATGGAGGTGCCATCTTGACTGGAAGTCAATGTGGCAGGGATTGATAGGATCTCGATTGGGAAGATTAAGAGTTACAGACAAAAGGCAGAGAATGGGGTTAAAAAAATTTAGCCATGATTGAATAGCAGAGCAGATTTGATAGTCTGAATGGCCTAATTATATCTTACGGTCTTAGCAAATTTTGTGGACTACTGGATGCTATTCATGTTAATATTCCAACATACTTTTAACTCACTTTTATTAGATAGTACAAGATAAAATAATAAATTTTCTGGTGAACCTGGTATGTGTAAGCAGTGTGCAGGAAACATAATCAGATAAAATTGAAGGGAGTATCGGAAATAGGACCCCAATTAACTTAAAGACAGCACAGCAACTGGAGCCCTGATAAGTTTAAAGGGACTATGGGAATTGGCATCCTGATTAGTTTAAAGGGAGTGGGAAATGAATTTAAAGGGTGCATGACAACCAGTACCCTGGTATGTTAAGGGGAACATGATTTGATTATTCAAATCAGCTTCGAAGCAATGAGTGAGATAGCAAGATCTGAGCAGAGAGGCAGCCAATTAAATATAAGCCTCGTTGGAGTGTATCATACTTTGCAGCAGCGAGTGAGAGAGTGGGATCTGACCAGAGCAGCAGCCACTTAAAACAAGTCTCATTGGGAGCAATGACTGAGAGAGCGGGATCTGACCAGAGTGGAAGCCATTTAAAAGCAACGAATCTCATTGGGAGTGAACTTTGCTTGAGCCAATAAAAAGGAGTGAGGTTTAAGTGGTGCAGCCATTTTTGGAGTGGGCTAGGGTTAGAGAGGCCAGGCTTTGGTCCAACAGGCTTAGGTGAGAACAGGCGAGTTTCATGTAAGTTTTTTTTTTCTCTTTCTTATTCTATTAGTACATAGTGCATTGAGAATGGATCTAGGGTAAGTGGTATGTTCTTTGTGTGCGATGTATGAAGTCCGGGAGGCCTCCACTTTCCCTGATAACTATATCTACATGAAGTGCACCAAGCTGTGGTTCCATAGAGACTGTGTTAAGGAACTGGAGCTGAAGCTGGATTATTTGGGACTGATGATGTGATAAGACAGGTACCATAGGGAGGTAGTCTCTCCTAAGTTGCAGGAATCAGGTGCTTGGGTGACTGTCAGGAAAGGCAAAAGGAATAGGCAGCCTGTATGGCCGTACCCTTAATAATAAGTATACCGCTGCGGGAGGGGGTTGACCTACCAGGGAGAAATTGCAGTGACCGGATGTCTGGCGCTGAGTCTAACACTGTTGCACAGAAGGGAATGGGGGAAGAGAGGAGTGCAGTAGTAATAGGAGATTCTATGGATGTGAAAGAGACACCCAGTTGGTATGTTACGTCCTAGGTGCCAGGGTCAGTGCTATCTTGTATCGGGTCCACAGCATTCCAAACTGGAAGGGTGAGCAGCCAGAAATCGTGGTACATATTAGTACCAATGGCATAGGTAGTAAAAAGAATAGGTCCTGAAGAGTAAATATAGGGAGTCAGGTCGAAAGCTTAAAAGCTGGACCTCAAGGGTAGTAATCTCTGGATTGCTGCTTGCACCATGCACCATGAGGATAAGAACATAATGATGGCAGATGAATGAATTGGTGCAGAGAGCATTGTTACAGATTTCTGGATCATTGGGACATCTTTTGGGATGTCCTGTACAAAAGAGATGGGTTACACTTGAGCTTAAGAGAACTAGTATCCTTGCAGGCAGGTTGCTACAGCTGCTGGGGAAGGTTTAAACTAATTTGATACAGGATGGGAACCACAGTGACAGAGCTGATGATGGGGCAGTTGGTATGCAAGTAGATGCAGTGTGTCATGAGACTGTGAGGAAGGAAGACAGATGATAGGACAAAATTGCAGTGAGATAGGTTGAAGTGTAAAATGGGGGCAAAATCAAAAGGGTGATTAATACAAACTGAAGGTGTTATACAGTATCTGAATGCATGCAGTATACAGAATAAGGCAGACGATTATGTAGTGCAGTTAGAAATTGGTAGGTATTACGTTGAGGGCATCACTGAGTCATGGCTAAAAGAAGAACATAGCTGAAAGCTTAATATCCAAGGATACACGTTGTATCAACAGGACAGGTGGGCAGAGAATATGTAGTGGCTCTGTTGGTAAAAGAAAAAAATCAAATCCTTCAGAAGAGGTGATACAGAACCAGAAGATGTAGAATCCTTGTAAAAAGAATTAAGAAACTGCAAGCATAAAAGGACCCCAGTGGGTGTTATATACATGTTCCTGAAAAGTAGCCTGGATGTGGGGTACAAATGACAATGTGAAATAGAAAAGGCATTTAATAAGGGCAATGTTACAATAGTCATGAGGATTTCAATACGCAGGTCGCTTGGGAAAATCAGGTTGGTGTTGGATCCCAAGAGAAGGAATTTGTAAAATGCCTACAATATAGCTTTTAGAGCAGCTTGTGATTGAGCCCATTAAGGGAAAGGCTATTCCCTAGTGGGTGTTCTGTAATAAACCAGATTTGATTAGGGAGCTTAAGATAAAGGAACACTTGGGAGACGGTGATCATAATATGTTAGAATTTACCTTGCAGTTTGAGAGGGAGAAGCTAAAATCAGATGTTTCAACATTATGGTGGAGTAAAGGGAATTACAGAGGCATGAGAGAAGAGCTGACCAGAGTTGATTGGAAACCAGCAGGAATGACAGCAGAACAGCATTCTTTGGAGATTCTGGGGACAATTCAGAAGGCGTAAGATAGATTCATACCAAAGGGTAAGAAATATTGTAAAGGGAGGATGAGGCAACCATAGCAGACAAGGAAGGTAAAAGGCAGCATAAAAGCAAAAGAGAACACATACAAGATAGCAAAAATTAGTTCAAATTTATGGGATTGGGAAGGTTTTAAAAACCAACAGAAGGCAACTAAAAATATCTTAAGGAAAGAAAAGATGAAATATGAAGGTAACATAGCTAAAATATCAAAGAAGATACCAAAAGTTTTCATTCAGACACACAAAGAGTAAAAGCGAGGCAAGAGTGGTTATTGAAATGATGGAAAATGATGCTGGAGAGGTGTTAATGGGTGACAAAGAAATGGTGGTGGAACTTAATTGGTATTTTATGTCAGTCTTCACTGTGGAAGACACTGGCAGTATGTCAGAAATTCACGAGATTCATAGGGCTGAAGCGAATGCAGTTGCTGTTACTAAGAAGAAGGTGCTTGGGAAGCTGAATGTTCTGAAAGTAGGTAAGTCACCTGGACCAGATGAGCTACAACCCAGAGTTCTGAAAGAGGTAGCTAAAGAGATTGTGGAGGCATTAGTAGTGATCCTTCAAGAATCACTAGTTTCAGGAATGGTTCTGGAGGACTAGAAATTTGCAAATATCACTCTTTTCTTTAAGAAGGGAGGGAGGCAGAAGAAAGGAAATTATAGGCCAGTTAGCCGGACTTCAGTGGTTGGGAAAATGTCAGAGTCCATTACTAAGGATGACCTTTTGAGGTGCATGGAGGCTCCTGGTAGAATAGGCTAAAGTCAGCATGGTTTCTTTTAGGAGAAATCTTGCCAAACTTTTGGAATTCTTTGAGGAACTAGTAGGCAGGATCAACAAGGAGGGTCAGTGGATGTTACTTACTTTGATTTTCAGAAGACCCTTGACAAGGTGCCACACATGGGACTTTTTAACAAGATAGGAGCCCAAGGCATTACAGGAAAGATAGAAGATAGGAGGTAAAGAATGGTAAGATTCTTACCATTAGGAAAATGGGCAAAGAAGTAACAAATGGAATTTAGTGTAGGGATGTGCATGGTTATCCACTTTGATAGAAGGAATAAATTCATAAATTATTTTCTAATTGGGGAGAATATTCAAAATTCAGAGATGCAAAGGACTTGAGAGTCATTGTGCAGGATTCCTTCCAGGTTAACTTGCAGGTTAAGTCGGTGGTAAGGAAGCCGAACGCATTCATTTTGAGAGGACTGGAATATTTGAGCAAGAATGTAATGCTGAGGTGTTATAAGGCATTGGTTGGACTGCACTTGGAGTATTGTGAGCAGTTTTGAGATCCTTATCTTAAAAAAAATGATGTGCTAGCATTGGAGAGGGTCACGAGGAGATTTACAAGAATGATTCTGGGAATGATAGGGTTAACATAAGAGGCGCTTTTGATGGCTCTGGGACTGCACTCACTTGAATTTAGAAGAATGAGGTGGGATCTCCTTCAAACCTATCGAATATTGAAAGGTCTAGAAAGAATAGATGTGTAGAGAATATTTTCTATAGTGAGAGAATCAATGACAAGGGAGCACAGCTTTAGAATAGAGGGACATCCATTTAGAATAGAGATGAGGAGGAATTTCTTTAGTAGCCGGAGGGTGTTGAATCTGTGAATTCATTGGCGCAGATGGCTATGGACACCAAGTATGAGTATATTTAACACGGATGTTAATAGGCTCTTGAATAGTGAGGGCATAAAAGATTATGTGGAGAAGGTGGGAGAATAGTGTTGAGAGGGATAAAAATTCAGCCATGATGAAATGGTGGAACAGAATTGATGGGCTGAGTAGCCTATGTCTTATGGCCTTATGATTTTATGATGAGCCATGTAACAAATAATCAGGTTTCCATGTAGTTGGATAGCAGATAATCAGCACTGTACATATTTACTGTACAGTCTTGATGAAGGGTCTTGGCTCAAAACATAGACTCTTTATTCCTTTCCATTTTGTCTGTTACTTTGGATTTCCAACATCTGCAGAATCTCGCATTTTTATGATTTACAGTACATATGATAATACTTTTCAATGCTGAGCAGTTTGTCTGAAGGTGCCTGGGTAAAGACCATAAGACATAGGAGCAGAATTAGGCCACTTGGCCCATCGAGCCTGCTCCGCCATTCCATCATGTCTGATTTATTATCCCTCTCAACACTATTCTCCTGTCTTGTCATCTCTCTATTCTGAGGCTGTGCTCTCTGGTCCTTGACTCACCCACTATAGAAAACATCTCCACATGCCCTCTGTTGAAACCTTTCAACATTTGATGGGTATCAATGAGATTTCCACTCATTCTTTTAAACTCCAGCAAGTATAGTCACAGAACTATCAAACGCTTCTCATATATTAACGCTTTCATTCCTAGAATCATTCTCATGAACCTCCTCTGTCCTTTCCAATGCTGGTATTTTTTCTGAGGTAAGGGGCCCAAAATTGCTCACAGAATTCCAAATGCAATCTGACTATTGCCTGATAAAGCCTCAGCATCACATCCTTTGTAGTATGTTCCAGTCCTATCAAAATGAATGCTAACATTGCATTTGCCTTCCTTACTTCCAACGCAACCTGTAAGTTGATCTTCAGGGAGATCTTGCACAATGACTTCCAAGTCTTTTTGCAGCTCTGAATTTTGAATTTTCTCCCTGTTTATAAAAATATTCCATGTCTTTATTCTTTCTACCAAATTGCTTGATCTTATACTTCACTACACTATGTTGCATCTGTCAATTCTCCCAATCTGTCTAAGCCTTTCTGCAGACTCCCCGCTTCCTCAACACTACCTGCCCCTCCACCTGCCTTTGTGTGCTCTGCAAGCTTGGTTACAAAGCCTTCAATTCCATCATCCAAATTGTTGACATATAATATGAAACCAAGTGGTCCCAACCTCACCCTTAATAATGGATTCCAACATTTTCCCAGCCACTGAACTTAAGTTAACAGGCCTATAATTTCCTCTCTTCTGTCTCCCTCCCTTCTTAAAGAGTGGAGAGATATTTGTAATCTTTCAGTCCCCTATTGCTACCTCTCCAGCATCATTTTCCAATGTTCTAATACCCACTCTCGTCTCTCTTTCACTATTCATATATCTGATAAAACTTTTTGTACCGTCTTTGATATTATTGGTTAGCTTACCTTCATATTTTATCTTTTCTCTCCTTATGGCTTTTGTAGTTGCCTTCTGTTGGTTTTGAAAAGCTTCAAATCATCTAACTTCCCAAGCAACACACAAAAAATGCTGGAGGAACTCAGCAGGCCAGGCAGCATTTATGGAAAAGAATAAGCAGTTGATGATTTGGGCCGAGGCTCTTCATCAGGACTGAAATAAAAGATGGGAGGTCAGAGTAAGAATGTGGGGGAAGGGGAGGAGGAAATACAAGGTAGTAGATGATAGGTGAAACTGAGAGGGGGGAAGGGGTGAAGTAAAGAGCTAGGAAGTTGATTTGTAAAAGAGATAAAGGGCTGGAGCAGGGGAATCTGATAGGAGATGGTAGAAAACCATGGAGTAAAGGAGGAGGAGGAGCACCAGAGGGAGATGATGGGCAGGTAAGGAGATAAGATGAGAGAGGGAAATGGGAATGGGGAATGGTGAAGGGGGGTTGACAGTTAATGGAAGTTTGAGAAATTGATGTTCATGCCATCAGGTTGTAGACTACCCAGACGGAATATAAGGTGTTGCTTCTCCAACCTGAGTGTGGCCTCATTGCAGCAGTAGGGGAGGCCATGGACTGACGTGTCGGAATGGGAGTGGGAAGTAGAATTGAAATGGCTGGCCACCGGGAGATCCTGCTTTCTCTGGGGAATGGAGTGCAGGTGCACAGTGAAGTGGTCTTCCAGTCTACGTCGGGTCTCACTGATATACAGGAAGCCACACTGGAGCACTGGATACAGTAGAGGACACCAACAGACTCATGGGTGAAGTATCGCCTCACCTGGAAGGACTGTCTGGGGCCCTGAATGGTGGTGAGGGAGGAAGTGTAAGGGCAGGTGTGGCACTTGTTCCACTTACAAGAATAAGTGCCAGGAGGGAGATCAGTGGAGAGAGACGAGTGGACAAGGGAGTCACGTAGGGAATGATTCCTACAGAAAGTGGAAAGTGGGGTGGGAGAGAAAGATGTGTTTGGTGGTGTAATCCCATTGGAGATTGCAGAAGTTATGAAGCCTACACTCTTAAGTTCTCACTAATTTTTGCAATATTATATGACCTCTTTTTGATTTTATGCTGTCTTTTACTTGCCTTGTCAGCTATGGTTACCTCATCCTCCCTTTAGAAGATTGCTTCTTTTTTGGTTTGTATCTATTTTGCACCTTCTGAATCGCTCTCAGAAACTCCAGCTATTGCTGTTCTGCCTTCCTCCCTGCTAGTACCCCTTGCAATCAAGAATCTCTTTCATTCCTTTGTTATTCCCCTCACTCCGCTGTAATACTGATACATCTGACTTTAGCTTCTCCCTCTCAAACTACGGAATAAATTCTATCATACTATAATCACTGCCTCCAAGGGTTCCTTCACCTTAAGCTCCCTAATGAAAGCAGGTTCATTACACAACCCCCAATCTAGAGTTGTCTTTTTCCTTAGTGGGCTCAACCACAAGCTGCTCTAAAAAGCCATCATAGGCATCCTACAAATTCCCTCTCTTGAGATCCAGCAGCAACCTGATTTTCCCAATCTATCTGTATATTGAAATCCCCATGACTATTGTAACATTGCACTTTTACATGCCTTTTCGATCTCCTGTTGTCATTCGTATCCCACATCCTGGCTACTCTTTGGAAGCCTGTATATAACTCGCATTGGGGTCTTTTTAACCTTTCAATTTCTTAACTCCATTTACAAGGATAATACATCTTCTGATCCTATGTCACCTTGATCTGAGGATTTGATTTCTTTTTTTACTGAAAAAGCCACTGCATATTCTCTGCCTGCCTGCTTCTCCTTTGATACAAGGTGTAATGTTGGATGTTAAGCTCTCAACTATGATCTTCTCACCTGTTACATTTGATATGGTGACTAAGAAATAGACATTAGCTCACATATTGCATGAGCTTATGGATCACAGGTTCCAATTTGTTTGTATTTTTCATTACAGCTGTCATATTGGTGTACCAACTGCTGTTATTTGCAGCACAGTCTCCTTAATTAACAGACGAACCATGATTTTATAACAGGGTATGCAGCAGTGACATTAATCCTTACACAAAACTCATTTTGACAGATTTCCTGCCAAATGGAACTGTGCTTTGTTAATGAACAGTGAATGTGAGTCTCGCATGGGAAATCATGTCTGAACAGTATCTGTGTTTATCAGATAGATGCTTGATAACCTGAGGCTCTACTGATGGCTTAACACATTATAGTTTATTGGGGGTCATGTGGGCTGCACTTTGCAGCTGCAGTGGATTGAGGAAGATCCAGAATATTTTTGATAATTTTGAAGTAAAATCTTCAATATTAATGTTGAAACAAAGGATTTTGAACGTAATCCTTCTTGGCTTCCATATGATTAGAATGGAAGGAGCAAGTCAAAAGGGCCTCCTGAAAGAATGGGAGATGGGCTCTGGTCAGAAGGGCCTATCTGCCAAAGGTCTTTTAGAAGCAATGTTCCTGCCTCTATCTGTCAACGCAGCGTTCAGAGGTAGGGTTTTCAAAGCAAGTGGTCACTTGCAGTAATGTTCCTTACTGCAAAGCTTGGTAGCATTTGAAGATTTTCTTCTTGACTTGGTAGAAGTAGACTGGATTTAAAATTGACTTGGCTATTGAAGACAGGGCCTGAGATGGAAGCATGTTATTCTGACTGGAGGTCTGTGGACAGTGGTGCCCTGCAGAGATCAGTTCTGAAACCTCAGCTACTGTGGTACATACAGATGACCTAAATGAAAATGTGGCTTGGCTGATTAGTAAGTTTGCACACTTTACAAATATCAGTGGACAGTGGAGACGATTGTCAAACGATATGGCAGGATATAGATCTGTTGCAGATAAGGGCAGAGGAATGGTTAATGGAGGTTTAATCCACACAAGTATGAGATGCTACACTTTGGGAGACTAAAGGTAAGGGGAAAGTATACAGTAAATGGTAACCCTTAAGAGCATTGGTGTATAAAGGGATTATGGTAAGCTGTCCAATCCCTTATTCCCTGAAATCGCAAAACAAGTAGGTAGGATACTACAGAAGGTGTAAGGTATGCTTGCTTTCATCATTTGAGGTATTGAGTATAAGAGTCAGGAAGTCATAGCTGTATGAAGCTTCTATTCATTCACATTTGGAATACTATGTTCAGTTCCCTTCACCCGATTTCTAGAGGGATTTGGAGGGTTTGGAGAGGGTGTGGGAAAGGTTACTGGTTGGATTCAAGGGCATGTGTTATAAGGAGAGGCTATACAAACTTGGATTGCTTTCTCTGGAATATCAGAGGCTGAGGTGAGACCACATGGAAGTGTAACAGATTATGAGAGATGTAGAAAGGGTAGATAGACACACTTTCTCCCAGGGTAGAAATGTCAAATACTAAACAGTGTAGCTTTAAGATGGGGTGTGGAACTGTGAAGTAAATGTGGCGGCGTCATTTTATACAAAGAAAAGCTGGTGTCTAGAACATGTTGCCGGGTGTGGCGGTGGAACCAGACACACTCATGGTGTTTGAGAGGCACAGAAACTGGCACATCGATATGAATGGAGGGATATGGATAATGTACAGGCTAAATTAAAGTAGCATCATGGTCAACACAGACCTCGTGGGCTGAAGGGCCTGTTCCTGTGTGTGCTGTTCTATGTTCTATGCAGGCTCTCTGTGGAAGAGATGTTTATAATGGCACTGAACTTCTTAGCCTCCATATTATTTCTGTTGATAATGGCTGATGTGTACTACAATCTCTGTTTGCAACTCAACATTATGTGTTGGTGGTTCATTACTCACTGGAAACTCTCTTTCTTTTAATTCTCTTTGGATAGAGAGCAACAGGAAGCATGGAACTTGCAGACACACCCAGGCCACAGGAGTACCAACAGCCCAAATATAGGATAGATGCACTCGTATGACCCAGGGTCTGTGTCCACATGTCAACACCATCTAGTATGGAAACTGAAAGGCATCTGGCCACAACACCCTACAAAGGATTAGAAGGACTGCTGAGAGGATCATCCACCCATTGGAGATATTTATCAGAAGCGCTGCATAGGTAGGCCCCAGGCATTGTCAAAGATCCCTCTCTTCCGTACCACAATCTCTTTGATCTTCTATCATCAGGCAGGAGGTTCTGTAGCATTAGAACAAGGATTGTTAGGATGGGAAACAGCTTCTTCCTTTAGGCCATGAGACTACTGAATTTCCTTCCACCGCCCAGCTCTCATCACCCAAGCACCAGTAGCATTATACTGTCTACTTTTTGACTCGTGTCGTAAATACACCTTACGCTAAATGTCAGTCTTCTGGAATATATTTTATTATTTGTTAATTTATTTGTGGTAATCTTACTTTATGTGTTGTGTGTGAGCTATATGCACTGTGTCGTGTGCCTTGGCCTGGAGGAATGTTATTTCCTTTGGTGGTAAACAGCTATGCGGTTGAATGACAATAAAATTGAACTTGAACTTTTGTTTATTCGTGGAATTTATGTGTTAGTGTCCAGTCAGCATTTATTGTCCCATGCTTGTTGCTATCAAGAAAGTGAAAGTGAGCTGTTTTTTTTAGCTTCAGTAGCACAGGCGTTCTACAAGCTACAGGTATGGTACGCAATTGTTTGAAGTATTTGTATATTTTACAAGATGGTACTGGTCAAGCTGGCCACTTTGTCCTGGATGGGTAGAGCTTCCTAAGTATTGTTGAAGTTGCACTCATCCACCTAAGTGCAGAATATTCTGTTACATCCCAGACTTTTTGCATTGAAAATGCACAAGGGAGGTGATTGGTGGTGTGTGGAGTGTCAGGAAATGAGTTACCGTAGTTACTGCAGGGTACTGAGGTTCTAATGTGCTCTTGTAGTTATGCAGTCAGTCTGATTAAGTTGCTGTTCAATGTCGAATGACTCACAAGATGTTGTGGATGAGTACCACCTAGCCTTGTACATTACTTCTCAGCAATCACAGCACATTTTCTTTCCTTTACTTTCCTTCCATCCTGTGCCCCATCCAGTAATCGAGCCATGTCACAAGGCTAAGCACCCCCACCCCCACCCGTCGATCCTAGCACTTTTGCTTTTGAATCAGCTTTCTTCTCATTTTCACTGTCAGCTTGGATCAGATTTCCAATTTTGATCTCCATGGAACAGTTCTAAAATGACTTCCGACCAATCAGGAGTGGGAACAAATTCCCAAGAATATTTATCAATGCTGCTGAATCTGCTCAGAATAACGTGAGCAGGAAGGATCTGACTTGAAGCCACTTATTCTGACACTTATTAGTAAAATTAAGTAAGAGACATTTGAGTACAGGTATATCTGAGACAATCTTGCCAGCAGTGATGGAATGAAATCTAAGCCCTTATACCAAAGGCTACCACACACTGAGTTTCTGTTTCTAGTGTTTATATAACGGTCATTAGAACTGCACTTAAGACAAGCATTTACTTTTGTTTCTCCCTTCACTGATGTTATCATTCTAATCCCTCAGCTCCCTTTATTGTGATACCTACTTTTTGTGGCCAGACAAGCTTGTGCACTTTGCACAGTATATTTGCTTAAGGAAACCAATTCAATTTTCGTTCATGAAAAGTAAACAAGATAAATTTCATCACTTGGCAATCAAATGCTTTTCAATAGCTTTTGCATGTTACCTTTTACATTTAACAGAGGTAAAATATCACATTTCAGAACTGACAAGGGCATGACAGAGAATCTCAGGGACCCGTGTACAATGCTAATAGTGTTAGGATGCCCTTAAGTATCCTAAGATAGCAACCTCGACCATACCATGGGGGCCAGATCCGAAGCAACTCCTTCAATACCTAATTGGCAGCATTTCTAATAGTTGGCATTCTGTAGCAAAATGAAACACAGAGAGTTTATTGTCAGCAAGTTTATTTATCATGTGTTCATATAGCCACATGATGGTATTTTCCCTCCACAAATTTATCAGCATGTACTGGCTGGAGTTAAAGAAAAAACATCAGATAAATTCACAAAAGAAGTGAAGTATGCTGTGCGAGCAGAAAAGCTGGATTGGGCATGTGTTACTAACACAAACAATTCCAGGTGAAGGAACTGCCAATGTGGGAAAGGTCTAATTTGTAAAGGGGTTGGATTTCGTGCCTTCAGTTCTGGCAGGGTTGTCTCAGACATAGCTGTACTTTAAAGCCTCTTGAGAATACTGATGAGTGGCAATAATAATTTGAAGCAATTGTGCAATGCAATGCACAGCATAATTTGGTTTTAAAATAAACATATTTCTGGAAGCTTAATAGTCATTGAGGTAGGACTTTGAACTCTGACTCATCGTGATATATTTTGTTCATTGCACAACCAGAAATTATTTCTAGCTGAAATAACTTATATTCTCTTTTATCTTTGAGGAAAGAGATTCTTAGGCCATGTGTACCACTGATTTTTTTTTTCCTGTGGTACTTCTCAAACAAAATAATCTTTGACATACCATGCAGTGACTGTTTACCTGTGGACTCACTTTCAAGGACTCTCGTACTCAATATTTAGTGCTTATTTATTTATTGTTATTATCTCTTATTTTCTTTCTTTTTATATTTGCACAGTCCGTTGTCTTTTGCACACTGGTTGTCCACACTGTTAGAGCAGTCTTTCATTGATTCTATTATGGTTATTGGATTCATTGAGTATGCCTGCAAGAAAATGAATCTCAGGGTTGTATATGGTGACAAATATGTACTTTGATAATAATTTACTTTAAACTTTGAAGCATGCGCTAATCAATTTCCAATTCTTGCCATTTTGAAGATATTTTAATACACTCTAAAGTGTCTGAGATTGATTGGGGTGCCCAATATTATTGACTGTTTTAACGGTCTTGAACAGATGGTGGTGACACTTCCTCATGATCATCACTGATGATAAAGAACAGTATTAGATTTCTGAGTCAGGATTATGTGTTACTTGTAGAGAACTGTGCGGGTAGTAGGGATCCCACACATTTGTTCTTCTTGTCCTTCTTTGATGTGGTGACCTGAGATTTGGGAGGTCCTGTAGTCAAGGCTAATAAACACAGTGCATTTTCTACTCAGTACATAATCCAACAACTCTGTGCCTGTGATGGAAGGAAGAAATGTTTCGGGTGCTGGATGTTGTTGGACTGCACTCATTCAAGCAGGTGGAAATGATTCCACACTTTGTGGTATCAGGAAGGGAGTACGTGATTTCAAGCCATTGACCTATTCTTGTAGACATAGTATTTTAGTTGCTGCTTTCTGGTTAAAGATGACCCCAGGATTTTGATAGTGAGGGCTGAGCATACACATGTCAGTAATGCAGATTTAATACCTTGTTGCTTTGTGTGAATATTTGTGTGTTATTGACCAAATTTTCAATAAATCCATTATTTGGAGCAGATGTAAATGATATGGAATTATAAATGCTAATTTTAATTGCAAATAAGTTATATCAGGCTGTGCACAGTAAGCTAACAAATTCTATGAGCTTTATTGAAGTATAATTGTAACTAGGGAATGGGCTGTTTGTATGATAATATCATCAACAGTTTCTCCCATTAAAAATCACATGCTCAAAATGGCAGTATACAAAAGGTGCTGAGATGAAGCAGACATAAAAATTAGCCTTAATGATTGAAAGTGCAATCCCAAACAGATTAATGTAATTATACATATTGATGTCTACTTGGACTTCATTTTTTGTAACAGCATTCTAGTCATCAGCTTGTTTTCAATCTGAATGGGCATATTTTACACTCAACCCAGTTTATTTGGCAAAAAAAAGCTTTTGAATAATGACCTAATTTGTCTTTAAACTTAATTTAAATTTATGACATACTGTTTTACTCAAATGCAGGTAATTTTACAACCTATTTAAGGAGCTCAGTTGTCGATAAAATGTGAGTTAGACTTCAAACCAGCCTCTGAATATTTAGTCCAAAGGTAAGACTGTAGGTGTGCATAGTTCAGTGGTATGTCAAGAAGAGGAGCTTTTACAGTTTCACCATTTTCCTAACACACATTATGACAAGAAAAATACATTTTCCATACAGCATTTACCCTAATTAATTTTGGCAGAGAGTCTTAACAATTAACATCTAATGATTGTTTATATATTCTGTCTATTCTGAAATTTAAGAGCTCTCTTGCTCAGCTTTATTTTCAGATTAATTAATTTGGACGACAAGAATTTGAAATAGGCACAACTATTAAAAACAAAGTCAATAGGAATCATAATAGCAAGCTGTGTAAATTTTCAGAATTAAACACTGGCTTGTCACTTTGTAGACCTTCCAGCTACAATGGGATGCATTGATGGTGAAAATCTGAATTAATAGATTGCCTACAGTACTTAAGGACAATAGGAGAGCTTCATAGAATGAATATTAAATATAGGTCATGCATGCTTAAAGCCATAATGAGTTGAATCATGCTGCATTCCACTTGCTGTGTAAACTCACGTCTTGCACTCACCCTATGTCCAGATCACTGTCCAATCTTCCATCCTTCATTTTTGAAACCTACCAAAGAGAAATGGGTAGAGAGTTAATCACAACAAGCATATCAAACCTAAAAAAATGTTTGCATCTATGCTCTTGGTTTTGGATAATTAGTGATAGCTTTAATAATCAAGTTTGTTTTGGCAATGGTGGAATTCACTTTTAATTGAAATATTATTTTTTTCGATTGTGTATGATGGTATAGGGGGCAGAGCTGGGATTTGGGCTGATAAAATTTGTAACTTCAGAAGTAGGGCATATTTGTTTTTCTTCAACAGCCAACATTGCCTGGATCTGCAATATGTTACTTTGGTATCAGTGGGAATTAATCAATTAGTCCTCTAGTATTTTGTACTCCATTTTTTAAGCTCAGTTTTCATTTTCTGGATTCTACTCAAATCAATGTAGTGCAGCAGAACACCTTTTGAACAATTTATTGCTCTGCACATTAAATTCCTTTTCAGAGCAATTTCTTGTTGTGTGCACTGCTGTTTTTAGTGGTGAGTTTTCCAAAACTTTCATCAAAAGGTGGCAGGTTATATTACCTCCAAAATTATCATCAACAGTTCAACAACGGGAAACATGTTTCATCTGTTTGGTTTTCACATTTTGTCACTTATTATATTTAGTACATTTTATTACCAAAAGGTATGTTGCTCATTGTAAGAATTTTTTATTCTACATCTAGCGTTTAGCAAGATTTTTATTTGACCCTGTAATTGAGCTGTGTTTGTTTATGAGGAATGTGTAAGCACATGATGTACTTGTAAGGTTTATATGACCTATGTGTGCTTGTATACATAAAATGCATTTAGCTAAACAGTATGCAGTAAAGTGTAATATTTTGTCTGAGGATTTTCTGAAATGGAACTGGAGAGGAAGGCTCCTGGCACTCAAATACCAAATTGATATGACAAATGTAGTTACTTTCCTCAAGCAGTAAGACTGATTAACACTTCCACTCACTAACCCACCCCACCACTACTACTTTATCATTTCCTGTCAGAGTCACTTTATGTACAGGCACCCCTGTACTTAGTGTCACTTTAGGTATGTACAATCAATCTCTGTATATAAGTTATCTTATGTATCTATATTATTGTATCTTTTACTATGTTCTTTATATTATTGTGCTTCATTTTTGTGCTGCATCAGATCTAGAGTAGTAATTACTTCATTCTCCTTTACACGTGTGAAATAGAAAAGACATTGTAAAATCTTGAATCTGAAATACTAAGTAGAAATTAAAGTTATGTTATGGAGACTCAATATATAAAAGGGGTAAACACACTTTGGTTAAGTTTTCTAAATTTGCCATCTTTACACAAACATTTGTGACATGTCCAAAACTTGACATGCTTGGATTCACTTGGATGTGAATTTTCTTGTGAATAATGATTAATCAATAAAACAGGTACCTTTCTGTTATGTCTTTTATTTTCTAAACTTTCTGCAAGGTTCTTACAAGGTGGGTAAGTCACCTGGAGCAGATGGTGTACAAACCAGAGTTCTGAAAGAGGTGGCTGAGTAGAATCGAGAATCAAATGATTCTGGCATGGTTCCAAGAGAATGGAAAATTGGAAATGAGATTCCACTCTTCAAGAAGGGAGAGAGGCAGAAGGAAGGAAACTATAGAACTGTTGGTCTGACCTTAATGGTGGAGAAGATGTTGGAGTTGATTGTAAGGATGAGTTCTCAGGGTACATGGAAGCTCATGATAAAATAGGATATAGTCAGCCTGGAAAATCAAAGGAAAATCCTGCCTGTCAAATTCTGTTGGAATTCTTTGAAGAAATAACAAGCAGGATAGACAAAGGAGAATCAGTTGATGTTGTGTACTTAGATTTTCAGAAGGCCTTTGACAAGGTGTCACACATGAGGCTGCTTAACAAGCTACAAGCTTATGATATTACAGGAAAGATTCTAGCATGGATAAAGCAGTGGCTGATTGGCAGAAGGCAAAGAATGGGAATAAAGGGAGCCTTTTCTGGTTGGCTGCCAGTGACTAGTGGTATTCCACAGGGATCTGTGTTGGGACCACTTCTTTTTTACATTATATGTCAATGATTTGGGTAATGGAATTGATGGCTTTGTTGCAAAGTTTGCAGATGATATGAAGATAGAGGGGCATGTAGTGTTGAGGAATGAGAAAGGCTACAGAGGGATGTGGAGAGGATGTTTCCTATATTGGGAGAGTCTAAGACCAGAGGACATAGCTTCAGAATAGAGTGGCATCTTTTTAGAATGGAGATTAGAAGGAATTTCTTTAGCCAGAGAGTGGTGAACCTGTGGAATTCTTTGCCACAGGCAGCTGTGGAGGTCAGGTCTTTATGTATGTTAAGCCAGAGGTTGATAGATTCTTGATTGGTCAGCACATGAAGGGGCTCAGAGGAAAATTGGATCACCCATGATGAAATGGTAGAGCAGACTTGATGGGCCAAATTGCCTAATTCTGCTCCTATATCTTATGGTCTTATATTTGTAAAGGTTGCTAAAATCCACTTTGTATTACATGTCCTGATTACTGAAGGAGTCTCATGAGATTGATAACTAAAAGAGCCAGGCCAGTGGCCAAAGTAATTTTATCATTTAACTCCATTCAGAGTTATAAAATGAGTGTTATAAGAAGGGCAAACAGCAAAAAGTGTGTTTATAATGATTCTCTTAGGACCTGTGAAAGTATATCCATAATGAAAGCTATACTACAGTATTTCAGATACTCCTATTAAACAAATGAATGCCTAGCTTGCAATGGCATTTTCAAGTTAGATATTTTAACTTAGTATAAATCCATATATCTTTCATGCACCTTTACTACATTTAATTGATAGTTATACAAACACATACATTTCATTCATCAGTTAGAGTGAATGGGATTACACTGAATGGAAACATCCTGCTACTGTCTCCTCAGCATTGCCACGCACAAAAAGGTGATAGTAAAATTACAGGAAGCCAGTTCTTTTTTATTGGGAAGTTGCTTAAGTTAAGTTTCCAATTGAATGATAGCTGGGGGTAGATTCTATCACTCAGCCCAAATTAGAGCACACAGCTCCTTTAGGCACAGCCATAGCAATCAGATTTGCTTTGTTCCTTCAAAAAATCTACTGCTATTGTAAATTCTGCAGCTATGATAGTTAGCAATTATTCTGCTTTGGTTATAAAGATGCTATCTGGTGGAAATTACTGCTAAAGAAGTGACCACTTACAAAGAACTTTCATACCCAATTCAAAGTAGCAGTATTGCAGCATATTAATGCTGCCTAGGGCTGAGACTGAGTTGAATGAACAGAACCTTATATTGGAATCACAGAATGATCCAGCAAAGCCAAAGGCCATTTGCTCGTAAGTGCTGCTTAGGCACTTTGAATGATTGTTTGCACCCTCTAACTCTTCCAACAAGTAACTACCAAATTTTCCTCTGAAAAGTTATTTCTCATATTTTCAGACTTCTTTCAAAACATAAAAGGAGGCTGCTGAGGGTATACTGGCAATCCCATCACATCTTGCTAAACACAGGATGCAGAGTAAAAACACCTTCACTGACCAGCAAAGTAAGTTTTGTTAATAAAATGTAACTCCAAGCTTTCAATTAGGTGGTTGATTTATACGTCCTTAATGGAAGTGTCATACTGAGTGCACGACCACATCAACAGATGATGTTATGGCAACTCTTCCTACTCTCCTCACACTCAAAAATGCCTATGATAAAATTGTGTCTTTTAACCAATCAGTTAACCATACCTTCAGCATTCTGTTGCCATCAAAAGTTCCTTCCTCATGTTGTCTAATTTAGTACCATATGTTAAGAGGCCAGTTACCACCAAGTTCTACTGAAAGGACAAAGCAGGGATAATATGAACATGAGCTCTATACCCAGTAAAATCTCATATGGATGTACCTGCACAAGGACAGCACTTTACCCATTCCTCGTGCCTTCATAAGAAGCAGATTTCTCTTATCCCTGCTGATATGCTGGAATGGCTGTAGACTTAGCCTCTGTTTTCTGGAGCCTTGAAGGCTCTGGCAATTTTTGATCTTGCTTTACTTACACAGGGCAGACTTGACTACTGGGAGCCCTGGCAACAACAGGATTTCTGACTAAGAGGTAGGTTGAGAGAGGGAGATTGAGCTACCTAAGTGGAATTCACCGATCTATGATCTTTGCTTGTAGCCCTTTCCTTCTTTGGTATTATTTCTCCCTTATGCTGGAGGACACATCAGTGCAGACCTATAAAACAAAGGCTAAGATATCTGTTCAATTATTAGACATCCTGAGTTTGTACAGCCATATTGAAGGCATGCAAGAACTCATTTAACTGGGGCTGATTACAAGCAAAATGTCACAGGACAATAAGATGATATTGTCCTCTTATTGGCCTGTGACATCAAACTCTATCTTGTTTGAAACAGGCTCCATTCAACAATTGTAAAGTTCCAAAACTAAAATCAGAAAATGCTGGCAATATTCAGCAAATTAGGCTGGTGAGAGAGAAATTTTGTCAATAGAAACATAGAAAACCTACCGCACAATACAGGCCCTTTGACCCACAAAGTTGTGCCAAACATGTCCCTACCTTAGAAATTACTAGGCTTACCTATAGCTCTCTATTTTTCTAAGCTCCCTGTACTTATCCAAAAGTCTCTTAAAAGACCCAATCCAGGCAACATCCTTGTAAATCTCCCTTCCTGTAGTGAGGCGACCAGAATTGTCTGAGATCATAAGCACTTGATCAGGTTTTCACTTACACAGGAAATTCTGCAGATGCTGTAGATTCAGAGCAAGATACACAAAATGCTGGAAGAATTCAGCAGGTCAGGCAGCACCTGTGGAAAGAATAAGGAGTCAATGTTTCTGGCTGAGACCCTTCATCGGGACCGGAAAGGAGGGGGAAGAAGCCAGAGTAGGAAGGTTTGAGGAGTGGAAGGAGTACAAATTGGAAGGTTATAGGTGAAGTCAGGTGAGGAGGAAGGTAGGTTGGTGGGGAGGGGTGGAGGATGAAGTGAGAAGCTGAGAAGTGATTGGTGAAAAAAAGAAGGGATGAAAAAGAAGGAAATCTGTTAGGAGAAGAGAGTTGACCACGGGAGAAAGAGAAGGAGGATGGGTACCAGAGGCAGATGATAGGCATTTACCTCAGATTTTCACTTATTTGTGGAGATTTCATGTGAAGGCCAGCTAGTGTGTTCACTTAACATAACTTGGTTGAACTGTTGCTAAAAACCTTATTTGTGTGCATGAAGAATGGCAAACTCAAAGCAGTTGTAAGGCAGTTCCAGGCTACTCTCATAATGTTCACTGGCAGTTCTGTTTAGAATTTAATTCTTCAAATGTAATGTCCAACTGGCCTGATTTTAGAATGCAGAGTGTTTTTTTTATTTATTTCTAGATATCCTGTATAAGAAACATTTTCAGTGAAGAAATTCATTTGAAAGTCCTATCATTAGGTTTGAAAATATATTAATTGTTTCATTACACATTTTCAAGCAGTATTTAAAGTAAGTTTTCATTTTTAAAACATGTTTTCACCAAGGTCAGCTAGTGCTCTAAGGAATTCACATCTGCTTCAACACGAACCTATCCCAGTAATTGGTTTGCCAGATTTTCAGCAGGGGGTTTGCAACAGCCCTGTAGTGCTGTTTCAGGAACAGAGCCAGCCCCAGACCTCCTCCGTGCAATGCCAGCAGCTCTGACCACTCAGTCATTTCCTTCCACTGAAAAGAAGTCAAAAAAGTATGTGAAGATTTGCAGATGTTACCAATTTAAAGTCCCCCCAATGCCAATGTTTTCAGGGGGTTGAAAGGATAGCTTCTAATGTCACATGCTAAGTATAAAGTTGTGACTTTCTGCCACAGTGTGAAGGATTGTGCTTCTTTTAGCAAAGACATTAATGATTGCACACTTAAATCAGACTAATTGAGAGTATCTCAGAACGCTCTATTCTTTTCTTCCAGAAAATCCCATGTGCTTTTGGTCTAACACAAGCAGACAGACAAGAACTAGATTTAATGATTCAGTAACATCCAGAGTGTCTGACAAATCCATACCAATGTGTTAGCCTAGATCTGCAGAACCCTCGGTTACTGAGGCCAGGCAGCTGTAAGAAACAGTTTGTGATCCACAATTCCAGAAACTGATCAACAATATAGTGTCCCAGTATGTTTTAAGAACATCTTGGCTTTTTAAGTATACAAGCTTTCCATAGATAGAGCAAAGAGATCCCACTCCAGTGGATCAGGTCCAATGAACTGCCTTGCAGTCCTGCTGTGTCCAGTAGTGAATAAAGGCAGACAATTAAACAACTCACTGGAGGAGGAGGCTCTACATATACCCTCACGATCAATGGTGGGTGAGCCCAGCACCTCAGTACAAGGCATACGATATAGAAAGGGCTATGGGCCCTCACAACATTAAGCCAGTAATACTAAAGACATGCAAAGTGTCAGAATGGGTAATCAATAGTGTTATCAAGCAGGACTTACTTAAAAATAACTTCAGTACAGCCTCATGGATTGATGCACCATCAATAACTCACTCTGAGACGTAAGAAGTGAGATATCGGCTTTTATTGACTGGAAGAATGAACAACACAATATCCTGGAGAATGAGGGCCGGCCTCAGACCTCATTCGCCTTTATACAGGGGTTTGTGGGGGAGCCACAGGAGCAGTCAGCAGGGGTCTGTTGGGAGCAAACCACTCTGGTATATGTAGTTCACCACATGGATGAAATAGCTGGATTCCAGAGGTGAAGTGAGAGTAACTGCCCCTGACATCAAGGTAGCATTTGATCAAGTGTGTCATTGAGGAGCCCTGGGATCTATGGGAATCAGGGAGAGGGCCCTCTGCTGGTGGAAGATGACTCGGCTGGCTGGAGGTCAATCATTTCAGCACAGGACGTCTTTGCAGGAATTCCTCAGGGGAATGTCCTAGGTCTAACCATTTACAATGGCTCCATAAATGACACTTCAATTAATTGATTTATTTGATTGTAATGTCAGAAGTGGGAATATTAGCTGCTGATTGCACAATGTTCAGCATCATTTGTGCCTCCCAGATGCAGACGTCCCACCCTGCAAAAACTCATTTCAGGGAGGTAGCACCACCACCCCCGCCCCCCACAACCCCATATCCCACCCACCCCAGTCGACCTCCAAGAATATATGTATACAGGACATTTGATCATGAAATAACACAACAATTTATTTGATCACATATTGAAACTATTTATACACACACACACACACACACACACACACACACATATATATGTATATATATTCCTTGTTGAGTATTTTATTGGCAGTCTCAATGCTATTAGCTAAATGCTAATGCAAATAGCTTTTCTATTTCTTTTTCAAACTTTCCTTGTACTGTGATGTGGCTTGCTTGGCAGATTTGAGCATTTTGCCAGAAGTCTCAACCTCAACCTCATAGCAGTCTGTGTCAATGAATTTGTTAATTTTGCAAGAGATCAGATTCACAAGTGTCTTGTGAGACAGCTGACTTCTGAACTCTATCTTAATGTGACGCACCATGCTGAACGCCCTTTCTACATCACAATTAGAATTTGGCAGCACCAAAGGCAGCTTCATCAACTGGCAGAGCTCTTTGAATCTCAACTGCCCTGTGCTCACAGATTTTACTTTGGACAGCTTCCCCCAGAACATATCAACTGGCAAACGTTTGTAGTTTGGCACCAGTCCTTCAAGGTTAATTAAGACATAATCCAGGACTTCCAAGTGGAGCTGTTCTCCTGCATCTGCCTTGATCACATTTGGAAATCTGTCTGCCAAAGTCAAAATCTGCTCTGGATGCACCTCATCTTGGCTCTCTGTATTGACCACTGACAGATTCTTTTTGGTCTCTCATTGGGAACTTCTCCAAGATTTTTAGAAAGCACCTGACTATGCTAATGAATGAATGACACCTGTTAAACTCACCTCAACAAGTCTATTACAGTCATTTAACCCACCATGGGCAATAGAACAGTCACTGTTGCAAACAGTGCAGCGAGCAACACTGTCGTTATTTATGGCCCCTATTAGGCAGGAGTACACTTTAGTGTAGTCTGCGGTGAACTACATTTTATATTTTCTTTTTTTGGAACACTCTGCCATGGCGCTGCAGGACACTAAACTGAACTGATGGACGATGAAAGAGAGAGAGAGGTCGACTGTAAAGCCCGCCCACAGAGAAAACTGATAGGTCTGCTTAGCACAAAGGGAGACCAATCAGGATGCTCTCTCGCTATGTCCATCACTCGCTCTTTCTGTTTCTGTCTCTCACTTGCTCTCAAAAAAAATCGATTTCCGGGATATTGTATATAATTTGTGGGCATCAGGGAGCCGCTATCGATATGCTGGAGACTCCTGGAACTTCCGGGAGAGGTGGGATCTCTGCAGATGTGGACAATACCTAGGCCTGGACTGAAACATTTCTGCCATACAAGTGCTAGACAAGAACAAAATCCGACAAGTGAAAATCCAGTTATCATCATTGACCAGAAACTGAACTGGAGCAGCAATATACATAATGTTACTACAAGAATAAGTCAGAGGCTAGGAATCCTGAAGCAAGCATCTCACCTCCTAACTTCCCAAAGCCTATCCACCACCTCAAGTCAGGAGTCTGATAACTGGGTGCATGTTACTTCAGCAAGAAGTATAGGGCATAAAAGCTCATTTGGTAGGCACCACATCCACAATCATTCACTCACTTCATCACTGTTGCACAGTAGCAGCAGTTTAACCATTTACTGCACTTCTGTAGATTTTCTTGTGCCTACAGAGCTATAGCATTCAATGCATTGTGGTAAAATAGAGGCTCGGTATTTGAGTTTTATCCTTAGATACTTTTAGAAGTACTAGCAAGCAGGAAGCATCCATTATTGCAAGGCATTTTATATCAATTTGGTTTTAGCTTGGATCAACAACAGAACAGGTGCAGAGAAGCCTTAAAGATTTTATTGTTTTTATTTCCTCATCTAAGATGCATTCTATTGTGAGTGTCTAATCTCTTCCATTTGGTTTCACATCTGAAATCTTACTGAAATGAAGTATCCCCCTGTATCTACTGAAATTATGTTTATTCGTCAGGAATGTTATTCAAAATTATAACAGTGTGACATTCAAAATTGTATCAAACAGCTGATACAAGGGCCAAGCAGATGGGGGAAAGACAGCTGAGGTACTATTTGCTCAGCCCAACATTGGAGGTACAGTGCAAAGCTTAGTTTTAAATCAAAGCGATTTCTTTATTATAGCTACTGGAGTGGTACGTTATAACAATAGCTCCTCGCCCCAATGTGTTTTATTAAGGTCAGTAGCTGGAAGTGTGTTACATTCTCAACAAAGGCAGATTAACCCCGAGATGGTCATGAGTATGTGTAGGATTCAATATGTAACAAGGAAAGATCATCATAATTAGTCAAATTTAAGTAAACGGACTTTTTTTCTTACCATTTTCTTACCATTACCAAAAGTTCCTCTTCAGGGCTTCTGTACAGCTGGTGGTAATTCAGATACCAGCAAATTATAAATGGAAAGTGATAGGGAAGAAAACCATCCCACAGAATAAAATTTCAGCTGTGACTTTCCTTCCATGTTCATGGTATATTATAGTTTTGTTACATTTTATAAATAGAAATTGGCATATGAGTAGGTGTAAACTCTGGATAATTCAGGTTTGTAAATAGGTGAAGTCCCAAAGATATAAGTATCATGAAAGACTGACTTTTTAAAAACACAACTGAGAGTAAGTTAGAGCAATTTATCTCTGTTCCACTCAGATCTCTAAACTTAATGTTGACAGCCATATGTTAATACATCTGATATCTGTACAATTGGGTGAACTGATCAATAAGGTGAAAGACGGCGGCTAATCTTATCAAACCAAAATATTCTTAAAAGACATAACAGAGTAGATGGATTGTTTCCACTGGTTGAGTTATCTAGGATAACCAGAACAAAAATGAGGAGAAATTTCTTCACTCGTGGAATTAAATATCTAATTTAATGGCTTGGTCTCTGAGTATATTCAAGATGGTTATTCATAGATTTTTAGATTTTAAAAAATCAAAGGATATTGACTGCAAGGGAAAGGTGATGCTGCACTAAATGATCACCTGTAATCTTATTGCATGATAGAGCAATTACAAGAGGCTGACATGTTCTTATGCTTCGTGCATGAAGTCTAACCTCTAAGGTCTTTAAACTCATGAGTTGGGGACTAAGTGATTATTGCCTGGAGCAAAGTGGCACTGGTGCTGTCAACAGTTCTTCTACTTACAAGACACTAGATATCCTTAACTACTTGGGTAAGGTGAATTAATTATCTTTCTTCCTTTCCTATTGACTGGTCTCCCTCTCCCTCTTACTTGCTGTTACCAGAGGAAGGCACAGGGGTCTTGAGTCTTGTGCCAGGTTTGATCGGTCTCGTTTGTGGAATAGACTCTGCACTTCCTGTTATACGAGTCTTTGGTTTCTGATTACTTATTCTATTGCTATTTTGTGTGATCTTGGTGGAGTGGCTCTGTGACCTGCAGTCATTGAATGACACAGTGCTAAATTGAACTGAACTGAACTAAACTGACCATTCCTACACTGCTTCAAGGATTCTGTGGTTTGATGTTTAATATTCTGTGTGTTAATTGCTTGATTTTCTGGCATTTGCTTGATTTGGTTTTTTTTTGCGTGTGATGTTTTCTGTGAACAGGTTCCATAGTGTTTCTTTTGTTTCCTGGCTGTCTGCAGGAAGACAAATCTCAGGGCTGAATACTGCATAAATATTTTGATAATAAATCTACTTTGATCTTTGAAGTCAAAACTCAGAGTCTACATAGCACCCCAAGCATTAACTAAATAGTTGTGCCAGAACCAAGTCCTGTGGCCCCAGAATGGTCTGACATTCCATCAGCTGGTAAACTGCACAGAAAAAGGATATGGAGGTGCTGTAATTGATCGATTGATGAAAGGTTCCTACACAAAATATTGTTTCTTGAAATGGTGTTTTAGAATACACATGGATTACATTTCAGTTGAACACGTTCTGCTTTATTTTTCATTATTTTGCGTTTGGACAATCACAAAGTCTGAGGTTAATTTTGCACAGATGTCTAGTGGCAGTCAACTAAATTCTCGAATCTTGATCACTGAGGATTAAACCTAAGATAGTGGGTCAAAGTTCAGAAGGTAACCGGCAAAGATCTTTAAAGCATCCTCCCAGGGGTTCAGAAGCTGAATGCATCAGAGAAATATGCTGTAGAGATCGATGGCTTGTACACACGTTGGTGACAACTATACTCATGCTTTGTCATTCTACTTGACTCTCCTTTTCTGTACACACTGCGGCTGAATGTTGGTGAATGTGAATAGCACTGTTTTGCTGAAAAATTCCTATCATATTATGAAGAAAATTACAGAACCACAGAGGGGCGTAAGAAGCCATATACCACAATGCAGCTCCTCCAGTTGTTCTCCTGCTCTCCTGTTATTGACATGCAATTTACTTCCCCTCCTGTATTTATCCAAGTGTGTTTGTAAAATTACTATTCAAGCTATTGCGCCACACTTTGGGCCGTGCCTTCTGGATCACATCAAATTGCTGTGTAGAGGGATTATTTCCTGCTGTTATTACCAACCCTTATATATTTTGTGTAGCATGTCAATCATAAAAAACAATTTTTGGAATGTTAATAATGATTCCCGATGTTGCTTTTCAGATAGGTTATCATAGGATCAAGGATCCTGTAGACTGTAGTAGGTGTCTTGTTACTGCGAGGCTGGTTTTATACTTGGTGCTGTAGGAAGAACTTCTCTTCTAGTTTCTTCCTCTCCTGTTTACTTATGAATCAGTTCAATTAGAGTTGGCCTTCTGGTAGTGTCCTATGTAGAGAAATTTTTTTTTTGGTTTTTGTTTATGTAAAATCTAATCATTTGGTATATTCTTTGCAAAAACAAAGTCAAAATATAAGCAAAAAAAAAACCGGATGAAAGGATTAGAAAAAAGAAACATCACAAAGAGTCTAACAAATTTAAAATAAATATTCCAAACAATCTAGCTTTTAAGTTCTCCATTAATCTCCTTGCATTATTGCTATCAAAAACATAAAATCGCCCTGAGCTCTCTCCTCTAGCATCAAACCTGGCACTGTGATTGACAGGAGCTCAGGCTGTGGGGTGGAGGTGAATGTTATTGACTTTGTGATAATGTCAGTACTGTAGTAGGAAGAAACACTTCGGGCTCATGGATTTATTTATTCTTTAACCAAGTCACAAGAGATTAAATGAACAGTGCAGCTTAAAAAGGTGGAATTTTTGTGGGTAAATTGGAACTCTGATTTTGTTTTTCTGTATCCTGGATAGGTTTTGGAATCACACGTAAAAATTAAAATCTATTGAAGTGCTACTGCTACTTCAGATTAAGAGCTTGTGTGTGTCAATTGGCCCAGAAAGATAATGAGCAATTATGGTGAATCACCTTTAGCCTTTGATCTATTTTCTCCAATAAACTTTATTATTTTAGAAGCATCGAGTTATGGAGAAATAGAGCAGGAAAGCAGATATTTTGACCCACTACATACTGCTGACCACCAACCACCTATCCTACATTGATCCCTTTTTATTCTCATCAACTCCTGCCAGATTGTACCACCCACCTGCACACCAGGGACAAATTACAATATCCAATTAATTAACCAATACTCACATCTCTGGGATGGGGGAGGAAACTGGAAAATCCAGAGGAAACTCATGCGATCAGAGGGAGAATATGCAAATTCCACACAGACTGCACCTTAGGCCAAAGTTCAAAGTAAATTTATTATCAAAGTGCATATGTGTCACCATTTACATTCAGCCCTCAGATTCATTTTTATGCAGGGAGGCATTCACAGTAAATACAAGAAATACAATAGAATCAATAAAAGACCACTCCCAACAGGATGGATGTATAATCGACATGCAAGAAACAACAAACTGTACAAATACAAAATAATAGTAATAATAATAATAACAGAAGGAGGAAGAGGAATAACATGCATAAAAAATTACGCAAAAGTCAAATAAAACTTCTAAGGATATATTTTCATCAATGAAAATTGGATTCAGCACTCCATGGGATCATATGCAATTCTGGCAAGACACACATCACTAAATTTATACAAAAGCACAACACAGTAAAGTGAAGATGTTATCACTACAGAAGAGAAAGACCCTCCATGGAAGACACCCCCATAATCGGAGCATACTAAATGCCAACAAGAAAGCATCAAATGGTTGGCTCAGAGTTGGAGACCTCTTCCCAAATACAGAGGAGTTCCTGCTGGTGCTACAGGATCAGGTGATTAACACAAAAAAATGATCAAAAATACACAATGAATGTCCAACAAAGATGACAGGTGCAGAAAATGCCAAGAGAAACTAGAAACAATCCAGCACATTACAAAGTCCTGTAGCAGTTTAGGTCAATCTTGTTACTTACACAGGCACAATCAACTGACAAACATCACTCACCAAAATCTTGCTTTAAGATACAAACTCATAAAAAACAACATACCTTATTACTATAAATACAAGACTGATCCAGTTTATGACCAGAACTTGGGATAGGCCAAAGGTCCAGTGGTTAAGGGAAAGATGCTCCATTCCAGCAGGTTTCCAGATTAGAAAGAACACCAGGTTAAATTCAGAATGATAAAAATAATAATCTTTAAAAAACACTGCAGTACACTAGTGCAGCTAGTAGACCTGCTACTTCATTGTACCATAAATTGGGTTCCATCTTGAATGGAAAAGCCTACAAAAAATAATGGATATGGCCCAGTCCATCACAACTAAAGCCTTCCCCACCACTGAGCACATCTACCTGGAGCACCATCACAGGAAAGCAGTATCCATCATCAGGAACCCCCACCATTCAAGCCATGCTCTCTTCTCCTTGCTGCCATCAGGAAGAAGGTACAGAAGCCTCAGGACCCCCAACACCAGGTTCAGGAACAGTTTTTACCCCTTAACCATCAGGATATTGAACCAGAGAGGATAACTTCACTGAATTTCACTCGCCCTATCACTAAACTGTTCCTAAACTGTCACTAAACACTACAGAATAACAGTGCCAGTGACCCAGTTTCGTTTCTGTCACTGTCTGTAAAGATTTTGTACATTTTCCCCATTTTCCCCCTTTGAGCATGGCTTTCCACCAGGTGCTCAAAGATACTGTGAAATATGGTTCTAATTAGCCAGAGCAAGCTGCTTAAGACATTTTAGAAAGGTACTGTAAGTGGCTATTACTGTTTGACAAATTTGTTGCTTTTTGACACTAATTACCTCCTAACATGAGTAGATCAGCTCCTTTGGTGGGATCTTCCTCAGTCTTCCCTTGACACTATTACAAATGGTTCAGTTTTCCTCCTGTAGATCGGATTGATGTATTATCCAACTTGGATCAAATTGCAACTCAAACTTCCTGTCCAGATACAATCTTGGTTACTTTGTTTCGTTTAGAGATGGAACTCTCCAAAGTGTAAGGCACCAGTTAAATTTTGTTCTTCCTTTAATAGATTTCCTAATTCCATCTGTACTTAATGTATTCCATTATCTCTCAGACATATGGATTGATTCCAGTTACCCTAGGCTATTTTGCACTGTACCTCTCCATCTCATTTCTGTTTTGCTTATATCTTTGAAAGTAGCTAACTAAAGTCATACTTTGTTTTCAAAATATATCTGTAGGGAACCAACCAGATCATGAAACCCACAGACTTAAAGTCAGGGGCATAAGATAATTTTTAATAGGATCTGAGTGTTATAGTGCCAGCAACCTCTTATTCCATTAGCTTCACTTTTTGGTAATTAGATAAAAATATATTCTTCTGTTGGAGTGTAACAATAAAAGTTAAGCAAGAACCATACCTGCAATATTTTTGATAGCAATATTTTTTCTCTAACATATAATATGTTATGTCACATCCTTAGTCTTCTTTGCCCTCTTTCTTATGCTCAGAAAAGGAGGGTAAAAAGGAACAAATTTTTCAGCTGAAATTTAACTGGGGTTCTTCTGGTCTCTCACATTGTCAGGATCTTTGGATCTTCTATGTTTTACTTCAATTGGAATCCAAAAGCAAGAAATTATCTCCTGGATAACATTTATAAAACTTTTTTAAAAATTTACTATTGCAGCTCTTTTACCAGAACAAGTTGTCCAAAGAAGCAAAGAGCATAATGTCAAAAGATCATTGCAGGCCTGAACTTATAGATGCATACTGAAGTTAAGGAAGGAGTGAAGAATTTCAAACAATGTGATATAATTCATACAATTGTCAAACCTTTCCAGAGTGCTTAGGCAGCAACCAGCCTGTGAAAAGACTACAAGATAGTCCTAAACTAACACAATAAAAAAAGTTTTTTTAAAAAAAAGATAGTCCTAAACTAAGCTGTAGACAATGAGCAATGCACCATGCCCACATTGCACGACCTTCCTGCAGACTTTGCATGAGCCAAGTTCTTTACCAAGTTTGATCTAGCTCATGCGATGCATAACTAAATGCAGACAAAGAAAGCCAGCACTTTATTGAAATGCCAACTCTCTTAAAGTGTGAAGTCACCACCCAAAATATCTCAGGGCACCATGGTCAGGATGCTAAAGGAAATCCGATGCTGTCTTTGCATCCAAGGAGAAATTTTGATTGCAACTGCAAAAAGGAGAATCCTGGAATATTTGAAAATGTATTGAAGAAGCATCATGAGCATGAAGTTAAGCATCAGAAAAGTAAACTGTATGGAAGCAAGTGTCTGTTTGGCCTGTAAGGTAGATACATTTTGTCTGCAACCAGTCCACATAAAGATTAAGACTTTTGTCAAGACCAGAAACTTGAAAATGTCAACAGATTTTGATGTTTTCTTGGTATGGGTCAATATTAATTGGTAATTGGCTTATTACAGTACTAAGATACAGCGAAAAATGTTGCTTCCTCTGCCATCCAGACAGTTCGTTCCATACATGAACATTGAGGTAATAGAGTCATATGGTACAGAAACAGACCCTTCAGCCCAATTAATAATATTAATAATAATAATAATAACTTTATGTATAGTGCACTTTTCATACAATGTAATGCAAAGTGCTTTACAATTGGGTAAAAGTACAAACACAAAAATAAAATAAAAAATAAAAATATGCATTAAAATAAAATCGAAAAGATGGTAGTTAAAAGCAAGGTTAAATAAATAGTTTTTGAACCGGTGTTTAAAAGTGTCAACTGAGTCTGCATCCCTCATAGTTTTAGGTATCAATTTCAACAGTTTAAGAGTGTAGTTCAAAAAAGCTGACCTGCCAATTATCTTTTGTGAGAGTGTGTTTGAATTTAAGAGACAGGTGGAAGAAGACCTTCGAGCTCGAGCAGGATTATAAAACATAAATGATTCTTTGTTGTCAATAGATTGCTATGGAAGTCAGTAAAAGGTGCATTGCAGTATTCTAGATTATTTAATATAAAGGCATGAATTAGCCAATGCCAACCAAGATTCCCATCTGCTAGTCCCATTTGCCTCTGAATTACTGTATGTCCCTTTGATCCTTCTCTATCCATCTACATGTCCAAGTATCTTTAAAATATTGTGAATATACCTGCATCAACCACTTCCTCTGGAAATTCATTCCATATTCTGACCACTTTCTGGGGAAAGAATTGCCCTTTTAGACCCTATTAAATCTCTCCCCCTCATCTTAAACCTATGTCCTCTAATTCTTGATCCCAACCTTGCATATTCACTCAATCTGTACCTTTCATAATTTTGCACACTTCTATAAGATAATCCCACATTCTTTTATACTCTAGTGAATAATGTCACAACCTGCTCAGTCTCTATCATTGTTTAGACCCTCAAGTCCTGGCAACATCCTTTTGAATCTCCTGGGCAATTTCTTCAGGTTACTGGCATGTTTCCTATTTCTGATGACCAAAACTGAACACAATATTCCAAATGCACACTTCTCAATCCCATATACAACTCTTGCAAGATGTTGGTCTAGTACAAAAGGAAAATAAAGTCAGAATACAGAATATTGTGTTATAGTGACAAAGGGTGTACAGTGCTGATAGACAAAATAAAATGCAAGGGTCATAACAGATAGGTTGTGAGATCAAGAGTGCATCTTCGGTGCATAAGAGGTCTGTTCAAGAGCTTTATAACATTAGGATAGAAGCTCTCCTTGAGCGTGGTGATCTGGGATCCTTTCTAAATAAACATTCCAGTATATGCATATAAACTACTGGAAGAAGCTTCCTGGCATATGGGGATAGTAATTCAAAACGTATTAAGAGGTCATGCACCACCATTTAATGCCCTACAGAGGAACTCAGTTCCATTGCCTGACACATAGGTTCTAGAGAACATAATGGCCAACAATTTATGTTTATTTCAGTTCGAATAGTTTGTGGAATTAAAGACAGACTCGCTGATTTTCTTCTGAGCTGTGGATTATCACTGCTTTCTGTGGTGGGATTCAATTCTGTAGGAGTTTTGGTGCACAGAAAACTGAGGGCATGTGTGAGTTTGACTGAGGCTGAAATGGAAAGGTAAAAAAAAAAGCAAATGTCATGACCCACATGATTACGGAAAGCGGTTCAGATTGCATAATAAATAAATGTGTAGTTATGTATGACCAAGTGGTCAGAGATGTGGAATATCAGACAGACTGTGGACCATGGCCAATGGGACTGTGCAGTTTACATGGCATCAGCATAGACTAGATGGGCCAAAGAGCCTATTTCTGTACTGTACTTCTCCAAAATTCTATGACTCTTTATAAGTTTTCAAGAATTTATTCACAAGAGAAACTGAGAGATTCTTACATCAACTGATCACTTCATATCACTTTGTAAAAGGGTAAGGATGATTATGTGTCTGAATATAATCTTGATATAAGCTTTCTGGATACAGAGCATAACTGAAGGGAGATAAGACATTAAAAGTAAAAACTGCATCAACATCTGTTGAGTATGTTATATTGGAGATCGACAAGAGCAAGATCAATGCAGCTGCAAAGGTCAAAGGGAATTCAAAATCTAATCAGAGGAAGAAGCAGTGTTGTTTATGCATGCAAATCCAGCATCAGACCAAAATAGCTGTTCACGTGTGTTTTACTGTCCGAGTGTGAGCTAAATGAGGAGTCAATTACCCTACTGCATCATATAGTTTTCTGGATTTTCACTGTATTGCTCTGCGTACACTGCAGGTTATCACATGAGATATGGAGTATTATTGCCACAGAAACAGGGCAGGTTTTCAAGTAGGCACGTTCTGCCACATGGCCTTTAAAAAATTTAGGACACCTGATGACATAGCTCTGAGGGTCATGTGAATTCAAAAGCCTGTCCATTGTTGTCTAGGAAAGCATTTCTCAGTGCTCTCTTATAGGGATTGCTTAATGAGAATTCCCTCTGGCCTTTATGTGTTAAAAGGATAGGACCTGCTAATTCATAACCTAACATGGTAATCATTTTGAATGCCCCAATCACCCTAAAGGCATGGCTCTAGAAATATAAAACACTGGAAGCTGGGAAACGGTTTTAGTACCATTGCCCCCCTCATTAGTGCCTCTGATAGGGTTTAATGAATCAAAAGAAATAATCCTAGACTCTCCAGCACACTTGCTCTATTCCTCCACACCTGCTATCACCACCAAGTGTCTTCTTTTTTATAGTAACTACGTGGATTTCTTTGTTCTCAATCGTGTTGCTTTATTTTGGGTCTGATTGATCTGTAAGTATATCATGCTGTCATAGGTTTAGTAATGAATACAAACAATTAAAGCTGGATTAGGGATATGACACAGCTTCTTTGCTAATAAGAGACTCCAGTAATCTTAGAATGAAAAAGACTGAAAATAATGAAAACAAATAAACCTGTTTCATCTTTTTTAATATTCATTTCTCATAAGTGCTTGAAATTTCAAGTGTCTCTATCATTTTCCAAGTTGCTTTAGGATGGGATTTCTGTGGAGTTTTGTTATAGCATCAGAAGTTTCAGATTTTTTTAAAATATTTACACTGTAATAATTTGCTTCTGAATAGGGTTGAATGTGTAAGGCTTCTGACGTAATTAAGGTGTGGAGATCAATTTGGAATGAGATTAAAAAAACAATCAAACACGATATACAGGGAAACTTGATTATGTATAATGCAAAATATATCGCTATAGATTTATATAGGAAATGATGGATACTGAGAGTACATCACAGAAAATAATTTTAACATTTAAGTGCCTTGCATTCAGAAAAATAAAGAGAAAGATCATACAGCATGTTAAAACAGTAGCTTTAACTAAATATAATAATCATATAACTTTGTTTCTTAAGAGAAAGTCCATCCAGTAACACTTACATCAACTGTGATGAAGTGCTTTGCGAGGTTGGTTATAGTTAGAACTAGCTCCTGTCTCGGCAAGAACCCAGACCCACTGCAATTTGCCTATAGCCACAATAGGACTACAGTGGATTGGAACTCATTGGCTCTTCACACCAATAACACAGGAAGGAAGATTATGTATTTGAAAATATTCTTGAACTAAGCTTCTTAGACACTGAATGTAACTGTATTATATTGTCCATGATCACCTGGACAATAAAAACATCTGTTTTTGGACTGTTAGGCTGTTTATTGACTACAGCTTAACAGTTAACACAATCATTCCTACAGTTCTGATCAGACAGCTCCAGAAACTGGGCCTCTGTACCTCCCTCTGCAACTGGATCCTCAACTCCCTAACTGGAAGACCACAATCTGTGTGGATCAGAAACAACATATCAACACTGGTGCACCTCAAGGTCGTGTGTTTAGCCCACTGCTTTGCTCTCTCGACGCCCCTGATATTGTGGCGAGGCACAGCTCAAATGCCATCTATAAATTTGCTGATGATGCAACCATTGTTGGCATAATTTCAGATGGTGACGAGAGGGCGTACAGAAGTGAGATATATCAGCTAGTAGAATGGCGTTGCAGCAACAACCTTGCACTCAATATCAGTAATACCAAAGAATTCATTGAGAACGTCAGAAAGAGTAAAACAAGGGAACACACACTGGTCCTCATAGAGAGATCGGAAGTGAAAAGACGAGCAGTTTCAAATTCCTGTGTGTCAATATCTCGGAGGATCTAACCTGGATCCAACACATCGATGCAGCTTCAAAGAAGGCACAAAAGTGGCTTTATTTCATCAGGAGTTTGAGAAGATTTAGTATGTCATCAAAAACACTTGAAAATTACTACAAATGCACTGTGGAGAGCATTCTACCTGGCTGCATCGCTGCCTGGCACTGGGGTTGGTGGGGGAAGGTGGGGTGATGCAGTGGCTGCTGCACAGGATCGCAGTAAGCCGTAGAGAGTTGTAAACTTAGTCAGCTCCATCACGTGCACTAGCCTCCGTAGTATCCAGGACATCTTCAAGGAGCGATGCCTCAAAAAGATGATGTCCATCTTTAAGGACACCCATCACTACTCAGGTCATGCCTTGTTCTCATTGTTACCATCTGGAAGGAGGTACAGAAGCATGAAGGCACATGCTCAATGATTCAGGAACAGCCTCTTCTCCTCTGCCATCCTATTTCTGAATGGACATTGAATCCACGAACACTACCTCACTACATTTGATTTCTATTTTTGCACTACTTATTTAATTTAACTATTATATATATATGTGTGTGTGTGAGTGTGTGTAAGTCAACAAAGTCAACAAATTTCACAGCATATGCTGGTGATATTAAATCTGAGCCTGATTCTGATTTTGAGCTGTAATTGCATTTCATTAGGGAAGCTCTCCATTCAGTTTGCCTGTTCTGTTATGCTCCCATAGGGCAACAGCCATCAATAATTCAGCTGAATAGAGAGACAAACTCAACGTAGTTGTTGATCCAACCATGAAGCAGATGAAAAGCTGTTAAATATTTTTGCCTCAATTAAGGTTATATCAACAAACCTTTGCAGCTAATTTTAAGCTATCTGCAGCAGTAAGATAGTACGAAAATACTTGCTAAAGGTAATCAAAAGGTAACCGTGTATAAAACTACATTCACATTTACTATTTGGAAAATTCACATCCTTATGATTTGATTATCTCAGTAAAAGCCAATGGACGATTCAATAGTTCAGTGCCAGAACTCTGCTGAATTGCCAATCTGTACGAAGGAGCAGCAGTTGAGAGAGAAGCATTTTCTTTTATTTGAAATGAGTAGTAAAAGAGTATTAATGGATATGTGCGAGTTGTCTGCAATTGGTATAGTTTAAATATAATGGAGAGGAGGACAAAACACTTGAATGAGAATAATGGGATATATTAAATATAAAACAGTGTCAATTGGTATTGGTTTATTATTGCCATATGTACCGAGATACAGTGAAAAACTTTTGTTTGCGTACCACCAGACAGCATAGTTCTTTAACTTTTGTGCATTTTTAGGCTTGCAATTATCATTCCTGCCACTTTGTTCTTTTACCCGGAAAGGTGTGATTCTTGATTTCAGGGCCAAGTGGTGGAACTGGTTTACAATTAAAGTCTCTTGTTATTTCCATTGGGAACAAATCAAAGGGATACCATGAAAATACAAGGCTCATAATATATCAGCTCATTTCACTCGGCATTAAGGAAATTTTTTATGTAAGTGACTCACACAATTGTGCCGAGGATTTGACTAGAATTAAGCCTTGTGAGTTAAACTGTACAACAAAGAAGAAATGTGGGATGATTGATGAATCTAATAATATAGAAATACAGTTGTGGAGAAGAGATTGAAGCAATCTTTGGAAGTTTGAAGGCCTATGAATTAGAAAGATGGTAACAGCATTAAATATAGGACTTCTATATTGTGACCCAAACGATGTTGTCAAGGTGATAATTAGTCTAATGGTGCTCACCATTATTTTAGTGGAAATTGTGCCGTGACTTCAGGAGACAAGCAATTATCTCATTATCACAAACTCCTCCTTTATTTTCACAAAATTGGCCAGCAGACCCATTGGGCAGATTGAAAGTTATAAATTTTGCACGTTAAATCCAGACTGAATTTATCACAGAAAGTTAAGATTTGGGTACTTAAGTTCAAGTACATATTTCACAAATGAGTTATTAAATACTGCCAATCAACTTTTTGACAAAAAAGAGTTGAGGTGGTGGGTTCTAATTCCTTTCAGCTTCAATTGTTGTCATAGATACTAAAATTTGGAAATTATATGTTTATTTTTTCTATATCTCAGTAGATTCAGTCTGTCAGTAGATTCAGACTCAGTAGGTTCTTGCTTTGCCTGGTTTTGTTATTGAACTCACTCATAATAGACAGGACCATATGCCAATTGGACGGCAGTCCCTTTGAGAACTATCACCCATCCACCCTCTGATGTTCAGAACCAGAATCTGGATTGTTATCACTGGCATGTGTCGTGATATCAGCACATCTTTTACTTGTACATTTATGCATTGCAGTGCAGAAGCTGGCCCATTTGACCTTCGGCTCTGTCACTGGATGAGGCACTGCCCTTGTTCTGAGCTGAAAGAACTAGAATTAGGGGACATAGCCTCAAGATGTGGGGGAGTAGGTTTAGGACAGAGATGAGGAGGAACTGCTTTTCTCAGAGGGTGGTGAATCAGTGGAATTCTCTGCCTAATGAAACAGTGGTGGCTACCCCAGTAAGTATATTTAAGACAAGATTGGATAGATTTTTGTATAGTAGGGGAATTAAGGATTATGGGGAAAAGGCAGGTAGGTGGAGATGAGTTCATGAGCCATAATCTTATTGAATGGTGGAGCAGGCTCAACAGGCCAGATGGCCGACTCCTGCTTCTATCTCTTATGTTCTTATGAGTGCCTGTATACACATTGTAACTGGCCCTTCATTTTTATGTCAATGATGGTGAATGTGTAATGCATGGCCCCATTCAATTAAAGTCATAGAGTTAATATAGCAGAAAAGCAGGCCCTCAGGCCCAACTCCACTATGCCGACCAAGTTATCTACTCAAACAATATCTATTTCTCTGCATTAGGCCCATTCTCCTACAAACCAGTTCAGTGTGTGTACCTGTGTAGATGTCCATTAAATGTTATATTTGTACCGGTCTCTACCACTTCTTCTGGCAGCTCATTCCATATTCCACCACCTTCTGTGTGGCAAAAGTTACCCCTCTGATCCCAACACACACAAAATGCTGGTGGAACACAGCAGGCCAGGCAGCATCTATAGGGAGAAGCGCTGTCAACGTTTTGGGCTGAGACCCTTCGTCAGGACTAACCGAAAGGAAAGATAGTAAGAGATTTGAAAGTAGTGGGGGGGGGGGGGGCGAAATGCGATATGATAGGAGAAGACCGGAGGGGGTGGGATGAAGCTAAGAGCTGGAAAGGTGATTGGCGAAAGTGATACAGAGCTGGAGAAGGGAAAGGATCATGGGACGGGAGGCCTCAGGAGAAAGAAAGGGGTGGGTGGAGCACCAGGGGGAGATGGAGAACCGGCAAACAACTAAATATGTCAGGGATGGGGTGTGTGTGTTGTTGTTTGAATTTCCAGCATCTGCAGTTTTCCTCGTGTTTGCCCTCTGATCCCTTTTGGATCTGACCTTAAACCTATGCCTTCTAGTTTTAGACTCCCCTACCCCAGGGAAAAAAATTGACTTTATAAACTTCTGTAGGGTCACTCCTCAGCCTCCTACACACCAGGGGAAAAAAAGTCCCGAGCTATTTGGTCTCTGAAGGGACTGTATGACTTGGATGGATAAATAAGTGAAAGTAATGTTTAAATATGTCTTTATTTTGAATATTGTTAATATTCTCAATAATCAAGATATATATTGTTCATTTTTCAGTATCCTTTTAAAACATGCCTCATGTTTTTCAAAATTAGTTTTTTTAATTCTGTCAGAAAATTGAGAACAGGTGGTCCCTCTAGATAGTCCAAAAGCAGGCCGCCAGTTTATAGGCTGGGGCCTAGTTGTTGCTCTCTCATCACCCCACTTTGCAGGATGGCCACATCAGTCAGGCCTCAGCTTCAGTTGGACCCGTGGGGCTGAAAGTGGTGTGGGGAGCCCTCGGAATTGTGTGGGTGGTGGGGTAATGAATTCAAGGCTCAGGCCAGGTTAAGCACAATCCAGCCCATTAATTCCTTCTTGGTCGTTGAGCTGTTAATTTCATAGCCTTTCAATCTGATTTGTTAAGGGTATGCACAGTTGCTTGGCCTGTTCACTGGGATTCCAGGTGCCCTGTTTTCTTTGCTGCCCTGTTAGCTTGTACGCTCAGCAATTTGCCACACAAAGACTTTTTAAAATACTTTAAGATGTAATGGCATGTCTGATTAACACCAGATGGTGTTAAAAGCCCTGCTTTAGCAAACTATGGAATCATGAAATGGACATATAATTCAGAACCGAAGGGGGTAGTTTGAAACATCATAATTGTAATGAGTTTTGATAAGAGGCATTAAGTTAATCACAACTTCTTGTTCTTTCCTCGCTGCCTTGCAAATTTATCACCTGCATCAAATGCCCTTTTGAAAATTACATTTTCAGCTGATGTGTTCAATTCTTATTCATGATAATTGGAAAGGTACCAACCAGCTTTGTGAGGAAAGGAACACCTGCTGTTAATAGTCTCAATTTTATTAATGATATCAATCAATTTTTATTTCCTGATGTCCATGCCACTAGCTAGGCATTTTCTACTAAAGAGGGAAAACCCAATGGCTGAGTCATCCCATGCACTGTGTGCATGGTATCTTTTGTATCCCAGTGGCTGGCTATGGAAGAGATTGGCTTGTCCCTGTTTTCACCAATAAACAAATGCATCTGTGATTTTATTACTTTAAAAACAAAGAGGCACATATAAATTAATGAGGTTTTCTCTTCTCTCCCCTTGAATAAGTTAAACAATTGTTTCATTCAAAAGCTTCTCTTTGATATATTTATACATCAGACCGTGTGTAACCTTTACCGAGATCTCAATTTCAAATTGTGCATTTCATAAATATTAGCTTGAATTAGTTTCCTCGCTTAATGATCACCAGAGTTGGTTAGGCAGCTGGAAAGAATTGGCCCTTTTGGCATTTTTTATTTGGAAGGTCTTCAAAGCATCAGCTCCTTGTGATCACTGTACTGAACAGAAAATAGAAGAGGGCCACATATGAAGAAATGTTAAAATTTGCAAACTGCCTTTTTCAAATGAGTTCAAGTCGGTCTTGTGCATAGTCTGGCAGTGAAATAAACGTTGGGAAAAATTTTGCAGTCAACATGTTCCTTTGCAAAGTTTACAATTCCACCAATACCTCTTATTGACCATGTTCCATGCCACAGCTGGTTTGGGTTTGTATTTCTGTGTGGGCCCCCCTCAGCAGTGGTCCTGCAGATTTTCCTGCTTTGTCTCTCTCCAAAAGAAAAACAATTAATTCAGTGCACAACACTGAAAAAGGCTCTCTCTGCAAGCTGAGTAAAGAATTTAGCCTAAATATTAGATTTTTGTCATGCTGTTTTTTTTCTCAGTACAATGGAATAATTAAGTAACAACATGATATCTGTATTCATTTCTGTTGTGGTTTACACCATGCAGAATGCTAGATCAGTTCCTTTGAACATTATTTCACAGTCATACTGATCATATGAGCAGTGTACTTCAATAATATAATTTCACATGTTCTTCATTGGGAGATTCTTCGTAATTTCTTTGGGTGATTTAATTAATTTATTTATTTAGAGATAAAGCATGGTAACAGGACATTCTGGCATGCAGACTTCTTGCTGCCCAATTACAGCCATGTGACCAATCAGTCGACTAACCCATACGACTTTGTAATATGGGGGGAAAACAGAGCACACATGGTAAAGGGGAGAATGTATAAACTCCTTACAGATAATGGCAGGAATGGAACCCGTGTCACTGGTGCTGTAAAGTATTACACTAACCGCTGTGCTACTATGCCACCCCATTGTATGTAGCAGTGTTGACTATGACTCAACACCGCAATGGAGAGGAGACTCATATTAAGACCTTTGTACCTGGACCTGGTCACCTCATCCTCAATTCACTTGACTCCACATGGCAACTTTTCACCCCAGGTGGCGGGATGGAATCACGTCTCTATCAAAGGAGATGTAAGGCGCTCCTTCACTCCGCTAGACTGCAGGTCACCCTTGGGCAAGGCGCAGCACCTGCTTAGCCCTCCAATCAGGGTCATGTGAAACCATGGGAGCAGATTGTGGATGGTCATATGAACAGATGGTGCATATCACAAGTCCTGATTATGCAACCAGTGATGCCAGGAAGACAATCTCTGAAGAGTATTGATAATGGCTCGGGTCACCTGTCTTGTAAAGACACTGTAGAAAGTTTTTTGCCAAGAATAATCATGGTCATGGATTACTACTCTCAGTCCATGTTGTGCCTGGTGACTTAGGTTAGCGTAGCTGTATGTTGGCATAGCCTGGTATGTGTTAGCAGGAAGGGCTCCACCTAGAGTAACAAATGGCAGTATACTTAAAAATCCTGCAAATTATGAGCTAAAAGCTCATGAGCCTGTCAGGCCTTTCTCAGAGAAAAGGGTAAATTACAAACATGAATGTTTCAATTTATTTTTCTACAATTTTAAATTTGGACATATTATTCAGTAATCTGCATGGATAAACATATTTCAGGAGATTAGAATAAACATTGGATGATTTGCATAATTGCAAATTAGACTTAACATTATGCTTTGCAGTGAACAAAAAGGATCCTTCATTAATTCCACAGACTTCTTATGGGTCTTTGGACAGCACAAGTGCCATTCTGTACAATTCATTCTACAGATAATAGTCTTCATGAATAAGGAAAGCTTTTCTGTGTAATTCAGTCTGTATGATTGAAGAACGTGCATTGAAGCATACTGAGTCTGCGATGCAAATTAGAATAAATCATTCAAACAAAAAGTGTGAAAGGAAAAATGGTATTTAGAGTCACAGAGAAGTACAGCACAGAAACAGGCCCCTTGGCCCATCTAGTCCATGCTAAAAACATTTAAACTGCCTAGTCCCATTAACTTGCATGGGGACCATAGCCCTCCATATCCCTTCGATCCAAGTACCTATCCAAATTTCTCTTAAACATTGAAATCAAGCTCACATGCACTTCTTGTGCTGGCAGCTCATTCCGTACTCTCACGACTCTCTGAGTAAAGAGGTTTCCCCTCATGTTCCCCTTTAAACTTCTCACCTTTCACCCTTAACCAATGACCTCGGGTTGTAGTCCCTCCCAGCCTCAGTGGAAAAAGTCTGCTTACATTTATCCTATCTATACCCCTCATCATTTTGTATACCTCTATCAAATCTCCTCTCACTCTTCTACGTTCTATAGAATAGAGTCCTAACCTATTCAATCTTTCCTTATAACTCAGGTCCTCCAGACCCAGCAATAGCCTATAAATTTCTCTGTACTCTTTCAACCTTGTTTACATCTTTCCTGTAGGTAGGTAACCAAACTTGCACACAATACTCCAAATCAAGCCTTGCCAATGTCTGAAACAGCTGCAACATAACATCCCATCTTCTGGACTCAGTACATTGATTTATGAAGGGCAACATACAAAAAGCTTTCTTTACGACCCTGTCTACATGTAACACCACTTTCAATGAATTATGGACTTGTATTCACAAATCCCTTTGTTCTACCACACTCCTCCATGCCCTCATGTTCACTTGGTAAGACCGACACTGGTTGGAACAAGCAAAGTGCAAAAACTCACACTTCTCTGCATTAAGTTCCATCTGCCATTTTTTTAGCCCATTTTTCTTGCTGTTGCAGATCCCTCTGCAAGCCACGATAGCCTTCCTCGCTGTGCTCTACACCCCCACCTTGCTGATCCAGTTAACCACATTATCATCCAGATCATTGATATAGATAACAAACAACGAAAGACCCAGCACCGATCCCTGTGGCACACCACTAGTCTCAGGCCTCCAGTCAGAGAGGCAACTCTCTACTACTGCTTTCTGATATCTCCCACAAAGCCAAAGTCTAATCCAATTTGCTAGGTCACCCTGAATGCTGAGCAACTGCCTCAGCCTCCCATGAGGGACCTTGTCAAGTGCGTTACTAAAGTCCAAGTAGGCAACATCACTGCCTTGTGCTCATCCACTTTCCTAGTAACTTCAGCGAAAAACACTATAAGATTGGTTAGACATGATGTACCACACACAAAGTCACACTGATTAGTCCTTTTCTATTGGAGTGCCTGCATATTTGGCACTTATAATACCTTCCAATAACTTTGCACAACCGAAGTCAGACTTACAGGCCTATAATTTCCTAGTTTCTAGTTAGAGCCTTTTTTAAACAGCGGAACAGTGTTTAGGTAGCATTATGTAAAGGATAGAAGAAAAGTTAAAACTTGACTTTTAAATTTGTTTTGTTTAAATCTTCAATAGAAATTAAAATAGGAAAAGGAAAGCTTTTTTCCAATGCTAAAGAGATTGTCAAGCAGTTCTTTATTGCTCGTACCATTAAAAATTCACAAATGTTTGACTGAAATAGCTCTAGTGTTATCTCATGTGTTCATATAGGACATGTACACAGTAAACTGCTGGAACAAGGCCAGAAACATTATGAATTATCCCACCCTGCTCATGGACTGTTTGTCCCACTCCCATCAGAGAGAAGGCTACATAACATGCACATCAAAACCACCAGACTCAAAAACGGTTACTTTCCCCAAACAATAAAGCTGATCAACACTTTCACCACATTGCTACCAGCACTACTTTATAATTTCGCATCAATCATCTTATGTACAAACACTCCTGTGCCTATCATCACTTTAAGGACGTACTACAATCAATCTATGTATATAAGCTATCTTACATATTTATATTTATTGTAGTATTATTATTATTATGTTCTTATTGTGTATTTTTATGCTGCATTGCATCTGCTGTAACAATTATTTCATTCTCCTTCACATCTGTGTACTGGAAATGACATAAAACAACCTTGAATTCTGATTCTTGCACCTTATGGGTTTCTAATAGATAAGTACTATGACTTTCATCTGTGTGTCTGCCAGGTCCAACTGCAATGTCTGTGAAGAGCAGGGCATCTGTGATTATTACATTTTGCTCTGTCTTTATGGACTTCAGAAACTGTTCATCATACTTTAAGAGAAAACTAATACTGACATCCTCACCTTTATTCTTATTGTAGTGCCTATACTATTAAAATGGTTTGTGCCTAACATTTGCAACTTGGCATATAAAGAAACTAGTGTCAATAACTAACAAGCGAAAGTCTGCAGATGCTGATGCACCATCAATAACTCACTCTGAGACGTAAAGGCGAGATATCGGCTTTTATTGACTGGAAGAAGGAACAAGCAGTGAGTGACCACTATACTACATCCTGGAGACAGAGAGGCCGGGCTCAGACCTCCATCACCTTTATACAGGGGTCAGTGGGAGGAGCCACAGGAGCAGTCATCAGGGGGCGTGTCCAGACAGGTATATGTAGTTCACCACATTCACCCCCCCTTTGTTTTAAAAAGAGTCCCCATGTGGCGAAGTTTCTTACAAGTATATTTACAGGTTAAGTCTATCAGGTGGTTGAATCTGTTGCTGCGATCTACGTAGCACCGGCTGTGATTGCACAGATGCCGGTGGTGATTGCACCGGAGACGGTGGTTGTGCTGGTTCCGGCCTGACTGGAGGTGTCAGCCCACTAGGCGTCAGTGATCCCTCACGCGTGTGCGAGGCGCCTGGAATATACGCGTACGAGACTCCGGTATATGAGTGTCTTGAGGAGTCTGTGTGGGGCACGGTGTGCGCGGTGTCACCTCGGGTACAGGGTTCATAGTTACCGTGGAGTGTTCGGGGTAGTGGTCTGCTGCTCCTGCGGGCGCCAGGTCGGGCCACCGTAACCCTCGACCAAAGTGCCCCACACCAGCTTGCAAGGTCAATAATGGACATCCTGGTGGAGGGGCACAGGACTAGCTGCCTGTTTGACACGGGCAGCACTGAGAGTTTTATTGACCCGGACACAGTGCAACGCTGTGGACTCGTGACACAGCCGGTAAGCCAGAGGGTCACCTTGGCTTCTGGGTCGCATTCCACAGACATCCAGGGGGGGTTGTGTAGCGACATTGGTGGTGCAGGGCACAGAATATCGGAACTTTGCGCTACTGGTCATGCCTCAACTGTGCACGCCTGTGCTATTGGGGCTCGACTTCCAGAGCCACCTCGAAAGTGTGACTATGGCATATGACGGGCCCCTCCCACCACTCACTGTCAGGAATCCTCAGTTTGGTGGGACTTCACCATTACCCCGCTACTGACCACACACACACACTGAACCACACGTCCCGCCCAGCACCATGCTGACAGCTGCGCTACCGACACCACTTGCAGCCTCTCCACCCTCAAGATCCCTCCCCCATCGCTGTTCGCCAACCTGACCCCCAATTGTAAACCGGTGGCAACTAAAAGCAGGAGGTACAGTGTGGGGGACAGGGCCTTCATTCAGTCAGAGGTGCAGCGGCTGCTCGGGGAGGGGATCATCGAGCCAAGCACAAGCCCTTGGCGGTCCCAGGTGGTTGTTGTTCGGGATCAGGACCAATGACCCCGTTTTCCACGACATACCCAAGGATAGCGAGTCGGGTGGTTCCGAACACACACTTGTCCCTGTTATAGGTAAGGTTCAGAGCTTCGGCCACTTGGAAAAATCGTTGGAGGTTGGTGTCGTGATCCGACCAGTCGCGACCACAGATGATGTCTTGGTCTTCCAGAGGGAAATGGACCGGATGATGGACCAGTACCAACTGAAGGCCACATTTCCCTACCTGGATAACATCACCATCTGTGGTCGCGACTGGTCAGATCACGACGCCAACCTCCTACGATTTTTCCAAGTGGCCGAAGCTCTGAACCTTACTTATAACAGGGACAAGTGTGTGTTCAGAACCACCCGACTCGCTATCCTTGGGTATGTCATGGAAAATGGGGTCATTGGCCCTGATCCCGACCGTATGCGCCCCCTGTTAGAACTCCCTCTTCCCACCACAGATGCTAGAAACCCAAGCAACACAAATGAAATAGTGGAGGAATTCAGCAGGGCTGGCAGCACCTACGGAAAAGATTGCAGTCGACGTTTCAGGCCAAGACCCTGCCTGAGTCCTGCGGAAGGATCTCGACCCGAAACGTCATCTGTACTCACAGCTGCTGCCTGACCCGCTGAGTTCCTCCAGCATTTTGTCTGGGTTGTGTCAATAACAGCGAGGTTTTAGTCTTGTTAGATATATGAAGATAAGGAAAGCTAGAAATAGGCATGGTATAAAGCACTTGGGAGTGTAGGGAGGATCATGTGCAGAGAAAGGAAACAGGGTTTAGAGTGAAGCCTTACTTTGGATGGGGTCAGAGTTGCATTATGGGTATTCAGTTCTTGAAATAAATTTGAGCATTAAAATCTCTGCAGAAGAGCACGGTGAAAGAAGGGATTCTAATGCAATTCACAGTTTCTAAAGATTCATGAAGATGTGAAAAGGTATGTGCATAACAGGTGTTGGTGGTTGTGTGGTTAAGTTTTTCTATAGTCACACAGTGACAGGGTTTCTGTTTTATCATTGTTTTAATGAGTTACATAATTAGAAGGTGGAAATGAAAGAATGGCAAACAAAATACATCATTTAATAAGAATGCAAAATAAAATTCAAGAATACACAGTTAATTTGAAACCATTTTTATTTTTTAGTATATCATCTCCTCAATGATGGTCTGTTCTTGCCAAATTAAAGCAGTATTCATCTATTGAACTTTACAAAAATAAAAGTAATGACGTTTCAAAAAAACCATGTGTTTTATTTCCAATTCAACCTTTTGCAAAGTTTGCAGGCGGTTAGGAAAGTAGTCTTGCCAATGAGGGATTCTAGAAAGGTCCGGCTTATTCCTTTAGATCCAGCCATGGTAATGAGTCCACGTAGCACTCCATCAGTAATGGAGTAACAAAGGAAGACAAAGAAAAACAAACACAGCTGAGTGCCTGGAAAGAAACAGGCAATAAAATTGCTGAGTGTGGAATGAAGTAGCAATGTTGAAACAAGGGCCAATCTGGGACGGCTGCAGAATAGTAAAGAGGACGGTATACCTATTATTTGCCAGCTTTTCATCTGATACTTTCATCACAAACTGATGTAAACATTAGGCCCCTTACATGTGCTAATTAAATGACTTGCGCTTGATTGTAAGAGCCATTAGGTGAAATGAATAGCAGAGCATGGAGAAACGTTGCATCTATTCTGGTCAAATTTTCCAGGCGTGAATGTGACCTGGCAAACTTATGAAATCAGGAGAAGGAAGGCTGTTATTGGCATTCCATCTTTTGTTCACTTCCTTGACAGGGTGGAGATTGTGGGATGCTGGGATAAAGCTTCAGTCTTATGCAGGCAAAGCAAGCACTTTAGTATTCATTTGCATGATGTAGGCAACCTGCCTTTGGAGCTAGACTGGGGTTGGCAGCACAGAGTATCCTCCGGCTCCATTTCACGTCTGTTTTGGTCCTTCTGGCTTGAATGCTCACTCCATGTGCAGTATCTGTTTCAGACTCGCAAAAAGACCTTAAGGTGGCTCCAATGCTATATATATTCTTCTCATATTTTTCTCCAATAAATATGTGCATAGACAGGTTTAGGTTTTAGCAATTGAAAAAGAGCTTATGCTTTTTTTTAAGTCAAAGATACAATAACAATCTGAATCTTTAGATTTTTAAATAACTGTTGTGATTGAAGATGTACAGTATTAATTTTCTACACTGAAAGATATCATGCAGACATAACCCAGTTGAAACCTTTTAGAACTAAAGATTGCTTTTAAGTGAAATGGCTTTATTAATGAAGTGCTATGTGAGATTTACATTGTGAGAGATTTTTTTTCTCCTGTTGAGCACTTTGGACCTAAGCCAGCAGCATTAGCAGTCCTAGAAATTATTGTGTTAATTAATGTCTCAAGTAATGTGAAATCCATTTGTGTGAGCACTTTAAGATGGTAAATAAAAATAAATAACACCTGTTGCTTTTGTTTCTGGAGAATGGAAAAATTACCATTCCTTCATGGAAAATTACTATGAAAAAAATCAATTAATTATCTAGCAACGAACAAGTCAAAATAAACTAATTTACTATTGTTATACGTGGAGGATTATCTCTTAATGAACAAAGCATTTTACAAGAAATTGTGAAAACATTTTAATGCTCAAACCAAAACAGCTAGAAATGTAAAATGCTGATTTTTAACACTCAGCTGACAGAAAGAAGGAATTAAAATAAACTTTTACTCTCCCATTCTTTCTCCATTCTTGGCCTCTTAATTCTGCTGTTTTTTTTAACTAAGTTAAAATGGCTGCTTAATTTGGGATCAAATTGGGGAACCACTTGGAAGAAGTAGTTTAACTTATCCTGTAGATTTATACTTAAACAAAAAGCAGAGACTAATTTCTCACCAGTACTTTGCCTGTAAGATTATATGTCAGTCTGTGAAATTAATAGTGTCAGAACTTAATAGGAAACCTTCAAATTGCATTTTCCTCACAGTTTATAATTTAATCACTATTTTCCTTACACGTTGATCCTACATTAGGTTTTAAAAATGCAAAGCATACTTGGAACTAAGGTCTGATGATGATGCGCATTCTTCTTTGTACCAATCAAGGTATCAAATATTCTGAATTTGAGGTGAAATGCATTTTGTTTAGAAGGCCCCGATAAAAGACGTGTTTATTTCCATTGTGGAGAATGCTAATCAAGACCAATAGGCCATTAGGAGGCTTTCTGAGGAGGACATTATTAACATTAATGTATCTTGTGCTTGAAAAGAACCTGGAGCTAGGGAGTAAATGCTGGTGATGAACTAACTTTAAAATTATCAACTATATGAATGGAGCCATGTGAAGTGAACAGACTAGAACTGAATCCTTTCAAGTCATTTATTTGGATTAGTTAAGTATAATTGAGAATTCTTCAGTGAAAGCTAAAGATATGTAAATTAAGTCTAAGATTAGTGTTGAAAGTACTAATTCTGGGTAATTTTAAATGTGATAGTATTTTGTTTCTCTATAAAGTCAGATCTCTTATGCTTCAGGGCAAGATTGGACAATGCAAAATTGCACAACTAAATAAGCCTGAAACATGGAGACATGATAAAACAGAACAAGGCTGGAAGAATGATGCACCATCAATAACTCTCGGAGATGGGAGGCCAACGATAGGCTTTTATTAGCTGCAAGAGACCATGATTAGCAGCAAGAGACCATGATTAGCAGCAAGAGACCACCACACAACATCCTGGAGACTGAGGGAGAAGCAGTGCCTCCAATCGCCTTTATACAGGGGGCTGTGGGAGGAGCCACAGGAGCAGTCAGCAGAGGGGCGTGTCCAGACTGGTATATGTAGTTCACCACAAAGAAGTCAGCATCTGAAGTAGTATTTGTGGTGTGCTAGGAACTCCATTTCTTGCTCCATGGATGCACCCTAACCTGCTGAGTATTTTCAGCCTTTACATTTTATTTCTTTCTGCAGAATATTAGCATCTGTGTTTCTTTTTTGATTTTCAATAGTAAATCTGTCATTTAGAGATTATTTGTGCAACATAAAAGGAAGTTAGGTCCACTAATGATCTGCCAGAAGGACTCAATGGGTTGAGGAGCATCTGTGGGAGGAAGAAAGACCAACACTTTAGGTTGAAGTTCTGCATGAGTCCTGATGCAGATTTTGAACTGAAACATCCACAAATTCTTTCCTCCTACAGATGGTGCTCCACCCACTGAGTTCTTTCAGCAGATTATTTGTTGCTACAGACTACAGTATCTGCAGTTTCTTGTAACTCCAGAAACATAGCTCAGTTTGTCCACGTAAAGAAGAAATGCAGAAGATGAGCATCTGGGAGTAAATTATCTTTATTTTGTTGCAAAATTTAACAAACATGTAGGAACATTTTTTTGTAGTACTGAAACTAGTATCAAAGATAAAAAGCAGAAAAAGTAGAAATAGTTGAATCAATGTTTTGACAGGTTTTGGTAAAATATATTAAAAATTTCAGCTTGAAATTAACTCTAAATGTTATAACGTAGAAAACAAACATAAACCATAAAATTTCAATTGAAAAACTGTTGGCAACATTGTGTATCAATTTCAACAGTAATATGGTGGAATGATTAATTCATTATTTGCAATTATGTAAAAGGAGGAGCTACATTATTGGCCCCATGTGTCTTCAATAATTGAGAAATATTTTGTATTAGAGCTATATCAGAATAACTTAAATAGCAAGTGTATATAACTTACTATTATTACTAAAGATAAAAAATCCTCAACACCATACATTGCAACTAAACAGAAATACGACTGTTCACTTCAATTCTTATGCATTAATTTAAGTTAAAGTTGAATAATCTATCCAATCCTTACATTGCAGTTCACTCTTTCAACTTCCCACTGCCAGGTTCTCGGTCTTAGAAGTTAATGGAATATGGCAGCTGAATTTACCCCAGAACAAAAAGACAACCATTTCCTAGAATTTTCTGGTATTAATACAGAAGAGTGATCCAACAGCACTGGCGGCCAACAGACTGCCTGTATAGCACTGCACGGAAGCATATCACAGGAACAGTCCATTTGGCTCAAAGCTGCACAGAACCTGCCGTCACTCTTTTATTAGCACACTCTGTTATTATTCTATTATTCCTCTTTTCCACAATTTATTTTTCTAACTTATAGTAATTTTTATGTCTTGCACCGCACTGCTGCTACGAAGCAACAAATTTCATGACAGATGTCACTGAAAATAAACCAGATTCTGATTCTCTTGTTTTGTTGCTTTGAATTTGTCCATATGCCTCTTTGGATGCAAAAATTACTCCTGAGCTTTCTTTTGGATTTATTGATGACTATTTAATATTGAAGTTCCACTTGGATTTTATTTTTTATAGACTTTGTTTCAGGCTTGCTATTTTTCTTATCAAGATGTATCTATACTGAAACGAATGCACCCAAACCCATACTTATCTTTCAAGATGTCATTGACAAAGATTGCAATTGCATTTCCAAACCACTTACGTAAATGTAAGGAAAAGCAATCACCCTAGCTATAACGCCTGAGGAATACTACTTCCTTTTGGCACTTCGAGTAATTGCTTTTAACTCCTAAAGTGTTTTCTACTTTGTTCCCAATTCCTTAAAATATGGAACTTTGTCAACAGATACCTTTAATTTCATGTTGCATACATCCATATTCAGTTTGAAACTATCAAAGTACACAATATGCTCATACTGTATCTCTTCTCAGAAGATTTTTCACCCTGATCTCACAAATTCTGATTTACAAACGTAGATAGTGTAAGCAAGTATCTCGCAGATTATCTTGATATTGAATCTGATGAACATCAACCAGCTCCTCCAAACAATCGGAACATTATCAGACAGTCAACTTATTGTTTGAGCACAGTAATGCTCTACTTTATTAGATTTTGTTTGGTGTGGCAGTATTCAGTTAGATGAGCGGACTTTGCTCACATATATATTTGTTATGCATTAGAATCAAGGGCCAAGCCATTAATGAATTCCCTTTTTTCTTAAACCTATTGGTTTGTTGTAGTCAAGTGGTTTGGTAGTATTGGGAATTGTCAGAGACTAAAAGTACCATAACTAATGCTAGACCACTAGGCATTAATCTGGATGATATGCAGTCATGTGCAGTCAAAGGATAGGAATTGAGTTGAGTGGTAGTATATTTCAATGTAGACAATAGATAATAGACAACAGACAATAGGTGCAGAAGTAGACCATTCGGCCCTTCGAGCCTGCACCGCCATTTTGAGATCATGGCTGATCAATTACTATCAATACCCAGTTCCTGCCTTGTCCCCATATCCCTTGATTCCCCTATCCATATGATACCTATCTAGCTCCTTCTTGAAAGCATCCAGAGAATTAGCCTTCACTACCTTCCGAGGCAGTGCATTCCAGACCCCCACAACTCTCTGGGAGAAGAAGTTTTTCCTTAACTCTGTCCTAAATGACCTACCCCTTATTCTCAAACCATGCCCTCTGGTACTGGACTCACCCAGCATCTGGAACATATTTCCTACCTCTATTTTGTCCAATCCCTTAATAATCTTATATGTTGCAATCAGATCCCCTCTCAATCTCCTTAATTCCAGCGTGTACAAGCCCAGTCTCTCTAACCTCTCTGCGTAAGACAGTCCGGACATCCCAGGAATTAACCTTGTGAATCTACGCTGCACTTCCTCTGCAGCCAGGATGTCCTTCCTTAACCCTGGAGAACAAACTGTACACAATACTCCAGGTGTGGTCTTACCAGGGCACTGTACAAATGCAAAAGGATTTCCTTGCTCTTGTACTCAATTCCCTTTATAATAAAGGCCAACATTCCATTAGCCTTCTTCACTGCCTGCTGCACTTGCTCATTCACCTTCAGTGACTGATGAACAAGGACTCCTAGATCTCTTTGTATTTCTCCCTTACCTAACTCTACACCGTTCAGATAATAATCTGCCTTCCTGTTCTTACTCCCAAAGTGGATAACCTCACACTTATTCACATTAAACATCATCTGCCAAGTATCTGCCCACTCACCCAGCCTATCCAAGTCACCCTGAATTCTCCTAACATCCACATCATATGTCACACTGCCACCCAGCTTAGTATCATCAGCAAATTTGCTGATGTTATTCTCAATGCCTTCATCTAAATCGTTGACGTAAATTGTAAATAGCTGTGGTCCCAATACCGAGCCCTGTGGCACCCCACTAGTCACCACCTGCCATTCCGAGAAACACCCATTCACCGCTACCCTTTGCTTTCTATCTGCCAACCAGTTTTCTATCCATGTCAATGTCTTCCCCCCGATGCCCTGAGCTTTGATTTTACCCACCAATCTCCTATGTGGGACCTTATCAAATGCCTTCTGAAAATCGAGGTACACTACATCCACTGGATCTCCCTTGTCTAACTTCCTGGTTACATCCTCGAAAAACTCCAACAGGTTAGTCAAGCATGATTTACCCTCGGTAAATCCATGCTGACTCGGCCCAATCCTATCACTGCTATCTAGATATGCCACTATTTCATCCTTAATAATGGACTCTAGCATCTTCCCCACCACCAATGTCAGGCTGATAGGTCGATAGTTCTCTGTTTTCTCCTTCCCTCCTTTCTTAAAAAGTGGGATAACATTAGCCATTCTCCAATCCTCAGGAACTGATCCTGAATCTAAGGAACATTGGAAAATGATTACCAATGCATCCGCAATTTCCAGGGCCACCTCCTTTAGTACCCTAGGATGCAGACCATCTGAACCTGGGGATTTGTCAGCCTTCAGTCCCATCAGTCTACTCAGGACCGTTTCCTTCCTAATGTCAAACTGTTTCATTTCCTCTGTTACCCTATGTCCTTGGCCCATCCATACATCTGGGAGATTGCTTGTGTCTTCCTTAGTGAAAACAGATCTAAAGTACTCATTAAATTCTTCTGCCATTTCTCTGTTTCCCATAACAATTTCACCCAATTCATTCTTCAAGGGCCCAACATTGTTCTTAACTATCTTCTTTCTCTTCACATACCTAAAAAAGCTTTTGCTATCTTCCTTTATATTCCTGGCTAGCTTGCGTTTGTACCTCATTTTTTCTCCCCGTATTGCCTTTTTAGTTAAGTTCTGTTGTTCCTTAAAAACTTCCCAACCATCTGTCCTCCCACTCACCTTAGCTCTGTCATATTTCCTTTTTTTTAATGCTATGCAATCTCTGACTTCCTTTGTCAACCACTATGGCCTCTTTCCCCCCTTTGAATCCTTCCTTCTCTGGGGGATGAACTGATTTTGCACCTTGTGCATTATTCCCAAGAATACCTGCCATTGCTGTTCCACTGTCTTTTCTCCTAGGCTATCCATCCAGTCAACTTTGGCCAGCTCCTCCCTCATGGCTCCATAGTTTCCCCTGTTCAACTGCAACACTGACACCTCCAAGCTGCCCTTATCCTTCTCAAATTGTAGATAAAAACTTATCATATTATGATCACTACCTCCTAATGGCTCCTTTACTTCAAGATCGCTTATCAAATCCTGTTCATTACATTACATAACCTCAGACAGGATGAAGAGGTCAATACTCCCCAATGCCATTAGGCTTTACAATTCAACCGCCAGGACTTAATAACTTTTTTAAAAGCTATTATAAATGCTTTTTGAGATAGTGATTTAGATGCATATCATATTTTTTACTGAGTTAAGTATTGTATGTAATTAGTTTTGCTACAACAAGTGTATGGGACATTGGAAAAAAAAGTTGAATTTCCCCATGGGGATGAATAAAGTATCTATCTATCTATCTATCTAACACTAAATCCAGAATAGTCTTGTCCCTGGTCGGCTCTCGTACAAGCTGTTCCAAGAATGCATCCCGTAGGCACTCGACAAACTCCCTATCCTGTGGTCCAGCACCAACCTGATTCTCCCAGTTCACCTGCATGTTGAGATCCCCCATAACTACTGCGACATTACCTTTGCCACATGCCAATGTTAACTCCCTATTCAACTTGCACCCAATATCCATGCTACTGTTTGGTGGCCTGTAGACAACACCCATTTGGGTCCTTTTGCCCTTACTGTTCCTCAGTTCTATCCACACAGACTCTACTTCTCCTGACCCTATGTCCCCCCTTGCAAAGGACTGAATCTCATTCCTCACCAACAGGGCCACCCCACCCCCTCTGCCCACATTTCTGTCCCTAGGATAGCAGGTATACCCTTGTACATTCATTTCCCAGTTCTGATCTCCCTGCAGCCATGTCTCCGTTATCCCAACAACATCATAGTTACCCATTCGCACCTGAGCTTCAAGCTCATCCGCCTTATTTCTGACACTTCGTGCATTCAGATATAGAATTTTTAGCCCATTTCTCCTCTCTCTGTTTGAATCGCTGCCTATTGTGCTTAACCCAGCTCCCCGAACTCCCATTGGGCTAAACGCCCCTAGAATTTTGTTGTCCTTCCTAAATTTACTTATTCTTTCAACACATTTAACTCCACGTTCCGTCAGACCATCCCTCTGTACATGTGTCCTCCTTATCACTTGTTTCGCCTCACCTTTCTCTACTACACACTTAATATTCCGGAACCGTGTAGTCCCCACCTGTCCTTTATTCTTCCCCTCGCTATCCTCTCTCACATTCTGGATCCCTGCCCCCTGCAAATTTAGTTTAAACCTCCCCAAGAAGCACTAGCAAACTTCCCTGCAAGAATGTTAGTACCGCTCCAGTTTAGGTGTAAACCGTCCCTTCGGAACAGATCCCACCTTCCCTGGAACAAAGCCCAATTATCTACAAACCTGAAGCCCTCCCTCCTGCACCATCCTCTCAGCCACGTATTAATCTTTATAATCTTTCTGTTCCTTGCCTCACTCACACGTGGCACAGGTAGCAATCCTGAGATTGTTACCCTGGAGGTCCTGCTCTTCAGCTTCGCACCTAACTCCCTGAACTCCCTACGCAGGACCCCCTCACTCATCCTACCCATGTCGTTGGTCCCTACATGGACCACAACATCTGGATTCTTTCCCTCCTTCTCGAGAATAACCTGCACCCGATCTGAGATGTCTCGGACCCCGGCACCAGGGAAGCAACATACCATCCGAGATTCCCGATCTTCCCCACAAAATCTCCTATCCGCCCCTCTGACTATAGAATCCCCTATCAATACCGCTCTCTTCTCTTCCCTCCTCCCCTTCCTAGTCGAGGGTCCAACCTCAGTACCAGAGACAGGACCACTGCAGCTTGTTCCTGGTAGGTCATCCCCACCAACAGTATCCAAAACGGTATACTTATTTTTGATGGGAACGGCCACAGGGGTGCTCTTTTCTCTCTGTCTGCTCCCCCTGCCTCTCTTGACTGTCACTCATTTGCCTACCTCCTGTCTTTTCAGTGTGACTACCTCCCAATAACTCTTATCTGTCTCTGCCTCTGCCTCCTGAATGATCCGTAGTTCATCCAGCTCCTTCTCCAATTCCCTAACTCGGTCTGATAGGAGCTGCAGCTGGATGCACCTATTGCAGGTGTGGTCATCAGGAACAACTGTGTTGACCCTGACCTCCCACATACTGCATACGGAGCACACCACTGCTCTAACTGTCTCCCCCATTACCTGATCTCAGATTAGTCAGAATAAATGAAAAGCACGTACTCAGGCTCAGTGATTTCTTCTCACCAAAGTCCTCTTGCGCCGAAGCCTGCTGAGCCAAAGCCCAGCACTCTGCTCCTGCGCACTCCGCTGCCCGCACCGACGCTGCCCGCTCCTGAAAGTGGGCCGCTTTTTAAAGCCCGCGCTCGTCGCTGATGTCACCCGCACTTGCGCAGCTTTACCTTCCTCCTCAGGTACTCTCCAGGTAGGTCCGAGGGTCTCGGCCTACCTACAACGGCTGATCCTCCGATCCTCCGAACTCCAGTCGTCTGTCGATCATGAGCACTCCTTACTCCCGCTCCGCTGCCCGCACCGACGTGTAGCTCCTGCAAAATATGCATTTGATGACATTCTGCATCTTAGAAAAAATGTAATTCTTGCAAAGCCACATGTTTACTCTTACTGCTGCCCTCTGAGATGAAAAAAAATGAAGCATAGAAACTAAGAAAACCTACAGCACCATACAGGCCCTTCGGCCCATGATGCTGTGCCAAACATGTGCTTATTTTAGAAATTACCTAGGGTTACCAATAGCCCTCTATTTTTCTAAACTCCATGTACCAATCCAGGAGTCTCTTAAAAGTCCCTACCGTATCCGCATCCTCAGCTCAGTTTTTTATTAAACTATGAAGTTAGAGACCTTAAGCAAAGGTAGAAGGCAAACTGCACAGTGCTGTACATATCTCTAAATCAAACAGTGTTCAACATAGGAAAGGGAAAACAATCTTGCTGGATAGTGACAGTGCTATTCTGAGTTTGGAGTTATGGCTGGATTTGCAAAGATGCTCCTGTTTGTTAGTCCCTCTCTGAACACCTTTGCTGGATGCAGTTTCTGCTAAGCTCTTTCATATCTAGATAGCAGTGATAGGATTGGGCCGAGCCAGCATGGATTTACCAAGGGCAAATCATGCTTGACTAACCTATTGGAGTTTTTCGAGGATGTAACCAGGAAGTTAGACAAGGGAGATCCAGTGGATGTAGTGTATCTCGATTTTCAGAAGGCATTTGATAAGGTCCCACATAGGAGATTGGTGGGTAAAATCAGAGCTCATGGCATTGGGGGGAAGATATTGACATGGATAGAAAACTGGTTGGCAGATAGAAAGCAAAGGGTAACGGTGAATGGGTGTTTCTCGGAATGGCAGGTGGTGACTAGTGGGGTGCCACAGGGCTCGGTATTGGGACCACAGCTATTTACAATTTACGTCAACGATTTAGATGAAGGCATTGAGAATAACATCAGCAAATTTGCTGATGATACTAAGCTGGGTGGCAGTGTGACATGTGATGAGGATGTTAGGGGAATTCAGGGTGACTTGGATAGGCTGAGTGAGTGGGCAGATACTTGGCAGATGACATTTAATGTGAATAAGTGTGAGGTTATCCACTTTGGGAGTAAGAACAGGAAGGCAGATTATTATCTGAACGGTGTAGAGTTAGGTAAGGGAGAAATACAACGAGATCTTGGAGTCCTTGTTCATCAGTCACTGAAGGTGAATGAGCAAGTGCAGCAGGCAGTGAAGAAGGCTAATGGAATGTTGGCCTTTATTACAAAGGGAATTGAGTACAAGAGCAAGGAAATCCTTTTGCATTTGTACAGCGCCCTGGTGAGACCACACCTGGAGTATTGTGTACAGTTTTGGTCTCCAGGGTTAAGGAAGGACATCCTGGCTGTAGAGGAAGTGCAGCGTAGATTCACGAGGTTAATTCCTGGGATGTTCGGACTGTCTTACGCAGAGAGGTTAGAGAGACTGGGCTTGTACACGCTGGAATTAAGGAGATTGAGAGGGGATCTGATTGCAACATATAAGATTATTAAGGGATTGGACAAGATAGAGGCAGGAAATATGTTCCAGCTGCTGGGAGAGTCCAGTACCAGAGGGCATGGTTTGAGAATAAGGGGTAGGACATTTAGGACAGAGTTAAGGAAAAACCTCTTCTCCCAGAGAGTTGTGGGGCTCTGGAATGCACTGCCTCGGAAGGCAGTGGAGGCCAATTCTCTGGATGCTTTCAAGAAGGAGCTAGATAGGTATCTTATGGATAGGGGAATCAAGGGATATAGGGACAAGGCAGGAACCGGGTATTGATAGTAGATGATCAGCCATGATCTCAGAATGGTGTTGCAGGCTCGAAGGGCCGAATGGTCTACTTCTGCACCTATTGTCTATTGTCTCTCCTTCTCACTTCTCCTCCTTTTAGAAGCTTGGCTAGCTCTGACTGTTTAATGCTTAGTCTCTTGGTCTTGCCATTCTCTAAGGTGTGCAAAATTATTTTTTTGTGCCAGAAGTAAAATGTATTCATAAAATATATGCCAAAAGACAAGCACAGTGTAAGCAGAGTTATGAGATGATACTTGCTGGGTTGCTGTACTCAAATGTGTCTTCTTTGCACTGTGATCAGCATTCTTCAAGCAGGTCTTGGTGCTAGAAGTGCAAACGTCCTCACTAATAGTAACCATCATGAGACACATAGCAAATATGTGCTTACACATGCACACACACACTCATGCACAAGTACACTCGCGCGCGTACACACACACACGTCTCAGCATTTTAGCCTCAGACAATGGACACCTCAGAGCTGGAGTCTGTGGGCAAAATGTCAGTATTATTGTCTTCTTTTTACTAGAAATAGACTCATCTCACGCTTTCTCCTTTCAAAGCTTTGCAGATATCAAACACATTTTATCAGTACCCACTATTTTGTGGTGATACACATTGCCTGTGTCTCCTCTTCTATGCTACATATGAACATCACATCAACATTGAATATGTGGGATCGGCGACTGGCTACATACATTGAGGACAGTGTAAAAAATATTACAGTGCCAGGGCAAATCAGAAACCATGGCTGACTGCAGGGGTTTGTGCACTGTTTAGGGATCATGACCAGAGGACAGGGTGACATTAAGGTCAGCAAGTTCTGCTCTCTCCCATGCCATCAGGAAGGCAAAGCATGAAAATCCACAGACACCTTTGTGACACCAGGGACGTGCAAAGTACACAAACCATAACCAATTATAAACCCACCCTGCGAGACAACAACAGTGACACCTCCCTTCCTGATAGGCTGAGTGCTTTCTGTGCACGATTTGACACATTGACTGATGTGACATCGAGGAAAGCCCCCTCTCCCCCGAGAAACAGGCACCCTCTCTGGCCTCATCTGAGGTGAGTAGGATCTTAGCTAGGGTAAACCCAATGCAAAGCTGCAGTTCTGGAAAACTTATATGGCCAGATGCTGAGGGACAGTTAATATAGGTCTTAACAAGCATCTTAAATATTTCTCTGAAACAGCCCACTGTCCCTACATTATTCCAGTGCCCAAGGGTGTGACAGTAACTGGCCTATACGATTACCACCCAGTGTTTTATCAAGTGCTTTGAACGGCTGGTAATGGATCATACAGTCCCACTCTCCAGCTGTATTAAACCCTTTCCAGTTCACCTACCACTCAAACTGATCATCCATCACCTCAGCCCTCTACTTCGTCCTGTCCTACCTAGAAACTGATGTCTTGCACATCAGGATGTTTTTCATTCACTTCAACTTGCCATTTAACACAATCATCCCTCAGAGGCTGGTGGGTGAACTGTCCTGGTTGGGACTCAATGCCCCCCTCTGTAAATGGATCTTGGACTTCTTGATGGAGAGGCCCCAGGCAGTTCGACTTGGCAGCAGCATCTCAAGTTCCATCACACTGAGCACTGGTGGCCCCCCAGGGCTGTGTGCACTCTCCACTGCTGTTCATGATTCTGACTCACGGCTGCACTGCCAGGTTCAGCTCAAACCGCATCATCCAGTTCACAGTGGTTGTGAGAACAATCTGAGTCTCAACGTGGACAAGGTAAAAGAGATGATTGTGGGCTTCAGGGAGCACAGGTTGACCCCTTTCCATTGCATATCAGTGGCTCTGCAATGGAGCGAGTGCAGAGCACAAGTTCCTTGGTGTGCACATAATGGACAATCTAACAACACCTTCTTACTTGTCAAGAAGGCACTGCAGCGTCTACACTTTCGGAAGAGATTGACACATGCAAGACCCCACACCCCCACTCAACAACTTTCTGGAAGGCATCTGTTAGTCTTGCGAGACCATGGATCTACGCCTGGAAAGTCTTGCTTCAGCCTCTCCAGAGCGCAGGCCTGGGCAAGGTTGTATGGAAGACCGGCAGTTGCCCAAACAACAAGTCTCCCCTCTCTACACCATCGATGTTGTCCAAGGGAAGGACAAGGGCTGATACAATTTGGCACCGGTGTCATCGCAAGAGTTGCTAGAATGAGGTTGAAGACAATGTAGGACTGCCTTAGGGACTCCAGCTCCGGATTTGTCCTCAGGGTTTACTCCCGAAGCCTTTCCCATGAGTGGGTATGGCTGCAAGGCAGCGGAGGTTTAAAATCAGAGTTTTCCCTCTCTTAGATGGACTGCCTTTGCAGGCTGACGAGCTCCATCTACTCGAACCTTTCTATAGGAGCACCATCGAGATTATCCTGTCTGGCTGCATCATTGTTTGTGGGGGGCGTGGAGACTACAAGGCTTCGGACCACAAGACCCTACAAAGGATAGTAAAAACCAACACAGGGGTCTCCCTCACCGCTATTTGTGAAATTTATTAGGATTGTTGCAGATGAAGGGCCTGAAGCATTGTTGAGGATCCCTCCCATTCCATAATCTCTTTAACCCACTACCATCAGGAAGGAGACACAAAAGCATCAGGACTAGGACTGCCAGCCTGGGTAACAACTTCTTCCCTCTGGTTGCAAGGCTAATGAATACTCTGCCACCACTGAGGACTTGTCACTAGGACAGCAAGCTGCTTACTGTACTGTTCACCTGAGCTGCACACTACATGCATTTTGACTTATATTCTGTTGACCTATTTATTGTAATATTTTGATTTATATGCTGTGTGTGATAAATGTTTTGAGGGTGCATCATGGTCTGGAGGAATGTTGTTTCATTTGTTTGTATATATGTACCGTTGGGTGACAATAAATTTGAACTCTTTTGCCTGTAATGCAGCTTTGCAGTGTTGGGCCAGAAAGCTAATGATGCATGTGAGAATGGTTTTAAAGACTAAGAATATGCACCAGAGAAAATAAATAATCAGAAATTTAAAATTATCATATTTTTACAGAGAGGTAATTTATAAAAAAGCAGAGAACAAAGAGCTCAGCACTTATGTCAAATGTAACTTGTTAACAAAGTTAAAAGTACAGATAAACCTCTTTACCATGACACAGATGCTAAACATTCAGCATGTATTAAGAGCCAGCAAGTAGATATGTAGAACAAAAGCAAGGAATACTGTGGATGCTGTTAAGTTTATAACACACCTCTTGGAAATTTGGAGCATAGGATCAATAATTCCAAGTTAATCTGGTGATTTATCTGATCAGTAAACCCATATAACATGCACCTAATTATCTTTTATTCTCCACATAAATAATGGGATGAAATAATATAGAAGATTGCAGGCAGCTTGTAGTTAAACACTTTATAGTTGATTCACGTTTGTTCTTGTCTCTGTAAAATAAATCATTGAGCTAAACGGTAATTAGATATGCTTTTCCAATCGTAACTTTCTGAATAAAAATATTTGTGATTAATTTTGTTCTGTTTGTTTTACATACTTGCAACTCACAATCAAAGAAGCAATATTTACTTTGGGGTAAGAAAACTGGCTCTGATTCAGATGCTGAATTAGTTTAATTTTCTATCAAAGTGAAAGCCAAACCAAGATGTAATAAAGCACTTTTAATTTGCTGAATGTTCCTTTAAAAGCTTGACTGTGCTGGAAAGCACATTCTTCACCAAAGTCGTTATTCGTGTCCACCATATTCCCTACTTTTCCTTCTGAGGCAAATCCTCAGGGCTGAGGGTGACTTTCTTTCACAAAGTTTAGTATCCCCGTCCATTCTGAAGGAGGCAGCAGATGCTGGAATCCGAAGCAACAAACAATCTCCTTGAGGGACTCAGCAGATTGATCAGCACCTGCGGTGGGAGAGGAGAGATAAAAAGGAATGGAAAGGTGCATCAGCTATTTCCCTTCTCCACTCCTGGTCCCGTTGCAGGATTTTGACTTGAGACATTGACAATTCCTTTCCCCGTTCAGAAGCTGCTTGATCTAAGTTCATCCAAAAGATTGCTGCAGTAGTTAGATGTTCCCTGCTATAAGTGAAAATGTTGCACTTCAAGCAAGTATTTTCTCTGGATACTTAGCAATGCAAATGATAGCTCCCTGTCTGTCTGCAACTAGGACTTTAATGCTAGGGATTCTGGCCTGAGAGAAGGTACTGACAATACACCGCCTCGCACTGAGTAGTGACACAGTGATTCTGTGAATAAAGCTCCAGTGAGCTGGGTTCAAGCCTGACCTCCTGATGAGCTTGCACATTTCCATGACAGTGTGGGCTTTCTCCTAGTGCTCCATTCCCTTCCACCTCTCAAATAAAGTGCATAGAGTAGGTTAGCGGGCCACTGCAAATTACCCTGGGTGGGTACATTTTACACAGAATCTGGGGAAGGGAATGGGAATTGTGGAAAGAGTAAAATGCGATTAATGTGGCTGATGGTCACTGTGAGCTCAGTGGGCCAAAGAGCTTGTTTCTACACTGTATAACTCTGAATTAGGAGGAGTTTGAGATGCATGCTTGGTAATTTTCCTATGTCTTGTGGTGCTGGCTATAAGTAACCCTGTCAATGATCTAGGTCTCAGAGGAATGTAGAAGGGCAGAGGTTGATATGGAGATAATGGTGGTGGTAGCTTTCCACTCCCTTGCACTCCATCCTGTAAGAAGTCCAGTTCTAGATAGCTTAAGGGCAGGCAGATGTCATTGCTGTTCAGTAGACGATGGGTTTTGTGCTAGGTCTGCTGAGGCTATCCTGGTGCATTGTAGTTGATGGTGGTCTTCACTGAAAGGCGGATACCAAGATATAGGACGTGGACCATATTTTCCAGAGTTCTGTTGCCTCAGCAAGCCTCCAGGAGATACACGCACAGATAACAGCCATGTGTTAGAGTGAGCCAATGGGTTATCAAGCATTTACTAATCCTATGGGGTGGGGGGGGGAGGAGGAGGAAGGAAGTTGCTGAGAGGCTGGACCAGACAGAACAGCATGTTCTTTAGGGTGAAGGCTCTTTCCACGTAGGCAACCTTTCTTTTCTTTGTTGCTCCTCCAGGTGGTGTACATACCACCTTGTTATTTAAACTCCTGTTGCCAGGTCAGCAATACTGATATTAAAGTATTTTAAGTTCCTAGGCCATGAACTGTCCGGAGAGCTGGTCAGTTGTGGTTGAGGGCCCTCATTACCAAATCCCAAACTTCTTGTTGTAACATGGATGTTGCCTATCTGTGGGTGGAAGTTACCTATCTATGATTTCTTTCTGTTTATTTCTATTTATTTATAGATACAGTGAGAAGGAACTTACAAGCTTGCTTACGGAAGAAGCTGGAATTGAATTCTGATGCCCCAAGCTGTAAGCACATCGCGCTAACTGCAATGCTATCGTGGTGCCCCTCAATGTGGGGTAACCAATGAATACCACCTTTCACAGGAACACACAAAATGCTAGAGGAACTCAGCAGGTTAGGCAGTATCTATGAAGAGGAATAAACAGTCAACATTATGGGCCAAGACCCTTCATCAGGACTAGAATATAATCCTTAAACTGGCAATCAACGGCATTCTGGTATCTTTATAACCAATATGTAAAAGTGTCATAAAAGATCTATCCAGCAAAAGATAAAAAGACATTAAATCATGTTAAAACACAACCTGTCATGAATATTAATTAAATTATTGAGCTATTTGTTCATAAATGAAAATTGCTGCAGATTTTTTAGATTTATCACAGTTTTTTCCCTATCTCTAATTTTCATAGCATGCCCTTAGCAAATCTGAGCTCTTGGCATGAGTATTGGCAAGTCAGACTGAAAGCCAGTTTCCTCACTGAGAAACCAGGCTGTGCCAACACAAGCTCTTCATCTCTAATCCATGGGCAGCACATTTATATACATGGCTCCCTAACCAGCCCATCGAACTTTCACTAAGACTTTCCATTCATTTTTATATAAATATTTCACATTTAAAAAGGTGAAGCAATGGCACAGACCGACTTCAGAGCTGTTAGCTTGTCCTTAGTTTAAGTTCTCAAAAAATAAACAACTGATTTTAAATGTGTGCTTTGAGTTAGATTTACAAATTTATTTGAATACAGGAGGGGGATCAGATTAAACAACTCGTAAGTGCAAATCACATGCACTAACTAGCATCTTGTAGTCTTTATCTTTTAAACTCTTTTCCTGGAAGAACTCTGAACACTTAATAAGTTCCAGAACTACAGTGAGCAGAAGCCAATAAATAGTATGCTTGCCAGAAAGGCCTAGGGTAACAATTACAAAAGTCCTGCAGCAGCAAACCAAAAGCATTGGCCACCACCAGGGGAGACTTCAAGGGCTGAACCATTAGAGCTCTTGGAAAATAACCATTGGAACCTTGAGTCCTTCAGGACCTTCTTCTTGGACAGTAGGTACGGAGATCATGATTACTCTCATAGAGGAGCAGGAGCTTACTCCAGTCACCTAAATTCCCTTGAGTCTGATAGAAGGACAAGACAGTATCAGGGGCAAATAGCTAATTTTCAAAAAATATGTTTTGGAATTTATGTGCCCTGGTCTTTTAAATAGTTGCTATATTCAGCCTGTGTTCACATTGATTTCATTGGCTGATCTCAGTGATCTGACATTGTTGGTGAGCAATACTACTTTAAGGCAGCCTTTAAGGTGCATTATGGGTGCCTACAAGAAATGGTGAGACTTTTTTCTGACCTTGTGCCAAACTATGCCAATGCTTTAAGCCTTGGAGGCCATGGCGATTTTTGCAAGAAGAGGTATCAGAGCTTAGTGATCCAATCAGGGTCTGGATCAGCACATTGACAAAATGGCAGGTGTAAGTATGCACGATCGAGGGCAAGAGGAAGGAATGAAGCAGGAGCTGGGTTGTCAAAGGATGAAATGTTGTCATATTTTTAGCAGCAACCTGGCAGGAGTTAGACATGCAGATGTTAATAATCATGGTTTGCTTGACAACAATAGGTTATCATCACCTTGCATTTCAAGATATATGCAGCAATAAGCAAAATAGCTCTAATTGCTGCTTTGCTGAACTTAAGGCAAGGAGATGATCTCAAAAGTTACTCGAGAAGCATGGCCAACATCTGTGATTCCTCCTGTTGCTTTTCTGGTAGCTGATCCTCTTCTATGTGACCTGCCTTCATTAGCTCAGTCATGCACACTTCCTAGAAGAAACCCAAGCAGGCATCTATGTCTAGAAACAACCTGTCTTAGGCTGTGCTTAAAACTCCAAAGAGGTTCTTCAGCACCAAGTTCCTAACTACTACTCCGGGCTGCTCTGCCTTTCCACAACATTAGTCACGAAGACAAGGTATTTCATATTTGCTAAGCAAAATATTTGAATCTCAGAAGGTAGTAAATCAATACAGCATCTCACTCACCACTCAATTCATATTTCAAAATTCAGCCATGAATATTACAAATGGGATGGCAAGTTTTACATATGCTGTGTGAAATTGAAACCATGCTATCCGTAAGCTTTAAGCAGCAGCATCTGTTTGCTTAACCCAACAGAAAAGTATTGATTTGTCTGTGGTTCTCTTTAAACAGCTTAACTGGTGCATTACATATATATTATCAAGCATGATAGCAGAATTTCCTGAAACAGAAATTTTTTCAGTTTGTACTTAAACAAAAAAAATCAGAATCAATCATCGTTGTCACTGATTTGGGCAACAAGGTGAAATAGGTTATCTAGTTATTGAGGGAAATAATACCTAATTAATGTTACATGTAGATGATGTTCAGTTTGCCATCATCAATCCCAGTATGCCAGCTATCCTAGATTTAGAACATATTTTAGCAAATATATAATCTTTGTATATGTCTTCACCCAATACATTTAAATCCATTAATTCTATATATACTCAATATTTCAGATTGAGATTTAGATTCATTTATCCCATGCACAGTACGTCAAAGCATAGTGAGGAATGTGTTATTTGCATTAACAGCTACAACACCCAAAGATGTGCTGGGGGCAGCCCGCAGCATTTAAATTATGATCAAGAACAAAAGATATATCAGGGTTAACTTTAATTTGGGAGCAGGGTTGGAATAAGGCAAAGGTGTAAATCAGAAAACAGTGAAACAAGAAGCTGGTCTTAACGGTCTGACCTACTTGAGCACAATGCTAATTGCACACACTCCCTTCTGAACTGGGAGGGATTGTTCAGTCCCTGTGAACATATGCTATATGCTCAGCTGAAGTGAGGTATTATTTCACTTTCAAATGCATGCTCGCTTTTATGGGTTCCTTGGGCAACCTGAAACATCTCAGTGAAAGAAAGGTAGGATCAAAATTCAGAGGGAATTAATTTTCATGAAAATGCAGCACTTAGCACACGATAGTAACAGCTGCCTTCTTACACATGGCTGCAGCAGGACTTGTTCGTGTTAAGAGTTTATTTACCATTTGGAAGTTTATTCAAACGCATCAAAATGAAGAGCAATTTAGATGCCTTAAGCTAGATCCTGAATGAGAATCATTATGTCGTCTGGAGCAGCGGAGGTGGTGATTGAGAGCCCTTCATTGGACAATGGAGGGAAGGACACAAGACCCAGCTGGGTATCAAGTCTCCATTGTAGCTACAGTTAAGCTGTTGTGTTTCCATTACTGTACTCTGCCTTCTGGGCATACTTTACATTGGCTGTCAATGGAATCACAATGCTCAACTATTTTTGTTTTGCTATCTCTGTCAGAGACCCATTTTGTATCTCTGCGATGATGGTGAGAGATAAATAAGACTTTTGACTGATAGTATATTTACTAACAATTCTCTGTAATAATGACAAGTGGGCACACAGAAATGATGATTCCAATTGTACTTTTATTTCATACCATTTTCTGGTGTTAATGATCATACAGAAGGAGAAGTAAGCATGGAGTCCTTATCTGCTTCAAAGCATAGCATTGCTGAAAGGTCAGAAAATGATCATCATGCAAAGTGACAATCAAAACCATATACAGTACAAAATAAGAAGAATGTAACAGTTATATTTTCCCAAACTAACCAATTCTTAAAGCTGCCAAACCACTTTGAATATTTCTCAATGCTATTGATGAATTCATGAAAATTGAAAGTACCTTGAAAATTTAAATACATTTTAATAAAAGTGAAACACTAAAATAATTTAAAAATCCTAAAATAGAAGACAATTGTAACACTTGAAGTATTTTAAATCTTATAAGTGTCTTTAAATGATTTAGAAAAAATACTGAACTGGAGATATACACTTTATCATGTACCTCTTGTACCTAATGAAGTTGCCACTGAGTGTATGTTCATGATCTTCTGCTGCTGTAGCCCATCAACTTCAAGGTTCAATGTGTTGTGTGCTTAACGATCCTCTTCTGCACATCACTGTTGTAACATGGTTATTTGAGTCACAGTCACTTTCCTTTCAGCTTGAACCAGTCTGGCCATTCTCCTCTCTGACCTCTCTCATTAACAAGGTGTTCACCCACTGAACTGCTGCTCGCTGGATGTTTTTTGCACCTTTATCTGTAAACTCTAGAGACTGTTGTGTGTGGAAAATCCCCGGAGATCAGCAGTTTCTGTGATACTCAAACTACTCGCCCGGCACCAACAATCATAATCAAAGTCACACTTCTTCCCCATTCTGATGTTTAGTCTGAACCACAAATGAACTTCTTGACCATGTTGGCAGGCTTTTTACGCATTGAGTGCTGCCACATGCTTGGCTGATCAGATATTTGCATTAATGAGCAGATGTACCTAATAAAGGCCACAGAATGTAGATAAATTTGAGAGTATTTTTGAACAAATTTACCAATATCTTTTTGGGGTTTTAACAGCTATACTTTCCATTGAAATCAAGGGAAGAATTGCCCTTGAGCCTCCTTAGTTCATGAGAGTTCTCTCACAACTACAAAGCATGAGCTTCACTTTTCCTTTCCAAACTGAGTTTCAGAATGTGCAGGATCTGCTGTTCAGTGATAAAGCACTCATACCAACTTTGAGATTTCACAGGTTCTTGCACACGCATGTGAAATTTGCGAATTACTGCAGCATTTCAGAGTAATGGCTGGCATAATAATAGCAAAACTATTTGTACTCACACAGAATTCAGGGAATTATACAGTATGAGCCAAAACACAATTGTTATTTAGATATGAAACATTGAAATACCCATAATTTGATGGCAATAGCAGTAAATATTTGTGCCTTTTGCTTATGCTTTACGATCAAAAATACAGCCCGAAGTTTCAAAGTTATCAGTGATATTCACTGACATTATTTTGTTATTCGGATCAATCCACGTAATGTATGATCTTTCGGTGATCTATTTCCACGCATACGAAAAGTAATCGATGGTTGTGTAGGTAGGAGGCATTAGTGTTTGGATGTTTTTTGATTTGCTTTTTATCTGGTTTGGTACAAAGTTGTGGGCTGAATGGCCTGTTCCTGTGCTGTACTCTTCTATCTTCTATACCTAATGCTGTAAAATGCATCCTAACATGGAGACCGGTGAATGGTCTGGGAGCACTGGGTAAATATATGCAAGAAAGTAAAGCACAAAGGCTGCATTATCTGGAACTCTGCGAGCAGTTGGCACAAAATTATGAATGAGTTCTTAAGAATCAAGTATTTGTTAAACTTCTTGCTGAAATGAAACCAAGATCTTGGATCAGCTCTGTGGCAAAACCCTGCAGGAGCTCTCCAGCCAGAGAAGTCATGGGTATATTCGTTTTATTCATTCTAACAGCAAAAGACAAACATTGGACATGCAAATAATAGATTTTCTTCTTAAAAGTAAGACACTGATGGAGCTAAATTTGATGTTCTTCCTCATCCCTTCACCCCACCCCACATGGATAGAAGGACCATGGCACCCTATTAAAAGAAGACATAATGATTTAAATCAAGGCAGCATTCCAGTTTCGTGCAACCTGCTCATTATCACAACTCCAGCTAACAGCCAGGGTTACATAGATGTCTCAAAAGGAAGGCAATGTTTTAAAGCTAGCCTGTACTTTTTTAAAACTCTGTGTTTCTTGAAGAGGTGATGAATTGTGGCTGGAAAAGGTGCTGGCTGCTGTTCTACCTGGGGTGGTGAATATTGTGGAACCTCTTGTCCTCCGGACCTTTGGATGCTACATTAGAATCTGTAGTGCAAGAGTTAGTGAGAAGTGGACATGTCCAGCATTCAAAGGGATTCTGGATGCTGTCCAGATACAATTCAAAGGGAGCAACTAGGAATGGCAGGATTTAACACACGTGGAGTTGAGAAGGAACAAAACAGCAACTCCTTTGATTGCATCTTTGGAAACGGCTCTATTTCCACTTTTAATATCTATTTTTCCCTTTCAGGGTTCTTTTGAAAACCCTGACCTGGAGTTACAGGCAGACTTTGGTTCTTTGCGGGAATGGGACCGGGTCTCGGGGTTTCAGGACTGGCCGTTGTTGTTCGGCACACCAAGGGTTTGGCCTGAGAGTCTGGCTCGAATTCGAAAGCCTAAGATCTCGGGGCTCTGGAAACAGGAGGATGGAGGATCGAGGATTGAGGATCGGTGTCACGGCAGGAAACTCATGTGTCGTCAGGGAGGCTGGAATATCTTTCGCTGTGGGCCTGAAGACCCAATCTTCAGGCACAGAGCTCAAAAAAAGCGACAAAATGGACTTTTTAACTTCGTAAACCAGAGGGTTGTTGTTACGTCTCCCGCTCATTGTGAAAATGGGGAACACCTCCCTCTCCCTTATTAGGGAGAGAGAGAGAGAACTGTGGTTTGTCGAATGCCGGATGAAATGTGATAGTCTTTGGGGTAACTGCAAGGTCTGTGTCTTTGCTATTGCATAGTTCACGCTTGTGCTCGGTAGCAGGTGCACTTTTTTTTGCTGGGGGGGAGGGGGATCGTTGCTTGCTGCTGTTTATGTGCGGGAGACAAGAGCTAGGGGGGGTGTACTTTAGGGTTCTCACGTTTAACTGTCGTTTATTCTTTGGGGCACTTCTCTGTTTTTGTGGATGTTTGCAAAGAAAAAGCATTTCAGGATGTATATTGTATACATTTCCCTGACATTAAATTGGATCTTTGAACCTTTGAACATAGAAATCAATGAGATACTTCATGATGTTTCATGAACTCACTTGAATGATCAAGGCTCGTGATACCATATCTTACAACTTCACTTTCAACTACAGGGATTGTTTGATTCCTCACACCAACCCCTCTTGGCAACTAATCATGTCTCTCAATCAAGAACGATAGCCTCCAACAATTCTCCTGCTTTCAGCAGGACTCAGTGTCTCTGCCCTAAATCTCTCTGCCTATGTTGTCTTCTAGCTATTCGGCCCTGACAGGCACATTATACATTCAGATTCTACAGCACTCATTTTATGCAGAACAAGTGGTACATGTCTCATGTTGGCCTCAAATAACGCAGAGGATTGCAAAATTGTGCAGGTACTACATCTAATGCAGAAAGCAGCCCTGGTCAGGCATGTTGCCGAGTTCATAGCCAAGAGTGGACTCAAATCACCAAAGCTCTTCTAGTCAAGGAAAATACAGACAAAGACACAGCTACAGCAGGCACTGAGATCTGCTGTTGGTGGGCAACTTGACCCTGAGTGTATTGAGCAGCAAATTATGGTCCAGCTTCTTCAGCTTATGAGATTGCTAATCTCACAGTATATATAAAGAATATATAAAGATTTAAAGGGGATCCAAGGACAAGATTTTCCAGAGTGCGCTGGGTGTATGGAACAAGCTGCCAAAGGAAGTAGTAGAGACAGATTCAATTACAATATCTGTAAGGCATTTGTACAGGAAAGATTTGGAGAGAAATTAGTAAAATAAAGGAAAATGGAATTAATGAGGTACATTTTGATTGGCATGGATAAGTTTGTGTTGTATTAATCTATGAATCTACAAACCTTAATTCTCTCAAATCTTTCTTGAAGTATTTTAATAATGAAGCTGAGTCTCAGGAGGATCTTGCTCATTTTTGTTTTAATCCCTACAGATATTTGTATTTGTGCAGGCATGCTCTGTGTCCACTAACGTACCTGCAATAATGCAGTTATCACAATTCAGTCCACAAGAAAAAGACCCATCCATCAGCAAAGACCCCTACTATCCATACTCCCTTCTCACTACTATCAATGGGTAGGGTGTTCAGAAGCCTTGAGTGCCACACCTCCAGGTGCAGGAACAGTTATTAGCTTACAACCATCAGACTCCTGAATTGTTGTGGATAACTTCACTCGCAACAATTTTGGACACATTCTACAACCTACAAACTCACTTTCAAGGATTCTTTTTCATTTTATTTGTCTTTAGCGCATTGCTTATTTGTCAGTCCATTTATGCATAGTTCTTCATAAACTCTGTTGCATTTCTTTGTCTTTCCTGTAAATGCCTTCAAGAAAATGAATATGGTAATAAATACATACTTTGATAATAAATAAATTTACTTTGAACAAATGCAGGTATTGAGCATGGTAATTTGAAACACTAAAGGCAATTATGGTTTCCAAATATCCACTGATAGTAAGCCCGGTTTCGCACTGTAGCAATTCATCTCTACACACATATTTTTGGCTCCCTCATGAATTCACCATCTGATTCCCATCACTGATAATGGGAGTGGATGAACTGACTCTGAAGTTCTTCACCTTAATCCTCTGCAAGGATGTAAGATTCTTCCCGTAGGTCAAGACAGATTACATAAGGCATCCCAAGTGTCGCTGGTAAGCAATTCAGACAGTTGTGAAACTGAAACCATGCTATTCACAAGCCGTGCAAAATAACAGTTTGGATTTTAATAACATATTTAACATCCCAAGGTGTTTTTCAGTTCTGCATTCAGACAAGAACCCACATTGTTACCCAAATTATTTGGGGAAAATAAGTATTGATAAGATCAAAATAATATGTCTTCTGGAACATCCTGAAGTAAATGAAACTAGGGTTAATGCAATGAAATCAGGGAAGGTATTTCCTGATGAAGAATTTAAGGAGGATTTCCTTTTACCCGGAGTGGGAAATAATGCATTGTGAATTATGCCTGCCTTTCCAATTATTGTGGAAATGATAAATTGGTTTATTATTGTCACATATATTGTTATATATTATTATTGTCACTGATAAACCTGTCTAACTTACCATTCATACAGATCAATCCATTACAAAAGTATATTGAGAGAGTACAAGCTACATACAACAATAATGTAGTGCAGAATAAAGTGTTAAGAGTTACAAAGAAAATACAGTGAATGCTGACATAAGGTGCAAGCTCATAACGAGGTAGATTGTAAGATCAAGAGTCTATCTTATTTGACCTAATTTTTCTCTTAAATAAGCCCTTAGTTGGAAGTAACAAAAAAGAGTGTTGTTTGATACTTTATATTTATTCTTTAATTGATCAAATGACATTAATATACCTCCTTCAAAACAATCTCCTATATATCTAATTCCTTTTTGAAACCAATTATATAAAAGTTGATTATCCATTGTAAAAGGAATAAGTCTATTTTGAATTAAATATCTCTTTGCTAATAAGGATTTCTTTGTCTCATCGTCAACATTTATCTTATTTCATAAGTCAATCAAGTGTTTTAATATAGGAGATTCTTTCTTTTCCCGTATCCATTTAGATTCCCATTTATATATAAAATCTTCTGGTGTATTTTCTCCTATTTTATCTAGTTCTATTCTAATCCATACCGGTCTATCTTTCTCAAAAAAAGATGCAATAAATCTACGTTGATTTGCTTTATAATAATTCTTAAAATTTGTAAGTTGTAACCCTCCTAGATCAAATTTCCATGTCAATTTTTCCAACGATATTCTTGACATCTTACCTTTCCAAAGAAACTTCCTCACATATTTATTTAACTCTTGAAAAAACTTCTGGGGTAGTTGTATTGGTAATGTTATTGCCAAAGTCTAATGAAATAGAAACTTTAATTCAAAAAGGAAAGATTAAAAATTTTATCTCTTGTATGTATAACTTGATTCAAAAACAGGCAATTAAACAAGGAGTCCATAAGTCAAAAAAAAAGTGACTTGAATATTAAAATTGAAGAAACAAATTGGTCAAGACTATGTCTTGATAGTATGACAAATACAATAAATGTCCGGTTAAGATTAGTGCAATATAATTTTTTACATCAATTATATATTACACCACAAAAAATAAATAAATTAAACCCAAATTCATCTGATCAGTGTTTCCGATGTAACCAGGAAATTGGTACTTTTTTACATTCTGCTTGGTCTTGTTCTAAAATTCAACCTTTTTGGACAAATTTAAGAGTTTTATTGGAACAAATTATTGGAACACAACTTCCACATAATCCAATATTATTTTTACTAGGCGATATTGAAGGGATAAAACCGAAACCCAAATTGAATAAATATCAGAAAGAATTTATAAAAATTGCACTGGCAGTAGCCAAAAAGGCTATTGCAGTTACTTGGAAATTGGATACATACTTAAGTATAGATCGTTGGAAGAAAGAAATTTATGGCTGTATTCCACTTGAAAAAATTACTTATAATTTAAGAGATAAATATGAAACATTTTTGAAAATTTGGCGCCCTTATTTACAAAAGACAGGATTAAATATATAGGTGCTCCGAAGATGAAATAATTGGTTATTTGGGGAAATAAATAAATATATATACTAAAGTTATTACGAACTCCATGGAGCATGTGGGGATCTTCCAATATCCAGGCACTCTTTTTTTTTCTTTCTTTCTTCTTTTTTTCTATAGGGATGTTAGGGGGGAGGGGGGATGGGTAATATATTTTTTTTCATATACTTTTATTTCTGTAATTACTTGAAAACTCAATAAAAAAAAGTTTTAAAAAAAGAGTCTATCTTATCATTCAGGAGAATCATGCTATAGTTTTGCAACAGCAGGATAGATGCTGTCCTTGAGCCTGGTGATACATGTTTTCATACTTTTGTAACTTCTGCCAGTGAGGGAGAAGGGAGAATGTTTGGGGTGGGAGGAGTCTTTGATTGTGCTGGCTGCTTTACCAAGGCAGTGAGAAGTATAGACTGTCCATGGAGAGGGGTGGGGGGGCTAGTCTCTGTGATGTGCTGAGCTGTGCCCACATTTCTCTGCAGTTTCTTACAGTCATGGGCAGAGCAGATACCATACCAAGCCATGATGCATCTGGACAGGATGCTTTCCATGGTGCATCAATAAAAATTGGTAAGCTTTGACAACTGGTAAAAGATAGTTAAGTTTTCACAGTTGATAAGACATCACAAGATAGTGCCATGCATGGGCACAGCAGCCATTCCAGCTTCAAACAACAATGAAATTTCTTGTCCTGTTTATCTTTTCTATGACTGAAAAACACTGCTGAATGTTATGAACACTAAAATCTGCAATTCTACCTCGCTAGACTAGGGTGCTGAGCAGTTACGGACTAACACCGGAAGTGGGCTTGTGCTCTGCGCCAGTTGTTGGAAGCAGTGCGTTTGAATGCAGAAGCGTGTTAAGTGTGCTGGCACTTAAAGCAAAATTTAAAGGGGATCCTTGCATGCCCACACTCCCGTCGATTCAACTTGCAAACATTGGATTGCTGGAAAATAAACTGGTGTGCCCATGTTTGCATCTGAGCCAGTGAGAGATGAGTAACTGTTGCGCACATGTCCTGAAGAAACGTGGCTTCAAGACACCATTTTCAGACTCGGCAATCCAGCTAGAAAGGTTGCAATCTCTGGCAAGACCTATGGAGGAGGTCTTTGTGTCTACATCAATAAGAACTGGTGTGTGAACACCACAGTAGTAAAAGCCCACTGCTGACTGTAGATAGAGTTTTTAATAATGAAGTTCAGGTGCTTCTATTAACCGAGGAATTTCACTGCCATTGTGATTATTGCTGTTTATATCCCCCCTGTGCTATTGTCGGGGAAGTTCTGCAGGAGCTCTATGGTGCCATTGGCAACCTTGAAGCCCTAATGAAGATGGTGTCTTCATTATTGCTGGTGACTTCAATTATGTCAAATTAAAAACGGTCCTGCCAAAGTTCTACCAGCACGTCAACTTCACAACCAAAAGAGAGGATATGTTAGACCTGGTTTATACCAACATTCATGGAGCTCACAAGTTTATCCCCCAACCTCACCTCGGACTCTCAGATCACATAGCCGTTTTGTTAATCCCTGCATACAGTCCACTGGTTAAATGAATCAAACCAGTTCACAAGGAGTTCTGGGAATGGCTAGAAGGTGTCACCTCAGTGTTGCAAGAGTGTTTCAAAAGCACAGACTGGAGCATATTCAGGAAGCAGCTACCTACAATCATCACATCAACATTGGTATGTGGGATCGGTGACTGGCTACATAGGAATTACATTGAGGACGTTGCCATGATTAAACACTACAGTGCCAAGCAAACCTGAAACTGCTTAGAGATTGGGGGACAGGCTGACTCTAAGGTCAGCAAGAGCTGTGGTTTCCTGTGCCATCAAAAGTTCAAAGGTTCAAAGGTTAATTTATTATCAAAGCATGTATCCATATACAACTCTGAAATTCACCTTCTCCAGATAGGCACGAAACAAAGAAAGAACATGAAAGTCATTCAGACAGGAAGATCAAATCCACCCACATGCACAAAAGAGAATAGCGTCCTGATGATCAAGCCCCAAAACCCCCTCCCCAACACCAAATGAAACCGGAAACATCGACTCCCCCCCCCCCAAAAAAAACAACCCTCCCGTCGCACAACAAAACCGAAAAGGAACAGGCAATAAAAAACACCGAAAATAAAAAGTCCACAGTCCATAAACACAATAAACTAACCCATAAACACAGTACTCTAACCCATAAACACAGTACTCTAACCCATAAACGCAATACTCTAACCCATAAACACAGTACTCTAACCCATAAATGCAGTACTCTAACCCATAAATGCAGTACTCTAATCCATAAACGCAATACTCTAACCCACAAATGCAATACTCTAACCCACAAACGTAGTACTCTAACCCATAAACACAGTACTCTAATCCATAAACGCAATACTCTAACCCATAAACGCAGTACTCTAACCCATAAACACAATACTCTAACCCATAAACGCAGAACCATCAGGAAGGCAAAGTGTGAGTATGCACTGAAAATACACAGACACCTTTGTGACAGCAGGGACTTGGTGCATGTGGCATGAATACAAGTCTACCCTATATGTCAATGGTAACGGCTCATCCCTTCCTGAGAGGCTGGATGCTTTCCATGCATGATTTGATGAATTGAATGATTTGACATCGAGGAAAGCCCCTTCTCTTCCCGAGGAACAGGCACCCTGTTTGGCTGCAGCTGAGGTGAGGAGGATGGATGACCCTCGCCAAGGTAAACCCTGTTAAAGCTGGAGGGCCAGACAACATATTTGGTCAGGTGCTGAGGGACTGCATGGCCTGCCTAACAGAGATCTTAATGGACATTTTTAATATCTCTCTGAAACAGTCCACTGTCCCTGCAGGCTTCAAGGCAGCCACCTTCATTCCGGTGCCCAAGAGAACAACAACATTGGGACTAAGTGATTACTGCCCAGTGGCACTGACTTCAATAATCATTAAGTGTTTTGAGCCGCTGGTAATGGATCATATAAATCCCAACTTCCAGTTACATTAGATCCTTTCCGGTTCACTTACCACTCAAACTGGTCGCCTGATGATACCATAATCTCAACTCTCCAATCTGTCCTGTCCCACCTAGAAAGTGATGCCTCGTACACCAGGATATTGTTTATCGACTTTAGCTGAGTGTTTAATATGATCATCCCTCAGAGGCTGGTGGATACATTGTCTTTGTTGGGACTTAACACCTCTCTCTGTAACTGATCTTGGACTTCTTGATGGAAAGCCCCACTTAGTCCAAGTTGGCAGCAACATCTCAAGCTCCATCACACTCAGCACTGGTGCCCCCCAGGGCTGTGTGCTCCATCTGCTGGTGTTCACACTACTGACTCATGATTTCGCTGTCAGATCCACCTCAAGCTGCATCATTAAGTTCACTGATGATACCACAGTGGTTGGTCTCATCAGCAACAATGATGTGTTGACATACAGGGGGAAGGTAAAGAGGTGTGTCAAATTGTGTGAGAACAACAACCTGAGTCTCAATTAGGACAAGACAAAAGAGATGATTGTAGACTTCGTGAGGGCACAGGTCAGATCTCTCCATTGCACAATGACTCTGGCAATGAAGAGAGTGAAGAGAATGAAGTTCCTTGGTGCGCACACAACTGATGACCTAACGTGGACTCCCAACACCTCTTCAAGAGTCAAGGAGATGTAGCAGCGTCTATACTTTCTGAGAAGATTGAGGCATGTAAGGTTCCACTCACCTATTCTGACAACCTTCTACAGGAGTACCATCGAGTGTGTCCTGTCTGGCTGCATCATTGTGTGGTACGGAAGCTGTAAGGCATCCAATCCACACTTTTAACCAAGAGAAAAAATGCATTACCTGAAGATTCAGTAAGAATACCTTATCTGGCTTCAATAGCAGAATTTCTAACAGTGGGTCAAGGCCTTTTAACATATGCTTGAAGTTTATTCTATTGTTAAAGCTTAGTTTTCTAGTCAAGCTTCACATGAGTTCCTCAGTGCGCACCCATACTCCAGTCTCACAAAAACATCAAACGTTGCAGATTGACATCAAATTGTTCAGCCAGCAAACTTTGCGCAAAGGCCCAAAATACGACTTTACGTTGTGTGTCTTGCAAGTGCTGACCACTTCAAGTGTATGCACAGGTACAAAAAGTTAGATAGACAGGGTGGTGAAGAAGCCTTTTGGCATGCTGCCCTCATAAGTCAGGGCAATGTGAATAAAAGTTGGGAGAACATAGTGCAATTAACAAGATGTTGATGAGGCCACACTAGGAGTCTTATGTTTGGTTTTGGTTGCCCTGCTCTGGAAAAAAGTGTCATTAAATAGTAAGAATGGAGCAAAGATTTACAATGATACCACCAGGACTTGAGAGGTTAAGTTATAGGTAGAGATTGGACAGACTACAACTTCATTCTGTATAGTGTAGGAGTCTGATAGGAGACCTTATAGAGGTGTATAAAATCATGAGGGGCATTGTTGGAGTGAAAATGCAGTCCTTTTCCTCAAAGTTGGCATATAAACAACTAGAGAGCATTGGTTTAAGATGAGAGGGGACAGATTTAAGAGGAAATTGAAGGACAACTTTTTTTTTAACTAAAGGTGGTATCTAAGAGGAATCAACTCCCAGAGAAAGTGGTTGAGGCAGATACAATATTTAAGATGAGAAGGGAAAGGTTTAAGAGGAACTTGAGGAGCATTTTTATTTAATACACAAAAGGAGGTATCTGAGCAGAATTGGTTGCCAGAGGAAGTGGTTGGGACAGATACAACAGCAATTTTTAAAAGACAATTGGATGGATATATGGAGGGTTATGGGTCAAGCACAGGCATATGGGACTAGCTTGGATGGGGCATCTTAGTCAGCATAAACCAGTTGTACCAAAGGATCTGTTTCTACACTGTGTGACTCTACAACTCTAAGATATGCTGCACTGTTAAATTAATGGACCATAATGTTCATGAAAATAAATTAAATAACTATTATCAAGAAACTTCAACATTGCATATTTCATCATTGCATATTCAAAAGGACAAATCTTGGTCTGAGGCTTCCTATTTGTCCTCTTGTATGCAATTTGAATGAGTTTTCTGATAGAACAGGAGTACTCAAAATCAGGACGCGAGTCGGTTCCACCTAGTTTAGTACATACACCATCTGCTGGTGGAGAAGAATCAGAATGGAAAGCCATTACAGAGCAATGTGTGGATTTTGACACCCAACACAAATGAAGAGAGAACAAAGAAAGATGAATTGTAGGACATAGCTTTTCCACATGGCTACAGATTGAATTTCTATCATCACTTTTAATAAACTACATTTATTCTATGTTTATGGACTGGATTCTTGGGCTCACGAGAAGAAATTCCTGATGACATAATGCCTTTAACCTCTGCTCTTGAACCATCCCAAAGGTCTTTAGGTTTTTTTTTCAACATGAAACAGATCCTTGAAGAGAATAATTGTCTCAAATAGTGCTTTGTGACTATGAATTCTCTTAGGTATGAGTTGGGGGCACTAAGGAGAGTTTGCACCAACTATTCACTTGTTCATACCTGGAGACAATGGGTAGATTTTAATTTTTGATTTTTGCAGTTTGACTGCCTGCTTTACATCCTTTTTGAAATTAGTACCCTTTGAATTCAATGAAACAAAATTTGTTCAGCATTTTGAAAAGTGATTGACAGAACCCCAAGGACCTTAGGTGTCCCAATGTATTTTTGAAAGTAATTGGATGAAGCTTATAGATAGAAATAATGCCACTTAGAAAATGACATAGAATTTATTCAAGAACAGTCATAAGAATTTTGTTTAAATGGTAAATACTGCAGTGTGATTTTATCCTTTTGTTGCTCTACATTTCATGTTGTTGGGGAAAAAAATCAAAGTGTAAAACAAAATGAAATTGAATCTAGTACTTTTGCCCCATTTAAGATCCATGGAATCCAGAGTTACTTGGCTGTTTAAATTCAGAATTGGCTTGCCTCTAGAAGACACATTTTCAATGGGGCGTATTTTGGTTGGCGCTCCATGGCTAGTGGCGTTCCACAGGGATTTGCATTGGGACCTCTGCTGTTTGAACGAAAACCTGGACACGTGTATTAGTAAGTTTGCAGTCTATACAAAGATTGGTTGTGAACAGTGTAGAAGATTGCCAAAGGGTATCTGTGCTGCATCGCTGTGACTCTGACTCCAATACAACAAGATATCGATTAGTTGAAGATGCAAGTGGAGAAATGGTGAATGGGAGTTTGATCCTGCCAAGTGTGAGGTTTTGCACTTTGAGAGATCAAATATAAAGGGACAGTACACAGGGTTGATGTAGAGGTGATCATTGGGTCCAAGCCCAGAGCTCATAGGTTGAGAGGGTGGTAAAGAAGTGGCAAGGTATGTGTGCCTTTATTAATCAAAGCACTGATTTCAAGGGTCAGGATGTTATTAAAACCCAACTGTTGCTGCCACATTGTAGGAAGGATGTACAGTAGTTGCTTTGGAAAGTGTGCAGAAAAGGTTTACCAGGATGATGCCTGGATTAAAGGGCACATGTATAAGGAGAGGATAGATAAACATGGGTTCTCTGGAGTGGTGGTTGTTGAGGGGAGACCTCATAGTTTTATAAGATTATGAAGGACACAGCTAGGATAGACAGACAATGTGTTTTTCCCAGGGTTGAAATATATACATTTAAGGTTGGAGGAGGTAAATTCAAAGCGAGTATGTGGGCCAAGGTTTTTATTTCACATAGAGAGGGCTGAGTGCCTGTAATGCACTGCCCAGAATGGTAACGGAGGCAAATGTAATAGAGGCAATTAGGACTGTTAGGTATGAACACAAATCTTGACATTGTGTAGGTAAAAGGGATTAGTCAAGTTGTAGGCCAAGGGGCCTGTTCCTATGCTATATTGCCCTGTGTTTTATATTCATATTCAGCTGCTAATTGCTGTACACTATGATTCAGACAATTTGAGTCAATAACAGTCCTGTGGAAATGGAGTCAGTTTTTGTTTTGCAGATGATAAATGACAGGACAATACAGTCCTGGAAAAAAAGGACAGTTGTCATAACATCAAATATTATTACAAATATCCAGTGAGTTCAGGAGAAGTGTAGGAAGTTCCTTCCCAAAATTGTCAGATATATTATGTTGCGTATTTAATATTTCAGTAACATTTGAGTAATATTGTAAGTATATTGTTTGGTTAAGCATTCCTTGTTGTTTACGTAATTCATTACTGGTCATAAGTAAAAGTACGTGAATGGCATACGTTGTTACATCACCGCTTCATATTTGCATGTCTCACTAAATAAAGCGTGCATTCCAGGCTCCCGGGTTTTTCATTTTGATTAGTTTCTGGAGTTACAAAACATAACATATTATATGGAACTGAAGGATTTGCCCCAGTCTTCTTTCTGGCCTTTGGCATTTCAGAATTAGAATCAGAATCAGGTTTATTATCACCGGCATGTGTCTTGAAATTTGTTAACTTAGCAGCTGCAGTACAATGCAATACTTGATAATATAGAAAGAAAAGAATAAACAAGTAAATCAATTACATATATGTATGTAATCCCAGACCTATGGATGTAAGCTTAAAGTGAGTAGTCAAATCATTATTTTTTCTTCATTTATTGCCTGTTTGTAAATAAGCTTTGTTCTAGTTGTTCCTGCTTCTTTTTGGTGCCCGATATCACTATTTCAGTACCTGGATGTTTCAGATGCATTAAGTTTAACTGTGTTTCAAAGATAATGACCTACCAAGAGACATCAGACAGGCTGGGCTGCAATTGAGCTTTCACACTATTGCATCTACAGACTTGGATCAGAATAGTTTGTCAGATGAATAATACACAATTAACTCTGAATTCAGACATTTTATAGACATTTCTGTAAAGTGAGCTATTGCTTGACAAAATGAATTTTAAGCAAAGTAACAAACTTATTAACAAATGATTACCAAAATACTTTTTTTTACTGGGACTTTAGTGATACTAGGGATTAAGTACTTCTTCAAACGTCATCAGAGTAATTTAAATGCACATTTTATTAATAATGAATCTGCTCCTATGTTTAAAGCATATTGTAGAGAACTATAAAAAGAAAGAACCTATTAATGAGATTAGTTGGCAAACTGGAAAGGTTTGTAGATATTGTAGAGCTTTGAAAGGAATCCCCAGACTGATGCTTTAATTTCTTGATGACATGCCCAACATGAAGATAAAATGCTGAACTAATTCCAAACAAACAACCCAGTTAAGGAAATGACTAGAAGCAGAGACAGCACTCAAACTATAATGGGTCCAGTTCAGTTTGCACGGAATAATCAAGTTCAGCTTACTGAGATCAGATGCAAGATCATTGATATGAAATGTTAACTCTTTCTGTCTGTATTTTTTTTATTTTTAACATTTAATTAAGTTCCCTTTGAAAATAAATCTTTAAATTTCCAAGGCAAAAGCTGTTTATGTAAATTGAAATTGATCATAGTGATCATAATTAGATAGAGAAATAACTTATTAGACAACAAAATGGCAGTGAAGGCTATCTAGTTATTGAATAAGCATATCTTATGAGATAAAGTAGGCCTATTGAATAAGCAATTCCACTGATAAGAGAATTTAAATCAGTGATTAAGTGTAAGAAAGGAAATTGATAAATACGGGAAAAATAAAAAGTAAAGATAAACAAGGAATGGGATTCAAAATGGGCAATCTTGAGCTGCACCCTACGGCATTCATCATCACATATCTTTAGTGCAAGAAGCTCAGCACCAGAGACCACAGCAGTAGAATAGCCTACTGTGAATGATCATTCATTCTAATCCAATAAACTCAGTAACCTAGATAAGACAAATGCATCATTTTTATCCCCTACACTTTTAAGTCCTTCTAATGGAGGATCACTTGGATAGAGCAAAAAAAAGATTTTAAAAAACTGCAGCTTACTCTCCAAGTACTTTTAGTCAGGTAAAATACTGGAGAAAGATGAAGTTATTTTACTGCACCATAAATCCTCGGGTTAATAAAGGTAAATTAATCAATACTCCACAGAGGACCTATTTTTCCTTCATTTTGAAACTAATTTAGATAGATGAACAACAGAAAAATTGTATTCATGGTTGCTAATGGACATAATGAGCACAATTGTTAATGTCTTGTCAGATACATGGATGTTGCTTAGTCTGGAAAATCGATGGAGATGATAAACCTAAGGTTTCAATGGCTAGTCCAGTTTTGTTCTTGCTGTACATTCATGGTTGATTTAGGAACATAAATTCCAACAATCAAAATTTAGACTTAGTTACCTAAGAGGCTAGTTGCAAAGAGATTCATAATGCTATTGACTGGTTTGTAGACCAGGCAGGAAATGGGAAGTTGCTAATTAATTTGGCTGTGCAAAGCCAGAAAAGGATGAATCTTCACTACTGATCTTCCAGAAGTTAATCTTGCTTTTTAATACATGGACAAGGTTTAAGTTTAACAGTTCCCAAAAGGCTGTTGGGTTGTTTTTAATAAATGACATTTTATGAATAATCTATTTTTAATGTGGAAGGATTCCTCAGGATAAGGGATGTTAAGTTAATGAAGGTGGTAAGTAACATTCACACATGACAATTACCAGGCAATGATGACAACGAGGGAAAATCCAGCTATCAGCCCCTGGAATTAAATGACATTATTGTTATGTTTTGTAACTCCAAAACATAAAACTACTGGAAAGAAAAATGTGGAGCTGGTAGGTTTGTGTCTTAGTTTTGTTTTTACTACAGATGATGTAGTGGTATAATGACGTATGCCATTCACATACTTTTACATATTGCCCATAATGAATTATTTAAACAACAAAATGCTTAATCAATCTATATATCTATATACAATGTTACTCAAATATTACTGAAGTATTAAATACACAATTACCACCACTGAATACCCATTATCAATAATCTAGTGTTAACATTGATAAGAATTGAACAGAGGTAACCATATATAGAGTATGACTACAAAAGCAGGTCAGACACTAGCTCTCCCCATGACTTCCAAAATCATGTCCATCATTTACAAGACTCATGTCGAGTGTGTAATGGAATGCCCTTCACTTTCTTGATTGAGTGCAGCTTCAACATCACTCAAGAAAACTGGACCCATATAGGACACAGCAGCCAGCTTGATGGGCACCCCATCCAAAATCATTCACTCACTCCAGCACTGATGCACAGTTGCAGCAGTTTGGACCATCTATTAGATGCATTGGTTCAACTTATCAAACTTCTTACATAGCAGATTCCCAAACCTACAACCTCTACCTGCTAGAAAAGCAAAGGCAATGGTAGCATAGGAGCACCACCACCTGGGAGTTGCCCTCCTAACCACACACCTCGCTGATGCTAGGTCAAACTCCTGGAACTCCTTCCCTATTAGTATTGTATGTGTACTCACACCACAAGGTCTGCAGTGGATCAAGGACACCACCTTCTCAAAGACCACTATAGATTGGCAATTAAATATTCATTCATCCTAAGGAACTCATATCCCTTGAATTAATAAAATAAAGGAAGAGCAACCAATAGGTGATTTAATGTTTAGGAGACCACATTAATCTAGAACAGTGAATGGAGAGGTAAGCAAAAGTGCTGACAGTAGGGTGGGAAAGGATAATCCAAAAGGACCATCTCCCAATATCATCTGAGATATTATTTATATTCAAATGCTTTTCTTAAATAAGATTTTCTTAAGGAATAATTGAATAGTTAAATGACCCCATCTTCTATTTCTCTTTGTAAGAGCAGCAATGCAAAAGAGCTGGAAAATAAACCGTTATATTTTATAACTTTGGCTCCATTTCAACATTACCTCAGGCTTCATTGCACTGTGTCTGAATACTGAATCAAAGGGAAGCCTTCACTTGGGAGTTTTGCCTTTTTATTCTGCAGAACTCAGTGATCAATAACGTTTATTTTTTTCTGCTAGTATGTTTCTCCGCTTAAGGTAGCTACATAATATTTTAAAGGCTGTTGGTGAATCTAAATATATTCCTATCTCTTACTTTACAGTTAACTTTATGATTGACGAAACTGGCGAAAAATCAACTTTGTAAAAATTTAAACCATACAAACAGTAATTAAAGTTTGATAATATTGAAGCAATAAGGACAGGTGTATGCTTTCAAATTCTCAAGCCTGTTACGGTAATATGTCAGATCATGGCTAGTTTAAACCATAGCTTCATTTCCTGAGATAAAGAGCAAATGCTCACCTTATCTGTTATTGCACATCAATAGCTATGATAGTAGAAATGTGATATGCCAGAGTGCCTGATAATTTTTTGAAGGAGAGGAAGGAAAATAGATAAGTAAGGTTCACTTGGATGTCAGGCTCCAAAAGAAGAGTATTTGTGCTGTAGCTTTTACATACCCCATCACAATTTCTCAGGCGCCCTTTTTTACTGTCACTGTGTGAGACTAGAATTCCCATTCTACAAGCTTTGTGGCACTTAGTACTCAATGAGAGACACACAAAAAGTCTTTACTTGCTTTTATATCATTAGGAAGTCCAATGATGGCAATCTTCCCTCTCACTAGCTTAACTGAGAGCAAAACTTGTTCCCCCAGTTCCACTATTCCTTTTACCACCATCTTTTGCATGATCAAAAAATGATTTAGTATTAATGTCCCTTTCCACGTTTTCTCTGTTCAGTCACGATGAAGTTCATAGTTATTCACACCCTTCATTAAGGGGAAAACTTCTGATTTTTCATCAATTCTGATGAAAGGTCTTGGCCCAATACGCCCAGTGTTTATTCCCCTCCATAGATACTGCCTGACTTGCTGAGTTCCTCCAGCATTTTGTGGTGTTCAAAATTTCCAGACTCTACAGAATTTCTTGTGTTTAAACTTTTGACTTTTTGTGTTTGACAAGAAATTTACTTCCTTTCTCCCTTTCTGGAGTGTCTCTATAATTTCCAACATAGAGGAACAATGACCTCCAGAACAAAATCATCCTTTGGTCCCTCTTTTCCCTCTAGTCCATGCTCACCTTTCTCCAGACCTAAACTTTCCTTATAAATGCTTAGGTGCCCCGCACTAAGTTTTCTTCTAAATGCCATCCCTGCTTCGCTCCCTCGGTTCCTGCACTGAGCAACCACTATTGATTTTAATCTCTTTTCTCATTCTCCTATAGTTTTGTTGCACCTCACTTACAAATCAGAGACAGTAGGGTAGTTATCTGTAGAATCTAGATGCAGTATTTGGTAGATAGGATTTGCTCCATATTTTTTGAATAGGACATACTGAATAATTTTCCATATGGAAGAGTAGATGCCAGTGCAGCAGAGGAAAATAGCTAGAGATAATACTCCTTCTGGAGTGCAGACATTTAGTACTTTCAGGAACATATCTGGCAAAGAAATGGCTCAGCCAACCATTATCAGATCCAGTTGCATAACATGAAGTGATATCAAGCCTTATTATTGTTTGGCAAAATTGCATATATTCCAAACTGAACCTGGAAGATGATAGCAAATTGATCCCTCTATTCAACTCTCATCTCTCTACATTTCAAAGGTAACTCATTCACCCTTCTTCATTAAAAAAAACAGCTATTGCCCAACACCCTTGAAAACCAAAGCCAATCCAAACTCCAGTTTAACTCCAAATCCCTTGATTATGCATGGAATCTGTTACTAGTTTTCCCATGACTCCAAATTTCAATCTTTCCAATTTGGAATATGCTTTGGAATGTGACTGAAACTGTCAAAAACAAAATCACAAATCTCTTTAATTCTGACAGCGGTACCTTAGCCCTTCTCATCAGAAATGACTTCAAGCAATATTGTTTATAGTTCGCAATAATAAAATCATGCATCTTGCCACATAACTGCTTGTTCTGAGGCATTGTTTGTTATTAATTTAATCCCCTTTCAGTAATACAGCAAACTCTAATATAAAATGGAAACTGCTATGACTGTAATTTGATACTAACATGCGAAGCAATTTCCCTGCTTTCTTAATAAATATGTCAGTTAATCCATTATAGACGTATAAATCCTGAAAGCAGCTGAAAAATGTGATCTATTTCCTTAGCACCACCCTTTCTCCCTCCACCCATCTCCAAATTAATATACACAAGATGTACATTAACATTACAGTTTGACTTTGGGTAGAAATTGGCAAGAAATATTAAAAGTCCAGAAAAAGTAAATGGTCTTTAGAAGGCCTGTCAAATTCACGTTTTTTAAAGATCCATCAGTGACATGAAATAAAGGGAATAACAAGGTTGGCATGTCTCCGCCCCCACCCCCTGGAGAAGGCATAAAGGATATAAAATAGTTGTCCTTAAACACACTTCTAAATATCAAAGCAATTTCTATCAATAATACAGCAAAAAAGCCATTTAAGAAGCTCGGCTGGTGTTTAAGACACGCTTTTGTGCCAGTAAACGTTCTGAGTTAGGTTTTACCGATTCAAAAACAATTCACTGGCTATTTCAGAATGAAGCTGAAAGACAGAAGCCTATGAGCTGCCAAGGATTAGTGATGTTCATTTATGGAAAATGTGTACAGGAAACAATACAACATCCACACAGAAGTGCATAAAATATGCTATAGTCAGCCGGGTAAGCTTGTCTGATTTCTTTAATGTATAAATCAATATGTGAATTATCATTGTGACAAAAGAGGAAACGATATTTCAGACAGAGGCAGAGGCTCAGTGAGTAGATGGATACCGTCTTAGATCTGTGCTCAGAACAGGTTGTGAATTGTTGATTTTGGCAGAATGGGCTTTTCAGGCCTGTGGTTTGGCTCAAGTATAGAGCATTGAAATGGAACAGCTTAATCCTGCCTTTGCAGCATGGGGTGCCTGAGAGGCCATAGTGTGACTTTAGGCCAACATTGAACTGGCTGAGATTTAAGTAACATACTTCAATATATATGATTCCAGTGTAATAACATATATCAAATGTCATTCATTGGGCTATTCAAAAGTGTTTGATTTTGACTTGCAAATAAAATCTTCCAGCAACCAGACCAAATTCAGAAATAGAATATAAGGGTTATATGGAAGTGTCAATGACCATGTTAAGGGATTCCTTGTAATCTCACATAAAAGGTGGAGCCTATTCTTTTTAATCTTTTCGTGACGAGTTGTAGTAATTTGTGATTGCTTTGGACAAAGGCATTTTTCAGTTCCATTCTGATGAAACCTGTAGGACAGATGCTACAGCAATCAGGGCTCAGTCAGTCATTGTCTGCATGGAAACAGGCCCAACAGATCAATGCCTATCATCTTTATAATAACAGACTTGCTGACCATCTGGCTAATAATAAATGAGACCTGACATTACTCTGACCCAGTTAGAGGACATTTAGAAATGATCAGATTGTTCAGTCACTATTCTTCTATCCTGCTTGGTGAATATTTTTGATGTGCATGTAAGACACTAGGGGAAGGATAGGGATGCAGCTTACGTCATTTTCCCACAATAGTGTATCCAGAGACATCCAGGTCACAATGGTAAGTAGTACTATTAAATAACTGCATTTGCAGCTGCTCATCTTAGAGAGATCCCACAGGACGTAGGATCACTTGAGTTCTGTCAGTTCTAAAGTGACAATTGAGATAAGTGGGAGATCTGCTGCAGGTGGTTCAAGAGGGAGCTGGCAGACCCAAGTGGGTGGGCAGCCTTTGAGGAAGAGTGGACCAATGTAAACACAGTACAAGTCAATTTAAAGGTGCCCAGAAGATGGGTCACAACCCAAAGCATCAGCTATTTACTTCCACGAGTGCTGCCTGACTCACTGAGTTCTTCCATGTCTCAGCACAAGGTATGTTTGAATAGAGAACGCAGATTGCAACTTATGTTTTCTGTAATGCATTGTCTAACTGTATAGAGTCGATAAATCAGTGTGATGATGAAGGTATTTAAATTAAGTTGGAACACCATGGGGTTACAGACATAAAGTGTATTAAGTAGATATACAGAAGTAAGACAAACTAATCAAACTGGGCAAGAACTATTAAATAAAATGTAAAGAGTGACAAATGTACTGTTCTGCTTACTGTAAACCACTTTAATCCAATTATTAACATTTGAAGAGGTACATGGTTAGGAAAGGTTTAGAGGGAAGTGAGCCAAATGCAGAAGAATGGGACAAGCTGAGTCTCAGTTACCTAGGTTAGCAGGGACTAGTTGGGACAAAGGATCTGTTCCATGCAGTATAACTCTATGCCTCTAATCATTAGTAACAAATTGCAGGAGGGAGCAACACACACAAAATGCTGGAGGGACTCAGCAGGCCAGGCAGCATCTATGGAAATGAGTGAAAATCGATGTTTCGGGCCGAGACCCTTCGTTAGGATGGGAAAGGAAGGGAAGAGCTCAGAGTAAGAAGGTAGAGGGAGAGGAGGAAGAAGTACAAGGCGGCAGTTGATAGGAGGAACTGAGAGAGGGTGAGGGGGTGAGGTAAAGAGCTGGGAAGTTGATTGGTGAACGAGATAAAGTGCTAAGAAGGTGGAAACTGATAGGAGAGGACAAAAAACCATGGAAGAAAGGGAAAGGAGAGGATCCCCAGAGGGAAGGGAGAGAGGAAAGGAGGAATGGGGAATGGTTAAGAAGAGGTGGGGGGGGGGGTGTGGGCTGGTTAAATACCAGAAGTTAGAGAAATTGATCATCATGCCATCAGGTTGGAGACTACCCAGGTGTTGCTCCTCCAACCTGAGTGTGGCCTCATTGTGGCAGTAGAGGAGGCTATGGACTGACATGTTGGAATGGGAATTGGAAATAAAATCAAAAGGGCTGGCCACTGGAACATCCTGCTTTTTGTGGCAGATGGACGGAAGTTCCTCAGCAAAGCGGCCTCCCAATCTACGTCAGGTCTCAACAGTATACAGGAGGCCACACCAGGACCACTGGATACAGTAGATAGCCCCAACAGACTCACAGGTGAAGTGTCACCTCACCTGGAAGGACTGTTTGGAGCCCTGAATGGTAGTGATGGAGGAGGTGTAGGGACAGGTATGGCACTTGATTTGCTTGAAAGTATAAGTACCAGGAGGCGGATCAGTGGGGAGGGATGAGTGGACAAGGGAGTCAAATAGGGGGCGATCCCTGTGGAAAGCAGAAAGTGGGGTTTGGGGGGAGGGAAAGATGTGCTTGGTGCTGGGATCTTATTGGAGACAGTAGAAGGCATGGAGAATTATGTGCTGGGCACAGAGGGTCATGGGGTGGTAGATGAGGACAAGATGAAACCTATACCTGGTGTGGTTTCAGGATTATGGGGTGAGGGCAGACATGCATGAAATGGAACAGATGCAGTTCAGGGCAGCCTTGATGGTGGAAGAAGGGAATCTTTTTTTTAAAGAAGGAGGACACCTCAGGTGTTCTGGAATGAAAAGCTTCATCTGAGAGCCAATGCAGCAGAGATAGAGGAACTGAGAGCAGGGATGGCATTTTTCAAAGTGACAGGGATGGAAGAGGTATAATCCAGGTAGCTGTGAGAATCAGTGGGTTTACAAAAGCTATCAGTAGATAGACTGTCTCCAGAGATAGAGACAGACAGATCAAGAAAGGGGAGAGAGGTGTCAGAAAGGGACTAAGTAAATTTGAGGAGAGGGTGGAAGTTGGATGCAAAATTGATGAAATCGATGAGCTCAGCATTGGTTTAGGAAGCAGCACCAATGTATTCATTGATGTAGAGGTGGGGAGTGATACCCGTGTAGGCTTCGAACATAGGCTGTTCCACTTAGCCGACGAAAAGGCTGGGACCCATGTGAGGGCCCATGGCTACACCTTTTGTTTGAAGGAAGTGAGAGGAGCTGACAGAGAAATTATTGAGGATCAGGATCAGCTCTGCCAGACAGAGGAGAGTGGTGGATAGGAACTGGTTGGTTCTGTTGTCCAGAAAGGAGCAGAGAGCTTTAAGACCCTCCTGATGGGGAATGGATATGCAGAGGGACTGGACATCCATAGTGAAAATAAAATAATCTGGGCTAGGGAACTTAAAGTCATTAAAATAAATTACTGAAGGAAATCACAAAAAACCCACTCTGCCCATTTAAACTAAATGCAAAACAAATAAACTTCAAATGGAATATTCGGTATCTAAGCAGAGGATTAGAGTAAAATCTTCAGAGGCTAGACATATAGATGCTTACAGCATTGCATATTGGTTCAATTTGTGAGACATTTCACTCCTGTTTGGTCAACTTCTTGGAAGAAACAAACATGGACTACAAAGATCAATGTCAACATTCCCAGAGAGATGCTCTGAAAAACTTCCTATTTCTCTATACTTCTCGTTTCACCCATTACAATCAAAGTGCTTCTCCATTCAAGAGGTGAAGGTTTCAATTGCAACATCCAGACAAGCTAAGAAAATATCTATTTGTCTCTATCTCAGCTGTTTCCCACCATGTAGCTTTAAAAAGAATCGCAGGAAGTTGTTTTAATAAGTCTTTCATTAAGAGTTACTAAAACTAATGTTGAACATTTTTCAGAGAAACATTATCAAGCAATCACAACAGAATGGGTTTGAAAGAAGTAGAATGAGGGAAAAAGGTGATGGCTCTCCACTCTATACAGTATATGCCTCTTATCATCTTACATACCTCTATCAAGTCACCTCTCATCCTCCTTCACTCCAAAGAGGTAAGCCCTAGCTCACTCAATCTTTCCTCACAAGTTATGCTCTCCATTCCAGGCAGCATTAGATACTGAGCTATTTTGGCCTCATTTTCACTGGAAATGCCTAAATTGTGTCAGTGCATTTTCTTGGGAGGTTAAGGAGCTTCATCATGGTCTAGTGTAACAATTTGAATGTGTATGAACAATAGAAGCTACAGAGAGAGGTGGACTCAGTGTATCATGGCCACATCTCTCCCTACCAGTGATAGCATCTACAGAAGGTACTGCCTTAAGAAGGCAACATCCATGTTCAAACGTCCCCACCTTCCATTCCATGCCATCTTCACACAGCTACCATTGGGCAGGCAGTGTAGAACCCTGAGTCCCACACAATCAGGTTCAAGAGCAGTTATTTCCCTTCAACTATTTAATTCTTGAATCAACAGCATAACCATAATCACTACACTTTAGCCACAGCATGACCACTGCTTTACTCTCTATACAATCACAACTGTGTGGCTGGATTCTGCTCTGACTCTGTCTACAAGATTGCAGATGACACCACCATAGTGTCCAAACCTCAGATAACAGTGTTGGAGTATCAGGAGGGGGAATAAGAGCCTGGCGGCATGGCATCATGACAGCAAGCTTTCCTTATAGTAAGCAAATCAAAAGAGCTACTTTTTGAAGGGTTCAGGGGTGTGGAGTAGCATTGCACACATTCCTGTCTACATCAACTGTGCTGAGAATGAGAGGGCTGAGAGCTTCGAGTTGCTAGGAATAAATATCACCACGGCCTAGAAGTGCACCAGCACATATACTTCCTCAGGAAGCTAAAGAAATTGGTATGTCCCCTTTAACCCTCACCAATTTTTACTGACACACCATAGAAAGCATCCTATTTGGATGCATTACAGTTTGGTATGGCAACTCCTCTGCACTTGACTACAAAAAACGACAGAGGATTGCTGACACAGCTCAGCACAGCACAAAAGCCAGTCCTTCCCTCACCTTTAAGGACTCTGCCCACACTTCTCATTGCCTTGGTAAAGCAGCTGACACAATGAAAGACCCCACTCAGCCTGGACGTTCTCTCTCTTCCCCTAATGTACCACCAGGCTCAAGCATAGTTTCTGTCCCCTATTGAACTGTTACAAGGTGGATTATTGACCTCACAATCTACCTCGCTATAACCTTGCTCCTTGTTATCTGCCCGGACTGAACATTCACTGTAACTTTAAAAACTATTTTGCATTATGTTACTGGTTTTCCTTGTATTACTTTGATGCACTGATGTAATGATATGATCTGTATGGATGGCTTTCAATTCAAAGTTCTTCACTCTACCTTGGTACATGTGAAAATAAGAAACTAATTTACCAATTTGATTTGATCACTTTGTTCTAAAATAGATATTTTTTCTAATTATGTTCTTGCTTTTAAAAAAATGGGGTATAATTTATGATGTTCTCATAAATGCTGCATATATGATATAACATACCTGTTATCATTGCACCATTCATAAAATTATGAATGGCTAATCTATTCCAAGAATGCTGAATGAATTGATAAGGGTTGTTCTTCATCGAATCGCTTTCATGGGACATTTTGCATCCACCTAAGCAAACTCGCATGCTTTCAACCTCGCGCCTCATCCAAAGGGTGCCACCGCCAGCGATATGACATTCCTGATGACTGGTTTTGGAGCTACAGCATAGATTTGTCCCACAATTCCCTGACTGGGATCCACAAACTCCTGACTGAAAGGCATGAGCGGTACTGAATGAACCACAGCTCCCCTCATTTGGTTAAACACACAAGTGAGAATTTAATACAGGTAATTGTACTCCTGTTTAAGTCAGTGATACACATCACTAAGCAATGAAAACTCAAATCAAAATTGCTAGCGCATGGTTTAATTGGAAAAAATACCGGCTGCTGCTCATATGTGTTAAACATATGTGAGAAAGCTTATTTGTGGCAAATAAGATTTTTTTTCTAATTGTGTTCTTGTTTTTTTTAAAATGGGGTATAATTTCTGATTTTCTCGTAAGTGCTGCACATATGATACAGCATACCTATTTTCATTGCACCTGTGCATAAATGTACTTGTGCATATGACAATAAACTTGACTACGAATTTAGAGTGTAAAAAACTAAAGTGAATTTTAGGGAAATTTTAACAGCTCAGATGAAAAGAGGATATCATGGTATTCTGAGAAAGCTAAGGAGGACGGGATTCCAGATCAATGTAGATTTTATTTGTGGGTATTCAAAGGAAAATCAGCAAAGAAACAGAAGACATACTAATGTCAATTTATTTTTTTAAAATAGGGCTAGAGAACTGTAAATGATTTCAAAGTAATTGGTCACAGACTTGCTGGAAAGGTAGACATGTAGTTGGAAAACAACAGAACCATGAAGGAATTTAGAGAATTGAAGAAATAATAGTTGATAAAGAGTTTATCTTTAAATGAATAGCAGAAAAACATACTAAAAACATTGATAAGATCAGAAACTACCTAAAGAAAGGTGGGCATCATTAAAAATAGCAAATCCTATTTTTTAAAGGTAAGTCTCATTAATAATATTATTACTTTTTTCTGAATAGAGAATAGAAAGATTAGCCAAGGGCAATGCAATGGATATTGTTTGGACTTCCAGTCAAATGCCGTTAAAAGACATGGACTAGTGAGGTCAGGGACTAGAATGCAGAATTTATTGAAATCTGGATACAAATCAGTAAGCAGTGGTAAAAATTATGAAAAGTTTCTCAGTCTGGCAATAAACAGTGACCTAGAGAAATCTTTGCTGAAACCACAATTGCGTACTATGTATGTTTATGATTAACTCGTATTGAATTTCATAAATGAAGCTAATTTGAAAAGCTGCACAAGAACAGAAAGACATAAACTGACTTAGCAAATCCAGAGATTAATGATAAGTGAAATTCAACATAACAAAGTCCACAGTCATGTATTTCCATAGAATGAATAAAGGATCGGTTTATTTCTCAGAAGATAAGGAAATAAACTGGGAAGGGAAGCAAAGAGATCCGGAAAACAGATACACAAAATACTAATGGTAGGAACATCAAATATTAGGGCTATAAAGAAATTCAATTACAAAAGTTTATTTCCAGAGGAGTAGAATAAAAAATTGAGACACATTGTTAAAATATAGTGATTCACTTGAGCACAGCAGTACAAATAAATAGTATCAAATCATTGGAGAAAATGCAAAAAAGATTTTAAAGATATTATCAAAATTGTGAGAGCTGAAATAAACCAGGTCAGTTTCTTAGATAAAAGAGGAAGTATGCATTTTAAAGGAATTGTACAGTGGTAAGTGCAGGGAAATTGCTTTCATTTGAGGGTGAGGTCAGAATAAGGGCTTAAGAATATAATTGCTAGCAGTTCTAATAAAGAATTGATGGGGATCTTCTTTACACAAAACATGCAGAACTTGCAGCACATTCATGGCTGGAGAAAATGTCTTTGATATATCTTTGGGGAGACATTAGGCACAGTAGGTAGAAATGAAACAGAATGATCCTGTGATAGGTGGGAATTAGTACTTCGAGTGGAAGTGATTTATAAACAATGGCGTGGTCCAGTCAGCCAGAGTGGCCTCATTCTGTGCTGTAAGGGAATGCTTTAAAAATGTTGTTCAGTATAGATAAGAAAATTACAGTAAAATAAAAACAGAAAATGTAATTTTAATTTACCAAATTATAATTGAAGCAAACATTTGATGGAATTACTTAATGGAAAGATTTTTAAGAAAACTCTAAAATAATATTGTTAAACATTTCTGAAACAAATTGGCTAAAATAATATTTGAGAGAAGAGTTTTCATGAACCAAATGACTTTTCCTTGCCTTTGTTACATTCTTGAGATAGATCGTCAGCACTTTCAGATCAGAACTGAATGGAATTGAGTTACAAAAGTAAATGCAACAAAAAAATTAAACTGAGCTATACTTGTCCTTCAACTGGTACTGGGGGAAAATAATGTACAACTGCTTCTGTATTGATATGATCACAGGGAAAATTTAATTCTACTGCCAGAGATAGAATAGAAACAGGGTCAGAGTGAACACACGCTGCTTAACAGTATGCTGACCATGAAACGAGCAAAGATCTATCAGGGTGAACTGAAATTTGAAGGTAATTGTAAATATTCAGCAGGCTGATTGCAGAAATTTAAGAAAAAGTACAGCATTAAAATTTTAAAGATTGGTAGTGGTAATTCATCTGCTGATCACAAAGCCGCAGAGAAATTTATTGATGAGTTTTGCCATGATCATCACTGATGAGAATCTAACATGCTGAACATCTGCATCGGTACATATGTGTGATGAACAAGTTTATGACAAAGGCTGCTTACCGGTAGCACATAAATTTAAAGTCGGAAATTATGGTGATCCTAAATTATCTCTTTATGTATTCCAAAATCTGAAAAAAACCTGAAATCTGAAACGCTTCTGGCCCACAGCATTTTGGATAAAGAGTACTCAGTCTGTACTTTTATTCGAAGTTTAGAATGTAGGATCTACTGCAGCCAGTTTGTACATAGCAAAATTTGATACATATCAATAAAATCATGAATGGCTAATCTATTCCAAGAATGCTCAATGAAGGATTAAATGACTGATAAGGGTTGTTCTTCATCAAATCACTTTCATGGGACATCTTGGACCGGCTGCTTTCATGGGACCGGCTGCTGCTCATATGTGTTAAACATATGTGAGAAAGCTTATTTGTGGCAACCAACAAGAGCTTCAAGTGTTTCCTGTCCAATTAACATCCTATAAACAGATGTATTGACATTTTAGTGTAATAATTTTGATGTGCTATTACTTTGTTCTTAGACCAACCAAGAACCCTCACATACTAAGGAACTGAAATATGATTGATGTCAGCAGTTTAACAGGAAATGCAACTTAAACATAGGATCACTTTTTTCTTCACTCAGATGAGTTCTCGATAGAAGGTACTCTGTCAGGAAATGCACGGATATCAGATCACTGATTAATTGACAGCCTGTGCAATAAATTCAATAAAGTTCAACTAAGAACCTTTTCGATATTGACTAAAACATTCATAAAAGTATGGCTTACATCTTTGAATCTCCTCAGCATCTCTATTGTGCCTCAATGTAACTATAAGGAGACTAGTTAGCTCACTGTGATATCAACAACGTCTCTGCCATTGGCAGGATGCTTCACCATGTCTTAAAAAAGCATAATCTTCACTGCAGTCCACCAACAAAAAGATGGGTAGAGCCAAAACTGACAGTATTCTTTGGTCTGGCTTATTCAAAATCTGACACCATAAGTCGACTGGTATAATGAACAACACTAGAATCCAAAAGGACAAAAAAGTGATAAGCTGCATGAAAGAGTAAACTTCAGGAAGAAACTTCAGAAGACCAGTCTGTTTTTCCGTAACAGACCTGGGAGATAATCATAGTGATGCTTGTTATTATTGACATTACAATGTCTACATTTAAATGCCTACGTGGAGCAGATTACAAACAAATGATTTAAAATGCAAACCTCAAGTCAAAAATAAGAATCGATCTGTCAACTCATTCCCCTGCCAAATGCAAGGTATCCCTTGTCTACTTCTGTAATTTGTAGTTACAAATCTACAGAACTCACGTAGTTCTGACAAACAGTTTAAAGACCTGAAGTGTTACCCTTGATTTCATCTCGATTTAAACTATCCTCTGGGTTTATTTTGATTTCCAGCTGCATTTTACTTCATGGATAAAAGAAGAATGACTTGCTTTCAAATAGCGGCTTTCACATCCTTGGGGTGCCTTTAGGACACCCTAGAAATGCTTTAGAACTCTAGTTACTCTTGTAAGTAAATGATATGGCAGCCAACTCACACAACTTCCACAGTAACCATCTTAATAGCCATGTTGTTATTAAGTGTTATTTGTTAAGTGATAGACATTGTTCATGAAGTTAGGAAGAAATCCCCTTCTCTTCTCTAAAATGGAGCTTTTTTATTTAGAAAGGAGGCATCTGAGATGCAGGAAGTCGCTTGCATCGCATCAGAATTACAGCAACTCTGACAATCTAGCATTCTTTTGAATGCACTGGAAAGTCATTCTAGGGTTTTGTGCTCAAGCCTCTTGTGTGAGGCATGAATTCACATCTGATTAAAACACAAGAGGGCCATAGAGTAGAACATACAAACTTTCAGCTTTAACCTTTGTGTCAGCCTTTCTTTTTCCCAGATGGCAAGACAGTTCATGAAGTGCATCACAAAAAATGAAAATGAATAAAACTTTGGGGAAGTTTCAAAAGTTGAAAACCATTGTGCCAAAGAATCCAGCTGTTAAGGAGGAATGTTACAAAATACTAGATATTTAAAATTCTCCATATTTTTAACTTAATAGGAAATGTGATCATCTCAGATTCACAAAGGCTTAGTTAAATTTTATATGCCTTTATTTCTAGATTCCAGACACAGATTACAAGTGAGGTTGAGATTTCCTTATACATGCACCGGTTTAACAAAGAACTTGGCATGAACTTTCATGCGAGAACCTTGGGAGTTGTTAGGTTTCAGATTATTCTCCTAAAACCTATAATTTCCTAAATTATTCAAACTGTGTTTTATAGATATAACTGGAAGAACTTTTGTCTAAGATCTGGGAATTTGCCCGTGCATACATTGTCTCATTAAACAAGTAATCATATTAAAATTTTGGCACCTTTTTAGAAGATGCCTGATGTGACAAGTTTGTGTATGGACTGGTAAATGAAAAATTTCTGTCAGAGCTTTTGAATATGCAAAACCTGTCAATCTAACTTCCATGTTAAAATACTAAGTCACAGAATGCCAGAGAATTCTATCCATCTGAAGCTGGTATAACTGTAGTCCATTTTCAGATATCTATAGCAAAGCCTAAGACTTTAAAACTGACTGCAAAGCATGCTGATGAGGCTGCTTCAACCATCAGCAATAATTGCCATGGCCAACACTTAGCACAGGACCTGGCAGGATCAAAGAAATTTAAAAATATCTTTGCAAAATTGAATGCCAGCACAAATAGTTATTAACATCTGACCATCAATATGCAGAAAGAGCTCTCCTCAAGCATGAGGTTACTGTATGGAATCAGAGTAATTATATCCAAAAAAAAGTGCCAACTTTGGATGATAAAATTAATCACAAAAATTTGGATAACTTTATTCAATAAAGTATCAATCCTCGATGGCTGAAGTGGTGTAAGCAGTGGATTGTTCTGTGTGGAAAATAATCTATTGCTGGCCATTAGTACAGATAATGAAAATCTTTAGTGTTTGAAGACTACACAAGCAAAATGTAGAGTTGAATTGATTGACAGAACTGCGTGTTTTGCAACAAGGTGTGATGAACAAAAATGAGAAGTCATTTCCAAAGCCTTTACCTGACGCAGTGCCAATGTTGTTTTGAGGGATAATATAGTACTGTGTGTAAAATCAGCCAGTGCAGCACTTCTCATAAAAGGTTGTGAAATGGATGTAGTGGAGGGAGCAAGGAAGCGCACATGATAAACACTAGAAAGGAAAACAAGTGAAGTTCCTCTTGCTTGTTAATACAACAATGAAGTTGCCATGTGATGTATTATTATGGTATTATTCAATAATAAGCCACACAATGGATAAGAAGCAACAGAAACCGTTTGTGCTTCTCATCATTTCCAGATTTGAATATACTCAAATACTGAGCAGCCACAGCCTTTTAAGGAGGAGAGTTCTAAAGTCATGCAATACTCTGCATTAAGAAATTCCTCCAAGTCTCAGTCCAAAAGAGGCAGATTCCTTATAATGAGACTTTGCTCCTAATACTTGCCTTGCCTCCTTTACATTAGTGCACTGGAAATGACATTAAACAATCTTGAACCTTGAATCAGTTGCAGCAAGTAACTTCTTGGAAGCTCTCTATCAACCCTTCTCAGAATCTTGAGTTCATTTCATTCCTAAAACTCCAGCAGCCTGGGTGAACTGTACTCTATCTTTATTCATAAAATGTCCTCACTCCCAATGAAACTATGTGATGCTGCATCCAAAACAAATTTATTCTTTTTGTTTAGGTTCACAGACCCGGAACTGTTCATTAAACTGTGAAGTTCTCATGAAAGCCATGTATTATCTCTGTAAGATTTCCTTTTGTATTCCAAACTCTTAACAAAAGGCCAACATGTTATTTGCTTTCCTACTTGCTCTCCATATTTATGTATTTATTTTCGGCGTCATAAAAACCAGAAGGACTAAGATACTTCTGGTGCATCAGCTTATTTAGCTAGTTTATTGACATTTAAAATATTCAATTCTCCCCTTCTTTCTACCAAAATAACTTTACTTCTTTTTCTATAATTAATCCTTTTGCCACCTCCTTGCTCTGCTCTTCCTGTCTAAACTGCTTTTCAAATACTGAGTCCATCTCATAGGCTATTTTCCCACCTTGTATCTATCAACAGCAAACTTGGATGTGCTACATTTAACATTTAGCCCTTTCATTTAAACTGTTAATAACTGAAGCTCCCCATTGGAAACAGACCACTAACCTGAAAACTATCTGCTTAGTTCTACTCTTTTTTTATTACTGATTTAACTCATCCTCTCTCCATACTAATGTGTTATTGTTAATCCCCATGAGTATTTAGATTTTTTAACAACTCTTTCCACAATATGTCATCAAATTTAAGTAATTTAATCTGAGCATGCTGTTGGAGTGATTCAGTGGCTTTACATTGTATGTCGGTTTAAAGATGGAAAAACGAAACCCTCTATATTGTGATAACTCATTAAATGTAGTCAGGATAAAAAGAAATAAGTAACATCATTACATCAGCTGAAGTAAGATATAGTTGCACTTACATCATGAGATTCCAGAAACATTTCCTATTTGTCAAAGTCTTGCTAACTTTTGATGCTTTCCTGAATGCAGTCTAGACTCTGTAGATTAGAACTTGCATCCATCCATTCCAACAGATCAGTTTTATTGCCAAGCCAAAATCAATCATCCCCTTTTCAACATGGCAAATGGATTTAGCAGAACACCGAGAAGCTACTACCTCTAGGCATCCTCAACAATCGGCACAATTGAGTTTTCTTTAGGGAGCTGAAGGCTGCTAGATATATCACAATCTTAAGGGAAATGTTTGTGAATATAAAATAGTCAGCTGTTTTAATATTTATTTCTACTAAGGCAATGTCATAACCACAACTATATGTGGTACAATGGAACATAAACTGGAATGGTTATTCACTAACAAAGCACTTGTGTTATTATATACTACTTTTGGGGGCAATTACAATAGTAATTTATGATCAGCTCATTAATACACATCTCACATAACTTGCAATATGAAAGGACACAGCATTATGATGCACAACCTAAGCACAGAGTGTTTTGCAATAATGGCATCAGTTATTGTGTGTGGAAAGCTCATTTGACCCCTGTCCTCCCATTCTGGACTGTGTTTGTGTTACAAATACACAATGTGGGCTATACACAGGAAGTTAGGTCTGAAAGGCAAGCTGAAGCCCTGCACCTGCACTATTTAAAGGGATCCTTAATTGCTTGCAGGTTTCATCGGGGATTAACTTAGAGGAGGTCTGTTCATGGTCTGTGCAACTGCCAGAGCTACAGATATTTTTTTCCATTGAAGACTGTTATATTTTTAGTTGAATATGGGTGGTTTATTACTGATCTCGCTGGATATCCGACTTCAGCAGGAGCTGCTATCTGGATGACTAGGAAAAGGGCCTGGAGACAAAGCCTAATCAGTAAAGGAGGCTGAAGGAAGTCTCGAGTGGTGTGCTGGGAGCAACCTTCCTATCTCCATATTTATGAACTGTTCTGCTTGTGGAAATAAAGTTTCCAAAGTTTGTTTACCTTCCCCACCCCCAACCCCACATCACCTAGGTGCTAAACAGCTGAGATTTGTCACATCTCTCCAGTTTTGACTGCTGCTGCTGCAATTGACTTGATTATCTGAATAGAGGACAATTTTGAGCATACACGTCATGCAAACATAAAACTAGAGCCTACCAATATTTGGAGATGAAATGATAAGTAGAAAGTTCCCATTGGTCACCTAAGTGCCAATCATCATCTACTAGAGGTAATCTTCAAAAAAAAAAATCCTGTTGGAATTTAGCTGCATTGCTATTAACCAGAAACATACTGGTGACCATCACTGACCAGAAGATTTCCTGTATGGCCCACTTGAAATACATGGCCGCAGTGAAGTATTCTGCAGCGAAGCACTTCAGCAAGTCTTTTGATTATGTATGAGGCACAAATTAGGCAGCTAAAAATCAGATACCTTCTTGTCACTTTAGTGCTGTTCTAGTACTGACAGTAAGGAAGCTTTAATTGATCATGCAAAGTAGTCTGGTGCATCATTATCCCATCAAAATTCACTACATTTGACTATTATCACAATGGCTATAGTATACACCATATACAAGATGGATGACAGCAGCACTGAGGAAGTTCTTTCCCCAAAGTGTTTCTTCATCAGCTTAAGATGAACCTTAACTTGAAGCATCCAGAAGGACAGGACCAGAGATCACTCGAGTTGTCCGACAACTATAAGATGGACCATAGAAACATAGAAAACCTACAGCACAATACAGGCCCTTCGGCCCACAAAGTTGTGCTGAACATGTCCCTAGCTCAGAAATTACTAGGCTTACCTATAACACTCTATTTTACTAAGCTCCATGTACCTATCTAAAAATCCTCTTAAAAGACCGTATCGTATCCGCCTCCACCACCGTTGCCGGCAGCCCATTCCATGCACTCACTACTCTCTGAGTAAAAAACTTACCCCTGACATCTCCTCTGTACCTACTCCCCAGCACCTTAAACTTGTATCCTCTTGTGGCAACCAATTCAGCCCTGGGAAAAACCTCTGACTATCCACATGATCAATGCCTCTCATCGTCTTACACACCTCTATCAGGTCACCTCTCATCCTCCGTCGCTCCAAGGAGAAAAGGTAGAGTTCACTCATCCTATTCTCATAAGGCATGCTCCCCAATCCAGGCAACATCCTTGTAAATCTCCTCTGCACCCTTTCCATGGCTTCCACATCCTTCCTGTAGTGAGGTAACCAGAACTGAGCACAGTACTCCAAGTGGGGTCTGACCAGGGTCCTATATAGTTGGAACATCACCTCTCGGCTCCAAAATTCAATTCCATGATTAATGAAGGCCAATACACCGTATGCCTTCTTAACCACATGATCAACCTACGCAGCTGCTTTGAGCATCCTATGGACCCCAAGATCCCTCTTATCCTCCACACTGCCAAGAGTTTTACCATTAATACTATATTCTGCCATCATATTTGACCTACCAAAATGAACCACTTCACACTTATCTGGATTGAACTCCATCTGCCACTTCTCAGCCCAGATTTGCATCCTATCAATGTCCCGATGTAACCTCTGACAGCCCTCTACACTATCCAGAACACCTCCAACTTTTGTGTCATCAGTAAACTTACTAACCCATCCCTCCACTTCCTCATCCAGGTCATTTATAAAAATCACGAAGAGTAAGGGTCCTAGAACAGATCCCTGAGGCACTCCACTGGTGACCGACCTCCATGGAGAATATGACCCATCTACAACCACTCTTTGCCTTCTGTGGGCAAGCTAGTTCTGGATCCACAAAGCAATGTCTCCTTGGATCCCATGCCTCCTTACTTTCTCAATAAGCCTTGCATGGGGGTACCTTATCAAATGCCTTGCTGAAATCCATATACACTACATCTACTGCTCTTCCTTCATCAATGTGTTTAGTCACATCCTCAAAAAATTCAATCAGGCTCGTAAGGCATGACCTGCCCTTGACAAAGCCATGCTGACTATTCCTTATCATATTATACCTCTCCAAATGTTCATAAATCCTGCCTCTCAGGATCTTCTCCATCAACTTACCAACCACTGAGGTAAGACTCATTGGTCTATAATTTCCTGGGCTATCTCTACTCCCTTTCTTGAATAAAGGAACAACATCCGCAACCCTCCAATCCTCTGGAACCTCTCCCGTCCCCGTCCATAGGTAATATACCATCATCAAGTGGAAAGGTTTTATGCTGATTCCCGCGTGCTCACATATTCACCATGTTGGAATTGTCTTTATAAATGAACTGACAGAGCACTTTCACCAGAATCATTGCAATGGCCAGCTAGGCTGTCTTCCACCACCATCAATGGCATTGTAAGAATATCTTCACTGCCAACCTTCCAGTTGTGCTCATCTCTCATGATGGATTACAAATAAAGAGAAAACCCAACTATCATGATAACATAGTTACCTGGTGGTTGACAATTTCTGTTTGAACACAAGTGATGATCATACACTAAGCTAACTGATAGACCAAATATCGAATACATCCAGTTGCTACCAAGTCTGGTGATGCACAAAAGATATGTGCGTTTTGAAAAAGCAGGAACTGTGGCATGGTGTGGTGGAACATATGAATTCTAGGTTGGGGTTGTGATTGATGGGAGTTATGGTTTGTTTGATGAGAGTTGGAGGTGTATTGTATAAAGCAGTGACTGATGGTTACTGATGGTTACGCAGTTATTGGTAGATGGGATGTTTTCACTGATTGATACCTCTCACTTACTACACCTGAAGCATATTCTACTGCATCTCTCCTTACACTGATCATCCTACTTGCTTGCTCCATTGCTGGTTTATCTCAGGACCTCTCTTCTGGTTGTCTGGGAGATCATATTTCACAAATTTGATTGAGATAATGAAGTCACCAAGAGTACCGATGATGACAGTGCAGTGGATGCCACCTGCAAGGCCATTGACAAGATCTTGAATGGTAGAACACTTGGTGTTCAGGGTGACATTGCAGATTAGATACAATATTGGCTTGGTGTTAGGCAGATGGTGGTAGTGGAGATTTGCTGTTCAGATTGAAGTAGTGTATCAAAAGGAATTGCATTGAGTCCTTTATTGCTCATCATATATATTAATGATTTGGAAGAAAATGTAAGTGGCTCAATTAGGAAGTTTGCACATTACACCAAAATTGGTGGTATAATGAATAGCGAAGAAGGTTGTTTAAGGATCTGGATCAACTGAGAAAATTCTGATAGATGGAACTTAACTAAGACAAGTGCAAAATTATGCTTTTTGGGAAGTTGAACCAGACCAGGACTTACGCAGTGAATGGTAGGGCCATAGGGAGTGTTATTAAGCAGTGAGACCTTGGGGTGCATGTATATAGTTCCTTCAAAGTAGTGACATAGGTAGACAAAGTGGTGAACGTGCTTGCTTTTATTGGCTGAGGCATTGAAACTAAAAGTTGGGACATCATGTTACAGTTGTATAATCATTGATTATCTATTAATTTTTTTAAATGCAACAATACTGTGCAGAATAGGCCCTTCCAACCCTTCGAGCCACACCACCCCAGCAACCACCTAACAAATCAGATTCAACCCAAACACAGGACAATTTACAATGACCAATTAACCTACTCGCTAGGTCTTTGGACTGTAGGAGGAAACAGGAACTCCCAGGGAAAACCCACACATTCCACAGAGAGGTCACGCAGACATCCTACAGATTATGCTGGAATTGTACTCCGTACTTCAGGGCCCTGAGCTATCCAGTGTACTACCATCATGTTCTTTGAAATTGGTGCAGTGGCCAGAATATGGTGTGTAGTTCTGATAGTCACACTTCAGGAAATACATGTTTAAGTTAGAGAAGATGCAGAAAAGATCACAGAAATGTTGTCTGGTTTGAAGGTTTTAAGGAGAGACTGGATTGACTGGGACTGTCTTTCCTTAAAAGAAGAATGCTGAGGACTGATCTTATAAGGGCAACAGACAGGATAGATAATCAAAGATTCCCTTCCCAGGGTAAGGGAGTCTAAAACTGGGGGTTTAGGAGGAGAAAAATTTTAAGAGGGTCTGAGGAACAAGTTTAGCACACAAAGGGTAGTTAGTAAATGGAATGAGTCACCATAGGAGATGTTGGAGGCAGATACAATTACAACTTTAAAAGACATTTGGACAGGAACGAGGTTTGAAAGTATATGGACTGTTTGACGTTGTGGTGTTTGCTGAGTTTGGCAATTAGCTTGCAGATGTATCATCACCAGTCGAGGTGACATCGTCAGTGCACAGATGTTGGTGTTTCTCTCCAGGAGTGCTTACGTTTATATAGTCTCTCGTTCGCTTGCCTCAGTTCTGATTGCCTATCTTTTCATTTGACCTTTGAATTTTACTGGTTCTATTTTAATATGTATATGAACTAACTGCAGGAAAATGGGATTAGCTTAGATAGGCATCTGGGTTGGCATGGATGAGTGGGACCGAACGGCCTGTTTCCATGACTCCGGATCCCTTTTCCACAGGTATGTCCACATCGCTACTTGAGAAGCAAAGGTGTCCATCCCTAGCACAGTAAAAGCTTGCAACACCACAAAATAAATTTCTAATTGTTGTACCAAATCATTGAAAAAAGAATCACTGTGTGAATTTAAACTCCTTCTATTTGGTGAGCATAAAACATTTGATTCCAAATTAAGTTCTGATTCACACAATATGGGTTGGTATAAATGGTTACTTTAGCTGTTTAATCCAGTGGTGGATATAATCATTGCAGAGGAGCTACTCAATTGCAGGAAATTACTCACTTGGTATTCAATAGCCAAGAGACAAGCAAATGGAAACGATTAAGGAAATGAATAAAATATTCCATGGATAATCTAGACATCAGAATAAAAAGCTAGAAATTCATTTGCATGATGGCAGATAAATAGACATTGATCAGTTGAAAATTAATGCAAAGCAGTCCTGCATTTCTGGATGTCTTCACATTAGTCACTGACGTCATGAGCTGATGTTTTGGCAAGACGTTTGTCTTTTCTAGCTTTGCTTTGCTCATGTCAAACTCACTCATTTGACATCAACAGGCATGCAATAGCCAAAATTCAGCATCGCTCCTAGGTATGTTAGGAGCTCACGTGACTCATTCACTCTCAGACTTTTACATCTGTCTCTCACTGACAGTCACATTGCTCCTCAAGCTGAAGTTTGGGGGATGTGGACTATCCCCTACTCAAGTGGCTGCTGATTCAGCTTAGACCTCTAAACACAACCGATTTGACGTGCTAATAGCAAGAGATTAAGGTTATCCAACCAGGGTTGCTCAAAATTTACGACAATGGTTGCATTATTCAGCATCGAGTTAAACTGTGCATTGCCTGATTAGGCAATTAGACAAATTCAGCTTTTGGCCTGCCGAGATGGAGCTAGGTGCAGACTGAACCTGGCACGGAGGAGAGAGAAAAAGGAGGAGAGTGAGAAGGTGAACAGAAGCAGTTTAGTTCAGAATCTGGTTTAATATCACTGGCATGTGATATCAAATATATGTTTCGCAACAACAGTACATGCAATACATAGTTAAAATATATCAATTACAATAAGGAATAGGTGTATATCTGTAATTAAATTAAATAAGTAGTGCAAAAAGAGGATAAAAAGAAGATAGTGTGGTAGTGTACTCATTGTTCCTTCAGAAATCTGATGGCGGTGGGAAAAATCTGTTCCTGAAATGTCGAGTGTGTGTCTTCAAGCTCCTGTACCTCCTCTTGATGTCAGGAATGAGAAGAGAGCATGTCCTGGGTGATGTGGATCCCTAATGACAGATGCAATCTTTTTTAAGGCATCGCCTTTTGAAGATTCCTCAGTGCTGGGGAGACTAGTGCCAATGGAAGAGCTGGCTGAGTTTATAACTTACTGCAGCTTTTTCTCATCCCGTGCAGTGACCCCTCCATAACAGTCAGTGCTGCAACCAATTATAATGCTCTCCACGGTGCATCTGTAGAAATTTTCAAGTCTTTGGTGGCGTCCCAATTCTCCTCAAACTCCTCATGAAATATAGCCACTGTTATGCCTTCTTTGTTTTTCCATCAATATGTCGGGCGCAGGATAGATCTTCAGAAATGTTGTCACTCAGGAACTTGAAGCTGCTCACCCTTTCCACTGCTGAATCCTCAATGAGAACTGGTGTGCATTCCTTCGACTTCCCCTTCTTGAAATCCACAATCAATTCCTTGGTCTTACTGACGTTGAGAGTAAGGTTGTTATTTCAACACCACTCAACCAGCTGCTCTATCTCGTTCCTTTACACCCCCTCATCACCGTCCGGAATTCCGCCAACTATAGTTTTGTCAATGATAAATTTATCGATGGTACTTAAGCTGTACCTAACTTCACAGTCATGGGTGCAGAGAGAGTGGGGCAGTGAGCTAAGCATGCATACTTGAGCTGCAAGAGTGTTGATTGTCAGCAAAGTGGAGATGTTATTTCCGATCTGCACTGAATGTAGTCTCCAGATGAGGAAGTCAAAAATCCAGTTCAAGACGGAAGTACAGAGGCCCAGGTTTTGGAGTTTGTTGACTAGTATTGAGAGTATGATGGTGTTTGATGCTCAGCTGTAATCAGTACACAATAGACTGGGACAAGTATTACTACTGTCCAGGTGATCCAAGGCTGAGTGGAGAGCTAGTGAGTTTGCATCCACTGTAGATTAATTGTGACGATAGGCAGATTACAGCAGTTCCAGGTCCTTGCTTAGGCAAGAGTTTATTTTGGCTATGACCAGCCTCTCATATTATTTTGTCAAAGTAGTTGTGAGTGCAACTGGGCAATAGTCATTCAGGCACCAAACCCTGCTCTGCTAGGACACTGGTATTATTGCCTCCCTTTTGAAGCAAGAGGGAACCTCTGACTGCAGCAGTGAGAAACTCCAGCCAGTTAGTTGTCTCAGGTTTACAGTACCTACCAGGGACACCATCGGTGCCTGACACCTGGTGAGGGTTCACCCTCATGAAAGATGTTCTGACGTCAGCCTCCAAGACAGGGATTACGGGCTCACCAGATGCTGCAGGGGTTCATACAGTAGTAGTTTTATTCTGCCTTTTGAAGCGTGCATAAAAGCCATTTAGCTCACCCGGGAGTGAAGCATCAAGCCACTCCTGATGTTAGATTTCGTCTTGTAGGAGGTAATGGCTTGCCAGAGCTGACATTCATCTGATTCCATCTCTAACTTCGATCAGAATTGGGTTTTTTTGCTCTTAAAATAGCTTTCCTTAGATTGTAACTGGACATCTTGTATAGTTCTGGTTCACCGGTCTTGAATGCCACAGATCTAGCCCTCAGCAGACTATGAATCTCCTGGTCCATCCACGGCATTTGAGTTGGGTATGTCTGGTATATTCTCAAAGGTGCACAATCATCCACGCGGGTTTTGATGAAATCAGTGATAACTGTGGCGTATTCATTCAGATCCAAAGCTGAATCCCTGAGTATCTATCGTGCAGTCCATTGACACAAAGCAGTCCTGTAAGCACTCCTCCAGCTCGCGGTCCTGCTCACTGGTGCTCAGGTCTTCAATCTCTGCATATACGCTAGGAGTGGAAGTGCAGCCAGGTGATCAGAGTTCCCAAAGTCCGGTTGTGGGACACTACGGCAAGTCTTCTTGATGGTGGTTTAATAGTGGTCAGCTGCGCTGTCTTCTCTTGTTCCATGTTGGTGGTCGTTGTTCAGAGACTTCAGGCTGGCCTGGTTGAGATCCCCTGCAATGACGAGGAAGGCTTTAGGGTCCACTGTTTCACACTGCTGATCACGGTGCTCAGCTCCTGCGGCGCCTGCCTGACATCGGCCTGAGGAGGAATGTACACCACTACCAGGATGATGGCAGAAAACTGCCTCAGCAGATTGAATGGATGACACTTGACCACTAGGTGTTCCAGGTCAAGTAAGCAGGACTGAGACAGAATTGTCACGTCTGTGCACCATGATGAGTTAACCATGAAGCATACTTCCCCCTCTAACATTAACATTTCTTAGTAGTTTGTGAGTAGGAGGGTGAGTGTAGTGTAAAGAATGGCATTGGTAGAGCAGGAATCAAGGTGAAGATAAGATCAACACAGATAATGATCATTTCAATTTGTGAGAACATGTTTGCCAATCTTTTGCGATAATGATACTTTTTGTTCCATTGGTCATTGTGCAGGCAATATTGTTTATAACATCAATCTCCTTGGCAATTTACTGCCTGGGTTGCCTGCTGCACTAAATACTCCCTGTGAGCCTTCAAACAATCACATCCCTCCTGCAAGTGGGATGATCTTGTCAGGTCTTGTCACTAAATCCAGGAGACTCCGTGCCCCCGGGGATCACCTGTGCAACCATATAAAAATAAACACATGCTACAGAAGCTGATGGTGTTATGTGAGTGTGCCTTTAACGGATAACAACTGAGTTCAAGTGTCAGCAGTTCAAAAGTTTCATCTCAGTCATTACTGCTGTTTCTGAAACAGCTCTACACGAGGGAGCCATCTTCATTACCCAGTAAATAGAACATAATTAAGTTTTTTTTGTAGTGTAATATAATTTGTGCTTAAATAATAATAACCAAAGCATGGTATTAAAGAAATAGTTCAAACCTTACAGTGAGGTTACAAAAAGTCATGGATACAGCTCAGTCAATCATGGGTAAAGGCCGCCCCACCATTGAGCACATCTGCATGGAGCACTGTCACGGGAAGGAGAGCAGCAACCATGATCAGGGACCCCCAACACCCGGGTCATGCTCTCTTCTCGCTGCTGCCATCGGGAAGAAAGTACAGAAGCCTCAGGACTCACATCACCAAGTTCAGGACCAGTTATTACCCCTCAACTATCAGGCTCTTGAATCGGTGGGGATAACTGCACTCAACTTCACTTGCCCCATCACTGAAACGTTCCCACAGCCTATGGACTCACCTCCAAGGACATGTTCTAGATATTTATAGCTTATTTATTTATTGATTATTATTATTTTTTATTTTCTATTTACAAAGTTTGTTGTCCGCCCTGTTGTTTCAGTGTTGCTATTATGGTTCTTGGATTTACTGAGTATGTACACAAGAAAACCAATCTCAGGGTTGTATATGGCGACGCATAGTATATGTACTTTGTTAGTAAATGTACTTTATCTTTTGAACATTGAGGTTAAGTTCATTATATGTATCAACATTGGCATTTCCTTTCATTAACAAGTCATCACATTGGTCCTGCTGCCAACTGCCATAATATCCTTTCCTGTTATTTTTTGTACAACCACGAGTAAATGTCTAATGTTCTTCTGCTCACATCCCATCTCCCTGATCCCCAACGGCCACATTCACACTCACACATTATTGCTGCGGTTACATTTACTTTTTTGTTCCAAGTAAGTGAGCTGAGCACAGGCCTCTGTACTGTGGGCCACCAGAACTAGCGTTGCAGAAATGGCTGGTGAGAGCTGAGGAGTGGACACACTGACACGGCTGCCAGCGCACACATGCGGTTGACAGGTATGTCAGCCAGAGCAGGTTTGTGCTGCAGGGCCTGGTGGATCTAGTTCTCAAGATCCTAGATGACTGGGGTAAGGATTTACCAGGATGAAGTGATGGGCTAACAAACGGTCGCCTTTTCAACTGAGTCAAACTGTTGTGACAGTGTGTCTGCCTTGGTGCTCTTGGAGCCGGGTTGGTAGGAGGTAGTGAAGTTGAGTTGCTTGAAGAAAAGGGTCCAGCAAGTCTGATGTAGGTTGAGTTGGCTGCTGAATGGGTATGAGGTTCTGCTGGTCAGCCCATATCAGGAAGAGCTCACCTCTCCCCATCAGCCAATGTCTCCATTCCTGCAAGGCCCATTTAATGGTGAGTGGGCCCTCTGCCACAAAATTAAATGGAGCTTACTTTTGGGGAGGGCAGCAATTTACATAAAATATTGAAGACCAGAGACATAACATTGTCTACGAAGATCTGTATAGTCAAGTCTATGGTACTTCCAGTTGTGATGTATGGCTGTGAGAGATGGACTATTAGTGAGGCTGAATACAAAAGAATAGACGCCTTTGAACTTGGATGCTGGAGGAAAGTGTTAAGAGTTCGTCGGACAGCAAGGAGAACGAACAAGTCGATACTTGAAGAAATACAGCCAGACTGCTCACTAGGAGGCTTGACTATGAGACAAAAGCTCAAATATTTTGGCTACATCATGAGAAGACAGGATTCCTTGGAGAAGACCCTCAAAAGAAGGAGAGGATGACAGTGGCTACAATGGATAGATAATATTACTCGACAATGTGTATGACCTCGGGGGATCTTAGAGAGGCAGTTTCCAACAAGAAGGCTTGGTGTGCAGGAGTCCATGAGGTCAGGAAGAGTCAGATTTGATTTAACGACTGAACAACAACAAAAGCTCCCTGCTTCTTACTCCATTTTGGTGCTATACAAGTTGAACATGTGTGCTTCTCCACCGATGCTCACGCTCAGGGAGGATTAAAGGAGCGCTCTGTAACTGTATGTATTCTGGAGGCCTTGCTGATCAGGGTCCTACGCCTGAAATGGTTGTGGGAATGGAACTGGGGTTTTGGCTGGTGATCTGGAGGGCCATTCCATAAGACACTTGTCCACACGGAAGGCCAAAGTGATGCTTTCGAGGTCAGTGTGCTGCTCGTCTTTCAGACGATCTAAAAGGCTGTGATGGTAAGGGGCCAGCAGCACTCTGCATTCCAGCTGCACTCTGCTCGAGGGTCCTGAATTGCAGGGCGTTATCCAGCACCGAACGGGAGCCTTGAGGCAGGTGAAGTATCCAATCCACTGCCTCCCTTCCACTTCCTGGATGGTCGAAAACCTGGCGCATCTCGTCATGGAGAATCCCTCATCTTTATTGCAGATGGTGGTTTTATTGTCCCAGTTGGCAGTGGGCCAAGAGAGAGCTCACCCAGTCAAGAGGGAAACAATGACGTCTATCTTGGCCTAATCCATGGAATACAGAAATGGCTGGATCTTGAAGTGTTAGATGGACTGGGGTAGGAAGCTGTGGCATCAGATTGGGAATCCATTGAAGTGTTCAGGCACTGGAATCTGAGGGTTTGAAGAAGGTTGACTGGTGTGGGGTTTGCTGTAATCGGACGGAGAGTTGGTTGAGAGTGGCGAACAGATGGTCATTCCTGCCGCTTCTGGATTTGGATTGTGCACTTGCGTCAGTGGTCAACTTCCTTTAGGCAAGCAAACTGTGCTGGGTCAATTGATGGTTCACTCATCCTGTCAGGAGATGCAGGGGAGGGGAAGCTTGACCCAAATGCAGAGCAGTGGAGACGATTTTGCGGTGAGATATCACTTTAATATTAAACTGTAAAATCACAAGTCACGAGGGGCCACAAAATGAGAGAGAATGGACACGAAAGGCAGGAAAGTAACTGAGGGCTATGAGCAACTGGTTGAATTTGGCTGGTTTGATGGTGAACAGGCAATGTGGCTGAGAGCTGCGTTTAAATAGGCTGTAGATGATGAATTGGAAATGAGAGGCTGGTGACTCCTGATAGCTGGGTGGAGAGTGGGAGGTGTGTGCCTGACAAACTGCCAATGCAAGAATATGGAATAACGCTCCCTTGCTGAAACAAACCTTTTAGAGTCACAGAGTCATGGACCACAGAAACATATGAGTTGTCACTGATAATCAGCTATCCTTCACACTAATCTACATTAATTCCATTTTTTATTCTCCCCATATTCTCATCAAATTCTTCCAGACTCTATCCAGACAACTGAGCACAAAAGCAGACATTCATATTCTTGGTGAAGCCTCCACTATTTCAGTGGGGTGCCAATCAATTAGCCTGAATTAGACTGAAATCAAAAATTACCAGATACTAGAAATCTCAAATAAGAACAGAAATGCTGGCAATACTCAGTAAGTCAGAGACTATCTGTGGGGAAAGAAATTAATGGTTCAGGTCGAAGACCTTCGTCAGAACAGGGAAAGACAGAAAGCAAGTTAGACAAAGAGGAATAGGTCAGCGTAGCACATTTCTGCCCCAAATGATCAATCCTTACATTGACTCATTTTCTCTCCTTTCTCAGTTCCACCAAAAATGTTAATTCTGGTGGTCTTTTCACAGATGCTGCCTAAACTGTTTCTGTCTTGCCAGAGAATTGCTACTTATTTCAAGATGGTGGAGGTCACATGCAGGGCATTTTGCTCAGAGCTGTTCAAGATTATGTCAACTACCACCACTGTCGGGAAGGATACCCATAATCTTTGTTGCAGCCATAGGTCATAGGAATCATCGAGCACAGAAACAGTCACCTCATGAGTGGGTGCCAACCACCAACCATTTACATTAATCCCATGCTAATCCTATTTTTTATTTTCTCCACAGTCTCCTATTCTCCCCCAGATTCTACCACTCACATAAAGGAGCAATTCACAATGGTCAAATTATCTACTAACATACATGTCTTTGATATATGGGGTGGGGTGGTATCTGGAACAAATGGAGGAATCTAGCATAGTCACAGGTTCTTAGTGATTTGTGCCCAGAAAGATACTGAAAGATTAGGAAGAAGAAAAACTGTTCAAAAGAACTTCAAGTTCCTTCTTATTCTAATTCATTAATAGGCTTTTGCACTATTTGCATTAGTTCATTGTGTTATTTTTCCCTTCCACCATGATACTGTGCCAACGTTTTACACTCTTCCAAGATCAATCTAAAGCTTTTCTCCCACATAACTCCCCAGCTTTCCTTCACCCATATGTCTATTTACATTTATATGTCTATTTATTATCTTAAATGTCCCAAATGTATAGTATCTTCTTCTGCTAGTACCTCTGGCAGTGCATGCCAGATATGTATAGCTGAGGAGGTCAAAGCAATTCAGTAACCCAGTCACCAGACTGAATCTGTAATAAGTGTTTTTAAAATTAAATAAAAACTATCTCTGACATCCCCCTTATACTTCCCTCCAATCACTTTAAAATTCTGCCCTTTCATATTAAAAGCTGCTGGCTCTCCACTTTATCTATGTCTCTTATCATCATAAACAACTCTTACAAATCACCTCCGGTTCTGCTTCACTCCAAAGAGAAAAGCCCTATTTTGCTATCTTTCCTCATAAGACACGCTCTCTAATCCAGACAGTATTCTGGTAAATCTCCTCTGCACCATCTCTGAATCTTCCACACCTTTCCTATTACAAAGTGACCAGAACGGAACATAATAGTTCATACAGAGAAAATGGCGGTGCGAGGGCAGTGCGCGCAGCCACTCCAGGAATGAATATCTGTTATCTGTAAGTAGGGGCCATGCACAATCCTGATTTGATGGAGACGGACGTGAGAAGCACGGAGGAACATCTGGTGAAACTTCTGACATGCCTGTTTTGCTGCCGCTGCTACTGTGCGATGTTATGACCTCGGCCCCCTCCTTTGTGAGAATCGCAAGAACCCTAGTCAAGGGGGGGGTCAACTGACCCAAGAGGGGGAGAGACGTGCTGAATAGACACAGGAAATGGGAGAGAAAGAGGGAGACGTGCGGAAGACCACGTTCTCCCGAGAAGCAGAATAAAGGCGACATTGACTATTGTCTCATGGAGACCACGTGAAAAGCCCTCGGGCAAAGTGGGCTGGTTGAGAGAGAGATTGCATCACCTGCAACCTGATTGACACCTGCGATCCCGTGAAGAAGTATAAGGGAGGGTCTGAGGGGGGGGACAACCCTCAGATGCACCAAGGAGACACCAAGGAAGCACGATACCAATTCCTGTGGGAGCGGGAAGCCATTTTGAAGGAAGCCACGTGCGTTAGATTCCAAATTTTGAATCTGTGGCTAGAACCAATGGAAGACCGCTTTTAACTAACAATGGGGAAGCCTGCTCCCCTGATTCCAAGGATTTGCTCTGTAAAGACAACGGGCAAGTGTTTATCCTTTCTCAACCATCTCTCTCTCTCCACAACGTGAAACTCCAGCGGTTCCCAAAAGGGAAAAGCCTGCAGACTTCTGAGTGACTCTTTATATTTCAATTGGACTCAGTATTATCCCCTAGACAACTATAGAGCTTATTTCTGATTGATTATTATTACACCGGTGTTTTAGATTGAGTTTTGACGATGTATATGATCTGAATGTTTTGTATTAATCATACGTTTGTGCCCCTTTTTGAATAAAATGTTTGAAAATAGTAGCATCCGACTCAGCTGATCCCGCTATCTTTGCTGGTAAGTTACCTGGTTACGAGGTTACGTATCAGCGATCGGAGAAATCTCCAGAGAGGAAGGCCATGAATACTTGGTTTTGCCTGTTGCTTGGCGGCTGGGGCTGGTGTCAAAGCGCTCGGCAGAGATGGTGCTCGGTGCTCGGTGCTCGGTGTCGGAGGGCTGGTCGGAGGCTCAAAGTTTTTCGGACAGACTCAGAGTTGGCTATGGTCGGATGCTTCCAGAGGCTGCATCGGGAAGTTTTGCAGCGCTGGAGGTTCATGGCAGGAAGATTTTTTCTTCCTTCTACTGTCTACGTGAAATGATGGGCTATCGAGAACTTTGAGACTTTCTTTTACCGTGTCCATGGTCTGCCCTTATCAAAATACAGCATTGCTTTGCACTGTTGTAACTATATGTTATAATTATGTGGTTTTTGTCAGTTAGTCTTGGTCTGTCTTGTGTTTCTGTGATATCATACTGGAGGAACATTGTATCATTTCTTAACGCATGCATTACTAAATGACAATAAACGAGGACTGAGTGTCCTCACAATCTAATACTCCAAATGTGGTGTAACTAGAGTTTTATGGAGCTACAAGATCACCTCGCCTCTCTTGAACTCAATACCCTAACTTATGAAGGCCAACATACTATTACCCTCCTAACAACCGTATCAACTTGTATGGCAACTTTAAGGGACCTATGGAGCTTCTGTTTCTCCATGCTATGAAGAATCCTGTCATTAACTTTGCATTCTGCCTTCAAGCTTGACCTTCCAAAGCATATGCATTACTTCACACTTTTCTGGATTGAACTCCATCTGCCATTTCTCAGCCCAGCTCTGCCTCCTATCAACGTTCCATTGAAACCTACGACAACCTCCTTCACTATCCATGGCACCTCCAACCTTCATCTGATCAGCATGTGGTGACCTATACATACTGGAAAGGTATCCTGTACGTATGATTTGCCACAACCTGCAAGATCACTAATCAAGTGTGGGAAAGTGCCATTCATCTGAATACAATTCATAGACAAATTCAGACAGGCATTTCAGAAATTTAAAATAACGAGATCATATGAACCGGGTAAAAAGATCTGAGCTGCCATCACTGCCCTTGAGACGGTGTTGAGGTATCATGACCTACTGCTGTAGCTTGTTTGGCAAGTCTAACTTGTAGCTTACAGGTGGTGGGAAGGTGTTGTGATAAGAAATTGAGCCTCTAAATGCTAAATACTTCTAATCATAAGTATTAAGTGTCTCCTTCAGGTCAGTTTCTGGGCAGTTTTGATCCTTATGAAGTTCATGGTCAGAAAATCCTGTTAACTGCACTGATTTGGAGGCATTTTAGTCTTGAATAATTTCTTTAGTGAAATTTAAGAGACTACTAGACAGGTATATGGAGGAATTTAAGGTGGGGGGGATATATGGGAGGCAGGGTTTAAGGGTCAGCACAACATTGTGGGCCGTATGGCTGTACTGTGCTGTACTGTTCTATATGTTGTGTAATTTTTCTCTGATCTTCTACAAATAACTGATTACTGTTTTGCAATCTCTAACAATTTTATCTGGAGTGTTCATTCATTTACATAGTATCTTTTATTTTCATTCTAAAAACCTAGGTAGAATTAGGCACTTTCTCCAGAATAGACCACTTGCACCTTCCATCCCCAAAATACATTAGCATGGACCAGCCATCACTTGGGAAAATGTGAGGGGTCTGTTATGAGTGTTGAGATGCAGGCTCTCAGTGAGACTCTGAGATCAACTTTGCTCTTTGCAATAAGTGGTAGAATGTCTCTTATTGTTCAAGTAAATTCTCTTAAATGTAATATTGAATGTTTATTCAATGTTACCCCAATTATGGGTGAATAGCGCCATTGCCTGGTGGGCAGCCTTGGGAAGGACAAAGGCTATGGGAGTAAACCCAGACAGCAAATACAGAGTGGAGCCCCTAAGGCGGCTGGACGTCATTGAACCTCCTTCCGGCAGCTCCTGCAGCCAAGCCGGTGCCAAATATATTGCTTCATAAGCTTTCCTTTGGATTATACCGGTGATGCCGAGAGGGGGATCTGGATGACTGGGCTTCTCAGGACCACCATACCTTCTGCCCAGGCTTGTGATGATGATTATCATCACCTATTGTCCTTCGAGACAGATGGGTGCTAACCAATATGTATTTTAAAAAAATTATTTCAGTAATTTAAATTTAGACCATTCAGAGGTGGGTACAACGCAATACAATTAAAATGCTTATTTTTGTGATTAGTTCCTTATTGGTTATTTCATCAAACTACACCCACTCCCACAAAACAAAAGTAAGATACTTTTAAAAAGCATTCTTAAATTTAATTTTTAATTTTTAATTTTTAATTTTTTTTACAGTCAAATTACTGTAGCTTGTTGCAGGATTCTCCTGGTGAAGGTCTCAAACTCACTATCCAAAAGAATGGTGACATTGAAAGAGCATCTGGATATACACATGATGTCCCTGCAAGAGAATTAACTGAGAGTGGGAAGTATCCTTCACACAGATGTTTCTGAAAGTTGAAGTATTGTGATGGTGTGAAACTAAAACAGAGATGTGGACTTGCCCTGATGAATCTTCAAATTTGTCTGTCTAAGGCATATTACTTCAGACTTAGATTGAATTCCATCTGCCACTTCTCAACCCAATATGACCTTTTTTCCTTTAGTGAACAACATTATACAGTATCTTACGTACAAACTTCTTCAAGAAGAATACTGTAAAAACGTATTGGGGACACATATTTACATTTTTAAATGTTAATCTATCAGTAATATTTAATTGGTCAGAAACTTCCCCCCAAAAGGTCACAAAGCTGTGCAGAAACATAAATAGGCATTCTCATGAACTCAGAAGAGTAATTTATCATATTGTAACAATTTACATATTATGTAAATTAACTGCAGGAAGCAAATCCAAAATTCTCTTAATTGTGACGTAAACCCAAGAAACACATTATGCTAAGTAAACAACTTTTTCACCAATCAGTATCTTTTCAACAGCATAGTTAACTTTTTCTTGGCAGAAATACCGTAGATTTCGCACTACAGAGCGCACCTGACTAAAAGCCGCTGGCTCTAATTTTAGAAAGAAAATCAATTTTGTACTTGTACAAGCCGCACCGGATTTTAGGCCGCAGGTGTCCCACGTTGTAATATGAGATATTTACACAGAAAGATATTACAACTTTTAACTTTTAATTAAATCCATATGGTAACATAAACAAATACATATTGCAAATGCTTTTTTTCGAACCGTGACTGTAACACGGCTACTTTTAAATATACATACGTATCGGTAACACACAAATTACGTTGCGTATACATTCCAATATCTCCTAATGACTGGTAAAAAAATATATACTGCAGCCTACCAGGAAAAATTATTGATCGCCTTTAACTTAAAAGCAGCATTTCGCGCTCGTCTAATGCCCCCACCTTCCCGTTTATCGCAAACCGGTATTTCCCACAAGACGCGGCGAAACCGGATGTGACGTCATAGTATCCCGGGATGTAGTACTTCTAACTTTAACTAGAAAATACTAACAAATGAATTACTAAGTGAAAATATTATAAACTAAATAACTGCCATAAAGGCAGCACAATGCTTTTCTTCGAGTGTTTTCCATGTTGATGAGGGTGAGTACAAATGACTGATTTACAATAATTTAATTGTGAAAGTGCGCTTGATTTATCGTACAATTTCATTGGACCTCTGTGAACTACTCATCAATTTTATTGGTCTACTGTTACGAGGCAAAATGTTTTTGGCGGCATGAAAAAAAATCATGCATTAGCCGCACCGTAGTAAAGGCCGCAGTGTTCAAAGCTGTTCAAAATGTGGGAAAAAAGTAGCGGCTTATAATCCGACATCTACGGTACATATCTGAGAAGGTCAAATCAACTCAATAACCCAGTAAGCAGACTGGATCTGTATAATAACTGTATATAACTGTGAAAAGCATTGACACACAATCTTCTTCAAAGAGGGAAGCAGTGAGATGTTTGTCTCTGTAGTGATGCAAATTAAGTACAACTTATCAGCACTCCAAAAGTATCTGTGGTCCAACTCCATACACATTACAGTTAGTGGTGAGGATGCTATGAGTAAAACCAAAGTCAGAAAAAACATCTTATCTTTAAAAGCAGTGTAAATTTCGAGAAAACTCAATCAAAAATCGCGTGGCATGGTATATTCAGTAAGTTCATTTTGTACAGGATACACGAGTCAGGTCAAAGGCAAACAGGAAGAACTCCAGATGCAAGAGACTGCAAAATCTGCATACATCTAGAGCAATGGGGGAGAGGGGGGAGAGTGGAAATGATGCAGAAAGCTGAGAGGTGATTGGTGGAGTGACAAAGTGTTGAAGAAGGCAGTCCTGTCATTGTCACTTCCACCAATCTCCTCCAAATTTCTTTCCTCCCTCACTTGCATCAAGCTAATACCCACCAGATCTTGCTTTACACCTTTCTGTCATTTTATTTTTGTATGTTGGCTAGCTTCTCTCTTTCTACGCTCATCAGCTACTTCATTAGGTACAGCTGTACACCTGCTTGTTAATGCAAATGTCTGGTCAGTCAATTATGTGGGAGCATCTCAATTCATAAAAGTCAAGACTTCAGTCATTGTAAAGTCCAGAGATCAGAATGGGGAAGAAACCTGATCCAAGTGACTTTGGCCGATGATTGTTGGTGTCATATTGGGTGGTTTGATATCTCAGAAGCTGCAGATATCCTGGATTTTCATACAGAGCTTCTAGGGAACAGTGTGAAAAACAAAACTCGTCCAGTGCACGGTAGCTCTGTGGGTGAAAGTGCCTTTTTAAAGAGAGAGGTCAGAGGAGAATGGCCAGAATGGTTCAAGCTGACAGGAAGGCGACAGCAAGTCAAATAACCACACATGCAACAGCAGGGCACAGAAGAGCACCTCTGAATACAATACACCACAAACCTTAACGCAGATGGCCTATGGCAACAGGCGACCACAAGCACACACCCATTAGCCACTTTATTAGGTATGGAGGGTACTTCACTAAAGTGGTCACTGAGTGTAGTCCTAATGAAGGGTCTTGACCTGAAAGGCCGACTATTCACTTCCCTCCGTAGATGCTGCTAACCTGCTGAATTCCTCCTGGCCCTTTGAGGGTTGCTCAAGAACTCCAGGCAACAGCTTTTCCACCGTGGAGCAGCAAAACTGGCTCAAAGCTCCACCTGCCAACAACTTCTAAAATAAAATTAAAGCATGGAAGATGGTGTCATTGTACAAAGACCAGAGCAAACAGAGTAAAAATGTAAAAATGCAGGCACTGTAGTGGGAAAAGAAATAAAATTGTGGTTGAAACACAACCAGTCTTTGGAGGGAGCCTGAGGGAGTGCAGCAAGCCTTGTGAGTAATTTTCACGCTGCATGGAGGGGATGGATATGCTTTACATGGCCAATTATGCTTTGAAGCTGGCAAATGCATTGAAAATACACAAGGACTAATGTGTAAGGAAGTCTGCTGTGATGTGTATTACTTTCCTGTTAACCTAATAGCTGGAGAAGTTACAAGAAGGAATTATTCTCGCTTTACAATGAATTTATCAATTGACCAACTTCTTGATGGTCAGAAAAAACACAGATTTATGAGAAGAGCATGTCGGTGGATGAAGGTAACTTGAGCTCAGCAACTGAATTGCTCAAACTGGTTTGAATCAACCTGACTTTGGGGGGGGGGGGCAGAGAAAGCACAGCTGAGACAAGGATCACAAGTCTTTATTTGGGAGAAAAGCAATGAGATAATGCCTGTAACCTTGGGCTAAATCCAGTGAGGATCGACATAGGCTGATGAGACAATAATGAAACAGAACTAACAAAAATCAAAACACAAGGGTGTAAGACTGATGGATCAGTTTTGGAGCAGAAGCAGCAAAAACTCTGGAGACCAACCATCACAGAATTGGATAACCCTTCACTAACACTTCCAATAATAAGCAGATTGTTCCAGTTATATCGCATAGTGGAGAATATTTCTGCTTTGGCTGGTTCTTAGCAAGTGGCAACCAGTTATTGAAGTGATAAATAGCAAACATCTTAAGCAACCGAAAGGTAGGTCCTCTCAACCTGACCTTCAACATGGCTTGCTATCCATCATCACCATCCCATGGTAATGTATAAATATTTGAGCAGCATAGCCTCTAGAGCAGGAAATAAGCAGGGTACTCTTACGATGAATAGTCCACATTTTAATCTTTCATAATTTCTACACTGTCTTAAGCATGTAATTTAATAGTGTAATAGAATACTTGCCTGTCTCTTGAGTACAATGCATAAGCTAAACATACCGTACTTCAGGACAGAGAATGTTCACTGCAAATTGAAACAAGGGGTTCACTTTTTAAATAGTCGACTTCAGCTTCAGAACATCTGGTACAGTTCAGTTGCTTGCTAAACATACTTCCAAAGTAGATTTAAATTAAAGCCATTTTGACTGACAGAAGATGCTGTATTCAGCATTCAGATGTAAAATTAAAATGGTATGATTCTGCGAGTAATGAGCACAGAACTAGAACAGTACAGCACAGGAACTGACTCTGTCATAACCATGATGCCAATTTAAAATAATCCTGCCTGCATAAGACTATATCTCTCTTTCCCTTGACTTTTCAAGTGTCTGCCTGGATAACTCTTCAACATTGACATCCTATCTGCTGTCTCCACCTCCCCTAGCAGAGTTCTAGGCACCTCTAAGGGTCCGATATTCTGCTCTATCTATGCCTCTCATCAGCTTACACACTTCACACAATTCTCTCCTCAGCTTCCAACAGTCAAGAGAAAACAATTCAAGATTGTGCAACCTCTCCGTGTTGATAACGCTCTATAATCCAGGCACGATCCTAGTGAATCTCTTTTTCACACTCTCCAAAGACCCGCATCTTTTCTATAATTCGGTGATCAAAACTGCTCACAGGACTCCAAAAGTAACCCCAAAGTTTTAAATAGCTGCAACAAGACTTTGTAACTTTTATATAAAAAAATAAAAACACAAAATGCTGGCAGAACTCAGCAGGCCAGACAGCATCTATGGGAGGAGGTAGTGACGACGTTACCTCCTCCCATAGATGCTGTCTGGCCTGCTGAGTTCTGCCAGCATTTTGTGTTTTTATTTATTTCCAGCATCTGCAGATTCACTCGTGTTGCCTTTGCAACTTTTATACTCTGTTGTCTGACCGATGAAGGTAGGGAAGCATGCCATATGCCTTCTTTGCCATCTTATCTGTTACTATTTTCAGGCAGCTATGGACTTGCATCTCAAGATCCCTCTTGTGGTGAACTAGATATACCTGTCTGACTGCTCCTGTGGCTCCTCCCACAGACCCTGCTGACTGCCCGTGTGGCTCCTCCCACAGACCCCTGTATAAAGGCGACTGTGGCCTGCTGCTCTCCCTCATTTTCCCAGGATGTAGTGTTGTTCTTCAGTCAATAAAAGCCGATATCTCACTTCCTAAGTCTCAGCGTGAGTTATTGATGGTGCATCAATTTTATTGACTGAAAGTTACAACATGGAAACCGCTTTACGCCCAGAACGCCTGGACTTGGACCCCCAAGACCCTGGAGCAGCACTTGCCTTTGAACACTGGCTGGTGTGCTTCCAATCGTACTTAGAGGAGGTTCGGGCCACCGACTCGGCTGTTCGGCTCAAACTTCTCCTCTCGAGGGTCGCCCCAAAAGTTTATTCGTTCATCAGGGACATATCCACCTATGAGGAGGCGCTTGCCGCCCTCAAAAGACAGTACCTGCGGCCAGTAAATCCAGTTTATGCACGGCACCGCTTGGCAACACGAAAACAGCGGCCTACAGAGTCGACTGCTGAATTCCTCCGAGAACTACAGGCACTCGCGCGGACTTGTGACTGCCAAGCGCTCACAGCGGAACAGCATACGGAACTCTTGGTCCGAGACGCTTTTGTGACTGGGGTTCGGTCAGTGTGTATACGCCAGCGGCTGCTGGAAAAAGCTGATCTTACCTTACGCTCCGCGATAGAGACGGCCGATACGATAGAGGCTGCGCAGCTGTACGCCGAAGAGGTCCAGCCGCGCGATTCCCCGGTTCTGAGCGAATTCGCCAACGCCGCTGCCAGTCGCGGTATCTCAAACCCCACGAATTCGCCAGGTATAAAACTCTGTTACTTTTGTGGGCTTCCGAAACATCCCAGAAACAGCTGCCCGGCACGCGAAGCGACTTGTTCCAGCTGTGGGAAGAAGGGCCATTTCGCTAAAGTATGTAAGTCTAAACCGCGCCCGGGGTCGAGCAGCGCTGCGTCTGAGACCTGGGGGCCGCCATTTTGCATGACCGGATGTGGACAACCATCTTTGCCGGCGTCACCAGGCCCCGCCCCCGACTCGCCATCTTGCATGCCCGGATGTGAGCGGCCATCTTTGCCGGCGTCACCAGGCCCCGCCCCCGACACGCCCCGTTCAACGCTGGCTTCCGTGACCCTCGACCAAAGCGCTCCGCACCAGCTCGCAAGGTCGATGATGGACATCCTGGTGGAGGGGCACAGGACTAGCTGCCTGTTTGACACGGGCAGCACTGAGAGTTTTATTGACCCGGCCACAGTGCAACGCTGTGGACTCGTGACACGGCCGGTACATCACAGGATCACCTTGGCTTCTGGGTCGCATTCCACAGACATCCGGGTGGGTTGTGTAGCGACATTGGTGGTGCAGGGCACAGAATATCGGAACTTTGCGTTCCTGGTCATGCCTCGACTGTGCGCACCTGTGCTGTTGGGGCTCGACTTCCAGAGCCATCTCGAAAGTGTGACTATGGCATATGACGGGCCCCTCCCACCACTCACTGTCAGGAACCCTCAGTTTGGTGGGACTTCGCCATATACTCCGTTACCACACGCACATACACCCCGAACCCCACATCCCGCCCAGCACCATGCCGATAGCTGTGCTGCTGACACTATTTGCAACCTCTCCACCCTCAAGATCCCTCCCCCATCGCTGTTCACCAACCTGACCCCCGACTGTAAACCTGTGGCAACTAAAAGTAGGAGGTACAGTGCGGGGGACAGGGCCTTTATTCATTCAGAGGTGCAGCAGCTGCTCAGGGAGGGGATCATTGAGCCAAGCACAAGCCCATGGCGGTCCCAGGTGGTCGTTGTTCGGACTGGGCAGAAAAATAGGATGGTTGTGGACTACAGCCAGACCATCAATAGATTCACGCAGCTTGACGCGTACCCCCTACCCCGCATCGCGGATATGGTCAACCAGATAGCTCAGTACAAGGTGTACTCGACAATTGATCTGAAATCCGCTTATCACCAGCTCCCCATACGCCCAGAGGACCGCCCCTACACCGCCTTCGAGGCGGGTGGCAGGCTCTATCACTTTCTGCGCGTCCCATTTGGTGTCACAAATGGGGTCTCAGTCTTCCAGAGGGTGGACCAGTACAAACTGAAGGCCACATTTCCCTATCTAGATAACATCACCATCTGTGGTCGCGACTGGTCGGATCACGACGCCAACCTCCAACGCTTTTTCCAAGTGGCCGATGCTTTGAACCTCACTTATAACAAGGACAAGTGTGTGTTCAGAACCACACGACTCGCTATCCTTGGGTATGTCGTGGAGAACGGGGTCATTGGCCCTGACCCCGACCGTATGCGCCCCCTGTTAGAACTCCCTCTTCCCACTATTCTCAAGGCCCTCCGGCGGTGCCTGGGTTTTTTTTCCTATTACGCCCAATGGGTTCCCCATTACGCAGACAAGGCCCGCCCCCTGGTCAAGTCTACCACCTTTCCCCTCTCTGCCGAGACCCGCGCGGCCTTCAGCTGCATTAAAGGGGACATTGCCAAAGCAACGATGCATGCAGTAGACGAGACCATTCCCTTCCAAGTAGAGAGTGACGCCTCTGACGTCGCGCTGGCTGCTACCCTCAATCAGGAAGGCAGGCCAGTGGCGTTTTTTTCTCGTACCCTTCAAGGCTCTGAACTTCGGCACTCCACGGTGGAGAAAGAAGCCCAAGCCATAGTGGAAGCTATTCGGCACTGGAGGCACTATCTTGCCGGCAGAAGGTTCACCTTGCTGACCGACCAGCACTCGGTTGCGTTCATGTTCAGCAACCAACAGCGGGGCAAAATCAAAAATGATAAAATTTTGCGATGGAGAATAGAACTCTCCACCTACACTTACGATATCCTGTACCGGCCTGGCAGGCTCAATGAACCCTCTGATGCCCTATCCCGGGGACCGTGTGCTAGTGCCCAGCTCGACCAGCTGTATGCCCTTCATGCCCAACTTTGCCACCCGGGGGTCACCCGGTTTTATCATTTCATTAAAGCCCGGAACCTGCCGTACTCCCTGGAGGACATCAGGACGATGACCAGGGACTGCCAGATCTGCGCTGAGTGCAACCCGCACTTCTACCGTCCTGACACTGCGCAGCTTGTCAAGGCCACCCGCCCTTTTGAGCGACTGAGTATTGACTTTAAGGGCCCCCTTCCCTCCACCGACCGCAATGTCTACTTTCTCAGTATTATTGACGAGTACTCGCGATTCCCCTTTGCCGTTCCCTGCCCCGACACTACTACCACGTCGGTCATAAAAGTCCTGCGCCAGCTCTTCACTCTGTTCGGATATCCCTGCTATGTCCACAGTGATAGAGGGTCCTCCTTTATGAGTGACGAGTTGCGCCGGTTCCTGCTTGCTAGGGGCATAGCTACTAGTCGCACCACGAGTTATAATCCCCGGGGGAATGGCCAGGTGGAGAGGGAGAATGCCACAGTGTGGAAGGCCATACTTTTAGCCCTTAAGTCACAAGGGTTGCCGGTCTCCCGATGGCAGGAGGTCCTCCCTGAGGCACTCCACTCTATCCGCTCCCTGTTGTGTACGTCCACTAATGCCACCCCTCACGAACGCTTATTCTCTTTTCCCAGGAAGTCTGTCACTGGGACCACCCTGCCAGTTTGGCTGACGTCCCCGGGGCCAGTGCTGCTGCGTAAACATGCGAGGAGTAATAAGTACTCACCACTGGTCGAGAAGGTTCACCTCCTGCATGCTAATCCCCAGTATGCCTACGTGGTCTTGCCTGATGGGCGGGAGGACACGGTCTCTGTCCGCGACCTGGCGCCCGCCGGAGCAGCAGACCACTACCCCGAGCACTCCACGGTAACTATGCACCCTGTACCCGAGGTGACTCCGCACGCACCGTGCCCCACACAGACTCCGTACGCGTCTGTTCCAGGGACCTCGCTCACACGCGAGGGACCCCTGACACCTCCTGTTGGGACAGAATCAACCCACTCTCCGCCTCCGGAGCAAACACCACCTCCGGCACCTGTGCCGTCATCACCTCCGGCTCCTGTGCAATTGCAGCCGGAGCTACGTAGATCGCAGCGAACGATTCGACCACCTGATAGACTTAACCTGTAAATATGCTTGGGAATTTTTTTTAAACAAAGGGGGGGTGAATGTGGTGAACTAGATATACCTGTCTGACTGCTCCTGTGGCTCCTCCCACAGACCCTGCTGACTGCCCCTGTGGCTCCTCCCACAGACCCCTGTATAAAGGCGACTGTGGCCTGCTGCTCTCCCTCATTTTCCCAGGATGTAGTGTTGTTCTTCAGTCAATAAAAGCCGATATCTCACTTCCTAAGTCTCAGCGTGATTTATTGATGGTGCATCACCTCTGTACATCAGTGCTTCTAAGGGTCCTGCCATTTGCTATATTCTTTCCCCTTACATGTGGCCTCCCAATGATACACTTGTCAGGTTAAACTCCATTTGCTACTTTCTCTACCCTGCTTTATTTTTTGACAACCTTTTTGACTACCAACAATTCTATCAATTTTTGAGCCATCTGGAAATTTATTGACCATAAACAGTTGCGGTTTTATTTCATAAAACTGCTGGTGCCAGAGACCTCAATTTTGTTAGAAAGATTTCAATGCACTATTTCACTTAATATCAACTATACTGTCCTCATTTACCTATATCTGATCAAAGAATTCAGACATGTCAGGGAAAATATTTTGGGTTTAGACCAGGGGTTCCCAACCTGGGGTGCCCGCACCCCCGGGGGGTGCGAGATGGAATTTCAGGGGGTGCGACAAAGAGTGGCTTGTGTCCTTGAGTGACGAGTCACGAATCATCACTCAGCCAGCTGCTGAGCAAAGAAGCCTTGAGAAGTGGTAGTAACGTTTGTCCCAAGCATACTCCAGTCTCCCGCTGCCCGAGTCGAGAGAGACGTAAACTCAATCGAGTCTCCCGCTGCCCGAGTCAGCGTTGAGGATCCTCATCAGTGTTACCTGGGAGTTATACCTCAGAGTTGAGAAGTCTCATCAATGTTAGCTAGGTTACATCTCAGAGTTAAAAACCATCTCATAATGCCAAAATCTTTATACATCCCAAGTCAACCATCGAGTAACGACTTCGCGTTAAAACCAAACCCGCAGACAGTAGGTAAATTATTCAATTATAAAATTTTTAAAGCCACATTTTGATAAAAAGCAGCTGAAGTCATTCATTTGTATTTGTCTCAATGCATTAAAGAAGTTTTTGAATTTCAAAGGTTTTTTTTCTCTTAAAAGGTTTTTACTTGAATCGTTGATAATTTTGAATTGTGTTAGTTTAGCACCGAGGACTTTGAATCGTGTGATGGGAGTTCATATCTCCGGTAATCATTGGAAATAGGTGTGTAAATTCATTAAAGAGTAGCCTAATAAGTCGTGTCGTGTCCCCGTAGCATTTCCACCTGACGATTTATCTTGGCGTAACCGCAGATAATATTGTAATGTAATATTCAAAAGCGTATTTCTCACGATACTTTGCTATAGGTGTGTCTGGTTGAGTAAAGCGGCCATCCCTGACTTAGTCAGATCGTTTTTCTCATATTAGCTCATATTTTTCTCTTTACCCTTAACCCTTCATTAACCCTTCATCATGTCAAAAAGAAGGAAATGGAATGATGACTATGTGTGCTTTGGTTTCAATTGCACAACAGTGAAATGGCTTGCAAAAACCCCAGTGCATTCTTTGTAGCGTGTTTTCCAACATAAATCTGAAGCCATCCAAGCTTCAAGAGCACTTCAAGAACAAGCATGGCGGAGCTGATTTTGAAGGGCATGATGTTGGGTCATTGAAAATCAAAAGAGCTTGTTTTGATTCATAAGGAACTCTTCCAAAATTAGGTTTCATTTCTGTTTAAAAAACCCCCCACTACTTCTTGCTTCATACCAAGTGGCATATAAAGTGGCCAAATCCAAGAAACCCCATACAATTGTGGAAGATCTCATCAAGCCATGTGCACTGGAAATAGCAACAATTATCCTGGGCAAAGAAGCAAGAAAAAAATTTGAACAGGTGTCCCTATCAAATAATGTCATTCACAACCGAATCAGTGATTTGAATGAAGATATTTTGGACCAAGTCATCTCAAATGTCAGAGCTAGTCCTTTTAAAATCTCTATTCAGTGGGATGAGTCAACTGATGTCTCCAGTTGTAGTCAACTCATCACAGTAGTGAGGTATGCCAATGATGGTGCTGTGAAGGAAGATTTCCTGTTTTGTAAAGATCTGAAAACAAACACAACTGCAAAGGATGTGATGCAGCTGGTGAAAGACTTCTTTGTCAAACATGATTTAGATATCAAAGTCATTGGTTCTGTGTGCACTGACGGGGCACCTGCAAAGCTTGGAAATAAATCTGGCTTTTCTGCATTGACGAAAAAGGAGATTCCAGGCTTGCAAGTTACCCATTATTTTCTTCATCGGCATGCTTTGGCATCAAAAGCATTGCCTCCAAATTTGAAGAAAGTCCTTGATACTTGTGTGAAGATCATCAACTGGATCAGGGGGCGTGCTTTGAACCATTGCATCTTCAAATCATTTTGTGAGGATCTGGAAAGTGAGCATTCAGTTTTGCTTTTCCACGCAGAAGTCCGTTGGTTGTCACGAGGACAAGCTTTAATCCACTTCTTTGAACTGTGGGAAAAAATCAAAGTTTTTCTGGAGGAGTGTGAATGTGATCTGGTTGGGGCAATAGAATCACAAAAATTTGCCCAAATGCTGGCTTACTTAGCTGACATTTTCACTCATATGAATGACCTAAGTGTTTCTCTTCAAGGAAAAGGGATAAACATATTGAAAGCTTGTGAAAAGTTGAATGCCTTCAAAGAAAAGTTACGTCTTTAGCGTTGAAGGATCGAAAGAGGCAGTCTCTCAAATTTTCCTTCACTAGAAGAGATGGTTGATGATGCTGGATCCATAACTCCTACCGTGCGTGAAGAAATTGCGGCTAATTTGGAAATGCTGTCAGAATCGTTTGATGGATATTTTGCTGCTAGAGACCTGAAGATTTCAGAAGAATGGATCATGAATCCATATTCCTACAATTTGGAGAAGATGTCAGATGATGAAGAGCTGAAGGAAGATCTTATTGATTTGCGGACAAATCGAGCTCTTGAAATGCAATTTGAAAGCAAGACTTTGGAGGAGTTTTGGTGTGCAGCACTGGATATGTTCTCAAGACCTGGTGGAAAAGCACTCCGTGTCCTCATTCCATTTGCAACAACATACTTGTGTGAATCTGGATTCAGTCCTCTTCTGTCAATCAAGATAAAATCTAGGAATCGCCTGAATCCACAGGCAGACCTACGGATCGCAGTTAGCAAGGAAGTTCCACGTTTTGACAAAATCAAGAATGAGAAGCAGGGGCAAAGAAGTCATTGAATTTTATGTTCACAATTGGGATTGATTTTACTGTTTACAATTTTTTCTGAATAAATTAGAATCTGATTGCTCAATTTATATTTGCATTTTATGCACCGAGTTAAAAGCTTATTTTTTTAAGTTCAATTTGTTCACCCGTAGTATTGTATGTGGTTCAATTTATGATTCAAAAATTGGACTTCTTCATCTTCAAATGTGATATTACTTTTGTAGGGGGTGCAAACATTAATCAAACATTTCCTAGGGGTGTGGGGCATAGAAAAGGTTGGGAACCACTAGTTTAGACAGTTTATGATGTTAATCACTTTCTAACCATAGTTTTCAAGCCTACTATCTTAGTCTCTCCTCCCCTTTTTTGTCCAGTATACAGTAGAGCAATTACAATCTCCAGCTCCACCATATTCACAAAATGCTGGAGGAACTCAACAGAGCAAACTGCAACTATGGAAATTAATAGACAAATGATGTTTTGGGCTGAGATACTTCTTCAGGACTAGAAAGAAAGGGGAAGATGCCAGAATAAAAAGGGGGAAAGAGGAGGAGGATAGCTAAACATGTATCAGGGCACTGGAGCAGGGATCCAATCACAGACCCTGTACTATGCACACAGTGAGGTTAATTGAGTAACAAATCCAGAGGTACAAACAAAGTCAGTGTCAAAGTTCAGGCAGAGATTAAAACATCCAGAGTAATCCAAAAACAAGAATCAGGAAACAGGCAGAGTCAATACTCAGACGGACAGAGTACAGATACAAATGCTGGAAAGGCTCAGGAAAATTCACTGGCACAATCTGGCAACATACAGGTGAAAACACAGGACTGAAATACACTGAGCAATAAACAGAGAGGCAGATGATAGGTGGAGCACAATGAGTCACTGGTGGCAGCAATGCAGGTAATAATGAGAAACAGATGGGAGATGGAGTACTCAGTGATACAGGGGCCGGAGTAGAGCAGGAGTGGGGACAGGAGCACATGGCAATACAAAACCACAGACTGACAGCTAGGGGTAAGCACAGAGTTCAACTGGAGGTACTGACAACATGATAGGTGAAGTCAGGTGGGTAGGAAAGGTAAAGGGCTGGAGAGAAAGGAATCTGATAGGACAGAGAATGAACCATAGGAAAAGGTGAAGGAGGAGGAGACGCAAGGGAAGATGATAGGCAGGTGAGAAGAGATAAGAGACCAGAATGGGGAAGAGAAGAAGATGGGAGGGTTTTTTTTACCAGAAGGAGAAATCAATATTCATGCTATCAGTTTGGAGGCTACCTGGAACATCCAGTTGCTTGGAATATCTTCCTTATTTGAAGACAACTGGAACATAGTGGTTGGGGTCTCTGATATCTCCAGTATTACATCATTTTGCATCCATCATTCTACACCTTCCTCTCCCTCTCCCTTTCCCTCAAGAAAGATAAAAAGTCTTCACCTAGTACATCATGTATGAATTCAATGCTAACAAGAAGACAATTTAGTCTCCTTGACTACCATTTTATTATTTGTGCTTATGGAATAATATGATACCATTTATTGAAGTGAAGTGACAATGTAACACGTCCCCACTAGTCTTCAGTGTTTCTTATTTAATTTTACAATTATCCCATGAATTTTCTGCAATAAGAAATAGAACAAAGAACAGTGCAGCATAGAACCCCTTGGTCCATGATGCCTCAGCTGAATACAATGCCAAATGAAACAAAATGTTTCCTGCTTGCACATGATCCATATCCCAGCATTTCAACATATTCATGTGTTATGTGTCATATTCCTTCAGGAGAAAGCCACAGCTAGAGGGTGGTGGTAGCTGGTTGCCTCTCTGACTACAGCTGAGCTGATCTGCACACAGTACTCCAAATTTGGCCTCACTAACATCTTACGCAATTTCAACATTATTTCCCAATTTCTATACACAATACTCTGATTTATGAAGCTCAGTGCATCCTACTGACCTCGCAGTGGAATCTGGAACAGCTGGAAAAATGGACTGAAAATGGTAGATGGAATTTAATGCAGAAAAAACATGAGGTTCTGCACTTTCAGAGATCAAACCAGGGTTGGATAGTAGCAGGGCACTGAGGAATGTGGGAGAACAAAATGATTTGGGAATAGAGATCCATAATTCCTTGGAAGTAGAAGGTAGAAGGGTCATCAAGAGAGTTTTTGGCACATTGACCTAGATAAATCAGAGTACTGAGTATAGGAGTTGGTATATTATGTTGAACTTGTGGCCAGATTTGGAGTATTGTGTGCAGTTCTGGTCACCTACCTACAGAAAAGGTACCAATAAGATTGAAAGACTACAGATAAAATTTACAAGGACATTGCTGCGACTTGAGGATCTGAGTTTTAGGGAAAGGTTAAATAGTTTAGGAGCACAGGAGAATGCTTGCATCTAGACAATCTACACCCTTCATAATTTTGTATATTTCTATCAAATTTCCTCTCATCCTCCTACACTTCTATCTGATGATCTGCAACATTGAAGAATGAGGGGAGATGTGATAGAGATATACAGAGTTATGAGGAGTATAGATAGGGTAATGCAAGCAGGCTTTTTCCACTGAGGTTGGCTATTACTAGAACTGGAGGTTATAGATTAAGAGTGACGGGTGAAATACTCAAGGGAAAACTGAGTGGAAACTTCTTCACTCAACAGGGTGGTGCAAGTGTGGAATGAGCTCCAAGTGGAAGTGGTGGAAACAAGTTCAATTGCAGCATTTAAGTGAAGTTTGGATATGTACATGGATGGGAGGGGTATTTTCAGTTATGGTCCAGGTGCAGGTCGATGGGAGTCGGCATAATAACAATTTGTCTCGGACTACATGGGCTACCTAAAGGCCTCTAAAATGACACTATTGTGTCTACTTCCAGCACTACCCCTGGATTCTCTTCAGGGCATCTACTACTCTCTGTGTAAAAAAATCTTGCCGTGTATCTCTTTAAGCAGTGAATCTCAAGGTTGTATATAGTATATATACTTTGATAATAATGTACCTTGAACTTTCCCTCTTTCACTTTAAATACATGTCCTCTAGTATTTGACATTTCTAACCTGGGGAAAGGATTCTGACTGTCCACCTTGGATGTTCTTGCTCTTTAACATTACTATTTTAAGTGCAATGGTATTATGGACACTGTTTTCCAAATGTTCTGCCACTTATCACTTGTCATTCCCAAAGCTAGATCCAGCACAGCTTGCTTCCTCATTTGCCTGGAAACATACTAATCAAAATGTTTTCTTTCACACATTTCAGGAAATCCCCTCACAATTTTCCCTGTACATGGTGTTCTATTTCTCACAGGGTGCAAGGATAATTGAAGATAATTACTACTCTATTATTACTACTCTACAGTTTTTGCATCTTTCTTCAGCTTGCCTGCAAGTTTGATCCTCTACCTTTATCCTAGAACTTGTTAGTGAACACTCGGCAGTGGAATATTTACTTCATCTGCAAATCTGCTGGGTTCATCTGTTGTCTCTTGTGCACCTGATGCAGCCTCCTCTACATTGGTGAGACCTGTCGTAAACTGGAGGGCTGCTTCATTAAGCACCTCTGCTCGATCTTCCAAAAGCAGAAACTTCCTGGTGGCCATACATTTTAATTCCCATCTCCGTTCCCATTCTAACATGTTGGTTCATGGCCTCCTTTTATACTATAATGAGGCCACCCACAGGGTGGAGGAACAACACCTCATATTCAACTGAAGGCATGAATATGGATTTCTCTTTCCGGTATAAAAAAATCCCTCCCCCTCCCCATTTCTTCACTTCCCCACTCTAGCCTATTATCTCCTCTCACCTGCCTATCTCCTCCCCCTGGTGCCTCTCCTGCTTCCATTTCTCCCATGGTCCGCTCTTCTCCCCTATCACATTTCTTCCTCTCCTGCCCTTTACTTTTCCCACTCATAAAAACACACAATGCTGGCAGAACTCAACAGGCCAGACAGCATCCATGGGAGGAGGTAGTGACGACGTTTCGGGCCGAAACCCTTCATCAGGAGGAAACCTGTCTGGCCTACTGGGTTCTGCCAGCACTTTGTGTTTTTATTTATTTCCAGCATCTGCAGATTCACTCGTGTTACCTTTCCCACTCATCTGGCTTCACCTATTTTGTGTGCATTACTTAAAATAGTCATTAACAATTGTTTATCAAAGTCTTACTTTAAAAGAACAGGCACACAGTGCCATGGCACTTTAATGGGATCATCTTAGATTTGATAAAGGATGCTAAATTATAGATCCAATTTGAGAAAGATGGAAAGTATAGTTCCAGAAATCCCTTTTATAATATATGGACTTTGAAGTGTGATTTGTTTTTGGATACTAAAATGGCAAGAAGTAATGTTTTCTCAAGAGCCAGTCTGAATATACTTCCTTATAAACTTAGACCTCAAGTGTTGTACTTCAGATTTACTTCTTTCAAATCAATTTCAAGCCATGAGACACACATGGCAGAGTATCCTACTAAAAATAGACCATGTATTTCCCTTGTAAGGGATTATCTGTCAGATCCTGTTTACATTAAGAACAAGTAAAGAAAATGTAACTACTACTTTTACATTTAGAGAGGAAGTCAATAATAGCAGTAAATCCATTGTTTTTTTTTACATATTTTTACTAAAAAAATGATGTATTGCAACCTGTCATATCTGATTGAATTTTTTAATTTCTTCCCCCTCCCCCTTCTCTCTTTCTCCATTCCCCATTCTGGTTCGCCTTTTACCCCTTCTCTTCTCCTCACCTGCCCATCACTTCCCTCTGGAGCTCCTCCTCCTTTCTTTTCTCCCATGATCCTCTTTCCTTTAGTTATGTTTTGTAACTTCAAAACATTAAGCTAATTAAAAGAAAGTCTGAAATGTGAGTTCACATATTGCAACTGCCTGATTAACGTATTAGAGGCTTCCTCAGATATGTTGCCTACAAAAACTGTTGAAGTTAAACTACTGCTTTCATCACTTTCATGTTTCCTCTGAGCAGCATGGTCCTTTCTTTGTCCAATATGCTTCCCAATGAGAGGCACAGAGATTGGCACCAATACCTGTTGGTCCTCTATGGGGCAATGGTTGATGGTGTACAACATGGAAATAGTTGTGGCATCATCCAGTACCTTTCTTAATTTGCTTTCAGTTGACTTAATTGCAGGGGATGTGACATGCAAATTATGGATAGATCTCTAATCAAATTGAAGTTGTCTCAGCCAATCACGCCCCCCACCGAAAATGCTGGTCCCTCCTGTTTTTACCACATACAAGCTCAAAGGGGCTTATTGATTATTGTATTTCACTGCTATGAATGTCATTTCCCCAGGAGTTATCATTTCTCCAGTATAAGTTCTTAATTAGATATCTGCAGGCTCCAGTTTAGTAACTCTGAAATGCTGTTCAAACTCATTTTGTAGAATGACTGAAACATCTGACTCAGTGTCAATTCTGTTTTAATTAATTTGCCATTCACTTCTGGCATAAGTTATATTGCTTTTCTATTATTAGTATACTACCCTCGCTGAGCTGTTGCAACATCAACTAGACAATCAGCCAAGCATCATACAAAAATGACATGCGAGTCAGGGTATAGCATCCTAGCTCCTTGGTTTTATTGCAGACTCAATGGCTGTGAACTGGGGTTGAGGAGGGGAGAAAAAAGGATCAGCCATGATTGAATGGCAGAGCAGACTCGATGGGCCAGATGGCCTAATTCTGCTCCCATGTCTTATGGTCTTATGGACATAGTGAATAAAGAGTGAAACTGAAAGAAAAAAACAAAATTCAATGCAATTATCAAGTTGTTCCATTCACTTAAGTAAATATTCACAGATAAGTCAGAACTTAGTTAAGTTCCCTGCAGGTAAATATTATAAGAGTCTGACAAGTAAATACTACAGGAAAATAGTATGTGTAAAACCATTAGCTTCTAGTGTCTAATAAACTGAAAAATAACATTCTATTTCAGCAAAATCATATTGATACCTTTAGGTGAACTTCTAAGCAATAAAACATCAACTTACAAGCAATGCTTCTGCTGAGGAATCAACAGAATGGATTTAGATAAATCTTCTTCAGCTCCTAACATAAACCTCTGGCCTGTTGCCAGCTGATGTGCTTTTCTATGTACTACTTCTTGACTGTGCAAAAAATGACCTAATATGGATCTAAAACAGCTCATTAAAATAAAAGCTGAAATTGTTTAACGTAAATTCATTGCCTGAGAGGCAGAACAATTAGTTCACATTGTAAATCTCAAGGGTACCCAGTAATGCATTACTCTCATCAATATCAGATTTTTCATCAACAGCATGCAGATTAGTGTTCCTTTTGAAACTGCAACTTAACATTTTATCTTTTTTTCTTCTTTCTGCAGTCCATTTATTTTTGTCTCCCTAACATACTTTTTTAAGTATCCTAATTTGTTGCATTTTCTACAAGTTTCACCTTTAAAGCTATATTGGTTTAGTGTATGTGAGTCCCTGCCACAACACAAACAATTATTCAGCCAGGCCAGTTCCTGTTTAGACCTTGCTATTTTGTTCATACTCACTTTCATTCCTGACAGTAAGTCAATTGTCTCTGTCTGCAGTTTCCATTGAAACAACAATTTTAACTGCTCTTTTAAATGTGAGTTGTGCTTCGGTTAGGAGCCATTTTTGAATGGTTTCTTGTAAGATTCCACAAACTAAACAATCTCTCAGTGCATCATTAAGCCCACTACAAACTGACAATTCTCAGATAATCTTTCCAATTCAGCCACCTGCACTGAACTGGACTCCCCTTCCTTTTGATTCCACTTATGAAACCTAAGGTGTTCTGCAACCAATAATGGTTTAGGTTCTAAATCAGCAAAATCAGCAAAGCTGATTACTTTCACAAAATCAGCAAAGCTCATTTTGACTGGCAACACACACAAAATGCTAGTGGAACACAGCAGGCCAGGCAGCATCTATAGGAGAAGCACTGTCAATGTTTCGGGCTGAGACCCTTCGTCAGGACACATTTTGACTGGTTTGGTTGCAGCAGTTAAACTTTGAAGCAAAATGTATGCCTTTAATCCCAATGCACTCAGTAAAATTGGCATTCATTTCTTATTGGCTATTTAATTTACTTCAAAATACTGTTCAATTAGCTCAGTATACATGAGCCAGTTATCCATAGAACAATCAAAGGCATCTATCTTTCTGATGTAGCCAACCATTTCTGGTCTTCTTTATGATTATTATCATCCAGTACTCACTGTTTATGAACCCATGAATTCTTCTGTTTTCTGCATTTTTAAACTCAATTTTTTCTTCCTTTCTGAAGAACATGTGCTCTGCTGCTTTTTAAAAAATAACTCACGTGTCTCACTGCGCTTCAACAGATTGATTGCTGCCTCCTTTCACCACTGTTAAGTATTGTAAATTCAAAACAATAAACTAAGTAAATGGAAGACATGGGAGACCACAATGTGAGTCAATCTTCATGTTTACTTTACGTGTGGTGTATATGTATCACATGGTAGTGTTATGACATATGCAGTTCACATATTTTTGCACATAACCAATAATGAATTATTTAAACAAAGAATGTTTAATCAATATATTTACAAGATTACTCAAATATTAGTGAAATATTAAATACACAACACCACTCATCAGATTCCTTCTTCTTCAGCCCTTTACCTCATTCCACCTCTCATCTCGTAGCTTCTCACCTCACCCCCACACCTCCATCCACCACCTTCCCCCTCATTTGGTTTCACCTATAACCTGCCAGCTTGTACTTCTTCCTCAAATTTAATCTGGCTTCTTTCTGCTTCCTTTACAGTCCTGATGAAGAGTCTCAGCCCAAAACGTCACCTGTTTATTCCCCTTCATAGGTGCTGTCTGAACTGTTGAGTTCCTGCAGCATTTTGTGTGTGTTGCTTTGGATCTCTAGCAGCTGCAGAATCTCTTCTGCCTTTCATTTAATTATTTTCTAATGTTACTGTAATCAAATGAACTATGTGATATATGCAGCAACAAATACAGTAATAGATAATCCTCTTCCACTTTCGAATTTGCAAATATTATCTAGGTATTTGTAAGGTAATGGCACATTTTAGCTCATGAAGAATCCGGTTTTGTTTAAGGGAATTGGACTTTAAAATTAGATAGGAATTCTCAGGAGCAACAACAAAGTTTTAATTGATTGCTTTCAGGCAAGCGTGCTAAACATAAAACAATACATGCAATTTCCTCTATTAATATTGAGGAATATCTTGGGGGAAGTAGGATGGGGAAGGTCCCTCAGTTGGTTCCTTTTTACACACACATAAAATATCTTGATATCTGATTTGATCTGCTCTCCCCATTTTAGGTTATAGTTTATCAGCTCTGATGTAACTGATGCTCTGATCCACTCTGGCTCAAGCATCCAACAAACCCAAGAGGGAATGGAGCAATTCCAAATGAAGTAGAGGCATGCTGGAAACAGATAGTGGTGACAACCCCACAGAGGTGTTTTCTCTTTCTGGTGTTGGAAATTCTTGATTGGAACAGTCCAAAACTCCTACTTCTCTACAGGCTATCTAATATGAATGGAACAAATGTCAGGCTTTAGGCATTAGCAACATACACAGGTGATGCCCCAAGAATGTTACAACCAATGAGTTGAATATTTCTCTCGGGTGCTCATGAAACAACTTTTAGACCCCATAACTGGAACAGTTGCTGGTTGTATTTAGCATGTGTAAACTGAGAACAATAGAGTCTAACTTCAACTCCAAAATATTTGTATGTTGCATACAGAGGAAAGCACAACAGTGCTCCCTAAATCCTATTACGACTCATTGGTTAAAAATGATTGAATACTTTACTTTTAGTTGAAGAATTAGACTACTGAATGACTGATAAATAAGGAACCATATCAATACACTGGAGTATTCTATATCAAGAAGGCACGTTGAAAAATGCTTATGTTTAATAGCTACTTTGAAGAGACTTTGATACCGGCTGATTATAATGATATGAAGGATCTTAGAATCAGAGATGAATGGCAAGGATGGGGATATTTGACACAAATTGACCACACAGTCAATAATTATTCTCCTTGGAAAGGCTGTAAATAGAGTTTCCTTGAAGTTGATACCTATCTACATCAAAGCACACTCCTTGAATTGCCACAAATGCCAGTCCCCTTTGTTGATGCTATCCAAACAGCTTGTTAGCTTACACTTGTTGTTTCATAGCTGTTATACTATATTAAGATGCAAGGTCAGTACATTTTTGAGACAGCATGGGAAAATATAGCCTTTGACCTACTTTGGTTGAAAAGTTGATTTAAAAGAGAGATTTAAGGTCAGCCAGTTTCCACAAAGAAAATGAAGTGACCTAATGAAAAATGATTACTTTGTTTTTCTTCACTGCACTGTTGTTTTCACAGATGATTCAAAATCCACCAATGAAGGTTCACATCAGGGTGAGTCAACAAAATATGTGCCATTGTAACACAGACTAACTTCGCAGATTTTCCCAGACAAACTGAACAGTTGTAGGCAGTAAAGTTTATTTTACTATGCACAATGTTTCCTTACAAAAGGAGCTTTTCCATTGGAAATAGGGGTGGAGAAATGGCAGGCTGAGTTTAATCCAGGCATGTGTAAGGCTTTGAACTTCGGAAGGTCAATTGTACAAGGAAAGGTTATAGCAAATGACAGGAACCTTAGGAGGGATTATGAAGTGTGAGTTGATATCTCCCTGAAAGTAACATCACAAGGACATATGGTGGTAAGGAAGATATACAGTATACTTGCCTTCACAGTTTGGGTATTAAGCATAAAGGTTTGCACATTGTGTTGCAGCTACATTAAATGTGGTTCTGCCACATTTGGAGTATTATGTGCATTTCTGGCCGCCATGTTACAAGAAGAATATGGAGTCTTTGAAGAAGGTGCAGAAGAGGTTCACCAAGCTGTTGCCTGGATCAAAGAATATTACCAAAAGAGTGGTTGAACAAACTTGGATTGTTTATTTCCAGTGCTGAAGGCTGAGTTGTGACATAGATTACAAGAGGCATAGATGGTCAGAGCAGGCACATGGACAGGAAAGGTTTAGAGGGATTGGGTCAAGTGCATTACAATGGGGCAAGCTCAGGAATGTACAAACGGTATCTTAATCAGAAGGGATGATTTGGGCCAATTCTATGCTGTACAATTCTATGCCTCTGACTCACCTCATTAAGGCAAATACAGTAACTGAAGTAAAACCACAAATAAAACATCCTTTAGTGAATGCAGTCAACTGAAATGCAGCCCTAATGATATATCAAAGTCATTCCACATAAGTATTCAGTTATTAAAGGTACACTTACATCAACAATCATAAAGAACCCTTAGAAAGGATGCATGGGAGATATTAGAATAGCGTTAGTAATGAGAAATTCCCATTACAAAGGGAGATTCTCTATATTGTGAGACAAGATATTCCTTAGATCAGAGATGTTGAAGACAAGATTTAATAGAATATGCAGTAAGCATGTTGACAGAATTAATAAGAAACTAGAAAACAAATTTAAGGTAATCAGTAAAAGAAATTAAGGTGACATGAGATTAAATAATTTACGTATAGTTTGAATTCTCATCATTAGGAATGCACAGCTTGAGAAATTCAGCATAACGCTTGAATTGATGTCAGATAAAAACACAAACAGGAAGGAGTTGCGGAACATTGAAAAACAGTAAGGGGAATGGAACTAATTTGAAGGTTTCACTCAACACCCTTCTTCAGGATTCTATCAAGAGATGTCAATTTATGTTATAAGTTAACAAACTGGAGATTGTTATAACAGTAAGTTCAAAATGCTATTGTTGGAATTTTAAAGGTGAAGTGATATGGTAAAATATTTCTTATTTAACTTATTTCAAACTTCTAGGAATGCATATCTTGTACAATCTTTCATGGCCCTAGAACAAATCTTCCGGAGTCAAGAAATGTCACCAACATTCAATTTCTGAGAAGGTAGAAGAGAGTTGGTCTATGCACACCAAGACATGACTTTCTAGAGATGTGCAGTTGAGAGCATTTTAGCATGTTGCCCCACTCTCTGGTATGGAAACTACACTACGGTGGACAGGAGGGGTGTACAACGGGCTGTTATAACTGCCCAACACATCACTGGCACCAGCCTACCCACCGTTAACAACATATATACAGAAAGATCCAAAACCCTGCTCATGGACTGTTTGTCCCACTCCCATCATGGAAGACACCACGCAGCACTCATGCCAGCACCACTAGACTCAAAAATGTTTTCCCCCAAGCTCTCAGGCTGACCAATATCCCCACATGTTAACCCACCTCACCACCACTACATCCACACCAACCACTTTATCATTTCCTATCAATCACCTTATGTTCAGATACTCCTGCACCTAGCAACAATCAGCCTATGTATATAAGTTACACTTATGTATATACAGCGTCACTCTATAGTTATTTGCATGTTGCTTTTATATTTATATTTATTATGTTATGCTTCTTGTGTTTTTTTAAGCTGCATTGGTTCTGGAATAACAATCATTTTGTTATCCTTTACACTCATGTACTGAAGAATAACTATAAACAGTCTTGAATCTTGAATCTTGAATCTTGAATCGTGAGCCTTTAGATTGGTTGTTTGCCTGTTTTCTAATTTGTTCTTTATCTTTGATTGTCCAGACTTCATTCTGTAGGTCACATAATTATAACTAGTTTGTCTACAAGGAAGAGAGATCAAAATCAACTCCTTCTTTTATTCTCATTTATTGCAGGAACAGTGCATGAAGTTTGAAAGTTTTCCCTTCCCAATCAACATCGAAACAGTAAAAGTTTGGAGATAATTCACCAGTATATCCTTGAACTTGGCTGGAAGCATCAGTTTTTGCTCTCTGGGATATATGTATGCTGCCTCATACTTCACCAGAGCCGTTGAATTTGGATATTTGTGGCACAAAGGTTATAAATGTGTTGCTTTAGATAAGTACAGTGTACTTAGTGGATCTTAATGTGAGGAAGGCTGAGGTCACAAGCATCCATCCATAACAGAAATTAAAGAGCAGATTATTATCTGAAAAGAAGGAGACTGCAAGTGAGGGATGTCGAGATTGATCTAGCTATTCTAATGCATGAATGACAAAAAGCACGCACGAACATGAGAAAATCTGCAGATGCTGGAATTCGAAGGCAAAACACACAAAATGCTGAAGGAACTCAGCAGGTCAGGTGGCACCTATGAAAATGAATAAACAGTTGACGTTTTGGCCTGAGACCCTTCATCAGGACTGGGAAAAAAGGCTGAGAAGTCCAGCAAGTAGTTAAGAAGGCAAACTGCATTTATGCCTTCATTGCAAAGGGCGTAAAATAGGGAAATATGTTTGCAATTGTACAGAGTATTGGTGAGGACTCACCTGGAATACTGTGTACAGTTTTTGTCTCCTAAAAAATGATACAAAAGAGGTTCATTAGGCTCATTTCTGGGGTGAAATAATTGTCTGCCTAGAGTCAGTGGCCACCTTATTAGGTACAGTCATGAAACCTGGTGTGGTCCTCACCTACTAGACTTCACCCACTTCTCATGTTGTGCATTCAGAGATGCTCTTCCGTACTCCAGTGTTGTAATACATGGTTATTTCAGTCACTGTTGCTTTCATGTTAGCTTGAACCAGTTTGGCTATTCTCCCCTGACCTCTCTCAGTAACAAGGCATTTTCACCCACAGAACTGCCACTCACTGGATACATAGAAACATAGAACTTTACAGGCCCTTCGACACACAATGTTGAGCCAACCATGTAATGTATTCCAGAAACTGTCTAGAATTACACTACCACATAGCCCTCTATTTTTCCAAGCTCCATGTACCAACCGAAGAGTCTCTTAAAAGATCCTATTGTATCCGCCTCTACCGCCAGTGCATTCTACGCATCCACCCTCTCTGTGTGAAAAACTTAACCTCTGACATCTCCCTTGTACCTACCTCCAAGCACCTTAAAGCTATGCCCCTCATGTTAGCCATTTCAGCGCTGGGAAAATGCCACTGCTATCCACAGGATCAATGCCTCTCATCATCTTATACACCTCTATCAGGTCACTTCTCATTCTCCATCACTCCAAGGAGAGAAGGCCAAGTTCATTCAACCTATTCCATAGCTCATGCTCTCCAATCCAGGCCACATCCTTATAAATCTCCTCTGTACTTTTTCCATAGCATCCACATCCTTCCTGTACTGAGGTGACCAGAACTGAGCATAGTACTCCAAATGGATCTAACTAAGGTTTATCTAGCTGTAACGTTACTTCATTGTTCTTGAACTCAATCTCACGATTGAAGAAGGCCAACACACCATATGCCTTCTTAACTACAGAGTCAACCTGTGCAGCAGCTTTGAGTGTCCTATGGACAAGAACTCCCAGATCTCGCTGATCCTCCACACTGCCAAGAGTCTTACCATTGATATTATATTCTATCTTCAAATTTGACCTAACAAAATGAACTACTTCACACTTACCTGGGTTGAACTCCAACTGCCACTTCTCAGCCCAGTTCTGCATCCCATTGATGTCGTGTTGTAACCGCTGACAACCTTCCAGACTATCCACAACACCCCCAACTTTTTGTCATCAGCAAACTTACTAACCCACCCTTCTACTTCCTTATCCAGGTCATTTATAATAATCACAAACAGGAGGGGTCCCAGAACAGATCCCTGTGGAACACCACTGATCACTGTCCTCCATGCCTCAATACTTTCTAAATCAGCCTTACGTGGGGAACCTTATCAAGTGCCTTACTGCTCTACCTTCATAAGTCAGATTATTCCCTGAACATTTGCCGCATTTCTACCATGCATATCCCTGAGAATATCTGCTCCCAATTTATGTTCCCATGTTCCTGCCCAGTAGCATCATATTTCCCCCTAGCCCAATTATTATTTTTATTTTGTTTGTCGCACCATTCTCCATAAACTCTGGAGACTGTTGTGCATGAAAATCCCAGGAGATCAACAGTTTCTGAGATAGTCAAACCACCCAGTCTGGCACCAACAAGCATTCCACGGTCAAAATCACTTAGATCATATTTCTTCCTTATTATAATGTTTGGTGTGAACAAGAACTGAAACTTTTGACCATGTCTGCATGACTGGCTGATTAGATATTTGCATTAATGAGCAGGTGTACAAGTGTCCCTAATAAAGTGGTCACTCAGTGTATGATTAGATTTGGAAAGTACAGCTTTGAATAATTTGAAGTTTACAGAGTGTGGGAGCAGAAAGAATACTTTTGAATCTGTAGGCAACAAGGACATGGATGAGGGTTTAAGTAGCATGAAGTAGAGTAGACACATGCCCTGAAAGCTACTTCGGTGAAAAACCACCTCTGCTGATATTATGAACAGTCTGGTTAATTTAAGATCCCAGAAATGGAACCAGTAGCCTAAAGGTATAAATAGGAATCAAGGGTGGGTTTAATCCGATGTAGTTGTTGACAATAGTTTGGGAAAAGATTGGAATCTTATTTACAGGGTAAGGTAGTCAGTAAAACTGGCCGATGGTGGAGTTCCATCAGCACTGGACTTCGAGGCCGATGGTCCTGAGTAATCTGGCCAGGTCCCAACCTGGGCAGCCACAGTTTCTATGCAGAAAAAAAAGCCTGCATAGTAATCTACTTCCATATTTTGCTGTGAAAACTCATAGGTGAAAACCCGATAGACAACTACACTATGAGTCAACAATGACTTGACAGCACTCAACAACAACAAGGTGATCAGTATTTTTCATCATAAAGGGGTCAAGATATGTGCCACGTTGGCAAGATGAGCTCAGAGTGCACTTGAGGATAGATGTGAAAATAAAACGAGAGATACTATGAAACTGTGCAAGTAACATCATGTTTCTATAGTATGAGGAAAGGTTTCAAATACAAGTACAGGCTGTAAATTGATAGAGTGGCTAGTATGATGGTACTGCGGCTGTCTCTGGTGACCTGGGTTGAACTCAGACCTCATGTACTGTCTGTATAAAGTTGGCATTTTCTCATGAGTTTCTTTCAGGTGATTCTGCTTTCTGCCACATCACAAAGAATAGATTGTTTATTGTAAAGTTCTCCTAGTTGTTGCTATTGGCAAAAGAATCAGGAATTGTGAATGGACATGTGTGGAATTGCAGGGAAATGTGGTGGTATGGTATTGATAGGATATCTCTGTGAGTTGGTATTGACTCAATGGGCCACTTATTTCCTTCTTTGTTATAAATAATGTGAGAATATGGTGAAACCATTGTTAATGAAAGGATCTAACAGTACAGCTAGAAATGTTATTGCAATAAAAGTCTAGGGAAACAAGTACTTTGTGTATTTAACACACACACAAAATGGTGGAGGAACTCAGTACGTCAGACAGCATCTATGGAGAGGAATAAATAGTTAACATTTCAGGTCAAGACCCTTCATCAGGACTGGAAGAAGGGTGGAGGGAGAAATTACCAGAAGTTGGATAATTTCTTTGGGTGTTGGGGTGGAGCTATGACTCTACCAAAGGAGATATAAGGCACTCCTTCCCTCCACTAGCCTGCAGGTCAACTTAGACAAGGTGGAGCACCTGCTTAGCTCCCTGATCAGGGTCACATGTTGCAATGGGAGCAGGTGGTAGATTATCATTTGAGCAGCTGGTGAATTTCACGTCCTGGTTATGTGACCATTGACGCCAGGCAGACAATCTCTGAAGAGTGTTGATAATGATTGAGGTCACCGGTCTTGTAAAGACACTGTGCAGAAGAAGACAATGGCAAACCACTTCTGAAGAAAAATTTGCCAAGAACAATCGTGGTCGCCATGATTTTCTGCGCAATCTGACATGGCACATATTGATAATGGTGATGGATAACTTCTTACTCTGGCTTCTGCCACTTTCCTTTCCAGTCCTGGTGAAAGGCCTCATTCCAAAACATCGACTGTTTATTCCCCTCCATAGATGCTGACTGACTTGGTAAGTTCCTGTAGCATTTTGAAAGCATTGCTCGAGATTTCCACTATCTGTGGAATTTCATGTTTATTATTTCAATTCCTTTCTTTTCTGCTTTAAATCATGGCAGACCATCAATTGTGAATTTTGTTATTGATCTTTCTATCAATTAAAGGCAAAAATTTATCATGGAATCCTAATGGGATTAAAAATACTATTTTACCATAAATACAAGGAAGTCTGCTGGTATTGGAAATCCAAAGCAACACACACAAAATGCCCAAGGACCTCAGCAGGTCAGGCAGCATCTATGGAAAAGAATAAACAGTGAACGTTTCAGTGTGAGACCTTTCTTCAGGACTGATAAGGAGGGAAGAAGATGCCAGAATAAGAAGGGGAGGGGAGGAAAAGGAGCTGGAAGGTGATAGGTGAAGCCAGGTAGGTGGGAAACGTAAAGGGCTGGAGAAGAAGGAATCTGATGTGAGAGGAGAGTGAACCATAGGACAGAGGGGTGGAGGAAGGGACTCAGGGAAGCAATAGGCAGGCGAGAAGAGGTAAAAGATCAGAAGGGGGGATTTTGTTTGTTAGAAGGAGATATCTATATTCATGCCATCAGGTTAGTGGCTAGCCAGACGAACACAAGGTTTTGCTCCTCCACCCTGAGGGTGGCCTCATCTTTACACAAGATAGTGCAGAGGTGCTCGATGAAGCAGTCCCCCAATTCATGACGGGTCTCGCCAATGTAGAAGAGGCTGTATTGAGAGCACTGGACACAATAGACGACCCCAGCAGATTTACAGTTGAAGTGTTGCCTCATCTGGAAGGACTGTTTGGGGCCCTGAATGGAGGTGAAGGAGGAGATGTTGGGCATACGTAGCAGTTAGGTCACTTGCATGGATAAGTGCCGAGAGGGAGATTAGTGGGGAGGGATGAATGGACAAGGGAATCACAGAGGGAGCGATCTCTGCAAAAAGTGGAGGGGGACTATTTAGTAGTAGGATCCCTTTACAGATGGTGGAACTTGTGGAGGATGATGTGTCAGATGCAGAGGCTGATGGGGTGGTAGGTAAGGACAAGAAGAACTGTATCACTGTTAAGGTGGCGGAAAGATGGGGTGAGCATGGATTTTCAGGAAATGAAGGAGATGCGGGTGAGGGCACCATCAACAGAGGAGGGAGGGAATCCCGGTTCTGTGAAGAAGGAGGATATCTCTGATGTCCTGGAGTGAAAAGCCACATCATGGGACAGATGCAATGGAGGTGAAGAAACTGAGAAAAGGGAATAGTATTTTTACAAGAGATTGGGTGGGTAGAGGTATGACCAATATAACTGTGGGAATCAGTAGGTTGAGAGCTTGTCTCCAAAGAGGGAGGCAGAGGGATTGAGAAAGGGAAGGGTGCTGTCAGATGGAAGTGAATTCAAGGGCAGAACGGAAGATTGAGGCAAAGTTGATAAAATTAACGAGCTGAGTATGGGTGCATGCAGTCATCAGTGTAAAGGAGGAAGAGTTGGGGAGTATTACTGGAGAAGGCTTGGAACATGGACTGTTCTACATAGCCAAGGAAGAGGCAAACATAGCTGGGACCTATGCAGGTCCCTATGGCTACCCCTTGAGTTTGGAGAAAGTGAGAGGAACCACAGGAAAAATTGTTGAGGGTGATGGCCAGTTCTGCCAGACAGAGGAGGATGGTGGTGGAGGGGTCTGGTTGGTTCATTTGTTGAGAGAGCTCTGAGGCCTTCTTGATGGTGGTAGAAGTGTATAGGGACTGAACATCCATGGTGAAGATGAGGCAGTCAGGGCCAGGGAATTGAAAGTTACTGAGGAGTCGAGGGCATGGGAAGTACCACAGATGTAGGTGGGAAGGGAATGAACCAAAAAGAATAGAATGGAGTCCAGGTTTGAGGATATGAGTTCAGTGGGTCAAGAGAACGCAGACAATCGGGCTGCCTGGACAGTCCAGTTTGTGGAATCCGGGTAGGAGGTAGAAGCAAGCAGTGCAGGGTAAGTTAAATAAGAGATTGTTGGCAGTGGATGGGAGTTCTTCCGAGTTGATGAGGTCAATGATGGTGTCAGAGACAGTGTTCTGGTGGTCCGGAGTGGGGTCCTCTTCTAGGGGTAGGTATGAGGAGGTGTTTGAGAGTTGCCACCCAACCTCAGTCAGGCAGAGGTCAATGCACCACACTACAACAGCACCCCCTTTGTCTCTGGGTTTGGGCTTGATGGTAAAGTTGAGTTTACTTTTAGCAATTTTTTCAGTAATATTAGTAAACTGACTTCTAAATTTCAGCATGAATATAATGGAGCTGTAAGCACTGGCTTTCATTGAGTCCAGATATTGCACAGGTCAAAACTCTATGATGAAGATTAAATATATCCTTATTACAAGATCATAAATATACTGATATAATTACTAAGGAAATTAAAACATTTTTCATAAATAACTTACAATGTCCTTTTTTATCCATAGGAAATTAAACTATGGGAAATGTCGTGTTCACCCGGTCAAATTAAGAACATAGCTCTGAATTCCTTCAGACTCTGTGCCGCCACTTCACTGGAACTTTGCTGGGATGGTGGCAGCAAATCTGATTACATCCAATTACGTGTATTACCAGTGGATCTGTCAATATCATACATATGACCTTGTCTCCAAGCTTTGGAATTGTGTCTCTGTGCAGCCACAATTCTAATGTGATTAGGGTGGTGCTGCTGGGGGAGCTGAGAGTCATAGTCACAGCAGCAAAAGGCTTTCGACTCAGAAACCAGAGCTTAAAAACTTTGATATTTGCCACAAAATTCAAGCAAAAGTTCTTAAAATACATGGAATATTGTCCCTTGTTTTTATAATAGAGGCAGAAAAGAGCAAACCAGTCTCAAGTGTAAAGCTATCTTGTCCACTAATTAAGGTTTTAAAGTTTATTATTACAAAAATACACTATTCAAAATAGAGGTGATCCACTTTGAGAAAGCTAGCTTTAGGAATGAATAACTATTCTGTTCAGTGTTTTGAGATGGGTCACAATTTTACTTTGCAGCAGATCCCTTTGCTCTTTTTCCAGTCTATTTTGGCCAGAAATGTAGTCAGCTTCCAGGAAAAGTTCAGGAATTTTGATGGAATTATGTAAGCACATGAGCTATTTTCATTCAAAATCTTCTGGCGCTAAAGCTTAGGAGCAGAAGGGCGGTGAAAAATTTCAGTCACGCCGAAGTACCAGAATGTAGAGCAGTATCAGCAGGATTTATAGTTCCTGAGATTCCTCAAGCATTTTTCCCTTTGAGCAATGAGGCATGTCAATTAGTGTTCCCATATAAAAATTTCCCCAAAATTTCTTCCAAGGAAACACATAAGGTCTTCACGAAACATTTAACATTCCATCATCCATTTTCCAGCTGGGAAACTATCAGACAGAATAGGGAACACTGCCCAGTATATTATTACACGGAGCATAGTGGCACAAAGAAGATCCATCCTTTCTGGATATTTTACTAACTGCATTATATCAATGCCTGGGGAGTTTGTTGTTGATGATGCATTTATTTCAGAATAACACCATCCACATTGGTCTTTTTATTCAACATTTGCATTTCTTGCTGAAAGCTCTGTGGAATGGGTGCTGACAGGGAGTTGACTGTACTGAGGAAGAAACTATTGATAATGCAGAACATGTGGAATTTGCCAAGCTGTAGAACAATACATCATATCAATCCAATTAAACAAAAATACTTCCCAAACTAACACCAATTCAACAGAACAGAGGATCAATTGTTCTCTGTCCTCGCAGCTGAGAGAAACGAGGAAAGTGGGCTCTAATCCTTTGTTACTGTTCTGCCCTGAACGCTACATCACCCTAGCCTAGTTTTCCAGAGCATTAAATCCTCAGCCTTTGATAAGTGTTGAAGGACTTGCACAAAGACTTTTCTAAACACTCCGTGCACAGATCAGGAAAGGACTCTTTCAATGGATATTGGAAAGACTTTTTTATTTTTAAATTCTCCCCCTCAAATGTTAATGTTATTTATTAGAAATTGAAAATGCTAATGGTAAATAAACTCCTGACTTTAATTCAGAGAAACATTTTCCTCCAATGAACAATAAAATGATTAGTCTGTAGTACCAAGTGCCCAACATTGCCATCTCTGCTACCCTATTCCATATATGCTAATCATTACTGTGTTGCAACAATATCCAGGGTATATTATCTGCCTCATCAAGTATAAGGGATATGACAAAAACAATATAACAGGGGACACCACAATAGCGTAGTGATTAATGCAACGTTATTACAGCTCGGCGCGTCAGAAATCGGAGTTCAGTTCTGACACTATCTGTGAGGAGTTTGTACATCCTCCCCGTGAACGTGTGGGTTTCCTCTGGGTGTTTTGGTTTCCTCCCTCTACTGGTCATTGTAAGTTGTCCTGTGATTAGGCTAGGGTTAAATTAAGTGGGTTGTTAGATGATGCATCTCTTTGGACTAGAAGGGCCTGTTCCACGCTGTATCTCTAAATATATAATTAACAAAACTGGAGATTCTGGAAATCTTGAAATTAAAATCACATTGGAAATACTCAGCAGGTCAAGCAGTATCTGTGGACAGAGAACTAGAGTTGACATTTCAGTTTGATAATACCAGGCTTATCAATTTACATATTTCTTTCATATTTTATCTCAATATTCAGATATTATGGGAATCACTGGAAGAACATGCTCCAAGAGGCCAAATATCCAGTGGCAATGAACAAGTTTATAAAAGTTCAATTTCAATTTAATTTTCTGGATTTCAGCAGAAGACCACAAATACTTCTGCAATTCACAGCTAATAGAGTGGTAGTGCAAAATCATCGATCACATTGACTTTAGATCTCAAAGCGGCCGTAGAGCAGGGAAGTGCCTCTTGTTTGCAGACCATATGATTTGTTTTCTTTTAAATAGAACTGTGCACCGTCAAACAAACTAGTCACTGCTACAGTACCACACTCCAAAATCTGGCATATTTTGTTACTGTAATATTAGATACATCATATCTAAATATGCAAAACACAATTTAAAATAAATAAAAATACCAGATGGTATTTCCTCAGCCTGACCACCATAACTCTGGCAGAAGTGCAGTGAAAATTCTGTTTGCTCTGGCATAGCTACATAAATAGGTTTTGAAGTTACAGTGCAGGAGGAGCAGCTCTAATTAAACTCTTGGCCACTGTTTCCATTCATCCAAACCTACTTATTTTCTTTTTCATTTAGAAATCAATTTTACTTGATATTTATCAGCCCAAAATTTATAATCTTTCCTCACTCAAGTAATGTTTAATGACCTTGACTTAAGGAGTTTCATCTGTTTCCTGGCTCCCATATCCACCTGGAAATAGAAATATCCAGGAAAATGGCAACATTCATAGAGCTCCCTATAAATACGCAGAAAGGGTCTAACCACCATTATAGTAAGCATTTTATCATTTAGGAAATTTCCTACATAATTCTATAGAAAACAAATGTACATGACAGATTTACCAGATGCTTTCACTTCTGTAGAGCTTATGACTCAAGATTTAGTCTTGTCATTAGTGGAGCAAATTAGAATGTGTTTCTACATGGCCCAACATTTCTTATTCTGCTGCCGAATAAAAATTAATAACTTTTTTTTACAAAATGATCTTTTATGCATCAATTTTTCTTTGCACATTTATTTCTCTCACTCTCTATTTCTCTTTCTGATGCACTGTTTAATCATAGATTCCTCTCCTGAATTGCTATCTTTTGTAGGTTCCTCTTTACAGTGGGCTCTGCAGAAGGATCTTAATATACATGTTGAACCCACAATGGCAACAACACCAACATGAAGTGGCGTACAGCATCAATGATACAGTAAAACATCCCAATCCATCTACTTTCACACAACAGACCCACCATTCAATTTGCCACTCAGTAATCTGGAGTTTTAATATAATGTGTGTTCCTCTTAAAATCCCTCAATAATTTTATGATCTACAACACTTACAGCTGAATCACACTACTCACAGATCTGTTTTCTCTAGTTGGTGATGTGACCTCCAAGTGCAGGCTACATCTCACCTTCGTTAAAGAAATTTGAAAAATTTTATAATGCGTCTGAGAGAGGCATTTAAAAAGCATTCTAATTTTGATATTCTTAAAAATTATTGAACAAAATACAATTAATTAAAATCATATTAAAAGCATCCGACACAAAACAAGGAGCAAGAGTACATGCTGAATAAGAGTAAGGACTACAAGCTTGCATCTTCTCAGCACTTCCACCCATGTAGGATCATGGGTAATCACCCAACTTAGTACATTGCTCCTTCTGGCCCTAAGGACAATATCTAACTCCTTCTTGAATACTAATTTGGGTTTAACAGATTTCTGTAGTAAGAATTCCACAGAATTACAGTACCTCTCAGAAAAGAAATTTCTCCTCATTCATAATTGGCTTACCTTAGCCTTAGGCTACAACACAGACAAAATGCTAGAGAAACTCAGCAGGTCAGGCAGCACCTATGGAAAGAAATATACAGTTGATGTTTTAGGTTAGGACCCTTTATCAAGATTCGGCATGAATGCTGGATAGTCTATTCCTTTCCTTTGATGTTGACTGACCTTCTGAGTTCCGTGAGCATTTTGTGTGTGTTTCTCTGGATTTCTGCCATTTGTAGAATATCCTGTGCTTGGACTATGACCCCCTGGTCTGGCTTTTCACCATCTTTTTTGTCACTGCTGAACTCACTTTCACATTCATCCCTTGGTGGATCCCATTGAGGGCTCTGCTCCTTTCCACAGTTGAGGCTAGACGTGAAACTAAGTGCAGCCAGTGAGTATCTGATCTTTAGCACTCTTCAGTGTGTGTTGCACGCGCGTACACACACACACACACACACACACACACACACACACACACACACACACACACACACACACACACACACACACACACACACACACACACACACACACACACACACACACACACACACTCACACTCAGAAGTTCATGACATTGAACAAATGAAAGGCTACTGGGAAGTACCATCATCCCTTCCTTAAATACGAATTTTACTCTTAACCTTTATCTGAAAAAAGATTTTTAAAACACATTATCATTGAATCAGAGCAATACTTGAAAGAACTCTGAAATCTGAGCACCTCCGGTGAGTAATCCAAAGATCAGCCACATACAATTATTTTGTACCAACTATGTGTGCAAGGCAGGCACATAGTGTTGATACTGAGTTTCTACTCAATCACATTGTTTTTAAATTAAGGCAAAGGGTGCAGAATTCTAAATACAAATTAGTGGTTTCAAATCAAACTAACTTGTCCTTCTGCACCAGTTTTTGTTTTTAAAAATGACAATGTCAAAGCATCCTACGGCCACAAGACTGGAGGCACGCATAGACTGAATTAACATTGACTTGTGGCTGCAAGAATTTAAGAAGAGTCTAAAATTCAAGATGGTACTTTAAGAAGATGATGTGTATTCTTTTAAAGCTTACAAATAATTTTCTAATTTAGTAAATAACTGTAAATTAGCAAATCTAATTGACAAACTGTTCTATCAAGCTCCTTTTTTCAATTTAGTCATGAAATGTGGATTTTACTGACCAGCCCTATTTAGCCTTGAAATGGGGTGAAAACTTTATAAATATACACTTACACATCAGTCAAGTAAACAGATCAGTTTTCCTTTCTTGAAGCACATTCGTAAACCAGGTAAATTTTCATGATAGATTAGTTTATTTTTTGGCCAGTTATCTGGTTGCTATGATCCAATTGTTAGCAAGATTTCTCAGGGAAATTTAAGGGGAAAAAACCCTTCAGAAACCAGGTGCAACTTTTGGAATGACCTACATCCGTATTGCTGATTGCACCCCAATTCTCCAAACTGTTAAATTTATTTTTCCTGACCTGCCAGCTCCACGGTTATTTTTATTCCAATATACTTTACAATTCATTTTCTCCTTTCTGTCCATTGTTCCTTTGTGCAGCTACTTAAGTGTTGTTTTGAAACTAACATTACTTCAAATCATAAAAATTGGAGAGGGAATCATGTTAAACAGAAATAGGAAGATTGATGTACCATATTCTCATAATTGTATCTGACAATGAAAGGGGCCATTTGATCCATCAAGTCTATGCTGACTCTCAACGTAATCCCATCAATCCAATTCTCCCACTTATTTCCATGTAATCTTTTCTTTCTCACAAGCTATAAATTATCCCTGATGATTTCTCTTCCCACCACCTACACTAGGGGTAATTTACAATAGTCAAAATGTATATTTTTGAGATGTGGGAGGAAATTGGAGTTTACCTAAACTCAGGCAATCACAGAAACAATAAGCAAATACCAGAAATCAGGATCAGGAGCGGGAGCTGTGAGGCATCAGCACTACAGTGTCCACACTTATCAGTCAGTTATTCATTCTTGTAATCACTTGAACTGGAGACAGATTTTCCAAGCTGCATTGTGTTTGCTTCATTAACAGGTTTCATGCACTAAGCATTAAAAACACGTTTTCAGCTCCAATTGCAACTGCATTTCAAGTATGATGACACATTTAAATTGGCGATATCTATTTATGTTTTTTTAATGCCTCAATTAATTATGTAGTTCTTTGTGGGTTTAACTCTAAGACTGTAATCTTCGTGTTACACTCTTTTGGTTTCAGCAATGTCATAATGATTCAGGTACTGAACTGTTGCAGCCAAAACGTACCTGCATAAAAGAAGGAGAAGGGATAGCAATATGAATGGTGATGCAAGTCTGACAATCCATCTATTTGTGGCACGGTCAATAAAACATTCATGACATCCTACGACACTCAGTTAAATGAACATTTAGTTTCAATAAAATGAGTACAGTCCCAATAATGTTAAAAATTCAAAATTAAATGGGAAAAAAGCCTGTTGAAGTTCATAAGTTCAAGTTAGCTGAAGAAGTTGACTCCTTTTATTATTAAAATGAATTCTAAGATTTTGCTTAATTTGTTTTTCTGAAAAAAACATAAAGTTTAATGCCCTAATGTCTGACATGTGAAAACAATTATTTACAATGGAAATGCAAAAGGGACATACAGTAACTTATGATTATTGAAATTACAGTTGAAGTGAATAACCCAACTATTACATTGGAAAAAATAAAGTATGCTAAAAGATATTTTCTGCATTGGTGAACTGTGAAAGTATTGGAGTTGAAACATAGAAACATGGAAAACCTACAGCACAATACAGGCCCTTTGACCCACAAGGCTGTGCCAAACATGTCCTTACCTTAGAAATTACCTAGGATTATCTATAGCCCTCTTTTTTTCTGAGCTCCATGTACCTGTCCAGAAGTCTCTTAAAAGACCCTACTGTATCCGCCTCCACCACCGTCGCCGGCAGCCCATTCTATGCACTCACCACTCTCTGCATAAAACAAACTTACCCCTGACATCTCCTCTGTACCTACTTCTAAGCACCTTAACACTGTGCTCTCTTGTGCTAGCTATTCCAGCCCTGGGAAAAAGCCTCTGACTATCCACACGATCAATGCCTCTCATCATCTTATACACCTAGGCAAGTGGGAATAAATTCTGGATTTGATAGTAAATGCAAAACAAATAATAAGTATCCTGGAAATATGAAATAAAAATAGAAAATGCTAGGAACACTCAGCAGTTAGGTAGCATCTGTGAAGAGAAAAAAAAGTTAACATTTCTGATCTAAGAAAAACATTTTTTATTTTTATTTCTGATGATTTATAATTTATTTTCCAAAAACTCTAAGAACATGTCTCCTTCCAGAAGTTTCATATTCTGACAATTTATAATGCATAATTAGGTATTTTGAGTTCTTGCCAGTGGGTCTTTGAACTTGATAGCAAAGTTATTCATTGATTACTTATCTTGCACAATCAAAATATAGTTATTCTGCATTTGCAATCCATTTAACCGTTCAACAAAAGTAGCTATTTACCACTTTAATTTGACCACTTGCTAATTTTGTACTTCTTTTCTTTACTTCACCCTTAAAAGAAAACTTGGCAGGATTTGTTCAATAATTGGCCAATTGGCCATTACGCACATTACAGAAATTTAGAACTTAAGCTTAACAATATATTAATTTCAAATCACTGCTCTGAACCAGAAAGGTCACAATTTTACAGCCTCATTCCTTTTTGTAGTAAATCATTGATCACAATTCTTTTTATAAATGGCCAAATCAAACCTTTGTTAAAGGCAAGAAACATTATGGAGTACAAATCCGGAAAGAAACGCTAAATCTACGCAAGATATTCGTTGATCTCCCATTTGAAGTCTTAGAGCAAGCTGGTGAAATATATGTGCAATATGGGATGATGGCTTTGGAGAACAGGCAGATGAAATTTATGAATGAGGAGTTGTGATGAGTCTGTAAAAGATGAGTTTGTTTTTTAAACAGTGAAGGCTAGAAAGAAGTTTGATAGAGCTGCTTAAATCATGAAGGTTTGAACAACGAGTTTCAATAAAATTATTTTTGATGGCTGGAAGGCATAAATTGAAAGTGATTGCTAAAAGAATCTAAAGCAACATGAGGGTTTCCTCATATTCTACAAATGCTTAGTATTTGGAATATAGTGAATTTGGAATAGCAGGCATTAAAATAGAACTAGATAAATACTTGAACAGAAGAAATTTGCAAGATTTGCAGAAAATGGGAGAGCAAGCTAATGGAGTTGCTCTCCATTATCTTCATCATCATCATCTTAATCCATGATTCTAAAATATGTTAAAGAGATACACCATTGGTTTGGCATTCTTTGTTTCAGAAGAACAATTGACCTCACTTGCTAGTATCGTCTTGCACTTTGTAAGTTACTGCACAGAAAATATTTTCTAAATCATGCATAAAGTCATAAAAAATGCGACTTACATGTGATGCTCTACTCCACCAAGATGTGGCAGCACAGGTTTGAATCGACCACATATTTTCCTATATGGCCCTACTGTATATACATATGTCTCACATGTGATGTATCATGCATGTTGAAATCTCACTTTTCCAAATGAAGGGCATGTGCTGATGAAATCTATTGGCTGCATTTCATCTCAGGAATGCTTCAAAATATATTCATGAAGCTTTGTAACATAGAACCAGGCCATTTGGTCCATTCAATGCTGGTGTTCACAGGCTCCTCCCACAGACTTGGTTTCACTCCAACAACATATCAATACGTTCTTTAAAGATGGCACCACAGCAGGTATTTCTCATCTGATGCCTCAGGTGCCTCAGGATTCGCACCACCAGGTTCAAGCACACTTACTACCCCTCAACCATGAGGCTTTTGAACAAAAGTGGATAGTTACATTCATTTAAAGACTCTGTTATATTTTTATTTCATGCTCATTTGTATTGCTATTTATTTATAGCCACATTTCCACAGTTTGTTTACAGTTTATAGTTACTGTTCTATAGATTTGCTAAGTATGTCCGCAAAAAAGGAATCTCAGGATTATATGTGGTGACATGTATATACTCTGATAATAAATTTTACTTTGAACTTTGATTCTAAAAATTATTTTATTATTCTTATATCTCTTTTCTCTACGTTACCTGATTTACAAATAAACTACTGTGCAGAAAGTTGAAATTGGCATTTTAATGACGGAGAGGTAACTGAATGTAATTACCACCTAATAATTCCCCAATAGTCTGTGCAAAAGCGAGTAGAGTAATTCTGCCAATTTTTTTTTCAATTTAAATTTGCTTCCTTATCTTTTCCCTTTAATGCCTTAGAGATGCCTTTATTATTTAGTATGAGTAGAAGAAAAATGAACAATTTCTCCACAATTACATCATGAATGAGCCCTGACCACAATCCACCAGACTTATTCTTGGTACCATTGATCTAGAATTTCACATGCTTCACCTACTCAAAGTGCTGTGCTGTTGCTAATTTATAAGGTATAATGAATGAAAAGTATAAAAAGCATTTTTACAGGCATCTGCCTTTTCAGTATGTAAATTTTGTGAAATCTAACGTGAAACTTCTAAGTTGAAAGAGGACTAAATTTCAATGGGATGAGAACAGACTGACAAGGATAAATTAGAACCCTTTTTTTTGGTAATGTTGCACTTAGATGCCCTTTAAAATGTACGTAGATGATCCAGGTATTGACTTCACACTTTCCTGCAAAGAGGAAAGGTAAGGGAACTAAAGCAAAAGATCTTTGTATGATAAAGGAGATAGAAAAGATAAAGAAAGAAGAAGAAAAATGCATGATGTGCATCAGGTGAGTAAGCCCATTAAGAACCAAGCTAAACTGAGAACGCCTGGAAGGGAAATGAAAGACAGATAAAATATGGAACGAGAGATGACAGTTAACAAAGAAGGGAATCTAGAAGTCTCCTGAATTTCATGGCATTTTCATATCAGAAAATTTGGGAAGTGCCATAACAAAGAAGGCACAGCACTGCCTCGTCTCTCCTAAAAGTTTGCATAGATTCAGCATGTTATCTCAGACTTTGACAAACTTTTTATAGATGCATGGTGGGGAGTGCCCTGCCTGGTTGCACCAATATAGAATTATCAATGCCCAGGAACAGAAAAGTCTGCAGAAAGTGGTGGATACAGCTCAATCCTTTACGAGAAAAGCCTTCCCCATTATTGAGTACATTTACAAGGAGTGCTGCCACAAGAAAGCAGCAACCATCATCAAAGACACCCACCATCCAGTCCATGCTCTCTCCTCCCGACTGCTATTGAGCAGGAAGTATAGGAATCTTAGGGCCCACATCACCAGGTTCGGGAATAGCTATTACCCTACAACTGTCACACTCCTGCTCTAGCAAGGATAACTTAACTCACCTCAATGTTGAATTGATTCCTCACCCTATAAATTCACTTTTGACGTCTCTACTGTTGTGTATTTAATATTTCAGTGATATTTAAGTAATATTGTAAATATATTGTTTAATTAAACATTCTTGTTCATTAAAATAATTCACTTATTTGCAAAAGTACATAACTAGAAATATATCATCACGCCAGCACGCCATACATGTGTGTCTTACTTAAAGTAAATCAAAGCTAAGACACATTCTCCTGAACTCCCATCTTTTTCTTGCAATTAGTTTTATATGTTGGAGTTACAAAATATAACAGTGGAGACAGGGAACTTTCAAACAAATCCAAGATGATTAGCTAACTGTTGAAGCACAGTGAGACATTTGAGTTTTTAAAAAACATGCTTCTTAGGGAGGGGACAGATGAGTTCAAAAAAAGACAGAAAACAGCCAAGTTCATGGGTTCATAAACAATGAGTACCACTTGATAATAATCATAAATAAAATAAAGTAAAAGAGCAAAAATGGCTGGCTACTTTGGAAAGATTGAAGAGTTTGATTGCACAAGAGATAACTGGATATTGTATACTGAGCAAATTGAGCAGTATATTGAAGCACATAAAATAGCCAATGAAAAGCAAGTGCCAATTTTGTTGCGTGCATTGGATTTAAAGCATGCAATTTACTTAGAAGTTTAACTACTCCAACTAAAACAGCCAAAATGAGCTTTGCTGATATGAAAGTAATGCAGGAACAGTTAAAAACAAAGCCACTGTGGATTGCAGAATACTTTAGGTTTCATAAGTGGCATCAAAAGGAAGGGGAGTCCGTTTCAGTGGTGGCTGAATTGAAGAGATTGTCTGAGCATTATCAGTTCAGTAAAGGGCTTAATGATGCACCCAGAGATTGTTTGTGGAATCTTACATGAAGGAATTCATAAAAGGCTCCTAGCTGAAGCACGCCTTACATTTAAAAGAGCATTTGAAGTAGCTATATCCATCAAAACTGCAGTGAGCAATGCAATTGAGTTGCAGTCAGGAACGAAAGTGAATGTGACCGAAATTGCAATGTCTAAACAGAAACCCATCTGGCTGAGCAAACTGTGTTACTGTTGTGGCAGGAACTCACATACACCAGACCAATGCAGATTTAAAGGTGAAAGTACAGACAATGCAAGGAAGTAGGACACATATAAAGGGCATGTCGGACAGACAGAAAATAAATGGACTGCTCAGGGAAGAGAAAAAGATTCAAAGGTTAAGTTGCAGTTTCAAAAGATGCATTAGTCTGCATGCTGTTGATGAAAAGTCTGACGATGAGAGTAAGAGAAGACTGAATAGCCTTGAGATTTACTATGTATAAACTAACAGGAGACAAAACCAGAAGTGAATGGCAAATTAATTAAAATGGAATTGGACACTGGTTTGACTGTTTCAGTCATTCAACAAAATGAAATTGGACAGCATTTCAAAGGTACTAATCTGAAGCCTGCAGATAGCCATCAAAGTTATACGGGAGAAAAGATAACTCCTGTGGGAATGCCATTCGTAACAGTGAAATAAAATAACCAATGAGCCACATTTGGCTTGAATGTGGTAGAAACAGGAGGGCCAGCATTGTGGGGGTATGAGTGGCTGATATAACTTCGGCTTAATTGGAGATCCATCCACCATTTGCATGCCTCATCCCTTGCAATAGAGTCAATTGAAAGTGAATTTTGAAAGGTATTGGATGATGCCACAGCAGTGTTCAAGGACGGCATTGGAAAATTCAAACTTATCAAGGGTAAAATAATGTTAAATGAAAATGCCACACCAGAGTTTTACAAGCCTATCTGGTTCCTTATACCATCTGTGATAAAGTAGCCAATGAGGTAGATGACATGGAGGCTGAAGGAATACTTTCCAAAGCTGAGTGGATCCCATGAACATTGCCAGTGGTCCCAGTAGCCAAGAAGAATGGGTCTGAAGGGAACTGTGGTGATTTTAATTTCACCATCAACCCAGTACTGAAAGTAGATTAAAACCCTCTGCCAAGATGGAGGATATATTTGCAAACCTTTCTGGAGGAAAACATTTCAGCAAAATTGATGTAGCTGAGGTCTACCTACAGATGGAGTTGGAAGAAGAGTCCAAAGTGTTTCTCACCATAAGCACTCACTATATCTTTATCACTACAATAGGCAGACTTTTGGAGTAGCATCTGCACCTGCACTCTGACAGAAAACAAGGCTGCCCAGACACTCAATGTTGCTGTAAGGACGACAAGAAACATGTCCAAAGTCTCAATACAGTGTTAAAAAGATTAGAAGATTATGGCCTCAGAACATGCCACAATAAGTATCAACTCATTAAACCAAGTATCACTTACTGTGGTCACACAATTGATGCACAAAGTTTACATAAGGGTATTGAGAAAATTCAAGCATTGGTGGACGTCCCAAGGCCAAGGGACGTGTCACAGTTGCAATCCTTTTTAGGATTTGTCAATTACTATAAAGGCTCCTGCCAAACCTGGCAACTGTGCCCCACCCCTTTAACTCATTATTACAGATTGGGAAGAACTGGCAATGGACAAAGTGTTGTGAGGTGGCTTTCAAAAAGGTCAAGGAAATGGTAACATCAGGCACTGTATTCATTCATTATGATCCACGTAGTCCGGTGAAGCTAGCTTATGTCACCTCACCTTAAAGTATAGGTGCCGTCATAACACATGCTTTGTGATGGAAGTGAACGCCCCATAGCTTTTGCATCATATTCCCTTACTGTTGCAGGAAAAACTAGATTAACAGAGAGGCATTGAGTCTGTGATCTCCCAATCTACGTTGGATCTCACCTATATGTAGGAGGCCACACCAGGAGCACCTGATACTGTAGATGACCCCAACAGAGTCACAGGTGAAGTTTACCATTAAGACTGCCTACTCCCAATGCCCTGTAGGCAGCCTAAATTTACAAGGATGTAGCCAGGTCTGGAGGAAAGATTGAATATGTTAGGACTGTATTTTTTAGAATGTAAAAGACTGAGACAAAAGAATTGATAAAGGTATACTGAATTATGAGGGGCATAAATAGTGGAAATGCAAGCAGGCTTTTTCCACTGAGGCTGGGTCAGGACTACAACCAGAGATAATGGGTTAAGGATGAAAAGTGCGAAGTTTTAAGGGAAATATGAGGTAAAACCTCTTCACTCGGAAAGTCGTGAGTGTGGAATGAGCTGCCAACACAAGTGGTACATGCAAGCTCAATTTCAATGTTTAAGAGAAGATCGCATAGGTACCTGAATATTAAGGATATGGGGAGCTATAGTCCTGGTACAGTTTAATGGGAGTAGACAGGCTAAATGGTTTCAGTATGGACTAGATGGGCCAAAGGTGCTGCACTTCTCTATGACTCTAAACGCTTGTTATAATATTCCCGTCTTCCCTTGGTGCAGAGAAATTATCAAATGTACAGCCTTGTTCAATAAGGGTTAGAAGTTTATGTTAGGAAGTTAAAGGCCATTTAGCTTAATCTTAGCTATGGGCAAGGTTTAAAATTAATTATTAGGGAATGAAACAATAGGCATTTGGATATGTCTGAAATGATGAAGCAAACACAACCCAAATTTATTCAAGACAAATTATTTTTGACCAATGATAAGCAGCATAACTTGTCTAGTAGCATAGATAGGAAATTAGTTTCAAGATAAAAGCAGTAAACAATAAAACCTCAAAACTCAGCATTTCACGTCTGGGTAGACTTTCACATCCTACTATATCCAGTGCACCTGACTAAATAATTTAATTGACCATTGACGAAATCAGGAAAAGGATCTGCAGGCTCATGTTGTCAAATAACAGGCTGTTATTGGCAATCATATTTAGCACATGTGTAGAAACATACACTGGCAATCTTGCAAATAAATTACGTGAGCCACCAGTACATCTCAAGTAGTCTGACGTCATAAACAAATAGGAAACTTTGGGGCACTTGTGTCACATTTGCAGGTCATATTAAAAATGTGTCCATTCTAATAATTTTACAAAATGGCTAGAGTTAGTTCTCTGTTGATATTTGGCCAAGCAGAACACAGCATACATGGCCAGTCACTCTTTGGCTCTGGGCTTTTTTAATAATTTCAGTCCAAGACTTTCCACTGTCAGGAGGCCACATACAATGTAATTTACTGCAATCCCTTCCTCATAGACTCTTGGAACCAGGGACTTGCCAGTCTCAGGTTCTTTGGACACCAGGATACCTTTTATCCTCTCCAACTAGATCAGGTCTCCACTTTACACATAGGAAATACAATTATGTGCACTTAAACCACATGTTCTGGATCCACCCTTAGCCTCAATATGAAATGAGCAACTCAGGAGCACATTTCTAATAGATTGCTGTGGAGTTGAGGAAGTATTGTATTGGCAGATGTGCTAATGTAAGTTTATGTATATATGTTATAATAGTGGGTAATGACTCCATTACTGTAGATGTGGAGCAAATCTGCAGATAGATAGCAGACAAGTACAGGAAACATAAAGTTGTGATAGTAGGGGAATTTAATTTTCCACGTATTGATTGGGACTCCCACACTGTTAAAGGTCTAGACGGGTTAGAGTTTGTAAAATGTGTTCAGGAAAGTTTTCTAAATCAATATATAGAGGTACCAACTAGAGAGGATGCAATATTAGATCTCCTATTAGGAAACAAGTTAGGACATGTGACGTAAGTGTGTGTAAGGGAACACTTTGGTTCCAGTGATCATAACACCATCAGTTTCAGCTTGATCATGGATAAAGATAGATCTGGTCCTCGGGTTGAAGTTCTAGACTGGAAAAAAGTCAAATTTGAAGAAATGAGAAAGGATCTAAAACACACACACAAAATGCTGGTGGAACACAACAGGCCAGGCAGCATCTATAAGGAGAAACACTGTCGACGTTTTGGGCCGAGACCCTTCATCAGGACTAACTGAAAGGAAAGATACTAAGAGATTTGAAAGTAGTGGGGGGAGGGGGAAATGCAAAATGATAGGAGAAGACCGGAAGGGGTGGGATGAAGCTGAGAGCTGGAAAGGTGATTGGCGAAAGTGATACAGAGCTGGAGAAGGGAAAGGATCATGGGACGGGAGGCCTCAGGAGAAAGAAAGGGGGAGGGGAGCACCAGAGGAAGATGGAGAACAGACAGAGTGATAATGGATTGGGACAGGTTGTTCTCTGGCAAGGATGTGATTGGTAAGTGGGAGGCCTTCAAAGGTGAAATTTTGAGAGTGCAGAGTTTATATGTTCCTGTCAGGATTAAAGGCAAAATGAATAAGAACCTTGGTCCTCGAGGGATATTGGAACTCTGATAAAGAAAAAGAGAGAGATGTATGACATGTATAGGAAACAGGAAGCAAATAAGGTGCTTGAGGAGTACAAAAAGTGCAAAAAGTTACTTAAGAAAGAAATCAGGGCTAAAAGAAGACATGAGGTTGCTTTGGCAGTCAAGGTGAAGGATAATCCTAAGAGCTTCTACAAGTATATTATGAGCAAAAGGATAGTAAGGGATAAAATTGATCCTCTTGAAGATCAGAGTGGTTGGCTATGTATGGAACCAAAAGAAATGGGAGAGATATTAAATGGGTTTTTTGCATCTGTATTTACTAAGGAAACTGTAATGGAGTCTATGGAAAAAAGGCAAACAGGTAGTGAGGTCATGGAACCTATACAGATTGAAGAGGAGGAGGTGCTTGCTGTCTTGAGGCAAATCAGAGTAGATAAATCCCCAGGACCTGACAGGGTATTCCCTCGGACCTTGAAGGAGTCCGGTGTTGAAATTGCAGGGGCCCTAGCAGATATATTTAAGATGTCAGTATCTACAGGTGAGGTGCCAGAGGATTGGAGGATAGCTCATGTTGTTCTGTTTTTTAAAAAAGGCTCTAAAAGTAATCTGGGAAATTATAGGCTGGTAAGTTTGACATCAGTAGTAGGTAAATTATTGGAAGGAGTACTAACAGATAGGATCTACAAGTATTTGGATAGACAGGGACTTATTAGGGAGAGTCAACATGGCTTTATACGTGGTAGGTCATGTTTAATCAATCTATTAGAGTTTTTTGAGGAAGTTACCAGGAAAGTGGATGAAGGGAAGGCAGTGGATGTTGTATACATGGACTTCAGTAAGGCCTTTGACAAGGTCCCACATGGGAGGTTAGTTAGGAAGATTCGGTCGCTAGGTATACATGGTGAGGTAGTAAATTGGGTTAAACATTGGCTCAATGGGAGAAGTCAGAGAGTGGTAGTGGAGGATTGCTTCTCTGAGTGGAGGCCTGTGAATAGTGGCGTGCCATAGGAATCAGTGCTGGGTCCACTGTTATTTGTCATCTATATCAATTATAATGTGGTAAATTGGATCAGCAAATTTGCTGATGATACAAAGATTGGAGGTGTAGTGGACAGTGAGGAAGGTTTTCAAAGCTTGCAGAGGGATTTGGATCAGCTGGAAAAATGGGCTGAAAAATGGCAGATGGAGTTTAATACAGACAAGTGTGAGGTATTGCACTTTGGAAGGACAAACCAAGGTAGAACATACAAGGTAAATGGTAGGGCACTGAGGAGTGCAGTAGAACAGAGAGATCTGGGAGTACAGATACATAATTCCCTAAAAGTGGCATCACAGGTAAATAAGGTCATAAAGAGAGCTTTTGGTACATTGGCCTTTATAAATCAAAGTATTGAGTATTCAAATTGGAATGTTATGGTGAGGTTGTATAAGACATTGGTGAGGCCGAATTTGGAGTATTGTGTGCAGTTTTAGTCACCTAATTACAGGAAGGATATTAATAAAGTTGAAAGATTGCAGAGAAGGTTTACAAGGCTATTGCCAGGACTTGAGAAACTGAGTTACAGAGAAAGGTTGAATAGGTTAGGACTTTATTCCCTGGAGTGTAGAAGAATGAGGGGAGACTTGTCAGAGGTATATAAAATTATGATGGGTATAGATAGAGTGAATGCAAGCGGGCTTTTTCCACTGAGGCTAGGGGAGAAAAAAATCAGAGGACATGGGTTAAGGGTGAAGGGGGAAAAGTTTAAAAGGAACATTGGGGGGGGGGTTCTTCACACAGAGAGTGGTGGGAGTGTGGAATGAGCTGCCAGATGAAGTAGTAAATGCGGGTTCACTTTTAACATTTAAGAAAAACTTGGATAGGTACATGGATGAGAGGTGTATGGAGGGATATGGTCCAGGTGCAGGTCAGTGGGACTAGGCAGAAAAATGGTTCAGCACAGCGAAGAAGGGCCAAAGGGCCTGTTTCTGTGCTGTAATGTTCTATGGTTCTACAAACGTTGTATGTGCATCAGAAGTAATTCCTGTCAGATTATGAGTTCTTAATTATTCAAATAGTATTTTTTCAGAGACTACATTTCAGAAATTGAGTAGGTACATACAGTCATAGAGTCATAAAAAAACTACAGCTCAGAAACAGGCCCATCAGCCCATCTAGTCCATGCCAAACCCTTTAAACTGTCTAGTCCTATCTATCTGCACTTGGACGATTGTCCTCTATACCCCTCCCATTTATGTACCTATCCAAACTTAATCTAAATGTTGAAATCAAAACCACATCCACCACTTGCGCTGGCATCTCATTCCACGCTCTCATCACCCTCTGATTGAAGAAGTTTCCCCCTCATGTTTCTCTTAAATGTTTCATCTTTCACACTTAACCCATGCCCTCTCATTATATTCTCACCCAACCTACTTGCACTTATCCTAACTATATCCCTCATAATTTTGTATACCTCTACCAAATCTCCCTTGAGTCTTCCACATTCCAGCGAATAAAGTTCTAACTTATTCAATCTTTCCTTAGGTCTTTAGTCCAGCCAACATCCTTGTAAATTTTCTCTGTACTCTTTCAATCTTATTGACATCCTTTCTGTGGGTAGGTGACCAAAACTGCACACATACTCCAAATTTGGCCTCAACAGCATGTTATACAAATTCAACATAACATCCCGTCTCCTGTACTCAATACATCGATCTATGAAGGCCAATGTGCCAAAAGCTTTTGTTATGGCCCCATCTAACTGCGATGCCACTTTCAATGAATTATGGACTGGTATTCCTAGATCCCTTTGTTCTACTGCACTCCTCAGTGCCCTACCACTCATTGAGTAAAACCTACTCAGCTTGGTCCTCCCCAAAATGCACCTGGCTGCATTAAATTCCATCTGCCATTTTTCAGTCCATTTTTTCCTGCTGTTCCAGATCCCACTGCAGACTTTGATAGATTTCCTTACCGTCTACTACACCCCCAATCTTGGTGTCATCCACAAATTTACCAATCCAGTTAACTACATTAACATCCAAATCACTGATATAATGTCAAATACTCCAAATTAGGCCTCTTACAGAACTTCAACATAACATCCCAACTCAACATAATATCTCAACATATTAACAAACATAAAATATTTAAAGACAATGTTCAATAAGTGTTTTCTGATACTACAAACATTATGTAAACTCAGCCTACTGAAAGAGTTTATACACACTGCCATCTCTAGTTACTCATGGCGCAATTAAAACTGACGTCAAAGGATTCAAAGTGCATTTATTATCAAAGAATGTATAAATTATACAATCGAGATTTGTTTGCTTAGAGGCAGTCGCAAAGCAAGGAACCCGAAAGAACCCAATTGAAAAAAAGACCAACTTCAGTGCCCAGAGAGAAAAAGCAAAAAGAACAGAAATCAATTCATGCAAGCATAAGAAACAAGCAACAACAACAGCATTCCAAACCAAACTGAGTCCTATATCCAAATCCTGGAGCAGGCCGGAGTAGGCCCAAAACCTCGGTATTCAATTCACCAGATCTTAGCATGATAAACAAAATGCTCGTTACTCCACTTAGGAACCGATTACACTTTTTACACATTTACCTTGAATAAATGCATTCTGGAGAATATTCGTTCATTTTGCTAAGGAGTGAGACTTCTTTTCAAATGTCAAACAGCCAGAATATTCACAACAGGATGCCCGGGATCAGCTGTGTAAACCTCCCATGCACTGGACCACCAGTGATGCATGCTCACCTAGTTCACTGAAACAAATCCAAGCACATTTAAAGTAACACAACAAACCAGCAGCATTCCCGACAGCTGAACAGCAGCACACAAATTCAAAGATAATTTATCATTTTCTTGAAAGGGCCAAATACCTTGGGATATGGGTAATTGTGCAGGTTAGAATATTGCCCTTAAAGACCTGTACTGAAATTTAACTGAGGTTAACTGGAGTGCTTGGGATCACAATCAATCTTCTAGTATATCTGCATATTTCAACAAAAATTAAGGCAATATCAACAATATGTTCGAAACAAGAGGTCAGGGAGGGAAAAATTAGGTTCCCTCAGGGATAAAAAAAATAAAGTTTGTGTGTGGACGTTAGGATATATGTGGTGTCCTGAATGAATACTTTATGTCAGGTAGGGGAGGTGCAGTTCAGAAACCGTTCTTTGGGGCAGGATTTACGATCACTTGAAAAGGCAGAAGCTGATTAGGGGGAATCAGCCTGGTTTTGTTTAGGGGAAATCCTGCCTCACAAATCTTACTGAGTTTTTTTGAGGAGGTTACTAAGAAAATTCACGAAGGCAAAGCAATTGACGTGGACTTCGCTAAGGTCCCACAGGACACGCTGGTGCAGAAAGTAATGGCACGTGGGATCCAAAATGCTTTGGCAAACTGATTCAAAAGTTGTCTTGGTGATTAGAGAAAGAGAGGTAATGATGGAGGGTTATTTCTCTGAATGGAAATCTGTAACCAGAGGGTTACTGCAGGGATTGATACAGGGGCCTTTATTGATTATCATATACAGTATATACTGTAAATGACTTGAATGTGGTCATCTGTGGTCTGGTAAGTAAATTTGCTCATGATATTAAAATGGAGTCACAGAGTCATAAAGCTGGAAGTAAGTCCTTCAGTCCATCTCTTTCATGTGCATAGCTAAGTCCTATTTACCTGCATTTGGCCCATATCCATCTCTCCTTTCCTATCAATTAACCTGTCCAAATATCTTTTAAATATTATAATTGTTATTGCCTCTACCACTTCCACTTCCAGCTCATTCCATATACCCACAACCCTATGTGCGAATAGCTTGCTCCTCAATTGCCTTTTAAACCTATACCCTCTCGTTTTACATTCCCTTATCCTCAGGAAAAATAGACTTGGGCAATCCATCTTAAACATGATTTTTATAAACTACTTTAAGGTCACTTCTCGGCCTCCTTTGCTGCAGGGAGAACAGTTCCAGCCAATCCAGTCTCTCCTCATAACTCAAGCCCTCCACTCCCAGTGGGGTTGAGTTATGAGGAGAGACTGGAGAGGCAAGATTTTTAGTGGTGGGTATATGGAGCAAGCTGCCAAAAGAGGTGGTAGAGACAGATACAATCATTTAAACAGCATTTTGAAAGGTGCATGGATAGGAAAGAGAACAAGGATATGGGCCATGTATTTGACTTTGAAAACACAAAAGGATAGTAATTTTTCTTCAGAACTGTTTATTGGTACTTGCATTTTGTCTCATATGTTTGACTCTCTTAAAGAAGTTCAAAAGATTTGGAAATAAACTGATCACATATGGCTGTTAAGGATTTCTGCGTCTGAAACCATTTAGATTAACACTTGAACATACAAGCTGTTCAGTTTTTAAGAGACACTCATCCCTTGACAGGATTCAACCCAAATCAGTGACCAGGTGACTAGAAAATGTTAACAGAGTTTCTGAATAGTAATCTAATTTAAATCCTTCACAGCTCCCAAGACATTACAGGACCCATATAACAGTTTTTCTTTATAAGACTGAGATTCAATAAAACTTGGCTCACATATGGTTGACATATTTTAATTTATCCCCCTCAAGAATTGATTGTTTGGCTACAATAATTTTGATGTGGACTTTTGATACTATAGAGTTAATTCCTGTTGGAGTGTAATACCCACAAACTCAAAAGGAATGGGTGACATTCAACCACATAAAGCCCGTTTGCAGTATAAAAGTTTAAATGGGCTCTCTCTTCTCAAAGACCAGCCATGGAACCTAAACCCAGTAAAGAACCAAACACATTTTCTGTTGATGTTCTTCCTGTCAGGGACATAAAAACATGGAAGGAGATTTATTATGACAGCAGATGTCACTTGATTGAATTTAACTTCCGAATAAGATTTATTTTACTTCAATGAAAACAAAAATTGGTAGAGAAAATTGTTCTGTTTAGCTTGAATTACATTCTAGTTTAATTGTGCTATATGAAAACTGGTCTCAATTGCTTTGGAATTATTTTCAACAGTAAGGCAGATTTTGGAATTAGGAATCAAGTATAATATATTCAAGGCTTAGTGGTGGTTGAGAGGATGATGATGAAGGTACTTAGGGGTATATAAGCCTGCTACGTGAATGGGCACAGACATCACAGAGAGAATGTGATGTATAAAAATATAAGGCCCTTCACTATGGTAGAAAAAGTAAAAACATGAAGTAAGAGAGATAATAATGTTGGCATTCAGATGAACTTGAGGATCTTTGAAAATGATTCCCAAAACTTCACATGTGGGTACAAAATAAATAGAAGACAACCAATATGTTGGCCTTTATCTTAAAGATAAAATTATCTTGCTGAACATATATAGGGATCTGGGGAGATTGGGCATGAACTATATACAGATCCAATCTCTGTTACTAAGGAAGGATGAATTTTCAATAAAAATAGTGCAAAAAAGATTCACCAGATAGATTGATGGGATGATGGGTTTATTGGAACAAGGGAATGACAAGATTGGGCATTTCAAGGATGAGCTCACAGAAACATAACTTCTTATGAGCTTGGTAAGATGGTGTTTCTCTTGACTTAATGTGTTAAACCAGGGATCACAATCTGAAAATAAGTGGTCAGCCATTCAAAATTTAGATGAGAATAAGTTTCTCCACCTCCTTTGGTGAATGGTTTGAATTCCTTGAGCCAAGGAGAGTGTAGAGGCACAATCACTGAAGGTATTCCAGACAGAGTCAGGTAGACTATTAGATGGTAAGGAATCAAGGGGTGTAGAGTTAGAACAGGGAAATGGCACCGATGGGAAAGATGAAGCATAATCTTATTTAGCAGAGGAGCAAATGCAAAGGCCAAATGTGGAGAGCTAGCCACGCAGATCACCATATAAAGTGGTAATCCACAGGGTAAAGTAAACCACTCCCAAAGCCTTTGGAACTGTTTCTAAATGAGTCTGGACTCAATAATTTTTTTAGATGTGCACAGCTATTTAAATAACCAAATAAAATCTTTTTAAAATACATTTAAAAATGGCCCCCTGAGCCTCCTCATTCAACATATCCTTCTCCGCAACTTCCACCATCTCCAAAGTGATCCTATCACCAAACATATCTTTACTTTCTCCCCCACCCCCACCACCTTCTGCAGGAATCGCTCCCTCTGTGATTCCCTTTTATCCCTTCACACCAATCTCCCTCCTGTCACTTACCCCTGCAAGCAGCCAAAGAGAATATGGCCATTCACTTCCTCTCTCATCTCCATTCAGTGCCCCAAACAGACCTTCCACATGAGGCAACACCTATGTATCTGCTGGGATCATCTATTGTTTCCAGTGCTCCTGCTGTGGCATCCTCTACATTAGTGAGACCTGTCATAAATTGGGGAATTGCTTCATCAAGCATCTCTACTCCATCCACCAAAAGCAGAATTTCCCAATGGCCAAACATTTTAATTCTGATTCCCATCCCCATTCCAACATGTTGGTCCGTGACCTCTTCTTGTGCCATGATGAGGCCACCCTCAGGGTGAAGGAGTAACATCTATCTTCTGTCCAGGTAGCCTCAAACCAATGCTCCTCCTAAGGTGTACACATGTGCGCTCACGTACATCTTTTGCTACTAGCGCACAAAGGAATTTAAACAAAAGTTTGTCACCCTCTACCTCGTTGGCATGTTAAGTATATTTCACAATCGTTTATAATCATATTTCCTTTTCCGGCTTCTCATGCATGCAGTTTTGACAACGTGGAGTTTGCGATGATTTGTCTGCAGAATTTAGAACTGGCTTATTTATACTGTTTTTATTGAAGGAATTATTCAGTACACAAATGTTGTTGTCACAGGGGGGATAATTGCACTGCACAAGATTTTTGCACACACTGTTCATTACAAATTAGAGGGAACATTGCCTCAAACCTGATGGCATAAAATTCAGTTTCTCCTTCTGGTGAAAAAAAAATTCCCTCACCTCTCCCCTCTTCTTCTATTCCCCATTCTGGTCTCTTACCTCTTCTCACCTGCCTATCACCTTCCCCTGGGTCCTCTCTTCCAGCCCTTTCTCCTATCCAATTCCTCCTCTCCAGCACTTTACATTTCCTTCCCACCTAGCTTCATTTAGCGCCTTCATTTCCACAGATGCTGGCTGACCTGCTGAGTTCGTCCAGCATTTTGTATGTGTTACTGTTCATGATAGGTTTGGCAAGCCTATTGAAATGAATGGGACTGCAGTTATTAGGCTAGCTTACCCTGTTGTACAGCTAAGGGATTTCCCACAGTCTACTCAGCTGCTGAGCAGACCTTTTAGTATTTATTTTAGACTAAAAGACTATAAGACATAGAAGCAGAATTAGGCAATTTAGCCCTTCGATTCTGCTCAATCACAGCTGATTTATTATCTCTCTCAACGCCATTCTCCTGCCTTCTCCTCATAATCTTTGACCACCTTACTAATCAGGAACCTATCAAACTCCACTTTAAATATACTGTACCTAACAGCTTGGCCTCCTTGTCTGCAGATTCGCCACAATCTGGCTAAAGAAATTCCTCCTCATTTCTGTTCTAAAGGAATGTCCATTTAGAGTTTATTACTTTAATGTGAAACATGGGATTCAGAGAAGAATTGAAAACTGAAGAGGAGACAGTCTGCTTTTAACTTGGAGCAATGGGTAAAACCTAGACATAACCTAAATCATTATCATTCCAGTACCTTACCACTTGTCCAGTTGTGACTGAGCAAATGGAATGTAGCAGGATTATAGTGAAGCAAGAAAGCTGATTCTAAGGAGTCTGAGTGAAAATGCAATGAATGACTGATCCTTCTGTTTAATAAAAGCAATAGTTCATTTATTCCTCCATTAACATACATCTTGGTGCAGGATGGTTTGGTGTCAAAGTGGTTGTTGTGACACTTCTAGTGTGGTAGTATAGTGGGTAGTGCTTGTCACTCTCACTTTCAGCTTCCACCGTTGGCCAGCAGTCTCCTGAAAGGGAGAGGCAAGTGTGTAAGTCTTTCCCTGCCAGTACATAGCCACTCGCTGGTGACACACGACAACTGAACTGCTTTCGGACTCAGGCTGAACTACAGAGGACGGGAAGGAGGTCTGGCCCCTGCACACGTAGCACGCAGGCTCACTGGCCTGTGGACACGCCCTAGTGCTTGTGAACCAGATCCCCAGCGATGGGTAAATAGCCACACTGCCTTGTGGGCAGCCTCGGGAGAGATGAGGCTATGGGAGTAAACCCAGATTGCAAATCCAGAGTGGAGCCTCTAAAGTGGCTGAATGTCATTGAACATCCTTCCAGCAGCTCCTGCAGCCAAACTGGTGTCAATTGTATTGCTTCATAAGTTGGTGATGCCAAGAGGGGGAATCTTGTCAATTGGGCACCTCAGGCTCTCCATACCTTTTGCCCAGGCTTGTGATGATGACGATCATCACCCATTATCCTTCGAGACAGACAGATAGACCACTATTTGTTAGGAGGGTATGAATTAAAGACCTCCGACTGTGAATATAAATTTCAGTGCTTCAGTAGAAAATCCCAGTCTTGTACAGTATTTGAACTACTTTACACTTTACACACAGAAGTAATGTCACTTTTTCATAGGTCATAGTTTGATTACCCATATCATTCTTGTCTGTTACTCTGCAATGAAAATTAAAATTGAGCTTAATTCTATTCTCAGCCACAGGCACAAAGATCAGCTTTCTAATAAGCAACACTATAAAGCTGGAATAGAAGATTTCTGGTAAATTCCCCTTTCCTTTCAAACCTTGGAAACAATGGGGTGGATTTTCATCTCTACAGCCTCAGAATCAAATTGGAACCATCCTGTCCAAATCAGCCCTGTCAAAACACCCAATTTATCAACGGATGATTAATAATTTATTCATTGTTCACTTTAGTTTACAAATTAATGCAATGGTGATAGCCATGTTTTATCTTTGCATGTTTAGAAGTTCAGAATTAGTTATTTACTTGGGCTGTCCAAGAAGCTGTAAACTCAAAGAAACTGGGCCCTCAGTTCAGTGACTGGTGTAAGTTGTAAATCTTCCTGAGGTCAACCAGTTCTGTCTCCCTGTCTGGCAACACTAATAAGGCTTCCTTCAAGATTCAGTATAAGCTATACACACATAATTACAGCCAGTGTATCCAGACAGGAATGAATAGTTCCACAGATGGTATAAGCACCATTTGGTCCAATGGTATAATTTGTATTATATAAAGACAACATTAATAACACTTTGTCTGGACACTTTTTATAGAAGTAATGATCCCTTCAGGTAATGGCAAATTCAATTTTGTAAAATGTTGTTTCCAATTATACTTTTCTCAGTTTGACAGGGTTCTCATTTCTGTTGGCTATTTTTTATACCTACTTGGAAGTAGGTGTATTCAATTTTTTATGTTCTGAATTTTCATCTTTCTATGAAAAATGGAAATATATTACTGAAGCTGACAAATACAAGTGCTGCACTAAATGTAACTTATGTTAGTATACCTGAAGCATGAGACTGTACTTAAAACATTTGTTTGAAGATTTGTTGCAGATTTCTGCTGGAAATTCCATATTGGTGCGTAGGTTTTGAATATGGGCCGAATGTCTGTTCAAACTATGCCCATGGACAGGTCATGAGGCTGGTTAACATGCATCTGAATCTTCAAAGCCTGCTCTATCCTATAGTAATATTTCCTAGGTCCAATCAATGAATTGCACAATTTCTAACAGAAGCTCCATCTGTAATTTATATTGTCTTTAGGAGGTGAAGGCTAGTGCAAATGACAATATTGGGTCGTTGGATATGTGAGACCAGTACATAGTAGAGTTAGCATTGACCATTTGCACAATCATTCAAATGAGCAGAGTATGAGAACATAGCATGGGTTAACCTTGCCTCAAAATAGCCTTTCTTGGAGAGGTGGAAAATTTATCCTTCCCCTGACATTCCCTTGCAGCCACCCCTGCAGAAAGGGAATTGTTTATCACCAGGATGAAATGAGAAGACAAGCAAAGAGAGTTTTGATGGCCTAGTTAACTTCAAGAAGAAGCAATGTTTATCAAGTTTTTCTACTGCAGAACACTGAAACACACAAATAAGTTAGTTACAGGGTAACTTGCATAAAATACTGGAGGAACTCAGCAGGCCAGGCATTAAAGGGATAAAGGAGCCAACATTTCAGGCTGAGAACCTTCATCAGGACCGAAAAGGAATGGGGAAGATGCCAGAATAAGGAAGTGGGATGAGTGGAAGGAGCAGAAGTTTGAAGATGATAGGTGAAATCAGGTGAGGATGAATGTATGTAGATGGGGGAGGTGGGATGAAGTGAGAAGCTGGGAGGTGATAGGTGGAAAAGGGCTGAAGAAAATGGAATCTGATAGGAGAGGAGAATGGGCCATAGGAGAAAAGGAAGGGGTTGTGACACCAGAGTGAGGTGATAGACAGACGAGGAGAAGAGAAGGGAATGGGAAAAGAGAGGAGGGGGAGAGGGGAGAAATTACCCGAAGCTAGCAAAACTGATGTTCATGTTGTCAGGTTGGAGGCTACTCAGATAGGAAGTAAGTTCCAGGGAACTTCAGCACCGAAACTAAAGGAAGGTAGTGCAGTGTTTTCCTTCTTTGCTGGTTTTATTTGTGGATCAAGTGAGCTGATGTATTAAGATGTTAGATTGAGCACTTGAGCTGTTTTATTAGGGGTGGGGACAGGAGATGTGGAAAATTATGCTGTGCATTAAGTCTAGACATAATTTTTTTATGCAAGAAGAGAAAAATCATGCTCTCTGTATCTGGCTGAACAGGTGTGTTGGCTTCCCAGAGTAGAATGCTTGTGGTAAATCAACTGACTATGAAATTGTTTATTGAAAAAGGCTAGGAGAATTCTTCAATGTTGATACAAATTTTGTAGACCATTTCATGCCCTATACAACTTCACCATAAGTTCAAATCCACTTCAGCTTGTGTTGTTCTTTGGAATTATTCATCCCTTCTGTTATTTATTTGATAATGTTGTTGGATAGACTTTGACTTTGGATGATATGCTCAGTGTCAGATTTTTCGATGTTAATATGACGAGAACAGGGACTTATGTTTGTTTATTGTCATTCTTCAGTGCAAGAGTGTAAAAGAGAACAAAGCAAATATGAGGAAATCTGCAGATGCTGGAAATTCAAACAACACACACAAAATGCTGGTGGAACACAGCAGGCCAGGCAGCATCTATAAGGAGAAGCACTGTCGACGTTTCGGGCTGAGACCCTTCGTCAGGACTAACTGAAGGGAAGGGTCTCGGCCCGAAACCTCAACAGTGCTTCTCCTTATAGATGCTGCCTGGCCTGCTGTGTTCCACCAGCATTTTGTGTGAGTTAAGAGAACAAAGCAATTGTTTTCCATCTTACAACATCTTACACAATGTTGGTTGAAAATATTATCCCTGGCACATAATTTTATTCATCCAACAATGAAAAGAAAGAATCATAATACTCATTATCATCATCAACATTTCAACATAAATAAACTGCCACATCTGTGCATTCCATGTGCACAATTGGAATTCAAATGCTTTTAATCAAATTATCAGTTTGGTTTATAATATTAAACTTGGAAAAGAGATAACCTAGAATGAGAATACATAATGATGCCAGGAATGAAAGTCTTAACGTATGAAGTGCATTTGATGGCTTTAGGCCTGTACTCATTGGAGTTTAAGGAAGAGCAAGCAGATGATAGAACAACATTACAGCCAGCAGGGTGAGTATCAGTGCATTAGGGATGCAGAATCAAAACGGGTAGCAAATACTAAGTCCCTTTTATCCTCCTCACAGTGCCAGAATTCAGGGGTATTTTTCAACCCTAATCTATGTAACCTTACTGGAGTCTGATAAAAATGGTGTAGAATCTTGGTCTCTGGACATTGTTTTGACCTTTTTGCAAATTTTGTCCCACTCCTTTTTCTCAGAAGTCACACTCAGGTCTTTTTCCCATGCTCTTTTAAGACCCAACATAAATTTGTCCCTGGAGATTTGTGTTAAAGCTGAATAATAAGTTGAGGCTTCGTGACCTTTACCATATGCAGCCAGTACAGTAGACAGTATCGTAGCAACTTGTGGGGGTTGCTGTGTAGAACCAAAAGTTGTATGTATGTGGCTGATCATCCTGTTGCACTTCTACTGATTGTCGGGTATGATGTTGTGGCCATCACTGAATCGTGGCTGAAGGATGGTTATAGTTGGGAACTGAATGTCCAAGGTTACACATTGTATCAGAGGGATAGGAAGGTAGGCAGAGTGGGAGGCATGGCTCTACTGGTAAAGAATGTCATATAATCAGTGGAAAGATGTGACATAGGTCGGAAGATGTTGAATCCTTGTGGGTTGTGTTAAGAAGCTGCAAGAGTAAAAGGACCCTGATTGCAGTTGCATACAGGGCTCTTAACATTAGCTGGGATGTGGACCATAAATCACAATGAGAAATAGATAAGGCGTGTCAAAATGGCAATGTTATGATAGTTGTGGGAGATTTTAACATGCAGTTCGATTGGGAAAATTGGAACCGTCCTGTCCAAATCAGCCCTGATAATTTGTTGAATGCCTACGAGATGGTTTTTTAGAACAACTTGCTGTTGGGGCTACTAGGGGATTAGCTATACTGGATTGAGTGTTATGTAATGAACCAGAGGCAATTAGGGAGCTTAAGGCAAAGGCACCATAGGAGACTGTGATCACAATATGATTGCGTTCAATTTGAAATTTGATAGGGAGAATGTAAAGTCTAATGTAGCAGCATTTCAGTGGAGTAAAGGAAATTACAGTGGTATGAGAGATGAGCTGGCCAAAGTAAATTGAAAGGAGATGCTGGCAGAGATAACTACAGAGCAGCAATGGCCTGAGTTTCTGGGAAATATGAGGAAGGTGCAGTATAAATGTATTCAAAAAACAAGGTAATACTCAAATGTAAAGTAGTAAAAATGTGGCTGACAAGGAAAGTCAAAGCTAATGTAAAAGCAAAAGAGAGATCATACAACAAAGCCAGTAATTACCAGGAAGATGGAGGATTGGGAAGATTTAAAACCTCCTTTCTTAAAGAGTGGAGTAACATTTCTAATTTTCCAGTCCTTTTTTTTAAGTGTGTCGCACCAGACAGTCGGCCATTCTTGTCTGGCGCGTGGTGTCAGGACTGGTCTCCTTTCGGATTAACCAGGTCACGATATGAACTTTCCTGACTCAACCCATTTTTTAATGAGGCCGAGTGGCTAGCTCGATGCCACTTCCTCCGACTCCATGCATCCGTATCATATTTATAAATCTTTTGTGCGGCACCTTATCGAACGCCTTCTGGAAATCCAAGTATATGACATCCACCTCTATCCACTGCACTCCTGATGTCCTCAAAGAACTCCAGTAAGTTTGTCAAACAGGACCTGCCCTTTCTGAATCCATGCTGCGTCTGTCTAATGGAACCCCTCCTTTCTAAATGTTTCGCTATTTCTTCCTTAATAACAGCTTCAAGCATTTTCCCGACTACAGATGTTAAGCTAACTGGCCTATAGTTGCCCGTCTTTTGCCTACATCCTTTTATAAAAAGTGGCGTGACATTTGCTGTGTTCCAATCCACCGGAACCTGCCCAGAGTCTAGAGAGTTTTGGTAAATGATTACCAACGCGTCTACTATAACCTCCGCCAATTCCCTCAGCACCCTGGGATGCATCCCATCAGGACCAGGGGACTTATCTACTTTCAGGCACTCTAGTTTGCTCATCACTATCTCTTTAGTGACAGTGATTTTATTGAGGTCCTCACCTCCTATTTCGTCCATAACATCATTCTTTGACATGTTAGACATGTCCTCCACCGTGAAGACTGAAACAAAATAGTCATTCAATGCCTCAGCCATCTCCTTATCACCCAATATCAATTTTGCTCCTATGTCTTATAGTCTTAAAAGAATAAGGGTGGAGCTCATTGACACCCATTGAAGATTGCAAGGCCTATACAGAGCAGATGTGGAGTCTAGAACCAGAGAGTTCCAGATAGTTTCCTATAGTGGAGTCTAGAATGAGAGGGCAAAATAGAAGAATGCCCCTTAAGAACAGAGACGAGGAGAGATTTCTTTAGCCAAAGAGTGATGAACCAGTGGAATTAATTGCCTCAGATGGCTGTGAAGACCAAGTCATTGAATATACTTAACGCAGAGTTTGATGGGTTCTTGATTAGTCAGGGTCAAAGGTTATGGAGAGAAAGCTGGTGTTGAGGGGGATAATAAATGATGGAATGGTGAGGCAGATACGATGGAACAAATTTCCTTATGTTATCTCCAATGTCTTATGCTATAAGATGATAAAAAACATTGATCGTGTAGATAGTCTGAGGCTTTTTCCCAGGGCTGAAATGGCTGACACGAGAGGGCTAGTTTTAAGGTGCTTGGAAGTAGGTATAGAAGAGATATCAGGGGTAAGTTTTTTTTTTTTTTACACAGAATGATGAGTGCATGGAGGCAGATACAATAGGGTCTTTTAAGAGACCCCTGGACAGGTATATGGAACTCAGAAAAATAGAGGGCCATGGGTAACCCTAGGTAATTTCTCAGGTAAGGACATGTTCAGCACAGCTTTGTGGGCTGAAGGGCCTGTATTGTGCTGTAGGTTTTCTATGCTTTTATGTTTATTCAGTTTTGTAGATTTAGCTTTATACAGCATCAACAATTTCATGAAATGTTTCTAATTAATTTAAAATGTCTTTATTGCAGCTATGTCAAATATTTACAAGTGCCCTTTTCCATGTGCAGCCTGTACACACTCATGTTCAACATCACAATGTAACAGTGGTGCTGCAACCACAGGGTTGACTGAGGTCATATCTCAAACTTTAATACAGATCTTCCCAGACCACATGATGATACCAATGTAATGATGTGCTTTCTTGTTCCCATGGTCTAAGATGCAAATCAAACCAGATTCTAAATTTCTGTAGGAAAAGGAAGAGTTATAAAAAAATTGCATTCCTTTCTTTCTGCATTTAATTTGAATATAAATTCCTTCCAACTGAGTTTTGTCAATGACACAGGTCTACAGGCTTTTTTAAAACAGTTATTGGTATCATTGGCATGGCCAGCATTTATTGTCCATTTTAATTACCCTTGAGAAAATGGAGATGTTAACCTGTCTTCTTGGACTGCTGCAGTTCTTCTGTGAAGATACTTTCACACCATCATTTGAGTAGGGAATTCTGGGATTTGCACTCAGCAATGAAGGAATGGCTGTGTGTTTTCCCCAGCACTGTATCAGGATCAGTAGCTAATTACAATCCAGAGCAAAACATACCTGATACAATCAGTTATACATAAGTATAATCTCCAATATCTTCACTTTTTTGTCTTTTCTGTACAGTATTCCTTTTTACTTATTTACTTGAACATTATTTCCTTTTTTTTCAAGCAGTGTTTAATTTCTCCACTTTCAATTTACATCCATTCTTATACTTACCCATAACATTTCAGAAGAGGACTCCTCCTTTTCCCCTAGTTATTTTATGTTAATGCATTTTGGCCAAACCTTTAACACACTGTTATTCAAGTGGCAAGACAGCATATAATTATAGACTCACATTAAGAAAGTCATAACAGTCCACAGATATATGGTTATGTGATTTACCATGTCATGGTTGGAAAGATTCTAGCTTTGAACTTTGAACTTTTGTTTACATGACCTTTATAATGTATTTTTTTAAAATATATGAATTCTTTCCTGTCTTCTCCAATAATTTTTCACATCTAACATTATGTAGTCCAAACATTTTCATCTCATATTTCGCATACAGGCGGGGACTTAATGTTTTACAGGTGGCTTATGGCAAGGAATGTGCTGGTTGCAAACCTTTTCCAGATGGCCACACAGCATGAGTAATAACCTAACCTCATTAAATTGCTGAGTCCTAGCTACAGTCACTTAATAATCAAAGTGGAAGCCTAAGGTAACATCAACCCCACCTCTGAAACATGAAAAAGATTCAGATCTATTGAACCAGGTCTGCTCATGGTACTGAAATGTGGCCTAGCTTTGTGAACATAATACAGCCATTCATAGAAGATGAATTATACTCAAATACTCTTCTCTATTTCACCCTCCCAGGCTAGCAATTTAATGAGTCTAAACTGGTGGGTCAATGATCACATACAATGGTATCAGCTGTGTGTTTTTTGATTAAATATCCTAATTAAGTTTATACTTGCCAAAAGCATAAATACATGAATTTGCAATTACAATTTTTACGTAGGGAGTGAACTCTTGGATATATTGTAATAACAAGGTAATAAGTGCAGGCAATGTTTTGGGATCAACAAGACGAGGATTAATTTACTGTACGTAAATACTGTACATAACTGAATGTGATTGATTAACTGAGCAGTTTAGAAGTGGCATAAAACTCATTGTAAAATAACAAATTACACAAAGTTTACTGCTTGAGTTAACTATAATTATCACTCTATCTTATATCTGTGGTCATCACGTATAGTAGAAGACCCATTTTCGCCATACAGTTAAATGGAAAACTTCCACTGTCATCCAAAATACTTTTGAAATTGATGGTTAAGACTGCAATAGGAGAGAAATTATTAAAAGAAATTACGCTTTTGTTTGTACTTTGATTTATTTTATACATCCTCTGTTTCCTTAATACTATTTAGCTTGCTGTCTTCATAAGATTACAAAAATGTTTTGAGGAAAAACTGCAGCTGTCATACATCAGAATAACTAAGTGCTCCACAGTCCATTAACCAATTGCAGCCCACCAGATTACATGGCGGAATTAGAATTTAAGAGGTTAGAAAATGGATTGCATACCCCTAGGTTGATATGGGATAATTCAGCTGAATTTTACTCCTCATTTTCATATGGCCCTCTTGCCTGTTAGATTTGGCGTAAGGGTTGAATTACAATGATCTATGTGAGTCTGTTTAGAGAGTGAAGTTTCCCCAGGTGTGCCCCTCAGGCAGTTCAGTGGGGAGTGACTGAAGGCCAATGAGCTGCGAAAGGCCTTCATTAAGCATCACCCTCATCCTTTCTCACAGCCCCCACCACCAGCTTCAGCCTCTTCTCGTGTGGTCTCCTGAACATGCTGAATGCTACTGTTTGTGGCTGAGTAGTTTACACTAGTTCAGTGGCTTTCCTTTTTTCTTTTCATGAAACTAAACCAAAATAGCAATAAGGTACCTATAAATTCTATCTTCATTGAAGGATAAGCAAACCAATGATAGCATCCTAGCACTGAGGCCCTAATTATACTCAATCTGTCTGGTGGTCTGGCCATGTTATTTGCCTGCCTGCTTGACGCCAGACTCGCAAACAGATGCTTTATTCCAAGCTCTGTCACAGAAAGAGGATTCAAGGATATGCTCAAAGTCTTCTTGAAACATTTAGCATCCTCATGTGAATGTCTGACCCAGGAACATTCAAATTGTAGATGGAGACTTGGAGGTAGTAATGAGAACTTTTGAGTTTGTACAGGAGAAGCACGCAGAGTCCAGCATAAATAGTGGAATGAGTACATCACCTCACAAGCTGCCCACGCACCTATCTCAACAAGCATCTCCTGCCCCATCAGCAAACGAGTCTATGGTTTCCCCATTTACCAAGTCTGTGCTTATACACATCACTGAGGATCTCACATGGTCTGTACACACCAGCTGTGTGGTGAAAAAGGCATCACAGCACCTCTTTCACCTCCAACTGTTGAAGAAGTTTGGTTTGGGCCCCTAATGCCTAAGAACTTTCCACAGGGGCACAATTGAGAGCATCCTGACTGGCTGCATCACTGCCTGGTATGGGAACTGTACCTCCCTCAATTGCAGCATTCTACAAAGAGTGGTGCAGTGCACCATGATTTAATTGCTCATTAAATCTACAAATAAATCAGAGTGGAATCATGTCATACTCAATCCCAAAGGACACCCTAAGCAGGGAAAGAAGTAAATACAGATCACCTCAAAGCAATTACTGCTTTGGAAACCCAAAGGGTACTAGGGTAAAAAGTATCCTTTTAGTCCTTTTACACGCTTCGAATTATTATTTTGAAATTTATAGGCTTCACTTTATTGACTGCAGGTAACAGTACACAGCCTGCTAACTTACATATTAGATGCCTAAAAAAGTATGTTTTATGAAGAGTAGGAGCAAGGAAGGAGGTCCTTTGGTATCTTTAATCTCATATTACCCATTTCCTCTGCTTTGATGGCACAAAAATCATCCTAATAATGTTAGCTGTGTGCAAGTCAATCATCCATCTCTAATTTTAAATTAATAAGTTAAAAGAACAAAAAAGTGCTCCATCATATTGCATATGACTTAGTGTATGTGATACATTTACAAGGTTAGATTGGCTATTTACAATATCTTATAACACAAACCACTTAAGCAGAGATTTGTCCAGATTGTGCTAGAAGTGTAAAATGTCTAACATTGTAAAACAAGCTTTTCTATGTTATGCAGACCACTGCATCAAGCAATTTATGAATAAATGGTTAAAAGTATTTATACCGTCATTGACTTCAAAGCCAAACTTTGTGGTGCCGCCAACATCGTGGCCTCTCTCCCAGGTGAGTTCAATCGCTTTTACACTCGATTCGATGTCGCTAACACTGAGCCTCGGAGGAAAGCCACCGCTACATCCTGCAACCTGGTCATCTCTGAGGCTGAGGTACGCAGATGTTTCCAATGGGTGGACGGTCACAAGGCTGCGGGACTGGACAGCAAGTACTCAGGATGTGTGCAGCACAACTGGCAGGTGGTTTACAGACATTTTTAATCTCACCCTCTCCCAGTGTAGAGTGCCCTCCTGCTTCAAATTATCCACGATTGTCCCTGTACCATAAAAGACCAAGATAACGTGCCTGAACAACTGGTGTCCTGTCATACTCACCTCAATAATAAGCAAAGGCTTTCAGAGGCTGGTCAAGGGCTACATTTGCAGCTTGCTAGCACCCAAACTGGATCCCCTTCATTCGCCTACCAACACAACCGATCGACTGATGACACAATAGCCACTGCTCTACATACCATCGTAAAACATCTGGAGATGAAGGGTGCTTATGTGAGAATGCTGTTCTTGGACTACAGTTTGACATTCAATCCATAATTCCATCCAGGCTCCACAGGAAACTCAGAGACGTCAGCCTTGACCCTGACTGTGTAGCTGGATCCTGGACTTCCTGTCAGATTGCTGGCAAGTGGTAAGAGTGGGTTCCCTCAACTCTGCCTCTCTGACCTTCAACACTGGTGTCCCTTAAGTCCCCTCCTTTACTCTCTGTATGCCCATGACTGTGTCTCCATCCACAGCCCCAATCTGCTAATTATATTTGCTGATGGTGTTACATTGATTGGCCTAATCTCAAATAATAATGAGGCAGCTACAGAGAAGAAGTCATCACCCTGACACAGTGGTGTCAGGAAAACAACCTCTCCTTCAATGTTGCACAAACAAAGCAGCTGGTTGTGGACTACAGGAGGAATGGAGACAGGCTAACCTCTATTGACATCAATGGATCTGGGGTTGAGAGGATGAACAGCTTTAAATTCCTAGGCATACACATCACTGAGGATCTCACATGGTCTGTACACACCAGCTGTGTGGTGAAAAAGGCATAACAGCACCTCTTTCACCTCCAACTGTTGAAGTAGTTTGGTATGGGCCCCTAATGCCTAAGAACTTTCCACAGGGGCACAATTGAGAGCATCCTGACTGGCTGCATCACTGCCTGGTATGGGAACTGTACCTCCCTCAATTGCAGCGTTCTACAAAGAGTGGTGCAGTGCATTTGCAGTTGTGAACTTCCCACTACTCAGGACATTTACAAAGATAGGTGTGAGAAAAGGGCCTGAAGGATCACTGGGGACCCGAGTCACCCCAACCACAATCTATTCCGCTTCTACCATCTGGGAAATGGTACCACAGCATAAAAGCCAGGATCAACAGGCTCCAGGACAGCTTCTTCCACCAGGCCATCAGACTGATTAACTCACACTGATATGAGTGTATTTCTATGTTACATTGACTGTTCTATTTATTATGAATTATTATAAATTACAATGATTGCACATTGCACATTTAGACGAAGATGTAATGTAAAGACTTTTACTCATATATGTGAAGGATGTAAGAAATAAAGTCAATTCAATTCAAATAGTAACTGTTGAAATGGTTGCTAATTCCCTTTGTTTACTGCTGTCTTATAAATTATAGATAGTTTATGGCTATGTGCTAATTTCAAAAAGATTAAGTGAGTGAAAAGGGAGACATTTTCCTCAGCTCCAGACTAACCAAAATTATATCTTTGTGATGAGCAATGGAAATATTGTTGGCGGAGCCTGCTGTCTGCTCCATACTTGGAGATTGTTACTGCTTAACTTGGATAGCTCAAATAGACAGTTTTATTCTTGTTTATAAATGTTGCTTATACAAAGAGTATTTTATTGTGCATTATGTACTGTATTAATTTTGTCTTTTTAATAGAGTAAGCAATTTTGGGCCATTTATCTAAGGAAGGATATGCTGGCCCTGGAGAGGGTCCAGAGCAGATTTGCAAGAATGATCCCAGGAGTGAAAGGCTTAATGTATCACAAGTATTGGCTGGCTCTGGACCTGTACTTGATAGAATTCAGAAACATATACTAAACAGTGAAAGACCTCAATAGAGTGGACATTGAGAGTTCGTTTTTATTAGTAGGAGTTTCTAAGATCTGTAGGCACAGCCTCAGAGTAAAGGGGTAGTCCTTTAAAACTGAGAGGAGGAGGAATTTCTTCAGCCGCAGACTAGTGAATTTGTGGTATTCGTTGCCACAGAGGGCTCTGAAGGTGAAGTCATTGGGTGTATTTATGCCAACAGTTGGTACGTTCTTGATTTGTTAATGAGTTAAGGGTTATGAGGAGAATATAAGCAAGTGGGACTTAAAAAAAGGTAATGATTGAATGGCGGGGTAGAATCAATGTGTCAAGTGGCCTAATTCTACCTTATGGTCTAATTAATGTTTACCTACAATGTGACATATTAGGGAGTGAGGAATTTTGAATAATTTCATTTTCGAGCACCAGTACTAAGCATGTAATATTGTACTATAGGTGTTTTCTTTTCTTCAAAGTGAAGTCAACAGTATATGATCTGAACCCAGCTCCATTTTTCTGGATGCAGCTATCGAGATACCAATGTCCATGGGAGGTAGGTACAGAAATAATGTAGTTAAATGAGGCTTCTGCAATGCAACTGGTTTGAAAAATGTAGCCAATACATGGGTTTCCCAGGGATCAGAATTATTTTTAGTGAAGTAGAAACAGGAACTGCCCATTACCTAGATGTGAATCAAGAAAGCTTGGAGGGCTTCTCTCACCTGTAAGGAAGCCTTTGGTCTCTTAGCTAATTGCTCTCCTAGATGATGATGAGTTAGGCAGTCAACGAAATAGCCATTGGTAATCATTGAATCGCAATGCACACCATAGGCTCATTTCCTATTTTAGATGAATAAATTCCATTTGTTCAAGAGAAACTCTTCCTCAAAGATCAGTGGAAGCAGAGTAAACACAAAGTGCACTGCAGATGCTGTGGTCAAATCAAGATGTAAAAAAAAGCTGGATGAACTCAGCAGGTCAGGCAGCATCCATTGAAAAAAGCAGTCAACGTTTCGGGTCGAGACTCTTCGTCAGGACTAAAGAAGGAGGGGGCAGGGACCCTATAAAGAAGGTGGGGGGAGGATGGAAAACCAATCAGAGGAAAGATCAAGGGGTGGGGGAGGGGATAGGCAGTAGAGGTGAAGGAGGAATCGAAGGGGAAAGCACTATGGGTAGTAGAAGAAGGCAGAATCATGAGAGAGGTGATAGGCAGCTAGAAGAGGAGACAGAGTGAAAGTGGGATGGGGGAAGGGAGAGGGAGGGAATTACTGGAAGTTGGAGAATTCGATGTTCATACCAAGGGGCTGGAGACTACCCAGACAGTAGATGAGATGTTGTTCCTCCAACCGAAGTTTGGCCTCATCATGGCAGTAGAGGAGGCCATTTATGGACATATCTGAATGGGAATGTGAAGGAAAGTTGAAGTCAGTGGCAACCGGGAGATCCTATATGTTGTGGCGGACGGAGCGTAGGTGCTCGACGAAGCAGTCCCCCAATCTGCATCGGGTCTCGCCGATGTAGAGGAGGCTGGACCGGGAGCACCAGATGCAATAGATGACCCCAACAGACTCACAAGTGAAGTGTTGCCTCACCTGGAAGGACTGTTTGGGGCCCTGAATGGTGGTAAGAGATGAGGTGTAGGGACGGGTGTAGCAATTACGCTTGCAGGGATAAGTGCCAGGTGGGAGATCTGGGGGGAGGGACGTGTGGACCAGGCAGTTGCGGAGGGAATGATCCCTGTGAAAAGCAGAGAGGGGTAGAGAGGGAAAGATGTCCTTAGTGGTGGGGTCCTGTTGAAGGTGGCGTAAGTTGCGGAGGATAATATGTTAGATCCGGAAGCTGGTGGGGTGATAGGTGAGGACAAGGGGGACATAGTCCCTTTTGTGGTGACAGGAGGATGGGAGAGTGCGGAAGTGCAGGAAATGGAGGAGATGTGGGTGAGGGCATCATTGATCACAGCAGAAGGGAAATCACAATTCTTAAAGAAAGAGGACATTTGGGATGTCCTGGAATGGAAAGCCTCATCCTTGGAGCAGATGTGGCGGAGACGGAGGAACTGGGAATAGGGAATAGAATTTTTGTATTTGGCAGGGTGGGAAGAGGTATAATCAAGGTAGTTATGGGAGTCAGTGGGTTTATAGAAGATGTCAGTGGACAGTCTATCTCCAGAGATGGAGACCGAGAGATCAAGAAAGGGGAGAGAAGTGTCCGAGATGGACCAAGTGAATTTGAGGGCTGGGTGAAAGTTAGAGGCAAAGTCAATGAAATTGACAAGCTCAGATGGGTGCAGGAAGCAGCACCAATGTAATTGTCAATGTATCGAAGGAAAAGTTGGGGAGCAGTACCAGTATAGATTTGGAGCATAGACTGTTCCACATAACCCACGAAGAGGCAGGCATAGCTAGGGCCCATGCAAGTGCCCATAGCTACACCCTTGGTCTGGAGCACCATTGCTCTGTCCGCCACAACAGACAGGATATCCCGGTTGCCACTCACTTCAACTCTCCTTCACATTCCCATTCGGATATGTCCATACATGGCCTCCTCTACTGCATGATGAGGCCAAACTTCGGTTGGAGGAACAACATCTCATCTACTGTCTGGGTAGTCTCCAGCCCCTTGGTATGAACATCGAATTCTCCAACTTCCGGTAATTCCCTCCCTCTCCCTTCCCCCATCCCACCTTCACTCTGTCTCCTCTTTTAGCTGCCTATCACCTCTCATGACTCTGCCTTCTTCTACTACCCATAGTGCTTTCCCCTGAGATTCCTTCTTCACCTCTCCTGCCTATCCCGTCCCTGCTTCCCCTCCCCCACCGTTTGATCTTTCCTCTGATTGGTTTTCCACCCTCCCCCCACCTTCTTTATAGGGCCCCCGCCCCCTCCTTCTTTAGTCCTGACGAAGGGTCTCGACCCAAGACGTTGACTGCTTTTTTCAACGGATGCTGCCTGACCTGCTGAGTGAAAGCAGAGTATTTTTTTAATATATCTTTATGGCAAAGGGAGATGGACTTTTGACTTTTGATAAGTAATGGGTGAATGAAGGATTACCACCTGAGGAATGTGTGACAAAAAAGATCAGCTATTACTTACTTAATAATGGACAAGCGAGTTACCTACTCCTGCTTCTATTTTGTACATTTGTATTTAACATGAATTTACCCAGGATCTGGAGATCAACTTTCAAACACAAAATAAAATTTAGTCTAGCAAAGCAGCCTCTCTACTAAAGGGACACAGCATATTGTTTCAGGAACATGACTAAATAATTCAGAGCCTTATAGCACCCCAAAATCTTACACAAAACTAGAACCTCTGCTTATTCCTCACAGGATCAGAAATAGCCAGTTCCTTCCTCATTATCACGAAGACCTCCAAAGCATCTGATATTTATACAGGTACCTCAGCAACTGGAACAATCTTTAGAGAGCAACAGATAACCAAATTGTATGCTTTCTTTTCTGAAATTACACCCCCCCCCCCCTCAACGACAAACACACACACACAAACTCCTATACCCTACTCCCTGCTCTGTTCTGAGCAGTGCGCTCACCAATTTGCTAGAAACACCACGGGGGCTGTTCATCAGTCTGTTCCAGGGTACATAACTAGTTTGTGACACTGTTATTTGAAACTATTTCAATTGCCTTAAAAGCAACATTGAACCCCACAGTTTATTACTGCCACATTACAGTCCATTGCTGAAATAGAAATGGCTGAAAGATATGTTGAAGGCTGTTCTTTTTAATTATTTCTGTTCTCTCCAATAAACTTGTTTCATGGCATATTTTTGGCTTCAGGATTCTTGGCACACAACAGGTGCAAAAAAATGAAGAAAATGCTCAAAGGCAGCTCGTGATTGTTGGTTCATTAACTCTAACAATTGGAAAATCATGGTCTGGAAAGATGGAATTTTCTCATTTCCATCAGTATGTGGAAGAAGAAAGCACTGGCCAATATGCAATAATCAAATTGAACCTTCCAAATTAAATACCCAATTAGAAAAGAATTAACAAATAATATAAATGAAATAGACATCTGGAATAATTCTTCACTGTTTCATTGCATAAATTGGGATACCAATTTCACATTGCACAGCTAATTTTTTAAATTTGGAATGTATTATTTCCAATGTTTCCAACTGTGTTAGATTACAGCAAACGACAATGTTTAGCAGTTTAATATACAGGTGGCCCCCGCTTTTCGAACGTTCACTTTACGACAACTTGCTGTTATGAAAGACTTACGTTAGTACCTGTTTTCGCTAACCAAAGAGGATTTTCACTTTTACGAAAAAAAGACGCCCGCTTTATACGTGTGTTTACCCCGAGAAAGACTACAACGACCATGCAGCCTTGTGCGGGCAGTTGTTTGCGCATGCGTGTACATGCCGATTTTTTTTTCTCCAAATCGATTTTGGCTCGCTGCTTTCCCGAGTTTGATAAGTGAAACTACACCGTACCTACGATATTTCTACTTTATATAGGTGTAAATTTATCATATCATTCCTGCTTTTACGATATGTTAGTGTTATTTTAGGTTTTATGTTATTTGCTTTCATTTGGTAGGTTATTTTTTTGGGTCTGGGAACGCTCAAAAATTTTTCCCATATAAATTAATGGTAATTGCTTCTTTGCTTTACAACATTTTGGCTTACAAACGGTTTCATAGGAACTTTGGATTGCGTGGGAAACCTGTATACACCGTTTCGGTGTTGTGGTTGATGCAGGTGCATGGCAGACAAGATTAAAAACTTTGGTTTTAAGGTGACTTCAGACAACTATGGAAATTCTTTTTAAGCTACTAGTGCAGATGGAATGGAATCTCAGAAACATCATGGCATCAGGAAAAGTGAAAATATGGCCTACATGTTTAATCAATCAAAAAAATGCAGAGCCTGAAAGATTTGTGCAGCTTTTATTGGTAAGGTCTTTAGAGCCTTTCCATGCTGATTATATTACCATGGTTAGAAGAGAACAATATCTGATTTCCACATCTCCATGTGAATTGAACTATCTGCCAGTTATTGATATTGCCCTTATGTACATTGAATCAGTCTTATTAAGATACTAGCTTAGGATTACTTTTTGCTGAGACTATAGGGTAAAATGTTGATTGTGAAAGACACTTCCAAATAATGCAATTTCGAATACTGAGCTTCCTTACATAAAACAAAGCAACTGGAGATGCAGCAGTGATACTGAGTGTTGTACAATGCAGGTTTGATATTCTGTTGCAACAGTAAGATGCAAATAAAATGCTTTAGGACATTTTTTCTCCTCTGCCATCAGATTTCCTAATGGTCCAGGATCTCATGAACTATACCTCTTTTGCACTACTTACCTTGTTTTGTAAATTATAGTACGGTAATTTGTTATTCTTGCACTGCACTGCTGCCATAAAACCATGACTTATGTCAGTGTCAATAAATCTGATTCCGATTCTGAAATAAATGATAACAAATAGTATGCGCCTTAATTAGAACAGCTGGCTTTAATAGTTAAAAAGCAGTGGTGAGTCTTACCTGAAAAGGTTGGGGATTCTGCCGCTGAACACAAGGAACACATTCCTATGCAACAACATATTTAGTAGATCGGTAGTCTTCTGATGGGGTCCAATGTTTTAATTAAGTTGGGGATGGAGAAGGGGAAGTTGCTCAGTTATGTTAATCTCTTAATCACTGCCACCTCAATTTCTGCTCAATTATCTGCTTCCATATTTGATCTCAATTTCTTACTGTTGTTTTGCCTGTATCACTCTCTCGTCAGGAGTACTTCCTATTGAGAACAATATCATTAGAAGCTCCAGCCTTTATGCAATTGAAAATACTAAAAACACTCAGCATGTCAAACAGCAGATGTGCGGAGAGGAAAAGTTATAATTTCAGGCTGATGTTTCTCTTTCCGTATATGCTGACTGTCTCACAAAGTATTTCCGATATCTTCTGTTTTATACTGATCCTCATTAACCAGTTCTCATTGTTTGGAAATTTATGACAAAGTAATCCGGACTTTAAGTTCTTCAGGATTGCTTAGAAAACTGTAACATATTTAAACAATTCAAATGTCATCGCAAACCATAAATGAAATGTTTTATGCTGTTTACAATACACAGATCAAGTGCCAAGCATGTGTTATACCCTTAAGCATACTCCCACACACCATCTACATTTTATTATTACATACATGCATCCTTCCCATTTCCATGTGTATCTGCTGAGATCTATCACTGTTCTAACACTAATGCTGTCAATGGTTGCCATAGACTACAAGAATCCTGGGATTGTATCCATGTCAGTATGAATTGGATGACAAGCTAAACAGATGTTGGCCTTTCTCGTATCACCATGAGAGCACAGTGTTATCATTAACATACTGCATGTCTGAATAACATTAGACAATTGGATAATTTGAGAAGGCAAATTGTCCCAAAGGCTTGCTCCTCCTCACAGTCCATTTTATCCTGCCAGAAAAGGCTAAGGGCTTATAATATCTGAGTCAGCACCACTTCCAAAATGCCCAATGATTTCCAGGCCTTCCAAGAGGAAAGGATACTCTATCTACAGTAGATTATGGATCCATGATTGACTTGGTGATGAAGAGGTACTTTAACCTAGCACTGGGATGCTGAAAAAGACTGGTCACCTGGACACTTGAAAAATAAAATCGTTTGGAATTCAGACACATTGGCATTCCTCAGAGACACGAGTAAGGGGTTCCTTCCTTCCATCTGTCTCAAGAATCAACAGATCAAGAATATTTTTCCTTATACATTTCAATAGCCATATCATAAACTCATAGTCATAGATAACTACAGCACACAAACAGCCTCTTCAGCCCATCAAGTCTGTGCCAAACCATTAATCTCCCTAGTCTATTTGTCCTGCTCCCAGTACACAGCCCTCCATACCCTTCCCATTCATGTACCTATCCTAATTTCTTGTAAATATTGAAATCAAACCTACATCCATCACATTCACTGGCTGCTCAATCCACACTCTCACCACCCTCTGAGTGAAGAAGCTCCCCCTCATTTTCCCCTTAAACATTTCACCTTTCACCCTTAACCTGTGACCTCCAGTTCTAGTCTCACCCAACCTTAGTGGAAACTGCCCGCTTTCACTTACCTTATTTATGCCCCTCATAATGTTGTATACCTCTATCAAATCAAGTTTAAATTTAATTGTCATTCACAATACCTGAAGACACATGAACACAACCAAACAAAACAGCATTCCTCTGAGGCCAAGGTGCAAAACACAGTAACAACAGTCATACACGTGTAGCACAAATAAGATAACAGTCACACAAAAAAAACATAATATAGCCCAAGTCCCTGAGTGACATGTCCTGCAGATTGAGGGTGCATGGATGATTGTCAGCAAGAACAAGCCCACACCAGTTTGCAGATGAACACACGCATGCACACAATGTCCCAACAGGGTCTCGTAAACACAAGAAAAATGTTCCAATCACTCGCTGTTAGATTGCACACATCTTCTTGAACCAACTCCAATGCCCTTCTGTAGCAGGCCCTTCATTCTCCTACACTCTAGGGAAGTCCTAACCTATTCAACCTTTCCCTATAACTCAGGTCCTCAAATTCTGCAGCCTTGCTTTAGAAAAATAGGTTATTACAAAATTCTACTTTGTTTCTTCTTTACTTCCATCTAAATTGTGTGCACATGGACCAAACCATTCAAAAGGAACATTGAGTGTCACATATTTTTCTTGCTCAGTTGCTAATCTTCAGCTTGTTAACACAATTAACACCTACCTTTTCCTTATTATGTGAAAAACAAATAGTTAGTCACTAATTGCACTTGGATGATAGTTGTGGCTAAAGAGCTATATTTTCAACTCGAGGTGACTTAACTGGCCATAAATGAGACAATTCCTTCAATGTTCAGTCTACTATATAGTATAATTAAGTGTGAAGCAATGACTCATATATATGGGTGGATTTAAAAGTTATGTTTTGATTTTACTCTTTTGGAAGATCAGGATGGCATGAATTCGGCAAAGCTGTTTCCAATTTCGAAGCCACACAGAACATTTTGGAACAACTTTTATCTAAGTTTTCATAAAGAAAACCAAAAATGATTTTCCATCAGACTCTTTCATTTAAGAGAATGAATTTCCTTTCTTTTAATTTCCTGTTTTCAAATATTACAGTGGTCGATGGTAGATATAAGCACCATGTATGGTAGGTTCCTTACTGTTCAAGTTAGAACAAACACCCTTATTTGAAACCCTTTCAGCAGCATTCCAGTAGTATCGGATTCAGCACTTTAGGACTGGTGATGAGGAGGGTGGGAACTGAAAGAAAAAGCTAATATAAAGTAAAATAAAATCAACAATGTACCCTTAATAAAATATACTTCCCTTGAACATTCTGTGAAACAGCATGGTTATAACAGAAACAGCAAAGTCAATGGCAGAATACAGACCCCAAAGGTTGACTCTTTTAACTATAAACTGATCAAATTTATTTGTGTCCGTTCTGTAGTTCCAAGCAAAGGGACAGGAGAGTGCTTCAGCCAGCTCCTTTTCATTACGGAGCACCAGGCCTTGTCCTAAAACTGCACCAACCATAAGTCAGCAAGCAATGGAACAGACAGAAACTCACAGGAAGCTTGAGTACTGGATTTCGAACAGGAATTGGAGTTGGTTCATTATTGTCACATTTGCCGAGATGCAAGAAAAGGTGTCATGCATACTGATCACATAAATCAGATCAATACACTGTGCATTGAGCAGAACAAGGTAAAGCAATAACAATGAAGAATGAAGTGTAACAGCTACAGAGAATGAGCAAAGCAGTAAACAATAAGGTGCAAGCTCATTGGAAGGATAGACTGTGAGGTCAAGAGTCTATGTTATGATACTAAGGGACCAGTTATACTGTGACCACATGGAAGAAGCTGTTTTTGAACGCAGTGTTGCAAACTTTCAGGCTTTTTATCTTATGCCCCATGGAAGAGTGGAGAAGAGAGAACATCTGGGGGGGTTGGGGTCTTTGAACATGCGGGCTGCTTTACTGAGGTAGAGAGAAATAGAGAGTCGGTAGAAGGAAGGCTGGTTTCTGTGATGTGTTGAATTGTGTCCACTACTCTGCAGTCACATACAGAGCAATTGTCATCTCAAGCTGTGATGCTTTTGATGGGATGTTTTGTTTGGTGCATTGATAAAAATTGGTGAGGGTCAACGTGAACATGCCAGATTTCTATAGTCTCTGAAGAGGTAGGAGCATTGTGACTCTTCTTGGCCATAGCATCAACGCAGTTGGACCAGTGCAGATAATCGTCATTCCTAGGAACTTGAAGCTCTCAACCCTGTCAACTGCAATACCATTGACGTAGATAAGAGCATGTACACCGCATCCTTTCCTGAAGCTCATGGCCAGCTCTTTTGTTTTGTTAACATTGAGGGAAAGGTCGTTGTTATGACACCATGTTATTAAGCAATCCATCTCGCTCCTGTACTCTGGTACATCATTTTTTGAGATATGGACTACTACAGTGATATTATTTGCAAACTTGAGGATGGATTTAGAGCAGAATCTGACCACACAGTTTTGCGTGTGCAAAGAGTAAAATAGGGGAGTTGAGGACCCAACCTCGTAGAGAAACAGTGTTTAGAATAATCATCGTGGAGTGTTGCTGCCTTTCCTTACTGATTGCAGTCTGTTGGTCAGGAAGTCAAGGTTCTAGTTGCAGAGGGAGGCGTTGGCTCCCAGGGTCCAGAGGTTGGTGCTGAGTTTGCTTGGAATTATAGTAATGAAGGCAGAGCTAGAGTCAGTAACAACAGTCTGATACAGGTGTCTTTGCTAATCACATGCTGCAAAGATGAGTGTCAGACTAGGGAGATGGCCTCTACCGCAGACCTGTTTTGCTGGTAAGTACATTGCAGTGGATTGAGGTTGCCTGGGAGGCTGGAATTAATGGGTGTCATGATCAGCCACCTGCAGCACTTCATGAGTGGTAATCATTATGGCACATTATCTTGTTTTTCTTAGATACCAGATGACGGTACTCACCTTAAAGGAGGTGGGGACTACAGATTGAAGCAGGAAGAGATTAAAAATGTCTGAAAATACTCCTGCCAGCTGGTCTGCACGGGATCTGAAGACAAAGCCAAGGATGCCATTTGGGCTGGATGCTTTCTGCCAGTTTACTCACTGGAAGGCTGGTCTGATGTTTGCAATGATGACTGTGGGTTCAGGTGCACTGAAGGCTGTCGAGGTGGGTGGTGACATACCCATTCAAAGCATGCATAGTAATTCATCAGGAAGGGACATGCTATTATTGGTGATACTGCTTTACTTTGTTTAGTAGCCCATGTAGATACTGTCATGTTGTTTGGTAGTATCTACCTGCTATACAGGGAAAGAAAATCACCAGCTTAGAACAAGCCAGTCTAATAGTTCAGCCTGGGGTGTCTAACAAGCCCAGTGAATTAATTGTATCCTACATTGAAAGGATGGAGATGTCTTTCCAGCTCAACAATGGTTCTGAGACTGCACTGAAAGCTTTCAGGTATTGGATGCAGCAGTGAAGGAATTGGAGACCACTAAGGTCAGCAAGAGCCACGCTCTTCCGTGCCATAAGGAAGGCAAAGCATGAGTACACACAGAAAATCCACAGACCCCTTTGTGACACATGTGGCAAGGTATCCAAACCATGACCAATTATAAGTCCACCCAGCGCGTCGAGGACAGTGATGCCTCCCTTCTTGAAAGGTGGAATGCTTTCTATGCTGAGGTAGTTCAGGTAGCAGAGATCTTAACGGAGAACTTTAAAATATCTCTGAAACATTGTCCCTGCAGGCTTTAAAGCAGCCGCCATCATTCCCGTGCCCAAGAGAGCAATGGTAACTGGACAAAATAATTACCACCCAGTGGCACTGACTTCAATAAGTATGAAGTGCTTTGAGCAGCCGGTAACAGGTTGTAGAAAATCTCACCTTCAAGCTACATTGGATCCTTTCCATTTTGCCTACTGGTTCATTGATGATGCCATAGCCTTAGCCCTCCATTTCGCCCTGTCTCACCGAGAAAACGATGCCTTGTACTCTAGTACATTGTTCATCGACTTCAGCTCATCGCTTAACATGATCATCCCTCAGAGGCTGGTGGGTAAACTGTCCTCTTTGGGACTCAGCACCCCCCTCTGCAACTGGATCTTGGACTTCTTAACGGAGAGATCCCAGTCAGTCTGAGTTGGTAACAAGCTCCATCACGCTGAGCACCGGTGCCCCCCGGGGTCGTGTGTGTCCTCCGCTGCTATTCATGCTGCTGACTCGAGATTCAGCTCAAACCACATCATCAAGTTCGCCGATGGTACTACAGTTGTTGGCTTCATTAGCAACCATGATGAGTCGGGATACAGAGAGGAGGTAGAAAGGCTTGTCAAATGGTGGAAGAACAACAACCTGAGTCTCAATATAGACAAGACAAAAGAGATGATTGTGGACTTCAGGAAGGCACAGGTTGACCACTCTCCATTGCACATCAACGGCTCTGCTGTGGAGAGAGTGAAGAGCACAAAGTTCCTTGGTGTGTACATAACAGACAATAGAACCTGGACCCACAGCGCCTCCATATTAGTCAAGAAGGCACAGCAGTATCCATACTTTCTAGGAGATTGAGGCATGCAAGGCTTCAATGGAACAGGTTATGAAATGTATCACACACTCATAAACATAGTACCTCAGCAGAAACCTAGAAAAATGTAGTTGATGAAGGTAGCTTGGAGGTTGGAAGATTACTTTGATCGACAGTTGAGTTGGCTATAAATTTAGTACATGCGATCAAAAACTGGGAGAAGTTGTCACTGGTTATATTGTTTCAAGGTATTGTAACTTCAGAAAGAATCTACATTGTGCACTTCAGGGGCTGGTTCATTTGTGGACTAAGAAATTAAATGATTCAATTGAAGTTGCCAGGCACGGACTAAAAAATAATTTACTATGTGGATTGTGATTTCCATGGAGACTCCAGTCTTGTGCCAGACATAAATGTGACAGTAGCCTACATTTAAAGGAGAATTCTTAAAGCTTTGGACCAGAGAGGAAGACAGCATGATATGACTGCAGGTGTCAGGAGACACTATTATAGATGTGCTCCCTTCACAATTATTCTTCTGAAGTGTCTCAATGCCACTCTTATCAGAGAAGAAAAATATCCTGTGAAATGAAATGCAAGGAGAGTGCAGTCATGAAAGCAACATCAAAAGATAGAGAACAAAATTCCAGTAAGAAGTCACAAAGAAGGGTTCTATACTGTTAAACAAAGTGAATGACACAGAATTTACTTTGTTTTGCATTAATGGAAAGAGCAACTGTAGTGTGAGACATCAGGATTTTATAGCTACAACCCTGACTGAGAGAAGAGAACACATAATCAATTAATTTACCTAGCTTTAGTAAAGAAAGAGATCAGTCTTAAAAGTTATTCAGAGTAGGATTTTGAATTCTTGGTAGTGTCTGGTATGCAAAGGTGGCCAGTGAAGTACCCATAATTATAATGAACTATTCTATGTGATCGTTTACTGTTTTATAGCTATAAATCAGATAACAAGACTGGAAGTCCATTGGAAAATGTGTTTATTGTTCAAGCTGATGTTCTGTCTGGATTGTTAAATGAATTGATTGATGATGGGTATGAAAGCCAATTACTCATACTACATCTGTCAGGTGAGGATTTCTTGGTAACAACCAACAACATTGCTTAAATGACTCTGGAAAAAACATGGTGCAAAAGCAAACCTGTAGAAGCATGTCGAGAAGATGAACCAGTCTCCAAGTGAAGCTGTAAAGTCATTCCAAAAAATTATTTCAAAACTTCACTTGAATTATTAACCAGCATCTGTCATTAAAGACCCCACCATCCAGGACATGCCCTTATCTCACTACTACCATCAGGCAGGTGGTACAGAAGCCTTAGGTCCCTCACCACTTGGTTCAGAAGCAGTTATTACCCTTCAACAGTCAGGCTCCTGAACCGTATGGATAACGTCACTCACCACAACTCCGAACTGATTCTACAACCAACAGATCCATTTTCAAGAACTCTTTACGACTTATGTTGTCAGTGTTATTCTTATTTGCACAGTTTTTCTTCTTTTGCATGTTGATTGTCAATCTTTGTCCATTTATGCATAGCTTTTTCTATTATATTCTACTGTACGTCTTTTTTTCCTGTAAATGCCTGGAAAAAATAATCTCAAGGTAGTATATGGTAACATATTTGTACACTGGTAATAAATTGACTTTGAACATTGAGTTTTGAATCAATGGATGATATTAAAAATGGGGCCTTCAATAGTCATTTCAAGCATTGCCAGGATACTGGTTCAAGACAAACTTCATGCCAAACGTGAAGCACGAAGGCTATTGCCAGTTTTACTGAAATCAACAAAGTACTGGCATTATCTTAAGTAAGCATAATCAGATGGGCCAAAGGGCCTTTTTGGTGTTCTATGATTCTATCTTTATGACTCTACTGGAGGAAGTTATGTTCATATGTACAATTTACAAACGGAGTAATGTCACCAAGGCACCATGGACCATGGAAATGCTGACAGAACTTTCCCAGCAAGTCTATTTCAATTTTTCACTGAAAGGGAATGATGATTTGCGTGTGCTGTAAATGGCTGGAGTAAGACGTGTTCCCATTCATGCAATAGAAGAATGCACCATTGAAGCATTGAGATGGATTTTTACATGTACGGGTTACTGAAAAAAATTAGGCTATGAAAATAGGTTACAGTTCAGTTATGCGATTATTTTAGTGTTCTGTGTAATACAATACCACCAAACATCTGTTGACTCCTCCCATAGCATTCTGCGTTTCAAAGAGACAACAGGGAGATCTATTTGTGTGTTGAAAGAATCCTTGCAAAAGCAAGTCTTCCAAGATCATCCTAGCTACATGACAAATCACTGATTGGCTAACGTTCCGTTTAAAAACCACGCAGCTGCATACACCATTGCTGGTCTTAATCCAGAAGGGATATTAATGCATCATCATAATCTACGCGCACCATATGGCATAAAACATAGGAGCAGAATTAATCAATTTGGCTCATTGAGTCTGCTCCACTATTCAACCATGTGAGATTTATTATTCCCTTTCAACCCCTTACAACATCGAGCGTGGAACTGTAAAGCACAGGAACAGCCGTCCATGACCATCCAAATTGCTCGTGGACTATATCCCTCCATTCCCTGCCTCATCCTGTGTCTGCCTGAATACTTCTTAATCATTGCTTTATATCTGTTTCCATCACCTCCCCTGGCAGCACGTTCCAGGCAACTACCTATCTCTGTGTAAAAACAAAAACTGCCTCATAAACTTATCACCCTCTAAGAGACTATGCCCTCCAGTATTTAACATTTCCATACTGAGAAATAGAATACCCTATCTATGCCTCAGATAATTTTATAAATTTCTGTCAGACCTCCCATCAGCCTCCAACACGCTAGAGAAAATGCCACAATATCATCCAACTACTCCTTATAGCCAATACTCTCTAATCCAGCGAATATCCCAGTAATTATCTGCACCATCTGCAAAGCCTCCACCTCCCTCCAATAGTGTGTGATCAGAACTGCTTTCTCTTTGTAATTTTTGACACTCTTACCAACCAAGAACATATCAATCTCCACATTAACTATACCCAGTGACTTAGCCTCCTCAGCCATATAAGGCAATGAATTCCATAGATTCACCACCCTCTCATCAAAGAAATTCCTTCTCATCTCTGCTCTGAAAAGCACCTGAGCCTTTGTCCTCTGGTCCAAGACACTCACTTTACGGGAAATATCCTCTCCACGTCCAATCTATCCAGGCCTTTCAATATTTGGTAGGTTTCAATGTGAGATCTCCACTGCAGGACCCCCCCCCCACCCCCCCACATCCTTCTGAATTCCGAGTACAGGCTGAGAGCCATCAAATGCTCTTTATATGTTAATTTTTTCATCCCAAAATCATTCTCATAAACCTGTTCTCTGTCCTCTCCAACAGTATCACATCCTTTCTTAGATATGGGGCCCAAAACTTTTAATAGTACAACATATCTGGCCTGACTAATGCCCTATAAAGCCTCAGCATTACATCTTTTAGATTCTAGTCCTCTCAAAATGAATGCTAACAATATATTTGCCTTCCTTGTTACTGACTTAATCTTCAAATTAGCCTTCAGAAATTCCTGCACTAGGACTCCCAAGTCCCTTTCCAACTCCAATTTCTGAATTATCTTCCCATTTCGAAAATAGTCTATGCCTTTATTCTTTCTATGAAAATTCATGACCGTACTGTTCCCTATGCTAAATTCCACCTGACACTTTATTGCCTATTGTCCAAGCCTGTCTGACCTTCTGTAGACTCCCTGCTTCCTCAACACAACCCACCGCTGCCCTCCACCCATCTTTGTATCATCTGCAAACATGGCCACAAAGCCATCGATTCTAACATATAGTTCATGCACAGATAACATGAAAAGTAGCAGACCCAACTCTGATCCCTCAGTTAAAAATGGAGAAAAGACCTCTGTTATTCTTTCTCTTTACCTTCAGCCAGTCGTCAAATCTTCCATCCATGCTAACAATTTTCCATGGACTCCTGTCTTATTTTCTAGCAGCCTGATGTGCAGCACTTGGTCAGATACCTTCTGATAATCCAAGTAAACAACATCTGCTGATTCACGTTTGTCTATCCTGCCTATTACTTCCTCAAAGAATTCCAACTGATTTGTCAACAAGATCTCCCCTTAAGGAAACCATACTGACTCTGGCTTCTTTATTTTTCTCAGCAATATTTTTATTGATTTTTTTTAAATCAAGAAAGCATAGTACAAAGGAGGTTTATACAGTACATAACAAATGGAACAAATGTACAATTCACATCTATGAAAGAGATGCACCCATAGTACAATCACACTTTGGTTGCCTCCCTGCCCCGACCTACCCCTTCCAATCCCCATTTCCAAGCCATCATTGCATTAGCAAAAAGGGTTAAACAGAACCTTTATCCCCACAGAGTTGCATTGGTATAGAGAAGGTGTATTTTCCTAACACATAAACTGTTGTATGTTTACACGTCTGAGTTCGTAGAATTTTACCGGAGAATGCTGAAAGTCAGGGAGTTATGTGCAAAGGAAAGGAAGAAGGGATGAACCTTTAGTTTGGCTGGGAATTCTGAAAATATTCAAGAAAGGGTCCCCACACCTTTTGGAACTTTATGTCCGAATTGAGAGTTGAATAATGGATCTTCTCAAAGGTATAGACTGGACATGAAGTCCCTAAGCCACTGAGCATGGTTTTTTTCATCATGTGCTTCCAAGTACCCTGAATCTCATCCTTAACAATGGTCTCGAAAAATCTTACCAACCACCGAAGGCAGTCTAACTGGTCTATAATTTCTACGCTTTTGCCTGCTTCACTTCTTAAAGAGCGGAGTGTCATTAGCAATTAATGGAACTCAGTACAGGACAACCTGGGGGGAAAGTATAGAGGCAGCAATGGAAATGGAAATAAAATCTTTCAAGGAAAATTCTGCCTTCTTCAACAGGATCGACGTAAAGTGAGGGCCACTTTATCAAGCAACTCCGTTCCATCCAACAAAAGCAGAATTTCCCAGTGGAGAACCATTCTAGTTCCTTTCTACATTCCCCTTCTCTTTTGCCATTATAAGGCCACTCTCAAGATGGAGCAGCAACACCTCATATTCCATCTAGGTAGCCTTCAACTTGATAGCATGAACATCGATGTCTCCTTCCATTATTTTTTTTCACTCCCCCCTTCCCTTTTCTTCAATTTCCCACTCTGTCCTTTTACCTTTTCTCCTCACCTGCCTAAACCTTGCCCTAGTGCCACTCCTTCTTCCCTTTCTCCCATTGTCCATTCTCCGCTCCTATTAACACATACAAACAAGCTGGATGAACTCAGCAGGTCGGGCAGCATCCACTGAAATGAGCAGTCAATGTTTTGGGCCGAGACCCTTCGTCAGGACTGAAGAAGGAGAGGGCAGGGGCCCCGTAAAGAAGGTGGGGGGAGGGTGGAAAACCAATCAGAGGAAAGATCAAGGGGTGGGGGAGGGGAAGCAGGGAGGGGATAGACAGGAGAGGTGAAGAAGGAATCTAAGGGGACATCTTTCACTCTCTACCCCTCTCTCTTTTCGCAGGGATTGTTCCCTCCGCGACTGCCTGGTCCACACATCCCTCCCCACAGATCTCCCACCTGGTACTTATCCCTGCAAGCGTAAGTGCTACACTTGTCCCTACACCTCCTCTCTTACCACCATTCAGGACCCCAAACAGTCCTTCCAGGTGAGGCAACACTTCACTTGTGAGTCTGTTGGGGTAATCTATTGCATCCAGTGCTCCCGGTGCAGCCTCCTCTACATCAGCGAGACCCGACGCAGATTAGGGGGCCGCTTTGTCGAGCACCTCCAACAGACAGGATCTCCCGGTTGCCACCCACTTCAACTCTGCTTCACATTCCCATTTGGATATGTCCATACATGGCCTCCTCTACTGCCATGATGAGGCCAAACTCAGGTTGGAGGAGCAACACCTCATATACCGCCTGGGTAGTCTCCAGCCCCTTGGTATGAACGTTGAATTCTCCAACTTCCGGTAATTCCCTCCCTCTCCCTTCCCCCATCCCACTTTCACTCTGTCTCCTCTTCTAGCTGCCTATCACCTCTCTCATGATTCTGCCTTCTTCTACTACCCATAGTGCTTTTCCCTTAGATTCCTTCTTCACCTCTCCTGCCTATCGCCTCCCTGCTTCCCCTCCCGCATCCCTTGATCTCTCCTCTGATTGGTTTTCCACCCTCCCCCCACCTTCTTTATAGGGCCCTTGCCCCCTCCTTCTTCAGTCCTGATGAAGGTCTCGGCCCGAAACGTTGACTGCTCATTTCAACGGATGCTGCCCGACTTGCTGAGTTCATCCAGCTTGTTTGTATGTGTTGATTTGACCACAGCATCTGCAGTGTACTTTGTGTTTACTCTCTGCTCCTATTAGATTCCTTCTTCTCCAGCACTTTCTTGCCCACCCACCTGGCTTTACTTATCACCTTTTAGCTATTCCTCCTTCCCCTCCACCCACCTTTTTATCCTGGTGTCTTTCCCCTTCCTTTCCAGTCCTTAAGAAGGGTCTCGGCCAGAAACGTGGACTGTTTATTCATTTCTATAGATGCTGCCTGACCTTCTGGGTTCCTGCACCATTTTGTCAGTGTTCCTCTGGATTTCCAGCGTCTGCAGAATCTCTTGTGTTCGTGAGATGTTATTTCTGATCCGCAGTGACTGCAGTCTTCCAATGAGGATCCAGTTGCAGAGAGAAGTACAGAGGCCCAGGTTTTGAAGGATGTGATTAGTGAATATTCAAAGATTCAAAGCACATTCGCTATGAAAGAATGTATAAATTATACAGCTTGAAATTTGTCTGCTTGCAGGCAGCTAGAAAGCAAGAAACACGAATAAACCAATTTAAAAAAAGACCAAAAACCACAGCGGCATAGAGAAAGAGAGAGAAAAAAAACACAATTCACGCAAACAATAGAAGCAAGCCATCAGCATTCTGAACCAAAATGAGTCCTTAGATCTGCTTCCTGAAGCAGCTGGAGTAGACCCAAAGCCTTGGTCTCAGTAACACAGCAGCTGTGCACTTCACTGCTGAGAAATGAATGAATATCACGGGAGAACAAGTGAAATCAGCCCAATCCTCCCCTCCGATCCCAACACTCGGTCTTTCTAGTCAATCTGGACCGGCACTTAAATTGTCCAAGAAGGGGTAGTGCCTCACTCTGGGACCCAGATCCCAGCACAGCGACACTGTTGGGCTGCACAGCTTGAAGTCCTTCGCGATCTCACTAAATCAGCTCAGCACTTGGAGTGATTCAGCCCTACACTCGGGTTAGGCAGATGGGCATCAAAACTCTTCCCCATCGACTCCTCTCCAGATCACTCCCTCCATCTTCGAAAGCAATACGAACTCTGTCTGCAATCCCAGTTCAAACATTTGCACCTTGCAATGCCCCAGCATGGCTCATCCCCTGAACCAGCCTCGCCTCTGCCTGCCTCCTCACTGTGTACCACAATTTGCTTCAGAAAAGATGTTAAAAGTAATATTTTTAGTCGAATCTCTTGCCTTTTGATCTGCCAGTAAGCTATCGCATGCCTTTGGTAGCACTATCTTAAACCAGAAAGAGCATATATTGAGGTGCAGGGGATGAGGCACAGTAGTGAGGGGATGAGGGAGCTGTAATCGATGAACATCGGGCTGATGTATTGTATTGCTCTTTTCCAGGTGCTCCAAAGTCCAGTGACCAGTCCAGAACCAATGAGATTCCATTTGCTGTAGACTTATTGGTGGTAGACAAATGACAGCCAGTCCAGGTCCTTGCTCAGGCAGGAGAAAATTCTAACCATGATCAACCTCTCAAAGCACTTCATCATAATAGATATGAGTACTACCAGGCAATAGCTGTTGAGGCAGCTCCCACAGCTCTTTTGGGCACAGGTATGATTAATGCCTTCTGAAACAGGTGGGGACCTCTGGCTATAGCAGTGAGAGGTTGAAGATGTCCTTGAACACTCCCAGTTTTCAGTATCTTGCCAGGAACATCGCGTGGTTACTTCAAAGCTGAATAAAGTTTAATTCTTTAGCTTCACAATATTGAAGCTCTCCAAGGGCTCATGTGAATACAGAGAATAAGGTTATGTTAAGTTATAGGCTGGGAAATTATACCAGAAGTGGGACTTAGGATGACTTTCTGGTCATTTGGAAGATGTGTAGTTGTATACACAAATGTAGTTTAAGGGTTGTGCAGAAAGTGTAATTAAGAACAGATAGTTGATCATTTTCTCTTGGGATTAATGTGACTTGCGTCAGACTCATAGAATCATAGTACACTACAGCACAGAAGCAGGCCTTTTGGCCCATCTAGTCCATGCTAAACCATTAATCTGTCAAGTCCGATCTACCTGCACCCAGACCATTGCCCTCCACACCCCTCACATCCATCTACCTACTGTATCCAAATTTCTCTTGTGTTAAAATCAAACCCCGTCCTCTACTTCCACTAATAGGTCGTACCACACTCCTACCACCTTCCACGGGAAGAAGTTCTCCCTCATTTTCCCCTTAAACATTTCACTTTTCACCTTTAATCCATAAACTCTAGTTGTAGTCTCACTCAACCTCAGCGGAAAATGCCTGCTTGCAGTTACCCCTTATAATGTTGTATATCCTCTATCAAATCTCCCCTCAGTCTTTTACATTCTAGGGAATTTTTCCCTGTATGTCAAGTCCTGGCAACATCCTTGTAGATTTCCTCTGTAGTCCTTCAACCTTATTTATATTTTTCCTGGAAAGATGTAAGTAAGATTGAAAGAGTGCCTGTGAGCATACTTTATTTTAAGAGAAGTGCACTTGTAAACCTGCCTGCTCCGTGACCAAGGAGACAAGATAAGCAAATCACCAGACTCCTCAATGTCTAAATGTGATCCCTTTAAAGCCACAGGATGAGTATGTGTTGGGTGAGATGTGCGGCCTGATATCGAGATACCACTGTGTGCATGAATATGATTGATTATGTGTGAGCTAACACGCATATGGTAATACATAAGCATGTAGTAATGCATAGGAATGGTTTGGTTATTTCAAAGCAGCATGACACTGGGCTTATGTGACTCAAGAGAATGAGATCGTATTTTAAATTATTAGTGCATTGCCATACTCAGAAACTGTTTCTATAATTGCACCGGTTGGAGGAATTTATGGCTCTTTGAAATTAAAGGAGACAAATAAGTTTTAGATTTATAGTTAAAGTGAAATTATGCCGAATGATAATCATCCATTTAATCTGCAGCTTTCTATAAATTACATTCAATGACAATGTTGTTGTGATTCAAATACATTGTAACTATTTAAGTTGCACCTCATGCAACCTTTTGAAAATGTACAGTGGATTCAGTTAATTGGAGAAAGTGCTTACTAGGGACAACTCTTAAAGAACAAAAAACTAATCTAGAAAATAGCCAGGATTCCTTTTGTGTTTTGGGTGCTATGCCGCTTAACTGGGGAAGGTAACTACGGATGAAGATTTTCTAACTAGCATCATACACTTGCACATGTGTTGCTGTTAGACCACAGTGGTGTTTTTCATCACTGATAGTTGGTAAGAAATAAGCAGGAAGACAATTTAGAACTGTTTTGCTCACTGCGGCTTCAAGCATTCAGGGTCGGAGATGCCAGGTACGGCTGGGAGTAAAAATGAAACAATTTCGCTACTTCAACAAGTTAGGGACTACAAGGAATTTGAAGGTATTGACAATCATCTCAAATGTTACATTGAAAATGAAGATTTGGAGGATGCAATCATTGATAGCATTATATGAAGGCAGTCCATTATCTACATAGGTGCCTGCACCGATCTTGTTCATTTACAATCAATCAAGAGAATGCACTGGCATACACTGGCTGAATTCTTCTGTTGATTACTATTAGAAACTAATATACACTTTTATAATACTGATATGGCATTAATAGTGTTCTAATTTGTTCTGTATTCCATTTAAATACATAATGTGTTACTCAGTTAAACGGCAGTTTGTTGTTTTGTACCTTTTTAACTACTTCAGCTAATTGGGGCAGCAGCTTAATTGGGCCAAAATGCATTGGTTCCGATGTGTCCCAATTAACTGGAATCCACTGTCTTTGTTTTTGCCATATCAGTGAGTCAAAAAAGTCCAGGAATCATGCAGGATAGAACCAGACCTCTCAACCAATCAACTCTATGCTGACCATTAAGTTCCTATCTATATTAATCTCTTTACCAGCACTTAGTCTATAGCCTGTTGTGACTTGGCAAGTCAAGTGCTCATCCAGATGCATACTAAACATTGAGAGAATACATGCCTCCAATATCCAGTTCTTCCTCAGATTCCCTCTAAATATTTTACCGCTTACTCTAAGCCTATGCCCTTTATTCTAAGACACTTCTGCCATGGTGTAAAATTTCTCATCATATACCCTGTCTCAATTTCTTATAACCTTATATACCACAATCAGGTTACACCACCAACACCACCACCACATCCACCCACCCCCTTCAGCCTCCTCTGCTCCAAGGAAAACAACCCAATCCCATCTAGGTTGCTCCTCACAACTCAAATGCTCCTTCCCAGGGAATATCCAGATCAAACACACCTAAACACCCACTTTACAATCACATCTTTCTTTTAGTACGACAGCCAGATCTGTAGACAGTACTCCAGCTGTAGCCTAACCAGTAACTTATATTTTATGCCCAGCTAATGTAGGCAAGTATCATCACTATCTTGTCTACATATACTGCTTCCTGCAGAATTTGCACAGTAACATCCCTCTGTTCCTCAATAATAGTCTTTGGGATGCTAGCCTTCACTGCATACACCTAATACTTATTGGTCTTGCCAAAGTTCATCATCTCATGTTTGTCTAAATGGACTGAATCCATCGTACCACCTGATCAATATAATCCTGTAACCCACCACTGTTCATCCCAGCATCAATAATACCATGACTTTTTTGTCATCTGCACACTTGGTAATCATACTTAGAACATGCATATCCAAATCATTAAAATATACAACAATTAATAATGGTTCTAATCACTGTGGTGCACCACAGATACATGCTTAAGAAACAAGACATGCAACAATATTTAGTCTCTATGTACATAGAACATAGAACATAGAATAGTACAGCACATTACAGGCCTTTCGGCCCACGATGTTGTGCCGGCCCTCAAACCTTGCCTCCCATATAACCCCCCCCCCCACCTTAAGTTCCTCCATATACCTGTCTAGTAGTCTCTTAAACTTCACTAGTGTATCTGCCTCCACCACTGACTCAGGCAGTGCATCCCACGCACCAACCTCTCTCTGAGTGAAAAACCTTCCTCTAAGATCCTCTAAAATGTAGCACAGCTAAATTTAGATTGGTAACAAGAACAATTGCTGAGTAATTCAGATTTTACTTTAAATACTTCTGCAAAATAAATTCAATAATTGTCTTTCATGTTTGACCATAAATGCCTTTTGCTTCTTATTGCATTTCCATCTATGATTTTACTCTTCCAGTCTTTTTCATCAAATGATCCAGCACTTCTCACAGAACGGTGGAATTGGTCAGCTGAGCATACAAGGATTTTGAAAGCCATATACTGCATTTTTTAAAGCAAATAAACAGAAGTGTTAATTCTGGATGATTAATATTTAGTAAGGCTTGCTCTGTTATAGGAGTCAAACTGGACACACTGGAGACTGTGGTAGAAGAAGGGACCCTGCAGAAAATTTTGGCAATTCTGGACAATATTTCTCACCCTCTGCATGCCACCTTGGCTGAACAGAGGAGCACTTTTAATAATAGAGTAAGACAACTGCGCTGCTCCACAGCATTACATGAGGTCTTCCTTACCCTCAGCTATTAGGTTCTATAATGAGTCAACCTATAGCCAAGGACCCTGTCCTGTTAGACTGTTTGAGGTAACTTATTTTTTTATTCTTTTTACTTCTCTTCTAATATTTGTATATCTATGCATTTGTAATAATATTGTGACATTGTAATTTCCTTTAGGATCAATAAAGTATCTATCTATCTATCTATCTATTTATTGTCAGGGCAGAGAATGAATTAAGAAAAACAATAGTTGATTTTCTTATCACTTAAAACTACCAAATTCACACAGAAAATGGTGACATTCACAGATAGATAAGCTAGCGTCCCTTTAAGCATTTTTAATAGCCTTCCAGCTTTTTTCAAAGTATGTCAATAAGTTTCAGGGAAATGACTTTCATACCTTTGAAATGCAGCTCAGCAAGATCAACAAATATGCATGCTGTATGCTTGAAAACATTTGGCCGGGTTTATGTAGTGTCCTCCTCTGAACTCTCATGTAGAGTTCACGGTAGGATATCGCGTATACTGGGCCAAATGCCCCACATCTATCAAAGGCAAAAATATCAGCATTTACGTTCGGACATTAACTTGCCGACTTCTGTGTCACTGGCAAAAAGTGATTTTGAACAAATTCTCTAGAGGTGACAATAGTGTAAGTTTAATGTCACATCAAGGGCAAGTGAGGTCTGTTATTCTAACATTCTAAAAACAAAAGAATTACAGAGTTTTGAATTTCTAAAATGCAAGCCAGCTTTTAGGGGAAAAAAAACATTGGCCTTAACTGTGCTGTAGCTTTTGCTGCATTTTTTTCAGGTGAGTTATATCTCTCGTCTGATAAAAGCCAGTCTTTCAGCCTAGAAATGACTTTTCTGGCTACTCTATTTGTTTCCAATGTAACAAATCCTCAGTCAATACCTGAAGATTACTTGTAATTCCGTGTATCCTAACTGTATTTATTAACGTCACATGCAGCACCCTACGAAAGGCTTTCAGAATGTCCAAATATATAAAATCTTCTGATTAACTTTATCATATCTGTTTGTCACAGCCTCAAAAAAAAACGTTACTTGTTTGCCATACACGACAACAGACCCAAAATGCTGAAGGATTTTGATTGGATCATGCATACTTTTATGAGAGAGATCTTAGGGTCCGTGCCCATAGGACACTCAAAGCTGCTGCACAGGTTGACAGTGTTGTTAAGAAGCTGTATGGTGTGTTGGCCTTCATCGACCATGGGATTGAGTTCAAGGCCCGTGAGGCAATGTTACAGCTAGATAAACCTTAGTCAGACCCCATTTGGAGTACAGTGTTCAGTTCTGGTCTCCTCACTACAGGAAGGATGTGGATTCTATAGAAAGAGTGCAGAGGAGATTTACAAGGATGTTCCCTGGATTGAAGAGCTTGCCTTATGGAATAGGTTGATTGAAGTTGGCCTTTTCTCCTTGCCGACGGAGGATGAGAGGCGTGTAAGATAATGAAAGGTGTTGATCATGTGGATAGCCAGAGGCTTTTTCCAAGGGCTGAAATGGCTAACATGAGGGGGCATAGTTTTAATGAACTTGGAAGTAGGTTCAAGAGGGATGTCAAAGGTAAGAGTGGTGGGTGCATGAAATGCACTGTCAGGAACAGTGGTGGAGGCGGATACAATAGAGTCTTTTACAACGACTCTTAGATACACGGAGCTTAGAAAAATAGAAGGCTATGTGGTAGGGAAATTCTAAGCAGTTTCTAGAGTAGGTTACATGCTTGGCACAACATTGTGGGCCGAAGGGCCTGTAATGTGCTGTAGATTTCTATGTTCTATGTTTAAATAAAGATGAGTTCATCAGACATTACTTGATGCAGTTAACTAGTAAGCCTGCCCCTCATGGATTTCATTGAGAAAATCAAGGATATGTTTCGTTAGGTTAAAGTCGTGTTCCCACAATGTTGTCTTAATAGAGCCTCAGAAACAAATAATGAGTGTTACTGTAGAAGAGCTCAGTTTCCTATTGAAATGAGTAATCAAAATAAAGTATTAGAAATCAGAGCAGAGTAAATGGAGCAGTTATCCCAGTCATTCACCACCTTCATACCAGCCAAGCATTATAAACTACGCCTGGAACAATCAGAACAGCAGAGTTCATACACCACTTTATTCCTAAAAGTGTAGGAATCTGATTCAGCTCCCTCAGCACTGCCACAAGACCTGGGCTTCAGTACCCCCCCTGCAGAGGAACGTCGATCTCCTCACTGGCAGATCCCAGTTAGTATGGATTGGCAACCCACAATCAGCACAAGTGCACCACAAGGCTGTGTGCTTAGCCTCCTGATTCACCTGCTTTACACTTATCGTTGTGTGGCTACAGACAGCTCCAATGCTGTCTAAGTTAGCTGATGGCACCACTGCCGTTGGCTGATTCAGAGGTGGTGGTGAATCGGCAAATAAGTAGGTGAGGGATTGAACATCTGGTTGAGTGGTGCCACAACAGCAACTTCTCACTCAACATCATGAAAAGCAAAGAGGTGATTATTGACTACAGAAGGAAGTCACTGAGCCAGGCCTCATTAGGGGAATAGAGGTGAAAAGTGTCAATAGCTTAAAATTCCTTGGCTCTAACATTTCGGAGGATTGGTCCTGGGACCAGCATATAAGTGTCATCATAAAATAGGCATGACAGTATCTTTACTTTCTTAAAAGTTTTTGTAAATTCAGCACATCACCAAAAACTTCAACAAGTTTCTAGAGATGCACAGTAAAGGGAATCCTATCTGGGCGCATCAACGACTGGTGGACAAACACCAATGACCAAGGACAGAAAGTGATGGATGCAGCCAGGCCCTTGACAGCAAAGCCTTCCTCACCATAGAGTATGCTTACAGTGAGTACTGCCACAACAAAGCAGCATCTGTCATCAAAGACCCCCACCACCCAGGTCACGTTCTCTACCATCAGACAGGTGGCACAGAAGCCTTAGGTTTCACAGTACCAAGTTCAACAGGTTATTACCCTACAATCTGACCCATGTGGATAACTTCATTCACCACTACTCGGAATTGATTCTCTGAACTACAGCTCCTCTTTCCAGGAGTCTTTACAACTCGTGTTCTCAGTATTATTTTTACATGTACAGTGTGTCTGTCACATTTGTTGTTTGTCAGTCTTTGTCTGTTGGTGTATAGTTCATTGTAAAATTCTAATAAGTTTTATTCCTGTAAATACCTGCAAGAAAACTGAATCTCAAGGTAGTGTATGGTAACAAGTACCACCTTGAGATTCATTTGATAATAAATTTACTTTGGACTTTTGAACAGAGCTTGCACATGTTGAAAGGTGAAACAAATTAGGTTCTCCTCACACTGGGGGGAAGGCGGCAGCTGGCTTGATGTAGTACATTATAGAGCAATTCTTTCGAAAAGGACCTTGAGATTGAATCCAGATCAGTGCAAAAACAGCATCGAGGGGCTAAACCATTTGCTCCCTGGAAACAGGCACGAAAATCATGGAGAGCATTTCACAAAAGCCAGTTGTTTACAAGGCAATTGTCCCGTATCGGACCACAAAGCACTCCAGTGTGTGGTGAAAACTGCCCAGCGGATTATTGGTACCCAATCGCCCACCGTTGAGAACATCCACCATAAACGCTGCCTGGGCAGGGTGAAAAGCATTGTCAAGGATGCATCTCACCCTAACCATGGACTTTTTACTCTCCTCCCATCCGGTAGGTGCTACAGGAGCCTCCGCTCCCGCACCAGCAGGCACAGGAAGAGCTTCTTCCCTGAGGCTGTGACCCTGCTGAACCTCACATCACAGCGCAACGCATTATTGCACCCATATTGTACTGTCTCAGTACTTTTATATTTGTATCCCGTAACACTTACGTTTTATTTGCAGTTATTTTGTAAATAACATTATTCTTTGCATTTCTGGTTAGATGCTAACTGCATTTCATTGGCTTTGTATCTGTACTCGGCACAATGACAATAAAGTTGAATCTAATCGAGTTGCAATAAGCAAGCTCCCTGCTGTGTGTTGGTGTCACACTTGCTGTATTACCTGCACTGCCCTGCTCATTGCAGGGCTTTTGGTTCAGACAATATGATCAGTGTAGATAAATGAATGAGGTGGGCTAAGGACCCTGTTGGTTTGACTCAGTGAGATCGCAACGTGGTCCAGTCCAGTAGTCAAGCACTGAGGATCTGGCTGCACCTCCACGAACATGGAAACGACCTTGCCGGTATGGTCTAGACCAGAGGGGAAAGGGCCTGTGCTGGCAAGTTGTTGCACAGCTCTGTTTTGATACTGCACATTGCAGCATTGGTGTGCCAGTTCAAGACATAATGACAAGGAATTCTGCAGGTGCTGGAAATCCAGAATAAAATGGTGGGGGGAGAGGATGGAGTATAGCCAGAGGGTGATAGATGAAGACAGGTGGCTAGGAAAGGTAAAGGATTGGAGAGGAAGGAATCTGATAGGAGAGGAGAATTGACCCCCTTTTCTCAGTAAAATGCTATTCCCATTTTTCAGTACCTTCTTCTCTGCCACGTCTATTCCCAGGATGAGCCTTTCCTTTCCAAGACATCAAAGATTCCCTCCTTCTTCAAAGAACAGATTTCACTTCCTCCACTATTGACGCTGCCCTCACCCGCATCGCCTCCATTTCCCGAACATCTGCACTCACCCCATCTTCCACTGCCTTAACGGTTCTTGTCCTTATCTACCGCCACATCCAACACACCATTCTCTGCAACTTCTGACATCCCCAAAGGGATCCAACCAACGAACATATCTTTTCTTCCCCCTCCCACCCACGTTCCACAGGAATAATTCTCTCCATGATTCCTTTGTCCAGTTGACCCTCCTCACTAATCTCTTTCCTTCCCTTATCCCTGCAAGTGGGTCGAAGTGCTCACCTGCCCATTCACCTCATCCCTCACCTGCATTCAGGGCCTCAGTCCTTCCAGGTGAGACAACACTTTACCCGCAGATCTGCTGGGATCATCTATTGTGTCCAGTACTCACAATGCTGCCTCGTCTACATTACCCGTCATAAATTGGGGTAAATTGCTTTGTCAAGCAGCTCCAGCCGCCAAAAGTGGAACTTCCCAGTGACCAAATATTTTAATTCTGATTCTCATACCTGTACCAGCATGTCAGTTCATGGGCTCGTCTTGTGCCATGAGGAGGGCACCCTCAGGGTGGAGGAGCAATACCTTAATTTCAGTCGAAGTCGCCTCCAACCTGATGTCATGAATATCAATTTCTCCTTCCGGTAAAAAAATCCCTCCCACTCCCAAAATGCTGGTGGAACACAGCAGGCCAGGCAGCATCTATAAGGAGAAGCACTATCGACGTTTCAGGCCGAGACCCTTCGTCAGGACCTTTTTAATTCTGGCATCTTCCCCCTTCCTTTCCAGTCTTGGCCCGAAATGTCAACTGTTTACTCAATTCCATAGATGATGCCTGACCTGCTGAGGTCCTCTTGTATAGCTTTTATGTGTGCTAGAAAAGATATAATGAATGTTTTGTATGGCAGAGGAGAAGCCTAAAATGATTTTTGGACCTGCCTTGTCTGATCTCCCAGCAGTATAACTTTAATCATCAATGTAACACAATAATGCAATGTTCAACATAATGTGAGGGCTCAACAGAGGCTGTAGCTTACAACTAAATGCTTCAATTTACACCAGCAAGGGAAGGAACACAGTATGCAATTTCAATATCAATAGTTGCATGAACAATGCCAAAGGCTTAGTTAATCATTTCAAATGAATTGCCCAGGGAAGTGATCAGACCAATTTCACCTGGAAATGATCACTGGCAAAGCTTATCTGGGTTAAATCACTCTTATGTGTGATTTGTACGTCAAACAATCACTAATGGGTCTAATTTCTAAGCAATTTTCATTAATTACTAATTAAATGCAATTATTGCCTTATTCATCAGGTAATCCAAGTTGGCTATTACAGTTAATTGATGCAACACCCCACTCTGTGTTAATCAGTTCACACCCTTTTCTCATGTTATTTTCCAAAGCTTTTACATTAACTATTTTAAAAGCTGAAGTGATGTAATTCCGTAAATGTTACTTTGTAAGCATCAAGAATTTATTTTCATTTCTTTCAAAGCATGTTGTAATTTTAGTTTTACACTGTTTGTACTTGCCGCTGTTTGTGGTTGTCACATTGCAAAATTTAAAGTGGTTTCTTGTTAATAACTTCTTTACAAAGTGTCCTTGTAGCAACTTCAATTTTGCCAAAGGAATTTCCAAAGGTCTGCAATAAGGAGTTGGTAAATGCCTTGCATACACCATCACCAAGTAACAGCTTTTACAACCTAAATTTTCACCCATTAACTTACCTTACAGGTGATTTGATTGGAGAGGTCATGATGCTTTTAACAGTGCACTGGCTCAAATTATCAATTCACTCTGCAGCTTCAGATTTATAGCTTCCTAAATTTTAACAGGATCTTGTAAATTTAACAGTCATTCCTCTTTTTTAATACAGGAAATTCTGCTTCTATTCAATCCCATTCACTGTACTATCAGGTGCAGACTTGCACCCTCCCAGTGCCATCTAGAGAATGTGATGTCATTTCGAGAGATCATCAGACCATGAGACATGGCAGCAGAATTAGGCCATTTAGCCCATTATGTCTGCCCTGTCATTCCATCACAACTGATTTAAGCTGAGATCCTTCAAGGTGTGCAGCAGGATGTTGGCGACATTTTACCAGTCTGTTGTAGCAAGTTCTGTCTTTTTTGTAGCTTTATGTTGGGAGAGCAGCATTCCCAATATCACTCTCGTGTACTTCCTCTTGACTCTCTCCAATCCCAACACATCCTTTCTTAGATAACCAGTCTAAAATTGCTTGCAATACTCCAAGTGCAGTCTGACTAATGCCACAATAAGCGTCAGCATTACATCCTTGCTTTTATACTCTAGTCCTCTTGATATGAATACTAACATGGCATTTGCCTTCTTTACCACAGAGTCAATCTGCAAGTTAACCACTAGAGAACCCCGCATTAGGACTTCCAAATCCCTTTGCACCCCTGATTTCTGAATTTGCTCTCCTTTTAGAAAATAGTCTATACCGAAGTGAATGACCGTACACTTCCCTGCTCTGTATTCCATCTGCAACTTCTTTGTCCATCTTTCTGTTTCCTTGAAAAATCACTTGAAAAAGCATGATTTAGATGAGAAACCCAAAGAGTGGATGGTCAGATGAATGAAACTGCAACCTGTAACTGGCTGTACTGATGTCTAATATTGTCAGCCCTTGCAGCTGCTGTCAAAGGTGGCACTAAGCTCTGTGCAAAGGTTGCATGAATTTGCCATCACAACATGGTAAGGATGTGAATGTACTGGAGAGGGCACAGAGGAGATTCATCTGGATGTTGCCCGGGATGGAGCGTTTCAGTTATGATGAAAAACAGGAGTCAAAGAATGATAGATTCATTGAACACAGAAATTCACAGAAATTGGCTCTTTAAGCCATCTAGTCTATGCTGGCCTCATCTCCTGTCTAGCCTCATCTTCCCAGACCCAAACTCTCATACGTCTAGTGCTAAAATTGTACAATTAAACTCACATCCACTACCGTCTGACACCTCATTCCACACTCACACCACCCTTTGAATAAAGAAGTCCACCATCAGAATCCCTTTAAATATTTCACATTTCACCTTAAACCTATGACCACTAGTTCTAGTCTTACCCAACCTGAGGAGTGAAAGCCTGCAATATTCACCCTATCTACACCCCTCATGATTTCATGATTTTTAAACATCTATAATTATGAGGCTTACACAGCATAGATACTGAGAAGTACCTCATAGAAGACATGTCAAAAGTAAAAATCATTGTTTATAGATATCTGAGAAAGGTGATTTTTTCACTCTGAGGATAGTTGGAGTCTGGATTCATAGTGGAAGTGGATACACTCATTACAGTTAAGTAGTATAGAAATGAGCACTTCATTTGCTAAGATATAAAGGGCTGTGACCAACCATGTATAAGTGGGATCGCTGTACATGATACTTGATATTCAACATGGAAATGGTAGGCTGAAGGGCTTAAGTAAAGGCTGATTCACGTGATATTTTATACCAGGTAGAATAGAACAAGCTTTATCATACATCTAACCATGAAGTGCAAAGTCTAAAGATACTGTTGAAGAACCAAAATGAAGATGAAAAAGCATATATGATAAATAGCATAATTTTCTGATATATCATTGGAAAATATCAAAGTAGCCATGTGAAGTCACCTGGGATTGCAACTTGGTGAGACTGCATTTCAAGGCCTAGTGTTTGGATTCTTGCCTTTGGTGAATCTGGATTCCAAGGCCCGGTGATCAGCATGTCCTCAGTTTGATACAGAGGATCAAGGCCTCTAGGATGAATCAGAAATCCAGAAGTCAAGGTCTGTTGGCCGGAGCCGGGTTTGAGAATTTCTGCAAGTCCACTGGGGAGGTCAAAGGTGCAGTGTCTGCAAGTCCAAGTCTGCTTCTATGAAAATTGTAGATAAAAAGTAGGTAGATGTCTGAAGTCTGTGAAAGTAAGGTGAAGTCTGGAGACATGTCCTGGGATTAAAGAACGGTGTATGTGGGAGGGCAGAATGGGATAACACATACAGAATGCTGGAGGAACTCAGCAGGTCAGGGAGCATCCATGAAATGGAATATATTGTTTTTGCTGTTGTTTGTGTTCCGTGTTGTTCTGCTGAGCTTTGTGGGGACACTGGAATACGTGACGGCCCTCAGGTCCGTTGGTTGTTAATGCAAATTGCATCTTTCAATGTACACATGACAAATAAACTTGAAACTTGAATCTTGAAAACATTATGGCGTTAGTGCGAAATATCTGTCTGACTGGAACATGTCACTAGAATGAGGGTCTAGCTAAGTCCTTTGACTAACTGTGAAAATGAATAGTAAAAGCATAAGTATTAGGGAGCAACCTTACCCGACGTCTGATGCGAGTTCTGGGTCACAAGTGATTCTAGGTCATGTTTAATCGTATTCTGACACCAGCCTGTACCAGCTGGTGGAAAACATGACCATTGTTTAAATCCCCTGGTGTGGAAGCAGCAAGGCTGTGTTATAATGCTGATCCATCTTTTACCCATCTGTAGTTCATCATCTGTCCATAGGACAATTGATTTTCACATAACTGACTTAAGAACTGTTTCACCTCTTTATACTTGAATCAAATATCAGAAGTGACTTCCTCCCATTAGTCTCGGGGTTACTGTAAAAATGAAAAACTGTAACTGTATGAGTACAATGAGAAATACTGTAAAAACTAGTAACTGGATACATTCTTACAGATGTAACCCTGAGTGCCATCTGACCTCACAGTCCCTTAAGAAGTTTAGTATTAAAAAGGCTTGGTTAGTCAAAGATTCTTGCCTTTTATTTCACAAGTATGGATAACATAAGAGAAATTGTTTTTTTGTGGGCATTTGTGGTTCATTTGGTAGAATTCATCGATCCAATGGGTCAGAAATGTTGATAGAAAAATGTAGTACAGTGGATTCTGATTAACTGGGACCAATCAGGACTTGTACACTTTGGTGCAATAAGTGGCTGTCCCAATTAGCCGAAGTTTCATGAAAATAGTTAAAAGGTAGAAAAAAGACAAACTATCATTTAACTGAGTAGCAATCTATGTATTTAAATTAAATACAGAATGAATTAGAACAATACCATTAAAATGTGTGTTAGTCCCTAATAGTTTTCAACAGAGGAATTCACCTGCTGTGCTTTTTTGATTGACTGTAAATAAACAAAAATCAGCACAGACACATAGTGTAGCTAATGGACGGCTTTCATAAAATGCTTTCGATGATTGCATCCTCCAAATCTTCACTTTCATTATACATTTAAGATGATTTTGGAAACCTTCAAATTCTTTGTAATTCCTAGACTGTTGAAGTGGTGAAATTGTTTCATTTTCAGTCCTGGCCATTTTTGGCATCTCCAAGCCTGAATGCTCGAAACTGTGGAGACAAAACAGTTCCAAATTGCCTTACTGCTCACTTCTCGCCAGCTATCAGTGAAAAAGATCACTGCTTTTTGAACACAAATACACACAACTGACGCTACTTAAATACAGTCCATTTTGGGCACTGCATAGTGTCTAACTGCCAAGCAAGTGCACGAGACTGACGCTAATTAGATTTTTGTTTGGAAACAGTCTCCTGTCCCAATTAAGCAGCAGAGTGTCCAAAATAAATGAAGGAAATCCTGGCTATTTTCTCAATTTAGATTTTTTTCTTTAAGAGTTGTCCCAAATTAGTGGATGCCCCAATTAACCACGGCTCAATTAACCAGAATCCACTTCATATCAACATAGTAAGATGAAGATAGATAAACTTTGATTCCCACCAGAAGAATTAAGTGATCCTTTGGATTTATAGATTTTTGGAAAGATACAGCACTGAGAAAGGCCCTTTGGCCCTACAAGTTTCCAGTGACCATCAACTGCTTATTTTTACACAAATCCTACAATAATCAATGTTATTCTCCCCCACCTTCCCATCAAATCCTCCCCAGATTCCCACACTATACAGTAGGGGCAATTTAGAGTAGTCAGTTAACCTAACATTCCACATACCAGTCCTGACGAAGGGTCTCAGCCCGGAACATCGACAGTGCTTCTCCCTATAGATGCTGCCTGGCCTGCTGTGTTCCACCAGCATTTTGTGTGTGTTGTAGTCTACATATTTTTGTGATTTGGGTCAAAACCTGAGGATCCAGAGTAAGCCCACGTAATCACAGGGAGAACGTGCAGACTCTACATAGGCAGCACCCCAGCTGCGGGTTAAAACTGAGTTGTTGGAGCTCTGAGACAATGGTTCTAATAGCTGCCCTACTGTGCTGTTAGGCTCTACATTTTCTAATAGTTTAGAAAATGCACACCCACACCAAAAGCCCTGCCAGAAGTGAGGAATCAGGTTTCGATCTGAATCCCAGCATACAGAAGCCAAGAAGTACGAGGCCTTTGGGGCAGTCTGGCCCAAGGACCGGTTGTAGTGGAAAGTCAGAATAAAATCTTTTTGATGTTGGGAGAAATCAAATGCTCCTGTCTGCTCCCTTATATAAAATTAAAAATGAACTCTCCAGGGAGCTCAGCTTGGCTCATGGGCGTACAATGTTCCTTTGTTGCTGTATTCAATGCCACCTGTAGTCTCGAGCAGTTAAAACCTAACTTACACTGCTGCATGATTCAAATGCTGCTCTCAGACTATATCTGTCACTTAAAAAGTCAGCCTATAATTTAATTTCTCTCTTCAGTGCACGATTCTAGCCCGAAAAATGTATGCACAAACTAAACAGAGAACATGCATTTATGGATCATGATTAATTAGGTTTCTGCCTCATTCCTGCCTTTAGCACCTTGATGGAAATTCATCTGAACCTTATTGCTTATTCTAGGAATAATCACCTCCAACACATACCTTGCCATCAGCTCTGAAAAATAGGTCTCAGAAATCAGCACCTCTCAGGACATAAATACTCCTGCATGGTGGGGATGTTTTGGTGGGATGTTTCAGTGGAGATCCAGTCCCAAAAGTTCCAATGAGAACAGTCAAGGCGTATGAAATACCTTTGGTAGGAAAGCTCAAAGGATTTCTGTGCAGGAGCAATGAATAAGTTGGAAACTTGGTTCATTGGATCTCAGTTCTTTGCTGTTCTTTAGTATTTTTTAAGTAATTTTGCAGTATTTTGAATTAATGATCCTCTAGCATTTAAATAAAATTATTTAAACTTGGTAAAGTTTCTGCTGCTCTATTAATAACAAAATAAAATTACTAGAAGCAGGATTGGATCAAAGATTTTGCCGGTGAAAGGTCTCTGCCCTAAGTTAGGTAACCACAGGAGCTTCTTTTGAACAGAAGCTGTTGTGATTGTACACCACCCATTACTATCCCTGGATCCAGTACTTGCAGACTTTTGGAGATGTTGCAATATGTGAGAAATTTGAAATGTGAAAATACTAACTAAAACTAATGAAAATAATTTTAAAATATATTAGATGTAGTTCAATAAACCTAAGATTTTAGAAAACTTTTCTTTTTGTTTTGCTTAATCAGAACACATTTCTGAAGTAAAATTTTCACAAGAAATATGAATGCATGTTTTCATCTACACTTTATCTACAATCTTCATAGAAGGAGTAAATCAACAACACAAATCCTCTAATTATCTGAGGTATGCACATGAATGGGGTTAGTTTGTCTGGGAATAAGTCTTTAGCTGTATGTATAGGTGTGTAGGTTCGCATACACATGAGTGGGAATGCACGCTTGGGATATATGTATGCATACAACTCCTCTGTGAAACTTACAAAGAACTGGCGGGCAATGTGTCATTCTCTTTAGGAGTGTACTGCTACATACTGTATAGGAAATGATCTTCACTTTCTCATGCTAACAAACTGCAGCATCTGGTTCAATCTACAACTGTAGTTGTGACAGCTGGATAGATTTGAGTTCTCATCCCAGATACGATGACATTGAAATAATCACTAATATTAGAGCAAAAGCTAGCTCAAACATCAGGAACAACTATTATTGTAAGATAAAATGTTGTTTCTGCAGTCTGTTTTATGTAAAAATAAACTGAAAACTTGCATACTTTCTTTCACCTACCTTTCCTATTTTGGACTGGATTTTTTTTGTACAAATGGCCTTTGATTGATTGCATGAAGCTGTTTTCAATCAATCCAAACGTTCACCTCTGGAAGGGTTCTGGAAAGTTTTCATTTACCACTCCCCTAAATTAACTACAGGATCATTAATCATACATCCTCTTCCATATCTTCCACAGCATAATATTTTCATGAGCCCTTAAAGCCCACAAAACAACTCATTGCCTTCCTCTTTTTCATGACCGACTTTTTACCCATATTAACTGAATCAAAATTGTGTTATATGGGTGTCAGTTCTACACTTGATAATTTTCATACATCATAAAATATTTGGCAGAGGCAAATATCTCCCCATTTTATCATCCCATCAGCATTTTAAAAATGTGTCTTGTGATTCCTGTCAAGGTTCCTTTCCTGTCAGCCGGGCAACCAATCCCATAGATTGCCACAAGCCTAGAGTCATGTGAATTTGCACCAGCTGGCTAACTGGAACCAATGCAAAGTTGACTGATGGCTTTTAACTGAGGCCAAGGAGTCAAATTTACCCAGGGAGTGTGAAGTTTGAACTGGCATCAACATTCACCCATTTATAATGACAATTTATATGACATCTGTAAAGGAGACCTGTATCCTGAGGGGGTACACAGATCCAGAGTCAGTTAAAAGTGAACACAATAGTTGAGAAATTGAAGTTCACCCACTACTATTGCACTAAACAGGTGTAGGGGGAGTGTTAGTGCCCGATCCAGTGGCAAACAAAAATCCATGATACCGTTGAAAAAACAGATGAAAAGGAACACGCGGATGAGCTTCATGCTGAAAGGTAAAGAAACGTTATTTTCACATTTCCAGATAGGAGTTCCCTGCAAAGCTCATTGTTCTGTGTTCTGACTGCACTGGCTGCTGGGAAGTCACAAACAACTCTCTACGTCACAGTCACAGGATGAAAATTTGCCATGAAATGGGGGTGGAAATGGGAAGAGGACAGTGAAAGCTGTTTTTTGTTGTGTGTCACTGTTGTCCCCATATGATGTGTCATCGTGTCATTAGTGGTCCAAACCTGAATGAAGGAGTATAAAGTCTAACAGAGCATAATGCCCAGGCTGCACCAATGTCCCAGTGGACACTCTAATTTGTGCATCTTTCCTGTCTTGCTGAGGCTTTTGATTCTTATTCTAGAGGCACAATCGTAAATGGTCAATTTTTCTTGGTAAGTTTACGAATAATATTATTATGTGTATCTGATGCCAAGCGGACATCAGATGTGGTAAAGTGAATTTTGCTGATCAGTCCCTTGATCAAAACTATCTCAGAAAAGTGTATGCAAATTTTTAAACATGAGCCCATTATAGATAGAATTTTGCAGGCTGATTATGTTTTTGAAGGGACCTACTGTCTGTCTTCCATTCATAACTCAGGAATGTCTCTGATTTTATATATATCATAGAAGCTAAAGGTAAGCTGCCTGTTCCTGAGTAGGCCTCAAGTTCAGCAGCAAGAATTCATGTGAATTCATCCTTAACTCTCTAAGAGAATTGGTGGGAGGGGAGTGAGGAATGGAAAAGAAATAAGAGGGAGGGGAGAGAAATTAGCTGAAGTTAGAAAAATTAATGTTGGAGACAACCCAGCCAAAATATGAGACATTGCTCCTACAACCTGAGTGTGGCTTCACTGAAGAGAGGCCGTGGACAGACATGTCAATATGGGAATGGGAAGTCAAGTTGAAAAAGGGTAGATCCTGCCTTTTGCAGTGGATAGAGCAAAGGTGCTCGATGAAACAGTTCCCCCAATCTGCATCGGGTGTCACCAATATAGAGGAGGCCGCACTGGACAGACTCACAGGTGAAGTGTTGCCTCACCTGTAAAGACAGCTCAATGATTACCCTTAATGTTGGTGAGAGAGGAGGTAAAGGGGCAGATGTAGCTCTTGTTCCACTTGCAGGGATCAGTGCCAGAAGGAAGATCAGTAGGAAGGGATGAGTGGACAAGGACAATTCTGAAGGGATACTACCTCTAATCACATCTTTCCTTCCATCCCTTCTGCTTCCTGAAGGGATCACTCTCTATGTGACTCCCTTGTTGACAGCTTCGTTTAGAAATACAACATGGAAAAGGCCCTTCTGACCCTCGGAGCTGTACCGCCCAGCAACCCCTGACGGATTCAACCCTAGTCTAACTAATCTAATCACGGGACAATTTACAATGACCAATTAACCTACGCGATATGCCTTTGGACTGTAGGAGGGAACTGGAGCACACAGAGAAAACTCATGCATTCCATGGGGAGGACATACAGAGGCTCCTTACAGAGGATGCTGGGATTAAACTCTGAACTCGGATGCCCCAAGCTGTAATAGCTTCACACTAACCACAACATTGCCGTGGCACCCTAAAACTCTGTGGAGAAATTACTGTAGCTTCAAATTTCTTTGCTGTTTTCCAAGTAAATTGACTTTGTTGTGCAAGTGAATGTTCACCGTGAGTCATACCTCATTAATGTTGTCAACAAACACTCCACACTTTTTAACCTCATTCTGCTGGCGGGGATGAGGTTGGCCCACACAACCGTGTTAAAATTAGCTGAGACATGAGGTCACTTGCAATATGAAAGGCCACTTCAACTTGTAGGTTCTCACTGTGGAGAATGCTTTCAGTTGTTCTATTCGTACCTGACGGGATGATCATCTGAAATAGGTTCCTGAATTTTTATCTACATATTTTTGTTCTGCTCCACTGCCATTGCCACTGATTTCAAAATGTGCCTGACATGTTTGGTAATGTTCTCTGATAGTTTTACCCTTCTCTGGTTTGAAGTCTGTTTTTCTGACATTGCCACACAATGATATGGGATGTTTTGCTACAGTAAAGTTGCTCTGTAATTGTATTTGCTGTACTATTATTTTCTTGAATGCTGGCTGCAATTATTAAAATGGAATACACTACTCTGATGTGGATAAAGCTACAACGAGTTTTATGCAGCAAACTTTTCTCGGCTTATTGTGGTTTGAGACACGTCATGAAACAAAACCTAAGATAGTTAGATTCCACTGAGAATCATGCCTTTTCTCCTTCTCTCAATGGCTTTCTGACGGTCTGTAACGGAATCCCCTCACCTAGGTTTCTTTGGAACATGATCAACAGTTGTGTTATATCACCGCAAATTGCACGAATTACCCCCAACTTCACCCAGAAAGAAAAAGTCTGTGGGATCATTCATTACAATGGGACCTCTCAGTAGTTTTCCTTTGCTTTGGTTTAAGCCTTTCGCTTTCCAGTCATACCAACACTTCCCTTCCTAACCCTCAAGTGGACTTTTTTTCTATATTTTTGACAGCATCGTTAGTCAATCCGCCAAGCCACACTCCTGCCTGCTGCTCAGTCAAAACAGCAGTTGTTGCCTTTATTTTTTAACAGTGGGTAGAGCTGGAATGGGGCATTCATCTAACCTTATACTGAGTAACAAGGCTGCTCTGTAGTAAATCAAAGTTTTAGTTCGGAAGAGGTGGCTCAGTCTGTTTAGTAACCTCTGCAGAGGGGTGAGAAAGAGCTCACATCCATGGGGAGTTTTAAAGAGCCTTTGGTGCTCATTATAGTCTCCACTAACTAAATTTAAAATAAAACTCAAATTAAAGCAGGAAAGGAATAAGGGCTCGACTTCCTCAGTTGTCCCACCAACTACTGCCATACCTGGTGCAGATCCAGTAGAACAACACAGACAAATGCCAGGCTCATTCTCAACCTTTATTGGGAAATCCCAGTTGACCTTATAAGGGGCCTCTTAATAGACCAGCCATGTCAGAAGGGGCCAGGAGGCAGTGGCAGCTGGGAGCTAATGGTTCCCCAGGCCGTAAGAGATCAGCACTAAGAATGAAGGTCAAAGCCAATGAAACGAGGCATTCCAACCTCTGGAAAATACAGTGGCAAATGACAAGACTGTGTAGGATCCATAGAAAGAGGCTTCCAGAAGTGGTGCAGAAATTTTCCTGGGAGGATTTCATGAATGTTAAGAGTCTAATAGCCTCTAGCAAACAGTCTGCCCTCTAATGATGTCTGTCTTAAAGGTACTGGTGATCTTAATATTGGCTCATTTGACATTGGTAAATAATTAGAAGGTATTAATGTTGCACAATGTGAAGCACAGTGCCTATATTTCGAATGCTTTGGAATATCACAAGAATATGAACGTAGATGCACAAAGCCAGGGTTTATGTTTTTTGCTTCTAGAAACATTAGAGAAGGTTAACTAACGTTTTTGCAAGGAGAGACTTGGAAGTAGCCTAGTTTGAAAATTTCAGGGTTTATGGCATTGATCTAGGCAACTTATTCTTTCATTCTGCAAAATATAGCCATCAAATATTAAAAGATGCAAGTTTAAAACAAAGGGGAATTCAGAAGTCTTTTTAAAAAGTATATACATGTAGTTACTTAGTACTGAAATCAATTGAGCTGATCAGAACAAAAAGTATTTGAGTCATTTGTGACCTGACGGTGAGTAAAAAATATTATTGAGAAGGATAACTTGGACCTAGATTTTCACATTTCCCATCACATTATTTTTCCTGTGTTTTTGTAGGCCAATAATAAAGATCAACTACCATCAATAAGCAACAACATTATTTTTTTCCATTCAGCTACCAAAACGTAGAAGGGAAATAGATGGGCCGGTCTCTTTTTTCCATCTAGCAATTCCTGTTCCCTTGTAATATATAAAATAAAAATAGATACCTGGTCATGAAATGGCCAGAGGTGAAGGCATAAGAGGTAAATAAAAATGCATACAGCTTTTGAAAGTATCAAGAAATCAGTTAGTCATCTTTACAAAGACTATGCATGGAGAAAGAACTCTGGAAAGGAGATTATGGAAACAATATGACATGGCCCACTGAGAGTGTTACAGGTTGACAGTGATACAGATGGAAGTCGGGGGTATCAGAATGATTTAGCTCATTTCATATCCTTTCCTTCTCCTCAAACAATGACTTGCAAGCCAGATGCTGCATTGTTACAGTCACATGGAGGCGCAGGAGATTCTACAGATGCCGGAAATCCTGTCCAAGTGAAGGGTCTTGTGATAAAATGTTGACACAAACCTGATGAAGTATCTCAGCCTGAAATGTTAACCGTTCATTTCCCTCCATAGATGCTGCCTGACCTACTGAGTTTCTCCAGCATGGTTAGTGCATGTGTTGCTTGCTATTGTGAATGGTGGTTGCCAGACTGGTTTGAACTGGGGTTGTTACGGTGAGGTTCAACATCTTTAAATGGTGGACTACCTGGAGAGAGGTAGACCAGGTGGACCCAAGTACAGAGGAGATCAGACATGAGGAAGGATTTGAGTGAAGAATCTTTACTTGAAGATTGGTTTATAGGGAACTCAGTATTCACCACACACAGGGTAGATAAACTCAACTCTGGACAAAGACAAACAAAACAGAAGGAACTTCAATACAGTAGTGAAACAAAACAAGGTATAGGTACGCAGATAACTAAAATAAAACTAGTGAAAATAAACAACTAATAATCAGGGGAGTAGGAGCATATCCAGGAGGACTCCAGCACCCCCTATTGATCAGACTGAGGCATGACAGGCCTCCCCCATGTCTGGCACCTGATATACCAGTGTTTTTCAGGCGGCCACAGTGGAAGTCCCTGATCAGGTCCAGGGTCCAGGATGTCACAAGAGGGAACTCACTGCCTTTCTTCTGTGCCATAACCCTCACAATCCACCAAGTATTGGAGCTGGCCACAAACAAGATGGGAGTCCCAAAGCTGATGGACAGTGTATGCTAGATGACCATTAATGAAGTGAGGAGCCAGGGGCAGTCTCAGGATTGGTGCCAGCGGACTGCACTGAAGGAGCTTTAGATAGGAGACATGGAAGGTGGGGTTGATATGTTGTGTGGCAACTGGAGAAGATAAGTAACTGAGCTTTTCTGACAGAGAACCTTGAATGGCCCAATGTAGTGTGGCACCAGTTTCCAAGACACAACCCACAGAGGAGAGCCAGACCCTTTGACCGGGATGGAATAAAGGCCCCAGCCACCTTCGATGGTTGGCTTGCCACTGTTACTGCAAAGAGGCCTTCAGCAGGGCTGCCTGAACTTTCCCTTAATTCTGCCGGTAACATTGAACCAGCCGTTCAGCAGATCAGATTCCCACCTCAGACTCCTGCTCAGGAAACAGAGGGGATGCATAACCAAACTGACACTTAAAAGGGAAATAATCCTGTAGAATATTCTACAGGAGTCCCAGAGTGGACTCCAAGTGGTTGAGTTGCCCATCACAAGGTACCTCCAGGTCTTCTCCGGGTCCTGGTTGGTCCTCTCCATCTGCCCATTGGACAGGGGGTGACCGTAGCTCTCATGAGCTGACAGAAAGCCTTTCAGAGCCAGAAGGTAAACTGAAACAACGTCCTGGGGAAAGCCATGCACTCTAAATGCAGGTTTCAACACAAGGTTGGTCATCTCCCAAGCTGAGGAAAGGTTGGGTAGGGACACAAAGTGGCAGGCCTTGGACAACCGGTCCACACCACCATAATCACGGTGTTACCTCGCGATGGTGACAGACCAGAAATGAAGTCCATGGAAATATGAGAGCAGGGACGGGAAAGATTGGGCAGTGGGTGTTGCAGTCCCTGTGGATGTGATCTGGGTTCCTAGTTCCGGGTACAGATGTGACAGGCTGCCACATATGATTTAACATCCCCATCCATGCTCAGTACCAGAACTGCCTCTTGATCAACTCCGCTATTCCAGCAGTCCACAGATATCCTGCGATACATGATATGTGCCCCTACTGTAATACCTATAAATAGACAGAGAAAGGGAAGAAAAGGTGCCTTGGTGGACTGTTCCTTGGGTCAGCCTCTGGCCATTAGGCTCCCCTGACGATGGTCTTGATCTCCCACTGGGCCAGTGTCTCCAGCCTGGGCCTCAAAAAGATGGGTCTGGGATGATGACCAGGTCCGGTTGTTCAAACTGCCTGGTGAGTGCAACAGCTTCTGATTCTTTGAACCTGGATGGTAGGCAATAATAAAATTGAAACAGTTAAAAAAGAAAGACCACTGAGCCTGGCACTATTTTAACTGCTTCCTCTCTTGAATACAGGTTAGTCCAGAGCACAAATAGATGATGGGCCCCCCTCTAGCCATTATCTCCAGTCCTCCAGGGCTAACTTGATCGTAAACGGTTCTCTGTTCCTTATGTTATAATTCCTCTCCACAGAAAAGAGCCACTGCGAGAAGAAAGCATAGGGATGGAGTTTCTGGTCAGACAGGGTTCGTTACAAAAGAACAACCTCACCCCCAACATTGGGAGTGTTAGAAGTTGACTTCCATTCATCAACCTCTGGAATAAGGATCTGGCTGTATGCATTTCAGAGGTCTACAAATGTGTATTCCCTGCAATGCAGTGAAAACCTCATTTATATCTTCAGAGAAGCATGATCTGTACACATAATTCCTTACTGGGACCGGGTAATGATACTCTTCCCTTTGTGAACTTGGAATAAAGCTCTCTGACAGCTGCCTCAAGCCCCTGTGCACTGAATTAGGTTAAGACACATTTGCATTTGTTTTATGCTATTGCGGCTGGCTCTTCTCTTGCTACAGTTAGAATCAAGTGGCCAATAACTACCAGACTCAGCAACAGCCAACACCTCTTTAAAATTCCTGAAGGTTCTGAAGCAAATGCAAGAAGGGCTGCAATCGGCATACAGAACAGTTCTGCACAAGACAAGGTGGTTTATTTCTAAACATAATGCAAAGACCCGAGTAGTTACAGATGCTACTTTCCATCTTGGGACTGGGTAGTCCTATTTGATAGCTGTTCCCAATCTGCATCTCACTAATATTATTATCCAGGCCAAGAACTGCACATACTGTAATTCCCATTGACTCCTCCCAGATAGCACTGGAGTCTCAGATATATTGAGAGGTTCCATAGATTTCTTCAGTGAGGTTTCACCACACATTTGGAATATTGTGAAAAGTTTTGATCATCCTGCTATAGGAAAGATGCCCAGGAGGAGCACTGAGATTCGTGAGTATGTTGTTGGGTCTCAAGGCTTTGAGTTTCAGAAAGTTGCTGAGTAGGCTGGGGCTTTACTCATTGGAGGGTACATAGATTTAGAATGATAGGACAGAGATTTATTAGGAACCTGTAGGGCATTTTTTCACCCAGGTGGTGTCTATATATGGAATGAGCTGCCAAAGGAAGTGGTTGAAGAAGCTACAATAATAATTAGGGGGCACTGCCTCAGAATACAAGGACTTCCATTTAAAGAGAGGAATTTCTATAGCCAGAAAATGGTGAATCTGTAGAATTCATTGCTACAGAAGGTTATGGAGGTCATGCCATTGTGTATATTTAAAGCAGAGGTTGATAGGCTTGTGATTAGTTAGTGTGTTTGTCAGGGTGCTGGAGCAGGGACCCAATCACAGACCAAGTACTGTGCACACTGTGATTTCTATTGAGTAACAAATCCAGAGGGGCAACAAAGTTCAGACGGAGATCAAAAAATCCAGAGAAATCCAAAAAAATCAGAATCAGGATAAACCAGAATAATCAAGATAAACAGGTGAATTCAGGGTCAGCAAACAGGTAGTGTCGATACTCAGAAAGCCAGTGTCTAGACCTGAATGCTGGAAAGGCTCAGGAAAACTCATTGGCACAATCTGGCAAAACACGGGTGAAAGCACAGGACTAAAATACACTGAGCAATAAACAGAGGCGGATGATAGGTGGAGCACAATGAGACACAGGTGACAGCAAAACCTGTAACAAGTGAGGGCAGAGTAATCAGTGATACAGGGGCCGGAGTAGAGCAGGGACAGGGACGGGAGCACATGGGACATGTAAACAAACAAGAGCACATGGCAATACAAAACCACAGAATGACGGCTAAGGGGAAAACACACAAAAAGACAGAGTTCAATTAGAGAAACTGACAGTGTTAAATATTGCAGGGAAGAGGCATGAGAATGGGATTGAGAAGGGATAATAAATCGGCCATGACAGAATGGCGGAGCAGACTCAATGGGACGAATGGCCTAATTCTGCTTCCTTGTCTTATGGTCTTATAGTCTAACAACATTTAAGACACAAAAAAGGGAGAAGAACACAACATATCAGGCAGCATCTATGGAGGGAATTGGTTGGTCAACAGGGAGTGATGCTGGGGAGACTCCAGAACCAGCTAGACTCATGTTCAGGGCAGTGGAGTCACTTTCTTCTGATGTAGCCGATCTTGTGGACCAGACTCAGTCACTCTGGCTGTCCCAGAGCACCCACCAACATTCTGCGATGTCAAGACCCTTCATCAGGTCACCAGTAATGATGACTGTGCAATTTCCTTCATTAACGCTGCCTAACCTGCTGAGATCATCCACCATTTTTGTGTTGCTCCAGATTTAAAGCATCTGCAGACTCTTACATCTCCAATAATATTTAAAAGACACTTGGACAGGTACGTAGATAAAAAGGGTTCAGAGGGACATGGGACAATATACAGGCAAATGGGACTAGCTTAATGGATGCCTTGGTCAGCATGGACCAGTTGGGCTGAAGGGCCTGTATCACTGCTGTCTACTCTATGCTGTACTACCCTGTGACACCTGTTGTGAGTGATAGCAGGTCCATGATACAATGTCATTCTCAGCTGCAGAATCACAAAAGATTCAGTTCATGACTTTCAATAAGTTTGAGGGAAGATGACTCCATTTGCAGTAATTACAGCCATACAGAATGTCCCTGTTGTCTGCCACAGGGGAAGTTATTGCTGGATTCCTCCTCAACTGACTTCCTCAGTGGCCAAAGAGCTCGTTATAGATTCTGTACATTAAGAGATTCAATGGGCTTTCTCTCACATGGAACATAGAACAGTACACAGTACAGGAACAGGCTGTACTCAAATGCTCAAATAAATTAATCCATTCTACCTACATACTATCCATATCCTACCAGTTCCTCTAGTATTAGACGTTTCAACCTTTGGAAAAAGATACTAGCTGTCTACTCTACCTTTGCCTCGCATAAGATTATAAACCTTTATCAGCTACCAGTGCTTCGGGGTAAACAACCCAAGCTTGTCCAGTCTCTCCTTATAAAGCATGCCTTTGTATCCAGGCAGAATCCTAGAAAACCTCTTCTGAAACCTCTCCAAATCTTTGACATCCTTCCTGTAATGAGGTAACCAGAATTAATTGAAATATTCCAGTGCAGTTTAACTAGAGTTTTATAAATAACATAACATCCGAGCTCTTGAACTCAATTCCGTATGAGGAAAGGTTGACTGAGCTAAGTCATTTCTCTTTGGAGTGAGGAGGATGAGAGGTAACATGATAAAGGTATATAAGATTATAAGAGGCATAGGTAGAGTGGACAACAAGCACCTTTCTCCCAAGGTGGCAATGGCAATACCGAGGACATCCATTTAAAGAGAGTGGGACAAGGTTTTGGGGAGATGTCACTATACTTGTCGTCATAGTGCTTGTCGAGACTGGGACAGAACACAGCAATGCTTCGCTGCTTGTTTTGTTTTCGGCCTTCCCTGAGAAATTGGACTTTTGAGTCAACTGACTTCGAAGACTAGTGGTATTCGTTTAATGTTTAGATTTTCTTTTCAGCCGCAGTATAGGTTTTGTTTCCCATTTGAGTGTTTTAGTTAACGGCCCTTTTTGGCCTAGCGTTTATTGTTTATTTTCTCTTTAACACTGTTCACAATAAAGTTTGTGAACTATCGACCTGCTTCAGTGTCTCTCACTGTGCACTTGGGACATATCCAAACCCGGTAACTCTCTGAGTCTGTCTCTTGAATAAATACAAATGCATAAAAATTTATTTGAAGTCTCCCCCCATCTGTTTTGCTCCACACATAGATTCCCATTCTGATCTTCCAGAGAACCAAGTTTGTCCCTTGCAATCCTTTTGCTCTTAACATATCTATAGAATCCCTTAGGATTCTCCTTCACCTTGTCTGCTAGAACAACTTCATGCCTTCTTTTAGCCTTTCTGATTTCTTCTTAAGTGTTCACTTGTATTTCTCATACTCCATAAGCACCTCAATGTCCTGATCTGCCTATACCTGCTATATAACTCCTTTTTACTCTTAACTCAGTATCTCTTGAAAACCAAGGTTCCCTACACTTGTTATCTTTACTTTTAATTCTGACAGGCACATTCAAGTTTTGTGCTCTCAAAATTTCACTTTTGAAGTCTTCCTACTTACAAAGTACACCTTTGTCAAAAACAGCCTATCCCAATCCACACTTACCAAATCATTTCTGACACCATTAAAATTGTCTTTTCTCCAATTTAGAATCCCAACCCTTTGGGCCAGACTTACCTTTTTGCATATTTACTTTGAAACTAATGGCATTGTGATCACAAGATGCGAAGTGTTTCCCTACACAAACTTCTGTCACCTGCTCTGTCTCATTCCCTAATAGCAGATGCAATATCCACACTCTCTTGTTGGGACAGCGTGCTACGTACTGATGAAGGAAATGTTCTTGAACACATTTGAGAAAATCTATCCCATCTAGTCCTTTTACAGTGTGGGGTTCCCAGTCAATATCCAGAAAGTTAAAATCACCTACTATAATAACCTTATATTTCTTTCAATGAATACGTACACAATGCTGGAAGAACTCAACAGGTCAGGCAGCATCTGTGAGAAAAGAGTAGCCAACATTTCGGGCCGAGAAGGGTCTCGGCCTGAAACTTTGATTATTCTTTTCTCACAGATGCTGCCTGACCTGCTGAGTTCTTCCAGCATTGTGTACGTATTCTTTGATCCACAGCATTTGCAGTTGTATTTTTGTGTTTTTTTATATTTCTTTCAACAGTCTACAAGCTCTTTACAAACTTGTTCCCCTAAATCCCTTGGAGTGTTGGGTGGTCTGTAATATAGCCCCATTAATGTGGTCATACCTTTCTTATTTCTCAGTTCTACCCACAATGCCTCACTTGTCGAGTTCTCCAGTATGTCCTGATGGAGCACTGCCATGATATTTTCACTGACCAGTAATGCTACCCCTCCTCCTTTGACCACTCCCACTCTGTCACATTTAAAACAATGGAACCCCAGAATACTGAGCTGTCAGTCCTGCCCCTCCTACAACCCAGTCTCACTAATGGCAACAGTATCATAATTCCAGGTGTTGATGGATGCTCTGAGCTCATCCGCCTTTCCTACGATACTTCCTGCATTGAAATCTACGCAGCTCAGGACAGTAGTTGCACCATTTGGTTCCAGACTTCATCTGAAATCTTACCAACATCTGTCTCCACAACTTCTCCACCAACTGATCTGGCACTGTGGTTCCTATCCCCCTGCAACTCTAGCTTAAACTCCACCTTGCAGCATTAGCAAACCTACCCACTAAGATATTAGTCCTCCTCCCGTTCAGGTGCAAACCATCTCTTCTCTACAGGTCCCACTTTCCCTGGAAGAGAGCCCACTGATCCAAAAATCTTATGCCCTCCCTCCTACACCAGTTCTTTAGCCATATGTTTTCCTAGTTCTGCCATCACTAGCACGTGGCACAGGTAGCAATCCAGAGATCACAACCCTAGAGGTCCTGCCCTTTAACTTAGCACTTAACTCCCTGAACTTCCCATGCAGAACCTCGTCACTCATCCTACCCATGCATTGATTCCTTAACCACTTTCGTCTTCCTGACTGTCACCCAGTCTGACTGTCATCCGGTTTCCTGTGTCCTGCACCTTGGATGCAACTGCCTCTCTGTATGTCCTATCTGTCACCCCTTCAGTCTCCCAAATGACTGAGAGTTCATCCAGTTCCAACTCTAACTCCTTAACATGGAGTTTTAGAAACTGCAGCTGGATTCAATTCTCATACTTGTAGTCGTCAGGGAGACTGGAGATCTCCCTGCCTTCCCACATCCTGCAAGAGGAACATTTCACTGTCCTGCCTGGCATCTCTACAGTTCTAACTGAGCAAATATAAAGTAGTTGGGGGTGGGAGAAAAAAAACTCTTCCTACATCTTTTCCTTTTTTGCCTTCTCTGACTGAAGCCTCTCCTTGCTGAAACCTCAAAGAGCTAAAGCCTCAAAATCTCCACTCTAACTCTGCCCCTCCAATGAAGGCTACTCCACTTGCCAATGCCTTACTTTAATTTGTTCTTGGTTGCTGGTAAAAGCTCCAAAATACTGCTGCAAGTTGCTGCCTTTTATACACAGTGAGTGAACCTGAGTGAAATTCCATCCTCTCACACTTCTGATCTCCTGATTGGTCGCTGGTCAAAGCTCCATGTAAGAAAGATGTTAGAGTAATGGAGGGCTACTGGCTATGTAGGAGGGAAGGGCTAGATTGATCATGGAGTAGGTTTATATACATCATCGTGTCATTGTGGGCCAAATGGCCTGTACTGCAATGTGTTTAATATTCTATGTTTTAATAAAGACAAACATGCTATATGCCTTAAGACCATAAAACATAGAAGCAGAATTAGGCTATTTTGCCTATTGAGTCTGCTCCACCTTTCTATCATGGCTAATCCCAGATCCCACTCAACATCATACACCTATCTTCTTGCCATATTCTTTGATGTCCTGACCAATCAGGAAACCAGCAACTTCCGCAATCTGCAACACAGCATTCCACAGGTTCACTACTCTCTGGCTAAAAAAATCCTCCTTACCTCTTTTCTAAAAGGTCACCCCTCAATTTTGAGGCTGTGCCCTCCAGTTCTGGTTACACCCACCATAGGAAATATCCTCTCCACCTTCACCTTATCTAGTCTTTTCAACATTCAGTAGGTTTCAATGAGATCCCCACGCATTATTCTTAATTCCAATGAGTACAGGCCCAAAGCTGCCAAACCCTCCTCATATGTTTACCACTTTGTTCCTAGAATCATCCTCGTAAACCCCCTGTGAACACTCTCCAAGGCAACTTATCCTTTCTGATTTATGGGGCCCAAAACTGTTGACAATACTCTAAGTGCAGCCTGACTAGTGTCCTATAATGCCTTAGCATTATCTCCTTGCTTTTCTATTCTATTCCCCTTGAAATAAATTCCAACATTTGCCTTCTTTAACACAGACTCAACCTGCAAATTAACCTTCTGGGAGTCTTGCATGAGGACTCCTAAGTACCTCTGCACCTCTGATGTTTAAATTTTCTCCCCATTTAGATAATAGTGCACACTATTATTCCTTTTACCAAAATGCGTTATCACACATTTCCCAAAACTGTGTTCCATCTGCCGCTTTTTTGTTCATTTTTCCAATTTATCTAAGTCCTACAGCAATTGCATTGCTTTCTCAGCACTACCTACCCATCCACCTATCTTCATATTATCTGCAACTTTGCCACAAAGCCATGAATTCAATTATCCAAGTCATTGACAAACAATGTGAAAAGTAGTCGTCTCAATACTGACCCCTGAGGAACACCACTAGTCACTGGCAGCCAACCAGTAAAGGCCCCTTTATTCCCACTTGCTGCCTCTTGCCTATCAGCTATTCCTCTATCCATGCCAGTATCTTTCCTGTGTCTTCTTTGCCATCCTATCAATCTGTGTAGCCATTTTAGGGAAGCTATGGACTTGGACCACAAAGTCCTTTTGCACATCAATGCTGTACTGATCCATTTACATTTGATCTCCCAAACTTCACATTTCACTGGGTTAAACTCCATCTGCTATATTTCTGTCCATATCTGCAACTGATCTACACCATGCTGTTTTGATTGGCAATGTTCTATGCTATCCAGAACACCACCATTTTCTTACTCTCTACAAGCTTATTAACTCACCTATCTACAGTTTTACCCAGATCATTTATATATGTAACCAACAACAGAATTTCCAGTATGGATTCCTGTGGAACAGCACTAGTTAGAAGCCTCCAGTCCTTAGAAATCCTGCTTTTCAGTCTCTTTCCTAATTCTCTATATTCAATGTGAAGGATCTCTTCTCCTTATCCACCTATGTCATTGATGCCAATGTGCACCACAACCTTTTGCTGTTCAACCTTCCTCAGAGGTAAGGAGGATCTTCACTAACCATATAACCTCTTCCATGTTCTCTGGTTTTCTATGGGCAAGCCAGTTCTGAATCTGAAAGTCCAATTCTCCTTGGATCCCATGCACCTTAATTTTCTGGATGAGCCTTTCTAAATTCCTTGTCAAATGCCTTACTAAAATCCATGTAGACAATATCCACAGCTCTATCTTCAATCACCTTTGTAGCCTCTTCAAAAAAAAACTCTATCAAAATAGTAGGACAAGACTTGCCCCACACATGCTGACTGTCTCTAATTATGCCATGATTTTCCAATTGTTCATAAGTCCTTCCCCTGAGATTTCTCTCCAATATCTTCCCTGCCACTGACTTAAGTCTCACCAGTCTATTATCTCCAGGATTATCCCTGTATATCTTCTTGAATAATGAAACAACTTTCTTACTCACCTGTAGCTAGAGAGGCCATGAATACATTGGCAAGGCCCAAGAAAATTCAACTCTTGCCGCTTTCAATAACTTGGGGAATATTTCATCAGGTCCTAATATTTCCTCAAGTTCTGAGGACTTATTCACTTTACTGTTCTTTCAGAGACCCAACACTACCTCTTTTGTTTGAAATGCCTCAGCATATTAGTATGCTACACAAGGATCTCATGGTTGCTGCAGCATCTCTCTTGACATTGCTAGATGATGAAGATGAGACCTATCAAGGCACAGCAGTAGCAGCCAATTCAGTGGCACTTCAGCAGGAAAGAGTAACATAGGATCTCCCTATCTCCTATGTCCTCCTGGGCAAATACTGAGGCAAAGTATTCATTTAGGACTTCAACCACATCTTCTGCCTCCAAGCCCATGTCCCAATTTTTATCCTTGACTGGTCCTAACCACTTCCTACTTACGCTATTGATCTTGATGTATGTAACAAATGTCCTGGGATTCTCATTAAATCTACTTGGCCAATGACTTTTCATGCCCCCCCCCCCCCCCCCCCCCCCCCCCGCCGGCTTTCCCAATTCCCTTCCTCAGTTCTTTTCTGGCTTCTTTATAATCTTCAAGGGCTTCATTTGATTTTAGCTCCCTAAATCTTACATTCACCTCTCTATTCTACTAAATTCACTACCTCCCTCAACATCCAAGGTTCCCTTACCTTGCCATCTATGTCCTTCTTTCTTACTGGTTCTATTGTACTCTTTGCAATTAGTATTTAACACCCACACCCACACCTAACCCCACCCCTTACCTCCTTCTCTAGCTTTTTAACACGTGAAAACACTGGATCATTAAGATCCATTCCTCTCCCTCTCTCAACAATGTCTCTGTTATGGCTGCAGCTTCGTTCCATATACTGATCCATATTCTAAATTCTGCACCCTTATCCATAATACTTCTAACTTTAAAATAAACACACTACTTGTGTCTATTATCTGGTTTCTTTTTTTACTCACCAGTTGTGACATCTGCCTTCTTCTCAACACCTCCACTTTCTGACCTAGTGATCTTGTTTCAATTCCCCTGCCAAACTAACCTTCCTGGGTTGCACTGGCAATTCTCCCGAACAGGATGTTAGACCCCCTTCAGTTAAGGTGCAACTGATGCCTCTTTACAAGGCAACCCTGTCTCAGAAAATATTCCAGTGATCCAAGAACCTGAAACCTACCCCCCTTCACCAGTTCCTCAGCTGAACATTCACCTGTACTTACCTTTCTATTCCTGCCCTGACTAGTACATGGAACTGGGAGTAATCTAGAGATTGCTTCCTTGGAAGTCCTGCTTTTCAGTGTCTTTCCTAATTCTCTGTACTCAGTGTGCAGGAACTCTCTCCCTATCCACCTATGTCATTGGTGCCAATGTGCACCACAGCCTCTGGCTGTTCAACCTCCTTCTTGAGAATGTTTCTCAGCTACTCTGAGACAAGCTCAACTCTGGCATCCAGGAAACAAAACACCCCAGCAACTCTTTGCCAGCCATAGAATATCCTGTCTGTCCCCTAACTATGGAGTCTCTTATCACTGTTGCTGTGCCTGATGCTGCTCTTCCCTGCTCAGCATCAGTCAGCCAAAGTACCACTGCATTGGCTGCTACTGCTGTGCCCTGATAGGTCGCGTCTTTGTCACCCAGCAACGTCAGGAGAGATGCTGCAGCAACCACAAACACTGGTCAAAGGGGTTTTGATCCACAAAGAGGGACTGTAGAGTATCCTTCTCAAATTTAGTTGCACTTAGAAATTTGCTTCTATTTTATCAAGATGGCATTGAGGCCATAACCTTAAACAATGAGTCCAAAACAAACTCAACGTCAGTTCAGAAGTGTATCAAGGAAACATCTGTATCAATCATATCAGCATTACTCTTGGTCCTTTTCTCTGCAGTCCTAAACTCCAGCCAGTTTCCACTGAAATTGAATAACCCTACTGGAGAAATGCAGTGTGTACAACCTCTGTTGTCCAGTCTCCATAACAAGGTCATTCCAAACTTGCCCTTCGAGCATGTGTCCACACATTTAGAGGCAGAGAATCGAGTTATACCAACTTATTCTCTTTCAAGAGAATGCACGGTAAAGACCCTTTACTTCTAGGATCATCTCTCCCAAGGATGAGGTTTTAGAACAGGACACTGGTAAACACAAGCTTCTTCCTATATCTCAGCAGCCATCACTCAGCAACAGCAACTATGAATGCAGAAATTCACTATTATTTTGAGAGTGCTTGCACAACCTTTGGTAAAGGTGTCTTTGAAGAATAAAATCTCAACCGGTACAGAGGTTATGGTTTACAATGAGTGATCCCTACTATCGTGTATGCTTTATGACATGGATTATTATCCACCATCCGCAATGTCTCCAAATCCATTAGCATGATAAGCAAACCAATGTTTTCTCCCAGGCTATATTCATAGCTCAAGCTTCTAACTTGAACTCTGCTGGCTCAGATGGACAAGCCATGTTAGTCACATGCCGGGCAATAGGTACTCTATTCAGAGTTTTGTCATGGCTAGCAATGACCAGAGAGAATGTTATTATAATCTCCTTGGAAAAAAAAACTGTGACAGCTTTGCTGACTCATTGGAATCCCTGTCCAAAAAACACTAAAAATGGATAAGAAGAAAACAGGATGGCTTTGAGAAACTTAGCAGAAGCCCTGAATAGACAACACACACACCAGAAATTTGAGAGATCTTTTATTCTCTGATTTGTTATTAATTGTTTAATGTGAGAAGTTCTTAAATTGGTTACTATCATGAAGGAAGCATCAGTAAAATGCTGATAAACCAATGCTACATACTGTATTGTCATTCTCACTGTTAATACCTGCTCTTACCTATGGATGGTGTTGTCCATTGTTTACCTTTCAGTGCCTGATGCAGTCTCCTCTACATTGGTGAGACTTGTTGTAATTGGGTCTACCGCTTCATCGAGCACCTCCGCTCCATCCGCCAAACACAGAACTTCCTGGTGGCCAAACACTTTGATTTTGAATCCTATTTCTGTTCTGACATATCAGTCCGTAGCACCCTCTTGTGCCAAGATGAACCCACACTTAGGGTGGAAAAAAAAGCAACCTTATATTCTGCCTGAGTAGCCATGCCTGATGCCAGATGACATATATATATTGACTTCTCCTTCTGGTAGAATAATTTTTTCACTCCCCCTTCCTCATCTGGATTTGTGGCTAAATTTGTCAATGATACAAAGATAGGTGGAGGAGCAGGTAGTGTTGAGGAAACAGAGGGCCTGCAGAGAGACTTAGATAGTTTAAGGGAATGGGCAAAGAAGTGGCAAAGGAAGTACAATGTTGAGAAGTGTATGGTCATGCACTTTGGTGGAAGAAATAAACAGGCAGACTATTATTTAGATGGGGAGAGAATTCCAAATGCAGAGATGAAAAGTGGCTTGGGAGTCCTTGTGCAGGATACCCTAAAGGCTAACCTCCAGGGTGAGTTGGTGGTGAAAAAGGCGAATACAATGTTGGCATTCATTTCTAGAGGTATAGAATATAAGAGCAGGGATGTGATGTTGAGGTTCGATATGGCACTCGTGAGATCACACGGTGTATTGTGTGCAGTTTTGGGCTTATTATTTTTAGAAAGGATATGCTGACATTGGAGAGGGTTCAGAGAAGATTCACGAGAATGATTCCAGGAATGAAAGGATTACCATATGAGGAACATCTGGCAGCTCTTGGGCTGTATTCCCTGAAGTCCAGGAGAATGGGGGGGGGGGGGGGGGAGGATCTTATAGAAACATTCCAAATGTTAAAAGGCCTTAACAGGTTAATATGGCAAAGTTATTTCCCATGGTAGGGGAGTCTAGGACAAGAGGGCACAACTTCAGGATTGAAGGACATCCATTTAGAACAGCGATGCGGAGAAATTAATTTAGTCAAAGGGTGGCAAATCTGTGGAATTTGTTGCCACAAGCAGTTGTGGAGGCCTAGTCATTGGGTGCATTTGAGACAGAGATAGATAGTTTCTTGACCAGAACATCAAAGGATATGGGGAGAAGGCAGGGGAGTCAGGATAACTGGAAGAATTGGATCAGCTCATGATTGAATGGGGAACAGACTCAATGGACCAAATGGTCTACCTCTGCTCCTAATCTTATGATCTTATGGTCTTATGTTCTCAGCTGCTTATCACCTCCCCCTGGATCCTCTCCTCATCCCCTTTCTCCTACAGTCCATTCTCTTCTCCTATCAGTTTCCTTCTTCTCAGCCCTTTACCTTTCCCACCCACTTGGCTTCACCTATCACCTTCCAGCTAGCCTCCTTCCCCTCCCCTCACCTTCTTATTCTGGTGTTTTCTCCCTTCCTTTGCAGCCCCGAAAAAGGGTCTCAGCCCGAAATGAAGACTGTTTATTCATTTCCATAAATGCTACCTGACCTGTTGCGTTTGTCCAGCATTTTGTGTGTGTTGCATCTACAGAATTTCTCATGTGAGGCAATGAATCATGTTTGTTTCTTTATATAAATACTGAACTCCTGAAGTCAGATGTGTTCAGAGCCATCCCACGAGCATGAGCTGAGGCTGGAAGAGACCTGCTATGCACTTGCATTATGTGCATAATTAGGTGGTTTAGGACAGAAACACGTCCGGTCCAAATGTACCTCATTTGAATTATTGAATTTATCTTTTCCAGCTACTTCTTAAAAAACTCAAAAAAACAAGAACTGACATAAATACCATTTTAAGCTGAACCCATTAATTGCAGCAATTCCTGAATGATCAGAACCTGACTTACTTAGAATGCACCTGGAAAAGTACAAAATTCAGCTTGCAACGGCAATCCGGCGCAGAGAATGCAAAATTACAGGAGAATTCATTTGCTTCAGTTTGAATCGCATAATGGAGGTTTTTCAAAGAATATTCTCTGCCAGATGGATAAGTGAATGCCCATGCTATTTTCCTGTCTCATACAGCCTTAAAACCTACTGCTAGCAATGATCTGATACAGATATCCCCAGATGTGATCAATCAAAGGCAACCAACTTTTTGAGTCAAATGGTTCTCCCAAGGTCTTGAACTTTCTTATGTTTTTATTTTGTCACTCCTTGAAGTTGAATATCTTACATCAATGGTCAGTGAAGCCCCAGATGTCCAATACGGCATCTCTTTTAACAAAGTAATTTATTCTTACCGAGTTTTGCAATCAGGACCAAATGTCAATGAATCTCATTGACTTTTTACTGACTTTCCTGGTAAATGTACTCATTGTAAATTTATTTCCTGATATCCTGGGGTAAAACCACTGTTGGTAATTTATATGTAATGTGAACAGCCTTTATAGCTTTCCTTTAATACTGGTTGTAGTATTTCACTCCAGAATCTTTGAGAAAAATTATTTCATATATAAACAGTTTCAGCTGCCTTTCTTTGTCTTAACTTCTCCCTGGAGCAAACTCAAAATCCAAAAGATTGGATGGGGGTTTCAATTCTATTCTTCCTTCACTAATTCCTTTCAGTCTATTGTTAAAGTTACACAATCATAATAAAAACTTCAGAGTGTGCAGTTACTTCAGCTAATTGCCCATTCTGTTATGTGTGATAATTCTTTACCCTTATCATTAGTGAACAGCAGTTGCTTAAAGCATATCCAAATTTACAGTATTCCTAAAAACAATGAGGGACATGGGTGTTTTTTTGTTTTGTTTTGTGTTGATTGATATTCTGTTCTAGCAGAACACATAAGGATTGTCATTTCATAATTCCGTGAAACGTTATGGCACCTACAGATGCACCTTAGACAAATCCCTGAATGCTAAACACTGAATTGGCATAAGACTTTTGCACAATACTGCTGTAATTTTAAGTACTAAACTGTACTGCTACCACAAATCTTCATGATGCAAAATTTCATGATATACATGAATGATGACAAACATGATTCTGATATGGGTCTCTGTTGTGGACTGAGTGTGGGAAGGGGAGAGAAAGAGAGGAATTAAGTTTGAGAAAAGGGAAAGGGAGAGGGGATGGAGCAGGGAGCACCAGCGATGTAATGAGCAATAAATCAATTATCTGGAATCAAATTACCTTGCTTGGTGTCTCAAGGCTGCGTGTGTCAGTTCTCATGCCACCCTCTGCCCCGGCACTCCTCTGCCACCCTTTCCAAAGCATTTCATCCTCACCATTCCCAATATCCAATGCTCCCGCCAGATTTATAAACTACGTTCCATATTGACAAATGCAGTATTGTGCAAAAGTCTCAGACATCCTAGCTATACATACAGTGTGTGCCTAAGTCTTTTCCACAGTACTGTATATGTCACCAGATACTACCCTGAGATTAATTTCTTTGCAGACATTCACAGTAGAACAAAAAAGATCCAATGAAAAAAAACAACACACAAAGTCTGACAAGCAAACCAATGTGCAAAAGAAGACAAACTGTGCAGATACAATCACTCAGTAAATAAATACTGACTATTTGGGTTGTAGTGTTTGAAATGAATCTATAGGTTGTGTTCAATGATAAGTTCAGCTTTGTGATGAGGGAAGATTTCCAAGCTGGTTCAGGAGCCTGATGGTTAAAGGGTATTAATTGTTCCTGAACCTGCTGGTATGGGACCTCCTTCCTAACAATAGCAGTAAGAAGTGAGCATGACCGGGATGTTGGGAATCCTTGATGATGGATGCTGCTTTCTTGTGGCACTGCTCTTTGTAGATGTGTTTAATGATGGGGAGGACTTTTCCTGTAATAAACTGGGCTGTATCCACCACTTTCTGTTGGCATTTCCATTCTTGGGAACCTGTGTTTCCATACCAAGCTGTGATGCAACCAGTCTGGACACTCTCTACCATTCGTCTATAGAAGGCAGTCAGGGTGCTAGATGACATGCCAAATCTGTGCACATTTCAAGGAAAGTAGAGGCACTGCCATACTTTCTTTGAAATGGTATTTACGTGTTGGATACTGTATTGACATAAACACTTATAACTGGACTCGATATTGCTTGGCTAAAGGCACAATCACTGGCCAGAAGACACACTGTCAATCTATAACCAGTGACTATTTCTTCAAAAAAGTCATGCACATTTAGACTTTTAGACTGAATCAGATTGGATTTCAATATGTCTCATTTAAAAAAAAACTGGATAGGTATATGGACAGGAAAGGAATGGAGGGTTATGGGCTGAGTGCAGGTCAGTGGGATTAGGTGAGAGTAAGCGTTCGGCACGGACTAGGAGAGCCGAGATGGCTTGTTTCCGTGCTCTAATTGTTATATGGTTATAAAAGAATAGCTTTTTGATATGAAGTGCCTAATGTCATGCCAGAAGAATAGTTAACTGGAGAAGATACAAGGAAGTGGTCAGTCACTCCTCAGGGGAAGTTTGAATCTATCCAAGAGAGAATTGAAATATTTCTATAAAATTCATGTTGAAATATGTAAGGCTGCTTCACTTTTATCATATTATAGTATGGCTCTCTGTGAAGACCTAGTTTTGAACATAAGGAACTGGAGCAGGTGCAGATGAGTTGATGTTGAATAAAATTGTGGCTGGTCCAACCTTGGACTTAACATCACTTTCCAGCTCTCTCTCCAGACTCCCTCACAGTTTAAATCTCTGACAATTGCCACCTTGAATATGTTGAATGACACTGCCTCTGTAGTTCTCTAGGAAAACAAATTTCAAAGATCCACAATTTTCTGAGAGAAGGAATTCCTTTTTACCTCCAAATTTAATGGGCAGCCCTAAAACAACATTCCCGGTTCTAGATAACCTCACTGGAAAATTATTAATTCCCTGTACACCCGGTCATTCTCTCCAAGAATCTTACATGTATCAAATAGATCATCCCTTAGATTTCTAAATTCCAATGATGATAGAACGAACCTATTCAGCCTTCCTTTATACATCAATTCTTTCATCCCAGGACTCAACCTAGTGAATCCTCTCTCTACTGCCTTCGATCAAGCATCATTAAATAGTGAAGCCAGAATTGTTCACTGTACTCCGTGTGCAGTCACACACTCAAACTGAATTTGAAATTCAGCCATGCTTTGGTCATTCTTACCAAGGGGATCATTTACTGTGAGGTCATTAATTAATCCAGTCTCATTGGGCCATCTGATACCTCAATGGATTTCTCAATTGTAAACAAGATGGGAGAGTGGAAACCTGATTGGATGAGGATGAACCAATCAGGAGGGACAATTTGTGAGGGTATAAACACCAACAGACTAGACATGCCCAGGCATCATCCGTGATGAGGATGACAGAGTTTGTCATCGAAACGTCGGTCATAATCAATACCTGTATCCGACTGGAAGCCCGGGTAGAATTTATTCGTCATTTACGTCGGGAAAGAACTAGATCCTTTTTTAACACTCTCTGAATTTTTCCCCCAAGCTTTCCTTGCCAATTTATTTTAGACAGTCTATGTAAAGGAAGTCAGAGAATAATAGGCAGAACATGGCTTGAATTTCTGATTTACATTACAGACTAATGGAACTCCACCTTTCTAACATAAAGAACTCTGGCTGCGTCAGTCTAGAGTTGATAGAGAGCTGGTCAATCTTGATAGATAAAATTTGGGGTCGTGCTGTGTGTGTGTTAAGGGGGAGGGACACTGTTGGCGATGGTAATATTACCTGTCTCCAACCATCATTTTCACAATTGAAGACAAGTGCTTTCTGATTGGAGTATCTCAGTCCTGTATATGATATGCTAACAATTCTCCAGGTGGTACTTATCGATTGCTGGTACTGCATTTTGTAGGAAATTCTTTCTCCCTTTATGACCATAAATCATCATGGATTGGAAGGTAGTAAATATAAAATCATTTAAGAAAAGTAAAAAACAAGGAACTAATACCCAGGAATCCTGATATTAGTAGCAAAGAAAATGCTGGAATCTATTACTATAAAAGTGGTGTCAGGAAACAAAGAACATAATTACATGATTAGGAAGAATCAACATAGATTTATGAAGAACAGATCTTTGGATATTAAAGAATCTAATGACTAAGCCATTAATGAAACGAAGTGGTGGTGAGATAACAGATTAGCTATAATCTCACTGAATGATGACATGTCTTGAGGCTTGCTGGCCAATTCCTGTTTCTGTTTCTCATGTGTTTATTATTAACACTAATACCATTTACAGCAGAGCTGGGAACAGACTCCGATACACTGTTTCCATGGGTTTAGAATCTTCATTGACTATGTTTTTCAAATTCTTCTAAAGGTAGTCAAAAGAATCATCTGGTGTCCCTAACCTAAGGGAATATGGAGCCAAGTTTCATTCACTCTTTCTGCACGATATTGTCTGCTGCACTTACAAATACAATACAAATACTTTATTGTCACCAAACAATTGACACTAGAGCGTACAATCATCACAGTGATATTTGTTTCTGCACTTCGCGCTCCCTTAAATTACTTGGTAATTTAATTCACTGACCGTATGGAGTAATTAAGTACTTTCGCTTTTGGGAGACGATTCCAGTTAATAGTGCTTTGCAAATCCTCAAAATCAGTAATTTTGTAACGTGCAAAAGAGTGCTTCCTTCATTCTCTTCCACTACCCAGCACTGCACACTGGCTTATTGGAGGATTTAAACTCGTGAAGCATGAAGGCTAGTTAGGGTGGATTCACACACTGCAGTTTAAATTTGTCAGCAGGAACGAAGAATAAACTTAGGAGAAATATTGTTAAGCAGCAGTTTCCAGGAGCTGAAGTACTTCACCAGAATGCAAAATCCATTGCTTCTTTTGAGAGTAAACAAATCATTTGTGGTTAAGGAAGAGCTTTTGGCTATCATCAAAAATACCACACAGAGACAGTTAAAGTGAATGGCTACCTTTGTTGTATGGGAGGCAGTGTGTCTCTACCAAAGGAGGTGTAAGGCACTCCTTCCCTCTGCTAGCCTGCAGGTCACCCTTGGGCAAGGTGTAGCATCTACTTAGTCCCCCATTCAGAGTTGTGTGAAGCCATGGGAACAGATGGTGCATGGTCTTATGAGCAGCTGGTGCATATCACAAATCCTGGTTATGCCATCACTGACACCAGGCAGACAAACTCTGAAGAGTATTGATAATGCTGGGGTCACCCATCTTGTAAAGACACTGCCCAGAAGTAAGCAATGGCAAACCACTTCTGTAGAAAAATCTCCCAAGAGCAATCATGTGCATGACCACGATCGTCCATGTCATACAACACCACACATAATGATGATAAATCTCTATGTGCTATGGACAGAGTCATATATCATGGAATCAAGCCCTTCGGCCCACTGAGTACATGCTAACCATCAAGCACCCATTTAAACTAATGCTACTATTCTGATTTTAATTTCCTCTAGTTCTCTGTGCAGACTACTCAGCATCAATTTAACATGATTTTATTGTTGCATCAGGGATTAGAAGCAAATAACAAGTGCTCAATCCAAATTAGTAGAGTATCAGCATTTCAGCAGGACCCCAAAAATTACCTCTACTTAGAAAATGCCAAAATTTTTAAAACTTCATACCTTGTTTTAAATCCTTCAATACACTGGTCTCTCTATCACTGCAACCACTTCCAAGTCTTCTCTCCTTGATCCTTGCATTCATCTAATTCCTGGCTTCAATCACTGTATGACTCAACTACTTCTTCAGCTGACACCGTGATGGTATGCTCTTGGAGGACCAGACCCAAGTGCAGGGGGACAGCAGAATCCCCATGAAGAGACAGAAACAAGAGAGTGGATCGCAGGAGAAAGGGAAGGAGGAGGAGCACCAGGGGGAGGTGAGGAGGAGAGGTAAAAGACCAGAGTGGAGAAATGAAGAAGACAGAAGGGGGAGGGAATTTTTTTTTTACTGGAAAGACAAACCAATGCTCATGCCATCAGGTGGGAGGCTACCCTAACTCTATCTTCTCCACATCATCCTCAACGTGGGTTCCCCCCACGGCTGTGTGATGAGCCCTGTGCTGTACACTCTGCTCACCCACAGCTGCACATATAAGCACCCGAGTAATCACATTGTCAAGATTGGCGATGATACGACAGTGGTGGGGCTCATCACCGACAGCAATGAAACATCCTACAGAAGATGGAAGAGCTCCAGGCCTGGTGCCAAACAAATAACCTCTTTCTCAATGTCATTTGAAGTTATCAGCTTCAGGAGAAATCGCACCACCCACGTTCCTCTTTACATCGGCGGCAGAGCAGTTTCAAACTCCTAGGAGTGCACATCTAGCACAACTTCTCGTGGTCCCAGAGCACATCCTACACAATCAAGAAAGTTCACAAGTGGCTCTGCTTCCTGAGAAGACTGAAAAGAGCTGGACAATGCATCTCAACACTCATGACCTTCCACAGATGCGCAGTGGAGATCATCCTAACATGCTGCATTACTGCATGGTACTGAAACTGCATTGTGGCCAACAGGAAGCCATTGCAACGGGTAGATCAAGAGCCTAATAGTACAGGGAAAGTAACTGTTCTTGAACCTGATGGTGTGAGTCTTGAGGCCCCTATATCTTCTTCCTGATGGCAGTGGTGAGAAGAGAACATGTCCTGGGTGGTCATGGTCTCTACATCAGTGCTTTATGTAGATATGCTCAATAGATGGGAGGGCTTTAAGCATGATGGACTGGGCCACTTTCACTACTTTTTGTAATATTTTCCATTCACGGGCATTACTGTGATGCAGCCAATTAATATACTCTCCACAACATATCTCTAGAAGTTTGTCTGGTTTCCTCTGGAGTCAATAATCAGCTCCTTGGTCTTGCTGACATTGAGTACGACGTTTTTGTTGTGGCACCGCTCAGACATATTTTCAATTTCCTTCTAAATGCTGATTCATCATGACCTTTGATTCAGCCTATGACAATGGTGTCCTCAGAAAATTTGAGGATGGCATTGAAGCTGAGCTTGGCCACACAGTCATAAGTGTAAAACGAGAAGAGCAAGGGGCCTAAGCATGCAACCTTGTGGTGCACCCGTGCTGATGGAGATCGTGGAGGAGATGTTGTTGCCAATTGGAAATAACTGGGGTCTGCAAGTGAGGAAATCCAGGAAGCAATTGCACAAGAAGGTATTGAGGCAAACGTCTTGGAAATTATTGATTAGTTTTGAGGGGGTGAAGGTATAGAATGCAGAGCTGTAATCAATAATGAGCATCCAGATGTATCAAGTCAAGTCAAATCACTTTTTATTGTCATTTCAACCATAACCACTGGTACAGTACACAGTAAGAACAAGACAACTTTTTTTCAGGACCATGGTGCTATATGAAACAGTACAAAAACTACACTGAACTACATAAAAACACAGAAAAACTACAGACCTACCCAGGACTATATAAAGTGCTCAAAACAGTGCAGGCATTACAATAAATAATAAACAAGACAAGGCACTGTAGAGGGCAGTAAGTTGGTGTCAGTCCAGGCTCTGGGTATTGAAGAGCTGATGGCTTGGGGGAAGAAACTGTTACATAGTCTAGTTGTGAGAGCCCGAATGCTTCGGTGCCTTTTCCCAGATGGCAGGAGGGAGAAGAGTTTGTATGAGGGGTTCATAATGTTGTTTGTTTTGTGGATGCAGCATGTGGTGTAAATGTCTGTATTGGCGGGAAGAGAGACCTCGATGATCTTCTCAGCTGACCTCACTATCCACTGTACGGTCTTGCGATCCAAGATGGTGCAATTTCCGAACCAGGCAGTGGACATCTTTGATGTCCAGATGTTCCAAAATTGAGTGACGAACCAATGAGATGCTGTGGAACTGTTGCTCCAGTAGGCAAATTGGAGCAGATCTAAGTAGCTTCTCAGGCAGGAGTTGATTTGTTTCAACACCAACCTCTCAAAACACTTCATCACTGTGGATGGAAGTACTACTGGGTGATGGTCAATGAGGCAAGTCACCACCCTCCTCTTGGGCACCGGTATAGTTGAAGACTGCATGAAGCAGGAGGGTACCACACACTACTGAAGTGAAAGGTTAAAGATCTCAGTGAACATTCCAGCCAGCTGATCAGCACAATCTAGAATGGGATGTTGGTTATGTAAGGACACAAGAAGAAGCAGGACCACCATACATATTTATCTTTATTGTGCTTTTTACCTTAATGTGTTTTTATATACAACATCAGATCTGGAGTAACAATTATTTCATTCTCCTTTACACTTGTGTACAGGAAATGACATTAAAAGTTTAAACACCCCACTGTTTCTGGGGAACTCTGACCCATGACTGTTCATGGTAGAGAAAGGGAACTCAGGACGGTATTGAGAGCCTTGTGGTCATAAATTGGGACTGAGAAAGGCTTGAGCAGCTGGAGGAACACCACACCTCAGAAACTACCCACCTACCGATCCTGTTGGCCATCAAATGCCCATCTGTGAGTGAGTTTGTGGTCCCCTGATTGGCTTCTTAAGAACCCACAAAACCAAAAAGGAAGTAACTCATCCTCAACCCCAATGGCTACAAAAAAAGATGAAGCAAAAAGAGTAATTGCTTGAATGGATTAAACTTACTGATGCTGGGAAAAACTTAGATTATTTGGCAACTAGGAAAGGGCAATAAATGATGGCCTTGACACCAATGGCCATACCTGAGAAACAAATGAATGAAAAATAAATTAATCAATTGAGAGCAAACTTCTCAACGCTGAGATACTTTGGAATTTAAAATATGGACTCCTAAGCTCAATCTACCTCGTTTTGACCTTGCATCTTATGGTCTACCTGAAGCACACTTTCTCTGTAACTATAGCACCTTATTCTGCACACCATTATTGTTTTAAATTGTATTACTTCAATACACTGTTGCAATGAATTGATCTATAAGAACACGATGTATGACAAGTTTTTCACTGCACCTCGGAACATTTGACAACAATGAACTGCAGAATAAAAATAAATGGGGTTCAGGTAGGAAAATGGTCTTAAGTACGGCATTTACATCAGCAAATCATAAGTGGAGTAGCAGAGCACATTTGTGGACCACGTTTTGCTTCTTCTTGTGTCTTTACATAGCCAACATCCCATTCTAAATCAGCATAGCAAAGGGGATTCATTTATTATTCATCCTATTTGTTGCTTATGGAACCTTGTGTGCAAATTGGCATTGGTGGTGCTTACACGAAAACAGCAGTTGTTTAGAATTATTTACTGGCCGCAGAGTTCTTTCCAGTGCTTTAAGATGTTAGTAAGTACAGCTGCTTCCATTCTTAGCATGAGCCAATTGCTGCTGGAGGGATGAGGAAAGAAAAAAAACAGAAAGGAAGAAAAAAAATTGCCAAAATACTTTTGAAAAACATGTTCCTTAAAGATGAAAGCTTTCCTGTTTATTTCATTTGGGGTATCATTGACAACATAGCTTTGACGCTAAAGGTAATTAATTTAGGTAACAAGAATTTAACTGGGCTTGGTCATCTGGTAGTTTTGAAAGAGCATAATTAGTTTATGTAAAACATATGCGTGATTGAAGAAAATGCAGAACACAGTGTTCTTTTACAATCTGAAACAAAACTCTCCTCTTTTTTAAATCTGCGTATCGGTATTTTGTGCTGGCTAGTTGATGGGATATGGGTGAGGGATGGGACAGGAATTGGGGAAGGTGATAGAGAAATGGTAATATTGGGGGCATATCATAAGATGAAGCCAAGTACAAGATAAAATAATAAAATCTATCCATCCAAATCATTACAGCCCTTGGCAAATAGATGTAAACTGAAGGCCAATATTTATTATCTGTTCCTGTTGACCCCCTTAAAATTGCACTGGTTATACCGGTTACATTTTTAGTCTATCAAAAACTGTTAACAATGCAGATCTGGTTTGTGTCCTTAAACCAATTATTTATCAATATCACTACACTTTTTAACACTGTACACTTAATTTTGTCAACAAACTTATTAAACCTGTTTAGAAAATTCATAACCCCAAAATCCTTGTCTCTTAATTTTCAAAGAAGTCTATTAAAATATAATAATCTACCTTTCATAAATTATCAATGATTGCTTTTAAGTAATGTATCTAAGCTGCACATATACTATTGACTATGATTGCTCCAGATGTTTGACTATCACAAATCTTTTTTTTGTAATTCAAATTTTTATTATTATTTATTAATCAGTCACTACTTAGTAAGCAAAGATATTTGATTGCAATTCCTTCAATCCTCTGATTCAATATCCATATCCAAGAGCGGGATTGAAACTTTTTTTTTTCTTTATGTCCCAACACATTCTAGACTGTCTGCCAAATGGGACTGGTCCTTTAATCTGGCTGGAGTCTTACCAAATTCTTAAGACTATTTTCTTATCTGTGGTTGCCCTTTCTTGTAACTATATCTTTTTTCTTGCATTCTTTCAGTTCCATTACCTCACAAAATTATAAATATAAAAGAAGTGAGTTATTCTATCTGGTACTTCTTTCATCCATGATAGGTACCAGGTGGAGAACGTGTACTTAAGGCCAAAGGATCAGCCATGTTGTTATTTAACAGAAAAGCAGGTTCAAGAAATGTATGGCTCATTACAGCATCTTTTCATACATATTTTACCTTTATATTTACCTTCAATTTGCTACTCTCCAATTGGTGTTTCCATTCTTCACAACAGATAGACACTGCCAATGCATCTGCAAACTGCAGAAGATCCATTCACCTTCAGCAATTCCACCCCCCCCCCCCACAAGCCCTTGTGAATATTATGAGATCAGAGCCAGAAGTCAGCGCTGAGAAAATGGACCCATGAGAAATGGGGTTCATAAAATACAGAAAATAAATGCGCAAGATATAATTAACAGAAAGCTATTACTTTGCCAGCAATTAAAGCGCATAAATTTTCTATAACTCAGTATTACAAAACCTTTCAAGCTTGTGTTTTATTCCACCTCATCTTTACATCAGAAGAAACCACAAACATTTAAAAGTTTCAAAGTACTTTTAAGTTTGCGTAAGTTTGTGCATCTGATTAAATATTCTGGCATCATCACAGTACTGATTGCATTATAACTCAGTCCAGCAATCTATGTTTAGTTTATAAGTACCATGATAATTTGCTTTCAGCACTAAATCATATATTGACTCATAAGATCAGGAACCATTAAGCTGAACAATCTAAACAGTGCAGCGAAGGCAACAGATGTTTAGGAGTATTGATATATTGCCAAATTTCTATCCAGAATTTGCTTATTGCAGTGCACAAAAAATGTTCATTTTCTCATTAGCAGTACAGATGTTACTTGGCTCCTTAGAGTTATTGAGATATTCATCAAGTGTTCTATTACAGCATGTATATTGGGACAAAGAGGACACCAAAGTTGTGTGGATTACCTTTATCATTAGTAACCACTTCAAATAACTTTAATTTTAGCACCTCTTGTCACTATTCCCACCTGAAACTGAAGCAGCAAGTGCTGTAAATGTTTAACAACTGAGAAAAAGAGAACAAGTTGTTTTTTGTTCAGCTATGTTTCTTTTTATCTCCCTTTCCCAATTCTGATGAAAAGTCTTCAACCCGAAATGTTAATCTGTTTCTTTCCAGATCAGATGCTGACTGATCTGCTGTATGTTTCCAGCATACTCTGTTATTATTTAAAATTTCCAGCATCTGCATTTTTTATTTCCATTGTTTTGCCTCCTATTGAAGCAAATTTTTTAAAACAGCTTTCAATTGACCATAAGACCATAAAATCATAAGAAGCAGAAAAAAAGGAATGCTTTACTTTTCCACATTTCAGTCTTCAAAAGATGTTTTAGACTCTTCCTCATCTTTCCAGTATTTATTCTGACAAGCCACCGAAGAATATTCCGTCTTTCAATATGATTGCCTCTCAGTTTCTAAATTCCATGGAGTATTCAACAGACTCCACCTGTTTGACTCTTCCTCACAAGACAATAAATTCATACCATACCTTGGACCATCCCAGTGAACCTTTTTTTGAATTGCCTCCAAAAATAGTACAGTATATCTTTCTTTAAAGAAGATGAAACCCCTCTACAAAGTACTTTAGAAGAGGTTTCACTAGTGTCTGGTATAGATGTGGTAAGACTTCCTTACATTTATATTGCAATCCCCTTGAATTAAAAATTAGAATCCTTTTATTCTTCTCAATTACCTGCTGCACTTGCATGCAAGCTTCCTGTGTTCCTTATATTATGGCTGTGAATTACTTTGCAGGTTGCATCCTGAAACTGAGCCATTTGTCCCTCTCAGTTAGCAGTTCTCTATCCAAGTTCATACACTATCTCCCAATCCTTTGTGTGGCACCTAGTCAGACACTTTCTGAAAATACAAATATTTATCTCAACAAGCTCCTTTCTATCCATTCTGGCAGATAATTCCTCAGAGAATGCTAATAAAATTGTTGGATGTTATTTCTGCCTCACGAAGTCTTTCTGACTTCACTTACTAAAACTGATTCTCCATGTATTCTTCTATTATCATCTTAATATCTTCTCATATCTTCCAGTGATAAACATTAGGCTAACTGGCCTATAGTTATGCAATATTTATGTCCTTAATTTCTGAATAAGAGTATCACATTGGCAATTTTCCCCTGGACTGTCTGGAATCTAGGGAATTTTGGAAGACCACAACTGCAGCATCCATTTTCTCTGAAGCCAATTCATTTAGCATCTGGGACATAAGCTATCAGGTCCTGATGAGTTATCAGCCTTTAGTCTCATTACTAATTCTCAAGTAATGGTGAAAGTATGTTATGCCTCTTCTGTATATTCAATAATCAATATGATTTTTGATGCATTTTCCATCATAAAAACTGATGCCAAAAAAACTGTTAACTGCTCTGCTACTTTCCTATATCTTTTTACCAGCCTCATTTTGAGGGATCTATGTTAACCTTGCGCTCTTTTCCTCAAATTATCTGGTACTGAAATAAAATCCAGCGCTAATATTTGGAGATCCAAACTAAAGTTCCTGCCCCCAGAGCAATGTGTCCCAAATTTGCTCTCATGGGTTATTTTCTCTTTCTTGATTGTTTTTGCTATTTTCTGAATTTATCCCAACATTTGGGCCTAGCTTATCCTTCTTTGGTTAGCCATGATTGGTCAATTTTTCAGAAGCATTTTAGAATTTAGAGAAGTAAATATATATTTAGTCATAAGGTAGTGAACCTTTGTAATTTCTAAATGCCAAGAAGGCTTAATCATTAATTACTTTAAAAATGACAATTGATAGATTACTGCAGATTAAAAAAAACAAGGTAAAGTTAATGAAATTGTGTTGAGGCAGAGGATCAGCTGTGATCTTGTTGAGTGGTGGGGCAAGATTGAGGAATGAATGACCTATTTCTATTATAGCTTTGTATCATCAGCAGACTTGAATATATTATACCTGATTTTGTCATTCAGATCATTCATACAGATTGTGAACAGATAGGCTCCAGAAACAGTCACCCAGTGAATTGCTCCCCTTTCTAGCTTTTAACTGATGAAACTTGAAGTGTTAACAGTAATAGGCTTTGTGTAGGAACCTGAAGGTTTACAGTTAAACTGGAAAGAAACAAATATCCACAGAGAAGAAAGTACCTTAATTAGGTCATATGAGCCTGGAAATTCTAGTACACACAAAACTGTGCTGGATTCACAAAGGCTGGAAGAAGCACACTCACTCAAATCTGTACTGTGGCTGGGTTTAGGTGAGCAAAATGGGTGTCAGAGACTTAAAGTGATGATGGTGAGGCTTGGGAGGAGCCAGGAGAAGATACCAGGACAGTTGTAGCAGTGAGTGAGAATGTAAATCATAGGTTCCAACAATAGTATAATCGTATTTTAAAGAAGAAAAAGCAGAAAGTAGAAGTAGTAAAAGAAGTAGTTTTGTGAACTGAGTGGATGTCCACTTTGGTTGTGTCACGTTGGTGGCTGGCACCATCTTCTTCAGCAAAGGTATTAAAAGGTAACAGTGCAATTTCTAGACAATTATCTCATTAATGTTTGCGGGACCCTGTTATGTGGATAAAATTTAGTGGTTTCACAATATTCCAATTTTGATTGTATTTCAAAAAGTAAATTTTGAAGTGGAACATCCTGCGAAAGCTGTGAAAGAAGCTATAAAACTGGAACAACACACACAAAATGCTGGTGGAACACAGCAGGTCAGGCAGCATCTATAGGGAGAAGCACTGTTGACGTTTCAGGCCGAGACCCTTCGTCAGGACTTCTCCTTATAGATGCTGCCTGGCCTGCTGTGTTCCACTAGCATTTTGTGTGTGTTATTTGAATTTCCAGCATCTGCAGATTTCCTTGTGTTTGCTCTATAAAACTGGAAGTAGTTTCTTAATTACACACTTTTGGGAAACTGGACTGACTAATGAGCAAACAAACATGTTCCTATTTCTGAATTTTTACTTATAGCCATAATTTCCAAAAGTTACTTTTACATTATTTCTTATTTTTATAATATGGCAGCAAAACATCCATGCCCTTTAAAAGAAGGCATATCAATTACTGATTTCATTTTTTGTATTTGGTGCAATAAAAATTGCAATTTTAACTTAAATTTATAATAATCACATGTAAATGTGTGAAAAATAATATAGTATTCCATGGCCTTACACAAAGTATATAGCACAGTTGGGCATCAAATACAACAGGCATATATCTTGCGGGTTTGCAAGAGTTTACAATTCATTCAATGTTCACTGAGTTATAGCAACTTTAAACATAGGTAAACCATAACCTGTATCTAATATCCTGCAATCCTACATAATGTTTCTTAACATTTTTTTGCAGAAAGTTCATGAGGTGAGACTGTAAGTCCTAGAGAAAGGAATTTTATATGCCATAAAGAATACTTTCCCCACTGCACAGCCTTGTGATGCCTGGATTACACACACCATGTGCTCGTACTGGCATGCAACCATTACATTAAAGTGTCATCAAGGGAATAACATTCAACATGAGATTTTATTCATGAATCAGAAATACTAATTTAGCAGGAAGTAGTAGTGCACACATTTGATAGCAAAATCTCCAGTGCACTTTTAACTGAACCAAAATCATTAATAAAGTAGAAAAAAGCTCAATATTTCTAGAATCTATTGAAAATTTTAATTTTAGCTATAAAATAATAAAATTGAAGAAAGCATATCATTCATATAGTTATATATATTAGAGTAACATAGATTTTAAAGCTGAGAAAAACAATTTATTGATATGCAAGTACAATTAATGTATGGTTATTTGAGTTACTGTCACCTTCCTGTCAACATTAACCAGCCTGGCCATTCTCCTCTGACCTGTCTCATTAACAAGGCATTTTTGTCCACTAAGATGCCACTCACTGGATGTCTTTTTTTTTTGTTTTGTTTTCCAAATCATTCTCTCTAAATTCTAGAGACTGTAGTGTATGAAAATCCCAGGAGATCAGCAGTTTCCAATATAGTCAATTCACCCCATCTGGCACCAACAGTCATTCCACAATCAAAGTCACTTACATCACATTTCTTCCCCATTCTGATGTTTTGTCTGAACAACAACTGAACCTCTTGACCATGTCCGCATGCTGTTATGTATTGAGTTGATGACACATGATTGGCTGATTAGATATTTGTATTAATGAGCAGGTGCAACTAATAAAGGGGCCACTGAGTGAGTGTACTAAGGGTGACCTCATCCACAAGAGTAATAATAATAATAAATACTCCATTGATCCCAAGTGGGAAATTCTTTTGGTACAGCAGCAACATCTAAAAACGCACTTGGCAGTGTGCAGTCTTGACTAATAATAAAGTACAGAATAATAATTTACCAATGTGCAATAATTTGCAATAATGTACAATAATAATGTACAAATTAATAGAGGCTATTGTACTATGATATGTGCTCTGCTGTCGAACAGAAATGTGTTGTTGTGTATGCTTATTGCATTTGGTAGGAAAGACTTTCTGTAACGATCGTTGTGACAGTGGAGCTTGTTCGAAAGGCTGCTCCGCTACTTATTCAAGAGGTCACGGAGACCTGCAATCCCTCATTATATTCTGCCCTCTCCCAACAATGGCAATCACACCCATCATCCCCTCCTATCTTCTCAGTGTTGTCCAAATGCTTGAATATAAGCTTTAAAGTCCTCAATCCATGAGTTAATGTTCTGACGTAACCCTTCCCATCCCATACCATTTCTATCTTCCTGATAGTTTTTATAATGGTAGAAAATGCAAAGGAAGTATCTTTCACTATTTTAACTTAGTAAAGCCCATCCCATCATGTACAATACACTCAGGATACTATAGAGTTTTGTATCTGAGGGCCCTTTAATTATATATTTGTTGACCTACATTGCACTGTTGAATTTCCCCATGGGGATGAATAAAGTATCTATCTATCTATCTGTTGATTTAGAATAGCATCTGGGTGTTAAAGAACTTCTATGCCTGTAGTTTGCTTCTCTATGTTTTAACTAGTTTCCTATCCATGTCCATGGTTTCTCCTGAAATTCCATAGATTTAAGTTTGACTAAGTGCTTTTCCCATGATTTTATCAAATGCTTCTTAATGTCCAGATCCATAATACTTTGCACAGTGAACTTTTGATGTGAATTCTTGAAAGTCAAGGACACGAGTCAAGCACTATTTCTTTCTCCTTTCTGAGCCAATTTTAATTTCTATTGACTTGAATATTACTGTGCTGATACTGCAAGTTCTTCCCAATTATTTCATTGAATTGTCTTAAATGAAGAATTCATTATTTGAGTCAAATGCATGAAATCAAATACATTCTTTATTCAATGATAGGTTCTATTCGTACCTAACAGATGGATAGAGTATTGTAATGGTTAAGGCACTGGGCTAGAAATCAAGATTAATATTGCAAATACATGAGTTCAAATCCCACCATGGGAGACAGGGAGATTAAATTCAGTTAGTTAAATATTTGGAATAATTATTCAGTAATAATAACTATTTAAAGAAAGCCGTTGGTTCCACTAATGTACTTCAGGAAGAGAAATCTGCTATCCTGAGGCTTCAGGATCATAGTAAAGAGACTATCTTGAGCTGATCTCTAACATGGGCTAATAAGCCAATCTGTTAAGGGCCAATTATGTCATGGAGAATAAGTGCCAGTCTTGTTGATGACATCCAAGTTCCGTCAAAGGGCAACAATAACAAGCATGTTCTCCAATGTCAGCCCCTTATCTGAACTCATCACGAAAGTCAAGCAGTGACCTCAAGTCAGTACACAAGCACAATGTGATAACTGGTTCAAGATTAAAGATGAATAGCTGGCATACAGTATTGTAAGTGGACTAGGCAGATAATGATCTGAGTTCCTATGGTAATACAGAACAAACTCAACAGCTGAATAACTCATTTATTCCAAGTCTTTTTTTGTTAGTAAAGCTTTTTCTCCTGCAGTGTTTCATTACTTATTTGCAAAATAGGGAGTGTAATAGAAATGTTTTCAACAGGATACATATGGGTGATGACTGACTTGAAGTTATGAAGGCAGCTTGTGTGATTTCTCTCCCCTGTGATTGATTCAGGATATGAGACTCTGTGTGATGCTTTGAATTTGCCAGTTATTTAGTCCACTTGTGCTACAGTGGTTTGGGAATGCTGTCCTTAAAGAAAATTCCATTTCTAGTCATTTTTGATTCTAATTTTATACAGTCACCTTCTACTTAACATCAATTTGTCTGGCAGGTAATTTTGGACAAATTGTACAATTTCATTTATGAATTGAATCATAATGAATCATATTCCATTTACCCTCAATTTGTAGCTGATGAATTCATCACAAATCTGATTTGTTGGCTAGAATTCAAATTAATTTAGCAGAAATTCTTATAATTATGTAGTGACATGCAATTTAACTTATCTATTACTTAAATTGTATGTAATTTAAATTTATTATAAGTTTGACCCCAAACTGCACACAGCTGTTCTCTAATATGGCATACATTTATATTTCAAATTTTCAAACTTGAAAAACTAACATTTTTAATTGCTACAGCATGGATAGACCCGTGTATGAGATTTAATGTAGTCTGATACCACAGTGTTTCAGAATGATGGATATCTGATCAGATTTTGCCAGACAAATGAAATATTGCATTTATTTACAGTTTACAAACATACAAAGCACAGACTAATGGTAAGTGTTAGAATTCACCGTTTGCCCTATCCTATTACACTCCAGCTTCTCCCTTCATCTAGTCTCATGCCCTCTCAAAGCTTAGTTTGTTCATCAATTCTACCTGCCGGTCTCTTAGGCTTATACCCTCTAAACCTGTCATCCCTGGCTCCCGATGATGTTCTACATATCTCCCTCTCCATTATTATAAAACTAATGGTCTCAATCCCTTTCTCAAAATTACACCTTTGATCTCTCTAATATCCTTCACTCTTATATAATCAGCAGCATCCCACTCTACTTCATGACTCTGAAGAATGATGCTTCTCCATCAGTCTATGGTCTACTCTCCCTTATAATGGCTGTTGGAAGACCTCCAAACAAGTTAATTCCACAGAAGCCTTTTCAGCTGTAGTGAACACCTAGGAAGCATTAGTTCTGCGGTCACAGGACAGGGAAGAACTTTTTGCATCACTTGAGACTTCCAGGTTTCTACACAAACATGTTACATGCTCTTGATTTGAAGCAGGTTTTTACAGAAGGGTAAGTGTAAATATTTTACTTGGAATGCTCTCCTGTGAGTTCTTTAATTATTTTCTTGAACTGTCAAAATTTAGGATACAATTAACCAGGGTACATTCCACAACAGAAGGAACTAACTGTCCCATTTTTATTAAAATAATATTGTAATTCTCCTCAAGTGCTATAAACAACTCTCCAGGCCACATATGTAACTTCTAACAATATTGCATTCATGCTACTTTTACCCACAACTGCAAAGGGTCAGCAATTAATGCAGCTTCATTCATTCATCATTTCTGTAATTTTAACTTTAAAGTCAACATCAGAAAATATACTTTCCACCATAAGGATCATAAATAGTGTGCGACAATTAAGCATTTAGAAAGCTACCTGTAGTGAAATTTGGAACATATTCTGAGCTCGCACGCACCCTACACTATACCCGCCATCTTGTGTAAAGAGAGAACGTATGCACAATGGCTGGCTTGTTGATGGGAAAAGAAAAAGTGAAATTAAATTTAGCCAGGAAATTCTATAAAGTAACGAGGCTGTACACTAAAATATGTTTGTTTGGCAAATGATAGTGGCAAACAAACATCTTGTCCCAAACCTTAACTTCATTTACTTCCCTTGAGAACCTTAAAGATAGGTGGTGCTGAGGAAGCAATGAAAATGCAGCAGGAATTGGAAGAATGGTTAATAAAAGTGGCAATGGAGTACAGTGTTGTATGGTAATGCATTTTGATAAAAAGAACAACAGTGCAGACTATCATGTAAATAGGGTAAAGGTTCAAATATCAAATATCAAAGATGCAAAGGGACCCAGGAATCCTCGTGCAAGAATCCCAGAAGGTTAATTTGCAAGTTGAGTCTGTGGTAAAGAAGGCAAATGCAATGTTGGCATTTATTTCATGGGGAATATAATATAAAATTAAGGAGATAATGCTGAATCTTTATGGGACACCAGTCTGGCCACACTTGGTATTGTCAATAGTTTTGGGCCCCATATCTCAGAAAGGATATATTGCCATTGGAAAGAGCCCAGATGAGGTTCACAAAGATGATTTCAGAAATAAAGAGGTGAACATATGAAGGGGCAACTCACTGGAATTTAGAAGAATACAGGAGGATTTCATTGAAACTTACCAAATGTTGAAAGGTCTAGATAGAGTGGACGTGGAGAGGATGTTTGCTATGGTGGGGGGGGGGGGGCGGGTATGCAGAACTAAAGGACACAGCCTGAAAAATTGAGGGACAACCTTTTAGAACAGAGGTAAGGAGGAATTTCTTTAGCCAGAAAGTAGTGAGTCTGTGGAATGCTCTACCACAGACAGCGGTGGAGGCCAAGTGCATGGGTATATTTAAGGAGGAAATTTATAGTTTCCTGATCAGTTAGGGCATCAAAGGATATGGCGAGAAGGCAGGTGTATATGGTTGAGTGGGATTCAGGATCAGCCATGATGGAATGGCAGAGCAGACTTGATGGGCTGAATGGCCTATTTCTGCTCCAAGCCTTATGGTCTTATATTGCTTGAATATTCAAATGGCCATTGGATTTCTCATGGTGGAAGTAAAAGTGTTGAAAGACATTTCTGAACTGCAAATAAGTATCACAGACAACTGTGTATCTGCACAATAGTGTTTTCTCTTCTTATAAAAGCAGTGGGCATCTAGTAACTTTTAACGGCTCATTACCACAACTGAAGAGTTCTCCCCACACCCCGCACCTTTGTTTACTACTTTCTCTAAATGCATGGGGCAAAGATTACTTTTCTGCCCAGATAATTTCAACTGCTCTCATTTATTTTGCAGACCGTCAAATCTTCAGAAGTTCAGAGAAAATTAAACTTTGTCAGTTTAATTTCTTCTTGGACCCATAAATTTTGACCTTTGGAGACCAAATAATCAAATTTTCCCTATTTTGTGGCTCCCTTGTGGTAGAGCTATAACCCCACCATTATCATTCAATGCAAACAATAGCTGATCACTTAGTTTGGGACAACTTCAGTCAGTGCATTCTGCCAAGAATAGAGCTATTTATTCTGCTATCGGTACAGATGTTTCCCCAGTTACATGAATATGCTGGTTAAGTGGAAACAAATGTGAATGTTACAAATTCAAGTTAACTTTATGCACTGACATTCTGGGTGTGTTAAATCTGGAGTAAATAGTCCTGGGTCTCAAGGGAACTTAATCTGCAAAACTTAATCTTCAAGTCTTGTGACATCATAATAGGGCTCCAAGGATGGAGCATGGGCTAGAGCTGCTATAAATCAACTGTGCTAATATCCTTGCACAGTCAGGATCTCTTGCACCAAATGAAGTGGGATCCATAAGGTCAATGCAATTGGTGGGCAAAGCTGAGGTTTAAGCAAAAGATGGGATTGATCCATCCTGCAAAGGTGGTTGATGGATTCATCTTCCATCTACTGACTGGGAAAAGGTGCAGGAGCTTCAAAGCAAGGATGTCAAGTCTCAAGAACAGCTTCCTCACCATTACTAAAAGACTTCTGAACCCATCATCTCTTTCACAACCCCTTCCTAGTGATGCTGCCATATCCTTGTACTCCTAGCTCTCCCTCTCTGTTACTCTGTTATTGTCACTTCAGCATTTCATTTTTAGATTTGCACTCCAATCTTTGCACCATTCTTCTGTTTTGCATTCCATGTATTTATTGTTGTATTAATTTTTTACCAGGCATACTGTTTATTCTATGAATTTCATGCAAACAAGGTATTTCATTGCACTCCAGTGTACAGTATATGACAAAATACAGATCATGCAAAAAGTTGAAGCAAACAACAATATTCTGACCTAAAATTAAGTCCTTAGATCACAGCCCAGGGTAGGCCCAAAGCCTCACTTATCAATTCATCATACTAGTAGGCTACAGCAGCCGGGGCAGTCTTCATAGCCTCAGTGCCATGGAGATAGGAATGACCATCGCGAAAAGCATGTGAAATCGGCTCTTGTCCCACATCCCGACACCCTGCTTTTTCAGTCTATCTGGGCCAGCATTTAAATTGACCAAACAACGGACAATGAAAGACGCCAGTGCCCTGGAGAGAGGAGTGACCATCGGGAAGAGTGAGTAAAATCTGCTCTTGCATCCAATCTGGCTGGCATTTAAATTGCCTAAACAGCATATCATACCTTACACTAGGATCTGGCTGCAGCAAAAGGCCTAGAACATGCCACCCATCAAATTGCTTTGGGCCCAACCCAAAGTCACTCTCAAACTTCAAATCAGCTCAATGCCCACTGTGATCCAACCTGTGCCAATTTTACAGGCACCAAATCTCCCCTGCCCGGGCCCTGACTTCTCCCTTTGGTGCCCAGAATGATCCAACCTTGCACCTGGGCCAGACATATGGGCATCAGAACTCCATCTGCAATTATTCTACAACACACCATCTTGGCTCATCCCCTGAATACACCTTGCCATGGATCACCCTTTCACTGTTTGGGGTGATAATTTAATGCAAAATACAATAGACAATAGACAATAGGTGCAGAAGTAGACCATTCAGCCCTTCGAGCCTGCACTGCCATTTTGAGATCATGGCTGATCAACTACTATCAATATCCGGTTCCTGCCTTGTCCCCATATCCCTTGATTCCCCTATCCATAAGATACTTATCTAGCTCCTTCTTGAAAGCATCCAGAGAATTGGCCTCCACTACCTTCCGAGGCAGTGCATTCCAGACCCCCACAACTCTCTGGGAGAAGTTTTTCCTTAACTCTGTCCTAAATGACCTACCCCTTATTCTCAAACCATGCCCTCTGGTACTGGACTCTCCCAGCATCTGGAACATATTTCCTGCCTCTATCTTGTCCAATCCCTTAATAATCTTATATGTTTCAATCAGATCCCCTCTCAATCTCCTTAATTCCAGCGTGTACAAGCCCAGTCTCTCTAACCTCTCTGCGTAAGACAGTCCAGACAATTCAGGAATTAACCTCGTGAATCTACGCTGCACTTCCTCTACAGCCAGGATGTCCTTCCTTAACCCTGGAGACCAAAACTGTACACAATAAAATACCTCAGAGAAGTTATTTTTAGTGATGTTTTTAGTCAGATAATATCTTTTTAACTACCAGAGAGATGTCGCACTCATTCGGTATTGTCATCTTAACCGGAAGTTAACCAGTTAACAATAGAAACGTTATTCTATTTCTGATTCTACGGAGAGTTGTGGGCAATGGTAGAGGATTAGCTAACCAAAGGAAGGTAGGGTGTTGGTTTAAATGAGTGTTCCTCTGGCTGGCAATCAGTGGTGAGTAGAGCACCACAGGAATTGGTGCTGAGCCACCAACTGTTCATGATATAATTTAACAGTGTGGAAGAGGGGACTGAGTGTAGCAGTTTAAGCTTGCTTATGACACGAAATTGAGTAAAAAAGCAGAGGCTGTGCAGAGTCTGCAGGTTAACTGAGGTTAAGTGAGTGGGCAAGAGAATTTGGCGGATAGCGTACATTCATTTTGGAGGTAAGTAGAAAATCAGATTATTACAGTATTGAAATGGAAGTTTGCTTCATGCTGTTGCACAGTGCTTTTGCATGAATTGCAGATGGTTGATTTGAGGGGCGGAAAGAAGGCAAAGGAATTGTGGCCTTCATTGCTAAAGTTCGATTTGTTGATTTATTGGATGCAAGCAGGGGCGGATGGAGGGGGCCTAGTCCTCAGCTGTAGGGAGGACTCGGCCTGAAGCAATGGTGTCGCCTGTATGCAGCTACTCAGAGTGAGGGAATGCGTTTCACCAGGGCAGTGTGGCGCAGTGATAAAACGGAGTCAGAGATGCCCTCCCAGAGTTTCGCTCGGCAAAAGGAAAGCTCTGTTATGGCTGAATGCAGATTATTCGGAGTCAATGAACTCAGTCTTCAAGTTGCAGGGTCATCGGCTTTTCAGCTGGAGGAGGAGAGGCGTCTGAGCCATCACCTTCTACCGGGGATGATTTAGCGCAGTTGTGGCAACTGAAGATTTAAAATGGACTGAGGGGTCTGGACTATATACATACATATATTTTTGGTTGTGTTTTTACTAATCTATATGTGCTTTTATATGTGAGGACTGTGCCTCAAAGCCATGGATTCACACAGAGTGAGTAGAGCATCAGGCCAAGGACTAGGCCTCAAAGCCATAGTGTCGCCTAATGGGCATCAGGGGCCAGTCGACAGATGATGTCTCTGACTCCGTTTGTTGGAGTGGGAGTGTCAGGCTTCGGCTTAAAGGAGGCTTTTGCTCAGAAGAGGTGTTGATCCTGGGTAAGTCGTCCAGGTAAGTTTCTGTCAAGTTTCCTGTTTTCTTACTGTATCAGGGGTAGTTAGTGTAGTAAATAGCCGTTGTGTGTTCTTCATGCTGAATGTTGGAGTCCTGGGAGACCCAGAGTCTCCCAGGGAACCACAGCTGCGTGAAATGCATCTGGCTCAGCTCCTTGACCATGTTAGGGATCTGGAGCAGCAGCTGGATGACCTTCAGCTTGTGTAGGAGAGTGAGGAGATCATGGTCAGAGTTACAGGGAAGTAGGCACCCCGAAGTTGCAGGAGGCGAGTAGCTGGGCGACTGTCAGAAGAAATGGAAATGTGAACAGACAGTTAGCACAGAGCATCCCTGTGACCATTCCCCTTAATAATAAGTATACTGCTTTGGATACTCTTGTGGGGGTGACCTCGCAGGGGAATATCACGGAGACCAGGTTACTGGCACTGAGTATGGGTCCGTGGTTTTAGAAGGGAAAGAGGGAGAAGAGGCAAACAGTAGTGATAGGGGACTCAAGAAGAACAGACAGGAGATCCTCTGGAGTTGAATGGGACACCCAAATGCTATGTTGCCTCCCAAGTGCCAGGGTCAGGGACATCTAAGATTGTGTCCACTGCATTTTGGGGAGGGAGGGAGAGCAGCCAGATGTCTTGATACATTTTGGTACCAATGACATAGGAAGGAAAAGCAAAGAGAAATTCTTTAGCCCAAGGTGGTGAATTTGTGGAATTGATTACCACAGGCAGCTATGGAGGTGAGGTCCTTGAGTGTTTTTGATAGATTCTTGATTGGCCAGGCTATCAAAGGTTACAAGGAGAAGGCCATTGAATGGAGCTGTGGAGGGAAAATAAAGGATGAACCATGATTAAATGGTAGAGCAGACTCAATGGGCCAAATTACCTAATTCTGCTCCTATGTCATATGGTCTTATGGAAAGTTGTTTCCACCAGATAGTTGAGACTAGAACTAGGGGACATAACCTAATGTTTCAGGGGAATAGATATAGTAATTTAGTAATCTTCCAGTAAGATGGCGACACACTCACACGCAATGGCCTCTCTTGCTCCAACTAAAGTGGTGATTGTTTGTCCTTTATGTCCTTTTCATGATTGCAAGACTGCTAATTATCAAGGACATTGAGTACTGCAGGTCTACCCCACTAGCGAATTGCTGGATAACAGTGGAGCAGGACCTGTTATGCACCGTGTTGCAGCTTGTATCAGCCACCCAGGGACAAAAGCGTCAATGGCAGTGCGTGATACAATAGGCAGTGCGGGTGATTGTCTCGGTTATTTTTGTTGTGATCGCACGACCCTGTTGGACATTTGTAATGTAGAATACCGCAAGTCTGACTCATTGGTTTATTGGTGAGATCAAAGGCATGGCCTCGGTTGTGGCACAGACCAGGCCCTCATTCATGCCTTGGGGTCACCCGTTGTTGCCACCGAAGGAGGAGGAGCTGGAGCTGGCTGTGTGCAGCTGAATTCCATGCTGGATTGGAGGCTGGCCCCTCCAGTGTACACTCAGTGGGAGACAAGCTGGATCGAGTTTGTCTTCAGCTGCACTGCGCGATATGGGGAACTGCTACAGGCTGTTCTTGCAGAAACATGACTCTGGGACAACTTCCATCCACCATCAACCTGCAGGTCATGACACTCGAATAAAAATATTATTTTAATTTTTTTTTGTGTGTCTGCATGTTTCTCTGCTATTATAATTATATGTGCTACTGTACATGTGCTGTGTTTCGCACCTTGGTCCCAGAGGAATGCTGTTCATTTGGCTGTATGCATGTGTATGGTTGAATGATAATTGAACTTGAACTTGGGACAGAGATGAAGTGAAACTGCTTTTCCCAGAGAGCAATGAACTTCAGCAATTCGCTGCCCAGAGATGCAGTAGAAACTAGCTCATTAAACAGATTTAAGACACAGTTCAAAAGATTTTTGCACGGTAGGGGAATTGACAGTTCTGGGAAATAAGGCATGTAGGTGGAGCTGAGTCCATGGCCAGATCAGACATGATCTTACTGAATGCCAGAGCAGGTTTGACAGGCCAGATGGCCTACTCCTGTTCCATGATACATTTTAGAACTACTAATCAGGCTAGAATATTCAACATGAATGGTGGGATTGAGGAACAGAGGAGCCTTGGAGTACAAATCCATTGATCCTTGAAAGTGACAACACATGTCGTTAATGCAGTTAGGAAGGTGTGTCAAAAACTGACCTTCATTAGTTGGAGTATTGAATATAGAGGTAGGGCGGCCATGCTCCAATTTTATAAAACCTAGGTCAGACCTTGGCTGGATTACGGTGTGCAGGAAGCATGCAATAGCACTTGAGAAAGTGCAGAGGAGGTTCATCAGCATGTTGTCAAGGATGGAGCAGTTCAATAAGAAGAGACTGGAAAAGAGTGGGTCTTTTCTCCTTGGTGTGGCAGAGCTTATGACTGAGGCAAATAAAATTATGAAGGATATAGATATCAGAAAGAAAAACTAGCAGGCGTAAATTTAAGGTAAGAGAGAAGTGATGAGGGGTGGGGTGCCTCTCTGCCCACAGAGTGGTAAACACCGGGAATGCACTGTCTGAGGAAATGCTTGAAGCTGGGTTGCTGACAACATTTAGGAAGTGTCTGGATGAGCATTTGAATTGTCTAGTCATATAATGCTGTGGGACAAGTCCCGGGAAATGGGATTAACGCAGAGGGGTATCCCCTGGTTGATATGGATAAATTGGGCCAAATGGCCTGTCTCCCTGCTATATGGTTCCATGACTTGTGAGACATCATAAATGGCCTACATTTAACCAGATCAAAAGTAGCTGCAGGAAACTTGCATCCTCAAGTGTTTGTGCAGGAGCAGAGTTAAGTTACTGAGATACAAGAATCTGGTAACTCAGGAATTGTGCAAAGATATCATAAAATTCATGAAACCAACACGTAACCCAAACTCAAATTCTTCAAGGAAAAACATGTGACACAGTGCATTGTAGTACTAAAAATGGCAGAAGTTCGCAGACCTTAAAGATCCTTCTAAATATGTTTTTGGTTATTGTTCTTCTTCTTTCTTTCTGCAGCTGGGATCCAGGTATACAGTGCCTATAAATTTTGCCATGGAAACAATGAAAACTGCACTATAAATACCAGTCTCTAGTTGATCTACCACTAGATATTCTTAAGTAACATGGGAAAGAATCCATTTCTTTTCTCTTTTCCACTACAGGACAGCTGTACAGCCAAGTTTATCCCTTAGGGAAATTTAAATGGGTACATATGAGACTGGGATTTCAATTTGAAGTCTTTAACAGAAGCAATAATCAGTTTTGAAGATGTTGAAGTGATCTCGGCCAAGAAATCTGAAAATTTAAAAACATATTTTCAAAACATATTTCTGAACTACATTTGCAAATGATATTTAGTTATTTTTGCTTTAAAGCACATTTACAATGAGTACTCTCCAGTTGAGACAACTATTGTCCAAAGATGCAACCTGGCCAAGGACAGGTCACCCCTTGCACAAATTAGGTCATTTTGGCAAGGCACAAATCTTTTTGGATTTTGCAGCTGCTGAGGTTTTAAGGATGTTTTCCTCCGAAGTGGAAGCGCAAAAATTCAACTCAGAAACTGCAAATAGAATGTACTTGGATTTCCAGTGTTGGGTTTGACTTCAGAGAGAAAATGCAAAGAGCAAGAAGGAAAATGAGCAAACACCACTAACAGTTCATGTATCTAAATTCCGTATGTAGATTTTTAGTTATAGTAAGCTTGAGTGTTCTCGAATTGATATAACTAAGTTTTAGTGCAAATTATGACGATGAAAATAAAAGTCTAGTTAACAAAAGGATAGAGTTAAGGAGAGAAAACTTTGTTTTGGCTTTTTTGTCAGGTCTCCCTTCCCTGCCATTCTGTTCGTCAATTGAGGTAGCATGGTAGCAGTTAGCATAATGCTATTACAGTGCCTGTGACTGGGGTCCAATTCCACCGCTATCTGTAAGGAATTTATACGTTCTCCCCATGATCATGTGGATTTCCTCCCACATTCCAAAGAAGTATGGGTTAGTAAGTTAATTGGTTACATGGGTGTAATTGGCCCCCATAAGCTTTTTGGGATGGAATGGACTGTTACCCTGCTGTACTTATTTAAAAATTTAGCTTTATTAAAATACTTTTTTTTTGAAAGGTTTAAATTGAAATGTTGTCTTCCTTGTCCAGGATGTAGCCCATCCAATCCCCAAAAGGTACCATTGTTCTAGAGGAAACGGCATGTTCATTCTCCTAGACAAAAATAAAATGTTAGAAGAGGGGTAGGAAGTTAGTATGGATGGCCTGGTGTCTGGATCCTTGAAGGGCCATCTTGTCAAATCTCAGAAGAGATGAACAAAGAGGCTCCCTGTTCAATCATCAGCTCCTCTGCTGCAAGGATCAGGATCTTAGGTCTACTGCCCTGTGCATTCCTTATTCTCAAATTGGTCCAGGCTACAAAAATGACAAGTGATGGGAGTCCATGAAAGTGAAGCTGCTCATTAAGCACTGTATCTCAGACTTTATACAGAAGTAAGTAAAGAAAGCTGAATTCAACAGTCTGAAGAAGGGTCTCGGCCCAAAATGTTGGCTGTTTATCCCATAGATGCTGCCTGACCTCCAACATTTTGTGTGCATTGATTTGGATTTCCAGCAACTGCAGATTTTCTCATTTTTGTGATTTAATAGCCTCCTTAAATTGCCATGGAGTCATAGAGCATAATTTACCTTTATGTTTTACTTCTGATGAAGGGTTTTGCCAACTCCACTCTAGTCAATGAATGCTATAGACCTGAAGGTCAATAGCATTAGTGACTCACACCAATTGTAAAGCTTGCTTGTGTCACTCGGGGCTGAGGTGGATTATGGTCTGAAGTGGAAAATGATATAATGACCACACATCACAGGAACTAAAAGGTTTTAATATGGTTTTCAGAGCCAGCATGCAGTTGCTTGGTAGCTTAGAAAAGACTTCCTTATAGAGATCATGAAATTATCCAGACAAAATGTGCAAAAATTCTGGAAAGAAAAGGAAGATTAAGAGGCTGCAGGACCTGGAGACAGTGGGTCAAGAGGTTTAATCCATGGCCGAGATCAGTGAATACACCTTCAGTTCCAGCTCCCACTAACTAGACTCAGACAATGCACCATATACTAACAATCATCATTAATCAGAGTCGTGCCTGACAGTCAAATGATCTCCCTGACTACCGTTCATGTAGTGCAGGAGTAAAGCTTAAAGTCAGACCCTACCCCTTGCTTTCAAATTAACAATGCAGCTACGTCAGCCACACACTTTGTCCAACAATCCCATACTAGCCCCTCTCTTGCTGGATAAGGTGACATAAAATCATAGGAGTATAGCATCAAACTGACAGGGCAACAGGTTTGCCTGTTTCCCATCACCCTCATGAGAAGATACTAAAAGACCTTCATTGTGGTTGCCTGAATCCATTAAGGATGATGGCGTTTTACATATAACTCTCCTTCTCCCATCCCACTGCACTGTCATCCCAGACTGTCTTGTATATATGACTTTACTCCATGCTTCAAATGCACAGCAACCCACCTTCTTGCAATTTTCACCATTCAAATTGCCAAGAAATGCAAAAAGGTCAGTGCTTGAACAAGAGAGTGAAAGTAAAATCTGACCTTTGTTATCCTTTTCTGTGCTCTATCACTGTTATCTTTGTCTGTCTGTAATTTGAGAGTTCTGAATATTTCTTTACTTATGACTAAATGATCATCCATTTCTCAAGTGAGTTTCTTGAAGACTGAGCTCAAACTTCCATAGCTTTCCAAGTATGCAGTGCTTAAGTATTAATCTGAAAATGATTGCTACTGGCCATCCTGTTGGGACTTGTAGACATGGTGATAAAGCTGATCAAACTGTGAAGGTACAATTCTCATCAGAGCATACGTTCTGCGCAGTTTTATGAACCAGACATTTTTGATCAAAATGTTCTTCTACGGCAGGCTGTACTCACCTAATCAGGTCATATTTAGGATTTCACAGATTTTGCAGTACAGTAAAATTCTGATAATCCACTATTTGTAAATTTGGGCAGGTCATTATTTGGCTTATCAGGTGAATTTTGTCATGCTCCTTCCCATCTCATCAGGACCCCACTTCCAATTCTTCCTTGTACCTCATTGACTTCCAACTTACTGGGGCTCTGGTTCCTGCATACACTTCTGATTCACCATGGCTCTGGTTCCCATTCTCCCTTTAAACTCCCTTTATACATGTTTAACAACTTTAAAAACGTTTTTACTCAATGCCCTGACTGATGGGGCGGCATGGTAGCGTAGTGGCTAGCACAACGCTTTACAGTACCAGCGATGGGTTCTATTCCCACCACTGCCTATAGGAGCTTGTGTGTTCTCGTCATGACCACATGGGTTTCCTCCAGATGCTCCAGTTTCCTCTCACGATCCAAAGACGTACTGCTTGGTAGGTTAATTTGTCATTGTAAATTGTCCTGTGATTGGTCTAGGGGTAAATCGGGGGTTGCTGGGTGGTGCAACTGGAAGGGCCAGTGGGGCCTATTCCCCACTGTCTCTCAGTAAATAAATAAATGCATGCCAATATTTCTCTTATATATTTCCAATTTTCTGATAAAAGTGGGCACTGCACTTTTTGCCTGGACTTAACTGAAATTTTCACCCTGCAGTTTCATATTTGGAATGTTCATTTTGTCAGATAGATCGGCTAGGTATGCCACATCTCCATGTAGAAGTTCAATCTTATTTCCTAAACTCTTGTTGACTTTGAGCAAAAATTCAACCACAGTATCAAAAAGATAAAAAGATGTTTTAAACAGCAGCCTTTTGGCAGCCAACACAATTTTTAGTGTGAAGAAGCAAGTGTTCAAACTCTTCATTGTTATCTTGGCATAACTGGTGAAATATTCTGCAATTCAATGGATGAGCTTTAATTTTGTTGATAGCAGATATTACAAGAATCGTGCTTGAAAAAAGTCACTGGCTGAGGTTTTTAGCTGTGAGATGTTGATGATGAATTACACCATGGATTGCAAACAGACTTGGAATTTCTTTTTTCATTAAAGCAGCGTGGTGACCTGCTGCATCTGTTGCACAAGAAATCATGTTCCTCTTTGGAATACTTTTATCCTCAATATACTTTTTAAGATCATAGATTGATTCTCCATTAATATTTGTTTTTAACTTTTTACAAAAGAGAATCTCTTCATAAACTTTTCGATTTTTGATAAACTATACATACACTATTAGCAATGCCTCATCGTCTCACACAGTTGACTCATCCAGTTGTATTCCAAATTCTGTTTTTTGTAGCTCTGCGTATAGTTGATACTCAATGTCTTCACTATTTTCATCAAGACAATGAGCTACAAAGTTATTACTCAGAGGAATTGATTTAAAAATAAATACTGGTATCCATTTTGAGAACAGTGGCGAGCACTTCTGATACAATAGGTATTATTAATCTTCCACTAATTGTATGAGATTTTCCACACTTTGCTATCATTTTGGAAATGTTACAAGAAGCAATGGGACCACTATGAAGGTCATTTTTTAACTTATTTGACAAATGGCTCGAGTGTGCAACATTTTTCAGATGCTTCTTCCATCTTCTGGAACTGAGTAATACCATATGCAGCCTTTTCAGGGCATCTTTTACAGAAGTGTTCCTGCAACCTTGATGGTTTCATCGCTTCATTAGACAGTACAATATTACAAATTAGACACATGGGGCATCACTGATCTGACAGGAACAGAATAAAAACATACTCCAGATATGCAACATTGTATTCGTGGGTTTTCTGTAGTTTCTGTTTCCTAGCAGAATTAGAATTCAAGGCTTCACCGCTCTCAGACTCATAGAGATCATGCCATATGTATTTATCCATCATTAATGAGGCTAAATTAAAATTTAAAAATTAACACAAGCTGGGAATGTCTATCAGATGTTGACGTTGGCAGAAAGTTGCAATGGATGGAATGATGGTAGTGGCACACAAAGGAACGATGAGGCAAAGATGAAGACAATCACAACAGCAAAAAAATTTCTTGACGAACATTCAAATTGGGATCTGAATGTTAGCTGAGATAGAGTTGGTGTTCGATTCAACAAGCTACCTTTACATTATTCCAGTTAGTGCGATTGACCAATCACATAAGGTTTCAGAAACCCCAAAGATGGTTCTTGACCGCACTTTGAACACCTCAAGAGGAATTCTTGGAGTTGGCAGGTTCACTGATTGGCTCTATTTCACTGTTCGGTTCCAGCCTGCGCTGTATCGTTGCACGACCTGCTTTCCATAGATCTGTAGAGAAAGTTGAGAGGGTGTACTTGACTTACCAGCTATTAAAGTTCATGAACTCAATCCATGCCGCGAGTGAAGGGGAAATATTGGATACCCTGGCTGCAAACTTATGCATCCCCAATAACGTCTGCTTGGTTGGTAAAGTTGGATGAGATTGCCGAATTTCAGATGCGTTGTGGCAATGAGTGCTCACTGCCTGCAGAGCTATGGTTCCTGATGAAGGGTTTCGGCCCAAAACGTCGTCACTACCTCCTCCCATAGATGCTGTCTGGCCTGCTGAGTTCTGCCAGCATTTTGTGGGTTTTTTTTAGAGCTATGGTTCTTCCTGTGTTCCAGTGCCTCATCCTTTTTTTTGTAAGCACCTGCTCTATTACCGGTTGGTCAGGGCTCATGCCTCAAGTTAGGGTGCTGCCTACCGCTCCACCTGCCCCCAAGGATCTTGAATGTCCCCTGACGACTTCTATTTCCCCTCATGCCCCCTTCGGATGTGTAACTGTCCCCTTGCCCCCGTTGGAAATCACTGAGCTACAATCTTACTAATCAACCTAGTTCAATGTACAAATAACATGATTTATTCACTGGTGAGCTCGATGCTTTTCTGTGAAGTGTACAAGATCTGTCCTTCATTTCATTATGCTATTTAAAAAATTCCCCTTTTCTTTATAATTACTAATCACCATGAAATCTGTCATTATAAGCTGACTTTTGACTATACCATGTCACAATAGGTTTCATCACATTCTAAAACAAATTATAAAGTAGATTCTATCTTTCCTTCCATGCCAGTAATACCATGTGAATCATTGAAAGGAATTTTCCATTGCACATCCATTATTGATCAAATAGTCACTCCATATTAAAACCAACAAAGATGTGGAGAAGTCAAAACTGAAGCATAAAAAAACAATTATTGTTGCTGGCAAAGAACTTGCTCACCAGAATGAAATAAGATGATAATACCATAAGACATAGGAGCAGAATTAGGCCATTTGGCCCATCAAGTCTACTCCACCATTCCAACATGGCTGATTTCAAAGTTCAAAGTAAATTTATGCCACCATGTACAGTACAGCCCTGACATTCATTTTCTTGCAGGAATTTACAGTAAATACAAGAAACACAGTAGAATCAATGTAAGACTACATCCACCAGGAAAGACCAAAAACAGCAATGTACAAAAGAAAACCAATTGTGCAAATTTAAAAAAATAATACCAATAATTAAATAAATAAACAGACAGGCAGAAAAACAAACAAATAAATAGATAGATAAATAAGCAATGGATATTGAGAACATGAGATGAAGAGACCTTGAAAGTAAGTCCACCAAGGTACAGCTCAGTGAAGAAAGAGTGAAGTTATCCCCACTGGTTCAAGAAGCTGATGACTGAGAGGTAATAACTGTTCCTGAACCTGGTGGTGTGGGTCCCGAGGCTCCTGTACCTCCTTTGTGAGTGCAGTAGTGAGAAGAGAGCATGGCCTGGATGGTAGGGGTCCTTGATGATGAATGCAGCTTTCCTGTGACAGAGCTCCATGTAGATGTGCACAATGGTGGGGAGGGATTTACCCATGGTGTACTGGACTATATCCACTACTTTTGTATGAGTTTCCATTTAAGAGTATTGGTGTTTTCATAACAGACTGTGATGCAACCAGTCAATATACTCTCTACTGTACATCTACAGAAGTCTTCAAGGTTTAGATGACATGCTAAATCTTCACAAACATCTAAGAAAGTCGAGGCGCTGCCATGCTTTCTGTATAATGGCACTTATGTGTTGACATCAGGGCAAATCCTCCAAAATTATAACTCTGAGGAATTTAAAGTTGCTGACCTTCTCCACCCCTGATCCCCCAATATGGACTGGCTCTTGGGCCTTTGGTTTCTTCCTCCTGAAGTCAATAAACAGCTCCTTGGTCTTGAGTGAGAGGTTGTTGTTGTGGCACTACTCAGCCAGATTTTCAATCTCCCTCCTATATTCTAATTTGTCACCACCTTGTATTCAGCGAACAACAGATGTGGCATGAGCAAGCTTACATATGATATTGGAGCTGTGCTTAGCTGCACAGTCATAAGTATCCTCCTAGCCATAAGCATAAAGCAAGAAGAGTCGGGAATAAGCACACAGCCTTGTGCTGATGGTGATTGTGGAGGAGATGTTGCCAATCCTGTCATGGGTCTGCAAGTGAGGGAATTGCACAGGGATTCCAGTTGCACAAGGAGATATTGAGGCGTAGGTCTAGAAGCTTATTGATTAGTTCTGAGGGGATGATAGTATTGAATGCTGAGCTGTAGTCCTTGAAGAGCGTCTTGATGTATGCACCTTCACAGTTCCAGGGTTGAGTGAGGTGCCAATGAAATGGCATCTCATGTGACGGTAGGCAAACTGGTGTGGATCCAAGTCTGTCCTCAGGCAGGAGTTAATACGCTTCATCACCTACCTCTCAAAATACTTCACCACAGCGGCTGAGTGTGCTACTGGAGAGTAGTCACTGAGGTAGATTACCATGTTTTTATTAGGCACCAGTATATTTGACACCGGTTTAAAGCAGATGGGTACCTCACACTGCTGAAGCAAGAGGTTAAAGATATGGGTGATCACTCCAGCCTGTTGATCACAGGTACTCTGTCTGGACTGCAGGCTTTCCATGGGTTCCTCACCTGATGAATGATGCATGTCACCCTCAGAGACTGAAATCACAGGGTCAGTGGGGGCTGTAGGAGTTCGTTAAGGTCCCTCCATGTCTGTTGATCAGAGTGAGCATAAAAGGCACTGAGCTCATCTGGGAGCAAAACCTTGTTGACACTTATGTCGCTTGGATTCACTTTGTAGGAGGAGACAGCATTCAATCCCTGCCACAGCTGTCAAGCATCCTTCAGTGATGCAAGCTTGGTTTGGAATTGCCACTTCACGTGTAAAATGGCCTTCCGAAGATCGTTCCTGGACCTCATGTATTTTACTCGGTCGCTATATTTGAACACCACTAGTCTCATATAGATTGCAGATCTCATGGTTCATCCAGAACTTTTGGTTGGAGAAGACATAGAATGATTTTGTGGGGGCACCTTCATTTACAACTGCTTTTATAAAGTCCATGATGACCATGGTGTATTCATTCAGATTCTCTGATGAGTCCTTGAACACAGCCCAATCCACTGACTAAAAGCAAACCTGTAGCCACCCTTCTGCCTCCTGTGACCACCTCTTTGTTATGTTAACTTCCAGAGCCTTGCTTTTTAGCCCCTGTCTATATGCAGGTAGGTGCAGGACAGATGGACAAATCATCAAATTTCCCAAAATATGTGACCAATAATTACTCCTTATATGAGCAACTGATATATTACATTCTTTATCAGAGCCTCTAATGGCTCTGGCTTTTTCAGTGCCCACTGCTCAGGTCCACAGCGAATAGGATTGATCCAGCATTTCACAAGTAAAATTAATTGCTGTCAAAATCATGGAGATGTGATACAACGCTAATGCAATCTATCATAATAGCTTATTCAAAACATATTCCAACTTCATTGCGGTGTATGCATCCTTACACAACAGTGGTAGAACAGACTTTTAATTGTCACATTGTTCTCACATCAAGGTTATCAAAGGTTTAATATAAATGCAAGTTTTCTTTTCTGGTAAGTCATCCTGAGGCACTTCAAAACAAAGTTTTTCCAAGTCAAACCGAGGAGAAAATAGGGCAGGTGTTCAAAGGAATAAAGCCAGAAAATGTTGGAAACACTGAGAAAATCAGTCTGCATTTGAGGAAAGAGAAACTTAGTTTATGTTTCAGGTCAAAGACTCTTCTTTCTTTTCCACAGATGGAGAATACCTTCTACAGTATGTCCAACATTTTAGGTTAATATTAGATTTCCAGCATCTTTTTTTTTTATTTTCATAGACTGAAGGAGTTTAGAGTTTTAAGGAGTGCTGAAAATTGATTATTTGCCATGCTATGGGTGAAGTTTAAACACACAGAACAGTACAGTAGAGGAATAGGCCCTTTGGCTCACAATGGCTGTGATGGACAGGATGCCAAATTAAACAGGATTTCCCAGTGGCCAACCATTTTAATTCCAATCCCCACTTCCATTCCAGCACGTTAGTTCGTGGCCTCCTCTACTGCCATGATAAGGCCAAAATCAGGTTGGAGAAGCAATATCTCGTATTCCATCTGGGTTGACTCCAACCTGATGACATTATCATCGATTTCTTTAACTTGCCCTAATTCTTCCCCTCCCACTTCCATCTTCTTCCATTCCCCACTCTGGCTCTTCTCTTACCTCATTGTTTCTCCTCATTTTCCTATCAACTCCCCCTGGTGCTCCTCCTTCCCTTTCTCCCATGTCCACTCTTCTCCTCTATCAGATGTCTTTTTTTCAACCCTTTACCTTTTCCAGCTCTCACCTCCCAGCTTCTCATTTCATTGCCCCTCCCCTCCTCCTCACACTCAAATTGTCAATCCTCGGGCCACAGTGGCAAATTTAAAAACTAAGCTTTGGGGAAGAGACCGTATATTATACTGCGAGATTCAAATCATAAAATAGTTGGTTAAATTATACTTCACCTCTGTGTTTTAATAATATCTGTAACATCACATACCAAAATGCCTGCACTGTTTCCTCACTGCTGCACTCTCCTTTTCTGAACACAGAACAAGTACACAGACTGCGCCAGCTGCAGAACCCTCAAGGCCGGGAGCATTTCTGACTTGCATTTCACAGTTTTTTGTCAGGTTCTACATTCCTTGTGGCAATTTGTTACGGAGATAACAGGGAGCATCACTCTGATTTAATCCCTATTGACAAAAAAAAAGAACTTGATGATTTCACTGAGAACAAAGAATTCATTTTCCATGATAATGTGACATCCTTCACTTTCATGGACTCTTCATTCTATCTTAAGACTTAAATAAAAAATTAAGCAACCAGATAATCTCTTTTATATAATACACAAAAAATATTGAGTAAAATACTCAAACAGAGAAGGAATTGTAACAATAGTATGTGAGCCACTTTGCATTCCAGGGAAACATGTAACATATATAGAATTAATAGCTCACAGACTGTTCAAGTTCCTTCAACTGATCAATCAACTTTTTCTTCAGTAGTTGCACTTCTGGATTTGATTACCTAATAAATAATACGTGTTTCATCAGAAATGTATTCAAATACTATAAACCACCATATAAACAACATTTTAGTTATATACTGTGTTTGCATATGTGTGTAGGAATATGGTATAAACTACCACATAAACAACTATTTTAGTATATACTGTGTATGCGTGCGTGTGTAGGAATATGGTACAAGCTACCATATAAATAACTATTTTAGTTACATAATGAGTGTGCGTGCATGTGTAGGAAGGGCGGAATTCACTAGGAATCTATTTCCTTTCTATATCTGTCCTGGTATCATACAGTAGAAGTTTTCAAGCCCCACCTCAAGGAATGTGTAGAGATAAAGGCTTGTTATTGTATAAACTCTGACGTATAGGATGTGAAAACATTTCACTTACCTCTTAAAGTATTGCCCAAGGAAATTAGTAATGGTTATAAACCTTGGGAGTGTTTCAATATCTCTGTAACTTCCAGAGCATTTTCCCACCATGTACTGTCAAATATATTAAAAAAGCAAAGGATTAAGCAGAAAATGTCCTTGGAAAGCAAATTAATGTCAACGTGTTAAGAGAGTAATGTTGGGTGGTGCTATGGGTTGTAACCTCAGGCAACTTAATGATATGGATTTACGCCAATGTAAACTTAACAATAGATAGCCATTAGTGTACAGTTATAGATACCATAAGTTCAATTTTTATCTTCATTCTGTGGTTCCCTAGATTTAGTAAAATCGTCCCTTGGCATTTGTTTCAACAATTATGAGCTCACATCTCAGAAAGAATTTCTAAATTCTCAGCTCACAGCTTTTATGCGTTTTCACTTGTACATTCCTTAAAACAAATTGTTCAGGAGACAAGAGAAATCCTTACTCTCAATTATGAGCCAAAAGCATTTGATGATCACATTGGAGACATGAAAAAATTGACTGAAGAAGATTTAATGGTAATTTAAAGCTATTGTTAAGTATCATAAATGTCAAGTTAGAAAGGTATGAATTATTCTCTTAGCTTTGTTAACTTTATAAGAAGTCACAGCTTTATATGACTTATCTACCTATATATAAATCTCCCTGCCTAAAACAATATGTAAAAATTTTAACTTAAACAAGTACTTACATATTTACTCACTTGTGGGGGAAACTATTACTTGTGAAACAATATATTAAAGGTACAAGAACTTTATGTTCAAATTTCAGTATCAGAGTTATTGTCACTAACATAAGTTGAAATTAGTTGTTCTGTGACACCAGTACAGTGCGGGCATAACAAATTACCAGAAGTTACAATAAAAATATAAATATTGCAAAATAGGAATAGTGAGGCTGTGCTGATGGGTTCACGGACAGTTCAAAAATCTAATGATGGAAAGGAAGGTGCTGTTCCTATAATGTTGAGTAGGGTCTTCTGTCTCCTGTACCTCCTCACTGATAGTAGTATTGAGAAGAGGGCATATCCCAGATGGAAAGGGTCCTTAATGATTAATGCTACCTTCTTCATGTGCTGCCTTTAGAAGATGTCCTCAAAGGTGGGGAGGCTTGTGGCTGTGAGGGAGCCGGCTAGGTCTACAACCCTCTGAAGTTTCTTACAATCCTGTGCATCATTGCCTCCAGAACAGATGGTGATGCGATCAGTCAGAATGCTCTCCAATGTACATCTGTAGAAATTTGCTAGTCTTTGATGACATACCAAACCTCCTCATGTAATGGATATTCACTTTCCAGGGCCCAAGAGGCTTAGATGAAATGATGGAATACGAAGGTAAGCTAGCCAATAATATTAAAGAGGATACCAAAAGTTTCTTCAGATATATTAAGTGTAAAAGAAAGACAAGAGTAGATATCGGACCACAGGAAAATTATGCTGGAATGGTAGTAATGGGGACAAGGAAATGGTGGACAAACTGAATAAGTATTTTACATCAGTCTTCACTGTGAATGACACAAGCAGTGTGTTGGAAGTTTGAGAGTGTCAGGGGACAGAAGTGAGTGAAGTTGCCATTACAAGGGAGAAGGTGCTTGGGAAACTGGAAGGTCTGAAGGTTGATAAGTCACCTGGACCAGATGGTCTACACTCCAGGGTTCTAAAACAAGTGGCTGAAGAGATTGTAGAGGCATTAGTATTAATCTTTCAAGAATCAATGGATTCTGTCATGGTTCCAGAGGACTGGAAAATTGCAAATGTTACTCCACTCTTCAAGAAGAGAGAGAGAGGGGCAGAAGAAATGAAATTATAGGTCAGTTAGTCTGAGCTCAGTGGTTGTAAAGATGGTGGAGTCGATTGCTAAGGATATGGCTTTGGGGTATTTGCAGGCATGTGATAAAATAGACCAAAGTCAGTATAATTTCCATAAGGGAAAATCTTGCCTGACAAATCTTTTGGAAATCTTTGAAGTAGTAACAAGCAGGATAAACAAAAAAAAAGAATTGGTGGATGTTGTGTACCTGGAATTTCAGAAGGCCTTTGACAAGGTGCCACATGTGATGCTGCCTAACAAGTTCTGAGCCCCCAGTATTAAAGGAAAGATATTAGCATGTATAGAGCATTGGCTGACCGGCAGAAGGCAAAGAGTGGGAATAAAGGGAGCCATTTCTGGTTGGCTGCCAGTGACTAGTTATGTTCTGAGGGGTCCATGTTGGGACCATTTCTTTTTACATTATATGTCAATGATTTGGATAATGGAATTGATGGCTTTGTGGCCAAGTTTGTGAGTGATACCAAGATAGGTGGAGGGGGCAGGTAGTGTTGAGGAAGAAGAGGCTACAGAAGGACTTAGACAGATTAGGAGAATAGACAAAGAAGTGGCAAAAGGAATACAATGTTGGGAAGTGTATGGTCATGCACTTTGGTAGAAGAGAAAAAAAACTGTAGACTATATTCCAAATGGAGATAAAATACAAAAATCTGAGATGTAAGGGGACTTGAGAGTCCTCGTGCAGGGTTCTCTAAAGGTGAATTGCAGGTTGAGTCCCTGGTGAGGTATTTAAATGCAATGTTAGCATTCATTTCGAGAGGACTAGAATATAAAAGCAAGGATGTAATGTTGAGGCTTTACAAGGCACTGGTGAGGCCTCACTTGGAGTATTGTGAGCAGTTTTGTGCCCTCATCTAAGAAAGCATGTGCTGACATTGGAGAGGGTTCAAAGGAGGTTCACAAAAATGATTCCAGGATTGAAAGACTTATCATGTGAGGAATGTTCAATGGCTGTGCTCACTGGAATTCAGAAGAAGCTGTGGGGGGTAGGTCAAGCTTATCAAATGTTGAAAGGCCTCGTTAGAGTGGAGGTGGAGAGAATGTTTCCTATAGTAGGGGAGTCTAAATCCAGAGGACACAGAATCAGAATGGAGGGATGTCCTTTTAAAACTGAGATAAGGAGGAATTTCTTTTGCCAGAGAGTGGTGAATCTGTGAAATGCATTGCCACAGGTGGCTGTGGAGGCCAAGTTATTGGGTATATTTAAGGTGGAGTTTGATAGATTCTTGGTTAGTCAGGGAATGAAGGAATACAGGGAAAAGGCAGGAGACTGGGGCTAAGAGGGAAATTGATTAGCCATGATGAAATAGCAAAGCAGACTTGATGTGCCAAATGGCCTAATTCTGCTCCTATATCTTATGGTCTTGTATTGCTAACCTCAGCTTTCTAGCTCAGTGGCATGACCTTTTCAAAGGGTCAGAGTTGTTGGTGATAAAGTTAAACTTTAAGCAAGTAATATAAATTGCAATCAGTAATCAGTTTGAAGCTGGAGGCATAGGTTTGTAAAGTGAAGTGACCAGGAAAGATTTTGCCTGCATTAACCAGATGCAAGACAATGGAGTTTTGCCACCTAGCACACCAAACATGTTTAGAAGTTGGGATGTTTGTGTACTCAGAGGGTCAGGCTGCACAGCATTAATTGTAGATGTGTGAGATCTCTGTCACTAGAAGCTTTAAAGTTCATCTGTGTGATTTACATTGTCCCAGCAGAGTTATCTGGAAAACATCATATGCAGATGCTCAAATCTAGTAGAAAATCATAAAAATATCCACAGCATTGGGAATTGTTTAGGAATGACAATGACAGAAAGGAATAGAATTAATTCCTTAACGTTTGGCTTCTGCAATGGATAACTCTTTTCTCTGCACCTCATTGATATGTTCTTCAAATTCATAAGATTTGTACTTGTTTTTGGAGATCTTTTGTAGTTTGTAAATCTTTTGTAATACGGATTTTTTTTTACATATTAGAAATCCTCTGTGAGCGTTAAATGTCTGTTAAGAACAATTTGTCTAAATTTAAAAGTGTATCATAAAAATAACTGTATTTAAACTACTTTGTTAGCTGTATCTCCTCCTTGATAATGAGGGGTTATCCACCACTCAAGCAGTAAGGATTAGCAGATAAACCTCACCACAGATACTAGACAGGGACATAAGCTAGTCCCTGAAGAGTAGCTGGATACAGTATAACCTCCCTATAGTGTGGGTACCCACAGATATCTATATTGGATAGGGCTTAAAGTCAAAGTTATCTCTAGTCCAGTATTATGTTTGAGCTCCACTGCTGGAGGTGATATCGTTTGGACTAGAAGTTAAATATAAACTCTTTTGATTCTCTCAGATGTGTAACATTGACCGTCGTCTTATTCTTCAATACTCTAGCTAACGTTTATCCCCAGCTAACACTCTAAACTGGAATATCTGGTCATTAACACATTTGGTTGTGCTAATTGGTTGATATATTTCTGTAGATGCCAAGGGTCAGAAATTTAAAATTTCTTGGCATTATCATTTCAGAGGATCTGTCCTAGCACTAGTACTTAAGTGCCATTACAAAGCAAACCAAAGAAGGCAAGGCAGTGTCTTTACTTTGTTAGAAGTTTGTGGAGATTTGGCAAGTCATGTAAAACTTAAGCGAACTTATATAGGTTCACAGTGAAGGGTATCCTGACTTGTTTTATCATAGTCTGATATAAAAACAGCAATGACCAAAAAATGGAAAAGCCTCTAAAGGTTAGTGGATAATGCCCAGTCCATCACAGGCAAAGCCTTCCCCATCACTGAGCACTGCCACTAGAAAGCAGCATCCATCATCAAGTGCTCCCACCAACCAGACCATGCTCTCTTCTCACTGTTGCCATCGAGAAGGAGGTACAGGAGCCTTAGGTCCCACATCACCAATTTCAGAAAGATGTATTACCCTTCAAACATCAGGCTCTGAACCAGCGTGGATAACCTCACTCACCTCAACACTGAACTGATTCCACAAACTATGGACTCCCTTTCAAGGACTCTACAACTCATGTTCTCAATATTATTTATTTATTTGCTTAGTTGTGATTTTTCATTGTATTTGTACAGTTTGTCTTCTTTTGCACATTGGTTGTTTGTCTGTCTTTGTATGTAGTTTATCATTTGATTTTATTGTCTTTCTTTGTTCTACAGTGAATGCCTGAAAGAAAATGAAACTCAGGATAGTATTTGGTGACATTTACAAAATTTGATAATAAATTTTCTTTGTACTTTATTCCTATAGTAACCAGTTCAACAACTTCCTACGTTCACTATCTATCAAGTTCTCACTGATTTTTCATCACTACCATTCTAAATTGAATACATAAATGAAATATTTTGTCATCTGTCCACTTATCCTACAACGCTACATGTGTTAAGCTTATATAACTACTTTTCTTAGTTCGTCTTCTAGACTGCATGTTGATGCTAGCTGCACTGAAGCAAGCCCAATGTAGATCCTGTTTAAAAACACATGGTGAATGTTACCGTGCCACTTTGCTTTAACTCAAAGTTTTCCACGAAGACTGATCATGAAGTGAGAGAGATTTTCAATCTCCCATGGTGACCTTCCTATTATACACATTTGGGATTCTCCACAGGTATTTGAACTCCTTCATGAACAACTTTGCATGACTTCACATTCTCACAGCAGTGACAGTCATTAATCTTTCAGCACAAATAGCACAATACATTGATACTGCGTGCATCAGGCTTTGACACTGACATCTGTAGATCCTCTACAATTCCTGACATAAGTAACAAAAAGGCAGAGTAGCCTGAAGCAAGTTAGCTTCAGCAGTTTAATCTTTAGGTTTGTCATAAATTTACAACTATCTGTGCATTTTTAGCAACTTCTAAATACCTGACCTACTGCATTGCTGATAACCACTCTGAGATAACACATTTAAGCATGTGATATAAATATTTATTTCCTGAAGGCAAAATATGGCTATACAGAAAAAGAAATTGACAAAATTATATGTTAATCATAACTAAATTATGGTCAACAATTTGACTGAAGCGGTTCATTTGGAACCACATAGAAATATAATTGAATCAGAATGGTACTGGACCCCAAGAAAGGGAGTTTGTGGAGTGCCTCCAAGATGGATTCTTAGAACAGCTTGTACTGGAGCCTACCAGGGAGAAGGCAATTCTAGATTTAGTGTTGTGCAATGAACCGGATTTGATCAGGGACCTCGAAGTAAAGGAACCATTAGCAGGTAGTGACCATAATATGATATGTTTTAACCTACAATTTGAGAAGGAGAAGGGAAAATCGGATGTGTCAGTATTACTGTTGAACAAAGGGAACTATGGAGCTATGAGGGAGGAGCTGGCCAAAGTTCAATGGAACAATACCCTAGCAGGGAAGACAGTGGAACAACAATGGCAGGTATTTCTGGGAATAATGCAGAAGGTGCAGGATCGGTTTATTCCAAAGAGGAAGAATGATCCTAAGGGGAGTAAGGGGTGGCCGTGGCTGACGAGGGAAGTAAAGGGCAGTATAAAAATAAAAGAGAAGTATAACATAGCAAAGATGAGCGGGAAACCGGAGGACTGGGAAGCTTTTAAAGAGCAACAGAAGATTACAAAAAAGGCAATACGCCAAGAAAAAATGAGGTACGAAGATAAACTAGCCAAGAATATAAAGGAGGATAGTAAAAGCTTCTTTAGGTATGTGAATAGCAAAAAAATAGTTAAGACCAAAATTGGGCCATTGAAGACAGAAACGGGTGAATTTATTATGGGGAACAAGGAAATGGCAGATGAGTTGAACAGGTATTTTGGACCTGTCTTCACTAGGGAAGACACAAACTATCCCCCCGATGTAATAGTGGCCAAAGGAACTAGGGTAAAGGATGATCTGAAGGAAATTTATATTAGGCAAGAGACGGTGTTGGATAGACTGTTGAGTCTGAAGGCTGATAAGTCCCCGGGACCTGATGGTCTACATCCCAGGGTACTTAAAGAGGTGGCTCTAGAAATCGTGGACACATTGGTAATCATTTTCCAATGTTGTATAGATTCAGGAACAGTTCCTGCTGATTGAAGGGGGGCTAATGTTGTCCCACTTTTCAAGAAAGGAGGGAGAGAGAAAACAGGGAATTATAGACCGGTTAGCCTGACGTCAGTGGTGGGAAAGATGCTGGAGTCAATTATAAAAGAGGAAATTACAACACATTTGGATAGCAGTAGAAGGATCAGTCCCAGTCAGCATGGATTTATGAAGGGAAAATCATGCTTGACTAATCTTCTGGAGTTTTTTGAGGATGTAACTATGAAAATGGACAAGGGAGAGCCAGTGGATGTAGTGTACCTGGACTTCCAGAATGCTTTTGATGAAGTCCCACATAGGAGATTAGTGGGCAAAATTAGGGCACATGGTATTGGGGGCAGAGTACTGACATGGATTGAAAATTGGCTGGCTGACAGGAAATAAAGAGTAGCGATTAACGGGTCCCTTTCAGAATGGCAGGCTGTGACCAGTGGGGTACTGCAAGGTTCGGTGCTGGGACTGCAGCTGTTTACAATATACATTAATGATTTAGATGAAGGGATTAAAAGTAACATTAGCAAATTTGCTGATGACACAAAGCTGGGTGGCAGTGTGAAATGTCAGGAGGATGTTATGAGAATGAAGGGTGACTTGGACAGGTTGGGTGAGTGGGCAAATGTATGGCAGAAGCAGTTTAATGTGGATAAATGTGAGGTTATCCACTTTGGTGGCAAGAACAGGAAGGCAGATTACTATCTAAATGGAGTCAAGTTAGGAAAAGGGGAAGTACAACGAGATCTAGGTGTTCTTGTACATCAGTCAATGAAAGTGAGCATGCAGGTACAGCAGGCAGTGAAGAAAGCTAATGGCATGCTGGCCTTTATAGTGGTGGTGGCATCCGTCGGTCTCCAGAGACTATGGATCTGCACCTGGAGTTTCCAGGGCGCAGGCCTGGGCAGGGTTGTATGGGAGACCGGCAGTTGCCCAAGCTGCAGATCCTCGGCCTTCCCCTCTCCACGCCACCAATGTTGTCCAAGGGACAGGCACTAGGACCCATGCAGCTTGGCACCGGTGACGTCGCAGAGCAATGTGTTGTTAAGTGCCTTGCTCAAGGACACAAACACGCTGCCTCAGCTGAAGCTCGAACCAGTGACCTTCAGGTTACTAGTCTGATGCCTTGCCCACTAGGCCATTATAACAAGAGGAATTGAGTATAGGAGTAAAGAGGTCCTTTTGCAGCTGTACAGGGCCCTGGTGAGACCCCACCTGGAGTATTGTGTGCAGTTTTGGTCTCCAAATTTGAGGAAGGACATTCTTGCTATTGAGGGAGTGCAGCGTAGGTTCACAAGGTTAATTCCCGGAATGGCGGGACTGTCATATGTTGCAAGATTGGAGCGACTGGGCTTGTATACACTGGAATTTAGAAGGATGAGAGGGGATCTGATTGAAACATATAAGATTATTAAGGGATTGGACACACTGGAGGCAGGAAGCATGTTCCTGCTGATGGGTGAGTCCAGAACTAGAGGCCACAGCTTAAGAATAAGGGGTAGGCCATCTAGAACAGAGATGCGGAAAAACTTTTTCACCCAGAGAGTGGTGAATATGTGGAATGCTCTGCCCCAGAAGCCAGTGGAGGCCAAGTCTCTGGATGCATTCAAGAGAGAGTTAGATAGAGCTCTTAAAGATAGCGGGGTCAAGGGATATGGGGAGAGGGCAGGAACGGGGTACTGATTGTGTATGATCAGCCATGATCCGAGTGAATGGTGGTGCTGGCTAGAAGGGCCGAATGGCCTACTCCTGCACCTACTGTCTATTGTCTATATTGTTTTGTTTCTCCAATATTTGCTGAGAATTATATAGTAATCTGCCTCACATCATTTTTTATTTTATTTCATTTATTTAGAGTACAGCGCAGAACAGGCCATTCTGGTCCAATAAGCCAAGGCACCCAGCAATTCACCTATTTAACCCTAACCTAATCACAGGACCTTTTATAATGACCAATTAACCTGATTTTTCAAGTGTTTGACAAGCTAAATGCGAGGAAGATCCTTTCCCGGCTAAGGTGTTTAGGAACAAGGGCTCAGTTTAAGGATATTGATAGGTTAAATAGAATTGAGATGAGGGGAAAATTTCTTCACTCAGTGGATAGTGAAGCATTAAATTTCTCAGCTGCTAAGGTTTGTGGAGATCAATAAATAGTACTCAAAAATGGTGCAGATTTAAGACCAGTCATGATAGAGCAGGTTCATCACTTTCTCCTAATCCTATTTCTTATGTTCTTATGTTTTCATATAAACTTTATCAACTCTGAAATTCCAGTGTGACCAAAATAGGTGCAGCAGCAAAGTGCCAAAGATAATTTTGGGCATTGCATATTTTCAGCATCAAACATTTCCCCTGTGGTTCGGAATTTTGACATTGTATCTGATGGCTGCACACACCTGGGTCTGTGGTAGGGCCATGGGGCCGGGCTGAGGACTTTGGAGTGAAATCAGATTTAGATTAAAATTCATGTATTTATCACAGGTATATCGAAGCATACATTTGCATTAACAACCCACACAACTTAATGATGTGCTGAGGACAACCTGCAATTGTCGCCATACATTCCGGCACCAACATGACATGCCCACAACGTTCAGCAGAACAACACCAGCAGCAACAAAAACAACAACAGCAAAGCACGCACCCACTCACGCACTGAGACAGGCCTCCAACCCCAGGACCGGCTGCCTAAGACTCAGACTCTCAGACCTGCACACTTTGGGCCTCCAATCTTGGCCTGGACTTACAGTTGTAGAGTCACAGACATTGAGCCTCTGGCTTCTGGACACATTGACTCAGTGGGTTCAGTTTTCAGGCACTCACTGACTATAGTCTTTGATCTTCAGGCTTCAACCTCCAGTATCGACCCCAGGACTCAATAATTGTGGGAGTTTGATCTCTTGTACCTCTTGCCCGCACAGTGCTGCAACCCTAGGACTCAGTGACCTGGATGGGCTACCGGTCTTTGTCTTTGGAGCCAGCTAACCACAAACCATGACCGCAGGGATCACTAGTCTTCGTCCTCAGTGCCTGCCAACCCAACCCAATCAGGTTACACTGATGTTCCAGTGCTGACAACTGGGGAGAGGTTTGAGAGTCTGGGACTTATACGTGGATGATGGATTGGTGAGGACATTGAAATACAGATGTTTGAGGTAGCAGGGAGGAGAATGTGCATTGGAATCCCTGCAGTGTGCTTGAATGGTGGAGGGAAGAAAAATCAGTATGTCAAAAAATATAATGCTTCATTCAGGAATTTTACAAATTACAGAGGTTCAGTTGCTGGCTTCCATAACCAAGTACCACAAATCATTTATTTGGCAACTCAGCCAAAACAAAAATAATGGTCAACATGTTCTATACACAGAAGTAACATAACTAAAGAGCTCTGAAATGTGGCAAGGGATTTTGGCACATATTGTGTTAGTATATAAACTGAATGCATGAATAGAACATTCTTGCTTCAGTTAAGTTTTTGTATGTAAAGGGGCACTGCTTGCATCATTAAATTTGCTCTACAATTCCAAAATGCTTTAAGAAAATAATGTAAAAATGAGCTGAAGAATTTACTAATGTAACACCACAGAGGAATAGAGTAGCAGAACTTGGTTAGCTGCACACTCGGGTAGACATCTGATTATTGTGGAACTTTTCTGTTGTTGGTGATTAGCTCCAATGTCAAGTACAAGCTTGCTATATGAAATTAGGAATCTGAATGGAAAAAAAAATAAGAAATATACAGTTAGTATTGAATTCATTGTTTTTGTTAGTTTAAAGTTTTGTCAAATAAGACTGAAGTTTTGAGTAAGTAGTATCTGAAAGTTATGGCAATGATTTTAATTGGCAGGATCACAACACAGATGGAAATTTAAGTGTCAAGAATTAAGGGGATAATTTAGAAGCAAACTCCTTTATGGTGTTTTGCATGAAAGTATTCATCAAGGAAAGCAAGTGCTATTCATAGCTCATCGCAATCTACAAATAACGTGCCAAGTACTAAAGTGTGGATTACTCCTGCTTCACCTGACTGCGCCTTCATCCCAATTGTTTCTCAATTCACCGGATGAGCCATATGGTGTCCTCGGGCAAAGTTAGAGACGGAAGGATCTGCTTTGTAATCAACTCCTCGCAGTCCTCAGGCATGACTGTTCTAATAAGCACCTGCTTACTCAACTTGGAATATCTAACAATGAAGTATCATCCATTCCACCTGCCACAGGAGTTCACTTCAGCTTTCCTGACGGCAGTCTACATCCCACCTCAGACAAACATGAAGCCTGCACTCAGTGAGCTATACTCTGTGGTTAACAGCCTTGAAACCTTGGAGTCGGACAATCCACACCAGGGGTGCGTAAAAAGAGCTACTTTTTATTCAGGGTGTCAATCGAGATCTCAAATGTAGAGTTTCGCTGCAGTTTCTCCGAGTTGAGGAGCGACCAATCAGCAAGAGGTATTACGTAAAAAGCGGTACCTTTCAGTCCGGCCTACATTCAATATTTTAAAAGCAGGGCTTTGAGCCGGTTTTCTCCGAGTTGGCCATTCATTTGAGTGTGCTAGTCTTTAGAGTGGCTTTGGCTCATCCGGCTTGGGTGAGGTAGACTGTCTTGTAAGCTACTCTCTCTCTGCTCTGTGTTCACTCCTCATCCATTTGTGCATAGTATAGTGTGAATAGCTCCAGAGGCAGTATTTTGTAGTGTGTGTGGAATGTGGGAAGCCTGGGAGACCTCCAGTCTCCCAGGTAAACACATCTGCACAGGTGTAGAGAGCCACAGGTCCTGAGAGAATGTATTAAGGAACTGGAGCTACAGCATGATGACCTTTGACCTGTATGGGAGAATGAGGTGATAGGCATGAGCTACAGGGAGGTAGCCACCCCTACATTGCAGGAGACAGGTAACTGGGTGACTGACAGGAGGGAAAGGGCACAGCCAGTACAGAGTACACCTGTGGCAGATCCCCTCAATAATAATTGGACTGGAGGGGTCCAATACGCTTGTGGGCAGGTTGGCTACAGTTGTTCAGGTGGGTTTAAACTAATTTGGCAGGGGGTGGGAACTGAAGTGATAGGGCTGAAGGTGAGGTAGCTGGTTTACAAACAGAGACAATGTGTAGTGAGACTCCTAGCAAGGAGAGGCTGATGACAGGGCAAAATTGCAGTCAACAGGATGTGTTGCAATGTAAAAGGAGGAAAAAAATCAAAAAGGTCTAAAGGTGTTATATTTGAATGAGTGCAGTATATGGAATAAGGCTGATGAACTTGTAGCACAGTTACAGATTGGCAAGTATGATGTTGTAGGCATCACTGAATCATGGCTGAAAGAAGATTATAGCTGAGAGTTTAGTGCCCTTGGTTACAAACAGACAGGCAGGAAAGTAGAGGGGGTGGTACAGCTCTAATGGTTAAAATGATTCATACGGGGAAAATTCATTAATTACATAATACCTCATAGGCCTGATTTTATTCTCACAAATCAATGAATATGTTGTAAAAAAAAAGATCACTCCGTACCTGTACATAATTTTCTCCTTTTGCTTGTTCTTTCTTTCCTCTCCTTTCTCTAAGTGTATACCTCAGATAAATATTATGTGGAGATTTGTGGCAAATATGACTATATGATATATATGTATAATATCTGAAATAAAGTTTTATGGAAATGTTTGCTTGATGATGAACTTCAATAAAAAAATAAATTACAAAAAAAAGAAATTAAATCATCAGAAAGAGGTAACATGGGGTCGGAAGGTGTTGAATAGAGCAAAGGAACTGCAAGGGTAAAAAGACACTGATGGGAGTTATATACAGATCTCCAAACAGTGGAAAGGATGTGGTCTATAAGTTACAATGGGAGATAGAAAATGCATGCCAAAAGGGCAATGCTACAATTGTCATGGGGGATTTCAATCTGCAGGTAGATTGGGAAAATCAGGTTGGTGCAGGATTCCAAGAGGGGAAAGTTCTAGAATGGCTAATGAGAAGGCTTTTTAGTGCAGCTGATGTTTGAGCCCACTAGGGGATCAGCTATTCTGGATTAGATGTTGTGCAATGAGCCAGAATTGATTAGAAGTAAAAGAACCCTTAAGGGCAAATGATCATAATATGATCAAATTCACTCTGAGATTTGAGAAGGAGAAGCTAGTATCAGATGTTTCAGTATTACAGTGGAGTAAAGGAAATTACAGAAGCATGAGAGAGGAGTTGGCTAGAACTGATTGGAAATGAGCACTGGCACAAATGATGGCAGAGCAGCAATGGCTGAAATTTCTGGAAGTAATTCGGAAGGCACAGGATATATACATCCCATGAAGAAGAAGTATTCTAAAGGAAAGATGACACAACCATGGCTAACAAAAGAAGTCAAAGTTTGCATAAAAGCCAAAGAGAGCATACAATTGAGCAAAAATTAGTGGAAAGTTAGAGGATTGGGAAGCTTTTAAATACCAACAGAAGGCAAATAAAAAAAGTCATTAACAAGGTAAAATTGGAATATGAAAGTAAGCAAGCCTATAAAATTAAACAGGATACCAAAAGTTTCTTCAGATACATAAAGTGTAAAAGAGTTGCGAGAGGCAATACTGGACCGCTGGGAAACAATGCTCGAGAGGTAGTAATAGGAGACAAGGAAATGGAGGATGAACTGAATAAGTATTTTGCATCAGTCTTCTCTGTGGAAAACACTAGCAGTATGGTGGCAGTTCCAGGTGTCAGGGGTCATGAAGTGTGTGAAGTTAGCATTACTAGAGAGAAGGTTCTTGGGAAACTGAAAGGTCTGAAGGTAGATGAGTCACCAGATTGTGGGAACATTAGCTTCTTCTGGGAGACTGGAAAACTGCAAATATCTCTCTACTCTTCAAGAAGGGAGAGAGGCAGAAGAAAGAAAATTATAAACAAGAGAAAATCTGCAGACGCTGGAAATCTGAGCAACACACACAAAATGCTGGAGGAACTCAGAAGGCCAGACAACCGGTCGACTGTACTCTTTTACATAGATGCTGCCTGACCTGCTGTGTGGTGAAAGGAAACTATAGGCCAGTTAGTCTAACCTCACTGGTTGGGAAGATGTTGGAGTTGATTGTTAAGGATGTGGTTTCGAGAGACTTGGAGGCACATGATCAAATAGGCCATAGTCATCTTGGTTTCCTCAAGGGAAAATCTTGCCTGACAAATCTGGTGGAATTCTTTGAAGAAATAGCAAGCAGGATAGACAAAGGATATTCGGTTTATTTTGTGTACTTGGATTTTCAGATGGCCTTTGACAGTTGGCACATATGAGGCTGCTTAATAACCTACAAGCCCATGATATTGCAGGAAAGATTCTAGCTTGGATAAAGCTGATTGGCAGGAGGCAAAGAGTGGGAATATAGGGAGCTTTTTCTGTTTGACTTCCGGTGACTAGTGGTGTTCCACAGGGGTGTGTGTTGGGACCGATTCTTTTCAAAGGTATGTTTAATGTCAGAGAAATATATACAATATAAATCCTGAAATTCTTTTTCTTCAGAAACATCCACGAAAACAGAGGAGTGCCCCAAAGAATGAATGACAGTTAAACCCAAAGCCCCACTGCTCCCCCCACCCACTCATAAGCAGTAGCAGTGCAATGAACCCTCCCCATCCCCCACCAGCAAAAAAAGCATCGGTGCCCCCACCGAGCACTCAAGCATGCAGCAAAGAATCAATAACAACAGACTTGCAGTACTCCAAAGACTACTCATTCACCCAGTAATTCGACATACCACAGGCTCTCTCTCCCTAATAAGGGAAAAGAGGTGTCCCCATTTCACACCAAGAGGGGAGACATAACAAACAACTCACTGATTTACAATGTTAAAAGTCTGTTGCGTCGCTTCTACCGAGCTCTGTGCCCAAAGAACTCGGGTCTCTGGGCACACAGCCAGCAGCCAGCTTGCTGCTTTTGATCTTCCATCTCCCACGACGCACCAATTTCCTGCGGTGGCACCAACCACAAGTCCACCCACCTCCAGAGCCACAAAATTTTGGAACCCTAAAGGCGCACTAGACTTCTAGGCCGTGTCCTTGGCATATCGAATAGCGGCAGGTCGTGACACCCCCAAGAGTGGATCCCATTCCCACAAAGAACCGAAGTCAGCGTGTTACTCCAGGTCAGGGTCTTCAAAAGAACCCTGAAAGGGTAAAATAGAGATATTAAAGATAGAAATAGAGTTGTTTCTGCAGATGTAAGCAAAGGAGTCGCTGTTAGGTGCCATCATTCTTCTAAGCTCCTCCTCTTACTTTGTTATGTGTCAATGATCTGCAATTGTTTGCTTTGTTGCAAAGTTTGCAGATGATACAAAATAGGTGGAAGGGCAGGTAGTTTTGAGGAAACAGAGAGGACTTAGATTGGGAGCATGGGCGAAAAAGTGGCAGATGGAATACAGTGTCAGGCACTGTATGGTCATGCACTTTGGTAGAAGAAATGAAAGGGTTGGCTATTTTCTGTGGAGAGAAAATACAAAAAACTGAGGTGCAAAGGGGCTTGGGAGTCCTTGTGCAGGATTTCCTAAAGGTTAATTTGCAGGTTGAGTCTGTGGTGAAGAAGGTAAATGTGATGTTAACATTTGTTTCAGGAGGACTAGAATATAAAAGTTAGGATGTAATGTTGAAACTTTATAAAGCACTGGTGAGGCCTCAATTTGAGTATTGTGAGCAGTTTGGGCCCCTTATCTTAGAAAGGATGTGTTGACACTGGAGAGGGTTCAAAGGAGGCTCATGAAAATGATTCCAGGATTAAACAGCTTATCATATGAAGACCATTTGATGGCTCTGGACCTGTAGTCACTGGAATTCAGAAGAACAAAGGCTGACCTAATAGAAATGGTGAAAGGCCTTGATGGAGTAGATGTGGAGAGGATACTTCCTATGGTGGGAGTGTCTAAGACCAGAGGACAGACTCAGAACAGAGGGGCATCATTTTAGAACAGAGATGAGGAGGAATTTATTTAGCCACATAGTAGTGAATCTGTGGGATTTGTTGCCACCGGCAGCTGTGGAGGCCAAGTCTTTATGTATATTTAAGGCAGAGGTTGATAGATACTTGATTGGTCAGGGCATGAATGGATATGGGGAGACGGCAGGAGATTGGAGCTGAGACAAAAAAATGGATCAGCTATGATGAAATGGCAGAGCAGACTTGATGGGCCTAATGGCCTTGCTCTGCTCCTATGGCTCCTATGGTCTTGAAACAAGATCCTCAGAGGCCCTTTCCATAATTGCGAGTGACTTTAACCAGGCCAACTTCAAGAATGGGTACTCACAATATTACCCACCAGAAGCCTAAATATCCATTGTTGTACAACCACCTAAGATGCCTACCAAGCCATCCTCCTCCCACAGTTTGGTAAATCACAATACAAGGTTGTGTTTTTCTCACTGAATAAAATGCTGAAGCTGAAATGTGAAGATCCAGCACAGAAATTCATACAGTGCTAGTCTGAGTAGACAAATGAGTTTCTATGTGACTTCTGTGAGTCAGCAGACTGGTCCATGACCCAAGACTCATCTGCCAGCATTGACGAGTATGACACCACCACCATGGTCCACACCACAACCGAGGCCATGCAGCTCCCCTGCCATTGGTCCCGCCAATGAACCAGTGAACCAGCCTTACAGTATTCTATATTACCAACGTCCAACAAGGTCTTGTAATCACAAGAAAGCATCCAAGACAATCATTTGCACCATCTGTTGAAGCACCTGTCTCCTTAGGTGGCTGTAGCCACTGGCAACACAATACTCAACATGTCCAGCTACACCACCATTGTGCAACTTGCTGGTGGGACAGACCTGCTGCACTTGATGTTCTCAATATCCAGCAGTTTCTTGCAATCGCACAAAAGATGCAAAGGACAAACAATTACACCTTGGTTTGTTCCTGCATAGGCCACTGTGACTGAGCATGCTACCAACTTACAGGAACTCCTACGTCAGACACCTGTGACAGACAATAGTTCTGCCTATTATTCCAAGCGAACTCATACCAAACTAGGAAACCGGGATGCCAATGCCTCCTTCTGCAGCTGAATCGCTGACTTCCTGAACAAAAGAACTCAATCTGTAAGGTTAGTCAGAAACACCTCTGCTACAATTATCCTAAGCACTGGTGTTCCTCAAGGCTGTGTCATCAGCTGCTACCCCGCTCCAGCTACACTCATGACTGCATGGCCAGATTCTACTCTAACCCATCTATAAGTTTACAAATGATACCACCTTAGTGGGCCATATCTGAAATAATGATGAGTCGGACTACAGGTAGAAGTTAGAGCGCTTGGTGACATGGTGTCAATGCAACAACCTTTCCCTCAATGTCAACAAAATAAAAGAGCTGGTCATTGACTTCAGAAAGAGGCACAGTGCACCAACTCTTGTTTATATCAATTGTTTTGAGGTTGAGAGAGTTGACAGCTTCAAGTTCCTAGATGTGAACATCAGCAATAGCCTTTCCTGTTCATGACTTCAACTTGATTGGGCTTCCTGACTCAATCACATTGATGTCCTGGCCAGGAAAGCTCACTATTGCCCTTACTTCCCCAGGAGGCTAAAGAAATTTGGCATATCCCTATCGATCTTTACCAATTCTTATTGATGCACCATAGAAAACATTCAATCTGGATGCGTAATGGCTTGGCATGGCAACTGTCCTGTACGTGACCACAGAAAATGGCAGATTTGCAGACACGGCTCAGCACGTCATGGGAACCAACTTCCCCTCTATGTCTATACTGTATACAGTACTTCTCATTGTCTCAGTAAAGCAGCCAACATAATCAAAAACCTCACCCACCCCAAGCATTCTCTCTTCTCGTATCAGGCAGCAGATACAAAAGACTGAAAGAACATACCACCTGGTTCAAGGACAGCTTCTATCCCACTATTATCAGACTTGAATGGAGCTCTTGTACGATAAGATGAAGTCTTGAGCTCACAATCCACCTCATTATGATGTTGCACTTTATCATTGATCTGCACTGCATTTTTTTAGTAGCTTGTACACTTTATTCTGCAATGCCATCATTTTACATTAATCTACCTCAACACTATTGATTTGATCGGTATGAACAGAACAAGCTTTTCTCTGTATCTTGATACATGTGACACTAATAGAACAACCAACCAACCAATAATACAGGAAATTGAAGTGTTAGATTTTAAGTGTCTACCAATGGATGTGAAATGTGCATCTGTAATCTTGAGTTTAGTTGCTTTTTTTATTCTTTTTTTCACAGCTTCTGGCTGATTTACTATGCTATTTTCCCCAGTAACCTAAGGGCTAAACAGCTCAAGAATTAAGCACCATCTAAACCTGTTCATAGAAAGTCAAAAATAATACTTTGTGCATATGTTCCTTTCATCAAATGGTGTTTCATTTGTTATTTGACACAACATTTTGCAGATTGACATGGTCTCAAATTTGAATTTGATTCTTTGGTCAAGATGTTCCATCTACATGGCATTGATCCAGAATTATCTTGAACTCAGTTCAACTAAATCATATTTGCTTCCATTACCAGATTCAATACAATGATTGTTCCTGGTACAGAAATGGATCCACATCACTAGATAAAATAATAACTGGGAACTTAATAGAAATGTCGTCCAAATTCCAACATTATGCACATAAAATACCCTAGATCATTTTGTTCCTCAGTTCTGATGTTCTCAACAAATTAATCCAAGATCAATGTCCCTGAGGGCGTGGAAGCCTGATCTGGAGGAAATGATTGAACATAGTGAACTATGGGACAGGTTTACACTTAAATTATCCCAGAAATCTAATTCATCACTTCTAACACCAACATTCTAATTATTTATATAAAAGACAGACTACAGCAAGGATTGATCTTACACCCTCCAGTCTTTTTACACCCATTACATTAGTTTCAACTTGATCATGGATAAAGATAGATCTGGTCCTCGGGTTGAAGTTCTAAACTGGAAAAAGGCCAAATTTGAAGAAATGAGAAAGGATCTAAAAAGCGTAGATTGGGACAGGTTGTTCTCTGGCAAGGATGTCATTGGTAAGTGGGAGGCCTTCAAAGGAGAAATTTTGAGAGTGCAGAGTTTGTATGTTCCTGTCAGGGTTAAAGGCAAAATGAATAAGAATAAGGAACCTTGGTTCTTGAGGGATATTGGAACTCTGATAAAGAAGAAGAGAGAGATGTATAACATGTATAGGCAACAGGGAGGAAATAAGATGCTCGAGGAGTATAAAAAGAGTAAGAACATACTTAAGAAAGAAATCAGAAGACATGAGGTTGCTTTGGCAGTCAGGGTGAAGGATAATCCGAAGAGCTTCAACAGGTATGTTAAGAGCAAAAGGATAGTAAGGGATAAAATTGGTCCTCTTGAAGATCAGAGTGGTTGGCTATGTATGGAACCAAAAGAAACGGGAGAGATATTAAATGGGTTTTTTGCATCTGTATTTACTAAGGAAACTGGAATGGAGTCTATGGAAACAAGGCAAACCAGTAAGGGAGGTCATGGAACTTATACAGATCAAAGAGGAGGAGGTGCTTGCTGTCTTGAGGCAAATCAGAGTAGATAAATCCCCAGGACCTGACAGGGTATTCCCTCGGATCTTGAAGGAGAATAGTGTTGAAATTGCAGGGGCCCTGGCAGAAATATTTAAAATGTCGATATCCATGGGTTAGGTGCCAAAGGATTGGAGGATAGCTCATGTAGTTCCGTTGTTTAAAAAAGGCTTAAAAAGTAAGCCGGGAAATTGTACGCCAGTAAGTTTGACATTGGTAGTAGGTAAGTTATTGGAAGGAATACTAAGAGATAGGATCTACAAGTATTTGGATAGACAGGGACTTATTAGAAAAAAGTCAGCATGGCTTTGTGCGTGGTAGGTCATGTTTAACCAATCTATTAGAGTTTTTTGAGGAAGTTACCAGGAAAGTGGATGAAGGGAAGGCAGTGGATATTGTATACATGGACTTCAGTAAGGCCTTTGACAAGGTCCCGCATGGGAGGTTAGTTAGGAAGATTCAGTCACTAGGTATACATGGAGAGGTAGTAAATTGGATTAGATGTTGGCTCAATGGGAGAAGCCAGAGAGTGGTAGTGGAGGATTGCTTCTCTGAGTGGAGGCCTGTGACTAGTGGTGTGCCACAGGGATCAGTGCTGGGTCCATTGTTATTTGTCATCTATATCAATGATTTGGATGATAATGTGGCAAATTGGATCAGCAAATTTGCTGATGATACAAAGATTGTAGGTGTAGTGGACAGTGAAGAAGGTTTTCAAAGCTTGCAGTGGGATTTGGACCAGTTGGGGGAATGGGCTGAAAAATGGCAGATGGAGTTTAATGCGGAAAAGTGTGAGGTATTGCACTTCGGAATGTCAAACCAAGGTAGAACATACAAGGTAAATGGTAGGACACTGAGGAGTGCAGTAGTGCAGTAGAACAGAGGGATCTGGGAGTACAGATACACAATTCCCTAAAAGTGGCTCCACAAGTAGATAGGGTTGTAAAGAGAGCTTTTGGTACATTGGCCTTTATAAATCAAAGTATAGAGTATAAGAGTTGGAATGTAATGGTGAGGTTGTATGAGACATTGGTGAGACAGAATTTGGAGTATTGTGTGCAGTTTTGGTCACCTAATTATAGGAAGGATATTAGTAAGGTTGAAAGAGTGCAGAGAAAGTTTACAAGGATGTAGCCAGGACTTGAGAAACTGAGTTACAGAGAAAGGTTGAAAAGGTTAGGACTTTATTCCCTGGAGTGTAGGAGAATGAGGGGTGATTTGATAGAGGTGTGTAAAATTATGATGGGTATAGATAGAGTGAATGCAAGCAGGCTTTTTCCACTGAGGCCAGGGGAGAAGAAAAACAGAGGTCAAGGGTTAAGGGTGAAGGGGGAAAAGTTTAAAGGGAACACTAGGGGTGGGCTTCTTCACGCAGAGTGTGGTGGGAGTGTGGAATGAGCTGCCAGATGAAGTGGTGAATGCAGGCTCACTTCTGACATTTAAGAAAAACTTGGACAGGTATATGGATGAGAGGGGTTTGCAGGGATATGGCCCAGGTGCAGGTCAGTGGGACTAGGCAGAAAATTGGTTCGGCACAGCCAAGAAGGGCCAAAAGGCCTGTTTCGGTGCTGTAATGTTCTGTGGTTCTATGTTTCTAACTCTACAGAATTTCATTCTTTTCACATAGGAGTTTTAATGATATAAAAATCAAAAATGCTGTTGACACAGGAAATCTGATATAAAATAGAAATTAATGGAAACACTCAATGGATCAAGTGACACCTATGGGAAAAGAAACACAATTAACATTTCAGTGAAACTGATTTGCTTTTGATTCTAGAAAGCTGCAGCAAGCTTCAACAAAAGATGAGGTGCTTTTCACAACTAGAAATGGGAATGGGATGAAAATGGGAGTGGGATGGAGAACCATCCTTACACATCTAGAGAAGAGGAATGCTAATGTGAGAATGCTGTTCTTGGACTACAGTTCAGCATTCAACACCATAATTCCCTCTAGGCTCAGCAAGAAGCTCAGAGACCTCAGCCTTCACCCTGCCTTGTGCAGCTGGATCCTGAATTTTCTGTCAGATCGTGCGCAGGTGGTAAGAGAGGGCTCCCTCATCTCTACCCCTCTGACCCTCAACACTGGTGTCCCTCAGGACTGTGTCCTAAGCCCCCTCCTTTACTCTCTGTATACCCATAACTGTGTCGCCACCCACAGCTCCAATCTGCTAATTAAATTTGCTGATGATACTACACTGGTCTAATCTCAAATAATAACGAGGCAGTCTACAGAGAAGAAGTCATCACCCTGACACAGTGGTGTCAAGAAAACAACCTCTCCTTCAATCTCACAAAAACAATGGAGCTGGTTGTGGACTACAGGAGGAATGGAGACAGGCTACCCCTATTGACATCAATGGATCTGGGGTTGAGAGGATGAACAGCTTTAAGTTCCTCGGCATACACATCACCGAGGATCTTACATGATCTGTGCATAACCGGCCATGTGGTGAGAAAAGCACAACAGTGCTTCTTTCACCTCAGACAGTTGAAGAAGTTTGGTGTGGGCCCCCAAATCCTAAGAACTTTCTACAGGGGCATAATTGAGAACATTCTGACAGGCTACATCACTGCCTAGTATGGGAACTACACTTCGCTCAATCACAGGACTCTGCAGAGAGTTGTGCGGACAGCTCAACGCATTTGTAGATGTGAACTTCCCACTACTCAGGACATTTACAAAGACAAGTGTGTAAAAAGGGCCCAAAGGATCATTGGGGACCCAAGTCACCCCAGCCATAACCTGTTCCAGCTGGCACCATCTGGGAAATACTACCACAGTATAAAACCAGGACCAACAGGTTCCGGGACAGCTTCTTCCACCAGGCCTCAGAATGATTAATTCATGCTGATACAATTGTATTTTTATGTTATATTGACAGTTCTGTTGTATATACTGTTTATTATAAATTGCACATTGCACATTTAGACAGAGACATAACATAAAGATTTTTACTCATCATGTATATGAAGGAAGTTATTAATAAAGTCAATTCAATTCAATTAAAGTGGCAGGCAACTGGTGTGGCAGCAAGTGCTCCCCAAAATTATCAGTCTGCTACTGAAAAGAGTGTAATTGATTTACTACTTCACCTGAAAAGAGTTATCTGTCCTGGATGGTGGGGAGGGAAGAGATAAAGGACTATTGCTGCACCTCTTGTCATTGTATAGGTCGGTGCTGTGAGCGGGGAAGTGATTAGCAGAAACAGAGCAGTAGAGCAGGAAGTTACAAAGGAAACAGTCCCTTCAGAATACTAATGTGGTTATATCTGGTGGTGGAATGTTGATCAATTGCTATTGATAACCTATTCAATATGGAAGCTGAGTGGGCAGAACCTGATGACTATGGGGATTTTACTCTTGTTTTGTCTCCGTTATCTCCTCCCTTGCTTCCCAAAGCAATCTGGGGTTGATTTTAACCAGATCTGGAGAATTATCAAACCCTTAGTGTCCAATAACATTTAACACCTTATTCTTACTATGAATCTGCTTCACATTATTATTGCCCCCATCCCTGAATTCATTATTTCCATGTCCTTCTCATTAATGAATTCAGCTGAGAAGTATTATTTTAGTACTTTATACACATTGGCTTGCTCGACACATAATAACTCCTTTGGTGCCAAACAGGACCTCCGTGTTCTCTTTCCTTAATGTACATAGAATGTCTTGGTATTCTCCTCAATTTTATTTGCTAAGGATATTTCAAGGCCACTTTTGTCCTCCTAAGTTCTTTCTAAACTTCTCTCCTACACATTGTACATTCCTGAAGTGTTTCCTTTGATCCCTGTTGCCAATATCTATCACGTGTATGCTTTTTTCCCTGAATCAAACCTTCAATATCCTTTGTCATCCAAGGTTCTCTAATCTTGTCATATTTGCTTTTCACCTCTACTGTAACATGCTGTCCTTGAACTCCCCCAGTTCTCTTTCAAAAGACTGCCACTTGCCAGTTGTTACTTTATCTGTGGGAATCTGTTTACAATCTACATTTGTCAAGTCCTCTCTTACTTTACTAAAGTTATCTTTCCCCAATTCAAGAACTTAACTTGAAGACCAACGTTACCTCTTTCTGTAACTACCTTAAAATTTAAAGAATTATGGTTACTGTTCCTGAAATGTTCCCTCACCAGCATGTCCACCAATTGCCATGTTCCACTTGCAAAGGTAAGGATGGGTACAGCTCCCTCTCTACATTTGTCTCGAAACATATTGTCCTGGTCATTTGAGCAGTTGTCCATCAAATTTGGTTTACCCCAAACTCATTTTTATGGTTACCTTCAAATTAGAGATTTCCTGCGTTCTCAATTGGCTACCTTTCCTTCAAGTTCAGATAGGAATCTCTCAGATGATATTTTAAATTTGAAACCTTTTTAGATGGATCAATCTCTGTTATATATAATAAACTGCTTATGTTTAAGCAGCTTTCTTTACATAATATTAGGCAAGCTTGGGAGCATGATCTGAATATGCAAACCTCTGATGAAGATTGGAATGCCATTTTGAAATTAGTGAATAAGTCATCTTTTTGTGCTCGCCATTCTTTGGTACAATTTAAAGTGGTACATAAAGGCCTATTTATCTAAAGAGAAATTATCCCGTTTTTAGTCTGATATTTCTCCAACTTGTGACAAATGTAATTCAGCCAATGCTTCGTTAATTCATATGTTTTGGTTATGTCCCAGCTTAGAAAAATTTTGGAAAGATGTATTTTCTACTTTTTCTCAACTTTTTAACACTAACTTTGAACCTAATCCTCTTACTGCTCTCTTAGTTATTCTCAGAACTCAAGATATAACTTTAACTCCCTCAGAGTTGTATGTTCTAGCTTTTATCTCACTTATGGCGAGAAGACGGATTTTGCTTAAATGGAAAGAAGCAGTCTCTCCTACTCATATGCAGTGGTGAGAAGACATTATGACTCATCTTAGTTTGGAGAAGATTCGGTGTTCGATTTCTAATTCAGTACAGTACTTTTATACAACATGGGGTCCTTTTATGAACTACTACTCTAACTTGTGAGTTTTTTTATGTAGATGTTATTAATTATGTTATTCTTTGTTAACAACTTAGCGACACTTAAAAAAAAATTTTTTTTTCCTTGTTCTTACCTACTGGCTTTCTTAGTAGGGGCTAGATGTTTTTTCTTATATATATAAAATTTCCAATGTATACTCTTTATAAATTTGCAGTATTAGTAATCATTACCAGAATACTATATACACATATGTTACTCAGTCCTATAGAGTTCAATTTTTCTATTGTCTGTATTCTGTTAGCAATATATATATATACACACTCTGTATTTGTTATATATTCTTGTATACATTAATAAAAATATTGAAAGAGAAACATACTGTCCTGGATAGATTCAGTCACTTGGTAATTCCAGTCAATATTGAGAAAGTTAAAATACTCCACTACAATAAGGTATTGTATTTACAGCTTTCTGTGATTTCCTTACAAATATGCTCCTTTAATTCCCACTGACTATTGGGAGAGCTGTAGTGTAACCCTCTTACCCTTCCGCTTCTCCAGAGCTGCCATCACTTCCCTCTGATGCCACCTTGTCCTTCCCTTTGTCAATTAATCCACTGTCCTCTTCTATCAGATTCTTCCTTTGTCAGCCCTTTACCTCTTTCACCTCTCAGCTTCTTACTTCATCCACTCTTCTCCAGCAACCCTCCCCCTCAACTAGTTTCACGTGCCACTGCCAACTTGTACTCCTTCCCTTCTCCCTACCGTGTTATTTTTGCTTCTGCTCCTTTCCTGTCCAAGTGTGATGATGGGTCTCAGCCCATAAATTCAATTTTTTGTTCTTCTTCATAAATGTTGCCTGACCTGCTGAGTTCCTCTAGTATTTTATTTATTTTTATATTTATTGAGCGATACACTGTGGGGTAGGCCCTTCCAGTCCTTTGAGCCACGCCATCACAGCAACCCCCAACAAACACAGTCAAGCCTAACCTAATCACAGGACAATTTACAATGTCTAATTAACCTACCCAGTAGGTCTTTGGACTGAGGGAGGTTACTGGAGGACCCAGAGAAAATCCATGCATTCCACAGTGAGGGTGTACTCCTTATAGAACAGTGCCAGAATTGAACTCTGGACTGCCCCAAGATGAAATAACATTGCACTAACCATTATGCTACCATGGCATCCAATCAGCTCGGGGCAAGTGGTGGACTTGCCGATGGTGGAGCACGTCAGGAAGAGTGACCATAATTCTATAAGTTTCAAAGAAGTTGGGGAAAGAGGTACAGAGGTGATCTTTGTTCTTGAATGGGGGGGAGGATAATTTCAGTTAAGTAAGAGAGGACTTGACAAAAGTAGATTGTAAGCAGATGCCTGCAAATAAAATACCGGTGTTTTTGTGTGCAACTCCAAACAAAGTAATCTCTTTTCTCAAAGTGACCCATGTGGTGTATTGGATGATTACTTCAGGATATCCTAAGTACTACTAGTCAGCAGTATGACTCTCCTTTTCTTTTGCATTCCCCTTTGACACATCTGAAACTTCGATATACTGGAACATTAAGCTGCCAGCCCTGCCCTTTCCTCAAACACATTATCATAATTGCAGTAAACATCATAAATGCTGAACCATGCTCTAAGTTTACTTGACTTGTTAATAGGCTCCTTGCATAAAATACAGCTGAGTCTGCAGGCCCTCTGTACCCCATAACCTGCCTCTGACTGCTCTGCCTGCAGGACTTGCTTAATTTATCCTCAACATTTTCCCCACCTGCTGCACTTTTGCTATGCTTCCATTCACTTGTCTCGACACCCACACGCACCCCCCCCCACCACCACATTACCTTTAAACCATCCTGAGTAGCATGAGCTAACTTTCCTGCAAGATTATTGGTCCCCATGCAACTCATCCTTCTTGTACAGATCCTTTTGATGTAAGTTCTCCAAGCTATACCTCCACAACAGCTCTTCAGCCATATGTTCATCTTCCCTAACCTATTTCTTTCCTTACTAGCAATGTGGCACAGGGAATAATCCTGAGATTAGGACCACAGAGGTCCTATTTTTTAAACTTTCTGCCTAACTGTAAGCAAGCAAATCTCAAAGCTGTATAATTTATACATTCTTTGATCATAGATTCACTTTGAAACTGCCCAGACTCACTTTACAGGTCCGTGTTTCTGCCTATATTGTTAGTAACAATCTTACTACTACCCCTGGCTGTTCTCCTTCCCCCTTGAGAATGATTTGTACCCAATCCAAAATATCACAGGGCAGAAGGGAGGCAATTGTCGCTTCCAGCTACAGAAGTACCTGTCTGCTCCCCTCACTACCAAATCCACTGCTTGCATAGACCTTTCCTTCCTCTGTCAGGTGAGTAGGAAAGGAAGAGGGCTGGTGGGGACCCAGGGGAGGTGGTATGCAGGTGAGAAGAGGTAAGAGGCCTGAGTGGAGAATAGAAGAAGAGGGAATTTTTTTTACTGGAAGGAGAAATCGATATTCATGCCATCAGGTTGGAGGGTACCCAGATGGAATATAAGGTGTTGCTCCTCCACCCCAGGGGTGGCCTCAACATGGCACTAGAGGCAGCCATGGACTGACATGTTGGAACAGGGATGGGAATTGGAATTAAAATATTTGGCCACTGAGAAGTTCTGCTTTTGGCAAATGAAGCAGAAGTGCTCAGAGAAACAATCCCCCAATTCACAACTCGTCTCACCAATGTAAAGAAGGTCACACCGTGAGCACCAGACAATAGATAACCCCATCAAATTCGCAGGTGAAGAAATACAGAAATTATTAGAAACACTCAGGAGAGTGCCACAGTAGGGTAGTGGTTAGCTGACACAATTACAGTTCAAAGTGCCAGAGTTTGGAGTTCAGTTCCAATGCCATCTGTAAGGAGTTTGTCCATCCTCCCAATGAACGTGTGGGTTTGCTCAGAGTGCTCCAGTTTCCCCTCACATTTCAGAGACATATTGGTTAGTAGGGTTTGTGGTCATTGTAAATTGTCCCGTGATTAGGCTAGGGTTAAATATGTGGATTGCTGGCCAGTGTGGCTCATTGGGCCAGTAGGGCCTGACCAACATTGTATCTCTAAACAAATAATAAGTAGATCAAGTAGCACCTATGAAATAAGAAATGACTAATTTTCTGTCAAAGGATCAATCTCAAAAACTGTGGATGCTAGAATCTTGAAGACATTCCATGGAAGAATTACACTTTTAAAAAAATGAATGTTGGAAATCTGAACATGGATCTAGAGAAAGTTAAATGGGAAATTCCATGGGCTTAGCCAAGCCTGTCTAATTTGTGAAATAATTAGTGCAGTCTTTACTTAAATCCTCCATTGGTCCTCTTCCTCATTTCCTTTCCCTGCATATCAACAACCTTATTTGTGCTGTATCCTGCACTCAGTTTTGGTCTGGCAGATAATAAAGACACAATAGTTATTTGCTGTTACCCAGAACAGAGAGGACACCAAAATATGGAACTTATCATATGCTGAAGGTTTATACTTGATACTGATCTTAGCCTACACAAGCTTGGTAAAAGTGGTACTTCTTTCTGCAATAGCAGTTCTGTATTGCTCCTATACTTATGGCATGTATCCAACTTGAACCCTCCAAGAGGACTAAAACCTTGTCGTGGTTTGGAGGCTTGTATGCCTCAATGACCCACAGAGCTAGTTTGGCTGGAGTCAGGGCTTTATGTCTTAACTCTTGGCAGGGTCACCCAAGCCAAACTGTTCAAAGGGTAGAGGGCAGACCAAGAGTGGTCCACTGGTCCTCCAGGTTCTGGGGTTCAGCTCAGGGCTAACAACCTTGACTGTTGAAACAAAACTGTTACGGAGACAGCAATGAAGAATCCTTCTACATCTGAGTGCGATAGTATTCCTGAGTCTCCATCCAGGACTTGCATGACTGACAGTAGTGAAAACCGAAGGGAAGTTACTGACACAATGAAGGAAGCCCTGAACACCACCAGTGACCGAGAACTTTCATTGCTGCCCTAAACATTAGCGGTGTAACGGGCAATAAGATCAAAATATATGATCTCATATTTTATTCTTGCCTGCAAGAAAATGAATCTCAGGGCTGTATATGGTGACATGTGTACATGTACTTTGATAATAAATTTTCTTTGAACTTAGAATTTTGAAAATTTTCTGGTAATAACCAACCATTACATTCGCACTGTCATATTTATGGAATATAAAGTCACTTAAGATTTCTTCAATAAAAGATAGATTGGCCATGTATTCATATTAATTTAGCACTGGTGAACATGGAGTGATAAATATTCAATTGTTATATGGGTTTCCAGCTAATCAATCTGAAATGAGTTTTGCTTTTAATGTGGATTATTAAAAACGATCCTATTTGCACTATTATTTTGGACTGGGTGTGAATAATATGTCAGATTGGTGAAAGACACCCTGCAGAGAAGCTAATATTCCTAAAATAAATCTCCTTTCAGGCAGTGGGCTGTCAAACTGAAGGAAAAGTCTTGCTGCCAAACCAGTTTAGAGTAGCACTCGATGTTATTAATGATACTGACAGTTTATCGCATCACTGCTAAAACTAACTGACTGGATTGTGCCGCTGGCTTCACAAGGATGATATTTTGATGCAAAAGCAGATGTTTCCACTTTCCAATATTCTTAGTGAAATAAATAAAGCTATAGCGACTTTTACCTTTAATCTCTGGCCACAGCAAAGACACCAATTTTGAGAAGTCTCTTCAATAGACCTGCTATATAGAGGGTTAACACGGTGTATTATTGCTCAGGGGAAAAGAGGTCATTGTAACTGGACTGCTGCTTCTCATACCACTCAGCAACACAGTTTTAAACTTTTCAGAGCTGAAAAATATACAAAGATAATGGATAGGGTGGCAAAGAAGTATTATGTTGGTGTAGTATAGGACGCATTTCTAAGTCAGAGTTGAACCATGTTGTCAGAATAAATTGTCTGGAACCAAGTACTACGATTGACCCTTGTTATATCTAACCTCCAAGAGCACAAAGCCATTGATCATATGATGCAAGAAAACCGCTCAGTCCTTGTGAAACTCAAAGGAATGTGAATCCAGCCCACAGAAAATTTGTGAAGTTACTTCTTTGTATAATCTCAAACTATGAATGCACTATTCTGAAAACATGCTGTAATCAATCAGAATATTTTTTGAGTTTTCTTTTCACTTTCTAATGAATTCAGTTTAATAGAAGGTGACTGAAAGAAAAGTGAAGATTTTCTATTAAGTGCATAATTGTGCCCATAATTTGGTACTGATATTATTCTGGAATCGACATCTTGGATAGCTACAAAGATTAGGATCATAAGATTTTCAAACAAGTGCAATAGAAAAAGTGCAACATTCCTAAACACACTGCCTTTGAATTTATCCAAAATCCAGTCACTAAATTAATTTTTTGTGCATGGATGGTACAGGTTGCCAAATTAATGCCAAGTGAAATGCACTGAGACTAGCTGATACATTTAGTTTGTGTGGTGAACTACATATACCTGTCTGGACACCCCCCCCTGCTGACTGCTCCTGTGGCTCCTCCCACTGACCGTGGCTCCTCCCACGGACCCCGGTATAAAGGCGATTGGAGACACAGCCCCGGCCTCAGTCTCCAGGATGTAGTGTGGTGGTCAATTGCTGCTTGTTCTTTCTTCCAGCCAATAAAAGTCTATATCTCACCTCATGTCTCCGAGAGTTAGATGGTGCATCAGTTTGCAATGCATTTTTTGTGCCACTTGTGTAGAATTAATCTGCATGTCATAGTCTGTGAAAAGGTGCAGGCACTTGTCCTAACAGAAGATTGTTTTTATTGTTATTTAAAGGGGATGAGCCTTACCTGTCCATGGCCATCAAGTCCAACACCTGAATCATACAAGATTTCTTTAAGATTCTTACTTACCCCTCATTCCCAACAACTTAATCTATTGTGAATGTTATAAATTAAGTCAATGAATTTCAAATTTCATAAATATCTTGTTCTGACAAATAGTGACTTATCAACAGTATGGTCAGCTTTCCCCAATGAATCATTCCTTTAATGTGACATAACCCATCCAAAAATGATCAACGGATAACATGCTCATGTTAAATTCCTTCAGCCGAAATTAAGCTATTAAGGCCTTCAGCAAATTAGCACCATCAGAATCAAAGGAAAGACTTACTCTCTTGTCCTCATCTACCACACACAAGCCTACCATCCAACATCTCATTGTCCGCAACTTTGACCATCTCCAGCAGGCATAGCTTATCTTCCCCTTTCCTTTCTCTTTTCAGCATGCTCTCTGTGACTCTTCTGTCCACTCTCCCCTTCCCACTGATCCTCCTTCAGGAACTTATCCCTGCAATTATGCTAAGCGTTACACATGCCCTTACACTTCTTCCCTTGCCACCATTCAGGGTCTTAAGCAGTCCTTCCAGGTGAGGCAGCATTTCACATGTGAACCCATTGGAGTCACCCGTTGCATCCAGCACTTCCTCTACATGTGTGAGACGCAGCACAGTTTGGGGGAATCACTTCATCAGAGCACTTTCGCTCCAGCCACCATAACAGCCAGGATCTCCCAGTGGCCATTTGTTTTAATTCCACTTCCTATTCCCACACCAATATGTCTGCCAATGGCCTTCTCAACTGCCGGTTTGAGGCTAGACACAATTTAGAGGAACAGCACCTCGTGTTCTGCTTTAGTAGTCTCCAACCTGATGGCAGGAATGTTAATTTCTCTTACAGCAACTATTCCCTCTGTCCCCTTTTGTCCCTTATCCCACCCACCACATCACTTCACCTCTGTTTCTTCCTGTACCCTCTCAGTCTGTCCATCACCCAGAGACACGTAATACACCATTTTAATAGGGAAGGCAATAATGATTAAAAGGCAAATGAATTAAAAAATGGTTGAGGCTGTGATGATGGCTCATCACACCTCTATGCAATTAGATTTTTCAGTTTATTTTTTTACCAAGTTAATAAGTTTTTGAAAGACGAGAAAATCTGCGGATGCTGGAAATCCAAGCAACACACACAAAATGCTGGAGGGACTCAGCAGGCCAGGTAAAGAGTAAACAGTCAATGTTTCGAGCCAAGACCCTATATCAGAACTGGGAGAAAGATGAGGTTAGATTCAGAAGGTGGGGTGTGGAGAGGAAGAAGTAGAAGGTAGTAGGTGATAGGTGAAACCGGGAGGAGGGAGGGGGGATGTAATGGGCTGGGAAGTTGATTGGTGAAAGAGATAAAGGGCTGGAGAAGGGGGAATCTGACCGGAGAGGGAAGAAAACCATGGAAGAAAGGGAAGGAGAAGGAGCACCAGAGGAAGGTGATGGGCAGGTAAGCAGATGAGGTGAGAGAGGGAAATGGGAATGGCAATAGTGACGGGGCAGGGAGTCCATTACTGGAAGTTTGAGAAATCAATGTTCACACCATCAGGTTCGAGGCTACCCAGACAGAATATAAAGTGTTTCCCTTTAAGCTGAGTGTGGTCTCATTGCAGCTTTGAAGTTTTTGAAGTCATTTTGTTGAACTGAGCATTGATGACTAAATACTGCACTGATGAAGACACTTATTGTAATTTTACAAATGATTGTGAATACACTGAAGGGGCAATGGTTAAATAGACTAGATATGTCCCTTTTGTGGACAGGACAAGCATTGTATATAGGTGCCAGTGATTTTGCTATGCTAGAACAGGTATGGCTGGATTTTGACAAGTTCTGAAGAACAAATTGTGATTACTACAACCAGCATTGTGTGCTTTCAAAGCCCACATTATTTCTAGCTTATATTGAGATTGTCTCCATTTAGCATCATGCATTCTGCTGTTATTGCCATGTTTTTCTTTACCAAATTCAAAATGTAAATTGCCTATGTAAAGGTGTAACACTGTAATCATATCTTCTTGCTGGATATGCTGATTTATTAAAACTGGTAGGTATGTCTCTAAGACTTATGCTGTAGATCTGCTACTTGAATCTTCCTGTGAGGAGATTCTTTTCGTAAAGTTATCCTGAGATGACTTGACAAATGGTTAAAAGAATGCAGCACCCAAGGGATAGTTAATGTGACAAAGCTTTATCGCTATAAACTGAATGATTCAGGCAGCTTCAGGTTGATATTCTGTGTTGCAATATGTTAAAAAGAGAAACATAGTGAACAGCGTAACCAAAGATATATCCCCATTTATAATTAGTGATAAATGGTTAACCCTGACAAACAGTCTTTATTTTAAAATGCAGTGGCCTTCAGCACTGCCCATATGGTTTCTCAATTTTAAGGGATAACAACAGCAGATTTTGGTGGAATAATATTTATACTATGATGGCTGCTGTGAAAGCCATTAACCTTCTCAATGTTCTGCTTGCATTGCACATCAACAAGCAGTAGTAGTCTATAAATGAATAAATAACATTTCTATTTTAGCATCAAAGCTCCATTTCAAAAATCAATAGGTGGAGAAAATTGAATCTACTAAATGTCAAACTAAATTCGGTTGGCAGATTGTTAAGGTGAATAAATGACTCTTAAAAAGAATACTTCTGTGTAAATTTGAGGGAGGGGAAATGACAGTAATGAATTAATATTAAAATATAGCCAATAATAATTAGACATACATATACCCATAATGCATCAGTACAGCACAAAGCCAACATATATATTTTATAAAATGTTAAGAATCTTTTGCTTTTCCTTGGTCTGTACTTAAATATAGAGCAACATTTAACAGTTTACTTGTTGGAAAGACCAATGTCAACTTTCCATTTTCAATGTATCTTCAATATCTGTTCAGTTTATTTAATTTTTTAAAAACTGTTTAGATTCCTACTGCTGCTTTATATCTATGGTCCATTCAGTGTAAAAGTTTGACCTTAGGGTTACCCCTGCTGTTTGCATGGAGCACTTTAATGTAGATCCTCCTTGGATTTTGTTTTAATACAAATCCCTTTCCAATACATACACATATAGGCACAGCTATGTAAACAGATTTTAGATCACTCCATTAATCTCAAGAAACATGAGCTCAAATCCAGTGTGGGACAAGATTAATGCTGCCCTCTATGAGATTAACAGCTAAAACTGTATATGATATTCACAATTTCTTAGCCTAGTGTTTTCATTTAAAGGATATTGGCAGCACTTAAAAAGTTGTAGTAGCACTATGGGAAATGCAATGTTGAAAACTATCTTTTACCATCTGTTTTGGCCATAACTCAAACCTATTCCATGCAAAAAACAAATTGTTCAATTGACATTAGGTGTCATGAGCTAGTGTTTCAAAGCCGTCCCCTGCATTTTTCAAGTGTTTTGGAGACAAGAGGAAAAACATCAACTCAGAATATCTTAATACTAATTTGTCTCTTTATTCAACAAATCCCTGATCAGTAGTACTGAACACTCTGTAAAGTAGTGCTGTACGTTCTACTCCATTTCCAAAATGCTGTCTCCATGATGTCATTCCCATTCCTCTTAAAGAGATTAACCATTGAATAACTCAGAGAGCACTCCGAGAAGCCATGGAAGTACAATACCACAACTTATTCACACTGCCCTGGAAACCCTGATAGAAGACATGGAAACCCCTGCATATGAGATATCCAGGCACACCCACATGCAGAGAAGGTGGCCATCAAGAGATGATGGCCACAGAAATTAATGGCTGGAGCAACGATTCCAAGAATCATACATGAGGTCAAGTTCAATAGAAACAGCAGTAAATTCAATCTGCCCACACGAGGTCAAGTTCAATAGAAACAGCAGTAAATTCAATCTGCCCACACAGGTACCACTGCACTCACATATACAAATGTATTTCAATTAGCACACAACATATGGCTCTTAGACCATGGCAACGAACATATAAAAAATTGCAACAAATGACAGAGAGGATCCTGAACTCAGGCTGGCTCCTAGCAGGAATGAGGTTAGCCAATGGAAGAACCTTTGGGAGTACTTAAAAACAACCAAACATTTAATCTACCAACTCTTTTCTGCCTTATACTATGAAGTTGGCCCAATTCCCTCCATGCCCCTACCTTTGACCCTTTCTCATTTACTTACACAAGAAGTGTTATCTGTTCAAGTTCTAGTAGCAGAGCCATGAACAAGAGAAGGAAGGAGACATTGTGTTGCATCCATATCTATTGGGCAAGGTGAATTAAAAGAAGCAGGGGTCCAGTCTTGCAATGGATCTTTACATGAAGACTAAAGCCAGTAATATGCAGCATGGAAGCCAGAGTCATCTCTTCAGGGCCTGCAGCACCTGATAGGCTCAAACAATGCCACATAATCTTTCAGAATTGGAAGTACTGACATCTTCCATGCAATATCTAACTGTTGGCATCATGGCTCTGCTTTCCGCTGTTGCTAGGGGCTCTGAAGAACAACAGGATTCCCATGCTCTATACTCCAGCAGATGGCTTAGCTTTCTGTGAGCTTTCTGGAGTCTAAAATTGTCGCAGTCTATTTTCTACCTCTGGCAGTTCCCCTGACGAGTTAGCCAAGACTGCCTGCAACTAATTCCATTCCTGGTGAATAGCCATCCATCTGCTCACTGGGGAAGGGATCTGGTAAGGCGTGCAGCTTGCTCAATGATGTGCATCAGGCAAAGTTGTGCAGACGAAAAGCACAGGAAGAATGTGCAATGGTGATTAGTTAACAATTGGATGCCTTTGGTTCTCATTTGATGCATGTAAATACACAGCAAATTGAGTTCCTCCAGCACTTTGTGCATACAGCACTGCAAATTGATTTACAGCGATCTGGCTTTTACTCTATCAATACTTCACTGCTGTAAAAGCTCAAGGTGGTTCATAATTGGTCATGCAACAGGCCAAATCGAGTGTGGGTCATTACATTCAGGACTGCACCCACAGGGGAAATGCAAAGCATTCTTCAGTGTCCTCCGGGGTGAGAGCTCACACACGCAGTCCAGTCTTTTAAATGGTCATCTGTTTTATGACCTTTCCCAGATAGTTGTCAGGAATGTAAGAGACGTGCTACGAGAATATTTTGCTCAAGTTTCCAGGTTCTTCAACAGTCTAACTAATGATCCTGATGGGGATAACTGGAGCCCAACAGTACAAGGAAGATAATTATTTTTGGATACTTGTGGATGTGGGAAGGAATGGATTGCACATCCTGTTCTCTGAAAAATCACCTTGCTACTCCCAAACCACAGAGACACAGAAAATAGGAACAAGAGTGGGCCATTCATCATACTGACTCCACACTATGTCTGTGGTTGATCATCCATCCAAAAGTGCTCCTGACTTCTCTCCCGCAAACCAGCCAGTTGTTTTATGATGTTAAATTTGTTGTCCACCTTGCAAGGGAAGTTCTCTGGTTGGGCTTCGTGTTTAATTCTGATCACATAGCAGGACTCTAGATTCTGGTAGTGTTAGTGTAAACTGCATTAGAATCTCCATATTTAAGCTCAATTGTAAAATCAGCTATTGGCACCCCAGTGCTCCTAGGAAGAAATGGCTGCCAAACTTCCAATCTGAAATTTTTGGGATCTGCAGTGGGGAAACAAAATCTAGATGGGGAGACTTGGTCTATGAACTTAACACCAAAGTCTAGTGCCTGTCATTTTCGTTCTCTGACCTACACCACTTCGGCATCCCTTTACTAGTGGAAGCCTTAATGTAAACTCAAGGAACAGTGTCTAATTTTTCCAATCTAAAACAATATCACTGTCAGAGTCAATAGTGAGGTCAACAATATTAGAAAAGACACCTCTTCCTGACCTGCTTTTTAATTGTTTATCCCATTGCCTTGGATCGTCCTCACATCATCTGTTTAATCTCTGTAACAGACATCCTCTTTAGTTCTATTCTCCCATTCTGCACATACCCCGAATCATAAAATTTGTTATTTTTCTGGTACTGATGACAGCTCATCGATCTAAAATGGCAATTGTGTTTTCCTCTCCACAAAAGCTACCTGGCCTATTCAGTATTTCTATGATTTTCTCTTTTTGGTTGAGGTTTCTATCACTGTTGTGCTTCTCCAACCAGACATAACTAGCAGGAAATCAAAGAAGCTCAGGACCAAAAAATTAGCCCCTAATTTCAGTCAGAATAGAGTTCATGGAGGAAAAACTGCTGACGTGAAACAGAACAAAACAATAAGGCAAAGTTATAAACTTCTTTTAAGGATTGAGAAATAGAATCCCCTTGGAACTTATTTAACAAAATTTAACTATTATACAGTATATTGTACTTTGTTTAAATTTGCCTATTAGATTCCCTGGAATTGGCATGTTAAGTATGCTTTGAAATTTCAAAATATAATAATTTTCCCTAATAACATCAGTGACCATGTAGTCAGCAATTATCTAATTTTGCTACAGAATTGCAATTAGATTGCTATGAAAAGCAACATTCTGTGTGGTACAAAGCATGCTCACCAACAATACAGCTTCTAACATAAATTGCCAATCTTTTCGGTTCATTTAGTAAAATAAATGAAAATAAAATCTGGAATCTAAATAACACTGATTTAATCTTTTCCCCTGGGAACTTGATTTGGAAGATGTTTGATTGCTACTGTCCATGCAACTAAACTACAAAAATATACACTAGTTCCAGTAGAACTTTTCGAAATTTAAACTAATGGAAGCAAATGGTTAATCCATCACATGATGAATAAAAGGGGAAGGATGGCCCCCACATGACTGCAAAGAAAATGCGCACAGTTAAAATGCATTTCTTGCATTGGTTGTAATATCAAACTCTTCAAAACTAATATCTCTTGGAAATAACCCTACTGTGGTCGAAGTGAACAATTGCAATTTCTGCAGTATCTCACTGCATCCGGCAGCTTAGGGTGGTTTAATTTCTTGATGAAATGGAGAAGATAGGTGGGGTAGTGAGGGGCAGGGCGGATAGAGTTTGCAGTTACTTACTATTTTCACTTTTATCATTTACTTTACATGGTGGAAATATATTTTTCTCTTAATTTAGACAATAGACAATAGGTGCAGAAGTAGACCATTCGGCCCTTCGAGCCTGCACCGCCATTTTGAGATCATGGCTGATCAATTACTATCAATACCCAGTTCCTGCCTTGTCCCCATATCCCTTGATTCCCCTATCCATATGATACCTATCTAGCTCCTTCTTGAAAGCATCCAGAGAATTGGCCTCCACTACCTTCCGAGGCAGTGCATTCCAGACCCCCACAACTCTCTGGGAGAAGAAGTTTTTCCTTAACTCTGTCCTAAATGACCTACCCCTTATTCTCAAACCATGCCCTCTGGTACTGGACTCTCCCAGCATCTGGAACATATTTCCTGCCTCTATCTTGTCCAATCCCTTAATAATCTTATATGTTTCAATCAGATCCCCTCTCAATCTCCTTAATTCCAGCGTGTACAAGCCCAGTCTCTCTAACCTAATCTTTCCTTTCCATTTTTGACTAATTAATGAAATACTTTGTTCAAACAACAGGGAATTTGCTAAGCTTGTTATATTTCTCCTCCTCTTTCCCTCATCATCTGTTCTCATTCCCAGTCTTTTATGTTAAACTTGACTTGGGCTTGTTGCTTAGCTCAATCTAACCCAATTTTTTTGTTATAATTATTTTCTTCAGTTTGTTTACTTGCCTGCTTTAACTTCAGATTATTTACTCGTCTCCTTTGACTTTGTTGGTACCCATTGAACTTCTTGAAAATGTAATTTCATTTTAAGATTAATCTAAATACATTAATCACTCTTGACAAAACTGAAAGAAGTGCATTGAACAAGTTCTATACACTCGTAATCACGAGTGCCTGCTGGTGCCCTATCAAGTAAACATATCCAAAGTGCTGAAAGAGCTATAAACACAACAGAAGTTCATAATCTGAAATGTGATTTAACCACAGGTGTTACTCATTAGCACTAGCTTTGTTCTCTATCTGCTTACTTCCCTTCAAAGAGCCGGTGTGTGCCCAGGCAGACTTGGTGCAAAATCAAGGTGATTTGATTTGAGTGACTCCACATAATAAAAGAACATAGAATGTAGAACTGTGTAGCACAGTGGGCTGAGTTTTTAATCCACTCCAAGATAATTTAATGCTTCCCTCCCACACAGCCCTCTATTTTTCTATTATCCAGGTGCCTATCTTAAATGTCCATAATGTATCAGCTTCTACCACGACTCTTGGCAGCATGATCCAAGCACCCACCACTCTGTGTAAAACACCTATCTCAGAATTCCTTCCCCCCCCCCCCCCCCCACACACATACTATCCTTCAATCACCTTAAAATTATGCCCTTTCATATTAGCTATCTTTGCCCTGGGAAAAAGGTGCTGGCTGTCCACTCTATCAATGCCACTAATCATCTTATACACGTAATCGCCTTCTCCCATCCTCCTTAGCTCTAAATTGAAAAGCCCTAGCTCACTTAAACTTTCCTCATAAGACATGCTCACTAAAACTCCGCTGCACCCTCTCTAAAGCTTCCACATTCTTGTAAATCTGCACAATTATATTTCAGTTAAAAAATGCACTGTAAGCATATTGAAAAGATAGAATCAGAAATGCTCAGCATTTTCAAGGGACCAACTGTCTGGAGCTGGTATCCATTGAAAGAGTATGAATTGGTTTTGTTGATTCCAACAAAATAGACTAGGCCTGTTGTAGAACTTCATAACCAAAGCACATTTCCAGTTGCAATGATGGGGAATCCAATTAAATTTATTTGCCTAATGACAAAAAAAATCTTTTGTCAACCAGCTATGCATCAACAGAACTTAAGTGATTCTTTTCCATTCCACTGTCATTGCTCATTCCACCCTCACCTTCTTTGTACCTGAAAAAATGCTTGATTTCTAACTTCTCCATGTTCTGATGGAAGGCTATTAACCTGAAACATTAACCCTGGTTCTTTGCCCAAAAATTCTACCTCACTTGTTGTTCATTTCCAGCGTTTTCTGTTTTCATGTCAGGCACACCCAATCATAGATTCCTGCCAGAAGTTTTGTTTTTGAGGTTGCCATGGAAAGAGTATCTTTGCAGGTAAAATGCAGGAAAATCACCTCCTCCCTAATGTCCAGGCAGATTGCCTTGAGCTCTGAAGCTGTCCAGTCAGATGTCTTGATATCAGCAGAGTGGCCCACTATCACAAAAAGAAAGCAGCAAGGTTGTGTTAGCTGCTGTTAGTTGAGGCTTGAGCATTTAATGGATGTGGCAGGTTCCTCCTCTCTTTTCTAATATGAATTTCATGGCTGTATATGTTGACATATAGGTACTTTGATAATAAATTAACTTTGAACTTTAAACTCAATTCCAGAGCTAATAAAGGCAAAATGTCATATGCCTTCTTTACCACACCAGTAACCTGTGTAAGCCATTTAGAACAACAATTTCCAATTTACAGTCTTGATTGCCTTGGGGCTTTCTCTGAAAATTTGCCCAGAGTTCCTTAAGATTAATAGCACTTATTTCTAGTTATCAATCTCCTCATGCACCTTGCTATGAAGTCTCCCAACTGGTTTTTCATTTTGCTTCTTTCTTTAAGTCCTTCATTCTCCAGTCTGCAAGCGCTGACCTCTGAGCCAAAATGCAGATGTAGGACTGTTTAGATTGAAGTGACTGGGCTGCAAATTATTGCCACCACATTGAACAAAAATAATTAGAAATAAGAGTTACTATGTATACTCTCTTTAAACTAATACAGGACTACCTGTGAATTAACTGTTGCTTTTGCCTAGAGGGGTCCTGGACCTGAATATAAGTAAGCTTTCCCCAGATATTATTTATCAATTTACACCACAGCCCTCTGCAACCAGTCCTAACAATTCACAAAAGAACTTGAGAACTAAGAGTTACATGTTCTGAATTTACAAATGTTTGGCAAGAATGTCAGAGAGTATGCCTGAGAAGAATCTGACTTCTCTTTTATTTTATTTATTTTCTCTCACTCTTTTTAATCATGGCCTTCTTTCACAGGAAGTAATTCTGCCTGAGGACTAAACACAATATTCCAAAAATTTAGAGCTGTCAGTCTTAGTTTGTGCTTCTGTGTTCACTTTCTTTTTTAAGCTCCTTTTATTTCTCTGTCAGTTGATCTAGAAACACCAGCCTCCTAAGCAGATTGTTTACACAGTGCTATTTGCATTGAAGTGGCTTATTTGAGAATTGCATCCAGTGCTTATGATAAATTAAAGCTTTAGAAAGGCACCTTTCATGTAAACATAGATGCAGGTTTATGCCCTGGATAGATCAACACTTTTCGCAAGTAGTCATGCCTGAGGTGATTTTATGAGCTGATAACTGCTGGACCAGAGATTTACCTACTAATGGTTCATAACAGAAGCTTGAACACAAACCCTTACAATTTAAAAGCATGGAGAACACCACCAACTATCTCAACAACTAATGCTCAACATGGACAGCACAAGCTTAAAATAGTCAACAGCAAAACACTATTACATTTCATTCTTAAAGCAATTAAGCTCCAAAACCAGGGCTTCTCTACCTCCCTCTGCAACTGGTTCTTTGACTTCCTTATTGGGAGATCATAGCTAGTGCAGATTGGAAATAAAATCTCCCCCTCACTAACAATCAAATCTGGAGCATCTCAAGGATGCCTGCTTAGCCCATTGCTCTACTCACTCTATACCCACGACTGTGTGGCTAGGTACAGCTCGAATACCAACTATAAATTCGCCAACGACACAACTGTTGTTGGCAGATTTTCAGATGGTGACAAGGAGGCATACAGGAGTGAGATAGATCAGCTGGTTGAGTGGTGTTGAAATGACAACCTTGCAGTCAGTGTCAGTAAGGCCAAGGAAGAGATAAGACCATAAGATATAAGAGCAGAATTAGGCCATTCAGCCCATCAAGTCTTCTCTGCCATTCTATCATGACTGATCCTGGATCCCCCTCAACCCCATACTCCTGTGCTCTTGCCTTATCCTTTGATGTCCTGACCATTCAGGAAACTATCAACTTCAACCTTGAATATACCCATAGACTTGGCCTCCACTGCAGTCTGTGGCAGAGCATTCCACAGATTCACTACTCTCTGGCTAAAAACAATTCCTCCTTACCTCTGTTCTGAGAGGTGGCTGCTCAAATTTGAGGCTATGCCCTCTAGTTCTGGATACCTCCACCATAGGAAACATACACCCAACATTCACCCTATCTAGTTCTTTCAACATTCTGCAGGTTTCAATAAGGTACCCCTCGCATTCTTCTAAATTCCAGTGAGTACAGGCCTAAAGCTGCCAAACACTTCTCATATATTAACCCCTTCATTCCTGGAATGACAACACATCCTTTCTGAGATATGGGGCTCAAAACTGTTGACAGTAATCCAGGTGCGGCCTGATTATTGTCTTATAAAGCCCTCAGCATTATCTCCTTGCTTTTATATTCTATTCCTATTGAATTTGCCTTCTTTACCATATACTCAACCTGTAAATTAACCTTCTGGGAGTCATGCACAAGGACTTTGCACCTCTGATGTTTGAACCTTCACCCCATTTAGATAATAGTCCACACTATTGTTCCTTTTATCAAAATGCATCATCACGCATTTCTCAACACTGTATTCCATCTGCCACTTTTTTACCCTTTCTTCCAATTTACCTAAGTCCTGCTGCAATTGCATTGCTTCCTCAGCACTACCTACCCCTCCACCTATCTTTGTATCATCCGCAAAATCAGATCCATTATCCAAATCATTGACAAACAATGTGAGAAGTAGTGGTCCCAATACTGAGCCCTGAGGAACATCAGTAGTCTCTGGCAGCCAACCAGAAAAAGTTTCCTTTATTCCCACTCACTGCCTCCTGCCTGCTAGCCATTCCTCTACTCATGCCTGTATCTTTCCTGTAAGGCCATAGGATTTTATCTTGTTAAACAGCCTCATGTGTGGCTTCTTATCAAATGATTTCTGAAAATGCAAGTAAATGACATTCAGTGCCTCTCCGTTGTCCATCCTGCTTGTTATTTTCCTTGAGGAACTCTAACAGATTTGTTAGGCAAGATTTCCCCTTACGGAAACCATGCTGACTTTGATTTATTTTATCATTTGTTTCCAAGTATCCCAAAACCTCATCTTCAATAATAAACTGCAACATTTTCCAATCGCTGAGGTTAGGCTAACTGACCTATTTGCCTTTCATTTGCCTTCCTCTCTTCTTTAAGAGTGGAGTGACTTTTGCAATCTTCCAGTCATCCAGAACCATGCCAGAATCAAGTGCTTCTTGAAAGATTATAACCAATGCATTCATTCTCTCTTCAGCAACCTCTTTCAGGACTCCTGGATCTAGTCCATCTGGTTCAGGTGACTTATCCACCTTAAGTCCTTTCAGTTGCCTAGCACATTTTCCTTTGTAATAGCAATGGCACTTGCTCCTGCTCCCTGACACTCACGGATCTCTGGCACAGTGCTAGTGCCTTCCACAGTGAAGACAGATGTAAAGTATCCATTGTCTATCTGCTATTTCTTTGTCCCCCATTACTACCTCACCAGCATCATTTCCCAGTGGTCCAATATCAACCCTCACCTCCCTTTTACTCTTTATATAACTGAAAAACTTTTAGTATCCGGCTTTATATTATTGGCTACTTTGCTCTCACATTTCATCTTTTCCCTTCTTATAGCTTTTTTAATTGCCTTTTGTTGGATCATCTAACTTCCCATTCACTCTGTGACCTTATGTGGCCTTTCCTTGGCTTTTATGCAGTCCTTAACTTCCTTTGTCAGCAACAGTTGCCTAGCCCTGCCATTCGAGAAGAACTTCTATAGGACCTATCTATCCATCATTCCTGCTAGTATCCTTCTCCAATCCACCTGGGCAAGCTCCTCCCTCATGCCTCTATAAATCCCATTATTCCATTATGATACTGACTTATGCTGCTTCCTCTCCAACTGCAGTATGAATTCAAACATATTCTGATCACTGCCTCCCAAGGGTTCCTTTACCTTAAGCTCCCTAATAAGATCTGGGTTATTATACAACACCCAATCTAGGATAGCCTTTCTCCGAGTAGGCTCAAGCACAAGCTGCTCTAAAATGCCATCTCGTAGGCATTGAACAAATTCCCTCTTATGATCCGATACCAACCTGATTTTCTCAATCCCCTTGCATGTAGAAGTCCCCCATTACAATTGTGTCATTACCCTTATTACAATGCCCTTTCCAGCTCCCTTTGCAATCTCAACTCCACATCTAGGCTACTATTTGGAGACCTATATACGATTCTCATGGTGGTGCTTTTACCCTTGCAGTTTCTTAACGAGGTTGTGGACTTCAGGAAGGGGAAGTCGAGGGAACACACACCAGTCCTCATTGAATGATCAGCAGTGGAATGGGTAAGTAGTTTCAAGTTCCTGGGTGTCAGCATCTCTGAGGATCCATCCTGGTCCCAAAATATTGATGCAATTACAAAAGCGGCACAATCGTGGCTATATGTCATTCGGAGTTTGAGAACATTTGGTATGATAGATAGATAGATAGATAGATACTTTATTCATCCCCATGGGGAAATTCAACTTTTTTTTCCAATGTCCCATACACTTGTTGTAGCAAAACTAATTACATACAATACTTAACTCAGTAAAAAATATGATATGCATCTAAATCACTATCTCAAAAAGCATTAATAATAGCTTTTAAAAAGTTCTTAAGTCCTGGCGGTAGAATTGTAAAGCCTAATGGCATTGGAGAGTAATGGCACCAAAGACTCTCGCCAATTTCTACAGATGTACCGTGGTGAATATTCTAACTTGGTACATCACCATTTGGTATGGAGCACCACTGCACAGGATCAAAAAAGCTGCAAAAAGTTTCAAACTCTGCCAGTTCCATCAAGCTTCCCCAACATCAAAGAAACCTTCAAAAGCCAATGCCTCAAAAAGGCGGCATCTGTTATTAAGGATCCCCATCACCGAAGACGCTCTGTTCTTATTGCTACAATCGAGGAGGAGGTACTGGACTCTGAAGACATACACTCAATGTTTTTATAACAGCTTCTTCCCCTCTGCCATCAGATTTCTGAATAGACAATAAACCCATATACTGCTGCTGCAAAATGACATATTTCATGACATACGTATGCCAGTGATATTAAACCCGATATTCTGATTCTATTTTAGAAGCTTTACATTCTGCACGAATGCTCATGAGGAAAACTAAATGTTGCAGCAATTGAGTGAATGTAAACTCCTCAAAATGTGACAGGCATCCTTAGTTCAGTATTCACATGTGTAAATTGACAGATCTGGGAGGTCTCCTGTCAGCCTATGTGAGGGCAATTTAATCCAGACCCTGTAGGCTGCAATACACTGTGAAAATATACGGACTTCAAAGTAAATTAAACATGCCCTGGGTATTTAATGTTCTTTGTTCAAAGTCATTAATAACATATTATTGATGGGCGTCACAGTATTGTGAAGTATTGAATTATGCTGCATGTGTGGCCAATAATCGGGGAACAAGTTGATCTTATTTGACACCTACCAAATGCAGAATTTATTCAACCTGCTTAAGTTATCATTATCATTTGTCTCTGTTTTGTAAAAGATTAGCACATAGAAATTTATCCAAAGTAAGTAGCAATACATGCTCAGTAAGTTGCACTTTGCCTCCACTGAAATCAATCACCCCGTGTTAAATGTCCAGACAAAAATCCTGCATTAAAAAGGGCAGACTATTTTTTTGTTGTGATGGATAATGCTAGGTCTAGAAATGGCCATGTACATTTTTTGGCATTGTGTGTCACCTTAAACTACATGTGAAAACCCTATAAAGAACAAGAACTTCATAGAACACATTTGCGAGTTTAGTTGTGTGATGTTGCACGGAAAATGACGTTGCTGATTTTGGCACGATGATCCTGATTGATGTGCAAGGAGTTAAGTGTAGGTGGCTAGGATCATGTGCTGGGCTATAAGATAAATATGGAAGGGTGCCCAGATGTCAGTGTGGATGAGCTGGGCTAAATGGCTTGTTTGCAAGCTGTATGATTCTGTGTCATCATATTTCATGAGCTGTAGCACATCAAGTAGAATCCTTGCATCTATCTCTTAAAGGGTCAAACCACAATCTGCTGTTACTGAGTGTTGCTGATGGACAAAGGGATGCTGAGATGTTGGAAGGGGAATAAGAGTGCTCTCCCATGGTTTCTAAGAATTTAGATGAACACTGCCCACAGAAGAGGTTTCTTTGTGCACAGGGTAGAAAGAACCCACAGAGCTCCAGCACTCTGGTTAGGTTTTATTAAGAAGGTCTCTGTAATGACATGATTGCAATATCTGAGTGTTTGCACTTTGGAGGAGCCTGCAATACAACCAAATGTCTGTGTTTCGTCGCTCCTTGGGCTTGGAGTAAAGTCACTTCTCCTTAAGTCTGGTTTCCAGGTGGGCTTCCTGTCACAGAACTGAGTCACAAACTATGAGATGTGGCAGAAATCAGCAGCAATCCAGCATGATCCTGAGCCTGGGAATCTGAGAGTGACCGTAACTCTGATCTCACAAATGTAATATTGTATATGAGGTGATATGAATTCTCAGCTTCAGTAGGGCTAAAAATATTGTTTGAGTACTGGCCCTTTAAACAGCATAGTTTCAAGGACTTATGGATAATAGAACCTGGATGTTCTGTGGGTAATTAATCTAGGGAGTTTGGAAATTTCACTGCCAGGAACTATTGTGTGTTGCACTAACGTGAGGTGTTTTAGACAACTAGTACATTTGCCCGTTTTAAAATAATAATTAGGAGAATTTTTCCCATCTATAGTTCTGAGCTCTGAATACATATCAGAGATTCATGGATTAGCTATCCACAAGTAAAACCATTTAGTGTGATTGATTTTCCAATGCTAGCATATCATTGTGGTTGAAAATCTTACTGCAGACAAATGCATGAGCTTATACCATAGGAAATTTTATTACAAGCAAAATGCCTGATTTCCAGCAAAGAATTTAAAAAATAATGCTATAACCAGGTCTCATCAGGTCAGAGTCATGGTTAGGATCAATGCTTTGATCCAAAGCTTACTTTTAATGACTTCCTACATGTTCCTGAAATTCTGACCACTAAGCAGTTTATTAGGATTTAACCTCATCTTGTAGGTTCGTGCTTCAGACAGCAGCATTTTAAGTCCAGGTCACCAAATGCCTTAAAAGACCAAGGACCATGGATTCAAAGGGTCCAGACTATACCCCTTGCCAACGGCCCCAGTTAAAAGGCACTGACACCACATTCTTCGAAAAAAAATGGAATGCAAATCACCAATTCAATGGAATGTACGAAAATACTCATTTCAACATATCTTGAATCATAATAATCCCTTATTCAGAATTAACTTGGATAAACACAGTAAGGTTATTTTTTGTTAGATGGATCTGTATTTTCAATGTACTTAAATTATAACAAAGTCCTTTTTCCTTTTTCATTTGCGTCTATGCTTATTAGATGTGGCTCGATCTTGTTCAAATTTGCAGAGGGTGTAAATTTTACTAAACCCAGACAAACTCTATTCCTTCTATCTTGAATTTATCACTCCAACCAATACAGAACTGAAGGAACAGAAGTATGAGGAAAACTCTCACTGAAGTTCTTTTAGCAGTCTGCCTCTGAACATGGTGCCCTGCTGAAGTGACTGGGCAATATGCAATAAAAACGTAAAAGCTTCGAGAAAGTTATTGCAGGCAATATAAAAAATAGTAAATTGGGCAATATAAAAAGGTAAATAGAATACATGTGGTTTGCTGAGACTGAATTATAACCTAAGCGATCAATTGCTCATAAAGTTTCAGGATCATGGTCACTTTCAAAAACAGTGTATTGTTTTTAAAATTGTTTCTTTTAAGCTTCCTCTTCTTATTTATTTCAAGTCACATGTTTATATTTCAACAATTAATAAGTTCATATGTGTCAATGGGCTACTAAGACTCCTTTCAGTCTCAATTATAGACACAGTGATGAGTAGACAAGCAAACATGGAAGGCACACACATTCCACCAGTCCTCCTTCACAAGCCTTCTTGAAAATAAAAGAGATGATAATGCAGCTGTGCATAAGTTTTTTTTTTCATTAAATCCAAGTTGTGTTTCTTTTTCTGATCAAAGAGCTGACTGACCTTTTACCAATGACTGGTCAACCATGAAAATGTGTAATCACAATGAGTCCATTTATTTAATGAGCTATTCAACTTGTGCACACTGTTAGGACTTCAAAGGTTAATTGTGACTGATCCAACCATTACCACTAATGAAAAAAATGTCCATTACTTTCCACTGGTGAAAATTCATCTGTATCAGTTTTCTTTACCAAATGGTGCACTGTGACAAAGAGTGAAATATCTTATAGAAAACATCTGTTTGATTGTTACTGGGCTTCTTCATGACAGAAGCTATACATTATCACAGAGAAAGACTTCTTAAAAAATAATAGTCCTATTTTGTCAATTCAATTCCTTTTGGTATGGTGTTAAGTAAGTTTAGAGTCATATGATACAGCATATTGAATAATATGCCCTTAATTGACTAGTGCCTGAAATAGAAAGGGACCCTCACTTACTTTTAACTGCAATAGATGAAGATCAGTTGGCTGGGTAATTGTCAGCACTGACTATTTCCAATTGACATTTAAATTAAATTGAGGCTGAGGGCTTGAGCATTGCTACTTCTCTGTTCAGAATTAATATACACAGTACCGGCATCTGTAGGGAGTGCACTTGTCAAGAAACGGTGCAGCAGATATTGCTTGAATGCAGTCCAGTGAGGTGCAAAGGAAACATCTAATTGCTAAAGTGAGATCTTTAGGACAGACACAGTTTAACATGGAACATTTAGAACCACAGAACATTACAGCACAGAAACAGGCCTTTTGGCCCTTCTTGGCTGTGCTGAACCATTTTTCTGCCTAGTCCCACTGACCTGCACCTGGGCCATATCCCTCCAAACCCCTCTCATCCATATACCTGTCCAATATTTTCTTAAATGTCAAAAGTGAGCCCACATTCACCACTTCATCTAGCAGCTCATTCCACACTCCCACCATTCTCTGTATGAAGAAGCCCCCCCACCAATGTTCCCTTTAAACTTTTCCCCCCTTCACCCTTAACCCATGACCTCTGTTTTTTTTTCTCCCCTGGCCTCAGTGGAAAAAGCCTGTTTGCATTCACTCTATCTATACCCATCATAACTTTATACACCTCTATCAAATCACCCCTCATTCTCCTATGCTCCAGGGAATAAAGTCCTAACCTATTCAACCTTTCTCTGTAACTCAGTTTCTCAAGTCCCAGCAACATCCTTGTAAAGCTTCTCTGCACTCTTTCAACCTTATTAATATCCTTCCTGTAATTAGGTGACCAAAACTGCACACAATACTCCAAATTCGGCCTCACCAATGTCTTATACAACCTCACCATTACATTCCAACTTTTATACTCAATACTTTGATTTATAAGTATTTTCTTTACAACCCTATCTACTTGTGAAGCCACTTTTAGGGAATTATGTATCTGTACTCCCAGATCCCTCTGTTCTACTGCACTCCTCAGTGTCCTACCATTTACCTTGTATGTACTACCTTGGTTTGATCTTCTGCAGTGCAATACCTCACACTTGTCTGCATTAAACTCCATCTGCCATTTTTCAGCCCATTCCTTCAACTGGTCCAAATCCCTCTGCAAACTTTGAAAACCTTCCTCACTGTCCACTACACCTCCAATCTTTGTATCATCAGCAAATTTGCTGATCCAATTTGCCACATTATCATTCAAATCACTGATAGAGATGACAAATAACAATAGACCCAGCACTGATCCCTGTGGCACACCACTAGTCACAGGCCTCCACTCAGAGTAGCAATCCCTCACTACCACTCTCTGGCTTCTTCCATTGAGCCAATGTCTAATCCAATTTACTACCTCTCCATGTATACCTAGTGACTGAACCTTCCTAACTAACCTCCCATGCAGCATCTTGTGAAAGGCCTTACTGAAGTCCATGTATACAACATCCACTGCCTTCCCTTCATCCACTTTCCTGGTAACTTCCTCGAAATACTCTAATAGATTGATTAAACATGACCTACCACGCACAAAGCCATGCTGACTTTTTCTAATAAGTCCCTGTCTATCCAAATACTTGTAGATCCTATCTTTTAATATTCCTTCCAATAGTTTACCTACTACCAATGTTAAACTTACCGGCCTATAATTTCCCGGCTTACTTTTTGAGCCTTTTTTAAACAATGGAACTACATGAGCTATCCTCCAATCCTCCAGCACCTGACCCATGGATATCGACATTTTAAATATTTCTGCCAGGGCCCCTGCAATTTCAACACTAGTCTCCTTCAAGGTCCGAGGGAATACCCTGTCAGGTCCTGGGGATTTATCTACTCTGATTTGCCTCAAGACATCAAGCACCTCCTCCTCTTTAATCTGTACAAGTTCTATGACCTCCCTACTGGTTTGCCTTGTTTCCATAGACTCCATTACAGTTTCCTTAGTAAATACTAAGGGAGAAGAAAGAAAAGGATAATAAATTTGAATGCATTGCTAGGGATGAAAAGAGAGGAGGAGGTGGAGAGTATCTTAAATGTATCTATTTTAATGCTAGGAGCATTGTAAGAAAGGTGGATGAGCTTAAAGTGTGGATTGATACCTGGAATTATGATGTTGTAGCTATCAGTGAAACATGGTTGCAGGAAGGGTGTGATTGGGAACTAAATATTCCTGGATTTAGTTGCTTCAGGTGTGATCGAGTAGGAGGGGCCAGAGGAGGAGGTGTTGCATTGCTTGTCCGAGAAAATCTTATGGCGGTGCTTTGGAAGGATAGATTAGAGAGCTCCTCTAGGGAGGCTATTTGGGTGGAATTGAGGAATGGGAAAGGTGTAGTAACACTGATAGGAGTGTATTATAGGCCACCTAATGGGGAGCGTGAGTTGGAAGAGCAAATGTGTAAGGAGATAGCAGATATTTGTAGTAAACACAAAGTGGTGATTGTGGGAGATTTTAATTTTCCACACATAGATTGGGAAGCTCATTCTGTAAAAGGGCTGGATGGTTTAGAGTTTGTGAAATGTGTGCAGGATAGTTTTTTGCAACAATACATAGAAGTACCGACTAGAGATGGGGCAGTGTTGGATCTCCTGTTAGGGAATGCGATAGGTCAGCTGACAGATGTATGTGTTGGGGAGCACTTCGGATCCAGTGATCACAATAGCATTAGCTTCAATATAATTATGGAGAAGGACAGGACTGGACCTAGAGTTGAGATTTTTGATTGGAGAAAGGCTAACTTTGAGGAGATGCGCAGGGATTTAGAGAGAGTGGATTGGGTTAAGTTGTTTTATGGGAAGGATGTAATAGAGAAATGGAGGACATTTAAGGGTGAAATTATGAGGGTACAGAATCTTTTTGTTCCTGTTCGGTTGAAAGGAAAGGTTAAAGGTTTGAAAGCGCCATGGTTTTCAAGGGATATTAGAAACTTGGTTCGAAAAAAGAGGGATGTCTACAATAGATATAGGCAGCATGGAGTAAAGGAATTGCTCGAGGAATATAAAGAATGTAAAAGGAAACTTAAGAAAGAGATTAGAAAAGCTAAAAGAAGTTACGAGTTTGGTTTGGCAAATAAGGTGGAAGTAAATCCGAAAGGCTTCTACAGTTATATTAAAAGCAAGAGGATAGTGAGGGATAAAATTGGTCCCTTTGAGAATCAGGGTGGTCAGCTATGTGTGGAGCCGAGGGAGATGGGAGAGATTTTGAACGATTTCTTCTCTTCGGTATTCACTAAGGAGAAGGATATTGAATGGTGTAAGGTGTGGGAAACAAGTAAGGAAGTTATGGAACCTATGACAATTAAAGAGGTGGAAGTACTGGCGCTTTTAAGAAATTTAAAAGTGGATAAATCTCCGGGTCCTGACCGGATATTCCCCAGGACCTTGAGGGAAGTTTGTGTAGAGATAGCAGGAGCTCTGACGGAGATCTTTCAGATGTCATTAGAAACGGGGATAGTGCCGGAGGATTGGCCTATTGCTCATGTGGTTCCATTGTTTAAAAAGGGTTCTAGAAGTAAGCCTGGCAATTATAGACCTGTCAGTTTGACATCAGTGGTGGGTAAATTAATGGAAAGTATTCTTAGAGATAGTATTTATAATTATCTGGCTGGACAGGATCTGATTAGGAGTAGCCAGCATGGATTTGTGCGTGGAAGGTCATGTTTGACAAACCTTATTGAATTTTTTGAAGTAGTTACGAGGAATGTTGACGAGGGTAAGGCAGTGGATGTAGTCTATATGGACTTCAGCAAGGCCTTTGACAAAGTTCCACATGGAAGGTTAGTTAAGAAGGTTCAGTCGTTAGGTATTAATGCTGGAGTAATAAAATGGATTCAACAGTGGCTAGATGGGAGATGCCAGAGAGTAGTGGTGGATAATTGTTTATCGGGATGGAGGCCGGTGACTAGCGGGGTGCCTCAGGGATCTGTTTTGGGCCCAATGTTGTTTGTAATATACATAAATGATCTGGATGATGGGGTGGTAAATTGCATTAGTAAGTATGCTGATGATACTAAGGTAGGAGGTGTTGTGGATAATGAGGTGGGTTTTCAAAGCTTGCAGGGAGATTTATGCCGGTTAGAAGAATGGGCTGAACGTTGGCAGATGGAGTTTAATGCTGAGAAGTGTGAGGTTCTACATTTTGGCAGGAATAATCCAAATAGAACATACAGGGTAAATGGTAGGGCATTGAGGAATGCAGTGGAACAGAGAGATCTAGGAATAACAGTGCATAGTTCCCTGAAGGTGGAGTCTCATGTAGATAGGGTGGTGAAGAAGGCTTTTGGAACGCTGGCCTTTATAAATCAGAGCATTGAGTACAGAAGTTGGGATGTAATGTTAAAATTGTACAAGGCATTGGTAAGGCCAAATTTGGAATATTGTGTACAGTTCTGGTCACCGAATTATAGGAAAGATATCAATAAATTAGAGAGAGTGCAGAGACGATTTACTAGGATGTTACCTGGGTTTCAGCACTTAAGTTACAGAGAAAGGTTGAACAAGTTAGGTCTCTATTCATTGGAGCGTAGAAGGTTGAGGGGGGATTTGATCGAGGTATTTAAAATGTTGAGAGGGATAGATAGAGTTAACGTGAATAGGCTGTTTCCATTGAGAGTAGGGGAGATTCAAACGAGAGGACATGATTTGAGAGTTGGGGGCAAAAGTTTAAGGGAAACACGAGGGGGTATTTCTTTACTCAGAGAGTGATAGCTGTGTGGAATGAGCTTCCTGTAGAAGTAGTAGAGGCCAGTTCAGTTGTGTCATTTAAGGTAAAATTGGATAGGTATATGGACAGGAAAGGAGTGGAGGGTTATGGGCTGAGTGCGGGTAGGTGGGACTAGGTGAGATTAAGAGTTCGGCACGGACTAGGAGGGCCGGAATGGCCTGTTTCCGTGCTGTGATTGTTATATGGTTATATGGTTAAATACAGATGCAAAAAACCCATTTAATATCTCCCCCATTTCTTTTGGTTCCATACATAGCCGACCACTCTGATCTTCAAGAGGACCAATTTTATCCTTTACTATTCTTTTGCTCTTAACATACCTGTAGAAGCTCTTAGGATTATCCTTCACCCTGACTGCCAAAGCAACCTCATGTCTTCTTTTAGCCCTCCTGATTTCTTTCTTAAGTATTTTCTTACTCTTTTTATACTCCTCAAGCACCTTATTTCCTCCCTGTTGCCTATACATGTTATACATCTCTCTCTTTTTCTTTCTCAGAGTTCCAATATCCTTTGAGAACCAAGGTTACTTATTCTTATTCATTTTGCCTTTAACTCTGACAGGAACATACAAACTCTGCACTCTCAAAATTTCTCCTTTGAAGGCCTCCCACCTACCAATCATATCCTTGCCAGAGAACAACCTGTCCCAATCTATGCTTTTTAGATCCTTTCTCATTTCTTCAAATTTGGCCTTTTTCCAGTCTAGAACTTCAACCCGAGGACCAGATCTATCTTTATCCATGATCAAGTTGAAACTAATGACGTTATGATCACTGGAACCAAAACGTTCCCCTGCACACATTTCCGTCACCTGCCCTAACTCATTTCCTAATAGGATATCTAATATTGCATCCTTCCTAGTTGGTACATCTATATATTGATTTAGAAAACTTTCCTGAACACATTTTACAAACTCTAACCCGTCTAGACCTGTAACAGTATGGGAGTCCCAATCAATGTGTGGAAAATTAAAATCCCCTAAAATCACAACTTTCTGTCTCCTGCAGTTGTCTGTTATCTCTCTGCAGATTTGCTCCTCCAATTCTCGCTGACTATTGGGTGGTCTATAATACAACCCTATTAATGTGGTCATACCTTTCCTGTTTCTCAGCTCCACCCATATGGCCTCAGTAGACAAGCCCTCTAATCTGTCCTGCCGAAGCACTGCTGTAGTATTTTCCCTGACTAGCAAAGCCACCACCACCCCCCCCCCCCCCCAATCCCTCTGCCTCTATCATGCCTGAAATATCGGAACCCTGGAAAATTGAGCTGCCAGTCCTACCCCTCCTGTAGCCAAGTTTCAGTAATGGCTATGATGTCATAATTCAACGTGTCAATCCAGGCCCTCAACTCATCTGCCTTTCCCACAATACTCCTCGCATTGAAATATACACACCTTAGAAGATTATTACCACCACACACAACCTTACTATTTGTGACTTAGCATGAGCTACTAACATCATTTATTTTTACCCCCGTTCCACTATCCACTCTGGCACTCTGATTCCCGTCCGCCTGCAAATCTAGTTTAAACCCTCCCCAATAACACTAGCAAACCTCCCTGCAAGTATATTGGTCCCCTTGTAGTTCAGGTGTAACCCGTCTCTCTTGTACAGGTCCCACCTGCCCCAGAAGAGGTCCCAATGATCTAGAAATCTGAAGCCCTGCCCCCTACACCAGTTTCTCAGCCACATGTTCATCTGCCAGAGCATCCTACTCTTACCTCACTGGCACGTGGCACAGGCAGCAATCTGGAGATTACTACCCTCAAGGTCCTGTTTTTCAACTTCCTACCAAGCTCTCTGTACTCACTCTTCAGGACCTCCTGACTCTTTCTACCTATGTCATTGGTACCGATGTGTACCACAACATCTGGCTGATCACCCTCCCACCTCAGAATGCTGTGCATGCGATCAGAGACATCCCTGACCCTGGCACCCAGGAGGCAACAAACCATCTGGGAGTCTCTGTCATAACCACAGAATCTCCTGTCTGTTACCCCTGACTATGGAGTCCCCTATCACTACCGCTCTCCTCTTCTTCCTCCCTCCCTTCTGCACTGCAGAACCAGACGCAGTGCCAGAGATCCGGCTGCCACAGCTTGTCCCAGGTAAGCTTGTCAGTATACCTGTTCTGGAGGGGAATGGCCACAGGGGAACCCTGCACTATCTGCCCTTTCCTCTTCCCTCGCCTGACGGTAACCCAATTAACTGCGCCCTGTTCCTTAGGTGTAACTACCTCCTGGAAGCTACAATCTATAAACTGCTCAGTCTCCCGAATGATCCGGAGGTCATCCAGCTCCTGCTCCAGTCCCCTAAAGCGGTCTGTTAGGAGCTGCAGATGGATGCACTTCTTGCAGGTATCGTTGTCAGGGTTGTCATTTATTGGGATATCATTGCCATCATAATGTAATTAAGTGTATATTTGACTTTCTGAAAAGCATTTTGATGTTATTTAAGCTTTTTTTTGGCGGGGGGAAGATGGAAGAATTTAGTCGGTATACTTCCTGTGTCTTAGTTTATACTTCCTGTCTTAGCTCCACACTCCAACTGACTAGGTGGTGGTAATGTTGATCTACCAACCGCCATTAAACATTACAAGAAGAACATCGCTACAAGTGCTAAAAGCTGACAGTAGCAAAGGCCATAACTGGACTTTGCTGCACAATTTCTGCCAGCAGCAGCAATTGCACGGTCCACAGTTCTCTTTTGTTTCTCCTGAGCCGCAAGGTTGCTGATCGCTCTTTTGCAGTTCCTCATATCTGAAGAACAAGTTAGTTACTTAGTTACAAGTAGCTTTCATAACAACTTCCAAGGAGGATGTCCTTGGCATGCAATCCCACTCCCAAAAAATAAATGACAATAACACAAGACGTAATGCAGGTGCTGGAAATCCAGAGTAGCACACACAAAATTCTAGAGGAACTCAGCAGGTCAGGCAGCATCTATGGAAAGGAATAAAGAGCCAATGTTTTGAGCCAACATTCTTAGTCCTGATGAAGCATCTCTGCCTGAAACGATAACTCTTTATTCCTTCCTATAGATGCTGCTTGACCTGCTGAATTCCTCCAGCATTTTGTGATCAGTGCTCACTTTTCAATTACTCAGTACACTGCTGAAACAGATTGTGTTCTCTGGGGTAAGCTGATATGCAGCTCAGGCCTTAACCAGCTCTGATACAGGTTCATGGTCCTGAAATGTTAACTTTGTTTCTCCCTCCACAGATGCTGAGCGATTCTAAGCGCTTTCTGTTTTTAATTCTGATTTAGTTTTGATTTTATTTTAAGCCCCATTGGAATCTTAGTTGATATTAATCCTTTTAATTGCTTCAAGGAATCTTGCATTTAATCTTATTTTCCCAAATTCAGTAGGTTAAGTCAAAGACTAAAATCTAAAATCCAATTTAGATCCACCCACATACAAAATGAATACTTTAATAGACGCTGTTGAACATGTACCAGCATTAAACATGCTGGCAGCGGGCTGAAAATATAAATATTATCCTGACTTTTGCTGCTCTCCTTTAAGAGTTAAGTATTTTAGCCATGTGTCTTAACCTTCAATTGCCTCTGGAAAATTCTCTCATGGAAACTCTGGTCCCAGAACACATCCTTCAGAGACAAGAAAGCTCACCAATGCCTCTAATTTCAGAGGATGCAAAATGGATTAAAAGATGCCGGGTGGTATATTATCTCTAAGGTGCCAGGGTCAAGGATGTCTCGGATTGGGTTCAAGGCATTCTAAAGGGAGAGGGTGAACAGCCAGAAGTCGTGGTGCATGTTGGTACTAACAAAATAGGTAAGAAAAGGGGGGAGGCCCTGAAGAGAGACAATAGGGAGTTAGGCAGGTGGGCACCATGGTAGCATAGCAGTTAGGGCAATGCTATTACAAATTGGGCCAATGGAGCTCGGATTTCAGTCCTGGCGTCCTCTGAAAGGAGTTTGTATATCCTCCCTGTGGAACGTGTGGGTTTCCTCTGGGTGCTCCAGTTTCCTCCGACAGCCCAAAGATGTCCCAGTTATGGGTTAATTGGCCACTGTAAATTGTGCCCTGATTAGCCTAGGGTTAAACGGTGGCTGCTGGCAGTGCAGGTCAACGGGCCAGAAGGGCCTATTCCATGCTGTATCTCTAATTAAAATTAAATTTAAAATAAAAGCAGGACTACACTCACAACTTTCTACAGCTGTGTTAAGAGCATTCTTACATGCTGCATGACTGTGTGGTACAGAAATGCAGTGCGGTGGACAGGAGGGCTTTACAACAGGTAGTTAAAACTGCCTAGTCATCATCGAAGAGATTTATACAGGAAGGTGCCAGAAAGTTGCCACCCAACCTGCTAATGAACTGGTTGTCCCACTCCCATCAGGGAAGAGGCTATGCAGCATTAACACCAGAACCACTATCAACACTCCTCCCATTAACCCACCTCACCAACCCCACCACAACTACATCCACATCAGCCAGTGCATTCCACAGCCCCTTAGCAAACTTTGTCCCCCATGCACTCCCACTCCACACCTCATACCTACACTGACACAGCCACTGTCCTACTGTGTTTTCATGTTGTCCTGCTTCTACCCAGAAGAGTTCATCTTGCCAAGAGTCACTTTTGCACTTTAACACTTCCTGTCAGTCACTTTATGTACAGATACTCCTGTACCTAGCATCACTTTGTATATATGAAATCTGGCTAAGTATATAAGCTAATCTTATCTATATATAGCCACACTCAAACACTTACTTGTACATGGTGTTTTATAGGATTGTTATTTTATATTTATACTTATTGTGTTTTTGTGCTGCATCATATCCAGTGTAACAATTATTTTGTTCTTCTGTACAGAAGAATTACAAAAAAATCTTCAATTTTGAACCTGTAATCTTGAAAAATTGACTGCTGAAAGAAACATTAGGATCTATGTCTTTGCAGTCATGCTTGAGGCTCTGAAGGAACAGACCAAATAGCCACAACATCCACAGCATCCCATCTCCACAAACTATCTTCTTCATCTTGATCACCACTGGATCACCTCCCCCACTCCAACCACTATTTACATCTCTCAGTTACCAGCAATCAAACCCACAACCCTCAATAGTTTCAGCATAATTGGTGCCGTTTAACGAAGGTCAGACTCAATCCTACCGTAACCAGCTCCTCCCCAATCGCTTCCAGAATGCTTCTCCTTGTCCTCTGCAATTAGAATCTTCCTACAATCCATATCGCCAATCCACATTAGTACTCTTTTCTCGCCCTAATTCCTGACTCACCCCCACTGCACATGATCCAGATTCCTTGTCATCCAACCACACCCACCACTCCCTGGATTTCTCTCAACCCACTGAAGTCCTCATAGGCCTGGGCCTTGTATAGCTTGCTTCCATTCTGAAGAATCTGTTAGCCCCTTGCTCCAATTACAACTGGGTAACAAAGTTTTCAAGTGGAAATGTTCTCACTTGGATTATTTGCTGCCAAAGGTACAATTCACCACATATCAAATCAATGGAGGTAGATTAGCAGCAGTGTTCAACTTTCATCCAATTATATGGAAGAAGAAGCGAGAATTATATGTCTGCTTACTACAGTTGTCAGTTCTGCTCATCTCCATCACACTTGGTTTCACAATCATCAGGAATTCAAATGTGCAGGTCTCATATACAGAAAGTACAAAAGCAAACTTCTCTGAGGAACTCTGGTTTAAACAGTGTGAAATGAAATGGCTACATTTGTAACATTGTTTTCATGACACTGATGTCAATACTTCTGATAATATTGGTGCGTACATAAAAAGACAAAGATAGAAAAAGATAAAATAATATTTTGAATTTGACACAGTGGGAAGAAATCCCAGCAGCCAGTGTAATGGTTTTGTTGGAAATTTCATTATTGCAGGAATTGTGCCTGACCTATTTGCCTCATCAGACCATTATAAGACATAGAAGCTGCCATTCTATTTTGCAAATGTTTTAATTTCAAACAGCATTCTGTGCTCAAATGTTACGTCCCTTGTCCCTGCTCACTCATGAATCATCATACCTTTCTCCAACTCTTGCCTATATTGTTCTCTCCTATCAAATACTGAATCCAACTTCAGACCTTACAAAGCAGGTTGAGAATCAGAATCAAAATCATATTTATTATCACTGACATATGTTGTGAAATTTGTTGTTTTGCAGCAGTACAGGGCAAGTCATAAAGATTATGATAAATAACCTACCAGCTTGTACTCTTTCCCCTTCCCCCACCTTTTATTCTGGTCTTTTGCTCCCTTTTCCAACTCTGATAGATGGTCTCAGCCCAAAATGTCACAGCTTATTCCCCTCCATTGATGCTGTCTGACTTGCTGAATTCCTCCAGCATTTTGTGTTTGGTGCTTAAGATTACAGCATCTACAGAAACTCTTGTGTTTATCATAAAATGTTTGAGTGTGGGTCTTCAGGATCCTGTACCTCCTCCCTGATGGTGGTAATCCAAAGAATCGGTTCAGAATCACAATCAGATCAGGTTTATGATCACTGACATATGTTATGTTGGTTTGCAGCAGCAGTATAGGGCAAGACATAAAAAATACTGCAAGTCACAAAAATAAATTAGCAGGGCAAAGTACATATAATGAGTAAGTGTTCATGCACCGCTCAGAAATCTGATAGTGGAGGGGAAGAGGCTGTTCTTCAAACATTGAGTTCTGCTCTTCAGGCTCCTGCACCTCTGCTCTGATGGTAGTAATTCAAAGAGGACATGACCCAGAGGTAAGGGTCTTCAATGACAAATGCCTCCTTTTTCGGGCACTGCTTCTTGAAGATGTCCTGGATAGTGAGGTAGGTTGCACTCGATGGAGCTGGCTGAGTCTGCAGCCTCCTGCAGCCTTCTACTATCCTGCGTATTGGAGGCTCCATACCAGGCTGTGATACAACCGCTCAGAATGCTCTTCATCATACATCTATAGAAATTTGTAAGAGGCTTTGGTGACACACTGAATCTCCTCAAACTCTGAACAAAGTAGAGTCTTAAAAGGGCTTGACGTGTAAGATGTCGAGGTGCTTATATGTACAGGATTGTCTCAAACGAGAGACTTGGTTTCATGATGGAGGGATAGCCATTTAGCAATGAGGTGTGCAAACATTTCTTCTCAGAAAGGATGGAGAATTTTTGTAATGCTCAACACCAGGTAACTGTGAAGACCAGCTCATTAAGGATACTTAAAGTGGGGGTATGTAAATTCTTGAAAGGTTGTGGGATTGAGGGTTTGACACAGAGGAGTTGAGGCCTGTGTTGGAACAGCAATGATTGTATTGAAAGGCCAGACATGCTTGAGAGGGCAGGTGGCCTTGTATTTTCTTTTGTTCTTGCATCGATGTACCAAGTCCATGAACCAATTTCCAACATCTAATCAAACAATTACTTGCCCTTTCAAAGTACTCACTGGTATCACTATGAGGACCATTTTCATCAAGTTCAATACTCCTGGTGTGATTGAATCATTTAAACATAGCATAATTACAACATGAGAGATGGCCTTTCAGCCCATCATATGCATACTGAATCGCCAATCAGTCCTACTCTCTGCACATTTATCAAGACCCTGAAATCCTTTTCTCCCTTAAGAGACTGTCCATCCACCTTTGAACATGACAATTGAAATTTTTCCACTTTCAAGTACTGAATTCCAGATTAAGTCTATTGGTGGCTCGATGAAATTTACTTTGTGCCACAGCACAACCTTTGACTAATCACCTTATATCTAGATCAAGGGCCATCCATTGCATCAAAACTGAGAGAGTAAAAACAAAATCAACTGATGAAGAGAGTGTGAGTTTGCACAATAGCTTTTAATTAGCATTCAGGACATGGAGCATTGCAGGACCATTACACAACTTCTAGATGAGATCTCAAGGTACCAAAAAATAGACCAAAGTCAGCATGGTTTCCTCAAGGGAAAATCTTGCCTAACAAATCTGTTGGAATTTTTTGAAGAAAAAACAAGCAGGATAGACAAAGGAGAATTGGTTGATGTTGCACACTTGGATTTTCAGAAGGCATTTGACAAGGTGCCACACTTGAGGCTGCTTAACAAGCTATGAGCCCATGGTATTACAGGAAAGATTCTAGCATGGATAAAGCAGTGACTGATTGGCAGGAGGCAAAGAGTGAGAATAAAAGGAATCTTTTCTGGCTGGCTGCCAGTGGTATTCCACAGGGGTCTGTGTTGGGACTGATTCTTTTTACATTATATGTCAATGATTTGGATGATGAAATTGATGTTTTTTTAGAAAGTTTGCAGACAATATGAAGATAGCTGGATGGGCAGATATTTTTGAGGAAGTAAGGCTAGAGAAGGACTTAGACAGATTAGCAGAATGGACACGTGGCAGGTGGAATACAGTGTTGGGAAGTGTATGTTCATGCATTTTAGTAGCAGAAATAAAAGGGCTGATTGTTTTCTAAATAGAGAGAAAATACAAGAAACTGACGTGCAAAGGGACTTGGGAGTCCTTGTGCAGAATTCCCTAAAGGTCAATTTGCAAGTTGATACTGAAGCAAGGAAGGTAAATGTGATGTTAGCATTCATTTCAAGAGAACTGGAATATAAAAGGAAGGATGTAATGTTGAAACTTTATAAAGTACTTGTGAGGCCTCACTTGGAGTATTGTGAATGGTTTTGGACCCCTTATCTTAGAAAAGATTTGCTGAAACTGGAGAGGATTCAAAGGAAGTTCATGAAAATGATTCCAGGATTGAATGGCTTGTCATATGAAGAGTGTTTGATGGCTCTGGGTCTGTATTCATTGGGATTCAGAAGAATGAGGGGTGACCTCATTGAAAGCTATTGAATCGTGAAAGGCCTTGATAGAGTGAACGTGGAGAGGATATTTCCTATGGTGGGAGAGTTTAAGACCAGAGGACACAGCCTCAGAATTGGGGACATCCTTTTAGAATGGAGATGAAGAAGCATGTCTTTAGCCTGAGAGTGATGGATCTATGGAATTCTTTGCCACAGGCATCTGTGGAGGCTAAGTCTTTATGTATATTTAAGGCAGAGATTGATAGATTCTTGATAGATCAGGGTATGAAGGGATAAAGGGTGAACGCAGGAGATTGGAGCTAAGAGGAAAACTGGATCAGCCATGACGAAATGGTGGAGCAGTGCTCGATGGGCCAAATAGCCTAATTCTGCTCCTATATCTTATGGTCTTATATTCAATTCTCAATTGCATGCAGGAAATGCAAAGAAGCTGCTTGTAAGCTTAACCAATTCATGAACACACCTTTAGGCTGCAAACTACCATTCATGATCCTATGGCAGCTTCAAATTAATCAAGTGCATAAAAGGACTGTTGTCATTGATGTACGATGGCAGTCCCAGCTGTGCTGTGGAAGTCGTCTGGAGGTCAGATTCAAGGCAATGGTAGAAGTCATTTACAGATATCTTACTGAAACAGAGCACAATTTCCCTATGGCATCGCAAAATAATTATACCTTTGCCAATACCTGTGAGTTCGTGGTTACAGACCATTTAATTCTGATGAAGTTTGATTTATTGTATATTCTGTCTTTAATGCCTTCTGAATAAAAAGAATAGTGAGTTTTGTAAAGATAATTGCAGCATTCAAAAGCCAGATAAGATAGTGAACAAAAGTACAAAAATTTCCACGAAGGTAGTAATTAGTTTAATACAAAGTAATATTTCCTGAAATATACCTTTACAAGATATGGATTCCCTCTTAAATGGTAATTTTGAAAGTAACTTGAAAATACTTTTCTTCTTGTGTATTTCATTGAGACAACATGAGTCCATAGTGAATTCTTTGCTGGAATTACCAAAATGTATGTATTTACCAAATATCGCTGGACTTGAATACAATTATGTTTCGTTACATCAAATTTAAGATGATTTGTCCAGCAAGGCATATCTAATTTTCTGCAATTGCATGTTAGTCCTTGCTTCAGTATAGTTCTATTTTTGTTGCCAATAGGAAATTTTTATGACAGCAAGGAGTGCAGGAACTACTTTTTTTTAGTATCTGAATAGAACCCTCTAAGAATTGGATATTTCTTCAGAGCTTTGCTGAGACCATCTGTCTAAATTATACAGTATACTCATGTCATGGGGGGGGGGGGGGCAAGTGTTAAAACTAAAAAAGTTCAAATGAAAGTACAACTTGCTCAGTTACAGCAGAGGAGTGACCTGACATGGAGAGAGCTGAAGAAGCTGAAGGAAGGTAGGATGCAAAATCAGTAGAACATGAAATGGACAACTGAATACATAAGCCTATTTAAGTGGCAAGAAGGGAATAGGATTCACAAGAGGACTGAGATATTAAAGGTATTACAAGACCAGAAGATCATTAAATATAGGAGCAGAATTAGGCCATTCAGAAAATCATAGGTGATTCATTTTCCCTCTCAAACTCAACTCCTCTCTTCTCCCTGTAACCTTTGACACCCTTACTAATCAAGAATTTATCACTCTCTACTTTGAATATATGGAGTTGCTTGGCCTCCACAGATGTTTGTGGCAACAAATTCCACTGATTCACCCCCCCCCCCCCACCCCCGGCTAAAGAAATTCTTCCTCACCTCTTGTTTTAAAAGAACATTCTTCTATGTACACACTGTATACCTGTACTCTGCTCCTAGAATCTCCCACTAGTGGTAACATCCTCTCCAAGGCCACTCTAGGTCTTTCAATACTCAGTAGGTTTCAATGAGATCCTACCTCATTCTTCTAAATTCCAGTTCACACAGGCCCACAGCTAGCAAATGCTCCTCATATGTTAACCCTTTGATATCCGGCATCATTCTCGTAAACCTCTTCTGGATCATCTCTAATGCCAGTACATCCTTTCTTAGATATGTGGCCCCAAAGCTGTTCACAATACTCCAAATATGGTCTAACCAATGCCTTGTAAAGGCTCAGCATTAAGTCCTTATTTTTATATTCTCATCCTCATGAAATAAATGCAAACTTTGATTTGTCTTCCTTACTACCAATTCAACTTGCAAGTAAACCTTTAGGAATCCCAAGTCCCTTTGCACCTCCAATTACTGAATTTGCTTCCCATTTAGAAAATAGTCTACACTTTTATTCCTTCTACCAAAGTTCATGACCATATACTTCCCTATATTGTATTTCATCTGCCACTTACTTTGCCTATTCTCCTAATCTGTCTAAATCCTTTTGCAGATTCTTTGCTTCCTTAACACTACGTGTCCCTACACCTGTCTTGGTATCATCCACAAACTCGACCACAAGCCCATTCAGTCTGTCATCCAGATCATTAACATTTAATGTTAAAAGCACTGGACCCAACACTGACCTCTGCAGAACACCACTAGTTATCAGCAGCCTCTCAGAAAAGGCTCCCTTTATTCCCATTCTTTGCCTTCTTCCAGAAGGCACTTTACACCACACACTGTCGGAGCAGTGCTGCCAGGATAATCAAGGACACGACCCACCCAGACAACACACTTTTTGTCCCTCTTCCCTCCAGGAGAAGGTTCAGGAGCTTGAAGATTCACATGGCCAGATTTGGGAACAGCTTCTTTCCAACTGTGATAAGACTGCTGAACGGATCCTGACCCATATCTGGGCCGTATCTTCCAAATATCCGGACCTGACTTGCACTACCTTACTTTCCCTTTTCTATTTTCTAATTATGATTTATAATTAATTTTTTTATTATATTTACTTCGATTTGTACTCCAGGGAGCATGAAGCGCAGAATCAAATATCGCTGTGATGATTGTACGTTCTAGTATCAATTGTTTGGTGACAATAAAGTAAAGTTTAGCAGCCTCATGTGTGACACCCTGTCAAAGGCCACACAAAAGGACTAAGTCTGCTGAGTGACTGCAAAGAAAGAATAAGAATTTTAGATTTTAAATGGAAGGAACAGGAACCAACTGGTGAAAATAAGAGTTGTGAGTAAACAATATTTGGTATCAGATAGGATACTGGCAGCAAAGCTTAGGAAGAAATATTTGCACGAGGAAAGCACTTATGCAGTAAAAGAATTTGCAGGGAATATTTAGTTGAGGAAACCAGAAGCAGACACTGTTTAGGAGAAATATTTTGAAATTAACGAGCATTCTTTTTCCTCTGAGCCCTTAAGGAAACAATTAAAGTGCAGAATCAGCACTTATAGACATGATTATATCTCAATCTAGTGATGACACTTGAGCTTATTTTGCTGAGTACAAAAATCTGTCTTCTCAGACTTTATTTAATACCCATTCTCTAATTAGCTGTCACTTTTTGACACTTACAACAAACTTGTCTGCAAGTAGTTGGAATCCCTTCAAATATTGTTTCTGCTTTTATGCATCCATAGTTCACTTATCCATTGCATTCTATTCCAATATTTCATTGGCTTGGGTGTACAATGCATATAAGTATAGTATGTCAAATAGTTGTTAAACCATGAAAAATAAATTGTAAATTGCAAAATCTTTTATTTTAATTAGTAAAGCCAAAATATCTTTAATCTATCAACTTACGTATTTTTCCAGTACTTAACTGAATAGTTAAGATACTATTTATGTATGAAGTTTATTTCTGACCCTTCACATCATAAATATGTAATTTGTATGTTTACATTGCAGTATTACTTATGTTTTAGCATTGGCTCAGAGCAGAAACCCAGTTTGTTTCAATCACCATCAACGAATATTGATGCTGGAACAAAAAGATGACAGGTTTGCATATGTTTATTGAGCAATTAAGTCTTATGGCCAATATAGCAACGTACACCTAACTGTCATGATTTGGGATTCTTGCATGGTCCACCATGGGCATTCAGTCATCAATCTGCTATTGCAAGCTTCAGTAATGTCCATGGCCCTAGATCTTGGAAGTTACTGAATCATTATTGCATACTTTCTTACAGATGCTACGAAGTACACTAAGGAAAGTACAGCATCAAGTATCAAGGTCAAAACTTGAGTATTCAGATAAGAGCACTGTGGCCCAAGCAGTGCCCGAGCTGCAGTAGGTAGCTGCCATACATTAAGGTCCTGATAGAGCTGTAACACCAAGTTGGAGGAATTAGTAATGCATTGAGGAGAGGAGTGGAACCAAACCCTGAGTACCAAACAGGTTTGAGGAAAAGTCAGGGCACCTCAAAATTCAGTGGCTCCATGGCTTTGATATTTGTAGGGGACAATCCAGCACTCAGAATAAGACAAAGAGTTTATATCACAGCATTGTGGATTTAGAGGAGCTGATAGATATAATGAGGGTAAAGGCATTGGAAGGGCTTACAAACAAGGGCAAGAAATTTTAAATCAATAGGTAGCTTTAAAAATTGTAGTTTAATATGCAAAGTGGCACATATTTAGCAGGGTTTCCTGTAAATTAGAACACAAGTAGCAGAATAAAAGAAGTTACCAGAATTGTAATGGAAATAGGTCTGTTTATAAGTTTAAAAAAAAGCCATAGCTGGTTCAATGTCATTTTCAATGAAAAATTACATCAAGATTATGAAATGTGTGGTTCAACTTCTGACAGTTTTGAGGAAATGTTAGTGTAGATGGCTATGGAAAGGGCATTGTGACAGGGACCAGAGATACTAAACCTTCCCGATAGTTAGTTGGAAATCTCTGGACATCCACTATTTTATATCATGTACACAACTTGACAATAAAGGGGCATGGATTGGAAGAGAGATTGGATAAGCTGGGTTTATTTTCCTCAGAGCACAGAACACTGAGGGGGACACATCATCAAGGTATGAGGGTGGTAGATAGGGTAAATAGTGAGAAATATTTGCCTTTAACAAATGTGTCTAAACCCCAATGGCATTGGTTTAAGGTAAGTAGGTCATTTTTTGTATTACCTACAAGATATTCTTCCCCACACTGAAGTCATTTGAAATATGGAATGCACTCCTGAGGTACAATCTTAAGGTAGTATATGCTAAAACATACATACTTTGTTAATAAATTTGACTTCAACTTTGGCTTTTGACTTTGAGGGGATAGTGGGGGTAGGTACTTTCACAACATTTAAGAAATACATAGTTAAATAACCACTAAAATGTCGTGGTTTAGAAATCTAAGAGACAAATTATGGAAAAGGGGATTACTATAGATAGGTACTTGACAGTCAGTATGGATGTTGTGGGCCAAAGGGCCTGTTTCTGTGTCCAAGATGGAGAACTATAACTAAGTGATATTAATTGATCTTATCCCAGAATTTGCTGGTGAGCGTCAATAGGTTGCCAATTTATAGCTATGCACCGCACTGTTGTAAGCTGCCAAAGCATGAGACTTTTATTGATTTGCTGGCTAATTGTTGCTGAATATATAAAGTCAACTGCAACTGGCATCACAATCATATATCTGTTACGATCTTCTCTTTTGAGACTCAAGCACTCATCTCGTTTTATCCCAGAGTCTTATCGTTGCCTTTGTCTTAAAATATTCCTCCATACAGTTTTTCTTTGTGCTGAACTTCATGTTTTGTCTGTTTGGGCAGGCACCCAATCTAAACAATCTTTCAAACGTAATAGGGGTATATTCTATAAGAAGATTCAATAAATAAAATTTGTGTTATTTTGAGGACAATTATAGTTTTAGTAATGCTGGACTGGCAGAATTTCTGGGCTTTTAGATGTTATTCCATTCAATATTCCAAAAACTTTTAATTTACCTTTGCTTCAGATGATGCACCATAGAATAATAAATTTTCCAACAAACCCAGCAAATATAAAAGGGAGCAGGAAACAGGGCCTGGGCAAGTTTAAAGGAAGCATGGGACTCAACACATGGTGAGCAATATTTTAAACATTATAAATTCTGAACAATCAAATAATAGATTGTTGGGCATTTACTATATGTCCTAATGCACCTAGGAGAATGTATTTTAATTTCTATGTAATTTATTACTGTTAGTCTTCCCCAATTTTTATGGGGAAGCTGTACAATAAAGCTTAATACTTTGCTTTCCATCAATTTGCCACATTCTAGTTTGTTAGAAAGTTGTTTACGTGGGATAAAGTTTTCCTGTCCTGTGCAAATGAATTAAATCTAAAATTCAATCACTAAATCTTATCAGATCCTTTGAGTACAGATGGGACCCATCTAGAAATTCAATTCATTTTTAACATATGTGTAATATGCAAAAAGGTTTCACTGCTGGTGTAATGGTTTTGCTGCGGCAGCAGTGTTTGGGTTATGACTAGAGATAACGGGGACTTTGGAATGTGTGCCGTCCAATGAGGGGAGTGTTTTCTTTCGTGTGTGCCCAAGAGCAAGGTATTTGTAGTCTTTTTGTTCAGCAGAAGATGGAGAGAGAAGATGCCAGAATTGAGAGATCATAGACTGCAGGACTGAGTGGGTGTGAAATGGGGCTGGGAGTTGACAACATTCGGAGGAAATCAATGGAGAACTAACAGACGGGAAAACCATGACCTCCAATGTGCACATTAGACAGTTTCATTAAAATGGGCCCTTTTTCCTTTTGTTTTCTTTCCTAACCCTGTAGTCAAATTAACAATTATAAAGCTCAATCGTTTAATTGCATATGGTGTACTGTCTGATATTTTGTGGTACAGATTTGTAACAAGCTAATACATCACGCAGCATCCACACAAACAAGATTTCACAAGTTTTGTGGGGCCAGTGACTATCTTCCCCTAGACTAACACCACCAGCCAAACTTGAGGGTTACATTATGTAAGATATTCAGATAAACAAAGGGGACTCCTTCTGGGAAATGACACCAAAGACCACACAAATGCATCTTGACTTGTACAAATTTCTTCTACAGATTTGAAGGCCAATAGACAGCATATTCTACTCATACCGCAGTAGTTCACAGCTATTTTAGAATTAATTATACAAGGCTGTATTTGGTGGTCACCCCCACCCCACTCTGCTCCAACTTCGATACCATTAACCTGAATATGCCCGACATATCCTGATTCCAAAAACCCAAATCTATTCTGTCTCAACCACCACACCAGCCACGTTTCCTTCCTTAACAAGAGAAAACTGCAGATGCTGGAAATCCGAGCAACATACATAAAATGCTGAAGGAACTCAGCAGGCCAGCCAGCGTCTAGGAAAAGAGTACAATCAACGTTTCAGGCTGAAACCCAAGAATGGGAATGGCAAGTGGAATTAAAAGGCAGGAGCTCCCACTGGCCACCAATTTTAATTCCACTTCCCATTCCAATATGTCCATCCATGGCTTCCACCACTGTCGTGATGAGGCCACACACAGGTTGGAAGAACGGTACCTTATATTCCATTTGGGTAGCCTCCAACCTGATAGCATGAACATAGATCTCTCGAACTTGTTAATGCCCCCCCAACTCCTTCCTTCACCATTTCCCATCCCCTTTTCCCTCTCTCACCTTATCTCCTTGCCCACCCATCGCCTCCCTCTGGTACTCCCCGCCCCTTTTCTTTCTTCCATGGCCTCTTTCACCAATCAACTTCCCAGCTCTTTACATTAATCTTCCCCCTCCAGGTTTCACCTATCATCTTATGTTTCTCTCTCCCTGCCTCCCACCTTTTAAATCTACTCCTCAGCTTTTTACTCCAGTCCTGCTGAAGGGTTTTGACCCAAAAGTCGACAATATACTTTTCTATTGATGCTGCCTGGCCTGCTGAGTTCCTCCAGCATTGCATGTATGTGTTGCACAGGTTTCCTTCCCTATCTAAATTTTGCCGTTAGTTCTTACGTACGATGGAATCTGACTTTTGCATCTGTTTGATATCTAAAAGAGTGCTGCCTAATTTGACAAGGCAAATGGCAAGTTGTTTTGTTGAAGTATGTAGCATGTTTCTCTGCCAATGAATCTTGATTAGCATCTCAAGTGTCCTTGAATTAGAAGTAGCAACCTCTTTCCTTTATATTGCAGTCATTTAGTGAGCATCCTAGAACAATTTTCCAGTACATAACCATTAGGATTCTCAATTCTAATTATAGCTATTTAAGTCCTCTGACATTGAAATTATTATTGTAACTTAGGAGAAAAGAAAAGACAATTTGCTATTAGGAGGATTCCATAAATCTCCCCAGATAAATGACCAGTAAATATACATAGAGGTCAGCAAGAGAATTTCCCTGTTCTCCCTGTAGTTCTAGGGCAGCCTCTGTGATAGTGTATCCTTCCCTTAGAAATTCTGAAGTGAAATACTGAAGCCCCAAGACTAGGTCTCACCCTCAAGTTCTTCATTCAGAAGCGAGAGTATGTCCACTGAGCCAAGAGCAACATACAATTCATAAAAGAGCACTTCAGTTATGTATTAGGATCTCATGCTGGGGTTGAGAAATGGTTTATTGGTCTTTCCATGACTTAGTAAAACCATAATGTTATTTTACATCTTTGTATTCACTACGTTCCAGTAGCAATATTACCAGTTGAGATGAATATCAATTCTAGTGGCTGCACAGATGACTTGACTTTTAATACAATGATTGTTTAGCTAATGTTCATTTCACTGACTTGTTGCCTAGACCTTTAGTGAAGACAGTCCATCATTCTTAGTACCTTCTCTTCACCCATTTTTTAAAAACTCTCCAAAGAAAAATGAAGGAGTACACCTTCATAAGCTGCTCTCAGGCAGGAGACTTGACTGGAAAAAGGGCAGAGTTGCAGGATGCAGGCTGGAGTTTCTGTCAGGAGCAAAATGGAATTCCTTGTTTTCCTGCATGCTGCAGAGTTTTGACCACAGGACAGGGATTGACTGAAGTAACAATGCGTGGTTAAGACCACACACTAGGTGGGCACACACACATTCACCTCATCATGATCCCCTTCCAATGTTTCAGAACATGTATAGTTTCATTTTGATAGATTTCCTGCCAAAAACTCGGACTGATTGTTAGCCTTGACTTGCCAATCTCCTTTTTCCATCTTTTATTTTCTCACTTTCCTTTATTGGCTGTATCTTTTGTACCTTCATCCAGGTTATTTATACTAGTTAAGGTCCCATCACCAATCATGTAGCCTGTGGGATTTTGCCACATAGAAAATAAGGCTTACTTATCCTGTACTCTGTATCCTGTAGGCAGCAAAGCTTCAACCTAACCCAATAGATTAACCCAAAAGCATAAGCTTATATCTTCAACAATAACCTGTGATGTGGCACCTTATCAACTTCCGCCACATCCTAGATCATTTACTTAAAATGGATTTGAACAAAAGCTCTCTATGAGTTTGGCATTGTAAAATGGAAAATTTATTGACTGTATGGCAAAGTGCCAAAAGAGTCAGCGTAATCCTATTTTTCTGATGGATTTCATGCGATAAACCTATTAGCCCTCAATCCGCAATTCCCTCTTCCACCCTCTCTAGATTAGACTGGTGGGTTTTGCCACCACAGAGGATGTAACTTGGCACATGACAATGAAGAACTCAGGTGTGTTCAAGTCTGTCTGCTGCTGATTATGCAGATAGAAACTTGTCTGGTCAAATGCAACCTTCATTTTCCTCCGGAGCCTGCTATTTTCCACAATAATCAATGCAAGTGTTTCACACTTCACAACATTTATTCACATCAGTGGCAACTACCATAACCTCTTTGCATTAGCATACATCACTCTGAGTAATTTCAAGAAACTCTGCATGTGCTGAAGCTAACCAGCTCTAATTGATAGGATGCTTGCCTCTGTTAGCAGGAGGTAATCTCGAATCACAGACTGAGAGAATTGCTTTTGAAAAATAGTGCTTCAGTCACAGGTGCAGAGTTCCCACTGCACCAGCGAAAACTCAGAAGTAGTGCTGAATGTCCAAGCTTAAGTGTTGTCCCCAGAACCAGGTCACTGTGAGGGTAAAGACTTAACAAGGATGGTTAAAAATCAAAAGAATCAAAACTCATCATGGGTTACAAATGCGCAACTGTGCCTCACACTTCTCTGTGAACCACACTGCCATCATTTACCTAGAAGCTCTGTTGGGAGAACAGTGGTGGAGTTGCTACCTCACAGCTCTAGTAATCTGGGTTCAATCCTGATTGCCACCACTCAGCGTGTAGCATTTGTACATTTTCTCTGCAACCATATGGTCTTCTGTTAGATGTTCTGGTTTCCTTCCATCTCCCAAAGACATACCAGTTGATATCTGAATTAGCCATGATGAATTTTGCCTCATGTATGTAAATGAGAGGTAGAATCTGGATTGATGAACATGTTGGGAGCTTAAAAATAGGATTAATGCAGATCCAGTGTAAATGGATTTTTGATGATCATAGTAGACTTGATAGACTGGAGGGTCTGTTTCAATGCTGGATGATTAACTGCTCTCTCCATGGAAGTCAATGTGAAAGCGACACAAGAGATTCTGCAGATACCGGAAATCCAGAGCAACATATACAAAATGCTGGAGGAACTCAACAGGTTAGGCAGCATCTGTGGAGAGAAATATCCAATTGACATTTTGGGCCAAGACCCTTCATCAGGACTGGAAAGGAAAGGGTCTCCGTTTGAAATGTCAACTGTTTATCCCGCCCCCATGGATGCTCGCTGACGAGGTGATAGTGACTTTTTGCTTTCTGTCAATTGAACCAATCCAAGCATGATACACTTGTCACTTTTCTTCTTATTGTGGAATGAGAGAAGTCATGCAGTCTTTCATCTTTGTTGATCTGAGTGTAGGAAAGACAGCATCTCACACAAGTTTTTCCAGCATTACTGGCCTCCCATGAGCGCTGGAAGCTCTTGGATGCTCTCATGCGAGTTGAAGAGATCCCACTGATAACCCAGAACCTTTCATTGACAGAAGCAGTCTCCACTCCCTCAATATACAGCCGGTCATGGATCATGAGATAAACTTGATGAATCGTGGCAGCACCCATGACTCAGTTACTCTTGAGGAGAGCACATAGATAGAAGTTTTCAGTGGTCAGCATAGACAAAACCTGCCCACTATTTCCTCACGACAGTTTGAATTTCAGCCACACAGAATGCAAGCCATTATGCCAAGATTTAGTATAGTTAACATCATAAGTTTTTGGAAAATTTCTAAGCAATACACACAATATGCTAAAGTAACTTAGCAGTCCAAACAGCATCGATAGAAAAGAGTAAACTGTCGATATTTCAGGCTGAGTTGCCCTCTATGCAGGTACAAATTGGATATTTACACATCAATCTACATATATGTTTTGCTGAAATGCCACTAGTCCACACTTGACCCATTATATATGGAAGGGACATGTCCATATTAGAATATGCAACACAGAAAAAGGCCCTTCAGCACACAGTGGTGGGCCAAATCTATTAAATTAGTAATCAAATGGCCAACTAATCAATTCTGCCTGCACAATGTCCATATCCTTCCATTTCCTTCACATTTGTGTGCCTATCAAAACATCTAAAGTCCCTATTGTTTCTACCTCTACCACCCACCAATCTTTGTGTAAAAAAAACTTGCTCCACCTTTGAATTTACCCCCTCTCACCTTCAATGCATGCCCTCTGGTATTAGACATTTCAATCGTGGGAAAAAGATACTGTCTGTCTACTCTATTTGTGCGTCTCTTGAACTTATAAATGTCTATCATATCTCCCGTCAGCCTCCACTGCTCCAGAGAACTCAAAATTGTCCAACCTCTCATTATAGCACATGGCCTCTAAAATGGGCAACGTCCTGGTAAAGCCCTCCTGCACCTTCTCCAAAGCCTCAACATTTTTCCAACATTAGGGTGACCAGAAATGTATGCAACACTCTATATGCGGCCTAAGTAGATTTTTATATTGTTGGTTCACGAGATCCCACTTGAAAGTCCTACATCTGCCAGCAAATGTAGGGCTCTGGTCTGCAGCGTAGTTCAATAGACTTCAAATGCAGATGAGCTAAGAAAACCCTCAGGGGGAAGAAAAGCATTAGTATCAACATGAGCAAGTAACAACACAGATGCAGGGCTTCTTCCTGCTGTTCAGAACTAATTTCCTGCCTGTGGTCCGTAGTGTTGTAATTGCATATATGTGAACTAATGTGAGAGCTCAGGTGTCACGTTAGCATTGCATGATGATTGATATCCTCAGTGTGTGTTGTGTGTGCTGCAGCTGTGAATGGGTAGTATGAATAAAAAGTTGGATTTAAGTTTTTCAATATCTCTGAGGCACCTGGTACGTCACCTGTCACAGCTTGCACGCAATTTTATACAACTTAGCTGAAACAAGGGGCCTTAAAAAAATTATACAGGCCAGTCAGCTTCTCCAATGAGAAAGGACAGGTTAAAGAGTTTTAATGTGCTCTTGTATATTTCATATTTCCTTACAACATAGAAGGAGGTCATTGGGCCCGTTGAGTCTATATAAGCTCAGAATCAAATCAGAATCAGGTTTATTATCATTGACATACAGTGCGTGATGAAATGTATAGTTTTGTGGCAGCAGTAAAATGCAATATGTAAACTCAAGATTCCAGATTTGAATACATTTATTTATTAAATTACGATGTTACAATTAGAATTTTTTTTTAAACTAAAATGAGAAGTGTAGAAAGAGAGCAGAATGTTCATGGGTTCATGGACTGTTCAGAAATCTGATGGTGGAGGGGAGAATCTGTTGCTAATACATCAGGCTCCAGTACCCACTCCCTGAAGAAGAGGGCATGTCCTGGATGGTAAGCATCCTTAATGATGGATGCCAGCTTCCTGAGGCATCGCCTTTTAAAGATATCCTTAATGGTGGGGAAGCGCATGCCCACGATGTAGCTGACTTTGCAGCTTTGTTTGATCCTGTGCAGTGGAGCCTCCATACCATGCAGAATGCTCTCCATGGTACACCTGCAGAAATTGGCTTGCATCTTTGGTGACTGTGGTGAACTACATATACCTATCTGGACACGCCCCTCTGCTGACTGCTCCTGTGGCTCCTCCCACAGACCCCTGTATAAAGGCGATTGGAGGCACTGCTCCTCCCTCAGTCTCCAGGATGTTGTGTGGTCGTTTCTTGCAGCTAATAAAAGCCTATCTTTTGCCTCCCATCTCCGAGAGTTATTGATGGTGCATCAATTTTATTAGCTGTAATTTTAAACCATTGAGAGCATTTTACGACCGGATAGATTGGACGTTGATCCTCAAGATCCCAAAGCAGCCATTGCCTTTGAACTCTGGCTTGCATGCTTCCAATCGTACCTGGAAGAGATTCCCATGACTGAGCCTGCTATCATGAGCAGAGTCAGTCCCCGTGTGTACCCCCTCATCAGAGACCGGCCGACCTACCAAGTGGCACTGGACGCCCTCAAAAGACAGTAACTGCGGCCGGTGAACACCATCTACGCGAGACATCGCTCAGCGACACGGCGGCAGCAGGCCGGAGAGTCGAGCGCTGAGTTTCTCCGGGCCCTACAGACACTCGTGCGGGCCTGCAACTGCAGGGGACTGACAGCGGAACAGCATGCAGAGCTCCTGGTACGAGACGCCTTCGTTACGGGGATCAGGTCAGTGTACGTGCGCCAATGGCTGCTGGAAAACGCCGATCTTACCTTACAGTCGGCGATCGATCTGGCCGACACGCTGGAGGCTGCTCTGCACAACGCTGACGCTGTCCAGCCACGCAATCTCCCACTGGCCCCGTGGACGCCGCAGACCCCGCCACCCACCTGCGAATCGACCTCGGCTGCTGCCAGTCGCGAGTCCGTGAAGTCCCTGCAATCCGCTGGCGAATTGACCTCGGCTGCTGCCAGTCGCAAGTCCGTGCAGTGTTACTTCTGCGGACTCGAAAAACACCCCGAAAACGCTGCCCGGCCCGAGAAGCTACCTGCTCCAGCTGCGGAAAGAAGGGCCACTTCGCCAAGGCCTGTAGGTCCAAACCACGAGCGGGGTCGAGCAGCGCCACGTGCGAGACATGGGGGTCGCCATCTTGGTCGCCGCCACCTTGCCTGCCCGCCTCGTGCGAGGCATGGGGGCGGCCATCTTTGTCGGCACCACCTCGCCCTGCCTCCAACCCATGGGTGCTTACTGGACACCAAGACGGCAGTTCAACTCTGGCCTCCGTAACCCTCGACCAAAGCGCTCCACACCAGCTTGCAAGGTCAATGATGGACATCCTGGTGGAGGGGCACAGGACTAGCTGCCTGCTTGACACGAGCAGCACTGAGAGTTTTATTCACCTGGACACGGTGCAATGCTGCGGACTCGTGACACGGCCTGTAAGCCAGATGGTCACCATGACTTCTGGATCGCATTCCACAGACATCGGGGGGGTTGTGTAGCGACATTGGTGGTGCAGGGCACAGAATATCGGGACTTTGCGTTACTGGTCATGCCTCAACTGTGTGCCCCTGTGCTATTGGGTCTCGACTTCCAGAGCCACCTGAAAAGTGTGACAATGGAGTATGACAGGCCCCTCCCACCAATCACTGTCAGAAATCCTCAGTTTTGTGGGGTTTTGTCATATACCCCGCTACTGACCACACACACACCAACCCGCACATCCCACCCAGCACCATGCCAACGGCCGCGCTACAGACACCACTTGCAGCCTCTCTACCCTCAAGATCCCTCCCCCACCGCTGTTCACCAACCCGACCCCCGACTGTAAACCTGTGGCAAATAAAAGCAGGAGGTACAGCGCGGGGGACAGGGCCTTCATTAAGTCGGAGGTGCAGCGGCTGCTCAGGGAGGGGATCATTGAGCCAAGCACAAGTCCTTGGAGGGCCCAGGTGGTCATTGTTCGGACAGGGCAGAAAAATAGGATGGTCGTGGTCTATAGCCAGACCATCAATAGGTTCACGCAGCTTGACGCGTACCCCCTACCCCGCATCGCGGATATGGTCAATCAGATAGCTCAGTACAAGGTGTACTCGACCATAGACCTGAAATCTGCTTACCATCAGCTCCCCATCCGCCCGGAGGACCGCCCCTACACCGCCTTCGAGGTGGGCAGCAGGCTCTATCACTTCCTGCGCGTCCCCTTCGGTGTCACGAATGGTGTCTCTGTCTTCCAGAGGGAAATGGACCGGATGGTGGACCAGTGCCAACTGAAGGCCACGTTCCCATATCTGGATAAGATCACCATCTGTGGTCACAACTGGCAGGATCACGACACCAACCTCCAACGATTTTTCCAAGTGGCCGAAGCTCTTAACCTTACCTATAACAGGGACAAGTGTGTGTTCGGAACCACCCGACTTGCTATCCTTGGGTATGTCGTGGAGAACGGAGTCACTGGCCCTGACCCCGACCGTATGCGCACCCTGTTAGAACTCCCTCTTCCCACCACCCTCAGAGCCCTCAAAAGGTGCCTGGGCTTCTTTTCCTATTACACCCAATGGGTCCCTCACTACGCAGACAAGGCCCGCCCACTGGTCAAGTCCACCACATTTCCCCTCTTAGCCGAGGCCCGCGCATTAAAGGGGACATTGCCAAATCAACGATGCATGCGGTGGACGAGACCATTCCCTTCCAAGTAGAGAGTGACACCTCCGACTTCGCGCTGGCTGCTACCCTCAATCAGGAAGGCAGACCAGTGGCATTTTTTTCTCGTACCCTTCAAGACTCTGAACTTCGGCACTCCGCGGTGGAGAAAGAAGCCCAGGCCATAGTGGAAGCTATTAGACACTGGAGGCACTATCTCGCCGGCAAAAAGTTCACCTTGCTGACCGACCAGCACTCAGTTGCGTTCATGTTTAGCAACCAATAGCGGGGCAAAATCAAAAATGATAAAATTTTGCGATGGAGAATGGAACTCTTCACCTACAACTATGATATCCTGTACCGGCCTGGCAGGCTCAATGAGCCCCCTGGTGCCCTATCCCGGGGAGCGTGTGCCAGCGCGCAGCTCGACCGGCTATACGCCCTCCATGCAGATCTTTGCCACCCGGGGGTCACCCAATTTTACCATTTTGTGAAAGCCCGGAACCTGCCTTACTCCCTTGAGGACATCAGGACGATGACCAGGGACTGTCAAGTCTGCGCTGAGTGCAAACTGCACTTCTACCGTCCTGAAAAGGCACAACTTATCAAGGCCACCCGCCCCTTCGAGCGACTGAGTGTCGACTTTAAGGGCCCCCTTCCCTCCACCGACCGCAATGTCTACTTTCTCAACATAATTGACGAGTACTCACGGTTCCCCTTTGCCACCCCCTGCCCCGACACCACTGCCACGTCCGTCATAAAAGCCCTGCGCCAGCTCTTCACTCTGTTCGGATATCCCTGCTATATCCACAGTGATAGAGGGTCCTCGTTTATGAGTGACGAACTGCGCCAGTACCTGCTGGCTAGGGTTATTGCTACTAGTCGGACCACGAGCTATAATCCCCGGTGAAATGGACAGGTGGAGAGGGAGAATGCCACTGTGTGGAAGGCCACACTCTTTGCCCTTAAGTCAAAGGGATTGCCGGTCTCTCGCTGGCAGGAGGTCCTCCCCGAGGCGCTCCACTCCATCCACTCCCTGTTATGCACGTCCACCAATGCCACCCCTCATGAGCGACTCTTTTCTTTTCCCAGGAAATCGGCCATTGGGACCACCCGACCAGCTTGGCTGACGTCCCCAGGGCCAGTGCTGCTCTGGAAACATGTGAGGAGCAATAAGTACTCCCCGATGGTCGAGAGGGTTCACCTACTTCATGCGAACCCCCAGTATGCTTACGTGGGCTTACCTGATGGGCAGGAGGACACGGTCTCTGTCCGCGACCTGGCGCCCGCAGGAGCACCAGACCCCTACCCCGAACACTCCACAGTGACTATGAATCCCGTACCCACCGATGTATATACCCACGAGACACCACGCACACCAAGCCCTACACAGACTCCTCACGACACTCCCATACCGGGCGCCTCGCACACGCATGAGGGATTACCAACGCCTAACGGGCTGGCACCTCAAGTCAGGCCGGAGCCAGCACAACCACCGTCACCAGTGCTACGTAGATCGCAGCGACAGATTCGACCGCCTGATAGACTTAACCTGTAAATATACTTGTAAGAAACTTCGCCCCATGGGGACTCTTTTAAAACAAAGTGGGGGGGGGGTGAATGTGGTGAACTACATATACCTGTCTGGACACGCCCCTCCGCTGACTGCTCCTGTGGCTCCTCCCACAGACCCCTGTATAAAGGCGGTTGGAGGCACTGCTCCCCCCCCCCCCCTCCTCCCGGTCTCCAGGATGTTGTGTGGTCATTTCTTGCAGCTAATAAAAGCCTGTCGTTTGCCTCCCATCTCCAAGAGTTATTGATGGTGCATCAGTGACATACTGAATCTCCTCAGATTCCTCATGTAGTGTAGATGCTGGCATGCCTTGTTCATGATTGCATAAGTATGTTGGACTCAGGACAGATCCTCTGAGATGTTTTTGCCCAGGAAGTTGAAGCTGCTTATACTTCCCGATGCTGACCTCTTGATGAGGACTGGTGTGTGTTCCCTCGACTTCCCTCTTCCTGAAGTCCACAATCAATTCCTGGGTCTTACTAATGTCGAGCGCAAGGTTAATGCTGTGACACTACTCAACCAACCAATCTATCTATCTTAGTCTTCACGATCTGCCAACAACAGTTGTGTCATCAGCAAATTTATGGATGGTGTTTGAGTTGTACCTAGCCACACAGTCATGAGCGTAGAGAGAGTAGAGCAGTGGGATAACTTGAGGTGCTCCTGTATTGATTATCAGCGAGGAAGGGATATTATTTCTAGTCCACACTGACTGTAGTCTCTTGAGCGAATCAAGGATCCAGTTGCAGAGGGAGGTATAGAGACCCAGATTTTGAAGTGTGTGATTAGTACTGAGAGGAAGATGATGTGGAATACTGAGCTGTAATCTATAAACAGCAGCCAAATAGAGAACCAGTGAGATAGCATTCACTGTAGGCCTGTTGCGGTGATATGCAAATTGCAGTGGGTCCAGGTCCTTACTTAGGCAGGAGTTGATTTTGGCCATGACCAACCTTTCAAAGCACTTTATCACAGTCGATGTGAATGCTACGGGGCAACAGTCAGTGAGGAAGCTCATCTTGTTCTTCTTGGTCACCAACTTGACTGATGCAGGCAGGGCCTCCAACTGCAACAGGGAGAGATTGAAGATGTCCTTGAAAAGGCCAATCAATTATTTGGCCCAGATTTGCAGTACCCTGCCAGGTACACCATGGAGCCTCACTCCTTGAAAGATGTTCTAATGTCAGCGTCCAAGACAAAGATCACTAGATGCTGCAGGGATTCACGCAAGTGTAGTTTTTTACTTCCTTTCAAAGAGTGCATATCGGACTATTTGCAAGTTCCCACTTATTTACAGGTAAATTATCCACTCTCACATGTCCCTCAACACCTCTCCATTTCTCTTCCCTTCCACCCACACTAAGGCTCATTTACACTGGTTATTTCATCAACCAGCAAATCTTTGGGAAAGGGAACTAGAGCAACCAGGGGGAACTGGGCAAAGAGCACAAAGCCTGCACTAAGGTTGTGATCACCCAGGGTCAACAGAGCTGTGCATAGCAGCACTAACTGCTGCATCACCAGAAATTGGCATCTATTCACTTTGCTAACTGCTCTGTCACGTGCTTCCGGTGTTGATTTCAACTCATGCTCAAGAAGCTATTCTCAATATTTATTCCATGGATGTAGCATTAACTCTGCCTTTTCATCACTACAGTAGTTTCATCAACCACAATAAGATTTGCAATATATTAACTTAACCTATCAGCTGTGTACTCACAGTCTGTTGCAAGGACGAGGCTGAGGACAAACCCAAGTGCAGGACACAGGCACGGAGGCGGAGTCGTGAGGCATTAGCACCATTGCGTACGGGGAATCGGTATCCAGGAGAGTCCTTACACAGAGACAAGGTTTATGTAGAGTATCTAGGAAATGATGCAGAGCTTAGAACTGCCAGTCCTAAGGAATCAGGAAACAAGGTTTACTCACACTAGAGTTGACCAATGAACTGGCAAAGCATGGCTGTGACGCCCAAGTTTTATCCGGTGTTCACTACTGGGAACCAGGTGTGCTGTGATTAATGGAACTGGGAATGATTGGAAATCAGACGAGGGTATTAAGGCCCAATTAAGGAGGTAATAGCAAGATGGGGAATTGCCAGATGGGGCCATGACATAGTCTAGTACCACGTTCACAAAGTCCAAGAACAGGGCATTAGAAAAACAAATACAAGAGAGAAGAAGTGCATGATAAACCTTCTATGATATTGGTAATTCCTCAACTGGAATATTGTGTTCACTTCTGGGCAGCTCAGAAGTTATATCACAACCTTATAGGGAGCTCAGAGTAAACTTACCAGAGATGAGAAAGTACGATTCAGAAACCGTTGGGTCATTCAACAGGAAGGGTTTTGTCCTGCTGAAGGGTTTCAGCCTGAAATGTTAACTGTACTTTTTATCATAGTTGCTGCCTGGCCTGCTGAGTTCCTCCAGCGTTTTGTGTGTGTTGCTAATATTAAGAGAGTATTTAATAACAATTCTCATAAAATATTTCCTAGAGTAAGGAAGGAGATGCAAAAGTTGAGAAGCATGCCAGATTCAGTTCACTGACTCCCTATGGTAAATACACATCATGTGATATCTCAGATAGCCTCAACTAAAAGAAGCAAAGAAATTTTTTGACATTGGGAGGTCAGGGCCTCACAGTAGGTGGATCCACAGCAAATGTAATAGAGTAGGGAAGTGTATGGTCACGCACTTCAGTAGAAATAATAAAGGTATAGACTAAATGGGGAGAGAATTCAGAAATCAGAGGTGCAATGGGACTTGGGAGTCCTGGAACAAGATTTCTTACGGTTAACCTGCACATGTGTTGGTAGTAAAGAAATTAAATGCAATGTTAACATTCATTTCAAGGGGACTAGAATATAAAAGCAGGGGTGTAACACTGAACCTTTTAAGCTATTGGTCAAGCCACATTTAGAGTACGGTACTGTAAGCAGTTTTAGGCCCAATAATTAAGAAAGGATGTTCTGGTATTGGAGAGGGTCCAGAGAAGGTTTATGAAAATCATCCCAGGAACAATGATACCAGCGGTGGGAGAGGACATCCCTCTGAAACAATGTTGAAGAAGAATACCTTTATCCAAATCTATGGAATTCATTGCTACAGATGATCATGAAGGCCAGGTCATTGGGTATACTTAAAGCGGAGGGTGACAGGTTCTTGATTAGGATAGTGAGGTCAGCTGAGAAGTTCATCGGGGTTTCTCTTCCCACCATTACAGACATTTACACCACACACTGCATCCGCAAAGCAAACAGCATTATGAAAGACCCCGCACACCCCTCATACAAACTCTTCTCCCTCCTGCCATCTGGCAAAAGGCACCAAAGCGTTTGGGCTTTCACGACCAGAGTTTGTAACAGTTTCTTCCCCCAAGCCATCAGACTCCTCAATACCCAGAGCCTGGACTGACACCAACTTACTGCCCTCTACTGTACCTGTTGTCTTGTTTATTATTTATTGTAATGCCTGCACTGTTTTGTGCACTTTATGCAGTCCTGGGTAGGTCTGTAGTCTAGTGTAGTTTTTTTTTGTGTTGTTTTACGTAGTTCAGTATAGTTTTTGTATTGTTTCTTGTAGCACCATGGTCTTGAAAAACATTGTCTCATTTTCACTGTGTACTGTACCAGCAGTTATGGTTGAAATGACAATAAAAAGTGACTTGACTTGATTTGAGTCAAGGGTTACAGGGAGATGGTAGGAGGAAAGGTTTTTGATGGAAAATAAATCAACTATGATCAAATGATGTAGCAGACTCAATGGACCAAATGACCTAATGGGCTCAGATTGTGGGGTTTCTTTATTCCCAAAGTGTAAGTTCAGTTTATTTGTCACTGAACTGTATGCATGTATACTGCCAAACAAAAGAACAGTCCTGCAAAAGGGTTTCAGCCTGAAATGTCGATTGTACTTTTTTTCCATAGATGCTGCCTGGCCTGCTGAGTTCCTCCAGCATTTTATGTGTATTGCTAACATTCCTCCAGACCAAGGTGAACAGCACAGTACATATAACTCACATGCACAACACATAAAGTAATTTACACGCATCATGTAAAGTAATTTTACCACAAATAAGTTAACAGATAATAAGTTGCATTTATGACACAAATTTATAAGTAAACAATATAATGCTTATGACTCTCCATACATGATGAGACGTGTGTGGTGGCAAGGAGTTTAGTGGTCTTACAGCCTGGGGGAAGAAGCTGTTTCCCATCCTAACAGTTATGATACCTCCTGCCTAATGGTGGGGGGAGGGTGACAAAGATATTGTAGTACATTTGGGAGGGATCATTGGCAATGCTAGGTGTCCTACGTACACAGTACTCCTGATAAATATCTCTGCTGGGTTGAAGGAAGACTCAAATGATCCTCTCAGTCCAATGTAGGGACTTGCAGTCAGATGCCCTGCAATTCCCATACAAGATAGTGATGCAACTGGTCAGGATACTCTCAATGGTGCTCCTGTAAAAATTGGTTAGAATTGGAGAGGGGGATCCTTTCTCACCTCATCTCCACAGGAAATGGAGACACTGCTGTGCGTTATTGACTGTAGAGATGGTATTGAGGGACAAGAAGAGTCTGTGCTCAGTGTCAGCTTCACAGAGTGCACAGGTTCTAGAAGAGGCTTTCTATCTCTTTAAAATTATATTTTTTTAAAGTTCTTGTTTCAACGCAAAAGGCCATCCTGTGCTTTTAAGAAAGCCTAGTGACATCTCCCAGTCACAATTTCATTATTCGACCTTCCCAGTAATGTTCGCACATGTCACTGACTATACACATGTACCAAATCCAACTTTGTATCATCAGTAGCAGGTTGGAGGTGGGAGTCACGCCTGCTGTATTTGTTGCTACAAAAAAAATGCTTTCAATATCAGACCTCTTAAATTTACCAGTTATAAACTCTGCCAGCTCCATCATGGGCAGTGGCCTACCCAGCATCCAGGACACCTTCAAACAACATGCCTTAAAAAGGTGGCATCAATCATTAAGGATACGTATCACCCAGGAATGCCCTCTTCTCATTGCTACCATTAAGGAGGAGGTACAGGAGCTTGGAGGCACACACTCAACATTTCAGGAACAGCTTCTACTCCCCCCCCCCCCCACCCTGCCATCGGATTTCTGAATGGACAATGAACCCATGAACTCTACTTCTCTATTATTTCCAATCACAAACCACAGAAAACTGCAGATGCTGGAAATCCGAGCAACACACACAAAATGCTGGGGGAGCCCAGCAGGACAGGCGGCATCTATGGAAAAGAGTATTGACGACATTTCAGGCCGAAACCTTCCTCCAGCATTTTGTGTGTGTTGCTTAGTATTTCTCCCTCTCTTTTTGCACTACTTACTTAATTTAATTGCTTATAATTTATATATTGTAATTTGTAGTTTTTATTATTATGTATTGCAAACTACTGCTGCCACGAAACAACAAATTTCATGTTAATTTTCAAATTTCAAATTAACCTTGATTCTGATTCTGATTCTGATCTTGAATTCTGACACTGATTCCACCCATGCCCAAGGCTAAAAGCTTAGACTTTCCATCAGCAAACTTGCCACTCATCCTTGCCACACTCACTGCTTAGCCCATTTAAAATTCCTCGATTTTTGGATGTTATCAGAAACAGCCAAATGGCACTACAGAAGCTTTCCCTTCATTCGCTGTAGCTGATTGTTGAATAAATAAAAAGTAAAAATAACGTAAGTGCAGTTTGGCTATTTTATTTTGTTTCCCTACCTCATGATTTCCTATGAAGTTAATGGCTGCATATCAGCGTAATCAAGAATTCAATTAAATTAACCATTTGCTCTCACTGGAGTAAATTAAATGAGCTTGACAGCAGAAAATATTTCATGAAGTTGGAAATAGTGAACAGGAATTGACAAGATGAGGAGTTTGAATTGATTGTCAAAATCCTTGGAATTTTTAAAATGGGAGTCTATCCAGAAATATGAAAAACTGCAAAAAAGTTTCATTCTCCTTTGTTACATTTTACAGAGATACATGTCAGCTCAAAAACAACAGCATGAGGTTATTTCAAATGAGTTCTCAGGATGCAAAGGAATGGTTTGTTGGGTGGTGATGGAATGTCTGATGCATATGAGAGAGAGAAAATAGTCTTTGTGTCACAATACAATGAATCCCACTGTGCTAACCATGGGAACCACACATTCTCATTCATTACTAAATCTGTTCAGAAAATCTTTTTCAGCATCTTACAAAGCCTGTATTTACAAATGAATCGGAATCTATGCATTCTCTTTACAACATATGTTCTACATTTCTAAAGGTTAGTGTCCACCATCTAGCTCATTTACAGTAGACTCAGCACAGAGAAATGTGCTTTATAGCGTACCATCCAAAAACAAATATAACTATAGTGTTATAAAGTATTAAACTATTTCCATTGTTTGAAAAAAAACCTTTGCTACATCTCTTGTTACTGCATGTAAGCTGTCATTATGGTGTCTGGGTTAATGGGGTCTCAGTTACCTGGCAGTGGTTTGAACAGGTTTTATGCTGTCTCAGAATACATCTGCATACCATCTTCAGTATTTCATATAAGCAAACAAAGACCTATCTGAGCATTGTCAGCCACAAGCAAGACTTCCCTGTGGCCAAACATTTTAATTCCAATACCCATTCCCATTCCCACATGTCCACAAGACCATAAGATGTAGGAACAGAATTAGGCCATTCAGCCCATTGAATCTGCTCCGCTGTTCCATCATAGCTGATCCCAGATCCCACTCAACCCCATACACTTGCCTTCCCGCCATATCCTTTGATGCCCTGACCAATCAGGAAACGATCAACTTCTGCCTTAAATACATGCCGGACTTGACCTCTACCACAGTCTGTGGCAGAGCATTCCACAGATATATGACTCTCTGGCTAAAAAAATTCCTCCTTACCTCTGTTCTAAAGGGTCACCCATCAATTTTGAAGCTGTGCCCTCTAGTTCTGGATACCCTCACTCCAGAAACATCCTCTCCACATCCATCCTCTCTAGTCCTTTCAACATTCAGTAGGTTTCAATGAGATCCCCCCGTATTCTTCTAAATTCCAGTGAGTACAGGCTCAAAGCTGCCAAACACTACTCATACGTTAACCCCTTCATTCTGGGAATCATCCTCGTAAATTTCCTCTGGACTCTCTCCAAGGTCAGCACATCCCTTCTGAGATACGGGGCCAAAAACTGTTCACGATACTTTAAGTGCAGCCTGACTAGTATCTTATAAAGGCTCAGCATTATCTCCTTGCTTTTATATTCTATTCCCCTTGAAATAAATACAACATTGCATTTGCCTTCCATTTGTCAACCCAGGGCCTCCTCTTGTGCCAAGAGAAGGCCATCCTCAGGGCAGAGAAGCAACACCTTATATTCCGTCTGGGTACCCTCTAACCTGATGGTGTGAATATCAATTTCTCTTTCCAATGAACAAATTTCCCTCCCCTCTTCCTCTATCCTGAACTCTGACCTTTCACCTCCTCTCACCTGCCTATTACTTCTCCCTGGGTCCCCTCCTCCTACCCTTTCTCCTATGGTCCACTCTCTTCTCCCATCAGATTCATTCTTCTCCAGCCCTTGACCTTTCCCACCTACCTGGCTTCACCTATTATCTTCCTGCTAGCCTCCTTTCCTTGTCCCCACTTTTTTATTCTGGCAACTGCTCCCTTCCATCTCAGTCTTGAAGAAGAGTCTCGACCCAAGAAGGCAGTTGTTTACTCTTTTCCATAGATGCGGCTCGACCTGCTGAGTTCCTCCAGCCTTTTGTATGTGTTGCATTGTCAGAACACATCACACTTATGTAGCCAAATAACAATCCCCATTTGACACCCAAAAGTGTAGACTTCTGTTTGGAGCAAGAAAATATTCCCCTCTATTCTGTTTTCAAAAGTATAGGGTGTTGCAAAGAACTCCCTAAAACACCATGCTCTTATATACTAAAAGTGCAATTCAATTGCAGAGTTGTTGATTTCAGACCCCACCAATGTGTCACCAGGCTATGAGCCTGGTTTGTCAAAATGCTGCTTACTAATGTTGAAAATTGAATCTGAACATTGCAGACTTGTGATTGCAGTGATTACCTTGTCATAGAGCCAACTCCTTATACTTTTACACAGAACTTTGGCTGTAGGTCAATCCACATTACTTATATGACTTTTTATTTAACTGTGTACTGCTTCTAAGAAGAATGTCACAAATATTTTTAATTGTGGTTGAACTTTACTGAACTTGTAAAACTTGAACGTATAATTGCTGTGTTCTTATATTTTGTCAAAATAGTTATAATTGTTGCTGTCTTGAAATATTGGACTTTTCAAATGTGGTTGCTGTTCCTGGGGGGAAAAAAAATCTTCCTTCTGGATTAGTTGTTGCCCAGACTGGTTTACCACCTTGTGACTCTTTGGCAGCTTGTGATAGCAACAGCATTACAATAGTAGTACACATTTTGCACATAATTATACCTCTGCTAGATGGTGCAACATCAAATAAATTCACAAGTGTGCAGAAGTAATTTCTTGTTTCCAAGCACCACAGGGTCACAACCCAGACATTGGCTGGAACAGCATGATGAAAGGTGTGAACCAAATAAGACAAAAGGTGTACTTTATCCTTTCAAAAATTCCAAGATTCCCAGTTCACTTGGAAATTTGCTACTATTTTGAAAAAGCTAAATGCACACTTACAAAATACCTCACGTGCAAAATATTGTTTCCTAGGTAGATATCTATATAAAAAAGGCATCAAAGTGAAATTGGGAAGTGTAATCAAAAACCAGAACAAACAGAAGATCTTCTTAGAAGATATTCAAAGAATACATTGAGCAGCTCTCTGTTGCTTCTGGGTAGAGATGAAGTGTAACTGAAAGGGGTGTACAATGCCTCATCCTTTTCTGGAGTTTAGATAATCAGGCACTAATCTTGACTGATTAGCGTGGGTGATTGATATTTACAAATGTATTAGGAAACTTTGATCTATGAAAGGGTTTTATGTCATAGAGTTGTACAGAATGGAAAAAGTTGGCCATGCCAACCAAAATGCCAACAAAGCTAATTCCAGTTTCCTTCATTTAGTCCATATCCATTTTTCTTTAAGTTCAGTTCAGGTTTAATTGTCATTCAACCATACATGAATACCCATGAATCCAGCCAAACAAAACAGCATTACTCTGAGGCCAAGGTGCAAAACACAGTACCAACAGTCATACTCAGCACAAAGCACATATCAGATAGAAGTAAAATACATTCTTTTTCTATCCATGTACCCATCTAAATGCTTCTTAAATATTGTGATTATACTTGCCTCCGCCACCTTTTCTGAAAACTTGTTCCAGGTGACCACCATTCTCTTATCTCCCTTAAATATTTTCTTCTTCTTTTAAATGTCCTCTTGCTTTAGACTTCCACACCCTTGTTAAAAGACTGACTAGCACTGCCCCTCATTATTTTTATATACGTCTATGAGGTTAGTCATCAGCCTCCTGCATGTTAGTGAGAACAATTCCAGCCTGTCCAATACCTTGGACTGAAACTTCCCACTTCAGACACAATCCTGGTAAATCTCTGCAGTACTTTCTCATACCATCACATCCCTTCTATTTTGTGACGACCAGAAAGGCACACAATATTGCAAAAGTATCCTAACCAATATCTTGCACAAATGCAACATGATGTTCTCACTCCAATACTCAATACCTCTGCCTATGAAGGCAAACAAAATATGTTATCCACCTGCATGACAATTTTCAAGGAGTTATGAATTTGCACCCCAAGGTCCCTCTATAAAAAACACTTCTAAGATTCCTGACATTTAGTGTACAAGTTTGGCCACTATTAGATGACCCAGAATGCATTTCATCACACTTGTCTGGATTAGATTCCATCTGCCACTCTCTGCCAAGTTTGTCTTTGCCCATAAGTATCCTTAAGCCACATGACAAACAGCAAAGGACCCAGAGTTATTCCCAGCAGTACAACACTGGTTACAAATTTCAAGTCAGAAAAATAACCCTCAACCTCTTATCGCTAAGTCAGTTGTGCACCATTTTGTCAAAATACATTGGATCTCATGTACACAAACTTTCTGAACCAGCATACCATATGGGACCTTCTCAAAAACCTTGCTCAGCTCCATGTATTATCACAACTACCACCTTGTCTTTGTTTTTCCTTGTGGTCTCCTCAGATAATTTTAATCAGATTTGTGAGGCAGGAACAGTATGTTGAAGCCATGTAGACTCCTCCTACAAGCAAGAGGAAATCTGCAGATGCTGGAAATCCAAGAAACACACACAAATTACTGGAGGAACTCAGCAGGCTAGGCAGCATCTATGGAAAAAAGTATAGTTGACGTTTCAGTTCGAGACCTTTCAACTTATCGTTTTGAAGATGGGTCTCTTTTCCATAGATGCTGTGTGGCCTGCTGAGTTCCTCCAGCATTTTGTACATGTTGCTTGGACTCCTCCGAACCAATCGCTGCCTGTCCAGGTAATCATAAATCCCATCTCAAATTATTTATTTTCCTGTTGATTTAAGGCTGGCTGGCCTTCAATCTCCTGGCTTATCCCTACCACCCTTCTTAAATACAGGAGCAACATTAACAGTCTTTCAGTACCTCACCAAGTTGATACAAAAATCTCCAGAGCCCCAGAAATCTCCTCCCTTGATTTTGAGTCAAAATCAAAGTTGAGTTTATATCAAATGTGCAGGTGTACGCTTGGCAGATTCAAAAAAAATTACTTGCAGCAGCATCACATTCATCACATACACATAGCATCATAACACCCTGGGATAGATTTAATCAGGCACGAGGAATTTGTCCACATTAATGTGCATCAGTATCTCTAATCCAGCCTCTGTCCTGATATGCACATGTTCCAGGCTTTCAGGAAGCACCTTCTGACTCATCAGCCTTCCTCCTAGTAATTACTGAAATGAAGTCCTCATTCGGGATAGAAAAAAGGATGTTTCCCATGGTGGGGGAGTCTAGGACAAGAGGGCACAGCCTTAGGATGGGGGGGGGGGGGTCCATTTAAAACAGAGACACAGAGAAATTTTTTCAGTTTGAAGGTGCTGAATTTGTTACCACATGCAGCTGTGGAGGCTAGGTCATTGGGTATACTTAAGGCAGAGATTGATAGGTTCTTGATTGGACATGGCATCAAAGGTTATGGGGAGACAACTGGGGAGTGGGGCTGAGGAGGGGAGAAAAGGATCAGCCACGATTGAATGGTGGAGCAGACTCAATGGGCCAAATGGCCTAATTCTGCTCCTCTGTTTTATGGTCTTATTTATCCCCTGGCTTCACACAAAGACTGAGACTCTTACCCTAGAGATCCTGCTTTTCAGTTTTCTACCTAACTCCCTAAATTCCTTTTGAGTGCAGGCAGCTTGCCACTCATGGAAGTTTCTGGCCCAAAGAAACTAATTTTGAAAGCAGGGTTTTCTGTTCATGCACAAGAGTATGTCCCATTTAGTGTCTGCGACTGGAATCTAACCTCCATTCGAACAGCCTGATTGGTGCTATTTAGGGCAAAATTTGAGTTTGCTTTAATCCTTAATTTAGTTTCTGGCCAGCGCTGATCTCTCAACTAATATAATTGCCACAGATTATCTTGTTATTTTACAAATTGTTTGTTATAAAAATTGCTTGTTATAAATCCTTAACGAGTGTAAATTGTTTCACCCTTCAGGAATAATTCATTAACTATAAAGTTCTGGGTAACTTCAGGTAGTGAAGGACGATTACAATTTATATTTTTTCTCACCCAGAGTTCTAGAGGAACTCAGCAGCTCAGCCAGCATTTATGGAAAAGAGCAAACAATTGAGGTTTTGGGCTGAGACCCTTCTTCAGGACTGATAAGGAGGGGGGGAAGATGCCACAATAAGAAAGTGGAGAGACTGGAAGGAGGCAGCTGCAAGGTGATAGGTGAATCTAAGTGGGTGGAAAGGTCAAAGGCTGGAGAAGAAGGAATCTGATAGGAGAGGAGAGTGGAGTATAGGAGAAAGGGAAGGAAGAGGGGACCCAGGGGAGTTGGCAGCTGAGAAGAGGTAAAAGGTCAGAGTGGAAAATAGAGGAAGGGTCTCGGCCCGAAACATTAACTGTTTACTCTTTTCCAAAGATGCTGCCTGACCTGCTGATTTCCTCCAGCAATACAATCCAAAGAAAGGATTGCTTTGGATTTCCAGCATCTGCAGATTTTCTCGTGTTTGTAAATATTTTATCCATTCTTTTCTCTACATTTTTTCTTTCTTTCCTGTTGTGTCACTAAATATTGCAACTAACCTGAGCTGCTTTCATTGTCATTTAAAATAAGCTGTCCATTTTTGAGATTGCAGAACTGAACGAATTATTTTATTAAGAGCACTGACATTGTTTGGTACTTTCAGTTCAGCAATCTGGATCTTCTCAAAAAAAAACATTTACTCCAAGTCATAAAGCAATGCAGAAAAATGATAGTGAGTAGTCAGCAATAATATTCATATGCAGAATCATCTACATTGCATGAAAGTACTGTTTATTTACTGATATTTATGAATTATTTGTTTTAAATATTTCCACATACTTCTATCCCCTTCACCCCTGTACAATATTTGATGCTCTTCCTTATTAAAGACACAGTCAAACATCCATTGGCGTGTTAACAAAAGTTAACTAAGATGAACTGTTACTTGTAGGAGAACACTTCACTTGCTTGACTTGATGTTGATTCATATGTCACGTGCATACAGTCTCCTTTGACCACATTAAAGATTAGCAGAAACGCTTCATAAAAACTTGGCGGACAGTACCTTGGAGTCTCTCTGAGGAGAGATAACACGAGAATGAGAAGGAGACTGAATGGGATCGAGCTTTACTTTAAGACTTTACCGGCAATAATCACAAGACAGATGAGAAAGGCCACGCAATGTTTCTTAGCTCATCCATCAAGAAAGACCTATATGGCTCTGCCCTGATATCCAACTGGTTTATAGACAATTCTGTGATCTTTTGCCACTACTACTCAACCCAAGTGTCCACATCAGTTATTGATCTCACTCTGCATGAAGAACTACTTCCTGACTCAATGCCAAAGCTATGTCCTACTGGTTTAAAACTGTACTCCTTTGTCCTAATGGGCAGGTCCACTTTGAAGTAATGAGCCAGATTTTTCCAGAAAGGAAAACTAATTTTTATTCACTTGTAAGTTATGGGTGTTATTGTTAAGGTCGGCATTTAGTGCCTGTCCTTAAAATGCCTAAGAAACTGGTTTTGATGCAACTTCCCAATCCATTAGTGTCCATATGATGAAAGTATATCCCATTTTCCTGCTAGGAAGAGAGTACAACAGTTTTGACCTGCAGTGATGAAGGAACACATAAGTCAGAGCAGAACGTGAAGCTAGTGGTTTTCCCTTGCACCTGCTCCTCTTGTCCTTGGATGATACAGGTTGCCGGTTTGGGAGGTGCCTCAAAGACTAGCTGAAGCTCATTTTATTGATGCCATGCGTTAGAGCTCTAGTCTGCCAAGTCAGAAGTGGATGAATTTAGCATGAGGTGAATGAGATACAAATTAAATAGACTCTTTTATCCTGGATGTTGTCGCTCCTGTTGTGTATTATTTGAGCTGCACACATCCAAACAGATGTGCAGAGTATTCCATATCGCCCCCAATTTATTACCATGTGGATGTCAAGAAGGATTTGTAGGATTACTCAGACTGCTCACTCTTTTTGGCAATAAACATTCAGAAGGAAATTAAAGAATTTCTTTTCATCCATAAAGTGGTTGAAATCTGGAATGAACTGCATGACAAATTTGTGGAGGCTGGTGTTTTCAGACATTTAAGGAGTATTTAGATGAGCACTTTAAACACTATGGCATGGATACATAAGACCTCGGCACCATGCAAAGGGCTTATTATGGGAAAATACCTGATGGCTAGGATGAACACAGTGGGCTGAATGGCCTATTTCTGTACTGTATGGCTCTTTGACTTCAGGACTGCCCTAACTTACTTGTATAGCAAAATCTTGAAGTGCTAATGTTTAGCATCAGCAGCCAAAACCATCTTCCTTCAATGCAATGTGTCAAGCCTCTGCAGAGTTTCCCTCTTGATTTTTTTTTTGGCTTCTGTGTTATATTGCCTCTTGATACCACTGCTGGTCCAAGGGTAATCAACTCACTTCTGAAATTCAGTTTACTTTCTTCCTTCTTTGGATTAAACATTTGATGAGGTCTAGAGCCAATTGGCCTTGGCAAACTTCAAACGGGTAACAGTGAATAAGTTATTCATGAGTAAGTGCCTCTTGATAATGCTGTCCATAATTTCCTCCTTTACTTTGCTGCTAATTTAAAATAGGCTGATAGGTTTTATATGGCTGGATGAGATTTGTCCTTTTTAACTTAAGACATGCTCAAGCAATTTTCCACATCCAGAAACCAAAATTGTAGCTGTACAAAAAAGGTTTGTATAAAGCACGGCTATTTCTGGAGTGAAAATCTTCAACACTGCAGAAAAGATGTGGTCGGGGCTTTATAATTTGCTCTGCCTGGTGCATAATGCTATTTCATGAGTTCACATGTTAAGAATTAAGTTGACTGATGACTCTTTCTGAAGTACAGTTGCAAATGCCTCATGCATGCCTTCTGCACTTACATGCTGAACTCCTGTGTCATTCAGGATACAGGAAGAATCATACAGCACAGAAACAGATGCCTTGGCACATGGAGTCACGCCAACCATCAAGCACCCATTTACACAAATTCCAATTTATTTTCCTCACATTCCTGTCAACTCACCCCAGATTTAACCATATGCTTGAGGTGCAGTCTCCATCCATTAATTCATTATTGTCCATTACAGTTAATCAGATTGATTTGATCATATTTGATGTGAACAGTTTTGGGCCCCTCATCTTAGAAAAGACGTGCTGTCATTGGAGAGGGTCCAGAGGACGTTCACAAGGATGATTCCAGGAATGAAAGGGTTATCACACGAGGAATGTTTGATGGCTCTGGGTCTGTACTCACTGGAATTCAGAAGGATGAGGGAGGATCTCATTGAAACCTTTCAAATATTGAAAGGCTTAGACAGAAGAGATGTGGAAAGGATGTTTCCCATGGTGGGAGAGACTAGGATATGAGGGCATAGCCTCAGGATAGAGGAGTGCCCTTTCAAAACAGAGATATGGAGAAATTTCTTCAGTCAAAGGGTGGTGAATTTGTCAAATTTGTTGCCACATGCAGTTGTGAAGGCTGGATCGTTGGGTGTGTTTAAGGCAGAAATTGATAGATCCTTGATTGGACATGGCATCAAAGCTCACGGGGAGAAGGCCAGGAACTGGGGTTGAGGAAGAAGAAAAAAAGGATCAGCCATGACTGAATGGCAGAGCAGATTCAATGGGCTAGATGGCCTAATTCTCCTATGTCTTATGGTCTTATATTTGGGTATAAGATCATTTTGTCCACAAAGCTAATGGAAGTTTGGGCTGCTAACAGAGCAGAAGTATACCCCAAATCATGCTGAACAGGACAGACAGCGCATTTCTTTTCTCAGGGGGACCTAGGATAGAAAAATAGCTGAGCCAGATGGTGAATCAGTTTGGGCGAAATCCACATCACACAAAGAGCATCCCCGAAAAGAATTCAAATATTATAATTGTTCACGGTTTGGGTAGTTGAAGTTGATTCGTAATGTATTCACCCTGCTCAACCAGGTTGTAATATATAAATCTATTAGATATGGGAGCAGAATTAGGCCATTTGGCCCATCAGGTCTGCTCCAGCATTCAATCATAGCTGATCCATTTCCCTCTCAGCCCCAATCTCCTGCCTTCTCATGGTATCCATTCATACCATCACTAATCATAAACCTATCAAAATCTGCCTTAAGTATACACAATGACTTGGCCTCCACAGCCACCTGTGGAGGTTCACCACTCACTGGCTAATGAAATACCTCCTCAGCTCCGTACAAAAAGGACGCCCCTCTATTCTGAGGTTCTGCTCTCTGGTCTTAAACTCCCCACCATAGAAACCATCTTCTCACACATCCATTCTATCGAAGTACTTCAACATTCGATAGGCTTCAATGAGGTCACCCCTCCTTCTGAATTCCAGTGAATACAAGTCCAGAGCCATCAAACACTCTTCATATTGCAAGCCTTTCAATCCTGGAATCATTTTTGTGAACCTCCTTTGATCCATCTCCAATGTCAGCATATCATTCCTTTGATAAAGGGCCCGAAACTGCTCACAATACTCCAAGTGAGGCCTCACCAGTGTTTTATCAAGCCTCAACAGTACATCCTTGCTTTTATATTCTAGTCCTCTTGAAATGAATGCGAACATCACATTTGCCTTCCTCACCACTGACTCAACCTGCAAATTAACCTTTTGGGAATCCTGCACAAGGGCTTCCAAGTCCCTTTGCACCTTAGATTTTTAATTTGACTCAAAGTGAACTTCAACCTCTTCTGGTCTCCAAGTCTAACTACTTTCACTGTTATAAACACCACCAATCCCCATCCCTTCAGATATGCTCCTAAAATCATCTCCGTGTTTTCTCATCTCTGGATTTAGCTGTCCTAGTCCCTTCCATCTATCTTTCCTCATTCTATGCTCCACAAACCTAAGGTCATCCAAAGCTTTGCTCTTCCCTAATTCAAATCAATGCACCTTCACACATCACAGATGCTGGCATTACAATGGTGATTTTCTAATTTAATACAAATTCTATAATTTAACAGTCACTTTTCTCCGGAGGCACCTTTACAACATTATTCATTAATCTTCTCTCGTTTCTCAATGCAAGATCTAAAATAACCTGTTCTCAAAATACCAACCTAGAAATTCCAGGAATTCTCCCTCTACATTGTTAGTATTATTCTGATTTTCCGAGAGCATCTAAAGATTAAAGCCCATCATAATTTCATCTATGTTCGTTATTTATACTGTGCCATACATTTCAGCTACTGCTCCAAGGCCACCAAAGTTTTCTGGCTCTGTTGCTTCTTCAATTTCCACGGCTTGTTTCTAATTCTATAAAATGACTTATCAAGCCAAAGTTTGTTCTAACTACAATAACAATGTCATCCCCCATGAACAATATCACCTCCTTCTCCTGTCTTCTATTACCCTGCAGCCATGTTAATGTAGTAACAAATGACATTGTACCCGTTTATGAATACACTTGCATCATTAATTCAGCCACGTTATTGTGGATGCAGAGTACACTTAAGTAGAATGCCTTTAAATGAGCCTTTTAGCATTTTTCCATACTCTGACCTGATTGTGCTTGCCTGTATCTCTGCTGCCCAGTTATCTTGTTAATTACAATTCTAAACTCCATTTCCAGCTTGGTTTCTTACTCTCTTGTTTCTTCTCTAAACTTCCCAAATTTCTGCCAAACTCTCGCTAAAAATATTAGCATCCACTAATTCCCCAGCCCCTGTGAGAACATTGGCTTTACTGATGTATTTTAAGACAGTTTTCCCACAAGTTTATTCTATGCAGAGGAAAGAAGACATGCCACATACTTTCACACAAAGGCAAAATATAGTCCAATCTACTGACAAATGCAATGTAAAAAAAATCAAACAATCTAGTTCTGACCTCAACAAATGATATAATTAGATTTTACCAGGTGGCACAGAAAAAAAAACACAATACAGGGGCCAATACTAAAAACAAATCAACCTTACAACAAAGCAAAGAATCTCTTTGATCTAACAACAGAATAATTGATGTGCAGAAATAAACCAAGGATGGTCAGGGCCTTGCTTTCTCTTGAGCAAATGAATTGGATGAATGCACTAATTCAAAAATCGAATGCAGTGGATAATGCGGGTGCTGTGATGGAGACCGGTTTCCATAACTGATGTACAGAACAATGGAAGTCTTTATCTTCTTCTCCTTTGAATGTAATTTTATTCTAGTTAGATGAGGGAGGTGTTTGATGATAAACACAATGGACAGCATTGAACATCAAATCCTTTCTCTGAAAGCCTGCTTCATTTCTGTCATATTCCAGGAGATAATATTCATTGGAATTGTCGTGAAATAGAATTGGAACCCAATTTAGGTCACAACCACCTACAGTATTTCTATTTACTGGGAATACCTTCATCATACAGAGATACGAGGAAAGTCAGGAGTCTGGGCAGATTTTGAAGACCCTGCATACTGAACCTAGTGTGGGAACTGTTATAAGGCTAGTGCAGTTAGGTCTGGATAGTTTAGACTTGACTCTTGAACAGGGAAAGGCATGAGGTTGATAGGAGGTTTTGCTTTTGACAAAGCCTCATATAGAACAACAAAAGTAAATGGGGTGAACATGCCATCTGAGGTGTTTTTGTGTGGTGAGGCTATCACATGCATTCTAAATAACAGAGGCAGTGTGCTATAACAGAGAATAATGATTGAGAAACCAAATGGTGAAGTCATGTTTAAACATAGAAACTGAGAAAACCTACAGCATAATACAGGCCCTTCAGACCACAAAGTTGTGCTGAACATGTCCCTACCTCAGAAATTATTAGGCTTACCCATAGCTCTCTATTTTTCTAAGCTCCATGTACCTATCCAAAAGTCTCTTAAAAGACCCTATCGTATCCGCCTCCACCACTGTTGCCGGAAGCCCATTCCACGCACTCACCACTCTCTGAGTAAAAAACTTACCCCTGACATCTCCTCTGTACCTACTCTCCAGTACCTTAAACCCGTGTCCTCTTGTGGTAACCATTTCAGCCCTGGGAAAAAGCCTCTGACTATCCACACGATCAATGCCTCTCATCATCTTATATACCTCTATCAGGTCACCTCTCATCCTCTGTCGTTCCAAGGAGAAAAGGCCGAGTTCACTCATTCTATCTTCATAAGGCATGCTCCGCAATCCAGGCAACATCCTTATAAATCTCTTTGTAAATGGTGCAACATTACCTCTTGGCTCCTAAATTCAATTCCACGATTGATGAAGGCCAATACACCATACACCTTCTTAACCACAGAGTCAACCTGTGCAGCTGCTTTGAGCATCCTATGGACTCGGACCCCAAGATCCTTCTGATCCTCCACACTGCCAAGAGTCTTACTATTAATACTATATTCTGCCATCATATTTGACCTACCAAAATGAACCACTTCACACTTATTTGGGTTGAACTCAATCTGCCACCTCTCATCCCAGTTTTGCATTCTATCAATGTCCCGCTATAACCTCTGACAGCCCTCCACACCATCCACAACACCCCAAACCTTTGTGTCATCAGCAAACTTACTGACTTAGATGTTTCTGCGGTCCCTCCACATTTAATCAGAAATCAAGCCAACAACTGGACGGCCAATGTGAAGAAGAAGTTCTGTGAATATTCACATCCTCAGTGATAAAGAAGTTGAACACTTGCCTGCAAATGACAAGACTGAAGTTGTTTACAACAACCTTCAGCCAGAAGTGTTGAATGGAGCATCCATCCCAGTCTTCTCCTGACAACTTCACCATCACAGGAGCTAGCATTTAGCCAATTTGATTCATTCCACATGTTAACAAATAACAGCTGAATGCAGCAAAGGCTATTGGCCCAGCAGCACTGAAGAAACAGCTGCACCATCAGCCAAGCGATAACAGTGTAGTTATAACACGGACATCTGCCTGATAATTTGAAAAAATGTCAAGTTATGACCTTTCTAGAAAAGGCAGCACAAATCCAATCTGAACCACTCTTGCCCCATCAATCTACCTCTTATCATTAACAAAATCATGGCAGATAGACCAAATAGTGGCATCAAGCACATAACACATATTTACCAATGCACTATCCTAATCCAAATATGAAAAAAGAGCAGAATTACTGAGATGGGGCAACAGTTATAGACTTGACTTTTAACTGATTGTGGTATCAGGCAACCTTACTAATTTGCATTGGAATTAGTTTATTATTATACATGTATTGAGATACTGTGAAATGCTTCAGGCATAATGTTCATACAGGTCAGATCATTACACAGTGCATTTGGATAGAACAAGGTAAAATGACAACATTGCAGAATAAAGTATAAATCTAGACAGAAAGTGTAGTACTGGTAAACAATAAGGTGCAAGATCATAACCAAGCAGATTGTGAGGTCAAGAGTGCAATTTATTGTACTTGGGAACTGTTTAATACTCTTGCAATAATGATGTAGAAACTGTCCTTGAAACTTGGTGGTATGTGCTTTCAGGTATTTGTATTTTCTGCCTAATACAAAAGAGGAGATACAAAGAAACACAATTAACTCAATGAAAAACTGCACACAACACGACAGACAACCTATGTGCGAAAGACAACAGATTATGCAAGTACAAAAAGAAAAAAAAACAAATAATAGTAATAAATAAATAAGCAATAAATATCCAGAACTTCAGATGAAGGGTCCTTTAAAGTGAGTCTCTAGGATGTGGAACAGTTCAGTGTTGAGGTGAGTGTAGTTGAGTGAAGTCATCTAATTAAAGAGCCTGATAGTTAACAGGTAATAACTGTTTCTGAACCTGGTGGTGTGGGGCCTGAGGCTCCTGTACCTGCTTCCAGATGGCAGTGGTGATCCTTGATGATGGATGCTGCTTTCCTGTGACAGCACTCCTTGTAGATATGTGATAGACTGGGCTGTATCAATTACTTTTTGTTGGCTTTTCTGTGAAAGGGCATCAGTGTTTCCATACTAGGCTGTGATGCAACCAGTAAAGTGTACTCTCCACCACACACCTATAGAAATTTGTCAAAGTTTTGGATGGTATGCCAAAACTTCACAAACTTCCCTGTGCCTTCTTTGTAATGGCACTTACATGCTGCACTGAAGAAATATCCGTTGAAATGGTAAGGCCGATAAATTGAAAGCTGCTGACCCATCAACCGCTATAATTGAAGCCTGCTTGAAGCAGGTGGATAGCACACTGCTGAAGTGAGAGGTTAAAGATCCCTGTGAACACTCCAGCCAACTGATCAACATAGGTTTTAGTACTTGGCCAGGAATGGGCCGGATGCTTTTCATGGGTTCACCATCCTGAAGGCTGCTCGCATATTGGCCTCAGAGACTGAAATCACAGAATCATCAGGGACTGTGGGAGTTTGGGATGGTTCCTCCATGTTCTAAAGGTCAAAGTGAGTGTAGAAGACATTCAGCTCATCTGGAAGCAAAGCTCTGCTGTCACCTAGGTCACTTGATTTAACTTTATAAGAGGTGATAGTATTCAAGCCCTGCCACAGCTGTCGAGCACCCTTAGTTGATTCAAGTTTAGTCTGGAATTGTCACTTGAGATGACAATAATTCCAGAGACTGTACCTGGACCCTTTGTAATTTTCTTGATCACCAGATTTGAATGCCTCTGATCTGGCCCTCAGCAGACTGGGGATCTCATGATTCATCCAGGTCTTCAGGTTGGAGAAGACTCTGAATGAGTTTCTGGTGACACATTCTTCTACAGCTGTTTTAATAAAATCTATTATAACCATGGTGTTTTCATTCAGATTCAAATTGCTATAGTTTGGTCCATGGGCTCAGAAGTCAGAGCCAGTATATCTGACCACCTGTTCTGTTCCTGAACTTATCTAAGAGTCCAGCAGCAGGAAATGTTCCTTGCTGGTATTTTATGGAGTAAATCTTACTTGCCACTCTCAGTCCATGCCAGAATTATTGCAGTAATATGCTTAAGTTTCTTTGTGAAGATTGTTGAAACTTATGACCTAAAGGTGTATGAGCGGCAGGTAGATGAGAATGGCATCAGCTCCAGGTTTCCCCCTTCCATTCACCACTCTTACAGATGCTACACTGTTATCACCACTGAAATTCCTGATGCAATGGGAGTATCTTCAGTAGACAGACTTGAGCTTCTACAAGTTAATATCCAGTCTTCCATGCAATGCTCAGCATGATGGGCATCAATCCAATTAAGAAGTTCAAAAAATTCCCCATTTTTGTTTTTATTTCAGATTTTAACAAGATAGCTTACATTTACAATCAAGCCTTTTCTGAAATAATTCAATTCTTCCAAATTATGTTTTTGACTATTATTAGGTAGAGCATTGTCAAGTCTGCAAAAGTACTTGCCAACAAATTGTGAGCTATCCACCCCGCCTAGGAATTGTTAACATTTGCTGAGACCTTGATACACTTCGCTGAACACATTGATTCCAGATGCATTAGTCTTTGATGCTGTCAACCTTCTAAATGTAAAAATATTAATCCTCTGCAGTGCATGGTAAATGTTTACATTGAAAAAATGATGAAAGGATATGTCAAATTAACGGAATAGATTTCCTTCCCAACCATGCCTTTAGGCTTTAAAACCTAATGGAGTGACATACTGTAGATATCTGGGATAAAGTCCTTTTAGTACTTTGTTTGCTACTTAGCATCTCTGACCTTTTATACACAAAGTGTAATCTGAGTAACATTAACAATTTTCCATATTATATTTTAGTATAAAAGATACAATTAATAATAATGGAATTTTATTAATCCTACAAGAAGAATCAATTTTCTAAATGGCACAAAGTTCCTTAGGTCAAGTCCCTTTCTGTCTAGAGCTAACTAACATCAATAGAAAAGTTTCCATGCACCTTGCATGGTTCCAGAGACCATATTAGAGACTACAGCACCAAACCAGGCTCACAACCACTCTTGCTGCTGTTTGTTTCTCCAACTGAAATTACTAATCTGTTTTTTTTCCAATTATCTCCATATTTTAAAATTTCCAGCCTTATATTCCTTTTAATGTTGCATTATTCTGATTCCAGACTTTTTAAAGCTTTGCTGCACGTTATCCTTTTCTACTTCCAGCTATCATAGAAACATAGAAAACCTACAGCACAATACAGGCCGTTCAGCCCACAAAGTTGTGCCACACATGTCCCTACCTTAGAAATTATTAGGCTTACCCATAGCCCTCTATTTTTCTAAGCTCTTATGTACCTATCCGAAAGCCTCTTAAAAGACCCTATCGTATCCGCCTCCACCACCGTTGCCAGCAGCCCATTCCATGCATTCACCACTCTCTGAGTAAAAAAACTTATCCCTGACATCTCTTCTGAACCTACTCTCCCGCACCTTAAACCTGTGTCCTCTTGTGGCAACCATTTCAGCCCTAGGAAAAAGCCTCTGACTATCCACATGATCAATGCCTCTCATCATTTTATACACCTCTATCAGCTCACCTCTCATCCTCCGTCGCTCCAAGGAGAAAAGGCTGAGTTCACTCAATCTGTCTTCATAAGGCATGCTCCCCAATCCAGGCAACATCCTTGCAAATCTCCTCTGCATCCTTTCTATGGCTTCCACATCCTTCCTGTAGTGAGGCGACCAGAACTGAGCACAGTACTCCAAGGGTCTGACCAGGGTCCTATATAGCTGCAACATTACCTCTTGGCTCCTGAATTCAATTCCACAATTGATGAAGGCCAATACACCATATGCCTTCTTAGATGCAGAGTCAACCTGCGCAGCTGTTTTGAGTGTCCTATGGACTCAGACCCCAAGATCTCTCTGATCCTCCACACTCTAAGAGTCTTACCATTAATACTATATTCTGCCATCATATTTGACCTACCAGAATGAACTACTTCACACTTATCTGGGTTGAACTCCATATGCCACTTTTCAGCCCAGATTTGTATCCTATTAATGTCCCGCTGTAACCTCTGACACCTCTCCACACTATCCACAACACCTCCAATCTTTGTGTCATCAGCAAACTTACTAACCCATCCCTCCACTTCCTCATCCAGGTTATTTATAAAAATCACAAAGAGTAAGGGTCCCAGAACAGATCCCCGAGGCACACCACTGGTCACTCTTGCAGAATATGACCCGTCTACAACCACTCTTTGCCTTCTGTGGGCAAGCCAATTCTGGATCCACAAAGCAATGTCCCTTTGGATCCCATGCCTCCTTACTTTCTCAATAAGCCTTGCATGGGGTACCTTATCAAATGCCTTGCTGAAATCCATATACACTACATCTACTGCTCTTCCTTCATCAAAGTGTTTATTCACATCCTCAAAAAATTCAATCAGGCTCCTAAGGCATGACCTGCCCTTGACAAAGCCAAGCTGACTATTCCTAATCATATTATAGCTCTCCAAATGTTCATAAATCCTGCCTGTCAGGATCTTCTCCATCAACTTACCAACCACTGAAGTAAGAGCTTCATCATAGTTTCACCATTCTCTTCCAGCCCACTATCCACTTTTAATAGCCTCTCAAAAAGGCTCCCTCTTTGGCCAACCTTCTGAAATCCTCAGTGTAATGTATGGATCTATTTCTTTTAGAGCAATGATCCCTCCCCCCCCCCCTTAGCACTATGTATTGATCTGTCGACTGCGTATGCACTGTTGTCTATGCATGCACATTGCTCTCTCTCTCATTATGTGAATACACCAGTTAAGGCCATCTCCCATGTGCGTGCTTTTATTCAATTGATACGTAGTTGTGCACAGACACAAGAAATCAGCGACGAGTACAAACCTGAATGTCAGAGAATATTATGAACTGCACTGACAGTTACGGGACGAAAAAGCAAAAGTTAAACAGCACGAGAAAGCCAAAGGATGTGTGAATAATAGTGAAAAAGGTGCTGAATTTAAAGTGAAAATAATGTGCCAATGACTTCATTTAGGAAAAGTGCCGAACTTGATGGCACTAATCAAGGCTGGGAGTCATCTATCGTGAGGGTTGAACTGTACTGTAACACGAACAACATGGAGCATAAAAAGAAAGCCCCGATGCTTCTTAGCTCAATGAGCTCAAGAGCTTACAGTGTCTTACACAACTTAATGAGCTCAAGAGCTTACAGTCTCATACACAACTTAGAAACCCCTGCAAAGCCAGCAAACAAGGCATTCAATGAAATTGTTACAATCTTTCAAAATCACCTGAGCCCTAAACTGCTGGTAATAGCTGAGAGATTTAGATTTTACAAAAGGAACCGGTCAAAAGATGAAAGCCTTTCTGAATACATTGCAGAACTGCGCAAACTTTTCCTGTACTGTGACTTTAGAGATGGAGTTTCTGATGCATTAAGGGACAGGCTTGTATGTGGCTTGCATAGTCAAAGCACTCAGCAGAGGCTACTGGCAGAAAGAGACCTAACCTTAGAATAGGTGTTAAATATTGCAATATCATTAGAAACTGCAGCAAAAGATGCAGCAGAACTATGGAAAAGGAGGATAGAATGTGAAATGCACAAAATGTCCGTGAATGGTGCAAAAAGCCAAAAATGTTATTGAAGTAGCAAATCCTCCCCTGATGCAAATGACTGTTGGTTGAAAGAAAAATTCAGCAGAAAGTGTCACAGACAAGGTCATAGAGAGAGTGAGCAAGGTAGTCAAAAAGCACAGCCAAGTGAAAAGTCTCAAACACAAAACTAAGCAGATGCATAAAGTTACTGAATGTAAAACAGAATCAGACAATATAGAGTCTGAGAAAGTGAACTGTCATGCCTAGAACTGCACAGTATAAATGAAGCAGATCACAAAATCTTCTGGATCACAAGTATAAAACTGAAGATGGAGCTGGATACAGGGTCAGCTTTGTCCATAATTCTAGAGGCTGACTACAACAGACTGTTCTCTAAGAAAACTATAAGAAAATACAATAGTGATTCTAAAGACTTACCCAGGCAAAACAGTGTCTCCCAAAGGCAAAGAGAAAGTAAATATGACATATGGAGGCCAAACACAACAGTTTAGAATTTTATGTATTGAAAAGTAGAGGGCCAGCACTTTTCAGACATGAATGTTGAGAGAAATCCAACTAGACTGGCGCTCAATCAAAGCACTCAGTGTGACATCAAAAGGCAACTGCAGCCCAAATGATAGCACTAACCAAAGGCTGTCACAGCTGCATAATGCTACTGGGAGGGTGCTTGAGAAGGGAGTAGATAAACAAATTGAAAACTTGGCCAAAATCTGTTTGGGATGCCAGGAAGTTAAAATACACCCCCACAGGCACTGTTACCCCCATTGGAGTGGCTGTCTTCACTGTGGCAAAGAGAACAGATTGACTTTGCTCAGCCATTCATGGACTCCCTGTTTCTGATTTCTGTGAATGCTCACTCAAAGTGACCAGAGGTTATTCCAATGAAGTCAAACACCTCAGCAAAGACTGTCTCTACCCTGAGGACTATCTTCATCATAAATGGCTTATCAGAACAAATTGTGAGTGACAACGAACTACAATCCATGTCAGAAGAATTCCAACTGTTCATGAAGTAAAATAGCATCAGACATTTCAAGTCAGATCTTCGCCGTGCAGCAACAAATGGGTTAGCTGAAAGGTTTATCCAAACCTTCAATGAGTCTATTAAAGCAATGGACATGGAGAACATTTCTTTACAGCACAAGGTGGACAACTTCCTTTTTGTCTATTGGAAATCTGTTCATGCGATGACAAATCAAATACCTGCAATGCTGTTCCTGAGCAGGAATCTATGATCTTGCATAGACCTCCTGAAACCAGACATACAAAGGGAAGTGCAGAATAAACAGTTCAACCAGTTGCCAAGTGAAGCAGCAAGATCCTTTGAGATTGGACAGGAAGTCCTAGGACAGGATTACCAAGAAGACAGGTGGACATCCGGTAGGATAGCTACAAGAACTGGACCACTGATGTACACAGAGGATGTTGGAGATCAGACATGGAGACATCACTTGGACCAGATAGTGGATTCTCAACGAATTGAACACACTTGAGTCGACTGCATGCAACAAGACGTTACAGTCATAGGACTTAACTCTCAGTGATGATATCACAGACAGCAATGTGATACGTGAAACCAAGAATGTTATTTTTGACAGGACACTACCAAACCTAATACCATTCCACAGGTCCAAAGGCACTATCCTGAAAGAAACAGAGTGCCACCCAAAAAACTGAACGTTTAGAACTGTGAAGTTATTTATAGACTGTTATTGTGAAAGCATGTGTACTTGGAATATGGATTTATGAAAGGGAAATTGAATGTTTTGCATGTATTCAGTTTTATGTTGCATTAATCTAAAGAGCTCCTAAAAATCCTACCTTGGCACCTCACCGTGGTATAGGAGTGACACTGGCCGAACATCAACAAAGTACAGTGGAGATTCGTTCTCTGGCAGGTCTAACCTAGCTGTGAAGGTGATGTTCCATTGGTATACTACTAGACTAGATCTAGTAGTAGGATCGTGGCTAGCTAAGTCAAGGAGATAAGTGTGCCTTTGCTACTTTGTAGGTTATGTCTCTTCAGGCAAAGGTTGCACCCAGTGAGGACGCTGGCAGCAGGGCGTCTGATCATGTCTGTGGCAGATGAATCCAAAAGGATCAATGGTACAGCCACCTCGGTGGCATGTGGAGGAACCAGAGTGCTGGTCAACAGATGGCATCACTGGACTAGTTAGATGTCACTGCGGGGCAGCTTCCTTATCCACTAAGTCTGTTACACTCCTGTGTACCACTTAGCATCAGATTTGGAAGCCCAGAGAGACTGTATGGTGGGGGCACAACACTGTCTGTCTTATTACTGTGCAAGGCGTGTTGGAGTGGAGTAACTCTCAGCACAGTCAACATCGAAATCGATGGACAGCCGGAGAAGAAGAACCTAAACAGGGAGGAAGGTAATGTATTTCTTTTAGAGTAATAACACCCCCCCACTTAACACTACATATTGATCTGCTGTCTGCTCATGCACTGTTGTCTACGCACGAACAATGTTCTCTCTTTCTCTCTCACTGCAATGTGAATACACCGGTTAAGGCCATCTCCCGCATGTCTGCTTTTATTTAATCAATATGTAATTGTGCACAGACACACCACTCAGTCTCTAGCTGCCATTATTTCTACACCTCAGTGTATAGATTGCTTATGTAAACATACGTTATCATTGCTGTTTTCAGCTTGGAAACTAGTTGTGCAAGTAGTCAATGACAATTTTCTTTAAGCTAATAGTTTTTGATAAAGAGGGAGAATTTCCTTGATAGCTACAAGCTAGAAACAACGGAGAAGGTGACTCTGATTAGATTCTGGCATTTGGGCGCCAAGAGAATATGAAACAAGTTTACCAAACCAAGCAGGAAAAATTGAGTTGTTTTTAAAAAAATAAGTTGCTAGTAAGTATATTTCCAGCTCAATTAAAAAGAGTTAATGGAGGACTTCTGTATTTCCTTTCTGGCAACCTGGGAGTATTCCTTTCTGAAGCTTTTTGGGCTCTATTTCAAAACCACACGAAATAAAATTACCTCTAGCCAAAACACTTTCCACCATTCTGAACAAAAGTTCCATTTGTAGATACTTCTTTAAGAAATGAATGAGCTCAAACATTAAAAAATAATTCATATGGTCTGTTAAACAGATGTGATCTACTTTTGCTGGATTGTTCCTAATCATCCTTTATTCCAATATCTGTAGGCTTTTAAAAAAGTTAATAAACCACTTACAGGACAGGTTTCTCCAACTAGGTAAAAAAATCAGATCACGATTACAGTGAATCTATTTTAAAATTGTTATTTTCTTAGACACATTCTGTATTTTTGTATGTGATGTCTTTATTATAATCCTATTTAGAAATGGAACAAGTGCACTAAGAAAATGCAAATGAACAGAAAAATTCAGTTTATCCAGTAGAGTTTCTAGTCATTTATAACCAAATACTTCATTTCACTGTGTCAGATAGTACGTATCTTTACAGAATAACTTCCGTGGAATACCATTGGCTATTCTCCATTCCCTATACTGAATACCTCCAATGTTATAGTTCAGCCAGTGCATTTGACCTGCTTCAACACAAACTCTGAACACAAGTAGGTTGAAGAGAGGGGCCAGATACAAAGAGTGAACAACCTTGAAGTTCACACAAAAGTGTGAGTGGGATATGACAGGGATCCAGTGTTATAACTAAAATTGTTAACAATATATATTAATCACTTACAGATTCATAGAGCTAACTATGGCAATCGAGATGCCCATCTACACTAATCCCCTTTGCCTACATTTGACCCATATCCCTCAAAATCTTTACTATCAATGCTCCTGTCAATAATGTCTTTTAAATGTTGTAATCTGCCTCTGTCAGCTTGTTTCATATACCAACCATCCTCTGTGTTGTAAAAGTTGCCCCTTAGATCCCCTTTAAATCTTTCCTCTCTCACCTTTAAACTATATTCTCTAGCTTTAAACCCTCTTACCCTGGGAAAGATACTGTAACTATCTACCCTTTCAAAGCTCTGCATAATCCCGCATTGTACTCAGAATGTCACTGGTTAACCCCATCACATTCAAAGGCTGATCTGTTCCATATTTTATAATATTTAATTTGTGCACTTTAGTTTGTTTTTTAATGTGTAATGTATCTGTAGATTTCATCATTGCTTCCATAAGTTAATATGTGTTATGTAACTACAGTACTTTACACTCTGGTTCAGAGAAACATTTTCTCGTTTGACGGTTTACATATATAGAGCTAAATGACAATAAACTTGACTTGACTTGACTTAAAATTTTTAAAACTATGTAAGATCACCGCTCAATCTCCTTAGCTCCAGGGAAAACAATCCCAGCCTATCCAAAGGCTTTGCAGAGTCCTGCCGAAGGTTTTTGTCCTGAAACGTTGACAGTTTCTCTGTACTCTAGATGCTGCCTGGCCTGTTGAGTTCCTCCAGCATTGTGTGTGTGCGTTGCCCAGCCCAGCCAAATTCTGCTCATAATTCAAGCCCTCCAGTCCAGACATCTGAGTATTTTAAGCATCCTCTCTAGCTTAATCACATCCTCCCTATGGCATTGTCACCAGAACCGTACACAGCATCCCAACTATACTCAGCGCCTCAGCTGATGAAAGCAAACACGCCCTATTTCTTCTTCCCCACCCAGTTTAACAGTGTTGCCAATTTCAAGTTGTACACCAGCCCCCCCCCCCCCCAAGATTTAGTTGTACTCCCCAGATTGCGGAACCTATGAGGTAACAGCTTTATCTGCTGCACTCCTGTCTCATTTCAGCAAACCTGATTGCAAATGTGATCCAAAATCTTCAGAGTACTATCCAGTTTGCATACCCAGGCGTGGAGTTGGAAACCACTGCGTACGTACACCCTTGTGTGCACCTTAGTGGAGCAGATGTAAGTAAGATCCAGGTTTTGTGCAAGTCACAGTAAATCTCTGAATTTCCTTAAACAATGGTATTTCAATGGAAGTGAATGATGCTGTACCCAAAAACCTTGGTGCAATGCAATCCAACTCCCAGACATTTACTTTTCAGGATGCAATCTGTACTTTATCTTGGTTCAAATCATTCTTAATATGGAGCCTTTTATACTCCGAACAAGTAAGATGTTTCTGAAGTAACTAGGGAACTTTGGCTCATATGCTGTTCATCCAACAACACACCAAAGATTGTGTGCATGTATATAAATTATCCTAAATGTAGTCTTGTGCAGATACCCTAGTTCTGCAATCCTAATACCCCTGCCTTCCCTTTAGTGTATTTCTGCACAGGATTTTAGTTATGAGGCAACAATATGATTGGAGTTTTGTAGGGTTGCCCAACTAGAATGTGGGAAAGTACAGAATAAAACAATTGTGTTCTCCAGAGCTAATGGAAATAATCAGCAGTTACCCCCCTTTTAATCCCCGTTCTGTTACATTACTGTCTATTAATCAAAATGTGATTTATCAATATTACCACAGTTTTAATACTCTTATTTTCACTGAAGCCATCCACTCTACTGGAAAATAGTATGAATACTACTAGGCACCTGAATAACTCTGAGCAACTCTTCAAGTAATATTTCATTGTTAAAAATTTTATACCAAGCTTGCAGTATTGCTAGGTATATGGTACAATTAGAAGCAGAACAGCTGTTGGTGGTTTACAAGAGAGGAACAAAAGGTAAGCGTTTCAATGAGTCTGTTTGGTCAGTAGGGCATGGATATTTCTCATCAATATATTTTTCAATAAATTCATTAAATCCTACTTATAATATATTTTTATTTTGGCTAAGCAATTCAAAACTTTAGGCACTGATACATTGTCACTAAAGTAATTGGTTTTAAAATTTAGCTTTATTTGAAGTATGTTGGTAGAAGTCAGAATCAGTACACAAGAAGAGGAGCAAAGTGAGCCTTATCAGGTAGATTACTCTTAGACATTACTGTAGACGTGGCCCAGCCATAACAACGCACACTGCTGAAGTAAGCAGTCTCTCATCTATTGTAAATAGCCTTCAAACAAATTCCAAAGAGCATGTTATGTGCCAGTGGATGATATGAATGATTAATGGTACAGTTTTCAGGACAAAAGAATATATGGCAGCAATAACAAAAAAACTTATCCCTATGTGTGACAGCTCCCTCTTATCAAGACAGTGTTGTAAACACAATTTTGTCATGGGGGAGGGTGCAGGAATACAACTCCTTCATACACTGCGTTTAAATCAGTTTACTTGGAGTCACCCATGTCTACTTTTAGCAAGTCTGACACCCGAAACAAGCTAGTGACTCTAGCATTGAGTATTCCACAAGCCATTGCGGAAGCAAAGTCAATAAATTAAATCAGGAAGATTCTATAAAACAAATCTTGTTTTGAATTATGAAGGTTTGCAGGAGGTGAGGTTTTAATGATAGAATTATCCTTTCCTGTAGCCAAGTCACCTGAGTGCTCAAATTTGCAATAAATGCAAGAGTGAAACTACACCCATACTTGCCTGAGATTGGTCACTGTATCTGATATTTTGGGAATAGGCTGAGTTACATCACTTGGAGATGGAGAGAAAGGTCATATTGTGCCATCCTTAATGTTGTATTGGCAGTATTAGTTTTAACAGTGTGGTCTGCCTTTCAAAGAATCATTGTGCTAGAGAATGGAGCCCTCAAAAAGTTTAGACTGGTATAATTTCCCCCGAGGCTTCCTGAGTGCAAAACAGGATTTTCTGGGTTGATGTGAAATTCCCGTGACATCTCTGCTGATATTGGACTGCATGGAAGATCGAAAACAAAACTTAAACACCCAATCTAAACAAAGCAGAATCCCAGAGGATCTGCGTTCAACCCCAGGACAAAAATAACTTTCAAAGGAGCAAGTCTCAGGATATAACAATTTGGAAAAATTGTACTGGTAAAAACAGAATTTTTGAAACATTTATGGACATTAAAAGAGAATATTAGTAGCAAGAAAAGTCATAGGCTTAGAAGTACTTGTACTTAATATGGGAGCTTTAGTTTCAATACTATCTTCAAAAGTTTGATTGATTTGCTAATAGTTTAGAGAAGATATTAGTATTATTAATATTACAAGAAAGATACCAGCAACAACAGAAAACTGGCAGACTGGCAGAAAGCAAAGATTTGGAATAAAGGGAGCCAGTGTAGTGTTGTATCTGCTAATTTTCATGATATATGTTTTATCTGGATGACAGAATTGATGGCTTTGTGGTCAAGTTTGTGGATGACACAAAGATAGGTGGAGGAGCAAATAGCATTGAGGAAGCAAGTAGTCTGCGGAAGGAATTGGACAGATTAGGAGAATGGGCGAAGAAAGGCAGATGGAATACACTGTAGGGAAGCGTATGGCCATGCACTTTGATAGAAGGAATAAAGGTGTAAATGGGGAGGGAATTCAGAAATTGGACATGCATCAGGACTTGGGAGCCCTAGTGCAGGGTTTCCCCAAAAGTTAACTTGCAGGTTGACACAGTAGTAAGGAAGGCAAATGCAATGGTAGCATTCATTTTGAGAGGGTGTGAATATAAAATCGAGGATATAATGCTGAGTCTTTATAAAGCATTTGTCACGCCACACTTGGGATACTGTGAGTAATTTTGGGCCCTGTATCTAAGAAAGAATGTACTGGATTTGAAATCTGGAGGAAATTTACATGAATGATCTTAAGAATGAAAGGGTTAATATGAGGAGCATTTGTTGATGTTGGGCCTGTACTCAGTGGAGTTTAGAAGAATGAGGGCAGATCTTATTGAAACCTAACAAATAATGAAAGGCCTCAGAACTTGGAGAGGATATTTACAATAGTAGCAGAGTCTAGGACCAGAGAGCACGTCCACAGAATAGGACAACTTCACTTTAGAACAGAGATAGGGAACAATTTCTTTAGCCAGAGGATGGTGAATCTGTGGAATTCATTGCCAACATGGCTGTGGAGATTAAGGTACTAGGTATATTTAAAGTTGCAATTGATAGGTTCTTGATTAGTAAGGGCTTAAAAGGTTATGGGCAGAAAACAAGACGATGGGGTTGAGAGGAAATATTCATCAACCATGATCAGCAGATCAGACCTAATATGCTGAATAGCCTAATTTTGCTCCTATGTCTTATGGTCATATGATCTATGATCCTGCATATATTGACTCCCTGTGAATTCAATTACTTCATGTAATTCATCCCTAAAAGTTCAGTCATTTCACTCAGCCATGTTATTACTGATATCATCTACATGCATTGATACAAAATTCCCAACCTTGTTTTAGCATGTACAGTAGGCTTGGAAATGCCGATTTTCCTGAAAGTTGTATTCAATGGACATTGCTTCCAACATTACTGAACCAACATTTCACATGTTCTTAACTGAAAGTTTGCCATCCTGGATTCCATTTTGAGATGATGTTCAACGAAGATAATCAGTCAGTGAATATAGGCTTGAATTCATGTGTTGTGGATGGTGGGGTAGGGTGATTGTAACATTGGAACTCTACACTGTAATGGTCAGGGACTGGAGAGAAACACAGAAGCTTGCTATTATGGTAAATGGGAGGGGGAAAGGAAAGAGATACCAGACATTTTGAGGTGATAAGACAGCAGGGGGTAGACCTTTCCTCTGATGGTAGATTGTTACAGTTTTGAAGAAGAAATAGATCAGCGATCATGGAATGAAGGTGAGTATAGGTGAGCTTCAATGATTTTCAACATGAATTTCAGCAGGTAGTGAGTTCATAGGATCATGTGTTTCAAAATATTGTCATGATGGATGTAGGGAGCCTCCATAAAGTCTCAATGACTATGCAGCAGTAATAGGTCACAGGGAGATCAGAGTGACAGCAAACAGAATGTAGACCAGGCAGGGTTCAGCTCAAATTGACCTGAAAGTGTGGTGGCCTAGCCGTCAACAAAGCGTGAACCAGGAGGCAGGATGGTCAGAGCAAAGAGTAACAGTTATAGGCCACCGGGTAAGCAAGGTGACTGCAGAGACAGAAAATGTACAGGGAGATGAGTGAGTGCCACAGGTAAGAGGATGCCCTGTAGTGGAACTGGGAAACTAGGAATGGACAGGCAAGTGGAGATCCAGCAAATGTGAAAGGGAGAGGGCAGAGTAAAGCTCAGCGGACCTGAGAAGGTGATGGCCTGACAAATGGTGTCGGGTACAGTAGCAATAGGGATGCAAAAGGACAACTCATCAGCATAGACACAGCAGAAACTGGTCACTGGGAGAGCAGGGTGACTGCAAGTGGACCACAGAAGGTGAAGCGATGTAGGGTGATGAGCCAGCACATCATGTAGGCTGAAGCAGGAACAGTCTGAGAAGGGAGAGCAAAGTGTGAGTGGACTTCACGGTCACAGGTGTCACGGGTGCAGGAGAAAGCACAGCAGCAGCTACGTGGCCCGCAGTGGAAATGGCAAATCGGAATCAGACCCGGCACGGCGAAGATCAGGTGGACGGCAGGCTGGAGCTCATGCAGAGGGCAGGATGAAGCTCAGCCAGTTTTGGGAGAGCTAGAGCTGGTAGGAGCTTATACAGGTGTGAAAGGGAGAAGGCAGGGTGGGGATCAAGCAGATGTGAAAGAGCAGTGGCTTAATGAACCAGGAGCAGGAATGGAAGGGGCAGTTGATCAAGGAATATGCAATAGCAATCAGTCTCAGTGTGAAGCAGGGGAGCCGGCTGATCAGAAATGTGAAAAGAGCGCGGACGTGGCAGTGTGAAGCACAAGTTAATGTGACACACACAAAATGCTGGAGAAACGCAGCAGGTCGGGCACCAGTTATGGAAGAGAGTAAACAGTCAATGTTTCAGGCTGAGACGTCACCTGTTTACACTTTTCCATAGATGCTGCCTGACCTGCTGAGTTCCTCCTGCATTTTGTGTGTGTTGCTTTGGATTTCCAGCATCTGAAAATGTTCTTGTGATTGTGACACAAATTAATGTGGGTAATTGGGATTAGTGTAGAGAAGGGTAAGGGTGACATAGAGATGGTGGGCTAAAGGGCTTGGTTTTGCACTTCATGATAGTACAGTATGGCTATAACTGATTTCCCCTGAGGCTGCTCAAGTGCAAAATAGGATATTGGGGATGGAATGAGATTCCTGTGACATATCTGCTGTGTTGGACCATGGGGAATTAGGACTTCTCCTTTGGAGGATTATGAGTTCATGGAAAGGGAATCAGAAGACAAGGAATGCTGAAGTGAGAAGGAATTAATTCAGTCTGTGACGGCTATCCTCTTGACAGAACAATAAATAAATGATTAAATGATAATGTCAAATGCAATACTAAGCTAGGAAAGCCCAGGCTGCCCGTGGAGTGCCCAAGCTTGGTCACAATGGATGAAAAAGAGTGTTACATGGAGGAAAACACTATTCTGTGTGCCTCTGACGTTTAGTCACATCAGTGGATCAAGATGACATATGACCAAAATCCCTGGTTTGATGGGAAACAAGCAGGAAATCATCATTACCATATTTCACTTGGAAATATATTATTATATGTTTGTATTTCTACCAATAATAGGAAACACATTTGTATTAAAGTTTATGGATTAAGATGAGAAAGTTTGAGATGGGAGTCTTCTGTGCTGCATTTCCACTCCAACAATCCCAAATATCCTTGTACACTGCGGCACCCACAAGCTTATATAATTTATCATGAGGAGTAGAACTGCAGCTCCAATTTTCCTGCATTTGAACACAAAATGCACCCAAGGCATGTCGCACTAAGAATTAATTGAGCAAAATACTGTGGGCATTTCTGCAGCTGGGAATCAGTGAACACAAAATTTAATTTAATTTGCTTTTAAGATTTGGGTGGTGTTGCCAAAATCAGAGTCTACTCTCCATCCTGAGTTTCCCTGAAAAGTTAGTGAAGCATAGAGGGTTTTATTTATTTAGCATTCTATCTATCTATCTATATATATATATGTTTGTCTTTTATTTGTTTAGAAACATAGAAAATAGGTGCAGGAGTAGGCCATTTGGCCCTTCGAGCCTGCACCGCCATTCAGTATGATCATGGCTGATCATCCAACTTAGAATCCTGTACCTGCTTTCTCTCCATACCCCCGATCCCTTTAGCCACAAGGGCCATATCTAACTTTCTCTCAAATATAGCCAATGAACCGGCCTCAACTGTTTCCTGTGGCAGAGAATTCCACAGATTCACCACTCTCTGTGTGAAGAAGTTTTTCCTCATCTTGGTCCTAAAAGGCTTCCCCTTTATCCTTAAACTGTGACCCCTCGTTCTGGACTCCCCCAACATCGGAAACAATCTTCCTGCATCTAGCCTGTCTAATCCCTTTAGAATTTTATACGTTTCAATAAGATCCCCCCTCAATCTTCTAAATTCCAGTGAGTATAAGCCTGGTCAATCCAGTCTTTCTTCATATGAAAGTCCTGCCATCCCAGGAATCAATCTGGTGAACCTTCTTTGTACTCCCTCTATGGCAAGAATGTCTTTCCTCAGATTAGGGGACCAAAACTGCACACAATATTCCAGCTGTGGTCTCCCAAGGCCTTGTACAACTGCAGTAGAACCTCCCTGCTCCTGTACTCGAATCCTCTTGCTATGAATGCCAACATACCATTTGCCTTTTTCACCGCCTGCTGTACCTTCATGCCCACTTTCAATGACTGGTGTACAATGACACCCAGGTCTTGTTGCACCTCCCCTTTTCCTAATCGGCCACCATTCAGATAATTATCTGTTTTCCTGTTCTTGCAACCAAAGTGGATAACCTCACATTTATCCACATTAAATTGCATCTGCCATGAATTTGTCCACTCACCTAACCTATCCAAGTCACCCTGCATCCTCTTAGCATCCTCCTCACAGCTAACACCGCCGCCCACCTTCGTGTCATCCGCAAACTTGGAGATGCTGCATTTAATTCCCTCGTCTAAATCATTAACATATATATTGTAAACAACTGAGGTCCCAGCACTGAGCCTTGTGGTACCCCACTAGTCACCGCCTGCCATTCTGAAAAGGTCCCGTTTACTCCCACTCTTTGCTTCCTGTTTGCCAACCAATTCTCTATCCACATCAATACCATACCCCCAATACCGTGTGCTTTAAGTTTGCACACTAATCTCCTGTGTGGGACCTTGTCAAAAGCCTTTTGAAAATCTAAATATACCACATCCACTGGTTCTCCCCTATCCACTCGACTAGTTACATCTTCAAAAGATTCTATAAGATTCGTCAGACATGATTTTCCTTTCACAAATCCATGCTGACTTTGTCGATGATTTCACCTCTTTCCAAATGTGCTGTTATCACATCTTTGATAACCGACTCTAGCATTCTCCCCACCACCGATGTCAGGCTAACCAGTCTATAATTCCCCGATTTCTCTCTCCCTCCAGCTTGTAAATTTGCTTAGAGGTACAGTAGAGTAACAGACCCTTAGGCTCAATTACACCCATGTGACCAATTAACCTACCAACCTGTATGACTCTGGAATATGGGAGGAAACCGGAGGACCCAAGGAAATCCATACCGTCATGGGGAGAATGCAGACTCTCCTTACAGAGACCGGCGAATTTGAACCCAGTTTGCTGTTTTCTTAACTAATAGAGCTTAAAAATCAGCACTGATAATTTTTGCTCTGTATAACGTACTATTTTACTTGGATATGAAACATAGACTGCATTAGTTGAGGATAGCAAATTCAATTAAACTTTTAGATGTGCCAGTAACAAATGCAGTGTAGAGAAAGATTACCGACGAACTTCAAGATATAGTGACTCTGTTGAAATTTTGCATTTGTTATGCATTCTCAGAGACTTCTTTTATGGACATCACAATTTTCAGAAATCTCCTTTTCTTGGTTCCAGCAACTCCAAAGTTGAGGGTATCTTTCCTTTCACTCTTCAGTTGAAAAAAGGGACAACCTGATCCACTTATCCTCAATATGAACCTCCTACTGGCAGTTGCTCAGTGAATGTGGTGTCAATCCTGATAAACACCACCCAACAGTGCTGAAAGTTTTGGAGTTGACAATAAGCAATGAAGAATTTCTGACTTAAAACTCCATAGAGCAAAGACAGCACATATATAACACATATCGGGTACCAGCTGCCCCGGTGGTAAACCAGTGTGTTTTACAGCTGTGACTTTAGTCATAAATTGAGCACAATTCCCATCAATTTCTGCCACATGTTTTTGATATTTTTCACTTTGTTTTGTCAATCTGCAAAGAGGCAAATTCACCAGACTGACGGATTCAGGCTCAGATTTAGATTGAACACCCTCAACTTTCCATGAGTAACTGGAAGTGCATCAGAGCAGTACCTTGGTGATGGATTAAAGCTGAGCTACGGATGGAGATGACTGCAGACTCCACTTCAAATGGCCGAGACACATGAGTTAACATAAACGGAAGGGGCAAGGCCGGAGTCCTGCAAAGGCACTTCAAGGACATGATGCTGATACCTGGAAAGAAATTTGAGCCGTAAATATTTGGAAAGAATTTCTGGAAGTGCTCTGATTTTCAAATAGTTATTCAATATATCACATGTACAGAAGGTTAGGGTTCCAGCCACACAATCTGGCCTCTTGGTCATAGAGTCGTTGAACGCTACAGAACAGAAAAATGCCTTTCAGCCTATCTATCCTGTATTGAACCATTAATGTGCCTAGTCCCTTTTGACCTGCACTTGGGCCATAGCCCTCCATAACCCTCCCACCATATACCTATCCAAATTTCTCTTAAATGTTAAAATCAAACCTGCATCTACCACTTGTGCTGGCAGCTTGTTTTACATTTTCATCACCCTCTCAGGGAAGAAGATCCCCCTCATGGTCCCCTTTAACATTCCACCTTTCACCCTTAATCCTGACCTCTACTTGCAGTCTCACTCAATGGAAAAAGTCTGCTGGTATTTTCCTTATCTATACCCCTCATAATTTTTTATACCTCCAACAAATATCCCCTCAATCGTCTCCATTCTGGGGAATAAAGTCCTAATCTATTCAACCTTTCCCTATAACTCAGGTCCTCAAGTCCCAGTAACATCCTTGTAAATTTTCTCTGCATTCTTTCATTCATATTTGCATCTTTCCTATAAGTGGGTGACCAAAACTGCACATGATACTCCAAATTAGGCCTCACCAGCCTAACTAACATAATTTCAACTTAACATTCCAACTCTTGTACATTGAGTTATGAAAGCCAATATGCCAACAGCTTTCTTTATGACCCTATCTACCTGTGTTGCCACTTTCAAGGAATTTTAGATCTGCATTCCCAGATCACTTTCTTCTACCAGACAGACAGACAGACATACTTTATTGATCCCGAGGGAAATTGGGTTTCATTACAGCCGCAGCATTACAGCACACTCTTCAGTGCCCTACAACTCACCATGTAAGACCTACCCTGGTTGGTCCTCCCAAAGTTTAACACATCACACAGGTCTGCATTGAATTCCATCTGACATTTTCAGCTCATTTTTCCAGCTGGTCCAGATCCCACTGCAAGCTTTGATAGTCTTCCTCGCAGGTCACTACACCCCCAATCTTGGAGTCATTCTCTAAGTTACTGATCCATTTTACCACATTATCATCCCAATCATTGATATAGGTGACAAACAACAATAAATCCAGCACTGAGCCCTGCGGCACACTAGTCACAGGCCTCCAGACAAAGAGGCAACCATGTACTACCAATCTCTGGCTTCTTCTGTGATGCCACTGATCAATTCTATTTACTACCTCATCTTGAATGCCAGCGACTGAACCTTCTTGACCAACCTCCCATCTGGAACCTTGTCAACAGCCTTGCTAAAGTCCATGTAGACAACATTCAAAAGCTTTCTGCTTCTTTATCTCTACAGTTCTTTCATGCTTATCCCCTCCCCCCTTTATTTTTCCTCTTATTGGTTTTCCACCTGGCACCTCTAGGCCCTACCCCCTCCCCTATCTCTATTACTGGGCTTCGGCCCTCTCTTCCCCCCCATTCCTGATGAAGGGTCTCGGCACGAAACGTTGGCTACTCTTTTCTCACAGATGCTGCCTGACCTGCTGAGTTCTTCCAGCATTGTGCACGTATTCTTTGATCCACAGCATCTGCAGTTGTATTTTTGTGATTCAATGCCTTGCCTACATCAGCTTTCTTGGTAACTTCCTCAAAAAACTCTATAAATTTAGTTAGACACAATCTAACACACACAAAGCAATGTTGACTATCCCAAGTCTCTATCTATCCAAATACTTTTACATCCAGTCCCTTAGAATACTTTCCAATAACTATCCCACTACTGATATCTAGCTCAGTGGCCTATAATTTCCTGGATTATATTTAGATCCTTTCTTAAACAATGGAAAAGCATTAGCTATCCTTCAATCCTCTGGCACCTCGCCCATGGCTAATGATATTTTAAATATCTTCTGCTAGGGCCTCTACAATTTCTGCACTTGCCTCCTACAGGATCCAAGGGAACACCTTGTCAGCCCCTGAGGATTTATCCACCTTAATTTGCCTCAAGACAGCAAACACCCCCCATCTGCAATCTGTACAGGTTCCACAACTTCATTGCTGCTTCTGTAGACTCTGTGTCTGTCTCCCAAGTGAACGCAGATGCAAAAGAATCTATTTAAGATTTCTCCCATCTCTTTCAGCTCCATGCGTAGATTACCTCAGAACTCCCAGAAAAATCAATTTCTCCCTTACAATCCTTTTGCTCTTAATATATCAATAGAAGTCTCTCATCCATTTTCCTCTCAGAGGGTCCTGTGAGTGTGAAATGAGCTGCCAGCACAAGTGGTTCATACTTTTCCATCACCCTGTCTACTACAGCAACCTCACGCCTTCTTCTTGTCCTCCTGATTTCCTTCTCAAGTGTTCTCTTGCATTTCTTATACTCCTCAAGTACCTTATTTGTTCCTAACTTCCTATACATGCTATGCAGCTCCTTTGTTTTCTTAACCAAAGCTTCAATACCTCTCGAAAACCAAGGTCCCTAGATCTGTTATTCTTGCCTTTTACTTTGACAGGAACATAAAAAATCTGTACACTCAAAATTTCATTTCTGAAGTCCTCCCACTTAGCAAGTACACCTTTGTGACCTATCCCAATCCAGATCCTTTCTGACACATCTAAGCTGGCCTTACTCTAATTTTGAATGTCAACCTGAAGACGAAATCTATCCTTTTCCATAATTACCTTAAAACTAATGGCATTATTATCACTGGATGCAAAGTGGTTCCCTACACATACCTCTGTCATCTGCCCTGTCTCATTCCCTAATAGGAGACCTTGTATCGCAGTCTTTCTAGTTGGGGCTTCTATGTACTGATGAAGTAAAATTTCCTAAAACACATTGTCAAACTCTTTCCCATCCAGCCCTTTTACAGTATGGGGGTCCCAGTCAATATGCAGAAAGTTAATCACTTACTTTCACAACCTTACATTTCTTGTATACGTCTGTAATCTCTCTACCAATTTGCTCCTATAAGTCCTGCGGACTGTTAAGTGGTCTGTGATATAATTCCATTAAAGTGGTCATACCTTTCTTATTCCTCAGCCTCACTAGACGAGTTCTCCAGTCTGTCCTGTCTGAGCACTGTCATGACATTTTCCCTGACTAAAATACCCCTTTTAATCCCACCCACTCTTTCACTTCTAAAACAACGGAACCCCAGAACAATGAACTGGCAGTTTTGCCCCTCCTGCAACCAAGGCGTAGGATCATTATGGGTGGAGCTAAGAAACTGCGAGGGTAAAAAGACCCTGAAGGGAGTTATATATAGACCTCCAAACAATCATAAAATGTGGTCTACAAATTACAACAGGAGATAGAAAATGCATGTGAAAAGGACAATGTTACAATAGTCATGGGGTTTTCATTATGCAGGTAGATTGGGAAAATCAGGTTGGTAGTGGAATCAAGAGGAGCAATTTCAAGAATGTCTATAAGATGGCTTTTCAGAGCAGATCATGGTTGAGCCCACTGGGGAATCAGCTATTCAGGATTGGGTGCTGTGCAATGAACCAGAATTGATTAGAGAGCTGAAGGTAAAGGAGTCCTTAGGGGACAGTAATCATAATGTGATAGAATTGACCCTACAATTTGAGGAGAGACTAAAGTCAGATGTATCAGTATTACAGTCTGTAAAGGAGAATTACAGAAGCATGAAAGAGGAACTGGCCAAAATTGATTGGAAGGAAACACTAGCAGGGATCATGGCAGAGACTTGGGAAGCTTTTAAAAACAAACAGAAGGCAACTAAATGGTTATAAAGAAGGAAAAGATGGAATATGAAGGTAAGCTAGTCAATAATATTAAAGAGGAAGCCAAAAATTTCATCAAACATATAAAGTGTAAAAAAGAGGCAACAGAATATATTGGACTGCTAGAAAATTATGCTGGAGAGGTAGTAATTTGGGACAAGGAAATGGTGGATGAAAGGAGTAAGTATTTTGCATCAGTCTTCACAATGGAAGACACTAGCAATATGCTAGAAGTTTGAGAGTGTTAGGGGGCAGAAGAGTGTGAGGTTGCTATTACTAAGGAAAAGGTTTTTGGGAAACTGAAAGGTCTGAAAGTAGATAAGTCACCTGGACCAGATGGTCTACACCAAGGGTTCTTAAAGGGGTGGCTGAAAAGATCATGGAGGCATTAGTAATGATCTTTCAAGAATCACTAGATTCCAAACTGGTTCTGGAAGACTGGAAAATTGCAAATGTCACTCTATTCTTCAAGAAGGGAAAGAGGCAGAAGTAAGGAAATTATAGGCTAGTTAGTCTGACTTCAGTGGCTGGGAAGATGCCGGAGTCGATTGTTAAGGATGTGGTTTTGGAGTACTTGGAGGAACATGGTAAACCAGGCCATGGTCAGCATGGTTTCCTTGAGAGAAAATCTTGCCTGATAAATCTGTTAGAATTCTTTGAAGTAATAACAAGCAAGATTGACAAAAAGAATCGGTGGATGTTGCCTCTACGGTATCCAAAGTGGTATTCCTGTTGTTGAGTGGAATGGCAATAGTGGTACTCTGCACTGGCTGCCTATCCGCTTTCCCTCTCCTAACAGTCACCCGGTTACCTACATCTACACCTTGGCTGTAACTACCTCCCTCGTCTGTATGTCCTGTCTATCAACCCTCAGCCTCCTGAATGATCTGGAGTCCATCCTTAATGTGATCTGTTAAAAGCTGCAGCTAGATGCACTTCTTGCAGGAGTATTCATCAGGAACACTGGAGCTCTTCCTGCCTTCCCACATCCCACAAGAGGAGCATTCCACTATTCTGTCTGGCATCCCCACTGCTCTAAATGTGTAATAAGAAAGAAAGAATAAATAACAAAACAAGTCTGGCTGTAATCTATGCCTCTCCTCGCTGAAGCCTCGATGAGCCAAAGCCTCAGCTCCCCACTCTAACACTGGCCCACTCGCACAATGACCGCTCACACAATAGTCAGTCTATTTAAACCTAACTTCCTTTTATTAGAGCTTGCCAACTGTCTAATTATGCACAATCCAGTGTCTCCTTGGGAACTGTGGCATGCAAAAAGTGCCGATTGCCCCTGTTCGCTTCTTTAAAATTCTCTCTCCCTCTACACAATACAATGCGTCCTTGGGATCTGCGACATGCAAAATAGTCTTCAAATTACAGAATGGTCCTCAAATCTTCTTGTCCTCAAATTACAGAATTTTACATTCAATGTTTTAAGGAGGAAGATGAGAATTTGTGGAATGCCTTTCCTGGAATAGCACTGACTAGAGAATAGGACACAAAGCAACTGAAATGCTGGAAAATTTCTGAAGAACATTAGATGGCTACTTGAAGGCAAAAATGGTCTAGATGCACTAACGTGGCCAGCTGGATTCCAGATTTTTTCTCATCCTTTTCTAAATTCATTTCCTATTTCATTAGACAGCTCAGCTTTGCAAACTACTAAAGGAAAGTTTAGTAATTGACTGTGGAAAAGAAGGAAACAGTCCTAAGCAGAGAACATTAATACAATGATGCAGATAGCTTAATCTAGCAATACCAAAACAAATGGATAAGAGAATTGCTTAAAACATGATTTTATCTTTAAAGCATAAGTACATTTAGTTTGAGAATATAATAAATGTTGGCATGGTGCTTAACAAATACATTTTGCTCAACATGTTACAGAGTTATAATTATGTACCCAATTACACTCACATTGTTTACATTTTAATAATGTATAAGGAAACCTCTACCTTCATTGTTTTCTTCTGCTTTTTCTGGGAGAATTTCCTTTATGCTCTATTATATCTGGTTCAATATCAAGTTCAGAATATTAATAAATCCACATAAAATTACTATGAAAGCAAATGACAATTAGATATCTTAACAAGATACGAATAATACCAATCTAACAAAATATGACAGTTAAAAATGGTAAAATGTGGCCATAAGTAATTCATAATCATGCAATAATGCTTGAAGTAGATATATAACAACTTTAAATTAATAAAAATGTTCCAGTTCACCTAATTGACAAGCAACAATAAAGATTTTTTAACAGGAAATTAATGTAGAGAGGCTGCAAGATAAATCATCATTGAAATGTAAAGTTGAGGCAGGTTATATTTTCCCAAAAAAATTACCATGCTCTCTCAGACATCCAAACCACAAAACATTATCTACTAATGTCTCAAGTACTACCTCTGACTCTTGTTAAGGGTATCTATTATCAGTGTGTGGACTATCAAAGAATCAATGGTGTAAATGATCTCTATCAGAGTAATCTCCCCATAACAAAGAAATAGATTTTCCTGCATAATCTGCCTATCTACCGCAGAGAGCTGATTAAATCAAGATTTTGCTTTAAAAAACAATGCCAACACATCTGTGAAATAAGCTAGATCTGAATCTTCTAAATAATGGGTGGTCTGTCAGCATTGGAATTTCCAACAATGTTTCAACAATAATGAGCGGCCACAAAAATGTTAAAAATTAGCCTGTAATTTTAATTAAGGCTAAATTTGCTCAGTAGATTATAATATTTGCCTGGAATCAGACCAAGTGAAATTTTGTTTGTCTTTAATTATTCCTGCAGAGCTTTCCAAAATGAGTCCTAGGCAACTATAATCTATTTGCTGCATGAGTGTAGATATATCACAGCCTTGGGTATTAAGGTACTGAGATTCTCATAATTAATGATATTACATATCACAGGGGCTGATGATAATTTTGAAGTTACTATGGTGGGTCATATTAACCTCACAAAAGTGCAAGTGACAAAGTATCATCTAATTATATCTTAACAATGAGGTTAGCTCCTATTATTGGTATATTATAATGGTTGGGGAAGGCTTAACTTTTTACAGCAGATCATGACAGTTACTTGTAGAGATGTAGTTTGCAGTTAATATCTTTTGATTTAAGTCAGATCATGGAACACAAGAAGTTTAATGCTTTTCTCATGTTACATTTTTTTGTCTTTGTCCTTAACTGATCATTTAAAGAGCCTAATATATTTTTAAAAGATAGTAAATGACACTGAAGACAGACACAAATAAATAGATCGACAGCTCCACCAGCATCTGTAAAATAAAGCAAAATTTTAGGTTTTTTCTGCACTGATATTGTCAAAGCTGTTATGAAATTCCAACACGCAAGCACGAGGAAATCTGCAGATGCCGGAAATTCAAGCAACACACACAAAATGCTGGTGGAACGCAGCAGGCCAGGCAGCATCTATAGGAAGAAGTACAGTCGATGTTTTGGGCCGAGACCCTTCGTCAGGACACTCCTGAACATCCTTTTGTATAACAGCAGAAATTACCCGGAACGATTATGGCTCTATCATTGAAGTTTCCATGTAGTATAGGATTGAGAAAGCAATCAATAGATTGGAAATTACTGTATATAGTATATAGTTATTATATAGAATAAGGATTGGATATTCCAGTCCCATCAGCATAACATGCAGTGAAAATAGTAATTGAGTTGTCCATGTCAACCATTTTAATGCAACCAGCCAATTTTGATTTCATATTTCAATTTCCCAACCCAGTTACATCAAACTATGGATTCAACAGCATCAACAACAAAAAAAATTGTTCAGAAAGAATCACACACATGCAAATTGAAGTGATGCTCTTCCAATAATTATTTTTAAAAAACTCATCTGCTTACTTACATTCAGCCATCACCTCATTATTGTGTCTATCTGTAAGTTCATCCATCACCACCACTATGCCCAAGCCTAATACTCTATTTTTCTAACCCAAAAGTTCAAAGTAAATTTATTATCAAAGTACATATACATCTCCCATATACAGCTCTGAGATTCATTTCCATCTTTAATAAAAACATCTTTTTATTGTCTCTTCAACTAAAATTAGCAGTGATGCCTTAGATGCTGAAACATCACATACTGCAATTCCCTCCATACTATTGAAAATAGGAGCAGGACTAAATCATTCAACTATATGGATATGATTTACCATTCAATATGGTATTGCAGAAGCATTAAGAAATTAAAATTTCCAAAATGACTGAGACAGTTCATCATGTAGCTAGTTCAACAATGCAAAGTCTAGTCTTTCTTAAAAATAGAGTTGACCTGTCCTCTAATGCCTTCTGTGATCAAGAATTCCACATGTTCTTCATCTTCCGAATAAAGAAATTTGAAATATCTTACCATGTATGTTGAAACTTTGACTCCCTGCATCCCTTCGATATTCTCTCTGCATCCAATCCATCTTAACCCTGTTAGAATTTTGCATGTTTTAAGGAGCTCATTATCCTTCTTTTAAATCGGTAGAGTATAATGATGGGACAAGGCAGAATAATAGTTTGGCATGGACTAAATGGGCTGAAGGGCCAGTTTCTGTGCTGTTGTACCCTGTGACAACAAGTATATGGACTTATTCAATTCATTTTCTCCTCATATGAGAAACCTATCATCCCAGCAATACATCTGTGGACCTTTGTTGCACTCTGATTAGAGTATATATTTTCTTAGCTAAGGAAATCGAAGCTGCACAAGATGCTCAAGTGTGGTCTCACAAAAGTCTAGTCTGTGGCACTGTCACTTCTTTCTTTAAGGTATCATATTCTCCATCATATTGTTGAATGAAATAATAATCTTATGCTATATTGGTTTGTGGTGCAGCACATAGTGTTCTGAACAGAGAGCAATGTGAATATTTGGACACAAGTTCATTATTTACCGAACATAGAGCCGCTACAGCCAAAACCTTTCCATGCTCTACAAGATTCCTCCCTGAAAAACAAAAACTTCATGAAAGAAGTTAATCATTGGTGTGTCAAAAAAGAATTAAAATTAAGTAATTCTTGAACTATTAAAGAAAACCATTAGAAACAGTTTTTTGCACTTTTATCAGTATTACTGGGCAATGTCGTCTCATTGCTGATTCGCTATTTTACTCTATTAGAGAACTCACACAAGCCACAACTAAATTGTATCTAGAATTGTATCACAATTTGCCATAGACATAGCAGTTTGCATTTAGCTAGTGCCAGTAGTACTCTGAAAATTCCCTGGGCAGTTGATGAATGTATTTTGGTCTTTGACGTGATGTTTATGAAATTCATTGTAAGCAATTACTTTAAACTAAAGTCCATTTTCCAATTGTTACATGAAAGAAAACCTGCATGTCTCCAAAACACTGATTCTTGAAGGGGTTAAAGCAATTTTAAAGTCCTGCCCTTTGTTGTGTCAAGGGAGTTCTCAAGTAATGAGCTGACTAATCTGTATCATTTTTGCACCTCCAAATATCCCCATGGCACAGCAGTTTCTCCCAAGACTTGTTTGGTTTCTGGACATTTCTCAATAAAAATCCTTCTCTAGTTCCTAGAAAAACAATAATAAAATATGCTGCTGCTTTCATCCACATCTGGTAATCACAGTGACAGCAATTCCCATCAGCATGAGGAATCTGGGGCTCCAGAACTCCAACTCCACAGACCCATTTCCATAGCTCATTGCAAAGTGTTTATGGTGGACCCCGAATCTGTCAGTCAGGAATGTGTGAAGAGTGATATAGTGCTCAGTGAGAAAGCAGATTGCTTGCTCTGTATATATTATGCAGCAGGGGACCAAAGTTCCAAATAAGCCACTGGGATTTTTGCAAAACCTAAAACAAGAAATCGATGTTGACAAAAAAGAAAATTAAAAAGTATTTTAAATTGTGTGCTTCACTGCTGTGAAGTTGTGGGGCACTACAGCTGCTGTTATATTTTGTCAGGTGCACTTTCTTTAGTTATGACATTTCCTCTGGAAAATAGACCAGTTTGGGGTCATTGCAGTTATAGTACACAAAACAGGGATTGCATTACAATGTTCTTATGAAATAAATAATGATAATTAACAATAAAAAACACTGGGTTGTGGTTTTCTTTTATGAACTTAATTCTGTGTAGCAAAGTCTCAACAGAAAAATAGTTTACAGTGTTTGTTTAACTCCGTTGCAAGCATGAAGACACTTAGGCAACTCACTGGGTCTTTTGCCATCAAATCAAGTTATACTGTACTTTTCTTCCATCACTTGCATTGATTTTTGTTGTAGGCATGAGAACATCTGGGAGGAAGATCAGCAGAATTTGAAATGATAATCTGAATTTTCGAACATTGTTTCTCAAACCTCTCAACCTGTGCTCAAATTGCATTGTGAAACCATGTTCCGCTGTTTACAATTAATTTCCCATCACTTCAGTGTTACTGCATTTCTTCTGATGAACCAGAGACATTCAAGAAGTCCAAAATTTGCCTAGGTTAAAGAAATACATAATTTTTTTAAAAATTTACTGTCAGAACTATAATTCTAAACTTATTTTCCCTTGCTTTAAGAATCTAGTTGAAGTTGATTTTTGTGAGAACAGTATGCTAATTACTAAGAACAGCATCCCAGACTTATTCTAAAGCGATTGAAACACACATCCAAGGCACTTCATAAATCATCAGGAGACTGGGTGGCACGGTTAGTGAGAACATTGACCTTTCACCTGTGCAACCCAAGTTTAAATGCAGCCAGATTGATGGAAGTATTGACACGTTTGCTCACAGCTGTTCATTGCTAAGTAAAGAGGTATTGAATAGTTTTAATCCGATGCTCATCAAGAAAACATCAATAGCATTATATTGCCTTTCAATTCAGAAATAAGTTGTGGATAAAGAGATAAACTTACTTAGAAGACCACTGGGACAGCTGCTGTGGGATGACTCAGGTTCTGTAGAGGTGGGTGGCAATCAGGAGATCAGGTTATGAAATGCTCCAACAGCAGGAAACCCTGTCTACTTGTGATCCCACCCACAGTGTATGATGTCCTTCCCACACACCAACGGTGACCCACTCTGTCCCTAAGTTTGACCCTTGCCACCAGTTATAGCTATATTTCCAGCTACCAGCTATAATCCTGCCTGCTTGTGTGGCACCATCGTTCAGTGGTAACCCTGCCTATTAACGTGATTCCCCAACAACCAGCTGTGACCCCTCCTATCAGCTATAAACTTATTCACTAGAGTGACCAAACAAAGCAGCTACCATCCCACGCACAAGCTGTGAGCCTGCCCATTAGAGTGGCCCCAGGCTCCATCTGTAACCAGTACACTACAGTGGTTCTACCCACTGCCTATTAATGTAGTTCCACCCATTAGTATGACTCCAGCATCCAGCTGTAACCAGTCCACTGGCTTGATGCTGCCCAGCAACTATAACTCCAGCTACCTGTAACTTGCCTACTAGTGTCATTTCAGGCTGTTTGCTAATACAGTTCACACCCCAGTAGCACTATAAACCTGTTTAGAAGAGAGACCCCAACAATCAACCACAATGCCACCAACCAGAATGACCTGTAACATTATCTTCTGATGTTGGATCAGGTGCTCTTTATTCCAGCTGTCCTCCACCTATCTGTATGACCAACTGTGCAGGTCAAAGATATTGTAGGTAACCACATTTTCCATGACTATAATTCCAGTTCTGCTCCACCAGAATCAGCATCAGACTTGGGTTTAAAATCAGTAGCATATGTTGTGAAATTTGTTATTTTGCAGCAGTAGTCTATTGCATTACAGAATAATAATAAACTATAAATTACAATAATATATATTAAATTAAATAGGCAGTGCCAAACGAGAGCAAAAAAAAGAAAAATTGTTAAGGCAATGTACCTGGGTTCATTGTTCATTCTGATGGCAGAGTGGATGAAGCTGTTCCTGAACATTTGAGAGTGTGTCTTTAGGCTCCTATACCCCCTCCTTGATGGTAGTAATGAGAAGAGGGCATGCTCTGGATGATGGGGGCCCTTAATGATGAATGTCACATTTTTGAGACATTTGAAAGTATCCTCAACACTGGGGAAGTTAGTGCCCATGATGAAGCTGGCTGAGTTTGCAATTTTCTGCAATTTCTTCCAACCCTTGCAATGCCCCTCTCCCCCATAGCAGATGGTGATGCAACCAGTTAGAATGTTCTCCATGGTACATCTGTAGAAACTTGTGAGAATCTTTGGGACATAGCAAGTCTCCTCAAATTCCTAATGAAATATAGCCCGCTCTCATGCATTCTTTGCAATTGCATCAATATGTTGTGCCTAGGATAGACCTAATCTCTCAATGATGACAGGTGTATGTTCCCTCAACTTCCTCTTCCTGAAGTCCATAAATAATTCTTTGGTCTTTCTGATGTTGAGTGCAAGGTTGTTGTTGCAACACCACTCAATCAGTTGATCGATCTTGCTTCTGTACACCTCCTCGTCACCATCTGAGATTCTGCAAGCAATAGCTGTGTCTTTGGCAAAATTATAGATGGTGTTTGAGCTGTGCCTAGCCACAAAGTCATAGTTGAAGAGAGACTGGAGCAGTGGGCTATGCACACACTCTTGAGGTGTGCCAGTGTTGATTGTCATTGAAGTGGAGATGTTACTTTGGATTCGCACAGACTGTGTTCTCCTGGTGAGGATGTCAAGGATCCAGTTGCAGAGGTACAGAAGCCCAGGTTTTGGAGCTTGTTGATTGGAATCGGTCATGTAATTGTGTAAAACACTGAGCTGTAATCAATTAACAACAGCCTGTTATTGTCAGGTGATTCAAGGCCATAAGGAGGGCCAGTGAGATGGTATCCATTCTAGACATTGTGGCGATAAGCAAACTGCAGCAGGTCCAGGTCTTTGCTTAGGCAGGACCTGATTCTGGCCATGACCAGCCTCTCAAAGCACTTCATCACAGTAGGTATGAGTGCAACTGGTCGATAGTTGTTGAAGCAGCACACCCTGTTCTTCTTGGGCACTGGTATGATTGTTGCTCTATTGAAGCAGGTGGGAACCTTAGACTGCAGCAGTGAGAGATGGAAGATGTTTTTGAGCTCTCCCACCAGTTGGTTGGCACAGGGTTTCGGTTCCCTACCAGGTACACCATCGGGGCAGACACCTTGTGAGGGTTCATCCATGAAAGGTGTATTGATGTCAGCCTCTAAGAAACAGATCTCAAAGTCATTAGATACTGCAGAGATTTGCAGAGATGCAGCTTTATTTTCAATTTCAAAGTGTGCGTAAGAGGCGTTGAGCTCACCTGGTAGTGAAGCATCATGGCCATTCATGGTGTTAGATTTCTCCTTGTAGGAAGTAATGGCCTAAAAATCCTGTCAGGGCTGAGGTGCACAATTCCATCCCTAACTTCAATCGAATTTATTTTTTTTCTCTTCAAATAGCCTTCCATAGGTCATACTTAGACTTCTTGTATAGTTCTGGATCACCAGCTTTGAATGCCATGGATATAACCCTCAGCAGACTACAAATCTCTTGGTTCATCCACAGCTTTTGGTTTGGGTATGTCCGGTATGTTCTCGAAGGCGCACACTCATCCACCGAGGTCTTGATAATGTCGGTGATGACTATGGCATATTCATTTAGGTTCAAAGGTGAATCCCTGAATATTGTCCAGTGCACTGACTCAAAGCAGTCCTGTAAGTGATCTCTGCCTCCCTTGACCACACCTTCTTGGTATTCATCACTGGTGCTGCAGTCTTTAGTCTTTGCCAATACACTGGAAGTAGATGTACAGCCAGGTAATTGAACTTTCTGAAGTGTGAGAGTGAGATGGCTGGTATGCATTCTGGAATGGTCAAGTGCATTGGTTCCTCTAGTTCCATAGGTGACATGTTGGTGGTACTTATTCCAAGACTTCTTCAAGCTAACCTGCCTGAAATCTCCCGCAATGATAGGGATGCAATCCAGGTGCACTGTTTTGTGACTGCTGATCACTGTGCTCAACCCCTCTAGTGCTTGCCTGATGTTGCCCAGAGATGGATGTACACCACAACCAGGATGGTGGCAGAAAACTCCCTCAGCAGAAAAAATGGACAACATTTGACATCTGGATGCTCCAGATCGGGTGAGCAGGATTGAGGCAGAACCGTCATGTCTGTGCACTATGATGAGTTAGTCATAAATAATTCTCTATTCCTCTCCCTTTGAAACACTCAGTCTTTACGGAGAGTAGTAAAACCATTGAGCTGCAGTACTGTGCCTGAAATGGTAGACATGAGCCATGTTTCCAAGAAGCAAAGTACACAGCAGTCCCTGATGTCCTTCTGCTACTGCAATTTTGCTCTGAGGGCTTCAGTTTTATTTTTCAGAGATTGTGCATCATTCTCCAGCAGGATAGTCAGGAGTGGAGGGAGGGGGTTTAAGGTCTCTGCGTTTCAATTGTATCTGTAGCCCAGTGCACTTTCCAAGCTTCCATTTTCTTAAAGAGGAACTGCACTCACAACCCTAGTCTGCAGTCCAGGAACTGCTGATCTTGAGTATCGATAGATTTACCAAGCTGGTAAAGAAAACATTTTGTTTCAGGCATCTTTAGATTTGAAGAGGGATGTGTTTACCAATGGTGTTACATTTTTTTCCTCTCAGGCCTTAAGTTTAAATAACATATCAGGCTCTGAAAGCATGATCAGACTCGTACACTTATGAAAATTCCAATAGCCTGGAGTAAATTGGCTAAATAAGAGTAGAAAGGAAGAACTAAAGATTCTATCCATTTTTCTTGATAGCTCAAGACAATAAAGAGATGGAGACATGCTGCTCAGAAGCAGGCTCTTTGGCACACCAAGTCTGCACTGACCAGCAACTACCCATTTAACTTACCCTGCTTAACCCCATTTGTTGTTCTACCCCATTTTTATCAATGCACCCCCCACTGTCACTCTGGTCCTCTGGTGCTGTAAAACAGTGGCTCTACTAGCTATGCCACAGTGTCACACAGTTGACCTTGTTTCTGTCAGGATTTGAGGCCAATCTACCTCATATCAAATTAATTGTTATAATTATCCATCTCACCAGAGTGGCCCTTTGGTATTTTGTGTTAGAATCCTAGCCCAGCACTGAAGAAAGAAATGAGAACCCACCTTAATGCCCCCAACTCTTCCCAACTTTCCTTCAGTGGAGATCCTTCTTTTGTCCAATGAATCCACTTCACTTCCTTCAAAACTATCTGATCACATGGTGCACTAGCTTTGCAACAACTAACAACCAATGGCAAGATTTTACAAGTTTTCTTTTATCCTTTCTAACAACCCCTTTCCGCTACACAGTTATTTCAATAGGATAAATAGCTTGCTTCAGACATTTCTAGAATGTTGATTTTTGTGCTTCATTTTTTAAGGTTTGTCAGATAGCTATATAATTTGTTCTAATTTCTCCTTAAAAATTTCACATTGCCATGAATAGTTTAACAGCAGTATCTCACTGTTCCCTGATGTGGAATTTGCCTTTTTCCTCAGCCTGACTTGGACTGCTTTCAAATGTGACTAAGACCCTAAGAACAACCAGGCAAAGAAAAAGTTAACCTCTTGTGAAGCTGAGTTGATGAAGAAGCAGAGCTGGGGTCACAATTGGACATTTCCTTTATTTCACTCAACCACAGATACTTCTGTTCAGCTCTGGTCTTCATCTTCCCTGGGGAGGATTTTCTTTCCACTCAGGAGGACTGCATTTCTTTTATGTTGTTGCTCGTAGTTATTCTCAGGAATAGAGTTATAGAGTGGCAGTGTCATATAGCACAGAAATAGCCCCTGAGGCACAGCACGTCCATGCTGACCTACTGGTACCTAACTATACCAGTTCTATTTACCAGCACTTGCTCCATTGCCTTCTGTGCTTTGGTGATTCAAGTGCTCTTCAATTTCACTTCATTTCCTTCAAAACTATTCTGGTGACATGGTGCTGCAGCTACCAGCCAATAACAAGAATTTGCAAGTTTTCTGCATCCTTTCTAGCAACCCTTTCCACTACACAGTTATTTTAACAGGATAAGAAGTTTGATTCATACAATTCTGAAATATTGATTTTTGTGCTCTAATTTTGTTGCATGGTTATAACCTCTAATGTAGAAATGATCAAAGGCCTTCCAAATAACCGAATGCACCTCAACCATCTGTTTACTTTCTTCTGTTCTGTTAATAATGGCATCAAAATCTAACAGATTTGTCAAGCATAATTTTAATTTCATAAATGTTTGTTGATTTATTGTTATTTCCCATTAGCCCAGTTACAGGCTCCTTAATCTGTTAGCCTGACTTCCCTACCTCAGATATCTGGCTAGCAGATTTCTATTTTCCTGTTTGCTCTCTCTCTCTCTTAATCACAAAGTTCAATTACTTATCTTGCAGGGATATTGATGTGCTTTTCAGCAATGGCATCAATATCCCCTTCTGCACATTTTTCAAGCACAAAGCAGTGTGAGCAGATGTAATAAATTTCCTGACAATTATATTTGGGTAAACAAATTCAATGACGAATAAGTTCTGCTTCTCTCATTTCCTCAGACTTGCTAGCCAAGTATAGATTTTGCAGAATTACATAGACCCAGATTTACAACTGCTTGTTGATTGTGAGCAAAGATCCCCATGATATTCCTGTTCTGTTTGTAGTACAGGGAAGCGGGGAGGCCATGAATAGGATGCACAAGAGACAGAGAGGTGAGGGACAAAAGAGCAGCTGTTTATTTTCCTTGTAAGTCATTTACCCAGAATGCCCTCTCACATTATGTTCAATGTGTAACCCTCAGGGAAGCCTGAGAGCAAACCGTAAGGGTCAAAATGTATATGAGTACATAACATATCCTTCCCCTTTATTTCAAAGGTTTCTCCCCATTCCCATACACGGTCCAGCTGTCCAACTACTAACATTCAATGGAGTAATCATATAATCCAAATAACAACAGAAAACTTTTTTTCTAATCTAGGGAAAGAGGTTAAAGTGTCTCTATTCATAGACATAACATTGGCGGTTTTTCTGCCCTGTTTGGTGAGGGTTAGTCTTCAGTCTGTCTGGAGGCCGCCTGCTCCTGTGAGGGAACTGTGGACCTGGGGATGACATCAAAGTCATTTTATCTCTTGGTGGTGTATGTATAGAATGTTGACTTGAGTACTGCATTGTCAGTAGGGGGTCACCTCAGAAAGCACAGGTGTCAGAATTGCGCATGGACTTCTCTTGCTGAAGGGAAGAAAACAATAAATATCACACAAGGACTTGTCACCTCGTCGCCAGTTGTTACATTTGTGGTACTGGGAAGGTGCGTGGCTGTTAACAACATACACGATAGACAGAGAGGTGAGAACAAATGTGCAGCTGTTTATTTTGCTTGCAATGTCCCCTCTCATATTGTTTTCTGCACATAACACACAGACAAGCTTGTGAGAAATCTGTACAAAACAGTCCCACTCCCAGTCTCTGCAGTGTGGATTTCTCAGATGCCCAATAACATCGCCGTCGTCAATCTGGTGGAATCACCCAGTGTCATTGAAGGAATTCCATCAACATCAAACCTGAAAGCAAAACTCAGAATAAAGAGAGAAACAGAAAAAGAAGCTGGGAAATTCCAAAGTTAAAGAACTGAATGAAAACTATATTTTAGTTACTTAAAACTATGAAGTTTAAAGAGCGTTTGAGGGAATTAGACACCAAACACAGAAAAGTATTTTAAAGCCAAAAAGATTTATGGAATAGTAAGCTATTGAAATATTACTTACAGTGGTGCTAGAAAGTTTGTGAACCCTGTAGAACTTTCTCTAGTTCTGCATAAATATGACCTAAAGTGTGATCCGATCTTCACATGTCCTAAACTAGACAAAGAGAATCCAATTAAATAAATAGCACAAAAAACATTATACTTGTTCATTTATTTATTGAGGAAAATGATCCAATATTACAAGTATTACAAGTTAGAAAAAGTATATGAACCTTTGCCTTCAGTAACTGGTTTGACGCCCTTGTACAGCAATAACTTCAACCAAATGTTTCCGGTAACAGTTGATCAGTCCCGCTCATTGGCTTGGAGGAATTGTAGGGCATTCCTCCTTAGAAAACTGCTTCAACTCTGGAATGTTGGTGGGCTTCCTTGCATGAACTGCTTGCTTCAGGTCCTACCACAATATTTCTATAGGATTAAGGTCAGGATTTCGATCTGGCCATTCCAAATCACGACGAAGGGTCTCAGCCGAAACGTCGACAGTGCTTCTTCCTATAGATGCTGCCTGACCTGCTGTGTTCCACCAGCATTTTGTGTGTGTTGCTTGAATTTCCAGCATCTGCAGATTTCCTTGTGTTTGCTTTTTAAAAACACGAACCTTCTTTTTCAGAATCAGAAGCAGGTTTAATATCACCAGCACGTGACGTGAAATTTGTTAACTTAGCAGCAGTAGTTCAATGCAATACATAATCTAGCAGAGAGAAAAAAATAAATAAATATAATAACAATAAGTAAACAAGTAAATCAATTACGTGTATTGAATAGATTAAAAATACATGCAAAAAACAGAAATACTATATATTAAAAAGAAAGTGAGGTTGTGTCCAAAGATTCAACGTCCATTCAGGAATTGGATGGCAGAGGGAAAGAAGCTGTTCCTGATTTGCTGAGTGTGTGACTTCAGGTTTCTGTACCTCCTACCTGATGGTAACAGTGAGAAAAGGGCATGCCCTGGGTGCAGGTGGTCCTTAATAACGGATGCTGTCTTTCTGAGACCCCACTCCCTAAAGATGTCCTGGGTACTTTGTAGGCTTGTACCCAAAATGGAGCTAACCAGCTTTACAACCTTCTGCAGCTTCTTTTGGTCCTGTGCAGTAGCCCCTCCATACCAGACAGTGATGCAGCCTGTCCGAATACTCTCCACAGTACAACTATAGAAGTTTTTGAGTGTATTTGAACCATTTGGTTGTTGATTCAGTCTTGTCTTTCGGATCATTGTCTTGTTGCTTTATCCAATTTCTATTAAGCTTCAGGTAATGGACTGCTACTCTGATATTTTCCTGTAATTGTATCTTGATACAATTTTGAATTCATTGTTCCCTCAATGATTACAAGCTGTTCAGGCCCTGAGACAGCAAAGCAGCCCCAAACCATGATGCTCCTTCCACTGTGTTTCGTAGTTGTAATGAGGTTTTGGTGTTGGTGTGTCATAGCCTTTTCCCTCCAAACATGTAATGTCATTTCTGCCAAAAATTTCAATTTTTGCCTCATCTGTCCACAGAACATTGTCGCAGAAGTGTTGTAGAACATTCATGTGGTCTTTTGCAAATTTGAGACATGCAGCAAAGTTTTTTTTTGGAGAGCAGAGGTTTGCTCCATGGCATCTTCCATGAACACCATTCTTGTTCAGTGTTTTTCTTATAGTGGACACATGAACAGAGACCTTAGCAAGTTGTAGAGATCTCTGCAGTTCTTTTGTTGTCACCCTTGGGTTCTTTTTCACCTCCTTCAGCATTGCATGTTGTGCTCTTGGTGTGATCCTTGCGGGACTCCCACTCCTATGGAGTGTAGCAACAGTACTGAGTTTCCTCCATTTGTAGACAATTTCTCTTACTGCGGGCTGATGAACACTCAGGTCTTTAGAAAAGCTTTTGTAGCCTTTTCCAACTTCATGCATCTCTACAAATCTTATAAGGTCCTCTGAAAGTTGTTTTGGTTGGGGCATGGTGCACATAAACGGATCTTTCTTGAGAAGAGCATGTTCTGTCAGTAACCTGACTTTGTGTCTTTTTTTATAGGGCAGAGCACCACTACAACTGTGGTGAACTACATATATCTGTCTGGACACGCCCCCTGTGACTGTTCCTGTGGCTCCTCCCACAGATCCCTGTATAAAGGTGATGGAGGTCTGAGCCCGGCCTCTCTGTCTCCAGTCAATAAAATTGATGCTCCATCAATAACTCACTCTGAGACGTAAAGGTGAGATATCGGCTTTTATTGACTGGAAGAAGGAACAAGCAGTGAGTGACCACTATACTACATCCTGGAGACAGAGAGGCCGGGCTCAGACCTCCATCACCTTTATACAGGGGTCTGTGGGAGGAGCCACAGGAGCAGTCATCAGGGGGCGTGTCCAGAAGTTTTAAAACATGGAAACCGTTTTACGTCCGGAAAGATTGGATTTGGACCCCTAAGACCCTGAAGCAGCTCTTGCCTTTGAACTCTGGCTTGCATGCTTCCACTCATACTTGGAGGAGGTTCGTGCAACTGACCCCGCTGTTATGCACAGAATTCTCCTCTCGAGAGTCACCCCAAAAGTTTATTCATTTATCAGAGACCTGCCGACCTACGAAGGGGCACTGGATGCCCTCAAAAGACAGTACCTACGGCCGGTGAACACCGTCTACGCAAGACATCGTTTAGCTACACGCCGACAGTGGCCTGCAGAGTCGTGCGCCCAGTTTCTCCGAGCTCTACAGACGCTCGTCCGAACTTGTGACTGCAAAACGCTCACAGCGGAACAGCATGCGGAGCTCCTGGTACGAGACGCCTTTGTGACAGGAATTAGGTCAGTGTATGTGCGCCAGCGGCTGCTGGAAAATGCCGATCTTACCTTACGCTCGGCGATCAAGACGGCCGACATGCTGGAGGCTGCTCTGCACAACGCTGACGCTGTCCAGCCGCACGATCCCCTGCCAGTTCCGTGGACACCTCAGACCCCGCCGCCGCCGGTTCCCGCGAGCGAATTCATCACCGCCGCTGCCAGTCGCGATTCCACGAACTCCCTGAACCCGACCACGGTGGCGGCCAGGCGAAAGCCCGAACTGTGTTACTTCTGCGGACTCGAAAAGCACCCCCGAAAATGCTGTCCGGCCTGAGAAGAGACCTGCTCCAGCTGCGGGAAGAAGGGCCATTACACCAAGGCCTGTAAGTCTAAACCGCGAGCGGGGTCGAGCAGCGCTGCGTGTGAGACATGGGGGCCGCCATCTTGCATACCCGGATGTTGGTGGCCATCTTTGTCGGCGTCACCATGCCCCGCCCCCTACCCGTGTGAGACGTGGGGGCCGCCATCTTGCATGCCCGGATGTGGGCGGCCATCTTTGTCGGCGTCAACATGCCCCGCCCCCAACCCACCGATGCTTACCGGGCACCAAGACGGCAGTTCAACTCTGGCCACTGTAACCCTCGACCAAAGTGCCCCACACCAGCTTGCAAGGTGTGGACATCCTGGTGGAGGGACACAGGACTAGCTGCCTGTTTGACACGGGCAGCACTGAGAGTTTTATTGACCCGGACACAGTGCAACGCTGTGGACTCGTGACACGGCCGGTAAGTCAGAGGGTCACCATGGCTTCTGGGTCGCATTCCACAGACATCCGGGTGGGTTGTGTAGCGACATTGGTGGTGCAGGGCACAGAATATCGGAACTTTGCGCTACTGGTCATGCCTCAACTGTGCGCGCCTGTGCTATTGGGGCTCGACTTCCAGAGCCACCTTGAAAGTGTGACAATGGCATATGACGGGCCCCTCCCACCACTCACTGTCAGGAATCCTCAGTTTGGTGGGACTTCGCCATATACCCCGTTACTGCACACACATACACACCGAACCACACGTCCCGCCCAGCACCATGCTGACAGCTGCGCTACTGACACCACTTGCAGCCTCTCCACCCTCAAGATCCCACCCCCATTGCTGTTTGCCAACCTGACCCCCGATTGTAAACCGGTGGCAACTAAAAGCCGGAGGTACAGCGCGGGGGACAGGGCCTTCATTCAGTCAGAGGTGCAGCGGCTGCTCGGGGAGGGGATCATCGAGCCAAGCACAAGCCCTTGGCGGTCCCAGGTGGTTGTTGTTCGGACTGGGCAGAAAAATAGGATGGTCTTAGACTATAGTCAAACCATCAATAGGTTCACGCAGCTTGACGCGTACCCCCTACCCCGCATCGCGGATATGGTCAACCAGATAGCTCAGTACAAGGTGTACTGGACCATAGACCTGAAATCCGCTTATCACCAGCTCCCCATCCGCCCAGAGGACCGCCCCTACACCGCCTTCGAGGCGGGCGGCAGGCTCTATCACTTCCTGCGCGTCCCATTTGATGTCACAAATGGTGTCTTGGTCTTCCAGAGGGAAATGGACCGGATGGTGGACCAGTGCCAACTGAAGGCCACATTTCCCTATCTGGATAACATCACCATCTGTGGACGCGACTGGTCGGATCACGACACCAACCTCCAACGATTTTTCCAAGTGGCCGAAGCTCTGAACCTTACTTATAACAGGGACAAGTGTGTGTTCGGAACCACCCGACTCGCTATCCTTGGGTATGTCGTGGAAAACGGGGTCATTGGCCCTGATCCCGACCGTATGCACCCCCATTAGAACTCCCTCTTCCCACCACTCTCAAAGCCCTCAGACGGTGCCTGGGTTTTTTTTCCTATTACGCCCAATGGGTCCCCCCGTTACGCAGACAAGGCCCGCCCCCTGGTCAAGTCTACCACTTTTCCCCTCTCTGCTGAGGCCTGCGTGGCCTTCAGCTGCATTAAAGGGGACATTGCCAAAGCAACGATGCATGCGGTGGACGAGACCATTCCCTTCCAAGTAAAGAGTGACGCCTCCGATTTCGCGCTTGCCGCTACCCTCAATCAAGAAGGCAGGCCAGTAGCATTCTTCTCTCGTACCCTTCAAGGCTCTGAAATTCGGCACTCCGTGGTGGAGAAAGAAGCCCAGGCCATAGTGGAAGCTATTAGGCACTGGAGGCACTATCTCGCCGGCAAAAGGTTCACCTTGCTGACCGACCAGCGCTCAGTTGCGTTCATGTTCAGCAACCAACAGCAGGGCAAAATCAAAAATGATAAAATTTTGCGGTGGAGAATAGAACTCTCCACCTACAACTATGATATCCTGTACCGACCTGACAGACTCAATGAGCCCCCTGATGCCCTATCCTGGGGAACGTGTGCTAGCGCACAGCTCGACCAGCTGTATGCCCTTCATGCCCATCTTTGCCATCTGGGGGTCACCCGATTTTACCATTTTGTGAAAGCCCGGAACCTGCCGTACTCCCTGGAGGACATCAGGACGATGACCAGGGACTGCCAAATCTGCGCTGAGTGCAAACCGCACTTCTACCATCCTGAAACGGCGCAACTTGTCAAGGCCACCCGCCCTTTTGAGCGACTGAGTGTTGACTTTAAGGGCCCCCTTCCCTCCACCGACAGCAATGTCTATTTTCTCAATATTATCGACGAGTACTCGCGGTTCCCCTTTGCCATTCCCTGCCCCGACACCACTACCACGTCCATCATAAAAGCCCTGCGCCAGCTCTTCACTCTGTTCGGATATCCCTGCTATATCCACAGTGATAGAGGGTCCTCCTTTATGAGTGACGAGCTGCGCCAGTTCCTGCTAGCTAGGGGTATTGCTACTAGTCGGACCACGAGTTATAATCCCCGGGGAAATGGACAGGTGGAGAGGGAGAATGCCACAGTGTGGAAGGCCACAATTTTAGCCCTTAAGTCAAAAGGGTTGCCGGTCTCTCGATGGCAGGAGGTCCTCCCTGAGGCACTCCACTCTATCCGCTCCCTGTTCTGTACGTCCACCAATGCCACCCCTCACGAACGCCTATTCTCTTTTCCCAGGAAGTCTGTCACTGGGACCACCCTACCAGTTTGGCTGACGTCCCCAGGGCCAGTGCTGCTCCGGAAACATGTGAGGAGTAATAAATACTCCCCGCTGGTCGAGATGGTTCACCTTCTACATGCGAACCTCCAGTATGCCTACGTGGTCTTACCTGATGGGCGGGAGGACACGGTCTCCGTCCGCGACCTGGTGCCCGCAGGAGCAGCAGACCACTACCCCAAACACTCCACGGTAACTATGAACCCTGTACCTGAGGTGACACCGCGCACACCAAGCCCTACACTGACCCCTCACGACACTCATATACCGGGAGTCTCGTACGCGTATATTCCTGGCACCTCGCACACGCGTGAGGGATCACTGACGCCTAGTGGGCTGACACCTCCAGTTAGGTCGGAACCAGCACAACCTCCGTCTCCAATGCAAGCACCACCGGCACCTGTGCAATCACCACCACCGGCACCTGTGCAATCACCACCTCCGGCATCTGTGCAATCACCACCACCGGCTCCTGTGGAATCACCACCACCGGCACCTGTGCAATCACCACCACCGGCTCCTGTGCAATCACCACCACCGGCACCTGTGCAATCACCACCACCGGCATCTGTGCAATCACCACCACCGGCATTTGTGAAATCACCACCGGCACCTGTGCAATCACCACCACCGGCACCTGTGCAATCACCACCGGCATCTGGGCAATCACCACCGGCACCTGTGCAATCACCACCACCGGCATCTGTGCAATCACCACCACCGGCATTTGTGAAATCACCACCGGCACCTGTGCAATCACCACCACCGGCTCCTGTGCAATCACCACCACCGGCATCTGTGCAATCACCACCACCGGCTCCTGTGCAATCACCACCACCGGCACCTGTGCAATCACCACCACCGGCATCTGTGCAATCACCACCACCGGCACCTGTGCAATCACCACCAGCATCTGTGCAATCACCACCACCGGCACCTGTGCAATCACCACCAGCATCTGTGCAATCACCACCACCGGCTCCTGTGCAATCACCACCACCGGCACCTGTGCAATCACCACCAGCATCTGTGCAATCACCACCACCGGCACCTGTGCAATCACCACCAGCATCTGTGCAATCACCACCACCGGCTCCTGTGCAATCACCACCACCGGCACCTGTGCAATCACCAACACCGGCACCTGTGCAATCACCACCAGCATCTGTGCAATCACCACCTCCGGCATCTGTGCAATCACCACCACCGGCACCTGTGCAATCACCACCACCGGCTCCTGTGCAATCACCACCACCGGCTCCTGTGCAATCACCACCACCGGCACCTGTGCAATCACCAACACCGGCACCTGTGCAATCACCACCAGCATCTGTGCAATCACCACCTCCGGCATCTGTGCAATCACCACCACCGGCACCTGTGCAATCACCACCACCGGCTCCTGTGCAATCACCACCACCGGCTCCTGTGCAATCACCACCTCCGGCACCTGTGCAATCACCACCACCGGCACCTGTGCAATCACCACCACCGGCATCTGTGCAATCACCACCACCGGCACCTGTGCAATCACCACCACCGGCATCTGTGCAATCACCACCACCGGCACCTGTGCAATCACCACCACCGGCTCCTGTGCAATCACCACCACCGGCATCTGTGCAATCACCACCACCGGCATTTGTGAAATCACCACCGGCACCTGTGCAATCACCACCACCGGCACCTGTGCAATCACCACCGGCATCTGGGCAATCACCACCGGCACCTGTGCAATCACCACCACCGGCATCTGTGCAATCACCACCACCGGCATTTGTGAAATCACCACCGGCACCTGTGCAATCACCACCACCGGCTCCTGTGCAATCACCACCACCGGCACCTGTGCAATCACCACCACCGGCATCTGTGCAATCACCACCACCGGCTCCTGTGCAATCACCACCACCGGCACCTGTGCAATCACCACCACCGGCATCTGTGCAATCACCACCACCGGCACCTGTGCAATCACCACCACCGGCACCTGTGCAATCACCACCAGCATCTGTGCAATCACCACCACCGGCACCTGTGCAATCACCACCAGCATCTGTGCAATCACCACCACCGGCTCCTGTGCAATCACCACCACCGGCACCTGTGCAATCACCACCAGCATCTGTGCAATCACCACCACCGGCACCTGTGCAATCACCACCACCGGCATCTGTGCAATCACCACCGGCATCTGTGCAATCACCACCTCCGGCATCTGTGCAATCACCACCACCGGCACCTGTGCAATCACCACCACCGGCTCCTGTGCAATCACCACCACCGGCTCCTGTGCAATCACCACCACCGGCATCTGTGCAATCACCACCACCGGCACCTGTGCAATCACCACCACCGGCACCTGTGCAATCACCACCACCGGCATCTGTGCAATCACCACCACCGGCACCTGTGCAATCACCACCACCGGCATCTGTGCAATCACCACCACCGGCACCTGTGCAATCACCACCACCGGCACCTGTGCAATCACAGCCGGTGCTACGTAAATCGCAGCGACAGATTCGACCACCTGTTAGACTTAACCTGTAAATATACTTGTAAGAAACTTCGCCACATGGGGACTCTTTTTAAAACAAAGGGGGGGGGGGAGTGAATGTGGTGAACTACATATACCTGTCTGGACACACCCCCTGCTGACTGCTCCTGTGACTCCTCCCACAGACCCCTGTATAAAGGCGATTGAGGTCTGAGCCCGGCCTCTCTGTCTCCAGGATGTAGTATGGTGGTCAACTACTGCTTGTTCCTTCTTCTAGTCAATAAAAGCCGATATCTCGCCTTTACGTCTCCGAGTGAGTTATTGATGGTGCATCAACAACCACACCTCCAATCTCACTTCATTGATTGGAACACCTGACTCCAAATAGCTTTTGTAGAAGGCATTACCACAGAGGTTCACATACTTCTTCCAACAAATACATGTAATATTGGATCATTTTTCTCAATAAATAAATGAACAAGTATAATATTTTTTGTGTTGGTTATTTAATTAGGTTTTCTTTATCTAGTTTTAGGACAGGTGAAGATCTGATCACATTTTAGGTCATATCTATGCATCAACAGAAAAAATCTGCAGAGTCCACAAACTTCCTAGCACCACTGCACATCTTATTCAATGAGAATAACATTTTCAACAGGAATAGTGTGCAGATCATTAACATATTGTAAGTAATTTCTGCTGATTGCAGTGAAGAAGGATTCCTCACTCTACCCTGGGTAGAACCACCTTATCACTGAGAGATCATAAATTTAACCATAGAGATATTGTCAGATTTTAATTGATAGTGATATCACTATTCTCACTACAAGTCCTGGGTCATTTTTTTAAAAATTTGTTGCACAAAAGCAAGCATCATACCAAGCTGTTTAATAATATTTATGCTCTTGACAAGGCTCCTCCCACCCTGCTTAATCTTACTGGTGCATATTTTATACTTACCTCCTTTATGTATTTACCTGGCTTTGTTTTAAAGGCATCTATGCATTTCGCCCACACTATTCCAGACACTGAACAGACAGAAGAACAGAACAACATGCTGTGCTCCTGTTGCTCAGAGGCTTAAAAGGGAGTAATGAATTGTTTTGCTGCTTTTGAGATGTACAAAAGCTCCTTTTTCCTTCAAATGTTGACAACCATGTTATTAATTTTATTTTCGCATAGAGATGACAGCAAGCAAGCAGCCACACAAATTCCAAGCAGGGCAAAATAAACTTTCCAGAAATTTGCTGACCACTGAGCAAGAAAGTGATATTTGAGGCTGACAAGCTTTTAAAAGACAACAATTTATCTGTTTCCTCTCAGCATCAGAAGGCCCCAGGGTTCCTGAGTGCTTTGATGCAAGGATAGAAAAACACAGACATTCCACAGAGCTACAGGACTCAGGGCAACAAACCCTTAAAAAAAATTCAAGCCGAGCAGTGGGTGTAGAGTGGGGGTTGCGGGATCTTGGGAGAAATAGTTGGGGGGGGGGGTTCCTTTTTGTTTACAAACACAAGAGATTCTGCAAATGCTGGAAGTCCATTTTCATTTATTTCTCCTCAGCGGTGAGGACCCTAGGCGTTGCGAGCACTTCCAAAAACAGTTTATGCTGCACAAGCTGGAAGCAAAACAATCCGCTAAACAAAAGAAACGCATTTAAACTGAGGAGTATTGAAGATATCTGCAGGCTGGGTCTGAGGCTGTCTGAAATTTAGAGAGTAGAATCAGCCTGAGGTGGGATGAGCGGAGGGCTACAGCACCCCCACTGGAAAAATTTCATATCGCAGAATTACTTGTCAAATGAGTTGTAAATGGCATTCTCTTCACATATTAATGACAGGCATGAAATGCCTCTCAGTTTCAAAAGCTCTGCATTATCCTACAGAATTACATATAAATTGGCAGGTTAGAGTGTATATTCTGAATCAATCAGTAAACTGACTTGACCCACCACAAAGCTAATAAAAGTTGACGATTCACAGCAATGTTTTATGGCTTCTAATATAATATGAAGAGCTTCACAAGTGGTTGTCAAACAGAATTTTGACAACAACTGTCATTTAAAAATAATACAGCAGATGACTCCACAATTGTGAGAAGAATCTTAAGGTTTCAAAGAAGAGGAAAGAGGGGCCTGAAAGATAGAAAGATAGAAACTTAAAGCTTGGTGACTGTTGATAGAGATGTGATTAACATTGGCGACGATCAGAAGTGGAAGCAAATTTTTTGAAGGATTGCAGATCTGGAGGAGATTATAGAGAAAGGGAGGAGTGGAGGAGTTTGAAAAAACAAGGATGACAATTTAAATGTCAAGATGTTGCTTAATGCAGGCACAACATATGTCAGGAAGCATTGGGACGATGGGTGATTGGCTTCTAGTAGAGGTGAGGACATGGCTTGCAGAATTTGAATACCCTCAAGTTTACAATCAGTACAATGAGAAAAGCTAACTAGGAATGCACCAGAAAATTACAATGGCAGAAATGAAAGTGCAACTGAATGATCCTCACAGATAAATGGTCTCAAGCTCATCTCAGGGTCAAACATGAAACCAAGATTATGAGCCATCTGATTAAGTTTTGAACAATCCAGCAAGGAAATAAACAAAGCCAATGATTCAGGGATTGAGTCTGTCTCTGGCAGCAAAATCAATATTTAATGCAGGAAGATTTCTGCAGTACTGGATGGCCAACAAGAAGCATGACAATTCAGGGCTATGGACAATGTAGAAAGGTGAAGGTAGATGAGCTGAATTCATCCATGTACACGGAAACTGATGCAAGAGAAGGAAAAGGGCCATGAATAGATCCATGGGACATAGGTGTAATGGAGTGGGAGCTGGAAATGCAGTGTGGATAAAAAGCTGGATAATAATATAACTAGGAGAACATCGCTTCTCCATATTGGATGATGGAGAAGTGTTGGAGGATGAGGGCATAATCAACTTATACCAACAGAGAGCATGAGGAGAGAGATATTACCTTTCTCACTGTTTTTAGTGAGCTGTTCCAGGACAAGACAGATATGATAACCAGACTAAGGGATTCAAACAAGGAGTGTCTGGAAAGATAAGGATACGTTTAAGTGGCTGCAATACATTTAAAGCTCTAGAGCAGGAAGAATGGAGGTGGGACAGCTGCCTGCTAGGACAAAAGCGGTAAGGATGGATTTTTGAGAAGAGGTTATTATTGTTGAAGGATGACTAAAACAGCAATCTTGTCCTTAATCTCAAAATGCCCCAGAATATTAGTATGTCCCATTCCAAGATTCAAAGTATAAATTCCCTCCTTTATCATTAAGTGGATCTGTTCTCTCCTTAGTTATCCTCTTTTTCTTAATAAGTGTAAAAAGCCTTGATAATCTCTTTGATCCTGTTTGACAAGGGCATTTCATGGCCCCTTTTGGCTTTCCTAATCACCAGCTTGAACATTTTCCTTTTATCTTTATATTCTGCAAGAGCCCACTCTGAGTTTAAGTATACTTCCTTTTTTTCCCCTGACTAAATTCCTGACTATGGGTGTTCAAAGTTCAAAGTAAACTCATTATCAAAGTACATATATGTCACCACATGAAACACTAAGATTCGTTTTCTTGCAGTCATTCACAGTAGATACAAAACTGCACTAATTTTAAATGAACCATTCAGTAAATGGATCGTTAAAAATGTGCGCGGTGTTGAAAAATAACACGACTACTGGTTGGCTTTTCAAGTGACACTGTGTGAGGCATCTATTTTATAGTTTCTTACTTCACATTGAGTAGAATTTGCACCCATATCTGTGCTGTATATCCTTGAGAAATTGTTAGGAAATTAAGCATGCAAAATCCTAGTTAGTTCACTGAATATGTCAACAAACCAAGGCTTTCCATCATTTTGTTTTCTTTCCATTTATTACTTGAGCTGACCTGGCAAATAATTTTTCTCTGCATGTTCATCAAAATCAAGCCCAAGTTCTTCTTTTCCTGTGGAAGATTTGTTTCTTTGATATTCCTACAATGTTCTCACTGACACACAGAATGATAAGCATTGCTGAGTTTTTTTTTACTCAATAGTAAATTAGTTAAGCAAATCATCTTTTATCTCAAAAGGCAGAAAGTAGATATATGTTTCAGCCTTTGTGCATACTTACTTAATGAAATGCTGAAACTAACTCACTTAAATATATTGTATTCAGTATCTTGTCAGAAAATAATAACGTGCTTCTCCAGTCCAGCAGATGTTTGTTTCTTTTATACTTGTAGCTCCTTCTCTGCACAGTGTCAGTGAAAGAAACAGCTTCAGAGCAGCTGGGATCCAAGATCGAATCCCATGCTGAGTTTACCAATGTAAAATCGAGCAGCAACAAGTCCGCAGTTCCTTAACTCCCCCAAAGCCCATCATAATTAGCACCTGTAACAAGACTCTCAGTTTCTCTACCACTGAGATTTCTTTGATGAAAATAGCCAGGTAATGCAGGATCTAATTGCTCATAAATGCAAGTTAATCTCAACCTGAAAAATAATCACAACTCATAAGAATAAGAAGCTAATCTCCAAGTATCTAAAAACAGCAGCCCAACAAAAAAGCATCTTGACCTAAAGAGCGAATGAAAAAAGTCACAAAATATTGAACGACTTGCCAACAATCAAGGCATATGTGGGCTTGTCAATGCTGACAAGACTATCTCCAACCCAAACTCCCAAGGGTCCTGCTAAGAGCCAGAGATACAAGAATGGAGGAGAGATTATCAAGGACCATGAGGTGTTCAGTACACTGTACAAGAAATAGATCAAAGAACTCCCAAAACCAGGCTGATTCTCTTCTTGACTCAACCACAACATTACCCCAGCCCAGCAAGTGGCTGAAACAGCCATCTAGAAATTAAGAAACAAACTACTGGGGCAATTGAAATCCATGCTAAACTTCTAAAGTAAGTCAAAGAAAATTTTAAGTCACAATTCATAACTACACCTTTTTCATATGGAAAGAAAGAGCATACCAGGGAATCTCAGAGATGCCGCTTTCATGACCAACTTCAGGAGAATGCCCTATAACAATTACTACCCAGTAGCACTGACCTCAATACTCATGAAGTGCTTTGAGTGGCTGGTAATCGATTATTTATAGTTCCATCTTCCAGCTACATTGGACCATTCCCAGTTTACTTATTGCTCAAACCAGTCCACTGACATTGCCATAGCCTTGACCCTCCACTCCATCGTGTCGCACCAAGAAAATGATGCCTCATATGCCAGGATGCTGTTCATCAACCAGCTCAGCACTTAATTCAATCATCCCTCAGAGGCTGGTGGACAAACTGTTCTCATTGGGACTCAACACCCTTCTCTGCAACTGGATCTTGGTTATTAACAGAAAGACCCCAGTCAGTCCGAGTTGTCAGCGACGTCTCAAGTTCCATCTCTCACTGTGTGCTCAGTTCTCTGATATTCACAGTACTGACTCACGGCTGCACTGCTAGATTCAGCACAAACTGTAACATTAAGTTTGCTGATGATACAGCAGTGGTTGGCCTCATCAGCAACAAGGACGAGTTGGCGTACAGAGAGGAGGTGGAGAGGCTTGTCAAATGGTGTGGGAGCAACAACCCGAGTCTCTACGTGGACAAGAGAGATGATTTTAGACTTCAGGAAGGAGCAAGTCATCCACTCTGCACTGCACATTTATGGTTCTGTCATGGAGAGAGTGAAGAGTACAAAGTTCCTTGGTACGTACATAATGGACAATCTAACCTGGATCCACAACACCTGCTGAAGTCCTGCCAAAGGGCTTCGGCTCGAAACGTCAACTGTTCTTTTTTCCATAGATGCTGCCTGGCCTGCTAAGTTCCTCCAGCATTTTGTGTGTTGCCCAAAACATCTCCTCATTAATCAAAAAGACACAGTAGCATCTACACTTTCTGAGGAGATGCTGCTGTGGAAGGCTTCTGCCCCTATTCTAACAATTTTCTACAGGAACATCATTGAGAACATCCTGTCTGGCTGCAGCATTGTGTGATACGGAAGACCTCACAGAGGATAGTAAAAACTGTTGAGAGATTCACCAGGGCCTCTCCCACCGCCCCCCCCCCATTCGTAATATTTAAAAGGAGAGTTGGATATGAAGGAGCCAAAGCACTGTTGACTATCTCTACCATCCATCCCACAATTTCTTTGACCCTCTACCATCAGGAAGGAGGTACAGGAGCATCAGGACTAGGACTGTCAGATGGGGTAACAGCTTCTTTCTCCAGACTGTGAGTCTAATGAATACTGTGCCACCACTGAGGTCTCATCTCTAGGACACCAAGCTGTTTACTGTTTATCTATGTTGCACATTTCATATGCTTTTTGAATTATATTTTAATAACTTACTTGTGGTAATATTTTGATTTATGTGTACAATTCCAATCCAAAAGCCATGGATGAACCAGGAGGTACATCTTCTGCTGAAGGCTAGATCTGTGGCTTTCAAGTCTGGCAACCTAGACCTGTACCAGAAAACCAGGTAATGATTTGCAGAGGGCTATTTCAAGGATGAAGAGACAATTTCGAGCGAGGTTGGAAGTGGCATCAGATGCACGGCAATTCTGGCAGGGTTTGCAAGACTTCCTACGAAGCAAAACCCAGTAGCAGGAATGGCAGTGATGCTTCACTACCAGATGAACTCAGCGCCTTCTATGGCGCTTTGAAAGGGAGAACACAACTAGAGCTGTGAAGATCCCTGTTGCACCTGATGACTCTGTGATCTCTGTCTCAGAGGCCAATGTTAGGCTGTCTTTAAAGAGAGTGAACCCTCGCAAGGCAGAAGGTCCAGATAGAGTACCAGGTAAGGTTCTGAATACTTGTGCCAACCAACTAGTGGGAGCATTCAAGAACATTTTCAACCTCTCACTGCTACAGGCAGAAGTTCCCACTTGCTTCAAAAAGGCAACAATTATACCAGTGCCTGAGAAGTATAATGTGAGCTGCCTTAATGAATATCACCCAATAGCACTCACATTTACTTTGAGATTGGTCATGACTAGACTGAACTCCTGCCTCAGCAAGGACCTGGACCTGGACTCAGCAAGGCCTATCGCCAAAATAGATCAACGGCAGACACAATCTCAATGGCTCTCCTCATGGCTTTAGACCACCTGGACAACACATTTTTTTTCATTTTCAGTCTTTTTTTATTGATTTTTTAAAAAAAATGAATAGATACAAATCAGAGGAGAAGTTATATCAAATACATAATGCAATAAACATATAAACAACGAAAGGGATGTATTCTGTCAAAATCATGTAAACGTAATATTAGACTGTTGTGTATAAACAAAGAACCACAACTCCTCTTAGCAATTCATACAAAAAAAAGACTGGAAATTTTTTATAATAAAGAGAAAAAAAAACACTAATCTAATCTAAAACAAAAAAAAGGGACTGGGCAATCCATTTGAGGATAAAATTACAAAAGAAAAAAGAAAACATCCTTCTGGTCAGCTCTGAACCTTTGCAGAGAAAGAGGTAAAAAAAAAGAGGAAAATAAAAGAAAAATTTTTTACCAAAAAAAATAGAGAAAGAAAAAAAATTACAACATATGAAAATATTGAATAAAAGGTCGCCAAGTTTGCTCGAATTTAAAAGATGTATCAAACGTCCGGCTTCTAATTTTCTCCAAACTTAAGCAGGGCATAATGGAGGAGAGCCAAAGAAAAACAGTAGGTGGATTAGAATCTTCCCAGTGTAACAAAATAGCTCTCCTAGCCAATAGAGTTGAAAAGGCTATCACATGTTGAGCGGAAGCAGGAACACTTCCTGCTTCCTTTGGAATAATCCCAAAAATTGCCGTAAGTGAATTAGGTTGTATGTCCACACCTATGACTTTTGATAACGCTCTAAAAACATCTCTCCAAAAATTATTTAATTTTTTATAGGACCAAAACATATGAGTTAGAGTAGCCACCTCAGCATTACATCTATCACAGGTGGGGCTTATATTAGAAAAAATATGCGCTAGTTTATCTTTTGACATATGCGCCCTGTGCACTTTCTTAAACTGAATTAGGGATTGATGTGTGCAGATAGATGAATTATTAACTAAATAATAAATTTTATTCCATTGATCATCTGAAAGTGAATCCTGAAGTTCCATTTCCCAAGCACGTTTAACCTTATCATACATGCATTCATTAACTGTGTTATGGTCGGGTCCGAAGTCCGCATTCCAGTTCTTGATCCGGTCCGTGGACTCCGGACTCTGGGTCCTTTGACCGCCCCTCGTTTCACCTTGAACTCAAATAGTCACACCTGAGGATCATCTTAGCTTGGTTGGGCTCAAGGAGGCGCACCTGATGCCAATCGGATGGCTGTGAATATAAGGGGCTCTGGGATTGAGTATAGTGGGGGGCCGGCCTGTCCCGGCTTGGAGTACCACTGTTAACAACGAGTTCTGTACTGGACTGCTCTGTAGCCCACCAGAATCTTCCGGCTGCAGTGAGTCCCTTCATACCCCCTGTCTCCGTCGGGTAAGCCAGGCCAGATTGCCATTGCCCGGCGGAGGGCTCTGCCCCTTTCTATTCCTCACCTCCGAAGGGTTGTGCCCCGCGACCTGCCCAGGCCCCTATGTCCTGCCTGGGAGGTCCAGGCCCTGTCCAGGAGTTCTGCAGCCCGCCCAGGGGGCTATATTCCCAGCATTCCTAGTCCCAAGAACCCATCCTCTAGCCAAGCCTCAGGATCCCTGCCTCTAGCCAAGCCTCGGGATCCCCTTGGACCCTAAGGTCATTTCTGAATGCCACGGTCTCCACGAACACCATGGTCATCTCTGAACGCCACGGTTTCCACACCTTGTCCTATCCTTTAGCTTGTCCTGTCCTGCCCCCAGTTCTTCAGTGCCTGCATCCTGCATTTGGGTCCAGTCTCACGTTCCCTTATGACAAACTGTTTGTATATCATGGCTATCAATCGTTTTTGAAATGATTTAAGCTGAAAAATAGCATGTATCATATTTGGTAATTGAACAAATGGATAATTCAGTAAAAAATCAGGTAAAAAATTCCTAACTTGTAAATATCTAAAAAATGTGCATTAGATATATCAGATTTATCCACTAGCTGCGAAAAAGACATTAAACAGTCCTTTAAAAACAAATCTAAAAAAGTTTTTATTCCCTTAGTTTTCCATATTAAAAAAAACCTTATCCAGTGTTGATGGCATAAAGAAAAAGTTAAAACAGATATTACTAGAGAGTACAAAGTTATTTAAATCAAAAAATATGCGAAACTGAAACCAAATTTTTAAAGTATGTTTAACAATAGAACTAAGGCCTTGTCTACCTATCCTGGAGAACAAAAAAGGAAGAGGAGCTCCCAATAGAGAAGCTAAAGAAAACCCCCTTACCGAATTCTCCTCCAAATGTAACCATGAAGGACAGTCCTGGTTATCTATACCATGAATCTAAAAGCTGATATAACAAATATTAATTGCCCAATAATAAAATCTAAAGTTTGGTAACACCAGTCCTCCATCTTTTTTTGATTTTTGCAATAAAGATTTATCCACCCTGGAGCTTTTATTATTCCAAATGTATGACAGGATCATGGAATCTATTCTATCAAAAAACATTTTTGGGACAAAGGATGGAACCGCTTGAAATGTATATAAAAATTTTGGTAAAATTACCATTTTTATAGCATTTATTCAACCAATTAATGACATCAACATAGGCGACCATTTAGAAAATGTTTGTTGTGTATATTCAATTAGAGGAAGAAAATTATACTTATATAGGTCTTTAAATTTTTTTAGAAAAAAATTTTAAAAGAATTTTTAGCAATATTAAAAGGTATTTGATCATAATAATCAGAGTAATTATTAATAGGAAATAATTCACTTTTATTTAAGTTTAGTTTATATCCAGAGAAAATACTAAATTCAGTAAATATGGATAACATAAAGGGAATAGATTTCCTAGGGTCTGAAATGTAAACTAATAAATCATCTGCATATAACAAAACCTTATGTAGTTTATCCCCTCTCTTAATACCCTGAACAGAATTAGAATCCCTAAGAGCAATAGCAAATGGTTCTAAAACCAAATTAAATAAAAAGGACTGAGCGGACAACCCTGACAGGTTCCTCTATATGCGCACGGACTGTTTGATCTGCTTCCGTCTGGTAGGCGCTTCAGATCCCTCCAGACTAAGACTAATAGGCACTGGAGAAGTTTTTTCCCTACTGCGGTCTCTTTGCTGAACAGTTAACTGCCGGTTAACTGTCGGCTAACTATTACTTGGATTGCACTACCTGCATGTATAATCTATATTTTCATTTATATTTATCATTATTATTGTTATGAGCAGAGAGACAACATCTGCCAGAAGTAAATTCCTTGTATGTGCATAGGTACTTGGCGATTAAAGTCTGATTCTGATTCTGATAATCTAAAATAAGGAGGCTTTTGATTACTGTATTAGTTATAACCACAGCTACCGGGGCTTGATAGATCAGTTTGATCCAGGAAATAAATCCCGGACCAAAATTAAACCTCTTCAAAACCTGAAACAAATAAGGCCATTCCACCCTATCAAAAGCTTTCTCTGCATCCAGAGACACAATACATTCAGATTCTTTAACTGAGGGGGAATAAATGACATTTAACAATCTTCGAATATTAAAATGTGAATACCAGTTTTTAATAAATCCAGTTTGATCATTTGAGATAACAGTAGACAAATAATTCTCAAATCTATTAGCTAAAATCTTAGAGAGAATTTTAAAATCCACATTCAGTAAGGAAATATGTCTACAGGATGCACACTCCAATAAATCTTTTCCTTTTTTAGGAATCAATGAAATTAATGCCTCATAAAAGGTTTTCGGAAGATTCCCAGAGAATATAGAAACAGTGAAAGTTTGACAAAGATGTGGTATAAGCCTTTCATTGAAGGTCTTATAAAATTCCACTGTATATCTATCTGGTCCTGGAGCTTTCCCTAGTTGCATAGAGGATATAGCTTTAGCTATTTCCTTTTGTTTAATAGGTGCATCTAGTATATTGATATGTTGAGACGAAATTTTAGGTATATTTAATTTTTGCAAGAATCTGTTCATAATAAAAGTATTATCAGAGAATTCAGATTTATAAAGATTGAAATAGAAATCCATAAATATCTTATTAATTTCATAAGGGTCTAATGTTTCAATTCTATCTGGTCTACGTATTTTCAAAATCTGTCTTCTGACTATGTTTGCCTTTAACTGACCAGCCAAAAGTTTACCTGACTTAGCTCCATGTAAATAAAATAAATTTTTAGATTTAAAAATTTGCTGTTCGATGGGAAAGGTCAGAAGCAAATCATATTGTGTTAGAAGTTCAACCCTTTCCTTATATAGATCTTCAGTAGGTTTTACTGAATACGCTTCATCTATCTCTCTAATTTTATCAGTAAGCCCTAACAGTTCCGCTTTAGTTTTCTTTCGTAAAGCTGCTGAATATGAAATTATCTGTCCCCGAAGAAAAGATTTCATCGTATCCCATATAACCAAATTTGACATTCCTTCAGTTGTATTAAGTTAAAAAAATATAGAAATTTGCTCCTTAATAAAACTAACAAAGGCTGGATCCTGTAACAATATTTGATTCAATCTCCACTGTGACATTTTCAAAAAACTATCAGAAATTTTCAGAGGCACGTGATCCGACAATGCAATGATACCATATGCACACTCAGCAACGGAGTGTAGCAAGCGTGTGTCTAGAAAAAAATAATCAATTCTTGAGTATTTATGATGAACATGTGAAAAAAAAGAAAAATCTTTGTCGTTAGGGTGTTTATATCTCCAGATATTGACCAAGCCATATTCTAATAGAAAAGAATTAATACAGGCTGCTGCTTTATTAGGAGGTGATGGATTGGTTGATTACCTGTCAATCACCGGATTCAGACAGCAATTAAAGTCACTGCCCGTGATCAAATTATATTCATTCAGATTCAGTAACGCAGAGAAAAGTTTCTTAAAAAATTCAGGACTGTCTGAATTAGGTGCGTATACACCCACCTGGACAACACAAGCACCTACGTCAGGATGCTGTTCATTGGCTATAGCTCAGCATTTAATACCATCATTCCCACAATCCTGATTGAGAAGTTGCAGAACCTAGGCCTCTGTACCTCCCTCTGCAAATGGATCCTCGACTTCCTAACCAGAAGACCTCAATCTGTGCAGATTGGTGATGACATATCCTCTTTGCTGACAATCAACATTGGCACACCTCAGGGATGTGTGCTTAGCCAACTGCTCTACTCTCGAAATACACATGACTGTGTGGCTACACATAGCTCAAATACCATCTATAAATTTGCTGATGATACAAACATTGTTGGTAGAAGCTAAGGTGGTGACGAGAGGGCGTACAAGAGTGAGATATGCCAACTAGTGGAGTGGTGCCGCAGCAACAACCTGGCACTCAATGTCAGTAAGATGAAAGAGCCGATTGTGGACTTCAGGAAAGGTAAGATGAAGAAACACATACTAATCCTCATAGAGGGATTAGAAGTGGAGAGGGTGAGCAGTTTCAAGTTCTTGAGTGTCAAGATCTCTGAGGATCTAACCTGGTTCTAACATATCGATGTAGTTATAAAGAAGGCAAGACAGCGGCTATACTTCATTAGGAGTTTGAAGAGATTTGGCATTTCAACAAATACACTCAAAAACCTCTATAGATGTACTGCGGAGTGCATTTTGACAAGCTGGTATGGGGGATGGAGGGCAACTGTATAGGACCGAAAGAAGCTGCACAGAGCTGTAAATCTAGTCAGCTCCATCTTGGGTACTAGCCTACAAAGTACCCAGGACATCTTTAGGGAACTGTGTCTCAGAAAGGCAGTGTCCATTATTAAGGACCTCCAGCACCTGGGGCATACCCTTTTCTGACTGTTATCATCAGGTAGGAGGTACAGAAGCCTGAAGACACACACTCTGCGATTCAGGAACAGCTTCTTCCCCTCTGTCATCCGATTCCTAAATGGACATTGAACCCTTGGACACTACCTCACTTTTTTTTTTAATATACAGTATTTCAGTTTTTTGCATGTTTTTTCATCTATTCAATATATGTATACTGTAATTGATTTCTTATTTATTTCATTTATTTTTTTCTATATTACGTATTGCATTGAACTGCTGCTGCTAAGTTAACAAATTTCACGTCACATGCTGGTGATAATAAACCTGATTCTGATTCTGAATGCGGTATATGTACTCTGGGTCCACCATGGTTCGTAGAAATGGTGTTTTGTTTGGTAGTATGTATGTATAGACAACGACAATAAACTTGAACTTGATAATTGCAGTTTTTGATTGATAAAGTCACCACAAAGATTCAGCTCAAGTGTCTCCTTCCGACTTGCAAAGAGGTCCTCCCAGAGTCAAAGCGCAGATTTCATCCATGAAGAAGTTCAATTGCCATGCTGCTGACTGTGTGATCATTCCAAGAAAAGCATAGCAGGCTCTGCAGATACCCTTCATTAATGCCATAAAAGCCTTTCATTCCATCAACTTTCAATCAAAGGCAGAGGATTCTTCTCAAATCTGTCCTTTCTGATAAATTGACAGCATCCTCCTTACACTCGACGATGATGATCATTTTCACCAATGGACCCACCATAGATCCAATCTATGGTTAAGCAAGGTGGTGCCATCATTCCAATCCTTTCCTCAGTCTTCCCTGCTGCAATATGTCACTTTATCTCCAACAAATTTCCATCAAATTGGAATTTTTCTGCAAAACAAGTGATGAACTACTCAACTTTCATTACTTCCACTCCAAAACTAAGGTCAGTCATTGCACTATGATAAGGTTGCTAATTTGGATGCTCAGAGGCCACCTTTTAAATCAATATTGATTCCTTCACTGAAATGTATGGCAGTATGAGTATTACCAAAATATCCAGAAGGCAAAAGTTCTACACCAAAATTCTCCACTTCACAACATTATCTCCTGGCAATCAAGACCTATAAAGAAATCATGGAAAACATAAACTGCTTGCCTAACTCAGGAGCCTGCTCACAGAGTGGGTAGACTTCAATGATTATATATACCACTCCAAATCACCAGCACAGCTTTAGCCACGAGAGGAAAAGAGCTTTCAAAGATCAATATCTTGAATTCTTGATCAACCTCTAGGTCTGTTGCACAGTAGAGATCCCTCCCTCCTGCATGCTTTGGAGATTTAATCAGCTTATAATAAGCAAGTGAAATTATTGCATTAGCACCACTAACACTATCTCTGCAAAATCCACAATCTCCATCAACAAAAGATGTCAACCAACATCAGCATCCTCTCCCATGCTCACATCATTTGCAAGAGGTAATGCGATCGATCAAGTTGAGTATGATGTTCTCCTAAGTTGTTGCTTATTGGTGGGTCTTCTGGTGGATGTAGAGGCTGATCCAGGATCCACATAAATTGATAATGCCTGGGCGTGACTTTGCTTAACATGGGGAGGCTGATGTACAGGCAGCCACCACACGGCCCTTGACAGATCTGGTCAGCGTCCAATGGCATGGAATGCAAGAAGACTGGGGACCCTTCACTACTTCAGCCTTCCTCTGCCTTCACTGTCATCATCTACCGCCAGTTCCACCGATGAGGTCTTGGTTAGATCACTCTTTGTCTGCTACCTCCCATTGACCATACCGCCATGGATGACTCTACCAAAAGCTAGTGCCAGATGTTCAAACTCCAGAAGGCATCGTTCTCGGTTTCTCAAGAACTCAGACCTCTCTGCACCACAACAAGGTGACAATCTTCTTTGTATTAAAGCTTTAACCACACTCAAACCAGTTCTCATTGCACATCAGAAACCAGTTTCCTCTAAAATAAAAGCAAGCATTTCGTTCCAAAATATGTCACAGAAAAAATGTTTCCAGGAGGACCAAGAAAACCCTACAAAGAAATCTGAAAAGCTTCCTTGAAAATAAAACTTAATATGCTCACCAACTCATGGGAATTCCATGTCAAGACCACTCAAGCTAGTAAAGCAGCATCTAGCAATGCATGAAGTCGCTTCCACAGGAGCAGTGAATGTCAAATGAAAACAGCAGGAGTACAACATACGTACCGACCAAGACTCTCATGCTCCATATACCCTTTGCGGCAGAATCTGTCAATCATGCATTGGGTTTGTAAATCACATAAGCTTATGTTCACTTGGCTCTTGAAAGGCTGCCCAAGTGAGAAGCAAGTGAGTTCGTGGAATTGCAAATGGCCAAAGCCCTCCAGACTGTGGAAAAAATTGTTAATCCAAAATCAGTAGCTCTTTCTCTAAGTGCAACATAGAGGATTTTAAAACAATTGTAAAATTTCTCAAAAATGATTCAAAGCTGAGAATTATGATACTCAGTATTTGTCACAAGCAAAATCTTTACACTAACTGTGTTGGATTTCTCATCTGTTCTTTAATATTCTTTAGTGTTTCATCTAAAACATAAATCTGCCCAGTAAGAGCAATGCTGCTTCACAACAATTCCCTATAAAATACTTATTACAAATTGCACTTTTCAAGACATATTAAATAAAATCTTTTCTTGTGTATTAATTGCATTCACATCATCAGTTATATATTGAACACTCTTTGAAATAGCAAGTTTTATGTGTTGTCTTTTCCGACCAAACTGACGCAAAGTAACCGGAGTATTATCAAAGATTCCATATGGATTAGTCTTCCAACTGACTGAGACAGTTGTTGTAGGAGAATTGGATTTGATTCATCATTTTGAGAAAAAAGGAAAGTGCCTGTGGATTTAGATTACATCCTGTTCTGGGAAAACTCATAAGCAGAAACGTATGCATCAGTGTACATCACTTGTACTTATTTGGTCAATTTACTGACCCAGAACCACTGCCAATCAATATAAGGTGGATTTTATATTTTGAATCCCATAGGATTTCCTTGGCTGTTTTGGTGAGAATACTATGCTGATTTTGGCTACTGGAATTAAAAGAAGCACCAGATGCTAAGGAGATGAAACATTGTACAGAATATTTATTTGTCATTGAAATTTTAGCCATATTTAATAAAAACTATAATGTGCTAAATTTTGGAACTTTTAAACAGTGTCAATAAATCTGGTAGTTGTAGAACATATGTAATCTTTCTGTTTTGGACATGTCATTTGGAGCATTTCCAATATTTTTTGTTTGAAATTCGTGGGATTTGAATGGAGTAAAAAGCTCCCAGTGTTCCTTCTAAAAAAATGACAGACTCTCCAGGATTTTATAATTTGGGGACTTATTATTACCATATGGTATTGAGGGTCAAAATCCTTTAAAGTGATACTAATCCTCAGTGCTGAAGTCATCCCTTTGGTTATATTTCTCATTTTTCACTCCACTTTATTATCGAGGATGTTTCTCAGCAGTTTCATATTCTTGTGGTCAGGTTACTTTTCTCTCACTGAGCCACCTTGATTGTTCTAATGTCCTTTGCCCCTCCCGAAGCCTGAGGCTAAATTGCAACTGGTTAAGATTTCCTCAGCTGTATCGTACAAATTGTAACACTGGAGCATCTTCTAAGTGGCCCTTGCCAGTGAAAGCAGCACCAACAACAACGGGATATCCATCCAAATTAATATCTGAAAATTAAGGTGGAATAACAATGATTAGAGTCAAGTTAACAAAGCAATTTCTACCATGCTGCAAGGCCAGATGTTCTAAAAGTCTCAGATATTCTGTGTGAAGTTTGCTCCCAGAGGTGTAATTCCTACATAAGAGCAACTTTCTTCATAGGATTAGGTTTTACAAAGGAAAAGTTAGCTACAAGTGATCAGGGATACTTTTCCTTTGCATGCAACATGCAATATAATCATAAGCTATTCTTCATAAAGAAGTTTATGATTTTCTCTAACTTCCGTTAATGTCCCTCCTCTTCTTACCCCATCCCTTATTTATTTACTTATTTATTTAATGAATATTTCCCCTTTTTTTCTTTTCTCTCTTTTTTCTGTCTCTGCCCCTCTCAAAATCACTCCTTACCTGCTCTCCATCTCCCTCTGGTGCTCCCCTCCCCATTTCTTTCTCCCTAGGTCTCCCGTCCCATGACTCTCTCCTTTCTCCAGCTGTGTATCCCTTTTGCCAATCACCTTTCCAGCTCTTAGCTTCACACCTCCCCCTCCTGTCTTCTCCTATCATTTCAGATCTCCGCCTCCCCCTCCCATTTTCAAATCTCTTACTATCTTTTCTTTCAGTTAGTCCTGACGAAGGGTCTCCGCCCGAAATGTCGACTGTACTTCTTCCTATAGATGCTGCCTGGCCTGCTATGTTCCACCAGCATTTTGTGTGTGTTGCTTGAATTTCCAGCATCTGCAGATTTCCTCATGTTTATGATTTTATTCTACTTTTGTTTCACATTGTACAATAATGCAATGTAAGTGCTGGTGATTGGCAAATAGCAGATTTACAGAGGTATAGCATGGATACTCTGAACTCTAGAGATTCTGCAGATGCTGGAAATCCAGAGCAATACACACAAAGTGCTGGAGGAACACAGCAGGTCAGGCAGCGGCCATGGAAATGAATCCTGATGAAGGGTCTCAGCCCAAAACGTCAACATCATGGGACAGTGTAGAAAAATAGTGTTGTGGTAAAAGAGGGAAAAGATTAGTTATGATTTTGAAGTACTACAGAGCAAGACCAAAGGCCAGATTACTTACTCCTGCTCCTATCTGTATGTTGTTGTGTTCATTTATGTGGATTCGTAAGATTGTATGAGATGCATTGCAGAATTTGCTTTCCCAAATTAAGAACACTAAGCTTTCTGTATTATAAAATAAGCTTTGTTTTATTGACTTCATGGTTTAAGAGATCTATATTGAACTATTAAGTGCTGTTTAAAAATTAGTCATTGACCAGCCATATTCGATCTCTAACTATTGGCCTCCTCTCAACAGTGTAAGCTTACAGTACCATATGGGGTTTAATGATAGTGCAAACCCAATAACTCCTAGATGAGTGACTGATGTGGGACTTCTATTAGACAGATTATTAATAGAAATAATGTTTATGGAATGGCAACACAGAGCAATTATAAAAGCAAAATATTGTGGTTACTGGAGGTCTGAAATAAATGCAGAAAATGTTGGGAATTCTCAAAGCGGTGACTATCTGTGAAATAAGAAATAATGTTAATCTTTCAGGTCAGTGACCTTTTGAAAAGACATCAGTGTGAAACATTGGGACAGATCCTACTGGATGCAGCACTCTGTTAAATTCAGCTGTGATGGCACTCACCCTCATGCTAACTTGCCCTGAATACAAGTTAAAATAAAAACTAAACTGGCCAAGTTTGCCTAGACTAACAATGGAGAGAATGGGTTCAAATCTTTCCATGCTAGCTAAGGAATTTTAATTTTGTTAGTAATTTGGACCAGAACATTAATCTTAATAACAGTAACTACAATCACATCTGGTTCACCAAGTTTTTTCAGGGAATGCAATATACCATCCTTAAGAAGTCTGGCCTTCAACATATGTTGACTGCCTACAGGTTGGCTTTTTAGAGCAGGGAAAGGCTTTTTTAGATTGGGTGTTATGTAAAAATGTAGACTTATAAGGGAGCTTAACACAAAGGAACCCTTAGGAGACAGTGATCATAATATGATTGAATTCATACTGCAATTTGAGGGAGAAGTATAACTCACATGTATCTCAATCGCAATGGAATAAAGGGAATTGCAGAGGCATGAGAGAGGAGCTTGCTCAGGTGGATTGGAGGAGGATACTGGCAGGGATGTTGGCAGAGCAGAGATGACTGAAGTTTCTGGGAATAGTTCACAGGGCACAGGATAGATGTGTCCCACAGAGGAAGATGTTCTTAAATGGCAGGCTTAGGCAGCCATGGTTAACAAAGAAAGTTAAGGACTGCATAAAAGCCAAGGAAAGGGCAAATAAGGTAGCAAAAGTGAGTAGAAATTTGGGTGATTGGGAAGCTTACAAAATCCAACAAAAGGAAACTAAAAAAGTTATTAGAAGGAAAAGATGAAATATGAGGGCAAACTGGCCAATAATATAAAGCAGGATACTAAAAGTTTTTTCAGTTATATAAAGAGTAAAGGGGAGATGAGAGTTGATATTAGACTACTGGAAAATGATGCTGGTACAGTAGTAATGGGGGACAAAGAAATGGCTGATAAACTTAATGGGAACTTCGCAACTGTCTTCAGCATGGAAGACACTAGCAGTGTGCCAGAGATCTGTGAGTGCCATTGCAATTACAAAGGAGAACATACTAGGGAAACTCAAAGGTCTTAAGGTGGATAAGTCACCTGGACCAGATAGACTACACCCCAGAGTCCTGAGAAAGGTTACAGAGAGTTAACAGATTCATTGTCACGATCCTTCAAGAATCATTTGATTCTGGCATGGTCCCAGAGGACTGGAAGATTGCAAATGTCACTCCAGTCTTTAAGAAGGGAGGAAGGCAAAAGAAATGAAATTATAGGCCAGTTAGCCTAACCTCAGTGGTTGGGAAAGTGTTGGTCTATTATTAAGGATGAAATTTCAAGGTGCTTGGAGACTAATGAAAGGTCAAAGTCAGCATGGTTTCTGTAAAGGAAAATCTTACCTGACAAATCTGTTAAAGTTCTTTGAGGAAGTAACAAGAAGATCTCATTGGGGATCTCATTGAAGCCTACCGAATGCTGAAAGGACTAGTTAGGGTGGATGTGGAGAGGACATTTCCTGTGGTGGTGATATCCCGAACTAGAGGGCACAGTCTCAAAATTGAGAGACGACCCTTTAGAACAGAGGTAAGAAGGATTTTTTTTAAAACCAGAGAGTATATTTAACCATGCATATATTTAAGGCAGAAGTCATTTCCAAATTGGTCAGGGCATCAAAGGATATGGCGAAAAAGCAGGTGTATGGGGTTGAGTGGGATCCAGGATCAGCCATGATGGAATGGTAGAGGAGACTCAATGGGCTGGATGACCTAATTCTGCTTCTATGTCAATTGTTCTTATGGTCCGCATGTGACTCCAGATCCTTCCTAGGTGGTTGACTCCTAAAAGCCCCCTGAAGTGGCCTAGCAACCCAATCAGTTTGAGGTGGCACACTTCCATCTTCTCAAGGGCATTTTGGAATTCACAATAAATGCTGGCCTTGCTTACAACACCTGAAATACACAAGTACAACTGGGCTGATCGGATTAACACTACTGAAAATGCTGTATCTCTGAAACCTTATAAATCATATTTTTATTTTAATCCATTCTTCATAACGTGTATTAGGTGCAGCTTTTAGCAGCATTCACTGGAGAAACACATAGCAAATAAACAAAGAAAACACAATTCATTTTACTATATTTGAGAAGATGCACATTTATCTTACTTGTTCAAATTCGGAAATAATTGTTACTTCTAGGTAGATCTTAAAGGTCAATTTAATATTATGATGAAAGTAAATCACACTAACTCCAGAAACATCATTGCTGAATACAACCAGTAAATTGGACAGTTCTCCTCATGCATTGACACTATTAAATTCTGGGAACCAGTGGGAGGTTAGCCAGAAAAGTGAAGAAACACTGCGCTTTATTAGTGAACACAGACCACTGATTAGATGGCATGCCTTCAAAATTTATACTTCTGAGGAAAAGAGTTCAGCTTTGAGAACACTGGAGACTTTATGTAGCAATGATCACGTCAATGGTTCCTGAAGCTAAAGAAAATTAATAATTCTGTCGGAAAAAGGAATCCATGTGATTGGCATAGCTGTGGCTTCAACAGCTATTTCCCTTTCTTCTCTACGTAAAGGGATTTGTTGGGTTTCATTTTTGGCTTAATCCACATTCCTCAAGCATAGTAGAAGAGGACTAGAGATGTTGACCCAAGTATATAACTTAGTGCTATAATATTGCGTGAGGTTGAGCAGTTGGCTTGTTGTTGATTTGCCGGGGCGGAAACCTGCTTGCCTTGGAATGATATTCTCATCTACAGTTGGTGCTATGCTATTGAGTATCAGGCGTTCATACAGCTTATTGATGCAGCAAAGCTGTGAGATTGGCTGAAACTCTTAGGATCTGAGGGATCTTTTCCGGGCTTTAATAGTGCTATTACATGTGACTTCTGTCAAATATTAGGTAGCTTGTGTGTTGCCAGACAGTGTTTGAACAATTGTAGGAGCCATCTCTGTCCAAATTGCTTTATCTGCGCCGATACCATGTTGTCAAGACCAATTGCTTTCCCATGTTTTAGACTAGATATACCAATCTCCAGCTCTTCCATGGTGAATGGTCCAGTGAAGCCAGGGTCATCGCTATACTTCTTCCTATCTAGTTGTGCTCTTGGTTATTTCTTGGTGGTTTTACCAATTAGGAGCAACTTGGTTAGCAGATACATTAGGATGTTGGGCAGCTTTCTTGGGATCGCCTCCAAGTTTGTGTATGAGAGACCATGCCTTTTTTCTGTCTTTTTGTAAGATTTGTTGTCTCTGTCAAGGTGTTCCAGGTGTGTTGATGCTCTTGAGAGATACTTAACATCACCCTCTCACCGGCAGTCATTGTCTTGTCTGAGAAGGGGTCAGATTCAAACATTAAGACATTGAGATGGTAACAGGTGCTGTTTTTGTAGACTTGTCAGCAGTTTCAATACAGTGAACCATAGATGTCTCCTCTGCAAGATCCTAGAGATGACAAAAGATATTAATGGAGCTGTTAGAAAGCATGCTTCAGAATCGTCGGTTCTATGTTGAACTAGGTAGGAAGCACAGCAGGTAGCGTGTTCAGAAGAATGGTCTTCCTCAGGGAAGTGTGCTTGCACCGCGGCTGTACAACATCTACACAAATGACCAACCTATAGATGATGTTAAATACCATTTTATATATGCTGATAAAAGCACTGATTTTAACACCATGGAGAAAACGCTTTCTGAGGCCTTGGAGGGACTAACATCCTACTATGAAGAAAACCACCTCCACGCAAGCCCATCAAAGACGCAGGTCTGTGCACTCCACCTCAGGAACTGTGCAGCTTAAAGTGACCTGGTGTGGAGCAACACTGATGCATCGCGAGCACCCTATCTACTTAGGAGTCACCCTTGACCGATCCCTCACTTTCATGAACCACATCAATAAGACAAAGGCAAAAGTGAGCGCATGAATCAACATCCTGAATAAACTCACTGACACAAAATGGGAAGCTCGAAAACATTGCGAGCCAGTGCACTCGCTCTTTGCTATTCCACTGCCGAATGTGCCTGCCCTGCATGGGAAAGATTTACTCATGCTAAGAAGATGGATGCCGTTCTGAACGCAAGCTGCCGACTTATCACAGGTTGTTTAAGACCAACAAACACCAACAGCCTATATATCCTGGCAGGTATTGGTCCCCTTGATATAAGAACAGTAGCCAGCAAGAAAGAATGATTCCGTCAAACATCGGACGAGGGGCACCTTCTACATGGTCATACCCCTACACCCAGCCGCCTAAAGTCAAGGAAGAGCTCCATGAACAGTGTTGTTCCATTACAATCTACCCCATCTGAAGCCCACATCACCTTGTGGAAAGACCGGCTCGCCAGTCTTAAACGACCCACAGCAATGGAAATTCCACCGGACGAAAGCCTTCCCCCCAGGAGCTAATTGTAACTGAGTGACCTGGAAGTGCCTTAGCAGACTCAGGACTGGTGTAGGTCGTTCAAAGGTGCTACTAAGCAAATGGGGATATACAACCAGCCCAACAACTTGTGAATGTGGAACTGAGCCACAAACTATGCAACATCTCCTGCGATGCCCATCGCTAGAGGAACCCTGTACTGTTGCAGATCTTGCCGAATTCAACAACAAGGCACAAAAATGTGTCCAGTTCTGGCTGGGCCATGTACAGACTGTCCATGGACATGATAAAAAAAGAAGTGCTATAATTTTCTTCGTCCTTCTCAAAGCCCTTGTTTTGTCCAATACCTGATCCTGGTGTCCTTCTAAATGAGGCAAAATGTATGTTCTACATGGTCTTTGCTGTTTAAAGGCAATAATACCTTGCACTATACTACCCAGATGACTGCCAAATGTATTTTGGCACATGCTAGTTTCTATAGCTAGAACAATTAATAATAACTGTGACTGAGAGCTAGCAGGGAGCTGGCAATAACCTTCAACTATATCACCTAATAAGTCAAGGTGCTTATATGCCCTCTGGCATTAAATCTTGCCTTTGGACAAATTCTGTGGAGCATCTTGGAACGTATATGCCATCATCCTTCCAGAGGTACATTCCAGAATATTAGCCAACATTAAAATTTCTAAATCATCCTTGTTTTACTCCAGAGGATCCATCCAACAGACCAAATAGTAAATGAAGTTTGGAGGATGAATACAGCAGGCCTTTGGTGCATTTTGTCAAAGAACAGAGCAGGTTATTATATTCATCGAGCTGTTGGCTTCTGTGGAAAAATTAAATAGCAGACACTGGGACAATAATAAAAGAATATGGAGAGTGTAAAATGGACACTGTTGATCAGACATAAATTTTCACTTCCTTTGAGTAACCCATGCACTTCAAAAGTAAGCACTTGCCCACATCAGTTTTTAAAAGGCAATTGATTAGCTGCCATTCCAGGCCCTCCAGCAACTTAATATTAGTTCAGAGATTATCAGAATGCATTTAAGCATTTTGTTAACAGTCAATGCAGAACACTTGCCACAGTCACTGCTCAAGCTGTGGACTCCAACACTTTTTTTTCCGTTTAGTGAAAAGGAAAATTCATAATTTGATCACAGTAAACTGTGTAGGGAATCAGCTAAATATTTTTATAACATGAAGTAATTTTCTAAACATCATGTGTGTTTCAAGCCTTCTGTGCATGTGACTCTGCTACCTAAATATGTACCACTGCACTGCTATGGTTGTATTTCATTTGGATTTTGCCAAGTAAAATTTTTCAAGCATTAGTCAAAAAGGGAACTTGCCCACAAATAGTAGATTTGCTTTCCTTACATTTTCCTAGTTTAGGTGAACAGAATCAGAATCAAGTTTAATATCACTGGCATATGTTGTGAAATTTGTTGTTCTTCTGGCAGAAGTACATTGCAATATGTAATTGTAAAAACTGAATTACAATAAGTGTGTGTGTGTGTGTGTGTGTGTGTGTGTGTGTGTGTGTGTGTGTGTGTGTGTGTGTGTGTGTGTGTGTGTGTGTGTGTGTGTGTGTGTGTGTGTGTGTGTGTGTGTGTGTTTGTTTGTTTGTTAAATAGTTAAACTAAATAAGTAATGCAAAAAAGTAGTGAGGTACTTTTCATGGGTTCAATGTCCATTCAGAAATCTGAAGACAGAGGGGAAGAAGTTGTTCCTGAACCGTCGAGTGTGTGCCTCTTCCCTAATGGTAGCAATGAGAACAGGGAATGTCCTGGGTGATGGGTGTCCTTAATGATGGATGCCGCCTGTTTGAGGCACCACACCTTAAAAGTGTCCTGGATGCTGCGGAGGGTAGTGCCCGTGATGGATCTGACTGAATTCACAAATCTCTGCAGCTTCTTTTGATCCCGTGCAGTAGCCCCTCCCCCTCCATACCGGATGGTGATGCAGCTAGATAGAATGTTCTCCATGGTACATCTGTAGAAATTTATGCAAGTCTTTGGTGACATACTGAATCTCCTCAAATATATAACGAAATATATCCACTGTCATGCCTTCTTTGTTACTGCCTTGATATGTTGGGCCCAGGGTACAGGTTGATAGCGTCTCAGAGTTTGGTTTCCAAGTGTGTGCAAATGCAAAGTTTGTTTTTGCATGTTGCAGCTCAAGTTCAGGAGAGCTTGGTTTTGCAGTTGCCATAGGTGAACAGATCTCCATTAGTATTGGAAATCAGCTCTGCAGCCCTGGGAGGTTTGTGGAGGTGAGAAGCAATATCACATGAGAACTATTGATAAAGAAACACTAGGGTAATGATGCAGTCTTGTTTGACACAAGTCGCCATTGAGGTTTTTGGTGTAGTTTCTGGTTGATATCATGCTTTGCACAATATCATGAAGCAAGCAAAAGATGGAGATGAATTTCTAAGGGCAAATGAATTTGAGGAGAGTGTTCCACAGTCCATCTCAAATCATAGTCAAATGCTTTTCTAAGTTCAGAGAAGGCTAATGATCAGTGGCTAATAATACTCCCTGCATTTTTCTACGCGATGTCACACAGTAAAGATCAGGGATTTTTTGGGTTTTTTTTTGTTCTAAATATGCATTTTCCAGTAAAAGTGTATGTGTTTAATATATGCTTTTCTTGCAAATGCTGCTTATCTAATACTATGTGCGTCTAATGCACACAAGTTACTCAGTGCATCTGTTAATAAATGTACTGAGAATAATGTAGTGACTTTGACTTTGAGGTCCTCTGTGCCTCCAGATGAATGGAATCCACACTGTGATATGAAGAGCAGCTCTTTGGCTACTTAGAGAAGCTGGTTGAAGAGAATCCCAGAGAAAGCTTTCCTTGTGGAAGACGATGGGGAGATTCATTTGCAGTTACCACATTCTCTTTTCCTGAAGATGATCTCTGCAGTCCCTTGGTGCATCCTCCACTTCCAGATGTTCTTGACAAGTTTGTGGATTTATGACAGAGTTCTGGAATTTCAGCGGGAATGCCATCTGCTCCCAAATAACTCAAAGTTACTTTTGAGTTGTGATCTAAACTTCCTGCCAGTCCAGAGTGGTAGCAAGGATAGCTCCAAAAGGTGGTTGTGGGGTGAAACAAAGCATTTGAGGGGGCTTCTAAACTATTCCTTTCAGCAGATGTTGAATGCTTTTCAGTTTCTGATGAGCTTTCCCCAGTTCTTTGCCGTCAGTTGGTGGGGTGTTGGCTATTTTGAGTACAGATGGCATTTATGTAATTGAAGAACCCATGCATTTCATGACTATCAAGCGTGACTGAGCTTGCTGAATCTCTGTATTCATGCTCTATTCTTTAGGTCATGAGTTTTCCACTGGACCTGTGCCTTCAGGTGCTTGTGCTTCTTTTCCTTTGAATAAAGATAGAGCTTCCATTTCAGGAATGTGTCACACTTTTGTTTAATTAGCTCTCCAATCTCCTTGCCATTGTCATCAAACCAGTCTTGCTGGTGTTTGATGAAGGTCCCATTTATGATGGAATGCCTGCTCTGTGCACATCTTGTTAATAGTTAAGGCATTTTCATCACTTTCATGCATCTCCAACACACACTCCTTCCTTCAGGCCTTTAACCTTCTCTTGACCTTTTATCTCCAATCATTGGCACGACATCAACTTTCGCAACAAGTGCAACAAGGACCAAATTCACGTGCTGCTCTACCCACACTAGGAACTCACCTAGGCTCACCTCAGCTCCTCAACGGCAATGAGTATGGGCAATAAATGTTGACCTTCCCTGCAGTGTTCATTTTTAGTGGGAAATCAGGACAGAACACTATTCAGGTGTTGATCATGCAGGACTTGGAATCAAGCTGCTCTATTTCTCAAAAAAAACTTTGAAATCCTCTTAAACTGGCTGATCCTCCAAGCTCTAATGTGTCTTTGATGCTCATTATCGCTTCTATTTTAAAATTCAGTGTATTAATTTTTAAATAATATTCTGAAATTAATTTAACAATATATGTAGCAGTTGTACATTCCTAATTGGAAAACATTTACTTGTGAATCAGTAAATTTTGCCTTAAAGAGGAGAAGAAACATTCAGCAAATATTATCAAAGAGGCTACCTATTTCTGTCTCGCCCATACAATATCTAATTCTTTGATGTTTTGCCATTTTAATTTCTAGCATAAGTAACATACACACTAAAGTGCTGAGGGAACTCAGCAGGTCAGGCAGTATCTATTGAAAGAAATACAGAGTCAACATTTTGAGCTGAGAAATTTCCAACATTATCATATTAGCTTAGCAATCTTGATATGAATGAATAAATATTTAGCAGTTTGCTAAGAGTTATTTTAATGATTTGTGTTGGATAAATGCCTGTATTAATTTAGTGGGAAGAAGAATGTAGGTAGGTCAACCATTCAGCATTTGGTGGTCCAAGCCACTTCCTGATTATACATGCAGATCTGAACATCGATGGTTTGCTGCAGCATATTGCCTCTGAATCCTGCTGTTAGGTCACAAATGGTCTTGAAAAATGGGAACTCTTAGCATGGGAACACTCAGACCAAGTCTCACAATAGATCCACCCTCCAACATCATTCAACATCATTTCACACACTCACCAATCTCTGTGTAAAAAACTTACTCCTGACATCCCCTCTGTACCTACTTCCAAGCACCTTAAAACTGTGCCCTCTCATGTTAACCATTTCAGCCCTGGGAAAAAGCCTCTGACTATCCTCATGATCAGTGCCTCTCATCATCTTATACAGCTTGAGGGCAATATAAAGTTCACAAAGCCAAAGTAAATGTGTTATAACAACTCAGTAGGTCAAGCAACATCTGTAAGGTGAGAGGAATTATTGACATTTTGGGTTGACACTCTGCATCAGGGCTAGACCAGGGTATCTCTGCCTACGATTGGTTTGAGGGGAGGGGGAGATGGTGTGGAGGCATGAGGACAGAGGTCTGGGAAATGGTGGACATGCATGAGAACACGCCATCAGCAAGCAGAAGGGAGGCCGTGTTTTCTGAAATAGGAGATGTCAGATATCCTAAAACGGAAGACTTCATTTTGAGGGCGTCCATTTTGCCATGGAGAAGGAGAAACTGGAAAAAAACACTTGGCATCCATACAACAGGTGGGGTGGGAAGAGGTGTAGTCTTGACAGCTGTAGGAGTCAATGGGTTAATAGTAAAAGTCAGTGAATAGTTTGTTCCTGAGTTGCAGGCAGATCTAGAAAAGGGAGAGGAAGTGAGGAAAGAGTAGGCAGATGCAATAGGCCAGCCATTGTGGATATTGAGCAGAAGATAGAAGTGGGAAGTGCAGAGTTAGGGCACTATCACCGAGAATGATATTTGACAATGCGGAGATAGTGCCTGGCGGTTCCGAGCTGGAGTCATGATGCAGGTTGATATGAGGAGGAGGCTGAGGGCTACTGTCTGGCCTCTGCAAGGTAGCACTCAATCCACCCGACTACAACAACACTGTCCTTGGCTACAGGTTTGCTAACTAGGTTGAGATTGTTGTTGCTGTTGTTGCTTTTCACGCCTTGTGGCGCATCGGGCAGCATTTGACTGTTTTTATGAGGCTGAGCTGCTAGCTCAGCACTCAACCCAGCGCGGATGGGAAGTGTGCAAGGAGCTGCCGCAGGGAGATCCTGATGTTCCGTCTCCCTTGACACCTCAGTCAGCAACACCATCCTGGAATTGGTCATCCATAGGGCCTTGGAGGTGCCATCTTCCAAGCCGTGCCTGGAGAATGTCTGAAAATGGTTGGCCGGTGAGCTCCATGACCACCATTTATAAAAAAAAACATTTATTAAAAACACAGTTTGAGTGCCACATGCAGATCAGGACCTCAATAGAACCCCAGCCATGTTAAAGAAAGGGATTTAAGATGTTTCCACAGATGGGCTCGAAGAGGCAGCCATTTGGTGCTATTTTAACTTCACCTCAGACAATGACCAGCCTGTCAACCAAATGCAAATGAGTTACACAAAGCTCTCCAGCCAGACACCGCAACCTCTCATCGGTGGAGTCTTGTGCAGCTGATCTGCATTTTCTGAGGCATTTTCTCATTGTCTGAGGCAAAATTAAGATTGCGCCAAGTGGCTGCCTCTTCGAGCTCATCCTCCTCAACTCCATTCCAAAAGGACACTCCTCGCTTCTGAGGCTGTGTCCTCTGGTCTTAGATTCTCCCACTATAGGAAACATCCTCTCCACATCCACCCTATCAAGCCTTTCACCATTTGGTAGGTTTCAATGAGGTCATCCTCCATTCTTCTGAACTCCAGTGAATACAGACCCAGAGCCATCAACCAGTCTTCATATGACAAGTCAATCAATCCTGGAATCATTTTCATGAACCTCCTTTGAACCCTCTCCAGTTTCAGCACGTCATTTCTAAGAGGCTCGGACCTGCTCACAATACTCCAAGTGAGGCCTCACCAGTGCTTTATAAATTCTCAATGTTACGTCCTTGCTTTTATATGCTATTCTTCTTGAAATGAATGCTAACGTCGCATTTGCTTTCCCCACCACAGACTTAACCTGCAAATTAACCTTTAGGCAATCCTGCACAAGGACTCCCAACTGCCCTTGCATCTCAGTATTTTTGCATTTTCTCTCCACTTAGAAAATAGTCAGCTCTTTCATTTCTTCTACCAAAGTGCATGACCATACACTTCCCAACACTATATTCCCTCTGCCATTTCTTTGCCCATTTTCATAATCTGCCTAAATCCTTCGGTAGCCTCTCTAATTCCTCAAAACTACCTGTCCCTCCACCTATCTTCATAGCATCTACAAACTTTGCATCAAAGCCATCAATTCCATCATCCAAATTATTGCCGTATAACGAGAAAGAATCGGTTCCAACACAGACCCTTGTGGAACACCCCTAGTCACCGGCAGGAAAAGGTTCCTTTTATTCCCACTCTTTGCCTCCTGCCAATCAGCCAGTGCTTTATCCATGCTAGAATCTTTCCTGTAATACTATGGGCTTTTAGCTTGTTAAGCAGCCTCATGTGTGGCACTTTGTCAAAGGCCTTCTGAAAATCGAAGTACACAACATCAACTGATTCTCCTTCGTCTATCCTGCCAGTTACTTCTTTAAAGAATCTTTAAAGAAGATTGTCAGGCAAGATTTTCCCTAGAGGAAACCATTTTATCATGTGCCTCCAAGTACCCTGAGACTTCATCTCTAATAATCGACTCCAAATTCTTCCCAACCACTGAGGTCAGATTAACCGGCCTATAATTTACTTTCTTCTTCTCACTCCCTTCTTGAAGAGTGGAGTGACATTTGTAATTTTCCAGTCTTCCAGACATCCCAGAACCTAGTGATCATTCATTCTCCTCACATACTCAGGCACCCTGGCTGTCCCATCATAATCCTTCTATGAACTGGAAGGAAGGGAGGATCATTGCATGGTCCAGTCATTGCAAGATTGTATGTTTTTGCCTTGGTGATGACCAATGAGGAGGCTGACCTTTGTTCAGAGTGACCTGAAGCCTTCAGGGAACCAATTCCTGCTTCTAAGTACAGGCAGGTTGGCTCCAGCTAACATCACCATGCGAGTCACAGCCCTGTCTATTCAGGGGTGCACTAGAACTAGAGAGAGAGGGTCTCTGGACTTGCAGAATGCATATAATCTGGTCTCTATAAAGGAGGTGTTGACTGCATTCAACACACAGGCAGGGCACTATGAGTACCTGATCATGCCCTTTGGCTTTGCGAATGTTCCAGCAGTTTTCCAGGGCTTTATAAACAACGTGCTCAAGGATGCTCTCCATAATCTGGCTTATATTCAAGAGGCCAAAAGATTGAATTCCAGGCAAGCCAGGTGGTCTCTTTTTTTTAACCGCTTCAATTTCATCCTGACCTATCAACCGGGGTCAGAAACTAGATGCCTTGTCTCATCAGTTCGATGAACCTGAAAGAGAGAAGCAGCCTACCACCATTTTTACCCTAAAAACTAAGGTGATAGCGCCAATTTGTTGGGGAACCGACACACTTGCTCACAAAGCCCAGGCACAAAGGGAGATTCCCAAGAACAGTCTGTTCATCCCAAGTTCTGTCGATCTTAGGTACTTCAATGGGGACATACATCAAGAACGACTGTTCACCCAGGCATTGCCAGACCCTGGAGTTCATTAAGATAAGATGCTGGTGGCCTGGAATAGTGAGAGAGGCCCTGCATCCAACTGCAAGGTCTCCTTCACCCTCTACCTGTTCTAGACAACATCCATATGTCCCGGGTCTTCAGCCTTCCAAATGGAAGTCCATCATCATAGTATTTGTAAACCTTTTTTCAAAGGGCTGCAAATTCATTGCCTTGGACAAACTGCCATTTGCGGTGGAAATGGCCAAAATTGTCCTGCACAAGGTCTTCATGATTCATGGATTTCCCCGTGGACCTTATGTCAGATTGTGGTCCTCAATTTGCATCATGTTTTTGGAGGGTGTTCTGTGCACTGATTGGAGCAACAGTGTGTCTTTCCTCAGGATTTCACCCACTGTCCAATGGCCAGAAGGAGCAGCTGAACCAAGAAATGGAATGAACCCTAAGATGCCTGGCGACCAATTGATGAGGGCTGAGGTCACCCACACCCACATTTTGTGCACGGGATGTCCCCATTCAAATGCCATTTTGAGTATCTGCTGCCATTCTTCTCTAAGCAGGAGGCCGATATTGGGATTCTTGCAGCCAAAAATCTCAACTGACACTGCAAGGCAAAATGGACTCAGGCAAGGGAGATTTTGTTGGCTTTTACCCAGAAGACCGAAAAAAAGGCTAACTGCAAGATAAAACAGGGACCAGCTTTGCAGCCTGGGCAACAGGTCTGACTGTCTTCTCAGGATTTGCCTTTCCGGGTAGCATCTGAGATGTTGGCGCCCAAGATCATTAGACCCTTCAAGGTTCCCAAGAAAGTAAACATGGTTGCTTACACCTTGCAAAACCCATAAGGCCCATTTTATTCTCACTCTTTGCTTCCTGCTAGTCAGCCAACATTCTCCCCATGTTAGTATCTTTCCTAGAATATCGTGGGCTCCTATCTTGTGAAACAGCGTCATGTGTGGCACTTTGTCAATGGCCATAAGAATGATGTTTAAGAGACATTTAGATGAGCACATGAATGGGCAAGGAATTGAGGTATGTACATCAAGGACGAGCAGATGTGCAGTTTAAATTGGAAGTGTGGCCAGCATAAACATCATAGGTCAAAGGGCAGATTCTTGTGCTGTAGTTTTCTATGCTCTATAGAGATGCAAGGCTCCATCACAAAACTGTAACTCCATTTTAGTGATCCCTGCTCTTACTACAGCTGACCATCGCAAATGCCTAACATTACTTGGAGCAATATGCACTGTATCTATGGTATTTCTGGTGATCTTCCGCCATGGAACATACCCCCACTGTATTTATCTCCATGACTATTTTACACCCTGACAACATAAGGAATTCATCAAGACTCCTCCCTCACAGGTAGTACTAGCAAAATCATTATAAAGGGCTGTGGCCTTTATCCAGCAAAGAACTGTACCTTGTAAATAGAATACAATAATTTAAGAAGTCAGTTCTGAGTTTCAATGTAACATTCATTTGAAACTTAGAAAGTTAGGCAGCATCAAAATTGTGAAGAATATGCTGACTGAGCCAATCTATTTCATGTGAACTTCCAATTTTATAACAGGCACACGATTCCAAATATTATCTCATAATTAATGCTTTAATGCATTAAGTACAGCAGTGGCACCAGCTGATACTGAAATCCATTTTCATCAGTGCAGCTGAGATGCTCAAAAATGTTAGATAAACTGGGTTCTGTTAATGATCTGTGCCAATGAATACCATATGTAGTATGTATTACAGAAATACTGAGCAAAACTATATGAAAAATAAGGCCCATGTCGTTGTCATTTGCTGGGCCCATGGAGGCTGAAGTTATACAAAAAAATTCTTAAGCATTTTATTTGTTTTAGAATGGTATTTACTAATGGCATTCAAGCTCACATCAGAAATAGTTTTAAAGGACAAAGAAGCAAGATCAGTGCAAGCAATTAGCTTAATAGAAAGGTGGCAAATGAAGTGTACTGTTTCAGTATTATAAATTCTGTGTATTCCTCACACAAAAACAATATAAGGATTGGCAAAGACCAGGTCAGATGAGCAGCAATCTCTTACCTCTAAACTGTCATTATGCAAAAAAGAACTTAATAATAAGCTCTTAAAGAAAAGTAAAATTCATTAATTTACTGATGTGTGAGCTAGTTGAAATGAAGAAGGACTAAAAATAGAAATCAAAATAGTATTGATCAAAGAGCTATTGACTTGGAAGCATTGCGACTGCTGAAGCTTTACAGCTAGATCTTTTGAAGGAACTGCTGTTCAAGTTGCACTGAACTAATGCCATAAAGTTTGCTAGAGAAGCTATTAAGAATTTAATCATCTCAGTGTTGAAGTCCTGCACCCGTATGCCAAGAATTTATTCAATATAGAGTCAAGCATTTGCTTATTAAAGGTTCAGTGAACCAACATACTATGGCCAATGATGAGATTACAAAAATACAAACATAACAAAGAATTCATCTTAACCCTCCAGATGTCTCCTTTCTTTATCTCTCAACCTATTTTGCAACTTACAGTTTTACCCCCTGTATCCTGCCTCCAGCTGCTCTGCCTCGTAAGCATCTGCATTCCAAAAGCCTTCACTCACATTCAGTATCAATCCTTAGCCAGATGTTTCTAAGCTTCACACTCCCAGAGTTGGATCAAAAACATCGATGCTTGGTTTAGAAAGGTATAGACTGAGAATTGAATATTTGGCTGGATGCAATAAAACGCATCTAATGCCAGCTGGTTTTGTGAAATGTTAAAGTGAATTTGATGGCTATTTCTACAGTCCTTAGTCATTTTTTTCAGGGCAAGAATAATCTAAAATGTAATATTAATCAATCGCATTATTACTTCTCAATCTCCTCATAGTTGACTGCACCTGCATGAAAAGTAATGCTCACTGAACATAAAACTCCTCAGCACAGGAAGAGGCCGTTCAGTCCACCATACCTGCACCCATGCTGATGAAAAACTAACTAATTCCATCTCTCTACACATAGTCTGTGTCACGATATTCCCTGCCTGTTCGCATGTCTGTCTAAATACCTCTTAAATGTTGCCACCGTATCTGCTTTTGTCCATACATGCCAACAGATTCCAGGCACCTATCTCTCACTCTGTAAAAAAAAACTTCCTTTGCAGATTTCCTTTAAACATTCCCCCTCTCAATTTAAACCTACACCTTCGAGTATTTGATATTTCTACCCTGGGGAAAAGACTGCCTAACTATCTTATCTGTGCCTCTCATAATTCTATTTATTTCCATCAGGTCACCCCTCAGCCTCTGACACTCCAGAGAAAGTTCTATCCAATCTCTCTGTTTAGATAATATTCTTTTAATCCAAGCAACATCCTAGTTAATCTTTTCTGTTCCCCCTCCAATGATTCCTAGGTGGAAGCTTCAAAAGAACATGTCCTTCCCACGGTGTGGGTGACCAGAATTGCACAGGATACCTGAGATGTGACCTAAGCAAAGTTTTCTGCAAATACAAGATTTGCTAACTTTTATATTCAACGCCCCAAGTGATGAAGTGCCATATGCCTTCTTTACCACTCTATCCACTTTTGTTACCACTTTCAGGAACAATGGATTTGAACCCCAAGATTCGTCTGTACAACAATGTCCTGAGGGTTCTGCCATTCATTTTATACTTGCTCCTTGCATTTGACTTCCCAAAATGCATCACATTATACTTGTCTAAATTAAACTCCATTTTCCAAATCTCTATCCTGAGAGCCATTTTCCAAATCTTGATCTAAACCTGCAGTATCCTTTGACAAACTTCTTGAATACCCACATTTCCACCACTTTTCATGTCATCTGCAGACTCACTAATCAGATCATCAACATTTTTATCCAAATGATTTATATATATATATATATATTACAAACAGCAGAGGTCCCAAGACTGAACACCACTGGTTACAGACCTCCAGTCAGGAAAATGCCCTCTACCCTACTGTCCATTTTGTATCCAACTTATCTGTGGATCAGTGGATCAAAGCTACTTAATATTCAGGATGATCCTGTATGAGGAACTTTGGAAAAAGCTTTCCTAAAGTCCATGTAGACAACAATCATTGCCCTACCCATAAAAGCCATCTTTGTCACTCTCCAAATAAACTCAATCAATTTGTGAGATAGGACTTGTACAAAGCCATACTCAATCTGAATCTAGTTTAATATCATGGATATATATCATTAAATTTGTTGCTTTGCAGCAACACTACATTGCAATACATAATATAAACTATAAATTACAATAAGATATATATATATATTTAAATTAAGTAAGCAATGCGAAATGAGAGCAATAAAAATACTGAGGTAGTGTTCATGGGTTCATTGTCCATTCAGAAGTCTGATGGTGGAGGGGAAGAAGCTGTTCCTGAATCATTGAGTGTGTGTCTTCAGGTTCCTGTACCTCTTCCTTGATGGTAGTAATGAGAAGAGGGCATGCCCTGGTGACAGGGATCCTTTCTGAGGTACCACCCTTTGAAGGTGTCCTGGATGCTGGGGAGGCTAGTGCCCATGATGAAGCTGGCTGAGTTTACAAATTCCTGCAATTTTTTGCAATCCTGTGCAGTGGCCCTTCCATCCCAGTCAGCGATGTAACCACTTAGAATGCTATCCACATTACATCTGTAGTCCATACTTTCCAAATGTCAGCAAATCCTCTCTGTTAATTTCTCTATCACTGATGTTTGCAAAGGACAATCAACAGTTAAGCAAAAGAGTGGAGATTAAGGTATAATGTTGCATAGGATTATAACATTTTACAAGAGAAGCCTAACACTATGAAATGCAAAAATGCAAGTGTTGTAATCTTGCTGTATGTTATTCACAGCAATTTCCTATCAATGTGAAGTTATTGCTAACTATGACTATTGGAATTCAATCTGCATTTGAAAACATTTCATTATTCCAAAGTGAAGTATACTTTAAAATTTTACAGGTTATTAAATAAACCAAATTTGGGGTAGTCTTGATGTTTCTGTTGGCTCTCAGGATAAACATAGAAAATCTACTGCACATCACAGGCCCTTCAGCCCACAAGCTGAGTTGACCATGTAACCTATACTAGAAGCTGCCTAGAATTCCCCTACCACATAGCCCTCTATTTCTCCAAGTACCTATGTAAGAGTCTCTTAAAAAACACTTTTGTATCCATCTCTACTACTGTCACTGACAGTGCATTCCATGCACCCACCACTCTCTGTGTGAAAAACGTGCCTCTGACATTCCCCTTGTACCTACTTCCAAGACCTTAAAACTATGCCCCCTTGTGCTAGCCATTTCAGCCCTGGGAAAAAGCCTCTGGCTATGCACAAGATCAATGCCTCTCATCATCTTATACACCTCTATCAAGTCACCCCTCATCCTCTGTCGCTCCAAAGAGAAAAGGCCAAGTTCACTCAACCTGTTGTCATAAGGCCTGCTCTCCAATCCAGGCAACATCCTTGTAAATCTCCTCTGCACTCTCTGTAGTATCCACATCCTTTCTGTAATGAGGTGACCAGAACTGAACACAGTACTCCAAGTGGGGTCATGACCCTTGAACTCAATCCCATGGTTGATGAAGGCCAACACACCATACGCCTTCTTAACAACACTGTCAACCTGCACAGCAGCTTTCAGTGTCCTATGGACATGGACCCCAATATTTTGCTAATCTTCCACACTGCCAAGAGTCTTACCATTAATACTATATTCTGTCTTCAAATTTGACCTACCAAAATGAACCACTTCACACATCTGGGTTGGATACAAAATGGACAGTAGGGTAGAGGGCATTTTCCTGACTGGAGGTCTGTAACCATTGGTGTTCAGTCTTGGGACCTCTGCTGTTTGTAATAAATATATATATATAATGAATCTCAGGGTAGTATAGTATATGGTGACATATATGTATTTTGATAATAAATTGACTTTGAATTTTGAACTTTGATGTGCTGCTTGAGCAACATGCAATCTGCTGGAGGAACTCAGCGAGTCAAGCAGCATCTGACGGAGGAAAAGAATTCTTGACACCGATCCAAAATGCTAAACATTCCATCCCTTCCACAGGTGCTGCTCAACCCATTCAATCCCTCCAACACATTGTGTGTTTCTCCATATTCCAGCACTGCAGTCTCTTGTGTCTCTTCCCACCAGTTACCAATACTTCCAGGAATTCTTAGCAAAACTGGCAGCTGCTCTCAACTTCAAATCTCAAATGTGGTGAACCCACTCAAATTCCATAGTAATGATGGCTGATGATGAGTTACATTTGAACTCAAGGGGAACCAATATCCTTGCAGGCAGGTTTGCCAGAGCTGTTGGGAAGGGTTTAAACTAGTTTGGCATGGGGAAGGGAACCAGTGTGATAGGTTAGGGGACAGGGCAGTCGGTGTAAGGGTAGATTCAGTGAGTAGAGAGAATTTGAGGGAGGATGGGTGGTGATAACTGCAGTCAGTTGAATGAGTTGTCTATTTTAACACAAGAAATATCAGGAACAAGGTCAATGAACTTACAGCATGGATCAGTACATGGAATGATATCACTGTGGCCATTACAGAAACCTAGTTGTTACAAGGACATGAATGGCTGCTCGACGTTCTGGGACTGAGATGTTTCAAAACGGACAGGGACTGAGGTAAAAGAGGTGGGAGAGTGGCATTCCTAATTGGGAATAGTATTACAGCTGCAGAAAGGAGGACCTCCTGGAGGGATCATCTACAGAATCAGCGTGGGTGAAAGTAAGAAAGAGGAAGAGAGCAATCACTCTTGGAGTGCAAACTATAGAACCTCAATAGTAACCGAGACACCGATGTGCAGATCAGGAGGTAGATTTGGAAAGGTGCAAAAATAACAGGGTTGTTGTCATTGGGGACTTCAAGTTCCCTAATATCGATTGGCATCTTCTCAGTACTAAAGCTATAATAGGGTGGAATTTGTTAGGTGTGTCTACGAAGGAATCCTGACACAATATGTAGACAGGCCAATGAGAAGAGAGATCATACTTGGTCTGGTACTACACAACGAACCTGTTCAGAGTCATTGGGTGAGCATTTCAGAGACAGTGATCACAGGTCCCAGACCTCTATTATAGTCTTAGATAGGATAGTTACAGATGTTGGGAGAAAGTATTTAATTAGGGGAAGGGGAATTATGATGCTGTTAAACAGTAACTTGGGAGAGTAAATTGGGGACAGATGTAGTCAGGGAAATGCGCAATGGAAATGTGGAAGTTGTTTAGGGAGAATTGTATGGGGTTCTGGATAGGTTTGACCCATGAGATAGGAAAAGGATTGTAGGGCAAAGAAACAAGGTAGGGGCAAGAGGTGTGGAGCATCTAGTCAAGAGGAAGAAAGAAACATACCTAAGGTTTAGAAAGGCCTTGGCGAGTAGGATTAAGGAAAACACACATTTGATCAACATAATCATGATGTACAGGAGAATGACTAAAGTGAGGGGAAGGACCGATCAGGAATAAAAAGGCAATGTGCCTGGAGTCGGAGGAGTAGTGGAGGTCCCTAATGAATACTTTGCTAAAGTATTCACTAGTGAGAAGGACCTTAACAAATGTGAGGCCAGCCTAGACCAGGTCTGTCAACATGACGCCATGAAACAACTTCTGTTGAGGTCGCAGCTCGTTTAGTCATTTTTAGTGTCTTTTTTGTGTTCATGAGGAAAAATTGGAGACAAAGGGGAAAGTGAGGGGTTAGATTAGGGTTTAGGACAGGGTTGTGGGGAAATTAGAGGACGGGCCTGATTCTTAAGTCTCCACTGTGCCTTCAAAGGCCAGCGATGAAGAATGAAGGGTGCTAGTCCACTGGGTCAGCAAGCAGTCAGTGGGTTCCAGATTTGGAATTCCATGCAGACAGGTCATACAAGGTCCAATGACATAATGGGTTGTGAATTGGTGAAAACAGAGTTCGAGAACTATTGTTCGTGGTCCTGTCATCAACAAGTCTGGAGTTCAAGACCTGGCCTTCAGTGATCAGCATATTCTGGGATCAATGCCGAGGATTAAGGCCCGAGGCTCAAATCAGAATCCAGAAATTGAAGCCGTTTGTCCAGAGCCCCAGGTCTGCAAATCTCTGCAAGTCCGTTGGGGTAGCTGGAGATCCAATGTCTGAATGCTCGAGTCCAAACTCAATGCCACTGGAGAATGGAGGCCGAAGAAGACAGCCGGTCCTGGGGTTCGAGGACTGTGTATGTGTGTGGGTGGGAGGGAGGAACGAGGCTTGTTGGGTTCTGTGTTGTTGTGCTGAGCGCTATGTTGATTGCCAGAATGTGTGGCAACACTAGTGATCTGATCCCAGCACACTCTCAGGTGTGTTGGCTGTTAATGCAAACAACTCATTTCATTGTCTGTTTCGATGTATGCATTATAAATAAACTTGAATCTTGATATGCTGGAAGATGTCAACGTTAAGAAAGAGGATGTGTTGGAACTTTTGAAAAGCATTAGGGTAGATATATCACCAGGTCTGGATGGGATATGCTAGAGGTTATTTTAGGAAGTAAGGAAAGAGATTTCTGTGCCTTTGGTGATGATCTTTGTGCCTTCACTGGCCACAGGAGTAGTGTCAGAGGATTGGAGAGAGGAAAATGTTATTCCTTGCTTCAGTGGTGGGCACATTATTGGAAAAGATTCTTAGAGACAGGATACAAGAGCATTTGGAGAAGCATAGTCTGACTAGGGAAAATCCACATGACTTTGAGAGGGGCAGTTCATAAGCCTAATGGAACTTATTGAAGAACTGACAAAATATTGATGGAGCTAGAGCAGTGGATGTGGTGTATGTGGATTATGGTAACACTTCGACAAGATACTCCATGGTATGCTCATTCAGAAAGTCAGGAGGCATGGGATCCAGGGAAACTTAGTTGCGTGGATCCAGAATCAGCTTGCCCACGGAAATCGGAGGGTGGTAGTAGATGGAGTGTACTCACCCTGGATGTCTGTGCAAATGGTATTCTGCGGGGATCTGTCAAAGTCAAAGTACATTCATTGTCAAAGTATGTATACTTTATACATCCTTGAGATTTGTTTCCTTACAGGCTGCCACAAAACAAAGAAACCCAATAGAATCCATTAAAACAAAAGACCTTAAAACATACAACATGCAGAGGAAAAAAGAAAAAAAAAGTGCAAACAATAAAAGTAAGCAAATAGCATTCAGAACTGAAGCTCACAAAAGTGACTTCATACTGTGATAGTTGCAGGCCACAGCCACAGTTCCGTGCAGAGATGAGTAAATCACACAGAGTAACCGAGTTGAACTTCAGCATGGAGACGTCCATTCTGGGACTCCTGCTCTTTATGATTTTTATAAGTGATTTGGATGAAAAAGTGGAAAGGTGGGTTAGTAGTTTGCAGATGACATGAAGGTTGGTGATGTTGTGGATAGTGTGGAAGTTTGTCATAGATTACAAAGGGACAATGATAAGATCCAGAGCTGGGCTGAGAAGTGGCAGATGGAGTTCAATCCAGAGAAGCATAAATTGATTCATTTTAGAAGGTCAACCCTGAAGGCAGAATACAAATACTGGGTTAATGGCAGGATTCTTAACAGTGTGAAGGAACAGAGGGACGTTGGGGTTCACACTGATAGATCCCTCAAAGTTGCAGTAAAAGTTCATAAGGTGCTTAAGAAGATATGCGGTGTGTTGGAATTCATTAATCGGGATTGAGTTCAAGGACTGTGAAATAATGTTGCAGCTCTATAAAACTCAGGTTAGACCAAACTTGAAATATTGTGTTCAGTTCTGGTCGCCTTATTATCGGAAGGGTTGGAATATTTAGAAAGGGTGCAGAAGAGATTTACCAGGATGCCGCCTGGACTAGAGAGTGTGTCCTATGAAGGTAGGTTGAGTGATGTTAGGGTTTTCTCTTTGGAGAGAAGGAGGATGAGAGTTGACTTAATAGAGGTGTACAAGTTGATAAGAGGCAAAAACTGAAAGGACAGCCAACGCCTTTTTCCCAGGGCAGACGTGGTTGATATGAGGGAACATAACTTGAAGGTGTTTAGAGGAAAGTATAGGGCGGATGTCAGAGGTAGGTTTTGGGCATTGGCTAGATGGGCTGTACTTCTCTAACTCTGTGACAAGACGTTCTGCAGATGCTAGAAAACCAAAGCAACAGACATTAAATGCTGGAAAAAAATTCAGCAGATCAGGCAGCAGGCATGGAAATAAACAAACAGCCAATGTTTAGGGCTGAAGACACTTGTCAGGACATAAGTATTTTCCCTTCACTTTTTTTTAAGTCTCTTATTTTATTCATCAATTAAATCACCTTTCAGGTGTCTTTCTTACAAAGAAAACTTCATCAATTTAAGCAATTTAACATCTACTTCTGTCTTTGTAACATCTCCATAATTGGTTTCTATTCTCTTTCAACTGCTATCATATCCTTTCTGTGGTTTTGTGACCAGAAGTGTTAATGGCTAACTCTGTCCATGACGTAACTAATATTTTATAAAGTTCAATCATAACCACACTTCGCTTGTTTCCTACACCCCAGACAGAGTGTGTAATTGTTTCCTATTCCCCAACTGTGCTCTCTTCTTTTCTGTGAAGACCACTGCTGACATATTAGCCTTAATGTTGACAAGAAACTAAAAATATACAGCTTTGTCCACACGATGAGGAATTTAAATGTTATTGTTTAAGCATGCCTTTGGTTTGTACCAATCCAATTGCTGCAGCTGAGCAAATATTGCTCAGTAAGTATCACTCTCTCACCCAAGTCGGGAATTCATGAGTTCAAATCCCAATTCAGAGACGAGCATGGAAAAAACTAGACCACCTCTTCAGCCCAGCAGTGAGGGACTGAGACATGCAGTAGATTTTTATCTCCTTCCCTCATCCTTCTGTCAACCGTCACTACAGCCCCACCACCACTCATTCCTTCAAGTGGCATCAAAGATTTAATATCATTCCTGAAAGAGGAGCATGGCATCCACCTGCTGGCTAATGCCCAATACTCACTTGAGATCACTAAATCCAGAGAGCATCTGCCATGTGTCGCCTGCAGATGTACACACAGGCCTCCACACTCCCCATTCCATAACAAGCAGTACAGCCCACATTAGGAAATGTGCCATGAAAACACAGGTCTTTCCATTTCTCAGTCAACCAGTTCCTGTCCTTCCCCAAAGGAAGAATTCCCGACATCGAAAATTGTCAAAGAGTAATCTTGAAAGGGTTAACAGCTCACACACCTCTCAAAAGTCACAGGGGCATTATGGCCATTGGAACCATGAGTGAGTACAAATAAAATCATATTGAAACCATTCACTTTTCTTCCTAGCTGCTAAATAAAATAATTAGCACATGTGCCATGAAATCCAATATATAAATTATAGGTTGGAAACTATTCCAATGTCAATATCTCTCCATGTGATCTCTGCCATGAAGGAAAGGAAAACTGCATGGAAATCTGAGGTTGGGCTCAATTTCCATAAATCAAATTTCTCCACCCTTAGATGTATTTGTATGGAAAAAACTGAAATTTTCCTGAACATACATCTATTTAAAATGGCATCAAGCTGTCACAGTGGTCCAAAATGTACTATATATATCAAAGAAAATGTTAAGGCACACAGATCATGAGCAACCAACCATCAAGGCCCATTCTGTGTTGAACTGGTCTGTGGTATAACTGGCTTACAGATGGATCAGGAAAATTTTGGAAAAAAACAAAATTATCAGTCTCAACTGTTATGCAAAAGTGCTTGATAGCTGGGTGAAGTTACTACTCTGAGCTGGTCTAATTAGATCTGAAGGTGATAGAGAATAGGATCTATTTGTTCATGATATTGCCAACTGGCTGTCACACACATTTACTCTTTAATATTTTGCTAATGGTCATATTGAGGAAGGCGTAGAGTAATGTAATTGGTGGAAACGTACTTAATTCACAACTACCAACATTGAGTTGGAGTTCACGTTAAGAGGCTGGTCAGATGTGATGGCATACAGTAATTATATGAAGTTCTGTTACTGCGCTTTGTGTTCAGTGTTTGAAGTACAAATGAGTTGTTACAGTTTTTCTTAAACATAAAATGCCTCTTGCTGTTTTATTTGTGAAAGCCTACTTTGGTGACCTTGATGGTCCAGGAGGATTCCACAGTCATTGAACACATTGGCCAGTGCAGTCACTTTGAAACTGCCTGAGTTTCGGGAGCAAAATGCTATTGCTTGTTTTGTACAAGCTGAGGCCCAATCACATTGCGAGTAATCACTGCAGGCGACACCATATTTTACGATGTGGGAGCATTGCTGAGTAACTCCACAGCTGCAAGAGTGGTGAGTCTACTAGAACACCCACCTGAACACGATAAATACTGATCACTGCACACTCTCCTTTTACAGACTCTTGGACTATCAGAGTCTGACCGTGCCAAACAGTTACTCTCCTTGCTCAGCCTTGGAGATGCTAAGCTGTCAGAGCTAATGGACCACATGCTGATCTCCTGGAAAATCACCATCCTGGTTTAATTTTTTAAAGAGCTCTTCATGCAGCAAATGCCTGATGACATTTGCATAGCCCTCACTAATGCACACATGAAGGACCATAGGGAGTTTGTTAAAATGGCTGATAGTCTACACTCAGCCAGGCAGAGTTGTGTCATTCCTCCTCCTTTCCTTGCGTCAGTAAGCCTGGTCCACAAGGCCTCCAACATGAGGATGCCCACGGCTATGAAACAGACAATGCCAGGTCTGTGTTTTTACCACTCTCGCTTTGGTACGAACACTAGGAAGTTCTGACCGCCATGCAGTTTCAACAGTGCCAATGCATCAGGACATCAGAGGTCTGTGAACACAGTGGGTTTCAGCTGCCGGGGATACCTACCGTTCATTACAGACACTCTTTAAGGGTGACGCTTCCTGTGTGACATGAATGCTCAAGTGAATATTCTGCTGGCATTACCTATTGATGAGAAGGCAAAGAGTGATGAAACCTCCAACAGCAGCAGGATCCAGACTTATGGAACATGTCGGGTGATGCCCAATTGAAACTTCATATCAGAAAGACAAGTGAGTCATCCATGGTCTTATTGAAGGGCAGAGCAGATTCTACGGGCCAGTTGGTCTGCTCCTGCTCCTATTTATTATGTTATGTTATGTTATGTTATGTTATGTTAGCTGAAATTACATAATCTCAAGAGTCTTATCTTTGTTGGGATACATTAAAGGGCATGAAACTGTTACTAGGGGCGGATGATGCTGCTGTGACTGGAATTTAAGTAAGAAACTGAATTTCTTTGCTAAGAAAAAGAAGAAAAAAAGCAGTCCAGAAAAAAGTTCACAGAGTAATTTTAGCCAGATAAATATCTGGGCAAATATCACTATCCACGTTATGCTCTCCTCTTGGTGCTGCCATCAGGAAGGAGGTACAGGAGCCTCACGACCCACACCAACAGGTTCAGGAACAGTTAATATCCCTCAACAATTGGGCTCTTGAACCAGAGGGGAGAACTTCTTCACTCAGCTTCACTTATCCCAACACTGAACTGTCCCCACAGCTGACGGACTCACTTTAAGGGACTCTTTATCCCATGTTCTCCATATTTAATGCCTATTTATTTATTTTTAAAACATTTTTGTCAGCTCAAGCTAATGTGAGGTACAAACATAGCCAAGCACACTCATTTCTCAATTGCTAGGAACTTTCAGATTATTCTAGTGGTGTATAGTATTGTGGATTTCTGGAGATTTTACATAAATATTGCTTTATAAGCCTAATCGTTGAACACTATTGTGCAGTAACTTTCATAGCTCAAAGTCAAAGTTCAAAACTCAAAATACATTTATTATCAAAGTATGTTTACATTATACAACCTTGAGATTCATCTCCTTACAGGCAGCCACCGAAACAAAAAAAACCCCGAAACAACCCAAAAAAAAAGACAAACACACAATGTCCAGAGGCAGCGAGAAGAAAAACAATTTGTGGAAACAATGAAAGTAAGAAAATGAAAAAGTAAACGTAAGTGAGTCCTCAGGCTTGAAGCCCAGAGTAGTCAGAGATAGTCACAGCCTCAACCTCAGCACACAGCGGAGTAAATGTCGTGGAGCCCAGAGACACCAAACCCGGAGCAGCCGGAGCAGGCCACAACTTCAGCCGCAGTGCAGTTTAAAATGGAGTAAATATCATGGAGTAGCAAGCAGACCTGGACTGATCCTTACCTCCTGTCCTGATGCCCTGCCTTTTCAATCCATCTAGCCTGGCATTTAAATCGGCCAGACATCAGGTCATTCCTCACCCCAAGACCCAGCCCATGTTGCACCAATACACTCTGGGCTTGGACCCATCCGCCATGTTTCGGCCTGTACCTGACCCTTCCATGTCACTCTGGCACTTAGATCAATCAAACCTTTTTTTTTGGTTTAGGAGGACGAGCCCCGAATCTGCCTCTTCTCCTTCTTGGGATGATATCAGTTGTAGTTACTGCTATTAGGACAATGTTCATGTTCCATAGTCTTCCAATTTTCTCTTTTAATTCAGCATATTTCTAGTGATTTTCACTTATTGATTTCTGTATGTTATGTGTGTTTGGAATGTTTGTACCTATTAAGTAAGTTATTCTCGCTTGTTTATCCTATAATATTACATCCAGACTGTAACTATGATTTATCCTGTCTGTAAAAATGATTCAGCCATAATATAACTTGTAGGATTCTGACTCTAAAGCTGGATCAGGTTTGTATTTATAGTAAGGTATGGTGTTTTGTAGAGTTTGTATTTTAAAGCAAGATTTTGGTGAATGATGTTTATCACCTGATTGTGCCTGTGTAATTGATCAGATTCTACGGGATCCTGTAATGTGTTGAATTGTTTCTGGTTTCTTTTGCCATCTTCTGTATTATGTATTTGTGATAATATTTTGTGTTAACCCATCTATTTCTGGGAAGAGGTCTCCAACTCTGAGCCGGGTGTTCGATGCTTCCTTGTCGATGTCTAGTCTGCTCACATCCTGGGGATGTCTTCCATGGAGAGTCACGCTCTTCCATTGGTTAATTTCTTCTTCCAAAGTGATAACTTCTTCATTTCTCTGGGTTGTGCTTTCATTTAAATTTAGTGGTGTGTGCTCCTTCTCAGAATTTTATGTGCTCATATGGAGTTCTGAATCCTGTTTTTGTTGATGAAAACAGATCCTTAGAAGTTTTATCAGACTGTTGTGTGAATTTTTTATGTTTGTTACTCCTCTTACTCCTCCTGTCCTAAATAGTGTTAATCCAAATGTGTTTGAGTGTACAGCGTTTTCTAAAATTTGTCATTTCAGTTCTTAATTTTCTTCGTAAGTTTTCCAGATCAGTTTCGGACCAAGATATGCCAAAATAATACATTAACGTGAGTATAGTGAAAGTGTTTATTGCCTTTGTTCTATTTTTACTATTGAGCTCAGTTTGACAGAGTTTCTTAAACTTTGAAGTCAATTCTGTCAAAAGTTTTCCCTTTATCACACTGTGATCCATCTTCTTTGCTTACTGATACCCCAAATACTGATATGTTTCATCTTCATCCAGCAGATGTATTGTATCCTGCTGCCCTGTTTTATATTCTACTAGCTCTATTGCACCTTGCTTTATGTTTAACATTCTGCACTTATTTAGTCCAGAGTTCATGCATATATCTTTAGAAAATAGTTCTACTATTTCAATTAATTGCTTTAGCTTTATTGATTACTTTATCATTGCTTTTTTCTGTCTTTTTATATTTGCACTGTTTTTTGTCTTTTGCACATTGATTGTCCTGTTGGGCACGGTCTTTCATTAATTCTATTGTGTTTCTTCTATTTACTGTGAATACCCACAAGAAGATAAATCTCAGGCTGTATATGGTGACATATATGTTCCACAATAATAAATGTAAATGAACTTTGAACTTTGTTTTTAAAGACATGTGCCAATGCAACGTTATAATTAACTGTAGTATCTCCTTAATAACTTTGTACTGTGGATGGTAGTGCTATGAATAATCATCTCAAAAGTTGAGCAAAATGATCTACGGTTAAAATCCATAGTGAATATTTTGTCAATATAACCGTGAAAGGTTGGATACGGCAAATGCTGTTTTATGACAGTTCTGGATTTGCTGCTCTGTCTCACAAGAGTTGTCTGTAGTGATGTATGTAGAGTACGTTCATACACTAATGAAAGTTGTGTTGTTCCAAAGTTAAATGGCAAGAACAGGGACATATGGGAAAGAAGAGAATGTTCTTTCTGTGCCAAGAAGTGTATTTTTTTTTAACTTCCACTTACCTGCTTCAAAAGAAGTCAAGACTCCTTCCGGAGTGGATATTTTTAAAAATCTTTTTAATGGTTGAGAAATTCCATTTTACTTGGAGATTCTTTGCTGTAACTTCTTGCTCATATTGGGGTATCTTAATTGCAGATGTCAAGCTAGCCCGATCACCCTGTACCATATATTCAAGAATGATATGCATGAAGTTTCAGAATGTGCACTTGCTGCAAAATGAAATCGGTTGTCTGCAGCTTATATCTCTTAGGCAGCTTGTTAGGACCTTCCTGATGATTATTCAGGTGGCTACATACAGTGAACTCGTGGCGGAAGTGGAAAACTAAACATAAGCATAGAACAGATGGATAGCAGCAACTTAAGAGCAACATTCTAAATGTTGATGGAGGGCTGCTGGTGCCTCAATTCATCAGCAGTTTAAGGCAAGAGTGACAAAGCAGGAAGGAAGCAATGAAAAAATAAAAAATAAAAGATTCAGGCATAAATCTACAAATGAATGAACTCAAAATCAATGTTTGATAGCTCCTGCTTAGACAAATACATTGCAGCATTGAGCTGTGAGAAGGCTTGCTCTCTGATCCAAACCACTCTGCCTTTTTCTTCAAGGCGTGGCATACATATACAATTGTAGTCAAATGTCAGATCATTGCTGACCACGGCTGTCACCAGGTGTGCTGGCTTTAAAATTGTTCGTGATACATATGATGATGTCACCATCTCATATACGTCATGTGGATACTCAGCACTCAGTCTAGACTCTTCAACCCTAATCCTGACTGTACAAAATTGCAAGTGATCTGACCTATGCAAGAAAGTTATTGCAAGTTCCATATTGAGAAATCCAGTATGTCAAGACATGCACAAAGTCTGTAACACAGACTATGATGCTTACACCACAGCAACATTATGAGATGTGGTTACTACAAATATTTTTGCAGCAATTCAATCAGCTCTTCATCTGGCTGTGTCTCGACATAGGGCCTTGTGAAGGGATGACAGATTGTTGATCCTGAATTCAAATTGTGGGAGACAATATGCCATTCCTCGATTTTGTGTGCCAATATAATAATAATAATAATTATAATCATCATCGCTTTCAGAACAAACATAAAACGATGAAAGCAGTAACATTAGTTATCTCTAAACTGTATGATCGATCCATGTTTTGCACAGGAAACATGATATCAGGTTATATAATTAAGTTGTAATGATGTCCTGTAGCAGATGTCAGTGTTACACTGAAGCAGATGTGCAGAGAATAAATGCCATAAATGAAATCAATAACTAATTAGCAGTATGAAACACAAAGCTGCTCAAGCCTCCATCGGCCATTCAGAAAAAGGAAACCGAAACATTAAATATAATTTTGATCAAATACAGCAGCTTTTGAAGACAGATGGACTCAAATTTTTTTATATTTAAGTGATTGTCTTCTGGCTTCTCTCCAGAGAACTTATGAATGAACCACCTCTGCTGACCTGAAAGAACAGCCTAAGGCCTGATATCAATTAATCTAATACTGAAGCTACTCTATAATCAGAAACTACAAGCAACCATGAAGCAACATGTTCCCAGATTTTCCCTTTCTTGCTGTTTAATAAGACCGTAAGACACAGGAGCAGAATTAGGCCATTTGGACTCTTGAGCCTACTCCACCATTCTATCATGGCTGATTTATTATCCCCTTCTCCCTATAACCTTTGACACCCTTACTAATCATAACCTATCAACCTCTGCTTTAAATATACCCAAAGACTTGGCCTCCACAGCCATCTGCGGCAATGAATTACACAGATTTATCACCTTCTGGCTAAAGAAATTCCTCATCACCTCTGTTCTAAAGGGATATCCTTGTATTGTGAGACAGTACCTTCTGGTCCTAGATTACCCCACTATCTGAAAAATCCTTTCTTCGTCCACTCTATCCAAGCTTTTCAATAGTTGTTAGTTTTCAATGAGAACCTCCTCATTCTTCTAAACTTCAGCAAGTACAGACCCAGAGCCATCTCATCAAAGTCTTTCAGTGACCCTAGGAATTAACAATATACCACATAGAAACTCAAGTTAGCAGTCTCTTCATCACAGTTTATTACTGTACAGTGAAACAAATACTTAAAAACAAATAATTTTTTAAAAAGTAGATATTTCTTTCAGTCATTACTGCCAGGAAGACCATAGTTTCAATTGCATAGAATTAAATAAATTATAGTGCGCAGAACTAAGATTTTCCATCCATTCACTCAAAGCTGCTGTTTATATTCCACTCACTATTTTTAATCAGTATAACCTTCTGTTCCCCTTTCAATCAATGCTGATCCAGCCTGTTCCAAATGTATCTAGATATTTGCCCATTTCAGCCCGAGATGACAATATCCATATTATTGCCACACTCTGCTGTCTGATATAAATATATAGACAGTCTTGCTCTTTCTCAGAATTGGAACTGAATTGTGTTGATTTTATCAAATCTTCTGAACTTTTGAAACCCATTATGGAATTTACTTTTAGCCTCATTTTTCCAAAAGGAAAGAGATCCAAAGTATTATCATTCAGCAAAGTATAGTAGTTGCTGGAAATCTAAAGTAAAACAAAATGTTGGAGATTGCCAGTGAGTCAGTCAGCCTCCAGGGAGAAAGTAAGTTAATATTCCAAATTGATAACCATTCAGAATGTCCTGCCGAAGAGTTTCAGTCCGAAATGTCAACTGTACTCTTCTCCATAGATGCTGTCTGGCCTGCTGAGTTCCGTCAGCATTTTGTGTGTATTGCATCAGAACTTCCAAAAGCTTTGTATTTCCAGTAACCACTTTACATCCTCTCCAGTACACCCCTGAATTCTATTCACTATTTGTCTCATTATTGTTTGCAGTTCTGATCACCTACATACAGGAAAAATGTTAATAAGATTGAAAGAGTCCAGAGAAAATTTACAAGGATGTTGTTGGGACTTCAAGACCTGAGTTACATTAAAAGGTTGAATAGGTTAGGGCTTTATTCCCTAAAGCATAGGAGAATGAGGGGAGATTTAATAAAGGTATATAATGTCATGAGATGTATAGACAGAGTAAATGCAAGCAAGCTTTTTCCACTGAGGCTGGGTGAGACTAGAAATAGACATCATGGATTAAGGAAGAAAGGTGAAATATGCAAGGGGAACATGAGGGGGAACTTCTTCACTCAGAGGGTGGTGAGAGTGTGGATCGAGCTGCCAATGGAAGTGGTGGAGATGGGTTCAATTTCAACATACAAGAGAAGTCTGGAGAAGTACATGGATGGAAAGGATATGTAGGGCTACAGTCCAGGTGCAGGTCGATGGGACTAAACAGAATAATAGCTCAGCATAAAAGAGATGGGCCAAAGAGCCTTTACTTCATAACTCAATGTATTGAGTACAGAAGATGGGATGTTATTTTGAAATTGTATAAGACATTGATGAGGCTTAATTTGGAGTATTGTGTGCAGTTTTGGTCACCTACGTGCAGGAAAGACACAAATAATGCTGAAAAAGTATGGAAAAATTATAAGGATGTTGCTGGGTCTGGACACCCGAGTTATAAGGAGAGATTGAATGAGTTAGGATTGTATTCTTTAGAACATAGAAGATTGAGAGGAGATTTGATAGAGGTATACAAAATTATGAGGGGTATAGATAGGGTAAATGCAAATAGGCTTTTTCCATTGAGGTTCAGTGAGACTACAACCAGAGGTCATGGGTTAAGGGTGAAAGGTGAGAAGTTTAAGGGGAACATGAAGGGAAACTTCTTCACTCAGAGGGTCATGAGACTGTGGAATGAACTGCCAGCACAAGTAGTCCATGCCAGCTCAATTGAAACATTTAAGAGAAGTGGATAGTAGGGATATGGAGGGCTACGGAGCAAGTGCAAATCAATGGGAGTAGACCATTTAGATGGTATTAGCATAGACTAGATGGGCTGAAGGGCTGTTTCTACACTGTACTTCTCTATAATTCTACTATCTGCATAAGTTTAATTTAACATGTCCACCCTTCAAGTTTAAAACCTAAGAGCAATGTTCACAAACTCATACTTTACAGTAGAGACATCAACACTGTTGCAAGGACGTGGCAGTGGAACGAACCCAAGTGCTGAACACAGACACGGAGGCTGAGTCAGGAGGCGTTACGGTCATAGTGAGCGTAGAATTGGTGCCAAGGGAGTCTTTACCCGGAGTCTTGGTTTTAGTAGAGAATTCAGGAACAATGCTAGACTTAGAACTGGTAGTCCTAAGAACCATGGAACAAGGTTACTCATACACGAGTCAACCAACGAACTGGCAGCTCCTTGTTGTGCTCGCAGGGTCTTTATACTGCATTTGCTGATGGAAAGCAGGTGTGTGTAGTTAGTGGAACCTGGGAATGATTGGAACTAAATGAGGCGATTGAGGCCCAATTCCTGAGGTGAATAGCCAAGTGGGCGATTGCCAGAAGGGACCATGACAGTACCCCTCCCTCAACGGGAGCCTCCTGGCGATCCTCCAGGCCTGTCTGGATGGTCCCGATAGAAATCCTGGATGAGGGAGGGGTCTAGGATGAAGGAGCGGGGGACCCAGGAACACTCTTCTGGACCGTACCCTTCCCAGTGTACCAGGTATTGGATACCCCTGCCCCTACGGCGCACATCCAGTATTCTTCAGATGGTGTATGCCGGATGGTTGTCAATGATATGGGCAGGTGGGGGAGTCTCAGCCGGGGGACACAAGGGGTTGACAGAAACTGGCTTTAACTGAGACTCATGAAGAAAGTTGGGTGGATGTGCATGGACCTTGGCAGCTTTAGGCGGACCGCTGTGGAATTGATAACCCTTTCAGCCTTGAATGGTCCCAGGAAGCGAGGGGCGAGTTTCCTATGTTTGTTTTTGAGCGGGATGTCCTTGGACGAAAGCCACACCATCTGCCCAGGTTGATACTCCGGTGCCGGAACCCAGTGTCGGTCGGCTGTCTTCTCATTTCGATTTGTTGATCGGAATAGAGCCGTGCATGTTTCCTCCCAAATCTTAAGGCACAGATCAATACGGTCCTGAACCCACGATACCACAATCTCCTCTTCCTGCGCAGGGAACAGCAGGGGTTTGTACCCCAGGGAGCACTTGAACAGAGACCTCCCAATGGTTGAGCTCACCAGAGAGTTGTGGGCGTACTCAACCCACAGGAGATGGCCGCTCCAGGTCGACGGGTTGTTTGCCATTACCCAACGTAACATCGCCTCCAGGTCTTGGTTGACCCATTCCGTCTGCCCGTTCGTCTGGGGGTGGAAGCCGGATGACAGGCTGACCGATGCACCCAAGGCTTGACCAAAGGCCTTCCATACCTGCAAGACGAACTGGGGGCCTCGACCGGAGACGATGTCCGCGGGGATTCCCTGGAGGCGGAAGACGTGGTGGAAGAGAAGATCTGCGGTTTCTTGAGAGGGAGTTTAGGGAGGGCCACAAAGTGCATCGCCTTGGAGAATCTGTCTACCACAGTGAGGACAGTGGTGTTTCTGCAGGAGGGAGGTAGACCGGTGACGAAATCTAGGGTGAGGTGTGACCAGGGACGACCAGGGACAGGTAGAGGATGAAGTAGACCTGCAGGTGGTCGATGAGAGACCTTTCCCCGGGCACAGATAGAACAAGCCCAGACATAAGAACGGGTGCCCCCTCCATGGACGGCCACCAAAAGTGCTTCCTCAGGACAGCCAGGGTCCAATCACTCCCGGGGTGGCAGGCGAACCGGGATGTGTGCCCCCATTGGAGAACCTGAGACCTGACGGAGACGGGCACGTACAGGCGATCGCCGGGTCCCTTGCCAGGGTTGGGGTCATCCCGCTGGGCTTTCTTTACTTCGGCCTCGATCTCCCAAGTGAGGGTGGCCACCTCGCATGATGAAGGGAGGATAGTCTTGGGTCTGGAGGTGTCATCTTTGGAGTCATGCTGGCGGGATAGCGCATCCGGCTTCCCGTTCTTGAATCCTGGACGGTACGTGAGGGTGAAGTTGAACTGTCCAAAACACAATGCCCAACGGGCCTGGTGGGAGTTCAATCGTTTGGTGGTCTGAATATACCCCAGGTTCTTATGAATAGTCCACACCACAAACGGGTGTTCTGCCCCCTCCAACCAGTGCCTCCATTCTTCCAGTGCTTGTTTGACCGCCAGCCGTTCCCGATTCCCCACGTCGTAATTCCACTCGGTGGGGGACAGTCGGCAAGAGTAGAAGGTGCAGGGGTGAAGTTTTTCATCCGAACTTGCCCTTTGGGATAGGACCGTTCCTATCCTGGAGTCAGAGGCATCCACCTCAACGATGAATTAACAGAATGGGTCCGGATGGACCAGGATGGGAGCGGTGGTGAAACGCCTCTTCAGGTCGGTGAACGCCGAGTCCGCTTCGGAGTCCCAGCAACACGGTGTGGTAGGCGAGGTAAGCCGGGTAAGGGGGGCCGCCACTCGACTGTAGTTTCTGATGACTCTGTCGTAGAAGTTTGCAAACCCGAGGAATCGTTGAAGTTGTTTGCCTGTCGTGGGTCTGGGACATTCCTCCACTGCACGGACCTTCTCGGGGCCTGCTTTTACCTGCCCGCTTTCAATGATATCGCCTAGGAAACTGACCAAAGGGACGTGGAACTCGCATTTTTCTGCCTTTGCAAATAACTGGCTTTCCCACAGTCTCTGGAGGACTTGACGGACATGGTGTACATGTTCTTGGGGGCTGCTAGAAAATATCAGGATATCGTCAAGGTAAATAAATATGAACCGATTGATAAAGTCCCTCAGTACATCATTGATCAGGGTTTGGAAAACAGAAGGATCATTGGTGAGGCCAAATGGCATGACCAAAGTGGCCCAGAGGTGTATTGAAGGCTGTCTTCCATTCGTCTCCCTCCCTCATCCTGACTAAATGGTAGGCGTTGCGAAGGTCCAGTTTTGAGAAGATGGTGGCTCCATGCAGTGGTTCAAATGCTAAACTAATGAGGAGTAGAGGGTACTTGTTCTTAACAGTTATATTATTTAGGCCTTGGTAGTCAATACAAGGGCTAAGTGTCTCGTCCTTCTTTTCTACAAAAAAGAAACCGGCGCCTACCGGGGAGGATGAAGGCCTGATAATGCCCGCCGCGAGGGACTCGCTAATGTATTTTTCCCATGGCCTCTCTCTCCGGTCGGGATAGGTTAAAAAGGCGACTGGTGGGTAGCGAGGCCCCGGGGAGAAGGTCAATGGCACAATCATATGGACGGTGTGGAGGCAGGGAAAGGGCCCGTTGTTTACTGAACACCTGTCCCAAATCATGGTACTCTTTGGGGACGCAGGACAAGTCGAGGGGTTCCAAAACAGGCGGGGTCACAGTAGTTTCTCTGGGAGATGGGGCCGACGGCAGACTGTTGGCATGGCAAGACGGGCTCCATTCGGCTATCCTCCGGGTAGAGCAGTCGATTAGGGAACTGTGTTGGGTCAGCCATGGATACCCTAGAATTACCAGGGCTTGAGGTGAATGAATGAGACTGAATCGTACCTCCTCCCGATGGTTGCCGGATAGGATCAAGGTCAGATGTAGCCTACAGTGGGTCACCCGAGCCAGCAGTTTTCCGTCCAGGGCCCAGGCCTCCAGGCGGGTGGTTGGCGGCTCGCGAGGTATTCCGGCCTGGGTGGCTATCTCTTCGTCCAGCAGATTGCCCTCAGCACCAGAATCCACCAAGGCGGATAGGGACAGGGACTGTCGTTGGTAATTCACGGTTGCCAGGATCTGCATCCGAGTCTGGGGGGCTGAAGAGAGTAACATTCAGCTCACCAGAGCTCCCTTTTTCACTGATGAGCCCTCCCTTTTGGTCGCTGAGGGCAGGTATCCCGGAAATGTCCTGGCTGGCCACAATAGTAGCAATCCCCAGCTCTCCACTTCCGAATTTGTTCGGCCGGGGAGAGGCGGTTCCGTCCCAGCTGCATCGGTTCCTCCCCCGGGGGGGGGGGGGATGGTCGTAGCAGGAGCTGGGGAAGGGGGGCTGGCTGAGACTGGTAAAGTGGACTGTGGGCTTCCCCGAGGAGTGGGACGACTGGTTCTCTCTCTAATGCTCCTAAAGTCGATAATCTAATCAAATGGCTAGCGAGATCAGACAGTCCAGACAGTCCGTATTGTCCCTTGCAGCCAACTCATCCTTTATCTTGTCCGAGAGGCCTGTCGAAAGAACTCCCATAGGGCCTCGTCATTCCACCCGGAGTCTGTGGCTAAGGTCCGGAACTCAATGGAATACCTGGCCACACTTCGCAAAGCCTGACAAAGTGTAAGCAACCGTTCCGCTGCATCTTTACTGCGAATGGATCGTTCAAAGACTTTCCTCAGTTCAGCAACAAAGGAGGAGTAGGAGGAACAAACCTCTAGTCGGTTACCTCATATCGCGGTCGCCCAGGCCAAGGCATCCCCTCGTAGCAGCCCCATGATGTACGCAATCTTTCATTTATCGGATGTGTAGGTACGTGGCTGCAACTCAAAGACTAGGGAGCATTGTAACAGGAAGGCCCGGCACCTACCTGGGTCCCCGGCGTAGGATCAGACTCGGGTACATACGGCTCTGGAGGGGATGGTGTTGCTGATCCCAAGCGGTGCAGTTTGGGTAGCCAGAGGGGACAGAGAAAAAGAAGCAGAGACCCAGTCTGCTTGTTCACTGACCTTCTGCACATTGGTGGTTAGTGTCCAAAGGTTTTCCCTGATCTCCCGAAGTAGCTGGTCGTGGGCACCCAATAGGTAGGCCTGGCTGGCCAGGGCCTGTTGTACAGGATCCGTGTCCACTGGATTCATCATCGACTGTTCGTTCTGTTGCAAGGACATAGCAGTGGAACAAACCCAAGTGCTGAACATGGGCATAGAATTGGTGCCAAGGGAGTCTTGGTTTTAGTAGAGAATTCAGGAATGATGCTAGACTTAGAACTGATAATCCTAAGAACCACGGAACAAGGTTACTCATACACAAGTCAACCAACGAACTGGCAGCTCCTTGTTGTGCTTGCAGGGTCTTTATCCTGCATTTGCTGATGGAAAGCAGGTGTTTGTAGTTAGTGGAACCTGGGAATGATTGGAAACTAAACGAGGTAATTGAGGCCCAATTCCTGAGGGAAATAGCCAAGTGGACGATTGCCAGAAGGGACCATGACAAACACATCCATCACTAACGCATACACAGTGTCTATAAGTATTCATCCCCCTTGGAAGTTTTCATGTTTTATTGTTTTACAACATTGAATCAGAGTGGGTTTTTTTTGACACTCATCAACAGAAAAACACTCTTTTGTGTCAAAGTGAAAACAGGCCCAAGAAGAAATCATGTCCAGTAGGTAGCTGACCAAAACTGCACACAATACTCCAAATTAGGCCTCACCAGCATCTTATACAACTTCAAACTAACATCCATCTTCTGTACTTAATCCTTTGATTTATGAAGAAAATGCACTTTGGCTCACCTCTTTCTTCTCTACATCAAGGCAAGGCTGCTGGATCAGGCAATATCAGCCCCAGGGTACGGAAGGCCGGTGCGAGCCAACTGTCTGGTATTTTGCAGCACCTTTACAAACTGAATCTGAGTCAGGAAAAGATACCGGTGGATGCTATGGAAGACTTACTGCTTAGTTCCTGTACCCAAGAAGGCAACTCTACCTGAACTTAATGACTACCGACAAATTGCCCTCACATCTCAGATGGAGAGGTGGGTTCTGACTTACCTTGGACCACAGGTGAGATCTTCATTGGACCCTCTACAGTTTGCCTACCAACCTCATGTGAGAGTGGTTGATGCCATCATCTGCTACAGAGAGCTCACTCCCACCTGGATGATGCTGGTGGCATTGTGAGAATCACACTTTTGGTTTATCTTGTGCCTTCAATATAACCCAGCCACTTCTACTGACTGAAAAGCTACAAAGGATGGGTGTAGACAAATCCACTATCTCCTGGATTATTGACTACCTGACCGATAGACCCCAGTTCGTACTGCTGGGTAGTTCTTTGTCTGAGATGGTGGTGAGTGGCACTGGAACCCCACAAGAGACTGTCCTGTCTCCATTTCTGTTCACACTCTACACCTCAGACTTTCAGTACAAATCTGAGTCACTTGCAGAAGTTCTGTGATGATCCTCAGGTGAATGGGTGTATCAGAGACAGGCAGGAGTCAGAGTATAGAGAACTGGTGGACAGGTTTGTGGAGTGGTGTGGGAGGAATCACCTGCTCCTATTGTGGCCAAAACCAGGGAGGTGGTGATTGATTTTAGGAGGAAGAGGACTGTGTCGAATCTTGTATACATTCTGGGAGAAGAACCTGCAGTGACGGAGGAGTAGGAATACTTGGATATTCGCCTTGACAACAGTCTTGACTGGAAAATCAACACCAAGGCTGTTTACAAGAAGGGGATGAGCAGACTCTATTCTCTCAGGAAGCTGAGATCCTTTAATGCGTGCAGCAGGACTCTTTTACCAGTCTGTTGTAGCGAGTTCAGTCTTCTTTGCTAATTTATGTTAGGGGAGCAGCATCAATGCTGGTGATGCAAAAATATTAAATAAACATATCAAAAAGGCTGGATCATCCTTGGCTACAACCGGAACACTTTTGAGTTTGGGGTGGAGAGGAAGTCACTAAACAAATTGCTATCTATTAGGTACAATCTGGCACATGACCTACTGGATAAGCAGCAGAGCACCCTTTTGAACAGGCTCATTCAGCTCCGCTGTCACAAGGATTGTTACAGAAAAATTTCCGTACCAAATATTTAGCATATACAACAGTTCATCTCCGTGCAACAGGAGAACTCGCGCCATAGTGCAACAGTCTCTGTTTTATTATTTCATACATTATCATTGCACATTGGTAAATTATTATTGTGTCTATTATTATTTGGTAATTTATTATTTATTAAGTACTGCTAAGTCTGTTTTTAAATGTTCTGCTGCAATGAAATAACTTCCCACTTGGGATCAATAAAGTATTTATTATATATTATGATGATGATTATTACTATTATTACCTTTACAAAGTGATCTAAATAAATTACAAATACTAAACACAAAATAATTGATTGCATCAATATTCACCCCTTTCAAGCCAGTATTTAGTAGATGCACCTTTGGCAGCAATTACAGCCTTGAGTCTGTGTGGTTAGGTCTCAATCAGCTTTGCACATCTGGACACTGCAATTTTTCCCCATTCTTATTTAGGAAACTGCTCAAGCTCTGTCAGTTTGTGTGGGGATCATAGGTGAACAGCCCTTTTCAAATCCAGTCATAAGTGCTCAATTGGATTGAGGTCTGGACTCTGACTTGGCCACTCCAGGACATTAGCTTTGTTATTTTTAACTTTGTCCTGTGCAGCTTTGGCTTTATGCTTGGGGTCAATGCTTTGCTGGAACACAAATCTTCTCCCAAGTTGCAGTTCTCTTGCAGACTATATCAGGTTTTCCTCCAGGATTTCCCTGCATTTTGCTGCATTCATTTTACCCTCTACCTTACAATCCTTCCAGGGCCTGCTGCAGGAAAACCATCTTCACAGCATGATGCAGCTACCACCACACTTCACCATAGGGATGGTGTGTTTTTGATATATGCGGCATTGGGCTTATGCCAAACATAGCATTTAGATTAGTGGCCAAAAAGCTCAATTTTGGTTTCATCAGACCATAGAACTTTCTTCCAGCTGACTTCAGACTCTCCCACATGCCTTCAGGCAAACTCAAGCCGAGATTTCATGTTAGTTTTTTTTCAACAGTGGCTTTCTCTTTGTCACTCTCCCATAAAGCTGTGACTGATGAAGCACCTGGGCAACAGTTGTTGTATGCATAATCCCTTCCATCTCAGTCACTGAAGCTTGTAACTCCTCCAGAGTTGTCCTAGGTCTCTTGGTGTCCTCCCTAACTAATCCCCTTCTTGTATGGTCATTCAATTATCGAGGATGACCTGTTCTACACAGATTTACAGCTGCACTGTATTCTTTCCAATTTTTGATGATTGACTTAGCTGTACTCCAAGGGATAATCAGTGACTTGGAAATGTTCTTGTATTCTCTCCTGACGTGCTTTTCAATAACCTTTTTGTGGAATTGCTTGGAGTGTTCTTTTGTCTTCATGGTGTAGTTTTTGCTAGGATATTGACTCACTACAGTTGGACCTTCCAGATACAGGGTACATTTTTAATACAGTTAATTGAAACATCTTGACTGCACACAGGACTCCAAAACCAGATCCCCATTTAACTAATTATGTGACTTCTAAAACCAATTGGCTGCACCAGTGATGATTGCTGTGTCATATTGGGGGAGGGGGGAGGGTGAATACTTACGCAATCAATTATTTTGTATTTTATATTTGTATTTAATTTAAATCACTTTGTCAAGATCTGTTTTCAGTTTGACATGGAGGAGTCTTTTTCTGTTGAAAAAGCCAAACTAAATCCACTGTCATTCAGTGTTATAAAACAATTAAACATGAAAACTTCCAAGGGGGGGGGGGGTGAATACTTTTTATAGGTATTGTAGATAGAGGTACAAGCTTATGGCCTGGACTTTGAAATCATCATTCCAGTTGAAAACTGATCGATTTCAACTACTTCATATTTAATTGGTCAGAAGAAATACATAAATGTTGTTGCTAAAGCAGGTGCACAGCTCCCTTCTGCCCAAAATGTAACAAACAAGAGAATGAACCAATGCACATAGAAAGTAAGCATTGGGAACTTTAAGGTTATAGTGACCATAACCCATACTTTAACATAAAACTTGAAAAGGGCATGACAACTAGGGCAATGATTTGAAAGTGCTGCGATATAAAACGGACAGCAGCACGGGCAGACAGTGGGGTCAGAACTGTCATGGAGGATGTTTAATAGAAATATATTCTGTGAATAACAAGAACAAAGCAAACAGTAATGAGACACTGTGGATGAATAATGATATAGAAGAAAAGTTGTGGTTGAGGAAAGAAATCACCTCAAGCAGTGCAGCCAGCCCAGTCCTTCACTGATGTGCCAGCTTTGATTTCATGTTCTCATCTCCAATTGAGACTTAAATCCATAAATTTATGACTCAGAGGCAAGATATTTGTAATTAATTTTACAGATCCACAGTAAAGTGTGCAGAAGATAAGAGGCAACCCTCTCACTCTCAAAACAGGGGCAATCATGGTTTATAAAATGTGAAATCAGTTGCTATGAAAGTCAGCATAGAACTGTCCAGTGTGTAGTGGGTGGTGAGTCATAGGGTCATGATAGTAATGCAGTCCTCTGCAATTCATAAAGGTTGTTAATTGTATTGTGTAAAGGAGTACACAGGATAAATGACACCCTGCACTTGGGGGGAACCGTGGGGCTCTGCTTGAAACTCTATACTCTGGCTGAAAGCAAACACATTTATCACTCTTCCTCTGCTTTGGGATGCCTATGGGGAAGTGCTTAATGCATTTGCTATAGCAGACAAGCTATCAATCATTCTTGCATGGACTGCAGACTAATTAATGTGACTGCTATTGCCTTGGACAGCATGGAGGAAGAGATGCAATGGACTATGCCTCAACCACTTGCGCTGTGATAATTATCTGTAATTCCAGGACTGTAAAACTTCGCTAGACAATGCTCCTCCGAGAGTTGCAGGTATGTTCACGTTCTACAGAATCCGTTGCTGAGAATTCCTCTAGGCATACCTTCTATTTGCTCTCCTTCCAAGTGCTTTGTCCTGTTAACTTCTTTCACTTTCCTGTCCTCCACCACCTTTCATAGTGGGAATCCTAGAAAGACCAGGATTAAGAAACAACAGCAGTGAAAGAAGTCCCTTAATTCATAACCTACAATAGAAATTTGAAGCGCATCCAAATCCTTCGCACTGTTTGGAACGGACCATCTGCAAATGCAATGTGCAACATGTCTTCCTCTCACAGTCTAGAATTGTGAGATACCAGACAAGGGCAATCAGCATTCAGGTCAATATTCAATTGAATCTTGGATGTTTTCCTCTTTCCACACTCTGCTAGGAAAACAGAGAAGGCATGATGATGGAACACCAGTCTAATTACACCTTTGAATGGCTGCAGTCACTCATTAAACTGCCTCTCAAACCTGACCAGTGAACTCAGAAAATGGGCAAAATTGTTCATCTTGAGGTACTTTTGGAGTTTATGTAATTATATATGCTAATTGATCAGAACATCTGCACTCAGAATATTCCATGATATAAAATCATAGCCTTCTGGCACCATTTTTAATGTTCCTGCTGCCCCAAGTCAACCAGTTATTGGCTCCAATTTTTTTACATGTTTCAATTTATTCTTGGCTTACCATCTAATGCTATAAGGTAACACATTTCAATCAAATTTACTAACATGATGTCATTTAGTTCAATCGTTGCCTGCCAGTGAAGGATGATGCAAGCTAATGTCCAGACAGACTGATTAGAAAACTGGAAATGTGCCGGTACCAAGGGAGAGTAGCAAATTGAGTTCAACATTGACTCAGTAGCAGGAAGCAAAGATTAGTAGTCAACTCAAGTTCTTAGTGATTGGATTGCTATTTGCAGTGAGATTCCACAGAACTCTGATAGTCCCAGATAACAGAATTCTGTGAAAACTTATATGACACAAATGAGTATTTCTGACTGTACTGCTCTGATGTACAAGACTTGCGTCAGAAGATTAGAAACATATTGGAGAAAGCACTTTAGAATTTTTTTACAGGAAGCATGTTTCAATACTGTTGTAGCTAATCTTCTTAGCATTTTATTCATTCCAATGCCAAACGATAGTTCTCATTTTAGTCATGACATTTTGTAACCATGTGAGCATTACACAGAAAAAAATGTTATTTCAAAAACATAAGTCTTTTTTTAATTATCAGCATAATTCTTTTTTCTTTATTTTTGCCATTATAAGTACAGTGAAAGAGATCTGCCTCCTTTCTGAGGATGTACAATAGAATTCAAATTCAAGTTCAAGCTTAATTATCTTTCAACTATACAATGAATGCAGCCAAATGAAACAGTGTTTCTCCAGGGCCAAGGTGCACAACATAGTACCAAAAGTCACACACAGCACAAAGCACATATAGCAAATATAAATATGAAAGCAGTACAACATACAGTCACAAAAAAATAAATAATAGCCCAAGTCCCTGAATGCCATAGTCTGTAGATTGATGGTGCATGGGATGAATTTCCTGGAGCCATGTTTCTGCAATTCCTAAACACACTAAGCTATCTGAGTCAGTTTAACACAAAACACTTACCCAGTATATCCCCTTCTCTGTAGCATTTGTGTTTTGCATGATTTAATAGCCCAAGAGCATTTGTCGATTGTGGAATACTTCCAGATTTTCATTACACAGCTCGTAAACCCAAAATAGTCTCAAGTGAGGCCACATCTGGCAGCACACTTCTGCAGTATCTGGGGTTCTTAGCATCTCACTTCAACAAATGACAACAGTATAGAAATTACTGTGTTGTTTGGTCTATGGTGGCCTGTTAATGTAACATCTCATAATGGCTCTTCCAGCTGCCATTTCACTAATTGTAATGACATAATCATTGCTGAATTGGGCATATTCTCAACAATTGACTTTAGCCTATATTATTCACCTAATACCTCCTTTGTTTACTGAAGTATGCGTTAATGAATAAAATTAGAAAAGAGCACTAACATATTCAATCAGTATTTTTTTTTCATTATACCTGGTATAAATAAAGTCAAGGTGCTCTAAAATAACAGACACAAAATGCTGGAGGAACTCAGCAGATCAGGCAGCATCTATGGAGAGGAATCAACAGTTGACATTTCAGACTGATAGCCACACCAACACATATGTTCTGGTCATGTTCTATATTAAAACCATTCTGGAAGTCAGTTTTTTCAACAATTTCTAAAGCACTTAGAATCAATTTACAACCTAATAAATTGACTGTGCTGTTTTGGAATAATTCCTCAAAATATTCACGGTATTTCTCTGTCAGAACAACATGTTATTGCGTTTGTTACATTGATAGCTAGGAAGGCCATTTTGTTGAAATGGAAGGATATATCTGCTCCTACTTTGTCACAATGGTTCTCTCAAGTGATGCTGTGTCTCAGTTTGGAGAAAATTAGAAGTCAAACCTTTGAACCTTTATTTGATTTTGAGAAGAGATGGGGCTCATTTGCTTGTTACTATCATTTCAGTTAACTGATAGATTTCCTCCATGATCTAAGTGTAAATTTTGTTTTGATATTTTTTTTCTTCTTGTTGGTGGTTTGATGTTTATTTTTAGAAGCTTTCTGTATGACACCAGGGTTGTGCCCTCAATGGGTTCTTTTTTTCCCCTCACTTTTCTTGCTTAGTAGGGTATTTTTTATTCACAAAAATTTTCAATCTTTAAGATAATTTTTTTGAGGCATTGTAAGTGTTAATAAAAAGATTTGAAAAGACATTTCAGACTGAGATCCTCATCAGCACTGGAACAGAAGATGGAGGAAGCTAGAGTAAGAAAAAAGGGAGAAGGGAAGGAGTACAAGCTGACAGGTGATAGGTGAAGCATGGTGAGGGGGAAGGTACATAGGAGGGTGGGAGAGGGGGTTAGTGGTAGGATCCCATTGACGGTTCTCTGCAACTTCCACTATCTTCAATGGGATCCTACTACAAACGTACTAACCACACTTTTACTCTGGCAGGATTTCCTGATAACCAACCATTTTAATTCCACTGCCCACTCCCATTCCTACATGCTGGAGGCCTACATGGCCTCCTCTACTGCCATGATGAGGTCACTCTCAGCTTGAGGAGCAACAACTCATATTCTGACTGGGTAGCCTCCAACCTGACAGGACGAACATCAATTTCTCCTCCTCTCCATTCTCTCTTTTTCCATTCCACATTCTGACTCCCCTCTTACCCTTTCTCTTCAGCTTACCTGCCTATCACTTCTTTCTGGCACCCCTCCTCCTCCCCTTTCTCCCATGTTCCACTCTCCTCTCCTATCAGATTCCTTCTCCAGCCTTCACATTTTCCACCTATAATCTTCAAGCTTCCAACTTCATCCGCCCCTTCTCACCCATCACCTTGTACTCCTGCCTCCCTGACTCCCTCCCCCCACCACCTTCTTATTCTGGCTTCTTCTCCTTTCCTTCCCAGTCTTGTTGAAGGGTCTCGGCTCAAAGCAGCAACTGTTATTTCTTCTCTATAGATGCTACATGACCTGCTGAGTTCCTCCAGCATTTTATGTGTGTTACTCTGAACTTCCAGCATCTGCAGTATATCTAGTGTTTATGCTTAAGCTGTTTTATTTCTGAAACCAGAGAAGGTTATTCTTTGTCTCAGTTCAAGATAGTTAAATCTATTGACTTATCTTTCTCTAACTGACAAAATATTTCAAAATAACTTTTGCAAATTGATTATAGAAATATAAGTTGATTTGCCATGGAGTTATACATAAGACAAAGTAAGATATTCTCATGAAGAGTATTAGCAATACATAGATACTGTATATGGACTAAGTCATACATATATAAGTCAATATGCGTCAAAATCATGTATTCTGGTCTTATTTGTACTTAATATTCTTACATTTATCATTAATTGTTATCATTTGGCATGTCACCTGTTAGAGTGATTTTTGGGTTTAGGTCTTTTACATTTAGCAGATGGCTTTGGCTACTAATCTTTTGTTCCTTGATAATGTATTATGGATTTAATTTGGAACAATACATTTCCTAAAAGCTATGGATCCCAGTCCAGACGCTGTTGGCGTCTGTGAGATGGATGTGAATCAGGAGGTGTGAAGTTTGTATGTAGCTTCAAAAGAAAGTATTGTTTATAACTTGTAAATATGGAATTGTCCTTTGTGTTTAGCAAATAAATATTGAGCCCCACATTGGGCCAGCAGACCTTTCCACCAAAAGCATTTCCGTTGAATGCCTGGTGTACCTTGTTTTGTCGAATAAAGAAGCTGCTTTGTATCTACCAGTAACTCTCTCCAGTGATTTCATTCACGCAACAATATCACCAAACATTCTAGTAAATTTCTATAGATATATTGTGGAGAGCATCACTGTCTGGCATGGAGGTTCCAAAGCACAGGATCATAAAAGAGCTGCAGAGGGTTGTGGATACTGGCAGCTCTCTAACTGGCACTAATCTCTCCACCTTCTTCAAAAGGTGATACCCCAAGAAGGCAGCATCCATCATTAAGGACCCTCAGCATTCAAGACATAACCTCTTCTTGTACTATTTATTTATTTTCTACTTTTTTCTTATGTAACTTATAGTAATATTTATACACTATGTTGCACTGTACCGCTGCTGCAAACAACAAATCTAACAACATAGCAACTCACACAAAATCCTGGAGGAACTCAGCAGGACTGTCGAAGGGTTTTGGCCCAAAATGTCAACAGTTTACTCTTTACCATAGATGCTGCCTGGCCTGCTGAGTTCCTCCAGCATTTTGTGTGTGTTGCTCGGATTTCCAACATCAGCAGATTTTCTCTTGTTTGTAATCTAATAACATATGTCTGTGATAATAAACCTGATTCCAATTTTGATTCTAATTATAAAACAATTAAATGAAACTTGAAACATAGAACAATATTATTGAATTATTAAGTCCTTCTGCTAAAAGATACAAAACTAAGGTAACACAGTGCCATTAACAACGGGATGTACTAGAACAACAGTGTGACATTTAGTAAGTAAATTCCATTATAAACATGGGTTCAGAAAGATACTATGCAAGAGAGTTAACAGGAAGTGCATGGAAATATACCTGTTTACAACCGATGAAAATATTTCTTTCTAACACCTTTCGTTGCATATTTTAGCCACCAGAAGGACTTCTAGCGAGGTGCATTTTCAGACCTCAAAGTCTAGTTAACCCTGACAAGAAGAAATTTCTTCATTCATTTAATACCTTTATTTAAACTTCTTGCTTTCTTCACATTAATTGGAGAAAATCTGATGCTTTCTTCCTGTTTGATCAGCTCTGTTTGGTGTTTTGTCTATGTTATTTTGTGTCCCTATTAGTTACTACTCATTATGCCACTGGCAGTTAGGGCATCAATGAAGCTCCTCCATCTCTGGCAGTGTTCAGAGCTTCCTTCATCATGTCAATAGCTTGGTTTTCACGACTGTCAGCCACACAAGTCCTGGGTGGAGACTCAGGGATACTGTCGCACTTAGATGCAGAAGGATCCCTCATTGCTGTTTCAGTAACAGTTTTGTTTTACCAATCAGAGCTGTTAGTCCTAAGCTAAACCCCCAAACCTGAAAGACCAGTAGACCATTCTTAGTCTGGCCTCTACCTTTTGACCTGTTTGGCATGGGTGACCCTACCAAGAGTCAAAGCATAAAGCCCTGACTCCAGCCAACATAGCCCTTTGGGTCCATGAAGCTTTGTGTGCCTACGTTTTGGTCTAATTGGCCATTTCGTTCCTTTCCATTCATTTTATTTTTAAGCTATGGTTTAATATTTCCGACTCGTATTATCAGTGTACACTAGGACAATGGTTTTTTTTGAATAATTGGCAGCAATACTTTATGAGAAATCAAACAATTATAAAATTGTTACAAAAAGTAGTACACATATCAAAATTAAAAATGAGACTGAGAAAATAAGCCTATTTAACTATTACAGTTGGGGCTTGTCAGAAATATATGACAGAGTGATACTCATCACTATCTTTGAGATTGGAGTGACCAAAAGAATCATGCATCAAACTCTTCATGTTGACTGTAACTCAATGACATTTTCACATCCTTATTCAGGAAATCCCATTCTAACACAGGCAAGTGATTAATAACAAGCTGATTGATTACAATGATTATTACAATTTATTGTTGCAACGTTATTCTGAACTGTTTAAAATTTTGGTAATCAAAGGCATTGTGAAACATGATTGTGAAATGTCTCCTGAGCTTTCATTGCACTGCTTCTAAAGGGCTTAATTCGGAATCCCATCACTGCGTAAAGGTCAACAAATGGCCTGTCAGTCATAAAATTCCCTGATGATTATTTTTTAATAAAAAGCTGTTTTTTTAAGGGTAGTTATTTGGTGGAACAAAATATTGAATTAATTCAGTCTATTGCACATGCAGCTACAGCTGGACTTGATTAACATTGAGTCAGACTAATCAGAAATTGTGTGCATAGACTTGGTGTTTGAATAAGGCTGTGGGAAACTTTTTTTCTTAAGTTCTACTTATAAGGAATGTCAACCTTCTCAGCTTAAGTGTATGAAGAAGCCCTTTTGTATTTGATATTTTTGTGGACTCCACAGATTTTCACTCATATTGGTTCTTTTCCTTATTATATTTATTTTTCTTTTACACACCCAACCAATGAGTAAGACTAACCAAAATATGTTAACCTAGTGAATAGTTTGCTATTCCTAACATTCTGATCTCTTTCATCACTGCCTGATGTATGTATAGTGATACTCTGCCGAGGTTTGCTTCATGTTAGTTCACTTAGGGGAATCTGACAAGACATGTATCTTCCAGAACTAAAGAAGTGTGACACATGCATCCTAACCAAAATAAGCAAGAGATCACAAACATCACAAAGTTCAACAACTCTTTCGTAGGAACTTAGTTAGGACCATTTCAATTTGAGCATGGCAATCTAAGGCTAGGTTAAAAAGTTGAAGAACACATACAAAATCTGGATTAATTCAGCAGGTCAGGCAGCATCAATAGAGAGGAATAAACTGTCAACGTTTCGGGCTGAGTCCCTTCTCCTGGACTGGAAAGGAAGGTGGAAAAAGCCAGAATCAGAAGATGGGGGAGGGGAAAGGAATAAGAGTTGAAAAGCTAAATGTTGAAGACTAGTTTAACTGATTGGGTGGTCAGTAGTTTTCAGTTTAAAACAGCTCCTGAGATTGTGTAGAGTATGCTTAGAAGTTTCTTTCCTCACAAGTAGTATTGAAAATGAGGTATTAGATGCCTCGTGGCTGAAAGTTAATAATTCCCAGAGCCTATTGAGATATATCCCAGGCTGCAATGGGAAGAAAAGGAGGAGAGTGCAAGGGCTCTGACAGAAGCTTTCAAATCTTTGGCTAGAGAAGAGATAGAAGAGAGCAAATGGCATACATTTATTCAAGAAGGACAACAAAGAAAAGTAAGGTAATACAAACTGATAAACATAACATCATTATTGGAAAAAGTTCAAATGAGTCAAGGTTGAAGAGGCAAAAATTATTCAAGGCTAATTAGTATGGCTTTGCTAGGGGGAGGTCCCAGTGGATGTATTTGACTAATTAATTTAAGGAGTAGCTGTGTTGTTGAGGATAATACCGTTAAAGCAGTCTATGTAGACTTCTGTAAAACTGCTAACAAAGGCCCACCAGGAAGCAGAGCAAAAAGTGAGAGCCCATTAGATCCTGAGCAAGTTGGTCCTGAAATTGGCTTAGAGATGGAAAGAAGAGGGTAATGTTTGAGGATAGTTTTGTGGAAGCCTGTGATCAGTGGTGTACCACAGGGAATCCGTGGTGAGACCTTTTGTTATTTGTTTTACACATTAACAATCTGCACGTAAATGTTGGTGGCATGATTAGTATATCTACAGATGGCACATAAATTGGTGATGTTGTGGAATCTGTAGATGTCTGTGTTAGACTATAGAATAATATCAAAGAATTGGTAAAATGAACTGGGTGGTGGAAATTGGAACTGAATCCTCATAAATGTGCTAGAAGTACAATATATAAAATTATGAGAGGCATAGACAGGGTAGGTAGTCAGAGTTATTTTCCCAGGGTGAAAATGTTAGACACTAGAGGAAATAGCTTCAGACCGAGAGGCAGAACGTTTAAAGGAGATATTTGAGGCAATTTTTTTTTTTACACACATAGAGTGGTAGGTGCATCTTACAATGCACCTCTTGAGCAAACCTCTTATTTGGTGCATTGTAAGACAAGGGGTTATTTTAATTTGGCATGTTTCAAAACTAGACAACGCTGCCTAAGTTGTTTTAATTCAAGGAAGCCTGCAGACCAGATTGAGACAATCACTTAGCATAACTGATCTATTAATAAATTGGAAGACTTACGTATGCAAGTTAGCTTCACAGCATTAATTGTGGGTACCTAGGATCTGTGTCTCCAAGAAGCTTTTAGACCGTTTGTGTTAAAAGGTATCTGAAAGACTATCACGTGTGTGAAGTCATCCAAGTGGCAAAGAAATTGTCTCAATGAAGAGACTAGTTCAGGCTTATTCAGAATGGGGTAAGGAACATCAAGAAGCATGAAAGAAACACGGGGTGAACTAGAGGGCATCACCTGCCTTTGATTTCTCTGATGGACAACTGATTTGTGTGTCTTTTTAGCTTATAGGAATTGTAACTGCATTTTGGAAATCCTTTGTGTTTAAAAATTGCAATTTGGAAGTCTTTTATAAGGTAGAAATCCTCTGTGAGTTTTAAATGTGTTTAAAAGGTGTTGTTTGGATTTAAATGTCTATCACTGAAAATAAATGAACATTGATTAAACTACTTTGTTAGCTGGAAGTATTTTCTCCTTGGTAGGAAGGGGGGAACCATTGGTCAAAGAGTAGGTATTGGCAGCTAAACTCACTGTGGAGAATAAACAGGGAAGTGAATAAGTCTTTGAAGATTTTGTGGTTATAGTATACCTGTCCTTTAGTGAGAGTACTCATAGCTATTTATATCAGATAGGGCTTAAGGTTTTCATTTGAGTTTAGAATTTCATGGTCAGCAAACCCAATATCATCATACCAGGAGAAATGGTAGAAATAGATGCAATAGCAAAGTTCAGAAAGCATTTAGATAGACATATGAACAGGTAGTGAAGAGACTGATGTGCAGACTGCTGGGATTAGTTTTGATTGGCATCATGGTCAACACAGATGTGATGGGCTGAAGGGCCTTTACAGCACTGTACTGGTCCACGAGGTGAAGAATTTTGAGGGAGATAATGCGGCTAGATATACACAGTGAACATAAGACCTTAGGAAGCACTGAGGACATATAAGGTATACTTGTTTCCGTTAGACAGAGCACAGAATAAAATAACAGGGAGGTTAGAGGACAATTATTTAGCTGTTTAAGTAGGCTATCATTGCCATGTTCTAGGATGGTAGTGATTAAACTGAGAGTGAGCAGGAGATTCACCAAAATGTTCCTCGGATAGAGCAAATCAGGAGAGGGTATGTATGGTGAGAGAAGACCTGATTGAAGTATTCATACTTATGAGGCAGACGAGATAATGAGGAATGTTTCCATTGAGAGTAGTGGAGATTCAAACAAGAGGACATGATTTGAGAGTTAGGGGGCAAAAGTTTAAGGGTAACACGAGGGGGAATTTCTTTACTCAGAGAGTGGTAGCTGTGTGGAATGAGCTTCCAGTAGAAGTGGTAGAGGCAGGTTCGGTATTGTCATTTAAAGTAAAATTGGATAGGTATATGGACAGGAAAGGAATGGAGGGTTATGGGCGAAGTGCGGGTCAGTGGGACTAGGTGAGTGTCTAGAAGGGCCGAGATGGCCTGTTTCCATGCTGTAATTATTGTATGGTTATATGGTTTCTCCTTCGTGGCTGAGTTACTGGGTACCAGGAGCAAAATTAATTAATTAAGGAAAGCTAGGATGGATTTTAAGGGAAATTGTGTTTATAAAGATAATCGGATTTTTTTTTCTGATGAAATAACAGATGGAGTTACCAGTATAGATTGGAGAGTCTAGAGCTTGTTTTGGAAGGGTCAGGGGAGATTTGATCTTGAGGCCCTCTGTTGGTCCGATCAACCATGGATGGTGTGTCACAGCTCCTAAATGAAATGCAAGCCAGGGCAGTACAATATGGAGAGCAAGCTGTAGCCTGTGTAGCATGCTCCCATCTCCACTCAGCTGATGAGTCCAAAAGAGCACAGAGACTGAAATAGTTTGGCACCAGCAGTATCACAATAGTTGCCAGTCAGTGTTGAACTCAACATAGGACTGCCTTAGGGACTCTAGCTCTGGATTTGTCCTTAGGGTTTACTCCTGAAGCCTTCCCCATGGGTGGGTATAGTCACAAGACAGCAGGGTTTCCCTTCTCCTAAATGAGCTGCCAACCACGGCTGACATGGCACATCTGCCCCAAATGACTGGTTTTAAGGCACCAATAACCCACTTTTTCTCCTTCTCTTGTTAGTAGAAACGGTTCTGCTGGGCTTAGTAGCTAAGCTACACGTGAAGGCCAGGAGCTAGACTTGATTGTTAGAGGCTACTTGAGATGCAGGGCATTGGGTGCATTTAATAAATAGTGAGAGCTCATCCCCATTATACCTCCTGGCTATAACAATATTAAGGAACCAGAGATTTGATAGAACTATGTAAGATAATGAAGAATCCATACAGACTGGATAGTGAGAAGCTGTTACCTTTGGTGGGGGGGAGGGTTCAAAGACTAATGGGCATAGATATTAAATAATGAGGAAAATATTTAAAGAGATACAGGAAAACTTCTTTTACCTAAGTGCGTGGTTGGAATCTAGAAAAAGAACTGCAAAACTATCAAGAAGGAATGTAGATCAATCCATTGCTCTGGTGGTAAATCAGTGTGGAGATGATGGGCTGATTAACCACCTTTGTGCTTTAGCTATTCTATGACCTTTTGACCTAAGATTTAAATATGTTTAATTGTTTTCATTATCAGATGTTTTATAATTTTCTTTAAAATGTTAAGTGCTTTAATAGTTAATTTTTCATAGGTTTTGAGTAATTTTGAAATTCTGTGAATCTCAGAGACATTCCATTTTCTTGGCAGCCTTCACAGTAGGTAATCTTGGAGGCAGGCTTTAACCAGACCTGAAAACAATTCTGCAGGACAGAGCTTGCCATTTTCATCTGGAAAGTGATTGTGCTGTGCTGAGACAAACTGAATCGTTTGGAACTGTCCCCCTAATGGAAGAATTCACACACTGCCTGGCTTCAATTAACAATAGGTTTTAAGGGCAGGGGGAAGATCTGGACCATCATATTTTTTATATAAGGAGAGCTAAACAGTCCCTTTGCTTTCATATCTTTTCCCAAGATTTGAGATGTTTATTAACATTCTCATAATAACGTCTGTTTCCATCCTTAAAGAGTAGCCATTGTTTTCCCTGAAATAAATAAACACAGCTTCCTTTCCATTGATGCACGTTTTCCAAATTCAGCATCCTTCTAGCCTTGCCTATATCGGATCTTATACAAACCTACATCCCAGTTTACCTTTAACCTCCCTAGAATGTGAATAATTTCCTTGGGGAAAATAGTCAGTGCCATTGACATCCGTCAACACGTTGTAGGAAGCTGGGTGGAAGAGGCCCTGCTTGTCTCTGTTTTACTGGCCCAACTCCAGAGAGAGCAGAGGATGCTGCCAGAATAATAGAGAAGGCAGTGAGAGGTTCCACTGAGCTGAAGATGTAACTTAGTTGGCGTGTGCAAACACACAGCGTGGCAAAACATACAAAACATAAACAAAATGTTTACAGAGCTTGACATAGGAGATGCAAGGATAATGTTTTCTCTGGTTGAGTAACCACAGTCTCAAAATAAAGTGTCAGCTATTCAAGACTGAGATAAGGAGATATCCATTCTCCTGGAATTCCAATCTTGGGAATTCTCTACCCAACAACATTAACCCATTTCTTTCTCCCAGTGATGGAGCATTGATCTCCTGGAGAGAAGGTATGAGCAACTTTACATTCACCCTCTCCAATTTTCACCATTTATTTGTCTGGACTTTCCAACCTTGTAGAGGTAGAGAGTACAGTTCATTGTTTTATAGATTGTTTAATGAGTTTTAACTACTTGTTAGTATTTCACATTGTATTGATCTATTTTAATGTTTAAAATTATTTTAATAGTTTTTACTTTTTCATCATTGAAATCTATTTGAAATAGTAATGTGCCCATACTTCATTATATTTCATTAGGAGTTTGAGGAGAATTGGTATGTCACCGAGGTCATCCGTGAATTTCTAAAGATGTACCATGGAGAGCTTTCTAACTGGTTACATTACCGTAGTGGTATGGAGGGGCTACTACACAGGATCAGAAAAAGCCACAGAAAGCTGTAAACTCAGCCAGCTCCATCACGGGAGCCTCTGCAGCATCAAGTACGACTTCAAAAGGCACTGCCTGAAAAAGACGGTATCCATCTTTAAGAACCCCCATCACCCTGAATGTGCTGTCTTCTCATTGTTGCCATCCAGCAGGAGGTGCAGGAGCCTAAAGACACACACTCAATGATTTAGGAAAAGCTCCTTCCCCAGCGCCATCAGATTTCTGAATGGACATTGAATCCATGAACTCTACCTCACAATGTTTTACTCTGTTTTTTGCATTACTTATTTAATTACACACACACACACACACACACACACACACACACACACACACACACACACACACACACACACACACACACACACACACACACACACACACACACAGTTTTTATTATGTTTTGCAATGTAGTGCTGCCACAAAACAATTTATTTCATGACAAATGTTTATTTCTGATTCTGAAAAGACTATTCAATGACTAGAAACAAATGAGATTCAATTGTGAAATTCATAACTTATACAAAGAAATTGTGCTTATCTAGGATAGGTGTGGAAAACTGGGAACTCCTCCTACCAGCCGTGCTTTGAAAACTATAACTCCTCCATTCTTCTCTTAGTCCATTAATCTGTAATGATAACTGATTTCTTTTTCCACAGTTGAATTCTCCTAACATTTCTGTTTGAAATACCACCAGTCTAGACATGTCCAGGCATCATCCCTGAAGAAGATAGTAATGTTTGTCATTGAAATGTCGGTCATAATCAATATCTATACCCAACATAAAGTCTGAGATGAGCTTATTCATCATATACGCCAGGAATTCACTAGTTCCTTTATCATTTTTGTTTATATTACAGAAGATGTGGTAACACGACTTACAGGATAGGTAGTAAACTAGTATGACAAAGGAATATAACTTTCTCCTTTGTTCCTAGTACAGATTTTTAATAGTATTAGAATTATAAAGTAATATAGTGATTTGAATTTCTGCATTTATTTTTACCTGGCTTTCATGGTGGTTGATAGCTCTCTAACCATGCTTGTTATTAGGAGCTCTCAAATGTTTCCAAGTTCTCTAGTACCATTCAATACAATGCAATAGAAACATAATACATGTATAGACTTGTAGAGCACCACAGTAAAGACTGTAACTAACAAATTTTAACAGACAATTAAATGTAACAGGCAGACTATTAATAAATCATGTACTCTTCGGAGTTACCACCAATTTCATGGTCTATGTAAGCTTGACTGCTTTTCCTTTTTCTTATTTTTAATCATGGGTTTCACAGCAATCAAAAGATATCATGAAAACTAAATACACTTGTGAAACTTCTATTTAAGGAACATTGGATATTTATGATATCAGGCTTTAATAGGACCTTACTTAAAAATGTCTCACTACAAGTAATTACATTTTATTGCTGTCAGGATATGCCATTGAGAGGTTGCTTGTTTCCAGCATGAGGAAGAGAGTTAACCTTCCTTTCCACAGTAACAGCTGCCAAATAGAATATGTTATGAATATGTATAGTTACTTCAGGAATTTATTATGTTATTATCAAAGTGTGTTGAGAAGGAGATCATTTATCCACTCCACACTCTCGCAGGGGCAAGATAAAATACCGAAATGCTGTCTCAGCAGTTCATGTTGATCTCTGCTCTGTAAAACAACCCCCAGTGCACCAGTGTGAAATTATCCAATTTATTTTGCCAAGTTATACCAGGATCTGGTTGGTTTTACACAATTGGCTTGTGCTGCTAGTGACTGAAATGAAACAGTCTAACTCAATCTACAAAGTATGCTTAAGTTTGAAAGAAAGAACCCAGATTTTTGATACCCTAGTTAGTCTGAGTCGGATTTGAAACAACACTGAGGAAAAAATGCAATCTGTCCTCATTTTGTTATTTCAGAATATTCATATAAGCATGAAAAATGTGAGGAGAAAATCTCAACTGTTTCTTGTTCTTTTCCAATAATAGTTTGTTCCCATTAGCTCTACTTACTAGAAAGAAAAATTCTTTTAATGTTGCAGTAGGCAGGTAGAATACAATTTACTTTCTTGCACTTAGTGACGGGAAGTGGATTTGTTTATTAAAAAGATGCCATTTGAGCAGAGCTATACCAGAACCAGCTGAAAGCAAAAAGCAACAAAGTGCATGTGCTGTGGCAATGGAGCATTCCCATTTATTATTCTGCAGAATAAAGGACGCAATCTGAAACCTTTCAAATGAAATAGCAGAGCGGTTTATATTCGTCGAGATTTGAACATGTCTTCAAAGTTATTTTCTTTGCCTCTTTCAAAACAAATCTTTAAAGTCAGCAAGACATCCTATTTGAATTATCTGTAGTAATATTCTTCAGTGTTAGCTGCTTTTGTTACTGAGTTAGAGATCTCCATATACACTGAAACAACATTTAGGTACTTTGCTGTGTATGTCTACTCATGGAAAGTTATTCAAAATTGTGGTGTCACTGCAGTTGTGCAACATATACTCTATGGGTGATTACTGGGAAATTGATATAGCATTTGTTTATAAAATTAAATTTGGCGTTCATCTTGAGTATGATAGGAGGCCTGAGGCACTCCACTACGAAGGGGAGCTGTTTCAAGACAAACAGTGCACTATTTGAGTATTCCATTCTAATCAATGGGGGAAATCAGGTATTAACCAAATAAACATCATCACCTTTCTACCTGCTCAGTAGTCATTTCCTGCAATTAAGTCCTTTCTGACGCTATTGTTAATGAACCTGTAACTCCCTCTAGACACCACATGATGGCATTCTAAGTGACTCTTTGGATTTAAGCAGAAGTGCGGTCAAAGGTCAGTTGGCCTCTTATCCAGTCAAGTTTATTGTCATTTAACTATATACATATGTATACCATCAAATGAGACAATGTTTCTCCAGACCAGGGTTTAAAGCACAGTAGTACACATAACACATATGAAACACATAATAACTTATGAAAGTAAAGATAAAATCTACAGATGGATTACACATAAATAAACAAAGTGCATAAGTTAAATTAGCCAGAGACACTTCGAAAGCGATGTGGCAAGGAGTTCAGAGTCTAACATCCTGAGGGAAGAAACTGTTTCCCATCTTGACTGTTGTTGTTTTTATGCATCATAGTCTCCTGCCTGATGGTAGAAAGTCAAAGAGGATGCTGGATGGATGGGTAGGATCCTTAATAATACTAAGGGCCCTGCAAATGCAGCACTCCTGACAAATGTCCCTGATGGATAGTAGGGAGACCCTATGATTCTCTCAGTCGTTCTCACCGTCCTTTGTAGGGACTTACATTTCGATGGTCAGCTGCTCCCATATCAGATTAAGATGCAACTCGTCAGGACGCTGTCAATAGTGCTCCTATGAAATTCAGTTAAGATGTGGTCTCTAGTTGGTTAAAACAGCTATCCAGATTGATATTAAATCCTTGCCTTGCTTGCCATTGTAGTGCATATTTAGTGTCCCTAATTGCAAAGGTTTGAGAATGAGTGAAATAGGACTGATGTGAGAAGCTCAGGTGTGAAAGGTGGAAGAGACACGAGACTGAAGAAGGAGCAATCGTATTGAAGGAGACAGTGAACCATGGAAAAGGGGAGGAGGGAGGAATGTGTGAACAGGTCTCATGGGGGAGGGGAAAGGGAAAGAGAAGAGATAAAGAAGGCAGAAGGATAAGGGAAAACAAAAGGGAGCAATACAGGGGATTGGTTACTGAAAGTTAGTGAAAGCGATGTTGAAGTTGTCATGTTGAAGATTATTAAGGTGGTATATGAAGTATTGTTCCTTCAGTCTGTGTCTCCCTCAGCGTGGTGGTAGAGCAAACTGTGGACAAACATGTCAGTGGGAGATCTTGCCTGTTACGGTGGATGGAGCCAAGGGGCTCAACAAACAATCTCCAATCTGCATTGGGTCTCGCCATTGTAGAGGCCACACCAGAAGCACTGGATGCAATAAAGGAGCCTGCTGGATTCACATATGAAGTGATACTTCACCTGGATGGACTGTTCAGGGCCCTGGATAGTGATGAGGTAGGAGGCTCAGGGGCAGGGGTAACACTTAGCATGGTTGCAAGGGTAAGTGTCTGAAGGGAGGTGAGTGGGGAAGGACGAACAGACAAGAGAGTTGCAGAGAGAGTGAACCCTGCAGAAAGCAGAGGGTAGAGGAGGGGATGCGTCTTTTGGTGGAATCCCATGGCGTTGGCCAAATTTGAAGAGAGTAATGTGCTTATACAGAGGCTTGTTGAGTGGCAAGTGAGGACAAAGAGAACTGTACTCATGTTAGGTTGTGGCAGGATGGGGTGAGGCAGATGTGCAGGAAATGGAGGAGATGCAGGTGATGGCTGTAGTGGAGGGGAAACTCCATTTTCTGAAACAAGAGGACAAGCTTTAGAGAATGAGAGTTTTCAAACTAAATTCTCCCTTTTACCATGCCACATCTACTTTCATAATTCTTGCACACTTAAAGGGAAAATAGTCTTGATACAAATTTTATTCAAGCTACTATACTAATCTAGAGGTTTCCATGATGTAACCTTTCTGTGATTCTATAATATTTTCTTCAGCAACACAAATTAGAAAAAAAAATCCAATTATCTTCTAGTTTTGGTGATAAAATAAATAAATCCAACATCAACTTTCTTCTATTCCTTTTTGTCCTTTCTGTTAAATCTTTGATACCTATTGACTCCACCATACTCCATGAGCCAATTTGCTCCATAAAAGAGAGATTTTATTTGGGTATTGGTTTTAGGAAAGGGATGGTGCACATGTTCCTATCTATGTCAGCAGTGCTAAAGTTCATAGGGTTGAGAATTCCTAGGAGTGAACATCACCAACAGCCTGTCCTGGTCCAACCACATTGATGTCATGGCCAAGAAAGCACACTAATACCTCCATTTCCTCAGGAGGCTGAAGAAATTAGGGAAGTTGCTGTTAGCCCTTGCTAATTTTTTATTTATGCACCATAGAAAGCACTCTATTTGGCCACATAACAGCTTCGTATGGCAACTGCTCTGCCCGTGATCATTAGAAACTTCAGGGAATTGTGGACACTGCTCAGCACATTGCAGAAACCAGCCTCCCCTCTATGGACTCCATCTATACTTCTTGCTACCTCACCAGTCCTGGACATGTTTTCTTCTCCTCTATCCCATCGGGCAGAAGAAACAAAAGCCTCAAAGCACGTACCACCAGGCTCAAGGTCAGCTTCTATACTTTTATCAAACTCCTGAACAAACCTTTGCATGATAAGATGGACTCTCGGCCTCACAACCCAACTCACTATGATCAAACACTTCATTGTTTACCTGTACTGCACATTCTCTGCTGCTTTTATAATGTATTTTGCATAGTTCTTTTTAACCTTGTACTACTTAAATGTAGAGTGGAATGATTTGATTTGCATGAGCAGTATGCAAGACAAACTTTTCACTGTACGTTGACACATGTGACGAGGATAAACCAATAATAATAAATAATATTTCTTTTAAGTTTTTTGAAGTGCCTTTCATTGACTGAGTCAAATAGCCCTGGTGAAACGCAAACTGGGCATCAGAGAACAGATTATTAATGGTTGCTACTTAATAACGCCTTTCCTTCACTTTCCAGCTGACAAACCTCTAACAACTATAATCATCTTCCTTAGCGCTAATGACTCCAACCAATATAATGTTTTGCATTTGATTCTCAGTTTTGTCAGGGCTAATTGATACCACATTTGGACAATTGATGTCAAGTACAGTCATTCTTAAGTCAGTGCTAGGATCCTGCACTTTGGTGTATGTTTGTACTAAGCAAGTGAGGAGGTCTGGGACCTAGCATCAGCAAACAGGTTATTAATGGCTGCCAATTAATAACACCCTTGCCTCACTTCCCTGTTGTTTGAGGATTGACAGTTTAGATGGTGATTAGTGGGTTAGTTTTGTCCAGCCTATTATGAGCAGAAGATACTTGGACAATTTTCCATCATTTCAGAAAGATGTAGTTGTTTTATTCTTATTAGAATAGACTTCCCACGGGAAAAGATAGATCACAGAGATATTTACAGTGTATGGAGTAGTAATAAGAATATTAAGTGGGGTTTCTCCACTCTTCCCTGTCGCCTTGCAGCTACACTATGTCTTGCAGGATTTGCCAACTCAGTTAACTGTTGTTCCAAGTCACCCTGGATGTCCCTCACCTGGAGTATCCCTGTTTCCTTACTCCTCTCCATTCTTCTTTCAAGTGCTGTTTGGCAAGGAATGGCAAATTATCAGCATGAAGAAGAGTGGGTCGAAGGTTTCCGTACCAACACCTGAAGCAATAAGATTTCATAAGATCCAGTGTCGGTATGAAGGATTCCCTCCCTCCTCACTACATAATCCTACCCCACCTCTTCTATGAAGGAGACTATCCAGGGATCATTTAAAAAATCTTGGTTATGATTTTGTGATTACAAGTCCAAACACTTGGGTTAGGGTTAAATGGGGGCTGTTGTTGCTGGGGCAACAAGCTAAAGGGGCCGGAAGGGCCTAATCTGTGCTGTATCTCTAAATAAGTAAACCTCAGACATGAACAGCCTTTAGCTCCCAATTTGGGCACAAATCCATAGATACTTGAGAGAAGGCACTTGCAGGGTTGGGTGCTGGGTGGTCTGCTAGTTTTGTGTAGTTACGTCATGAACAGGTACAAGTGAGTGGCTTAATAAAGGCAGATCACAGTGCCAAGTACATTGCTGTGGATCTGATGTCACTTAATGTCAAAGAGACTAGAGATTCCCTGTACATCCATACAACACTAATGAATTCAGCAGGTTTACAAAAATCAATTCAACAGTTTCATGATCACGTTTAATGAAAGCTATTTAGATGTCTGGACCTTGATATGAATCAAACCCATGACAGATTATTTATCATTTCTGCTGTATATGAGGCAATAGAATCACTATGCTGCACATGAACAATTTGCATCTGTTTAATAATATAAAACATGAAAAGCTACTTCCCAGGAGGAATATCAAATAAAATTCAATGCCAAATCAAATGAAGAACTGCCAAAGCAGATAGCCAAAACATAATTCAGGGGTGGGTTATGGAGGGGATTCATTATTCTGTACTTTAAAAAAAATCAAAAATGTTACAAAGCAGAATATCCTTTTTGGTTTCCAAACTGACATTTCTCTAGAGAAGAGAAAATCCCCTTCATTTCTCTGGGGTATTTGACTAGTCTATGACACCCAGATGTAAAAATGTGAAGCTGTATATCCTTACCCGGAGGCTACGTTGTTTGCTGTTATAATAAACGCAAAAAGTGCTGTTTACACATGCTGTTATAGTCTTTCTTCTGAATTTCTACATTGCTCATCTATTACTCATTGCAGCAACTCTTCCTAGTCATATCCTTTTACACTGGGAGGATCTGATATTTATACAGTGAAGTAATAATGCACATGTTTGTCATAAATGAGTGGGACTGGAGCAATTTTCAATATAGAGAGGTTAACTCACATTCATCCTAGATTCATGAAGCCACTCCAACATAATTCAACACACTGATATATTCTGAATGAACCACACCCACTGGTATCCCTGTATCGATATATGTATTCTTTAATAAATCTGTTAACTTCTTTTCATTTTTATTAACCATGTTGATTCTAACGGACTCAGGGTGACACAGTGGTGCGTGTTCCTCGTGGCCCCAGAAGCCGCAGTTCAATCATCACCTTGGGATAGCTGTGTGGGTGGAGTTTGAACATTCTCCCTGCGACCGTGTCAGTTTCCCCTGGATGCAGTAGGTTTTCTCCACATCCCAAGGTTGGAAGGTTAATTGCCCCTGGTGTGTAAGTGAGTGGGAGGAGGTGTGGGATAAATGCTGTCACTGAACACTTGTAGTGTGGCAAACAGTGAGTATAATTTATCATCATAGAAACCAGCCTCTCCTCCTTGGACTTTGCCTATACTCTCACTGCCATAGTAAAGCAGCTAGCATAATCAATCACACCCAGCCCAGATGTCCTCTCTTCTTCCCTCTTCCATCCGGCAGAAGATACAAAACATTGGAATCATGTTCAACAGAGCTCAAGGAGAGCTTCTGCCCTGTTGCTGTAGACTATTGAATGATTCTCTGGTATAATAAGATGAACGCTTGACCTCACATTCTACCTCTGATCTTGCATTTTATTGTCGAACTGCACTGCACTTTCTTTAGCTGTTACAGTTTATTCTGCAATATATTATTGCTTTGCCTTGTACTATCTTGATGCACTGAGTAATGAATTGATGTGTGTGAACAGTACGCAAGGCAAGTTTTCACTGTACCTCGGTGCATGTGACAATAATAATGCAATTGCAATTCCAGTAACATAACTACAGCAAACTCTTGCTTATCCAGAGTTTAAGCATAAAAATTAGCAGCAAAAATTCCCAAGAATATTAATCAATTTGATTTTCTGTGAAAAAATATTTTTGTTTATTTGCATTTAAGCATAAAGGTAGCGATGTTATAGACTGATTACTGCCAGTGTCCTCTTGAAGAGCTGCCACTTCCTATGATGTGAATACACATTTATTTTTGCTGCATATTACATTAATATGGCTTAGCTTTAAAGTACAAAATTGCAATGTAACTCATTGTTATTTTCAAAGGGCAGTAAGGAGATAACATATAGTTTGGTAATTTATTTAAACATTTGTGCATAGAATCCTAGTGTGTGATATAGAGTAGTGGTTTCTTTTAACAATTTTCATGCACCCCATTCCCCACGGGTTTTGAGGGAGAACTGTATATTACACTCCATGCAGATTTAAACATAATACATCTTCTTCAAATTGAACAAGAGTGGAGATAAAAATGCCTCACCTTTCCTTCTTCCAAGTGAAGTTGATGACATCGAAAGCATTGCATAATTTGTTTTGCTCAGTGTGTCACTGTTGGACCCGAACGTTCTGGCAGCTGGCTGGCAGTGCTACAGAGAAACATCGTCCAGCTGCAGAGCACATAGAACAGATGTTTGAAATCAGAATGAGTATCAGATTTATCATCACTGTCTTATATGACTTGAAATTTGTTGCATTGTGGCAACAGTACAGTGCAATGACATAAGAATGACTACAAATTGCAAAATAAATAAGTAGATCATAGACCATTGGGAAACCCGATAACAGAGGGGAAGAAACTGTCCCTGAATCAACCGGTGTTGGTTTTCAGGTTCCTATACCTCCTCCCTAATGGTGGTAACAAGCAGAAGCCATGACCCAGATAATGAGGGCCCTTAGTTATGGCTACCACCTTCTCAAAGTACTGCCTGTTGAAGGTGACCTTGATGGTGGGGAGTACTGTGCCGTGACGGAGCAGACTGAATATACGAACACTGCAATCCCTTTCAGTGAACCTTCCATACCAGGCTGTGATGCGAACAGTCAAGAGTGCTCTCCACCTTGCATCTAGAGAAGTTTGCAAGTGACATATCAAATCTCCTCAAACTCTTCTAGAAGCAGTGCCACTGGCATGCCTTTCTTTGTGATTACTTGAATGAGTTGGACCGAGGACAGACCCTCAGAGATGTTGACAACCTGGAACCATACACCAGAAGTCCAATATGTGTGCATCTGATTTCTTGCTCTGAACCTGAACTCCAGGGGCATTCCATAACTTGCTGAACCAAGCAGCCAGCTACACTTCCTATCTGGCCTTCAGCCTTTCATGCTGCATTGAGCATGGCTCCAGCCACATGAGTGGGCCTTTGCCTTTCATTTAAAAGGCAATCAAGTCAATTTTGTTTACTTTCAAAATGTCTCTGTTTATGCTTATTTTGAATTCATTAATGGCAGTATCACAAGCTTTCAAATAAAGGATTTCCAAATTTTACATTTGGAAATAGTAAAATTCCCTTTTACTGGTTGTCAATTGGCTATCAGTAAAATGAAGGGCTAAGTTCTTATCAAGAACCAAGGATCACATTACTCACCATATACATTTACATTTATTAAGAATTTGCTGTGGTGTGTTGGTGCGATATGCAACAAAACCAACATTCAACAATTGCAAAGAATAAATAAAGTAGCATTATAAAAGTGGTTTAAAGTGTTCACAGTGCAGTGCAATGATTGAGGTAATAGATAGAGAGGGAGTGGGAGGCTAATCTAATGGTTGATCAGATTAAGTGCTGGGGGAAGAAACTTCTAAGTGTGAAGATTTTTTTTTGTTTTCATAGCCCTATAATGCTTTCCAGAAGGGAGTTGTTTGGAAAAGGCAGTTTGCTGGGTGGGTAGTGTCCAGTAGCTGTGGCCTAGTCAAAGCCTGCAGCTCATTGGGCCTGGCACAACTGCCACAGCAGAGAAAGCAGTATTGTACTGAAACCCGCCTGGCTGCAAAGATTGAAGGTGGTCATTCCATCTGATATAGGCACATGATGGATATTCACTGTTTAGGGCCCAGGAGGCTTATTGCTAATCTAGTTTCTAGCACAGCTGCATGACCTTTCCAAAGGGTCGGAGTTGTTTTTGACAAAGTTAAACTTCTAGCTAATATTCTTTGCTCGGCTCCTCAAAGTTCAAAGTAAATATCTTACCAAAGTACGTCACCACGTACAACCCTGAGATTCATTTTGTGTGGGTATTCACAGAAAGTATAATGAAACACAAAAGAATCAATGAAAAACTGCACGTAACAAAGATGGACAAACAACCAAAATGCAAGAGACAACAAATTGTGCAAATACAATCAATCAATAAATAAATAGACAGACACAGATATGTGGATAGATAAATAAATAGATAGATAGATAATGAGAACATGAGTTGAAAAGTCATTGAAAGTGAGTCCAAAGGTTGTGGGATCGGTTCAGTGTTGCAGTCAGCGGTGGGGAGGGCTTTATCCATGATAAACTGGCCTACATTTTGTCCACTTTTCCATTCAAGGGTATTGGTGGTACAACCAGTCAGTCTACTCTCCACTGTGTATCTATAGAAGTCTGTCAGAGTTTTAGATGAACAGTATGCCGAAAGTAGAAGAAAGTAGAGGTGTTAATGTACGTTCTTTGTAATGTTTCTTGCTGTAAACATGTAAACAGTGAGGTCTTGTAGTGCCCATATTTAATCAATGTGGTTATATTAATTGGCAGCATCAAACCAGACAACACTGACCAAGTTATTTGCATCATCGTGACTGAGTTTAAGGAAGCTTGCAGGCCTGACTGATTTTGTCACTTCGTACATCAAACATGGTCATGGATATAGATCATCAACCAATAGTGCAAAACCATAATAAGGAATGAGACGGAAAAGCAGCTGATAAGAATAGGCATGTCAGTAGAAAGCCAGCATGGGTTCAGAAAGGGGAAATCATGTTTTACTAATATCCTGGAGTTCTATGAAGAGGCAACTAAAATTTATGATAACAATAGAGCAGTTGATATTATTTACTTGGACTTTCAGAAGGCTTTTAACAAGGTACCCCAGGAGAGGCTAATAATCAAATTGCAGGAGGTAAGGATTCAGAATAAGGTGTCCAAATGCGTGTAAAATTGGCTCAGAAACGGAAAGCAATAAGGTATGGTGGAGAGGATCATTGTCACACATAGAAGATGTTAAAATTGGGGTTCTTCAGGGAGCAGGTTTGGGGCCACTACTGTTTTTAATTCACATTAATTATTTGGATAAACACATAACAAATGAACTAGTAAAGTCTGCCAATGACACAAAATTAGGGGGACGAGCTGATAACACTTAGGCAGCAGACTCAAATATGGTTAGATCTAAACAAAATCCGGATGCAGGCAGATAAATGGCAGATGAAATTTAATGTAATTAAATGTAAAGTATTATATATAGGAAGTGGAAATATTAGATATACAGTGGCATGCAAAAGTCTGGGCACCACTGGTCAAAATTTCTGTTACTCTGAATAGCTAAGCGAGTAAAAGATAACCTGATTTCCAAAAGGCATAAAGTTAAAGATGACACATTACTTTAATATTTTAAGCAAGACTACATTTTTATTTCCATCTTTACTGTTTCAAAATAACAAAAAAGAAAAAGGACCCGAAGCAAAAGTTTGTGTACCTTGCAGTACTTAATAACACTCCCTTTGGCAAGTATCACAGCTTATAAACACTTTCTGTAGCCAGGTAAGAGTCTTTCAATGCTTGTTTGGGGGATTTTCGCCCATTCTTCCTTGCAAAAGGCTTCTAGTTCTGTGAGATTCCTGGACCGTCTTGCATCCACTGCTCTTTTGTGGTCTATCCACAGATTTTCAATTATGTTTAGGTCGGGGGACTGTGAGGGCCATGGCAAAACCTTCAGCTTGCGCCTCTTGAGGTAGTCCATTGTGGTTTTGAGGTGTGTTTAGGATCATTATCCTGTTTTCATCCTCTTTTCATCTTCAGCTTTTTTACAGACGGTGTGATATGTGCTTCCAGAATTTGCTGGTAATTAGTTGAATCCGTTCTTCCCTCTACCAGTGAAATGTTCCCCGTGCCACTGGCTGCAACATAAGCCCAAAGCATGATTGATCCACTCCCATGCTTAACAGTTGGAGAGGTGTTCTTTTCATGAAATTCTGCATCCTTTTTTCTCCAAACATACCTTTGCTCATTGGGGCCAAAAAGTTCTATTTTAACTTCATCAGTCCACAGGACACATTTCCAAAATGCATCAGGCTTGTTTAGATGTTCCTTTGCAAACTTCTGATGCTGAATTTTATGGTGAGGATGCAGGAAAGGTTTTCTTCTGATGACTCTTCCATGAAGGTCATATTTGTGCAGGTGTCGTTGCACAGTAGAACAGTGCACCATCACTCCAGAGTCTGCTAAATCTTCCTGGAGGTCTTTTGTAGTCAAATGGGGGTTTGATGCACCATCAATAACTCTGAGACGTGGGTTAAGGTAGGCTTTTATTGGCTGGAAGAAAGCACAAGCAGCAAGTGACCATCACACAACATCCTGGAGACTGAGGAAGGGTCTCTCTCTCTCTCTCTCCATCTTGTTTTACGGCGGTTGGCATCCAGCTTACTGATGCATTACCGCCTCCTTCTGTTCCAGAGTATGCGATGGACTCACATTCTAAATCCCTTCACCCAATCACACACATACACATACCCTAACCTACACTTTATCCTCCCCATCCTAGTACCCTATTTCTGTTTATCCATCATATCCTATAAAAAACCCCTGTACCCCTTAAGAAAGCTAAAAATACCCTGACCTGTGTTCTCTCACCTATGCCCAGCAACCCTTTTAATGTGAATTCCTGCACCCCCAATTCCCTTAGATTAATTCTCATCATCTCTCTCTGTATCCCATACTTCCTGCAACTCAAAAATATGGAACGCTTCACGAATTTGCGTGTCATCCTTGCGCAGGGGCCATGCTAATCTTCTGAGGAAGGGTCTGTGGCTCCAATCGCCTTTATACCAGGGTCTGTGGGAGGAGCCACAGGAGCAGTCTGCAGGGGGGTGCGTGTCCAGACAGGTATATGTAGTTCACCACAGGGTTTTGTTATGACCTCGGCCCCCTCCTTTGTGAGAATCGCAAGAGCCCTAGTCAAGGGGGGGTCAACTGACCCAAGAGGGGGAGAGACGTGCTGAATAGACACAAGAGAGGGAGACGTGCAGAAGACCACGTTCTCCCGAGAAGCAGAATAAAGGCGACATTGACTATTGTCTCATGGAGACCACGTGAAAAGCCCTCGGGCAAAGTGGGCTGGTTGAGAGAGAGATCGCATCACCTGCAACCTGATTGACACCTGCGATCCCGTGAGGAAGTATAAAGGAGGGTCTGAGGGGGGGACAACCCTCAGACGCACCAAGGAGACACCAAGGAAGCACGATACCGATTCCCGTGGGAGCGGGAAGCCATTTTGAAGGAAGCCACGTGCGTTAGATTCCGAATTTTGAATCTGTGGCTGGAACCAATGGAAGACCGCTTTTAATTAACAACAGGGAAGCCTGCTTCCCTGATTCCAAGGATTTGCTCTGTAAAGACAATGGGCAAGTGTTTATCCTTTCTCAACCATCTCTCTCTCTCCACAACGTGAAACTCCAGTGGTTCCCAACAGGGAAAAGCCTGCAGACTTCTGAGTGACTCTTTATATTTCAATTGGACTCAGTATTATCCCCTAGACAACGATAGAGCTTATTTCTGATTGATTATTATTACACCGGTGTTTTAGATTGAGTTTTGACGATGTATATGATCTGAATGTGTTGTATTAACCATACGTTTGTGCCCCTTTTTGAATAAAACGTTTGAAAATAGTAGCATCCGACTCAGCTGATCCCGCTATCTTTGCTGGTAAGTTACCTGGTTATGAGGTTACATAACAAGTGGGGTTCTCGTCCCGGATTTGAAACCAAAGGGGAGGGTCAGTGAATCGGGCTGTAAGTCCAAACTTAAATCTGGTTACGCAGGTAGCCAGACGGGAAACCAACAAAGATGGATGTGGATGAATTTATGAGAAACCCGACGGTAGAGGCGCTAGGGAAGGCTACAAAATCAGACTTGGTAAATTTGGCGCAGGCGTTAGACCTCACAGCGGTGAAGCCAGCAATGAAAAAGCAGGAAGTGCGAAGGGTCATACAACAGTATTACGGTGAAAAGGAGGTGTTTGCAGCTGAAGATTTGGAAAATATCCCCGAAAAGAGATTAGCGAGTGGGACAGATCAGGCAGAGTTGGAGAAAGCAAGGTTGGACCATGATCTTAAAGTAAAGCAGCTAGAAGCAGCTGAAAAGGCTGAGGAAAGAGCTGCAAAGGAAAAGGAAAAGGAAAGGGAGCAGGTGTTCAAACTAAAGGAATTAGAGATGAAACAGGGTCATGAGCTCCAGCTAAAGCAGCTAGAAGCAGAAGCAGAAGAGAAAGAGAAACAAAGGAACCATGAATTGGAGCTGGACAGGCGAAAGCAAGAGCGAAGAGCTCAAGGGCAAGAGAGAGAGGAGGGTTTTGATGTTAGTCGGGCGTTGAGGTTGGTCCCCCCGTTCGAGGAGACGGATGTTGATAGTTATTTCTTGCTTTTTGAAAAGGTGGCAGTGAATCAGAAGTGGCCCAGAGAGCAGTGGGTGGCGTTGTTACAAAGTGTGTTACGAGGGAAAGCACAGCGGGTATATGCCGCGTTGCCCCCAGAAGGGGACGGGAATTATGATCAAGTAAAGGAGGCCATTCTCCGGGGTTACGAGTTAGTACCTGAGGCGTATAGACAAAGGTTCCGAAATTTAAGGAAAGGGTGGAATCAAACGTATACCGAGCTAGCCCACGAGAAGGGTGTGCTCTTGGATCGCTGGTGCACTGTGGAAAAGGTGGCCGAGAATTATGGGCGTATCAGGGAGTTATTTTTGATTGAGGAATTTAAAGGTTGTGTTCCGGAGGAGATCCGAATGTATTTAAATGAGAGGACGAATCAGTCCATCTCAGAGATGGCTAGGTTCGCAGATGAATATGCCCTAACCCACAAGACAAAGTTTTCCTCGCCAAAAAGTTACCCGAGAGACCGTCCGAATGGCAGGGAAAGCCCGCCGGCTGAGGCGGAGATCCCGCCGGGAGCTAGCAGAAAAAGTGAGGATAACAGACAGGAAACCTGGAGACCCCCTGGTTTAACCTGCTTTAATTGTGGGAAGGTGGGTCATATCGCATCAAAATGCTTTGCTCCGAGAAAGGAGCCAGAGAGGGAGAGAGCAGCGATCCCTATCGGGCGTGCAGTGGTAATCAGGAAATCGACAAGAGGGCCCCAGGTAGATGGAATACAGGAGGGGCGGGAGACATTTAGTTCCGAAGGAACCGTATCTTTGAGGGAAGGGGACCCCCCCCATCCCCGTACGAATTTGGAGAGACACGGGGGCGGAGCTATCATTAATTAGCCGTAACGTATTACCCTTTGGACCTCCGACGGGCGAGGTAGCCCTGAGAGGCCTAGGGAACTGGATCGAAGTAGTGCCTTTGCATAGGGTCCTTCTCGATTGCGAGTTGGTGTCGGGACCTGTGGAACTAGGAGTCCTGCCGGAGTTGCCAGGGGAAGGCGTGGACCTCCTTTTGGGTAATGACCTCGCGGGTGGGAAGATGGGAACCGCCCTGATAGTTGAGGCCCCGCCCATGGAGTCCCCGAGCTATCTCACATGCGCGGACACTTGCAGCTTGTCGAGAGCGGCGGCTGGGACAGCGCGCAGTTTGAAATTGGCCCAGACGTCTTTACCGACCCTACCCCACGAGGGTTTCGGGGGGGGGGGGGTAAAACAGGGAATAGTAACGTACAAGGGGGTAAGGGAGAGAAGGTAGGTCTTTCCTTAATGAAGAAAAAGGTCCTAGAGGTAGGAAATAAAGATGAGAAACTGATAAAGCTGTTAAAAGGTCCAGAGTTGGACATGGTTGATCTGTCTGGTTTTGGAGAATTGTTTGGAGAAGTTGAGAGTTCTAAAGGTGTTCCCGATGGTCCCGAGAGTGAAATGAGGGCAGTCTTAGAGAGGAAGGGTATCCTTGCTGTGGAGAAGTCAGCTGAAATGGCCGAGGAGGTTGTTTCAGCTCGCAGGGTTGCGCCTTCCCCAATGGGGGGCTGCCTAGAGAGTAGCTGGAAGGATCGGGGGACGTTAGAATTTGAAAAAGGTACGGGTGTTGAAAGCCTGGAAGAGGCCAATGTCCCGTTTGAGTGTGTCCAAGATGGGGATGCACGTGGTGCTGAACCTAGTCACGGAGCTCAGAAAAAAGCTGAGGTATTTGACTCAGCTGGACGAGACGGTCATCCTTTTGGAGCAGATAGACTTGGTTCAGAAAAAAAGGGTTAACCTTGGGAAGTGAGAGTTCCCAGGTGTTTGTGCTTGAAGGTGGGTTACAAGTTGGTGAGGTGAATAATATTATTGAAGGAAAAGGGAAATGTGTAGTTCCCAAATTGAATGAAGAAAATTTAAAGGCTGGACTGATATCAGAAGCAGCAACCAGGTTACAGAGACAATGGCTTGGAACCACAAAGCCTGTGAATCAACTACAGGTTGAGTTGGAAGGTAAAGGGGCCCCACACGCTATTGTTATTCCAGAGTGTGGTGTGAAAAGGCAGAATTTGAAATGCTGTTTGAACAAAGAGTTTAAACTGAAAACTAATAGCCTGAAGGGTCCTGAAGAGGAAACTAACAACTTGCATAAAATTAAAGAATTGGGTGGAAATTCGGAAGATGGTCTAAGTTTGGAACACATTGTTGATAAACTAACTCCTATGAAAGGAGCAGGCGAAAGCCTATTTCGCCAGGGTGCCCAAGATCACCACGAGGGAATTAACCGGAAAAGAGGCGAGGGTTAATGGGGACACCATTTTTAAATAGCAGAAGCCGGTTTTAAGGGATTTTGACAAAGTATGTGAATAATAAAGACAACACCCATGGAAGCTTGACTGTTAAGTTTGAAAGTAACATAAAAATTAGTATTTTGCATGAACTTTTGTAGTACACACGTAAGCTAAGATCACAACTCTTTAGTTATGTTGCTGAAGAAAACAAATAAATAAGGTGGTTATTGAGCTGAAGTTTGATGCTACCAGACTTTAGTATGGCATGTGAGGTTAAGGTATTAAAGAAAGGGGCACTGTACTTGTTACCTGTTTAGATACTGACTTGAATGTATAACTGTAGTACTCTGTGAAGAGAAAAGCTTGTGTAGTATGTAGATTCAAAAAAAAAGTCCTGTACCAACCTGTTTTTAACCGCTGGTAAAAAACCTGCTATGGGGGGAGGTGTTATGACCTCGGCCCCCTCCTTTGTGAGAATCGCAAGAGCCCTAGTCAAGGGGGGGTCAACTGACCCAAGAGGGGGAGAGACGTGCTGAATAGACACAAGAGAGGGAGAGAGAGAGGGAGACGTGCGGAAGACCACGTTCTCCCGAGAAGCAGAATAAAGGCGACATTGACTATTGTCTCATGGAGACCACGTGAAAAGCCCTCGGGCAAAGTGGGCTGGTTGAGAGAGAGATCGCATCACCTGCAACCTGATTGACACCTGCGATCCCGTGAAGAAGTATAAAGGAGGGTCTGAGGGGGGGACAACCCTCAGACGCACCAAGGAGACACCAAGGAAGCACGATACCGATTCCCGTGGGAGCGGGAAGCCATTTTGAAGGAAGCCACGTGCGTTAGATTCCGAATTTTGAATCTGTGGCTGGAACCAATGGAAGACCGCTTTTAACTAACAACGGGGAAGCCTGCTCCCCTGATTCCAAGGATTTGCTCTGTAAAGACAACGGGCAAGTGTTTATCCTTTCTCAACCATCTCTCTCTCTCCACAACGTGAAACCCCAACGGTTCCCAACAGGGAAAAGCCTGCAGACTTCTGAGTGACTCTTTATATTTCAATTGGACTCAGTATTATCCCCTAGACAACGATAGAGCTTATTTCTGATTGATTATTATTACACCGGTGTTTTAGATTGAGTTTTGACGATGTATATGATCTGAATGTGTTGTATTAACCATACGTTTGTGCCCCTTTTTGAATAAAACATTTGAAAATAGTAGCATCCGACTCAGCTGATCCCGCTATCTTTGCTGGTAAGTTACCTGGTTACGAGGTTACGTAACAGTTTTGATTTGCCTTTCTAGTGATCGTATGAACAGTTCTCTCAGAAAGTTTTCTTGATCTTCCAGACCTCAGCTTGACCTCCACCATTTCTGTTAACTGCCATTTCTTAATTACATTACGAACTGAGGAAATGGCTACCTGAAAACACTTTGCTATCTTCTTATAGCCTTCTCCTGCTTTGTGGGCATCATTTATTTTAATTTTCAAAGTGCTAGGCAGCTGCTTAGAGGACTCAATTGCTGCTGATTGTTGGGACAAGGTCTGAGGAGTAGGGGTATTTATAAAGCTTTGAAATTTGCATCACCTGGCCTTTCCTAACAATGACTGTGAACAAGCCATAGCCCTAACAAGATAATTAAGGTCTGAGATCTTGGTAGAAGTTATCTGAGGGCTCAAATCTCTTGGGGTGCCCAAACTTTTGCATGGTGCTCCTTTCCTTTTTTTCACTCTAAAACTGTACAAAACAAAAATAATACACTAATCTTTCTTAAAATGTTGAAAAGAATGTTTCATCTTTAATTTTATGACTTCTGGAGATCAGTTCATCTTCTACTCACTTAACTATTCACAGTAACAGAAATTTTGACCAGAGGTGCCCAAACTTTTGCATGCCACTGTAGATATAGAAAGAGGGGCCATGAGTTAGAAAATGCACTGTATGAGAAGGATTTGGGCGTCCTAGTAGACTCATCACTATCAACGTCTAGGCAATGCACAGAAGCGATTAGGAAGGCTAATAGAATGTTGGGCTACATAATGCGATCAGTGGAGTTCAAGTCGAGAGATGTTCTCCTTAAACTGTATAACATGCTTAAGCTGTATAATGCACTTAAACACTGTGTACAATTTTGGTCTTCATATTGCATGAGGGATGTGAAAGCACTGGAGAGAGTCCAGAGAAGGGCAACAAGACTCATTCCAGGTCTGTAGGGTATGAGCCGTGAAGAAAGGTTGAAAGAATTAAATCTTTTTAGCCTAAGTAGACGTAGAATGAGAGGAGGCATGATAGAAGTCAAAATCATTAAGGATATAAGTAAGGTGGATGCCAGCAGCTACTTCAAAACTAATCCATCATCAAGGACACAGGGCCATAGGCAGAGACTAGTTAAAGGGAGATTTCAGACTAACATCAGGAAGCATTTCTTTACACAGCCAGTTATGGACATATGGAACAAAGTAGCTAGTTGTGTAGTTGAGAGTAGTACCTTAGAGACTTTCAAATCTGTTCTCACCAGTTACTTCAACACATTGTGTGTATAGGAATTTGGCAAGCTGTGTTGGGCCGAATGGCCATTTCTTGTCAAAAACTTCCAAGTGTTCTATTGTCACCAGATGATTAATTTTCTGAAGAAAAATTGCTGAAAAAATCTTATCCCAAATCCTCAAGCAATGAATGGGGTAGCAGGATAACACCCCATTAGTGATTTATGTGGCATACTTGGGAGCCAGTGAGAGCTGGACTGGGCAAAGTTTCCAGTATATCAAAACCTGGAATAGGTAAAAGCGATAAAATCTTAAGGAATCTGCTAAAGTAAGATAACCAAGCAACGGTTTATTTTTATATAGAAACTTGCTGTTCAAAAATGCCCCGGAACACTTCACTATAGGGACATCAAACAAACATTGGTGCCAAGACATTTATGGATGATAAACCAAAGTTTAACCAGAGTAAATAGAGAAGTGGGGAGACTTACAGAAAGAAAGTCAGAGGTTAGTTTTTTGCCTGCTGGAGTATTTACCATACACTGGAGATCATTTTTGATCTACCATTTGGTCCTGCCAATTCACCCATTTCATGTTTAAAACCTATTCCATATTTAAAATCTATTCAGTGTTTATCAGTAGTCCATACAAGCTCTCATCCAAAATATCTTGTCATATGCTAATCAGAAACAAATTCAATCTAAAACTTACAATAGATTCCTTTGGTACATTTACGTTGTGTTGAGTAATTTCAAAACATTAAACTAATTGGAAGGAAAACAAGGGAACCATGAAATACAAGTCTTTGTGTGTTCTTTAAGCGAGATGTGTATGTACCACATGGTAGTGTCAAGACACATGTAATTTACGTACTTATACACCTAATGAATTATTTAAATGATTAAGAACAAGAATGCTTAATCAAAATTACTCTAATATTACTGAAATATTAAATACACAACAATTTACTTACTTTCTAAGCAAGTGAATGATGACTTCAGGAAGGGGAAGGAGGTTGAACATGTGCCACAGGGGAATCAGTGGTGGGAATTCATCAGCTTTAAATACTTGGACACTAACTTATCAATTGACCTGTGCCGAATCCAGTACATACAATACTGTGCAAAAGTCTTAGGTACACATTGTTAGGGCGTCCAAGACTTTTGCACAGTATTGTAGTAATCTTACGTATTGCACTGTTCAGTTGCCACACACAAAAAAAAGCATAACATATATCAATGATGATAAACTTGATTCTGATATGGGTCTCTAGTGTGGACTAGTGGAAGGGGTCAGGGAAAGGAGGATCATGGTTGAGAAAAGGGGAAGGGAGAGGGGAGGGAATGGGAAGCACCAGAGAGACATTCTGTATTGGTCAGTAAACCAATTGTTTGTGATCAAATGATCTTGGCTGGTATCTTAGGACTGGGTGTATCTGCACAAATTACATGTACAGTACTTTGTTACTTACTGGCATGCAGAGCAAACTATAGGTTGTGTTATACATTTGTCTGCTGTAGATACAGTTGTAGCTTCGATGGGACTTGGTCATTTGCTTAAAAAGTAACAACATCATCCCTGTATCATCTGGATTAAATACTTGCCTATTTTGCCTTTATGTTTCAACTCCTTCCAACAACAGGCCAATTTTCCAAAGGTGCAGAAATCTATGATGTGGATTAACATGGAACGGAATCTATTGGTAATTACACTGTAGGAGAGGAGAACTGGGCATTAAAATCACATGCCCATGGACAAATGTCAAGATCGTCTGTTTTGATAGCATTAGCAGAAGGAGGGATGTTGGCCAGGAAACACTGGAGTTTTGTTTTCAATTTTTAGTTTTGAACACAATATGGAGTTATTTTAATATGTTGAACTCTGGCTCCAAAAATCCATATTCCTGAAATCAAAGGAACTAAATTTCAGTGGTAGAATACATGTGCCACATTTAACTGTGCCAATTGGGCTGAATTTTCAGGAAAATTAATGCCCTATGCTCTTCAAATAGTGATGCTATTTGAAAAGCCACTTTGGATAAGAGATGCATCTCAGGCCAGAGATCAGGATCCATTCTTTGTGCAGAGTACAGAAAGCAATACTCTCACAACACACACAAAATGCTGCTGGAACACAGCAGGCCAGGCAGCATCTATAAGGAGAAGCACTGTCGACATTTCAGGCCGAGACCCTTCGTCAGGACTAACTGAAAGGAAAGATAGTAAGAGATTTGAAAGTAGTGGAGGGAGGGGGAAATGCGAAATGATAGGAGAAGACCGGAGTGGGTAAGCTGGAAAGGTGATTGGCGAAAGTGATACAAAACTGGAGAAGAGAAAGGATCATGGGGCGGGAGGCCTCAGGAGAAAGAAAGGGGGATGGGGGGGGGGGGGAAGCACCAGAGGGAGATGGAGAACAGGCAAACAACTAAATATGTCAGGGATGGGGTAAGAAGTGGAGGAGGGGCATTAACGGAAGTTAGAGAAGTCAATGTTCATGCCATCAGGTTGGAGGCTACCCAGCCAGTATATAAGGTGTTGTTCCTCCAACCTGAGTGTGGCTTCATCTTGACAGTAGAGGAGGCCATGGATAGACATATCAGAATGGGAATGGGACGTGGAATTAAAATGTGCGGCCACTGGGAGATCCTGCTTTCTCTGGCGGACCGAGCGTAGGTGTTCAGCGAAACGGTCTCCCAGTCTGCGTCGGGTCTCACCAATATATAAAAGGACACACCGGAAGCACCGGATGCAGTATACCACACCAGCCGACTCACAGGTGAAGTGTCGCCTCACCTGGAAGGACTGTCTGGGGCCCTGAATGGTGGTGAGGGAGGAAGTGTAAGGGCAGGTGTAGCACTTGTTCCGCTTACAAGGATAAGTGCAGGGAGGGAGATCGGTGGGAAGGGATGGGGGGGACGAGTGGACAAGGGAGTCGCATAGGGAGCGATCCTTGCAGAAAGCAGAAAAGGGGGGAGGGAAAGATGTGCTTGGAAGTGGGATCCCATTGGATCCCACTGCCAATACTCTTCACTGTTTTTCCAAAGGGAAGTCTGACTTAAATAGAGTTTGTTAAATTATTGTCCCACGTATTTGCTTTAAGAAAAGGGTGAATAATTACATCTTAATTATATTTGAATGTAATGTGTGCAGCTGAGAGAAAAATGGAAATCTGAAAACTAAACAATAGCACGCTGTCCATTAGAAGCTTTTATTTCAAAAGCACATAACCAAAACATACAGCTAATTACATCAGAAAAATAGTCAAATGTTAACATTCAAATTCTACAAGAAATAAGTTGAAGCTAAACATTTTTTTTACAAAACATAAAAATATAGAGTACTAACAAATGACTTATTGTGATGTTTATTATCGATGCAAGTGGCTCTAGCTGTAGTTTTATCAAACATTATCCCCACCTCAAAAAAGCTTATAATACTTTAGTTGACTACATACAAAATATGTTTTTTTTTTAAATCAATGCTATTTTTTAAGCAGCACTTTGTAAATAACACAGGTCAAGACACATAAACAGTTTTAATTGCAGTGGATAAAATATCTAAAAAAGATTGATTCAGAAATAATATTTTACATAGTTATCTTGTTTTAGTTTTTTATATATTTATATATAAAATATGTAAGTTTGCTGCAGTGGTCCTTGTCACATAAAATGAGATGGCCACTGTTATGTTTTTGCATATGATGTTTATTATAAAGTTTCTTTTCCTTTTGTTGAACAAATGCATTCATTCATTCATTCATTCATGGCCAACTTTGACCAGTTCAAACAAATTCACAAGCTTTAAGTTTTCATGCCTTCTCTGTGGTTTTTGTGGTTTGATTAAAATGCTGCTATGGTACACGTTCCCACAAGATTGTGGATAGAATGTCTTTCCCCCTACATTCTACTGTCAGATGAGATTAGAGAGCAGCATACATGCTGTTCAGCAGTCACTATTTTCTCACCAGCACCAGCTTCAGTCCATTTTGATTTGTTGCTGTTAGAACACATTTCCCATATTGCAAAGGTGATTAGCACATCCCATGATGGTTGTTCCTGTCAATGATGTCCACAGGAGTAATTATCTCTCTTCGCACAGGTGGAGGGGGTACTTTCATCTTGGGTTTAAAAAGATTGGACACGTAGAAGGCCTACGAGTAAAGTATGTTATAGATTAGAGATGGTGTGTAAAAACATTATTCTGTGTCAATCATAAGAGGTTCTATCACAATTCAAACCTAAAGAGTTTAAACAGCATTATACATAAACAACATTTTTTTTCTTTGCATTCAGTGTATATGATTTTTTTCTGTATGAAAATGACAAGCTGATAGGGGAGTTGTCATGAATAGATTGAAATATGAGGAACAGAGGGTTAGTTGCATTGACAATTAAGTGAATGTGTCATCTCTGGTTCATCAGACTCCTTCCTGTTGGGTATCTCAGTTAACTCATCAACAAAGAATTTCTATCTTCGTCATACCCCAAACAAAGTATTTATTTGAAATTTTGCTGTTACAAAGAAAAAAAGTAAAATTTTGCATCACAATGATTTAATTTATGAATGAAGTTAATTCTATTCTGAGATTGCATTACTTGGTGACTATTTTCTGCTCTGTATTTCCTTAAAGGCACACTCTATAAGAGCAATTTCTGTTGAGTGTACATAATATTATAAAAGCATAGTGGACCAATGATGCTACCAAGAGCTCCATTCCCATAGCTACACATGAAATTAAATACCTCATCCCCCTATTGTCAACTGGCAAACACTGTACTCAACAGACTAAAAGTTCTACATATAGTCACTGTCTTTCACAGTAAATATATGATGCCTTCTGGATAGTAATTTCCCCATACATGTGTTTCCCCATACAAGAACTATGGGTGACATGGTTGCGTTGTGTTAGCATGATGCTTTACGGTGCCAGTGATCAGAAGTTTGGGTTTCAATTCCCGTTGCTGTCTGTAAAGAGTTTGTACTTTCTCCCCGTAACAGAGGTTACAGGGAGAAACCTGCGACTGTAATGAAACCCAATTTCCCTCGGGATCAATAAAGTATGTCTGTCTGTCTGTCTATGACCGTGAGTTAATGAGTTGGTTAATGAGTTGTGGGCATGCTATATTGGCACTGGAAACATGGCGACACATGCACGCTGTACCCAGCGCATCCTCAGACCGTGTTAATGCCAATGACATATTTCACTGTATACATGAAACAAATGAAGCTCATCTTTAAGATGCAATTCCATTCCACATATAGCATTGGAAGTATAAAATCTCACCTATGTCTGGGAACTAGACATCCACATACCTTGGTGTAAGTTAGATATAATATACTGTAGTTAACCTCAATATTTCAGCAAAAAGTAATTTTCTTTTTTTTTGGATATCACTATGCAATTTCCTTAGTTATTGCAGTGTGGTTGTAGGATTGAGCTTTGCACAAATCGACCACTACAGTTCCCACTTTACTACTGATGATGCATTTCAAATATACATAAGAGATTGTAAAAAAACACTAGCTATCACAAGATCACAAATGGTGCTACACCTTTCTACATCTTTTTCCACTCCACATACAGCACTGGTGGAAAGCAATTTAAGGGAGAAAGGTATATGGTAAAATGTCTACACATTTGTTTCATTGCAGATACACACACACACACACACATACACAAAAGGAATCCTTCAGAGACCATTAGCTGGAGGTCCAGATTGATTCTATTTTCCCATTTCCCACCACACCAAAAGCAGTTTGAGCCATGAAGGCACAGCTGCCAAAGACAGTCAATGAGCGGATGCAATATTAAACTCGCTTCCTGGCTGCCCAATTACATCATCAGGGTACTACAGCACCCTTTAATCTCTGGAGGCAACTAGAGAACAGGAAATTTTGAAGGGCATTGGTCTGACAGGAAATTCTAATGGCTTCAAAGCAAAACTTTACATACAAAGCAAAATTATTTTCCAAGAAGGCTGTAATTGTTATGCATTTACTGTATATTATAGGTGTTGTAGTTAATGACCTTTTCCACCAGTAAAGTGTTGGGAATATTAAATTTCTCATTCCTTAACAAAAGCTCCAAAAATTTTGAAGTCTGCATCGTGGGTGAACCCACTTCTTGGCATTAAGACAGATAGAAACAAATTTGCAAAATTTGTAAATGAGGAGGTTATATATCCATTTTGTATTTGATTGGATGCACTAGAAAACTTCTACAAATGTACCAGGGACAGCATTCTAACTGGCTGCATCACCGTCTTATGGGGGTGGGGGAAGAGGCTACTGCACAAGATTGAAGTAAGTTGCAGAAACTTGTAAAATGAGTCAGCTCCATCATGGATACTAGCTCCCATAGTATCCAAGACATCTTCAAGGAGCGGTGCCTTAAGGAAGACAGTGTTCATCATTAAGGATAACCATCACCCAGGCCATGCTCTTCTCTCATTGTTACCATCAGGAAGGACGTACAGAAGCCTAAAAGCACACATTCAGTGATTCAGGAACAGCTTCTTCCCCTCTGCCATCTGATTTCTAAATGGACATTGAACCCATGAACACTACCTCACTACTTTTTCATTTGTTTTTTTTGCATTACTTATTTTAACAACTATTTAACAGACATATATATACACTTAATGTCATTCAGTTTTTTCCACTATATTTATTTATTCAGTATTTCATTGTACTGCTGCCTTAAATTTAACAGATTTAACAGCATAAGCCGGTGATATTAAACCTGATTCTGATTCTGCCTGTTATAAACAATGTAGATTACACTGAGATCTTGGCCCAAGGAAGAGAATGAAAATCAGTTACGAAATGATGCCCACACACTCACTATCACAAAGCCCGTATGCTTCAGCCTGATCTGTTCTTTTCTAACTGAGAAGTTTGTGGCTTCAGGATCTATCCAGTGCTCTAACCTATTCATTTTTCAAGAGGTGGACATGGCTGGAAAATAAAACAGTATTTAGTGACTACCTCTACCCACCCTTGAAAAGATGAGATGTTCAGCCACTCCTCGAACTGTAACAATCCTTCCTGTGATGGCAGTCCCACAGTGTGGTTGAGTGACAAAGTTCATGGTATTGACTCCTTGAAAACAAAGGTATGGCAATATACTCCTAAGTCAGAACATGGAGTGGAGCTGTCAGATAATGGTGCTTCCATGCTCCTGCTGTCTGTATGCTTTGTTGCAGTGGAGGATGCAAGTTTGGGAGGTATTAGTGAAGCTAGCATGTAATTCCTGAGCATTTTAAAGATGCAACACACTGCGGTCATGTTGCATCTGCACAGAAGGGAATGAATGTTCAGGGTGGCGGTTAGACTGCCATTCAATTCAGCTGCTTTGTACTGAATCATGTTAACATACATAAATGTTCTTGATGTATTTTGCCAAACAAGTGGAGAGAAGTCCATCACACACTTGATCTGGGCTTCACAGAAGCTGTGAAAACTGAGGAATCTTGATATTAATTATTCACCCAAAGATACACTGCCTTTGATTTGCTCCTTTAGCAGAAGACTTTATGTGCTGGATCCAGTTAACTTTCAAATAATACTGTGCAATGTCCAATAAGCATCCCCATTTCAGACCTATTGATTTAACAAAACAACTGCAGATGATTAGAATGTTGTCCTAAGAAACCTCCGTAAAGTTCTGGGACCAGAACCAGGCCTGTAACAACTATATCGCCTTTTTGTATGTGAAGCATAACTCTACTCGGAGAACGAGTTTCCCATTGACAAGTTTTGGCAGGACTTTGATGGAAGACTCTCTCAAATGTGACCTTGCTGTTAAGGCCATCACTGCTGACAGGAGAATGCACAATGAGGCATGGTGCTGAGTGCTGAATTAAAGGAGTGATATGTTGTCAATATGTGCTGTTTCAGATGAGATCTTACATCCTGACTTCACTCTTCAATAAAAGATCTCTGGCGTTATCAGTATACGATAATGACCCTCAACATGTGTTAACAAAACTAGTTAAATACTCATTTATCTCTTTCCGTTTTCTGGGCCTCAGCATTTGTCCATATAACCCCAGTAAAACAGATTGCAAAGCAATTGATTAGCTGTCACGTGCTTCATGAGATTTTATGATATGAAGTACAACAATGCACGTTCTTTCTTGCTGGTCAAAATAACTACCACGTTTAATGAATGAACAACCCTGTACCACCAATGCATTATGGAATATGCAAAGAAACAACAGCTTGTGACTAACAAGTCAATTCTGTTGTCCAGCACCAAAATCTGCTTTCTGATGTTATTATTACCATGCATTCATACAATATCCTGTTGAAAGCACATCTCTGTTCTTTCTATTACAATGCCGTGCCTTTAAACGAACTTAGACTATTTTAAGCACATTCAACTTCCTTTACAAAACAATCTGTACTAAAATATAAACTCAAGGGGATATGGAGGAAAATGAAGTTTCTCAGACTACACAATTCAATTGCAATGAATTGTCCAAAGTCATCCTTTGTCTTTTAGCCTGTATGAATATGTTCTGAATCTGTTATCATGAAATGGATTCACAATTTCAGAGGAGCATGTATTTTATAACTGTCATCAGGTTTATTGGCACTCAACAGAACTCTAGGATATAGGTTTCTTACACTTCCCACAACATTTCTGGGGAAAAAAAAATCCCACATACTATACAAGGACGAGGAGATTGTATGAGTATGTACATGTGTCCGTGCATGAGTGTATACTCGTAATATTAAAAAAGTGGTATTTAACTAATAGTTATGGAACTCTTTTATACAAAAAAGTGTCAAACAGAAAAGCACTAGGCATTCAAAATGAATCCCATTGTAATCTATCAAATGGATTTTGCATAAGAAGGTAACTAACCCTGAACTCCCCCATCAGTAAAGCCGCAGTCGCTGTTTACCCCTCCATCATGGCCTTGCCGCAAACATAAAAAGAGCTGAATATCAGCAGTGATGATGAATGAACGAGGCTGCATTTGGCTTTTCAAGCACCATGTATAGTAGTCAGCTGTGCTTGCTTATGTGCAGTATACTGTTAACCCTTAGTCTGCGCTCTACCATGCAGAAAGAAATAGTGAAATGAAACATGACGTAGAAAGGACAGGGGGTCAGTCAGTAGTCACCTTCTACATGACACACACCACAAATCAGATGCAAATTATCATGCCCTTAAAGTTTCACCTTATAATGTTCACACAGAAGTGTCATGAATCCATGTCTTCCCTCTAACAAGGGACTTAGTACAAGTGACATGGATTGGAAAATCATGGACCAGCTGTTAATAAACAGGATACTGTGTCAAAGTGAGGACAATCTACCATACAATCCACAAAGACTTGGTTCAGTCTTGGCTTTGCCAGTGGCATCAAGGTCATTACATCATTTGTTAAAAGCAAGCATAATACTTGCATTCACAAATACATATTGAATGCCTTGTATATTCAATACCTCAGAAACATAATGTGCACTTACAAATTCAATTTGTTTTTACATTTTACAAATGTAGAGCTCCAATGAAATCAGAGCTCTGTTCAGTAGACTGGACTATTGAAGAATCGGTCTAGTTGTGCAATTCAATAGAAAAGCATGAAACAAACTCTTAAAGCAATAGAACACTACAGCACAGAAACAGGCCCTTTGCCCCATCTAGTCCATGTTGACCCATTAATCTGCCTAGTCCCATCGACCTGCAACTAGATCATAGCCCTCCATACCCCTCCCATCCATGTACCTATCCAAATTTCTCTTACCTGTTAAAATCGAACCCGCATCCACCATTTGTACTGTCAGCTCATTCCACACTCTCACCACCCGAGTGAAGATCCCCTTCGTGTTCTCCTTAAGTTTCCCACCTCTCATCCCTAATCCGTGACCTCTAGTTCTAGTCTCACCCAACCTCAGTTGAAAAAGCCTGCTTACATTTACCATATCTATACCCTCAATTTTGTATACCTGTACCAAATCTCCCCTCAATCTTCTAAATTCTCGGGAATAAATTCCTAACCTATTCCACCTTTCCTTATAACTCAGGTCCACAAGTCCTGGCACACCCTTGTAAGTTTTCTCTGCATTCTTTAAATCTTATTTACATCTTTCCTGTAGCTAGGTGACCAAAACTGCACATAATACTCCAAATTAGGCCCCTTATAAAATTCCAATAAAACATCCCAACTCCTGTACTCAATGCATTGACTAATAAAGTTAATTTGCCAAAAGCTTTCTTTAACAACATTATCTACCTGTGATGCCACTTTCAAGGAATTAAGGATCTGTACTCCCATGTTGACTAAACCTAATCAGTACCTGTCTATCCAACAACTTAAATATCTGGTCCCTTAGAACACCTTCCAATGTCTCTCTCACTACTCATATCAGACCCACCAGCCTATCATTTCCTGGCTTATTCTTACAGTCTTTCTTAAACAACGGAACAAATTTAGCAATCCTCCAGTCCTCTGAAACCTCACCCATGGCTGAGAATGTTTTAAATATCTCTGCTAGGGCTCCTGCAATTTCTGCCCTTGCCTCCCACAATATCCAAGGGAATACCTTGTCAGACCCTGGGGATTTATTCACTCTAATTTGCCAAAAGACAGCAAACACCTCCGCTTCTGTAATCCGTATAGGATCCACGACCTCGCTGCTGCATTGCCTCCCAAGGTGCAAAAAATACATTTAAAAATCCCCCAACTCTTTTGGCTCTCCACATAGATTACCACTCTGATCTTCCAGAGGACCAATTTTTGGCCCTTGCTATCATCTTGCTTTTAATATATCTGTAGAAGCCTCTCACCCATTCTTCACTCAGAGGATTGTGAGAGTATGGAATGAGCTGCCTGCACAATGGTGCATGTGAGCTCAATTTCAACATTTTAAGTGAAGCTTGGATGGGTACAGGGATGGTAGGGGTATGGAGGGCTATGGTCCCAATGCAGGTCAATGGGAATAGGCAGTTTAAATGGTTTTTGGCATGAACTAGGTGGGCCGAAGGGTATGTATCTGCACTGTATTTCTCTATGACGCTAAGCCCTCAGGATTCTCCTTCACTTTGTCTACTAGAACAACCTCATACCTTCTTTTAGCCCTCCTGATTTCCTTCTTAAAAGTGTTCTCTTGCATTTCTTATACTCCTCAAGTACCTCATTTGTTCCTACCTGCCTACACTCATTATGCATCTCCTTCTTATTCTTAACCAAGGCCTCAATTACTCTCGAAAACCAAGGTTCCCTAAACCTGTTATCATTGCCCTTTATTCTGAGAGGAATATACAAATTCTGTACTCTCAAAATTTCACTTGTGAAGGCTTCCCACATACTAAGTACACTTTTACCAAAAACATTATGATCACGAGATGCAAGGTGTATCCCTGCACAAACTTCTGTCAGCTGCTCTGTCTCATTCCCTAACAGGAGAACTAGTATCACACTCTCTCTCGTTGAGGCATCTATGTACTGATCAAGTAAACTTCCCTGAACACATTTGACAAGCTCTTTCCCATCCAGCCCTTTTACAGACTGGGACTCCCGTATAATATGTGGGAAGTTAAAATCACTTATTATCACAACCTTATGTTTCTTGCGACACTCTGCAATCTCTCTATAAATTTATTCCTCTAAATCCCATGGACTGTTAGGTAGTCTATAATATAATCCCATTAACACGGTTATACCTTTGTTATTCCTCAGTACTGCCCATAAAGCATCACTAGACAAGCTCTCCAGTCTGTCCTGACTGAACACTGCCCTGACATTTTCCCTGATGAGTAACGGCATCCTTCCCCACTTAATGCCTCCCACTCTATCACATCTAAAACAATGGAACCCTGGAATACTGAGCTGCCAGTCCTGCCTCTCCTGCAACCAAGTTGCACTAATGGTCACAATGTCATAATTCCACAGGCTGATCTATGCCCCAAGCTATTCGTCTTTTGTTCAATACTCCTTGTATTGAAATATACGCAGCTCAGAAGATTAGTCCCACCACACTCAACCTTTTGATTCCTGACTTTGCATGTAGGCTTAACAACATCTTTCCCCACAACCACTCCACTATCTGTTCTGGCTCTCTGGTTCCCAACCCCCTTCAACTCTAGTTTAACCCCCTTCCCATACAGTGCAGTACTAGCAAACCTTCCCGCTAGGGTATTTGTCCCCTTCCAGTACAGCTGCAAACCTTTTTAAACAAGCAATTTGTCCTACATACAGAAAATGCATGTACAATAATTTCAGACCAAAACTTAATTTGCTATTTTCTATTCTATTACAGTAGTGTCTTTAAAATGAAAGGCAAAAGCTCATTACGTACAGTTATGAGTAATGGGGCTTCCTTCCAATATCTGGGTGGTAGAAATGTGTGAGTCAGCCTTTACAACCCCAGCTCCAACAGAACAATGCTATGTCGTGTAACAGATATAGACATGAGGATAAAGGTCACAGCTTACTACTGCATTATTAAGCAGCCACAATGTGTTCAGGAAAAATACACCATTTAATCAGGATCTGATGAGCTATGAGTGAAAACATTCTGAATCCATTAAGCCTCTGTTAGTAATCAGAGATTTTATTCGAAAGAAAAAATGAATTCTGGTTAAAAGTAAGTCACAAGGACATTATGCTCAGAAATGACTATCTTTAAACACCAAACTCAACAATTTTTCAAACAAACTCAACTACAAGAAATGATTACAATATTATTCATGCCTGATAAGTTCCTTTAAGGAACAAGGGAGGATGAGAGATTATGATAAGACAGCTTCGGAGCCACTCCTGAAATATAAACAAGGACTCAGATTTCAGGTTTCAAGAAACCAAAGGATTCAGATGAAGCAAAGGAGCTCTCTAACCATACCAGGTTACACGTGCTGCTTTGCTTGGCTGCAATTAATGTGCTTGTCCAGCTCCCCTAAACCCACTGTCACCTCAGTCACGGGCGATCGCCTAGGCTTTTGCACGAGCTGCTGGTGAAAGTAGGGTGCGGACAACCCTGACTCTGATCATCAATGAAGCTATTTCCTTCTCCTTACCACGATCAAAGTTCTAAAAGTTATTTTTCTTTTAATTTATTGAGATACAATGCTGGGAACAGGCCTTTTGGCCCTTCAAACAGCACCACCCAGCAACCCGATTTAACCGTAGCCTAATTATGGTACAATTTACAATGACCAATTAACCTACCAACCAATACACCTTTGGACTGTGAAAGGAAACAGAGCACCTGGAGGAAACCCACACAGTCACTGGGAGAACGCACAAACTCCATAAAGAGTCATTTTCTACTTCTGAAATCAATCAACTGCAATTATTTTCTTCTTTTCCATTAATTGGGCAGTAAATTATGTGCATAAATCTACATTTCAATAAAAATATGTGGCTTGAAAGGCAGAGACTGACAATTACAAATATCAAAACAAGTGGACCAATATTAATGAATGACATACAGTAGAAATATGTACAACTTAATATTTAACTTTGCTCAGTTTGACCAAATGGATAATCCCAGTTAAAAATCCCTAATCAAAGTAAAATAATGTAGTATAAAATTATATCATGTTGTAATACATATATTTATAGATCTTCAAATTACCCCTTCCTCAAAATGCTGCAACATTCTTCAGACTGTAAACCCTATAATAATATTGCAAGAGTAATCTTTGTGGTTCCCAAAAATCTTTTGGAGCTGTTCCGAGGAGCCATAACCATAAACTGAGTGAATACAAGATGCCACAATGGAAAATATGGGTGGGTGTACACAAATCTCTGATTAAACTGGTTGTTGATAGCTATTCCAAAATTCTGTTAATAACACTGGGTTCTTTATTTATGAATTAACATCATAATGTCATGGACATAATTGTACAGCATAAAAATGGCCCTTTGTCCACACTGACCATTTTACCCGTTTACACTGATCTCATTTGCCCACATTAGATCTTTCAATGCCTTATCTATATAAGCACCTATCTACATCTCTTAAACGCTGTGATTGTGATTTAACACTTCCTCATCTGAAGATAGTCATGTCTGCGTGTAATATCTTTGTGACTAACAGTTAACCAGAATTCGAACTTCTTTTTCTCTCAATAAATTCTCCGAATTTGAGTTTCAGATATCCTCCACGCTCTGTGTGATAACTGACATATACTCTGAAGGTTAAGGAAACACGGGACCGGTGTCAGGAGCAACAAATCATTAATTGTACAAAGACACATGGGAAAATAAGAGGCATAGACCACTCAGTCTACAAGCCGTCTCCACTATGCAATACAATCATGGCTCAATCTGTCTAGAAATCTATCCACAGTTAGCAACTTGAGCTCCTAGTATTCAGCATGCTTACCAGCATATGCGTGAAGAAAGTTCACCCAATCTCACTCCTAAATGATATATCCTACATTCTGAGAATGTAATCCTTACTGCAAAACCTAAAGCCTGACTTCCTCGTGCAGTGGAGAGTGCTGGCCACCAACGAAGGGACCATGACAGAGTCCGTGGCTACTGAGACAACTTATGATGAAAGTATGCTTCAACTAATCTTCATCACAGTCCAAATGCTCATCACTTCACAAGCTTGTTTGAATCGCCTGCAGAATTTTCAAGCAGAGTTCTCATTAACCCATATTCCTAATGCCTTATTCAGTAACAATACCCATTGCCAAGAAATTCAACCCAGCTAGAGGAGCAACAAAAGATGAAAAAAAACTGTCACTCTGTCCAAAATTCACAGATACAAGCTCGCGTACTGCATTCCACATACTGTGCCTGTTAAAAATGTGATAGGTATGTGGTATGTCAACAGACACGTGGCCTTCAGACAGGGGAAGGGAGAAGGATTGCCCTACAGTTTGAACTCAAATGAGGATTTCAATGGGACAGTGTACAAGAGAAAGCAAATGGGTATACGCACCAGAATGCTTGCTGCATTGCTAAGTCTATCAAAAAGCTTGGTGCAATGTCAAGTATATGGAAAAATCTAACTACAAACTAGCAGAAGGAGCCTGTAACTTATTATTCCAGCATAGATGTGGTAGCCAGCTGCATTTCGGTACCTGTGGATTTAGTGCCGGAGTGCGATCTGACTGTGGTGCCTCAATGCAGAGCCACACAAACCCTCAGTGCCTGACTATGGATGCTCACACAATGCCATAATAGCACTGGATCCCTGAATTCAAGGGAGGAATTGAGGACATCACTACTCTTCTACCACCTGTCCTCCCAACACGTTATGAAGATTTCTGATGTGCCACACAATGGTGGTGGCTGTGACTCTATAGAACACAAATCCACTGTGCTCACTTAAAATTACATGATCTAATTACCAGCACCACTAGTGCTCAGACCAGGCTGTAAATGATCAAAAAGAAGGAATTCCATTCAATGCAGGCACTTCAAAGCTTAGAGGTCAAAACTGTCTGAGCCAGGCCATTGACAACCTCCTCAGCTGAAAGTCAGTAGCCGTCCAGCCTAGATACTAGGATATTCGAAACATACTAAGAGAGTGGAGAAAGATGACTAATTGATGCCTGCCTTGCTATGGTCATGGTTACAAAACCATTATTTGGAATGGTGATTTATTGGGCTCTTATTGTTACATTGAGGTCATGAAGTTATTGTGTTGTTTAGTAATGGAAAGAGGGTACGGAAAAAACTGCTGTGGGAAAGGGAAATAGGGTCATAGTCATTGAAAGAGCAGTCTGAGCAATTGTTCTCTGACTGACCAGAAGGGAGCTTCTTACGTCATCTCTTCTCCTCTTCCCATGCTTCATCCTAATTGCACTAATGATCTGGAATTCTTGCTGGAGAAAGTAGATTCAACTCTGACTTTTGTAAACAGATTTAGTAAGTACTGAAGGAAAAACAGTTAACAGAGCTACACGGAGAGACCAGAAGAGGACTCAATGGGCCAAGTGGTCTCATTTAGTGCTCAAACAATTTCATGATTATAGGCTCTGTTTATATAAAAGAGGTCTGCACAAAGTATAAAATATTGTAAAAATAACAGTGTGTAGTTCTCAACAGTGACCTACTTATTCTCCAACGGGTCCATCACATGAATATAATCAAGCAATGCATAATCCTGGCATTCTTTTTTTTAACCAGTTAAGTACATTAACTACCTTTGGGGAATCAGCCTTAAAAAGACATCTTATTGGACTCAGGACTTTAACAGCTTATTGGAACCAATAACAGTCAACAAAATCTGGACTCAAACTCATTCCAAATATCCCTTTTGAAGACACATGTATGCGTGCAATGACTAACTCCTACAATGCACCAAATAATAGCATTTGTGCAAAAGTGTCAAGCTAGAACTCAGCTACTCTATTCACAGGGTGTGTGCAGGAAATGGATATAAAGTGTAGCTGTGAAGTGTACATGACTGATGTAAATGCCAATTCCATGGTCCTAATCTTTCTTCCATGGCCTTGCCTTTGCATTGATCTACTGCCATTTCCTGAGCACCTCCAGGAGTTCAGTGAAGTACAATCTCCCCCGTGTTAGAGCTTTCATGAAAGTAGGCATTTAATGCCTAGTTACATCAGTAAATGCATCATTATATCATTTATAAACTGCAAGTGTTTGAATGTGCCTTCAATTACATGGATGCTTGAAACATGTTTATTCAAACAATCAAACTCAAATTCTAACTGTTCAAGTGGACAAGCTCAAACAGCAGTCAGAAACTTACTGTATATACCTAAAGGCCCATACACCTCTTTACCGTGATGGAACAGCTTAGTGGTTTCTAAGTAAATATTATTAGTTCATAGAGATATGCAGACTCAATTTAAACCACGTTAAGATGTTTGATGGTTGCTGTACTTTTTTGGTAAAATCTGGCTCTATTTTCAACTTCACACATAAACAGTGAAAGATTCTGATAAAAGCAGAGGACTGCTGTCTTGATGTTGACAAATGATTCAAAGATAAAGGCAGAAGCTGAAGTTCTAATCTCTACTTGTCTTCTTTGAACTGTTTTTCTCCTTCCTTCAGTATAAGTTAAAGTGCTTAGACTGACTGAATGCAGATATACACTCCCATATAATTCAGATGTCAACTAAGGGAAACTGCGTCCAACTTACCCAAGAATGATGAGCACACATCTTAAATTATGAATAGCTAGTCATAGAGAAAAAAGTTGGCAGTTTAACTAGAGCAGGTAATAATTTCCACACTCTATACTTCGTCTGTTCTCAGTTCCCAGGGAGCTGCAATTGTTGAGAGTCTCTTTTGAATTGTTGAATCATAGCCATTTAAGAGCTGCTTTAGGCTCTCAAGCATGGATTTTTCTCAGAAAGACTGTAAAATACAATGACATAACACTTACAATGAAATAAGCCACCAGGGCTCCCTGCGCAAAGCCAGCCAAAACGTCTGTGGGATGATGCTTATGGTCTGAGACACGAGACAGCCCAGTGTAGAAAGCCATCATCACCAGTGTGAACTGGAGCAAGGGTCGAAGGAGTCTGCCTCCTCTCCACGTGAAGCGGGCCTGTAGATAAAACTGAAGAGATAAAGAAAGGAACGTTTAGTTTCTGAATTTAGTGTTGCTTTTTCTTACATTTGCCAATGCACAAATAAAGCTAGTGAAGGGTCTCAATTCAAAAGGCCTTCCCTCTGTAGGCAAAGATGTCACCTGATCTGTGCTGAGGAAGGGTTTTGGCCCAAAATGTTGACTGTTTGTTCATTTTCATAGATACTACAGTGCCTGGAAAAAGTTTTCAGCCCCCAACACTTTGTTCGCATCAATGAGTATTACAACCAGGGATGTTGAACAATTTAACTGAGAATTCTTATTTGTGAATTACATACTCCTTTTTTCACAGCAGAGTAAAAACCACTGGGAAAATCATAAAACATGAAAAACTAAAAAGTCAACAGTTCAAAAGTACTCATTCCCACCCCCCTTGTTCAGTACTTAGTTGAACCACCTCTCACATCTATTACATCTCTATTAGCTTTGCACAACGTAATGGAGCAAGATTTGCCAATTCCTCCTTTCAAAGTTGCTCAAGCTGTGCCAGGTTAGTTGGTGAGTGACGATAGACAGCAATCTTATGGTCTTGCCAGAGATGTTTGATCAGGTTAAGGTCAGGACTCTCACTGGGCCACTCAAGGACATTAATTTTCTTCACTGGAAGCCACTCCATAGTTGCTCTGGCAGTGTGCTTTGGGTTGTTATCCTTCTGAAAGCTGAATTCCCTCCCCAGTTTAAGCTTTTTGGCAAAGGCTGGCAGGTTTTCATCCAGGATCTCTCTTTATTTATAAGCATTCATCCTTCCATCAATCTTTCCAGATTTCCAAACACTGCTGCTGAAAATCATCTCCATAACATGATGCTACCTCCACCATAATTTACAACAGGGATTGTGTAACCTAGCTTATGTGCAGTATTAGATTTATGCCACAAGTACCACTTAGTGTTGACACCAAGAAGTTCCACTTTAGCCTCATCTGACCAGAAGACCTTCTTTTAGTTGTTTACAGTATCTTCTAAGTGACGCTTTGCGGGCAAGGATACACTTTTTTTAAGCCAGGGCTTCTTCCTTGCCACTCTTCCATAAGTAACCTTTTTGTACAAGAACTTAGAGATTGTGGATCCATAGATTTCATCTCCAGTTGCAGCCCTGACTTCTACTGCTCACTCAAGAATGATTATTAACAACACAGTGGCCTCCCATATTAGTACCAGACTTCTCTGGCAACTAAGTTTAAAGGGATGGCCTGATCTAAGCAGTGTGGCTGTCATTTCATATTTTTTCCACTTTTTCACGATGATGAACACTGAACTCAGAGGTATGTTCAATGCCTTTAAGATGGTTTAGTACCCTTCCCCAGCTTTGTGCTTCTCTGTTATCATTTCCCTGACTTGTCCTGAATGGTCTTTTGTCTTCATTTTGGTTTGACCTGTTGAAAATCTACCATATTGTTGGACCTTACAGAGAAAGAGAAGGCATTGATAGTATTCTTATAAATTCATTGAAAACAGGTGATCCTCCAATTTTCTACATCAACAAATTGGGTGAGTTGGTAAGGTAATATATTGATACTGAGGAAAGTTAGCGTAGCAATTACAAAGGGGATGAATACTTTTTCAGCCTCTCAAATTTGGTAAATTGTTGACAGGTTTTGGAATTGTTCTTTTGATGTGACACGATGCACAATGTTTTGTAGATTAGCTCAAAAAATCCTTCTTCAATACATTTTAAATTTAGAAAACAAAACAGCAAAATGTGAAAATAGTTGTGGGGGCTGAATACTTTTTCAAGGCACTGTACTTGATCTACTGAGTTTCTCCAACAGTTTGTATTTTTTTTGTTCCAGAATGCAGCATCTGTACTGCTGATGTCTTTCTTTAAAATACTAGATAGTGCAAGATTTAAAATAACTTATGGGAAATTTAACGGTATACAAATCAATGTATTACTGAATTTAAATAAAGTTACAAACCTTAACTAGGTTTAATTTTATTTCTATTTAACTTCAGTAGCTTACATTATATGTTATTAATTTGCTTGCTTTTTAATAGAAAGTGGCACAAGGTTAGTTCAAAATCTCCTGTTGTCACCCAGACACCGAGGTTGTATTTCCCATATACCATACACAGCTCCATTATATTCATGCCAATTTTGGAGTAGCACCAACAGTAAGTCCTGTTGGCACACTTCATGGTTCAATATATACCATATTTTAATTTAGAGTAGAGTTTTTACGATAATCTTTGCTTGTATGAAAGTAATCCACATCACAGGTCATTTGATAATATATTTTAATTTCACCTCATCACCACTCCTAACATTTTTCATATTTTTTGCTAACATCTCTGCTTCACTAATCAGTTCCAAGATGCACTTATACACTGTATGGCTAGTTCTTCTGGTTCCAAAAATGTTTCACCCTGGAGACAGATTGCTCCATTCCTATGCATACCAAAGGCCTCTCCAAAATTATATTCAGATACACTTCAGATGTTGGTGATGCTAGAATTAGAATCCAGGAATTGACCTATTATGGCATGTTGGTACAATAATTTATTGTTAACAGTACAATAATTAAATCTAAGCAAAGTTAAAACTGGCAAGCTTTAGCATCCATAAATTAATCATCAATTCCAAAGGAAAATTTAGTCATTGTAATCACACTTTGAAGTACTCATAGTTAATGGGACAAACATGTTCAGAAACAGATGTTCAAATTTAACTTCATAAACACTAAGGCTACTATTTACCATTGTTCCAAACTGGAAATCCAAACCTATGAAGAGTTTTAATGTTACTGGGTGTACCCAGATAAGTGACTGTAGCAATGAGCTGTAATTACGGTTAACAAAAAACATTTGCACAAACTGCAATAAATATTTCAGTCATCTTGCCTCAATATGGTTTTACAGTCAAGTCCTGTTTACATTGAAATGTTTCAAGTCTATATAAAATAAATAAAATATAATTTGAAAGAAAATAGCTTAGACCACACAAAATTTATCACACCACAACAATAGTCAAATGTCCTCCTGGTTTCTCAAGTGCATGTCCTTTAAGTGCAAAATTTATGTTTTCTTACTATCCGTTGTACACATAACAGAAATATCCACTTTAGATCTGTTTATTTTCTGGGTTCATTAAGTTTATTCCTCAAAAATGGCATTCTGTAACAATTACTCTTGAACACATGGAAAGGTGGAAAGAATTTGTGAAGAATAGGAAGATCAGCATTAAGAAATGTCTAATTTTTAATAGCTGAATGAAAATTAAATTTAAACCCCTGTAAGTAAGATAGTTCCTTAATCAAAGTAGAATTTGCACCTAGCCTGAGTTGATGCTTGAGTAAAGACTTTGCTACGATTTTTATCTGTAATGATTGCAAAGTTGGTTAGTTAATTTGATGGAACAGTGAAAAGGGCAACAAAGACATTCGATTGGCTAATTTACCATAGTCCAACGTCCAAATCTGATGTGAGTGCTAACAGATGGAAATCAAACAACTCAGTAAGACAGTTGGGCTATTGCTCCAAATACATATCATAGAGTTCCTAGATGACACAGTAGCACAGAGCAATCTTGAAGCCTGGAACTAATCTGCATAACTTTATGTAAATACATGGTTTAGAGAAACCAGAGAAGAAATATCGAGAGTCATCCTGGAAGCCCAGATCAAACAAGGAAACAACAAGTTTCCATAAATTGATGAATATAATATTAATGATGTCAGTGAAGAAAGCAGCCTTGTATAGTATTTTCTTAATGGTCCCATACCATATTTCCGCACATAAATATTGAAGGAAAGGATCATTTGTAAAGCATTATTTTGGAGAAATCCTTTAGAGTAATACTGTCATTTAATACAAGGCCATTTCTGTCTTAATGCTGCCAACTTGCAATAGAATACATGTCATTCAACATTAGTAACGTTCATGACTGTAATTACAGATCATAATAGGGAGAAGAGAAAGGAACACACAGTATGCTCCAACAGTCAAGCTCCAGCAAAAAGTTAAAACTGGGTTGCTTCAGTTTTAGCATTGATTTTTGATTAAATCTGGAAGCTTAAGTACTTCTTACCAAGCTTGGCACTGGGACAGTTTCACCAATATCTTGTACTTGAATCATTTCAAATTTCAGCCTACATTTTTTTGGCGCACTTGAGTTATGCAGGGTTATTATGTCTGAACAATTTGAACTTTCACAGTAAAACCCACCTAAAATAGGGCAGAGAACAAGACAGCAGTTGGTGAAGTAGCAAAAAAAAACTTTGGTGCAGTCCAGGTGAAGTTTGCATGCTCTCTTTGTAGCCATATTCCTGAATATTCCAATCATCTCCAGCATCTCAAAGATACAGTATATTGGCAGGTTCACTGCCACCAGTCAAGTGTCCCCACTGTTGATGGATGGCAGAATCAAGATAGTTTTCAAAGGCCATGTAGGGTAAGACAGTTTACAGAGAAATAAGTGGGAGAGTGGGACTGGTGGAAATGCTCTGAGAGCCAGCATTAAATTGATCGTCTTCCTTTATGTTGGAAGAAAATATCGGTAATATGAGAATCATCAGCATCAAGTGCATTTATTATCACACTTATTGAAACATGACAGAAGAAATGGCTTACATCCAACCAAAAGAAGCCTTAAACAGGTCCAGTATCTCCTTGTATGATAGCCCCCTTGCACATTCTAAAATAGCAGCCCAGTGTCAGTTTTAGGACACATTCGAAATTGGAAATTGGATTGAAATTGGAAAGCTTTCTGCTCCAGGAAGATTCATGAGAAAATCTTAGTGTGGGCAGAGTTCCAACGTTCCCACAACACTGATAACTATTCCTGCTGTAATCCACAAATGGTTAGCATTTTACGTTGTCAGTGTATGTCATCAGGCAGAAATAAACAAGGCATACTGCAGCAACAGCCTACAGTTAACTAATTGAAAGCGGTCGGCAATAGTCTGATATTTTAAATGCAACAAGTAAAGAAAACAATGAACAATAATCCCACTACTGAGATGCAGATGGCTGCACACTTCCAAGGGTGGGGGAAGGGAGTTTTGCCTCAACAGAATTTATCCTATGGCCGTTTTCTCAGCAATTTAAGGGCAGGGTTTCCCACCAATTCCAGTGGAAATGTGGTGACATAATGCAAAGAGGCAACAGGAAGCAGAGCTGTCTACTGACAAGACAAGGAAGCAAAGGTAAGTTAGCTTAGAGATTGGGAGGAGAGACCAGAGCAAAGTACTTCAGCACACTGCTGGCTTTCTGTACAAGCAGGAGGAAGAGGCAGGCTTACAACTAAACTCATATTTCAGATGTCCTTGTGTGCAACTGAAAAGATTACTGCTTATGTCAATAATGCAGGTTAAGAAAACTCCCATCGCTGAAATTTTGAGAGATTTCTGCCATTATATCCTGTTAAAGCACTATGCATGTTTAAAAAATTATGGTTAATGACTCACATTTGGTCCATGAACAATCAACAATTCTCAATGCTTTGACTAACCTCTGGCAGATTGTAAGAAATGCAAACAGCTGTGCAGAAAGTTAATAATATTTTCTGACATAGAGATCTTTTAACAATAACAGAACAGTGCATTATCTGCCATATTTTTAAACGAGAGAGCCAATACAATGTCTCTTTATGGAAGCCATTTTATGTCCTTTATTGATCGATAACATTTATTATTATTTTGTATCTACATTTCTTGAGAATCTTACATGGTTCTGCTCACCATGAGTCTAAGGGGTGTGAGAAAAGTTCTTTCTATGATCTTCATCAGAAGGTCTTCATATCAGACTCTTTATTAAAATTCAATTGCTGGTATAATAAATGCAACAGAGACAAGGGCCCACTAGAGCACAGCATATGCACTGGGCTTTCCGTCCTTATTGCTTAACCTCCACTCCATGACCCTCCCAATCTCTACCACTTCTACTTTGACGCGTTCACATTCACTACCACTTTAAGTGTTTAATTCTTTGAGAGTTTTTCAATTTTTTTTCTATTAAATAGCTTTAACTTGTACAATTATTTCATTGACAATTAATCGTTTCAAATCCTTTTCCAATGCTTCTGCGCATCAGGGACATTCAAATACATGTCCCTTCATGGGTTTTACAAACAGTTTTGTCAGAGGATACCTTTTCAACTGCTTCAAGTGCAGAGGTTGTCCTTGCCTAGCCATATGCCACAATAGACCTTGTTATTTAAAAGCAGGATGACTTTTGCCAGCAGGTCCATGTCAGTAGAACCACAGAGGCAATAGGATCAGTTTTTTCCCCATTACAAATATTAACCAGTTTCAGGAGGTTTATGGAGGTCCAAACACTGCTGGGTCTAGAGGTGCTTTTGTGACATAAGAATGATGCACCAGACAACTGAAAGAATAAAGATTGCTTTTGCTATCCTATGTAGTTGAGAAAGAGAGCACTTTAATGAATGGGGTAGGAAGTTAATGAGAAGAAAATCTCTTGGGTTGCAGGTGTTCGACTGAGGGGCACATCTGATCAGTCATTTAGTTGTTAATCTGCAAAATGGCAAACACCACTCAAAGTTAAAAAACAAGAGAAAATCTGCTGATGCTGGAAATCACAGCAACACACAAAAAATGTCGGAGGAACTCAGCAGGTCAGGCAGCATCTATGGAAAAGAGTAGACGCTTGCTGTTTCGGGCGAAGAACCTTCATCAGGACTGGAGAAAAAAAAATGGAAAGTCAGATTAAGAAGGTGGGTGGGGGGAATGAAGAAATACAAGGTCGTAGGTGATAGGTGAAACTGGGGGGGGGACAGGTGAAGTAAAGAGCTGGGAAGTCGATTAGTGAAAGAGATACAGGGCTGGAGAAGGGGGAATCTGATAGGAGAGGACAGAAGGCCATGGAAGGGGGAGGAACACCAGAGGAAGATGATGGGTAGATAAGGAGACAAGGTGAGAGAGGGAGATGGGAACAGGGAACTGTGAGGTGGGGACATTACAGTGGTTCAGGAAATCGATGTTCATGCCATCAGGTTGGAGGCTACCCAGACGGAATACAAGGTGTTGCTCCTCCAACCTGAGCGTGGCTTCATCACAGCAGTAGGGGAGGCCACGGACTGACATGTCGGAATGGGAATAGGAAAAGGAATTAATATGGGTGGACATTCACCATTCATAGTTCTTCAATTAATTTCAGCAGGTGCTGAGGGATATACACAATTATAAAGTTGGGATGATATGTTTTACTACACTCAGTGTCAATGACCACACAAACCAGGTAAGGTGCAAGTTTAATGCAATATGCACTTCCCTTAGTGATAATCGTAACTCAAACAAATTTGTACAACATCCAATACCTACCATTCCTGCTCTGAATAGCACTGTCAACTAGGACTGAATTTGGACAGATACAGTATTTCTTTGTATGCTTATGGGCTCTAAAAACCAGATTACTGTTTTGAAATTGACTCCATAGTTAACCTTGTAGCTCAAACACATAATTCAGCCCATCACTGAGAGTTGGAAGTAAATATAGGATCCAATGGTAAAATAAAATCATATCAAGTCCATTCATATTTGCATATATTAAAATATGCAAATATTTCTGCAGGTGTTTTTAATAACAGTAATAATAATATCCATGTCTTCATAGACAAATGGGTTTGTTTTTTTTCTCTAATAGGAGTTTTCTCGACATTGCCATCAACAATTAGCAGCAGTTAGAAAATGAAGCATGCAAACTGTTGGAGGGAAACACAAATGTAATTAATGATAGTTTAATCACATCTATAATATAATCAAGAATACATTTTAATTTCTAAACTACGTCACGAAAAATGTAAACATTGATTAGAAGAAATATAATGATTGAAATTGTAGCAAAAATATTGACAGTGGCAGCTGCGGTAATATAATTCAGTGGAGCTTAACTAACATTTACTGTAATTGTCACATTAGCTTAATATTATGAGAGTGCTTATACACTTGTTAAAGTATTAGGCATCTTTTATTCGCATGTGTTATACTTTAAAAACAGGTGGCACCGAGGCTTGGGAATAGAAACTTTGCGTTGCATTCCCATTTAGTGAAACTATGGTCCTTTGTGCCAATGAGTTTGCAGAAGTTGTACTATCTATGGTCAAATAACCCAGAATCATATAGCTGTTCTAGCACATCTGTGCCTGAGTCTCAGTGCCCACTATCCCTAGCGATGCACTTGAGAGTTCCCATGGCCTTATTCCCAGTTTTAGACATTCCATACAACCACATCATACCATTTAAGCATTTCAGAAAGCATGAAGATAATGAGGAAAGTTTGATGAAAACAGCAAAGTTCTGAGAAGCAGGTTTGGCAGTGGTGGTGGTGGTGGGAGGGGGGGGGGGTCCATCATTACCCAGAAATTCAAAGTGCAGCAAAATGGAACAACCACATAAAAATGTGATACCCGAACTCTCTCCGTTCACCCAGAACGGCACAAGTCAGGGAGCGATGAATTCTTCTTCAACTTGCTTGGAAGGCAGTAGTGCCAACACTGACTGCATCTAGGACTAAGCAGCACACTGATTGATGCACCACTAAAAATTCTTTCCCACCATCACCAATACATAGTCAGCTGTATGTGACCACTTACAAATACACTGCAATTACATATCCAACTTATTCTGATAGCACCTACTAAAACAACCATTTCCTCTCCCAAAAAGAGCACGGATCAATTCTGAATAACCTAAAATTCAGTTTTGTAGCATGGTGTTCATGGCACTGCATGTGCAGAAATCACTTCCTTCCAGAGCCGAACATAGTTATGATAGTTTTTGGTCAAATTCTGCCATTCCAAAAATTCTTACGGGCACTTCATGTTCGGTTTGCAAGCACTGAGAAAAGTTAGTTTGCTTTATTCAGAAACTTTCCTGCCCTTGGGCACTCAGCCCAATCAGGTTTAAATAGCCCTGCTTAGTCAGCAGCAGCAAGATTTAAAGAAGGTCTTCTAAGTTTTCCAGGTTCCCTTTAACTTTTAACTTACTTATTCACCTTCAGCTTCCCCTCTCCAATCTAATCGACAACCCTAATTACCCCCACCCTTTACCCAACAACATGTACCAACCACTTGTGATAACACACCTTTACTGTGCCAATCACACATTCCCCCACCCTACAGCTGACTCTCTGTTAAGAGACATGCAGCTCGACAACCCATCCAATACTTCTCACTAGTGACAATGGGCTCCAGCGTCACAGATCAAAATGACCCTCATCTGAATTTATTACCATTCCATACCACCCCGAATCCACTTAACCCCAACCTGTCTCTCCCTTGAGCTCCAACTCAAGCCAGCTGACCTGAGATGTACCTGTTTTTTCTCTGTGTAACCTGCACTGACACAACAAGCAAAGCCCTTGCTTGGACGATACTAAATTTTCAAGTGGTGGGCCCATGTCCAAAACATTCAGTGGTAAGACATTAATGGAGCCTCTCTGGGTAGCAATAAATTCCAAGGTCAGTTTAAAATATCAAACCAAACAAAAATCCTTTATCTGAAAGCATTTCCCATCAACTTTTCACTTATAAATTCCTGAGCCTACATTTATAATGGACACTGCCTACATAAACTATTCATGCATTAATTCAACCCTGCTGCCAAGTGTGACACTGTACCACCCTTGTCTGCTCATTCCTCACTCTGCACCGGAGAGAACCACCTACACTTCAATCAACACTAAATTGCATCTGTATACCCTGTTCAATTTATACTCTATTCCCTCCCTCCAATTCACCTGAAGACAACATTTGGTTTTGGCTTCCTGAGTGTAACACCACAGGGGATAAATGAATAGAACGTAAATTGAATACTACTGCTCAGTACACATAATCCACAGCAACGCTCTCCAGGTTGGTTTGCACCCATTGAACTTTAAACAGCTGGTTTACTGAGAACAATGCTGAGTTATTCAGTCCAATCCTATTCCATAATGAAAACTTTCACCACATGATTTAGAACTGGTCCTGGGCTGCAAGCCAGGAGGTTTCGATCAAAGTTAAATGTAACTCACTAACGTATTTTAACTTCAATAAAACCCGAGAGCAACTAATATTTTTAGTACATCTCTCCCTCAAAACTTTCAAACCACAGCAATACTTTGCTCCATAAAAAAGTATACAAAAATAAGTATTTAGCGAGTAATAAAATTCTGGAATTGAATGAAAATATTGACCTGAAATTTTGTTAAACGATATGCCCAGCACATTACTGCCGGCAAGTTGTGCTGTAAGTTCCTGAGAATCTCAATAACTCCTGCTAGATCTTGATTGAAACATAAAAGTCATGCCATATTTGTTCTTTAGGTTCCATTATGCATGAAATTGTAAGTTTAACTCACAAAGCCATTATTAACGCTGGAGAGGCAGTGCAACTCTTAGGAAATGAAACTGCAGAAGTTTTGCAACTATTAATACCATTCATTTCAAGGCCATAAAGATAAACTCAAATATGCTAAAAAAAATTATAGATTCTAGTGAAGAGGAAGGAAATGAATTATTTAAATTCAATCATCATAAAATATCAGACATTTGGCTTGAATATTTTTGTCCGAAAATTTTAGTCATAAATACAACAGGATCCTCAGAACTTGAGCTTGGCAGCTGCCCAGGTCGAATTATGTAAAGGTCACTCATTTCCTCCCACATGTCAGGGTTATGCTGGGTGGTAGGTCAGCTGGCGATTGTAAAGTGCAAGTGGTCAGTGCAGACTTGGTGGGCCAAAGGGCCCATTTCGGTGCTTTCTTACTCTATTACTCTAGAACCTCTTGCGAAATGACATGTAAGGTTGAAGGGATTCAGATTTAAGAGTAAAAATTACTCCCTAGTTCCTTACGCTGTCAGATAAATTGCAGCCCTGCAATCAGATGTGATAGAGAAGTTCAAAGGGCATTCAAACTACCAACTGTAATTTGAGAGCTGCACGCTCAAATAACCACTAGATTAAAGTGACAAAGAAAAAGGTTCATATATATTCCAGATCACTGAATTTAATCCTAGACTTTTAGAGATTAGAAGAGAAATCCTAATTAGATCCAGAATACAAATCCATTGCCTCAAGTTGTTTTGATATTAATGCCAATCAGATTGGAAGCAATCAGCAATGCAATAAGCCAGCTCCCAGAATTTACATTTTACAATCCAGTTTTTGTAACCTGATGATAAATTTATGGACAATATTGTTCATATTCTGTCATAGACACAAAGAAACTGCTAAACTCCAGTGAAAAATTCAGAGCAAAAATCCAAATTAAACAGTAACAATATAACAACTGCCAGCACTAGAACGCTTGAGATAAGCTTAATTTTTATAAAACTCCCTACTTCCAGAATGTAAGTCTTACAACAACATTGAATGGATTTCTTTAAGACAATTGATTTTGGGAAAACCATCACTTTCATATGTTATTTGTGTGGGTGTGGGTTTTGGCAAAATGGCCACAAATCTGTCAAGACCTGCTCTGGAACGTTAAAGGAGCTTGAATCATATTAAATTCAATTATGTCTACAGAGATGAATGAAGCAAGTTCAAATAAAGACTTCACAGAAGGATTTTTAATACTATATATTTTCAACAAATGAAATACACACCTGGAAAGAATGATTAGATTATCAGTAATTATATGAAGGGCATATCAACCCAGGTAAATATCGATCTGTGCTTAAGTCAGATCTGTCTGTATACAGCTTACACCAAAGGAAAAGCTATGAGACCTAACTATATTATCATCCGTTGCTACAATAAATACATTTGCCACAATCTGAAAATCTGAAATTTATGAGATGTCAGGGGTAAGTTTTTTACTCAGAGAGTGGTGAGTGCATCGAATGGGCTGCCGGCAACGGTGGTGGAGGCGGATACGATAGGGTCTTTTAAGAGACTTTTGGATACGTACATGGAGCATAGAAAATTAGAGGGTTATGGGTAAGCCTAGTAATTTCTAAGATAGGGGCATGTTCGGCACAACTTTGTGGGCCGAAGGGCCTGTATTGTTCTGTAGGTTTTCTATGTTCTATGTTCTTATAATTTGTAATCATAGTGCCATGGAATGGCATGGAAAGAAGCAGGCCCATCAGCCCAATTTGTCCGTGTCAACCACACAGCTCATCTACACCAATCCCACTTGCATACATTAGGCCCATAATCACTCTGCTCTTCAAATACCTGTGCAAATGTAAAAGTTGTAATTACATCTGCCTTTACCACTTCCTCTTACAGCTCATTTCAGCTCCTCATTTTAAGGGTTGCACTTAAAGCTGAACAAAAAGTTAAATACTGTATCAGTACATTTTGTCAATGGTTCACCTGGCGAGCAACAGTTAATTGATAGGCTACCTGCGGACCTGATGAAGATGGTTGTGACATATGAGATAAAGAATTAAGAAAATACTTGGTGTTATTTATAATAAGAAAATATATCGTAGTAAAAGATGAAATGTCTTTCCATTAATATTTTTAACATAAAACTTTACTTTTGGTACAAATGCTTCAAGAAATTTTTCACAAACATTTAACAAAAGTAGTTCAGCAATCACATGGTTAAAGAGCAAGCAAGGGCTTAATCAAAATCTATGCCCCTGGCTCAATCTGAGTTAATTGTACCGTCTTTGGCTGTTTACATTCAACAGTTATTAAACCATAGAGCTGTGGAGATAAAACTCCAACACAAACGAGAAACCCACAGTTATTACCATTAAGTAGAAGAATTGATAGAATTCTATTTGCAAGTTGTATTTAATACACTGTTATTTTAGGTCAATTGTGTTAGCAGAGAAAATTGTTTACATTGACCTCACAGCTTGATGTATTCTTTCTATTTATAGGATTGTACTACTAATGTATTTTCACCTAATCATCTAGATTTAGTACAACTCTAAAGAAAGGTGTTCTGCCTGTTACATGAATCCACCCTTATTCTTTACACTTATGGATAGAACAGCTGTACTTCAATTTTCAAATACCGCATATGCACATTTTAAAAAACATCAGATTATATTTATTTTCATTTGTTTATTCATTAAAGTTTAAATGAGTCTACTGTGATTTTACTTCAAATATTAATGTTGGGTAGAGCACAATTTCTCAGTATGCTGGAAAAGAACCTAGTAATTTTCTCATTGTTAGACCACTCAACCCTATTACAATACTAGTGATGACAGAAAAACTACTAACTGGCTACCCAGTGAACTGTTTTCAGATCATACATTAGAAAACTAACCTTGGGCTTCTGCACATTATCACTAGAGGATAATATGTGACTGTAGAAGACAAGACTACTGTTGACTTTTTATCCAATTATCAGGTTCTTCCTCAGAGCAGGAAGAGAGTTTTGTACTGAAAGTTTGATGGGCTGGTATCTTTACAGATGTAAATTGTTCAGCCATCTACTTTCAGCATTTTTTACTTTGATTTCAGCTTTCAAAAATACTTGCACTTTTTTGACTATGGAGGATTTACATTATTCTCATTGGAAAAAAGTAAATTTCAAGTATACCAACAATTTGTACCTATTTGAGGAAGTCTATTCATAAACTTTGAATGGCCAAAATAATATCATGATCTACAGACTGAAACAGGCCCTTTGGCCCACTAGAACCTTGCCAGTTCTCTCTATGATACCCATTTGTCCATAATAGAAATGTGTACTTAATGTGGGCAAGTATGCCTTGCCTATTTAAATGCCTCTGAAACACTGTAATTGTATCCAATTCCTGCAAATCCTCTGGCAGGGAGTTCCAGATATCAATCATCCTCTCTTTTTTTTAAAAAAAAAGAACTTACCCTTCATATCCTCCTGTTTTCACTTTAATCTATGTCCTCTTGTTTTTGAGACCCCCACCAAGGGAAAAAGATTTTGATATCTACCCCATCTATGCCTCTTATAATCTTATATACTTCTATCAGGTCACCCCTCAGTCTCCTTGCCTCCATTGAAAAACAAGCCCTACTTATTCTCTCCCCATAACTAAAAGTCCTCCAGTCCAGCCAACATCCTGGCAAATCTCTTCTGCACTCTCTCCAGAGCAATCACATCCTTGTAATATTACAGTAACCATAACACCTAGGGTAGCCTGACCGCGGTTCTGCAAAGTTGCAGCGTAACTCTTATAAATTCTATGACACAATGTATGAAGGCACATGCAGGGCATTCTTATTTTACCACTAGTGTTTCCTCTTTCAGTTAACAATGAACTGGGACCTTTCTGTTTATCAACATTCCTTAGTGCCCTACCGTTTCGGAGCCAGCTCAGATTGGCAACAACATCTCCTCCACAATCTTTGCCACCTCCAATACAACCAATGTCAACAGTTACAGTCCATGACTTGAGCTTTGAGGTAAACTAACAATAATAATAAATCCACAAGGAAACAAAACCATTTGAAAGAATGAAATCAGGTTGCACAACCATTCCTCCCTCCCCATCATCCTCAACACAGATGCTCCCCCCCTCTGCAGGGCTGTGTGCTGGGCCCATTGCAGTACACTCTGCTCACACACGACTGCACAGCCAAACACCTGAGCATTAACATTGTCCATTGACGTGACATCACCAAAAACAATGCAATGGCCGACAGAGAAGATGTGGATAGCTCAAGGCCTGGTACAAGCAAATAACCTCTTCCTTAATGTTAGCAAGACAAAGGAGATGGTTAAAGACCTCAGGAGAACTCACGGCACTCACACAACCCTTAACATCAGCAGCAACAACAGTTTCAAACTCCTGGGAGTGCACATTTCTCAGAGAGTGCTGATGAAAGGTCTTGGCCTGGAATGTCGACTGTTTATTCCCACCCCTAGATGCTGCCTGACCTGCTGAGCTCCTCCAGCACATTGGGTGTATTGCTCCAGTTTTCCAGCATCTGCAGTACCTCTTGTGTCATCCCCACAAGCTGCAGCACTGCACAGTACAGAAATGGTACTGCAGCAGACAGGAAGGGTCTACAACCGGTAGCCAAAGCTACGGAATGAGTCACCGACAGCAGCCTACCTGTCAACAAGGATACAGAAAGGTGTTGGAAAAGGGTGGCTAACACCATCTAGGATCCTACCCACCCTGCTCATGGACTGTTTGTCCACTCCCATCAAAGAGGCTATGTAGCATCCACAACAGAACCACCAGACTCAAAAACAGTTACTTCCTCAAGCAGTAAGGCCGATGAACATCTCCATCCACTAACCCACCCTTACACACCCCCAACAGCCACTACCTTCCTGTCAGTCACCTGATGTATCCTGTGCCTAGCATCACTTTATCAATATACAATCAGTCTATGTATATAAGCTATCTTATGTATTTATATTTATCGTGTTTTGATTATTATTGTGTTTTTTTTATCTTTTGTGGTTTTTTTCTGTGCTGCACTAGATCTGGAGTAACAATGATTTTGTTCTTTTACACTTGTGTACAGGAAATGACATTAAATGATCTTGAATCTTGAAATAGCTATAGAGCATCAGTAGGAATAGGATCAGAATGGAGAAATATCTTGGAAGCAGACTGTAGGTGGAAGAGATTGGAGGTGGATTAAGTATGTGAGATTATTGATAGCAAAATAACTGAAGATCATACTGCATCATGGTATAGAAGTGATTTGGATACTTAGTCTTATTTTTAGAAAATATAATCTAACATCTGTGCCACCAAAGTAAATGTTTCCCCTTAGGACCCTTGTTACATAGAACCTGTGGCTGTCATCAGCTGTTTAAGCAGAACATAAACCACGGAATTAGCCAAATCTATACTTCTCTTAATGCTGGACAGCTTTTGCTCTTGTCAGGAATATTGCTGTGCTGTAGTTTATTTCCTTTATACTTCAGTGGTTTAAAGGCTAAATTTATGAAACTGCATGCAATTATAGGTACTGGAAACTTAATTTGTGATTGTCAAGTGTCTTGAGCATCGTTCATTGAACAAGCATACTGAAACATGCATGTTCAAAACCATTACAGTAACTTGTAGGTTCCTCCATTCCAGTTTCAATGGACAAGCTACAGAGAGTCACAGAAATTCAACAGCTACTATCTTAAGAGAGTAATTTAATTTCTTCTTTGCTTTTAAATCAATCATTTGGACCCATTAATTGTTTCAAGTTGGATAATACCTCCAAAAATTAAGAATGAGTTCCAAGAAAAGTATTGTGTCTGTGCACAAGTTCATATCAATTAAATAAAGCACCCACACAGTAGCAGATTGTTTTAACTGGTGAATTCACGAAACAGAGAGAGAGAGAGAGAGAGACAGACAGAGAAACAACACTCATGCGCAGACAACATATCAATACCTAGTGCTAAGGGGAGGATCATTGCTTTATACATTACATATACCATTGGCCAGTAATGAACTAATTATGATTTAAAACAAGTTTTGGTATTAAAATGACCAAAAAAGATAACTTTTATGTCCAGATAATTCATAAGGATGGTAAGTTGGGGAGAAAAGTTTATTAAATAAAATGTCTAAATACAAAGCCACTGCACAAAGTTATTCAGGCTGCTCCAAAGCAGGTCTCATTCAGCTATTATCCTGAAACTAGATCTAATTAGTGTAATTGTTTGAATATTACTTACTTTCTTGCATGTTAAAATTATCAACTAAAGATACAACAGAAATGAAATTAACCTTGGGCAGCAACACAAAACAAACAGAAGGAATTATTGATTACTTATAATCTCATCCACTAACTTCAATAGAAATCAAAATTATGGTGGATTGATAGCTTATATCACTAACAAACACACTCAGCGGCCACTTGTACACCTTGTTTATGCAAATATCTAATTAGCCGATCATACAGTAGCAACTCAATGCCTAAAAACTTGCAGACATGGTCAAGAGGTTCAGTTGTTGTTCAGACTAAACATCTGAATGGGGAAGAACTGTGATCCAAGTGACTTTGACCTTGGAATGTGCCAGGCAGGGTGGTTTGAGCATCTCAAAAACTGCAGATCTCCTGGGATCTTCACATTCTGTATAGCAGTCTCTAGAATTTACAGAGAACGGTGTAAAAAAAACCAAAAAAATATCCAGAGAGCTGCAGTTCTGTGGGAGAAAAGGCCTCATTAATGAGAGGGTTCAGAGGAGAATGGCCAAACTGGTTCAAGCTAACAGGAAGACAAATAACCATATATTACAACCATGGTGTGCAAAAAAGAATCTCTAAATGCAAGACATGCCAAGATTTGAAGTGGATGGGCAACAGCAGCAGAAGACCACACCAGGTTCCACACCTGTACCTAATAAATTGGCCACTGAATGTAAATTCAGTAACCAAGTGAGCTGGACACAATTGTCCAACAAAAGATAGACACATGGAAACAAAGTAAAAGTATGCAAATACTGAAAATAGGAAAATAAAAATACAAAATACTCAGCCAGTCAAGCTGCATTTGTGGAAATATGAACATTTCAGGTTGATGATCTTTCATCAGGCAACTAATAATCATTTATCAATCTGATCAATTAACCTTCTCCCTCCACAGGTGCTTCCTGAACCGAAACCATCAAGTTAAAAATCTCCTATAATGGGCATCGTGGTGACAGCTAAATGGTCTAAATATATTTTGCACATTAAGTCTCCTGATAAAATTCCTTGCTCTTTCACTTATAAGTAAAAGTGGCAACATATCATTCAAATAGCAGGATAAAGAAATCATCTATTTTTGATTCATCGGCATCCAAATGTTTGGATCAGTTCCACTGTAGCTGTTAATTAGCTGTAATAACTATTTCACAGCTACAGTAAATCTGTGAACATTACAGTGTAGGCATAAAATCTGTGCTTTGTGGAATTGCCAGATCAAGGTATTCTAATTATTCAAAATTAAAACCGATAAACTGAAAGTGCTGGAGATCTGAAAACAACGGAAAATTGAATTATTCAGCAGAACTGCTTACTCACACCGTCTTTAAGCTCTGAAATAAATGTATTTACCTGAATTAATGCAATTCTAAATTCTAATCAGCTTGCCTAGTGGAATTCTGCCAAAATGCCTTGCCAAAGTCTACATACACATTAAATGCACTGCCTTCATTAATCCTCCTTGCTACTTCAATCGAGTTAGCTAGAAACGATTTTTCCTTAAGAAATACATGCCGACCGATTTATTGGTGTCCTTCTTACAGGAGTGTTTATCCTGCCCACCACAGAAGTTTAATTAATTGATCTGTAATAGTTCAGTTTATTCTTGCCTCTCTTCTTAGACAACAATGATCATCAGCAGCATTCCAATCCCCTAGCAGTGGCCCTTATAGCCAGAGATGTCAGAGTCTCTGCCACTTTTTCTCTTTGCAGCTTGGAAAGATTTCACCCACGGCCTGGTGACAAGCTGACACTTTGTACAGGACACAGCATACACTCGCAGGATCAAGATAATTAATGGAATACACACCAAAAGGGGACTAAACAGAATTTTGTTTTGGGATATGGCATGCTAAACGTGGCACAAGCCCTTGCTGTGGCCTGTACAGTGCCATGAACTGATACAAACCCCTCGTCCTGCTTCTTGTCCCAACTGCTGAGAAGGGAACCTCGGTCCAGGAGTCCTGCCCCACATTTATGTCCTCCACTGCACTCCTGTAATCATGAATTACCAACAGCTTGGTGTGGAGAGGTTGAAACTGAGATCTGGAGTTAAGCAAACCAGGATGAGCAGCTTAGCCACTCAGCACGGAGATGTGGAATTCAATGTGCTTCATGGGTGGCCATGCTGTTGCTGGCGATTGGCTGTAGTGCCTTCATCCTTTGGTCTCTCTCATCACCAGTTACATACAATGGAAACTGAAGCAGAACCAGATTTATTATCACTGACACATGACATGGAATTTGCTGTTTTGTGACAGCAGTACAGTGCAAAGACAAATCTATATAATTACGGAAATAAATCAAATGAGCAATTTCTTTCTGGTTTAAGCTAATGTAAAATTCTTTTTAAACAGGTTTCCTCTTGGTATTCATGGAGGATTGCATCCAAGAATTTTCTGTTAATGTAAATGCAAAGAGAAAGGTTTGTCACAGGCTAGCATTTAGAATTAGGCTGTGCTTATGATATTAATGGAAGCTGTTTTTGGTCATGTTATTTGATCATTAGCTTTTTCTTCAATTCCTAACCACCAACAGCAATAAATTCAAATAAAATATATAGTCCACAACCACATATTTATGCTTTTTAATATGTTAATTAATCTCTAGTACTTCTAAGAAGATTATTCTAAACATTAAACATTTTTATGTAACTCTCAACTTCCTTTTCCGTTTAGGTTTTGTTTTGTACATCCATATAGAAATGAAATAGATATAATTCATGAGAAATATGCTAAAATCATAAGCCACTGGGGGGGTTACATCTGATAAAAATATCTCCATAAATTATTTATTGAGATTTGCCTCTTAGAAAATTAATCATTGTCATCATGAAACTTACCAGCACGATTGAACAGCAAAACTAAAGCTAAGCTGACCAACCTACTTTATGTTTGGCCAAAAAAAATGTACAATGAAAATTGTTTATTTAATTCTGAGTCCTTTAAAATAGTTTAGGAGATGACTTGACACAATTAAAAACAGCTTTCATTCAAACAAGTTTTCAGTATTGAAAGATTATCTTCCTCAATAAAGTAACAATAATGCTAATAGTTTGCAACATCACCAATGTTAGGAATGGGCTGGAATTTTTAGAGTATGGTTAAGGTCACAAGAGTGTGGGATGTGTTCTGCCACTCTAAACTGCTTGCTCCAAGTATGTACTGAAAAGATTTGTTTTTATCCATTTTGGAACTCCAAGCAGCCAAGATAAAGAGGCACTATATCTTAAAATGACTAAGTGAACAAAAAAAAAACACAGCAAAATTATTAACTCCTGAATAATTAAGTTTACCTTTGTATAATCCCCCAAACCCCAGACTCAATATTGCTCTACAAAACTAATGAATTATTCTTATTAAGCAATTTATAATCAACAGTTACATTGTGCAAAAGAACACACAGAGACTAAATGAAAAACTACCAATGTCTCACAATCATTATTTGATTCAGCCAAAACCTTTACACTGGCTAAAGCTCTGAAATCGCCACACCACATGGTTTTCTAACATCCCTAGTGATGTATCCATGAATGAATTACTGCAGTCTCATATGTCTTGTCTCTAAGGCAGGGAAAACATTTCCCACCTTCTCCTCACTCAGCTACCTTCCCTCAAGCTCAAACTAAGTGAATGTTCTTAATTTGGTGTAAAAAATGCAGAGATTTAATAAATCAGTACAGAGTTCAGTAGAACAGAAGTGATCCTTGTTCTTAGCTGAAAAATAATCACACATCTCTGTATCTGGCTCTTTATCACCAAGAGTTGACTTTAATATCATGCATTCATGAATGAATCAAGTTTCTCCACATTTTTACAGAAATATTTTCCGTAAAAGTTTGTTAAGGCAAACAAAAATAAATGGCAGACAGAAGTGTGACACAGCATCTGTCATGCATGCCTGAAAAAACTCAGATACTTAGCTGTTTCAGGATTTTATTTCAGCATTCAACACTATTGTCCCACAGATCTTGGTGAACAAACTCCTACCTCCGTTTAAATACACCCTTTTCAACCGTATGTTAGACATCCTAACCAACGAACCTCAGATAGTCTGGCTGCACAACCACTCCTCCCTCCCCATCATCCTCAACATGGGTGCCCTTGAGGTCTGTCTGTTGAGCCCATTGCTGTTCACGCGCCTGCACAACCAAACACCAAAGTAATCACATCGTTAAGCTCGCCCATGGCACGACAGTGGTGGGGTTCATCACCAACAGCGGTGAGACAGCATACAGAGAGGTGGTGGAAAAGTACGAGACCTGGTGCCAGTCAAATACTCTCTTCCTCAGTGTCAACTAGACAAGGGTTATTGACTTCAGGAAATCCTCCACCACTCAAATGATCTCAACGTTGGCAGCACAGCAGTGGAAGTTGCGAGCACTTTGAAACTCCCGGGAGTGCACATCTCACACAACCTTTCATGGTCCCAGAATGCATCCTGCACAATTCAGAAAGTTCACCAAACGCCTCTTCTTTCTAAGGAGGCTAACAAGAGCTGGACTATGCACATCAATACTCATGACATTCCACAGAAAATCTTAACATGCTGCATCACTGCAGAGAACAGAAACTGCACTGCAGTGGACAGGAAAGCTGTGCATCAGGTAGACAAAACTGCCCAATGCATCCCTGGCACAAGCCTACCCATCAAGGACATATATACAGAAAGATGCCTTAAAAAGACCAGCAATATCAGGAAGGATCACACCCACCCAGCTCATGGATTGTTTGTCAGACTCCCATTAGGGAAGAATTTATGTAGTATCCACACGAAGACCACCAGACTCTAAAACAGTTATTTACCCCAAGCAGTAAGGCTGATCAACACCTCCACCCAACTACACCCTCCCCCCTCCCCCACCCCTGCGTGGGATTGCCGCTTTGGATTTGGTGTAGCAATTATTTCATTCTCCTTTACACTTGCATACTGGAAATTACATTACGTAATTGTATTCTCTTGAATACATTTCTTGAATGTACTACTTCTCTTGAATGTATAGAGAAGTAGTTAAATTCTTGCTTGTTGAAATAGCTATTGACTGGCACTTTTGTGGCATAAGTGCTCCTTGCTATTTACTGGTTTAAACTTGAATATTAATTAAGCAAGAAGTTGTGACTGGAATTGAAAATAATGTGATTAAAACATTCACAGACACACAATTGTAAACTAACACTCTGGTTGTTGGAAGAAATTCCAAAGCCTTTTTTAATCTGTTTATAATTCTGACCAGTGATTTATCTACCTTGAAGAGATTAAATAAACAGTTAGCCGTGATTATGCATGTACCATAAATTTTGCATGGACTGTTGGAAGCAAGCAGCTAATGCCAACATGATTATATTCAGTTAATCTTTCATCAGTATGTTTTTATTTCAAAATCGTATTTATGTGATCTGTTGCATCTAATGCCAAAGATTTATCACATAAAATAGGCTGACACTTCCTTGTAGTATTGGCAAAAAATTCTTCAGTATTAGATATCCCAAAATTTAGCATGAGATATTAATTCAAGCATTTGGCTGCCTCATAGGCAGATGGAAGTAGTACCTTGATACCATTTGAAGACGAGTAGGGATTTCACCAGGCGTGCAAACCAATATTTATTCCTTATCCCGTATCATTAAAACAAATTTTTGGACCACTTATCTCACGTTATTTGTGCAAGTCTGTTATGCATTAACTTCTGTGTTTGCCTACATTACAAAAGTGATCACAATGAAAACGTACCCCTTTGACAGAGAAGAGCTGAGAGATCCTGAGGCTGTTAAGGGCATTATTTAAATGCAAGTTCTTTCTTTCTGTTAATCCATCATCATAAAATGGAACTGCTGGCCAAGGCCTGTTTCAATTCATGGTGCAGATTTAGCAGAACATGATACTAAGGGGCCAGAGGGAATCACAGTTGACTTCAATTCGCAAAACCTGTAATAAACAGGGTACAGCAAAAAATGCTTGTTTGTGTAAGTCCTGCCTAATGTTGAGCATGTTTATTCTGATTGGTAGTATGCTTTCAAATAGGATACTCATAGAAAATAATGGAAACAGAAATTCAATCGACCAATACAAGTGCTAAAACAAATTGATTGTATAGAGCCAAGATCAAGCGCAAAAGACATTTGCACATAAAACACCACTGAAAGATATAGTGATACACCTTGTAACACATTAAGGGCTGTGAAACAGATCATTTTTCATCATCCCTATCAAGGAAAACTGCGGACTTGCCGTTGGCCAATTTGAGAATGCTTCCACATGTAGGGCAATGTACACAAAATGTGGTAGCTGATGGTATCTCCTGTAAATAGAGAGCAAAGTTCAAACAAATGCGCAAGGCCTAATACGCAGCAACTGTTGTACATGTGCCAAACTGTGTAAAGCATTCACTGGAGACTAGAGCTATTTGGCGTCACTAAGTGTAATACAAAGGATCAAAACCACTGGGGCTTTAATTACACAGTAAATTATTTTCAAAACATTTCACGATTCTTATTCTAATAATATGTGGGTATGAGAGAATCACCCTGAAGTCACACCACATAAATTAATTCCAGACACTGGCTCTGACGCTTTTAGTCTTTGACGTTTGTAATTCAGACCATTAGAAATATTAAAATTTACCCAGTTAAAAGCAAGAGTTTTGTTTATGCAGGAGTTAAGATATATGGAATAAATTACCAAGGAACTCTTCAGAAGCAAACAATATCAAAGACTTTAAGAGAGGTGTCATTCGACTGTACGTATAAACAAACAAAAGAGCATTCCTCTGGAGCACGGTGCACCCACATCATATCACACACAGCATATAAAACAAAACATTACCAAAAACATGTTCATGAAATATAATTCAAAATGCATGTAGTGCACAGCAAGATAAACAGCAAACAGGTTGTTATTCTACCGACAAGACCTCAAAGCTGCCAGGGTATTCATTAGTCCTTTCAGTTCAAATAGAGCTTGCAATACTATTACTTATTTTAATATTTATACATATTAATATTTTGTTTGAATTAAAAATTATGAGTACTATTCCACTCAATGAATCCATGGTCAACTATAACGTGATTATTTGAGTCTGATCTCACTGACCTCGGCAAAAGTGACAGGTTGCACCTGAATCCGAGGGGGACCAATATTCTTGTGGGCAGGTTTGTTAGAGCTGTTGGGGAAGGTTAAAACTCATTTGGCAGGGGAATAGGAACTGGTGTGAAGGGACGCAGGATAGGACGGATGGTAAAAAAGCAAAGATAGCATGCAGTCAGACTGTCAGGGAGGGCAGGCAGATGATTGGACAAAATTGCAGCCAGCAGAGTGAGTGTCAGTACATTTGATGCAGAATCAAAAAGGGTAGCAAATACAGTACTCAAAGTGTTCTATCTCAATTTACAGAGTATAAGGAATATAGTGGATGACCTTGCTGCATTATTACAGATTGTCAGATATGATGTTGTGGTCATCACTGAATCATGGCTGAAGGATGGTTGTAGTTGGGAGCTGAATGTGCAAGGTTACACATTGTAATGAAGGGATAGGAAGGTAGGCAGAGTAGTGGTAAAGAATGGCATCAAATCATTAGAAAGATATGATCAGAAGATGTTGAATCTTTGTGGGTTAAGAAACTGCAAGGGTAAAAGGACCCTGATAGCAGTTATTTACAGGCCTCCAAACAGTAGCTGGGATGTGGACTACAAATTACAGTGGGAAATAGAATAAGTGTCAAAAGGACAATGTTATGATAGTCATTGGAGATTTTAACATGCAGGTAGATTGGGAAAAAACAATTTGGTAATAGATCTTAAGATATTTAATTTGTTGAATGCCTACAAGATGGCTTTTTAGAGCAGTTTGTCATGAGCCTACTAGGCGATCAGTTATACTGGAATGAGTGTTATGTAATGAACTGGTGGCAATTAGGGAGCTTAAGGTAAAGGAACCCATAGAAGAGAGTGATCACAATACGACTGAGTTCAACTTGAAATTATAGGGAGAAAGTAAAGTCCGATGCAGCAGTATTCCAGTGGAGTAAAGTCAATTAGTGGTATTACAGAGAAGTCGGCCAAAATAAATTGGAAGGAGCTGCTGGCAGGGAAGACAGCAGAGCAGCAATGGCTTGAGTTTCTGAGAAAAATGAAGGTGGTGCAGGGTAGATTTATTCCAAAATCAAAGAAATACTCAAAATACTGCAACTGTGGTTGACAAGTCAAAGTTAATGTAAAAGCAAAAGAGAGGTCATTAAACAAAGCAAAAATTAGCAGGAAGATGGGCGATTGGGAAGCTTTTAAAAACTTACAGAAAGCAACTAAAAAAAATCATTGGGAGGGAAAAGATTAAATATGAAAGCAAGCTGCAAACAATTTCAAGGTGAATAGAAAAGGCTTTTTCATGTCTATAAAAAATAAGAGATGAGAGTAGTTATACAACCATTGGAAAATGAGGCCAGAGAAATAATATCGGGGCCTCAGGATAGAGGGGTGTCTATATAAAACAGAGATGTGGAGAAATTTCTTTAGCTAGAGGGTGGTGAATTTGTAGAATTTGTTACCACAGGCTGCTATGGAGGGCAGGTCTTTGGGTGTTTTTAAGGTGGAGATTGATAGATTCTTGACTGGCCATGGCATTAAAGGTTACGGGGTGAAGATCAGGGAGAGGAGAAAAAATGGATCAGACATGATTGACTAGTTTAGAAAGCTTGATGGGCCAAATGGCCTAGCTCTGCTCCTATAATCTATATTGTAGTTTGAACTACAGCTACACCGGTCTGTGGATAGACCCAACATCCAACGCAGTGCTAGACAGTGCACTTCACAACAGAGATTTTGAACTTTGAGGCACAGTGTCGTTTAAACAGGAAAAAAATACTAAAAATGTTAAATTCTTAAGCTGTACAGACTAAGTTTCAATGGCCTTAAATATTAATGATTAGATGTGACCTATCAATTACACCTAAAATTATATGATGATTGATAATAACAAGCAATCAATTTTTTTGCCAAGAAATTCAGCAATTATAAATGTTTACCCTTATGGCTGCAAGCCTTTATTGGACAACATTTTAAAAGTCCCTTCCTTTCCTGATTATTTGACATAGATTTTATACTTGATAGTTCTTGTTCTATTTCTGTCACAATTCTTAAAGCACTTTCTTTTGTCAATGAGTTACACCACTGGCTATGTTATAGATCAAGATTACAGTGAGCCCTGCTGCCCTCACTAATCTGTAACAGCTCATATTTCCAACAGCTTAGTGAAATATTTGAAAGCCTAAAATGAGCATGCCGATAATTTAAATTCTATAACACTGCAATTTTTCAGCACTATGCAATTGGAGATCAATTTATTTCTCAAACCAAATATGATAAATGACCTATTTGTCCCACATCCCATCAGTTGCTTTGAGCCAATCTTCTGATCTCCAGGCTGTCGCTAACTCCTTGATCTGTAGCCACACACCACCTTGGAGTTGTTCCATTCATCCTGCTGATTTTCTAACTCTCAGCCCTGCAGTCCTTGGCCAATTCCCCTGTGCCCTCCCGATTTCTAGATAGCTGTTAGCTTCAAAATATTCCCATGGATCACAGACAGTCTCCTTGTTTGCCTTCCATTATTGCCCCCAATAGACCCTATCACATGGATACAACTGGTGTCTGACTCCTGGTTGTGCCTCTCCTTTAACCATGCTACAAAGCCAAGGCAAGTCTCTGAAGCACTGGGCTCAGTTGCAACTAAAGGTTTATACACTGTGTCAAAGTATTTGCATCATTCTAACACCACCTAATAAGTACACTAAAATTTCCATGGGACTGTAAAGCTGAAATTCATTCTAGGTCATTATGCTAAATTGCAAAATTTCAGAATGATCATATATCACTGGCTGCTTCCGAAATTCAGCTTGACAAACTTCAATGAACCCGAGTTTATGAAGTGGAAGCCACTTGCAGCTGCTCCTGTATTGCCTGTAAGCATATACAACTGATATGAATTTCTACATTGTAATCTTGTTTTGATTCTTAAGAATTTATTGACTTTAAAGGAAAGGAGCCTTCCTTTAAATTTCAATATTTAACCCATTTTAAATCAAAGCAAATCCTTACGGAAGTAATTTAATTCCCAGCCAAGAAGTCCGTGCCCCTCCATGAGTAGCGCTTTGTATATATTCCCAGAACCTTTTTCTTGTTTTGAGGCCTGTCAGATGAGTGCTGTATGCCATGCAGTATTCTCTTCTCAATACAACTCAGAGTTTCATTCTACTGTTATTAACAACATTAGGGGCATAATGGAATATCCACAAAGAGCATTGTGCTGGGAATTAGTTGCAAAAGCACTTTTCAAGAACAATTGACCATTTTATTGCTGCAGTCTTGGAAAAATGCTTCTATTGCTTAAAATCTCCAAGCTACTATGCATTAAAACATATTATAATGAGAGAAGGCAGTTGAGTTATTGCAATGTCATTGCTCTGAAACTGGCAAGAGACTGACCCCAATTTGAAAAGCATCATAAATCAAGCCACTTGAAGCCCAGTATCTGGGCAGCATCAGAAAACTGAATCTGGAGGTAGGGTCAAACATTTTTTTTCAACATTCCAGTAATCTTTAACCTCACATCATAAAGGGAAAACAGTTAAGCTTACGACTGTACTTGGCTAATTCTGTTTAACAGATTTTGGCCTTAAGGGAATTTTATGTGGTAAGGATTATTTTAAATAAAAGAAAAAAAAACTTTCATTCGGAAAATTCAAGCTACAAAAAAAAATGCCACACAGAAATTTTGTAACATATTTAAAGAAACTGAACGTTTAATCATTTTAACGACACTTTATTTCATCACGACAATTTCAGAGGACTGTGATATAGACACAGCTTAGTCCAAATACCATTCTAATAAATAACGTACATTTGTGGCCTGCAGTTCTATTTGTCAGTCAAGGCTAAAATGTGTGTGTTTTTTTTTTAGTACTGCTACTGTATTGTGTTCTTTATCTTTTGTGGGGTTTATTTTTTGTGCTGCATCGGATCTGGAGTAACAATTATTTCATTCTCTTTACAGGAAAAGAGGCTAACCTATCTTGAATAATGTGGTAACCTGGATCAGCTAATTCGCAGGTGACACCAAGACGGTGGGGGGGGGGGGGGGGGGCATGGTGGAGAGTGAGGAATGCTATTAAAGCTTGAAGGAGGATCTGGACCAGCTAGAAAAATGCACTGAAAGATGTTAGGCAAGTGTGAGGTGTTGTATTTTGGGGGGACAAACCAGGGAACAATTTAAACAGTGACCAGGGCACTGAGGAGAGTGGTAGAACAAAGGGATCTAGGAATACAGATCCAAAATTCCTTGAAGGTGACATCACAGGTAGATGGGATACAAAAAGTGCTCTTGGCACATTGGCCGCCTTGAATTATAGTAATGAGGATAAGAATTGGAATGTTATGTTGAAATTGTACGAGATGTTGGTGAAGCCAATTTTGGGGTACTGTATGCAGTTCTAGTCACCTACTTACAGGTAAAATATCAATAAGATTGAAAGAGTACAGGAATTTACAAGTACATAGCCAGGATTTGAGGACCAGAGTTGTACGGAAAGGTTGAATAGGTTAGGACATTATTCCCTGGAGCATAGGAAAATGAGAGGAAATTTGACAGAGGTATACAAAATTCTGAGGAGTATAGAAAGCGTAAATGCAAGCAGGCTTTTTCCACTGAGACTGGCTACGACTGAAATAGGTTAAAGGTGAAAGGAGAAATATTTATGGGAAACCTGAAGGGGAACTTCTTCACTCTGAGAGTGTGCAAGTGTGAAACAAGCTGCCTGCAGAAGTGGTAGATGCAGGTTCATTTGTAACATTTAAGAGAAGTCTGGATAAGTACATGTGGGAGGGGTATGGATGGCCAAGGCGCCAGTCGATGGGACAAGGCAGACAGAATAACATTTTGGCATCGACTAGATGAGTTGAAGGGCCTGCTTCTGTGTTTTAGTGCTTTATGAGTCCACAAACAAAAGATAGGTTAGAAACCAATGAGTTCAACTGGTTAGTCATGGTATTGAGTACTCTCATTAGTCTGGGTTTGTCAATTATTAAAGACAAAATGAAACTAGGATTTGAATGCACTTTGTTGAATGCAAAACAAATTTTAAAAAACCAAAAAGACTTAAGGAAAGTTAGAATTGTTTCCCAAGTTCAAGTAGTGTCAAGACAATTTTGTCTGGTTGTAATATAACAGATTAAGGATCTTTTTCAGCAGGTATACGGGTTCACATATACAGAATCATGGAGTAATGATTTAAAGAGTGCCATTCCTCAAAGAAATTCTTTGAACTGGCAATACAAAGACAGATCTGAACATGTACGCTGCAGGCAGTAAGGAATGTAAAATCTATTGAGGCTCAATGAACCTCAAAGATATGGAAAACAAAGTAATTAGGACAGATGAGGTATCCCACCCTGCAGGCGAAACACGATATTACTCAAGGAAGTTTTCCATTTTGATCACTTGTTTGAATGTACCTGAACCATTTTCCACTCTGTGCCCTCCCCTCACCATTTTATATGGCAAGCCATGCTGTTCCAGAGACAGATTTTCATTTGAGAACTATGAGCAGATTGTGAATCCAGAACTGTCAGCAACTTCTCAAAGTTCATTTTTGGTTTACTTTCCCCTCAGTAATACAAGTCCCTTCTGTGGCTAATGCATTCTTGTCCTCTGTAACTTACAGTGTTTACCCTGGAACTCAACCAACATCTCCCTCTGCGACCTCTGCAGTCTATCTTGCGTCTCTATAGTATCTGTTTATTATGCAGTCCACTGCTGATTAAATACTCAAAATTACTGTATCCCTTACGAGTTACTAATAACATCTAAAACCCAGAGAATAAGCTTGTTGGATGTTTTGTTAAAGTTATTATGTTGTTCACTGACAGGTACATAAATAGCACATCTAGGATCCCAGTACTTGAGCTACACATAACAACCTATTGCTTCAATCTTACAACACATAAATTTTACCACAACAGAGCTCAACTCATTGTGATTGAGAAGCTGTGCTACAGGGAACAAAACACAGCAAGGTGCTCTTCCTGAACAGCTGGATTTTACTAAGTCGATACAAGGAAGAAGATAATTAAATAAAACAAGAATATGACACTAGAGCTTGAAGTGGAAAGGACCAGTCATGCCTGACATTTACTCTCTGACTGATGCAGAAGAGTTTGTCATCCTCTGCCATCTCAGTTGGAAGTGGGAACAGATGAGAACCAAATAAATCACATGCATCCTACTGGGATAAATGTCAAACAGCAGATAGCCCACCCAGCGTAGGTGACACCAGAAGCAAAGGCCATTATACGATGACCATGGGGATTCACTAGAAATGTCTTTATGCACAGAGGTTAGGTCTCACTAGAAGCTTTTGAGACAAGCGAGACCTAGGAAAAACACAAGGAGAACTAGGAATTTGAGGATAAATTGATGAGATAAAAAGAGATAAGAAGAAAAAAATTCTTTATTTTTTCACATGTACATTAAAATATACAATAAAGCATGTCGTTTGCATCAAATCAGATCAGTAAGGTTTGTGATGGGCAGCCCACATGTGCCACCATGCTTCTAGCACCAATATAACCATTCTCATAACTCATTAATCTTACCGTAAGACTATGAAATATGGGAGGAAACCGGAACAGCCAGACATAACCCATGCAGTGAGAACATACATACTCCTGACAGACAGGGGCTGCAATCGAACCCCAGTCTTACTGATAACGCTGCAAGGCACTGGGCCAACTGTGAGGAGAGCCACGTAAAGCATAAGTGCCAGCATGAGTGAACATATTGAAGGGAACGACTCATTTGTAGTAAATATTTTGTGACACTCTCATCATTATCAATATGCCAACAGTACATGGTGATGATGGTTGGCAACCTCTAGCCATCCAGTGCCATTAACTTGTGATCAAAATACGATTGAAGCTACCAAAAAGAAACTAGATTTGAACTACATTCAACCTTCAACAAAATGGATCCTTAAAGAAATTTATAGCCTTTGATAGGGACTGAAGAAAGGCAAATGAAATATTAAGTCACTTACTGCCAAATACAACATGGTGTATAATGAGAACGAGGCATGTCCTGAGAAGAACGACTTCCTGCAAAACAAGCCATAAGAATTCTTTAATTATCAGACCCTTTCGTGCAACATGGGCTCAATTACATAGCAAAATCTTTACTTATCCAATGCATAAATTACGTGGAGGGAATCCCACTCTATTTACGTTAGTCTTGCTATAAATACAATGCAAAGAGTGTACATTCCCATAGGAGTTGTCTACACAAAATCAGTTTCTCTGTAAAGAATTGTGCAATAGTATCATTAGAAACAGTCCAAAGGAGAATCACTAGGCTAATTCTGGGGGTGAGAGGGCTGACCTAACAAGAGAGGGTAGACACATTGGGTTTGGAGTTTTAAAAAAAGTGTGACTTTATTCAAACATACAAGACCCAAGAGAGGTTTTACAAGATAGGTGTTAAGATGTTTCCACAAGTGGAAGAATTATGAAAAGGGTACATAGATACAAAATAAAGGACTAATTACTCATGGCTGAAGTGCAGAGAAATTCCTGTGCCGAATCTCTGGAATTCTCTGTCTCTGAGGCTAGAAGGGGCTTTATAATAAGTACTTAGGATTAAGATAGTTTTTAAAAAAATGATGAATAGCCTCTGGCATGTTGGAATAGGTAGGTAAGTGATACTGATATATCAATCTGTAATTGCAGGATCAGGATTGGTTCAGAAGAGGAGTTGAAGCCAAAACAGGTCAGTCAGAATCTTACTACACTGTAAGGCTAGCAGCCTACTCCCACTTCTACTCTGTTCTTGTGTTTAGATGTATGGAAGAATATTTGAACATGGCTTTATAATATTGCATTATTTACTAATGAACCCACTATACACACAGTAAGTAGATCTCTGACATTTACAAATATTTGTAGTGGATAAATGATCTGGTCCAGACTACAGCATTCTTCGCTGCTGAGGGAAGCAGTGGTCGAAGTTGAGGAGCTATTGGTCTTTAGTTGCAACATCTGGAACTCATAAATATAACGTAAAAGGGTAAAATGACAAACACTGAAACATCGGACCAGTCAGTCTAAGATAGGTAGTGGGAGAACTCCTATAAATTATACTCAAGGACAAAAATTATACATTGTGCAGATAAGTGTAAACTGATTAGGAAAGCCACATTCTTTGTAAAGGCACAATATGCTCGAGTGACCTGATGGAGATTTTTACTGAGATGACAGAGGTGGTTGATGAGCAAAATATGGTTAATGTAGTATATATGGACTTTCAAAAGGTTTGTCATCAACTAGAAACCCACGGGAATAAACCTTCCTTATGGACTTGGACACAATTTTCAAATTTGTGATGAAGAGTACATCGAACTGTGAAGAGCATAACTATACAAAAGAGAATTAAGAGAATGGATGGACACAGCAAATAAAATTCAATGCTACGAATTGAAAAAACTGTTTTGTCAGTAAGAAGAATGGGAATGAATATGCAAAAATCACTGGAAGTAGCAGTAGCAGGCAGATAATGTAACTTTACAAAAAACCTACAGGGTTTGCCACTTTATGTTCCAACCACATAGAATACAAGAGCAAGGAAACTATGATGATGCTTTATAAATCACTGGGTTGGACACATCTGGAGAACAGTGTCTGGTTTTGGCCATCACTCTGTAAAAGATTTGAGTGTTTTAGAACAGATGCAGTTAAGACTCGTTATGATAATATGGGGGAGGTATTTTTGTTGTATGGATGGACTGGAGACGTTGGTAGCATTCCTCTTGTAACATACTACGGGATGTGAGTGTGATATTTAAAATTATTAAGTGTCTATATAGAGTAGAAAGAGAGAAATTGTTCCCAATGGAAGATGACTTATCAACCAGAGGGCATAAGATATTTTTTGTATAAAAACCGAAAGTGACGAGAGAAGAAATTTCCAATAAGCAGTGATTATTTAGAATTTGGGAGACCCTGTCAGTGTTGAAGCAGATTAGTCTGTAGTATTCAAAAAATGAGCTGAATGAAAAAACATTAGAAAAGAAACAAAAGTGAGGTCTAAGGGAAGAGGGTGAGAAATTGAGACCTGCTCAACTGCTCATGCATTAAGTTAGTTTGAACTTAATTGCCTGAATAGCCTCCTTTAACAAGTAACTGTCTAGAATTCTGTGATTCTATCCTAGGCTTATGTGGCTCCAATAAGAAACAACCACCCAATATCGAAGCAACACGCATAACATGTTGGAGGAACTCAACAAGTCAGGTAGCATTTATGAAAATGAATAAATAGTTGCTATTTCATGCCAAGACCCTTTTCCAAGACTGAGAAGGAAGGAGGAAGATGGCAGAATAAAAAGGGGAAAGAGGTGAGCTGGAAGGTGAAAGGTGAAACCAGGTGGGTGGGAAAGAACAAGAACTGGAGAAGAAGCAATCTGATAGGAGAGGAGAGTGGACCATAGGAGAAAGGGAAGGAGGAGTGGACCCAGGAGGAAGTCATAGTTAGGTGAGGTGAAAAGTCAGATTGTGGGTTAGAGGAAGGAGAGAAGGATTTTTTTTTAAAAAACCAGAAGAAATCAATACTCATGCTATCCAGTTGGAGGCTAACCAAACAGAATATAAGGAGTTGCTCCTCCACCCTGAAGGTGGCCTCAACACGGCAAAAGAGGAGACTGTGGACCAACATGTCAGAACAAGAACGGCAATCAGAATAATAATGTTTTTACACCAGGAAGTTCCACTTATGATAGATGGCACAGAGGTACTTGACAAAGGGGTCCCCCAACTTACGATAGGTGACACCCAGTATTTGAGGTCACATTGGGAGCACCAGACACAACAGACGACCCTGGCGAATTTGCAGGTG